>NC_050587.1:7755000-10335000 GCF_013368585.1 Megalops cyprinoides
ATAACATATTCTTTAGCCACTTGAAATCTAGGTGGCAATATGGAGTCTGTGGATCACTGACTTATTGACTTACTGCAATATTGACGGCAAGGCCCAGAACTACGCTTGCGCTGGAAAAAACAATGCTGCTGATAGGTTATCTTACTGTGATGTGCAAACAGTTTCCCAATACACATCCTGTTCACGAACAACCCCACTAAATCTTAAAACGCATTTTCACACAGAAAGGGCGACTTTGTCAGGGCTCCGCCCTCCTAGCTGTGGTGTTTTTGTTTTTCCCTGTCCATGTGCTTTTTGTTTTCCTTGTGTTCCAGCCCCGCCCCGCTCCCCGCCTGGTCCCCGCCCACCTGATTGCCCCATTACCTTCACCTGCCTGCCTGCTCACCTGCATCCCATCTCCTCATCAGCCCAGCCCTATTTCTACCCTGCTTGTTCCTGTCTTGTTTGCCAGTTCGTCTCAGCGTTGTCGTACCTGTTTCGTTCCCGCAGTTTTTTGGATGTCTGATTTCTCCGTGTTTGACTCTGCCTGCCCTTCGTCTTCGTTTTCTGCCTGCCGTTTTGTCCTGTTGCCTGATCGTTTGCCTGCCCGGTTCCTGACCCTGCCTGCTTCTGTTACCGACCCTGCTTTTGTCCACGGACTGCCTTCCGGTTTTCGACCCTGCCTGCTATTGCTTCGCAACTTGCCTGCCGTCATAAATAAACCCGCCTGGAACCTGAAGCTCTCTTGGTCTGCGACTGAGTCCTTGCCTGAGCCCTTACAGACTTAACAAACTTTCTTCCCACGGTCCAGTCAATGTGAGAACAGATAGGAATTTAAGCCTGGTCAAGATCAAAATTTTAATTGTTTAGGCATCTTGTAAAGAAAATAATTAAATAACATAATTATAAATCAAGAAGCAAAGACACAGGTGATCAAAATTATGACAACACTCATTTTTTAAATTACAGCTAAACTATGCCATATCTGGGCTAGTACAAATTTAGTTTGTGCAAGTAGATTTTCAGTCAACTTGCCAGACTGGGAGAGTAAGAAAAAACCTTCATGTTGAAGCCTGAATGAATGACACTGTTTTAATTCTCATTCTCAACAATAATAACTAATGAAACTGCAGAGCACTGTCCTTTATTCATCCATTTTCACACACACTGCTATACATTCTTTAGAAGGAAGACAAGCATTATCTTTGTCAGGTTTAAACTGTGAACAGGACAGGGTTACAATATTTCCTGTAGTGCTGAACTGAGGGAGTGCTCACAAATGCAAAGATACTTAGTTGCAAATTCCTCCTCTCCCCCCATCACTGGCTCCTGACCATATGTTGCTATTTCCATAGTGGCACAGTCAGGGATGTAGTTGTGAAAAGCTGGGTAAACTCTGGAGGCCAAGAAATTGAGGCAACAGAGTAGTTCTGTGTAATTCACGCACTCTCCCTGTGATAAAAGAAAGCACTCTAGTATAGTGAGTGCATTTTCTGTTCTCGCCTCTGATATTACAGTTGTCAAACAAAAAAGGTCTGCAACAAATTTTGCTTTATTTTAACATTGTTTATTTTTTATTTTAGGTAATAATAAACAGTAAACATTCACCACAACACAAATTGAAATAGCTAAAGATTATGTTTAGAAATCTGTACTTTATGAGGGTTGAAGGGGGAGACATAGGGAAGGTGGCGATATATGATACTACAGAAAACGTCGTGAAGTCACACAAATACCACAATATACAATAATATCAGTTGTTGGCCCAAGCCTACAGGAATTCATGTAGTTTGTCAGCTCACACAATGGGTGTCATTAAAATAGGCATTAAACAAAGCTAATGCGACTTTGCATCTCATCGTCTCATGGCTTGTTTCTCAAAGTAGGCACACCGTCCAAGATATCGCTCCTTTCTCCTCTAATATCTTTACATTATCAGCAGTTGGTGAGAGCACTCCCTTGTTCACCAATAACCTGTTGTTACTGTAGTGGCCCCTTGTGCATTGTGCACAGGCCCCACTGCTCTCTTAGTTCAAGGTAATTGAACAGGTGTATGTATCTTAATATAGAATACAGAGCTCACTAAAATAGGCCCATGCCAAAGGATGAATCTCTTCACACCATAAGTGTGAAAATTCCTTGAAACTGAAAAAATAACATTTTTAACCAAAAAGCAAATTATCAAATATTTTAGGTTGATTCTGTTACAGATTATTGGAAATTGATTTTTCACATGTTTTGGTCTTGCTTCTTAGGAAACGTAGGAGCAGAATAACAGCTATTGTCACTTTTGTGGCAGTTTCATACATTTTCCTGTTGTGCTGCTCAGCTCTGCTACGTCTAGTAACTGACAGGCCTTCTGGGCCTGCTAAATATAATTTCAGAGGAACAGTTCTCAACACGACACAGCACAGCACCCCATAGCACAGGACAACTGATTAATGTGTTTTAGGGCCCAAATTCTATTTTCAAATTGACCTTTTCATTGTGCTGAAAATGGGATGGCAGGTAAACTAGCTCCTAAAATGGGATTTGAATTTGTATAATGAAATCTATTTTTATCTCATACATTGGCAGTTCACCTTAAGCTTAAACAATAAAACTTAAATAGCATGTACCACCATCACATACTACAATAAAACTGTAGTGGGGCATTTTTATTAAAAAAAGGCAACAGAAAAACTGGCACTCAGAGGCAACAGAAACTGGCAATAAAAAGTTAAGAGCTGCCATATGCACAAACATTTGTCAGAGACTGTCAATGGAATCATTCAGTTTAAACAGACAATACAATACTACTGAAGAGAAATTACTATTCACACTATTGACTCATTTTCATGTATGTGTGGCATGGCTATACCACTTTTAGTTGACAGGCAATATTATCAAGCATCTGAAAAATTTCTCATAGGTTTGCAGGAACATGATAAGAGTGTGCAGTGCATCAGTGTGTCCACTGTGTACAGCCTGTATATGCAGATTTGCGTGGAGTAATGTTATCAAGGCATGAGCATCCACACGGTCATTTTAAACTGTCCTGAAATGTTTGTATAATGTTAGCTGGCAAATTGGGCTGTTGCATTTACCTGTGCTTGCTTGCTTGGTTATATCACATAACATAGTAGGTTGCCTATGTCAAGATTGGTCTTGCTAGATATCTAACGATAGCTGGACATTGTTAGCTTGGAAGCCATTAAATGATGTAATAGGTTGGGTGTCTAAAACAAGCATCAGTATTGCTCACATAGTAGCAATATTTACTACTTAAGTTAAATGCAATTTTCTAAATGCTTAATATTTTTGTCCTTAAAAATGACAATCAAAAGGACACTTGTGGAATATTTAGGAATATTTATGCAGAAAGGGGCAAAAACTATAACTGGTAAATTTCCAGTCTTATCAATTTCAGTGATTGATTGAACACAATAATCACTGCCCCCTTAACAAATATCATCAATTGACCAGAGACAAAAGATCAATTAAAATTGTGAATTACAGCAATTGATGGTGGGTGGATTAAATACAAAGTATAAAATAAATCCTCAAAAATATGAGCTCATTTTTTCCTGCCACACCCATTATGGTACAATCAAACATCTAAACATCATATGGCATCACCCTGGAAAATCTGTTTTTCGCAAACAAAGCACTCTCCATTGAAAAGTTAATGTATACTATTCAAATATCGTCATTAGAGTTATGAAGTTACATAAACACTCTTTTCCCAAAACAGAATCACTTCCCACCATCCCTTTGCCAGGAGACTTACCTGTAGAATGCGTACATTACCAGTGCGTTACCAGCCACTCCTACGGTGCCAATAACCAGCACGAAAAAGGCCACGATGTAGTGTGTGTGGTCCGGGACGTCCACTTTCCTGAAGAAGCTGCGCTCCATGTCCACAACCTGCAACAGGAGCACAAGGCCACATCGGTCCTGCTGCTCGGTGTCTCTCTCATACACACTCACACGCTAGTCTCTCCTTTCCTCTCTCGCGTTCTTTCTCTCACTCTCTTTTCCCCCTGAACCCCCCTCCCTCACAGGATTATGTAAGACTGTGTGTAAGACTTGCTCTGTCCAGCATCAACAGCCATTAAAGCTGTTCAGTCCACTGTTGCTTATGACAGCTGGCATATTGCAGCCCCCATTGGCATGTAATTATGTATTAACACATAGTTTCATATTCACAACTTTCTAGCTTTTAGTGTTACTCTAGCTAGTCCCCTTTTCTCCTGTCTTAGCTGAATGGGACAGTGCAAAGATAATTATTGACACAAAGCATGGACAATATATTAATTTGAAAAAAGTGATTTCTCTGTAACATGGGAATTGATGGCGATGACTCACCTGTGCCAACCTTATGTTTTACATATTCTTTTCCCTACAGGACAAGGTGTAAAATAAAACACAATTTGACTCACAGTGAAATTCAAGTGTTATTTATTTCTTCACAAACATTTCCGTGAAATTAAATTGTGATTGTCTTGAAAATAAGTAGCAGCTGTGTTATAATGTGAGTCATATTGATGGACTAATGTTGACTGAGTACAACCCTGTAAGCAGTTCTGTGAAGTGCATGTCTGCTCTGTACACATGTTGCATGACATCCCACCAAGGAGCGATATGAAATTTGACAGGAGATATAAAATAACCATAATTGTCCACATCTGTAAAAAATGCCAACATCTGCTGAAATTAGAAAAGTAACCCTCAGTTCAAATTCTTCATGTCGTTCTCAATTTACCACTGAATAAAGATAAAGATAACTGTTTGATGGCAGCCTCCCCATTCCTCCCACCAAATTTCATTTAATAAATAAAAAATCATTTAACAAATAAATACTATTATTTCATTTATTTCAGTACTCTAAAATTTCAATCAAGAATAAAATTTTAATTCCTCTGAGTTTAAATCACACTTATCAGTGTCTGAAGGCCAAAATTGTTACTGTTACCTTTGACCCCCCCCCCCCCCCCCCAAATACCTCCAGCTCTGGGCAATAATTAAATTCACATGCTTATATGCACTGGCAAACTGCTTAAAATTACTAATATTATCAAGCAGGGATACAATTGTCAATGTACTGACTACAATGGTTTGAACTGCTAAGACCTAACCAAGGAGATGTCAGGCTCCAAACAGGAAAGCTTAAGTCTAATATATATTTTTAGCAGCAGCCTTTGTCATAAGGAAACTTTACATCGCTGGTCAAACATTATTGGGGTGGACAATTTAGTGCATTCCTATTGCAGGGGACATGCCCTCCCCCCCCCCCCCCCCCCCCCATTTTCTATATCCATGTGCTTGCATGCATCTGTGCATGTGACACTGAGACAATATAAAGACAGTAATTTGGGGGAGTTATTCATAAAGAATTTTACTCACCTGATAACTTTTCAACAATTTTATTACATCGGCAGTTATGATATAATCTGGTTTTGTGACATTATAAATGCAAGATTTATGAAATTGTAAAGAGTTATAGCATTTTCTGGAGTTATTACTTTATTGGTTCTTACAAACCTTATAGTCTGTTATTCTGGTAGCTACCAGTGATTGTTCTGACAAGTGGCTAATATCCACAGATTAGTGTAAGAGTACTTGTATGAGCATATCTCCATTAACACTATTTCCCTTCACGTTTTCCAGGTTTAATAGATTGCACAGGTGTGTCCTCGGATGTTCACTCTCTCAGTCCTTTGTTCTGACCTCCTCCATTTCCTCAGGTAAAGTGTTGCCCAGTCAATTAGCTAGCTAACTGAATTTGTGTAAAACTATTAGCGCTCAAATGTTATGCAGGATTTTGACATGATCGGCTACTGAAATGCTACAGTGAGCTGTAAATTAAGTGGCTTGGCCAATGGTGTGTCTCAAGTTACTTCCTGTACACAGTTGCTGATGAAATAATGAGCACGTGCTGCATTGCTTTGGACACACTGTGTGCAGCCAAGAAAATGTAAAGTGAAGTGAGAAGTAGAATCTTTTATGTAAAATGTGCACAAGGAAAAGTACTGGAATTCCCCCTACCCATGAAAAAAAAAACCACTTAATCCTGGAAAAGCCACTGAAGTACACTAACGAGAGTATATGTAATCAGTAACTTTATGCTTCTTCTTAAATAGAAGACTAGAGGACCATTGAATGCTGAGAGGTTTATGTATCAGCTTTGGCCACTCTGTGCTCCTTCAGCTGTGTCAGGGAGCCCTCTGTTTTTGGATATTGCACATTTCCGGAGATGTATGAAGATTTAACCTGCATCTGCAGAGCTTCCTTGTTTTATTTCAATGATATAAGAAAAAGCAATAACACAAGAATTCAGACAAGCGGCCCCAAACAATCAGCCCCTCTGACAATTTCAATCCTGGGGACCTCTGGCATCCCTGTGGCAGTACAAAGTGAACTGGAAAGGATTTTGTATGGCATGTGTGTGAGTGTGTCTGGGGTGAGGGAGCAGAAGGCTATGGTATAATTTTCATCTCTGCTTTCTTTATTTTGCACCTTAAAATAAAGCAATGTACATGGCACTTATCCAAACCACACTGAAAAGTTTTAGTGAAGAACAGAATTGTTCAAAATATAGTGTGCCATATAGTGTGTGTTATTTGCGGCAATCCTGGGTTGTCAGTAACTGCTGTATTTGCTCTCTCTCCTCTCAAACATGAGTGTAAACAGTATATTGACTCGGGTGGTTGTAATTCTGCTAGTAAACCTCAGCAGACTGGACTACTGCAGCACCATGGTAATTAACTGGGGAGCTTGACAGCAGATGGAAGGAGCATAATTTATTTTAAAAATGTATTTGTGTGTGAACTCATATTTACTCTAACAGAAAAAGAGAGAGAGAGAGAGAGTGTGTTTGTGTGCATGTGTGTGTCTCCAAAGCTCTACAGGTAGTAGCAGTCTAAGCCTGATAACAACTCTACAAGGTTTTGGAGACCTGACCTCTGTATAAATTTCACATAAAAAAGGTTTGACATTTTATTCTAATTAATAATAATATAATAATTTTCTGGCCCTCAGTATTTAAGATATAATTACAGGTGTCTAGATGTTTGTAGGTTTTAAAGCTTACAGAAGTGCAGTCACCTACAATTGTAATTAATGCTTTCCTTGAGTACACATGTATGCCTACTGTAAGTCTTTTTAACCACACAAGTCCCACAGAGCACCAGAAGGCAAACAGTGTCAGGGGATAGGCACAACCTGCTGATGCAATATGAGTAACGTATGGGTGCCCATGCAAGTCCCAGTGCATCAAAAGCAGAGCAATGAGGGAACTCATGACTACCCTAACCACCCCAATTTGTTCCACCAGTGTGGGCTTCTGGTCATCATCAGCAAATGATATAGTAGTGCTTAGCATGCACCTGAATGTGTCTATTAAATTATTAACACATTTAATAAGATTTGTGGGGAATTTAATCTATTTAATCTAACAGTCTCCCCACTGCTGTGGACCCTCTGGCAAAAACTTCAACCTGTTAGATATCCATTTGAAGCTCAAGAGGAACTCACAAGAGCAGCTTGGAAACATTGTATTTATGGATAAATGACATACTACACAATCTGAGGTATTATGCTGGTGTCCAGTTTTATTCTGTGTGCCAAAATTTCAGAATTAAAGCTAATTTTTTATCAATTTGCATAGCATCATGGGCCATATAACACACATAGTGGATGTAATGGTAACAAAGCTGTGGCAGCCAGGTAGGACCAGATAGGCCATTTCTTATCATTCTAACAAATAACATACAATACAAAAAATTATATCTATAATGCTTTAAAAATCTTCTGAGGTACAAAAGCCACGTTACTTACATGCACAAATGAACATATATACAAAGTCAGTCTGCCACCTCAGGTCACTTTCGGCATAAAAACATGCAAGGCTCCTACTAGGTATTAATAATATATTTTCCGTGTTTCAGGACATACTCATTTGCAGAAATAACATTGCCACTGAAAAGATTCATATCAATATGATGCTGACAACCAGCAAAAAATTTTGCCCATATTCCCCCATGCACACTAGAGGGCCTGGTCCAAATGAATGTTGGCAATATTTCCTTATTTTTTCAAACTGTGGTCCAGCAGTATACGCCAAAACAATGAAGAATTCTCTTCTTCACACTCAGACTGCCCTTGTGCTGACAAAAAAACAACAGACTCAAAATTCATACAGCCACATTGTGTATATGGCCATTATGACCAGTGTTAACTTCAGGCGACTGACTTTTTGTAAATGATTTCTGAGCATCTCTGATTACTTTTTACTCTGAAGATTGATTTTCAAAGCAAAGAAGTTAAGAAAGTTAATTAAATAATATTTGTCAACAGGAAGGAAAACTTCAGGTAAATCAAATGTGGTTAAAAAAAGGTTATCAATTCCAAGAATGCAATGTAACAAAAAATGATTAATTAATTGATTAATTATTGTTGCTTTTGTTGTTGATATTTCATGAGAAGTTAGAATGCTATGGCAAATATTGAAAGGAGAAAATCCTCGCTAATCCAATACCTATTATCTCAGCTTCCATCAGCTTTCTATGGAAAACGCCATCTGGCTTTTTACTGATCTTTTCTAGGTGTGCATGCAACATAACACATGCTAAAAGTGTCACAAACATGATTACTTCTCTGGGGGTTAATTTCTTACTGTGAATGAATTAATCAATGGATATATGGTTTCATGAAACAAAATTAGATTTTTTAAAATCTGCAGTACAATATATGTGTATTGGGCCTCAAATCTAACAGTGATCAATTTGTGAATTAACAAGATGACAAATTTAAAAATATCACAAAAAACATTTATAACCCCTCTACACCACCACTTAACTGAATCATTTGATACAGAGTTACAATAGCTTTGCATTGACTGTGATGTTTGCAATGCAACTGTGAGCATTATGGCTTTTTAACAGACCAAATCTTTCCATTACTTTTGTATATGTAATATAGAGATGACTGCAATAGTTGTCAATTTACAAAAAAATTAAATATTTACTCTTGAATTACTTTTTCTTGTCAGGTTATTTGATTTGTTTACAAAATGCAAATATTTAGCATTGTTCCCAGAAACAAGTTACCTGAATAACATGTTATGCATATATTAATAATAGACCTTCATTATCAATTTTATTCTCCTCAAGGACAGCTATTTTAATTGATATTGAAGATAACACTAATATTAATGGTACACTAATAGCAACACCTCTAGTGATAGAAGGAAGTGATTAACCCAGAGACATTGTGATTAAAATGGCCTTAATGGACAGTGTGTCCCCAGCAGTGTGGCCACATCTCCATGGCGGTGCCTGCCTGTAAGAGGATTTACCTGCTACTTTAATGTGATAGAATCAAAGGCAGCCATAGAGTCACGCAATAGCGGCCTGGGCTGCCTGTACACTATTGGCCTGTAAGCGGTCTACGTATGACCTTCATCCAAATTCAGGAGGACAGCAAATGACATACTGTACTCTAGTGTTGTTTTTCAGTTCTGCAGCCATCAAGATAAACTTACTGTGATTAACATTCAGGGTTATAATAGTATAGGTAATTATATTGAATAGTTTACTTTTATCAATAATACATTATATAAATAGAATTTATATTATTATTTATTATTATTACACTATCATTTATTATTTTGATGTTTTATGTAATTTCCATTTAATCTGTAAAAATTCTGGCAGTAAAGTACACTGCCATGTTCTTAGTCTCTTCTACAGACAGACATCAGGCCTGGTAGACGTGATGTGATCATTAGCCCAAAGAAACACAAACAGAGCTCTTTCATATCTGTGTTAGCAGTTAGTACATTATGTGTACATTATGTGAAAATACCCCAAAGAACTTTAAATTAAAGGGTTAATCAATTCTTGCAGCAAAGCACTTAGGTATTTTTGGTATCACAATGGTTTAAACCTTTGCAATACATTAACTTGCCACTCACGAAAATGATTTTGCAATTCACTACTGATATAAACTTGTGTCATTTTATTTCAGACTCTGAGCACAAACACCAACAAAAGAAATAAACCAAAACCAAAACAGAAGGGTTTTTTTGCCAGAATTTTGGGAATTTTGACATAAGGACATGTCTTTATGACAGTCAAGTTACTTGCTATAGTAGTCTTGTCTCATTCCCAGTAAACAGTCTCAAAGGAAATTCATCCCAAGGTCCTTGTCTCAAGGTATATTTCTTCTTAGATATATCCAGTCTAAATATGCTTAGAGGACCCAAAAGTGTGCATCTACATTTACATTTACATTTATTCATTTGGCAGATGCTTTTATCCAAAGCGACCTATGAGTGAGGTAGAGTACAGAATCTAATGTGATGTGCTTTTGTGTAACCTGAAAATTGATCCAGAACAGTATTTATGGTAGCTGAGTATATTCCATTTTCTAATTATCTAATTATCCATTTTCATTTAAGTTTCTAAAAATGAATCAAGGAAAAAACATTTATGCAGTTTGTCCAAAAAGTTCATGTTTAAATGCCAACTTCAAATAATTAATACTACTTATTTTTTAAAACATTTTCCCTGTTCAGAGGTAAACCTGTGGTTATCTACATTCTAAGTATCATTTTGGTCATTAGAAATACCATAAAAATCCATAAAATCAGTTCACAGACTGTCTCTTGGACAAGCCCCACATGTTTGTTTCAGCAAAGTGATTATCCAAGCAAAACCACACAGAGAAGAATTCCATGCATGAAAATTTTGGGAAATATACATCCTCATTGAGGAAGAGACATAAAACCCTCCTACCTGTGAAGTGTCTTCTTCCGCCTCCTTCCAACCCTGTATGTCTAATCTGCAGCCGTGCTTCACTTCACCTGCACAACACATGCAACTGTTACTACAATCAAACCTTGATGTTTAAACGTGCGAGTTTACCTCAGACTCGTTCCTCTAATCTCTCAGTTAGATGGAGCCTCACTTATGTTGAGCTGATTAACAGCACAACTGTAATTAAACATCACACACGCCGTCACACCCGAACGATCAACCGGCTATTCGGACTGCATAGCCACGTCATTTGAACAGTCCAAGCTCATTATTGATTTTCAATATGCCATTGTCACTTCTCATTGTTTTCAATCTGTTACCCTGAACAAGTGGGGCAGCTGGAGCTTTGTTTGTTGCTCGGTAAATGATTGTGAGTATTGAAAAATCTCTGCGCTTTCTGCCATTGGTAAGATGTGAGTAAAGGGAATGTACTTCTGGAAACGTCAGAGAGCTGAGCTTGATAAAGAAATGGTTGGAATGACAGGAAGAGTGAAAAGTGAGTTCACGTGGAAATCTGATTCTAAGCCTCTTAGATACTAACCCCTAACTTTGTGAAAGCAAGTGTTGTTTCAACTGGCTGAAAAATACCAAGAAAAATATGCTTTGTCCACAGCATTAAAATACTCCACATGCTCATGATATGAATTACTTCATATGACTATGGGAATATTCAAACAAACATCACCATTCAATAAACCTCTTGTATTTATTTTTCAGTCCATAAGTGCCAACTTTATCAAATAGGTTCACAACCTAAAAGGTTTTTTTTACTTTCCCTTTTTTTTTTTTTTTAATCTGCACCTTTTGCAACACATCTCTTCAATAGTCTGAAGAGTAATTGAACACTGATTGATACATTGAGTCACTTTATATACCTTCTCAGAGTTCTTTGTCCTCAGAGGCGGGAAACAGAAATGTGTATTCTAGCTACATTCTTGTGTCTGGCATTCTTATCTCTGACCATCACCTCTGTTACCTGCCTCCTACTGGTCCACAGGGGTCTGACCCTCCACCCTCAACCAGAGGCTTAGCCAGGTAACAGTCTATGGCAGCCTTTGTGTGTGCGTGTGTGTGTGGGTGTGTGTGTCTGTGTGACTGGCACCTAGGGTGTTGGCACCTCTGTGTGTGTGGGATAATGGAGGAGACCCTGTATGGGGTCTCTCAAACCTTACAAAGGCATATGTATGTTTGTGCTTGAAGGCTATCTGTTATCTTATGGTTGTAGCTGATAGCTATCTGCATGGTTATGAACAGGGAGCATCTGAGCAGTGCTGGATCAGTGCTGATTGTGTATTGTTGACTAAATGTATGGCTTTTAACATAAGTCATTACAGACAACTTACACTGACTAAACAGTTTTCCACAATTATTAAAAACCCCACATGAGTACATTCTCTCACGTCTTCTGCTTTACAATGCATCTTCTCACCTGTCTTCTCCACTCCTAACAGTTGATTGTTTATTGTCATCCCCATAGGGGAAATTTGTCTTGTCAGCACTCCTATCGGTACATTTCTATTCTGACATCTACAGGAGGGTCAACAGCCTCATTCCAAAGGCTCCTTCCCCTGTTTCTGAGCAGACGTGGAATAATAATCCTTGTCATATATGACATACAAACGTGTCCTTTTAATTTCTTTTAATACTGATGCAATGTCTTTGTAATATCTTAGCATCACGCACTTTGGACAGATGACATAGGATCCTGAACTGATCAGCACTGCCATCATTCATGGATGAACAAGAACAACACCAAGAAAATGACAACCCTTTGACAACGTAATCACAACATAATCACAATCAATGCTGTGCTATATAGTCACACTATGCTGGTCCATTCAGATCATTGGCTTTTAATAATTGGTTATTATTATTAAGAGCATAAGGAAGAAATGCCAGACTTGAGACCAAGTGAATCAGATTGTTCTAAAAGTCTGTTAACCTGTTATATTTGTAAGTTAATGCACAGGAATTTGTATATATGATATTTGGAGAAAATCTGCTATTTCTCACCATTCCAGGACTAGATTATATCATAATTATTATTATATCACAAAATATTCAATTTAAATTCTTTGTCTTGTAATGAATTCTTTCTGATTGCTTTGCTTTGTTCCATGGGGGTAGAGTGGGTCCCCATACATTGTTGTATTTCAGTGGGTGTGTACCATTTGCTCTGCCTTGGTGCATTATGGGACATGCAGCATGGACCCATTGACTGTGTGTGAGTGTGTTGGAGGACTGCGCTCACTGGGCTACAGCACTCCTGAAAATGAGTATGTGGTGCGGCAAACTTAATACGCAACTGCTGATTCCAAAGTTTGGGTGACAAAAGGGAAAATAATATTAAAGGAATTAAATAACGCAGATCAAATGTGATTCTACAAACATACACACCCATAAATATATGACAGTACATATGAGCATATGTATGATGTGATTTTCCTGAAATATTATATTCTAGCCCAATTATACAAAAATAAATTGCTATTACAAAAATTTTAAAATTGCTGTACACAAGTTCACTTGTTCATCTTGTGTTTAAATAAATCTCTTCTGATGTGACAACTAATAAATATAAAACAAACTTATCTAAATTCATCATAAAATCATTTTTTATTAAGGAGTTGCCTGCAGTAATTGTCTTTGTTCTTTCTTATAACACTATAATATAATCATAAAAAATCACATGATTATTTATCATTTTTTCAGCATGCAGTCTCCCACCCCCTTTAGATGTAGCCTACAACAATTGTTTGGTTAAGACTGAGTAAAATCCTTCATTGTTACATCCATCTGCCTGTCTGTGGAGTGAGTTCAGCTGCTCAGCCATGTCTAAGTAATATAAACAAAATACATTCATCAGGGGAAACCTTCACTGATAAAAGAGCACTGCTTGTGTTCCTGGGTAAAACTAGAAATCTTTTTTGGGATGTGTCCAGTTGAATGTCAGTGTTCAGAAATAAGCCACCTCAGTCTTGCTGAAACACAGTCATGACCTGAGAAGAAAACGAGCCAGCTATGCAATTTTTTAAATTATTTCATTGTCTTGTGTTTTTTTTTCTTCTAGAAACAGATTTAGTTTTGATTAGTTTTTATTAAATTCTGTGTGTAAACCCAAAAGCTTGTACAGAAGGTTTATCACTTTGGGTTTACATCAGCTCTCATTTAACTGAAAGTGCCTCAGCTTTTGATGGAATTTCTCTGATTCAAGAACTGAGAATCTTATCGTCTGTGAATTTTCCTTTTTAGGTTAAGTTATATTTTAGTGCAGTTCATTTTAGGTGAAAAGCATGGTTGTGATCACCAGCTGATCCCTCTCTTTTGTTTAAGCACTGGCGCAACAACGAAAACTTGTTCCCGAGGGAGGGAAAGCCCTTTCTGAGGTCAACATTGAAATGATCATGAAAGAAACTATCAGAGGGCCCTATGTCATGCATTTCTCATACACTGACCTCCTCTTCACCTCTCCAGAAACAATCTCTGTCTGTTGTAAGCCTTTAATAATCATTCGGGAGGACAAAATGAATAAAGCTTGAAGACAATTCAACAGAGAGAAGAAGGTCCCTTTATTTTAAGCTACAGAAAATATATGTATAAAATTATACTCATTCACATGATGTTAAGTATTTATTCATTTTTAATTACCACTGTAAACTGCAGGCTAATAAATGTTGGTTGAGGAATGCATAGCACCCAAATTTAACTTCAGGATAAACCTTTTCTCACCTGCAATCCCTATTAAAAGATAAAATTATTCAAAAACACAGAACTAAATTTTCACTTACCTTTGCTGGTACCCCTTGCATCCTTGTGGTTGAAGTACAATCAAGTGGACAAATCCAAACTTTTCTCAATACAGATGCTGAAACTTTAAATCAGCCCTTCAAGTGTCTTTGCAAAAAATTGAGTGGCCTTGAGTTTTTTGGCAAGATGATCTTACAAGAAAGAGATGATATAGAATCTTCAGCTCCACGCTGCTTGTGCCAGTGCTTCCTTCTGTCACTGCTTGAGTTGGAGAGAGATTAGCCTACCACTCCGCGTTCTCGAGCCTCAGTGCTGGCATGATGTGAAAGATTGTGAAAGACCACGGTCAGGTCAACTACGAAGGAGAGTGGGTGTGAGGTTGGAGGGAGAACAAATTCCTTATCAAATCACTCAAAGCAGTTTGAAGTGAGAAACCCTAACAAGACCTGGCAGTGAGTGTACTGTAGATCCATTGTGAAGAACAAGATATAACCACTTATTTGCATATGAGAAGGAAAACTGGGATGGCTGCTATGCCATCTGCCAAGTTACATGTTGACAGGGCATACCCAATATCCATACACTACTGACAGTTTGACCCTTTTGGGGGGTCCTACAGAAATAACTACAATGACCCTGAGGTCTGCCCCATTACAAACATCTCCTTCTGATGTCTGTATCTGAACATTTTGAAATCAATCATTTTTGTGGCAGACCAATTTTTGCAAACGTGTCTACACCCTTAGGGGTCAATTCAGACTTAAGGGCACTTATCAGGCTTACAAACCCAAGTATCTCTTAAAATAGGTTGCACACTGAGAATAAATGTCAGTTGCCCTGGAAAACCATACCTCCCTCCCTGGAGCCTGTTGGCCAATGGATTTTCTCACAGAGTTGTGAGGGGAGCTATGGGAACTGTTGGCACCAAGTTTTGCAACTTGCTTATGGAAAAATTTGAAGGAGACTATATTCAGAATGACAACCCCAATAAAGCAAATATCAAGTATTACACTCATTTCATCGATGATATTTTCCGGTTGTGGAATGGCACTGAAAACATATTGAACAATTTTGTTTTAACACCAGAGTTCGGTCTGTCACTTTTTCAGTGATGAAATTTCATTTCCTTGATGCATGAGATAAAAAATTCATTGCATCACACAGGAAGTCTCAATATATGCCAGTACTGTAAGCAGAAGAGTGAATCACACCATACCATAAGAGTAGTTCCTTTTCAGATGCTAAGACCGGCTGGTACTGGATTAGGGAAATTGCTTACATGAGGAAAAGACAAAACACTTTATTTCAAATATTAAAACACAGCAAAGTAATGTTAATCAAAGTGTTGGTTTCCACCTCTGTGCCAAATGATAAAACAGTGTATACTGCATCGCTCAGTCAGTCATAGGTCCTGGCTTCTCTCATTCTCTGGTTGATGAGTAGCATGGGATGCACAGACAGCAAACAGTATTAGCATTACCCCCCTCCCATGCACATCTCAGGTCATTCCACTTATTAGTTCTTGATAGTCTCACAATATTTAACACTACATTGATTACTAGGCCTAATCTTGTTGCTGTTGACAGATGAACCCCAGGGAAACATTTTTATCTGGATTTCAGATCAGTGAGACATGATGACATCCCTTCACAAAAGCACCTGTGGTCTGCACATACCCATAGTGCAGACAGATTGTCCTAATAAATTTGTGTTTTTGCTAGAACTGATAAAAGTTGAACAGAGTTATTGTCTGTCATTGTTGATGTGGCACTCAATTCATGATATAACATTGCCTGGGTTTTGTTCCATGTTTGTGTATTTTGTTTTTGGTCCTTGCAGATGAAGCATAGCCTTGTCAATTTGCCATATGCCTTTTCAAATTGATAATAAATTAGGAGTAGGTGTCATGCATGAAAGAGAAAGCAGGACTATTGGTGTAGATTGTATTATTGTGGCTAGCCATCCCGGTTAGAAGGTGCGAGCTGCAAGCCAATCCACTGTGCCATACTTACATCTAGCTAACATGCGAATCTTGTTTACAGTGACATACTTATGAATCAAGAATGGTTACTGGGTGTTAGCCAGACAGCTAGTTATCTAAATTGGAGTCACACAGGAGACATATTAGAGTATTGTAACAGCTGCACTGTAAGCAAGCCATACTACCACGTAATGTGAGCTAGTTAGCAAGCAGCATGTATGGCACAATCAGCAGGCGAGTACAGCTATTGCTGGCTAGCGTAAGGAAAAACAAGGCGCAATTCCGATCTTCGCAGAAAAGACTTCTTTATTTACAGGAACAGCAGTTGTCAGAACTACGTGAAAACGCACTCTGGGTTCTGCGGAGAAATCTGAACCCCGAGCACTCACCGAAAGCATTCTTTATACTCGTACAGAGCTTTGATCAGGATTGACAATAATTAGCATACAGGTGGTGAAATACAGGAGGTCTGGTAATTACATTATCTTCCCTAGCAAGAACAGTTCTCAATCACCCATCACCGGTTCCTTTAGAAGTACCAATTGCTGCAATGGCCAGCCATGGCCAACGTGACAATTGAAGTCTGTGAGCAGAACTGTGGTTACAACAAGGTCATCTAGACAAATGAATACAGGTATTAGCATACCTTAAGTGAGAGGATCTGTGCTATCTTATGCTGCACTGAGTGAGCTGGTTTACCTACTGTATGCACTTTTGTAAGTCGCTTTGGATAAAAGCGTCTGCTAAATAAATAAATGTAAATGTAAATGTTTAGGGATCTGGACCAAAATCTTACACTAGTTATCTAACAAGCATTGTCTACTGAAACACTGGTAGCCAGTCATTTTAAGTTAAATTCTGCATTCTGTATTCTGCAAATAGGCTACTCCTAATCCAGCCCCAAACCCAACTGTGTATCTAGCAGCCAAATCCTAGATTAAGTGTAGTATGACCATGCTAAGAAAGATGCATGTGTACCTGCTTACTGATAAATGGTAAGTGCCTATTTATTACAATAGGTAGCTCGAGAGCAACATTAACAGTGTACACTAATTTGTGATCACAATATGACCATTACAGTTAAGATAAAATGCCTAGTTAACAAGGGACAGAGTTTATTAGCAGTGAAAACGTGTTACAGTGTGATCATTGCTTTCTAGTCTTTTTGTGGTCTTTGTCAGCTATTCATCATTGACCCATTGTGTAAAGAGATTTCAGCCAAACTTCATTTTAGAGCCATGTCAAGACAAAAGACATTTGTCCTATGTTGTTATATTTATTGTGAATAAAATTGGGTAGAAAATGCCAATTTAAATGCATTAGTTTTTATATTATATTATATATTATATTATAGTCAATGGGAAATGGACCAGTTCCATTGCACTTGTCACCATATTGGCTATATAAGTCCTGCAGCTTCAGTTCAGCTGTATTATTGGTTGGCTATATGCGGTTGTTTGGTTGATATAGTGAGGCTTTAAGCTGCAAAATCTTATGGTGTTTCTATACAAAGCCATTAAATCCAATGGGGGAGTAAAGTCAACATTTAAGTCATTTTAATAATTCAGTTAGCAAAAGGCACTGGTACTATTCATGGTACCAACCATTTCATATTTTAAGAGTAAACTGTTCTGCATATTTTCTGCAATAGTTTGTCAAAAATAATTTTGCATTCCTGCCCTGTGAATGGGCAGTGACAAGTGAAAGGAACTATTTGCTCATCAGTGCAAAGCATTCATATCCTTGGTAGGCTGAGACAACTTGGTCTGATATTCCATAGCAGGCATGTCAACTTTGTTTGCCATAAACATCAGATCATTTAAGACCTTCAAGTATTTTCTTAGCTGGAAAAACCTATCTCTTGCCATGGACTTGCATATTACTGGCACTCTTGTTTTTCCAGCCCTTTCCAACCCTGATCCTTGGGTATCCATAGCATGGTACACTGCGATGCCAAAGAAGATCTTTCTTCCACTGAAATTTTAAGAGAGTTTCCTGAAATCTGAATCTCACACAGATATTGGTAGTTTGCCATGTCCTCCAAAACTTTTACTGGCTGAGATACTGAGCTGGACTCTTGTCTTCTTGGGCAGGAATGTCATGAACATCAGTACGGGCTGGTAACGCAGGTGACACTTAGGATACGTTTACACCACAGGTCGTAATGCCCAGTTCAGATTTTTTGCCTATATCTGATTTTTTTGACCGTATGTTTACATCTATTTTCAAAAGTGACCCATATCCGATACGCGTGTTTACACTTGTCTAATACCCGAAACGACCCCCATGCGTAAAAGAGGGTTTAGTTACCAAAATCAAGCACTGTACACTGTGCGAAAATGGACGCGACCAATATAGGCCTGATGTTAGCTCTACGAAGCATGAGGGGTCCACAAAACATTGGTTATATTCTGCATAGAAGGAAAAAAAGGCTGTTATTGCAGCCTGTGCTTATGTGGCAATTATTGCTGCTACAGCTATTAAAAGAGAAGTTTGGGTGCAGGAGAGGACTAGGGACTGGTGGGAATGAGTTGTTGCGGGCTTCGACCAAGACCAGTGGCTCACTAACTTCAGGATGGGTAAACAAACGTTCGACATGTTGTGCAAACGGTTATCACCAAGCCTCTCCTACGAGGATACGGTTTTTCGTCGGGCCATCCCAGTACAGATGCCCGTTGGGGTTGCACTGTGGTGGCTTGCGACAGGAGTGGGCTATCACACACTGGCGCATCTGTTTGGTATAAGCAGCGCATCAGTGTGTCTGATAGTCCACGAGTCTTCGTTGTGCGAGACAAGTTGTGGCATGAGTACATCAAACTGCCACAACATGATGAGCTGCAAAGCATCATCCGAGGGTGCATCCATAGACAGTCAATGCATGCTCTGATAACAGGCCTACGTCATTACACAGCAAAAAAGTACAAGATTGTCGCGGTTTAATGACGTACAAAATGCAATGCTAGAGAATATCCAATCTGGCTGTTTAGACAACAGTCACATTGGCACATAACCGATTCATATCTGATTTATTTCCATATAAGGAGGAGGCCTGGATCTGATCTGAAAATATCCGATCCCATGTGATTTTTCCTGTTTACACGTTCATTTAACACATCCGAACTGTGTCACATGTGAGCAAAATATCGGAATTGGGTCACTTTACACCGACGGTGTAAACGTAGCCTTATAAATGGACTGTTATTTCAAGTGACAAATATGTTCACGGTTCTAAAAACTCATGACAGTATTCCTGAAATGTTATTTAACAAATAGAATTATAAATATCTGATTCACAAACTTTACAATCAAACCATTTTTAAACTTCTTTAAACCTCTCATCTTTCCATAAAACAGATTTGCTCTCCTTCTCGGCTGTTATGTTCCTCCCAGGAACATCGTCTAGCATTGCCATCCCTGCACACAAGGCAATCTCAGTCCAGATTATTCTCATATGTAGTTCCCCGCTGGTGGAACGAGCTACCTTATGCTATCAGAGCAGGGGAGTCCCTCTCTATCTTCAAGAACCTCTTGAAGACCCAGCTCTTCCGAGAGCACCTCCTCACCTAGCAACTTCTAACAACTCTAACACAATTTCATCCCTGTGCACTTTCTGTCTCGCACTTCTTTCTCCTGTCACTACTTGTTTGTCTCCTCTGCCTGTCTATCCTTGTGTTTTCACCTCGTTTACCTCTGTTTTCTACTTTCCTTGACTCATTTAGCTGAGTTTAGTTGTTTAGGTTGCACTTAAAGCTTACTCCAAGGTCTCCTACACTACCGTAGCTTGCTTGCTGTTCCTCACTTGTAAGTCGCTTTGGATAAAAGCGTCTGCCAAATGACCTAAATGTAAATGTAAATAAAACATGCTTGTCAGTATGCACACCATTTTGGAGAAGCAGGAAGAGGAAGTTGTCAGTGTCTGACCCTTACATACATTTTACAATTGGGAAGCCCAGGATGTCTTCTTGAGTCAACCAAGTTATAATAAAGTGGCATGCACAATTTAGAAACCAGGCTCAAAAAAACTATATCCACTACAGAGAACAAAAGTATATGGCGTATATAAGTGTATTGTGATTACCCTTATATGATCAATCAAGTGGCAACAAAATGTATGACACAGTCATTCAAAAAGGTCTTTCAATTCCTACGCATGGGCATTTGCTCCAATTTTGCTCTTTTTCACTGGTGGGGGTATCTTCTCACTCTCTCCTCAACTTCTGAGCAGTGTGTGTGTGTGTGTGTAAATATTTGCATGCAACGCAGGTGGAATCATACAACCCCCTCCTCATTTTCTATTGGCTAATTTGTGCTTGTGAGTGTTGGGTTACTCTAATACTGTGATAAATGCGATCTAGAATTCAGTGAAAGCTCTGACAAAATGGCAAATTCAATGTAACAAAGCCATTTTGTGTCAGTGCTCCCGCCCCCTTAGCTGTGGTGTTTTTGTTTTTCCTGTCCATGTGCTTTTGTTTTCCTCGTGTTCTAGCCCTGCCCCGCTCCCTGCCCGATCTCCCACCGCCTGATTGCCTGCACACTTGCTTCCAATGCCCTTGTTAGCCCTGCTCTATATCTTCCCCGTGTGTCCCTGTCCTGTTGCTAGCTCATAGCAGCGTGTGTTCACCTGTTTCGTCCCCGCCGTTTTTCGTCTGTGCGCGTATCTTGTTTTCTGACCTGTTTTGTTGTTGTTCGACCTGATTCCTGCCTGCCCGTTCTGCCCCGATCGCCCAATTGCCTGCCTGGTGTACGACCCTGCCTGCTCCTGTTACTCTGAACCTGGATTGCCCTCGGACTGCCTCTGTGGTTTTGACCCTGCTTGTTTTTCGTTTTACGATCCTGCCTGTGTTTAATAAACCGCCCGGAATTCGACGCTCCTGTGGTCTGCAACTGAGGCCTTGCCTGAACCGTGACAATTTTGAATTCTCAAGGCCATTTTCAGGATTGCATGATTCTGTGAAAACAGAATGCTGCATGATTCCATGAAAACAGACCGGTGGTCTCTGTTTAACATTTAAAAATTTGTCTGGATTTGTGAACTGAAATTTCTATCACTTGAACTCCTTTAACTGGTCACTACAGATAATACTTCTGAACTGCTATAGAGGTGGAGAGTGAATTCCATCTGTTAGAAAGACTAGGCATGGAGAAGGAGATCAAGGTTTACAGTTTACAGCTGACACATACAAAAAAAACAACTGTCTTCCAGTGACACAAAAAAGACCATACCAAGTGATGTGTTGGTTAGGTAGACAACTAGAGTAACAGAACTCCTTCCTCGGTCTTTATCTCTTTTATACATTACGCCAAGATGGCATCTAGTGGACAAATTAAGAACAGCAAGGTACAGGTCAAAACCTACTCCCCTTTTATAGATGGCTAAAATATTTATTCCATTAACATCAAGTTGTTTTACTGTAACATGTAATCTCATGGCACACTAGTCTTCCCCTTATGTTTTCTTCAAGGGAAGCATATCATGCAGAAATCTAACTTAAATACTAATATTAATATTAGTAATCTAATAATATTATTATTAGATTTTTTGAGAAAATGGGAAGAAACTGGTAGTACACATCTAGATAATTCATAATGATGACAGCCCTGTTTGCCATTATTTAGGATTCTTCATTTAACAGGTGAACAGGTCAGGCATTAGGACCATCAGTGCTGGTTGCGTCGGGAGTGGACAGAATGCCCAACCCCGTCCCAACTGGTTCATTCCCCCCTTAGGGATCCACCCGCCACAAGGACACCAGGACAAGGTGAGTAGGGACACAACGCTCTTTATTAAAAAAAAAAAAGGTACACACAAAATTTCACTAAAAAGGTAGAGACACTGTTACGTTTCCCACCCGCAGCTGATCTCCTGTCCCTGCCCTGCTACCCACTCCAGTCCTCCCCTCCCTGGACCCCGATGAGCAGGTACGCAACCCCACACAAAACCTACACACCACACAATATCCTTCTGCACTCGTGTCCCACTGCAAAACACTGTGATCTGGCGCCCCCACTGCCCGGCCACGGGGAGAGGGGCTATACATAGGGCTGAAGTTGGATTGAAACATCCTATCTATCAGTCGAAGGTGATCATGTTGATGTTGCTATGTTGCTCTCTAACCCACTATGAGAAGGTACTGTACACTTCAGTTCAAATGGAAAGGACTTCACTCTGTCCCCTAAAGACCAGGAGCCCAGTTTTAGCTTCACGTCACAAAACGGAGGGCTGCTGCCATTTGATCACCTTTATCTTTCATTTCATCGTGCTAAAATATTATACATCCGTAAAATGCACAACCTTTCAGTCATAGTTCACCCTTGTATCTTCTATCATCTTTCTTCTGTCTCAGTGTACAAAATAGTGACAGAGAGTGTGTTCCTTCAGAGGGCTTGAAACCTGATGAAACACTAAAAGGCAGCTGCATTGAAGCAACCCAGCTGAGCCACATGTTTTAATCCATCTCATGTCCACCTTTTTTTCTTGTGGTTTCTTTATTCTTGTGCCCCCTAGCCACAAGGATCAACCCCCATCTGCTTTGGAGACCCGGATCTTTCTCTTGGTGTAATGATCCCTTTTAGTGCGCTCCCTTTGTGACACAGCAAGATCCCATTTCCCTTTTGAAACATGTTGAATCAGCTCAGGATGGCTGAAACTCATGGGAAGAATACAGTTTCAATCTTCATCAGTTTAACTATGAAGAACAAATCATCAAAAACCAACAATAGAAAAAAGAAAGAAAACATCAAGATGTGAAAAATGAGAAAATACAATGCATCTATACTGAAGGTTGAATTTCCTTGAAAGCTGAATAGCTGATCCAGTTGCTGTCCAACTCTAATAATGGATTGCTGTGCAGATGGTGCAATGTGTGAAACTGGGGGTTCCGGTGGGTCTGATGAGTGAAAGTGGGTCGGTCATCATGGCATAATTGTCCGGCCCCAGAGCCCAGGGCCCATTTTCTTCAAGTCTTCAAGTGTGTCAGAGTAGGGAATAGCTCCAGATTGCTCCAAAGTTCTGACAGTGATATCAGTTTGGTCCTACTCTTACACCTAAGAGTAAAAGTGTCAAGATTGTCAAGATTTTTTACACTTAAAAGTGCTCATACCTTGGCATGTATTTAAGGGTCTTTGTGAGTTGTTCTAACCCTTTTGCAGTCACTCACAGGACATCCCGGCAGTGTGCACACATTTTTCCGGGGAACAAATAGTATTTGCATATATTTGACCACACAGAGCTGTTTTAAAGATATTGGTCAGACATTGTCACTCCTTCTGTGAGAAGAACATCACCGCTTCGTTTATAAAAGTAACTAAAACTATAAAAGTAACTAAAATATTTACATTAAAATTTCATTCTACTAGGATGTCACCGAGGGATAGCTCCAAAAACTATGGCTGCTGACTCCACTGTCATGACCACATGCTGGTGCACTATTCAAATACAACATTTAGCAACAAATAAAATGTGAATTATGTCATCTGTGGGGCTCATAAGATCATGTATAGTGCTGTTGAGATGGGAATTGGGAAGCTGAAAAATGATAATTCATGTTCTCCATGAATAAATGCATCAATAACCCCAAAAAATCCAGCTGCATAAGAACAGCTAGAGCAATTCTGTACATTATCTGTAACGTGCAGACTTGTGTTGGCATGTGTGGGATTTTTAGCCTGTTATCCTCTGTAGAATTATGGAATTAAGGCAATATTAACCATAATAATGACACGGTCTTGAAAAACATTTTATAATTGATTTTTTTTGTTAATAATTTCAAATCATTATTTTTACTTTCAAACTGATTAAAATGGAAACTATTGTTGACATTTGTTCACATTCATGAGATGTCTGATCATGTTCACAAACTAAAGCACTATGACAACACTACTGCTTTCAACGACTGCAATTATTTAACATTTTCTAAACTTATGGGATGAACTCTGAAAAATGTCATCATTACCATTCACTTGCGACATCTCACATGTCATAAAAATTAACTGAGATCTACTTGTAGAAAATAGTCTTTTACCCAGCTGGGAGTAGGAGTAGGAAGCTTCATAAATTCCTCCCATTGCCTACTCTAATTTCCATTGCCATTAAAATTCCCCTGACAATAGCAGGCTTGGAAATCCCACATTTGCCGACGTGAGTCCACGTGGACCTAGCTTTTACAGGGCAGCTGCCAATTTCTTCATGGAAAATGTGAAATCATCTCTTCCAAATAGCCCAAATTCCCCTCTCCACAGTGTTACATGTGATCCTATGTGCCCTGTAGATGACATAATTGATTTGTGAGATATTAAGTCATTTATGGATTTCATACACTGTCATTTATTGCTGTAAATACTGAAATGCAACATAAATGTCTGATGTGTAGCTAGCTCACGTGTACCTGCGCTGTGCACTCACACCTGCTGAGACAGGAGTACTTTTGAGTTTAAAGAATCTCGATAAATTTAGTTTTACTACTTTTACTCTTAGGAGTAAGAGTGGGAGCAAATTGAAGTAACTGTCAGAATTTCATGCATTTAGGATTTATTTCTTAGTCTGAGATACTTGATGAATACAAGTATCTGTCTTCCCCATACAGTGTACTGCACCTTTCAGAAGGAGATTTCCACTTGTGGACCCGGAAACTGAATAGAACTGGGCATGAATTTTGAACATCTAGGGGTAACAGAGAAGCTGGAGCCTCCAGCCTTTTTGAGAATGTGAAAATAAACCCAGTGACATCAAACCCTCATTTTGCAAAGTGAGAGATTGAAAAATTAGGTACCAAAGGAAAGATGTACAGAGATTGTTGCTAATACTTCACTATAGATAGCTGGTAGCAACCATGGAAAGCAAAGAGATCCCATTTCTGCAGCATGTCGATGATGCAGGACAAACACATCCCTTTCTTTTGAGGGTAGGGTTAAAGAGGATGCATATTAGCTGACATAAGGGTGTGGTATAGGGAGAAGTTGCATTTTTGACCTCATATATATACCCAGTGCTGTCCAAAGAAATCTTACACATGAGACCCACCCACCCAAACTCTTAACAAGCCCACTGTGTACAGTGTAGTTTTTCTCCTGGTGAGTTCAAGTCAAATATAATCACTGTTCACTATGTAAAAAGGAATTGTGAATTGTGTCATCCTGAATTACGATATACATATTGGAAAAAACTTCATGTCATTCGCTGTTGCTTGAATTCCAGTAACACGGGATGTGAACTCAGTAAAAGCAACTTATGAGTTCACATCACTTATGAGAATATCTCTGCCACCTGCACAGGACCATGATATCACTATCACTAAACAGATTAACATGGGTGATTTGCATGTATAGAACATCTACATTGCATATACATACCTAGAACTAGACTATCATTTTTGCCATAGTGGAACAATGTGACTCCCTTCTCAGGGTGAGCAACAGCTGAGTTTCATTGCTTGCGCTACAAACCTTATAAGGGCAAGGCAGCAGATTCTTCCTGGCTTGGTACTCCAATCCTGAATTTGATTATCCTGGGACTCTTTACGGAGATGGGGGCCTGATGCAATAGCTAAAGTAATGTAAGGCATTCCAATAATAAACCAGATGACTGATGCAAGCAGTGAAATCTGCTGGACAGGAAAGTTATATTTTAAAGGTCTGGGTGTCCACATGCATAAGAAAAAAGTCCTTATAAATAGTGTATGACCTCAGAATGCTAGATCTCATGTTATCTTGAACTGAGATCATATACTATTTCATAAAATTAAAATAGTATATGACATGTGTTTTGACTGGGGCCATCTTTAGTGTTACATACACTCACTGATTCAAAGAAGGTTTTGCAACTGATAATTAAAGGCACAAGAATGTTCTCAGTTAAAGCTACTCCATACACATGTGTGCAGTTACTTGAGTTGGTTGCTTACCTGTGTGCACAGGAAAGTAAACATCTGAAGACTGGATAGAAAACTATTTTTGTGTGGTGTAAAGAATTGGTTAAGACAGATGAAAACTAAGACTGGGGTGGGGGCAGAGCATGATAGAGACAGACTTCTCTGTTATTTGGAAAGAAATGACAGCAAGTAAGCCACAGAAGAGAGAACTCAGCATGAAAAACAATCTGTATCCTCTTGAGGAATAAACTGGTTGAAACAGAGCATGGCAGATGCTCAGACTGGTGACAGAAACCTCTGGATATCATGTTACACAGAGCTGTCGGGTGGCTGAACAGACCAGGCCTTTGATCTATCTCAGAGACACTCCCGTTCTACAGCAGTCAGTGTGATTCCAGTGACTCCTTCAGCACTGGGACCTTGTTAACACTGGAGGAGGGCCCAGCCTGTTCTCAGCAGATGGTGGTGTCAGATTAGTGGGCATAGATGGGAGGGAACGCTGCAGAAACTGGGTCCCACCCTAAATCAGTTCACTCACAGAGCCAGCATCCTTTGCTAAAGCATTTGTGGTATTTCCTTCACCAATCAGCACCACCCCACTCAGTGTAACAAGTAATCCATCTGAAAATCAATACCAAATACATGTATAATAAACACTAGGACATGCCATTCTCAGCAATTTTGTCAGAAACTGATTGAGTTGATGCTGATCACTACAGGGCTGTGGCACAGCTCTGCTTTTTTATAAATCAGAAAGCATATTAGACACAAATACCTTCAAATTCTGACTGCATTACTCAAAAAATAAGCCACATGAGGAAGCTAGCAAATGCTTCTCACTAAACAAAAGAACAAACTTTCAAAAAAAAAAAAAAAGTTTAAAATACAAAGAAACCAGGCCTTGGACAGAAGCTGCTCACAAGAGTCTCTTAGCAGTACCCACACACACCTGTATTTAATGTGCCTCTGATTAGGTAGGTGTGACTTCACATGCACACAGACTTACATTGACAACAGGCAAGCAATTAAATCTAGTTTTGATGGAATTGATGAAATATGATCTGCTATTGGTAAGTTTGAGTTGGATTGAAGACAAAGGGGCCTAGAACAGCGGTCCCCAAAAACCGGGCCACGGCACATTCGCTACCGGGCCACACGGAAAGGCTAAATAATTTATTTTTTAATTTCTTTAATCGGTAAAATAAAATAATATTACAATAATAATTATATACAATTATAGGCTTTTCGTGTAGTAATTACATTGAACTTGGTGCAGTCTATTGGTCCTTTTCCCACCACTCTAATATCTCTCACGCCCACAACAGTTTACAGATTTTGAACTTGAGTTACGCGCGCGCCGTGAGTTCATCACTATACGGTCTGCTTGAGCTGTGTTGTCAACTTTGTACTAGCTAGCTAACTGACATGATTTTTTAACAAAAGTTGTTAAAATCAAGGCTGAATATCCTGAGAAAAGCACAAAAGCACTGAAAACGTTGCTTCAATTTCCAGCAAGGAACACACTTCGGGTTGCAGTGTTTTTAGTATATGGTCATTGAAAGAACTATGCACTTAACGTTTTTAATAACATCATCACGTTAGACCTACGTAAACTAAAATGTTATGAAAAAGCGGCCATACTCAACTTGTAGGCGTAGACAGCCCCCCCACCCCACCCCACCCCACCCCAACGGCCGGTCCGGGAAAATAATGTGTATATGAAACCGGTCCGTGGTGCAAAAAAAGGTTGGGGACCGCTGCCCTAAAATATTTAACATTAATGACTAATACAAACTAACAATTAAAATGCATTTAGGGAGGTGAAGGCTCTCCTTCACAAGCCACACTATACCCCCACTTTCAGTAAACCTTGAGATTTAGTGAGACTTTTGAGTCTCATCAGTCTCTTATTTGGAGTGCATTAAATTTCCACCAGACATGTGAAAACAACTTGCTTTCATTTCATATGATTAAGACGACTTCATTTATTGGTTCCATAACAAAATATTAAGATATGATTTAGAGTGTAAACATGGGGCACCATAAACATACATATATAAAAAAAGAAAAAAACTTTCATCTGGTGAAACTGAGTTCTTGGCTGATGTGTTTGGTGCTATAAAATATTAAAATATTGTTTTTGGTAAAGAGTCTGGGGCATTGTCAACATTAATTATTAAACATATAAAATATCAAATAAGTCCAATATAGATATAAAGGATACAAAAAGATGCATAGATAGATATAATCTATCTAAATAGATATATGTATTTATCTATATTCAAATTTATTGACCTAAAATATTATAACTGACACACAAACCCATTCACTCCCTTTTTCCCATTGTTCAAAAAAAAAAAAAAAAAAAACTCGCGAAAGGTAAAAATTGAGCCTACGAGCAGCAACCAAGGTGCATTTCACTGCCAATTAGTCAGTGGTTCCCCCTCTCAACTTGCTGCCCATCCGCTCATTATCTGAGCAAGTATCTTATCATACAAAGGCGATACAAAGATATAAAGACGTGGGTCCACCGTTGACAGTCCATCTGTGGGGGCTACTGAGGGAGTGTTTCCGTTCGCTGCATTAACATTAATTAATTGATTATGTGTTAACCCACGGAGGCCCAAGGAATGTGATGGTAGCCTGTTTTGTTGGAATGGTAGGATACATTCCTGTCACGAATATTGTGTTTGCAAACGTTAACTTCGCTATAAATGTCCTAGTATTAACTTTAACTACTGTTAACTTTAACGGATGTAATGTAGCATGGTAGCCGGTATAATATTTATCTCAACCCTGTCCAATCGGCGCTTATTTCTTTTGATTATTTCACAGCATGGATGCAACACTGAAATTAAACATGTGTTTTCCAAAAAAAAAAAAAAAAACAACAACAAAAAACGACTATTTAATACTTGCTGACGTTTGTTCGCGGAAATAGCTGTTGTCTACACCCTGTCTCCGCAGTACACTTGCGCTGGTTATGGTAGCTCGTCCAGTTTAGCAAAAGGTAATCGAGGCGGGGCTTAGTGCCTGTATGGCACAAACGGCAGCAATTTTGAGATCCGACATGGCCACGTGTTGAATTCAGTCTGACTACACCATTTAGACAATGCAGACGTGTGGAATGTTGGGCGGGGGCGTATTGGCAACAAGTTTCGGAGGATGACATTGTATGCCTTTAATATATGTTTCATTATGTTTCACATAAATGTAATCACATTAGTCACATCTGCATCGAAATAGTATAAATATTTTTGATGCAATCTGCAACGAGTAATTCACGGCTGTAAAGTAGCCCTGTCTTTATTCAAGTCGGCTATAATTCTGTCGAAATTAGATGTCTGATGGAATTGCCTTGCCGGTTATTGCCAGCTTGTTCAAAATGCACGTAATTTGTGATTGTCCACCACTTCTCAAGAGGAGTCAACGTTTCTGCGAGGATTAAGTTTTAACCGCCACAACAGACAGGGTTGACAGTGTTCCGTTATTAGGAAGGTTTCCACATCATCATTTTCACAATAAGCGATCAGACTTCACATTAGTATCATGTTTGTATGACACAGTGTACCAATCACAGTTGTTTATTTCCATATGATACTAACATTGTGCCCTTATTGGCTCATAGTCAAAGTGCGTGTGTAGATGTAATTTCTTTCAGTGACTCAGCTATAGTGATATCACAACAGTGTCATCGGCGGCCCCCTGGTTGTAGGAGGTGCCTAGGCACGTGCCCTGCGTGCCCAGTCGGTAATCCGGCCATGATCTGCTGTCATCAGACATAAGGGTTTGTGTCTAAAGCTTCAGTCACAGATTGTTCAAACAGTCAGAAATGGATAATTCAGTACATTTTGAGCTATTCAGTTATTTGAATTATTTAAGTGTTCATGCATCTTCATTTAAAGAAAGCACAAGGCCAAAAATTCCACTGCATAATTGACTTTTGAAAGTACATCTACACCTACTTTGTGTATGTATATATATGTATAGAAAATTTTGTAAACCTGGGAAAATGTGGTCAACAGACACTCCAGTTAGCAGTTAATAAAGTAAATCAAATTACATAAAGTACAGAACAGACCAATGAAGGTTTTTCAATTAAAATATCCATCAGTTTATAATTTAAATCTGGAGACTATCATGTTGCTAGAGAGATGGCCATTGGTGGAATATGGCATGTTACAGGTGTAATTTCCCCATCCACAAAGTGGCTGGGGAGAGAATCTTCCTATCCAACGATGGCCTGGACTTCCTATCCAATGCAAGCCAACTGCTGCCCTGTGAATGCTTATGAGCAGTATAAATGTTTGGAGCCACAGGGGGTATATACATCAGAGATGCAAACCTCAAAGTCTCATGTTTTACATCGAAATCATGTTCCATTCTTACCACCACAGATGTGGTAATAAAACTATTACAAAGCACAATGAAAAGGAAAAAATGTCTCACGTTCAATGCATAATCTTGAAAAGACATGCCCACAAAACTACAATATTTTATGTTCTGTAACATTTTTCATGTATGAGTAGACATACTTTGGAGAAATGATTTCTAAAATAATTTTCTTCAGGATGTTTTTTTAAATACAACTTTCAAGTCACAAGTCACAAAAATGCTTGGTGGCAGCCAAATCCCAGAATGATCTTAACTCATTTTGAATCAAGCAATTTTCCAAGGTCTAAATCCAATTCAGTGCAAATGTTTTTGTCATGAGCAAAACAGGACTTGAAACTTGCTTCTTCTCTTTCACTTGTAGGTCACTAGTTGTTGTTGTGTTATCTATACCTGTAAGAAAACTACAGCGTAAACTTCATGTCAACTGAAAAATCTGTCCTAACCTCATTTGTGCCACAAAGCACAAAGGAATAATTGCAATGAACACAAGGGGTTAACTGCACAGCTGTGAATTAACAGCCTATCAGAAAAACATTGTGATAACTCCCAGATGTAGAGAAAGATCAATCCAATTATAATGAAATATTTGCAGTTCAGACACTATACCATACTGCTGTTTCTGTGGGAGATGTATAACAATGACCTAGGAAGCTGTTTTGAAGAGTTGATGCTATGCCAGTTCTGAGAGAATGTAACGTTCCAACATGACAGCAGTAGCTGTGCTTATAGTCTCAAGCAGACTCATACAGTAATGTATATTACAAAATAATGAGGGGTGGACCCTGTAAATCAAAACATGCCATAGTGGCAAAATTAAAATCTTTGTCCTTCAGTAGCATCTTGGACAAATGTCTGGCTAGCTAGTAATAACTGGAAGATGAAAAAAAATGTCTCTGGGAAATTAAAATGATAAAGACAGCATCACACATGCAATTACAGATGATTACAATTTACAGCTCCTTGTAGTAAATACTTTCTTGTGGCCTTTACACTCAGCAGCAGGATGTGCCTCAAGTGTATGCAAAGACATCACTACTGTGGGATGTTTAAAATGACCCAGGAAACTGCAACTTAAGTTTTATAATATAAATAAGTGACATTTTTTTTTCTTTTCAGGAAACAAAGCCTGTAGTGCTTATTGCAGAACAGTTAAAAAGAAGAAACCTGAAAGCACATTAAAAAATTGCCATTTAGGTAGTCCAGCCAGTTTGACTATGGATGCCTTCGCATATCTTCTTGCAAGCTTGATTTGTGCACTGCTGTAACATTGATATCATGTAGCCTGCATCAAAATTCTGACATTGTTTCCCCCCACTGACAGGCATTGGCAGAATTTCACAATTATTGGTTCATCCAAATCCAAAATACAGTTAAGTCCAATGCTTCACAGAGGACTGCAGAAGCATAGCTGGTGTAGAGCGTATGTAAAGCACGTGTATTCTGGCACAACAGCACAAGATATATGCAAAATCATACATCAACACATGTCCACTGACAGAGAATGTCAAGGCTATGGTCATGCATGGTATAGCTATCCTTATTGTTAAGGATGTTTGCAGTAAAAATTCAACGGATGGTGGGTTTACTCACCCAGCTCACATTGCTGAACTTCCTGTAAGTGGCAGAAGTGCTGGCCGTCCTACTAGGTCCATGACTTACTCACAATGCACTATTACACACTCTGAGTTTCCCAGTTAGGCTATTGCTTCTGCCAGATGGTGTATGCTGATAGTTGTGTACACCTGCATTTTGAAGAGTTTGTGGAACTCATATGTAAAATATTTTTGTCATTCTCAGAATAGCTTCTTATCTCTCAATATTGTTGTGCATATGCAGAAACCAGCAATCTTCCTGCCACTTGCAAAGCAAGCTCACAGTGGTTTCAGTTCCTAGAATGCCACCTTTTCAGGAGCTGCTGAAATAAAAAAGTAAAAAAAAATGCTATTTACAATGCATACTGGAAGCAAAGGAAGGCCCAAGGACCACAGAAATTGTAACCGTTTACCTTTGTGGCCACTATATTGAAGCCGAAGGCATTACACTATTTGTCTGAAAACAATGCAGTTTGGCTGAATAAATAATATGTCCTAGTTAATTGTGAGTATAGAGGTTACTTGCTTTGGTCAGAGTGAACAGAAAGTCACCTCATATTTTCAGTGTTCAAAATGCCATTCCAAGCCCTTATTGCTTGGTGAATGTTGTACTCTGTGCTTTGACATCAAAAATTGATGTCAAAGTGATGTCTGTCTGCCCACAGGCCTTGAAAAGAATGCTCTCATGAGTCGTAGCTTAATCACTGCGCACATGTCGATGATGTGGTCTGCCTACTCAGTAATCACAAATGAATACATCACATGGGGATTTCAAACAACAAACAAAACTTTTTCTGTCATATTTACGCACAAAGGAGTTCTTTCTTGATTTAATTATTTTTGGTTCTATAGACCCAGTGAATCATATAGTAATTTAATCCCAAATCCAGTAAAGTACTGGATACACATGGGATTTGAAATTCTATGAAAATGTCACAAATTCAAATCAGCTCCAGAAATAGCATTTATGGTCTGAAGAGACAGTTAGCATTATGCCCCCTACACAAACAAACCAATTGGTAAAGACACTTGGCATTAATTTAACTGTGTGTGGCTGTAATAGGGCCTGTAGTCAATTGCTTCGATTAAATAAGGGTTAGGTTTACATTTTTGCTCTAATGTTTACATTTTTGCTCTAGTATGCTACTACGCGCAGTCTACTCTATACATTTTTATTTAAAGGATTCCATGATGCAACACTGTAAAAATGTGTATTGTGAATAATTAGCAGGGAGATTGTAGAAAACATGAAAGGGATAAGAAAACTATTGTTATTTCAAAGACCCCATGGTGACACTCAATAGGATCCTAATTTATAAACTTCTATATTATTTTAATATTTGTCTGACAGCACACTGTTCCATTGCTAGTGATCTCCACCTCTGACCTAAAATGCCCTGAATTCATATACGCAAAATGGGTCACTGTGCATTTACTGTATAAATACATGTACATCTACAGTATATGTGCCCTGGCCATTGGTCAGATTACTGAATAAATCTAGCAGGTATCCCAAGTAAGACATCCAACATTCAAAGTCCTTGAACGATAAAGGACCATTGGGGGCTCAGCAGCAGACAGCATAGATCAGAAAGACTTGAGGAAGAGCAGGTAAGCGAACTACCACGTGATTCTGGCGCCATTACAAACTGAAGCATCATAGGGAGTCCAGAGTTTTACAGATGAGTCAGTGAATTTGACTCTGCAATTTTATTTCCATGGACAGCATCCTGTCAGAAATCTGAGCGAGGTGAGATCCACACGTTTACCTTAACGATTCTTCAAACGTGATTTTGCCAAGCCACACCAGACACATAACAGAACCCAGTCTTGAAGACATGGGCATGGGGTGTTTTAAAAGTATTCTCGCCTTTTTAATGCGGAAAAACCATTTCCCCACTTTTTTGAATCGTGGAATTCCTGGATTTTTCTAATTCTAAAAAAATAAAAATCGTGAATGGTATTTTGCGTGTTACATCAGTGAAAGGAACACGTGTATGTACATTTCGTGTTCTTTTCTTACTAAGAACACTTGGCGTCAATACTGTGAGGACCCCCCTCTACAAGAGCCTCGATGTCTTCATTTAACTCCTTGCAGTTGCTGTTGGTGCTCAGATTTCCAGCGCGCATTTCAGGATGCCGTTATTACGCAATTCAGATCCAGAAGCCTGAGTCTCAGACTGAAGAATTCTCCAGTGTACCGTTTGATCCCCATACGCTGCGATGTCTTTGAGGATGAGAAAGCCTTAAGGGATTGAGGATATAATGATATGGGAAGGAGGATGAGTTTATTTCTTGTGGTCGGGACATAGTATAGATGGGTGTTTGCTTATGTGTGCATGCCAAATAATGCGTGCATGCCAAAAGATGAACATAAGGTTCTCATTTTTTCCTGGATACCAAGACTTGGCCATTTTACGGCATCATTATCAGCTTTACCTGGAATTTTACACTGTTTTTAACGTCGTCAGGTCTACATGGGCCCGATATAAGGTGAGTTGGGAGTAAGAGGACAAAAGTACACGGGGGATTTTGTAGTGGTTGGTCGTGGCTTGTGTAGTGTTGAGCTAAAATATTAGTTTCCCACAGTGTTTTGGGACCGTTTTGTTGTTATGGGAATGTTACCGGAGTGTTGTTAAATTCCTGTGTAAATTTATATGCTTTGACGAAGTTTTACAAACGTTTTTAATACGGGACATATAGGCTGTAGTAAGGTTTTTGGATGATATTTTCACAATGATTTCTCTTATGACCTCGTAACGTTAATGTATAGGCTAACATTTCCTGGAGATTTTAAGGAATGTTTTCCTATCGTGCTCGAAGTGATGTTTTTGAAGTATTTTTTTAAGTGAGAACATTGGTGACAGTTCTCAGGGACTTCTTTGTAAATTGTGGTGAAGTTAACTGATAACCTGCAGAGAATGTTGCCGGGTATGAAGGCAGCACGATTTATGAGACAGACGACTGACCGTGGCGTGAGCTGAAAGCGTAAATTAGTGTACTGCCATCGACCCATGGAAACAATAATACAGTAATGGTCATCAACAAATGGGAACTTACAGGGAGTAATTACATTCTTACTCCATCTCAGACATAAACTCGTTGGCATTTAATTACAGTATAATATGAAATATTCATGTTTATGTCTGCAGCTCTTTAAGGTGTAAGCCTAAAACAAAAGACAGATAGTAATCCCATGACTACAATTTGATTACGGATGATGGTGTCCTAATTAAAGTGAGTTCCAAATGAATGGCCAAGATGGAAATCAATGTTTTACACGTTTTACCCCTTTTAGTTTAACTAGATAAATGTCCTTAACTAACTTCTTCAAACGTGGAAGGAAACTTATTTAAATGTAGCTACAGTATTTTTCCTCAGTTTCTTATCACTTAAAATAAAAACAATAATATGACAGGTTATTTGAATGCAACTGCCAATTGCAGTCACTGTGTAGCTATGCGACAGTGGCATGGCAAAAAGTCTTAAATTAATAAACCAAATAAAAACATAACATAATTTGACTCATGGTAATTATTTTTTCAGTATCTCTGTGATTTTTGCTGCAGTATAAGTTAAACAGTTCCACCACTGTCATGGGCACCCTGCTGGTTTTTATTAAATATTTGTCTCTTGTTCTTCATGAAGTTGTCTCCATCCTAGTGGAATGACACATTTCTCAGCTGCATCTCTTCGGGTGGTCTACAGACTATCCTAACACAGCATTTCATTTACAGAAAGTCTTTCTTTTTTCCAGCATTCAGGCCTCTAGCTATAGATATCTCTGTTCTGAATACACAGCTGCTTGTTTAAAATTCGAGAGCCTACCTGAAGAGCTGTGTTTGTTGATGCATTATGAAATGGTCACAAACTGCACTGAGTAGTTGCATGCATGTTCTGGAAGACTCAAAAATGAAAGAAAATACAAAATCAAAGTGACCTGGTCATGTTAAAACCAGCAGTAGGTAACCTCATTGAAATGCAGCTAGCTTATCCATGTTATCCAAGTTATCCATACCTCCCCTATCTTCAGCCTTTTGCAAAGTTACACAAAGCCAAACTGCCAGCTAGTTGCATTGTTTCAGTGTTCATTGTTAACAGTGGTTATTAATTAGCTTTCAAATAAAACACTGTAAAAGAAAAGCCTAAGAAAATAGTTTGCTGAAAAAAATAAATATCAATTTTGGTGCTATCAACCGAGTTTTTGAAGCATGGACACATAAAACATATGTCTCCAGATCACCATCCACAGAGGGTTGATGTTGACGGTAAGGAATGTTTTACCTCTCATGGTGACATGACACAGAGTTTGTACTCAGTGTTACACTCTAGACAACACTTGATCTGGAATACAGTTTACACACAGACTGTAGTCTGCATTCAGTCTGCGTTGTATTATTTCATTATTTGCAGTCAAACACAGCTGGCTGTCTGGCAGTCTGTTTTTTGTTTTTAAATCTTCATTTAATAGTTTATTAACTGGTTAATAGCTCAGTATGATCATGGCTTTGAATATTCCCTTTCCTCATTAATGATAAACCAGCAGCTAAAAGGGATTCACTGCTCTCCCCAGTTTCCCTGGCTGGCTCTGTACAGTATCTGCAAGTACCTAGTTTACTCTTTGTGTGTGGTAGCAAAGTAAAGCATCTACAGATAATGTCTTGGAACTATGGGAGCTGCATTTCAGAGCCCTTCTAAAATCTTGCCAGACCTTTCAGTTTTTTTGTTTTGTTTTGTGCAGAGCAATGTGTCTGACTATGACAAAACATGAACAGTAGATATTCCATTCAGAATATTGTCATGTGAAAGTAAAGCGCTTCAGAGTCTGCAAACTTCAAAGTCAAACATTGGTTGTTTTCTTGGTGTAATTAACCCTGTTTTGAAGGAAACCTGGCCTTCTAGCTATCATAGCCTTAGCTATCCACTTGCAACTTCAGAGAAATATGGGAAAGGACTCAGAAGAAGCATCAGAATATTGTTATAGTTATATGAAGTAGATAGAGCGATCCATGCATGAGTTGAATATGTCCATTTACCATATAGCTGTCTAGCTAGCAATGTAGGTCATGCATACATGTAGCAGAGTCCATTTGGTGGCAGCAAAGAATGTGAACCCACGGATGTTAAGGTGCATGTGTTAAGCTTACTAGCTGTCATTAGCTCACATACAAAGTGATGCTTTGCTAAAGAAAAAAAAAATATTTTAGAATTGTTGTTGCAGGCTGTTGAGATAGACTTGCTGTGTTTGTCCTAATTATTAGTCCTTTGGTTATATTTTTGTTAGCTAGCTAGCTTTCCTACACAACCAAGATGGCAGCCATTTTTTGTCTTGCTGGATAAACTAACATCATATGTGTACAGAGTTTTATATTCCGGGTAGCTTCTGTCCTTGAGGGAAAAAAAGTAAAAATAATATCTAAGCAGACAAATGGCAACAGTTATGGAATTGAATTGTTTTGTTACAGGTTTCTTCATAGGGAATGAGTGTAAAATGAAGTTATGGGACATTCTGACCATCTGTTTGTTGCTGCTGAACACCATTTCATCAAGTCCTATGCTCCAAAGCCTACAGTCAGCAAAGACATCTTACCTTCAGGAGCAACTTGGCTTTCCATCAGTGCTACTGGAAGAGCCTGAGTTTGTACTGGAGTCCAAAATCAAACCTGGCAGACTACAAGGGTCAACGACAAGTGAAAAAGAATGTGAGTGAATCTTCTCATATTGCCATAAAATACATAAAATACATGTTTACGATAGTGTGTGGACCAACAATTTCCGTTGAAGTGCACTCTCATAATGCTTAAGTACGAATCTTATATAAAGGTCACCTTCTTACAATGGGACAAAATCATTCCTACAATAAAGCTGTTTAACTCAGATTCATAAAATCTGCATATAAGTACCAGTTAAGGCTCACTAATAACATGTAACACTGAATGGAGTTGTGTTGAGCACTCTTTGTCTTAGAGTATATGTGGTTGAAGGCTCCAAGCCTTTAACATTAAAAAGTAGCAATGATATGGACAAACTTCGACAGATGGACAATTGAAAAACAAAACAGAGCCCTGCCTGATCTCACTCTGAATTGCTATAAAGATTGCAGGTAGGCATGTGATTGTCAAATGCAAGCTGCTTCAAGGTGGTGCTTCACAATAAGGGAATGAAGCTGATGACCTGTAAAATGATCATTAACTAAGCATACTTTGATGTGTCTTCATGGTACTCAAATGTAAAATTGTATATTTTTTGCTTCTCTTCACAAAATAGTTAATTAACCTTGAGTAGTATTGCACATGTACAGAAACTGGTAGTTGTTCTATCATGTGCAAAGTAAATATTTGTCATTAGAGGTGCAACGAATGGTTGACATAGTCTATGTAGTTGACTAAAATTGATGACCAAATTAGTTGCCAACAAATTTAATTGTCGATTAGTTTGTGACGTCATCGCGTGTGTTTTTCGTGCTGACTCGGAATGCTCAGACATGTAGCCTAAGATACGTTGCTTTACTGGAGTGACCAATAGAGATGGCAACACTTTCACGACAGGGTTTCCTCTAGGATTTTTTCTTGCCGGTCCGGTGTCGGGAAAGAATTTATTTTACCAGACAAATTTGAAACTTACCGGTCACGTTTCAATAACAGTCTATCTTACAAATGCAAATATAATGTACACCTAGGTTGACGAAAGAATGACAATGACCTCAAATCAGTCTGACTATTTAATGAACAGTAACGATTAAGTAAAACGAACAGTAACGATTGAGCAACACCTCAACATTAGCCACTAAAATGTAAGCTATGTTTTATATGAGCATTATTACTGGACATTTTGACCAGCAAGTTTTTAATTTGTTTTTTTGTTTTTTTTCCCCAATATAAATTCTACCCGGCAAAACCGGTAATTACTGTCTAACGGAAAACCTATGACCAAAGACCTCAAAAGTGTGGCAGCATTTCACTCTTAAATCTGTGAACTACAACATTTGCAAACCTGACCTTACCTGGCATGGGAGCACATCAGTTATGCTCGAGCATCTGAAGAGATGGCACGTTGGCTCTCTGAATGATGAAGACTCGTCTCGTTAAGTTAGCTAGTTAGCATAGCTATTGTTAATGTTAAAAGTTACTTCACGTCATGAGATGTAAGGTTTCCTATTTTGAAATACATGTTCTCTTGATCAATAAATTATTAATGACGCTGAACATACAGTGTAGCAAATAATAACCTATTATTCACAACGATCCTGTTCACATTCCTAATGCCCTTACTTGTTAAACCAGAGCCCATGTGCTATTTAGAAATTCTCTGCTTAAACGGTGCATCGTTGTCACGGCAACATTTATGGCTGGAGATACTGTTGCTGCCGAGTGCACAAGTTTAGAGAACACCAGAGAATTTGATACTTTCTAAATCGCGAAAAGATTTCTACAACTCATGTCTGTGTGTGCGTGCCAGATGTGGGTTGCATTCGAATGAATTCGAACGAGTTATGGGTTTGTTGGATCTCGTAATGCTACCATGGATGGCTTTCTTCAAACGAAGCAGACTTGTACTCCCCAGCAAGCAACTGTCCTCACTGAATTAGTCCTAGTAACCATTCATTAAAAGACATATTTTTGAATGAAGTTCTCATCTGCATTGTCTTTATTGTTAGCTAGCAAATGCCTAAAACAACCTCAAGCTAAATTTAAATGCCAATAGGTAAATGAGCCACTGAGTAATTGTGCGATTCATAATCCAAATAGTCGATTATTATCGATAATTATCGACTATCAAAATAGTCATTAGTTGCAGCCCTATTTATCATAGTAGTATCAGATTGTCATAATTTCAGACTGTGGTGACTCAAAATAAAACAAAAGTTTAGCTGTGTTGGAGAATCAAGCCAACAGGACTGTAGCAATAGTAAGTATTTACTTTTGGGGGACACTGTTGAAACTGAAATACTTCCTTTGAATACTTTGCAAACTCAGATCTCAACACAGATCAGAGTAAGATACTGTGCTATCTGTATGGAGACAATGCACTTAAGTGGCTAGCTAAGGTGATACAACCATTGAACTTGATTCCTTAGTGACATGTATGGACATGAGATATCAATACAAACATACAGTAAATATAATCATAACATTGTTAGTATGTTTAACTTTATCCTTAATAACTTTGTACTTGTTATAACATAGTTTTTGTTTTTTTTATTGCTGTCTTTCTAATTTAATAGTGCAAACTGAAATCATAATGTTTACAATGCTATTATGGTAGTCTTGCTGTTGTAATGTAGCTGTATGATATAAATAATACTGTACTTACACAAGCCTATTAGTAGCAACAATGGTGATCTACAGTTTGTCCACCACTGTTCTAGATTATATGCAAAGCTATCGAGCAGGAAAGGCTGAAGGAGTACTTCTCATTCAGTTTCCTTATGTTCAACATAATTTTACCTTTGGCCTGATCATTCCAAAGACCCCATTACCAATTAGCATCTGAAAAAAGCCCATGCATTGCTAGAACGAAAAAGTCAAAGTTCTCACTGTTATAGCAGCTGTGAGGCAGAAAACATCCATTTTTTCAAAAGAACTTCTGTTCTCTCCTCTCTTGTATGACTTGTAATCTTACAAGATTTCCCCATGAGCAATTGAAAGTTTTTTTCGACTTATTAATTTTCATTTCACAGTGCTTACATAATCTCAGGTCATTTCAGTTTGGGTTCTCTATTTCTTCAGTTCTCCAACTGAGAACTCCATTTCTCCATGGAGTATATGCTGCATCACATTTTACAAATGTGGTTATCAGCACTTCATTCTTGGTTTATTGTTTCTAATGACTGAGATCATTTTATTTTTGGAAGACTGGAGATCTAATGTCCATTTTACAGGCTTGTTGTCTTCAATCCTCGTGTTCTTTTAGTGTCATAATCCAAGCGAGTTAACTTCCCACAATTATATTTTGGTTTATCTATATCTGACTACAGCTCACTAGTTTCTCCATCTCTGCTGTTCTCTTCAGTTGTCATCTGTTCCTCTCTCTGAAATTGATAAACATAAACTCGACTAACTTTTTTCCACTGAACTGTTCCACTTGACTACATTCCAAAAATTGTCTAGTTTGTGAGGGCAAATCCATTCTGCATGACCTTGGAATGTGAGTATATGTTTTGGGTGTGTTTAACATCCTCCAAGATTATATCAATTAGGGATATGTGACTGTAGTCCTGTAGCTATTCTGCATTCTCTGATAAAGGAAAGAAAAATACCATCAAAAGAAACAAATGTTTCAGCCACAGAGAGTCAGAGAGAAGAAGGAGCATATGGTGCTTGAGATTTTCAGCCGACCGTAGTTTAACATGAGTTTAAACATATGAAGTAATAAAAATCAGAGAGGGTCTAAGTATCTTTATTGATTTGTTTGGGTGCATTGTGGAACTTTTAGTGCAAAAAACAGCTGTTGCCTGGTTGTGTGCAAAGGATGTTGTGGTGAGGCAAGCTTAATGTGTATACAATTTTGAAAATTGGCAAATCTTTTGGCAAAAATTGGCAAGTCAGGGTGAAAACAGGAAAAAGGAAAAAAAAAAAAAAGGATATGAGGCCAAGAAAAGTTTCTTTGATTTATTTTAATTGCTCTTTATCTTAATCATCTTACTTCATCTTCTCTCTCAGTTTTTTTCTTAATCCATTTCTTTTATTATTCCTTTTTTATTTTTTCAATTTGTTTTCATTGTATGTTTCTCAGATCCATTAGTCACTTCTTATGACACTGGTCATAGAAGCAAAGCCACTCACAGAAAGAGGGTTGTACCAGTTAGATGTACTGTCACTGAACGGGCAATTGAGTCATGTGCTTATATATGCGCTTGTTCTTCTTAATCTTTGACAGGCCACATAGAACGTTCTGGTATGACTTTTTACCCACTTTTTTCATAAAAGCTCCCAGTTTTTCCAATTTTATCCAATGGATTGTGCAACAAGAAACTTGAGATACTTCCAAGTGGGTGTGGATTCATGTCAAGTGAGGGCTGGTTTTGTCTATGAAATGAATAATGCACTGAATCTCAGAGCTCTGCTATTACAACACAGAGTGCTTCAGCTGAGAGGTACTTTGCAGGGTGCCACTGCGCAGCGCTCCTTTGCTTCTCAGGCTCTGGAGTGATTGCTTGGTGACATCATGGAAGGTCAGGTTGTGAGCCCCTCCTACAGGCTTTAGTTCATATGTATAGACTTTAGAATTGGCCCCATAATTCAATGAGATCTGACACAACAATACTTTAAATATCATTAATAGAAATATCTTTAAAAATTGGATGGTGTGGAAAAAATAGGACATTATGTTAGCCTGGTATATAGCATAACTGTTAGATAATTGTAGCTATTTATACATGTTTTAGTTATACCAACAAAACATTCGCTAGTCAGACTGCAAACAAATAATACTAAATGTTTTATGGTCAAATGCCTTTGCAAGTGCCTTTGTCAAATGTTTACCCGATACAATTGTTATTGTACAGGACAAAGTAATCTCAGCTCACTTGTCGATAGTATAGTCATTTTGTAAACCAGCCAGATACTGCACAAATCCATTTACCTTCCAAATACATTTATCAGACAGACAGTGTACAGTAATGTTATATGTATCAATATCACAACAGACAAAATAGCTAGCTGTGATGGTGAATATCTAGCAATGCATTGTAGTCATAAAGTACTACATTTTAGCCAGTTCTAATTAGAATTATTTCCTACATTCGTCTGTCAAAGCAATTCCTCAGTTGCTCCTCTGTGTTTGGTTTCAGAGGCCCATTTCAAGGCCCATCTTCATCGCACACATTTCTTTTGACAACAGCACAATAGCAAATAAATCTTGCGTGGCTAACCTGATGCTGCTCTAATGGCTCTGACAGGTGTGAGCCTGGCCAGATCATGTTTTCTGGCACCTGGCAGTGGGAAAGGTAACCTTGCCAAGGGAGGGCTCAGATTCTGAGTCTTCAGCCAGCTAGACATTACAGCTGTCCTGTTTAGATACAGTCCAGTTGAATGAAGCTATCGTTCCAAACAGACTCCCTCCCTCCAAAAGCATGAGCACATCTCTCCCTTTGATGTTTTCATGGCCGTAAATATTGTCATCGGTATCATTAGAAGAATTGATGTGAATATCATCCCTGAGTCGCAGCACACCAGAAGGTGCTATTCTCTTTGCAGAGGCTTTTCACACCATATGATGTGGTCAATGGGAGTGAGCTTGAAGAAATTGGATCGGATTGATCTCTTCCTTTAGTGAATGCATAAGACATCAAAGATCACTGAGAGATAATTTTTGTTTCAGTTGTGGATATTTTCTGTGCATATTAAGCATTTGAAGCATTTGGAACAAGGCAAAAGAGCAATTTTAATTGTAATTAAACAACACTTTGTATGTGGTTAAGTCTGTGTTCTGCTTCCACCCAAATTCTGATAAACTATTTCAATCAATGGACAGTCAATAATAGTTGAAAATGATGCGCTGATAACATTTTGTAGTGTTGGTGTGAAATTCACCAGCAAATTTTCACCTTTATCCTCTTACTCCGTTGACAGTCCCAGTTTATTTATCTGCTAAAAATGTAAAAACCTCAATGTCCTTGTACTGATACCAAAGAGATCAAGTATCTTAAGTATTTTTCTTAAATCTTCATCTCCATGTTTGTTACCTGGATCTTTGCCCTTTTCTACATTTTTGAAAGGGTCTATATCCTTCTCATAATACTTTCATAATCCATGTAATGTATTGAATAACATTGATCTGTATTTTGTACTATATATACAGTATATCCAGTGTGCTATTTTCCTTTCTACTGCATGGCATAATGTCTACAATTGGGACAGCTATTACATTTAAGTTATTGACCACACTTTCATTTCACACCTCCCATAAAAAATAATTCTGCCCAGATTGATTACCTGAGGATGCCTTTATTTCTCCATTTGGAAATAAGTAATACTGGAGCTGTGGCTCTTAAAGTGGTTTGGGGCAAGTTATGAGTATAGTTTCTAATGTGAGTCTTTCTTCTCATCGCTCTCACACAGATGACATAGCTGCTCAATATCCAGAGACATTAAAAGATGTTGTGGATTTCCTCAAAGCAGCCATTGGCAGACAGAGGAGGTCCTCTGAGCAGGACGATGGCTCCCAGAGACGGAAGGAGTGGAACAGATCAAGGGAAACAGCAAAGACAGGCGGCGGGCGAAAGAGGCGCAGAAGGAAGGGGAGACAGGGACAACCTGGAAGGGGTCGCAGGAAAAAAGGAAGGCAGCATGAGCTTGCCATGGGATTGGGGCACGGATGTCAGCTGAAACAGATCCACCTGAAGGTGATGGACCTGGGTCTAGGCTATCGGACACAAGAGGAGCTGATCTTCAAGTACTGTAGCGGCCCCTGTGTTGATGCAGAGACCAACTATGACAAGATCCTGAACACTCTCATCCGCAACAAGAAGCTGGACCAGGACGTGCCTTCCCGAACCTGCTGCCGCCCCATCGCCTTTGATGATGACCTTTCCTTCCTGGACGACAGCCTGGTGTATCACGTTCTCAAGAAGCATTCCGCCAAGAGGTGTGGCTGTGTCTGACTCCCTGCTAGAGGGAGAGAGAGTCAGATACAACAGAAGCAGTGAAGTACCTTTGTACAGGTGACACTGACAAGTGGACAGTTCCATGGGTTAAAAATGGTGTGAGGGTGGGGTAGAATCAAGACCAACACAATGAACCTCAACAGCAGAGAGGGTTCCCTCACACTGAGTATGACTGAGACCCAAACGGGATATGGGTGGATGGAGGTGCTTCCTGTGTTCCAGAGAACTAAAACTAGAGAATGTTCTCATGTATGAAGAATTACTATATATCAGTAAAATGTCACAGTGTAGGAGGAAGTAGCCTTTATTCAGTACTTCATAAAACACAACAATCTGCCCAGAGGCAGGGGTCATTGCTAAAATGTATTAACATTGAAATATATATTTGTTCGAGGAAGTATTTTCCTATTCTCACAATTGCTGATGAGCACAGTTTAAAAATATATAGAGCCTTTGTAGCTTATTTGGACATAATACATAGAACATACTGTTAACAACACAAGAGTTGTTGCTTCTGAATTCCCTTGGGAGGAATTGTGGAATTGTGTGCAAACTGTGGTCTACAGTACAGACAGCTGTGTTAATTGGCACTTCCTGCTTTTCACAGCTACCAGTCTTGGTTAACTAATGATGCTATGCATCTTCTCATATCTGTGATATTTTGAATTATATATGAAATATGTATTTATTTAAAAATTAACTTATTAAGATTGTTATTTATTACAGTCAGCATTACAATTTTTTATTATTTTAACTTTTAAGCATGGATGGTTCGAAAGTATAATGTGTTTATGGGTAAAAGCAGACTTTGCTGAAGTAGCTGAAGTCTTGGTGCAACCATGGAAATGTAGTTGTCAAAAGCTCAGCTCTTTCATAGGAAATATGCAACCTGTTTTCTCTAAAATTACATTTTGGGTACAAGTGGTAGCTGAAATATTAACAGGAACGTGTATACAGAATATTTTTATTTGTTTTATGGGTGGGCAAGGGGAAAATATTGAACTTGAAAATTTGATCAGTGACATGTTAACCAGCATTAGTATGTTGAAAAAAAAAAAAATAAATAAATTCTGTTCACAGCAAGAGGGACAAAAGGGGGCATTAATGTCACATACACCAGTTTACATACATACATACATACAGTTTAGTGATAATTCATTATTCTAAATTTCATTCATTATTCTAAATTCTAAATTGGTTACATTTAATCATTTCCAGTTGGTTTATGGTCCCTTCTTTCATGGATTATAGTGTATAGTGTGTTAGCATTTCTGTTAGTAACAACTGCCCATTTAGATCAGTATTTTTTTTTTCCAGATTTATCATTTATCATTTATCAAGACATTCCATTGCTGTTTGCCATTTCATATTATGAATTTTGTCAGTCTGGATTCACAGCCCTCATCAAAACTGGGAATATTATAACAGGCGTGTTTCCTCACCCAAACTGTAAGGTTTGGATTAACGGGCAGACCGTCTGCACTGCCAGTGTATTTCCTTGCCAGCTCTTCAAGTTTACTGTAAAATTTTGGCATCAATCTATCAAGCCTGAAAAGATGTTATTGTAAGCCTGGAACATGTAGGTTACATCATCTGGAGCTATATTTTCCACCCAGAGGTTGCTATGTAGCTTTGATGTTATGAAGCTTGGATTGTACGTTTGAGCCATACATTTATGCAATTATGTCCTACCAACCTTACATTTGAGTGCAGTGCCTTCATAGTGTACTGTGGTTTTTGCACTGCCTATCTCTAAATACAGTCGGTGGTGCTTTCATATACACTACACATCAATGATTTTTAAAATATTTACATATTTTTATATTTTAACGGGGCTTGTGTAAAGTTGGGTTTACGTGTTGGGTGATACATAAGATGAGGACCGCCATATTCTGGCCCCACACATCGCACCTAACAAAAGTAACATATGGCTGTATGTTGCAGGCATTCATCGTTTATCCAGTCAGGGAAAAATGCTGCACATTAGATGTACTGTCCACCTTCATCGCTCAGCATGCACCCTTACACCATAATAGTGGCTCAGATGCTGTGGCTTCTTGTGTGCATTGCGTTATCCACCACTATGTTCTTTTGCTGAGATATTTGCAGAGAAGCCTTTATATGTCGGCGATGCTGCTTTAGCACCTGAGGAAATGAAATACTGATGTTGTTCGCTGAAAAAAAATGGAATCCCTTCATATTTCACCTTGATTTGAAAATACGGGTAGGTTAAAAAATTGTCATCATTGCCCCACTGTTTTGTTTTTGTAAATTAAACATTTGAGACCAATGTTAGCATTTAATGCCTCTGTATGTTTCATACATTAAAATATATTTATTATATATTTAAGATTTTACCATATATTTACATGGTCCCGTCTATCACACATATTGACTCGTTGTGACAAGGAAATAGGTCAGCCAAAGGGAGAGCAAGGGTTATGAGAAAAATGTAAACTGTTCATTCAAAACAAGCTCTGTTCTGTAACAAGCATTAAGCTAGCAAAAGGCTTGTCTCATTTTTTATAGAGTTCTCTTCAGACCTTTTGATTGTATTTTTGTACAATTGATTTTATAATTCTTTTTTTACAGGATTAAACTTGTTCCATCCCTGCCAGGATGTGTGTAGTGGTTGATTCCACATGTGCTGTTGTACTGCATGTGCACATCATATTAACAAAGATGATGACTGTACTCTTACAATGCCTAAACCTACATGCCAGACTTCAGATTTCAGCAGTATTTCATAACTACTGTCTGTAGGAAGTCAACAAACATCCTATTCCATCATTTGCTACCTCACAACTGTCTGGGCTGGGCTGTATTAAACATTTTCTCAGACTCTAGATACAAGCAACAGGAAACAGGAAACACATCTACAATGTCATTTTCAAGTGGCCCCATCTTGACACCATATTGCACACTTGAGCTTAGATATGGAGCCTTCTAAGCCAAGCTACATACAACTGGTCATCCAGTGCTAGTGGTGCTTGGAGCCAGAGGAAATACCTGACTTTACAGATCCACAAAAACAGAGACCCATTTACGCGCGCAGGTGCGTGCACACACACACAGAAACAGACACACAAACACACACACTCCCTGACTGTGTTAGTTCATCTCTTGCTCTATTTATAACAAGTACAAACAATCATCAATTTGACATTAATGGCTTTCTGGAACCCACTGTCAGGAACTGAAACCCCCCCCACCCACCCACCCCCAGTGTTGCAATGTTATAGTGGGTAGTAATGACCCTGACCATACATTGGAATTAAATAAGACTCACGTTCAGTTATCCTAGCAAACTCACATTCAGTTATCCTAGCAAACTCATTCACGCAGCGAATATTGGATATCACTTCATATGGCCATGCAATAAATGCCCAGACTTCCACCTCTGCACTCTTCACTGGCTGCTTGTTGTTGTCCTCCATCTTATTTTATCACATCATCATAAATCCACCACTGCTCAAAACTGTACTAGTATACTGCAGATATGTTATTATCGGTGAATATGACAGTTTAGACTGCTGAGACTGGAGAACCCAGCGGCAAGTATTGTTAGGAGAACTATAAATGTGTTCTAAATGAGCTTAAATGGTACAAAAGTAAATGTATTTAAGAAATGAGAAATCTGGGTAATTTGGATTAGTTTTGGCCTATATCTCAGTGCTGTAGAGGTATGGGTCCCTGCTAATTTGAAAAATGCCATCTCAGTATAATTTTACACATCCAGGTAACACCGAAAAGCTACACAATTTGTAGCCTTATATAAGCTTGACGACCTGCAGTGCTTTAATGGATTTAGTACTGATAAGGAATTAGGGAAAAAGATGACTTTAATGTACTGCAACATCTTAAAACAGACCCACCCACAAACATCTTAACATCTGCACATCTTGACATCGTATACAAGTCCCCTTTAAAAATCTCAGTCACATTATTCTGGGGGTCTTTCAAGCTGGTAAAAGTAAATGATACAAATATTGAACAAATGTTCTATATTTACATGAAAACAGGATGAAGGGATTAAAACAAGATAACAAATGCCCCATCATCACAAATCCAGACCAAGCAATGGTTACTGACAGGAGTCTGGACAGCATGACGTTTCAACAGAACAAGCCAGATCTCCCAAATGTTCAAGGAAGCCCAAGTAAGTCCAAAGCACAAAACAGGGAAAGAAGCAGGGGAGGCCGCGCTCAGATCTTGCGCTTCTTCCACTCTGGCTCTTTGTCAGCCTCTTCATCCTCAGACTCCACCTCGGCAAACACGGGCTCTGGCTGTGTCCTAGGCAGACCGAGCAACAGAGGGGGTACAAGAGAGAGAAACTGAGTGAGAAACCTGCAATGTATTCATATCAAAACTAAAATTTGAAATACTTCTGTAATTTGCTGGTGTAATACAATTCCCTGTTCATAAGAATTACCAATATAAGTCATTACTGTCATGAGAACCAAATGTTATCAATTTGAAATCTGAATGTGAATCTCATCCCTCTCATTAATTGCCACTGTGCCAAGTACATACAACAGTTTTAGAAAAAGGGGTGCTTCAATAGCAGTCCACATGGCAGACAACAGAAAGATGTAACTAGATGCCACTGAAAAACACCACCTTGAGTCTTAGGACAGTGACATCATCATGAAAAACCAAAGAGACAGAGGCTGCAAGTCAGTTACTAAGGAGGCGCTTCACACACTGAACAGGTTTGTGACCAAACAGTGATGGACTACAGCACTAGAGAGTGCCAATTATCATACAAACATCAAAATAATTCAACTGAGTCATGTTTTATATTTTCTGTTTGAAAGAACATTTTGTCTGTTTTCTCCAAGCACACTGTTTGAATAGTGTCATATGTCCTCACCCACCCCTCAAAAAAAAAACATGTGAAAGTTAAAACTGAGACCATCGCAGTACTGAAAGAAATCGTCAAAAGGAAGAGAGTCCTTTTTCAAGGTGAAATGACCTCTCCTTCAATATGAAGTCTTTTCCTCCTGCAGGATTGACATAAACTGAACAGGAGCTGGAAGCTTACTTAGTGTAGGCAGGGGCAACCCAGAAGGGGTTTTCAGAAGCCTCTTTGGCGTGACGCAGGATGGCCTCCCGCGGGTTGCTGTCGTCTGTCTTGTCCAGAGCGATGTTCTTCACGATGAAGGAGGACAGCGTGCCTCCGTGTGTCGCCACTCGACCCCCTCGGCCTGGCACACACACACAGGACAACTCAGGAAAACAAAGTACCATGCAGACAGGGAGACTCACGCAGACAGGACAAGTCTGCAAAGCAACCAGGGGGATTCACACACCGGCAACAAAATGAAGGCAACACCACGGGTTCCCATGTATAAAAAAATTCCCTGTGTTCATACTTCAGGTCCAATTGCTATGTGGATGTGTCAATTTGGTGACCAATTACTAGTGTGTAGGAGATGGTCTTGCAGGTTGCACTCTCAATGCCTCCAACTAAATCTTGTTTAAAGTATTCAAATATGGAGGAATGCAAACCACTGCAATTAAAAAACAAACATTTCAACTACTTTTTGATCCAGTGACAGCACTACAAAAGAATGTATAAGGCAATGCACAAGGCCAAACATGGGTTGTGTGACGGCACTGAAAGGGTTACCTGGTCCGGACACTGGGGGCTCTGGTTTATGTGATTTGAGTGGATCCAGCCGATCCTTCTCTAGCTGCTTCCTGGTGCTGCGCTGTCGGGCCTCTCGGAACATGGGCAGCGCATGGGCTGAATATCAGAAGTGTTAGTCATCGTTAATTACAATACTGATTTGTGACAGCACGCAACAGCCATCACCAAGGACATCCACTTCCCTCGGTGGGTGACTTCAGTAAACAAAAAACTTCATTGTATTTCCAACAATGTGAAGGTCAGTGTGGGGCAGGCAGGAAATGAAAAGGAATGAAAACTGACTGATAGAAATGAAAACTGCGAAAGAATTGACGTCAACTGACGGGGAATTTCTTCCTTAAATCAAAAGGTTTGGCTCTAATTTCCTTTTTTTCTGTATATAATTTAGGCTAACGTGGGGGCAAGGACTGTGTACTCTATATGTAAAGCAAAAGAAATTGATCAAAAACATGTTTGCTACACAGAACAGAATAAAAATGGTGTATTGGAAGTGCCATAGATGAGACTTCTTCCTTAGAAAGAGAGGATCACTGCAAACTACCTGGTTTCCATACACAAAGGATGAGCTTCCAGGAACATTTCTGAAACACTTTAAATGCTAGAATGCTGGGTGGTTTATAGCTTGCATGAAATTGTGTAATTCAGGATAAAAATCCATGACCATATGTTTAGAGGACTTGCAATTTTTAAAGTGATTTTAATGAACAGCAAAAACTGTACTTCCTAAGTGCTAACATGACTGAACAGATGTGTTTTTCATTGGATTCCTGCCTTCCTCACTAAACACCTATTTCACATTTCAAATGGAGACAGTTATAAATTAGTTTGATGTTCCTTCTTTTGCTATAAAACAGCCCTTAGCAAAAGGCGGCCCATGAGCATTTTTGCTTCTCCTCCATGCAACTATAACACTTCCATAGTCTTCTCCTGAGTATTAGGCAGGTTTTGTACCATCTGTTAGGAATGCTGTGAAAGCCTGGTGCTGATTGTCTTGCCTTTTTGTAAGGCATTTTTTTATTTCTTGCCAGCTTGGCTCTGCCTCTCTCAACAGGTTTCTAACTTTGTCTCCTTTGGTGATCTTTGCTGTATCTTCTCTTTCTCTCCTCTTGGATCAGTAAATGAGTGCTGGGCTGCCGGGGTGGCAATGTTGGATAAATTAACACAATACTACAAACCAATGACTCACACAGAGACAATGCTGCAAACTCTTGTGGACTGTGTTATAAGTACGAGGATGTATTTTGACACTAAGGAATTTCAATGTCCTTCATGGAGGACAATGAATAATGGTACTGCATAAAAAAAACAACTTTAAGATGTGGTTTCATTTTAAATTTACTTAAAGTGAAAATGAGCTAAAGACTGTGTTGGAAAATGAAATGAACACCACATCAAGGAAACACACCACCCTACACTTCAGAATTTATAATTCAGGTGTGAGATGAGGCCAGCCTGAAGTATTAACAACCATGGCTGCTGCCACAGTGCTCCTGTTGAATGATGTAATACTCACGTGTGATGATGTAGTCCTGAGTCAGTGTCTCCGCTTGCTTCTCCTTCCTCTTGGTCTTCACCACACACAGTTTTGCTCCTCTGGGAAATGGGAGTTAGAATTATCATCATGCTGTACTTTTTCCAAGTCTTCCTGCCACTCTGTACAGGGGGTGCTTTGTTGCAATGGGATGAAAACTGTTCATGCCACATGCAGCTAATAAAACATGGAGTGACATGCAGTACTCAGAGACAGGAGTCTGTCTCTTTCTCTCTGTATGTCCTATGAACTGACTATAAGTCTGTGCTATAATGAATAGTTCTATTCTCTGCCTGCATAATCAGCACTGTCAGACAATAGCCCATAGAGACACGGGCCTGTTTCTCCCACTCCACTCTGTTCCAAACAGGAATGATCATTTCAGACAGCACTGACTCACTGACTTTGAGACATGAGCTCACGTTTCTGCTATCTTTTACCCTTCACTTCACATTGTGACAGATGATTTATGAGAGAGGAAAGGTCAGATATGCATGTGGATTATCACAGTGCTGGAAATAAAGGTAACTGAAACTGAGGGTTTGATGTAGTGAAGCGAGTGCTCTTCTAATAGTGCCTGTAAGACAGAGACAATATGGTACTGAACCACAGAAATGACACAGTTTGGGAATATATGGAATTTAAAATCTGAATAATTGAATCAGATTAATACACTTAATCTGTGTGCTGTGTAAACTGTAGAAGCCTGACTGTACCTACCTCTGACTCTTGACAGGGTCATAGTAGACCTTGGCCAAGCCATTCCCAGTTCCGACCATAATCTGGTTCAGTTTGGGGTGCCAGAGACAACGGACCACACTCTGTTGGATGGACAGAAAGAGAGGAGGGCAGAGAAAGACAGAGATGAAAGCAAAAGAAAATGAGAAAAGACATCGTAATGTCTGCATGATTAGCAATCAACAGTTAAGTTTCAACTACTGTTTACATTAGCTGATGAAGAGAACTGATGCTCAGCTGTGGTGGGAACCTGTTTAAAGCAAATCTGTGCTGCTGTTGACAACAACCAGCTGCTGGGTTGAGGCCTGAATTCTTTGGTCTGTATTACAGATGGGACTGCTATCCAGGGTCATAAAATGCTCAAATGGAAAACATAGATAATAATAGGTGGGCTTAAGAAGCCCGTAGGACTCTTCTGGACAAAACAACCTTTCACCAGAAGGTTACGCTGGTGTATATTGAGATAATGACTAGCGTGGATCAGTGTTCCCACAAATGGTGTGCTGCATGTTTATATACACTTTACTTCACATAGTCTCCAGTCTAACATAAACCAATGGAGCTTTTCACTGCAGGATTTTACATGAAGACTGAATACAAAATGAATTCGGTCAATTTTCACTAATGCTTTAACAAAAAAGTACATGTATTTATAAACTATGAGCATTATAAGAGGAAAAAAAGCGCATTTCACCAGCACTGCATCTGCGTATTTTCTGCCTGCTGAATTTCAGCACTACAGTATACTTGTTGAACTGCTCAGCTTCCAATATGGCCAACTAGACTGAGACACAATTCTAACCCCAAAGCTGTAAAAATGTCTAATCTTGTCTGCTTTTGCTGAAGAGTTACTGCAGCTGAAGCGGCGTGGAGTATCTCTTTACACATCACTGGAAATGCATCCACTCTTATCATAAAACCTCACCCAAGTTCAGGGTTGGGTAGACTGTTTACTTTGAGATGATTGGTAGTTCACTGTTTAACAAGCCCACTGGGCACACCATTTCATAAAAAGAGCTCTTAAATTCTTACACCCCCTTGGAGATAGGCATTCCACACAGTAAACACTGTAAATAGCTCATTCATGTCCACTGTACCTCACACATTTGGCTGGTCTCTGCACCTGAAGCTTTGTCTGACAAAGGGCAAAGGATTTTTGCAGAACAGTACAGATAAAGGGGTAAGAGAAAAGTGCATATATGCAAAATGGTTTGTGTTTTTGGAAAGATTCCTGAATTCTGTGCTTGACAGCAGGATGGCATCTATTTTGTTGGGTATAGTGGTCTGTTTACAGTGATTAAGGCCTGGGGAGAGGAACACGGAGTTCTACAGCATTTTTGTGCCTGTCCCAGCTCATTGTTGCAAGTACAGCAAAACTCCTTAAAACTCATTGCAAAACACGACATAAGCAACAACTACATTTTCATCCTGAAGCACTACTGTTCAACAGATAAAAAATAATAACACTGATCAGAGCCCTGTAGAGAGTGAGGGTACAGGTGCGAGAGTGCAATGTAATACTGTGAAAGTTTTCAAGCGCAGGATGTAACCATTAAAGGAGCAGGAGAAAACTCTGCAGGAGCAGGCAGGAGCTGAGGGCTGAAGCTGAGCATTCTCTCAAAGGCGTCCTACACCATATGTATACTAAACATCTGATGAATTAGCTGATGCAGTACAGCTATCAAAACAAATGTTTTAAATAATATAAATATATGTCACCTACAGTAACAAGATTTGAGGGTTTCGTATTATATTATTTTTCAGTAGGGCATTTTAAGTTCATACACTGTGACAGCGGTGAAAAGTACTTAAGATGTAATGGCTACGAACAAATTACACTATGGGCATACTGGCAAAATTAATGTACAAAACTTACAAATACATGTAACATTTACAAGACAACTATAATAGCGTGTTTTTAATCTGCAGATATATTTGAAATGGGAGACACAACAGAAACCAGCATAACAGAGAAGGTTATGATATTTTAATTCTCTGTTCAAAGTTATGTTGCCTCTGACGACATGGCAGTGTTACAAGTATCAGCAGTAAAGTCTGCTAGGACCTATTTAAGAGGTGTGCTATCACATGTGCATTAAACTTAATTTAAACCTAAGCAGTAAATACAATAATAGCCAGTTTATGATCAACCCTTTCACTATACTGTTAAGGATGGTGCTACAAGGAAAGTAAGAAGGAAAAAAGGGAGGAAATTTAATATCCACAACTGAAAAGAGGGGGTACTCATTTTCTTCAATACAGGTCAAAGCCAGAATTACTCTGCAAGCTAAAAAGACTTCTATTCCAGAATGACAGTGAGTATTGACTTCATTTAGTGGTTCAGAGTCCAGATCATGTCTCATGCTCTGTTCCACGATAGCACCCTGGTCAGACTTATAGTCTGACCAAGTCTCAATTTCATACACCAGGGTTTTTGCAACTATGGTCCGTGTGTAAGTTCTGGTTGAGTAGATAATTATGAAATGCAACACTCAGGGACATGACCTTCAACTCAAAAATATTTCAATTATATCAAATGAATTCAGAGATGCAATATAATAGGGTGCAATCATATTTAAGGCCGGGACCCACCAAGCGTCATCATATGCCTTTGGAAGGAGGCTCTGTGAAACCGGAGCACCATGTAGGCTTACTCACCGTGTTACCCACTTCAATCTCGTACACCTTCTGGAAGGTTGCTCTGTCAAAGAAGAGCAGCTTGCTGCTTCCCTCGCCCTTCTTCACAGACACCCCTGTCACCAGGAGCTTGTCATCAGGGCTGAAACAGCAGTCCGTCCTGGGGGACAGCGTCACAGAGCAGGTCAGAGTCCTCAGCTTCTCTCAAGAGTCTGCGGACTTCTCAGTTTGTAAAATGCCGTTAAATTTGATACAAATACTACAAAACCCAGATGTTATTTCTTGGGAACACAGATTATCTACTGAAAGGCATCAAATTTACAGAAAGAGATTCTGACAAATATTTCCACGTTCCAACAGAACCAGGCCAAATACAATTGGTGCAATTCTATTTTCTGTGACAAGTCACAGTTCAATCTATTCAAGCAAGATGGCAAATTAAAAGAATAAAAGAAAAGTAAACAGGATTTGTGCCAACCTTTCAATACCGGTCAAGCAGATTAGTTTGGAGCAACAGTGCATGGATGGAGATTACATACAGAGTGTTTACCAGTGGCTCTGTGACAGTGGTACTCTACAGAATTGATGTTCTCACCACACACAATGCCCTCACATTTACGCTTGACCAATCACATTTACAAACATGATTTTTACATGGTTTTAAGTGGTGGAATTACTTCAACAGAGCTGGGATACTCTGGATTGGCATGTACAACTGCACAACCACGTTGTGACCATGGCCTTGCAAGCTGTGTGCACCTCCTGAGTGTATTAACCGTTGTGTAGTAACAACCTGAAATTGCATTACAAACATTCTGATTCTAATGTGATGCTGGTTCTTGCTTCCAAGGGTTTCTGGCCCAGGACACCAGTGTGCCACAGTGATCATACCTAGATTCACATGACGTTCATGTAGGTAAGGGTTCCCTGAATTAAAAGTAGGTTAAACTGGAATACTCACATAGGGAAGAAGGTAGTCAAACCCGAGGCTTGCTGAAGAGGCTTACGGAAGCTCCTAATGTCCCAGATCTTCAGAGTGTCATCTCCTGATGACACCAAAAAAAGAACAACAATACAAAAATGTTCATGAAAGCCTAACAAGAATGCAAGACCTATTTAAAATTGTATTGTCATTCATATAGGCTATACAACACAACTCACTGCTACATGAATTAGACATAAATATATATTATAGTAAGTGCTGGAATTTAAAAATACTTTAATGTATCTATTGATTGTCATTGTCCATTTATCAATGAATAATGCTGCCACTGTATGCTGAACACCCCCTACCAATATCTGACCTATCAACAACATCTCTCCCCTAATCCCTACACAATTTACGTCATTTCTAATACTTGCACATTGGGTAGTTAATGGTGGCCAAATTGTTTCAAATTAGATTATATTAAATTGTAATGAATAATGATAAAGGGAAGCCCAAAGTTCACACTATTAGAATTGGGTCATCACATCACTCTCACACACACGTGCACACACACATGCTGCTGATGTCAGCATGCAATTTGAGGCAGTCTCCCTTCCAGGTAAGCTGATAAAGGTGAACTGCTGACTGGAGGAGGAGAGACAAACCTTGGATTGTACAGAGAGACTGGTGTCTTTTGTTTGGACAACATTCGGTTTAATCTATAAAGACTGCGGCCACTTTGTCATGCTGTTCATTGTCACCATCACACCAGTAGACAGCGTATGTGTGAGGCCTACAACGACCACAGTGCTATGGCCTTTTGATGTGCTGTTCATAAGAATCGTAAGATTGTACTTCTAAAGCTGAGCATTGGATTGCCATATTTGTGCCACTGTTTTTGATTAAAATAAACCGAACAAACCACTGCTGTGGTTCTGGTGGCTGTGGAGTCCACAAGGCAGCTGCCCCAGGAGGAGAAAGTCAGTGAGTACACCTTGGTTATCTTGAACTGGGAGGTCTGCCTCGTGCGACTTTTGGTTTTGTTTGTTTTTTTCCATTTTGTCACACAACACACAGTCATTGCTCAGTTATATATTCCCTTTACAGACATTCAGCATTATCTGTTTTTGAGCCTGGGAAGCTAGTTGTAACAATGCAGGTAAAATATCACATAAATATCACATAAAATGAAAGAGAGAGAGAATGTGAGTTGCCCAATTATGGACATTCTGTGCCTTTCTCCATTGTTTTCAGTGACAAAGCTGGACTCAGCCCAGTGACAAGCTAAAGCAAGCTCAGCTGAAGGGCTGCAGTGACAGCGTGCTCCACTGCTCTCCCACCTCCTCGAGAGGCCAGTGCCGTCCCATCATAGGAGAAAGTGAGACAGGAGGTGTCAGAGCCTGGGGTGTGCGCCTGGCGACAGTGAAACCTGGGGTGCACCTGAAAAAGAGGGGGAACTGAAGTTAGTGCTCATTTTTTTTACTTTTTCCCTTTAAATCTGTAATATGTAAGCATTACGGGAGGAAGCGAACACAAAACCCTTCATAGCCATCTATCCTAAGAATCATAAGGTTTTCATTTGCTCTCAAACACACTTCTAGGTTTTAAAACACTCCAGCAATTTCATGCAGTATAGTGCTGGGCGGTATGACCAAAAATTTGTATCACGGTATTTTTTAAGATTCTGGCGATTTCACGGTATATCACGTTTTTTTTTTGCATGACTGGGCCTTTGTATAGGTTTGTGGCTTATTCTGTCAGGAGCACATAGATTATAAAAACATTTTAATTTCACCATGTATATAATGAAGGCTTTCATTACTACAGGGTCTGCTTGGCCCCACAAAATGACACAATATATGAAGGAATCAGTATGCATGAAACAATTTTTATTGTGCAAACTGCAACGTAGTAAAACAGAACTTAAAAAAACAGTTATGCCAATGTAACGGGTGGGATCTTTGCCACATTGTGTGTTACCTGTTACATGGGTCAGAAAACGAGCGAGTTTCGAACCGGGGTTCGCACTGCTCGCTACCAACCCCTTACAGCCAGTGTCGCTGCCAGTTGAGCTAAAGGCAAATTGCCCCTAGCCTGTCGGCAACAATGCTAGTTAACCAGGTCTCAGGGAGTGACATAACAGCTGCAACAGCTCGGCTATCTGCTACTCGCTACGGTACCTAAGGCTTTATGCAGGACTCACACGAGCTACTCACTTCATCTCTGCTACACCAACAACTTTAACATTGCTTCCTTTTCAAAACAAAATATTTTAAGATATTCAAACGTTCTATTGCACAAGTAAGAAACAAGCTTAATATTAATTCACAATATGTCATCCTTCAAGCCAAGGTATTTAAGTATTCAAATAGCCGTTGATCAGTCACAATTCCCTCAGTTCTCCATTTAACAAAGAAAACATTCCAACTCCGGTCTCACTTTCTTCATCCTCCATTTCTGTTTTCTGTTCTTTAATCTACTGTAGCGACGGAGCCTCTCCCAGCTGTTAACAGACTGTTATGCTACCTAGCTTTTCTGTGCTGTTTCGCGTGCATAATCATTTACTCTATTTACACCATTGGTGTCGATTATTCTGTGAATTATTTGTTTTATTGTTAATCAAAGAGGATAAAGAACAGGTTGAAAGTAATGATAGATTTAAAGGTAGCGTTTCCACCACTGGTGTTACAAATTGTTTGTGTCACAAATTGTTGTGTGCCATGGTGTTTTGCCCTGTTAAAGAGAGTAAGTTGTGGGTAATTAATTGTTGTGTTATAAAGTTATAACCATTGGTAAGAAGGGTATGCACAGTTAATAGGGTTCCCTCTCAATACACTCTGCACAGCACTCAGTAGCACTTCTAGCGGCGAACAATATTATATAATTTGCTGCCTATTGAAGCGTTACAGCTGTTGCTTCAGCTATGCTACGGTATGGCGGTATATGAAAAATTCATACTGTACAGGAAATATGAACCGGTATACCGCCCAGCACTAATGCAGTACATTCTATTTTGCATCTTGTGACTTTAATATGGCCACAACAGATTACCGTAGCCACCAATTTACATGATAATAGTTTTACATTTTGATTAAAATTACAGACTTTGAATATTCACTAAACATATTTGACAGCTATTTAATTTACACCCACAGCTGGATATCTGTGAGGTAAGCTGGGAGTACAACAAAAAAGTTCACCTTTTGGCACAGTGAAGTCTATTACTGCGGATGGATCAGTGAATCATAACAACGCTGGCAGAGTTTCATTACAACTTGGCTTACTTTCATAAAAAACATTGGCAGATTTTCAGACAGATCGCTTCTCACTGAATCCCTTCTAAACAAAGAAAGGGCTCAGACAGCCAGACTCAGATCAGTACATTTACATGAGCTTTGACCTCTTGTGGAGAGCTGTCAAAAATCAGGTGTGAAGAGAGAAGCTATCTTAAACTTGCATCCTGTTGCTGGCTGAAAAAAAAAGGCTATGAATCTGGCTATGAATCTGAATCTAATATGCACAGACACAGCCTCTCTCTCACTCACTCACTCACTCACTCACTCACTCACTCACTCACTCACTCACTCACTCACACTGCACAATCTGACAGTTGTTCTGAATTATGGTCTCTGGCCTCATTAGCCAGAATAGCACACATATGCCAGACACCTTCAGTTACTATACACTCACTGACCTCTTCAGTGCAGCACTGGATCACTTCACTGTGATCTGTTTGAAAGGTTAACTGGCATCTGAGGGCATATGGTGGTGCTGCAGAAGGGATCAAATCTGGTGAGCATGTCCATACATTCTATGAAATCTCCGTTTTCACTTGCCTAGGTTTCTGCATGGCCTCAAAATGCAGTGTCCTGTTTTGATAGAAATGTAGTTACCGCAACAATACGCTATAGATATTCCCATCTGTGTAACAGCTCTTTGTTTTTATCCATGCAGCTTGCTACATCTGAAGGAGGCCCATGCTATCATGCAGTCTTTGTGTGTGTCTGAGTTTTCAAGTTCTTTAGAAGTTTCCAGTGCTCTCTTCCAATTTTTAAAACCTGAACTTATCGGGCCGTCCATTTGAGACATGCAAGTATTTGAAATGATGCAGAATTGCCAACATGCAGAACAGAATCTTTTCTAAATGAATATTCCAGCCAGCTATATTTCTGAAAGCAATTATTTTGAAATGATCTTTTTTGGAGGCCAATTTTTTCTTTTGGATACTGCATCAGTGGTTGACAAGGGCCACCATCCTTTATCCCCAAGTCCTGCAATTGTGCTCTCTGCTGTCTCTCTGCCTTGCACTCCTCCCTGCTCCTCCGTCTCCCTACCTTGCCCTCCTCCCTGCTTCTCTGTCTCCCTGCCTTGCGCTCCTCCCTGCTTCTCTGTCTCCCTGCTTCTCCGTCTCTCTGCCTTGCGCTCCTCCCTGCTTCTCTGTCTCCCTGCTTCCGTCTCTTTGCCTTGCGCTCCTCCCTGCTTCTCTGTCTCCCTGCTTCTCTGTCTCCCTGCTTCTCCGTCTCTCTGCCTTGCCCTCCTCCCTGCTTCTCTGTCTCCCTGCCTTGCGCTCCTCCCTGCTTCTCTGTCTCCCTGCTTCTCCGTCTCTCTGCCTTGCGCTCCTCCCTGCTTCTCTGTCTCCCTGCTTCCGTCTCTCTGCCTTGCTCTCCTCCCTGCTTCTCCGTCTCTCTGCCTTGCGCTCCTCCCTGCTTCTCCGTCTCCCTGCCTTGCGCTCCTCCCTGCTTCTCTGTCTCCCTGCTTCTCTGTCTCCCTGCCTTGCTCTCCTCCCTGCTTCTCCGTCTCTCTGCCTTGCGCTCCTCCCTGCTTCTCTGTCTCCCTGCTTCTGTCTCTCTGCCTTGCTCTCCTCCCTGCTTCTCCGTCTCTCTGCCTTGCGCTCCTCCCTGCTTCTCTGTCTCCCTGCTTCCGTCTCTCTGCCTTGCTCTCCTCCCTGCTTCTCTGTCTCCCTGCCTTGCCCTCCTCCCTGCTTCTCCGTCTCTCTGCCTTGAGCTCCTCCCTGCTTCTCTGTCTCCCTGCTTCTCTGTCTCCCTGCCTTGCGCTCCTCCCTGCTTCTCTGTCTCCCTGCTTCTCTGTCTCCCTGCCTTGCCCTCCTCCCTGCTTCTCTGCCTCCTCCTTGTTTGAATGAAATTCTCATGTCTGTCTAGAAAACATACAGAATTCTTTTAAAATCAAGAACAGGAATTGTAGTGACAGAGAGAGACAAATAGTATGAAACCAGGAGGCAGGCAGTTGCACCATACAGGTAGCAATCAAGCACTCTTCAAATGGTCAGCATGCTTGTATTCTTCAATTTAAGCAGGTTAAATAAACATTATTACTGTTCCTCCATTTTATGTCTACTTTACTTGTTCAATTCTGTAAAACATTCTGTTCAGAATTAACCAGAATTTGCCTGTTGAGGGTGTTTTTTATACTTTTTTTCAGGACAGACTGGCAGCTTGACTAATAAAGTTCTTCTAAACTATAAAACCCAACATACGCCACTGATACACACATCATCATTACTTAAATCATTGCATTACCACTATTTTAATCATCATCAAGCTAGCTGGATCTGGCTGGAAGGGATGGCTAACTTAACATTACCTACATTAGCTCAGGGTTTGAGGCCAGAACAGAGTTCAATGTAGCTAACATTAGCTAAGTTAACTACTGCTGGCTCAAACCTTGAGCTAGGTTTATAGGTACTAGCTATGTTGCCTAACATATTAAAAACCAAACATTTTGCATTTTTCAGTTAGCCATCATAAACACAGGACCAATATCCTACCCTAGGTTTCTGCAGACAGTGATGCTTCAACAAGTAATTTCACTAGCTAAAGGCTTGAAAGCTTGAAGTCTTGCTTCACTGTGAAAATTAGAAGTCAGATACTGACACACATGATTTTTGCTGTGTAGCAATAATGTTATATGTCGTAATGTTAACATTGCCTCTATGATTTTTGCTATGTCTGTGTATTGTACGAAGCATCCTGTCGTGAGCGGCCTCAGATTTTTTTACTCTCTGAAAGACAGTAGAAAGAGGGCTGGGCAAGGTGGAGTAATTATGTTGTCACTTCAACAAACTCGACTTCGTGAGAAATCTTCGTGGCTGTATATTTTGCATTCGCAACTCATATAATTTATTGCAAAATAATAATCTGGCATTAAAAAGATACCCGAGGCTAATGAAAAAAGACCTGGGGCTATAGCCCAGTAGTCAGGGAACGCTCCTGCATTCCATTGAATGAAACCTGACAGAAAACAGTGTGGTTTGATTGACCCTCTTCCATCCAGACCGACAACATTCACATGTGTAGGAGACATAATGAGGTCAGGGCGTGATAAAATGATGGAGAGGGATGTAGGTCTCCTTACTTCCACACAGAATGTAAATGCAGTTTAAAACACGGTCTTAGAAGGCAGTAAGACTCACAGTCAGGTTCCTGTCCCAGATCTGGATTGTGCCATCCTGACAGCCGGCTGCGATCAGCTTGCCGTCGCGGCTGTAGGTGCAGCAGGTGGGGGTGACTCGTTTGCCCTGCTGAGATCGGGGTTTGAACACAGCCTTATGCTTCTTCTCCGAATTCAGGTCCCATGTGCGCACCGTGCTGAAGAGAGGAAGGCAGAAACAAGCCCAGTGATCACAAACCCGCACAGACAAGCACACAGTCCCTCGAGTTCTTCTTGTGCTTTTCCCCTCATTGTATGCAGGTATAGTCATTTGTTATTCCCAATAACATCATTCAGTGTTTTGCTGTGCAAGCACTGGAGATTCACTTCACAGTTTCCTGCTAGGCATTCCCTTTTAAACACGAGTGTATGTTTTTGGCTGATTGTCTGTGTACCCCCCAACCCTACCCTTGACCCTGAAAAACAAAGTGTTGTAAGTAGTGCTCTCTTCCTCACCCATCATTTGAGCAGGTCAGGAACTCTTCCTTAATCTTTGGGTGCCAACAGCCATCGTTCAGCATAGCTGTGTGACCCTACAAAGATAAGAAATGTTACAGAATGGTACATTTACAATCAGACTCACTGGAAATGCTGTACAGACCAGAAGCCATACCTAAAAAATTTCTTATGACAATCTTGAGAAAGAAAGGAAGTCAAATGGAAGGTTTACTTCAAGAAACAAAAAATGAAACTCATTATCATTATTTTACCTTTTATGTTTACATTAGGGAGTTTTTGTTGTGCTTTGGCTTTTTCATCAAAACGTGGCTTTCACAGACCATTATCAGAGATGACCACCAAATTAACTGGTACAGAATATGCCATTAAATACTCTAAACTCGGACAAATCAGAGACAGATTACACAACTGATGCAATAGCCCATTTTTTTCTTTGTAGCCAGAGAAATTGTCAGGAATTTCCTTTTTTCAAATTTCAGTTGATATATCTGTTATCTGGTATCAAGATGTATACGCAGTTGATGTATGACCTCAACTTAAAAAAAGTACTACTGACTGTTATCACCACCTGAAGGCAGAGCATATTATCCCAGCACACTGTAAATTTTTTTAAAATTCTATCTTTTAATTGTTCAGATGCAGCTCACACTACAATACAGAAAGCTAAGGTTAACAAGTGGGATCATGGAGAAAGAGCAGGTAGAGAGGGTGTGAGCAGTGTACCTTGGTATTGGCCATGTCCACAATATACTGATCCCCTTTCACACACTCCAGCACCTGGAAGCCGTCCCGGTCCAGCACCTTGGCCTGAGCGTTTCCTGCCACCACGAGGATGACGTCACCTGTGACACTATACTGCAGGGCCTTGATCTGGTGACTGGAGGGCGGATGGGGAAAATAATGGGAAGTTATCTTTCTTCATTTTTAATTTTGCTGAGATGAATGTGTAGACCCTGCTGACAGGGATTTCCCCAAGAAACCCTGGGACTGCAAGATTAGATTAAATTTTCAGTAATATCTTCATCTATTTATCTTGCCATTTCCAAGATGGTCCAATAAAAATGGCACTGTAACACTCCTGTTTGACTGTACAAGAAAAGTAAAAAACAAAACAAAAAAAAAACATACAGAAGAGCTAGCAAATATATAAAGCTGCACAACATAATTGAAATGCCTTTAAGTAAGTCATATGACCTTGCAATCATTCCTATCACTGATAAAAAGAAGGTCCAATGACAAATGAGAGTTGGACCTTTTGTGGCTCCACTTTTTTGGTTTAGAGACCTGGATTTATTTTGGTCCTTTTTCTTTTATTCACAGATGCACTGTGTTAATACAGTAATACTTAAAGTGAATTAACAGACAGTGGGAGACCAGGTAGGTACAGGTAGATATTTGGCTTTACTAGGTAGTGAGCAAGTTAGCTAGTTAACCACAGGTCCAATATGATTGTTGTGCCGGGTTTACGATTGGTTTGTGACACTTATCAGCAGTGTTAATCTGCCTTGCCTCACAAAGAGAACCTGTTAATTCCAAAACAGCAAAGCATGAGCAGGAGCATGTTACAAGGAATAAGGAGCAGAGAACATTACACATTGAAGTTTATTTTATGGGAGTAAAATATTATTATGCAGTCTTATTGCATCTTCCTCTTTTTAGACATTCTACAGGCATTACACTTATGTAAGGACAGTTCTGACTTACACAGTGTAGAGGAGGTTTAATAAGTTCTTTCAATATTGTACATTGTAATAAGCAAGTGACTGTTCACCATCTGTCTTTCCAAATCTCTTGTGACCGTTCCAGTCATCGAGACGGAATTTTTAAATTGCCATTTGCAAATCGTTAGGATAACCACTGGTGCCACGCCGCAGTCAAGGCATCTGTAATACGGTAATGGCTGATGGCTTAAGAAAGTTAAGCCATGAACTGCCAGGCCTATTTGATCCAGAGACGCTAATCTGAGCTGCCTAGATCCACAAACCCACAGAGAGTAACTCCACGGTTAAAGTGAGAGAGGGACAAAGCGGCAGAGAAACAACAGGGCAAAACCAAGTAATGATGTTTGTCACCGAGAGCAGGAGGTGCTGTGAAAGATGCAGAGAATGAACACGCTGAACACAACCTGCACCCTTTCCTGGAGGTCAGTCCATCTGTTTTCAGAATGGAGGGTGCCGATCGGTCCACTTTACAATGCATCCCAGATGCAAACTGCTGCGAGATGGTCCCTTCTCCACACGTGCCTCATGTGGTATCCTGCATGGCTATGTGTAGCGGTGATGCAAGAAAACTAAGTACGGCACGGACCTTTGAGCCCCATTTCTTACAGATGCGCAACATAACAACAAATTCAAAGTTTCAAACCAGGGAAACAGAGAGCGCTGTCAACTTTTATTTAAATGCACAGACATTCAGAAAGATTAGCACTGCTCTACATGCGGATACATTTGTGCGTCAGCTGGATTCCTGCTTTTGTAGAGACCAACATGTCGACAGGAGAGACCCAATCATGCAGGCCTAGGTGGCAAATATTGAGCCACATTATACAGAGACATGGGAAAAGGATAGGATGGAAGAGAGAGGAAGACAGAGTAACAGATGTATCAGAGGATGGGTGAAGGGAAAATAATCCTGTTTGCTGCACCAGTAAACTTACCACTCGCAGGGCTGGAGTGATCGAAAGGCCTGCAGGGATGCATCCATCCCAGCAAAGTCCCAGAATTTAACATCGTAGTCGTATCCTCCGGTAACCAGGCGAGCGCCCGAGGGGTCCAGGGCAAGAGCAGACACCTGTGAATGGGATTTCACACACATACTGCATCAAGGTACAGCTTGCTGAGATTTCATTATTCATACTCCATTATTATTATAACTATCTTTATTGGTACTCATTAGTATTATTAGTCATTCATTAGTCAGTCAAAATCCGGCAGTGGTTCTGAGAGCATAACAGGGTGACTGTCTTACCGTCTTTGAGCCATGCTGCAGAACAATCTCGTGAGTGTCTGGAATTTTTTTCACTGGATTCTGTGAGAGAGAGGAAAGAAAGTTGAGGGTTTTTTTTACTTTCTCAACTAACCAAGACTCATGATTACAAACACAAACAGAAAAATGCACAAGTAGAGGACCCACACACTGCAGTAAAATAGGCAGGTGGAATCTTTGCAAAAATCAATAAATTGTTACGTTTACACCACAACTATGTTACATCCCTCCAAGAGAGTCAAATGGTGCATCTAGGCCAATTAGACCCGAAGGCATACTGTGCACAAGGCAATTACATTACATTATTAACATTTAGCAGACACTATTATCCACAGCAATTTACATGGGTCACAACTTTTTGATATGTTACCCATTTATACAGCTGGATATTTACTGAGGCAATTCTGGGTTAAGCACCTTGCCTAAGGATACAACAGCAATCAGTTGGAATCGAACTGGCAACCTTTGGGTTACGAGTCCTGCTCCTTACCACTACACTGCCATCCCATCTGGCCTAGTTTTTCAGGACAATGGTTCTGTACAGTCAGATTGGTCAGTTCACTGTCACACTTTCACCCCACGTCCTTCAAAATTTTATCTTCAATCCCCAATCCCCTTCTTGTGCTGCGTTAAGCCTTGTGTTTGCGGTGCTGCTTTAACCTCTAAAGTATTCCTTATGCCGGGTTCAGACTACACGATTACAGCTCGATCTTGACACAATTTTGTTGTAGCCGACAAATTTCCAGCATCGGGCCCGAATATGAACATCGAGAACGAAGCCAAACGACGAACGGGTCTTGTAATGTGACATAATCGACGAACAGCGATGTGGCGTCTGGGATGCCCCACGACACCCCGACAAAAAGTCTAGCATGTCAGAATTTTTTGAGAATCTCCCACAACGCGTTCCGAAGTTGACCAATAGGATGACAGAGTGCTATCTGCAAACATGGAAATTAGGAATAGTAACAGTATGTTATTGTTAAACGTAATATTATTTTAATTGTGGTTACACAAAGTGTTACAGTAACTGTCAGTTGCATGGAGTTACAGTAATAACAGTAATCAGTAAATACTGATTATACTCAGTAAATCAGTAAATATTGATTATAATCAGTAAATACTGATAAAATATTATTATCATATTTGTTAAACTTACAACTACATTTACACTAGTTGTAGAAATCGTGTACTAGAAACAACGAGGCACATTCTGTATCTGCGATTTAAGAGCCGATAGCAAATTCTCCGGTGTAACGTTAATGCGTGAACTTGGCAGCAACAACACACAACACTCTCCAGCAGTTAACGTCGCCATGACAACGATGTCAACGATAGGGAAATAAGCCACATTAAAACCACATTCATCTGGGGACAGGATCACTGTGAATGATCTACAGCTACACTGTCTATTCAACGTCCCTAACAATTCATTGATCAATAGAAAATTTATTTCAGAACAGAAAATGTTACACTTCATAACATATTACTGTATTCATAACACGAGGTACGGGCTGGATCGGTCTGGATGGAGCTGTATTTACCGTTTTCTTGATTTCAGTTATAGTGATTGTGAAACCACCCGATATTAAAACATATCTTTGTATCTTCATTTACCAGAGAGAGTATACAATTGCCAAAACCCAATCATTTTTCCTCCGCGAGACCTTCTGTGTACAGTGAATGTGGTAGCTAGCTACATTTATGCAATGTTCTTGACATAACACATTTGTTACCTCAACTTTTCTTTGAAGGACAGACAGCTCATACTGTCCAGTCCGTGACACCCAGGAACGGGTCCACGATCATTTTTGTTCTTGTTCTTTTCTGAACAGAAGACCGGAAATGTCACATAGCACTTCTGTAGCCATGACTGACACTTTCTTGACCCGCCCCGACGACACGCAAGGACGTAAACGACAGTTGGTCCGGGTCAAACTTGTAGTGTTGCCAGTCTCCCGACCAAGGCAAGGCAAGATTTTATGGCATTATGAATGCCTAGTCTGACATGGTGACCGTTGTGAAAGACAAAAAAATCGTGTAGTCTGAACCCAGCATTAATTGGCATGTACGCTTGTGGAGGAGCCAGGCCGATTTAAGCTTTAACACCAGACATTGTGGTAGTTAACATGACACCTGTCAACCACTGCTCAGTTCTGAACTGCACGCTGTCTGTGCAGTAACACTGGGAAATGCATGCATTTTTAAATTTTTCTAAAAATAAATAGCAATACATGCTTTTGTTGTTTTTCAAGGACAGAAACTGAAATTATGCATATGCCTATGTGGCAGAGTTTGGGGTGAACAGGAGCCTCCCCTAAGATCCTAAATCTAAAACATAAAACCTTCAGGACAGCACAGCTACACAAAATTTTCCCCATGAACACAACCATTTGGTCCTCCCCATGTGCAGCTCAGTGTACATAAACTAGAATTCAGCTGTCAGCTTCTGCAGGTAACCGGTAAAAACCATGACTTTCCAATCAGTCATGAAAGGCAACCGAGTCTGGATTTCTGACCCATCTACGACTTCAGGCTAACGCAGTACTAAAAACTTGATCGCCATTAGCTAGCGAGGTAACGTAACTACACTTACATCATCCTCCTCATCCTTCATGTCTTCTTCGTCATCATCATCATCATAATCCGCCGCGCCGGCTCTGTACCCCGGGGGGAGTGGGGGTCCCACAAAGTCCTCCTCGTCCGCTCCCTCCTGACCTGTGGTCCCACCAGCGGTGAGCTGAGATGGGGGAGGGGGGCCGATGGGCTCAGAGCTGGAGTCTGAATCGGAGTCCGAACCGCCACTGTCGTCGCTGCTGTCACTCTCCTTCTGCCTGAAGGGACACACAAACCCACTGCTGTGCTGCAGAACATTAATGTTGCAACAGCACTGCTATAATTTTGTTAGGATGTGTCTTATGTGAAGACGTATCTCTCATGTCTTAACTGGAGTGGACAAACTGCAGCATTTATTCCTAGCTTGTCTCAGGTTTCACCAGAGACCCAGGGCAAAAGTGCTCAGATGTTCGGAAAGAGTTACTTTGAAGTGGTGCTGGAAGGTCTGTCGCTGCCTGTCGATACAGCTGAAGGTCTGTCTGTGCTCATCGGGGAGCTTCCAGCTACCTCCCGCTGGACGTCTTCCAGGTGCCTCTCCTCTACATGACATACGGCTCTGTTCAGCTATTTGGCACATGCATGCACACACACACACACACACACACACACACACACACACACACGCTTCTCCTTTATGGATGCCTTCAATAGTACAGTACCATTCAGAAAAGCAGTGTTTTGAAAATAACTGTCATGACAAAGGTCAAACAGTGTCATGGCGCTCTTATTTCAATTCGACAACTTTTTCATTTAATTTGAAGACACATTCAACTAAATCCACAGCAGCTAAATAACTAAATTTATTACAGAGCATTTCCAGCACTATCAAGTGAAATAACTACAAATAAAAAGAAACTGCCAGCCTGTTACTTCAGATAAGATCAAAAAGGTATTAGCTGTGACTTAATTACAATGGAAATGAGATTTATACACTTAAACAGGCTCGTAATGTTCTCACTCATTCTCCTCACATTTCACACATTCATTAGGCATGGGCTGGAGATGTACATGCTTCCTGGCCATGTCTAGTCACCCCAAATAAGATAAACGCTACATGGAGGCACATAAATTTCATTTTATAAACAACATTTTGAATACATTTTATTTTGGCAAAAATTTCTTCCCTTAAAATTTCAGGCATACGCAGAAGTCCCACTAACCCAATACTCTCTTGCTCCTTTCGATGGCTGTTCTGCGGGTCTGCTCAAACATGGCTTCCACATCAAAGCTGCGAGCCTTTTTCCCTGATTGGACAGAGAACAAATGCAAATTCACAGTTGAAACTCACATCTATTTCTCCTTGCTGAATGAATGAAAAGTGTTATGGCTAAATACTAATTTACTGGTACTAATCTCTTTACACAGGACATGAGTTCACCTGACTCATATCTGCCCCACGTCTACGAACAAGACCTGGCTTCTGTTGTGACATTCTTCTTAGCTTACAGTCTGTACAAAGAGTCTGCAGCTAGTGTTGATATTTACATGGGATTTCTGCAGTGAGGGATTTGTTTTACCTATATTTAAGGCTCACTTTTGCCTCAGATTATTACTATTACTTGTACGGTATACTCAGTACTGTATTAAAAATTGCAATATATTGATAAATTACTAAATGACCACTGACAAAGATATCAGCTGAATAACAAAGGTGAAGGAGAAGGGAAAGGAAAACAAGCTAAAGAATAAAATGCCTAATGTAAAATGTACAGTTTTGTTTCATACAAAAATTTTACCACTATCTTTAAATCTAAACTGTGCTTTTGAGCACTGGAATTCACTGAGTCCTGGAAGTGTAACTCCAGTTGCTGATGGCATGATACATACCGAAACCAGAGAAGCCCATGACTGACGCAATGTCGACATCATTGCTAGTGCTGTCAGGCACTGTAAAAGGAAAAAAAAAAAACATCATGCTTTAATTCAAAAAGGACATAACACAGAGAGAGAGGGAGAATTAGAGTATAAAGAACCTGCCAGAAATCATTTTTGAAGCCCTGCACTCATGAGTAGCACCCGATTAGTGATACTGATTACGACTTATTCACATTCACATGGCTATCTGTAAGGAACATTCCACCGTTAAATGAAATCATCTTCTGACGTCCTGAACCACAGCCAGTCACTAAATAACAGTTTTTCGTTCAAAAATTGACCAAAACAGCCAGTGTTTCACCCGTTGGAACCAGATCACCGTTGTTTTTCTAAGGTTCCGTGGCTACCAAACTAGCCAGTTAGTACATAGTACTAGCTAGTATCTAGCCATTTAACGTCGGTGGCATAACTTTAGCTAGATGTTCGTCTGCATCAGAGATAGTCTGCTAGCTCGCCAACATGCCAAACACTGCTCACAATTAGCTAGTTACTTGGAATGTAATAACACTAGACAAATTTCATGACAATTCACCTACGAAAAACCGCAGCAAACGTGTACTTTGGCATTCAGCTAGATGGTTTTAACGAAATTACCTCGCGGGCAAGACATTTAATCGCAGCGGTACAGCGGAGGAAGTATCGTTAAGAAATCTACGATGCTTATTGCAGACAGTCAAACATCAGTTGCTGTATGCTGGATACCTGGTAGCTAACGTTATAGGCCAATAAAAAGAAATTAAAAGCTGTGAGCTAGCCAGCGGTTTTTGAACCAAACTTAATGTGCAGACAGAATTCCTAGCCAAAATGCATGTTTTAAAACTTCCGCCAACAAAATGAATTCTACGCGATTATGTCCAGGTACCTTGCCTACTCCCGTGCGGCTCCATCTTCCCACCTTCTTCTAAAGTTATCGCCCACAATGCACTGCGCCACTGAGAGGGGACCAAAGCGGACAAACAGTGGAGTTTCGAAACAGCGCCATCTCGTGGCTAATTTCAGTGAGACGCAATTTATTTATAACACTTTCCCATTGTAAATCAACGACTGATCATATAATCTAGTCTTTAGTGTTTTTAAATGGCTGGAATGGCACTGGTGTATGTGACAGGTTCTTCCCCAACAGTTATAGGACAAATTTTGCAGTTTGCCCATGTACCTAGGCGTCACTTGACATGGCCAGAGTATAAGATGGGCATTTGGCTTTCCACAGCCTACACTCAGAGTCAATGAAGAACTATGGACACATAACACTATGAAAACAAATGTACTGGGCAGCAGTGTGGTGTGATGGTAAAGAGCAGGACTAATAACCAACAGGATGCCAGGTCAGTTCCCTCCTGGGGTGCTGCTGTTGTACCCTTGGGTAAGGTACAGATCTTTCTTTTCTAAGATCTATCTTACTCTAGGGTAAGATATCCAGATGGATAAAACTATAACCAATGTAAGTTGCTCTAAATAATAGTCTGCTAAATGACAATAGTGTGATGTGATGTAAAACCATCAAGGCCCCACAGCACCGTTTATCATGGAAATACTCAATAATGAACATGTCTGTTTATTTAACAAAGCACTGTGTAAAAAATGGAAATCTTCAAAAACATTCAACTGAAAAACATTTACAACATAAACAGAACTCTGCTTTTGAGATTATCGGCTTCTGTTATGCTTTAGCCAAGAACCAAGTTGGTACCCGAGTTGAGGTTTCCCAGTAAGTAGAATGTCTTTTGCTTCTTTTCTTTGATTTACATTAATAAGTACAAATCTGGTACGTTAATCAGCATTTCTTTACACTTTATGATGATAATCTCACTAATAATGTAATTGCTTTTTATTGGAAAAATATCACAATTGATGGACTATTTTACATTGTTTAGAAAACATTAAATAAATTTAATTATGACACACCATACAGCAAAATTGCTCTTTCAATCATATGAATCAGCCCTGAGAACAAATTTCATCACACATCACAAATACAGTAACTTTAAAAACACTCAATACTGCAATGAAAAAAATCAGAGCAGCTACTGACACTTTGAAGTACTTCAACAGATTTGCACAAGGAAGGAAATAGTCAGTTTATTTTTTCTTACTTAGGACAACACCAGTCTATGACAGCTACTCATGTGCTAAAAGGACTGCCCTGACCCCTCCCCATGAAGATCAGTCTCCTTCCTCCTCTGCCAACAGGTTTTCAATGGCAGTCCAGTCCAGTTTGCTCAGGATGCTGCCAGTGCTCTCAGACAAAGAGTCCAAAGCCCTCAGCTTTCCTCCCCTTCCAATCACTGAAGACTCTTCCACCTCGACCATGAGCTCCTGGAGGGAGAGGTCAGGATGGAAAGGGGATATTATAACTACATCATTACAATAACGATCAGGGTCATTATTGGTGAGACATTTAGAGAGACCTGTCCATCAACCAAGAGGTGGAATAAAGTAAAAACTACCACTGCTTGCTGAAGAAGTTTTTTTTCAATAATGGCTCGTTTATTTATTTCTTTTTTATTTCTGATCAGCACTCATTGCTGCTTGATTAAGTATTTCAAATACAGAACAAATGTGATTATGCCACTGCCAATATATTCGTGATATAAGCTTGAGTTTCCAGAGCTCCCCTGCATCTGTGAGATAGAAGTGTAGAGCACATCTGTCTCAGATCTTCCTACCTGCCCAAGGTTCAGCTCCTCAAGGCCCTGCAGTCTGTGCACCTCCAGAGGCTTCCAGTGGCTCCCCACCTGCACCTTCTGCTTCTCAAGCACTCCATTCTTCACCCATTTGTCTCCTGCTCTACTACTGTCCGTCAGGAACGGCCCCACCTCTTTCCCCCAACCTGACAAATGACATCGCAGCATTCCCAGTGCCATCACAAAATACCACTGCACACTGAAATGGTATTTTATGCAAATGCTGAAATCACACAGGGCGAAACTGATGCACAGTGCTCAATGATTCACAAAGCACACCTTTCACCGGTGTCCTCCCCCTCACATCTGTCAGCATTCCCCGTCGGGTCACCTGGGACAAGCGGTCACCTGGGAGGGCACTTGCTGATACCCCAAAGACAAAAAGAGACAGTGAGGCTACTGCATGCTGTCCTACATGAGCCATATCTCAAAATAGGAAAAGATTATTTCAAACTAAAAGTGAAGAACCACTGAAAATCGAAAACATATAGGAACAAAGGACTGAAAGAATACATCAGAGACAAACGTGCGTGTGTGTATATGTGTGTGTGTGTGTGTGTGTGTGCCCGCGTGCGCGCATATGTGTGTGTGTGTGTGTGTGTGTGTGAGAGAGGAAGCTCACCCGGTCTGTGCAGTCCGAGATGGTCGCTCTGCATTGGCCTTCCTCCCGACGCGGCCCTGCTCTGCGCCCCTGCTACCCTCCCAGGTGAGGAGAGGGAGCGGGGGCCTAACCCCTGGGGCTGGGTGCTCCCTCCCTTCCTCCCTGCGGACTTACTCCGGCTCCGTGCCGCCAACCTGGAACACACCGGGGAGACACATCCCGGATCAGAGGCCTGCGCCTACTCTCACTTTCACATACGTGTGACACAAAGGAAAGCTTTCCATTTTTAAATGAAAGGCACGTGCAGAAAGCCGGGCTGCAGACCTGGCGCTGCTGTTGGCTCTGCTCTGCGACAGGGGCTGGGTGGTGGCGGTGGGCAGGGCCGGGGAGGCTGTCAGCAGCTCTGATATCAGGTTGCAGGCATCCTGGGCTCTCTGGGTGTGGTGCTCCTGCAGCAACATTCTGATTGCAAACACAGACCATGTGAGCAAACACAGGCCTGCATACATATACATTATACATATTCTTATATCTACATATATACTTTAGACACATACTTTATGCATAAATACAGACACGTTTGGCCCCACTGCTTTACTTTATCAAAACCTCTTACCACTGGGATAATGTAACTACGCCATACTGTTTCCAGGTTTATACATGCATATTACATAAGAGTAACACTCTATCGAAATCTTACTTTTCCTTCCTCTCCTTGATTTTCCTGTTGATAGAAAGATCTCTAGAGGTGAGAGTCTGTAGAGAGAAATGACACATTCAAGCATTTGCAGTACAGGGACACGAACTCGAAATAACAAAAACAGACCCAACAGTCATTCATTAATGGAAGGAATGCTAAACATGTTTCGCCTGACAAAAATACATTCTTCAGTTATCAACTGTACACTTTGCTAATAAATTACCCTCTCAAGCATATAAAATACAGGAATGTGAAATAAAAACACTCAGACCCAACAGTCACGCAATAAGGGAAGGACTATTATATATATTCTTCACATATTCATATGTATATCATATGCTTCATATGCTTCACATGCTTCACATACTTTCCCCCACTACTGAAGCAGAGCTTGTGCGGAAACCAGTGCTGTGAATCTCATTATGAATCATGCCCTATCTGACTCATTAAATCACCTATTGATGATACAGGTAGAAGCATGGAGTTGCAGGACAGAACTATACTGGCTCTTACCACTGTGGCTGAGGACATGAAGGGCCTGTGTTCCCTCTCTCTCCTCTCGTCTCTCTGTCTGCGGTACTCCGCCAGCCTCTCCCTCTGCTTCTTCCTCATCCATGCCCGTACCTTCTGCCGCTCCCTGTCCGCACGGTCTTCCCTCCGCTGCTCACCCAGCCTGCACACAATGCATTATATTACATTACGGTCATTAAGCAAACGCTCTCAACCAGAGCAACTTTACACAGGTTACAATTTTATCTATTTACACAGCTGGATATTCACTGAGGCAACTGTAGGTTAAGTATTTTGCTCAACGGTACAGCAGCAGTGGCCCAGTGGGGATTCAAACCAGCAACCTTTCAGTTACAAGCCCTGCTTCTCACTGCTATGCCACACTGCTGCCACATTTCACCACACTACTGCCACAATCGACAATGCCCTTCAATTTCACAAAGTCGATAAACCAATATGGTAAAAGCTATCCAACGCATTTCACATCCCATAACACTGATCAACCAGGTACTACATATCACAGGTGGAAAAAAACTGCCCCACAGTTTTGAGTGGAATGTGTTGAGTGAGCTGCTACAGTGGCCCTTACCTGCTCAGCCTTTCCGCCTGTGTGTCAGACAGACCCAGCGCAGAGGCAGAGATGCCCTCCACCCCCAACAGCTCCTCCAGGATGTCCGCTGTGTCTACTGGGCTCAGAACATCATCTGCCCACCTACAAGGGAGGCGGGGAGAAGAGAGGATGAGAGAAAAATACAGGGATTTAAAATGAGGGGGATGGGGGGATGTAGTGAGAGAGTAGGTAGCAAAAGAGAGATAGTGAGAGGTAGTCTTGCTGTGTACAGTTTCAGTGCACAGTGTATGGTATCAAGTACCTAATGAATAGCAAACAAAGGCACCCTACTTACTTTCCTGACATGGCAGCCATGGTGTCAGAGCCTGAAAAAGACACACAGTAGAGTGTAGACCATCAAAAAACTACAAGTGATGACAGCAGATGAGGGATAGAAAATAAATTCAACAGGTTACAAGAGAGCAGCCAAGCTACATCCACATGTAACCTGCACAAACTCAGAAACATGAGTGGGAGTATAGCGTTACATGCTTTAGCACTGAACATGGCCACATGATACAGCAGCAGCACCCAGGTGTGACACACTACAGGTAGAGGCCATCTGATTTCAGCTCAGTTCAGTTTACCTGAGAATGACAGCAATGTTGCAAATACCTCAACCATAGTCTTCCTCTACTTTTTGGCCAAGCTATACCTGTACAAAAGCCCAACCTTCACATAAACTATACCCATAGGGAAGATGACCTTCTGATAAATTCTTAATAGCAGAGGATACACTTCTGAAATATTCATAATCATACTGTATATCCATATTTAAAGACAAGTCAGAATAAAAATGTACCAATTGCAGAGGAGTGCAAGAAAGAGGTGCTCTCCACTGCAGAGGCTGCTGAGAAGGAAGTGTGCCCCTTCAGGCCAGGAGGACTAATAGGGGTTGGAGAAGTGTCTATGACTTGCGCGTCCACTTCGTCCTCATCCTTTTCTTCCTGCAGGTCAGCCAGTCCTATGGAGCGACACACTCGTGAAACTGGCAACCAGAGAAAGAAATGGAAACAGAAAAAGTGTTACAGGAGGTGTTTATTTCACTTTGATTCACAGATAAATAATAATGGGTCATTTTTTCACAACTGGACTTCCTGTCTTACTAAAACAATGCCTACGATGTAACGTATGAGGGAATGACCAAAGGAATGGAGTCTGTGTGCACCAATACCTTCTTCTGTCACCCCGGGATGGAAACTCCTGCTGGAGTACTGCTGTCTCTCCACTCTCGGGTCTTTGCCTGTGCCCATAGTCTCTATGGTACTTATCAGCTGAAGAAGCAGAGTGACACAACAGTTACTAATCATGTCAAGCAGAACTATCCTTGCAAAAAGTCACAGGGACACAGAGACAAAGATGTGGTGACAGCAGCCATTAGATGCAACTATCAGATTAGACTGAGATATAAAATACTTGTTTATTATCAAATACTGTGATTTAAGATCAAATCAACCCTTAGTTTAATCATTTCATTATTGTCATTTACAAGATGGTCTGATCCTTAGTGACTTACATAGGTTACAGTTTTACATGTTGCCCATTTATACAGTTGGATATTTACTGAGGCAATGTGTGAGTGCTTTGTCCAAGGGTATAGCAGCACTGCCCCAGTGGGGAATTGAACGTGCAACCTTTCATTTACAAGCCCTGCTCCTTGCCACTACACCACACTGCTGCACTTTCAATTTCAACCTTCAATTTGTAATTGATACAAAAGCCATTACAATGAAAAGTAGAACTTGACATAAAGTAACAGAGGAAGAGGGCAATGTAGGACAAATGGCCACCACTGGCCTAAGGAAACAACGAAGTGCTGCTTTACCATCCTGGTGCTGGCAAACTCCCTGTCCATGTGATCAGCGATGCGCTGCAGTGCAGCCAGCTGGCTGTCCATCCTTGAGAGTTTGGCTGAGACCTGGCTCCTGGACATCATACTGCGTTCTCCTAGCTGCCGTTGTGGTGGTGGCATGCTCCAAGCCTCCCTCTCCATTGGCAGCCTGAACGTGGCCTTCTCCCCCTCGGGCTCTGAGGCAGCCTGTTCGGCCTGTGCTGCTGGGGGAGAGGACTTCACAGAGGGGTCTGGAGGAAGCAAGTGGCACATGTACAGTGAAATTACACATATGCACACTGCAAAGCAGAAACATTGTGTAAGAGCAGAAAATGAAGTTTTCTGCTTAACACACCAAGTAGCACTAACCACACAGCAAATGAGGACAAAAGAGGTTCTCCGGGAAATAAACTGCAACTACGTTCATGGTTTTAACCCACAGATCCTGACGAACCTTTAAGCCCATCCTAAACTGTGGGCAAGATCAATTTTTTTTCTAAATCCATTTCTTTTTCTGTATGTACAGCATGTGCTGTGTGCCATGTGCAAAGATGTTGCTAAATACCACATGATTACAGGATTCAGCTGATTGTAAGAGTTACCCAGCTGTGCATCCTGTATGACCTCTGCTGTCATGGGATCAGCAACTGGGAGTTCAACAGGGGAGGAATTCACAACTGAAGCCGCAAGGAGGTGGAGCTGGGCAGAGGTGGGGGGCGAGGGAGCTCTGTTCTGGGCGGTGTTGGGAAGGTGTTGGAGCAGGCTCTCATCCTCCAGATCGATCACATTGATGAAGTGTCGGCCGGGCCCATCCTGATTGGGTGAGAGGGTGATTAGCATGTTATTACCCACATCATTGTCACGTGATTATCATTTAGGTGCCAAGTCTCAAAAGCGTGAACCACCCCATTGTTTTTGTTAGTATTATTCTAGTTGGTTTTTCTGTTGTTTGGCTGAAATTTCTGAAAATATAGTTCAAATTTGATAAATAAAAAACTTCCTTTATTTATCACTTTTTAATGCAACAAAATGCACCCCAAGCACTTCAGACAGGTAAAAATTGAAAGATGAGAAAATAAAATAATGAAAGAAAGAAAAACAGAATTCTGGCCATCTATGAAGAAGATATAAAAACAAGTAAACTAGCGCGTAAGCATTAGCAATAAAAAAACAGATATATCAAGTAAAACCCAAATGCGGGATAAAACAAGTAAGAACACTGAAAGCTAAGATGACATTTAAAGGTGTTCACAGATGAAAGGTCTCTTATGTATTGTGATAATGAGTTTCGCAGCTTGTGATAATGAGTTTCGCAGCTTTGGATCATAAAAACAGACGCAGACTCCCCTGACCTTTGGTAGTTCACTGTTGGTAATGAAAGCAGACTAGCATTAGCAGATCAGAGACCTCTTTTTAGATGATAAGGAGTTTAACAGACAGATACGTATTCAGGTGCTCAAACAATTCCTACTTTAAAAACAAGTCCAAGAACCTTAAAACAATTTCTACAACATACAGGTAGCCAAGGCCGAGATGGACAGGGGTGATATGATTTTTTTGATTGCGTGCTGTTGCCTTCTGAATTAGTTGTAGCCAGTAAGTAAATTTTTTTAGGAAGATCAGTTAAAAGAGCATTACGATTCTGACTGCATACATGTCTACAGTGTTTTCAGGAACTGTTGAACCAATTTGTACCATTTGGGGAACCAATTTCAGAGATGTTACACATCAACATAGACATAGTGTGTGAAATATCAACCTCCCCTTATGTAAAAGACGGCCACCATAATCAAAATTGCTTTTGCATTTTCACACACATTTTTAGTTATCGTCAACTGCTGCATGTTTAGTGAAGACATAGCTCAAAGGTCATAAATTTTGGTCCCTTTGGTTCCTTTTGATATTTTTAACTTCAGATACATATATACTGTATGTATTAAATATATATATTTTTTAAAATAAATTTTGTATGGAAAATGAAACCTCACCACATCGACCACCTGCGCTGCTGTCTCTGGGCATTCGGGTTCCTGGGGAAGGGGCTCCCTGGGGAACCGTAAGTTTAGGAACACATCGGGGCATTGCATTGCCGCAGTTTCTGCCTCCAAGTCACCAGCTGAGAGCACAACGAAGACACAGTCCACTATTACCTATATGTAATATAGCTAGCAGTTATCAAGCAACTGTACATAGCTTGTTAAGTGAATGTTTTCTGTTGATAGCTAGCTAATATATTAACGTATGATATCCATTTGTCTACCTAGATGGAGTTTTTTGGGAATTATGGAAGGCATGTTCAACATAGCTGGCTAAATAACAGGTTTTTGTGGTTGTTACCAAACATTGCACAACTAGCAACCTAGACAACATGACAGTGGGAAGATGGAAGAGAACAATGTAAAGAACTTACTGCCTGCGGCAGAGGGCAGCGCCACAGGAAGCTGTGCAGAAACTGCCTTATCAGCAAGTGAAGGAGGAGGAGCTGAAAAGGAGAAGAGCCAGAGACACAAATCTGTCATTCAGCAGAGGGGGGGAAATAAAGATAAATGAATCCAATCAGTGACTGTCCATCTCATATACAAAAAGTTATTTCTGACTGCAAATCGCATCATTTGGTTTGCTGGTGAAACAGCAGCTTTGGTCACCAACCTTTCTTGCTGAGAAATCTGATTTCATAGCACATGCTCTAATTCAGATTGCATTGCTTGTTTTCTCCTCTCATTTCCTCCAAATACACAGGTGCATATTTAAGTGAAGCAATTAACGTTCAATGGCTACTCAAAGGGGCACTAGCAGCCCTCAGGATGCAACCCTGTTTCCTTAACCATGACACCACAGTGCCATCTACGTTTGCAACATAATCAGCAGGGCGCTAAAAGGCACTAAAACATCCAGGACTACACATGCATGCATATGTTTATATCCTTAACAAAATGATAATTTATCACAATGCAAGATATACCAGCAGGTGTAAAAAGAGACTGCACAGGAACAATCCATTTGCATTCACAGACAGTCCAGACCTGTCCAAAAAGGTCCTTGACCTCCATGAGTTCAATGATCGTTGTAAAACATTGACAAGACAATGGATCTGCAGTATTAGTTTTTTTTTCTCAACTACCTTAATAAAAGCCATCCACCACATTTGAGTGTTCAGCTGAGGTACAGAATATGGTCAAACACATTGCTAAATGTACTGTAGGACAACCATAAACTTAACTCAGGGTTCATCAGATCCAAGGCTTCCAAATGATCAATGCCTGCTATATATCAGCTACTTCTTGGACATGTTATTGTTATAATTTAACAAATGTAGCCATATAGTTACATACAGTAAAGTCCTACATGTACATACTAACCTCAACAAACATCCCCTTTACCTTTACTACACTTTATCTTTTAAAACGTCTATCTGCTATACCACACCATCCATCACTTCCATCCCCTTTTTTCCTGAGACACTAAACTGGAAACTGGAAACGTAATACTTCTGCTTCTACATAAAACATTTCCTCATTAATTTATTTTAGAGACAAAGTTTTTTTTCCAGAAAGGTATCAGAGGTGTGGATAGTGTACACAATCTTTGTACTTGTGTGCTGCATAAGTGTACTGTTAATAGTGACATGAAAAAGTTTGAAAGTCACTGTGGAAAAGAATTGAATAAACCTTTTCATTGCAATCGTTTTACTGTATATATATATATATATATATATATATATATATATATATATATATATATATATATATATATATATATATATTTATTTATTCTGTCAAGTGACGGGTTCCTGTGACATACCTGACTCTGTGTTAGTGCACATATCCTTGATCTCAGGAGGTTTCTTCTGTGAGGAGGCAAAGGCATGGAGCTCCGCTACAGTGGATAGGGCATTGGTTATCAGGCTCTGACCTGTTAGCATGGAGCTGGAAGACCCTGGAGGAAAAAGTACAAAGGTTAGCACTGGGGATGCCACAGATAAATGTACCAATAAACACTAAGAGAACCTAAAGGGAACATTAGCCAAAAAAATCTTAGTTTGCACATGAGAACATTTCATGTAGTGCACAAACAGCTGAATACACAGCAATATCACCAAACACAGTTAGCTAGCTATTAGGTGTCTTCTAATCTACTGCATACACATGCAGCATGTTAGCTAACTGTTGCAGATGAGATACAATCATGACACGAGAGGTTCAGCTCCAGCTTTTTAGGAGCTCTTATTAGGAGGCCCCTCTGGAGGAGAGGGTCTCATCAGTTCAAAGCAAGCTCAATGAAGGAGACAAAATTTAGTTTATTGTTTATTAGATATTCTCAAAGTAGTGAACCCTTTCTTGCTCAAAGGACATGTACATTCATTAATCAAGTACGTGATAGCAGAACAAATGCTACAGCCTTAAAGTAATACATAAAGGCTGCTCTATTTTTAACAGAATTTATGAACTTTCACCTAGCTGCAATTAACTCAAAGTACATGTGGAAATGCCTCTACTTTTTATTTTTTAAGAAATGTGAGTAGAGGAAATCAACCAAATGGCAAACCTGCTATCAGCTAGTCCACTAGCATGTGAGTATGAGTTAACAGCTAACAGGGATGCTAACCACAGTTAGAGAATCATACTCTTTGAAAATATACAGACCCATTTTGCTTTAGCTGTATTATCATTAACAAGTCCTTGCAACTGCTTTCACCATACTGAACCACTGCTTTACTTGACACAGCAGTCGGTAATGCCAGCAATTACTAATTCATTCACATCAACCATAAAATTATTGCATCTTGAGCGGTCTCAACATAGTAACATGGCAGTAGGCATTGGTGGAGTTTGCTGATAAGGTCGAGGAGGGAAAAAACATGTAATTTTTTGGAAAAAATAACACGATTTCAATGTTAAAGGAGATTCTCACCAATTGGAATGCCTAAATCCTCCTCAAGGATCGTCCCTGTTGGTTCAGCTTCCTCCAGCTACCGACACAAAATAGGAAATAAAATGAAGAAGCAAAATTCATTGCTGCAAGATCTCTACATAAAAAATAAAAGATGTTTTACAAATCTAACTTACAACTTTTCCATTGATTTCATTTTGACATCACAACACACCACATAGGTTATGGTCAGTGCAGAACGTCCATAACCACAGTCATTTAATTGGAAACCATAATTAATGAATAAAATTAAATCAAAATTTAACAACATTTGTGCAGATTATTCACTTAATTTAATTATTCAGTGCCAGGATGTCTGCTTGATAACACAGTTTTGTCAGTGACAACAAAAAGCCATGGTGACAGTTAGTTGTTGTAGTGTAGACCTGTTAGTTGAAAATATCATAACAGAGTGACATTACATGGTCTCAGAACCACCCATACCTCAGCTGGAGGGATGATGGATTCTTCTAATCTGAAGGTGACACTTGCCTTCTCTCCCTCCTTCTTTTTGTCATCCCTCCTCTTCTGCCTAAGAAATACAAGTTTCAGAGTAAGGCCATAGTCTGTATGACTAAATCTCTCATTTTTCCCACTTTGACATTTGTTTCACACATTTCTCTTGTTTTGACGTGATCTAATGCCAATATTATTGTTAGAATCAACAGACTGATTTAGATACAATCATGTGTCTTCTCAACACCACCTATTAGACAGAAATGATAATCTACAGTATATGTAATTTTTTGTGACTTATCCTGGGGCCATTGTGGGTTGTGGTAACTATGTGCCATTATGTCATCCAGATGATAAAGTGCAAAAATTCCCTGCTCATTTATGTGTGTTGAGCTAGCAGATCTGTAAAGCTGGGCTGTGTAAAGTATTACTCTATCCACATAGACTTATGTATGAGGGCAAGACTTTCACAATTTATAACATACCAGAATTGAACATTATTAAATAACATTACATTACTGGCATTTTAGCTGACGCTCTTATCGAGAGCGACTTACATAGGTTAGTTTTTACATGTTATCTATTTATACAGCTGGCTATTTACTGAGGCAATTCTGGATTAAGTATTTTGCCCAAGGGTACAGCAGCAGTGCCCCATCGGGGAATCAAACCTGCAGCCTTTCGGTTATGAGTCCTGCTCCTTACCACTGCACCACACTGCCGCCCCATCCAGAAATCATCTGGGACACCTCAGACTGCTTAATAGCCTGGCTCCGAAAGCCGTTGGTTTTAGCTCAGCTCTGAGTCAGTGCATTGCAGCTACTCACCTTTTGCTGGAGTTGGCAGTGGTGTCTGCAGGGCGGGGCCGCGTGTCTGCTTTCAGGAAGCGGAACGGAGCCATGCCCACTGCAGTCCCCCATCTGCCTCGCGCCGCCAGCCCCATCAGCTCCTCCGGAGGGATGAGGTGTGGGGTTGGAAGGGGCAGTGGGTTCAGGGGCAAAACCTGGAGCACAAACACAGGGCCGAATTACTCAAAAGAGTTAAGGAGACACAACTGGGCAGGACTGCTTTGGAATAGTGCTTATTCAGTTTGTATGAGGTAACATGGCTCAAACTGTTTAAGGAAACTTGGACTCAAGGGACTCTTTGATTCATCAATCTGTGATTTTTTATATTAAAACAAAAAAAGCCAATAATTTAAAAAATCAAAACAAAGGCTATTGCTGAATTACATAAGAACGGTTTGATGCAGAATGGGCTTTGTCATTTGGGCAATTGTAGCACTCCTGCCATCAGTTCAGTAAGCACAATAACAGACTGTAATACAAACTCGATGTGGATGTCAACTTGAGCTGTGAAGGCTCTTCCAAATGAGACAGTTAATTAGGTTTAATTAGTTCTGTTTTTGTCTGGTGGGGTGAATCATTAATCACCGTTAGCAGCCACTGATCAGAAATTTGTGTCATGCACATGCCTAATCAGGAAAAGGATGCAAGTCATCCAGCTAGTTAAAGATTTAGCTTTCTGGGGTGATTTATTCTGATTATACCTTATTCTGATATGCTTAATCCTTTAAATCTTACAGACTACAGAGCCATTAAGGCATCAGTTAACCATTATCGCTAACCTTCTGACGAACAACAATGACACAAAATGATTTAACAGCGCATACGTATATATGCATGTGGGTGTCTGTGCTGCAATACCTTGGGGAGTGGTTCAGGGTCTATTTGAAGCAACTGAAGCCCGGTAAAGTGTCTTGAGAATCCAAGGCCAGAGGCCAGGGGTCGGGTGGGATTGGAGAGAGGAATATGAGGGACTGTAGCAGGCAGGTGGGGCTCCTGGTTTAAGTGCAGCAGTGGGAGTCCACGAGACGGAGGTGTTCGGTGGGACTGGGCAGCCAGGGGCAGGCCGACAGGCGCCCCTCTCTCTCTCTCCCTCCCCTCCACTCGGCTGTCAGGGACTCTGCGCTGTGGCCACGCGCTCCCGGTCGCCTGGCCTAAGGTGGTGTGACCGCACTGCTCTAAACCGAGGTGCTTTGGGGGTCCCGCAAGCGGCCGCTCAGGTGACTTCATCCTCTTTTCTGCCGCCTGCCTCACGGCGAGGGCGTCAGCCTGGCTGACACTCAGGAGGACGGGTGGGAGCAGCGTGGGCTCGGCTCTTGCTGTACCACATCCTGTGACCTGCTGTGCTGAAGCTGAAGGAGGAGGAGCAGCCGTCTGGAGGAGACCAGTGGGAGTGCTGACAGGAGGGTGCAGCTGCAGCAGCCTGATCCCTGAGGCTGGGGGAATAACGCGTGGGCCGTCTCGTGTGTGGCCAGTAGACGACAGAAGCGGAAGCCCCAGGTGAAGGGGAGGGGGAGTGGAGGCGCTGTCAGGGGAAATGCTGCTCAGCTCACGGGAGGAGGGGATGAAGTCCTCATTCTCAGCATGGCCATCCATCTCCCACTCCAGACGGACAGGAAACTCTGACCCATTCTACAGAGAACCACAGCCAGAAAAATGAAAAGGTCACTACTACTTACTGGCTAGTGACTTAAGGTATTAAATACACTAATGTAAATGTTAGGTAAATGTTTTATTTAGTACTTTCCAATTTCAAGGTTTCAAGTTCAATTCAATTCAATTCAATTTTATTTGTATAGCGCTTTTTACAACACAAGTTGTCACAAAGCAGCTTTACATTGATCCCAGGCCTGAGACCCCCTGAGAGCAAGCCTAAGGCAACAGTGGCAAGGAAAAACTCCCCAATTAACAGGAAGAAACCTTGAGCAGAAAACAGCTCAGAGGGGGAGCCCATCTGCTTCTGGCCGGCACTGGGCAGATAGAATTAGAGAGAGTCTTAAAGTTGTACAATGTACTTTAAGACATTTGGATTAGATAGACAGCAGTAATTAACGACAAAGTAATTATAAAATCTATCCTATAATGTCCGGTTCAAGTTAAATTAAGAAATTAAGAGGACATCATGAAAACTGCACCCCTCCCGTATCAGTACATGACTTCAAAAAAGGCATAAACTGGTGTTCCTGAATAAAACTCATTATTACAGTACCCTAAAGTAATTAAAAGATAGTAAAAAAAATTTACTTATAAACACTTACTTAGTAAAAACAATGTACATCAGTAAGGTAAAATAAAATAAACAAAATGCAAAATGAGATTCTCACAAACAAAATTCAAACTGCTTTTACAAGAAACTGAAACTCTCAAGTTAAATATGTTAAACCAGACACAGCCAACTACTTTAAAGCTGTCTATGAGATTGCTCAGGAGGACAGCTTGGTCGAATTACAACTCCTAATCACTGAAATGACATCATCTCAAGCCAGTTCATTTGGTATATCTGTATTAGCCCATACACATAGGGCTTGTCCAGGCGTTGCATGCTGTACTACCTCAGTCATGTTCTCCATGTTGCTTTGGTACCCTTTCACACTCCTGGGATGTGAGGACTCAAGCTGCTGGTCACTGTGCTGCCCTCCTGAAGGCTGCAGCCCTGGAGCTAGAGTGGCCACGCCTGGGTGCTGGTGTCCTGGCTGCTCTGGGCTTTCCTGTCTAGGCTGGGAAAAAGGAGCTCCTGGGGGCTGGCTGGACTGGGGCAGATGGGGTATTGGAGGCTGAGGCTGGGGCTGGAGTTGGGGCTGGGGCAACAGGGGCAGGTTTGGCTGGGGAAGATGGGATATAGGAGGCTGGGGCTGAGGCTGGGGTTGGTGTTGAGGCTGGAGCTGGGCCAACAGGGGTAGGTTAGGCTGGAGCAGATGGGGTATAGGAGGCTGAGGCTGAGGCTGGGGTTGGTGTTGAGACAACAGGGGCAGGTTGGGCTGGAGCAGATGGGGTATAGGAGGCTGGGGCTGAGGCTGGGGTTGGTGTTGGGACAACAGGGGTAGGTTAGTAAAAGAAGTGCCCATCACCTGCATGAGGCTGATAAAGTTGATCTGTTGTAACTGTGAGGAGATGGAAAAAGGAAAGGAAAAACAATAATATACTACACGTGCATATGCATGCATATAGCTGTGCGTATATATTATATATATATGTACACACAGTATCCTGCACAGTCACTCTTGCACTTCATAAACAAAAAGATCAATTCAATATTAGTATCGTAGCACAGAGATACATCACATCTTAAAAAAAGTTACCATATCTTTCAACAACATTATAATTAAGATGAAAAATATTCATACAACTGCAATTATTTTATGCATCTCCCTTTGACTTTGGTGATAGTACAAAGACACTTCTTGTTCTTTGTGAGGTTCAAACACTTCAAGAAAGATTTCTGACCACTCCTCTAGGCAGAATATCTCTGGCTGTCCCATTCTTGGTTTGTGTTTGTAAACTGCTTTCTAAAGTCTTAACCTCAAAACTCTATCAAGGTCTGGAGACTTTGACCAATGCAAAACATTGTTGTTTTGGCCATTTCTTGGCAGACTTAGATATATGTTTAGGATTAGGATGTCTTGTTGACCCAGCTTGAGCTTCTAAACACAGGTAATAAGGCTGTGTATAGGTAATTATGTGTGTATGTTTGCACCATTCTGAATACTGTGCAATAATCAGTGTAAGTTAATGCGGTGGCCCAAACACCTGCCAATAAGGTGATCACCACTCCCTTTCAAAAGAGAGTTTAAAATAAATCACAAAAATTAACCATCCACCAAAATACTAATACAAAGCTAGCTAGCAAGGGAAATCCACCGTTGACCTAATTTGCTAGCTAGCAAACTCCCACTAAAGTTTCATTGATAACTACAATTACAGTTGTGTGTGCACTTCTACTCATTTTGTCCACACACCACAGAAATAGTATGCTATATTCCTATGCTGAACAGGATACCAAAATCATATTTCACATGGAAACAGTACAGAAATGGTTGGATTTTTTTATAATTATGTCCATTTTCAGTACTGCACATTGTGTATATTTACCTGCACCAGTTTGATCAACTCATCCTGCAGCAGCTGTCTGACAGGTTCCAGTTGTGCCATTGGAGGCTGTGTCTCAGAGCTCCTCTCTGGCTGCAATGCACTGCTCGTGGGGGGGCCAGGATGTATACCCAGCTCGGGGAACAAGCAGGGGTTTGGCTGAAGCATAGGGTTGGGTCCTTGGGGCTCATCTCTAGCAGGGCTAGGAGGCGGAGGGGTAAGCCAAATGTCAGAGCATGACATACTAGCACATGCATTTAGCAGATGCTCTTATCCAGAGTGACTTCAGGACAGAGCGTAAGTGTATCAATTTAATTTAAATGAGCAACAATGTCAGACCAGGCTAACAACACGCCCAGACCAGTGAGTGTGAACATAACACTATTCAAGTCCTACCACAAGTCAACTTGTGCAATCTGACTAGGCAACAGAAGCCAAGTATACTACCATACATCAGTCACTAGAACACAGACTCAATTTTGCATAGGTTTCCTGTTTCTGGCAATGGAATTAAACCCCTACTGTGCACAAAAAATAGTATATCTCTCATACCCCTTTTCCACAGTCATGCCATGACATACCCCTGCAATTTCAGGGTCAGTGCGAGAAGTTCCGTTGTTTAGCATGTGCTTCCCCAAGGCCAAGTTTACTGTAGTAACCCTGTGGAAGCAATGTAAACGTGGATCTGGACACACCTCCCTGCAATCACTACTGTGAACTACTGCTGCTTCGGCACATTAATGCAGGGATTGCAACAGATATGCATGTAAAAAGGGAAAGAAATATCCTGTATTTGTTTCAATCTATCTGACTTTGTTTCAGGAAAAGTAAACTTAAGCAGAAAAGCATATTTTGGAAGTGGGGACATGGACACATATAAGCAGGAGAAAATAAACTCATTCCTGCTCAACAAGACCGCCTAACAGTGGAGACATGTATGTGAGACTTTTTTTGCAGTATGGTATGCTAGAGGAAAGGGGGTATTAGTATTTTATCACTTAGTTGCACAGCTGGTACCGAACTTGTGCACTATGATGATTCATACTTAAGATGCTTCAGCACTGGTAGAATTTAAAGAAAACAGTCATTCAAACCTACGTAGTTTCTGAAGCTTCTGCCATCAAGTCAGCTGACACATTAGTCAGCTTGCTGGGAAGTTGGTGACTCTCTGACTCTACCGTTCTATAACAAAAATGCACAATATTCCATCTGTAAGTCTGGGAAAACACTTAAAACATGAAATGTAACTGAAATTCTGATTAAGTGCTGAGATATAGGCAAGCGGTGGTGCTGGTAAACAACTGAATCTCCAATTCAAACAGAGCCAATGTGTATTCTGTCTGCAATAGTCTCTGCATGTGTGAAAGGTTCCCACCCACGTGTCAGCAATTGCTCACTGGAGTTGGTGGTTGCATTTAAAGATTGAGCTGCACATGCCACATAAAGGGCTTGGACCAGCATCTCAAGATGCCCTCAATGTTGAGGGTAATTCATGATTTAGCTTTTTCTGTGCAGACCCTGATATTACGAAAGGCCCTGCATGACATAAGGGTCCGTGTTGTCAAAAGACAGTACTTTAAACTCGCTTAACGATTGTGATCCTGTTTTTTCCCACTCACATTTTTAACATATATAAAGAAAGACCATGAGGATTTACTGTTAGGCATGACACAAAATATCACAATTTGGAATTTAGCAATATCAGTAATGTTTCATGGTCTTGTGAATACCCTGAAATCAAGTTTCCCTGCATCTTAGATTAAAACAGGCTTAATTTACTTATATGTCAGTGAAATTTTCACTTGCTTTACTCAATCTGTCCTTTATTTTTGTGTGCTAGGCTGTCTTAATTATGTGATGTTAATTATGTGATCATTGATTTGCTTTTGCTGGAAATCACTTTAAGCATTATTTTTTGAAAAGCATTTTGCAAATAAAGATAAGTACTCAGCACTGAACTGAGATAAACTTCCGAGTGCCTCATCTCTCCTTGACTCCAGGTCATCCAAGGTCAGTGGCTGCAGAAATTAAATAAATACGAAGAGAAACACAAAGAAATTACATATTTTGTATTATACACACACGAACACACAGTATATCTGAGTATATCTGAGTAGGTAAGTCTTTAGCACTTAGGTAAGTCTGCACTTTGTTACACTTTGTTACATTTGTTTACCACATATACATCAGAAAACAGTTCAGACTCCATCAGCACACCTGGTCTGGGACGCTGCTGGGAATTCTGGGAAGGGTCTTGATCTGGATGGAAATGCTCGGAGCAGAGACAGACTGTGGATCCTCCCAGGCCACTTCTACTGTGCTGTCACCTAGAACAACACAACATTAGGAGTCTGGCTGAGACCAACATTCACACCGACATCAACAGTGGAACTGCCCAAAGCCTCCTACTGTCACCACCGGATATGTTATGTTTACCATGAATTCATGAATCTGAATACATTTGTGTATAAAAGCAATGCATCTATCAAATGATGTTTTTGTTATAGTTTACCAAGGGTATGAATCATTGGAGGCCGCTGTACTTCTCACACACACACACGCATGCACACACCAAAAATAACACTGTTCACTGACCCTCTTGTTCAGCAATGAAGCTTAATTTTTCACTCTCTTGGCATTCCTCATCTTCCTCTGCCTTACTATCTGTGTCAGATGTCACCTCCTCTTGGTCACACTGGTGTAAGGCTCTATCCAGGTCTACCTCAGGCTCCACCTCCACCACGTCAGACACTCTGCAACATAAAGAATAACCATTGCATTTAAACAGTTATTTTTCAAATATCAAATATACCCACACAACAGAATCCCATTCTACCCTGATCCAATTCACCACCAATAACGAACCATCTGAACGCAAGCCATGCTCATACCAAACACTCTCATTCACAGTAAACAATCCACTTTCACATGCAGTCATTCCAATGTGGACATTCACACTAGTGAGCCATTAAAGCCATTAAAGCCAACAGTCTCCACAGTGCAGCCCTTACTCAGAGGGATCCCCATGCTGGCTGTCCTGGGGAGGCAGGGTGACGGGGGTCCCAGCTGACCCGGGGTACCCTGTGTCCACGCTGCTGTCCCTCTCCGATTTCCACCTCATCTCTGGCCGAACAGGGGCCACAATGAACTGCCTCTCTGGGACCTGAAATTTGAGCAAAGCAGCACAGAGTGAAACAGCTTGGCAGTAAGGAAAAATCAGCACTGGCCGGGATCAATGAAGTAAAGGTCCAGCCATAAACAGAGGTTGAGGCATACTTTAATTTAGTTTATAGTTTCATTCCCCTGATTAAACAGAATAAAAACTGACAAAAACATGATTCAACGGCAAAAATGTAACCACAGGAGCACTGACAGGCATTTTCTAGGCAGACAATATCAGATATTTTCCCCAGCACATTTCCCCATCCATCCCAATGTGGATATTCCAGGATATATGCTTCTTTAGAAAGAACTGAATAATTTGACTTTAAAAGTAAGGATGGTAGAGGTTTTTAGCTCCAGAGCCAATACCAATGCTTTAATCTCTCCAACACACCCAGGTTATGACTCCGGGTAAATGGAATCCTGACAGTCTGTTGGTTCACTGGAATGAATTAGCACTTTTAGTATCTTTAGGTATCAACCACAGGATGAATCTTAAATTATGATGGCAAATGAAAGAATCAAAGTCACAAATAATAGGAAGGCTTCTTCCCCCTCTAAACATATTTCAATGTTTACTGGCCTGGTATAGAAACAGGGGTACCAGGTCAGTGTTATAATGCAACCCTGGGTGAATGGCCATCCAGTTGAACATGTCTGTTGAAGTGGTCTGTGAATCCCTGCACACAAAAGGCAGCAGAAAGGTGCCACTGAGCCACTCACCCTGAAGTGTGTGCTGTGCTTGTCTGTGCCCAGCAGGGCCGCAGTGTACCTGCTCTCCAGCAGCCTGAGGGCAGTGAGCACCGCGGGGGCAGAGGCCTTGGCCCGTATTACCACTCCTCCAGGACCTGCTCCGGCTCCGCCTTCCCTCCTCCTGCTGGGGTGGCCAAGCAGCACCCTCCTGTCTGCCCAGCGCACCATCCACTCCAACAGCCGGCTCAGGCCACGAAACCGGGCCTCCATTTTGGGGTCGAGCTCCTGCTGGAGGACCGGGACGTCCAGGGCGGGCAGAGTCTTAAAGGGCCAGAGGTCAGACTGGGGTGTCATGATGGTAGAACCGTGACTGGCTTCAGACCCAAGCGGAGCCCTTTGCGCTGGAGTCTCTGTGATTGGCCGGTTCGGCTGACGAAGGCCGAATAAGCCCCGGGGCTTTCCCGCACAGAGACCGGGAAAGAGACCGACATCTCTGACCTCTCTGCTCCTGACCTGGCTCCCGCTGCAGACGGACAGATGCAGAGCGGAGGAGGACAGCGGGTCAGGGGGGTGGGGGAGAGGCTGGTAACAGTGTCCCGCCCGGAACAGATGCCCTGCGCTGCCCCCTCTCCCCGTGGGATGCTGCCGCTCTGTTTTACGGCGTTTGACGGTGGTCAGCACATCGAAGGCCAGCGAGTGGAGCTCTCTGTCCTGCAGCTGGGGGGCAAAGTGGCTCAGGAAGGGCAGGGCCGAATCCTCGCCTTCGGCACGGTCTCGCTCTATGACATAGCTGAGGAAGAGCTCCAAGAAGGGAGGGTACTCCTCATCTTCCAGCTCAAACTCCCAGGTACCCACAGTGGGCAGGGTGGGGCTCTCTGTTAACCTAGAGCTGGGCTCCTTCACTCTGCCGTGCCCACCCTCACTCTCCACACGCCTGCTGGCATCTCCTTTACAGGCAGGGCCTTTAGGTGCATCTCTTCTGCACTGTGCATTCAGCTGTTTGCTGCAAAGAGACAATATGGAGCAGTTAGTATCACAAGCATTGTGGTGTAGTGGTAGGAGCAGGGCTTGTAACCCTAAGGTTGCTGGTTCAATTTCCCACTGGAGCACTGCTGCTGTACCCTTGGACAATGTACTTAACCTGTAATTGCCTCAGTAAATATCCCGCCGTATAAATGGATAAGTACTTAACCTGGATGGATAAAGACCTAAATGGATGAAGGTGTAACCTATATAAGTCACTCTGGATAAGAGCGTCTGTTAAATGGCAATAATATAATGTAATGTAATTCCAACTTTGATGCATGCCTCGAAAACAAATCAGATTGATGGTGGACTCAACTTCAAGTTAAGGACCTACAATAACAAATAAAATAAGAATGTCCATTTTTCTTTAAAATTCCCGATGCCCTTACCTAGGGATGGGCCTACCCAGGCTGTCTGAGGAAAGGAGCTCAGAAGGGGTAGCGGCCACGTCCCCGTCGCTGTACACCTGGGGGTACCCGCAGTCAGACAGCGTGCTGCGACTCAGACTGGCCCCCAGGGAGAAGCGGTCGAACGTGGAGGCAGCCCCCGCGCCCTCCTCTTCCTCCTCCTCCGTCCTCTCCCAGATGTGCTGCTTCAGCGGGCCGAGGTGTTTCCCCACCTGACGCAAATACCGGCGCCTGTGCTTCAGCTGCCCCTGAATCAGAACTGTCATCATCTCCTCCTTCTCCTCTCTCTCCTCCTCCTTCACACCTCCCATCTCTGTGACTGCGACAGCAGCGAAGAGAAAAAGAGCATAAGAAATACAGTGGAGACAAAGACAGAGGCAAAGAAAACTTATAAGTACACTTTAGAATAAGAAAAAGTCCACCGTCACAAAGCACATGAAAAAATAAGAGTCTAAGAAAGGTACACTGACAGAGAGGATGAAAACAGACAAAAAGACAAATAATAAACAGGAAAGTAAAGTAAATCAGACTAACAGAGTCTGCTGATTTAAGGCCTTTGTATACAGCGTGCAAATTTATGATTGTGTTGGTAGATTTGTACAACACAACACATATATATACTTCTCTTCCCTTCACTCTTCTCTTCACAATCATCCATTGGAAAGCTGCTGGTCTGGCAAACCAACTGTAATTTCTGGGCCAAATATCTTCATCTGACTGAGTGAGGCTAAGTGTGTTACCCTACCAAGTAGTCACTGTTCACTGAAGTGTTACCAGGAAGGGTGTGGTGTCTCAGTCTCTGCAGCAGGGAGCTGTACTTCTCCCTCAGTGGAACCCGAACCGACTCCTCTTCCTCCGGGAAGGCCCGAGCCAGAGCCTTCACCACCTGGGGGAGAGAGGTGTCACAGAAGTGTGCCGTCAGAGACATGTCAATCGACAATGAATTCTGTAAAGGTGCTCAGGGAGTTGACTGTTACCATGGGGATGGGGGGAAGTTCAGACACCAGGCTGAGCACCAGGTCCTGGAGGATTTCCTCAGCCTTCAGAAAACGAGAGAAGGGCAGGAGCCGACAGGCCCAGAGCAGCGCGTCCTTACAGCACGACACCACATCACTGCCCCCATCCTGAAACGTACAGTCATAGCCCTGAAACACACGCACACACACATACACACACACACACACACACACAAACACACACACACACACACACACACACACACACACACACACACACACACACACACACACACACAGTATATCTGAGCATAACTGAGTAGGTAAGTCTTTAGCACTTAAGTAAGTCTGCGCTTTGTTACATTTCTTTACCACATATACATCAGAAAACAGTTCAGACTCCATCCAAGCATGGAAACAGATAAAGTGCATGCTTTCCAACACCCAGCCTCTCTTTCCCTGTGTACTGTACCTGTGAGTCTCTCACTTGATTCCTGGCAGCCTGGTACTTTCTGCAGGAGACGGAGAGCTGGTCCCGCACATGCAGCATCCAGCACAGCCCACAGAGCTCTCTGAAGCATGCTGAGAAAAAGAAGCTACTTAATCATCATTTCCCCAAAGTGTCCAGTGATTCCTACATTCTGTCATTTAAGCAGACACTCTTCTTCAGAGCAACTTCCAGACTGTGTCTTTTAAATCAGGTCACTTTGCCATCTCTGATGAGATGTACCTCAGGGCAGAAAGATGAAATTTGATACGTATATTGCTTACCTATAACCTGTACTGTGACAGTGTCCATACGCCCTTCACTGTAGGTCTTAGGCCTGAAGAAGCCATTGCTGGTCACAAAGCTCATTAGTCCATCTGGCAATGAGTTCAAGGGCTGGGAGCATTTCTACCAAATAATCCAAAGAAAAGACAGTTATCCCTGATAAACCAAAGTATCTGCTTAATTCAGGGATATATTTATCATAAAACTGTCATAAAAATCACAGCTGCTAATAAGGGATTGGTTCAAAATACAATCTGAATCATGAAGGCAGCAGCTGGAGCATGAGAGGTGGACAGAGAGGCACAGCAGTCAGGACTGCAGAGCAGGTGAGGTCTGAACGGCTGGGCAGTACCTTGTGTACCAGCTGGCGACACCGCTGCAGGCTGGTGATGTACCACTGGGCAGCTGGGCGCGAGCAGCGGGCGGCCCTGAGGAGCAGCAGCACCCTCTGCAACACCCCGGACACCTGCTGACGGGACAGCCTCTCCGAAACCAGCCCCACGTCCCCCGTAGAGCCCTGGGGGTAAAGAGTCCAGCCGTATTGACCAGTGATGAGCAGCAGAACTTAATCTTGCAATTTACCGTTCCTTCCTTTTTTCAGTTTAAATTAGTGTTACACTGGATATGGAATTAGCATGTGATGTCACAATAATCTCACAATGAAGCCCAAAGCATAAGCAACCACAAGATTGTTACAGCACTGCACAAAAATACAAAATTCCTGAAATTTGACCGGAGCAAGACAATAGAAGTGTGGCAAAAGTGTGTGTGTGTGTGTGTGTGTGTGTGTGTGTGTGTGTGTGTGTGTGTGTGTGTGTGGACACACATCAGTGACCAGAGCAGGAGCCACAGAGTCAGTATGGGGAGGGAGAGGTCAGTGTGTGAGGGCACCTCTATGTCGGTGGCAGGCTGGGGGCAGTACAGCGGGGGTGCAGGCAGGTACACTCCTGCAGGCACTAATCCACTGAGACTGGTTGCCAGGTCCCTGGCGGAGTGCAGCAGGCGGTGCAGAGGCTGAGAGAGGACGTCCACCTCCACCATGACTGAGGCCTTCAGGATCTCCTGCACAGAGACCTGCAGCAGCTCCATATCCTCCTCCTCCATAGAATCTGGGAGCGTGTGAATGAAATGCTGTGTTAAATACTGATTATGAGTTACCAATTTTGTCTACATTTTTCTACATTCTATGTTTCAGGTACTTCTACTACTGGAGTATTCTGGAATTCAAACCCCTGGAATTCCTGTATCTGTAATACTGAAATTACATATTTACAAAAGCTACAGTGTGAAACCAGACCTGTGAAATGTTTGTAAGGTGTGCCGTCTTTGCCCCTCTGGGTCTCCAAAGGTCCCGTCTCCAGGCCCAGTAGGGACTCTAGCTGGTCCTGGAAAATGCCCCCTGGCTGAAACTGTGCAGGCAGGTGCAATTCCCTCCACTTCAGCCTGGAGACAACAGGGGAACAGCTGGCGTTAACTCACTTGCCAAAGGATGACCCTCAGACAGCGCAGTGGGGTTACGGGAGGGGACTCACTTGGTGAAGTCAAAGTGATCCTTGCAGTAGGTGGTGTAGGCCAGCCCCAGAAACACAGCGGTCTTCCAGTCCCCGAGGTGGTGGGCCAGCCACACGGCCTCCGGCAACAGCCCCCCCTGCAGGAGGAGGTCCAGGGTGTACTCCACTGTCCAAACCTCTGACAGCTGCTGCCTCCGCACAGCCCCCAAAACGGTGCTCTGAGACAGGGGTACCAAGCGCTGGCACGCAGCTGGATGAACGAACAAAGCAACAAACAAGCACGTACTCAGCCACACTCCATTTATATTTATTGTAATGTCATCATGAGACACATAATATCTTAAGGGAACATTTAAAAACATGTTGAATATATTCAGTTCACAGCACGTGCAATGCTGAGAAGACCCAGCTGATTCCCACCTGGAGGGAGATGCAGAGGGGGCAGTACATCAACACTGTGGGGGGGCAGGATGGTCAGGGGCTGGTTTGTGAAGTAAGCGGCCATGAACCTGCCCAGCGACTGCACGACCGCACATGCAGCCTCACGGCCCACCTCCTCTGGCAGCCAAGCCACTGAGAACTGATCTCCTTCTCCTGGACCAGGAAGGAGGGAGGGAGAAACAAAGTACTTTTTAAGCACCTTGATAACTGAAGGGCTGTATAAAACAAATACAAATTCAACTGACTTCATTGTTTCTTTACCCTAAAAAAAGTAGACAGACACAAAAAGAGAGAAGGTGGTGTCTACTATTACAAAAACAGATGAGAAAAGTAAGTTTGCTAGCTGAATGACAATCAGTACTATTGTTTTAATTATAATCATTTCTAGTCTAGGGCAGCAGTGTGGCATAGTGCTAAGGACCAGGGCTCGTAACCAAAAGGTTGCTGGTTCGATTCCCTGCTGGGGCACTGCTATCGTACCCTTGGGCAAGGAACTTAACCCACAATTGCCTCACTAAATATCCAGCTGTGTAAATGGATAAAACTGTAACCTACATGTACTGTATGTAAGTTGCTCTGGATGAGAGGGTCTGCTTAAAGACTGCCTGGTCACAGAGAAGGGGTGGAGGGCATACCTGCAGGGTCTGCTTGATCCTCTGGCTCTTCCCCGTTCTGTTGGACCAGCTGGCGGACCATGTGGTCGCATAGGCCTTGGGCCTCGCGTAGCCGATACTGGAACAGCAGTCCATACAACAGGGATAAGCAGTATCTGGTCTCCAAAAGGTATGTTAACGTGCTACCTGGGGAGCGCACAAATATTAAATACTTACAGGAGCACAGGAGTTTAGTGATTATTTCTGATTAAATTATTACTGACAGAAATACTTTGATGTATTTTGCTCAGACAGCTTATGCTTACTAAATGCTTTAAGTTGCACCACCGCATCTGAGATATGGCTGATGGCATGATTACCTCTCTCCTTCTCTGCGCACAGCTCTGCTCTCCAAACCTGAGCACTTTCTGCATATGAGCCTAACAGGAAATGCTGCTCTCCTGGGGACACAAAATAAGTCGGACACATTAGGGCTACAACTCTAAGTTAATATATATCTTGAACTGGAAAGAACTGAATTTCAGGAACTAACAAATTTTATTGTCGCAAAATGTGTTGTTATGGATTTTGAATTTATCTGAAGATAACTGTTTACTACATTATCTGAATGGAGTATATAAAATCATTCTATGGTGTGTTATGTATATGTTATTTTCTCTGGACACCACCCTGATTCAGTTCTTTCTCTCTCTATGCAGAGTCAAAAGAAGGACGTAAATGAAAAAAAGAGAAACGAATGAGAGAACATGTCTACAGCAAAGTCAGTGTGACTGATTGGGACCTGCAACACTGCGCAGTGTGGGAGCTGCTCCCAGCTGGTCCCCAGCTCCCTGCAGCGCCTCCTGGATGTGGGACAGGATGTGCAAGATGCGTCCCAGCTCTGCCTTGCAGTGGGCGTGCCCCGTGTGGCCCAGCAGCTCCGCCCGGTAATGCAGAGCCTGCTGATACAGAACCCGCCACACGCCCAGCAATCTGAAGGGAAACACAACACAGAAACGGGTTAAACAGACATGAACATGCAAGACTCACTTCAACAACCTCTAAACAACAAGGAGCAGAAAGGAGCGGACTCAAATATACTGCCTCGTAAAGAAGCAGGACCTGACACAACTGCTTCATGTCCTGAGCTGCATCACCATTCTGTATTCTAGAATAAAAGATGCTTTTTGCATTCAACCTGGGCCCTAATCAAAGTGTGCTGCAGAGACAGTTTTGGAGAAGAAGGAGCATACACACCTGCCAGAGGGCCGGTGGCGACAGAGCAATGCACTCTCAGATACACCTTCCACAGCACCCCTTTCCTCATCTTGTAGAAATGGCACAGAGAATTTGTCAGAGGGTGAGAAGTGACGTGTTGGCTCCCCATGCAGGTCAGGAGGGTGGTGAACAGCTTTCTTCTGGAGGCAGTAGGTGTGATCCAGGCTGTGGGAGGCCAGTCGCAGAACCAGGAGAGCACGAGACAGGGTGTGAGAGAAGAGACCGTAGCAGGGCTGTGGCGGATCAGCGGGAGGAAAGAGGAGCAGGTGAATTATCTGTCTTGTTAGCTCCACAACCACCCCCAGACAGCTGTCCTGCCCCGAATGTGTGGTGTCCCAGGGGACCAGGGACAGCAGAGTCCTGAACAGACGCAGCACACGGGACGGCTGGGTGTGGCCCTTTTCTTCCCCATTACAGGGCGCTGGCGGGACGAGCTGGAGGAGAGCGGCCAGATGGAGCGCGCAGCGGACAACATATCGCAGCAGCCGTCGCCTGTGCTGCAAGACGCCCCCTAGCGACACACCAAGGGCCCAGGCAGTCAGCATGATCCTCTGAACGCGCTCCAACTCCACCAGGAGGGGCAGGGTTCCTTCCTCACTATCTGCAGGATCCTCGGGGTCATAACGATCACCAGGACCTGGAGCAGCCTGGGCGTGGAGGGTGTCAAACATGGAGGCAAACTCCAGCCTCCCTCTGTCCTCTACCTGTGAGCCTGGAAACTGACTGCCTTCATCATCAGAGTCATCCTGGTGTCAGAGAGAGTCAAGACACAAGCCTTTACTTCTCTGAAATGAACCCCTGTATTTATGATGATATGTACAAATCTGCATAGCAAGGTAACTTCAGCCTATTCTCTCTATAAGAATGCAAATGGCATTCTGGGCTTTCTATAAGGCTTTGATTACCATAGAGCTGATCACAAATACATGAAAGAACAGTCAAATTAGCTTGTTAAGCTTGAATTAGCCTGAACCAAGGTTAATTACAATTACAGCACTCAAGAATTTCAAAACAAGAACCAGCTGAACCAACCACATTATTACTTCAGGTCTGAATTGCATTAAGAACATTAACTGCACCATGGCATTGCATCCAATACAGCACCAGTGATTTGCACAGTGACAGTTCCACAACTGACTCACATTTCACAAAGTACAGTATAAATATACTGTAATATATATTCAAATATGTTTGAAGAACATATATTTCATGAACTTAGCTAACGATTTTGCTCAAATAAATGAGAAACATTATTTGAAACATAAACAATCATTTTACCCATTAATTTGTCATTCCACTTTTAAGAATCAAGGGGTTATGTCAACCAAAATTACAAGAATGCACTACACCTAATCAGCTAGCTAGCAGTCAAAAATATCTAGCTAATTAAGTACGCTGTATAGTTAGTAGTTTTAACAAAACTGGGTTAAAATGGCTAAATCTAAATCAGTTCAAACAAAACACAGTAGCTAAATGCGAGACAGTAACTAACACAGTGGCTAGTGACTTAGCTAGCTATATATGATATATATATGATAGCTAGCTAGCCAAGTATTCAATATCATAAGGAAAGCAGAGCTAATTAGATAGCTGGTCAGGTCATTAAACCTGCTTACATATCAAGGGGTTAAAACACAAATCACTGACAGCCACAAAAAAAAGAAATTGGCAGTACTGAAGAGTGGCAGCACAGTATCAGAGAGATGCTAAAACAGATTCTGGTTGCTGACCTGAGTTCTTGTGAGTAACTCCTGGATGTCCCTAGAGTCTCCATCATCTCGCAGAAAGAGGGGTAGGGTGCATAGAGCCATGTCCTTATGTTGCAATTCCTGCAGGCTAACGGTCAGTTTCAAGGTGGCCAGAGACTCCAATAACACACTCCCCTGGGGCTGTGGGTGGGGGGTCGGGGGTGTAAATGAAAAGATTAATGAAAATCTCTTCAGCTGTTCATTTTTTACAACACAGTCAATGAGACAAACCCCTTAAACTGCTGGGAGTATGTGTGTCTGGTTTCCAAGAGGTTTGTTTGATTTTGTGGATAATATGAATGTACACCCTTTGCCCTTAAAGTAAAAACCCCTTACCTGTCAATATAACCTGAAACCAAATTCCCTCACAGGTAGCCTTATTCTGTGTGACTACAGAGATTCTGCCCACCCACCTGAATATTAGCCAGGGCCTTGCGGACTCTCTCCAGCCCCTCCACGGTTTCTGCGAGGAGGTTGCTCACAAGCGCGGTCGGGGAGGGGCGTACAGGAACCCTGAGCACAGTGGCCATGTAGCCATCTGACACAATGAGGTAAGGCAAGCGCGGGTGCCAGGTGACAGAGTAGCGCTGCCGCAGGACGTCCCGGGTCGAAGCACAAGAGCTGGAGAGGGAGGCCTCATTCGGGAACAGAGGTACCGGGCGTCTGGAGGGGGGAGGCACCGAAACAGAAAGGGAGGTCAATGATGTTACTGTGTGAAGGGCAAAAACCTCTCCTTACATGCAAGTGATTTTGGAAAGAAAGAATAAAACATATTAAAACAGTACTGTAACCACTGTTTATCAAATATACAATATCACTACACACCACTACTTCACTCTGCACTACAATATTATTGACTCCATATACTCTTTTGGGACCATACCATCTCAAATCAAGCAATGTTTTATGGACTTTGGTCTACATCCATGACATAGCGGACAAAGTGGAAAAGCATACACTACTTTGTCCACTTTGGTCCACAATATGAGTTGATTTTAGATGGATACAGCTCTTTGGTAGAACTGCATTCTAACACACCAGCAAATCCTGAGTTTCATGAATCATGTCCAGACTCATATACATTAGGCAAATAAATACATCCCAGAAACAGAAGTAGATTTAAATGAATCCATCCGTGTTGAAAGGTATGGAATACATTAGATAATTAGATGGATCAGATTGTTGTTAAAAATTTGTCACGTAACTGTAGGTTGTCAAGCTCGGTGAAAACAGGTGTCTGCAAATTCGTCGGAGAACACTTCTGCAGGGCTTATGAAATGCATGTCAATTCTGTAATCATGAAAATGCTGCTGATTTAGAATGTAAGCTACCTGATAAAGAAATCAGTGCATCTCTTGCGCTGCAAAACATAAAGCTTCCACCTACATCGTTGCTCACCATAAATAATTTCAAAACTGACCACGATTCGGACCACATTCCTCCGCTTATGATGGGACTGCCTCTTACAGCTAATGAATGTCCTTACAAATAAAATTTGAATAATGAGAGAGCAGCATGTAAAATAAAACGGAGGGAATTATCTGTGTGTACCAGTATTTGAAATTGATGGAAATGTGTACAGTACCATTTTAATGCATGTTTAATGCAGGATATTTTATATGCTTTGCACATGAACTTAAAAAAGAAAAGATGAACTTCACAATCAAAACTTCACAATGCCAACCATTCAGGACCCAAAAGCTGAAAGAGAAGTTAGAAAGGAATCTTACAAGTGCCAGGTTCATGTAATTATTTTAAAGCGTTACATTATAGTATAGAATAGTACTGTATGGTACAGTCTATGTTAGGTACGTTAAAGTATATGTGTGTGTATGTATATGCATACATATACATCCTTTAAAGTAACGTTAAAATTCCCTACATACAGGGAATTAGTGCAGTATTAACATGCAGTGCAAAAAACGCTTTAGTATAGCTGCTATAGTACTTACACAGCAAAATGACAAAATGATCACGTTGGAAGAGGAAAGCCAAGACAGACAGAGCAAATGACTAGAGATGAGAGAAGACAGCAGGGAAAGGAAGGTAAAGGAAGAGAGGGGTAAAACAGCATTTACAAGACAATTTTAAACAAAGATAAAAGATAAACAAAAGTTAACATGAATGATGAACCGAGCCTGACTGAATTATGATCTGAAAATATGTGACAGAATACAGATGCTAATACTGCCCTTTCATCATAAATGAATAATTCACCAAACCAAGGAGCTATTTCAGTGGAGAATCCTTGCTTAATACTGGTTCCATCTCAGGGGGCCCAACTGTCACTTATATATTTCAGCGGGGCATTTGACTTTTCTAGAGGGTCATTACAGCAATGGCACAGACTGCACCAATCACTGTTGTTGAGTTAACACTTACACACACTCCACAGAAAATGACAAGACTTCTGGACTGCACCAATCGATGGAGATTCAAAAAATAAATTTCAATTTTAGCCTAGTTCTTCTCCCTGTCACTAATTACAAATGTAACCTGCGATTAATAAGGGTTCAAGGTTGGGCTTCCCCTTGCTCTGTGTGTACAGGTGACTACACTGTCCTGTTACAGCACCATATGCTACCTTCCCATCTCACTTGGTTACATCAGACCTGTGCATGTATGTATGGATTCATATTTGTTTGTAAAGTGGACAGACCTGTAGGTGACAAGTGGGTGAAGTGGAAGGAAGTGGGCAGGGCCAAACTCTACATTGCACCCTGAGGTGGAGAGAGAGATCAGTCCTCCTAGACGGGCCAAGAGCAAGAGGGACCCCCGCTTCAACACACAGGCCAGGTACAGCCCCCCTGGGGTCCAGCTTACAGCTCCTACCCAGTATGACCTGCAGGGAGAAGACAGCACCATGGATACATCTGCACAAACAAACAGAGGCTGAGAATGAGATGAAGGAGGCAGAGACACAGATTGGTAAAGAGAAACTGAGAGTGAATAAGAGTAAACTGAAGACACCCAAGCCTAGTACAAACTTGCATATTTATTGGACCGAATACAGTATAAAACTCCGTGTTGCTCCCTAATACCGTGTTGTTCACAGACACTGCGGTATTTGGGCCATATCTCAACTGGCATTAATTACTCCTGCTCTGAGCAAGCTTCAAACACGGCTATTACTACAGCTTAGTTTTGCGAATCAGCTGATTTACCTGTGTGCAAAAGTATACTCATAGCCAAGTATACGAGTATACAACTACATTTTACAGCTCAAGATGAGCACAGGTGAACTCCACACAGATGTAGTGTAAAATGAAAGCTGACCTCTTGATTGGATTGAGAGAGAGAACTGAATTGAGGGAATTGTCGTGCAAGATCCCCAAACCCCATTCTGCTTTTGACTCTTACCTAATATACTTTGATGGGATAGAGAAGTTCTTGCTGCCACACCCTCCCAACCCACTGGAAACAGAGACGAAGTTCTGGGTACTGACAAACAAAACTTGTGTGGCCTAAATAGTGGAAAGGTGGTAAATGACAAAGACAGTTTGTCAGAGGCAATGGTCATAAGAGGATACATAACAATAATTCAATCAAGAATTCTCTTGAGAAAGCCATTCACCCTGGGGTCTCTCTGGTTCAAGGCAATAGCCAGGAGCTGGCCATCTGGGGAGAAAGCAGGCACCAGTGCCCCTCTGGACTTCACAGGTCGGCAAGGCGGTGAGAGGTGGGTCAGGGGGTATGTCCGGGTGGCCCAGCTCACGCTGTACCCAGTCGGACTGCAGAGAGTTAACACCCTTCAGTCTCCTGTCCCAGCACTCCACACAAGCATTCCCCCTGCAATCTAACTCCTAAAGAGGGCCCACCTGGGTCTTTGCACTGAATCCTCCTCCCACTGGATCTTGAGGAAAGAGAGCATCAACTGCTCCCCTGCGGTAAAGACAAAGGCACTGAGGCAACAGTCCCCCACAGCCTGAAACAAAAATCAAGAGAGGATCATGAATCAACAGCATGGGGCAACTGACTGTGCCGTCCTTATGGGGCGTCTCCTCTCACACATGATCCCTGTCTGTACCGGTCCCTCAGTGGTAGAATGAACTCCCCATGGGGGTCAGGACAGCGGAATCACTGGTGTGAAGGAGAGCCTTCACCACCTCTCCCGAAGGCTGTCCTTCACAACTGGCCATCTTCCAACGGAGACTGAAGACGCACCTCAATCCCTGCCCCCTAACAACTGCTTCTTACAGTACTTCCTATTTATTATATGTGTAGTATTGTGATGTGTTCTGGATTCTGTGATCTAGTGACTCATGTATGGTAGTGTACTTGGCAACCCTAATCAGGTTGCACAAGTGAACTTGTCACGGGGCTTGAATACTGCTTTGATCACGTTCACTGGCCTGGGAGTGTTGTTAGCTTTGTCTGACACTGATGCTCATTTAACTCGAATAATTCTGTTCTTCTATGCCGGAAGTCACTCTGGATAAGAGCGTTTGCTAAATGTATGTAGTGTAATGTATTGCATGTCACACACAGCTGAGCTCGAAGCTCTTTGGCTTCCTCCATCCTCACCTCTCCCTGAGCGAACACGCTGTGGTGGGAGGCCTCCTTGTCCTGGGGAGAGGGCAGAGCCGTGGCGTCTAACGGCAGAATCTGCGCCCAGTGGCCGTTAACTGCCCCGTCCCGCACTCCTGCCAGGTCCTGCAGCGTAATGCACTGCCACAGGAACACCTGCCCTGTGAGGGCTGTGAGGAGAACCCGCCGCCCGTCACCCGAAACCAGCAGGGAGAGGCGCACGGAGGCCTCTGCGAACACAAACAGACAGGGCAGAAAGAGGAGCATCAGTTACTCTGTGACTTTAGTTTAAAAAGGAGACCAACAGAGGCACACTTCTGCACATACACGTACCGTGAGCTGCAGTTACAAACTGACATACTGCTGGTGCTGTGTTAATGGTCTTCAAGCAGTCTCTGTCCCTGCTCCAAAGGAAAACCTCTCCTGAGATGAGCAATCCAGCAAGCCACATACCTACACATAAAGGAGCAAGTCATAATGAAGCCAATGAACAGAGAAAGAGAACAATGTTGCTGTGCTGTAACTAGTGCCTCAGATTTCATAGTTAAGTGAAGACTGACTTCTCAAAACAGCTTGTGATGTCCAACCAACAGCAATAACATGTTTGTTGTTCAAAAAAAAAATTGGATGCAGTTTGCACACCATTCTGGGACCCCGTCATGGTCACCACTCTTTGGAGCAGGGGCTGCAGTTTGGGGATCTTCTTCTTGGTCCGCCCTGATACCATGTTGATTTCACTAATCCGATTGTCATCCAGTAGGAACACAGACTCCTTCTCCTGCAGGAATGAGACAAATGATATTAGCAGGGTAGAACTATCTGGAAGTAAAAATATCAAAAACCATCAAAATTGCCATTTTTGTAACAAGGTTGGATTTACAGTGAGTATCTCCCATGCTGCAACTCCTTCCCTGTCAAACAGGGACTAGGCGTACTAAACAAAAACCAAACACCAAATAAGTTTCATCAGTTTCTCATCCAGTCCAAGATTTAAGCAAATATTTTGCTCACACAGTACACTTTTCCCACAGCTGGAACTTCACCGGTACGTTTTCACAGTTGTAGGTACCATAGGTAGTTAGGTAGGTAGGCAGTGCTGTAATGGCTTATTGCTGTCAGTGTGCTGGCCATATAGGCTGGGCCTGTCATACCAGTGTGTCATATAAATATAGTATAAATTTCTTTATATGAAACCCTGTACTCATGTGGCACAACAAATCCTGCCACTGTGTCTGTGAACAAATCAGGTGTTCTCTGTCAGCCTCCAAGCCGTCCTCTGCTGCACTTCTCCCTTTCTCATCTCTCCCTAACCTAATACTAGCAGTCAACCCCTTCCTGCAGTCATTACCAAAAAAAACCTCATTACAGAGATGTATTCCATGTAATAAACTAATGTGCACCCTTATTTCTCTACTTAGGTATTTAGACAGGGTGGAGAGATTGTGGTGCATGCTTTAATGCTTTAATAACAGAAGTCATAATTCAAACCTTATTGTTGACATTTAATAATGGTGAATAGGCAGCTGATGTTATGCAAGCAATAAACATGTTGTTGTGACTGGCTAGAAGTCATATGGCTCTAGTTGTCTTGCTAGTCAAGTCTTCTAGCAGATTAGAAAACAAGTACTCCTCATTGACATATCACATGCAAAAACACATTGTACAAATGTACTGTTGCTACCTTTGCTACTGTTTATCTAGAACATGTGCACCCACAAACAGCAGAAACATGCATGCAGCTGTTCTGGAAACATGCAATGAATTTGACTCCATGGCAAATACAATGGCTACCAGGTTAGCTAAATATTTAAGCACTTGCCTCAAAGGTGCCCACATGCTGTTACATTATGAGCGAGGCTAACATCAATGGCCATCTTCTCAATATATGGTAAAATATACTACTCTATACTTCCTGAGGCTACCACAGCATCACTGAGCAGACTACTACAGATCAGTAATGCATTACCAGTATGAACTGTAATTACAGACTCTGCTGTGCTTACCGGGGTGATGCGTTTGCCCACTGTAGACATGTGACTTTCAAAACTGTCCACACTGAAGCCTGCAAGTCATCAACTAACTGCATCAGAAGCAACCAAAACTTTTAACCCCACATTACATATGTAACAACGTGCCATTGGCTGTATAACATAACGTGACAATATTCAGTGTTTCAGTATAATCTATCCCACACACACCAGTACATCCAGTCATACCAATGCAAAATAAAAGATGATTTACAAATTACTGTATACAACATACTGATCTTTTCTCCACATTGGCCAGTTAAGGCAGGATCTCTCATGTTTTTGCAAAGAGCAGCACTTGTGTGAATATGGAATGTGGTATCTAAGAGTAATATACTGTAATCATTTCAGGTCCACCACCCACTGGGACTCTCAGTCCTACAGACAAGGCAGGGAGTGAGAAGTTTTCATTTGAAGAGGTGGCTCCATATTATACACCACTGGCGACAAGGCAATGTAATGGCAGATACTGACAGAATACTCTGCAGCACTATTCTAGTAAATGACAAGTTGTGTCATGAGAACACACAAGAACTGTAGCCTTATATTGTATTAACGAAAATCACAGCAAAATAGTTGCGATTTTAAAGGGGGTCTTGGCGCTTAAAAGTAGTATGGCAAAATCATATCACTACTTTGTAAATAGGTATGGAGGAAACAGCTTTGACACACCCACCCATTCCCTGATGCCAGACACTTGGTATTCAAGCAGTGTGCATGCAGCAATATGGATCAGGCTCCTAACCTATCAAAGGCAGATCGTAAGCTTACTATATACCTAGTGAAGTTGCAAGTTGTTTTTAATTCACATTCACTGGCAGTTTAGGAATTTCACCAGCATCAACGTGCCGATGACCCATCCGGGTAAAAGGCGATTTTCACTGAACTCTTCCCATCCAGTTGCTGATTCAAAACACCAACCGTCTCCCTCGAGTTCAGTGAGGTCACTGGTTCGACTCCCAGGTGACACTGGGATAGCGTTGTCTCGTACACGTATGTAATAGTGCAATTAGACAATCATAATTGTTTTCCTCACCAGTCCAAGCCAGCAGAACCGAGGCCATGGCTTCTTCCGCTTGATGGTGGACAGTAACACAACCTCCAGGTGAAGTTCCATATTCACCCTTATCGTGACCCCGCCAGGGCAGGCACATTAAGCACACAGATGATGCGTCGGCCACTAATTAACACATCCTGCTCGTGAAGGCGGTATTATCATTGTTCCCTGCAACCATGACATGGCTATACAAAGAGACTAGCTAAGAAGCCCATTCTATGTTGGTGAACTAACTAGACGAAGTAACTTACCGACTGGTTAGCCACCTAGGGAGGTGGACCAAAAAAGTTTGCGACCTGAGCGAGTCAGACCTTGTTAATTTTCATAAACGTAGCGAGCTACTACGGATCATACAATACTTCCTCAAAAAGGTTGTCTGTAACATGCCTCAGTTAAGGCTAGATGGCTATCTAAAACCTCCTTCGTGCAGTGTAAGCAGCCAGCTAATGTTAGATGAACCAGATCCGAGGCATCCGTTTGGCTGCAAATCAGTGTGCACGTATCTTACCTTGCTAGCTAATCTCCGCAAGTTTCTTTACATATGTGAAACTGCAAGCTTCTTCCATTATAGTCTACCTATCTAGCTACCTAACTTTAGATAAATCAGACAACAATAGCGACCGTAGATTAAATCGTCTGTCAAATCCAGCGAGTGTACGTACATGCTAAAAGCTAGAAAGCGGTGCTTTAACTTCAATAGCACTGTGATGAAACGATAACTACATCAGACAGCGTTCTATACGTAAATAGACTGTTAACGTTAGCTAACTAAGCAAGCTTGATCGCATACACCACAACCGGTCCGTAAAACGTTCCAAACTTGAATCTTGTTTGCCATCACAAGTAAGAGAAATTGGCCACTCTAGAGTGGCTTTGCTAATTAAGACAGGCTAGCTAACGATCAGTGGAATAGCCAACTATTATTTTGACTGAATTGAAAAGCCGATTGCTCACACTCATTGCTAGACATCCAGATAGGTATCCTAATCGCAAGAAAAAGATATGAATATCTATCTAGCAAATGGCAGTACTTTACAACATCTAAAGTTGCTAACGTTATCGAGTTATTTTACATTATCTAGCACGATGATAATACGCTCACTGTCAATAAAACAACTTCAGGGATTGCCTTGCTCGCTTGCTTGCTAACATTGAGCAGTGGCTGCGGGACTACAGTTAGGTTAGCTAAATTAGCTATCCTGCTACCCTGGAAACAGGCGTGTTTGAGAGCGTCATGATGCGCAATCTTCTGAGATTAATGTAAAATGTGGAAAAAACGGCGCAGACGTATCATCCATGGATCGGCTGGTTTAGCGAGGTCATCATCGCCTTACACCCGTGCACATACAATACAGATCAGCAATTTTGCGCAGAAATTTTGCGCAACGTGGCGTCATCAAACATCCAGACTGTTAACTGTCCACAGTGCTTGCTGTTTCGTGCTTGCAAACCGTCACACGACTGTAACATTATAACTTCTAGGATATCAGTTGGTAATCATTGTGGCATGTTTTACTATTTACCAGTATGGTCAACCGAAGTCAGCTGTTCGTGTTCGTAGCATTAGTTTTAAAAACTTCAACTCTTTCTCAACTTCCTACAGCGATATCCCAGAGACGCCACAGGGGTTGCTGGGGAACAGGACCCTGTTAACAGAGCACATGTATCATTAAAATGTAATACCGTAGCTTTGAAATGCAAGGGTTTTCCGAAGGGCACCGCAGGCGCCATTCTGCAGTGTCTTTTGCGTCCGGTCAAATTTGCAATGCGAGCTGTGGATAAAATGCATGATCTCTAGAAGTGCCTTACTGCTTAAATCAGAAGGTCTTGCACATTTTGTTTACCCTGCTGTCCTTACACGTGGCTGTTCAGACAAGCAATGATACCAACAAAACGTTATTTAGATTTTCATTTGGAAGAATACACAACTCAAAACTCGGTGTTTTATCTGACAGAAGGGCCGAAGATGGACTTGAAGTACCTGGCTCTAGCAATACTACTACTACTACTAATGATAATATGATTTTTTTTTTTGCTTGTTAGTTAACATGAGCTACAAGAAGTATTGCTTTAAACAAATATTACCTACATGTTCTATCTATGAACATAGATATTAGGTTATAGGTAGCTATAATCATCATGATAATATCACGATAGCTATATCGTGCTAACATAAGCTCGCTAATTCAGAGGTTTTAAGTTAACTCTCAGCTGTTTTGCTCAGGTTCCCACAATAACCAAGCACCATAAATGCGCAGAGCCACTTTACGGAATGTGTAATTTTGTTTACAATTTACTTGCACATTTCTGCCTGCCAAATTTTCCATTGAATGCCTTGCTATTTTGTCAATTTATTGTCTTGTGTATTTATTATACATATTGTCCTGTTATTTAGCTATTGATCTTCTGCAATGCACCTTATTGTCTTTGTCTTTCACTGTCTGAATGTAGCACCATGGGTCCCAGGGCAACCTTATTTCAACCCTACTGTACTTGGATGGGCTGACAATAAAAGCTCTCTTGACTCTTGACTGTTGATAATATTGCCTATCTCTGTTCTTCTCGCATTATCACGGCGTTTTACTTCATCTGAGTAACTGAAGAATAAAGAGTTACGAACATCGCAGCTGAAAAAACTAACTCGAGCTTGTCTGACTGGCTGACGTTACTGGTCTCTATATTTCTTTACAAAAATGCAACCAATATTTAGTCTCAACCAATAACCAGTCTCAATAACTAATCTGGTCGCCAATCTGTAGCAGCTGTGGGAATTAGTCATTCATTTTTTGGAGAATTGGTCAAGTATGTCCTACGATATTCAGTTTTTGTCAGGGGTCATTATTCTTTCCTCTTTTTTTTTTCAAAGTATTTTACGTTAAATATAACTTTAAACGTGCATTGCAATGTGTCATATCCCTGCACAGCTATGTACACGCGGTAGCTTTTATAAAGTATATGTGCAATATTGTTTAAAACAAGCTTTTCAGACAGTAGGGGCAACCTGATTTTAGGTTGGTGATCAGAAATATAGGAATTCATAACCGAACAGCATGGCAATGCCCCAGTACAATGTTGCAGCAGTAGCAGTTACCAGAGGTGGAGCTTAGATTACTGTTAGCTCAGGGTGATTATAAAGGGTTGGGCTGTAAACTGAATAACTTTGACGTACATTATAAAGCACAGGACTCCAACAGTTAAGTTACTACACTCTCACTTACCTCTGAGGCAGACAGATTAAGGTAAATGCAATAACCCAGTAACACAGGGAAGAGAGTGACCAAGTCTCATTTATATTCAAAATATACTGTGTATGTGCAGAGAAAATAAATCTCCAAGCCTGTCTTGTAATGGAAGTAGTTCATTGGATTGAGTCTTTCATCCGAGCCTTCATGTGCCTTCTGGGGATTCTGGGGAACAACTGGCTGGCCATCCGGTCCCTGCCTGGGAAGAAGTCCCATCTCCGGACCAATGAAGCCCTTTTCATCAACCTGGCTGCCTCCAACCTCATCACCAACTACATGGTGGACCTGCCAGACACCATGGCTGACTTTGCCAACCGGTGGTTTCTGGGTAGGTTCTATTGCGGTGTTTTCCGGTTCTGCTCAGACCTGTCTGAGACCAGCAGCATTTTCTCCACCCTGCTGATCAGTGTGTTCTGGCATCAGAAACTGGTAGGGTCGCTCACGCGTGGCACAGCCCCGGTCCAAATGGATAACCTACGCCTCGTCACCACCCTGCTGGTCTGCGGCTGGACCTTCGCCATGATCTTCAGCATCCCCCACTTCTTCTTTGTCTCCTTGGAAACAGGCAATCAGAGCTCAGGTGACTGTATAGAGGAATTCCCCTCTGCTGTGGCAAGGCAAACCTATGAGGTGATGTATCTAACTCTGGCTAATGCAGTGCCTATCGCTGGCATAGTCTTTGCAAGTATCCAGATTGTGATCACCTTGCTTCGGCACCAGAAACGAATCAAGGGCATGAACTCTGACATCCATAATAGTATTGCAAACCCCCTCCCCCACAGGGATGAGACGACAGAATCAACAGTGAGTTATGGAACGGGGGACAAGAAGACTCCACAAAGAGGAGCTGCAGATGGCAGCAATCACAGGGTATCAGACATCCACGTGTACACTCATCCTCTTGCATCTGATTCCTCTCACTCTTTTGGGGAGTCTTCCAGGGCTCTCAGTTCCCCTAGCTCTGCAGCTAATCTCCCAGATCATGCAGAAAGCAGAGTGCAGCAGCCCCTGGAGGCACCAGTGCTTAGACCCACCAAGGCCACCTCTGGCCCAAGTAATCAGGTGAGGGCAGCAAAAAGTGTGGTGGCTGTAGCAACTGTGTTTCTGGTCTGCTGGCTAACTCACCTCCTGCTGCGTATCACCAGCAATGTCAATATGTCCCATGTTGTGGTAGAGGTGGCCAGTTACATTGCAGCCTCTTACACTTGCATTATTCCCTATATCTTCCTACATGGAGTGAAGAAGTTGTCTTGCTCCTGCAGAGGGTAATGCAGAACCAAGAGTCTCAACCCCCATCAATACACCATACAAACAGGAAGGTTCTTTCATAAAAAATCTCATGTAATACTGCTAACTCTCGTTACATGTTTGAAATAGCTCAGTTTCGGTTGCATTTAGTATGAGTTGTGATCTCAAATATAAATATGTTTAAAAAACTGTATTACTCTAAATGGAATTATGACATCCTTAAGCATGTTTCCATTACACTAAGATTGTAACAGTCCCTTTATTTTCAATGCCTAAATCTAAAATGAAGATTATGTTTAGTGGGAACACACTTGGCAAGCTGTATCACGGAATTTGTTTATGTAAGAAGCGCTGTCCATCAAAGCAGTGTTTTCCTGTTGTTTATTCAATGGCATTCTATTTTTCATGTAACTGAAATACAATAAAAAATCAGGTAAACAGTTCTCGCAGTGTTCTCAGCTTCTACATATGAAATATCAACACTTGATATTTGCCTCTCCCTCTCCAGGAGTTAAAAATGTGTGGAGATGGATTCCTGACTCTCGGCAACAGTCAGTATTTTTGACAACCTCAACACAGTCCCTAACACCATGTTTAGGTGGCTGGATTTGATCAATTCATTACGTTTTTATGTGGATGTTATTTTGTAAAATTTCAGTTGAAATTGACAGTGATAACTTTGATATTGCCTCTCTCTTTGTTGGGTCTCCAGTAGGCATAACAATAAATTTTAGGACTCTTCTCTTTATTTGAATGTGAATATGAAAAATTCTGGAGTTTGTCTGAGACTGATTATCACTGAGTTGGGTATGACTCCATGAAAAACTTTCATTAAATGGAAATTTTATTGCTTTTTAACAACAAAAAAGGATCTTTGGTATCAATTCCCATTAAGGTTTAGAAACAGCATACATTTATAAAACTGTATTTGAAATATAGTTTAAAACTGAACAAATACCTACTCTGCAATACCTACATATGCAACACATCAAACATTTCCACTGCCAACATGTGAAAACACACCCATTCATACAGAGATGTGCCCTCTGTATTTATCCATACCCTTATTAAATGGTAAAGAACGTTACGGATTGTGTTTGGAATGGTAGTCTTTACGCTGTGCATATTGCATTCACATTGTTTATTTAGGGACACACTTGCAAATAAGTATGTTTGGCACTAATGCTTATTTATCTGTGGTTAGTGATGCCCTGTTTGCGTAACTTTTCATGCTGCTTACTTGGTTGTGCTGTGTAGATCACTCTGGATAAGGGCATCCACTGGATAACAGTAATGTAATGATGGAAAAATTGATCATACTGGATCCATTGGACAGATTGGATCATTTGTTTAAACAATGTTAGAATGTAATGCATTGAGGCTTGGGAATTGAGATAGCCTTTTGCAAACTTTGTGCTCAGTTAACCCATTTCTTTAGATTTAGATTTAGATGAATGGTTTGGGTCATTACCATGGTGCAATCTCCATTTTTGCCTATGGTTTGAGCTGACAGAACCAAGTTTTTGGCACAAATGTCTTGGTATGTGTAACATTTCATGACTCTATCTATCTTAACAAGGGCTCCAGTACCCATAGATGCAAAAATAAGCACAAAACATAATGTCATATTTCACAGTGAGCATGGGTTCCTTCTCAGTTTAAGCTTCTCATTTTTACATCAAACACAGCACAGATAAATAGGTTCAGAATTTCTTTTCTGACAATAATCCATTTCCAATTCTAATTCAGATGTAGTTTTCCAAATACAAGGTGGCTTTTTGTGGCTTGCCTTCAGAAGAAGGCTTCTTCCTTGCAACCTGAGCATGAATGTCTCAACAATGCAAACAATGTGTATGGTTTAGAGATTACTCAGCTTGTGAATAAAGGATATACTAGTGTCTTTTTTCTCACAGGGATGCCACTGTACTTACAATAGTTGGTGATGTGGTTAGAAAGCCATTTGATGGTGTACATTTAGCTACAAGATGATCTAAGAGCCCCTTCCAAGCAGTTAAATTTGTTTAAAGAGCTTACGTCATTTTGTCCCTGAACTCGCAATTTATATGAGACAATTTTGACTGCAATTACAATTACTCTGCTCTGAGCGTAATCACACAGACCCAAAGGTGCAATTACCTTTCACAAGAGGATATAATGGAAATACAGGTTGCAAGCAAAGAGTACAGAAGATAATAGCACCCCTACCCTCCAGCAATTAAATAACCAGAACAGTGACACTGGATAGGCACAGAGCAGGGGAGAGAGTAAGTGGCAGCAACTTTAAAATGGACATTTTGAGCTGCTGTGTGTCTCAGTAAGGCACTCCTCTTGATCTGTCTTAATCCAGTACCCTGCACTTCACTGTGGTGCACTCTGCGAGTTGTAATGCAAAAAAGCCACTGGCTGCATGTGAGAGGATTGCATTTGTCTCACTTAAGCACTCCTGCACAACCTCATAGGCTGTCATGGTGAAATGCAAAAAAAGGCATGTTACATGCACAAAAGGGGGAAAAAGCATGTAATTTACCAGTACCATAAAATTAACATGACTGTCCAAATATTGTAAAGCATTGTCAAGCATGTTAAATACATGCACAGAAAAAAAATCTTTTTGGAGGTGAAAGATGACAATACAATTGACAAGATTTCCATTTTTATTATTCATACTTCCTGCAAACAATATCCAATACAAATCAAAAACATAAGACCTAATACAAATTGAAACAAACTGGTTTATATAAAAAGCGGTATGGAAAATTCTTCAACCGCATTCCTATCCAAATGTTTTGCTATAAATTCATTTTAAACAGTATAAACCTTTCTTCTGAAAGGACATAGTAAGACAAAGGTCCTTTACTTACTATTAATTGACCAAACCCAATTCTAATATTCAGTCAGCTTAGTAGGTTTAGTAGGGAACCCAATTTCAGTGAAGTAATTGTACACAATTACATAAATGCTAGGCCATTGCTGAAGAATCCAGAAAGAGCACACAGAATGTGCACACATCAAAATAAAAAAGCAAGTGCCAGAAAACTGCTTTCAGGATCATGATGTGGTTGGACATTATTCCTCTATACCAGGGCATCAGGGAGGATCAAGGCTGTTTAGATTCTGTACAACATGTGATCCCTTACTGGGCTTACGCATGCACTAAGCTCAGTAAGGGATCTCCAATGTGAGCTGCACCCTCCGTGTGAACAGCAAACTCATCTGATACTACAGCAGCACCTGGAGGAGGAGTCCATCGGAGTGAACACCGCAAGATGAGCCAAAACAAAGTCTAACATATTTCACTGACAGAGACTGCTCTTGCGTAGGCTTCACTGATGTAGCCACCTGCTCATAAGGAGAACAACAAAGGGCATTGGTGACATCAAACTGTAAACACATGAGCTTCCAGTATGTATTCTTTATTGAACAAGAATGATCCTGAGGGGACAGCAGATTCCTCACTGGATGGAGTTTTCACTGGCTGAGCCCTTACACCATTGAACATACCTGGAATCTTAAGAGGCAATGTGTTCAGAATGTGCCATACATAAATAGCTGTGCACAAACATAACAATAATTGCATAATTTAAGTTCTTTTTATACAAACAGCCACCATAACAATCCCTTTGAGACCAAGAGGGGTCAAGCAACCTTACTCAATGCTTTCTCTCTCTCCTTCCCATTTTGTGCTGACCGCAATATCACAGACAAAGATCACATCTGATAAGTAGCCCTTCGATTTGGTTGAGTCTGCATATGGTATGCATGAGGGGTAGGTTCATTCTGCAATGCTAGTGTAAGTTAAAAGTATAAAAGACCTATGCAACCTCAAATCATCTATCTGCTTATATTTATTTCTCAAGGAAGAGACAGAGGATAAGTCATTTAGGTCACTTCAGTTTGGCATCATGACCTACATGGAGAGCCGACGTTCAGAGAAACCAGAGAAAGCAGCGGCACACAACCCAGCCAGTGACGAGGCTGTAGACTGGAGGCTGTCACTTGGCACGTGTATTAACTAGTCAGGAACAGGGTGAGGCCCTTCGCTATGCTGGGCCTTTCACCTCAGTGCAATCTCTCCAGCTTCGCCTGCAGGGCCTTGAAGTTGCCGATAATGTGCTGCAGCGCAGCATTGGGGCTCAGAGACTGCAGCTCCACCAAATAGCCACAGATGTTGTCCAGGCACACGTTAGTGAACCTTCGCCTGCAAACAGAGAAGGGAAAGGGAAGACGATCCACACTGACGGCCACTTGGACTGGAATAGAGTAATGAAAAGAGATATGAGGAGTACCTGTCATAACTGGGCACTTGGCTGGGATCCTCCACGTATCCTGAGAGCAGCACGTGGATACACTCCACCAGGTGCAGCGGCTTCTTTAGACGCTGCCAGCATGGGTCCTGCAGGGAGGAGCACACACATCAGCTACAGACACCACCACTATGCAGAACAAAATAATGCTGACAAATAGTGCCAGTTATTGACCACAAATGTGATTCAGATATTTGCTCAAAATGAGCTGGGATTAGGATTACAATTTGAGGGCACTATATACACAGAGCTAAAGGCGCAGGGCCACTTTAATGCCTTCTTAAAGGGAAGTGAAAAAAACACATCCAAGAAATGGGGGGGGGGGCATACCTAAACATACAACGGATGATCAAGACAACATGCTTGGCCAATTTTCAAAAGCTTTAAACAATTTGACTTTCATATTTTTATGAAGCATCAATTGTTTGTTGTCCAAGCATGGCTCTTTGCTCAGCAGATATGAGAATGACTGACCCAACAATGAACCAGATTGGCCTCTTTACATTTCTGATGTACACGCACACCAAATCAGTGTAATTCTGTCCAGCAGTTTACAAGAAGTTTTTAACTGTTTTTTTGCTAATTTTTCAAAAAAGGTTAGAGCAATGATGACACCTGACCACCGTACCAGATGCTATAGCTTAATTATGTGACCTACAGCATATATGGCAACATCAGATGCAGTCCTTGGTCTTCTATAAACCTCACATTGTCTCAGATAAACTGCTGCAATTGGTAATTACTTATCATACCCGTGTCTTGAAGAGCTGGTCATATACTTCCAGAAGCCTTGGTAGCTGCACTCCAATCTCCTGCATGGTGAAGGTGACAAAGCCCACGTCCCAGTTCAGCCGACACACCTCCTGCTCCAGGAACTTCACTAGGAATTCTGCAAACACAGGCGACGGATGGCACATGTAATGAATCAAAGCACAGCACACAAGGATGGAGTCACTCACTAAAAGCTTTACAGCCTACCTGGCAGAACTTAAAATGACTGAAAGGCTTGATTTGTCTTTTGTCTGACAGAAAAACAAAATTATTGCCTATGACATAGCTTCACTAAATATATTTTATAAGTCCACATACTTAATGATTTCTGTACAATGAAAATTCACATGCTTTCCAGAATGCTACTAATAACTCAATATGCCCTATTATAGGCTATTTTCCAATCCTCCTCTCCAGCAGTGTGCATATGTACATTAGACTCCCTTAAGGGGACTTATGGAGCCTGTCTTTCCTCTCGGGAGTCCCAGTTTCACATACTGTACTTGATCTCAGAGGGGAAACAGGGAGCAAAGGACATATCTTTTTCCATGACCTAGGGATGGACATGTTCGGGCTAGCATGGTGTCAAGAGAAGCGCTTTAAGACAATTATAGATAAACACTCAAAACAGACTCTACAGACACACACTGCCTCTCCAGGTACACACCAGCAACTCTCCTATAGCACGCGAACATGCATATGCGCGCACACACACACACACACACACACACACACACACACACACACACACATAAGCTAAGTGAAGTCGTACCCAGAGGGAAGTAGCGAGGTGTTCCAGCGTAGATTTTACCCAGTGAGACCAGTTTCAAACTCAGCGCCCTCATGCGGTCAGCTGGGTTCATGGCAACACTGTCATTCAGCTCTGAAACAGATACAAACATAGCAGTTCTCCTCCATCTAAATAAGTAAACCCTACTGATAAAAAAACAAAGGTTCCACAAAACATATTCATATGAGGGGTAAGGCAGCAGTGGCATTGCTATACCAAATGGTGTCTCCATGTATTATGCTAGTCAATCTATCCTGCCTGCCTTTCTCCTTCTCTGAAGGGGATCTCTATACTTGTATGTCTGATTGGCTTTATTTGTCCACCATGTTTACATCACTGACCTTTCTCCATGATCTCCTGCCAGAGAGAATGCACCAGGATGGGGTCTGAGTGTCCAGCACAGTGAATGATGGCCAGCTTACACTCAGACAGGCGGAAGTGATCAGCAAACTCCCCATAAAGCTGTAAGATGACCGAAAGATGGAGTGAAGGGGAAAGGAATCTTCTATGAATGTCACTACGCTTTATTGTCTGTTAGGAAAAACTGGACTGAGTTTGGATACTGCTCCGCCATTACCTTAGTGATGTCCATAAGCTCAGAGTCCAGCTGAGACACCGCCCCTTGCACAGAGGGGTGGTGGGAGTACTGTCTGCTGAGTGTCTCCTGGATCTGCACCTGGATTCTCACCACCTGAAACACAATACACATTTTTACAGATAAGGAGTGAACCCAAAATTGTTGCATCCATTTTTGTGGCAAATGCTTGCCAGCCATAGCTGGCTAATTCACAATTAACCTATATTTGAAAAAGAAATGAATGAAAAACAATTCTGTTTGAAATTCAGGTACATTTACTGGATTTCCAAAGAATATAGCAGTGACATAACCTTTCTGTTACGTTGTGCTACGTTAAGTACTGAAAAACACTGAAAACCATGTTTAAATATGGTGCTAAAACAGTGCTATAAAGATTATGTAGACAATAAAGATTATGTAATGCTATGAGAACAAATTTATTACTAGATGGCATATGATATTGCATTGAATCATAGGAGATTCAGAGGAGATGCTCATATGTCATATCATTGCCTTTGTATAAGATACAGTATTGTGGTTAAGACAGATTTACATCCATTTACAGACAAGCCCCACCCCCTACCTCCATTTACAGACACACCCCTCCCCCAACCGCCATTTATAGACACGCCCCTCCCCCTACCTCCATTTACAGACACGCCCCTCCCCCTACCTCCATTTACAGACACGCCCCATCCACCAACCTCCATTTATAGACACGCCCCTAACCCCTACCTCCATTTACAGACACGCCCCTCCCCCTACCTCCATTTATAGACACGCCCCCCCACCTCCATTTACAGACAGACCCCTCCCCCTACCTCCATTTATAGACACGCCCTTCCCCCCTACCTCCATTTACAGACGTGCCCCACTCCCCCTACCTCCATTTACAGACATGTCCCTCCCCCTACGTCCATTTATAGACATGCCCCTTCCCCCTACCTCCATTTTTTCCTCCAGCTCATGCAGGAATTCCCCGTCTGCACCCTGGCCCGAGGTGCCAGAGGAGCTCTTGGCAGATAGTATGGCACGGGAAATATACTCCAGCCGCTGCTTCAGGGAGATCTCTGTGCTGCAGAGGGAGACATGTTTGCCTGTTCATACAAACAGCATTTTGCTGGGGACAGGACAGCGCAGGGTGGAGGGGTGTCCGCGCCGCAGCGTACCTGTGCATGTCTGCGAGCCGCGCCAGCACGTGCGCCGCTTTGCTGAAGCTGCGGCTCTTCTCATAGTACCGCCACAGCAGGTCCATGTTACGCACTTTGTTCTGGTCCTGCTTGATCATGCGCATCAGGTGCTCCTCCAGGAAGGGAGAATTCACCTGGAAGACAACAAACACTCGTAATTCTCAAGCACATCTACAGCATACATGCACACAATCTTAAGATCCATTTCAAACGGTCAGTCATCTCTGGCGCGCTCTTACCTCAAGCAGTTTATCCGTGAGGTCGGCCTGGATCAGCCAGTTGTACAGTGCTATATGGAAGAGCTCATCCTGGGATCTCTGGGTGAGACCGATCATCTGCTCAAACTACAGGACACCAGGCACAACGAAGAGAAAACTGTCATTAAGTAGAACTGTTCAGTTTTATTCCCAGTTTTTGACAACTACGCAACTGTAGAACTTAACTCATTACGTGGCTGACTGGTTTGGAATACTTTGCTTCAAGGTTACCAAGGCAATTGGCCACCAACTTTCTAAATGACAGATTTACAAAAGATGCAGCTTCACTTTATTTTCTTCATCTTGCAAAAACTTTTCTTAAGATGTTACAAATTAGTTTCAAATTTGCCAAAATCATTACTTCGAGTATTGTTTGGGGAAAAAAGGAACTTTATGATTGCTGAGGTGAACAGCAGTGGCAGGCAGACAGTTGGAAGCTTTTGCTTTCCCAGTATACATGTGATGAAAGCATGATCTGTACACTGATGCTCATCTGAAATGTCAGAGCTCTGGGCAAACGTTTGTTCATGACATTTTATGAGCACAAAACTCTATGATCCAGCGATTAGGGAACTGTTTAAAGGTCAGGAATCATCTTCTATTAATCATTTTAATGGAGGGCATTATCCAAACCGAGAAAACGGTGTGCTCATGTGTGGGATTAAAAAAAAGTAAAAGAGCCAAAGTCACTGAGACAAAATTCCCATGGAAAATTTCCATAGTAAATTTCAATATTCACCAGAAATATTCCACTTCTATTGAAGTAAGCACTGCCAGCTACACCTCTCATCTTTCAACCTGTAAGATTGTGATTGTGTATTTGTGTGATTGTGTACAACTTATTTAACAATGTAAACTGTCAATGAAGTTTAAAAATCCTATGCAGATTCTTTTAAAAGAAAAAAACATGTTTTGCTGAGCAACATTTCCTCAATTAAAAGAAACAAAATCTAAATGTTTTTGTAGACTTTGTTCAGTCACTGCAGGCAGTGACTGAGGTTTAATTTATCCCTTTTCCCTCCTCCATGCAGTACTCACATGGGCGGCGGCATCCTCATTGCTCAGCATGTTGGGGTCCGAGGTCATGACAGGGGGCCCTGGTTGCTTGGGGACACTGGGAGATTGAGGGGCTGCCTTGCTTTGGTTCACCAGCTCCTGCATGGTATCTGTGATGCACTTATAGCAGGACAGTCTGAAGCAAGGAGTTCGAGAAAACAGCTAACTACATTATACAGAATAGGGGTGCCCCAATTATACATGTGACCTTACTATCGGAGTAAAACGACTGGCTGACATCTCTAGGGCTGGGATTTCTTCCAGTCACACTGCAATATAACATTACCTCTCCTGGAAGGCTTGCTGTCCAGGCACATCCTCCTCAGGCTCTCCATTCTTATAGAAGTGCGGGCCTAGTCTTTGGGGATCCTTCTTATCGGCTGCCATGAGACACAGCTCCACCACTCCCTCATAGAAGCGCACTGGAAGGGACAGAGGGGGACAGGCAGAGAGGGAAACAGAGAGAGAGCATGTTAGGGTACAATAATATTAATCAGAACCAGGGCTCAGGCAGTATTTGGTAGGGGAATTCCCTCCAAAATTAAAACTCCAAGAGCTTCAACTCCCTAACTCCCTACTTCCCTAAATTTACACAAGGAAACGTTTCTACTAATTTCACAACACCCATGTACAGCCATGTTGTAACAGGAGTCATATTTGTATCTTTTTCATGAACACAGAGAAAGAGACACATTTGCTTCTTGCACTAAGGCATTCTGCATTATCCTTGCAAAGTAACATTTTGCTCTTATGTTAAATTATTTTCAGCCTGTCACATAATATTTCAGATCAGTACCCTTTCCCTTCACTATGAACATGAAAACACACAAAGGTTATATTGTCCTAATTTTTAAGAGTACTGAAATATTTGAAAATTAACACTGTGCAGGGTCTTTGTTTAGTGTGTGTGTAGTGTGCAGCATTTCCATATTTAACCATGGACAGTTTTAAACTTTACTTTTGGCGCCTGACACCATTGTATGGCGTACCGATCATACCAATGTAATTTATGTAGATTCTGCTGTTTAAGAGCTCATGAAAACGTGCTGACATTCTAATGAGCTGAACCTGTCTTGTCTCTCACCTTGGCGGTACTGTGTACAGACGAGAGGCAGGTCGGTGTGGTGGCTGATCTGCTGGTAGAGATGCAGGGACTCTCTCAGAGCACGTTCCCTCTCCGTCTTGCTCTGTAACTGCCTAGAGCTTTGCAGCAGCTCGTTAGCCTGGGAGTTTCAAAAGAATAAGTAATAATATTACTTTGCTGTAGATATTAGGTTGAAGCAAGGAGTTCCACAAAGCAAGACACGTTGGTTAACACTGTTTAACATTGGGGGGCAGAAGTGTAACATAGTGGTAAGGAGCAGGGCTCATAACCAAAAGGGTGCTGCTTCGAGCGCCACTACTGTACCCTGACTGTAATCAAGTACTTAACCCAGAATTGTCTCAGTAAATATCCAGCAGTATGAATGGATAACATGGAAAAACTGTAATCTATGTAAGTTGCTCTGGGTAAGAGCATCTGCTAAATGACAATAATGTGATGTGATAATGTAAATTCCAAAGTGCTCCCTAACTATCTGCTCCTCTCCTGATCACTGAGCACTGAGAGAAAAGGAGTGCCTAAAATTACTCAATCTCTGAGGCTGAGCACTGCTAAGATGCTCCTTTCTGAACTGGCAGTAGGAGAAGGAACAGACTGAGGCACCTTGGAGCAGATGCTGTCGTCGCTGCTGTACAACAGGGGGCAGATCTCTCGCAGGTGGAAGCTAATGCCGTCCACTGAGGCGCTGTCCTTGATGTAGACGTTTATGAGGGCTGTGATGAGCGCTCCAGTCAGCTCGCGGCCATGGATCACCACATCCTTAAAGCTAATGCCCTTCACCTGCTCCTGGAACTCCTGCAGGGGACAAGGCAGTGAGGCCAGGCAGGGCACAGGTTAGAAAACACAGAGACAAGTGCAATAAGACAGCAGACCTTTGCTGCTCTGAATCGACTTCAACACCCAACTAGTGGAATGTTGTTACTGCACCAACCGCACAAACCTAATTCAACAGCCTTGCAGCAAGAGCAAGCACAGATGCATATTAGGTCAATGTACACATGCAGAGAGGGGGCAGAAGGAAACATAGAAAATCAGGTTAGGTGAAAAGAGAATGGTTCACAATACAGAGTATAACATTCAGTGCTGGGGTCACAGCAGTGTACGGGGGTTGCACCTTGGGTAGCTCAGCCAGGATTACGTTGAACTGGTGGTCACACAGGAGTTTCCACAGAGCCAGGGTCTGACAGGAACGATGCACCAGCTGCTGAATGCCCTGCAGAGAGACCTTCTCATAGGCCTGTGCCTCGGCTGTCAGAGAGAAACAGGCGGACAGTGAGAGAAAAGATCTAAACGCATATATGTGCATCTGCACACAAAGCACAAACATGCACACACGCACACACGCACACTGATACTCACTGTGGTACTTCCTTTGGAGCTCTTGCTGAACCTGCTGGGAGCTGCCCCTATCAGGGCGCATAAATCCCAGCAGCCTCTGCTGCAGGTTCCCTGGGGAGCTGAAACTGCAGGATACAGCAGGTCAATCACCAATACTGAGCAGGGCCACATACAGAGAAGGGCAGTGTTTTAATTGGGCCTAAAATTTAAACCTGAAAGAACCTGAGCCCAAAGACATCATAACCAAATCCAAATCAAGATGGGTGAAGATTCTTAGGGAAGAATTACACACCCCCAAAATTTGGCTCAAAACGACTGGCTAGGAGACTAATATCAGATGCTACAGCATTTTTGACTTTTCTAAATTCTTACAAAAATCATGTTTCTCCTCCATTGACAATTGAACAGCAATGGGGGCACTATGCCAGCTTGTTTCTCAACTTTCTGAGGGCAGCTTTGTGTTCCTGTTTCACATAAGTCTGTAGTAGTGCTACGAGGATGACATATAATATGTATATAATCATATATAATCTGGTCTAGTACAGAAACGACCACTTTGAACAAAATCCCAGTGCCTGAGATCGATGAGATGAGGAATGGCTAATTTATCCGCCCCTTTCCTTGGCATGAAAGCAATCTGTTCTGCTATTCTGGGCTCCCAGGCTTTGTTGGTCGGTTTTAAACCCGGGTTGAAGGACTCAGCCTGCGCAAGCCCCTTGCTAACCGATTAGCAACTTATTTCTCTCTTTAAAGCAAACTGTAATTTTTAAAATAAAAATAAAAATCTTGCACAAATTCACTTAACAGATTTTTTTTCAGAATTTACATTTGGTATGACACAAAATAAGGGCTCTAAGGCTAGAATGGAATTTCAGGTAGCTCAGGTGACCTATAACGTCTGTCTAAAAACCTATAATATTGACCCCAAATGTTCAGAGTTTGCATGTGGTACTTAAAAACATATTTTTGAGATTATTCTTCACAATTAAAGTCTTCAATTTACTATAAGAAATGATCCCTCTCTGTTGGTTTATGTTAATTCTCAAAATGTGGGATACAGCTGCACAGGGAGCAGAGCATGCCCTGTGAGGAGGAGGAGAGAGCGGTACGGTGAGGCCTCTCCTACCTGGCTGCACCCAGAGAGGCAGGGCTGAACTGCGAGTTCTTGTCAAGGAAGTCCTTCAGTCCCCGCAGCTCCAGAAGCACCGCCTCCAGGTCTGAGGAGCTGACCGTGCTCTCCATCTGAGGAACAGAAGAGGTGTTTGTTTTGAACATCTATTACTGAATTTTGTGCATTGTCTGTTCCTGCACTGCCTCTTTTCCTTTTGAGATAGAAAGCAGTTTTGACTGACAGGAAAAACTTGGGAGACACCCTAAAATGGATACCACTCACAATGCTACCAACCTGAGTTCCTTTTTCCACTGTCTTCTCAACCACCAGACTCCCATCCCAGATATTCCTACAACAGATCAACAGAAAAAAAATACTGTGAAGCACATCTACTATCAGCCAAAAAAGGTTTAGGGAATATTGTATGCTTTCTAATGATTTCTACAACCACTACACTGTCGGAATGTAGTACCACCACTAAAAACTTGAAGAAAAACTGGAGTCAAAAAATGAAATGTGATGTTTTCTGATATATTTGCAGTGCTACCAGACACTTACTGGTGCTTACTGACCTTTCTGAACAGTGTTTTGAAAGCCTAGAACACAACGCTCCCCCTCACCATCTCATCAGAGTGACTGGCAATTTATAATATCAAGCAGATAAAGGTAGCTTTTCTGTGGACAAGTTGCTGATCACTTAAAGATGCTAGGTAATAGTAGGGCCATAACAGTTTGGGGTGGGTGAATGGCCACTAAAAACCTGTAGCTCTCCTTTAATACACACCCTTATCCAGTTTGATATTGCAAAGATTTTGGAAGAACACCAACTTACTCAGCTTGGACTTATTTCTTAACAATGTAGACGCATATTGTCATTAAGTATGCGATTTAGTTCCATTAGTGTACTGTGTTGATTATGCACATAAATTGATGCATCACTTTGAATTACAAAATAATGACTGGGATCCCCCTGTCCCAACTGTGAGTTGGTTCTCCAGTGTCCTGAGGCCACTGACCCTTTCAGTAATTGCTTACCAAGCGTTTCTTTGGCCAGGGCATACTCAGTCTCTGTAATACCCTGAGACTCCTATTTATACAACCCTGCTTAAGTAGCTCCACGTAAGATCTATTCTAGTGCCCACACTGCTGCTTTACTCAGATTACAGTGATACAACCTCTTACCCCAAAATGCGGGTGAAGTAAACACAGATCCCATTGTGCTTTCCAGAGAAGACGATCTCGGGGCCAGAGGACATGGCAGTGAGAGGGGCACCACCTGGAGCCTGCGGAGTGGTGGGGACGAGGGGAGTGGAAACGTTGGATGGCATCACACCTGGGGAGAGAGGGGAAAAAAAAACCAAACATTCGTCAGACAAGGTCAAATCAAACAAGGTCAGAGAGGGAAAAATGACTGAGGGAAAGGGTGTGGAGGTGGAGGGGAGGAGTGAGAGAGGGGAGTTAGTACCTAAAATAGCAGCAGGGAGGCAAGGGATGGAGTCAGACTCCTAGACAGTGTGAGAATCCCCAAGGGACAGAAAGGGAGAACTGTGTAACTGGAGAAGAGTAGGAGTGAGAGAGCAGTGAGAGTGACGCTGAAAGCTATGGGACTGTATTATGTACCATGGCAGAAAATTTTATTTAAAAGACAGTTACAAAGACAGGACTTCTGAATAGCTGCAGTGACTGTTACGCTCAACTGCAGTAATAATTGTGTAGCAATGCACTAGTCATTTAATCAGTGCAGTTGTGGGGACCCAGAATCATTTCAGCACAAAATTCACACATTTCCTTAGTCAGACTCACAATGAAAAACTGAGTAGGTATATGTGCATTCTGTGTCCTTCGTGTGACATATAACAGCAACTGAGAGAGTAACACTGCACTCCCTTGCAAAGTTCAGTTGCTTTCTTTTCAACGGGAATGGGGAAGGAGGATTAGTACCTGGAGCGGGTGTGGCTAGGAAGCTGGGATTGGGAACAGGACTACCAACACCCATAGGGGAACCTACAACAGCAAAAATGACAGACTAGCAGTGAGACAGACAGACAAGTACAAAACACCTAACATTCACATATCACACCTTCTCTTCTGCAATGGACTCAGTAACAAAACGCTCAGTGTAAATAAACATGCCAATCACAGCTAAATCGGTTAAGATTAAATGGAGAATGTTGGTTAATGAAGACTGAAGTCTGAGATGAGGGGTGATGATGACTCACCGGGGACAGGGGATCCCAGGAGGGGACCTACATTGCTGGGAGCAGCGAGGGCAGAGGGAAAACGCATCTGTGCCTCTCCCCCATACCTATGGCACATGAACACAAGCACAACCACAGGCCACAGTGAGACCACACTCGTAGATATGGACTTGCATAAGTATAAAGTATCAATACAGTATTATTTTTCAGACTTGTGAGGGTCTGACCTGAAGAATGCGCGTGTAGCCCAAACGGACACCTCCCTGTCACAGGCGGCGCTGGAGCAGGCCAGGATCAGAGCTGTGGCACACGCCTGGTCTTCCTGAGGGGGGCAGAACAAAAACAGCAAGGCTGTCATACAGAGAGCACTAATGTGCTAACAAAAGCCCCTCGCTAAAGTCATTTACCTCATTTCTGCATCCATTACTGCAAATTCTGCTCTCAACAATTACGGATCAACACAATTTCTCGACCAGAACAAACTGTCTTCGGAAGTCACAGCGCATGCTCATTACCATGCACCAAGATTGTTTGTATGCATGATAACAATAATAAAATAATAACAAAGTAATATATATGCCTTACATGAAAAATGCAGATACAGTAGGTATATCATATGATTATATAGATATATGATTTTGAAGTATGAAGTATCAACCTTGTTATTAATATCACATGTATATTGGTCCATCTTTCTGACATAAAAGCCAAAACAACCCCCTTTTTAATTGCCCAGGCTTCCCTTTCCCACCAAAAATATCTCACTATAGTGTCCTCCTTTACAGCAACAACAAAGGACAAATAGAAGACATACATCTTTATACACCTTTACAAAGACTTCACTACCTCTAGGTACAAATATTCACACTATATATTATTACATTCCATACACTGCTGGGGCCAGTGGGACAACACTGAAGACATCTGAACTGGGTTCACTTTGAGTCTTTCAAATTTTCAGGAATTTTGTATCAACAATTTGAATCTGTATCAAAACTTTATTGATTATCTATAAAGGGAGCATAGGAAAGCCTAATTTTTGGACATTTAGCAAATAATTTGTTATCAAGATCAAAAGGTCATAAAAATGTTGTTTGCATGTCACATTTTGACAATAGATAATATATAGTAACTGCCCCGCAATTTCATTTGTGAATCAGCTAAAATGCATCCATAAAGGGAGAGATTCCAAGAGTAGGCACTTTCACCTAATCCCCATCCAGCAGATGATGGCCTACATCTGTAAGCAAACGGTGAACATAAATATTTACCCAAACATGAATACCCCAAATCTTTAGCCAAAACCAACGTTTCCTATGAAATCTTAGATTAAGAGGCCGCGTCTTACTCTGTGCAGTTTGAAGAAGCGCTCGATCTCTTCCCCCTCCCCACCCGCGCTGCTCACTAACAGGTGGCGCAGCTGGTCCACCGGCCGCAGCTTGTGAAAGATGTGACTCCCCTGAGGAAGAGAAAAACATTAGGCTCAGTCACACAAAGAAAGGCCCTCCTCACAGAAGTGACCGTGGGAGCATGGTGAAATGGTCTAGGAGGGCACAAACTACCTTGGCAGAGAGGAGGACAAACTTCTTAGGCGGAACGTTGTGTTGCTGCACGACCACAGGCGAATCAGTGATGGGTATAATGTCCTTGTTCAGGGGAGTGAGGATTTTGGATGCTTTCACCTCCTCAATGGCACAGAGAGACCATGAGTGGCCATCTATACTTGATGTCATCTGCAGGAAATTCATCAATAACACAAAAGAATTAGCTGAGGGACTCACTCACAGAGCATTGCATTATGCACCGCTGATTCTGCATTCCTTGTCTTTATTATCACGATTCATTCCTTAGTCTAAGGTCATCACACCAACAGAAGTAGATGCAGGTGCTACAACAGCACCTCCACCCACGAGAATAATGGCATTAATCATTTCCTTCAATACAATCCTGCAATAGATCAATTACAAAGTGTTACAGCTTTTGAAATACTGCAAATTAGAGCCTCACAGATACACTGAAGCTTCACCACACTTTTGGGTTTGATACCAATGTTATTTTTTTGAGGCCAAACCTACCTCAAAATGATTACCGATCAGTATTGAATACATAAGTGCTGCCAATGGTTCTACTAACAACAACATTAGTAATAATCAGCAGTAGCAGTATTATTTTTAAACCGCACAACAGTAACCAAAGCACAAGACATTGTAAGGATTACAAGTATTTGACTTGTGATTTTGATGTCACTTCAACTTGGCTATTTGTCACAAATTTTCCTCCCATACCTCAGGTATTTACAACAATCTGTACCTTTCAAAGAGATGAAACTTTTCCACAAGGAGATTAAATTGACTACCAAAATACTTTATTTTCAGAGAACAAGTATCTCAAAGAACAAGTACCCTGATGACCAAACTGTACAAGTGCAACACTTTCTTGATGTGTGTACTGTGCACCAACTTAACGTTGTGGAGAGAGAGTGAACCCTTTGACTCAACAGCAATACAGTACACAAACGTAAACATGGGCTACACTACAAAACGAAGGAACAATACAGAGGAAAAAATTCTGTCCCACAAAATTCAATCCAATATAATTTCACACAAAAACTGCACTAAAACTGCACCAACATTCAGTCCAAGCACAAACGAAAATGAATTAAATTCTATGAGAGCATGTCGTTAGTGTCCTTGAAACAGAGTCGCACAAAAGCAAAAAGTACCATCTCCTTCAGATAAAAGAACAAAAATTTTGCATTGACTAGACCAGAGGTTTTCAACCTTTTTGGGGCTAAGGCACATCAAAGGTCAAACCAAAACACCAAGGCACACCAACTTAAAGTTGGATATCGATTATGAAGAATGTCACACACATTATGATAGGCTATAATGTCAAATGTGAGATTTGACCCATATTGCACTACAGCAGACTGTCAAATAATTATCAAACAGATAGTTAAATCAAACAAGCAATCATATTATTTATTAAATATGCATTAAAGTGCATCAGAGCAAGAACTTGTCTGACATAGTGCGGCATCATGAACAGCAACATACTAAAATTAAATAAATAAAATAAAACAAAACATTACTCCATTAACCCTTTTGCACATAAGGTCACACCAGTGTGATTTGCTGTTTAACGTGTATACTAAAACCGGTATGATTAGAACACTAGATTGGAAAAATTCTAGGTAATTTTAGCTTTAAGGAACCAGTGATTTAACGTTAAAAAATATAGCAAATGCTAACTGAAAACTACGAGAAGCTTACTAACGCTAATGAAAACAAACCACGTAATGTAGCATGTGCGCATAAAAATGAGTTACGTGCAAAAGGGTTAATAGCACAATCTAAAATATGTCTTTTCACAGAGTATAAGCACACACACACACACACAGACACAGACACAGACACAGACACAGACACAGACACACGCACACCTGTATAAAAACGCATTGGGTTCCTCAAAATTCCACGGCACACTTCACCTTGCCTCACAGCACACCAGTGTGCTGCGGCACGCTGGTTGAGAACCACTGGTCTAGACAAATATTGGTTCATTTGTATAACTCTTCAGACACTGACTAAGACAAATTCTATGCATTCAAATTGGAATGGGAAATAAATCGACTGTTATGACCTAAGTAAGAAGTGTCATGTGAATGATTTGAAAACTGTGTGAATAACAATGAAAATACACTCAGCAACAAAGTATCTCTGACCTGGGCCTCCATGAGGGGCTTCTTGAAGGGGAAAGAATCATGGTTGATGCACCATAGGATGTCGCTGTCCTCTGTCTCAGAAGCTGCCATCAACAGAACCCCTGGGAGAAGAGGAGCACAGAAAGTCAATTAACACTGTAGAATCAGAGAAGTTTCTGTTGTAAATAACAAATTTCAGAAAACATTAGGCATGAAATCCTATCCAATTAGTCAAAGATTTTTTTGACAATTTTACAAACAGCGTCATTTTCAAAGCTTGGAGAAAAAAGAAAACTATCCAGCATTCAGATGGATAAGAAAATGTGCTGTGGACTGTAATTTATTTTTTACAAAAATGCCGTGCTGCACAGGGGAACCGCTAATCCAACCACAGAAGTAATACCTAGCATGCAAATGGTCAGGTTTGAGACAGCACAATACCTGAAATGAAAATGTCTAGTCATACACTTTCACTTTAAACAAGTAAAACAGAGAAATGGGGTGATGGAAATCTGAGGAATCTATTTTCTTACAACTATAGAAGCGTTCAAATTTAAACCAAGATGACCAATACCATATTAAATTATATCTAAGGGCCTGATTTACTACTTACAGTGAAAGTTTGTTGCTATGTTGCACATGCAATAAACAAATTTCTCATGTGGGTGATCTTAGAGTAACTATCTAGATGTAGACAGCAACAAATGACCAGATATGGGCTGTTACACTGAAAAAAATCTTTTTGTGTATTGTGAAGTGATTCCACTTAGAACCTGGTGGGTGCAGTCTGATACAATATTAATACTTTCGAAAGTATATCTCTTGGAAACTAATTTATTAGTCCAGAAATCTATATTATACTACACACTATAATCTATACTATACTATCTTCTTATCCAATGTGGATTACCATTACAGTTAAGGTATGGAACACATCACAGATTCATTGAGTAGTGGTTGAATGTGGTTTAGTATTTGGCCAAAATGCTCTATTTGTCCTGTCAAAAGTTGGTGTCAAATTGATTACTAGAATAAATCTAAAATGTTTTCCATATTTTGTGTTGTTATTTACAAACTACTTCAAAAGGGGAAAATACCTCTTCCTTACTCCAATGAAATGCATGTTTTATTTTTACTTACACATTCCAAGATTTTTCAAACATATTTAAATCTTAATCTTAAGTATGTGGCAATTTAAAAAGCCACAAAAAGAGTTATATGTATCATGATACCTACTCATGAGGGTTGTTAACGTAATTCTAATTTGCCATCTTTAATTATGGATGGACATGGGCACAGTTATAGGAATGGGTAAAAACCTCAAACTCTTGATAGCTACAGGGCTCTTGCAAACAGTTAGAAGTAATGAAGGGTGGTGTGGACGGATGGATTGAGCTACCTTTGCTGTACAGGGCCTTGTGGACTTTGGTAGGCTTCTGCAGGGTGGAGGAGGCTGAGAACCCGGGAGGTAGGCGAACGTGCACCAGTGCCAGCATACTGGGCCGGGCTGGGGTGTGCCGGGCGTTAGGCGGGGCGAAAGGCGTGGTGCTGAAGTAGAGACGCACCCCTGCACAGAATGAAAACAGTTAAAGGGACTGGCTTCATCCTGTCTGAGAAAGGATCAGCTATTCCTCCAGTCTGTCTTCAGCTGCCTCTTTCTTTACTCACCTGCATGAGTGATGGCCAGCATGTGACAGTCTGATGACTCAGACAGCTCGATCACTGCAATCTGCACGATGGGCTTGAACACAGAGCGATCAATAGTCCTAAAGAGAAGGAAACGCAAGCATTTTCTAATGAAAATGCATTCTAATGGAAAAAGCATTTTCTAAATGAAAGATGTCTTGAACCTGATTAAAAGCTATATTCACTCAAAATAAATTAGGTCCCTAGTTAAAAATAAGACTAAAATGAAAACGGAATAAAGGTTGGCTAAAGGTGACAACTGAATTTAATGACAAGCAAGATACTGTATTCTCAATAATGAACAATCCTCATACTATCTTAATGATGCTGTATCTTGGGTGAGCGTGCACTGACCTGGCGATGTTTCCTGCAGCTGTCACAATAGCGTTCAGAGACATGGCTGCCACTCGGCTCATCCCCTGCCCGTCTGCACCCAGGTCATACACCTACCGCAGGCAATGAGAAACATACCCTTTAGACAATTCTAATGTACATCTTCAACAAGTTAAAAAGCAGGGAAAGAATGAGGGATCAGCCATACCTGCAGGACTCCGTTCTCTGAGCGCGTGTACAGGATGTTGCGGGAGTTGTCAATGGCAATCTGCACCACCGGGTCTGTGAAGCAGCAAGACGCAACATGTGAAGGGAAAATGTGACACACAGATTCTACTGTAAAATCAGCCATTTCATGTTCCAGTACCATCATGCTAATGTTCTTCAGGCACAATCAGTTTTGAAAAAGACGTGCTTGCCTGAGGGGATAAAACAGCTCATTTTCATTCTGTTTCACTGGGTGTTAAATACGCCTGCAGTTTCCCCATCCAGCTCTACAGCTGCAGTAGGGCAGGTGACCCCAGGCAGGTAAGACGGCAGGAGAGGGGCTGTGTCCTTACCGTCCTCAGAGAAGGAGAACTGCAGCAGGGAGGGGATGAGGAAGGACAGGCTGCTCTTGGAGTGATTGATCTTCCTGCAGCGCTGGCTGAACCAGCCTGCCTCGGCCTGGTAGGCGATCTCGTGCAGGCAGCCGTCTTTCCCTGCCAGGAAGATGCGGCCCATGTCCGTGGAGGTGACGGCCAGCATGTAGGTGTTGTCTGTGGGGATGGAGTACAGCGGGTCCGGCAGCAGCTGCATCCCTCCCGACATGCTGTCATTCAGGCCTGCGGCAAAAGAAAGATTTTTCAAAAGGTCACAACGATAAATACACATATTTACCAACTATCATATTATAAATGTGTGTCCTTATTAATAATTGCGTATGTAACCCAGGTTTCATTTATTCAACAGCATCTGCAAAAATGTGGGTCTGAGGAGCAACAAGGCCCACCTGACAACCGAATGTTTTATGCATGTTTATTTCAATGTGCACAGTTTCAAAATAAATTCTAAATATGTTTTCTGTTTTGAGACCTTATAAAAACACAAAACAACAGCATTTGGTCTGCTGAAATGGAACATTTTCCTGCTAAATGTTCATGAGTGATTTCATGTTGCTTGGAGTATTTGAAAATGCTAATCACTACCAGATAGATGACAAGAAGCTATAAGTTTGAAATAAACTGAAAATATCAACATAAGAATATAGAGGATTGACATTTTATTAAGACATTTTAATGGAAGTGGACAATTTAAACAATAACTTATGTTTTGTTAGTCTGAGACATCTGCAGTACTGAGACAGTCTTGTAGCAGTTAACTTGCCAACTTTTCACATCCCCTACAAGTCAAGCAAGCAAGCTTTGCTGCTCCTCAAGCTGATTCAAAGCTAAAAAACAGCATGTTGGTGTTAAGAGTTAGCCAGTTCAGTAGCCAGCCAGTGCAGTACACTGCACAGCCCCATGACTACTGTTATGACTGAGCTGATCTTGTTTACAAAACTAGAAAGCATTAACTACAAATACCTGGTTAGAATGCTGGGAAAGGTAGATAAAGCAGTGGCTAAAAAGTTCGGCTGATGCAGACCCCAAAGAATTTTCTCTATACGGCACAGAAAATGAATTAATGTGTTTTCCAGACATCCAGATTAATATTTAAATTGACAGTAAAGACAGATTCTAAACAGGTTATGAAAAGCACATTTTTAATTTTCCTTTGGTTCTACCTTCATAGGTAATTAGCCAACAAGGCAACTGAAGTTTTGTTTCTGATACACAGAGGCCAGGGAAAATTCTGTCAAGGACTGCCCTGATAAACAAAACATTGTATTCTGATTTAATATTTTTGTTAATTTTGTAGTTCCATGTTATTGGCCTGCTCTGACCTGCATACATAAGTTCACTAACAGCTTGTTTGGGAGGAAGATTACTTGTGTTACACATGTGCATTGATCTCAAAAAAGACCTTAGCCAACATCCTCATGTTATAGCAAAATAAATCATTAAATCATGATAATGTAAAAAATAAACAATGCTAATGTCTGCATTGTCAATGCTATGTTTTAGAATTTATTTCATATAAAACATGCTACCACATGGTTTATGTTGTGATATCACTGGTGACACTGATTTTTAACTACATGCGTTAACTTAAAAAGCATTCCATCTGAACAGAGCTTCAAGTTGCTTGGCTCTTTGTTTCCTCGGCCTGCTCAGAGAACAAGATCTATCCTCATGTCCACAGCTCTGTCCATGGAGAGCACCTCATTTACATGTCATCATCTCTCATCTTCCTAGCGCTGCCACATGGACGTGAATTACGTGTTTATTCTCTGGAGCTCAAACTGTCATTGTCTAATGTGTTTTTTTTCTATTTTATCTTAACTGGGAGGAAAAAGCTACAGACAGAAGAAAAGGAAAGTAATCATCCCTGTCATTCTTCATGTATTGCACTGCTTTCTTCAACCAGTATTACAGCAACATGCTAATATCATAAAGGCCCCGATCTGCCAAAAACGAAATGATAACCTGATACTGCTAGTAACTGTGCTGCTACACATCTGGTCTCAGTAATCAGTAGTCACCCTCTGGAGGCCAAAAAGACATGTGACAAGGGACAGTATGACAGTAAGAATGAAAGAGACTGACAGGTAATAGGAGGCTGTGTTAAATCACCTGTCTGAGCTTTGGGAAAGCTGAGGCCCAGGATCACAACGTCCACGGGGGTGGCCAGGACCAGCAGAAAGTGAATGTGGGGCTGGAAGATCCCTGCAGGGAGTAACAGGGACACTTACTTTAAAGTATGAGGTGGGCCGATGATGAACCCACAAACATGCTCATACACAGAATGTTCTTTGCATGACAGAATGCCAAGAGTAATGCTCCTTCTCACCTGCCTTTGGTTTGACCAGCCCCACTGACAGGATGGTTTCACTGAGCCCATCAAAGTAGGCCACATCCCCCCTGCAGCAGACACACAAGACACATAATTACACAGGCCTTTTCTAATCCATGTCAATCACAACTGTTACAGCGCAACCCATCTTATTTGCTTTGAACTGTATTCATCTGTATTCACCCACCCATCCTCGTAATTCCACATGAAGATGTCATTATCGATGGTGAGCCATGCTCGGCTGATCTCTGGGAAAACTCCCATCATGCAATTGCACTGCATGTCTGTCATATCTTAGTTGAGGTGTCATGACACACACACAAGCATGGAATAAACTCCACTGGGATTGTAGCTTCCCTGATGGCAACTCATATATTACATTCTTGTAACGGCTTCTGAATTTACCTCCAAGTAAGAAGACATAAATGATACATATATTTTAGGGCATGTTACCCTCATCTAAAACTGCACATGGCACAATAAGTACGATCATCAGAACAGATCAGAAAACTGAAAGAGTAGCACAGTCTGCATTTCTACAAGAAATAAGCATTCTGTCTGCTCTTTAGGAAAAGAAACTTTCCTAATTTCACATTATATGTAGGCAAAAACATGTTAAATTGAATTAATTTACAAAAGCCACACATATGCAGGACTGTTTACAGTACAATATTTTCAGTAAATTTACAATTACTTTCAACAAGCATGTTACTATAAGAACACAATTTATCATGCTATTTGATTTCAAAACACTTAAACACTTTCAATATTTTCAAAGAAATGTTCTGTTTGTCATGACTTCAGATTAATGACTTGATTCTGGGGGCTACAACTAGCAAAAATGGGGTTTAGGTTGGGGCCATATCTTTTAGACAAAAAAAGGTCATTCAGAAAGTTTCCATCACAAAAACATGTTGGAAGCCAACCTACAACTTCTAATAATGCAAAATGACAGCCAATTTTAGTAATTTTCCCAATTATTTTGTAATTTACATTTACATGTTTTATGATTTCAAGTATTAAGATTTTCAGCCCCTTTAAGACTCATCCACTGTCTCCCTGTGTGCTGCTGTGCTCTGATGGGTAAAAGGATACGGCTGAACTGCTCCACCAGCTCCGGGGGCAGCGGGACCCTGCGGACACCGCTCAGCTCAGCCAGACTCGGCACAGTCATCAGCCCAGGTCCCTGCAGAGGATAGTCCATGTCTGACACCCCAGAAACAGAGGGCATGTCTGTAAAGAAGAGCAAGGAAAGGGTTTAAAGTACAAATAAATCGTCATGGAACTCATGCAAATGCTGTTTCCTACCTTTACTACATTAAGATCGCTTATTATTTATTCACCAAAAAAAAAAAAAAAAAAATCTAATTTCGAATTCATCTGTGGTTCCATTACCAAATCCACAGTTGCCAATGTCTTGTGTAAACCCCAGAATACACTTCACCATCTTTCTCTGCACTAGACAACCTCACTGTACATGCCCTGGACTGAAGATCAACAAGGAGGGAATGCTATATTATTGCATTGTATAGCATATGCGCTTATATGCACTTTAACTGGTTCAGGCCAGCCAACTGAACATGCTTTGACAGATCATTTTCACAGAAAAATCAAATACTGCCACAGAATCTAACATCAAGAACTCACTCAGTTCTAATTAAGTGGAGTTGCCTGTCTCAAACACAGTTCTGTGGACACATTTGTTTTGTTTTGTGCACTGTTTTAATTGCCTGGTCATGAGCTTATAGGCACAGTATGAGGTATAGGAATAAAGGCAAGAAGGAGACACTGAGGGTCCTTTTTCAGCAGGTGTGCCTGTGTGTGGTGACAGTGTTGGGAGTGGGTATCTCGGAGGCCATGACGTACTGTGTGCCGGCACATTGAGCAGCTCGGACAGGTCGGGGAAGCAGCGATCGTCCTGCAGGTGCCTGTCAATCAGCCGGCCCGTGTTCTCCAGCACCTCGTTCAGGGCTGCGGCAGGACCGCTGGAGCCTAGGCTGGACGGCATGACTGAGGCCACAGGCAGCGTCTGCAAGGAAATGACAGAGTAATGAGATCACTTAGAGAGCAATCAACACTCACTACAGATCACACACTACTATATAGGACACTGTAATGGATGGAGGCTCACTGTACGTGTACTGTCTAGTCAGTTTGTGTTGATTTTTAATTTGCCATTTCGTAACTTTAATATACTTAATTATACCCTTTTAATAATAAAAATACTGGCAATGATTATGTGTAACAAACCACCCGCCAATAGTTAGTCAATGACATGGAAATTGTAAAAGACAAAGACAACAAAGTAAGGTACTTTAACCCTCAAGCTATACTCATCATCTCAACATTAGACAAAAGCCTGCAATCCAGTGAAGAGAGATCACTGCTTTCAATCCACACTTGATACAACTGATGTCAAAAACCATCCAGGGTTTGACACGAGGCTGCTCTAATAGACAATATGGTCAGCATGTTTTAACACTATATACTCTAACACCCAACCTGTCACAACAGTAAACTGCTGACAAGAGAAAGTTCATATGAATTTGTTTCAGCTAGATGGTCAAGTTCAGTTGTCATATTATAATAAAAAGGACACTCAAAATCTCTACCATACAATAAAAATCAAGGCTACAAGTGGAGGCTGTATATTTAGGCTACTTCTAAGCTATTGGCCTATGTGAGTGGGAATACATAAAATAATGTGTGAAGTGCTTTTCACATGCTAGCTAGCTTGCCTGCCTACTTGCTCCTGCTGGTAGCTCAGTTAAATTGAAGCCACTATAAGTAAATCTACCAATGCAAAGCAACTGACATGGTACTCTTCTTCTAACAAAACAGATGTGACAGGTTAATATAAGAAAGGCTAATATTACAGAAAATATAAAATGAGTAGGCCTAACATTAGCTGACAGGGACATTTTTTCCACCTGATGACAAGGCTAAAGACTTCAAGCTGGTCAGCAGAGTGGTATCTCATTGAAAAGTGTTCCAGGGCAACCCTTAATGTCAAGCCCTGGATGGCTCCTACAGTTTCCTATCTGACAGCTCTGATCATGAAGGCCTGCTAACACTAGTTAACTAGCTAATTGAGTAAGACACCGACCCTTACACATGACACTAACACACATATATGCACATATTTACACACTGTATATCATCAAAGGCAGAACAAAGATTTATTGATACGGAAATGTCATATGACACAGCCAAAGGTAAAAATAGTGGGTTAAAGTCAAGGGCTAGGGTCATTTGAATTTAAATCAACATCTGCCAAGCTACAATTTAAATTCAAACTTACCAACTGTAGCAAACTTCTCATATGCACAAATCTAAAGTTTACATTCTGTATTCCCATTTGAGTAGGGTGACCATACGTCCTCTTTTTCCCGGACATGTCCTCTTTTTGGGACGCATTTTTTTAGGTCCCAAAAAGAGGACATGTCCGGGAAAGAGGATGAATGGTCACCCTACATTTGAGATAACAGGGTGCAATAACACACCATTGTAGTGCAACGGGCATCCTGACACCAGGACAAATGCAGCTCACATTGAGAAAAAAAAGACCTCCATTTTGGTGATTCTGACAGGTAAACACACTGACAGACAGTAGAGCTTGTTGCAGGACCACGGCCGTTTGAGTAAACTTGGTCAGCAATCCTTCCAAACCACATAAATATCACCAGCAGAGGTGCATGATACAAGTTACAGACTCATTTGGTTTGTGCTTGTTCAGTTTGTCTCAGATACTATAGGCCAATTGTTTGATCAGTCCGTTTGATCGGTTATCCTGCATCTAAAGACTCACTTAAGGTGCAAAATGAAGTTGTAATATTAGGTGTTGTGCTAACGCTAACATGAAATGTTGTACTAAGGCAGCTTTCAGTTTGTAGACCACAAACAAAAACAAAAGAACAGACAGATGCCTCTACCATGGCATACTCAATTTGAGTATGATTTAAAGTTTACCAACGCCACACTAATCTGCTAACTTGCTCCACACTAGGCAAATTAGTTTTGCTTTCATGCGGACTTATCTAAGCTAAACTTAATTAAGGGTAACGTCACAACCTACTGGCTGCCTGGCTTGCTAGCTAGACAGCTAACGCCACAGTTTCGATTTAAGGGCACAAAACCAGAAAAGAAAACCATAACACCCATAACCATAACAAGCCATTACAAGCTGATTTGGTTTAAGCGGACACCTAGCGAGCTGTCAGGCGAGGAAGTTCTGCCGGCTTCCTAACTCCGTTAGTCAGATAGCTACATGTCAGGCATGCCTAGCGCTAGCATGAAAAACGCGGGCTTTTAAACATAGATCGGATAGCCTAACTAACGGGAGCTCGCGAAGAACTTCACCAATGGGAAAATATGGTTAACTTACCCGACCTGTTTATTTAAGCGTAGAGCCGCTAATGTTATTTAGCAAATAGCTCGGCTGCACGTGGCAGGCTGTGCTCCTTTCACTGCGCTGTCAGCTACCTGCGGCTCGCTAACATCACCCTGCCATACACAGCTTCTACAGCAGAGCCGGAGCCCGAGAGGGATACTACTTCCGATGGCTGTCCACTTCTACTTCTGGGTCAAAAATTCAGCACCCATTGCACTGCACTCTTTTTCAGAAATATGGCGCCAGCACGCAGCCGTCAATGTACGCCATCTGGCGGAGACTGTTACCCTGTTCAAAGGCATGACGGCTCTTTCGAGAGCGAAGTAACATGTATTTGCCGTAATATTATGGACGCCATTATCCGAAGACAAAAACTGACCAGAGTAAATATATAAATAAGTCGACATGAAGAAAGTAAAAAGGGGAATGAAGGCCATGTTATATTTTTATTTTTACTGTCGCGTTTATTTCTTAAATTCTGTTATTTCTATGTCTGAATATTTTTCTTTTAGTGTTTTTTTAACCCCTTTTTAATTTTGTGATTCATTTTATATTTCATTGTATTTCATTGCTCTAATCAACGTACAAACACTCCAAGTTACTCAAATGCACAAATCACAGGCCTACATTCTTTGTATTTCAGAACATGCACATCTACAAAAAAGATCTGTCAGGTAAAGTATCAATATCAAAATGAAGCCATCTTACAACTCGGAGTTTGATATATGAATAAAGGGAGAAAAGGACTTCAGTAGCCTACATCATGTTATACTTTTTGGTTTCCTGTCAGCATGGTTTCTGACGGGATATCATTTCGTGAAACATATCGTGAGCTGAATGTATCGCCTCATGCCCATCTGTCAGAACCAGAAATTAGAAGCACTCCATGAGGCATTTTGAGAGTGTCTGAAGGTAGAAACTTTGATTCATAACACTTTTTAGATTAATTCCATGAATCAAACATTTTTTAATTAAATGAACTGGAAAGCATCCATTACATATACATAATTCATACTATCAACTATATTTAATAAATGACTAGAACCCATTCACAACTAGCTCCGTGGTGATCTTCGAATTAGGATCAGCGTTGCTGCCTACCACAATAACGACGGCGCTGAAAGATAGACAGGCTGTAACTGTATAACTTGGGTGAGGCACACTTTTATTATCCGTTTCTAACCAGCTTCTGTTGAGCCTTTGTATTGCTGTTGTCAAGCGCTCTGTGAAACCGAAAAGGTCGTTTTAAGATACCTTACGTCGGTAGTTGATGGTATTTGGTGCTTAGTTAATGGTATATGGTACTTAATGTTTTCTACCAATTAGGGCTGCATCACTGATAGGTAATGCCTTAGATATGTCGAGAACATACAAAAGTTTTACGACGGGGGTGGCCTCATAAGAAATTATGGATTGCTTCAGGTGTTCAACATGCAACATGACGTTTAAGACCATGACCCAATTGGACAAGCATGAAGAAAAGTTCTGTGTCAAAGGGATTCTCAGAAAGAGCAGAGAGAGTGACACCCCGCAGGACATGGTATTGTTTGCTTCCATTTTATCGCACTTTTTATTGAAAATTAAGAATATTATGTATGGAATGGATAAATGGCAAATGGAAGGGCTATATGGAATAATAATAACAATTACATAATTGCGATGGCTTTTTTGAATGTATGCCTGACCTGTCCATACACCTGTAACACAATTGCTAAATAAAACAACCGACACCAATATTAGATAATTGAACCCTCGGGTTTACTGTGAAGGCACTCCTGCGGTTGTCACGGTGAGATATACCTACTGCGGTTTGTAATTGGTAATAATAGCGTTGCATGAAAGGAGGGGGAGCATAAAATCTTATAAAACTGAAGTGTCAAGCACAAAACAGTGCCCATAAAAGGTAACAAAATAATTGCTCTGTTGAGTTGCAGGGCATAACAACAACAACAACAATAATAATCTTGTGTGTATAACGTTTTACTGACCCCCAAGAATACTATACATGACTCATGGTGGCAATACACTATTATGGCACACAAAAAAGGATGTCAGTTGAAAAGTAAAATGCAACCACTACTAAGAACAGCCAGCTAGCATGGATGATTCCTTGGAATGACAACATAGTATGTAAATTTTAGACTTCATGTAAAAGTCTTACGTATTTTACAGTTTAACACAAGTCACACCTGTTTAAAATGAAATATGGGGTTCTACTGCTGTGATGAAAGAGGGTCTAAATGGAGGCAATCAGACTGGAATTTGAACCAGTTTAAGGACACCACAAGAATAAGCATATTACCCAACGTGGCACTATACAATTTGAAGCACTTGATAAAACTTATTTATAGAGGCAAAGATAATGATCTGGAAATAGTTTCCATTCATAAAATCTCTTCCTGTTTCTTTGGTTTCCACAATTGTTTCATAATCCCAGTCTGGGGGAATGAATCATTATAACTTGCTCAGTGTCATAACACTACCCTCAGTGTAGATTTATGGTATTGTATAAATATATTGTGTTTCATAAAATATAAAAAGTAAACACTACAACATGCTAATACTCTTTATTCAACCCTTGACTCTCTATCACCACTCTCCCAGATGCTAAACCACCAACACACAATCCAGCTCAACTGGAGGGATGATGAGGGTAGAGATCAACTATGGCAGAATACAAGTAAAATGAATTCATTAAAGGAATCCCAGACACATGTACAAAACTCAGAAATACAGTTTAATACAAGGGTAAATGTTTGAGTCTTTGAGGGTGAGGATTGCATCTTAACACCCAAGTTTTAAAACTTTTCTCAGATTTCTGAATAATGCCTCTGCTGAAGTTTACACACTGTTTTAAAGCAAAGCCCTACTGAAAACAAAATGAAAGGATTTAGACAGCTTTAGAACAGCAATAGAACAGCTTTATTAGGATGAAAATGATTCTGTATTGAACTATTTTGCCTTCTATGTCAAATCATTTCATCCTCCAAATAATCCTTGAAGAACTCTTTCTTCCAAAATGGGATCTTCCAGTGAAAAAGGATCTTGATGTAATCTTTTGTCTTACAAATAATCCTTGAGGAAAACCTTATTCAGAAAAGGGTTCATCAAATGATAATGATTCTAAGTAGAACCTTACCCTGCCAAAAATAACCATTTTGGAATCTGTTTTTCTCAGTGTTTGTTACATAAAGAGCACTCTGTTTTATCATGGACTTGAAAGTAAAAAGTAGAGGGCATTCAGAACAATGCAGATTCTCTCATCTCAGATCAAGAAAGTGAAATACTTTGAGAAGAGCCATGAAGAGAGGAGGGAGGAGCACGAGAAACATGAGAGAAAACAGCCGCTGGACCTGCAGAACCCAAAGATGCACTCAGTGAACCAGATTCTTGTGCCAGACTGCACTAGGAAAATCAAGAGTGAACCGGTGAGTACAGTGCTACACAAAAGAATACATCAGCAAAGACATTTACAGACAAACATCTTCATTCACTATGACTGAAGGCAGGGTTGGTCATTCCACATACCTTTCAATTGAATTTGCACCTGGGACACCAGGTAAGGTAACTTCCTATTGAGATAATGTCTTCAGTTTAAAAATTAACATAATGTTAAACAAATCTTAGCAGATCCTGTGGTTGTTGAGGTGAGTATGTATATATATTTTCTGGGTCTGCTGAAAAAAAAAATTCACAACTGTGAATGTGACTCTGACAATATTAAAGTAGTTTTAGATATCAAAACAGAATCATCCAATTTCATTACATACTGCAAGGTATCTTAGAATTTAGATTCCATAACTCTTTTAGATTTTTAAGTACTGCATAAGTAGGGAGGGAAACTGAGCAGTGAAGAGGTTACAGGCATTTAGTTATCATCTGCTACGTCCTGTGTAGACCTGCAATAAGCAGAAAGCTCTGTGGATCCAGGAACAAGATGCACCAATCAGAGACCTAGCCAAGTATTATGGAATGCATGTGGCTGACTCTGCAAATGAAAACAGAAAACAACAGAGAGGTAACAAGTGCTGTTCTATTTCAAAATAACAGTTAATTATGGGTAAGCTATTCAAGTCCATGTAAAATATATCTTTTTAACATGTTTGTAGAGATTGATCTTGGGTTGCAGAAACTGATTGTCCAGACAAAGGCTGTCTCTAAAGTGGAGAAAGTGCTGCTACAGATGAAGGCCCAGGAGCAGAGGAATGCTCTGCTTGTGGAGTCTCTCATAGAACAGCTTCAGCAGGTGCAAATGGACAGCTCGTGAGTGTGCCTTCTGAGGCATTCCAGTACAGTTGAATAGTAGTTACTGGGCTACTAATCAGTGGGTCATGGGTTCAGATCTGGGTAAGAATACTGTGGCACACCCCTGAACATAATGTTTAACCTGAATATGTAATGTCATATACATAATATGTAATGTCAGCCTAAATAATGGTATCTACAACGCTGCTACTGTCCTGAATTTAAAAAACATAAGCACGAGCACAAGCAATGGAAAGACTGAGACTGAGATGTGTGCTTCTTTGTTATGCTCTGAGGAGCATAGTCGAGTAAGAAGTCATGACATAAGTGGACACTGATTCCTTTACCTACCTTATTTGCTATACAGCAGAGGCCACTGCAGACACAGTAACTCATGCCTGCCCTCCACAAATAAAAAAGAGAAAGAAACACATCATTCACAGATCTACATCCCAGTCTATGGAGGTGGGCCCTTGAGATCAGAAATCAGGTTTGTTCATCAATTTAAAAAATTCAAAAAATGTTGGACTTGTCCTTCCCACTACCTCCTATTTCATGTGGTAGACTACTCCTTTTGTTATTACAGTTGTGTTTTTAGTTACATTTAGTGTTCCCTATTCTGCTCTTGGCTGTATAATTGTAACTGTAATTGTAACCGTATAATTACTTATTCTCGTGTGTCACTGCTTGATTTCCACAGTGCTCTGAGATTGTTCTATCTGCAGAATGGAGGGAACAACCAGCTCATCTTAGCCCAGCTGAAAGACATGTTGGACAATGCCTTACATATGGAGATGCATCATGGGAAACTATATCAGCCTCCCCTGCCTCAAAGGGACAAGACCAGACGTAAAGGCATACTTCACCTGTTTCCAAACTGCATATTTGAAGTCACCCATGCTGTGATTCTGCTCATGTTGTAATTTAATGTTCAGTTGGGCAAGACTGTCTTAAACTCAGTGTTAATGGGAGAAATGTTTGCCACAGAGATGGAAAAACAGCGCCTGCAGGAGGAGCTCAAGAGGAGGAGGCGGGATCTCAAGCTCCTCAGAACTGCATATACCTGTAAGCCTTGGGCTTTTGCTCATGGATTTTAAATGGGTGTTCATCATTCTGTGCTCCCATTAGATACTGCATTTGACCCAACAAATGAGTTCTTATTACTAAATCTGTATCAGTGTAGATCTAAATCTAGTGGTGACTCTTCCTCAGATCCACCCATCCAACAGATGATGAAGACCATGAAGACAGAGATTGGTCTGTTACGTCAGGAAATGAAGATTAATCGTTTAAAGCAGATAAAGACTTTGCAATCAACCGCCCTATTGGTACTAACTAGTCTCTACATTGTTAAAGTGTGTTTTTTTTTTTTTTTTACAACTAATGAATGTGCTGATTTATTTATACATCCAGACAGTATTAAATCTCATTGTGAAACCTGCATGATATTGCCATATATCCACATGTAATTATGTAATAACTAAAAATCGTATTTCCTTCAGAACAATACAAGACATTCATATTTGTTAACACATGTAAAAAGCAGAGAATTCCCTGCAAGAGAATGCCATGCAAATTATGTTATTGTTGTGTGTGTTTTGTTTAGAAGTAATTACATTGTACATTTCTACATGGATTCACTGTGTTGCACAATGATTTTTTTTACGGTATATATTTTTAGGAGGAAAGAAGAACAAAAACACCAACTCTCTCAAAACATTTCCTGAATTTGTCAGATGGTTTGGGACCTGCCCCATATGACCCAATGTGAGTACCAGTATCCTTACATCTGCATTTAAAGTATGTAAAAGCAGGCAGATATCACTCGCAGCTCATATACCTAGCAAAAAATGAATTGTACATGAAAATGATCTAACATTATGTGCTGCAACATCTATGCACATTTATGTACCTGAAACCAGTGCTGGATGTATGGGTAACTTTCATTTCAACACATTTTGGACAACAAAGTACTTTTTGAGTGATCCTCGTGTGTCATTTGTTAACAACTACAACTATAGCAACGATAGCTTTAACTATAGCAATAAAGGACAGAGAGAACAAATTAATTGGGTGGGAAGATTAGAGAGAAAGTTGAGTTTTACACACTCATCCATAATAATTGGGGATTCTGAGGAAACTGATGATGACTTACCATTAGTCCATTAAGGAGAGCTAAACAATATGGTGATTGTGTTGACTAACTGTTCTGTTTGAACCTGTGTCCTTTCAGAGTTGGCTTTGTGGTGTTTTATGATTTCCTCCTGGGCCTGAGCCCGATGTACAGAGCGTGCCGTCTGGTGGTGGGGCTGTACAGTGGGGACCAGGAGATGGCCAGCCCCTCCTCTCTGCCTCTAGCCTATTGTGAACCAGCCAGCCTTTCAGCCCATGTCTTGGAGAATAAGAAAGGAAACCTGGCCATGCTCGCAACCAAGCAGGCTGTACCCAGGTGAGCAGACACAATCAAAGGAGAGCGGCAATCTCTAAAAGGGGTGAAGACAGGTGAAAAGACCAAAATTTGGAGAGGTAAATTCTACACAGGTGAGCTGGCCAGGCTCCAAGAAACATGTATACAGGAGGGCAGGGTTTCACTTTTTAGGACTACATGAGACACTAGTGTTCAGTAAAGGAGAAACATAGAAACCGTTTGTTCCTTAGTTTGTACTCAAGATCTTGTCCTAAACCTTCACTAAATCAGACCCTTTATGAAAATAAAAAGAACATTGATTGGTGTCAACTATTTGACTACTGTTCTGAAATCCTAGCCTAATTACATCTCAGAGAACATTGTCATGTCCAAACAATGTGTGGAGTTAATTACCTCTCCTATGTACTTTCATGTGAAGTGTTCTCTTTCTTTGTCTTGCCCCTTAGAGTCTACCCCTCCCCTGTGGTTTCCATTGTACTTGAGCTACAGGCTTCAGGAGGATACAACCCTTATGGACAGGAAGTGACACACTTGGTGTCCAGGGGCTGGGTGAAGGTGGATGTCTTTGATAGCTACAACCATGTCAACAGCGGGAGGTGGAAGGCCCCCATCCGCATACTTCCAGTCAAGCCGTCTGTGACTACACGTGAGATGAATGCTATTCCACAGGTAACCCATATTGCTTTATATGCTGCATAGATTTAATGAGTTACTATGAGTTAATGGGCACTAGAATGTCTGGATTGATACTCAAGTTTAACTGTGCCTGCCAAAACTACTTTTCTAAAATATTACATTAGGAACCCTGAAGTCAAAGATGAACAACTCCTGTTGATAACATGTCAAGTAACAGCTGATACTGATTTGGAAGGTCTGAAAGAAGGCCACTTCCTTTGCAAGTAATAATTTCAACTAGAAGCCCCTTTAAAAGCAATCACAGTTGTTGAATGTATTTTGTCAGAAGTCTTGTAGTGCACTATTAGGGAGTGTAACAAACAGTGTGATATGAACACATCATGCACCAATATAAGGTTGGTAGGGCCATTTATATAAATGCATGGCTCAAGAGTAAAACCTCACTCATGTAAAATTAACAGAGTTATGTACTTATCAGAGTTATAACTCACTGAACAAAACCTTGGGGAATTCTTGGGGACCACAATACCTCCAGTGCCTTACTGTGTTTATAAAACTGACAAAGGAGAAAGGAGATATTTCCATTAAAAAGTAATTAATGAAAAAGAATCTTGCCAAAATATCAAAGCAGCTGTAGCTTTGTAAAAGGTGTTGCATCTTTTCATTTCATTCTTTTTCTAGCCTAACCATTTTACTTTCTGTTAAGGTATTGCTATCTTTCAGACACAGATGAGAACTGGAGATATTTAACTTCAAGTATATCCTATCTTAGGCAGATGCATCACCAGTAAAAAGGAGATCTAATATCTGACCATGGTTGTGGGTGGGCATGTTGACATATTCATACTGAAAAAAAAGGAAGTGTCACAGTCCAGTGTCATTTTTAGTTCAGTGCAACCTGGACACATATACTGTACATGGATCTTTGTCCATCTTATCACTCTGTAGTTGGACAATGCCGAGCTGTACCTGAGAATTGTGAATGCCAAAGATGCCGATGTGCAGAGTTCCACACACATTGATCACAGCAATGCATTCCTGTATAAATATCCTCCTCTGGTAAGTATGTCTTTGTATATAAAACAAATTGTATTGTATACAAACTATGTAATGTCCCAGACTACTGGAACAGATTGCTACATGGACTTTTCCTCTCCTGTTCAGTAAAATAATTTTTTGTAAGGTGTTCCTGTGTGTGAAACATTGCACTGACTTTGCATATGCTCGGTCTCTTCCTGTGACTGATGCTCAAGGATATGGTTAAAAATGTTTTTTTTTAAATGTCACATATAGAACACTGGCAGTTTGTGAAAATACACATACTTATGTATTAGATATATGTGTACTCATTGCAATATTCATGAGCTTGTAAAAATAGCTTTACTCTTTGTAAATCAATTTGGAAAAATGCAAAATGTTCTTGGCTTACTTTTAACCTCTCCTGAAACCACCAACAACTTGGGATTGTATCTGTTATTTATTGTTAAAATCTCGATGATAGGATGAAAATAGTCTCACATCTGGAAATCCTTGCAGACAATGATATAACAGCTCAATTATTGCAGCAAAATTCCTTTTAAAAATAGGGCACTGTGAGACTTTACCCTGCCCAGTTGAGAATCCTTTTTATGCTCTTTCACACTCCTTGTTGCACTTCAATTTTTGTTGTAATTTTGCAACAGGGATATTATATGCTGTACAAAACATGCAACCACTAATCTGATGGATCATTTCCATTAAATACAATACATAATACAATTATCCACTTGGCTACACTGTGCCCACATATTTCAGATTAGCAACATTCAATGTACACTTTGAATTGAAATGAAACAAGCACTTTGTGTATTCCCATTTTTTCATGATCCATAATTTTAGTCAGAAATTTCAAGATTTTACAGGTATGTCTTAACCCTCCATAACAAAATCATAGCCTTATCCATAGGTTATTTGAACTGTATTTCAAAAGGATGTTTTCATTCATGGGTTGTGTGGTTTGTCAAGCCTTGCCCATCAGGTGTCGGCTTTTGCAGATGGTTCAGTTGCCTCTCAGTCATGAATGTAATAATATGTTGAATGAGTTTCATATGTAATTGTCAGTGCTCCCGCCCCCTAGCTGTGCTGTTTTTGTTTTTCCCTGTCCATGTGCTTTTGTTTTCCTTGTGTTCTGCCCCTGCCCCGGTCCCCGCCCGGTCTCCTCCCGTCCACACACCTACTTCCCATCCCCTCGTCAGCCCTGCCCTATATCTTCCCTGCGTGTCCCTGTCCTGTTGCTAGTTCGTAGCAGTGTGAATTTCGCCTGTTTCGTCCCCGTCGTTTCTCTTCTGTGTGCTGTTTTCTGTGTTTGACCTTCCCCGTTATTGACATGATTCCTGCCTGCCGCTCTCTCTTGTTCGCCGATACTTCTGCATGCCCGGTGTTTGACCCTGCCTGTTTCGGTTATCTGTACCTGGATTTGCCTTTGGACTGCCTTTCTGGTTTAGACCCTGCTTGTTCTTCGATTACGTTCTTGCCTGCGTTATCATGAATTCGCCGGAAACCCGACGCTCCTATGGTGTGTGTCTGAGTCCTTGCTTGAGCCCTGATAGTAATATGGAATGATGTGTAATGTGTCACAGAGGTGACAATGGGATATGAAGCCCAGGGTTACAGTAAAACTACTTTAGACTCCAGCAGTGGGCTTTGCCTCCTTTCAGAGCCATTGCAAGACCTTACTCAGCATTTACAATTTGAAATTGCAAGATGAACAAAAGGTGATTGGACCTCAGATGCAAGCAATGACTTCAATCAAACCTTTGTAGCCTGAAACAAATTAAAATACACGCCCGTCCTAGCCATGTTTGATTATCAGCAGCACCAGTGGTTGACCTGAAAATATGCAAATATCTCTTTGTTCAGGTTGCAGCAAGACACTCGCCTCACAGAGAGGTCTCTCTTCACCCGCTCCATTCTCAATTCCCAAATTCCCAGTTCAACCACCTAGCCTACACCGAAAGTGTGGACCCTCCTCCCCCCTCTGGACTGAGGTTAGACCGTCCATCCCTCTCTGGGTTGTTTGCGGATCACTAGGGACTGATGGAACTTGATGGATCAGCAACAGAAGCTGGAAACAGCCTTTCCATCAATGTAATCCACCACCTCTTTGGAACTCATGTATATCTTTGATCATTGACCAACTACATGGAGTTTAGGATATGATTGAAATGATGCAATGACATGTGGAGAAATAGCATGTTTGCTTTCCTAAATCTTCCAATTAACCCCCCCCCCCCCCCAAATCATGCTTTGCAACATCAACATTGCACAACAACTAAGCTGATACTTATCTGGCCTGGTTTTAGACACTAAGGATGAGATTAAGTGAAGTTTGCTGAAGTGTTGCACAATTCTGGCGCCCTGCGTAAGCAGCCACAAACATAAGTTAATCATGTTGCAGGGTTGTTGGTAGAAATGGTGATTCCTAATGTCCTGCAATCATATATAAACTGATATGTCATAGTGTCAAGGCATTAAATGTACATTTTAAACAAATTACCAGAAATATATAATAATAAATTGTATTGTGGAAAATGCACTGGAATTGAATTCTTTTCTCTTACATATGTGGTTCCTTTATAAAAAAAAAGTGTTTCTTTACAACACATGTATAGATATCTTCAAGAACAAATACATTTTTTATTCAATGTCAACATTCAGTTTACAAAACTAAATAAACTAGGTTGCTAGCACCTTCACAGGCTTCCAAACTAAAATGAATTTCTTCATGTGATAAGGTCATCAAAGCATGTGCTAACGCCAATATGAATTTCTGTGATAGAAAAGGTCTGAAACCAATGAGACGTGTCCATGCACAATGTAGAGGTTAAGGAACTGACAGTGAAATTCATACTGTAAATTCCCTATACACAATATGGCCAGAGTCACTGCTTATTGGCTCAGTGACAGACAGTACAGAAACATATGTATTAATTCCCATACCCAGCCAGTTGGTATTTACATATTTGGCTTATCTCATCATGACATTCAGTGTGACATTGGAGGGTTATGCAACTCAAAAATTCAAAGGGTTTTCATGGATAGCCATTGATGTTTGCCATACACAATATGGGTGCTAATTATGGCATTTTTATGAGCATGCTTAATTTAAAAGTAGAGTTTCTCTAGTAAGAATACATCTAAGGCTAAAGAAAATAGACCCTCTATCTGCTGAATGCCATACCCTGAATGTCCTTGTGGGCATGTCATATGTATAGCTAAATGTTCATCAAAAGTCCACAGAAGGTGCAATACCAGATAACAATAGACAACCATACATTACCATTTGCAGGGTTAGAATGGGTGAAAGAAAGAGGTGGAGAAAATAAGGGGAAATTCACACATGCCTGAATATGTATTATGTGTTGGCCTACACAATACACACACTATGTAACAACCAACACAATACTCATGTATCCTTTACATTCTTGTAGGCAAGGAAAGACAGACAGATGCAAGACACTCCTAGACATTATGCTAGAGGCAGTGAGGCAGGTCAATCTTTAAAACAAAACAATTAAGAGCACAGCAGTGTGTTTCACTGTACACTACCACATCAGTACTATAGTACACTACAGTATACTACCAAGTCAATACTATAAGATTGTAGTGCAAAAGATATTGATGGCTGAATGACAGTGCCAACAACATCTGTGGAATATGATAGGCCAAGGCAGATCTTAGCTGTAGAGCTGCAGAGGGGCCTAGTGGAGTATATGAAAGGGTCAGCAGACATATCATTTGGGATGTCTGTAGACTAGCCTACTGAACAGCGGAGGCACACAGCCTCTAAGTGCCAGGGCTATGGATAAAGAAGCAGCAGGCCAGAATTGAATGGTTTATAGCATTTATAGAATATAACCATCACTCTCACTGCACAAACCAGAGGCCACCAGCCTTCCAGGAGAATGCTGCTGCCTTTTTTCGTAACCTGGCCAAAGTCCTCTAAAATCACAACTTTGGACTGGAGAATATCTGGAATGTAGATGAGACAGGTGTGACAACTGTTCATTGTCTCAACTAAGTGATGGCCAGAAGAGGCTTTAAACATATTGGCTCTTCAACCTCTGCAGAGAACCAGTGTGACATTGGCCTGGGCTGTCCTTGCCACTGGAAACAGAACATATTTTGTGCTCCCAAGAGTGAACTTCAAACAGTACTTTCTTATCAATGGACCACTAGAAAGCATAAGAAGGGTGAACCCTTCTTGGTGGATGCAGGAGGTCCACTTCCTGGATTTCCACAAACATTTTATGGAACATATAAAAAGTGAAAAAGGACCAAACCTGTTTGCTTCTTTTAGACAACTATGACTCCTGTGTGAGCACTGATAGCCTTTATGCCAGCCAGGGACCACCACACTGTTCACACAATCTACCATCGAACTGTATATGGAAAAACTCAAAGAATAAAAAAATCTCTGAAAAGCCATACAAACAGTTCTGGCAACACCGGGATGAGGAATAACCCAGGGAAGATGATGGCTTCTGTGCGGACACACCCAATAAATACCTGGCTCATTTAACAAGAGAATGAACAGCCAGTGGAGAGGGGAAACCTTATCTACAGACTAATTAGCAGATAAAATTCACTCTTGAAACTTTGTGAAGGCCAGAAACAATAACAATCATGTATTTACCATGTAAATCTCTGCAGCGCTAAGTAGTGCATGGTTAAAATACAGCACAGTTTAAACCAACAGTAAGTTATAAAAGTGGTAATTCACTTAGTCTGGTGGAGATAACAAAGTTTACACTATCCACACTACAAGCACCCTGAGCTAATTATCCTCATTCACAGTTATTATGCAGTCCGCTGAGAGGGGGGAAGCCTAAACTATTGACTAATTAGCAGTTAAATGCATTCACAAAACAAACCAAGCCAGAAAAACAATAACAAACAGTCATGTGATTGCTGTATGATGCTATGTGAATTCTTGAAAGATGTCTACAGTATACACTCAGTGACCATTTTATTAGGTACACCTCTCTAATTCTGGGTAGGACCCCCCTTTCCCCCCCAGAACGGCCTGAATTCGTTGTGGCATGGATTCAACAAGATGCTGGAAACATTCCGTAGAGATTCTGCTCCATGCTGACATGACAGCATCACGCAGTTGCTGCAGATTTGTCGGCTGCACATTCATGCTGCAAATGTCCCATTCTGCCACATCCCAAAGGTGTTCTATTGGATTGAGATCTGTTGACGGTGGAGGCCATTGGAGTACACTGAACTCATTGTAATGTTCCTGGAACCAGTTTGAGATGACGTGTGCTTTGTGGCATGGCGCATTACCCTGCTGGAAGTAGCCATTAGAAGATGGGTAGACTGTGGTCATAAAGGGATGCACACGGTCAGCAACAATACTCAGATAGGCTTTGGCATTTAAACAATGCTCACTTGGTATTAAGGTGCCTAATGTGTGCCAAGAAAATGTTCCCCACACCTTTTCACCACCACCTCCAGACTGAACCATTGACACAAGGCAGGATGGATCCATGGACTAATGTTGTTTACACCAAATTCTGACCCTACCATCTGCATGTCGCAGCAGAAATCGATATTCGTCAGACCAGGCAATGTTTTTCCAATCGTCTACCGTGCAGTTTTGGTGAGCCTGTGCCCACTGTAGCCTCAGTTTTCTGTTCTTAGCTGACAGGAGTGGTACCTGGAGGAGTCTTCTGCTGCTGTAGCCCATCCACCTCAATGTTCGACGTGTTGTATGTTCAGAAATGCTTTTCTGCATAGCACTGTTGTAATGTGTGGTTATTTGGGTTAATGTCGCTTTCCTGTCAGCTTGGACCAGTCTGGCCATTTTCCTCTGACCTCTCTCATTAACAAGGTGTTTTGCCCACAGAAGTGCTGCTCGCTGGATGTTTTTGTTTTTTGCACCATTCTCTATACACTCTAGAGAGTGTTGTGCGTGAAAATACCAGGAGATCAGCAGTTTCTAAGATACTCAAATCACCCCATCTGACACCAACAATCATCCCACAGTCAAAGTCATTTAAGTCAGATTTCCTACCCATTCTGATGTTTGGTCTGAACAGAAACTGAACCTATTGACTGTGTCTTCATGATTTTATGCATTGAGTTGCTGCTAGGTGATTGGCTGATGAGATATTTGCATCAGCAAGCAGGTGTACAGGTGTACCTAATAAAGTCACTGAATGTATATTGCTGATTTGTGATTATGCTACCAAGTTTGTGGAGATGTTTCCCACATGCACTTTCACCACTTCTAATATCATATCTGCCCTGCCCAGTTGTTCCCTCATGTAGGTATGACATGTCATATTTTCTGGGATAAAATAAATTATTTGTGAATAATATGAGTTTTTGCTATGCAATACTTTAGAGCAAAATGTCTATTATTATTTTTAAGTAGTGTTACGGCCCCACTATGGGCCCAACATAAGAAGCTGTCCCAAAAAAAAGAGCAAATGAGTCGTTTGGCTGGTGGAAAACAAACGGAAAATTATTCCACAAAATTGTAAATAAAGGTACAGACTTACGAGCTTCCCTGAGTTGGAGGGCCAAGACATGAGAGCCAGGCTAGGCTGGTCTAAATGTCTTGTGAATCCTTACCTCTCTCCCATTCACAAGACACAGTGTCTTCCAGACCACTGCCTAGCCTCTACTAGACAGATGGATCTCTCACATCTTGCAGGGAAGCCCAAAACAGAAAAAATAAAGACAATAAACTAGGAAGGAAAAAACAAACCAAAAAAAGAGTGGACCACGTGCTGGGGAGCAACCACCTCTGTTTGTCTTTCCTAGGTGTCTCTCCTCTGCTGGCAAAAGTTGCTCCTTTTTAACCAGGTGTGACCAATTGGCTCATTAGCACTGATCAGCAGCTCCTTGACTCCACAGAAAGGGGAAAAACAGAAAGGGGAGGGCGTATAACAGTAGAAAAAATAAACCACACACACATCCACATTTCTGTAATATCATGATATTTTTACTTAATTAGGGTTATAAATAAATACCTACAGCTCTGTATGCATACAAACTACCTGTCTGTCAAATGAGATCATGTCGTGCTTATGCAACAGTCAGAGTCACATACAGAGTACTCCAGTCATAGGTGAGAAACGACAATGATATGGCAAGAGCATTTTTCTAAAGAAAACTATGTGTAAACTGTGATGTTTCTTTTGCTCAGGATAGCATTTGTAAATGTACTATCTTGTGGAAAGACATCATTATTACAGTTTGTTAGGTGTTGTTGGTTTGAAAGTTTACTTAGAGTTCAGCCAGAACGGTATTTGAATAGCCAACTACAGTCCCATTTAGCCACACCTAAACTGTACACTTAAAGACCAGGTAGCTTTCATTACTTCACCAGAAAGGTGCAGATCATTATCATTTGATCACAGAGAATAGCCCATTGAAAAGGGTCTTGGCATGCTGCAACAGTATGGTAATTTGAGAGTGCCAATCCTTCCTGGAATCTTGATGTGCAATCAAGGTGCAGTCTAAAAATGGAGCAAAAAGACTGTGTTACTTATGCCTGTGTTAAAAATGCGTCACTCACAATAATTTCCAATCCTGCATATCGTCCTTTGTCTGAATGCCTGAAACAACATCTTTGAAAACAATGGGGGTTTGAACTGGTTGGTATGTGTGTGTGTTTGTGTGTGTGTGGGGATGGGGAGGGGTCTAGCTGTGCACAGGACCTTGCTGCACCTGGCACCTACACTACCCTGCACCCTCAAGCTTTCAATTTCTGCAGGGAAAGATGCCTATAGTGTAATCACCTGTTTGTATGTAATATCCATGAATGTAAATACAGTTGTGGTAAAAATAATTATACTTTGGAAAAAATTTAATTCCAATATAAAACTTCTAATTTACTTCTGTTTATATGTACTACTATACCTCCATCAATTGCCATACATACATCAATCACCGTCACACTTTGATTCATGCCTCCTGTAATGTTATTATTTTGAAATACTGGAACAAAAACAGGTTATTCCCTATTTCTGACATTTTCATGCAGATTTCATCACAATAGATGGAAATTCTGTAGCAGGTTATCTTGAATGTAACTACATTAAATGACATTACATTACAGTCATTTTGTAGATGCTCTCATCCAGAGTGACAATGTGAGAGAATGTAAGTGCATTCGCCTGATTAATATGAGCAATAGTGTCAGACCTGGCGCTGCTAACATCCCCAAACCAGCTGGAATATGCAATATCACTAGAACAGTAATGCAAGCTAACTGTGGTTAACTAAAATACAACTCCTGAGTACAAGCAATAATATCCATGATAAACCCTAAATAAGACAAATGTAAAACCATAAGCACCGTAACCAAGAAAATAAAATTGCTAACTTCGGTTTGTACCAAAGATGGGAGTGTTAGGGGTGATGGGAACAGAGCCATGATGCGATCTGAAGAGATGAGTTTTCAGCGTGCATCAGAAGATGGCCAACCGTTCTGCCGTCCTTACAACAGTAGGAAGCTTGTTCCATCATTAGGGGACCTGTATGGACAGGCATTGTGACTGGAGGGCACAAGCACACATGGAGGGGGCAGTCAGTGTAAGTTTTCCTGAGGCAGCGGAATGAAGAAATCTGGCTGGGGTGTATGGTTTGGAGATTGATGGTGATTGATGATTGTATGGTGGAGCTGTTCCATTCACTGCCCTGTCAGCAAACACCAAGGTGTTACAAGATGCAAGCTGTTACATGTAGCCAGTGAAGTGAGGTGAGGACTCATGTGACATGATGCTTGGGAAGATTGAAAAGAAGTTGTGCAGCAGTGTTCCATTTTAGTTGCAGGAGTTTAGGGGCACAGGACTTTCCAAAGTTTGGTTAAGTTCTGGTGATGCTTGAATGGCGTTATGCATACAGTGGTTTTTCTGGGAGTGATGTTGACCTAGTCTGAGACTGTTGCTCATTTAATCTCGCTGGATACACTTCTGTTCTCTTGTGCAAGAGGTTGCTCCGGGTAAGTGCATCTGCTACATGAATGAAGTGTAATGTAATGTAACAGGGAGGGGGACGGGCAGGGAAGAGGGGAAGTGCTGTAGTCCAGGTATGAGAGTACTGGAATCTGGACTAAAAGCTGTGTAATGTAGGTGGTGAGGAAGGGGTGGGTTCTTTGGATGTTGTCTGGAAAGAATATGCATGCCGACTCACTGCCACTACATAGAAAGAGAAAGAGAATCAGAATTAGCATCAGACTTTATTTGCTAAGCATTCTTCTACACATACAAGGAATTTGACTAGGGTTATCTCTAGTCTTCTTGCAGCACAAGTATTCTAAGTAAGCACATCTGGGGCATCCAGATCGAGAGAGAGGTCTTGCAGTGGTGAGGGCTCGGAGAGAATGGAGCACCTCAGTCTTGGTCAGGTTGAGCTTCAGAGGATGGCACGCTGTGATGTGCTGTGAGATCTGAGTGTCAGTCAGAAGAAAATCAGTCAGAGGAAGGGTTGAGTATCACCCACATAGAATTGGCATGGGAAACCATGGGATGAAATGAAAGACTCAAGAAATTACATATAAAGAGAAAAGAGGAGGGAACCAAGTAGTGTAGCCTCAGGGGACACCAGTAGGAGGATCATGAGACGAGCTACCAACCCAGGAAACCTTAAAGGAGCATCCAGTAATGTTGGACTTAATCCACCTAAGGGCTGTGCTGGAGATCCTCAGTATGGTCAGGGTGGAGAGGAGTAGTTTGTGGTCTATGGTGTCAAAAGCAGCAGAAAGGTCAGGTAGCATAAAAACGAGAAAAAAGCTACTCTAGCTGACTTAAGTGCTTCAGTCATGAGAGGAAGGCAGTCTCAGTAGAGTGACTTGCCCTGAAGGCAGAATGGAAAGGGTCAAGAATGTCATTCTGTGAGAAAAAGTGGGAGAGTTGGTTAGATGCTGGTCTTTGTAAGGTTTTAGACAAAAATTGAAATAGAGAGACTGGTCAATTATTCTGGAGAGCAGAAGGGTCAAGAGTCTGTTTATTGAGCAGAGGAGTTACTCGGGCCGTCTTCCGGGCTGCTGGTACACAGCCTGTGGACAGTAATGAGTTAGGAACATGAAGGAACAACTGTCACTCTAACCAAGCTGAAGCAGTCAGTGGCTGCAACTGAAAATGATTCCATGGGTCGACAATCTCCAAGATATTGCACAAAAAGAACTTTTATGGAAGAGTGGCAAGGAAGAAGCCTTTGCTGGAAAAAAGCACATGCTTACCCATAAAGAATTTGCAAAATGTCACTTGGGAGATACTACAAAGATATGGCAGAAGGTCTTGTTGTCTACTAAGACTAAAGTGGAAGTTTTTGGCTCAAACAGGAAGCAGTATGTGTGGCATAAAGGTAACACCGCACATAAATAAAACCTACTCCCCTCTGCTAGAAAGTGTAAACTAGGGAGGAAGCTCATGTTTCAGCAGGACAATGACCCAAAGCACACTGCCAGAGCAACACTGGATTGGCTTAAAATAAAGAAAATTGACATCCTTGAGTGGCCCAGTCAGAGTCCTGACCTTAACCCCATCAAACATCTGTGGAAAGACCTCAAAATTTCTGTCCACTGCTACTCCCCAACTAACCTGGTACAGCTTGAGCAATTTTTCAGGGAAGAATGGCCTAATATAGCTCTATAACATCGTGCAAAATTAGACTTATCCAAAAAGACTGATGGCTGTAATAGCTGAGAAAGGTGGTTCAACCAAGTGCTAGAGAAGGGGGATGAATACTTACTAATTGTTGACATCAGTGCTTGTTTGTTTTATTCTTTAATGGTTTGTAATTTTATTTTTTTGGGGGGCTGCACAGTTGCAGAGTTGAGTGATTGACATATAAAAATAATCTCAGTCTAATTAGTCTAAATCTCAGGTTGTGGAAATCATTTGTGTGAAAAAAAGGTTGGGGGCTGAATACTTTTTCAAGTCACTGTACTTTACATACGCAGTAGAAACATGTAGGTGTTTGTGTTTATTTTAACTGTCTCTTGAATGCAGTAGATTATTATTTTACTATTATTATCCAGTCAAAAGTGTGAGGTATGTTTCCCCCAGTTTCTGTGTAAGGTAGTTCTTGAGCTCAATAGATAAAGCATCTCTGTTTCAACACACACACAGTATGTTTTCATGTTGGTCTCGAGCTTGTGATTACATGTCTCTCTCACTCTCTTGCACTCTTGCACTCAGCGTAGTGGTTCATCCTGTTCTTTGAGAAGCTGCCAGATGAAGAATGAGGAAATAGTCATATCTGGTATTTTGTCATGTCTATGTCTGAAAACTGTACAACGTCTCCTTTCCATTTGCCTTCACAAACACTACTTTGTTTTTCACTGTTGATTATGGTAAGCTTACAAAAGTCTGTTCCATGATGTTTCCTGTACAAGACGCAAATACCATGTGTTGTTGAAGAAAGAACAATTTCTTCACCACTTAACTAAACCAATATGTTGCAGGACAGATTTTATTTTTTGTACGTTTTACTGTCACAGGTTTACCTGAGCTCCCTGATCATGTAGTGCATTTCCAAACTAAGTGACTGCATGTACTTGTTCTTTTTTAAATCCTCGAAGCCAGGTAAAATAATTTAGAAAGAAAATGTTTGACAAGGTGGGAAATTGACTAAGCAGCACCTTTTGTGTGTGTGTTCAGGTGTTCCAGCTTGCATATATTTGTATAAGAATGTGAGTAGGGTTCATTACAGGTTGCTGACAGGGAGGGCTGGCCAGACTGATTCTTCCTGTTGTGTGGTATGTGGAAGGATCAGCTTCTCTTATTCCAGGATCTTTTGTTCCTGAGTTTTTTTTTTCTCACAGGAGGTTTTTTCTGGATTTTTGGTCAGTCCCTCAGTTTCGATCATAGTGGGAAACAACAGTAAATGTAAATGTGGAAATACGTTACATTTACAACACATATGATTCTTCCACATCTAATAAGGAGATCACTCTTTAAAGCGTACCCTGCTTCACGGTAGAGGGTGAGTAAATGTAAAGGCATATGTTTGTTTAAGATTGTTGCTGTATTTGCTCAGCCCAGTTACCTTGGGCGTTTGCTTTGTACGGACATTTTGCTATCGTTACTGTGTCACGTTCCTTTAGAGGAACCTGATCAACCAGATGGTGAGAAACTCAGTTGCCTCCAAGGGGTTGTGTCATGGCCAGTAATTAATTTGTGAAGATTACTCATGTAAAGTATTGCTCTGTATACATGCTAATATGTGTCATGTAGTAACAAAGCCTTTGCACAATAACTAAACAAATGTTTCTGATGGTTTTAAGACCATCTGGTAGATATGAACAGAGAATACTGTTCCAGTAGAAAAGTACAAAAGCACTTGCTTTCAGTTGCAATTACATATCAAAAGTAAAAGTATATTTTGTTATTGTATTTCTATAATTAGCTGTATCTGTCCTGGCCAAATTAACCTATGCGTCTTAGCTGAGAGGGCTATAATATCGTCCACTGGGCACAGAGATCTGTTCATTTACTAACTTTGGTTTGGATCAATACATTTTTTTCATGGATAGTCAACATGCAGGAGATCCATTTGATGAAGTAAATTTCCATTACATTTCTCTCTGTTTCTGTTGGCTGTCTTCTCCTGCATCTTGACTAAGTTAAGTGGCTGCAGAGGTGAAATAAACAGGGGTTGTTTGAGTTGTCTGAGAAACAGACAAACATTTCTTTTTAGTTTTTATTTGTCATGGAGAATAAGAGAAATATCAACCATAAGTGTGTTAATATATATGTATTTGCAAGACTGTGAAGGTGTTTGGAGGCCATTAGATAACTGACCCCAACACCCATGTCTACATTTGAAGCTCACCGAGTTGATAAGGTCTTTTGTGATTAGTGTTAAATGCCCTTTTGAAGTCAATGGGGGGATGCTAACAGCATGGAATGCTGTAGCCAAGTACAAAAGCCAAGTACAAAAACTAATCATAACTATGTTTAGGGGCTTATGTTTAGGGACATTTGAATTCAGTCTAGCTTAGAGATCAAGAGGTTGAGAGTGAGTAGAACCCATCCCATTTGTTCAGGTCAGTGGCTCAATGGCCCACTTCAAAATGTTAGAAAATGTTCACGCTTATGGGATGTTTGAGGAAAAGGGGAGAGGGGGTAACCTAGGATGCAACACAAAAGATTAGTTGCATTGACTCACTAGTTAGGTAACCCCCAAATACTTTGAGGAATGACTATGTCAGCGTATGGAAAAGTACAAAACCAGCAATGACAGTTACACTGGGGTGGGCTACTGGGCAATTATCAGAATTATAGAGTCACTGAACATTAACGCACCTAAACACAGGAAAAATATCAGTAGACAGTACACTTGTCCGTTCAGTGCCTAAAATTCATTCATTCATACTGTTCTTTAACTTTGTGACTGTGCAGGTCTGATGACATTCACCAACCCACTACTTTCCCATGTCTTCCAGTTTGCTCAGTTCCTTCTGTACATGACTAAGTGAATATTTAGAGTGTTTCCTTCCCACAACCCAGATTACTCCATCTGTTGTAACACTGCAGGTTGGCACATACAAAAATGCTTTATCATGGAACAATCAGGTTTAGTCAGTGGTTAGTGGCTCCACCCACAAGCTACCTAGTTAATTGGACTGAGCCAATAAGCAAAGAGCAGTTCTAGAACAGCCGTGTGTGCTCTCTTATTGTGGGAAAATGGACTGTGGCCTCCCTAGTAGGCCTATAACAAATAAGCTGCCATTTCCTCAGATCTAATGGACTGGTCCCCCTCAATAACTTGATGAGTATTATTGTTTAATACTAGCATCGTGGGCAGCCTAGCTGATTTCATCTTGTACGAGATGTAATTAGGCACATGCGTAATTTGTACAACGATACTTTTTTTTCTCTGTTGCAATTACCATTATGAAACGGATTAGATTAATTTACAAATAGTAAAGTTAAACTTGTCAAAAAACTTGTGAACAATATCTTGAGAAGATATTGTTTTGTTTATTCTGGTTATTGTTTTATGTTTTACTTTTGCCATCATTAATGGAATTAGGGACACAGTGAAGAACTCTGCACTTGGACTTCTCATTCTGCTTTTTAAGCATGCTTTTATCTGGCTATTTTGGTCACATAATCTGGGGAATTGCAAGTTTGTAATTGTTATTCACACAATGTGTGACAATGTATTATGTATGTATGTGTGACAATGTATTATCTTTGACAGGTGTTCATCATAATCTAGAATCAAGAACTCAAACAAGCTCAAACAGAGAGAACCTGGACTCAGTGTCCCAGAGCCGAAAATAAAGTGCCTCGCAGAACGTACCCCAGCAGTATGAGTGGGTCCCCTCCTACCTCTCTGCAGTGCCACCCGCAGCTGTGTGAGGGTCACGGCAGGTGCATAATGCTGAATGGAGAGCCCACCTGCGAGTGTGTGCTGGGATACAGAGGGGCATTTTGCCAGGACCGGGTCAGCGAGTCCATCCGCATCCCGCTTACCCTGGGGGTTCTCGGTGTCCTCGCTGGCTTCATCCTCCTGGCCATCATCTTTGTACTCATCAGGAAGAAGAGGAGGGCGTTCAAGAGGTATTGGTGACGCCACTTTGACAACACACGTGTTCGGAGAATCGGGAATCATGTTTTCACATAAATTCTTACTGTGTAAATTTTGTATTGGTTTCAGTGTTTCATAAAACTGTAAATAAAAAGATATCACCACATGCAAATATCATGAGCACATTTAAGTAAACAGTAGTTTTAAATAAATGATTAGTTTTAGGTGTATTTTCACATTTAAAATCAGAACATTTGTTGTGATTGTTTCATCATAATTTTACTTCTCCTTACAGCTGTACATTTACATGTGGTGTAGATTATTGTATAATTGTTGGGATAAAGTTGCAGAGTTTTGGAGCTCTTAAAATAAGGGCTTTAAAAACCAATTGTGTCAAGTTTTCCAGCTCAGTGAATTTTCACTTAAATGAGTATATATCAACTTAGTTTAGCTTTTTATATTATCAATGTAAACATTGTAAATAACTTTGCACTCCTGGAAACATAAAGCAGACTTTGAAGGTTTGAAATCTGAGAGAGACATTGAGATAATCAATGCAATGTAGTAGAAGTATTGAGGTTGGTTTAATTAGTGTTTTTCCAATAAATCCACACAGGCATACATTCTAGTCACCAAGTCGTTTAGTCACCTGAATCTGGGAATTTCAACAGAGTTATAAGGTGGCATACGTATTTTGAAAAAAGAAACAGGATATCAGAAAACTACAAACCTATTGTGATATTAATTTCTTTTTCAAAACAAAAGGGTTACCGATGGATTGGCAATGTGTTTGCTGTGTCAGGGCTAATCTTAAACATAATATTAGCTCATAATTAAATAAGACTTTAGGGGATTCGCTGGCATCTGCTGAGTTAAAGTATGGCTATTACACCGAATTTGTATCTATTTGTTTGTTTTTACATTATTTGCATATAATACCAACACATTATACATGTGTTATATCACGATCATAATGGCACCTAAATGGCATGATAGGATTGTGGTTCCACTGTTACTGTAATATACAGTAACATTCTTGCCTCTGTATCCACAGGAAACGGACACTTACAGCAAAGAAGACCACCATGGTGGACAAGGACAAAGATTTTCCATTATGAGACATTTTAATTGTGGAGTTACACAAGTTTAAAAAAATGTAAATATATTTTGCTGTTTATAAACAACTAGCTTACACATGAAAATCAGTCAAATATTTCTTTAAAATTAAATGTCTTCCCATTACATCTATCAAGGATGTTATTAATTCAATAGTTTGTTTGTAAAAATTCCTCTTTTTTCTTTATATTTTTATTGAGCTCTTTTTGTACTACTGCATCACTACTTCTCATGTAGCTTTTATGATACACACATCAAAGGAAAAGATAGTACCACTTGTATTTTTTAATTTATGTGCCTTATAAATGCAAAATTTTGTCAATACGGTAAGATCAAGGGCTACTGTAGGCATTCACTATTTACATGTAAAATAAAAGTAATTCAGTTACTACCGTTCTAGTTGGATAGATGTTGCAGCCTAAAAAACAGGGAAAAACAGTAAAGGGGCAAAATGAGACTGTTGAATAGCTAGCAAGTTAATAGTCTGATCTTCATTCAAAGATGAAATTTCCTTACATGTAATTAACTAGATAGCACACATGCTGATGGCGTGTCATTTATTTTTCTATGTTAGCAAATACAAAGGGTTTTCATTTAATTATAACACATTATATTTTAATGCTGTCAAGTTTTAGTGAGATGATACTTAATGCATCCATTTAAGAGAAACATTTGTGACAGGTGAAATGATGGTTAGCTAGGATACATTGAATACATTATGTGAGCATGGGCATACTCAATATCACTCATTGTCATTGTCGGCTGATGACACGGCTTGGATTGAAGCTGGGCAATAGTGCTCAGCGTATTCAAAGCAAACGCCTTGGCCACTGAGCAACTCGGAAGCTCCTGAATGCCATGTTTTTGCAGAAACACTGGGAAAAAAAGGAAAAAGTTGCTTGTCTTGGTTCTGGATCTGCTTTAAATTCCCTGATTTATATACTCATGTTTCAGAATTAAAGTTATTTCTGTCTGGCAGTTGGACAAGGACAAGTCTATGTAATGAAATGCTGAGAGAATATCAGTTGGCCACCAGGCTTTAGGAAAGGAGGTGTAGTGTTTCAGGGTAATAATATATGCTATTGTAATATATTGTAATACATTGAGAAATGTTTTTCATCCCAATAATATATTGCAAATACATGCAAAGGATGCTGATGCAAAGCAGAAATATATTGTAATATACCAGGACAGCAATAATTTACGTTTGCAATATATTGATTGAGTTAGAAAATATATTCTCTTCAATATATTCCAAATGTATGTGTTTTGTGAGTATTCAGAGCATACAACTTTGTACTCACATCTGAAGAGATGTGTGCCTGTGTAAGTTAAGCTCGAGAACCAAAAAATAAAATCTATGTAGTCTACTACACAGACAAAAGTATTCAGTGCTCCTAATTCTGTATGAACTGGTATGTTTTTTCTTCTTATATCAGTAATTGTTAAAAACAAGAGTGCAACACAGATGCATCCAATACCTTTTTAAAACTGGGTGTAAAAGGAGATTAAACCCAGAAATCCCAAAGCCAGCTGAGGAAAACTTCTAAATCCGTCTGGGTTTGAGCAGCTCCACATAATAACAGGGGTTTTGCATGTAGCAGACAGAATGTGTTGATCTAGAAACCTACTCGTTTGCCGTTAATATTCATCAGCTAGTTCTGTTTGTGCAGAGTATGAAAAGCTTCACATTGAGGCTATACAGGCAGTTCCTCTGGTAGTGGGTCATCTCTTCTCATTTACATTCTATTTACATTTTTTCAGTTGGCAGATGCTATCATCCAGAGCTACTTACAAAAAGTTAATTCAATAGTGTTAGGCATATAGCCATAAAGATGCTGAATCATCAGTGTCATACCTGTAATATTGTGCCATTTCAGGAAACATTGTCATAGTAATTTCTCTCATAAAGTAGAAACAGTTAATATTAAAACAAAGTGCCATAAAAACAGGTAAGTGCTCAGTTAAGACAACAAAGCCCAATGCCACTGTAACATCTAAGGTAACATGCACCATTACATTACATTACATCATTTAGCAGACGCTCTTACCCAGAGCAACTTACAAATAAATATTACAAGAAAAGGATTAGGCATGTAGATGCCGGTAAATCATTGGGGTTATCAAGTAGACACCTTCCTTCATTAGGGTTTCATTGTGTTAGGCCCACCATGCCTCAGGAAGGCTCAACAGTTAGTTCTGGCACATCCTCACCTCTGAAGAACCACACTGAAATACACGCCTCTAACAGAGCACGCTAATTACACTAACCTATAAACTTACCACTGAACATTCTAGTCACCATTCTACTAATCTGTTCCTCACATCACACAGAAAGAAATGCACACTCCACATGTTATACACCTTCTTTCCGACCCCCCAACACTATTCCTTCTGAACCAAATCCACCGTCTTCCTTGCTCTGCAGCCTCTGCCATCCCCTTAACTGCCTGAAATAAACTCTGCCCCCAAGTTCCCAGCTCTCTAAACAGCATCATAGTCGATGGTGCTACAAAACCTCTGCAACCGACCCTTATCGGACGCATGCTTGCTCACCATCCTCACTGCTTGACCTCTGCTGTTAAATCTACGTATCTAAACTATTACTATTTTTAGGCCAGCAAGTTTGCACTGCCACACGCTTCTATTGCTTCTTTTGACTAGCATGCTTTTTCTGGCTTATAGTGTCAGCAAGCTTTTGCCTGTAATGCTTATACCTTACTTGTATATAATCAAGTTTTATCAAAGCTTTTTATGTCAGGAGGGTGAGAGTTTAAGGAGCCATGAAGTATTCTGAATACAAAGGTTTTAAGTTTGCAGTGGAAGGTGGAGAATGACTCCATTGTCCTCTCCTGGGGATCTCTGTTCCACCAGGTCGAAGGGATGTGATCGAGATCAGCAACACTTCTATTAAAGAAAGACTGGGTGAATATAGGTTGGGGAGAAGAATAGTCTGGCAAGAATGTAGGGTTGGATGATAAATGATGAGTATGAGAGTTCCATTGTTGTTACTCCCCTGTAGGTTAGAACCAGAGTTATGTCCTTATGTCCTTTGATACATATTTTCTGATTAATTCCTAATTCCCATATTTCTGAATAATTGAAAAGGAAATATCTATTTTTATGTAACATGGTTTGTGGATTGATTTGATTAGAAATGAATAAGTAATTGGTAAGATAACTTACTGATTTAGAACACAGAACTGGGGAATTGCAAGTTTGTAATTGTGATTGCAATTACACACACAGGGCCACCCAGGACCAAGTTTGGAAAGCCCTGGTCCTTAAGGACAGCATAGCATAGTATGGGAGTAACCTTATAGAGAATCACAAGTAATCCAAAACCATGTATTATGCATTGAAACAGTGCTACAATAAAGTTGCTTTAATATTTGCTCTTTTAAACAAAAATATAGAATGAAACTATATTCTTACCTTATCTTTGCTTTAAGTGCAGCTTTTGTTTCCTCCATTCCATAAATAATCAAGTACAAAACATAGGGAGCTACTAAAATAGTTCCCACAAAAGATGGAGACTCTTCTTCTATATCCACTAAGATCCTTGAGACTTCAGTACTGCTGATGAAAGGACCGAAGCAAATGGGTGCAGAGTGTACAGAGTGTACCACCACACTGACAGTCAGCATGTGATTGCCTTGTGTCAGATTCATTGCCCCAAGGGTCCTCAATCAACTCATTAGGCAAAGCATACTTCTTCATAGACTGTCATAGGCCTTGGCCTACAGAATAATGGAGTTCCCCTGAGTTGAATTAGTTGCCTGTATGTCAATGTTAGGACCAAAACTTGTCTCAAATGAATCTTTAAATGTACTGCTGTGAAAGATTGAGGGCTAGTTTTGCCATTGCTTGATAAAGCTTCCTGGTCACCTTCAGTCTATCACCAGTTAAAGAGTGTACATGTAGCAGAGTCAATCTTTGGTATTTGCATCACTCATCCACTAAAGCATTAATAATTAACCATTCAGTTTGAGACAAATATCCCCAGATCTCCTCATCATCAAGCTCCTCTGTGGTGTCAAAAGCCCCCTCTTCTGCACTGTGAGTGACCTCATCTTGAATAAAAGAACTAGTGGATGCTGCCATTTTGTTCAATGCATTGGCAATTATCGATTCTTGGTGCGTTTTTTTAAGATTCTGTATTTTTCTACAAAGTGTTCTGAAAGTGACTTTTTCTCCACTGTGTGAGCCTTGGATTCTTTGACAGCAGACCAACAAGATTCCAGAGACAGAATTTTAGCTCATGGTATAACTGCATTCCAAGTGCGGTTACACCCAGAGAGGAATGCGTCTTTTATTCTATATGTCCATTGAGAGAGAATCTGCTGTTCTGCTAGCTGCAGTTGTATTTGTTCTTTTGCATCATAGGCTAATTCGTTGATCATATTATAAATTGTGGAATACATTTTTAACTGAAGCCATCAGGTTCAATAATTGGCAGAAAAAAATACATGATTTGGTGTTTCACTGTGGCATCAGTAATGGCTGGATATGCTGAGTCACAGGGTTGGGTGTGGAATGAAGTAAAGGCCTTTGATAAGAGGAGTAAAATTCAGATGCATTCTCTCTAAATTAAAAAAATATATATATTCTCATTAAAAATCTGTCAACTACTTTTAAAAAAGGAAAAGTAAAATAAAAAAGTAACATGTCCATACATCAAGTCTAGGAGGTATGTGTGCTACATGTAATATTGACAGAACTGGTAAAATTTGACCATCACTTATCCAGGACCTGGCTATTAGAGGGTACAATGCAGGCAGGGCTTCTGACTTTGACAGTAACTACAAGTAATAAAAGCACTTGCCCAGTATGCTGATGTTCTGACTGTTTATTTTGGATCTTCAGCTGTGTTTACTCTTGTGGATGTATTATTTGCCTCAACTGCTTTCATGCCTTATATACGGTATTTGTTTTCGTTGGCAGTACCTAGTTTGCAGTAAGAGGACAGTTTTCACTTCAGGAGAGACAAAATGTGCTGTGAGACAGACAGTTACTCCACATTCAGAGAAGGTCATAGGGAACTCCAGACTGCTGCACTGTGCTAATATATTAAACATTTGAATGATAAAATTTTGCATATTGCAATGGTTGAGGAATAGAAGATATTTTGTTCTCAAATGAGGAGGTGACTGTTGCATTACTGTCTCCTTCACCCTTGTGTTTTTCCTTGCTGCTGCCTTCCTAGTCTTGCTTGCATTAGCTATAAGCATTTCACAATGTATGGGACGATGTTTATGCAAATAATTACATTTAAACTGTAAGCAGTGAGCTTGCATGATGTTGCCTAATTGATTGTAAAATAAAGTATTATCCTCCCCCCAGATGTCCTCAAGACCGTAATATGAAAAAAACATATTTGAACTAATAAGTCAAAGAAAACCACAATTTCATTAAACACCCCACCTGAATGAAATGTAGAAAGAATAAAGCTGTGATAAGCAATAGTCTGGTTTGCATTGCACTGAAATAATAATATATGGTGTTGTATGGACCTGAGCACTCATATCATCCAATTGATATTTTTAATAAACTCTTTAATGTGTTTGTATTGCAAGGTGAATATGTACTCTAGTCTAAAGCTAAACTAGTTAATAATACAAATAATATATATATATATATATAATCACACTTGGCTGCCATTAAAAAAATGCATGTTAACCAAACATGTCATGTCAAACATGCATCATTTAAGACAAAGTAAAACAAAAACATTGGAAAAATTCATAAGAGGGTTTTATGTAAGGTGGGTGGGTGGGGGGGGGGGGGGGGGGGGGGGGGTCTGCAGACCCTGAAACTCGAAGTTATCAAGGTATTCATGCAATGTCTGTTTGTGGTGTAATTTGGTAGAAGTAGACTGTTGTGTTGTCTTTCCAGCCACTCCAAGTGACTTTCTTATTGTCTTGCAAAATCATTTCTGATTTTCACCATTGCATCCATCTGGCCACCATTCATAGCTCCTGGCGAATTACTTTACCCTGGTCATGCTCAGATGAAACTGTCATAGTCACTTGATTACTGCTGAACACCCCTTCTTTAAAATGATGACATGTGCTACCCACAGTACACATCTAGCCTGCACACTCAGTTTGTGTTGTTTTTGTAAGGTGCAATTTCTGTCTCTTCACTACACTCTGGCTGTCTTCTCAAAGACATGCTCACCAACCCTCAAGAGCACTGGATCCTTCCCTGTCCAGTGCTGAGTGTACTCTGAGGTCATCAGTAGGTTTCACCTGCTCGAGCACCAGCACTCGCTCCTCTGGAAGTGAGCTTTCATTTCATTTAAAAGTAAAATCAGAACCTTGTGGTCAGTGCAGAAAGTGAATTTCCACCCACAGATGAAACCTCTACTTTCCATATATAACAGCTAACCTCTCCGTATCAGACTGTGAGTTATTTCTCTCTGCAGGTGTTAAGGAATGTGTTACAAACTTGCTGAGTTTGTCTTGCATTTGGTATGACAACAGGAAGCATCACTGGAAAGCATCAGCTCCCTCTGTTATCATGGTCTACCAGCACCACTGAAAACTTCAGCAACTCCTTTGATTTTTTGAAGGCCTTTTCTTGCCCTGACCTTCACTGTCATTTATCCTCTTTTCTTAAAATTTTGTACCATGGTGCCAACAGTGTGGGTAGTTGTTATAAGGGGATAGCTGTTATAACTAACCCAAGATACTATGTGATCAAAGCATTTTATTAGCCCAAGCCTTCAGTGTGGCATAGTGTCCTGCAAGTCTCAAGATTCTCAAAATAGAAATTTCTGTTTCTGGTTTTTCTATTTGTCGAAGGCCAGATAAGTGGAGGGCATATATTTCTTGAAAAGGGCACTTGAAAATATGTAAAATGGCTTAGTGTTCATTTTAAAATGTGTTTTTTTTATTTTATTTTATTTTTTCAGAACATATATCATTGTGTATGCAGCAGTAAATTCTTCAAATTCATGGAATAATGAAAGTAGCTTGATCTGAGTCAGGTACTCAAGCCATTTCTGTTTTGTCATATTTATATACTATAATATACAGTGACCATATATATGTGAAATGCATGACAATTTAAACTTTCTAGAACATTATATATGGCCCACTGGGTCAAAATGCACTATTCAAGGATTCAAGGTTCATAACACACATATTGGTTGTAGCAAAAAAGAAAAATTATATGTGCACAATAGGCTGCAGTAAAAACCCAGCCCCACTTAACAAAGGTTGCAGTTCAAATTCACTGTGAGGGCATATTGCTGAGTACTCTGAACTCCTCTTCATTAATACACTTTTATGCAGTTTAACATTTTATCAGGAATTAATGAAGAGTCAAATGTGGAATGTTTACAGAATAGATAAATAATACCATTGAATCAGACATTTTATTTGATATCTTCAAGATTCCAGGGCTAGAATTCAAAGCAACTTATTGATGGTGTGATTTAACACAACTGTTTAATACAAATGTTTTAATACAAGGGGATTATGTTTTAATAATCCCCTTAATGTAGTTGGTTTTCAGTTCAAACAAGCCATTGTATTAAATTGGTCAAGGCATTCATCATTTTATTTGAAATGGCAATGATACCATATTAAATAAGTCATATTGATAAGCCCTACATGTATTTCAGCAAGTTTTCAGATAAGTATTGCTTAATGTTACTCATGAATTGAAGCATAATTGATGTATTGACTGTTTATGTCTCTAAGGTGAGCCTGGGAGACACACATTTAATGAGGTACTGTTTATTTGATTCGGTGTGAATGAAAACAAGCAATGAGTCAAAGACAAACAATGTTGAGGAAGCATTATAAAAGAAAGTACACTTCAATTCTGTGTAAAACGAATACATGTACCTCCCTTTTCAGAATTCCAAAACGTATTGGATCCTAACACAGTGATCTAAATAACACACAATCAGTTGCTTTCCTTTGCCTATGTGTGCCATTCTGTAAATCACGGAACTCATAACTTCAGTATGCCTTAATAAAGGCTAACACCAACCACCAACACATTTGCTCTTGGACATCAGATGACAATTAAATTAAAGTGGTGTAAATAACCTAAAGCAGTGCCAATTTAAGAACACCAATTAAAACGTGCAAGTTACCGCATAATTCTGTGACAAGGCTGACTTTTCTGACAGCAAGCTCACAACTACCGTTACCGATTTGCTTGCAATTTATGCAAATACACAACCCTTGCTTTTCAAAATAACAGATGCATAAGTGACTCACAGCATTTGGTTTAAATACCACTTCATACACCAATTACAAACAATAATAAAACGTCCTTTTAAATTTAGCTAAAGTACATTAAAGTGCGCACGGAAATATACTTTTCAGCATAACAGCATTTACTTCCTTTAAAGTGTAGGGAAAGACCACCTACTGCACAAATCCCCTATTAGTATATTTACATAGTTTATACACATATACAGTATAGGCTATGTTCGCACATTTTGAGATTTAAAAGAACATACCCGTATTAAAGATGGTTAGTAGAAAAGGGGAGAAATTATGTAAAGTTACTTATTACTGAAGCCAATTTCCTTAGCCCAGATATTTGAGGGAAATGATCAAAGTCACTCGCTTGTAAATTCATTTCATAGATCTGCGTCGTAAGGTCTGCCGGTGTAGGATGTGTTGGTGGACCGGTTTCCCGGGGTCTTGGCCCGGGGGAAGTCGATGTCGTCCAGGGAATCTTTGGAGTAAGGGACGCTGCTCGCACTGCTCCTGCTCCGGGTGATACTCGGCACCTCGATTTTTCTCGGCATTGGGGTTTTCGTGTGCGTGAACTTGGCAGTGGCTTTTGCTGGTTTCTCTCCGCGGTTCTTCCCGCCGCAACAAGAGCACATCACAATGACCATAGCTGCTCCGCCGAGGACTTCCATGATTCCCCCGATGTAACCAAGTACGATGCAATAGCCCACGCGAATGTCACTACTCGATGCTGGGATGCTGGTCATTATGTGAGTGTACCATGCGATTGGAATTATAGTCATGACGCCTGAAAGGAAGATCAAAATTCCTCCCAGGCCGGCGACTGTAAAGTTTGGTCGGTCTTTCCAACACCTAACTCCAGGGGTTGCAACTGCCAAACCAAGTAATGTGACCAACAAAGATGCAACCATCAGTCCCTGTGCCACGGTAATGATTTGCTCGGCGAAGTAAGCCTGGTCTGGCTGATTACATTGTATTTGCTGGGAGGTCTCGAAAGCCTTGCATATATCCCAGATTCCCTGCTGCAAGATAGTATCCTGCGACTCCCCCGGAATATTTCTGATTTCCCTCCAGTTCGGGGCCACGGTGCTGGTTAAGTCCAAGACCCACCCGCAAGGAGAGAGAACCATTCCAAATATCAGCATACCTGGAGTTCGCATATTGGCGTTTTTACTTGCTACAGCTCTTGCTCGGTCAGATTCGGAATGTGTGCGGCGTCTTTGCCCAGCTAAAACTTATTATTATTCCTGGTGAAACTAGGGGCGGTACCTTTTGTCATTTCGTGATGAAAACACAGCAAGTCATTCAGAATCGATGCGACAGGTGTCATCTTACAAGTGGACACAGTAAACGCCTGTACCTGTTTAGCCAGTCTAAGTATCTAAATTTAAACAACGTCCGTTTGAATTAACATTTGAATTTTCTTTACCTTTTGTCATTTTAAATATTCTTTGCAATGTTCTGTGTACGTTATATTCATTATGTTTAATGTCATTGGGTTTCATACAATTAATTAGCTGCAGGATCTCTTTTACGGAACATTTCTCTCAGCAGTATGTGCACTTCTAAAACGTGCTCTCATTAACTGTGCTCAGTGAAGAGTTACTCTCAAACTGAACAACTCTAAGGATGATTTTATTATATATTATTTAATAGGGGGCTGATGGAGTCAAATTTGCTTGTAAAATGAGCTAAACGGCGTGCTTGTATTTGTTTTGAGACTTGAAACTTACATGCCAGTCATTTCTTAGAAGATGCTTGTCTGCATGACCCATGAAACATGCCTTTGGAATGTGACTTATCTGGAGGTGTTACGTACCATACACACTTGTAAAGTTTATGGGGAAAAGATTTCTAAACTCAATGCCTACCTCTCCATGCCATAGTCCCAAAAGTGGTATGTTCGAATATTTTTGTGATTCAGCAAGTCGGTTCCATTGTGTAATATGAACAAACAGAGGGCAGTTGTATGTTTGGCATTGTGTTTGGTCACAGGGACTACTTAAAGCCCCTTTTCCCCTTTCAAGGGAGGGAAATTTGCTAAGAGAAGGGAGAGAAAGGGTGAGAATAGTAGTGAAACTAGTTACAGGTATTACTAATGTTTTCTTCCTCTAAGACAAGCTTCAAGTTTTTATTTTGTTTTGAGACTGTCTTAACATTTTTAATTGATAAAAAACTTTTCACCTTACAAAAACAGTTATTCACATGCACTAAGTACCTATTCTCTAGAAGTCAGCAGAAACTGTAGCAACTATTGCAAAAGTAAGTCTGCCATTAAAACTATTGATATCAAACTGAAAACAAGGTACACTAAAGAATCATATTACCCCACAAAAACTGAACAGGCACTACTTCAGAGAAAACCTACCCAATGTTTCCTGAATTGTTTTGAGTATTTTAGTCCTGTTTTTTTCTTCTGTTGAATAGTGAAACTTTGAGTATCGGGTCAGGGATGTAAGATATGTTTTATCATTCCAAGCCAGCTAAAGTATTCTGTTCCAGAGTGGTCAAACCTGTTACGCTAGTCAGACATTCTCAGAAACTGCTGTGTTCCTCTCGACAGAGGAAAAAACTGTATTGACAATTTTAAAATTAAAGTTTAATTCTGTTTTGGTAATTAAGTGATCAAGTAATAAATGTAAGTTAAATAACTATTATTAAGTCACAGCCATTTAGAGTTTGACCAGGCCCATTCTAGTGCCATAAACATCACAGGTGACATTAATGCAACTTGACTTGATTTATTCAACTTCATCATGTACTTGCCATGATCAAAAATGTAAAGCAACTGGTTAACCAACTTTCTGATACACAAACTGTGTTTGGGACCAAGAGCTCCTCTGTTCCTCATTTAAATCTGTTAAAAGCTCTTGCAGAATTGGTAGTGTGGGCTAGTGAGATGTAGCAGGGCTCATACTCCAAAGTTTGCCAGTTAGATTTCCAGGCTGGTCACTGCTGTTTGTACCCTTGGGCAAGGCACTGAACCTGCCTCAGTAAATATCCATAGGTATATATACAGATAACATATAAAATTGAAAGCCATGTAAACTGCTCTGGATAAGAGCATCTGCTAAGCAAATGCAGTCCAACTGGGGACTTAAAGGGAATGACTTATATATTAATTAAGTTTTGAGTTACTGAATTGAAAGCTAAAGCATTTACTGTTCATGTACAGTACTTATATGGATAAAGGAATGATCACAGAAAAGCATAACTTTGGGGGAAATTCAATATTATAAAATTGCTATGTTTTGCGCATAATAGCTGGCATAAATTCACTTACCTCGCCACTTGCCATATTTTTGTGGTCAAACCATTTACTGATCAATTGAACTGTTTGAAAGGTCAATATGAGCAATAGGATTTCTGTTGTTTAGTCTTTATAGCCTCGCTTTGATAACACATTTTTAGTTATTTTTATTGTTAATAGACTTACACTAGCATCCAATATGATGGCAGCATACAGGCCCTTTTTCCAAACTATTAAAACACACAATCAAGCCATTACCACATTAGTTGGAGTAGTTCTTAAACTTAAACATTCTTTTATGTTTCCCTCTGGCATTCAGCTATAAATGAATGTGTCAGGACTGCGGCGTCTTAGCCGGTTGTTTTGTTTTCCCTGTCCATGTGCTTTTGTTTTTCCCTGTGTTCCAGCCCTGCCCTGCTCTCCGCCCTGTCGCCGCCCACCTGATTGCCTGACTGTCTTCACCTGCATCCCGTCTTCTCATCAGCCTTGCCCTATTTAAGTCCTGCTTGTGTCTTGTCTCGTTGCTGGTTCGTCCCGGTTCGCTGTGTCGTAACTCACCGTTTGTCTTTTCATCTTGTCTGCCTGCCGGTTCTGTTTTCTTGCCTGTTTTCCCGACTTTGCTCCTCATTCCTGCCCTGTGGTTTTGGTCGCCGTGTCTGCTCTGGTTTTTTTACTCTGCCTGCCTTGACTTCGTTTCTGGATTGCCCTCTAGACTTAATAAACCTGTGTGCCCAGTTTTCTCTGTCTGTGCTTGAGTCCCTGCATGAGTTCTGACAGAATGACACTGCCATGGGTTTCCCAATTGCCCCCACTGCAGTGGGGCAAGGGACTTAACCCAAGATTCCCCCAGGAAATATCCTGCTGTATAAATGTAAAACATTGAAGAATTGTAACCTATGTAAGTCAGTCTATAAGAGGCTCTGCAAAGCAAATAAATGTAAATGTAAATCTATACTCAGGAAACAGAAAAGGGATGATGTTCACCAAGTAGAGATACTACAAATCTTGTTACAAGTTTAAGAAATTATTGGCAAGAAAATTACAGAAGCAACAAGTGGATGGCACAATATACAACATAAGGGACCCAAAAACAAACGCATAGTAGGCATAGTAAAAAGCAGATTAGAAAAACTCCAGATTGCTTAAAAAAATTGTCTTTTTAAGATACCTTATATTAGCACAGATTTGGATTTCATATGGTCATAATAAAAAGTATGCAGCCATTGTACAATAACCAACTGCAAGAATTAAGGTAAAAAGCCTTTTTATCAGACTCTATTAAATTCCAGAGAGGGCATCAGGGCTGTCCATGGTTTGCACTACTTTTACCTTTGTATATTCAGCCCTTGGCCGAGTGGATAAGGCAAAATGGGAAAATCAAAGGTGTTACTATGGACGGAGTGGAGCATAAATTAGCACTTCATGCGGATGCCATTCTGATGACATGCACCTTTCCTAAATTAATAGTGAGGCTGAGCAACCTTGGCCCTTTGGCTGTATAAGTTAAGCTCAGTTATGGCACTCCCTGAATTCCAAAATGAAAGCATTTAATCGCCTCCCTGGGTTTTTGTTCAAGAATTGACTCAGAACAGTGGTCTGTTGGTATACACCACATTACAGTACCAGAATGAAAGATAGTGGGCGTCGTTCATCAAAATGTTAGTAGAAACGGTCGTATTTTGTTCTTGGGAAGAGTGCGGACGAAAAATTCACGTTCGTAAACACCCAGTTTTGTTTTTACCCTTGTTCTTGTTTTGGTGAATCCCAGCTGCTTGTGTGCTTTATCTCTGATTAGAATAAATAAATGCCCCAACTATCCCACATAAGAACATTCTGACTTCCGAGTCGCAAATAGAGTCAATGCCGCCAAAAGGGAAAATGAGAAGGTATTTTCTCCTATTCAGAGACCCAAACAATTCCTTCAGAAATGGATGCAAGAAAAAAATATGTTGTACTGTGACCAATGGTGTGTCCGCGACATCAATAAAGCACTGGTTGAAAATAAGCACGACTTTAAAAGGGCTGTAAAGTCTAAAGCAATTTTAGATTAAGAAGTTTGTCCTTATCCTGTCAAACTATGAAAATGTGTGTCTGACACGTAGAATGTATGTTGGAGTAGACTTTACAGATGTACGCCGGGGATAAAAAGGTGCACGCCTGTGTAATTCATACTTTTATTCAAAGACGCTTGGTTAATTTAATAGACATACCAAACAAACAAAAAGTATTGCTGAAATTTGTGTCCTTGCTTTTGTGCTCTGGAGTCAGACTGGCGCCAGCAGAAAAGAGGAGTGCAACTGCAATCCATGGGGGTGGCCAAAAAGTCATAACTACTGTGTAGACATCGGTATATAAGGAGACAAGAGGGGGTGCACTGAGGTCCGTCTGGGGGTGCAAGGCACCCCTATAGCGCCGGGCCTGTTAAATGGAGCAGATGTGAAATTTGCTCGTATGTAGGCCTATGAACAAATTCCAGTTACAAAGAAACTGATGAATTCAAAACTGTTTGTCATTTTAATCATACGCAGGCTATAAACACAAAAACGTACATACAAATGAATAGTTTATCTGACCCACTGAGAGTTGTTAGTGAAATTTTCAGTAATGATTAATATGTGATGTGCAACTTAATGTGAGGTGTCATGCATTGTGTGCAATAGGAAAGAATATGCTATAAAGTAATATGGGGACATGTTGTCAGTACGGTGGTTTCGTAGCCGGCTTTGTTTTCGCTCTCCATGTGCTCATATTTACTGTTTTCCCCTGTGTTCCAGCCCTGCCCTGTTCTCCGCCCTGTCTCCGCCCATCCATGCCTGATCACCTGCCTACCTGCACACCTGCATCTCATCCCCTCATCAGACTCTCCCTATATATAGCCTGTTTGTTGTGTGATCATTGCTAGTTCATCTCAGTTTTCCTACCAAGCCGTTCTTTGTTCTGTTTAGCCTGCCTGTTTTGTGACCCTGCTTGTTTTTGTTACCTCGATTTTGCATTTTGTTTTTTTGGATTTGTTTGCCGTGATTTCTTTGGTTTTGGACTGTGCCTGTTCTGACTTTGTTTTTGGATTACGATTTGGATACAGTAAACTCGTTGTTTCATCGTGCCTTCCTGTCTTCGCCTGAGTCCTTGCTTGAGCCTCGTGACACATGTGTTCTATAATAATCATCTACTGTAAGAAGTATCTTAGGATAAACAAAATTCGAAATGCACAGCGTAATCCCATCTCTTGTCAACTCAATCTTTAAGCAGTGAAGATAACTGAGAACAAATTACAAACAGAATTCTCTTATTAGCAAAATTTGTAGTTGGGGTTGTTATGGTTTATTTGCTGACCTTGATCTTATTTTCAGTAAGCGTTCTCTAAGGGAAATGTGTTAACAAATGAATGTGAGCACTGATAAACTGTTGTAAACAATGGTATAGCATTGTTTGAGGTCAAATACATTACAATTTTGTTACCGCAACAAATATGTTGTGTCCCCCAATATGAGAACATCAGATGTGTTTTCTGGTACAATAGCCCTTGTATGACGGGAGGGATTCGCTCATTTCTAGGAATAAAGCTACATATTTACCAGGTTGCCCCCCTGTAAATAGAAATAGGGAATCATCCAGGAAGCAACCAAGTGGAGGTGTGGGTTCTTTTTCTTTTGTTGTCAAATCAGCACCATTTCTGTGTTTTGCTAATGTTTTGTTGGTTTTATTTTGTTTCAGTTGTGGTGTATGTAAATGAACTGAAAACAGTTAAATATAATTATTCATCAATTGTTAGTCGTTACTTGGAATGTTAGTAGTATTAAGATATTATTAAGGAAAATGTCTGAAATGACATGAGTACATACCTGGCATTACATGAACATAAAAGGTCATCTCAGGAGCACCTCAGGTGGGGTTGGAGGAGGTGCTGTTCGATTGAAAATAAGGTTCTGAGGGTTTCATCTGTTTTGCCAGGTGCTGTTTCCATTGCTTCCTAGCACTGCAGTGACTCTAAATGCACCTGAGAAACAACGGGAAATGATTATTACACTACTATGTGATAGTTTGGATCATAGATAGATAACATTTTACAGACACCGGAGTTAAAATACTCCTGTCAGTGGGCTACTAAAAAGTAAAAGCACTTGCTATCGTTATTGCAAGGTTAAACACTATGGCCCAGGTTCAATCTCAGCCAAGTTATCAGCCAACACTACAGGCATGTTTGACTGTGCATGCACTTCTCACGATGCCCAAGCCAAGGAACTCTTTAACTGCACAGAAATGGGACACCAGAATGAAACTTCAGCCATTCACAGGACCAAAGCAGCATTGGCAAAGGGCAATAGTTTCCACACCAGTGCCAGAAGTTTTATGAGGTAGTAGGAAAAACAAAACAGTGGCAAAATAGTAGACACCTGACTGTGAATCAAATGATATAGATGGTGCAAAAGCCTTGAAGTTTGAGCATTAATGCTCAAATGGTCGTATGAAGCTGTATCCTCTTTCTACTATCTGATATGATAAGAAAAGATTGAAACTTTTTTGGAGGAAAATTACAAATAAGCCCTTGAATCTGAGGCACTACATTTTCTCATTGCATGCCATGTTCCCTAGTGCGGCACATCAGTGGATCTTCTGTGAAGTAGCATTTGTTTGCAACTTTTCACCAACAGAGGGCAATATAGAGCTGCAATGCTTGCACAAGTGTTCAGTTCCTGTGTTCTGTTGTACTAAGTGTGCATGCACTGAAATTGAGGACTTCCCTCTGTGTGAGAAAAATGCAGGGACTTACAAAAAAGGCACTTTTCTTACGTACCTACACTTACAGATGAATTATAAATATTAAAATATTCAATGCCATGGACTTGAGTTTCTCACTGAGTTGAAACCTAAGCCATGCACCTGTAAGTCTTTCCATTTCCCAAAAGATGCAAAGAAATTGTTTCTTACGTTTTTGCAAATGCTTGAATTGTGTTTTTTGCACTGACATGCTATTCTCTTTAACATTTTGTATTGAGCTGGCAGACATTGTACATTGTTGGCATTTAAATTATTGCTATGTATGTTCATTCCACCATGGTGTGTTAGCAAAGAAAGGGGGATTAACACATAGTGTTTTTCATCATAGTGGCAACACTGCACTCTAGTTTGAGCTTTTGGCAGGTAAATGTGATTAATTGTGGGTGAGAGACCATATAATGTGAAAGGGTGTAATTTTGCCTGGTTGGGATGTTTGGGACTGTTTATAAATTACATCACCTTTATTATGAGGTAGTGTTGAGGTCTGAACTCAGTTAATTCATGAAATAGTGTTTGTAAACAAGTCTAGATTTAACTTTGTTAATACTTTTGATATGGCTTGTAAAGCAGAAGATAGCTGAGCATTTATGAACATGGTTGCTCACCACAAAGCGTAGCCGCATAGATGAATTGTTTGGCTTTGTTTCCACGTCTGAGGAATGGCTTTTTGGCTGCAAGTCTTCTCTTGAGACCACTTCTGACCAGACTTCTCCGGACTGTAGATGGGTGTACCACGGTCCCTGTGGTTGGTGCCAGCTCTGAGCTGATGGCACTGCATGACAGCTACCGATTGCGGAGGGACATCAACTTGATCAATCATAGAACCTTTTTGAATTCCATATATTGTGTATGACAATTATTTTGGTTTTTCATTATCATTTTAACATTTTCAATGCTAGAGTTACCATGACTATATTTGAAATGACACAGCTTTATTTAAAAACCTGTTTTATTTAGAAAACTGGGAGCAATGGCCAGGGGACTGTAGGAAGAGTAGCAATCAGGACAGGAGATGCTTTGTACATCCAGCAGAAACACCTCAGAGGAGGAATAGGTCAAAAGTCAGCTTTGGAGAGGCAGCATCAACAACATCTGAGAGGGCATAAGCTAAGCACGCCAGGCTGTCCATAGCAGGTGACTTCATGTAACCCCAAGCAATGCAGACACAGCAGAGAGGGAGAGATGAAGATGATTAGTGGCAACATGACAAAGTCCACATTTAGCTCATCAGATGAGGTAGTCCAACCTCTGAGACCTAGAATTATTGGATGCTGTATAAGTATGAAGCGATTATACTGACTCATTACTGAAAATTAGAATCATTGCAAACGTCCCAAAATTGCATACTACTCTGTTACAGCAATAATATAAATATGAGAAAAACAATGGCTGAAAAGCGTCTTCCAACAATGAAATGAATGTTTATCATTTCTTCCAATAATTTAATGTAATATGCTCACAATCAAATTTCAGGATGGTTACATACCTTCACAAGCTGCTAACATTCAGAAGTTCAGCAGGCCACACCATCATGGCGGATACTAGCTGTAATGACTAGACTGAATGTTAGATGTCTAGTCAGCTTGCCAGCTTCCTAGCTAGTTACCATTACGATTTATGCAACTGGTCAATAGATATTGTAATGTTTCCTCAGGCTGTCATGTCAAACACCTGCAGCTGCGTAGTGTAACACAGGTCTCCTGTGTCCTGTGCAAATTTAAGATGGCATACAAGGGTGTCCATATTCACATTCTTTTTGGATTACATATCCTGCTGACCCTCCCTATGAAGGCAGATGCCTTTATAGGCATCAAGGCGGTGGGCAGCTCACAGCAAGAGACACAGACTAACTCATTGTGTAGACATTACCATAAACACTTGTGCTACCGTAAACACCTTGCTGTTTAAGCTGTTTCTTTCTTTCCTTTTTTTTTTTGGCGCGCAAAACACATTCGTTACTCGGGTGTAGTAACTAATTTGACGAATCAAATATTTTTAGACAGACATCACTGATGAATTACATGTATTAAATGATTTTAAATTATATAAACAAATTAAATGCTTTGGAAGCACTCTGCAAACTAGTAATATATATATATATATATATATATATATATAACTATATAGCTACGGACGCAAATATTGTTGTCAGTTTAAATATTTATGTTATTATTCAAATACAACTCACCTGAAAAATATAGGTCGTTTGGTGATTTTACCAATCGTTAGATATACTATATATAAGCAAATATGGTAAGATTAGCTTCCAAAGCATAAAATGGTGTGTGGTAATGGCAATTACAGCTGTTGGGGTGTTCATTCAGATAAAGAGCGTAGGTTTAATACAGGACTCCTGACTGATAATACTGGTGGGACCAAGACGGTTGTTGGAAATGAGTCAATAAGCCTTTAAGAACGCATGTCTCAGCCCTGGATATGATATTACAGAACGTAGTTCATATTTATAACATACATCCAGTAACCATCAATTGGAACCATTAACATTACTTACACCGTAGGTGGTTTTTGTTCATCTCGACCCATCTGAGTTAATGAATAGCACACACTGGGTTTGTTGTCGGCAGGGGGCAGATGACAGAGGTTGCAATGCTGTAGTCGTGACTTCAACCCTCCGTTGCTCATTACTGAGAAACATCAGACGGAGTAACAATCCCTGTTGTGGCTGCTTAAGAAAGCCTCAAGAACTCGCGGAATTTAGGCTACATATTGCGCATGTTGCCGCAAAAGGGCATTCAAGTTCTGATTTTTGGGGAGGAGGGGAAAATGTCTTTTTCATTGCTACTCACAACATTTACTCTGATAACAGGTAAGCATGTTGGCTTTATGTCAATTTATTTTGTATGAGCACTGTGAGAAATGATTGAACGCATTAAGAATAACAACATGTAAACTAGAAAAAAGTTCAGCGTAGAGTTAATATTTGTATGTTTTGAGTATTCTTTGGATTTGAATCATGACTATGGGATTAAGACCAGAAACAAAAATAATAATCACAATCCACGTAACGTACTGTATAGCAAAGAAAATTTTTATTTCAACAGTTAACGTGGATTAATTACTAATACTGCTGCTACTGCAACAACAACAATGAAGTAAGGAGATAGGGGGAAAGCACAACCTTCCCTTATTGACTGATCTTTCCCTAAATGACTGGTCTTTCCAGTCAGCAAATAAAGTGTGCTCTTTTTTTACCACCTAATAAATACAAACATAAGTTAACAAGGTATTGATATTATTATCTCAATGCAATTGGTAATGAATGACTTTTTTTTTATTAATTCAGGGTCAGTCCTTGGAGCAACAACAGGTGACCTCCCAATAACCGAAACAACACCATCCTCACAGCACACAGAGCGAATCACAGTAACAACCAATTCATCAACAGCTTTCTTGTCATCTTCTGCAAGTGTGAATTTGACTGCCACTGCTGACATCAATACTAACTCAGCAACTCAGATAATTTCTGAGTTAAATACTTTAACAAATTCCTCTGCAGTAATTCACATGAATGCCCTGTCTGCTTCCTCAAGTCCATCGTCAAATTCTTCCAATTCTGCTGCAACGGCGTCCACGAATTCGACAGCAACATCAAACAGCAGCTCAACAGATGCGGCTGTTGTGTCTACCACCCTTGTAACAGTTCCCATGGCGATTGAAAGTTCTACTGCTGGTCCAGACACAGTGATGTCTGCATCAGCTGTAGGTGCAGGCCTTTTGACAGGAACTACTGTGGAAGCCATTACCACTAACATTTTTGCTGTGTCCTCAACACAACCTTCAACAACAGCAGCTAAAAAGCCATCCTCCAACAGTGCCAATCACATGACTTTCAAGTTTCCATCTAAGGAGCGGCACCCTCCTGAGGCTCTCAGTTCAGGTACATTTATTTTAATAACAATTTCTTTCCTCTCCATGCATTTAGTCATCAGATAAATCCTAGGTACAGTATATCCCATTACAATATTAAAAAGTCATGGTGTTTAGACTCTGCTATTCTGCGTAATTTACAATGCAAGTGACATAAATGATGCAGTCATAACTGTACCTATATTAGGAAAAATGCAAGAATATTATATTTGAACACATGAAACATTTAATTTGTGAAACCCATTAAAATGTTTGAAAAGTTAGTTAAAATAGCTAATGTGGAATAAATTGTATTGAAAATGTGCTGTGTAGAGTTGAGAGTGATGTGTAGTTGTGAAAATTGCAGGACAGGGAGTTTAAACTTGTTTACAGCTTACTGTTTAACAGTAATATGAAGTTTAATAAGTGACTGTTGAGATTTTGTATTTCCAAGCCTGTAATTCAATGGTTTGGGAGGTAGATAATAAGAAGTCTGCACTTAGAAATGACAGTTTGGAGAGACAGTAGAGATTGTCTGCGTTTAGAGGCTCCTCCCAGGGAATCTGAGGGTGTACAGGAGAACGATTCTTCTAACTCTTCTGCTGAACTTCTCAGTTTGAAGTGAATGCAAACATAAGAAGAAGAGGAATTAAAAACAATTCATTAAAAACAATGTTTGGTTCTCAAATGTGAAAAGTATACATATTATGCATACATATTTAAGAATTTCAACTTAAGAAGCATAATATTACAATCAAAGCTTTCACCAGTGCATCTAAGTTTAAACAGTTTTATTCATCTGCTAAAATATTAATAGGTCTGTAAAATGTTTAGAAGGGAAACGACTATTTTCGTTCCCACCTCAAAACTGTAATTTTTGTCAACCATGATAGATTGATATTGACTCCAGTAAAAGCATTGTCTTTGTTTCTTCTTTGGTTGAACTTTTGAGTTAGGGATTAACCCTAACTCTTGACTAGTTTGTTAACAAATAATATGACTTCATTGCAACATAGTTATAAAACCACAACTGGAATCAGTAAACTCTAAACTGCTCCTGAATCATCCCATACACTATCTCCTCTTGACTCAACAAACATGTCAGTAGTCTTGACAGACTTGGCCTCCCTAAAACCCTTCTTACACTGTAATTTAAAGATGGATAAAACTTTAGCCACTTGCAGGATGCAGTTGTTCACAAAAAAATATATACAGTACATGCCATAGTACATTCATGGCATGTGTAAAAAGCTACATCTGAGGTTGGACATGAAACATCCACAGCCAATTTGCTACATGGTATAGTGCAAAGAGGAGCCAGTGCTTGGAGTCATTGAATACTACCTGTTGTGCTTTGTGTCACATACTGTCAGTTGTGGTTGTACAATTGTAAATTTCCTTTCAAAAGAACACTGCTTCCTAATGTGAGATGCCTGAAAAAGGAGCTCTAATGACAGATTTAAAGTGGAGAGGAAAGAGGATGGTAGTTCTGTAGACTTGATTAACAACCCATCAATTATAGAAGACTGTGTTTGTGTGGTAGTTCTTTATTTTTTAGTTTGACTTGCTTTTTCTCTTCTAATTGAGTTCCTTTACCCAGTTGTGCTTCAACAACATTGTTTCCATGATCTATTATCACTAGTCCTCTTAATATACAAATAGGAGTCCAGTTTTGGATTTTTCATCACACTTTTGTTTTGTTACTCTGTATGACAAAAGCAGTTGTTTGTAGGGACAATGATAGGTGTTGCTAGTCAAAGTCCGGAACACCAAAAAGTGTTTCGTTACGATAAAGAAGCAGATTCGATGTTCATAGCAAAAGACAGGAAGGTTTATTAGTACAGCCGGCCGTGGGAACATCAGCATTGAGCAGAAGTTCAACAGGTATAGAATTCAGTTCATTTTTTATACAGTTAATAGCAGTCACATTTGCATGTGAGTTATGATAACCAGCGGGGGTCTTGTGGTGCTGTGCATAGCTAAACAGCTCCCTCTCTAATTGGGTATTTCCTGAGCCCTGTAACCTAATTGGCTCCATAGGGTTCACAAGAGGTGCCGTTCGGCTCCAGTAGCGGCATCGATTTGTATTCAAATACACATTGCTTGTCTCCAGCGTTTGTATTCGAATACACATCGCGTGTCTCCAGATCAAACGCCATGCCATTCCACAAAACTGTCTCCTAACAGTGTACTTTGAACAAATTGTATAAGGTTGGAAAGCAGAAAGCAACAGAGAGGTATGTACCTTTGTTGACCATCACTGGGGTACTTAATATGTTTACTCTTTGACAGAATTATACTAATATTTACAGTAAAAGTAATACAGTTAGCTCCAGAAGACTGTCATATGAAAAGTGCTCTTTGTATCTCTCCCATGCATGTAAATAACTATAAAGCTAGCAAGCTAGCACCCAGTCACTTAATAGCAGCCAACTAGTGAAGAGAGAAGACAGTGATCAAACATATTTAATATTAACCTGCATTGTTTAGTCAGTGAGATGAAATGATTGGCAGTTCTCTTTCCCATATACTGTCATTTTCATTCATGTGTAGCTAGCTATTTAGTAAAGCACAGGAAAGCCAACACATTTTCTTTGCAGTGAACAATGTTTCCATATGGTTGGACTAATTGAGTATTCACTATTTGTATAATTTCAAGCTGTGGGAAATTACAATGATTACTTGTGTGAGGACAGTTCTTTTATTGGTTGCTTAAAGACACCTGTTTCTGCCAAATGTTGTATAATTGTGCTGTGGCTGCGTATATCAAGCACAAGGTAGCCAACTGAGCCTGAGATACGTGATTTCAGCACCACCTCATCTATAACTGGCTATGAATGGCCTTTTAACATTGCCACCTTTAAGTACACTTGAACAGGTATTAGTGGAAACAAACCTTTTGGACAAGTGTTCCAGAAAACATGGGCATTCCTGTGATCTGTAACTTCTTCAGGGGACAAAGTCATGGCCTAGTTTAGCAGATTGTGTGGTGCCTGTTTGCCAGTTACTAACAGCCAATGTTGTAACTTCATAAGCTTTTGATTATTGGATGGAGTCAGACATTTTCCCTGCAATGGCTCTCACAACACTATTGTTAGCTTCAGCTCTCACTGCAGGGTTTAGACACTCACTTCACTATGTTATCCTTTTGCTTTCTTTCCGAACAAGTTGTGTTCCAAATGTGGAGCCATAGCAGCAAATGGAACAGTAGCAAATACTATTGTGACACTCTCAGCAGCATCTCTGTCATGAATCATGTCCCCCTCTCTGATCATCATGCCTTGCAAAGGTAATCATGAGCAGAAGCAGAAGAATTCCTGATTTTCAGAAGTCTTACTATGGTAGATAGACTGCCAGATTTATATAAGACTATAAGAATGCCTTTGTCCATTTACATGGAAATTCTTTCTCTAAGATCAGCACAGCAGCAAAAATAAAATGACAGAAAACAACAGACAAGGTAATATTCAAAACAAAAGAAGAATATTATTAAAGAAATAATAATAAATTAGGTTAATACAAAACTACCATTTAAAGTGTCAACTTGTAAGTTGAGTATTGTAAGATGATAGCAATTCATACATTTAGTCAACCATCAATAAATTGAATTTAATCATATAGGCAATATCCATTCACTGTTATCTCACATGTCCTTTCATTATGTCAGCTATAATGTATTGATAATTAAAACCTTGATTCTTGTTCAGCACAGAACATTGCACATTAAATGCAGCCTAAAGGAAGCCAATGTAAGAAGCATATGTTTTTCAGTTGTCCTGTTAATGCATACAGTGGGACCTGCCCTATTGATTCAAGAGTCTAATGGCTGATGAGATAAAACCTACCCATTACTGAAAAAAGACAGGCCCAAGTTACACAAGAAACACTGTGCATGTTTGCTTTGAAATAGTGTTTGTCCAGTTTGTGTAAGGTTGTGTCACCTGAATTGTGTAGTAACCTAATTCATCATCATTGGTCAGCTATCATCCTATCAAGCTTTCAAAGCTTTTTTGTTCCATTAATTGCAATTATCTTGCCCATGTATGCAATTCTTAATATAATAATAGTCCTATGTATTTGCAAGTGATATGCTATTTAGCGAAATAATTCTAGCTCCCCTCTGGATTGGGAGCATGTGTGAGGCTTCAGGCATGAAATTTTATCTAGTTTGCTGTTAGCCCCAAAGAGAGCAGGGAAAACAGAAACAAAATTATGCTTTGGCATGCCCATGTCTGGTGATTAGGAAAATCTTAAATGTAGTATGCAGTAAGTATGCCACCCATAAAATTTAATTCAAAATATCAATGGTAAATGGGAAGTTATGTGAAAATTTTGCATTCCCCTTTTTGTGCAAGCTTACCTGTTTACAGGAATGCAGTGCAGATCCACATATATTCCTTGGGGGTAAATTCTGAGTTTTTTGCAGAGAACATAATGTAAAAATCCTTATTTTTTCTTTGTTACATTTGCATGTTTGTATGTTTCATTGCTTTTAGTGTGCAAAAGACTTTGATCCATTTAGTAATTTAAGAAATACATTCTGGTTCCTCCAGAAACATCCTCAGACCTCATCAGTCTTCTGACTGTACTTTTATGAATGAACAATTCACACAGACTTGTGAAGAGTGGGTTTTACAAACAGAGAAGAAAAAGCAAAGTCAAAAGCCTTTCAAGGTAATGACTCCAATTAAGTCAATGGTCCATCAGTTATGAAAAAAATACATCACTTTCATTAAGATGTGTTGCACATGTGCACCACTGAGTATTGTGTTGTAATTTCCACTTCCTTAATTCCCTAATTAATGTCACCAACATTAATGTGTTTCACTAAAGTTTTCACCTTTTCTGCTTGATTTAAATGGATTTCAGTAGTGACTGCACCAAATGGGATGAACAAGTCACGTAATGCTTCATTTCTCCAGATCCTGCCCTCAGTATGATCTGCATTTTAATATCTACAAAGTTTGTATGTTTTGTCTTTCCCCTAGGATGACCATCCACTTGCAGTAGATGGACTTTTGGATGCCTCAGTCACTTAATTATTGCCAGACATAAGAAGGAGGGTGAAGTGAGACAGATCATTAATTCAGAAGGTAGTAGTAATTCAGAAGCTGGTTGACTTTTGATAATGTAAACAGGTGTTTATTTATTTACCATGCCGTGTACCCACCCAAAAAGCACTCTGCTGCAGAGTGTAGCTCTTTAGTCCATCTAGTGGAAGAAAGGGGATACAAATTTAATGTTACAATGATATTACAATGACATTTTCATATTCATTCTGCACAGCTCGAATGTCATTAGTGCCGTAAAAAAAAAAAAAAATCAGTTGAAGAAACAAATCCAGCTGTGAGAGCCAACCCTAAAGTAACTGTTTGCTCTTTAGTGGAGATGATTGAAAAAGAGAAGGCAAGAGTAGAAATGAGTTTGTAGAATGATTTCTGACAATGGGTAATTCCTCTACACTGTAGGGTTTTCCTAATCCGTGGACAGTGCTGTTCTCTGTGAGGTTACATCTGTTGCACTCACTCACAAGCACCATTTATCATCTTTATATTTATCATCAGGTTCCATTTAATCAACATCCGTAGCAACCATAAATGCCAACCATAACATCACAAGTATGTTACCTTACGTACTCAATGCACAATCGTAACAGTCTGTTGTCTGTTGCTGTCTGACAACTCTGAAAATGTGTTGCTAAAGCTAACTTTTCTAATGACCTAATGCTTAACTGTCACTTAGCTTAAATTGCTAGTTATTGTTCCTGTTCTTATTAATAGGTAGCGGAGTGGTGTCATTTTTGCAGAACATAGGGTGTGGCATAGTGACAGCAAAAATCTTCAACAGGAAAGGGATAGCCTTATTGTGTAAGCAAGAGAAGCAAGTTACAAGAACACCAAGACAACACCAAGAGAGGACCAAGCTTAATAAAAATAAATGGCCAAGTGGAGAAATTCTGCCAGCTGCCAAGTGATGCCTCTGCTATAAGATAATAAATGATTCAAGTATACTAAATCTTAAGCCAAATATATAGATTATTTAGTTTAAAGTCACTTTACTTTCATTACAAAATAATTAAGTTAATGGAGAGCATGTGTTAGAAGCCGACTACGAGTTATTTCAGAAACTGAGTCACTTTCCCCATTTATAGACTGTATTCTCCCTAAAGCTGCCAATGATGTCAAATATACACATTATGTCTGTGCACACTCATAACTCCTCACATTAACACATACCTATGTATATTCTCATATATCTACGGTGTTCTCAGTGGTTGTTTGTACAGGTTCAGGCACTTCTGACAGGGGATCTTGACCATTGGTCTTTTAGTTTCCATTTACAAGTTCAAATTACAAATGATTGATGGGACTGAAGTGGGGCAAGTGAGTTGGCCATTTGAGTACATGTTGTACTCAGTTAACCATTTCTTTGTAGACTTGGATGAGTGCTTTGGATTACTGCCATGCTGAAATGTGCATTTTCAAACAAGTTTGAGCTTTTTGACAGAGATAACTAGGTTTTAGGTCAATCTACCCTTTGGAGTTCATTATTTCCTCTGTATTAACAAGGGCCTCAATATCCATAGGTGCAAAACATGATAGACTCCTTACTATACCTCAGAGTGGGGATGGCCTTTTTCTCAAAATAAGATATGCCAAGCGTAATACACATAAGCATGTCCAAAAAGCCAAAATTCAAGGTCCTAAATGGTTCCAATTATTATGTTCATGTAGTTTGCCAAATACAGGGTGCTTCTTTTTGTGGTCTGCCTTAAGAGGAGGCTTCTTCCTTGCAACACAGCCATGAAAACCTCATTCATGCAAGTTACTTTTAATGGTGCTTTTTATATTATGTTGAAGGTGCCAGTTGGAGATCTCCAGTTGTTGCCTTTCACTTTTCATTGTCTATCAAATTAATTCTGTTGCAGCTCATGTTGACAAGATACATCTCTTCCTCGTGGGGTAACCATTGTACTGTTAGCCTTAAATGTCATAATAGAGGACACTACAGAGTAAATGGCAGATTCAGCTTTTTGTGAATTCCTTTATTGCCATCTCCTAATTTGTGGAGGTCATTTGCTGCAGTCTTCAGAGAGCTCTCTAACTTTACTCATGATAGTGCATGATGCTAATGAATTTCTTCAGTGTGTTACTTAATTGTATACCCTAGAGAAACAGCAAACCTCTAGCCCACCTCTTGCCTTTTGTATGCTGTTATCTTCCTCTTCCACCAAACTCATTGCTGTTGCTATTTCCAATTATTGGTAGAATGGCATTGTGCCATGGCTCAAGGACAGACATGTTTAAATCTGTGTGGCTATGTCCTGATTGGCCAGTGTCTGGTAGAGTCAGCCATGTAGGCAGTATCAGGCTCTCAATGATGGCTCTGCCGCAACATCATGTAAGTGCAATGACTTTTATTTACAGTGCATCCCAATACCAAGTACAGAATGATGACAAAATTACAACACTATTTACAATAGCAACTTGACAAAAACAAGCAATATGGAAATTTTTTCATAAATTGCAGTTGTCAATCAATTTACTATGTTCCCACACACGTTCCCCCTACACTGCAGACGTTTCTACTTGCAGCCCACTCACTGGAAGATACTACCACGTCCATGAAATCAAATACATGTCTAAGCAGTGTAACAAAAGACCTGTTACAGGTTAAAAAGCATTTGCATATTGAATAATTATACTTACTGTGCATAATATTTAACAGTCAAATATCCTATACATCTCTTTTTAAGACATTAACTGTTCTGTAATGGACAGTCATTATGGCGTCATGTTTGAGTGGCAAGGAACCACAAGACTATATCATACAATCTGTTTTCCTTCGCAGTGAGCGTTGTAGCCATTGTGAGTGCAGTCATCATCATTGTAATTCTGGTGTTTGGAGGTGCATATAATTTGAAGATGAGGTGAGTAGGATTTTGAATTTCATCTAAAGCATGGGTTAGATGCATCATATTTACATTCAGCTTCAGGAATGGTTAGCCCATTTCCAACATGATAAAACACAGAAAATACTGCATGACTGACCAGCAACCCCAATCACAATTGTACAGCTGTGGTAACGTAGTGTAAAAGTTAGGATAGGTTTAACGCTTGTGAGGATTGATATTAATTTTTTAAAATATTGTGTAGCATATTGTATGTACAACATAGACATCATAGCCCTGAGATGTTTTAAACTTTACATGACCTCTTGTTATGTTACAGACGGTCCTCATACGGCCGCCTCCTGGAAGACAGTGACTATGGATCTGTTGGAAAGTTCAACAATCCCCTGTATGAGCAGTGAGACTGGGGCCCTGGGTTTGGCCTTGCTTATGTCAGAAGGTGTCTGTGGACAACCTTGACTCCTCCAAACACTTCCTTATGGCTCTGATTACTTCCCTCAGATGAGACAACAACAATTGATCTATTTCATATTGATGAATTGTTCATTCTTAGAATAATTATTTCTTTTGAAAACTGTGTGAAACTGTGTAGCTGCAGTCTTCCTAAATGTAAGAAACAAACAATATCTATCAATTCTGTCAGATGTGCTGGGATTGAGGGGTTTTATTCTACAATCCTCATTTTGTGACTAGAGACTGAGAGTACAAAAATATTATTATATTTATTTATGATTATAATAAATAAATCTTATTATTTCTTCTTCTGTTTTTCTGTATGCAGCTTTTCAGCTGCACTTATGAAAAGCTTGTTACTGCTAGCTACTGCCATGCTAGGCCTTTTCAAGTCATCTTAAAGGCTGTCCTTAAACTTTTCTTTATAGTTTTTATTTTATTTATAAATTATTGTATGAAAATACTTCAAATAATTTAAATAAAGGAATTTCACAATTATATGGTTAAAAGTATAATACCTAAATCTAATGCTTAAATAAGAAAGGTTTTGTCCATTCATTTGAATCAAATGATCCTTGATCCTGGATATAGTTTTAGTTATGTTTTTTTTTTTTTTTTTTAATAAATGTAGTTCACTGTAGTTACCAAAATTCTTTTTGTTCCCTCTTAACCTATAGACTGAACACAACCCACTGCAGCAATGAGAAAATGTTTGCTTAAAAAGCCATTTTAGGTCAGTGTGGATTAATCACAGAAACAGTCTGCATCAGAAGACAAAACATTTTTATACTTGATGTATCTGCAATTTAATAAATACACATGTACAGCTATTCTGAGGGAGAAGCCTGCAAGCTACCTTTGTGGCGGTAGTACATTTTTAACCAAGCAAAAAAAAGAAAAAAATTGCAATGTCAATGAAGGAAACTCAAAGTTAAAATCAAATAAAGTTATTAAATGTCCAAATGAATAATAGTTATTAATAGTAACAGTAAATAGTAAATTAGTACATCATTACACGATTATATACATATTTGGTTAAACACATGAATGAATGCAAAATAATAAATCATAAATGTTTAATTTTTTCTCAACAGACATTAAAATAAAATCACAGGCTGGGAGAATGGCTGGGAGCTGGTAAAATGATGTGTAACTGGGACAAACCTGATAAGGCATATTATTGATGTTATTTATGGTGGGTTTTGAAAATTGCTACAAATGTTTGCAAATTATATAAAATTCCATGTTACTTGTTTTGCTCAGATGTGATTGTGAATAAAATATACAAATAATTCCACATTGGTGTACAGTGTCCTCTACTCTCAGGCTTCAGAAGAAATCCATGATAGAAAGTGTACTGTGCTGATATCACTTCATTTTTAAAAATGTTAATAACAGTAATGGCATGATGGAAGTTGAGAAATTCACTGCACCTCTCCCTAAAAATCTGCAAGACAAGAGTTGTGTGTAAATATTTGTAAAGATATATGATATAATTATGTAAAGTTATAAAGGACCCCTTAATAAGTGTATTCTGGGTAAATTGATTTCAAAATTATCCTTGGGATCAATCCAATTTATAATTAATTTCAAGTTCCCATTTGGTAGACCAGTAAGGTGCACAACTGATGATTTCTCAAAGAAACGACCCTGGCTGTCCTTTAGCTTGGTTCTCAGTGGATATTAAAAATAATCTGTGAGCTACTGTGTATCTTAAAGCGGTTTGCTTAGAGATCAGTACAGATGGCTCTGAAATGGGACATGCTAGTTTCTGCCAGTTTCTGGTCTATGGTTTATGTTTATGGTCTGCCATTGCTGAAAGAATTCCTGGCCAACGGCTTACTAATGTACCCATAACCATGAAACAAATCATCAGAGCTTCAAGGCATTACAGAGTCATGATTTCCTCAAAAAGGACATGAAATCACTTACTTCCAGGTTGTACAACTTGCAAGCTGCTGTCTGAGACATTAAAAAAAATCGAATAGCACTAACATGTTCAACAACTCCAGGAGAAGCTCTGTCTCTATGAGGAGAAACAACAGCAGAACAACCTCAGGTGTCAGACACAAGGAATGGGAGGAGGGTCCAGATACCATCAAGTTTCTGAAAGACTACCTTTCCAAATGGATTATGGCTTTAGAGGGTAAGGAGGTGGAGAGAGAATGTGCTCATCACATCGATAATGGAGACAGAGACCACTAATGCCAATACCACCACCAAACTGCGTAATGATATTTAAACTCCTCCGTTAGAGCTAATACATGTATTTTATGTACATTTTATGTTACTACAAGGCTTATGCCACTCCATATCTTTTGTATAAAATGAAAATGTGACCTAATCTGACATATCAGATCATCCAATGCAGTAGGAACATGCCTACACATGTTCTAGGAATAAAAACCTGTTTCTAGAACTTGGGACCATGTGACAAAGACAGCCTCAGAATTTATTGACAGGGTCATAATTAAAAATCCAGGTCTTTATTGATTGATGATTTCTTCTTGGATGTCCTTCATTGTCATATCAATGGTGTTGGTGCTTGTATGTATGTGTGTATACATATATGTATTGATGTTTTTTTTTAACATACATGTGAGTGTGTATGCGTGTACATGTATGTGTATATATGTCTATATATTTTATTATTCAATATAATACATTGATTGAAAAAAGCAAGACAAATGCTTTTTTGGCATTGTTAGTGTAGTGGGAGGGCTACAATGGACGATGTAATTAAGCATTGGAACAGAGGAGGCTGCAATTAAAGGTCTTAAAATAAAACTGAGATACAATTTGGTGAAAAAACTACTAACATCTGGCTTACTAAACTGTTCAGAAACCTGACCAGCACGATTGAAGTATTATGTTTGGGTAATTTTGATGACCACTCTTTTCCAAATGTGTTAAAAACTAACCAATTAATAAGAAGTCCCACTGAAATTCAATGAACTGTATGGGGTTTGCAGTACAGTGAGCAAAATATTTTTATTAATGTCAAGCTGTTCTCCAGGATAGCTTGTGTTGAAATGTATCAGTCCCTGAACTAGAGAGGTTGTAGTCTCATGCAATAGATGAAATTAAAGAGCAGAGTGAGAAGATGCCTTAGATGTTCTACAAATGAGATGGATATCTGAATCAGAATTAAATATGGTATTTAACAGTAACATGGAATAAATGGTACTTAAAGACCCTAAACTTGCATATTAACACCATTTAATAATCATTGCACAACAACAAACCATTTTTAGAGGAATAGTCACATAAATACATTTTTTGTTTTTGTCTTCATTCATTCAGCCACTTCCATTTGTTTGATCAACATTCTATTAAAATACACCTTATCTAGCACTTGAGATGGATCATTGTAACCTTGAAAATGTCTGTATACAGTGGAACAGTTTAGCATTATGTGGTATCTTTTAGAACAACATTGGTTTTGCTATAATTTCACTCTCCAAGTCATTTTTTCACGAATCACGAAAAGTAAGTTGATGTTTAGATTGATTGATTGATTTTTTATTTAAAAATATCATTCACTATTAAATAGGACCACATTGATACACACACACACACACACACACACACACATATATAATACGCAATGACTGAGTGGGTAAGGCACTTTCAAATCCATTAGGGTTTTAGGTTTGAACCCTAATCACAGCACTACAAATCTTTATGCACTGCATTTTCTCTGATTTGTAAATTGCTCTGGGAAAGAATTTCTTTAAAAAATGAATAAATGTGAATGTACAAAATACTCTCAGGTAATACCAAGCATTTTCTGATTTTCAGGCTTTTCCAGGACACTACTTAACTTGAACTTAGTTGAAGTGAACAAGAAGTCCTTTCCCTCTTTCTGTGGACTGTTGAAATAATTGTGATGAAAATTGCTTCATTTTAGTCTTGCACTACATATAGGAACATGACTAATTATCAGTATTGGTAATAATAGCATACGCCTTACACAGATCCTATTCATGAATAGCTACCAATAGTACGAACGTTCTTTCACTTGATGTCCAAATTTGGCAGGAGTTGTACATAATGATGTGATTCAGAGTGATAATTAATTGGTTGCTGCTGACACATGGCATGGCCCGTAATTACCCTTCCCCAGAGCAGTGCCCATTCTCCGCAGACTCCAGCCTCTTCCTCTTCTTTTCTCAAGTTTCTGTCACTTGAGAAGGATGGAGGGTGTAATAATCACACTAATAATACATATATTGCCTTCTATAATAGAGTCAGGACAGATGGCTTCCTCAAACAAGATCGTAAGCTATAATAAATAGCCTGTGTAAGTCTAAGTTGATGCAATTTCTTGCACTGACATACCCAATGGTTTAGTCCAGAAGCAAGGCATGTCATTTGAGCTGCCTTATGTCACTTTGAGACACTCTAGGCTATATGCATTAAAGACTGTCTGTGAAAAAATAAATGAGAAATTGAATGAAATAATGCTCCAGTAGGTGTAGCACCATTGCTGAAACAAAAAAGATCATAGCACTTAATCCCCAATAACAATGGCAGAGTTTGGCACAGAAGCTGTTCTCTGTGGCTTGTGTGTCATTACATTAGCATGATAGTTTTTATCTTGACAATGCACATCAAGCTGCATGATTATATTGTGATGCATAAAAGGACACTGTCAAGCTATTACTTTAAGATCTAACACCTGAACCTATGTGGTAAATAGTCATTTGAAATAGCACTAATTTGAAATTATTATAAATATAATAAACATTGACGTTTTTGTTAATGGTACTGTCTTTGACAGCAACTGCCATCGGAAACAGCAGCTAGAACACTTGGTTTACACATTTAGACATTGTTAAACAATCTTGCCTTTCTGTAAGGTTTGGTGATGCCTTTAAGTTTTATGCATATTATTTTTATACTCTGGTGAATGGAGATTTTGCCCTTCCTTTGAAGAGAATCATTCAAGCGAAATTTCAGAGGCCCCTGGTGACCCAATATTCTAAATACTGGTGTACATTCTGAATAAAAATATTTATACACAGAAATATAGGTCTGTTTAAATAAGCAGCTTGCTGCAAACAGTTAAAACTAGACGGAATATTACAACCCAGCAGGCTACTGTAAAATGAATCATTTAAAAAATGCTGAGGAACTTTGCTAGCTCTCCCTGCAAGCTGAAGATGCATTCCTTTTAAAATCTCCTCATACTTTGTGACCAGCCTCTCAGGTTAAGTTTGAGGTGTCTGAAAACAGTACTAATCAGTCTTTCCTCTACTGAACTCTAATTCTGGAAACACTCATGGGTATTAAGACCTCCCGCCTCCTTCCCCTGTTTCCCCATCTGATGTTGTTTGAAGTCCAGCTGCAGAGCAGAAAATGGATCCTGTGCCCATTCCAAACCACCCAAAAGGAAAGCACCATCCCTCTTCATGATGGCAAACATGTTATACTGGATCAAAGACCCCCCATTGCAAAGCAGTGACTTCCAATCCAAAGCTAAGGTCATAAAATACCAATTTTAATGTAATGTTACACAAATTGACAAAAATGTCTTCAAGAGTTAGACGTATTTTAATCATGCAGTACTCTTTTTTTTAGCTGCAGTTATGTTTAAGCTTCAAAGCAGTAGAATTTCAGTGAAAAAAACCCCTTATATTCTCAAGCTAAAAAAGAGCTCTTCTCTTGCATTGAGCATGGCAGTTGCTAAATGATGCCTTTGCTGATAAAGTAATGAGTAAAACAAATAAATCTTAGGTGTTCAGCATCACCACTCCTTCAGAGCACGGCGAGAGCTTGAATGTCAGGCATTTTCCTTTTGTATTGCAGAATGTGAGTTATGGTTATGAAACTGTAAATAAAAATCAAAATTCCAATTTATTTCAACACTTTTTTTATGACACTTTTGATGAATAACACTGTTTACACATAATTTGTATACCTTGACAGGATCACTATCCCATAAACTCCACACCAAGCCCAAGTTGGGGTTGAAATTGTTGGTAAAACCCTAGATTCATGTTTAATTTTACACTGCATTGTCATTTTAATGAACCATCATTATCTGGAGTTCAAACTGGGTTTGGAAAAAAACAATGCTTTTGGATGATGTACTTTGACTTTGAGCTGCAAAATAACTTTTTTTTTTTCAGAGAACCAATCTAGAATTTGGTACATTGATGTGTTGATCGGTGCAGATGCATGCGTATGAATTGTCAAGCCCCTTTATCTACATTACTAGATTTAAAAATTGTTCACTGTGTTTCCTCAATATAATAAGACAACATTTCAGTACGCTAAGCTGTATATGTCTCTGAGAAGGAACTGTACATGGATTAAATTAGCTTGTATTAGTATACCTATCACCATTTAAATACATTATCTCTGAAAGCACTTCACATAGAAAAAGGACAGTGCAGCAGTTACAGAAATATGGAACTGATGGGCATGGTGTTAAAACAAGGTAAGCAACATCTTGGGAGGTTTTCTTAAACTGGAGACCTGTTCTGATAGCTGGGACTGTGTCATAACACCAACATCATAACTTTTTCTGGTTGCTTCAGTAACATTATGTCTTTGATAGCCAGTATTAAGAACAATATTAAGAAGACTGGTATTTTATTTATGCATGTTTGGCATAAGTCCTGAATTTGGGTCTGATAATTCTGCACCCCACACTACTATATACCTGAAAAGAATATATACTGTATATAGTGTATCAGAACTTAAGGATGAACAGGTTGGCATCCATGAGATGTGCAATAACATGCCACAACCATCCACAAAATATGGTGAAAAATTAGGGGTTTATTGAACAGTTCCAAATACATCAGGATGGTTCAAAGTAAAAAAAAATCCAAAACAAAAGGCCAAAATACTCTCATCCAGTACAGGATTAAACACAAATCCTTCCTTGCATGACTTTTCCACCTTCACACTTCTCCCAGCACTAGAATTCCCCCTCTGCTGCAGCTGGCACTAAATAATCGCATTCTAATGGGCTCATTGACCTCATTTGTGCAGGCTGGGTTGACTGGGCCTGCCATAGCAGTCTGTCACCAGCAGATGGAGCCAACTGTGAACCAGGTAAACAGTACCACCCCTCCACCACTGTTCCCCTCAGCTGCCAAAATAGGCATAATCTTATTCACATCCTGATTAGAAAGAAATAAAAACATAATGTAAAACAACAACTGCACTTAATAATACTTTCTGCATTTTTCTTACATTCTTTGCATGTTTTTAGTGATTTAATCTGTGTCTCCCTAGTTTGACCTAAGATTAACTGCTATAAAATCTGTGTAAAAAATGAATATTTGGTTGTTCAACAATAAATATTTGACTTCACAGTTACATGTTTGTACTTAGATGCCCTATTTTAAGTAAATAGGTTAAAGTAGCCACAGCTGTGTTGAAGACCGCTGTAGAGGACATAGCATATCCACAAAGGATACTAATGTAATACACAAAGAAGTAAATCAGGGCTGAAGAATCTTCACAATTCCTGCACAACACATGGGAGCCAATACAGACTTGAGATAAGTTCACATAAAACTCTGTTTAAGTTCTTCCTAGAAGAGCTGTATACCTCTATTGCCATTGCAGCAAATCACAAAAAAGCAATCAGCAGCTTAAAAACCTGAAAACAAATCCTTGTAGCTGATGAATTAACATCACAGTCAACATATGTCATACTTTTACATGTACAACAATAACCTTTTTTTTCTAGTAAGGCACACCAGTTAACTTCCTGACCTGTGTTTGTCTCTTGGTCTTTTTCCCTGCTTGGTGTTTTTTTATTGCAATGTTTGTTTTTTCTGTCTGTTAATATGCTAACTTTTCAGTCCTGTGTCCTGTGTTCACTCTTTGTTTGAGATCACTCACTTTTTTCACTTTTTGCATTATGCGAAAGAAGTAAGTGATTATTAATGTTGGTAACTTTAAGAAGCACTTTATTTTGGAGTGACTCCATTAGCATTTGTTAAATTGCTAAATTTACAAAAAAAGAGTTTCTATTTGACAAATATTGAATTTTAGATTTCAATTCAATTCAATTCAATTTTTATTTGTATAGCGCTTTTTACAACACAAGTTGTCACAAAGCAGCTTTACATTGATCCCAGGCCTGAGACCCCCTGAGAGCAAGCCTAAGGCAACGGTGGCAAGGAAAAACTCCCCAATTAACAGGAAGAAACTTTGAGCAGAACCCAGCTCAGAGGGGGAGCCCATCTGCTTCTGGCCGGCACTGGGCAGATAGAATTAGAGAGAGTCTTAAAGTTGTACAATGTACTTTAAGACATTTGGGTTAGGTAGACAGCAGTAATTAATGACATAGTAATTATGAAATCTATCCTATAATGTCCGGTTCTTGGCATGCAGTTGGGTTGATCGGCAGGGCAGCGAGGTAGCAGGACTGTTCGGTTCTTAGCACGCAGTTGGCTTGACGGGCAGGGTAGTGAGGTAGCAGGACTGGAAGTCGGGGTGTGACGCTTGAGCTACAGCTGCAGGCAGGAGCCCATATACTCCAAAACGATCTCTACGTTCCCAAAGTGCGGTACTTCTCGTTGTTCTGAGTGGGTAAAAGTATTATAGGCGGTAGAGCCTTTTCGTACCAAGCCCCTCTTTTGTGGAACAGTCTACCCACGAGGTTCGGGGAGCAGACTCTCTCTCTGCCTTTAAGTCTAGGATAAAAACGCATCTTTATTTCAAATCTTTTAGTTGAGGGACACGGCACGGTGGAGTTTTGGAGTGTATGGGCGGAGAAGGTCCTTAAGATTTGAATTCAACCAATCTGTTAGCTCTGTACAACTGCCAATAAAACGTTGAACATAGGTAGCAGACAGCATCCTTTCAGTTAGGACACATAATGATTATATTCAAAATATTATTTTGGTTGCTAAACTTGCTGATGTTTCTTGGAAAATCATCTACATTACACCATTGACATTTAGCAGACACTCTTATCCAGACCAATTTACATCAGTTACAGTTCTTTTTTTTTAACAATGTCACAAATTTACACAGCTGGATATTTACTGAGGCAACTGTGGGTTAAGTACCTTGCCCAAGGGTACAGCAGCAGTGCCCCAGCTGGGAATCAAACCAGCAACCTTTCAGTTATGAGCCTTACTCCTTCACCACTATGCTGTACTGCCACCATAAACAGTCATGAGAGAATAAAAATGTTTCTCTTACTTGTATTAGAAACAAACTTTCTGAAATATAGAGTATTGCCATAAATGTTAAGATAATTATCAGCTGTTGATATTAGCCATGAATCAGTCCGCCAAACAGAGTTTGAAAATTGTGACAGCATGAATGAATGAGTGATATCCCTGAAAATTGGATTGCTTGGGATTAAATACATAGCAGGGGTTCCATTTCTGAATATTAATTACAAATTTTTAGAAATACACAAATATGGGATAAACTGAAATATTCACCAGATACTAATACAGAATAAATAGTTGCATATATACAAATAAATAATAGTAGTATATTTAAAAATACTTACTTAATTTCACTGCATGAAAACAATGTCAATTAGACAACACAATAAACTAAAACACAGAATTTTAAAAATTATTGTTGCCTTTTCATACTTTTTATCCTGCTGCTCTTACTTAGTCTCTCTCCCCAGCCTTTCTCATCATAAATCAGGGTTTCGTATCATAAAACAGTAAATGATGGTATTACTATACATGTTCTAAATGAAAACCATAGTAAAACAGATTATCAAGATTCAGATTTTACTGATTCTTAAGCTTGTGAGATGGCAAACATGGACGTTTCTGAATAAATCAACTGTATCCCTGCTCCTTAAAAAGTGTACATGGACAGGTAATGCAATTAACTTCAGAAACATGCACAAGGTGTGTCTACCCACTGAGAGCTTTTGTTTGGAATACTTTGCATCAGACACATTTTCTTTACACCTTGATTAAACCTAGCCTAAACCCTTTCCTATAGTGTTTTATATTAATTGTGATTACATTCATCCAAAACATTCTGAGAGTTGGCTGCAGTAATGTTCTTACATTTTGTTTCACATAACCATGGCGCACATTTGTAGCCTTGTTATAGACACACAAACAAGCTTAAACTTACTTCAATGTTGCAGAATCTGATGTTTAGAGACAATTTAATTGCTCAATATTTTAAACTTTGTGCATTTTTTCAGCAAATGAACATCAATTAACACAAAATAACATGGATAAATTCCTTAATAAAAAATAAAATAATTCTTGCAATATTCCAATTGAATAAATGTGTCACATAAGTGCTAAGATGCACATGTTTTCCTAAAAAGGTATAGGAAGATTTTAATGCATACTATAAAATTTACCAAAATACAAGCTTACACAAGGATGGTTGCATCTCCACACATCATTCAATCCATGTGTTCAGGCATTTCCTTGTGGCTGAATAATGGGGCTATAGGAGAGAATGCAAACTATAATCATTTAGGCAGTTGTTGTGCCTCATTCTCAAAACACTTCATGTACAGCCACAGCTTAGGAGCAGTAGAACTCTTTGGGAAAGATATTAATGTGATTTGGCAACATTTCTGATTCACATGAGCATAGCAAATACTTCTGCAAAATACGACACATATATGTGCTAATCTGCAGAGGCAGAATAAAACGTGTTGTATTGCTGTTGCTTTTCCATACATATGACAAGTTGGACTGAAGCAATTGCAAATCAAATGGCAGTTTTTGTGTTTGTAAAACTTGTTTAATGTGGCCTTCAGCCATGAGAGAGCCTTCAGGGCCAGTTTTAATTTCTTTGCAGACAGAATGGAGAGGCTAATAAACACTACAGATTACCAGGAGAAATTATTTTAAATATATAACAAAGCAGCTACTCTGCTATCCAGACCAACTTGCCACAGTCATGCTGTCCCTACTCACAGATAGATGCTGTCAACTCTTTGCTTTTTAGCCATAGGCTCTTTCCAGTAGGGGACATCACAGCCCACCAAGCTGCATCCTTCATAACTTGGTTGACAAACATGGGATCCCTGTGCAGGCAGAAGATATGAGAAGGGATAACCCGTTGCTAGAAAAAGGGAGTTAGCGAGAACGAGATAACTCATTGCTTGCATAGAGTGCAAATTGGAATAGCAGGTATGCTGTTGGCCAAGTTAAAAGTTGTTGGGGCTTACCTCATATCTATACAGCACCAAGAATTTTTCTGAGGTCTTACTCCAAGACAATTACTTTTGTACCGTGTAACTTGATTTGAATTCACACAATTCAAATTCAGTTCACACTTTTTTGCTTATGTCATGCTCATTTTCCTTCTCCATCTTCATTGTTCTGCAGTATTACATTATTGCGAATCTCTCAGTGGCCCAATTATACTTTTCACCATTTATGTGTTGTCTGGCCTATTTTTTTTAAAATAATATTCAGCCTATAGCTATTTTTGTATGTCTGTTCATTATAGCTTACTGCAAGGCATTGTGCCATACCAAAAGTGCTATATATCTGTGCACCTTGTGTTTACCAATGCTGTTGTATTACAAGTATGGTACACATGATTTAGTGTCTGTATGGCTACATGCCTTACCCTATTGAATGCACTGGCTGTAAATTTCTCTGGATAAAAGCCTCTGCCAAATGCATATATGAAATGAAAACGTTGTTTAAAATGCATTCAGATTTCAAATCCAATGTTTCCTCCAAATTTACAAGTATGTTGGCCTTTTTGTACACTGAGAGCATTTATGATATATACACCATGTGTTTTGAAATATACTTTGTGTCTTACAATGATATGCTGTTGACTTTGTGAAACAAAATTTAACAAATGCACAAAGTCATAGATTCGAGATACAATGTTTAATACAATTGGCTCACAACAATGTGCAACGAAAACAAACGTTTCTGAGAGAAAGGTTGTAACATCGAAGTTAACAAGAAAGTGAAGTTCGGATCTCTAGATACACGTCAAACATATTTGGCAGCAAACTTTGACTGATGCGAACGCAGCATCTATACTGTCTGTGACATAATCGAGCTTAGTCATGAATGTCAAAACGGTTTAAAAATAAAAGGCTGAGACGACATTGTGTTTTTTCATCTCCTTACATTAAATTAGAATACATGCGATCAGAATCGTTAATTATACTATATAATTACGGAGTTCCAATATCTTACTTGACAGTTACATTACTCCTGCAATATTTCACAGGTGTCTTACGATGTCGTGGCGTCGTTGGATGGCAGCCTCATCCACAGACTGCACAGGTGACTCCTCTGGTAATGGGCCATCTCCCCTCTTGTCCTCTGTCCGCGTCTTTCCCGTATTTCTGGGCCATGTCATGAGGGACCAGCAATGCGCGGCTTCATTAGGGCAGCGATATCCCCGACCTGTCCGGAAACTCCCCGGTGAAAGGTGCCTATACAGCTAAAAAGCCCAGGACTGGTAACGCAGAACACGTATGTCTGTAGGTACAGAATTACTGCATCGAGTTTGTCGTTAAAGGAGTGAAGTTACAGTAGGCTACAGTATATAAGACAATGTATCCTGGTATTAATATACTGGCAATAAGCTGTTCCGTCCTTTCGAAAAATAATTCAATCCAGTCACTGAAGACTCTGTCCGTCCAGCTTGAATGCAACATTAGTCTTACAAAAGCGTAAGATCGGCCATTTCATTTCGCATGAAATTACTTTTCCTGCCAACACATCATATTTAGGCTATAGAAAGAAATTCATTTTCCTTCAGCGTATTGGCACATACATGCATTGTGTTTTACATCGGTGTCAGAATTCGCATTGGGCAAGCGTACACGCTATTTCAGTTTAAGGACATTTCCTGGTAAGACAACGTCCTCTAAATCGAAGCAGAAAAACACAGTGCTCTTACATTCCCTTACGTCAATTTCTAAAAGTATCAGAAGTTAAAACATCTTCCCCTGCAGCAGTGTCCTTCAGTCCCATGGAAATGGTCCTGCGCATGGTCTAAAAATTGCGTGAGATACAGGAATATTCTCCCCAACCTTATCTATGTATAAAATATGTTCGGGGGGTTCTAGGGTGAAACATTAACGTGACTCACATAATAATTCTGAAAATGCATATCTATGAAAGATACGAATGCATTCATTGTTGTCTCTTAATAGCAGTAAAGTGTATTTTTCACTCTGCCTCCAATTTTCCATCTCAGCTGGAATTTTTTCTTGCTGTAAAAATGAACTACACTGCGATCTGTCCTTGTTGCGTGCGTGGAGGCAAATTAACATGAGTCAAACGGGGTTGTCTAATAGTGCTGACATTGCACGTTTTTCGTTTTCATCTCTTGAAGTGATGCGTTGCGACTGCGGCACTCACTGCAGATCCCGCTCTCATAGCTCCGTTTGGAGTCGATAGGTGTAAACATTATTAGGTGGCAGGTCTCATATAATAGGCCCTACCTGTTTTAAATTGTTTTTAATAAACACAACAATCACTCAAGCATAGCCAATTCGTATTGTTTTATTGAAGAGCAAGAATAATGCATTGTTGAAGAAATCTATGTCCTGATACGACCATCAAAGCTTAATTTCATGTAGCCGTACGTGTTCTTGTTGAGTTGATTTGTACAAAATACAGAAAAATAATCTTCTCCATTAATGCCATTAGAAACTGTACTGCGCAAATATCATTGGAAGTAACCACTGGCGAACAGCTGTTATTTTAATACACTGAAGTAGGCTACTATGCATTTCCAGTTAAAATAAAAATAAACTCATTCATATTCAACCTTGTCTTAGGCTATTTTTTGCAGATAAATTAAAAAGTCCGTCGGATGTCCATGGTAATGATATAATAATAAAAAAGAGATCATGTCAAATAACGAAGAATAACTTACGAGGTCGCATGTGACGATTTATACTTAAATGTTTAAACAGTTTTAATCACCTATGCGCCTCCTTCTAGGATACATAACTGCATGCCTCGTCCGCGTAGCTGAATATTTGAAAAGATGTCGCAATCTCCTCTCTGAAGACGACGTCAAGCTCATTGAATTTTTTCTGACCAATCGAATGCATTGTTTAGATTCTACGGGAGCCGAAAAGGGTCTATCCTTGCCTCACCACGATCCCCCCATACTTATCATAACGCATTCCGCTTTGTTAACGGCTCCTTCTTCCTGTTTCTTTAATAACGCTGACATGGAAACCTCAATGCAGTTGCAGTATGATGTCTATCATGAGCGGCAGGTTCAGCAGTATAAGCACCAGCACTGCTGCGGACAGAAGGAGAGCCTTATCACACAGCGCAATAAGTGCTGCAACTGCAATTACTGTAGCCTATCCGCGATACAAGCAAAAGACTTCATTTCCTTCGCCCTTCGCGCACCTTAGTCAGATTTCATGGAAATCATTAAAATTTTAAAAAGAAGGTTTTCAGCTCAGCGGCGGCGAGTTTACAGCTTCGAGTCATGGTAGTTAACTCAGACAAACCCTCATTATTACCAGCCGGGCAGTCGGCAGTAGTTAGGACGGTCCGATCAGGAGCCAGTGGTAGATACGTAAAGAAACAGCCATGAGCAGCTGCAGATTCAACGGTGGCGTGATGCGGCCGCTCAGCAACTTCAGCGCTTCCCGCAGAAACCTGCACGAGTTTGACTTGGAGTCACAGCCCTTGCAGCCCATGTCTACAACTGATGCGTCTGAAATTGCAGTTTCAAAACCGGATCATAACTCAACCAGCCTGATGCCTCACGTACCGGCTGAGGGAGGTGGAGGATGTAGCAGCAGTGGGAACAAGCCGGGTAAAAAGAAAAATCAGAACATTGGGCAAAAGCTTGGTCACAGAAGAGCCTTATTTGAAAAGAGAAAGCGTCTGAGTGACTACGCTTTGATCTTTGGGATGTTTGGGATCGTTGTTATGGTTATAGAAACGGAACTCTCCTGGGGAGCCTACGGAAAGGTACGTGACCAGATTCCTAGGAATTTAGACCCTTTATAAATATGTGTTTCTGTTACTTTATTAGCGAAATAAACCACTTTTTTGGGTTAAAGTAGCATTTTAATATTGATGCGTAGAAGACTAGGTGCACAGCTTTAGAGACTATGCAGATTATTCAACTATTATAGAAGTCATATGGCAAGCTGGAGGCATGCATGCACGAACGTTCCAGTTCGTTTTAAATGTTGTGAAGTTAGGAAACACTCCCAATTTTTATAATGAGTTCAACTTTTATTCACATATACTCATCATACACTTAGGTCTATATATGTAAATATGTTTTGCCAAATGTTTAAAAATAATACTTAATACTAATTTGATAACAATTTGTAACAATGTGCATACATGAAGGGCTGTTCAGATTTTTTCTTTAAGGGTAGTTTTTACACAAGTTACAAGTAGCTCTAGTTGTTTGTGAAATGGGCAGTATTTGAAAGTGCTGTGTTGTCACAATTTTTCTTTTCTTTCTTTTTTACAGGAGTCCCTTTATTCATTAGCTCTTAAATGCCTGATTAGCCTTTCTACAATCATTCTTCTTGGTCTGATTGTCATATACCATGCAAGGGAAATTCAGGTATGTACATTCAATGTCACCAGAATGAATAGGGATTATTATTTTCATTGGTATTAGTATTAATACTGATGTTGTGAACATGACATCCCAAGAGCAGCGGGTTGTTGTAGTCAAAGAGAAGCTACTTATTTGTGGGTAGGGTTTCCAAGTAGCCTACTGTGTTATAAATAATTTAAAGGTTACTTGGGGACAACTTAAAAGATTACACATGCATCAGCTGCGCGTGCAGGGTTAACTGGATGATGTATGGGATGCATTGCTTACTTGATTTAACCCAATAGGCCTATGTGGCACTTGAAAAAACCTCAATCTTGTGGGCTTTAATGAGAACAGGGTTGAAATATTTACCGCATTGCTCATGTCATCATATTTCTGATTATTTTGGGTTGAACTGAGGATTTTAATTTGCTGGTTTACAATAATAATTGCATTATTTTTCAACTTATGTGCATACTTTTTTATGTAAGTTAAGGGTAAATTCAAAAGGCAGATATTAAGTAATAAAGAAGTAAAGAAAAGCTGAATGTGAAAGAAAAGGATCTGTATTTTGTTTCTTAAGACAAAAGTAAAAGTTCAAACAACTGTTTCCTCTTGTCTAGTCATCGTTTCCTACTCATTCACCTGTTAAACATCGAAGCATTGAGTTGAATGTTTGTGAATATAATTGTGTGTGGAAACTAATACCCCATTCACACTTGCAAACTTCATTTGGAACATTTTGTTAGGAGCCAACAAGCCTTAAATGTGAAAGCAAAAGTAATTAGCATGTGGCTCTTGCTATGTTTTCTGTCTCTTATTGTCCTCTTGTTAGGTATAATAGGGCCCACAAATGATTACTGGTGGCTTTTTGTGTAAGCAATACACTAAATAATGTCAAGCATGAAAGCACCATTGCATGTTCCCATAAACCCAATCAAGCTTTGCTTTTGTATAAGTTATACCTGACTGTTTACCTTGTGACTTGTCAAAGTGGGAACAAATGGACTAATGATAAAGTGAGAAAATATGGAGACATTTACTTAGATAATAATACTTAATTTGGTTTTCCCTTTTGACCAATTTTTCAGGTTTCAGACTTCATTGTTTCTTCATTGTTTCTAACACAGCTGGAAGTAATGGGTAGCTAGCTCACATGACTAATTAGCTATGAGACAAACTACAGGAAAATTTGTTTTATGAGGTAGAAGAAATGACTAGCTCACTGATTTTACAAAAGCAAGAAAAAAGGCTATATAAATCAACAGAAAAAGTTAAATATCTTATCCGAACAAACAGTTTTACATGCTTTTTCCCAATTTATTATTGCAGCTGCAATCCTAATGTTTAGTAATCACCAGTTGGATACTGTCCTCTTCTCAGTAGGACAACCACTGTACTCATACAGTAGCACTGGGGTGTAATGAATGCAGTCCTCTGATACATTGCCAACCATGACTGCTTTCCACTGTGCAAGTCATCCGAGAAACCTGAAAGTGCCTAATGAGTCACAGGGTGGCATTTTACTCCCCTGCTGTGCGATCCCAGTCATTATCGGTGAATGACACGGCTGGGATTACACCAAACTGTAGGTCAGCTTGCACTCAAAGTGAGAGCCTTAACCACTGAGCTACTCAAGAGCACCCAACATGTGAATGGTTGACTGGTGCATGATAACTTACTTGTAGGAAAAAAAGCGGAAGTGAATCTGCACATTATGTGATGTAAATCGGTTCTAAATTACACTATATTAGTTCATTTTTCATTGATCTGGAAAATAATGTCAGCCAAACTCTTAGGCTAAGTCTCAAAAGGGTGTTTATGGAGGGTTTTCTGGAAAAACCTGTCTGTTCACAACTTTAAGATGAATGCTAGGGAGCAAGTCACCCTGCATTTTTAACAGCAGTACATTATCTTTGACAGTGATGAGAGAGCTGCTTCATTCCCTTGTGATTAAGAGCAGTGTGAAAGAGAGGCTAGGTGGAATATCAGGTACATTGTCGTATATGCATCCCTGTCATCTTGTATTGTGGATCAAGTGAGAACGCAGTGTAGGAAGCTTGCAGAGAGTAACCACCTCCTGTCAAACCTTATTTGTGGTCATCAGAAAGGAATTTAGAGGGCGCTAACTTGACAATGTTGGTATTTTACCTGTAGACATGGATGTGGTGTATGTTGACTAATATTAGGTAGAGGTTTAATGTCTGTACACTGTTTCTCAAAAAGACTGCAATCGAAAAGTCAAAATAAAAATTGATATGCGCAGGTTTCTCCTTACCATATTATTTATGGATTTAGGTTGGCAATTAATGGTGCAAAAGGTGCAAAAGTTTTCTCAGTACATGTTATTCAATTTGACGCTGAAGCAAAGTTAAAATTAAAATTAAAAATTAGTATATAAAATTAAATACTAAGTATAAGTAAATAGTATGATAATGATTAAATATGAAACATTGTTTATGCTAACCTCTTCAACCAATCTTCTGTAGAATTTAATCATATTTTTATCATATTTTATATTATTTTGTACACTATCCACCAGTGAATATTTAGTTATATCAGGACATTTAGTTAAAATCATGACAGAAAGCTGTCACTAAGAATGCACAGTGATAATGGTAATGGAACATGTTTTCAAAATTCCCATCACTAAACATGTTAATTGTTGTTATATGCTTTGTCTGATGGCTCATGTAATTATAGGTGATTTTGTAGATTATTGTATGATTATTGATTCTTTGAATTGTCTGGTGTTCTTATTTTGACAATATTGAAACAATGTATACAGTGGGCTCACTAAAGGCTCAGCCAACAGGGCTCTCACCTTGAGTACAAGCTGAATCATATGGGTCGGCTTCAGAACCCACTGCATTATCCACTGACAGTGAGTCAGCAGTGGAACAGGGGTGGGTATGTTGGCCAGGATATCCGCAATTTGTTAGGCACTCCTGAGATGATGGCAGTGGAGTATTGCCTACCCTCCAATGAATGCCCACGTCAAAATATCTGTGAGTGTATTGGAGGATTGCATTCATCTCATTTCAGTTCTCCTGCATTTTTTAGAGAGGTTACTGTGGCGAGAGGAGCCTAATGTAATGTAGAGGAGTCTAATCATTAGGACACGTGTCAGACACAGGAAGTGCCTCTATGCCATTTTAACATTAAACAAGCTAATTTTCCCTTTCTGTTTCAGCACAGCGTAGAGAACATAACCCCACCTTTAATGTACATCCCTGTATATACAGGTATTGATGTCCATAGGATCAATGCATAAACTACATAGTGTCTGCCCATCTTTACATGTATAAAAAGTTTTCCAGCTCCTCTACTGTTCTTTGCCAAGTTGCAAATACATTATATGTCTGTATAGACTTAATAGAATTATATTGATTAAAATTGCTATTTTAATTCACACGTTGGTGAAACTGTCTTAGTGAGTATCCTCATTGCATAGATACTCAAATCATATGAATGGTGTCATAGTCCCATATGTATCTGTGTGCAGAGAAAGTCTCAACATATGTCAGTATTGTAGAGAACACTCATAAAGTAAACCTTGGTGAATACTTTTTAGTTTGAAGACAGCTGACTAAAATTGACATAGTATTGCAGAATATACCCGCAGTCAAACTATTGTCATAGGATAGCTCACTGAAAATAGGAAGCTAGTTAGCTAGCTAGTTGTTTAGCTCCCAGCCCGCACACATGGTTTCTGTGGCTAGTTGGCTCTCCATGCAGCAGTTCTTTTTTATGGATGTAATTTTATCTGATTACTGAAACTTTCTGAACATACAAATTTTCCACGTTTCCTCAGTTCTCTGGCCCATCTTTGTTTAAGTAGCACACTCTCTGAAAGCATTGTTGAGTCATCTCTGCTGAGCATGATGGAAACCAGTCTGATGTGGTGCATTGTGATGTGATGCATAAGAATGCATGTAGCTGTGAGTCTCTGTCTTGGAAAAGGGAGGACTAACGTGATTGAACATCGAAAAATTTGCCCTGAAGAACTTGTTTTTTAGTTGAATAAAAAAGTATTAGAGGATTGGAAAGAATCGCTCAGTGCAACCCCTCGTTATTATGCTACAACATATTCCAGTGACAAATATGTGTAATAAAGCTGTGTGTCATTTTAGTAGGATACCATCCAATGGTGCCACCACGTGAGTAGATCAATTTAACTCTGCTTACGCTTTTTATAGTTAAGGAAAGAAACCGACATAAATTAGCACTATGTTTTGTTTCCTTACTGTGTTGCCATAATAGTATTACATGACCATTTATTGTTTAAGTCATGTTTTGATAGCTTTTAAATTGTTTTAAATGTCTTTAATAATCACATTGTGTGTTGACCACAATGTCTCCATCAGTTATTGACCTACTGTAGGCTGTGAGTTTCTGTAACTGGAGTAAAGGAAAGGGTCAGTGCTGACCTTAGGTTCATTTTTAAGTTGACTTTAATCACAAAATGATCTCTCAGTGAGGTGCCAAGAGACTTTTATGGCACATTTTGAAGCTCCAGAGGTGAGCCATACAGAATTGGCAGCTCCATGGGTCTCCGTGTTCATCTGAATCGCTGCATCAGTGACCCACTGCTGATCCCCTCCTGGTGCCTGATGAAGGACATACAGTTTACTTCATCTAACATCGTCTTTGTCAGAGCTGACAAAACTATGCAAAGAGACAGCCATGATAAACGCGAACACCATAGTGCTATTATTATGAAAACATCTAAACCACTAGTCCTCAGCACAACAAGAAGGTGTGCTTCAGGTGCAGAGGACAGGAGGGGCCCAGCACGTTGACACTGGACTTGGACTGTGATGGAACGGAATGGTCATGCAACAAAAAATCATAACATCCCCCAAGACAGCAACAAGGACAGTCAGCGCCTTTGACCATCATCCGAAGAGGCAAAACACAGAGGATGGCTCATGGTATGCAACATTGTGTAGCTCATAGTATTTTATGTGGTAAATATAACATAGCTAGATAAATGTTATAGAATGGAAATGTCTGAAGTGAGTTACTTTTCATTTTTACAGGTACACCAAAGAGCCCATGGGGATGGACTGTGTTGCAACAATGCTGCCAAGGACAGGCAGAGCGGCAGGCACTGAAGTGTATACTGATGACTGCCTGTGTAGCACTATGGTGCAAAAATGATCAGACGCAGAGCTTCAAGGAAGGCAGATAATGACTATGAGTGGACATGAATATGGAAGCTCACTCCAAAGCTACTGGAAGCCAAATCAAAGTAACAGAAAGTGTGGGAGTGACATTCTCCCTGCTTCAGAGAGCAACGCCACTGCATTGAAAAATGCATTGAGAACCATGTCCGGAGTCATTGGCTCTGTGTCAGACGGAATGGGAATTTTTTTTTCAATGAATGCAGTTAATGTGAATGTTCAAATAAATGTCAGTACAAACAGCTAGCCAGCATACAGTAATTTGGTTATTTAGTTACTTCATGAAGTGACTGAAACGTTAGCTCAGCTAAGCTAAAAGTCAGTTACAGAAGACATTCCGTCCACGAAAGCAAAGGCTGCTTGAGCTTTCGTATACATCAGTATTTTGTGGACACAATGCTAATGCGTTTGTGTTTTTCGTGGTTTCACGCGTTACAGTGTTACATGGTTTCGTAATGAATTTATGCGTTTTATAGCACAGAAAGCATTCTGTCTGCGAAGGCAAAACACTGATGTCTATGAAAGTTCCAGCAGCCTTTGCTTTCGTGGACGGAATGTCTTCTGTAACTGACGGAAGGCATTCCGTCCACGAAAGTAAAACACTGTCTACGAAAATTCAAGCAGCCTTTGCTTTCGTGGACGGAATGCCTTCTGTAACTGCGGAGTCACGGAATATATTGTGCTAAATCCCTTTCGTGCACATCATACTTTCAGTAATATAGCAAAACAGGTAAACAAAATGAACATTGGATGGCACGGAATGATGATAGTACAGCGCATTCTGCATTTCGTGCCACAACAGCATAAATGCTGGCCTAGGACATCTGTTACGTGGACAGAATTACTTTCATCTACAAAATGAGTTTCTCTTGTCCACATAGTGCGAAGTGTATTCCGCCTTTTGTCCACAAAATGAAAAGCACAACGGTCAATTGAGTGCACGAAAGGAATTATCCGTTTTGTTTTCTGTGCACGAAAGTATGTGCTCTCTTCAATATTTCCTGGACACAATGCTAACACGTGTGTGTTTTTCGTGGACAAAAGGCGTTACAGTGTTATATGGTTTCGTAATGAATTTATGTGTTTCATAGCACAGAAGGCATTCTGTCCACGAAGAAAGGTCTGTTATATTTGGCGCCCCATATGTTTTAATTAGCATTACTAAGCTTCTCATAGTTTGCACTACTGCATTTTCTATACTTTGTAACGTTAAGTCACTGTTTCTGAAAGCTAACGGTAGCTAGAATCTTTCCAATCTGGTGTTCCAATCACACTGGTCTGACCGTACACATGAAAGGGCTAATCACACCGATGTGACCATATGCGCAAAAGGTTAAACACTGAGCTACTCAGGAGAACCAAGTAAAGATGTCTGTATGATATACAGTGGGTTCCTGGATTGTTTTACATGAGTAAAGCTGTTGTGAAGATTTATTTATTGTGGCAATTTATTATGGCAATATAAAGTTGACACTGAATTCTGTGTGTTCAAAGGTTAGACAGTACAATCAGCACTGTATAGGAATGGGATATGCCCCAACAACCTGCAAGTTGACAGATGGCTTCCTTACAGTGACAAGTATGGAATCTGATAAATCTAGAATCTAAAATCCATACAAGAGCTTGTTTACATTAGAAACGTATGGCACTTATTTAGTCTTCAAGTGGGCTTCCTTCATGGATCAACCTGCTGTGTAAACTAAACTAGCCTAATGGTCCACATGTTGTGCATGATCACTCTCCTGCTGGTAAGTTAGGTACTTATATGATACAAATTATATTTAGTGAGTGCAGTTGTTTGGATGACTAGTACAGCTAAGTGATAACAGTAGACATTTTTACATTCATGTTAATATTGCTGTTTTAGTGCAACTAAGACAATAGTCCAAGTTAGGCAGATGTCATGTAAACACCTTATTTTCAATGGGTATGTTCAAAACAGGGATGTTGTGGGTAGTTTTGCACCATTGGTATAAATTTGTCTAAATTCCCTAAGTTCCATACTATCTGCAAGAGTCTTGCAGATAGTATGGAACTTCAATCCACCGTACTCACAGAGTGCTGTCATGTAGGGTTTTTTTAAAATATTTGCTGAGAGGCGTCTGTTTCAGCATTTTGATAAACAGTCGGTGGATTGACTAGCAAGGTAGTTGTAGTTTGTAAGATAAATATATCTCATACCTACGTTGTTCAGTTACTGACATTGTTTGTGTTAAATCTGCTACGATTGATAGGCTGTAATAATTCTTAGTATTAAATTGAAGAAGTCATACATGAATCTCTTTGCTTGGACTTAAGTCTGACCTGAGGTGCTGTTTCGGAACTCAAGTCTTTCCTGACACATGACACACACACACTGACATGGCACATCCAATCCCACCAGCAGTGTCACTTGACATTGGGACACCTCTCACTCCAGCTGTGTCATGCGTGTTATGTGAGACTGTTGGCAATATTGGATGTGACATTCTACATGTCTACATAACACATGTTGTGACAGGAAAAAGTGTGTCGTGTATCATGCATAATGTATGTTGTTATACAGTACTTAATCTATAATGTGACTGAGAAAAGTGTCACTTCAGTGTAACTTGATAGTAATACATGGAAGAGCAAGCATGATTTTTTTTCTCTGTATTTTCATTTTTACCTAATTTATGTTTGTATTTCCTTTCTTTTTTCAGTTACTTATTTTAAGTTTGACACAAATCTTCCATAGGATCTCTTGTGGATAGAGATATATAATTGGCAGTTTACTCACATCAATAAGTTAATGCATACCTACTCACAAGATTATCTTGAAAATAGTTAAAAAGAAAAACATTAATACATTGTTTTGTGTGTATGAAAGTGGTACGCATGAGCGATTGAATGCATTACTTGCATGTTCATTGTTTATGCATTGCTATTTTATCATTTGTTGTCTCTTTTTAACCCTTTGGTACCTACAGACACACCAGTGAATCTACCGTTGAATTGTCTCTGGGAAGTATGAACACACATATATTTGGAATTGGAAAAGTCAAAAGCATGGAAATGTTGCCACCGTCAGCCCTTGTCGCTTACATCTTGTTGTCTTTATTTGACAAAATATCAAACAGAGGTTTAAAAAACCACACACATATGTCAAGAACAAATGCAATAAATGGTCATAAGGCAGATAAAATGCCCATGTTTACATTAGCAAAGTGAATAAAGAGATACAAACGTTATTGCTAGCTGTATTGTAATTAATACACCTTTCTACTCATCCAGCTGTTGCCAGTAAAATTAATATTGATCAAACCTCGCTAACTACTTCAGAGTTTGTGGTGCCAAATGTATAGGTAGCTGGCTAGCTAACTACATTGGTGGTAGCTAGTTCATTCAGGACATTCAGTATGGTGTGTATAGCTGTTGTTGTGTGGTAGCTGCCCAGAGCCACACAGCTAGCTAGGACTCGTAGTCTTGGTATAGTTAGCTAGTTAAGACAATAAAGCGTCATAGCTAGCTACTTTAGCAATATTGTTACTTTTGAATGAGTTATCTTACTTTTTGATAAATTTTGCTTTTTTTATACTTTATGTCAATGATGGATATGCTTCATTAATTCGCTAACGGGGAACTATTATTTATTAAACAAGTAACTAGCTTGACATTCATATTGAAACAACCTGAAAGAAAGAAAGCTACAACAAGTTTGCTAGTATATACAGATAGATTGGATTTTGAGATAATACTTATGTATTATATAATGCTCGGTAAAATACTTCCTTATAATGGATATGGATTCCTTATGGATACCTTAACCTGCAACATTTGGCCATGCACCCACTAAACTTACACAACTAACCATTTATCTAACTAGTATCTTTGACTGAAAAACAGACATGCATAAGTAGTTTGTTTTATTATAAAATACATATAATTAAGGGAAGACAGTTTTACAGAACTGCAGAGTATAACATTCCTTTAAGTCCACGTGGAAGAAATCTCACTTTCAGAGTCCCTACGTTGGTTTTTAGTACAGGTGCAAGGTTTAAGCAAATGAATTTTGCTGGAGAACTGCAGCAAACGTGCAGAATGGAATCTCACTACATTGTGAAATTTAAAGGTAAGCGTTCACTTACTATCCTTTAAATGCCAGATGCTGATTTTAGAAACTATGGTATTGTATATAAATGCCGATCATTATGATTAACATTACATGTATTTAAATTTTTATTTGTTCACATGTTATTTCTGTTTTGTGTACATAGTCACAATAAGGAAAGGCTAACAAAAATGTCTGTAGTTTATTGAATGATTGAGTTAAACTTCAGCATGTTTCCTGAATTAAGTTATTTTTCCAAAACTCTAATTATTAAGCCTAGCAAGGAAACCATCTGCTTGATTGTTGATGAAATTTCAGGAAGATTTATGAAGTCAGCACTGATGGATTTTGTTTTGCTCCTGAATGCACATGTAGACCCACTTCAAAGTTTAGAAACACTAGACAGATGATCTGCACATGTGGTAATATTTTATCCCTCCAGTTTCAATGGTGAGCATGTCAGCTGTATGGAACACTGTGCACACCCTGTGTTGTACATAAACAGCAAGTTCTCAGTTTACATCAAGCTGATGACTATACTGGTAGGACTCTTATCCAGACCTGTGCAGTGAATGTGCATGGCTGGTCAGGAGAGCATAGGAGATGCCACAAGATTGGGGAACTTGTCTTAACCATTAATATGAATAGTCCTGAAAACTCATAAAGCATCCCTAAGCCAATCGTGGATGTGAGGGGTATGCAGGGTTCCGATTATGTGTGTATTTGTGGTGGTATATCCTAGCACTGAAGGTTTGCACAGACCTCAGACTGAAACCCGAGCCCAACCCAACACAAGCACTTTAATACCCAAACTTAATCAGATACATGACCTGTCTTAAACCTGACCTGACAAGGGGGGTTCGGTAACGCAAAAACAATAATAATTACCAACCCGGCTACTGGTAATAATAAAATAAAATCAAAATGACGTTTGGCAGCTTACATATATCACACAATTCAGTTTTCTATATATTCTTCCAGCCAGCTGCCACTGTGTTTTTGGCCATTACGAAAAAATGTCGCTGAGGTTCTCCAATTTCTAGTATCGCTATGTCAGTTGTGAATTGTTCGTTGGTTATTTCACAAACTCAGCTTAATCTTATTCACCATAAAAAAGTATCATGAAACAGGGTCAGGAAGTTTACTGAGCTAGCTCATTCCAGAAAATTTGAAGGAATCCTAAAATATATAAACCAACTTCATGAAGCAGCTCTCAGCACACCTACAGAATATTGTAGGTATAGTCACCGGCGATGGACCTTCATTAAAGTAATGGCCAGTTGGAAATAGAGCCTGACCGATATAGGATTTTTAAGACAGATACCGATTTCGATATTTGAGGATTTAAAAATCCATTAATGATCTATTGGCCAACATTCTTTTTTTTCAGAAACACATAACATAAACAAAGATTTTCTCTAAAATTAATTGTGTAGTTATTTAAGAGTCCTCACCAAGATAACATGACATAATGCAGTTTAAAAATAAACTTTTGTCATACCCAGTACTTTGGACAAAAGTACAACAAAATATATTAAAGTTTTGATAAGAATCAAATGTATAAAAATACAAAAAAGTAAAAAAAAAAAAAATACCATGCCATCCTACACTATGCAGTAAACTGATACAGTGACCTGGAGTAAACGCTGCGGTTGAATGCATCTAATACTACATGACTGTCTGCACCTATGACTTGCAACTTTGGGATTTCACACTACATGTTTGAAAGAGAAGCTAGATAACTTTGACTACCAAGCCATGTTACATACTTGTTCAGCTCACGTTTATTTATGCATCCCCTCTGGTTTAATCCTTTCGCACGTAATTTATTTTTCATACCATGTAGCGAGCGAATTACTGGTTCGTTATGTTATCATTAGCATTATTAAGCTTCTCATAGTTTTCAGTTAGCATTTGCTGTATTTTTTAGTTAAATTGCTGTTTCCTCAAAGCTAAAATTAGCTAGAATTTCTCCAATCTAGTGTTATAATCGCACCAGTTTTAGCATACTTGCTAAACAGCTAATCACACCGGTGTGACCGTACACGCGAAAGGGTTAATAATTTCCAATGCACTGACTGTAACTACAGATATGCGAGTCGCAGATATATTTACTATTGCTTCATTGAGGCAGAATAAGTTAAACACTATAGTTTAACCGCTCATTAATGTTAGTGGGCTTCCACTGATAAACATGGCATTAGCTAGCTTTGTGGGTAACCTAATTTAGCAATGGACAGTGTTATAAGCTGCTGTAAGCGATGTTGCCAGAGAATTTTTAGAAGTGACGAGGGAGAAATGATAAGACCGTTGTTTGTTTGTTTGCTCACTAGAACTGCCACACTGTTTCATAAATAAATCTACAATCAAGTTTGTCAACAGCTTAGCCTCCACTACTCAACTACCGTAATGTTAAACGTAATTTTGATGTTTGACTGACGGTACTGGCTTTCACGTTACTGCAGCAAAACCATACATGGCTGACATGAACGTTTTCAGGCTTATTTAGGCTAAGCGGAGAAGTGATGGGGGATATTTATTATAATTTAAGTAATGTATTTCACCTGACAATAATCAGTTTACCATGAACACAGATGATTTCCGTCATTGGCTACTCTGCTCGACTCTGCTGGGGTCAGCTGATTGTTGTGATTTGTGGCGTTCCAAACACGTGTGTTGCCAACAGTGGAGTTGCAGTGTGTCCTCTGGTGGACAAACTATGCAACAACAACACTCATAACATGGTTGAAGGATCCATCTTCCGTCTCTCTGTTTCTTTTTTAATTGTCATTTATCGGCCGTTACAAACACCGATACAGATTTATCTGCAATTAGCTCATATCACCCGATAATATCGACACGCCGATTTATCGGTCGGGCTGTAGTTGGAAGTGTAACTCTATTCAAGCCTCTGCCATCAGTTAAAGATGTATAGCACATAAAATACACAATCACTGATAAAGACCTGCAAAGGGTATGCTACCATTGTTATTGGAAAAGAACAATCTTGAGATGAATATCTTATGATCATGATATAATCACTTTGGTGATATCGAAATTCTAAATTATGTATTTCTTTATCTCCAAACAACTTTGGTATTTTGAAATGGTGAAGTATGTATCTCATGATCTCAGGATAACCATCTGATAAAATCAAAATCTTTAAATAACTATCATTCAAATAAAGAACTTAATTTTAGCATTTTCCTTAATGATCAAGCTTAGATAAATAACATGTACCCTTTCAACTTGAGTGGTAAGTAATGGAGTAGAAATACTACTTTGTGCAAGGTTATTTCCTCAGAGGATTATTCATATTCATATACTGTGAAATACATAATATGTGTGATGGTTGGTAACTTTGATATCGTCGTTGTCAGACGGAAACCTTGTATGTCCAAAACTGTTACTTTTCAGGAAATGAAAAAAACCCTGTGTTTTTAAAATAACTGAACAACCGCATCGTCAAAGTTGGTGTTGTGTCTTTATACATGGTCAGATACTTGCATGTGTCATTATATTATTAATATTTTACCACAAGATCAAATGGAGTTACGAGGGTTTTTGACCAGCGAATGTTCAGATATGTGTTTTGTCCGTAATTGATTATCATTAGAACAGCTGCATGTGAGGCAGTAAGTGCATCGCATTACGTTATCGTCAACTTACAGGTTACAAAGTTTATTGTGACTATGTGTGCGCTCGATTTTTCCTGTCGTTGAATACATTTGGCCAAAATTTCTTTTTATAAATGATTAAGTACTGTGAACAGGCTATTGAAGATAGTATTGGCTATGACTACATGGCAAATGCTAGACTAAACTGCACTCCAACCTACTGTGGTTTGCCTGCACTCCGCTCCCACATGTCTCTGGCCTCAAATACGTAAAACAGTAGCCTTTATAGACTTAGTGTTTCTTGCATAAAGAAAACACTGTACTTATTCAAACAACCAGTTCTTTATTTAGCCATGCATTGCAGCTCTTGCATTGCAAACAACTCGTTTTAACTGAGTTTGCAACCTAGAGCTAATTTGAAAACATTTTATTGAGTTATTTGCCTCAGACGAAGTCACCTCGTCACCGTTTACCTTCAGCTCTGCTGTGTGCAGCACTTCATTCAGGATGGAGGCAGGGTGGAGCTATGAGGTTTTGCAGACAGTTTGAGGATCCAATGGATTTACGAGATTTAGTCATAAGCTCTTTTTAATACTTTTCATTGGTTAAATATTTGTAAAATCCACAGACAGACATAAAGGGTGACCAATAGCATTCATTTATGAAAAAAAAGATCACATATGGAGATGCGATGTTTCCGCCCGACAGCGACGATATGTTATATGTGATTTATGTGAGTCATAATGACATAGAAACACCTGATACATAGACTACAGTAACTTAACTGGAAAATTTTCTTACATTGTCAACTTGTCTGTATAATTTACATGTCTATTCATTTTTATTAGATTTCCCCACATTTTGATGTTCTGTATGTGGAGTGAAGACATGGCTCCTTGTTGATGCAAAAAAAAAGAAAAAAGAAATAATCTTTGACGAGCCCTTTTCCACCAGAAGATGGAGACAGGGAGAATATGACAATCGGTAAATGCTACTTTTATATACAGCCAATTTCATATAATTGCACATCAGATAATGGCATACTCTACTGTATTGCACTGTAGGCAGCTGCTCCATTTAATAAATGCATTGACTTTATTTACTCCTGACCTTTATGTCAATTTGGTGCATAGTTCCATGACATTCCCAAGCGTGAGCGTTCAACAAGAATAGACCAAAGGTAGCTTTCATTTCCTTAATTTCATTCCATTTAAATATAACATTATTGTTATAGCCTTCTATCAATAAAAGCCTCCTTTGATTGCATATGGTAATACTTCTACATTAGCTCTTGTTTCACCAGTCGTAAAAGGACCAGACCTTCTCACGAAATGGTCTTTGACTTCCAAACCTTGGTCTGTCCTTCTGTCAGCTATTGCTTGAATATTTACCATAATACTGGATGTGTTTGCATTATACATTCATAGAACCTGCCATCGTTGAACATGTGCATTTCACCATGACAATCTCAATTCAAATGAGAATGCTGAAAAAATACAACACTGCGGAACTTGTTTAAATACTTTAAGGATGTGTGTTGTATACTTCGCTGGCCAATGTTTATTTAAAAAGGAATTCTCTGTTTTTCATCCTGAGATGCTTGCTGATGTTGCCGTCAAACTTCTTCCTTCTATCCTGCCCTCTGCAGCCTACAAGACTGGCAGGAAGGTATTTCTTCCCAGCTATGATGACGCTGGGAGGAGATTCACTGATGTTTGTCCTCTAAGTGTGACAGTTATTATATTACACATTAAAAATTGTATAACAAGCATGTTGCATGTGAAAATCTTGTTCAGCTTCAAAATGTGAAATGATTATATTAAATGATAACATTTCACATCTAATACACACATTTGAGTTTTCAGAGTATTGTTAATTTATTTTTCATAAATTGTTTGTGTCAGGAAATTATCCCATGTGGGTTTTAACCTCTGTGTCTTTATTTAGTAGAAACAAATAAAACAGTCTTGTAGAATTGGCCTACAACATAGTAAAGTCAAGCTCAAAGCAGCTTACCCAAGTGACTGCAAAAGAATCTTCTGTAAATCATGATTTTGTATTGTAAAACAATAAATGGAAACATTTTTGTAAATGTTGTAATTGTGGATTGTTGTGTAATTAATTTCATTTAAGAATTTGAATTTATTTACTGTATAATGAATATATACCATGCAATTTATCTGGTGAATATAAGATTAAACGTGAGTAGTATAATTATATGGTAACAAGGACATACCACACACAAAACACATGTAAACTGTAAAGGTAAGAACAAAAATGGTTGAGTATTTTGCAACAGGCCCAAGGCACTATGAACGTGTCCCTATTTTTTGAGCGTTGGTATAAACAAAAAATGATTCCCAGATTTTTTTTGATGGAATGGCACAACAATAAAATATTTTGCATAAATCAGGTATTTCATGTTAGAAATTAATAGAAATAATAGAAATAACAATGTTGTTACAGTGTTGTTTTGACATTAATTACCTGAAGGAATACACTCCTGAATGAGAATTGAGGTTTATGCGGTGTCAGGTAACTCCTCTCCTTTTTTTTTATTTTTTGAAAAAAAAAAAAAAAGTATCTGATTGCTTTGTTTGCCACTAACAAATGTTATCCATTTCTCTGAAAGGAAATAGCTTTTATTGAATGAGTTGATCAAAATATAATACACTGATGTTATGCATTTATATGCTTGCTTGTGATTTTTGTGTATGCACAATGTCTTGGTGCCATTTATGTAAATATATTTAAAGTACTACTTAAGCCATTTTTATTTCTAATGTGTTTATTGAAGTTGCTATAAATAAAGGACAAATTTACAGATATGTATTTATGCAACAGTGTTTTTTCCTTTTGTCATTATTAAATTAATAATGACATTTTATATTGATTATAGCAAGACTATAATCTCAATTTGTGAAACCTTTGCAAAATAGGTGCCAAGGTTAAAGCAAGGATGTAATTCTAGATATAAAGAATTTACATTGTAATAAACAATTATGAATAACAATAAATCTGAGTCACCGGCGTAAGTGATAATGAGTTGCTGTGCATACTAATTTGGTGTCTTCACATTTAGCCTACATACTATAACAATATGTTGCTCTTATCCACAGTATGTGTTAAAGCTTCCAGGTTATACAGTACTTACTTTTCAAAGCCAAGTCATCTTTCATATCATCTGAAAACTGCCCTATTAACACCACACACCACACATGATAATCATATTAAGGTTAGTAACTCCTCCATTTTTGATAGAATATTATGCAAGGACATTTCCTCTTTAGAGATATATATATAAAATACTGATTTTCATTTTCATTTGCCTAAGTGCATCTTCTTCAGTCTTGGCAACTTGCCTATTCTTGGTTGACAGGGCCATTTGGCTGCACTCATTGCATAGGTGTCAGAGCACATTATGTGGTGGCAGAGGAGTTGCACTCCACATCATTAACCTGTTTGAGGATTTGGTTTCCTGGAACAAAAAGGGTTTTTTCAGACAAAGTTTCACCTTGCTCCAAGCAAAATGTGCAAAACAGTGCCCCTTTATCTTGATTGTTGGTTCACTCACAAGCAAGTCATTTAGCTTTTGAGGTTTGAAATGATATATTCTGTCAAAGGACTGTTGTGAGCCAAGCGAGTCTCCTTTAGACCAGTACCTTTCTCACTGCTGTGTTTTTTGTTCTTATTGTTGCTTGGCAGGAAGACGTTTTGCACTTTTCTTCATTTTTCTGTTACAGAAAAGGGGAAACAAATTTGTTGCAATCATATTTCCCAGGGGGCTGGTTATGTCATACTCCAAGAACCGATACAGCAGCAGCTGAATTTTTTCTTAAATCTAATCTTCTGTTTTAGCAGGCAACAGAAACAAGACTATACAGTCCCATAAATGGGGTGCTGTGAATTTATTTGGTGACCTGATTAGCTGAGAGATTGAGCGTTCTCCTGAAGTAAAATTGAGAGTGAATCTGCATATTGACATATTCTGTACATATACCATACGTATTACTTTTAAAGTAATACTGTAAACTGCTCTTACGACTATTGATCATGATTGTTGGTCATGATGATTCTTATGGCATTCCTTAAAGGTGTTAAGGCATGTGACTTCATGTAATGTTTGCGTAAAATAATTTTTGGTCCCATATCTTACTAAGGGCACCAGTTAGACGACTAAGTGAAGGGGGGTATAAAACAGTTTGGGGGCAGGGGAATATAAAATTTGGTCATTTGATAATGCTAGTGTTATGTAATGTCCTGGTGCAAAGCCAACACCATTACTAAATGGGGTTGGTCTGAGGAAACTTTGACCCGAGGGTTAGGAAAAGGCTCCTCTGCTGTGTCTACCTTTGCTGTTTTCAGCATGGAGGAGGTGCTGCTTGACCAAAGTCACCATTTTAGATGGAAGGCAGGGGAAATAGAGTTGCTTGTGAGAGAGAGGTCCAGCCATGGTACAATAATTACATTTTCATTCACAGCGTTCCATGTAATGTTCCTCATCCTGGTATAGTCATATTCCAAATAAGCTCTTTACAGGTATGGTGAAATACAACCACTGCTCATATTTCTGTAGGCCTATACACAGAGTATCCTGAATTACCAGCAGTTTTCCTGAATTGCATCCGGAATTTTCCAAATTGTCCCTTGGTGGTTCTTCCCAAGCATGTACTGTACTTAGCTAGCAAAGAAGTTAACATTAGCTAGCTGTATGTTAATTGTGGCTAACATATACAAACATGTCTCAGTGATATCTCAAACAGTGGTCCACTGTTTGTCATGGCAATGCAAGCTTGCACAGTTGAATCCATATGAAATACCACGTTCAGTTACATCAGAGTATGTGGTAATTTCCAGGTAGTTATTTACAGAGGTGGATATCCCATCTTCAGAAAGTAAAAGTCCTGCCACGTATTTGTTCCAGCCATTCACTAAACAAGGTGATTTCACTAATTAGCTCCTCTACCTGGCTGAAAAGTTGTGCTAATTAAATTCAGCTGGTGTAATGAATGGCAAGAATAAATTTGTGGCAGGACGTTTACTTTCTGAAGCCGGGGTGTCCACCTCTGGTTATTTAGCTAGCCAACTAACATTATGTCCCTTTCCAAACAATAAATCTTCAGAGATTGGTAACTGAACATGGTCTCCCGTATGAATTAAACTGCACAAGCCTGCACTGCCATGACAAAGAATTTACTGCTGTCTGAGAGGCTATTTGTAAGAAATAAATGGAGTCACGTTTGTGTACATTAGCCACTAAGATGATTCTGAAGAAGGAAATTACCCACTTGACAGAAATGAGACATTTTTCACACAGCAGTGTTTTTTTCACAGCACAAATTCAGCAACTCACTTGCATTTTACAATAGTATTTTTGTTTTTTTGCACCAGTATGAAATTAGGACCTTTTCAAGTGATTGTGTCCTCCTTTTTACCAAGCACCCCTTTCCTCCCACTCTGTGCAAAATCTATGATTTTTCTAGCTAGTTTGTCACAGCATGAATTTAGCAAGTCGCTGGAATTTTACAGTTGTGCTCATTTGCACTGGCATGAAATTAGCGTCAGTGCAAAATTAGGGCTAGCACAAAATTGCCACACTGTATACATCCCTGTCATTCACTTTGTAGATATCATTTGAGGCATCCATGTATTCTAATGGATCATGATCAAATTTGGAATAGTATTTGGGTATGGAATACAATGTGTGTGAGGCTAGTCTGCCACCAGTTTAACCAATGATGAATGGGATTTGCAAATCTAAAAAAAAAATTTAACCTTTATTTAACCAGGAAAAAAACCGTTGAGATATAAAGTCTCATTTTTATATGCAAACACTGAAGTCTGAGTGGGTCATCAGAAAAGTCTTTTGGCATAGGAACTTTTCTGTCAGAATTTAACAGCTAAAGCTAACTTGTGAGGAGCTTGTCCTTTATTTGTACCGTTGGGCAAGGTACTTAGCCCATAACTTCCTCAATAAATATCTAGCTGTGTAAACAGATAACATGTAAAAAACTGTGGCCTATGTAAGTCGCTCTGGATAAGAGTGTCTGCTAAATGACAATAATGTAATGAGGAAACTATATATCACACTTTGTGGTTATACTCCACAAACTGTAACATGTTTGTGTGTTCACATATAATATGTTATTTCTAATATAATCATTGTATCATGTGACCGGCAGGTGATATTTTCAATGTCAACATACCTGCCATAGTTCTCCTACCAAATGTATCATCTGTGTTTCATAGCCATTTCCCCCAAAACTGTCAGAATAATATAAACCCAAATACAAAAAAAGGTTCCAACACCTGCAGTACTTAAACCCCTAATGAAATTGTGAACCTAATATTTATGGTGATCTAAATGAAAAACAGTCAAATCAATAATGGAAATGGAAGTGTGTGACACAAAGATACGGTATCACATTCAATCATGTTTGCGCTGACAGACCACAGCCCTGGATTTAATGCAAGTAGAAATGCCAGTCTCTAATGCAGTGTGCAATAAACAATAACATGACAAAAGAAGCAGGGGCAAGAACCTGGCACAGAGGTCAGCACAAGTGGCAAGAGGCCCCTGTAGGGAGTTGGAAGGTTTAGGAATGTGACATGGCCAATCATGATTTAGCCAAATTACCTTTAAAGGTTTGTCTGCTCAGGTGGTGTGACACAATGGCATGATACTGTCCATGTTGACAAGATACCATTAGTGTACCATTAGATACCACTAGTGTGACAGTGTCAAGATGTCAGAGTTAAGAGAAGACACAGATCTCTATATTAATGTCTATATTTATACTTAGGTTATATGTTAATTTTCATTGTAACATAGTGGTAGCTGTGTGCTGGTAGATGTGCACTGGTCGTAATGTGTACACTATATCTGAAATAATGGCGGCCTTGTGGACAAAATGCTCTAAATCGTCTGAGTAACAGTGTGTTACTTAACTCTCCTATTTTATTACAGGTATGTTCTCCATTACCGTAATTCATTTGTAATGGGAATTAAACACCACTGATCCAAACAACTCATTTATATAGCTGTAAGCTGATACCACATACCCGATGGTTTGCTTAATAGCAAGAGTGGGAACAATGCTAACAGTTTAAAGCAATGTAGCTATTGTTGGAAAGTTAGAAACAGCATTCCACCTGTTCAGTTTGAGTCAATGGACAGAATACTGGTGTTCTGCGGTTTGCACAACGAAGATGCGTGGATAAAAGAATAATGACCTAATCAAGGATACGTCGGCCTACACATATGTAACATGGCTGGAATTTCAACTACCTAGATATTGATCAAACAGACCCCCCTTAAGTTGACATAAATGACCACATCAGCGATGAGGTGCAATCAATGTGAAGTCACAGAGGGCAGAACTAACAGTTAATTTGGAATCAGGTCTACTTCCCAATGTGCTGAAATGACTTGGTGGCACAGAAGCACAAGGTGGGAGTCACCTTTACAGCAACAGGTAGGAAATGGGTTAAATAGAGAATGAGTTTAATTTCAAGCATACAGCAAAGATCAGTTTATAAATCCTTTCCTTTTTAGCAATTTCATACTTACTTGGTTTTATGTCACAGCTTGATTTATAGTTGTTTTCATTGTAGTGTGTTTAGTGTGTAATGAACACTGCTCACCGAATTTGTAATTGCCGGTACAAATACAGTCACCCTTTTGTTGATTTGTTGGCACCCTTGATAAAGATGCAGACGGAGGACTGTCAAAAAAAATAAAATCAATATTATATATACACTATATGGACAAAAGTATTCGGATGCCTGACCATTACACCAACAGGGACTGTAATGACATTGTATTTAAATACATATACTTTAATATGGAGTTGGTCCCCCTTTTGCAGCTATAATAGCTTCCACTCTTCTTGGAAGGCTTTCCACAAGATTTTGGAGTGTTTCTGTGGGATTTTGTGCCCATTCATTCTGTAGAGCATTTATGAGGTCAGGTACTGATGTTGGACGGGAAGGCCTGGCTCGCAATCTCCGTTCCAGTTCATCCCAAAGGTGCTCGATGGGGTTGAGGTCAGGGCTCTGTGCGGGCCAGTCAAGTTCTTCCACACCCAACTCATCAAACCATGTCTTTATAGTCCTTGCTTTGTGCACTGGGGCACAGTCTTTTTTAGTCATACCAGGTTAACAACACTCCCAGACCAGTCAATATGGGCACAACAACACAGAAGAGCATAAAAAAGCTATGGGAAGTTGTTAAGTACATACGCTGCTATATATCTCAATAAATCAGTGGAATACACTAAAATAACATATTTGAAATTATGAGTTTATTTCCAGAATATGGTATTTACATTATTGAAACCCCTTAAGATTATCCTAAATAAAACCAAAGTTAAATTCTGTGGCAATATTCCCCACATATTATTTGGAAGGATAACACACAAAAAACTCTGAGAGCTGCCAATAAAATCAAGCACTGATAGTTTGCCAAACATTTATGGAATTATGACTGGAACTGGGTGCTATGGTCAGATGAATTGAAGATTGAACTTTTTGGTCATTTCCAGCATCAGCATGTTTGGCAGAGAAGCATACATGGGAAAGCACTTCATTCCCTTGGTCAAACATGGTGGATGATTATTGATGCTTTGGGGCTGTTTTTCTGCCAGCAATACAGGGGCTCTTGTCAAGATCACTGGCATAATGGATTCTGCCGAGTATAGGGACATTTTAGCCAAAAACCTGGCTGCCTCTGCCAAGAAGCTGAGTCTTCATGGCAGATGGACCTTTCAACAAGACAGTGACCTGAAACAAAGGTCAAAAACAACACAAAATGGTTACATGAGTACAAAATAAAGGTTCTGAAATGGCCATCACAGTCTCCAGACCTAAACTCTACAGATAACATGTAGTATGAATTGAAAAGGGCAATCTGTAAGAGGAAACCTGAAAGGTTTTGCATGGAGGAATGGTCAAAGTTACCTCAGAAAATGACTTTTTCAGTCATAACAGAAAAAGACTCATTTCTGTTCTTTGTTATTAGTGGCTGCACCAAGTACTAAAGCAGGGCTGCCAATAATTTTGACACCTATTATTTTGGAAATAAATATGTAATTTGGTAAATATGTCATTTTGGTGGATTCTGTTGACTGTATTGCTAGTGTTCACTGGTTTCCGCATATTAAAAAATACAGTATGTCTCATTGACTTCATTCTAGTTTTTTCTAGTCCTTTTACTGCAGCTTTATCAAGGGTGCCAGTAATTCTGGAGGTGACTGTAATTAGTTACAAATCACACACAAGAGCTAATCTACATTTTTTTTACTGTTTCATGATATATGGTTGCAGATTAATCTCAGTTAAAATCCAGTTCAGTAACCAGAGTTGTTGGTGTTCAACTGCTGACACTTTTGGTTTGGTATGGTTTTCAAATTTTGTATCAATCCCTGATGCTTGTAAATGTACAAGAGCAGATAATCATAAATAGAAATAATAAAATGTGGTTGAAGTATTGAAAAGTATTGAGGTGTACCATATTTTAGTAAAGGAAAGACATGCAAAGGAAAATTCAACCATTTTTTCCTCAGGACCCATTCGAGAAACATTCTGAGCATTTCACTCTCCTTCTGATCCCCTCATTCTTTTTCTTAATTCATACATCAGATTTAATATATACACCTGCATGCAACTACATAATTCATTTTTTGAGCATTACAGCCTAATAATTCAGTTTATTTGCTCACTAGGACCACAGGGAGGCTACAAAACCTTTTGACTTTTTTGACAATACACTTTTTCCACATAATTTTCTATGGAATTACAGTCAAGAGTGTAAATGTGTGATAAGCAATATTGTGATGCAGACTCATTTCAAACCCTACACTTTGCTGTGTGGTAACTGTCTAGAGATGGTCCTCCATGTTTTATAGAGTGATCTGTCTTCTACTTGATACATCACAGAGGGGTCAGGTAACTTCTACTGGCTGGTAACCTGACAATTTCCATTGTACAGCTTAGCTTTCTCAAGGACAGAGACATGGGCTGTCTTAATCAGATGATTACTATCCAATAAACTATATTCAGGATACCATATTTGCTGGTGGTTTTTGTTCCACAAACTGTGTGAAATTTAAGACATAGAACATATGTTCATAAGATGACCAGTAAGTCAGTAGCCCTTTTAGAGCCACTTTGTAGAATGGCACATGAAAACAACACTACATATGTGCATGTTGTACATTAACAATGTATTAGATAAGATGAAATGCATTCAGCAGAGCAGCCTCTGACAAGGAGGCTTTGATATAAATAAACCATATCATTAATTTCTAATTGTGCAGACTCTCTTTCTCATTTACTAATGAGATTGCCCTCCTTACAGTGTCAAGATATTCCCATCTCCACATTACCCAGATTAAATATTAAATTGAGGTTGATCAAATCTCTTTTGCCTTTTGAAACCAGCAACCAAACTACCCAGCAAAATGAAGCTAATGGATTAAACTAATCTTTTAAACTTTTAAACTTTCTTTTTTGCTTTAGACATTTTTATGTTAGTGCAAGTTAACATGTCAGTGCATTAATTTTCAAAAATCAGTACTTTTCACCCTTTCAAAGAAAAACTATTCTGTATACATATTCCTAGTGAATATTTTAATTAGCTGCCACATTGTCTGCACACCAAAGGAATAAGATTATATCTGATATAAGGAAAGTGCACATCAATGTCAATCTTCAGGCTGGCATTCTTAAATTTGTGGTTTCAATAATTAAATGAGAGGATTGACACTGACACTTATTAGCATGAAACTGTGTTGACTGAATATGGTTTAGTTTAATGCTTCTTTCATTGCATACAGCTTTCCTATTTGACGATTTTGTGGTTTTGACTGAAACCCTGGGTCTCTGGTCAATCCTGGCCACAGTTAACAACAGCACTGTTGTCTTTAGTTGTACTCAAATTATTCTTTATAAGCATTGCCTCACTCACATGGAATTTGCCAAACATTGCTTGTAGGTTTACTTTTGACCAAAGTTGTATTCTTGACCATACCTAAAAGTCAACAGCTGTTTGGCCTGCTAGTGTTTCCCACAATCTTTTTTTTAATGTGTTTGTTTAGTACTGGTCTACTATGTTTCAATTATGTTTTCTATAGATAAAATTGAATTTATGCATTTTCTTCTTCTGCATTTACAGTTATTCATGGTGGACAACGCTGCTGACGACTGGAGAATAGCCATGACATATGAGAGAATTTTCTTCATCTGCCTGGAAATGTTAGTGTGTGCTATTCATCCTATTCCTGGGAACTACACTTTCACTTGGACAGCACGTCTGGCCTTCTCCTACAGCCCATCGAAAACAGATGCAGATGTGGATATTATTTTGTCGATACCGATGTTCCTCAGACTGTACCTCATTGCCAGAGTGATGCTTCTCCACAGCAAACTTTTTACTGATGCCTCATCAAGAAGCATTGGAGCACTGAATAAAATAAACTTTAATACTCGATTTGTTATGAAGACATTGATGACAATATGCCCTGGAACTGTACTGCTGGTCTTCACGATCTCTCTGTGGATAATAGCTGCATGGACTGTTCGAGCATGTGAAAGGTGCATTTCTCTGCTACTTGAACTACAACTTAAAATATTATGTTTGCATAGTAGGGCTGGGTTCTGGATGCACTGAATATAGCGTCAAGCTCCACAGTTTAGTCTTTTGAAATGATCTAACTGGAATTCAGTCCATGACTGTATAGTTTTACCAGTGCTAGTAGTTTGTCCACTACTATTGAAAATTACACAAAAACACAAACTCGGAATTCACGATCAATGATTGATCAAATGATTCATGTTTACCATCTCATTTGCCTCTGCAAAATACATGTTTTTATCTGGTCTCTACTGTTGATGATATATGTTTCAGATACCATGACAACATGGATGTAACCAGCAACTTTCTTGGGGCCATGTGGTTGATTTCAATCACTTTCCTCACGATTGGATATGGGGATATGGTGCCTAATACATACTGTGGAAAAGGAGTATGCCTCCTGACTGGTATTATGGTAAGTAATATCTTAAGGTGCCTAATATTTCACTGCTTTAAACTCCAAAGAGGAGACAACTGAGAAAATGTCTTCTACAGAAATATGTGCTTTTGGCATAGTTTGTTTATGATTTAGTATTAATGCTGGCATGAACAGCCCATGCTTAAATCAGTTACTGCAACATCCAGATATTGATCAACGTATATTTCATTATATGGCTTCTTTTTTTAATTAAATTGTGTAAATCCTTTTTATTGCTACAAAATACAAACCATCAGATGTCCTTGTAATGCCAAGAATTAACTTTATATCCATAATAAATATGGATATGAACATGAATATTGTTTATATTGGGCCAACAGGGCATGAAATAAGAAATATTTTGCACTGACCTATTGGGCCAGTAAAGAAAAGAAAAGAAAAGAAAAAGAAAACTACCCCACAGAAGTGAACCACTGCCCCTATTGCACACGCACATGAATGGAAGCAAATGCCATCATTGTTTATGGACCAGGGGACTGCTTCACAAAACAGGACCACACACTTTGGTAGTCGGCAACTTTAGCAAGATGTTCCGAAGTCGGGCTTATTTCTCACAGCAAACTCAAACTGTAGCCAACTACGTTACCATAGCAACATATTGCTTGGCCTGTACTTGCCACCAAGCAAGCTAAATGAAAAGTTAAATGAAATGTGAGATGAACTATGAAAACATACTGTACGTATCTGACCCATATTTGAATTAAACAGAAAAACACTACTATCCCTCATTACCAAAATAGCAATGCTAATTACATTCCCTCTCCTCCAATGGGTGATATTAGTAAGGTTTGAAAAATATAACCACATTCCATTGTGTCTTCTTGGAAACCTTGGCTGCAATTTCCATTCAGATTGATCCCTCAACCTTGTGCAATTGTAGAACTTTGTGTGACGCTCTGCCTCCTTTCAATAGTATAACATGACCTATCCAAGGAGTTTCCTCAAAATCACTTCAGCTGTGTGACTCTGATTTGGTAGCATTAAGCAACGATCACAAATGTCAAAAATCAAGGATTTTCTTAGCACTAGGCACACAAACCACAAGACAATGGATTTTATTGTTCGACCAATGTTTTCTGCAGGATTTAAAGGTTCAAAAGTTCAAATGAACAGGTTCATTTTTGAACAAAAGTTCAAATGAACCTGCGAAAACTATTGGACAGAAAACATTACATCTATGGATTATGCAGAATGTTTTTTGGCATTCTTTTTTATATTTATTGATTAATTATAACTTTATTCTCAACCATTTCCACATGCTTATTTCCCCATCAACCAAATAGTTATATGTTTGACTCCTAGCTGGGTCACTACCGTGGGGACTGTGGTGTAACAGGAAGTGGCATGTTTGTGTGCGGTCTCTCTTTAGCACTGTTATAGGTGGCTGTTGCGATGAGCGGCAGTCAAATTGTATCTTCCAAATTGGGTGATAGAAGAGAAATCATTGGGCAGACCAGGTTTAGATAAAAAATCCTTCACAATCCACTATGTAATAATTCCACATTAATTTAGCTGGATTGCATCAGCTCAATGTTATTCAACATCACTGCTCTCACCTGAGTGCAAGCTTGTAGCCTCACACAGTCAGTAACAGTACATTTGAATCACATTCCACAGTTTTGCTCACTTGCTGTTAACAATTCTCTTCACCGTGTCTTGTGGTCAAAGATATCCAAATCTGCCAAAGGCACTTTCACTTGCCCTCAGTTGCTCCCTTTCAGTAAGTGCCCATGTTTCCACCATTCACACTTGGTATGACAGGATGCCTTTTTTAGGCATCCCAGGGCACGCATTTGTATGGACCTCTTTCTGCAAATTTTACATGAGCGCCACTCAACCACAGAAAGTTAAATTTACCACAGATGGTATTTTACTGTATGAATGAACATTTCTCACACACAGTCACAAAGCAGTGGTAACATTGGACTAAATGATTCCAGATTAAATTAGAAGTGAACATAAGCTGTAAAAACAACTTTGCATTTATACATTTATTTGTTTGGCAGACACTTTTATCCAGAGCAAGTTACAAAAAGGTTGCAGCTGGATTTCAAGGCTCAGATTAACCTGAAACGATGTGATATCTGTCTGGTTATCAAACAGCAGTTGTTAAGAGGTATAAAACCAGAATGTTTCCTACAAATCACTAGCCTTGCAACAAAGTATTTGCTCTTTGCTACAGTGTAGTTAGCCCCCTGAGGTCAATTACAGTACCAGTCAAAAGTTTAAACACACCTACCCAAGGAAGGGTTTTTCTTTATTTTTACTATTTTCCACATTTTAGAATAATAGAAAAGACATCAAAACTATGACATAACACAAATGGAATTGTGCAGTGACCAAAAAAGTGTTAAACAAATCAAATCAATCTTATCAATCTTATTTTTCAAAATAGCAAAAAAAAAAGTATTAATGTTTTTGGAAGGAAATTTAGGCATAGGCATCAATTTCACTGTTCATATTTGTCTAAGAAAGAAATATCAAGCATTTAAGCATGTCTTTAGTGTCACACCCGGTCCCAGTCAGCCAGCTCAGCCATGCCCAGTTCAGCCCGGCTCAACCACACCCACTCCTCAAGCGCACCTGTGACTCATTCTTCAGCCGGGTCCTGGCTACTTAAGGACTTGTTTCTGTTGCCTCATTGTGAGGTATTGTCTGTTGCACCCATACCAAGCCAGCACCCAGCCGTTCGGTGTTTACTGGTTTTGACCCTTGCCTGTTTTTGGACCTTGCTCGTGTTTTGGATTCTGGATTTGCACTGCTGCTTCTTGTTCCCGACCCGTTTTGTCCTTGACTACGATTTTTGCCTTGCGTTATTAAACTTTAGCACTTAACATCAGCACTGTTAGAGTGATGATTCCAACATGAATTGCAGATGTCACCACTTCTGCCATTACTATGGTTTCATGTAGAGTCACACGTACTTTTTAATTTGCTCCTGTTTCATCTGGAGCCACAGCACTGGAATGATGACAGCGGAGTGTGCCCCAAAAACACTTAACAAATAACCGCTTTCTCCTTAAAGAATGTGTTTGTGTAATATCATCTGCACTATGGATTTTCTCATTCATTTCCCTCACTCATTTCTGAATTTAGATGCAGAGAAAGTTTATAGAAGAGGCACAGTCTTAGCCTTTTCATTTGTGTTAGTCTCACACCTACTTAGTAAGTGTGTGTGAATTACTCACTTGCAGTGGAGTCGGTGGAAAGAGGCTCACTGCTGGGAGGAAACCTGTTGCATATGAACTCCACTTTCTTTTTGTCAGGCCTGATGTGACCCTGCGCAAAGGAGTAACCCAGGTAGACAAACTTCCCAATGTCCAGTGCAGCATGTCTTGCGGCTGGAAATGAGGTCCAGTTGCAGCTCGGCTCCTTTCCAGGAGTCCGTATTGTTCAGGTGCACAGTGGCAGATGGGCACATCAGTATGTTCATCATCCTTTGATAGGTGGCCGGATTTGCATACGGTTGGAACAGTGTCCTGGAACTTGGAGGCTTGCTGTGATTTATCCCATCCATGATGTAGAAAGCTGTCCTTGGTCACAAGTAGGAAGACAGGGCACCTGCTAATAGCCTGTCAGTTTGAGGGTGGAGGTGAATCAGAAAAGAGTTCATGAGGCGCCTAATCACTGCCCTTGAAGTTGTTCAACTTTGATGCTGGATGTAACCTGGGACAGGGAATAGCACATAGTTTCTTCCTCTGCTCACGGTCATTTTTAGGTCTTGTGGAATTATATAGGTTGATGTAATTGTTGCTCAAAGCACATTAGGGAAGTTGCCGGACTGAGTAAAATTAACAGATATTGTAGAATATTGAACCAGTACATATAGTACACTGAAAAGATTCATTCAAAGAGATTTGTTTGTTCTTGAACTGCGCAACAGTAATACACATTTTTTCTGTCTGAGCCACATTGGCAGTTGTCAAAACATAACAGTGATCAAAGATGGGCTGCTAGGATGAGACGTAATGAGATGCAGTTGTTGATAGCAAAGGAATGCACAGAATGCTGTAGTCTTCCCTTGTATAAATCTCTTTGGTTGCAAACAGTCCTAACCCATAGCAATACAGAGAAAAGCTACACTATGTCTATGAGTGGTAACAGGATTTGTAACAAATGTTTCTTGCAATTGAAATGTAAAACAATGTCAAAACACCTTAGCATTTTTTTTTTTTAGAATTTTCTTTCCCCTTTTTTCTTTTACCCTTTCACACACTTTTTTCAACAGCCAGTTGCACATTACGCAAGTCTCACTGTGAGATTCATGGAGGAGTGACTTGGTTTCAGTGAATGCAATCCTCAAATACACGTGCACATTGGCAATGATTATTTTTCACACTCCAAATCCACAGTGCGTAAAGGGAGAACACAGAAGAGGACAAGCACACCTGATGTCACCTGAGCGACTCATATGTGCCTGATAAGTAACAGGGTGCCAGTGAGCATTTGGACACAGATCAATGATATGACACCAAAACCAATCATACCCTGGTGGAGCAAGGCCAGTTTTCTTCAACCACTGCACATTTTTAACTTTGAACTACTTTAATTTAATTTAACATTCACAATGATAGCATTCAGGTTACTCTCACCACAACAACAATTTTACTCATACAGGAGGAAGGCTGGAGTGTAGCGAGTGCAATCTTCCATTCACACTCACATGCAAAATGCAACTATTTTTCACACGCTGCATGTTGCCCAGTGAACTACAGTGAGCTAAGCACCAACTGGAAGATGGGCACGGCTTCTCTGATGCTATCCAAGCAACCTGCAGGTGCCCGATGAGTCACAAGGTGCCTGAAAGTGGCAAGACAAGCAAACCCTGCTGACTTACCCAAACCTGTCCCTGGTGGAGCAGAGCTGGACATCGCTGGCTGATTACACCTCTGGAATCTAACCTAGGCGAAGGAGCTCAGCGTTAGCTCAAAGTGAATGCCCTAGCCACTTAGCTACATATATTGGCCTTTTGTTAAAAGCACAAAATCTGGCCCTACTACAACAGAAAGATAAATTCCCATCTAAATTAACCTTTACATGAGCTAGCCAGTGGCCTTTGTCTGTTGCATCTGATGCCTGTTCCTGGACTGACATGTGAAGGGGTTTCCCACTGTCAATCAATCAGTTCTGCTAACTTTGTTTTAGTCAACTAATGTCTCAACAAACCAAGATACAAAACTGAAGAATTCTTTTTTGTTAAATAGTACACATAATTACTATTTCAGGAAATAATAATTATGTGTAAAACCAAAATAACCCATTTTTCTTCCTATTTGTCTCAGGGTGCTGGATGTACTGCTTTGGTGGTTGCCGTTGTTGCAAAGAAACTGGAATTAACCAAAGCTGAAAAACATGTACACAATTTCATGATGGACACACAGCTGACAAAAAGAGTAAGTTAATCCACAATTTGCTTAATGAGTTTTTAATTATACAGTATTTGCTGTTATATATTTATGCATGTATTTTTTTATTCTTCTATTCTTAAATTATGGTTTGAGGTAGTTGCATTATTTATAAATGTAATAGATAGCCAGCATTAATATCTGGAGTCAGAACGTATAGTTATGATTATTTGTTATTAATGTTTTTAAGTCATTAACAGTCTATACTATCTGTAAGCTAAAGCACACCCTTCCCTCACTGTGTGACGAATGAGAATTAGAATTTTATTACTACAGAAGAAAATACCAAATCACTGATTTATTTATTATTGCTTACAGGCTATTACTTTTTTTTAATCAGTTTTACAGTTTGGTATCAGTTACAGGTTGGTTGGAGATTATTAAAATGCTTAAAAAAGTTAAGACACTCACTTTGAGTGCAAACTGGGCTGTATGGGCATATGAGATATATATATATATATATATATATATTTGAATTAAAATTAGGGAAATCTATGCTGATTTTTTGTCTGTGTCAAACTAAATTTTAATTCAGGTAAAATCTTGCAATACATTTACTCATTTGGCAGATGCTTTTATCCAAAGCGACTTACATAGGTTACAGTTCTTTACAATGTTATCCATTTATACAGCTGGATATTTACTGAGGCAACTGTGGGTTAAGTACCTTGCCCAAGGGTACAGCAGTGTCCCAGCGGGGATTGAACCGGCAACCTTTCGGTTACGAGTCCTGCTCCTGCTCCTTAACCACTATGCTACACTGCCGCCCCCCTTGTATGCTTGTATTGCTTGTTCAAAGCATGACACTAAAGTAGCATATTATCTACTAATACTATCTGTCCTAATTTGAGAAAACCAGTGAATCTGATTTGTGATCTGAGAGTTATTTTTTGGTGAAGTTAAAAGATGTCATGATATTTGTGGGGTGACAGGTCATTATGCCTCTATATCTATGTCATATTATTGCAATCTCTTCAGGTAATAAAAGTTACAAAATGTACAGTATATACCATACTTATGGTTGGTAAACAACATTATGAAGAAGAATGGAGATATATTTAAAAAAACCAATTGTAGCGAAGGGCAACAGCAGTCACCCCTCCCAGCTTCAAACCCAGGTCTACAGGGTACCAAACTTCAGCTTTGACCGCAACGCCAAAGAGCCAGGCTTGGTGATATGGCAGTCAGAGCGAATACTCAACTGTAGTGACAGCTCTCCATCACACTGCCCTCCCCTTTGGGAGGGCGCGCCCATGAGCTTCACGCACAGAGGCGTACCACGTGCCTTCCCTTGCCGTACTTCTCCCATCCCAGGGTGCCCCGCTCACCAGTGCTTCACCCACCTCTGGGGTCCCTCACACCGGGGTCAACCCTACCTGGGGGTCCCTCGTACAGCTCACACACTGGGCACGCCTCCGATGGCCTTGTGGCAAGCTATCCCACTACTGACACCATATGTAGCAAAGGGCGAGAGCAGTCACCCCGGCCTCGAACCCGGGTCTACGGGGTACCAAACTGCAGCTTTGACCGCAACGTTGCGCTACACCAATACATGAAAAAGGTATTTACCATTATCTTATATTGTTCTAATTGATTAATCGTTTCGCTGAAATACCAATTAGTGGTTCTGGATGGACCTGTTCAGAAGGGAAATTTCTAATCCTTGGTTGTGAATGTGTGTACACACAGGTAGTTGGCATAGTTGCCCAAAGATAAACAGCACATGAATTTGTCATAAAAGCACATCTGCACCTGCCATTAAGTATGGTGCCAGCACATCTGATGTCCTGAAAAAGTCAAAGCCACCTCGTCCAAATCTAAGGTTTCTAGTTTTTAAGTGAGCTAATTTTAATAAACTGATGAAAAACCAAAGTAACATTGACCGAGGAAAACTTCTGAAAGTATTTTTAACATATAGTAGACATTCATTTCAGTGAGGTAAAATAAGTGGAAATAAATCATAAATAAATAAATCATTCTTAAAGAGTTTGGTACTGCAAATCAATGCCAAAAACACTTTGCAGTTGCACAGTACACTATGTGTCAAAAGACGTAAGGGTGAAGAGAGGCCATTTGTGCAATATGCAAAAAGTAACCGTAAGAGCTTTTTAATGGCATAAAAGAAGGAGGAAAATGAAAGAGGAGGTAAGGTTCAGTAAAGTTATTGCTGATACAGTACAATGAAGAGTTACTTGAGCTTCACTGGGTAAGAGGTTACATTTAGGCCTACAGAGGATAGAGAGGAAGTATCAGACAGATTGAATTGAGAAGAATTGGGATTGTTCTGATCCAGGGAACTACAGGGTACTTAGTTTAACTCATACATCATGTATGATTTTGGAATCTATCATAAAATTGGTTAGAATCATTCCTGGGGGGAAATAAGGAATAGTCAGCATGTTTCTTGATTGTTTATGTTTTGCTTGTTTTTGCAGAGTGAGATTATGAATTGACTTATTTGAGAAAACTACTCAGACTGACTTAACATTATGTTTGGATTTTGTATTTAACACGTGTTCAACAAAGTGCTGAATGATAGACTTATTTAATCACATTTTAGTTGCTTAGTTACTATTTTAGTTTCTAAAATATGAGTCCTTTTTCATTTAGTGTTTCCATTATTTCGGCTACCCACTGTATATTGAATGTGCTGTGTCCTTCACTACAGCTGAAAATGTTATATAAACTCAATGTCCACAGCTTAGAGAACAACGAGACCGAACTGTATGTTCTCTTGGATCAGCAACTTACAGGTGCTGCGTATGCTGGAACTGATTCTGTCCTACATTTCAACATAGACAGAAACAGCAGGCACCTGTAAAGCACATTCCAATGCACTACCCTTCATCTGACTGTTCTTCTGAAGGTGCTGACTGTGAAAAAAACTAACAAACTAACAAAGATGGAAGGATGTCAGAAAATATTCACATGTGTTTAGGGCTATGCGATTTGACGATATATATCGTGTGATGATAGAAAAACGTCTATCGTTTCATAACATGCTCTATCGTTTATTTTGTTGTGTCACAAATCACACACTTTACGGCAATATTTTTTGTCATTTGTACGACGCTTTGCGTTCTTCCACAAGACACGGATGCAGGCAGAAAATTTGCATGGTGGCAACACAAACAAACATGGAGTAGAGTGAACGTGACACAGAAATGTAGTTGAAAAGTGTTTTCTATTTACCTTTTTATATTTTCTACATTAATATTTTATATTTTGCTACATGCTTAACCCTTTCGCACGTTACTTATTTTTATGCTATGTAGCGCATGTTACGTTACATGGTTTATGTTTTCATTAGCATTATTAAGCTTCTCATAGTTTTCAGTTAGCATTTGCTATATTTACGTTTTTTTATTTATTTGCTATATAACGTTAAATCGCTGTTTCATCAAAGCTAAAGCTAGAATTTTTCCAATCTAGTGTTTTAATCACACCGGTTTTAGCATACGCGCTACACGGCTAATCACACCACTGTGACTGTACACACAAAAGGGTTAATTGAAAATTTGCACAAAGGTTCTAAATAAAAGGAGAAAAATAATCAAATATGAGTAAGTACCTTTTATTTGTCGAGTATTCAAAATGTAATAAGAAATAGGCCTTTCCATGTGGTCATTTTATATGAACTATTTATTCAATGAATTTACAGAAAATGTGCTATATCGTGATATGTATCGTTATCGAAATATGAAATGACCTATATCGGGATCTGAGACTTTGGTCATATCGCACAGCCCTACATGTTTTGTTTAAACAGTATAACTGTCTTGCTTGGTGGTGCCACAAACACATGCCACAGAGAGAAAGTGTCCCTTGCTAGTAAACAGAAAAAGTGCCCCCATACTACAGAGATGCAGAAAGTACAGGCAATTAGCAATATATTATTCCCTGAGGTAATGTACTGCATCTGTATTCTGTGTATTCAAATGAGGATACATGGTAGTAAATGTTTGTAAGGACTAAGACTTCAGGGTCTCTGAGGTTATTTCTTGAAACCCCTGAAAAGATGAATTTGTTGAAGTTATTCAAGTCATTTTTCTCATATAGTTATTATAGCCTTTAGTTCTTTGGCTTCAATTGAACTTTCCTTACTAATTACTAACATGAAGTCAAAATCAATTTGTTTAGCAGGTCATTATAATAATATAAATCGTCATGTGCTGTTGTACTGTCTGGATCAGAAACCTTTACTTCTGTTACATGAGGTGGCTTATTCTGAGTAACCTAACTGCAGTGGCTCTGATGAACTAAAAGGAAGCTATTGTCATATATCAGAACATGGTGATTCATGCAAGAAGCAGTGTGCAAGAGCTGTAGTCTGCTTGCCATCTTTTTTCTCTGATGCGCCTGCGGCAGTTTCTTCAGGTGTGCAAATGCTATTATCTACAAACACTGACTAAAATTAATTGATTGTAGAAGGGACACTTCTATAAACCATGTGTTTTATGTTTCAGGTGAAAAATACAGCTGCAAATGTACTCAGGGAGACATGGCTAATCTACAAGAACACAAAACTGGTTAGGAAGATGGATCATGCCAGAGTTAGAAAGCACCAAAGAAAATTTTTACAAGCAATTCATCAGTGAGTATGCCTGTTAATTTCTGTGTTCATGCAGGACATGTTTTAATAAGCTAAAATACCTCTTTACAAATATCCAGTATTATTGCTTCTCAACCAGCGTTTTAGAATGTGGTGTTCCTCATTCATTTCTTCAAAATGTCTGTGAGTATTTCACTAGATTGGGCGGTTTCCTGGGTCTAGATTGATATGAATTGTCTAGTAAGGGGCCATTTCAAATGGTGACACACCCAGTATTGCAGTGATTGGCTACATTGTGGAGATGTTACTCACATATCTTTATAATTGCGCTGCCTCAAAGCATTGGACAGAATATTGTTCAGAGAGGCCTCTATATTTACTCATAACCTCTAACAAAACATGATATAACAGTTCATCAGTCAACTGTGGTAGTATCCATTTAAAATAGGCTTATCTATAACACCAAGGCTGCGTCCCATTCTAAATGAGTGAAGTGCAAGTGAATGAGTCAGTACCTCACACAGCATCACATAAGTATAAGCTTGCAGAGGGAGGTAAAGGGTATTATATGAGAGAGTGTTTGGGTCACACAATGCTGTCATTCCAGTGCCTTAGCTTGTGTTGGAACAAGAATCAAAGAAAAGAAAAACACAAAACCACAGAAATGACAGAAGCGGTGGCCTCTCAAAATTACTTTGGAATCATGCTGCTGTAACGGGTGGTCTCTTGCGTTGTGTTTTAATGTGATGTTACGTGGGTCGGCGAGCGAGCGAGTTTCGAACCGAGGTTCTTACTGCTCGCTGCCAACCCCTTAAAGCCAGCGTCGTTGCCAGTTGAGCTAAAGGCAAATTGCCGTTAGCCTGTCGGCGACAACGCTACTTAACCAGGTCTCAGGGGGAGTGACGTAGCCGCTGCAACCACTCGGCTACCTGCTACCCGCTACCTAAGGCTTTACGCAGGACTCACACGAGCTAATCACTTCAGCTCTGCTACACTGCTAACAATGTTGAACCAAAGAAATCTTGAAGTGTTTTATAAAATTACACATTTTTAAAAAATCATGTTCTCCCACATGGATCCCTTGCCCTTATTTACAAGCACTGATTGTAAATTTAGGGGGAGCATGGAGGTAACTGTAAAGCAATCTTCAGGAAGTAACAATAGCTATAAAAACAAACAAAAAATCTTCTAAATACTTTTGAAGGAGAAAAGCACCACTTTAACATTTCATGATGCTTCCAGTTTAAATGACAGAATTTTATACCTGAGGTCAGTAGGCATGCTGTACATTTTAGCAGAGGGCAGTCAACTTGTAAGTTCTGCTTTATGGCAGAAAAGACTAGTGATTGATATTAAAGATTTTAAATTTACATTTTGTTATTTACTTGAGAAGTGCTGCTTGATAATGAGATCATTAGCATGCTATTTCAGATTTGAGCCTGAAAATCCAGCCACAAAGACAGTGTTTGTCGCGATTTAAGTTCACTCCTAATTAAAACACATTTGAAACATTCTGCCCAATGAAACCAGTCTTGGTTACCAATCATACATTAAAATGAAATACCATCCATGGTAGATTTTGTTTTAAATAGGGAGTTTTTTGGTGCTGCTGTCATTGAATGGAGTTCAGGGTCTTACAAACAGCCACACTGGGTTATCAGACAGAAGAAGTCTTGGATATCAGACCAATGCAGACTGCATGTACACTCAGTCTAAAGCAGCATTTGAAGACAAGTGGAAATTCATCCTTCTCATTTGGGACACTGGTGACCATGTGACTTTGTGCCATTTCGAGGGGAAGTGCCGAGGGCGAGTGAGCAAAAATACAGTTTGGGACGCTGCCTAACATTACACTGAGCAATACTGGGCGTTTCACAAATAATCACATCTTTTCCAAAATACAAAACTATCAAATGTATTCACATCCCTGAAATCAACTTATTGTCCATCTAAGTTTGGCTTTTAAAACACTGAGAAGATGCTTCTTGTTGTGTTTCATAAGATTTTAGCACTTTTCCTCAGGGGTTTTTCACCATTCCTCCAGGGACACGTTCTCCACCTCCTCCAGATCTTGTTTTTTTTTTTTCTTTTTTTTTTTACAGCTATCTTGAGGACAAATTGCAAATATTCTGCTGGACTGAAGTTTGGGGATTGTAATTACTAGTTAAGAATATAGCCTTTATGTGCACTTAACTTAATTTGTATATTTACAGGCATGCTTTAGCTCATTCTCATATTAGAATGTCTGTTTAACTAAAGAATTTTGAGAAAACAACAAATCTACTACATGAATTATTTGTTGGCTCAGTTCAGACTAGTGCATTGGGACCAGAAAGAAGAACCCCTAAAAACCTTAAGATCCACCTTCATATTTCATTTAGGGCTTCTCCTTGTGACTCCTCCTCAGTGCCAAAAATAATGCCAATGAGCCTGTTAGTAAGGCTCCATCTTTATTTCATCTGAAAATAAAAGACAGTCCCAAGTGTCATTGAGACGCAATTCAGCACATTCATGCCACCTCTTTTTGCATTGAGGCTACAGAGGAGGCATCATCTTTGTACCTCTGCCATGACCACAACATTCATCCAGTCAATATGGGACAGTAGTTTTCAAACCATTGTATCCTGATAATGCTAGACTGTCATAGAGATTTTCAGCATTTTGCCTTAGGTTTAAATTTGCCAGCCTAATGTTATGTTTTGTTATGTTATGTTTTATGGAGACATATTGCATGCTGTTAGCAAGAAAGCAACTATTTTTCTGGTCTTGTACCTCTTCATGATGGACTTTACAGTGGAACCGGGTTGACTCAGCATTTTATCAATTCTTTTGTAGCCATCATCTGACCTAAGGAGATCAATGACCCTTTCCTGCAGTTTTTGGAGAGTTCTTACTTTAACCATGATGATGGATGCTACTGAAGAATTTTCTTGTTACTGTATTACATCCTTTTATACCCCATGGGAAAAGGTGTTCTAAAAAATGTCTGGACATTTTTCCAAAATTTTGTTTGTCGATATGAATAATTTTGCTTATTGTGTTACCATTCTTTAGAAAACAAATGAATCTGTGCTCTTTTCAGATAATTGTTTCTATAATCCACTGTATTTTTTAAAGTTAAATCATGTTTTTGTTAATATTTAATGGGTATGAATAAATGTGGAGGGCAGTGTGTGACTACACTGATTAGCAGAATCCTAAGATTTGGAACATAATTTTATGTGTTTCTATATTCAGTTTTCATCAAAATGTATTACAAATGAAATGATTTCCTTTACTAAAGACCTTAAATCCATTGAGATGTGGGCTACAAACCAAGTCACAAATGTGATGCCCTCACACATGCCTCAAAGAAATTTACATGAGAATGTGATATTGAGCTGAATCCTATGAATTAAAACCATCATGCATACCATCATCATACATACCATCATGCCAGCTATATCTGGCTAGCTATGTTTTAACATCTAATGCTTATTAACTACCTAGCTAATGAGAGTTTAGATTTTTGTTTGGGTTGCATGCCATTAATGTGATGTACCCTTATCCAATACTATCCACAGTATCAGTACTCATAAAAATCAAAGATTATCATCCTGATAAAAAATATCTCTAGTTAGACACCTGTATTTACAGGGTGCTCCCAAATGGCTCGGTCAGTTAAAGCACTTGTTCTGAGCCCAGGCGTAGCCCTTCAGCCTTGGCTTGAGGCCAGCTGTGTCATCTGAAGACAATGACCAGGAGCCCATAGCAAAACTGGGCAAGTTGCCCTTGTTGCTGGATTGCATCTGCTACACCTTGCACACGTGCAGAGGTCGCAGTGAGACAAGCTTCATGCACGACCATTAAACCACTCGGAAAGGTCAACTGATGACTGAGTTTCATCTTTCCAGCCATTCTCAAATACAGTTTACCAAAATGTGAATAAACTGAGCAATGCACAGCCTGAGAATGGCTGTCCTTTGTTACAGTTACCTCAAATAAAAATGCACTGGATGCACCGAGTGAACCACTTTATGGTGTCACAATTCCTTTCACCAAATTCTCTTCATGGTTTTTGTAGATTATTCATCATTGACTTGTCACATGTGTTCATGCACACGTGACTATAGAGAATATTCATATTATGTGTAGTAAGTATGGGGAATTTATGTTGAAAGAAGTAAAATTATTTTATCACTTTATATTGTGAACTTTCTATGTGTGTGTCTGGTGATATTGCGTGTTTATTACAGTTATCCAGATAATCAGAATTATATTCAGAATATTTGAAGACTGCTTGATTGCAGCAAATCTGCATATAATAATGAATTGTGTCTGTGTGTTTTCTTTTCCTGATCGTGTCAACACAATGCCATAGAGCTCGGAAGTAAGTCTGAGCATTTGCCTTTTTTTAGATGTGATAATGTTGTGTGCATGACAGTATGTGCTTGCCTTTCAAACTCAATGATACTCAATAAAATGACCAGTGTTATTGAGGCAATTAAGGGACACAAGGCTAATTTACCTCAGAGTTGGATTACCACTGGTTATTTTGCAGTGTATGTTTTTGTTTGATATTTGCATTTGCATGGTTCAAAAGCAAATGATAAAAGCAAATCATTTGATGAGTGAAATTGCCATACATATTAGACTCACCAGAGTTTGACTTTATACCTTAATAAACAACATAGAATCATTTTTTGAGACATTTATCCCAAGTTCATTCCTGATCCTGTTGTGTATGGTATTGTTTTATGTATTTAAATTATATTTTAGCAGAAATTAATGTTTAAGAGAATATGTTGTCTTTTGTTGACTTAACTTCAAAGGCTATACTTGGCCTATACTCCATTATACAGTTTCTTGATGCTCTGAAACTCTTGTGATTAAAGTACAGCATTTGCTGTTCTGTTTACTTATAAGACTTTGGAAAGAGGACCATATGAATGATTCAAATCCCAGTATGGATGAGTGAAGATTTACAATTGCTATGAAGTCAGTATCTTCATGGTTACTTTTCACCTACTAAATGAATGTGACTAAATGTGCTTTTTACTGATTAAAATTGAACTCTGGCAAGTCTATATTTTAGCAGCATGGCGGTTTTAAAGTCTATGAAAATTTTTCAAATCTTGTGTTTACCCTCTTGTGATTTCCATACTATTTAAAGCCACCAGAATGTTTTATTTGAACAATAAAGGCTCATCTCAAATAATATGGTGGCATTTTATCTATCTAATGATATTCATTGCTGTTTGTGGACTAACCATATGCTTAGTATGGTAGCAGTGATAGGTCATTTTTATCACAAATGTGTGATGCCTTCTCTTTTTTCTGGGGTTGGTCTGACACAAATTTTCATATTGTGATTTCTGGTCAAGCAAATACCACAGTACATTTGCTGTACTTTTGCCAACAATATCACTCCTATTTTATTGCTATATACTTTTGTCAATGTGCATGGGTGACATATTTCTATGTACCCTATATGTTGACAGCATTATTTTTAGGTAGACGTTCCTACTGACTGTTTTCACATACTAATCACAGTTGGTCAAATTAATTTGAATCAAAAAGTTACAGAACCTTTTAATTACAGGAGAACTGCAAATATTATGTTTCTCTAACATAAAACTGTAGTTGTTTTAGAAGATGCATATCATTTACATATCCTTTTCAATTTCTCATTGCTACTTTGACCTGTAGACTAACACTAAATTTTATGTATTACTTCTCAACACAAATGCATGTTGTCTCATGGTTGAAGTTTTTGAACTGTCAATTTTATTTATAGTGTGTCCCAGAAACCAGATAAATATAATAACTTGAATGCATTCACTATTCACACAAAACTCGATTCCAATAAAACATTGTGAGATGAATGTTCGCTTTCAGGTTGTCAATACATGTTATCACATATTATCGACCATCAGACCAACTCTACTTCCCATTCCATTTGACTTACCATCTTATCTGATGACATTTTTTGTGCATTTTTAATGCCTGCAAATGCATTACCTCCGCTGCATGAGAATATAAAATTTGTACTTAGAGTAATTGGTTTGAATGATGTGAATTTTAATCTCTAACTGTTAACTTCACCAAGATGTACATTTTTAAGATATTGGAAGAGCGGGACACTGTCATTTCATTTTAAATGTTAATGTATTTGGTGCAGTGATCCTGAGAAATTCAAAAATGGCATGGGAAATCATATGATACTAAATATGCCAATATGTGATGGTAGTTGCATGATGGGCAGTGAGTGACAATAATCATCCAAAAATTGAATTCTTTTTGTTGATCCGCTAATTTGTTATGATTCACTTAACTGAATTAAGTAATAATAGTGGTGGTGATGGGGGGTATGTTCTGCATACAGAACAGACATTCTTTAAACCAGAAAACATTTTAGTATAGAGGAACTTCCATAGCACAACGTTGATCCTCAGTTATCTACAGATGCATTGCATTTAAAATTTTATCTTTTAGATTAAACTCTTTTCCAAAACAGACTCTTGGCCAAGCCCCACCCCCACAGTTCCTATTGCTAAGTTAGACGAGGTATCACAACCATTGTAATGTGTACTGCAAAGAGAGAATGGTGACAGTAGATATTTCCCTGAGCGAACTTCCGCAAGTATTAAATAGCTGTTGGAAAAACAGCTGTTTAATTACAGCTCAGTGTTGCCAAAAGGGTCTGCATTATACTATGGAGGGAAATGATCAAGGGTGTAGTTTTGGTCTCAACATTGGTAGGGACATAACAACCGAGGGGACATTGGAATTATGTAATATGACTTCACTCCAAAGATAATGCGAACAAGTTCACTCAAGTATTGGTAGGGACATGTCCCTACTGTCCATATGCAAAATTACGCCCTTGGAAATGATCAAAAGAAATCAGCACAGATATGACAAGGATTGAGATTCCTTATGGTGGCTACAAAGCTGTATCTGTTAAAGTAAATACTAGGACACTTGTTAAGAAGTTAATGTTTGTATATGGTAAGATAAAGGATAACCTTAATTAGTGGTCTAATGGTCTTGTGCAGTAAGGAATTTTACTTACTTCACTCACTTCACTGATAATACCAACTTGTTATATATGATTGCAGATAAATACAAAGACAAGGAAAGTATTACTTACAACAGTGTTTGACTTGCCTTGGAGCAAATGTACATGTCTTTCGTTATCTTGACTGGGTTAAGGCCATCTGCCTAGAAAGTGAAAGTAACCAATTAACTAATGTTGGCTAGCTTAGCTAATGTCAGCTGGCTATCAGTTCAATATTTACATGCCATCTTGGTTATGAAGCTGACTAGCTAGCTATTTAATAACAATGGTAACAAGGGATACGTTAAATTTCACTGCAGTAATGCAAGGCTAAAATACTGGGAATGTGTGGACCTCATCTTTAAGGAAATATTTAGGGATATGTAGCTAACTCACTGAAAAAACACTGCCAAACATTCTGGATCAAAGGGAGATTTCTGTACTTGGTCCTCTATTTTTTATGTGAGATGTCACAAATAAGAATATTTTCAGACAATACATTCACATCGGTCTTGTCATACAAAGGCCTTTAAGATGCTGAATGAGGTCCTCGCATTTGGTTTGGGTTTTGGAAATCAAACAAAAAATGCTACGTCCAACCTCTCTGCGTACCTGGAGTCACTGTTACAAGTGCCTGAGGAACACAGTTTACCCATAATGTTTTATGTAGTTTACCTGTTTGCAAGACATGTGTCACACCTGTAAGTAGCCCACCTGTATTGTCTGTCGGAAAAGTTGCGGGTAGTTATAGTTGCTAAGATAGGTTTGGACAAGCACTATTTGGGGGACGGGGCGCAGCAAAGCGTCCAAACATTTAATATACAAACCAGTGTATGTAATGAAGGCTTTTAAACAATGGTACGTACTAAATACAACTGTCTACATCTGATCACATATCAATCTATCACATATTGTTGTGATAACTACTGCTATCATAAATACATAGGCTAAATGTGACAAATTCAAAAGTTCAATACAACATACCCTTCAGTTATACAAACACTACTAAAGTGAGGGCAGGATTTCCATGGCTGGGTGTCAGAGCTGCTGTCTGGAGAAGTAGGTCTTCAGTTACCTAGCTTTGTAATTGTCTGGTCCATGTTGATAGATTTCCATTGATAGATAGGTTGCAGTAGATGGCACAAACATAGCAAGAAATGATTGACTGCCATTTTATATGTAGGCTGTGGATAATTGTCCTTATGAACCACTGTGTGACAAGGACCAGCGAGAATCCAAATGCAAGGATGGCGCAGGACAGGAGAGGCTTGGTTCAAAATAAATTAAGTTACCCTTATTGTGGACTTAGGAGAAACAAAACCAGCTTGGTACAAAAGTTCAAACACTATGCATGGCAACTCAAGACTGAACAGAGAAGTGGCCAAAGGGCAGGGCTTAAATAACAAGAACACAGGTGTGAAAAATTACTAATTGACACTAATTGAGGTGGAGGACATTAACTAAATAAGACATAGAACACAGGAAGTTGTGAGGCCATCTGGCGGTCAACTTGGGAAGCTGCTGCCATGTTCCTGACACACTGATAACTATTTAAAGCTTGCAAAATATAACGTAAACTGACAGCTAGGGTTTCAAAAATGTATTATATTGGTACGGTAACTTACTTTGCTAGCTAATGAATGTATTTAATATTTACTGAAAACATTCTGTTGTTAACTTTTACATCAACTAAAAGTTGAACTTAGCCAGCTAACTATAGTAGCTGAGGGTACAAAGTTTTGTTAATAATAAATTTAATAAGTCCCTGCCAGGAAATCAGCTTTCTCAGTTATCATTTCTAAAAATGAATGGTTGCTATATGTCATGTAACTGCATATTCTTGAGTTATTGTGGTTGTAAAACATCTGTAAAAGCAGCCCTTTTTAAAAGGAAGGTTTTGTCTGTATTTTCCTCTTTTCTTTTTTCCCTTCTTGCAGTTACATACTGAGAAAATTTTTGCTCTTATTCCAAAAACTACTGTTCCAAATACTTATGATTTTGAAAACATATATCCAAATATTTAATTTTTATTCAATACATCAATCACCAGAACTCTCTCTGATGAGTTAATTTTTAATTGTCACTGGTTAACAGGTAGCCCTGCTATTCCAGAAGGAGCTGATTAAGGAAAATATGAAAAAAACTGGGTAATGCCAAAAACATACCTGCTATCATGGCTACCTACAATCTGAATTACACTTAAATTACACTATAGACTTACATCAGATCAAGTTGCACCAATATGATCCAATTTGCTTTGAATTCATTTCATGTTTAAAGTGATGAAGGTGGTAATTTGTGTATAATGTAATTCTGTTTATTGGGAATAAAATGTAATTATTTTTAGTAAATCAGTTGGAGAGGCTTGGGGCTTGCAACATTTTCTCAAGGATTAAATTAAATCACTCATTTCAGAAAAAAACCATGAAATGTTTAAGCATTTGGTATCCAGTTTATTGCTGTAACATTTAATTGCTATTTTATAAAGTTTTTTTTTTAAATATACAAATTATTTAACCCATGGTAAGACATACATTCTTTGCTATAGGCTTTAATTTCTACTGTTTCAAACATCTATGCAAGCATTTGCTTTTGTGATGTGAGTGTTAAAGACTGCAGGTTTGTATCCGACTGTTTTTTTCTTTGGTTATGTATTTAATGAAACCCTGGTTTAAATGGTCTTGTGTTCAGATTAAGAAGTGTAAAAATGGAGCAACGCAAGCTGAATGACCAAGCAAACTCACTCGTGGACCTTGCTAAGGTAAGCAATATCTTTGTCTTTAAAACAGATCAAATTTGATGCCTCATGGCAGGCAGTTATAACACACCATGTTCTTAAACTGTAGAACACAGTTACCTGTGTTATACAGTTCAAGTCAATGATTGTCACACCAGTGTTAATTTGTTTATGTGTAATTCATGAGAACAGATTATTGCATCCATTTTGTTTTAGGCAGAGATTTGGTGCATTAAAAGTGTGTGCTTTTTAAGGTAAGTATACACAAGCGGTTTGAAATTTATGTCTGTAGGCAAAATTTGCTAAAGTAGATGGATGACTGGCCAAACCTTGCGTACAATGTGTAAACTGCAAATTGTCCAAGATAGCCTGTATTTCTCATCTGGCATATTTTATAAATAGCTATTATTTATTCATTTTCTTTTCACTTACAGTGATACATAATACATTCCTGTCTCTATATATTTTTCCTTTGCAATTATGTCTTTGGTATGTAATGGTTACTAGAAAATACTGTATCCTACCTGCTGACATTTTGTTGTTATTATTATGTAGTCTGACCTGTAGTAACTAGTCAAAAAATACTTGTTTTCTAAAATAGCAAAAGGACATGTCCCTTTCAAAAAACTTGCAGCTGCAAGGAAAAATGGGTAGAAAAATATGCATTCATTCTATTGTCTTTCACAAATGCCAGACTATGGCTGCCATTACCAGAGAAGACAATGTGATATGACATTTCAAAATGATGCACAATGTTTCCTTTCCACCCGAGTCTGAGATGAGGCCTGAGACCAAAAAAAAAGTTTGCCCGTATCATTAGTGTGACCAATGTGTGAATGTTTTTGCATTGTGTTGTTTTTTGACGGAAGAATGGAGGTAAAATGCAGAAGACATATTCAACTACTCAGTTTCATAAGAACATATTATGACGAGAACAGGCCATTCGTCCCAACTAAGCTAGCCATTTCAATTAAAGAGAATCCAAAACTGCATCAAGTCTGGACTTGAACACAGCAATGGTCTCAGCGTCAACTACATGCCCTGGCAATCTTCACCAAATATATACAGGTATCTAGACCAAAATGAATGCCTATCAATCAATTAGAATTATGTCCTGCATAGCATTCTTACACCATTTGTTCTACACCTGGAGGTAAAATGGATAGAATTATTGGTTCATACATGGTTTCATATATGTCTGTCCTCTGAAGGATATAATGGCAATAAAGTGTTAGCTAGCTAGCCATTACCGAGAAAAAAACTGTTACCTTGCAATGGCATTAAAATGATTTAAATATGATAATTATCATTAGAAATCACCTAAATAATGAAATAGAGTCAGTATTGCACAGTAATAACACTCTTAACTGTTGGTAACAATATGACCAGTTTTACATGGATTTAAATGTTTATGCAGAATTTTGGGTTGAGATGCAGAGCATTTTGAACTGCAGCTTACCTCTTGTTTCAAATAAAAAGAATGTGGAGAGGTCACAAAACAGTGACATAATATAGCACTACACCTATATGAGGTATAGTGAATACGGCACATAGTCACTATTTTGATATATAAAGGTATTATATTGGATACATAAACTATTTTGAGTAGATTACAGTATCAGTCACTTAGACCAGCCAGAAAGAGACATCAAGAACCCAAAACCCAAAGCAAATCAAGCACCAAACATAATTTTTTCTGACAGCTTGTGCCATCACCTGTTGCCAGAGGTGATGTTTTCCTTCAAAATGATTTGGATTGGCTTAGTAAAAGAAGAGCACTTGAACGATCCTGCTGACTGCAGGAACAAGTTGTGGACATTCTGAAGAAAAGAAAATGACAGCAGAAGCTCACCACCTTTGCAAACCAGGAAATGAGAATTTTTTGACCAGTGCCGCTCTTTTGACTGACACATTTGGTCAGTCAAACAGCTTAAATCTGCAGCTGCAAGAAGGACGCAAGACATTGCTGACCTGTTCAAAAACCTTGGAGGAAATGTGGCATATTCCATTCAAAAGACTTGAGAAGGTGATCAACCCAACACTCCCAGAACTGATGAAAAATGTCTTCAAGAAGCTGAGAGCCAACTCCTCCGATAGATTTGAGGCATTCCTAAGGATATAGACAGATCTGTGCGTAAATCTCTCTCAATCAGTCCAGGTGTAGAATTATCCTTGCCTGCAAGACATATGCTGCCCTCAATAAATGCCATCCAGACAAATTAATAAAACTGGCTGCCACACAAGTCACTGGAGGACTGTCTGCACATTGGTCAGACATCCTTTACACCTGACATCCTGAAGATTGCAAGGGGAAAAATAACTTCTCACAAATTTGAGGCACAGTTGCATTTATTTAACCAATTGAAACATTGTGTACTGCTTTATCCAACAATGCAATCCAATGCTGATTGTATTTTTTCTCGTTGCTGCTCAAGGAGACAGACAACAAAGTCTGCAAAGTCTGACATGTAGACACCAAAAAAATTATATTTTGCTTGGCTGTGAAGTCCCACCATATAGTAATGGGACTGAATTTTTCTCAAATCCTGAGAAGCACTCTCAGAAGAGATTTAGGAATATTTTCATGAGTATAGTCCATTAAAATGCCAAAGATTTACTCTCTGTCAGAAAAAGAAGGGTGATTCCACATCAAGGTGAAAAAATGGGAAAAATATGCAAAAAGATTTAGGATTTATGGCCCATTAAGGATACATGCAATTAGTCTGACAAACGGCAGTTCGATCCAATTCATTAGAAGTTTCTCGGTGTTCACACAGCATCTAAAATAAACAATGGTCAGGAAATTGTGTTGACTCTTAGTATTTTGTGTTCAATGTCTGAGCATGCCAAATATAGTACTGTCATGATGTCATCGAACTGGTTGAATTATATAAAACAATTGATGCTGGTTATTGGTTATGATATGCTCAAAACATGTTTAAAAATAGCTATTAAAAGTACCTGCTTTGGGTACTGAGAAAAATACACTGAAGTGTCAAAGCTTTGTCCCAGCATATATACGGATTGGTTTTCATTGTGCAATTTCCCACATTATGTATCCTGAATACATAAAGTGCTTCTCTGTGCAAGATGGAGACAGAACAAAGACCTCAGAATCAAAACGTTGTCAATTTAATGCATGTTACATTCATTGTACATTCATTAAACACTTTTGGAAACATCAAATAATGAATGAATACTCATTTTTCTCCTACATTGTATCTTCCTACTTAGCAACTGTGATGTTCCACTGGATGTGCATATATGCTATTAATTTCCTGCAGTTTTTTTTTTTTAAAAAACATAATACCCGCATGTCAGGAGAAGGCCCAGGGTGGAGTAGGAGGTCTCCAAGCCAATGCAACACTTTTACCAAGCTAAAGGAAGAGAATTCAATGTCATATTGCTTAGCTGTAAGGGGTACTTTTCTGGTGAACAAAGTGACAGTTAGCACACATACTTGTGAGTCAATGCCAAGAACCTTAGAAAGTTCCCTAAAAATGGAATCCCAACAAAAAGCTCAGGACATGACCACAATGTGCAAATCAGCCTGCCCATCCCTGGGTAATGTTTTTTCACCTTGATTTTACTAAGGGGGATTATGTGTAGCACCTTGAATTGAAACTCAGATGGTTCCAGGAAGATATGTAACCACTCATCTCAAATTTGAGCTGCCAAATTTCTCACTCTGCCCATGAGATTGAATTTTGCTCAGTGACTGTGGATAATACTGTATATGGTTGTAAATTTGATTTGGAGTTCAGCAGGACTGGATGTGTAACATAAGAGGAAGGGAGGGACGATGAAGGAGTAATTTGCTACCAGTTGGCACCATTCACTGTAAAAGGCCTGGGAGTCATCGTCTGTTCAGGGAACAGAATGCATGTTGTTGATGTTTTTGTAAAAGGAGAGAGTAGTGTTCGAACCATAAATTTCATGCTACTTTAGCTGTTGTTCAGATGTGTTACTTAACAGCCACACTTTACCTTGTCTTTTTGTATTAAATTTGCTCTATATTGTCCATTATTATGCATACAATGTGAAAATCTACAAGACTAAGTTAAAACTTATTGGAGTGCATTAGGGGGTGTCATGCTAAGGGAGGGTGGACATTATGCAGGTACACTGTTACTCTGTACAGGGCATTTTATAACTGGTAAGGGGTAAGGGAAACCATTATCAATGTAGAATGGTAGAATTGTGGAGTCTGGGGAAATGTAATTTCATTGAATTGTGTCTGTGAAGCCTGTATGATATGTCTGTATGAAGTAGTGAGTTATATTCATTTCCATGAGTTAAAACTCCATTGGTTGCAGCCAGGGTGGAGACTAGGTGGAGTAACCTCTATATACAGTAAGATCATATTATAAGATGGCTACCATTCTGGTTGAGAACACTGAGCAGAGCTAGTTGTGGCCAAAGATTATGCCAGAAGGAAATTAAACCTGTGCACCTTGCAGTGATAAATCTCCTGGGCTTGATCGAATTCCTATTGAAGTGTAGCAATTTTTCCACATCTAACAAAGCCCCCCTATTTTAACTGCTGATTTAACTATGGTTCCCTCCTAGGGTGTGATGTCCTTCCTCTTAAAGAAAGATGTGCATGGTTACTGAAAATGTCCAGTACTCTTGAAAAGACTGGAGACCTTTCACACTTATATGTTGTGATAGCTGGTTGTCCAGGTGAAAAGAGTGAAAAGAGTTAGACGCTACATTATTGACAAGGCTCAAACAAGTTTCATTGAAAGTAGATTTATTGGAGATAATACTGGGTACCTGCATTAAATCATTGATTTTTGTGTTGAATAAAACAAGCTTGATGCATTTTTTATTGCTGATTTTGAAAAGGCTTTTGACATAGTCAGATAGGATTTGATATATAAATGTCTAAAGGTTTTTTAACTTCCTGATAGATTTGGCCAAAGTGCTTCATCACAATCCAGTTTATAAAATAATAAATCTGAAAGGATTAAACTATCAAGTGTTAGACAAGGATGTCAGCTTTTCCATTACTTTTTTTTATTAGCAATGTTGATATTAGCTATTAAAATATTAAAAAGGAAAAGCAATTTTTCACTGGAAAACCATCGTATTCCTAATGATATTGCTTAAGTACATGGGAAAATTGTCTAATTTTAAATATTTTGTTGATTATATGGTGATATTTACACAAAATAATATTATAGCCAATTAGCTGCTGCAGTACCTATGTATGGGAAACTTTGGAAGGAATGTATGGAAGGAAACTTTCAGCATGTTAGCCTACCATCAGCAACTATAGTGCGGCAGATATGTTACTATGTGTGAATTTTATGATGCAACCACCGAATTTACTGCACAGATAGAGCAAGAACTGAGTAAGATTCTTAGTTATGGCACCATCACAGATTTTACCTAGAATCCCTACTAGTGGCAATTTTAAAAACTCAGACCTGTCAAAAAACTGACTAATAATGTAATTGTATGCAGCTAAATGCAATGTAGATAAAAAGACCACATCAACAACATTGCAGATTCAGAAAACATCAGTACAAAAGTGACAGTTGCACAATGACCACATGCTACGCCAGCAAATAAAGTGTTATACAATTAAAAAAAAAACTCTACTGTAAAACCTACCCTACTGTAAAATTTGCAATTTGTAAAACAATGCTACAGAAATTGCAGAAAAGAATAGCCTGAGACATTTATCGTGCTCACCACATACAGATTTATCTGTATTACTTAGCTATCTAGCAGTTGATATCTGTTCTCCTGGTCCCAATGGCTTAAGTAGCCATCTAAAGTATTCTAAAATGTGTTTTTCTGGAGTTATAGTTCTGGATGCATATTTATACATATGTATGTACACCATGGCTAGCCTGTGTGGGGAGGTGAATAGTTGTGAATAGGTGTGTTTACAAGTGAATGTTGAAGCAAATTTCAAATTTAAAAGTCCATGTAAGCAGTTATCTCACATTTTCACAAATTGTCAACTTACTAAAACACTAAGGTTTATTTTTCTATTAGGCAGGTTGTATAAAGATGTTAATGTCTAATGTTGTATACATAGAAACTTTGCTTACTGTGTTACCACTATCTACACATTTCTAGAGGAGACATGTTCCTCTCCTTAGGCATGTAATGCCCTTACAATGAAAATAAAAAGTGTACATCATGATATTGTGACTGTTTTTAATGCACAAACTTTTTCAAAGTTCAAGGATCGAACCTGTACACCATCTGTACAATTTATTTGCATGTAGTTGCCATGTAAACATTTCCTCCTCCTTTTAGTACCTATGCACCCATTAGATAGAGCATGTTAGAGAGATAACACATTTTAAAATTAAGGAGCTGAAAGTAAAGTATTTTAAAAATTCTCAGTGAAAAATCAATCTGGAGGACGCCAAACATGTAAATCACAAATGGTTTATTGTTGAATGAAAATAAAAGCAAAACCATAAAGCATTTAGATAAAATGCTTAGTAGCATCATATTGTAGTGTGGTATGGCAAACTACCTCACAAAGCAGTTAAGCTACCTGTTTAATTTTTAGCTGGAACACTCTTATAACACTCAGCAGTTAAGAAGGGCAATATACTTCCTTACTTCCACATTGTAAAATATATGATACTCAGATTCACAAACATTCTTATGCGATATCTTTCAGTTAGACACATCATCATTAAGTCCTTTAAAAGTGTTTTCATTTAAATAACCATGTTAAAGCCCTAACATATTTTTGTCAATGTAATTCAAGCTTGAAGTGCTTTTAATACTGAACACATTCCTTTATGGTGCAAACATACTTAACACACTTGCTAACCTTCTATTTCTCTTTCTTATTACAGACTCAAAATACAATGTACGACCTGATTTCAGACTTGAATGAAAGGAGTGAGGACATGGAGAAGAGAATTGCTCATCTGGAAGCCAGACTTGAGACCTTGCTGGGCAGCCTTCGGGCACTGCCTGGTTTGATTAGCCAGATAATCAGCGAGCAGCACATGGACTTCCTGGAAGTCCACATGCAGCCTTACGACAAATACAACTCCCACAGTCCTGACCGGTCCCAGTCTGCGTCCAGGAGGAAGTCAACCTCCACGGCACCAGCAACCTCCTCAGAGAGCAACTAGAGCTTAACTGAAATCATTTAGTGTTGACTTTCGCCATCATATGGCCAATATGCATTTATATAAAGCCATATGATTTTAATAAGTACTTTGATGACAAAATCAGAGGTACCTGTACAAAAAACAACAGCATTCTACCAAGAAACATTTGTTGTGGTGTTTATTACTTTTAATATTTATCCTTTTTCTCATGTTCTGTCCATGAAAATGAATTGTTCATGGAGGTATATTGCTGAAGCAATTCAAGAAAGCACTTTGTTTAAAAAATGTATTTCTCACATGCAATGAAACATCTCATTTATGAAATATAATACAGAGCAATGACTTTAAGGATCATATGGAGATCAGACCGCTACTCTACCTAGTATTGATCATTTTCATTGAGTGAAAAAATACATCATGTACACTACTGTGCAAAAGTTTTAGACATTTTGTATTTTTATAATCTGATGCATAAGGAAACTGAAATAGTATATTTTAGCCTTGTTCCCTGTTTTTTCACAGGGGTTTTCTAATGCAATACATCCTTAAATTATTGATAGTGACCTCACTGTCATGCAGATGATACCTGAGCCTTCTGCTGGTTATGTTCTCATTTCAGTGCTTCCTTGTCTTCTTCCTCTTCTCTGTCTTCCTTAAGGACATCATCTTCAAGAATTTCTCATCTTATAACTGTCTTCCAGTCCTAGCTCAATCAGAATGATGTTTCTCTGTACTTGATTATGTTAAAATCAAGTGATGTGAGGTATGGCACAATGTTTTTCCTCTATGCAGTGACACAATCAATCTTCTTATCAATACATGAGGATACAAACGTCGAAGTATTATAGCAGTTGAATGTGTCTAAGACTTTTGCACAGCAGTATATATGTGCTGAAGACATTGCCACTTGCCAGTGGCCACTTTCTTGCTATGCTTTAGTTTGGAGGCACATTATTAAGTCAGAACTTGGGGGTAGGACACAGTCAAAACAGAAAAATTGCAGCAAAAACAATCAAATTATTTTTTGGTGTCCTGCAAGATTTTTAAGGATGAAAATGCAAAATAGAGAAATAATCCACATGATTTTTATCTTCATGAGCTGCTCCTGGTTTACTTTTAGGAATTTGTTTTGTTTGTTAAAAACATCATTTTTATTTATTTTAATTTTACTGTAAAAGAGGGATGGCTAACAGGTCCAGATCCTGAGGGATTGATTGTGCTTGTTGTAAGGATCAACCATAGCAGGGGCATGTGGATCTTTGTAGTATTTAGGATGCATTGTCATTATAGGGAATGACTTTTCTTTCTAAATTGCTACCCACATGCTTTCCCAACAAGACCAGTCACAACAGTTTGGTCTGGTCTGGTTAGCTAAGATAAGGCCCATACACAAAAAGACCACTCAGAAGCACAGATGACATCTCTGATGCCATAGGCCTTTGAAATGACATTACACTATACATTTCTACAGGCAAATTGGTCACACTTTGCATACCCACTTGGATAAACTAACAACTAGTAATTTCAGTTACACAAGTACTAAGATGGTACTAAGAATGGAAACCATTTGATGGTGTAGACTACTACAGATTACCATCCGTAGTGAAATCTTAAGAATAGAATGGCCCAGTTCTGGACTAGTTGCAGTCTAGTAAGCTTTCCAAATCTTTAAGCATCTAACAGTCTCAGATAGTATTCTGTATTAAGTGTCTCAGTTTGAATAGTTGAAATGGTTTGTTAATTTTTATTTACGACAAATGTATCTAGGCAGCAGTCTTCTAACACCAGGATAGGGTACTTCTGATTAAATCCCAGAATACATGAAAGAAACTGTGACTTGACATGACTAAAGGGTTAAATCAAGAAAAAAAACAAGAAGCTTTAAACAAATTGATTTCCTCTGAGTCTTCAGTCAGAAGCTCTAGTTAAATTCACAACCTATTTACTAAACCCAGTCTCATCGTGGACAAAATCACATAATGGGAAATAACAGGTACACCTTAAATTGTCACTTCAGAGTTTTACCTCAGGTGTACCATTTGCTCTTAGACACCTATCCAGCTATCGACCTAAAAAAGCATTTAATCTCCTTAGTAAGTATGAGTGCACAATAGTCAATCTAATATTCTATGTAAAGACAGTACATTAGCTATGCCACATCAACTAAAATCTTAAAACAAATTCCCAATTGACTATTCTGTCAAGCAAATTTAGTTTTGTGTATTCTGGGCTATAATGTCATTGGCTATGTATTGAGAATTTTAACCAATATTTAAATATGAGTAATTATGCACTGTACATGATAGCCATATTAAATGAAATTAACTTGTTTCAAAGATTGTTGTTTTTTCTTTTGTAATTTACACAGTCAGTTTATAATGAAAGCCATTGGACTGTCTTCGGGGTAAAGTAACATGAAGATGCTCATGACGAATTAATTATGCCATAACATTACTTCAGTACAACCACTAGTTTATCTCATTTTTGGTAAGGATACACCTGCACCAAGAAATAAAAAATTTTAACTGTAAAATTATAGTTAAAATATCTATGTGCAAGAAACATACAATAATGAATTTCGTGTTTTGAAAATTTGATTTGATTTGATTTTTTAGATTGACATGAATTTCTTCAAGTTTTTTACACTCATTCACATTAATTAATATGCATTACATATCACAGCTCCCCTGCAATTCCTACATGTGATTTACCTTTACTTCCCTTAATAATGGACACTGTGGTAGAATGTGGTAGATTCAGCTTTTTGTGAGTTCATATCCATCTCCATTGAATTTGGTCTTAAGAGAGTTCTCTGACCTGAATTGAAGTTCCAAACACAGATTTTGGAGGAGAATTTTCAAACACTCCCTACACAATTAACTAATGAATCCCTCTCGCCACTTTCTTTCTGTGTCAGCTTTTCATGGTGTTCCTCTCCACTTCATCTTCACCTTTCTCCCTTTTTATCATGCCCAAACAGGGAGGGGATTCATCAACCTCGGCCTCATGGCCAAGTGCAATCCCTACATTGGACTCAAAGCCACAGATTAATGCTACTGTACCCACATCAAAATTAAAAATGTTAAAAAGAAAAAAAGGTACATTTTAGATGCACTGAATGATGACAAGCACTGAAATCATGCAGAAACACGGGGTGAATTGTTGAAATCTTTTGCTACGCACATCTGTCATGACTGTATTTCACAAGGGAAGTAAACTGTCAGAGAATGAGTACACCCTCCTTTGCTATCTCACTACCTCATGATTTGCCCGTGCAAGTCCCAGGGTGCAGAATAGCAAGTGGGCCATGACCAACCTGCCCACCCCCTGTCCCTAGATGAACAAAGTCATTCTGCTCTGCTGATGTGGGCTCCCATTCACCACAGTCCTATTGCTTGGCCAGTTTTGAAGTCATGGTGAAGGGCTCAGCCTGTGCTTGAAACAAGCACCGTTACCATCAGAGCCCCTTGGGAGCCATGTTTTTGATTTGTGTTGATTCAGAGGTATGATTAAATATGGAGGGCATTATATAAGTCTATGTTCTCCTTCCCTTTAAATCCAGTCTCAGCTGACATAACTGCATTGTAGAAGTAGACCTGAATGATGGTACTCTGTTATGGAATCCAGACCTGGAACAGAAATATACCATTGCTTATTGAATCAATGTTGCCAACTCTGTTGGGGAAAAATATGCATCCTCTTCAAAAACAAGTCTAAAACAAATTCAATTATAGTAATGGTGAAACTAGTATAACAATTCTTTACAGGAATAACAATGTGATGACTTAAACATTTCAAGTAAAAAGCTAAATAAAACATTGCTTACCTTAGAAAAGGTCATCCAGGCTTTATTCTGTTTCCTCTGATTCCGATACATTCCACTGCTGAAATGCTGGAGTATCTGCTGACTTAGGAAAATGTCCCTCCTGCAGATCCTGAGTCTTTGTATGCTGTAGTGAAGATAAAGTATACTCCTTTGGCTCATTTAGAGAAAGAACCTGTTCTAAGTCAGTATTACTCAAAGGCATTACAAGAAAGGACAGGGCAAATAGGGCCAGTTCTTTAAAACACTTTTCACTGTCTTCAGTAGTGGTCTTTTTTACTACCTAGTGTGCTACTTCAACCCAGAACTGCTCAGCTTTACAGTGTCCTATTCCCAGAAGTTCATGCCATGAAACTGTGGAGTCAGACCCTGGGTCACCTGTGTACATTCTCAGCATGGGTACTGTGGCTAGCTGTGGTTTACTCTGATGTAGAATCACTGATGGACTCAATGAGGCCATGGATTTCCATGTGTTGACATTTGGTGGGAGCCTATTCTGCACTTGCTTAGCTTCCAGCAGAATGTCCTGACATCTCTTCTTCATATTATTTCCATCAGTGTTATCAAGCATTGCTTAATTTATGGCAATGACAAACTGTGCCCAAAATGACCAGTAGGCAGGGTAAATTGTTTGACTCTGTCATTCAAGCCGACGTTAAGGAGGTTGGCATCAGATGAAGGAATTGCACTGGGTTTCAACACTAGAAATAAGCACTTGAAGGAATGACTGGGGGCAGTTGTGCATTTTGAAAGCATTGCCCACATCAAGATAGAATAGCTTATTAAAGCAATAAGCCATAGGAAGCTGTGGTATATCATCAATATACTCACAACTAAATGCTGTTGTTGGGCCCCATGCTCAGCAGAGTCCTTATGTCCTGTATCTGTCACACTTAGAAGCTGAACTAGGTACATATTTGTGATTTCAGCACTGATGGTGTCGTTGGTACTGATGCTTGCTGTATGTTGCTAGCAGAGTCCTGTTTGTACAGCTTTCCCAGGGGCAATTTGTCAGGAAGTATGAGATGTGGAGTGGGGAGTGAGTGCAAAAAAAAAAAAAAATTGCAACCTGCAACTGAGAATTTTCTAGCAATTCTGGGAAAAGAAGAAATGATGAAACATGTTACACACTCACATTTTAAGTACAGTATACTGTTAAAATTGTTATATATTATTATTATTATTATTATTATTATTATTATTACTATTATTATTATTATTACTATATTATATATTGATTATGTCCCTACGTGTAAATATATGTACATAATTAAATAATTTGCTGCTAGGTAGGTTGGTACTTCATGCGACTGGGCCTTAATTGTGCTGCCAATAAAAACACAATGTTGGTATTCATCAGTAATTAATTTGTGTTATTCATATGTATTTCAGGGCTAAAATGGTTGAACTGTATGCAAAGGGAGCTCATTACATGGTATGTACAATTCACAAAGATTATCACTGATTGCCACTCATAATTAAAGTGAGTTTTTTAAAGAACTTATCAAGGCTGAATGTATTGGTCCCCTGAGTGGCTAATACAGTAAAAGCGCTTGTTCCAATAGCAGACTGAGCCTGTGTTTCAAACTGCCTGTGTCATTTGTCCACAGTGACTGCAGTCCACAAGAAACTGGTTTAGTCATGCCAGGGATACAAGTGGATAGGTTTGTCAGGATCCCGTTGTGGCTCCTGTCACTGGGGTTTGCTTTAGCACCTATGAATTGCTCAGCTGGTGTCTGCGATGCACCCATAGAAGGACTGCAAGTACCTCACCCCTTGCTGCTAAATGTATAGCCTGTGACAACTGGGTGAAAAGGGGGAAACATGCAAAAAATATGAATAACATATACTAGTGGTGTTTACATGTGGTATGCAAAATTGACAATGACCATGGAAGCTACCAATTCAATGAGACTAAGACTTTGCCATGATCTTAGGTGAACTAGAGAGAGGGACTTACATCCATCAATAATTCAGTTGCTTGAGGAGCTTAAAGACAGTATTGAACCTGCCGTGCAAAGATTGCTTTTAATAGCTACAATTGTTAAAGTACATAAATGATCCATGGTCTTGTGTCTCTTTCAAACAACTGTTGATTGTGCATTTGGCATCTCTCAGCATTCTGTAAGCAGAGTAGTGTAAAATGTTTTAAGAGCCATTGCCCTGAGACAAGGGAGGCACATCCACTCCCAAAGCAGCAGATGGGGAACTGACAGTGTGAAGGCATGGGTTTTAATATTGTTGCCTTCCCTAATGATCTGTGTAATTGAGTGTGCACATTTTCCTCTGATACCACCATGGGTGAACAAAAATGTCATCAGGAATAGGAAACATACATGTTCCCTAAATGTCCAGGTTGTGTGTAATGCTACAAATTACTACAGACTGGATTTGTGCAAAATAGCTTCATATTCTGGAACAGTGCTGCTTACAGTCTGATTACAGCAGTTCCAGCTGGAATAAAGGGATTCCTGGTTATAGGATAATTAGTGTGATTGCAATGTGAGGCAGCAGCTGTCATTTTTTTCATCGTTTTTTTTTGTACTCGTTTATTCATCCCTCCATCCTGCCATTGACTTCAATTCATTTTTCAAGTACCGATCACATGGTCAGACTTAGGCCGTCAGCAGACGTACCTCATATGCTGGCTTGGGTCATGCCATCCAACACTCACTGAAATCCATTGTGACCCGCATTTGTCTTTTACTTGTTTATTCATCCCTCCATCCTCCCATTGACTTCAATTCATTTTTCAAAGTCTTACCGCCCGGTCATCTTTCAGCCTACGGTGACAGTACCTCATACGCTGGCTCAGGTCATGCCACCCAACACTCATTGAAACCCATACTGGCTTGCACTCGTCTTTTACTCGTTTATTCATCCCTTCATCCTCCCATTCACCTCAGTTCATTTTTCAAAGTCTTACCGCTCTGTCACCTTTGGTCCGACAGCCACTGTACCACATATGCTGCCTCAGGTCAAATCACCCAACACTCATTGAAACCCATACTGACCCACACTTGTCTTTTATTCATTTATTTATCCCTCCATCCTCCCATTCACTTCAGTTCATTTTTCAAAGTCTTACCACTCCCTCACCATTTGACCAATAGCCAGGGGACCTGATATGCTGCTTTGGGTCATATGACCCAACACTCAGTAAAGGTGGATGTGTCCCTAGTAACCACCTAGCAACCACTTAACAACAGCCTAGCAACTCCCTAGCAACCACTTAGCAACACTTTGGCAATCACCCAGCAACGCCCTAGCAACCACCTCATGTACCTTAGTAACCATCTAGCAACACCCTAGCAACCACCAAGAAAAACTCTAGCAACCACCTCATGTACCTTAGCAACCACCTAGCAAGTTTGAAGATATTACTTACCTTCAATGTAAGGTTTGTAAAGTTGAATTGCAAGTGTTAAAATTAATATTTAACATTTGAGTTCATACATTTTGTTATTCAAGTTGTGAAATACAAATTCTTCACTCTTTTTCACATTGTTATTGCTCTGTGCTTTTGGTAATATATTGCTGAAGGAATCTCAGAAGTGTCCAAGCGCTGGAGGGCTCATGTCAGAACTCAAAATGAACTACTTTGGGACACATTTAATAATCACTTTTGTGTTATCCCATGCTGTCAGGCTTAGCAGTCATGGGTGCTTTTGTATTGAGATTCTGTTTGCTAAGAGGTTTCAGTTATAGGTAGCTGCTGTGCATATCCATTAACGGTCATGGATATATTAAATAATTATCTATGTGGCTGTGGTCAGACAAAGATAGTGCATGTCAGTGAACCTGCGTGACACATGCTCTGAGTTGATGTTTTTTTCACTCAGAGCTGCTGCTGTTTGTAGCATTAAATCTAAGATGCTGATGGCACAACAAAGCTGTTTTTTGTAATGTCTGCTGTCACTACCAGCCTAACCCAAATAATTCAACATAACAAGAATAGGAATAATGACAATTAACCACTGGAAGTGGTAGCAGTGCTTTTTCTGCATTCAAGTGTTTGCTCATTTACACATGTTTGTGACAAGCAACAGAATGCTGTCATATTATAGGTACAATTAGTTGTGAGCATGGAGTAGAGTGCTCCAGTTTGCCAAGTGGTCCAAATGAGCAGTGGTAAGAGTTTGTGGTCCAAGGTCCAGACTGCTCAGGCTGCATGTCCAAAAATGTTACATTATGAATATGGGATTTTGTCAGGTCCTTCGTGAGATAGTAGAAAAAAGGATTTAACCCTTGGCTTTCCCCTTCCAAACTTGACAGCATTAGTCAAAATGTGTGTAAGTAGTAAATAACTACTTGTGTTTGCTAGTTACCTAGTTATACACTTTAAGGGAAGTTGCATTCACTGAAGTACAAATTCATGTATGAAAATTGCTACAGCTCACAGTGTTTGCTGTAGCGCCAGATTTCAAGTATGAAAAAACATCAGAGTCTAAAGGATTAGGCTACCTTTTGTAGTTTAGTTAGCATGTTTGTTACTTTGTTAAGCAGTAGTTTTAATTAACTAGCTGTAAATCTCCTAAGACACTGCCCAAAGTGTCATTGTGTCAGCTGTACAACATTACATGTTGGTGTTTGTCAGTGGATTCCTTTCGCATGTCTCTCATACCTTTTTAATACAAACTGCACCAGAATTTTCCCTCCAGTTTCAGGCGGCAGCGTTGCAGATGCAAAACCTGCTGTGCTGTTTCAGAATATCACTTTCCCCTGAATATTCACGCTATTCCCAAATGCTTTAACCACCATTCATCACCCTCCCACACAGGGGGAAACACTAGCACAATGGGGATGAAAATTGCTAACCCGGCGCAGCTGGCAGTTTTTCCAAAATGTGCTGACATGAAATTGCTACCCATTGTGCAGCATGCATCTGCCGTTTGCAGCATGTTTTTTGTTATTAAATTGGGGCCTATTTTGCTGTGAAAGCAGGAACTACTTTTATACAAAATATTTTATACCTCGTCCATGTACAGTAAAGCACTCTAAATAACAAAGGAAACTTGCAAATAAAGTGATGTAATTCTTCCATAGAAATGTAATGAATTTTTATAATAATCTCAAAAATATACGTTTTATGTTTCCTAGGCAAAATATTCACATTCTGTAGCATGCAGAGACTCGTTAAATCATCTCAATTAATCTGTCACACCAAGCATAATATAACATCGTAACATTTGCGTAGCTCCAGTGTCCAATTGCTTGTATTGTGTGACTTTGCATCAAATTATATGGTATAATGAGAGATCCTATTTCAAAACACATCTCACCTCACTTGTGTAAAAGACTATTTTACTATATTTTACTGTACTATAAGTATGGCTGAGAATTCATCACATCCTTTGACCCTGTGTTTAATAATCATGGAGTGAATGGTCACACCTTTCCAAAGAGGGTCAAGGTTTCAAAACTCTAAAATCTCATGCCACAGTGACATCTGCTGGTACATCAGGACAACCAACCCCCAACCCTGTTATTTAAAACCATCACAGGAGTATCCAAGCACTTGAACATGTTATGGACAAAAAAATATTCAGCTCATAGCTCCATCAGTTTCATTGTATTTCATTCATCTCAAGTTTAATGGTCTACATTACATTACATTATTGGCAATGTAATATGCAATGTAATGTAAACTGCTATAATTATGCTCAGTGACAATTGTATGTATGAGGGGTATGATGCAAAGTATTGCCTTATATTTTGACAAATGTATACAGAGCAGATCATTGTTATAAATATGAAGTGATATAATCATCTCAAATTAATTGCAAAAGGTTAGGAAAGACTAAAAGAGTTTGGATGTAGGAGCAAATCAAAAAATCTCTCAATTCCGTCAGTGTTGTTCTCTAAATTTTGCTCAGTGGTACCCTGTGTAATTGATACTGTGTACCAGGCCTGACACTATTGGGATGCTTAGGGGTGAAAAGTACATAAAAATATGCATGAAATTAAATAATTACAGTGTTTGGGGATGTGCTGCACCAATAATTGCTGACGGTGGGGGAAATAAAAGATCAATTGAGCTAATGACTAATGACATTTGATTTTATTAAGGACCATAATTTACTCAATGTGGTACTGCAACATCCGATCTGTGTGAATGCACCTTCTCCAAAGCTGGTGGTGCCTCTGTCTTTATAATTAATCTGATCGCCAACTTTGGAGGGGACATGTTCACACAGAACAGATGCTGCAGTAACAGAGGTATTGCCTTGCCAGCTGGAACAGGTGTGAGTAAGCATTTGACCTCCTGCCCTAGTACTGCATTTGGTTTTTTCCTCTCGTAGGATGGCAGGTATGCCATCCATCAAGATTTGGTGGGGCATATTTCCATGTTTCAAATGGAAACAACCACAATGACCTTGAGATCTGACTCATTACAAAAATTAACTTTTGTGCCATCTAACCTCATTTACATATGCAAAATGCGAATGCAATAACAGTAGGCTGATTTATGTGTCTGACCACCATTCTTTCTTCATATTTAGCCTGTTGTCATACCTATTCATTGCAGCCAAATGGAAGTCACTTTCTGCCCTTGCAGAAAACAGATGATAGCCATCTTCTTTGGGCATTAAAGTAACCTAGCAACTAACTAGTTGAGCTCCTACACAAAAGATGAATAATGATACTAATTGTGATGCATACTGGTCGGTGGGGAAAGGTAAGGACAGCCTGACCCCTCCTTCCTGCTTGGCTGAGAAGCCAGCTGTTTACAGTGAGGAAAAGGTGAGCGAGAGACAGAGTTGGACAAAGAAAAAGCAAAGCTACAGAGAAAAACAAGTTAAGTGGAAAAGGTCTTGAAACCCTGAAAAGGGAGATTTTCTGTTATTTTGCCTTTGCTGTTTTAGTTATTATTTAGTTATTTCCGTGGTGGACCATTTGAGGGAAAGACGTGAAGATTCATTTTTGTACAGTCATTCCCTCCCTTGATGACCAAATAAATTCTAGTTAGCATACTGAAAAACATTTTTTTTGAATTTCTGTCTGATCATTCGTAACTCAGATCATGCCAGTAGCATGTGACTGAATATAAAAAGATACTTTCCCTGTCGTTTCCCATTTAACAGCAACATCTGTATGTATGTATTGTCTTGTATGATCACTCATGATAGATAGTCGTTGAAAAGTAGAGTTAAAAGGTAGGTAGATATTGTTCAAAGGTCAGCCTCTCTAATCTGTTAATCATTTTATATGTTATAACATATTTATATGTTACAAAATTGTATATATTACAGCACATTTTTAAAATAAAAATAGTTACAAAGTATTGAACATTGTGCATTGTGTTTGTTCCAGGAGAGGTCTTACAACCAGAAAATCCAGGACCCTGCTGGGAGAAAATTGGGGAATTATTCTCTGACCCCAGGAAAGGGCAGGTGAGAGACTCTTGGAAAACAGTAGAATTTTAACTGTAGAATAATATGAGGAAGGCATAGGTTCATTACCTCAGTTCAAATGTAGGGGCAATGTAGTGAACAGGATCTGGATCCACCATGTAATTAGGTTGTGCGGCACTATGTAGACCCAACAAACAATAACCTATGCCAACATACAATCCTAGATGAGCAGAAAGGTCAGGGCCCTTGGTCATGAAAGTGTCCAAGAATTCCCCGCCCCCTTCAGAAGAGAAACCTGTTGAAAACAAAAGGTGACCCCCCCCCCCCCCCCCCCGCCCCTTGAAATGAGGCTACAGCAAAGAAAGTTCTCAGCACCAGAAGTAGGGTATGACCACTAACCTCCAACCCACCCAGCACCAAATTTGATCATAAAAAGATCCTGTAATCTTAAAAACTGAGAATGTGCCCAATTCTCAGACATAATTGGTGGGCTGTTCCATGGCAGACCACAAGATTTAGTATTTCTTACAAGTTAGAAGGAGCGGTGTGAAATCAATGTAATATTTTATTGGTAACCCGTGAAGGTAAGCAGATTGTTTGTTCTCATCAGGATTTTTGAGATAGCATTTTGAACAAATGTCTGTGGTAGCATGTAAAGTAAGAAGAGCAAGGGCCCCAGGACAAAACCTTTTGGGAGGCATTCTTAACTTCAGGAAAATGTGAAGTGACTTCTCTTTGGACCAACAGTGCATTCATGTATGTCCGAAATATATTTCTCAAGTTCTCTAATTCATGTTCAAAGCATCTGGAAACAGGAGATTTAATACTGTAATTTATTGAAAACCCATGTCATTTGATGTAGAAATGCTCTTGCTTAATAAAACGCTTGCAGAATTATATATGGTGTATATGGCATAAATTCATGTCATATATAGACAATATCTTGAATGTATAAGCATGGAAAAGAAGGGAAGAAGCTCACCATCTTTTTTAGAAGATCTATATGCTTTGAAATCTAGCTGCAATGCTTGCAATGTTTTAACCTAACTTTAGGTTATATACCAGTTCAGCTTCTTTCACCTTCATGGTAGCCTTAAACAGATCAATTTTAAAAGTCATTAGAATAATTTCCTAATTTTCATTCTACCTTTTTTCCAAAGGAACATGTCTAGCACAATATGTCCAGCAGCACCAGAAATGTTGCTTGAGCAACACTGCAGCATGACCTTGCATCTTATTCTGTAACGTCTAAACACTGCTGACGTGTTTCTCCTGAAAGTCATCTGTTGAGTACATTGCAGGCAATTAACTTTATTTGGGGTTACTAAATCAAAGTGGTCTGACACAATAGAATGACTTCTCTTACCCCCAGCCATCTATTTTTTCCATTGGTTCTCTGCCAAGTTTTTTTTTCTTTTGGAATGGCCACTGCCAGGCTATTTTTTTCACAGTAAGAGCTTGTAAACAGCATTAACCAAGTACCATGGGATTTTCACAAAAATTCATTCAAATCAAGGCTGAGGCAAAAATTTTTCTAAAAATGTATGACATTTCCTAAAGAATGAATTTGGTTTTTTACCTGGTGTTAGTTAGCCAATTTCTGTTTATTGTCTACACCTGTCAGCTAGGCTGCTATTCAATTAGCAAGCTGGTACTCCTAGTATTCTGTGTCCTCTAAGGTGGCATCCTTGTCTGCTACTGTTGGTCATACATAGAAAAATGAGTAAATCTACAAGAGTCCATCGAGGAAGGACAGAGAGGAACAGCTAGGCTGGGAAGCAAAATGGTATTGCAGCACAATATGTCAACGTCCTATCCCAGTCTTCTGATGGGAAAGCCAAACACTTCCACTGATGCAACCCCACATGATGTGACTCTCCATCCATCTTGACATACCCAGCACACTCCCCCAGCCCTGCCCTGACAATCATTGGAGGCCTATGGAACTGTCAATCTGTTACTGATTACAACTGATTTCAACATGCCTTTTGCATCCCTGTATCCCTGCAATTTCATGCCCTCACTGTGACCTGGATACCACTGATAATACTGCCACAGTGGTTGCTCTGTCTGCTATGTATTCCCTCTCCCACACACCCTGACCCTCTGGGATGAAAGGGGAACTGGCATACTCATCTCAAACATGTGGCAATATTCAGTACTGCTTCTCTTGTCAGGCAATTTCAGTATTTGAGGATCATGCTGCCAAAATCACACGCCATTGTAGTTGTTTATTGCCCACCAGGTTAGCTTGAGAGCCTTCTTGAGGACCTCAACTTCATCCTCAGCTTACAAATCATCCAGAAGATGATTCCCATATGGACCTTCTTGGGGGGTTTTAGGGTTGTCTTACCACTACTTCATTCATATAGCTTCAAGATGGAGCAGTCCTCCCCTACACACAAGGATAGCAATTATCTTGACCTTGTGTTCACTGGACACTACACCACAAGCTACCTCAAAGACACCCTGCTTTCTGACTTTGTTTCCTTTTTACTTCTGCTTGTAATGGGTCTAACCAGCTCCCACACATATTCAAAAGAAATATGGGCAACCTGTCACCCACAACTTGAACTGAAAAAGTGATCTTCTCCCTTCCAACTGTGGAAGCATTCACAACTACCTATAGACATTGTAACATCATCATTCCTATCAATACTGTCTTTTACAGTCTATGTCCACCCACATCCAGGCCTTCAAAGGCTTCCTCTTGGTTGACTGAGGCATCTGTGTGATAACAGGACTAAGGAAATTATTGAGTGGCTTACCCATGCAGCTCAGTGCAAAATTGTGTCTCAAGCCTCATTGTCCTTACTGCAGACATATTGTCAACAGAACAACTGACATTACATCATCCAAGCAGCTCTCATATAAGTGACATTAGGTTGATGCAAATCTTGCCTAGCAGAGTTCATTGTTATGATTCCATAATGTACCTGATACAATCTCAAAAACTCTCTTTTCCTGTGTGAGAGATATTTGCCTGCATTAGAACATTCCCATTGACACAGTTTTTGCTTTGATGGTACTGGTAACGTGTCTGAGCATTTATCAGGGCTAGAAGCCCTCATTTGTAATTTGTACATTGCTGAAATCATTCTTTGGACCTTGTATTACAAGAAGTAACACAGGATCCTTTTAGATGACACACCAAACTTTGTATAGATCATCGCAGTTTTCTTCTTTTGGTCACCTTGATGTAGCATGCAATATTTCTGGGTTGTGTCCAACCAGGTGGCATGTGCAGACAAAGACAATTTTCAGGAGGTGGTGTGCATTCAGCCTACTTATCCTCTGTGCACTCCAACGCAGTCCCAGTGTTTGGGGGGAAACGAAGGCCAAAATGACAAGGCTGCCTGAATAAGCGATGGAGGGGAGAACTTTCTTTGGCCTACTTTGTTGTGAGGCAGGCACTCTTTGGCCCATGCAAGGCCATAACAAGAAGCTTGCAGAGTGCAAACGCAAGCTCCAAATACATTACGGTAAACAACAAATCCATGTACTTAGGGAAGAGAATGCTGTTGTGACAAGGAGCAAGGCGAATTCAAGTGCAGAGATGACTCAGCACACAAGAGATTTGGTTCAAAGAAAATAAAGTTTCCTTGGAGACCCAAGAGAGCCAAAACAGGCTTAGGACAAAGATCTCACACACTATGCAACAGCAGGTCAAGACTAAGCAAATATGTTGACAAAGGGTCAGGTTTAAATAACAAAAAGCACAGGTGAAACTAACAACTAATTAACACAGGTGGAGGACATTAACCAAATGAGCCATAGAACACAGGAAGTTGTGAGGCCATCTGGTGGCCATCCTGGGAAGCAGCAGCCATATCCCTGACAGCTGTGGGTGATATCACCACCAAAGTGATGTCCTGTGCAGAACAAGGCCTGAAAATGCTGATCAAAGATCAGGATAAGCACAACACCGGCTTGCTTTTGCAAGACAGAAACTGAGACAATGGTATCTGAAACAACCAAATCGTACTGGAGATGCAAATTCTATGAGGATCTGGTGGAGTCAGAAGCTGAATGCAGGTATGCGAAATATTATCTCCCTCACTAATGTTTTAGTAGCTAGTTAATTGACCAACCTATTGAATGCACTTTTGTAAGCCACTCGGGATAAGAACTGTGAAATGACTAACAAGCAGTCATGATATGAGTCATCAAAAGCACTTTTCAAATAGACTTAACACGGAATGATATTTTGCTTCGCATTGAGTGGGTTCACATCCTGGGAAGCTCAGCCACCTTCTCCTTCATGATTGTTTATTTTGATCATCTTTTCACTTTTCACTTCAGTTTCAGCTTGCTCTTGGGAATTTTCTAGGGTGATTGCCTCAGTACCACTCAGTGCTCATGTGTACTGCAGCAGTCATAGAATTCATAGCTATCACCAGCTGTAATGGAGTAAAGCAGGCACATGATCCAGTGAAGGCCTTTATGGAGACCAGAAGTTGAATTTCTTGCTGCCAACCTGAGTAGAATATGTTAAATTGGGTGTGGCATTTTGATATAGTGCAACAGAAGGTAGAGGGCAAGAGAGAAGAAAATTAGCCCCCACTCACTCATAAGAAAATACTGAGCTGAATATAAGGTGGTTTGTAATGATAAGGCTAACCCCCCTGCATGATTAAAAATGACAAAAATCCAAACCAAAAAACTACCAAACCAAAAATATCATCACTGAAAGTACTAACATTCAGGTACAATTTGTTGTTCTAAACCAGTTATGAGATTCGTCAGTCTGTATGCCACCAAAATTACTCAAAAACAAAACTGATATGTCAATGTCAATGTATTCAACTGTAAATTGAAAGTTTTAAGTTGTAAGTTTTTTTTTTATACTTTTCACTTCTTTGAAATCCTTTTTAAAAGGAAAGAGAGAAAGAGTGCACTGCTTTTACAGTGAAACAAAGCAAATCCATTCTGCTGTTGTGGACTCCTCAGTATGGACAGCACTGCAGTGGTGCTCTCTGCGATATGTAGATTTGGCTGTGGATGTGTATGAGAGAATGACAGATGCCATGTTCAATGCATCCCTGCAGAACTTAAGAAAGGTGTTGTGGTATAGCGAGCTTCATGCTCAGTTAGTGATTCCATCATCTTGTGAAAAAGGGGAACGATGGAATATGAAACAAGAGGTATGTCTTCTGAATGTATCTATCCAGAATGTATCTGGCCATTTCGCATTAGGTTTAGCAATTTTAACTGGTGAATACTGTATGGATTTTTTTTCCTTTTATGCATCACAGATTAACAAAGCTTGTCTTATCATCATGACCACCTCAACTTTCATGTACAAGTGCTGAAGCAAGACGAATACAATGCACCAACACACTTGCATGCACCCAACAAACATTCTTTGCAGTACAAGTCACATGATGCAATACAGTGATGTGGGCACTCATCAGAGCATAGGGACTGTTCCACTAAGGTTAACCAAACAACCGGCATGTACCTGATGAATTGCAGGGTGCCTGAGAGAGGTGAGAGTGGGAACCCTGGCTGATCTACCCGCCTCTGTCCCTGGTGGAACAAAGTCAATGTGTTCTGCCGCTATGGGATCCTGGTCATTGTCGGCAGATGACATGGCCGATTTCGAATACCAGTGGTAGGGCTCATTCCATAATTCAAAACGTGACATGAGGGAGCAAATAAACTACTGCAGAATGGGTATGGGTTAACACTGTCTATTATTGGTTAGATGGTGCTATGCATTTACATTGAAAATGTGAAACACAAGCAAACCAAATGTACATAGAGATACATGAACTGAACCCCTGTTGGAACAACCCAATAGCTGTCCTCGCTGCTAAGTATTCCAAGCAGGTTTTGCATCATAGTTTTGTGAAACCAAAAAACAAGAATATTTTGGCAAAATATTTATAGTTAACCAGTCAACTCCTTTATTATATCATTAATCTTTATATCATTGATTCTACTTCACCAGATACTTGCGAGGTATTAGATAGCATGTTAAGCACCAGCACTTGGTGTTTGGTGTTTGTGCTTTTAAGAAAAAGTATCTCCGCAATTGTACAAAGCTTCCCCTTAACAAAGATCAGTACGGTGCAGCGGATTTATAATAAATCTGAATATTGTCACATGCCACCAATAAAAATTGTACTATGCAGGATATAAATTCATATGACTATTTTAAGAGCAACATGTGATGTCGATTCTCAGAGGAGTAATGTGGACCCTAACAGATGGCTTTGAGTAGTCTTAATGGATTGCATTTATGCAGTGCCTTTCAAGGACATCAAAGCACTTTTATGATGAAGGCGGAGAGGCAGGGAGGCGGGTTGGGCGGGGAGGGGAATTACAGCCACCTAGGTGATGCGTGGCAGCCAGTATGCCCCAGAATGCTTACCACAAGTCAACTGAAGTCCAAATATTTGTCGTTTTCAAAAAATTTTACTTTGTTGTATCAAAAGCACAGCATAGAAGAATTCATCTCAGAGCAAAAATGAGTGTGGCACTGTATACTGGGTGAAAGTTTTGTCACAAGTGACAATGCCAATCACAAAAGTATAACAATTTTTCACTCTAATGAACTTAATGTAACACAATTTACATTTATAATAATACTTGAAACTGCTCTGACTTTAAAAAATTACAAACAAAACAAATGGTTTTAAAATTTTGGTAGTAATGATCTTAAAATACTATGTAGAACTCAAATTTAATTGTAACATTCAAAATAAAAATGCAATGTTTTAATCAATGCCATCTACACTGATAAAACTGGTTTTATTATTGGCACCTATCAACAACAGTCACCCACATGCTGCATACAGCGACAGACAGGTTAAAGCTCCAGATGACCAACTTCATCCTTGAGAGTGTCGTCTAGAGAGGTTTGTGCTCCATTCTCCTTCATGTTGGCGTAGGCCACCTCCTTGGTAAGCTGTTCCAGTGGGGGGAGCCCCACTGCCAAGTTGCGCATGGCAATAGCTGTCATCAGGAAACTGCACACAGGCACAAAGAGAGATTCCAGTGTTGAAGTAGATGAGGCTATGTCACAAAACAATGAACCTCATTATTTGAGGCAACACTGGGGTCTGAAATTTCACATCATCCTGGTAAAAATCCCCAATTTTCCATCTTATGGGGGGTGTTAATTAATAAAAATTTTCAATTTTAATTTGTAAAAACATAAAACAGATAACGTGTGACTGCTAAAATAAAGGAAACACTTGAATAAAGAAGGGACAACATGTATTAGAAGCAGCTGCTTCCACACAGGTGTGGTTCCTCAGTTAATTCAGCAATTAACATCCCATCATGCTTAGGGTCATGTACAAGTATGCTGGGCAGTCCCAGTTTTCCAGTGACAAAGACTGCTCAATTTGCTGATGTTTCACAAGGAACAGCAATTAAGTCAATATTAAAATGGAAGTCTGAGGGAAGACATCAGCTGGGATTTCAACTGTTGTTGAAAGCACACACTCCTCAACTGTGATGCCTGTGCATTGGTTTGAGAATTAAGGCACAACAGATGAGCCACTCTGAATCAGCTGACTGCAAACAGCAATCTAAGGTATTAGCAGGCGGTCTGTCAGTCCATCAAGAGCTTCACAGGAGCCCCTTATTACATTCTCAACAAATGGACAAGTGCATGTGTGGTGCACTCCAAAAGAAACCTACAGGCCTGAGTGCTTGCTTCCCATGCTGAAGGGTTTCTGGTGGCTCTGTTATGGTGTGGGGTACATTCTCCTGGCATGGTTTAGGTCCACTCAACTTCTTTGAGGGCAAGGAAGACACCAATAACTACAAAGTCATTTTGAGTGATCACCTGCATCCTACTTTGAAGCATTTCAGTCCTGATGGGAGTGGGCTCCTCTAGGACCATGCACAGGAAATAAGTGGTCGCTGAATTGGTTGATGAGCATGAAGACAGTGTAAACTATGTCCCATTGGACAGTGCCACCATAAATAAAACAGTGAATGATGAAATTTCTTGTGGAAGAGTGATGTCATATTCCTCCAGTAGAATTCCAGACACTTGTATAACTATGCCAAGGCACAGTGAAGCTGTTGTTGCAGCTTGCGGTGGCCCAGTGTCCCATTAAGACACTTTATGTTGGTGTTTACTCTATTTTTGCAGTTACCTGTATGTATCCAATCTATGCAGAAGTTGGGAATTTGTGTCTCCAGAGAGTTAAGTAGCTGAAGACACACAGTCACATACATACTGTGTGCGTTCATACAATTACACATACACACATATTGTATTTACCCGCGTCGCAGCATGTAGTACTTCTTGACGGCAAACCGCTGCAGCCTCTCAAAGATGGAGGCCTCACGCCGCTTCTTCACATCCTGCATACGCCGCTGTCGCCGCAAGAAAAGCCGCAACACTGGATCTGTCACATTGAGCTCAGACTCCTCACCCTCAAAGTCACTGGCCAGTGGCTGCAGCTCTGGTGGAAGAGGCTCTGTCTCTGAGAGACCGAAACAGACAGCGTCACACACAAGGAACAAGACACTACAGGGTATAGACACAAACCTGCCATTTGGTGATATATCCAAATATATGAAATTAAGTATGTAAATGACAAAGTCAACGACAATGAATAATGCAGCACCAGTAAAAATACCCAGCTAACAATAGCAGGTAAGCAGAAACAGAAAGCAGAATATGTTTATAACTCTTTTAATGTAGAATTTTTTCAAACTGGATATCCTGAAAACCCACAATTTCATAGTTACATGAGTCAAATCTTTTTTGTCCCAATGCATAATTTTCGTTACCTGCTAAAGACAAGATATGGCAATACCAGTAAAACCCATAGTAATATTTGTAATGTACTTCTTTTAATACATTACTTCACTGGCGTGCAAATCAGGACCAGGTGTACATGGGTTGGTGTTATGGTATTTGGTGGCACATGCTAACACAGCCAGAAAAAATCACATCATATACTGTACCTATACTTATATAAAATCCCTATGTCCAAACAGATCAATTTTTTCCATGTATCCATGCTTCCAACTGTCATTTAGATTCGGAGTTGAAATTAAAAAGTTTACAGCAAAGTAAAACATGGTTTTTATTCTCCATGACTGTGGGATATCTGTAGCACTCTCCCCCTTTCTTTTTTTTTGCCTACCACCACCCCCCCTAATTGGAGGACTTCTTTATTAAGCTCAAGAAGAAAGGCAACAGGATCAATAATATTACTGAATTACAGCAAGTAGATGAAGGTGAAGACACAAAAAAGAGAAAAAAAGGATAATAACAGAATAAAATAAAGAAAAAGAAAACAGAAAAAAACAATATAAACAAAGAACCCAGAAAAAAACACATTATATAAAAGTTATAAATTGATTAGCATTTGATCGAGTGAAATAAGTATTTGATCCCCTACCACCCAGCCAGAATTCTGGCTCCCACAGATTAGTCCTGTCACTTTAAGAAACTACTCCTAATCTCAACTCGTTATGTGTATAAAACACACCTGTCCATAGAATCAATTTCTTCCATTACAACCTCTCCACCACCATGGGTAAGACCAAAGAGCTGTCAAAGGACATCAGGGACAAGATTGTAGACCTGCACAAGGCTGGAATGGGCTACAAGACCATCAGCAAGAAGCTTGGTGAGAAGGTGACAACTGTTGGTGTGATTATTCGAAAATGGAAGAAATGTAAAATAACCATCAATCGCCCTCGGTCTGGAGCTCCATGCAAGATCTTGAATCATGGGGTGAGGATGTTCATGAGAAAGGTGAGGGATCAGCCCACAACTACACAAGAGGAACCTGTTAATGACCTCAAGGCAGTTGGGACCACAGTCACCAAGAACACCATTGGTAACACACTACGCCGTAATGGATTGAAATCCTGCAGCGCCCGCAAGGTCCCCCTGCTCAAGAAGGCACATGTACAGGCCCATCTGAAGTTTGCCAGTGAACATCTAAATGATTCAGTGAAGGCTTGGGAGAAAGTGCTGTGGTCAGATGAGACCAAAATCGAGCGCTTTGGCATCAACTCGACTCGCCGTGTTTGGAGGAAGAGAAATGCTGAGTATGACCCGAAGAACACCATCCCCACAGTCAAGCACGGAGGTGGAAACATTATGCTTTGGGGCTGTTTCTCTGCTAAGGGTACAGGACGACTTCACCACATTGAGGGGCCAATGGACGGGTCCCTGTACCATAAAATCTTGGATGAGAACCTAAACCAGAACACTGAAGATGGGTCGTGGATGAGTCCTCCAGCATGACACTGACCCAAAACATACCGCCAAGGCAACAAAGGAGTGGCTAAAGAAGAGGCACATTAAGGTCATGGAGTGGCCTAGCCAGTCTCCAGACCTCAATCCTACAGAAAATCTGTGGAGGGAGCTGAAGCTTCCAGTTGCCAAGCAGCAGCCAAGAAACCTACAGGATTTAGAGAGTTTCTGTAAAGAGGAGTGGGCCAAAATGCGTCCTGAGATGTGTGCAAACCTGGTGACCAACTACAAGAAACGTCTTACCGCTGTGCTTGCCAACAAGGGTTTCTCCACCAAGTACTAAGTCATGTTTTGCTTGGGTATCAAATACTTATTTAACTCAATGACATGTAAATCAATTTATAACTTTTATGTAACATGTTTTATTCTGGATTTTTGGTTGATATTCTGTCTCTCTCCATTAAAATGAACCTACCATACAAATTAGAGACCGTTCATTTCTTTGTAAGTGAGCAAACTCATCAGGGGATCAGCAGGGGATCAAATAATTATTTTCCCCACCGTATAACTGTAAATATATATCTATATATATATTTACAAAACAAAACAAAACATACATTTAAGGACAAAGAAATGAAAAAAGGAAAGAAATACATTAATCATTACTTTTTGATTTCCTTCTTTCATTATGCCCTTGTCCCCTCTCCTTCACTTCACAGACCATCATTATCCAACCCCCTTACAGGGACAACTCAACCATATTTCCTGTAGCTGTTCACTTCTTTGCTACTTGACATATTTGGTTATCTATGCGATCCACTCATGACGCCTTTTCCATTTTGTGCTAATAATTTACACATTTCTTTCTATTATATTTATATAACAACCTATTGATCTATTTATCTATTTTTTTTTACAGTAAGTACATTTATCCAAATCACATATCAATATTCACACATATCTATGTATGTCTGTTATTCTTTATTCCCAGCCTACTGCCACTCTCAGTGCCTTCCATCTGTCCCTACATACAATTAGCCTACTGTTTTCTTGTGCCATGTAACCCTCAATTGTGCTGTGATGTTTTATAAAGAGTCTGAATCTCTCTGTCCTCAAAGCCTCCACAGATTTTGACTTAAAAATAAATATTTTCCCCAAAAGTATTATAACGTTAACTATTTTTTGGGTGCCATTTCTTAGATCACCCAACAGCACGGTGGGCAAGTCTAGTGAAAACTGACTACAGTATGGGGACAACCACCGCTGAACGCCTGTCCAGAACAGTGCCACAAAGGGGCAGTACCAAAATAAATGATCCACCAACTCAACCTCTTCTTGACAGAATCTACACAAGGGTGACTCTTCAATTCCCCAAGTATGAAGCATCTTTTTAGTGGCCAGAAATTTATATATTAGTTTAAACTGAAAGAATCGTATAGATGAGTCAATTGTTGCTTTGTAAATTAAATTAAACACCTGATTCCATGGAATCGGACAGTCTAGCATATACTCCCAAGAGTGTAAAATATTATATGGAGCAGCTATTAGATTTTTTTTATTTTAGATGAAACTGATATAATATTCTATTTATGCTCGTCTTTTTAGTCCAATTAAAATTTTTCATATGTGGTCTGCAGACTAGCTCCTGGCCATTTCCTTTACCAATGCTCCTTTTCCATTTTTGTGGTATAGCTGCAATCAGTTGATTAAATTTTTTGTAAAGGGCAAACCTTACCATAAATATTGGTGAACTCTTCATAGGACATTAGTTTACCTTCCTTATTTACTATATCATTTATAAAAATAATGCCAGTATCAAACAAGTTTTTCCAAAAGATAAACTTTCTCCCTATCAGGATATTGGAATTACGCCATATGATTTGTTATAAGATTTGTTCTGTGTTTTCTGGAGGGTGGAATTGGAATTGCAGCCAGTGTTGTATGGCTTCTTTCAAAAAGGGTGATATGTTGTGAGAACTGGGGGTGTTTTATCTGTAAGGCAAACAGTCCCTTTCTGAACATTGGGTGGACATTCTCTAATAGTCTTCTGGAGAACCATTTTGGGTTTATAATTTTTTTTGGAATCAAGGACGCTTTAAGTGAGAGGTTCAAGGCCCTTAGATTTAACAATTTTAGGCCACCCGATCCATATTCATTGTATAGATATATACGTTTAACTTTATCTGGTTTACCATTCCATAGAGATTACATAGATTTTTTGCTCTTATAGTTTGAAGAATGATTCACTTGGTGTAGGTAATGTCATAAACAAATACGAAAATTGAGATACGACTAAGGAATTAATCAAGGTGATCTTGCCATAAATTGTCAAATATTTCCCTCTCCATGGCTGCAGAATTTTGTCTATTTTAATGAGTTTGTTATTGAAATTAACTTCTGAGAGATTACCTGTATTTTCAGGAATGTGAATACCAAGTATATCAATGGATCCATCCTTCCATTTCATGGGTAAATTACATGGTAAGGTGAATGCTGTATTTTTCAGAGACCCAATCCTACGTACTGTACATTTGTCATAATTTGGCTTCAGACCTGACAAATTGGAGAAGTAATCAAGGTCTTGTGTTAGACTTTGCAAGGAAGAACACTGGGGGGACAATAGGAAACTGGTATCATCAGCATACATTGAAACCTTTGTATGTAGACCCTGGAATTCTAAACCTATGATTTTATTATTTGATCTTATCTTTAATGCAAGTATTTCAATTGCCATTATAAACAGATATGGCGATAAAGGACAACCTTGTTTTACCCCTCTTGATAATGAAATATTACATGAAATATGACCATTATTTATAATTTTACATTTGAGGTTGCTATACATAACTTTTACCCATTTTATTAGAGATTTGCCAAAGTTGAAATAATCTAAGCATTTATAAATAAAATCTAGACAAACTTTATCAAAGGCCTTTTCAAAGTCCGCTATAAAAATTAAACCAGCCTTTTTTGATATTTCGTAATTCTCTATAATTTCCAGTAACTGCCTAATATTGACCCCAATATTTCGACCTTGTAAAAACCCAGACTGGTCGTAGTGGACAATATCGGACAAGATACTTTTAAAGCGATGGGCTATACATTTGCTAATATTTTACCATTGCAACACTGAAGTGTAAGAGGTCTCCAGTTTTTTAGGTAGACTGGGTCTTTATTTTGGCCGCTGGTCTCTTGTTTTAGTAATAGAGAAATTAAACCAACTTGTTGGGTCTCAGACAGTACAACCTTATAATTGAAACATGTAAGTAATGGTTCTTTAATTTGATCATAAAAAGTCTGATACACCTCAACTGGGATGCCGTCAAGGCCAGGTGTTTTCCCAGGTTGATGTGACTTAATTGCCTATCTGAGCTCATCTTCTGTAATTAGGCCTTCACAGGATTCTTTTTGTTTATTTGAAAGCTTTACATGATTTTTTGGGAAAAAGTCTTTGCAATGAGCCTCATTCAGTGGCAGTGGTGGACCCTGAAACGAAAACATTTCTGTAAAATATTTTTCTTCTTCTTTTAATATGTCAGCTGGGGCCACAAAAGTTTCACCATTAGCTGTGATTAGTTTCTGTATATTCTTTTTAGATGTGTTTCTGTATTGAAGATTTAAAAAGAATTGGTTACATTTTTCCCCCTTCTCCATCCATTTTGCTTTATTTTTAAAATATACCTTACTTGATCTTTCATGATTAAGTTCTTCAAGTTCATTCGGTTTTTCATCTAACTTATCTAACACATCTATTGATATATTATCAGTGCTATCAATAATTAGTGTAAGCTTTTCTCTTTTGTTAGTTTTTTCTCTTTTGACCTCAACTGCTTTTGTTTAAAAGAAGAGTATTGGATTGTGTGGCCTCTAAAGGCACATTTAAATGTATCCCACACAATGAGAGGATCTGCTGAACCTATATTATTAGAAAAGAAATCTGTAATAAAAACTTTTGTTTTGGCTAAAAAGGTATTGTCCATTAAAAGATTCTGATTTCCAGTATCCTTGGCCTCTAGGGAAATCTAGAGGCCAAGGATCTAGAGGCCTAAGTACTAGGTGGAGCGCTATGAGCTGGTGATCGGATTTCATTTTGTCTTCAATTAATGCCTTTTTAACTTTTGGTACCAGAGAGAATGAAATTAGAAAGTAGTCGATACGACTAGCTTGAATCCTTTATCTTTCAGCCGGGTGAAAATCGCTTGTCTTTTTTATGGTCTGCTAAACCATTGCAGTTATAGCTGGCTATTCTCAGTTCTCCTATAACCATATTTAGATATTAAGGTTTGAGTCTGACAGAGTTTTTAACCCAATGGATCAAACAAGTCAGTGTAGTTATGTCATTCATAAAATGAAGATGGTTGAGTTTTACATAAATTATGCATTGTTCCCCCACCTCCCTCCCCCCTCCCAGTGTCGTCCCTTTCCCAACGCACTGTGAAGTAACATCTACCTCTGTCCACCCACCTCTCCTTCCCTCACCACACTTCACACATCTCCAACACCACTACATCCACAAAGGGCATCCCTCAACACTATCCCACAAACACGTTTCATGTTGCTAAATAGGCAGTGTTGATCGCAATGTACATCTTCCAAAAAAAAAAAAAAAGGAAGGAACAAAAACAGTGAGACCCAAAAAAAGGTAGGAAAATGCCCACTTACAGCCACGTTGTTATCTTGGAGTCCCTGAAAAGCTGGTTGTTAATATACAGTTTATACACTGCCAATCGCACTTTATTGTTCTGTGCCCTGCTGCTTTTCATTATGGGTAAAAGAGCGCATCTCCTTTCCAAGATTTCGGGAGGGAACTGCTCGTACATAGAAAAGGCTGTTCCTTTGAGTTCCCTTTCAAGCTCTAGCACTGCCATTTTCACTTTGAATTGAGAAATCGCGCTACTATCGGTCTGGGTGTCTTGGGATCCTTTTTGTGGCCAATCTTATGCGTTCTCTCAATTTCATCTTAATTATAAGCTTCAGTATAATTTTCCTTATTCTCCTCCTTCACTCCCATTACAACAATATTGTTTCGCATGCTTCTACATTTTAAGTCCAGTAGTTCAGCTTTCATTTGCTTATTTTCATCAAAGAGTTTTTTTGTTGTTGTTTGGAGGGTTCTCATGGTATTTTTGAGAGCTGCATTTTCTTGTTTTAGGTCTTTTATGAGTTCATTGAAGCTAACATCGCGCGGTCTTCTTCCGATAGCACCGTCGTCATTTCAGGCTCCGTTTCACTGGAAATTAATAGTTCTCTCGGGCATTTTGCGTCTTGTTTAGAACTCATTTTAAAATAATAAAGATTAATAAAACTCATGTTTTCCGATCTCATTGTGTTCCAGCTTGTTTTTTGAAGTAGTTTAGTTTTTAGCAACTTTGTAAATTTGTAGATTTACATGGGACGTGCTGAGAGTGTCGTGTTCAGCACACCACCCGCTCCGTCATCTTTTTTTTAGCACCAGTGTTACTCTCCCCCTTTCTTTCTGTGAGACACTGATCATGGGCACCTGACTACCACCAGGGGGGTACTAAGTTTAAGTTGCATTATATTAGCATTTAGCTATAAATGTTATCACATCCTTTATCACATATCACATCCTTATGATAAAGAAAAGTGAGACTGCTGCAAAGATCTACTACATTGCACATACAGCATTCACTCTCAACATATAACATGACACTCAATGGAGTGCACTGGTGCATAATTAGTGGAAATGTTTACTGAATATGAAGACAGTACGTTTCTTATCTTGTGCCAGCTAGTATGTAATTTTTTTTTTTAGGAAAAAGTGTTGTGCAGTTTATCTTAATGCCTGCATGCCAGTTGACATATCAGGAAAAAAGCTTTGTACTGCTGAAAAATGTTGCTTTTATTCTTGGAGTTTAAGTGACACCCTTAGTCCTTCTGTCAGTTTGTCTTGACTGAGGTTGTTGGATGCTCTCCTTTGTTTTGTCTATTTATATATCCATAAATGTATATCCTATATAACTGTATTACTCCTGGGTAATTGTGTGTACATGCCTACATCTGGATTTCTGCGTGTCCTATGTACATTTGCCTGTGTCTCAAAACTTACCAGTGCCATTACGGATTCGTTCCTGCAGCTCAAATAGTTTGGTGAAGTTCTTCTGCAGTGCAACCTCTGTGGTGTTGACGTAGATGTACATGTAGCTGGATGGTTCCTCTGATATGGTATACACCTTATGGTATTCTCCAGCAGGCAGCTGCTCACACACACAGACACACACAGATTAGCAAAGTGAGTGGAAGTTCCAACAGGGAAACACTTGAACTTATTTTGATTTCGTTGTGTTTAAAGAAAGGAGTGAAAAGTAAGCAAGCGAAAAAGGAGACGGACAGTCACAGGTAGAGGCGTGTACCATCATCTTGTCTCCTGGCAGCAGGCTGTAGTTCTTCTTCTCCTCCACAATTTCGACCTTTACCTGGCCCTGCAGCACTTGCACACTGGTGTTACCAAGGTCCGGGCTAACGTAGTTCTCCAGGTGGAGGCCTAAAACATGCATATCATTCTTAGAAAATATGATATGCACATCCAGATTTGATTTTGGCTGTACAGGAAATCCAAAATTAGGAAGATTACACCAAAGGCCCCATTCAGAGGATGTAAGCTTAACTTTCAAACACAAACACAAGGCATAAAAGAATCTACTGTGGTATTTAAAAGGCCTAAATGAACAGGGTGTTACCAACTGGGGGGTGGCTGACAGAGTGTCTGTGCCATGTATACATACATATAATGGAAAATGCTGCAGGATTATAATCCATTTGTATGTATGAAATAATGAATTGTTTTAATCAATTGCAAAATATACCAAAAAACATTACACTAGTTAAAGTTTAAGAAAATTGAAATGCAATAATATGCCAAAAGGGGTAGCTTTTAACAAACAATGGAGAATGCTGGCCTTAACTTCAGTGTCTCACCCTCCCTCAACTTTGATAAACTCACTGAAAACAACAGTTTATTTCAGCTCTACTTTGGTTAATTATTTCACAGATTAAGTGAATTTAAAAATCTGAGCCCAATTTAATTAAACATGGGCTCAAACTCTGCTACAAGAAGCCACAGCCAATACCTCACCAAACCGTTGCTAATGCAGACCCTGATTATAAAATTTGGGATCCGTGGTAAATTATCAGTGTGCCTTTTAAATTTAACTACTTAATATCTGTGTGCAACTAATGTTAAAAACTAATGAGCATATCAAAAGGAACAATATATTTACCCACCATATTCGAAAGGAATCCTTACATCAATGACTAGCATGTAACTGTATTTCTGACAAAAACAGCCCTGTATGTTTCAGACATGACAGCCATACCATAGCATGTCTATGGTGAAGTACCAGTACCATGGGTCAAATACCATATTAAGTATCTGGCTCCATATTAAGTATTTGCTCCAGATTGTGAGACTCAGATTAAATGATTCAAATCATCAGAATCATTTTACTTTTGTACGTCCCCAAATTATTGCAATTTCAGTTTTGAAAACAAACCTATGTTCATCTCATACTGTTGTCACTTCTCGTACTAACCACTTTGGTAGTCAGTGAAGCCATATTTAATAATGAAAAAAAAAATCAATGTACTTTTCACATTATATTCTTCTGCATCCATTCTCACTGTCAGCTGTACTGGTGAGATGTATTCCTGTAATACATCCACTATTTTATAGTGTATTTGATATGACAGAAATGCAAATGTGTACGAGGCCTATAAGAGAAGTGTGGTAGTACAAACCTGGAAAGTCAGCAATAAACACCACTTCTGTCTGGTTATCCAGCGAGCCCTCAATCTCCAGAAACTTAGTCCTCCAGGGGGAGAGGTCCACTAGCAGGGGCATCAGCCAAGGGTTGGGACGGAATGGTGACCAGTCTGCAGTCACAATGTCCACCCGTGGATCAAAGATCCTGAGGGCAAGAACAAGAGTGACTGAAAATGCATCACAAAATGATAAGCATACTTTGTGAATATGGAAAACCACCAAGCTGAAAGTCTCATGGCTTTTTCCATTCAAACTACACTAGGAATGCCAATGCGCTGTCCAGTAATTAGTGTATTCTCAAAGCAGCCAAGCAGTTATGATGGACATGCAGGATCTGCACAAACAAGGGAGAGTTCTTTATGCATTCACACAACAATGGCTTCCCAAGTTAGTTTGCATGCAAGTACCGTTCTCTTAGGAAAGAACCTGCACTGACATGACAATGAATAATGAATGAATGCACTTTCATATATAATATAGAGCAAAGGCAAAAAAGTTATTTGCAGCAAGAGCACATGAAACAATCAAATAAAACAAATAAAAGCAGCACATGAATGTCATTTAAACAGCTTAATCAAAGAAAGTCCAGTGTTATAGATTTTGAGGTTACATTTAATAATTTTCAGTTGATTTACGGACGTCTTCTTCAAGGACTGTTGATACTGCTTATATGAAAACCTACTCATATGACTTCTCTCAGAATTCATAAAAACAGCTAATTGGTATCATTTTGCCCTTTGCATTAGACTATGAAGTATTTTTCAGATCTATGCCAGTATACATTTGTTAAAGGGTAAAAATCCTGACAGTCCTAAGAAATTTATAAGCTGGCTGACTGGAACGCATTTTCTTAATCGTGCCTCACTGAATGTTTTAGGATATCGGAGGTTAACTGTTCAGTCTCGGCAGTGCCTCTATTGCGCCAATGTTTGATATGCATTTGTCAGATCAGGTTTTGTGGATTCTGACGTCATCCTGGCAAAAGGCCTAGGAGGGTGTCATTGCAAGCCTTGAACGTGTATTCTTCATTACTCGGCACAAACACAGTCACATTTTTGAAATCGATTTCAAGTTAGCACATTTCACGATGACTGCCACTGAGGATTTATGCGTCACCCATAATAACTGTCAGATCAGCCATAATTAAGTATCCTTGCATAGCAAAATATGCAAAACATATTGATCTCTTGCATTTGTTGATTGGTCAGGGGTTAAACATATGCTGTTGTATGTTTTAATCAGCTCTTTGATTTTGACTTCATATGAGCATTCCACAGCAGATGCAGCTTGCAAAACTGCCGGCTGGTGAAAATGCCCCACAGCTTTATTACATCATAGCCTAAAAATGCATGTAATTTTAATCCAATTTTTCAAGGGGAATATCTGTGCAGATGAAAGCTTCTGTAAAATAATGAATGGCATCCTTCTTATTCCCCTGTGCTTCTGATTTCACCTCACCCATGTCAATCTCAGATGTTCTGTGGTTTAAAAGGCCTGTATATTTCTATCTTTGCTGTGTGGCTAAAACACTTCTCCAAATTTTCATCTTTTCCCAGGACAGCCACTCAAAGTTACATTAGATGGCTTTTTAGATGCTACAGTTACTTAATCCCTGCCATCATTAATCAGTGCTATCATTAAAATGATCACTTTTAAATAAAACATTAGGAAGCATGTAACCTGTTAATGCCACCTACTTAACAGATTTAACATTAAATACACCCCACTACCACCCCCTTTTAGAAACATTGTGAAATTATTTATACTGTCACAATAACTCCATCATGATTGAGTTGGAGTTACTGTGGATTGATCAATTCACATAATTTTCAAGATAGTTACATTGCCATGTGTAGTACGTTTGACAGACACAACTAACTAAATAATCTTCATACACTCTTCACGATCAAAGTACAGTTCTGTAATGTGGTGTTTATTCTCAGGTTCTGACTGAAAGAACATGCACAGTCTGAGCGTAGCAAAAGCAGTCTGCATGTGTCAGTGAGTTTTGGAATTGGTCAAAGCAAGTAGTTGCTAATCAGTAGGAATGGCATTCTATCAAAAGAATTGGTTGACTTTTTTATTTTAAGTTAATTACACTAGTGCATATCAAGACAAAGCAATACGCAGGTAACAGACAGTAAGGTACTGCTTTTGATTATCTTGCTAGATGGTTGCCGTCACCACAATGACACCATAACAAGCTCAGAAGTAGCTGGCCATCTAGGTTGGCTTGATTTTTCTAATTTCCCCCAAAGCAGTCTGATAGTGTGATAAATACCGCTTGCCTATTAAAAACAAGATGAAAGCAGGGTTTTCATGATAGAGAATTCTAACCCGTGAAAATTCTCAACAAACCTGTATTCTTGTATGTCTGTATAAGCAAAATTCTTAACAAATAAGTGAAATATTGGAATGGATGGCAATGTAAAAGAAATCTGGTTAATTAACTGATTAATTCAACAAACAGGAACATGTCTGGTGCTTGTGTTTCTGCAACGTCTTATGTCTATTTTCATGTCTATGCCCACCTATCCCATACAGTACCTCTGCTGGAAGCGTTCGTTGATAGAGACCCATATATCAAAGTAGATCTGGGGCTCAGAGATGTTATAGTGAAGCAGGTGGCGGCTCAGGCAGGTGGCATACTGCTTTAACATGTCTCCATGGTCCTTCCAGCGTCGGCTCTGCGTAAATACCTGTACGACACAATACCAATAAGTGTTGTGAAATTAATCTTTTTAATACATTTTTTGACCTTCAGCCTAAAGGCAGTATGGCAATCTGAAATATGACACAAGAAATGTGAGACTGTTTCAGACTACACATATTCACATACACATCTGAGCAAGACAACATGTTTTTTTTCCATTCTGATAAAACTGTAAAGAAATATTCCAATCTAATGAAAGACCGATTTAACACTACCCCTGTGCAGTTTATCAGTTTCCAAACAATGCTTGTCACCAATATAATGCACCAAGACTGGTTACTTATGTTTCAGTGGGATTTCTGTTATAAGTGGCAAGGCTATACAGTGTTGCCTCATTACTGATTAGTGGGCCTTCCTGGGACCTTGTCCCTTATAACTCACCCCAGGGTTAAGATATCCAACATCTCCAGTCTTGCCATCTCGATAGGTGATTTTGACATGTTGGTGAGTGCGGGAGTGAACCATCATGTCCCAGGAGTATCCATACAGACCATTAGTCCAGTTGTTGTAGCCCTAAACCAGACAGTGGGAAAACAAAAATGGTTGATGGGTTTCAATTTGACTTCAAAGTAAAGTCATTAAAATAAAACAGGAATGAAAGCAAGATGAAATGAAAAAAAAATGTTTGTGGAGGTTTTACTTGCTTTGTTCATTCTATCTATTGTTCAGTGTTTCAAGAAAAGTAGGAAGAGGGGAGAACATTTCTATGCTGAGCAGAGAGAAAGGCAAGTGGGTCGTCTTTGCAAAGACCATTTAGCTGAAGTTACAAAATTCCATTTAAGGTGACATGATGAAACTCATCTCAGTTTAAGGGTCCTGCACTAAAGGCAAAATCCAAGAAATCTACAACCTCAACTGCAACAGCACAGTGCAATCTGCACATGCTTGATCTGTATTTCACTCCCTTGCCATGTCATTCTTATTCAAACTCTACTGTGCAAAAATGCACAAATTTAACAGCTGATGATAGTTTGATAAATGATAATAGCACAACATACATTACGTGACTAATTTTGCTGCAAACCAGATGGGTTTGTGTAGTGTAGGTGCTGACATTGGTGGTGATGGTAATGACCCATTAAACTGGAACTAAGAGACTGCATATTTTCCATCCATGGCTTTAAGCTTTCACCAAAACCAGATGATAAATGTCGCAGTTACCAATATCATAATCACTACTGTCATTTTTATTGCAAGCATACCTGTGTGATGAAGTGGGAGTAAGGCATAAAGAACTGCTCGCTCAGGTACAGCAGTGTGAACAGTGTCCCAAGCTTGTGTCTGTATCCAGGTTTGGAAGGTTTAGAGACCGAGGGAGCCTCCTGCGTGTCTGCAGGCGTGGGTGGGGTCTGGGTGTACACACAGGAAGTGCTAGGCTGTGGGGCTGGCCCAGTGAGTGGCAGGATGGCCCCGAGGCAGGCTGGGAAGTGGCCAAAGAAGCGCCTTGGCCAGTCAGGGTAGCAGAAAAGGGGACTGGTAGCCAGCATGGTGTAGGCAAACATTCCTGCAAATGAAAGTTGAAATAAAATTAAATAAAAAGAAAAGTCAGTCCCCACTCAACACTTTCGTTCCCTTGGCTTTGAAGAAATGTGCATTTAAAAAGTCTGCAAAAATCAATATTGCTCTGTTTTTATGTTCTTAATATGTGTGTTTAGGTGATGAGGTCTTCTAATGCTCAGTGTTGCTGCTCTCTACCATCAGTACCCAGGAGTAATAGCAAGGTAGTTTCAGGCTTTTTTCAGGTGATAAACAACAAATACATTAAATCATAATTATTGTTTACTTTTACTTAAATATTGTACACTCTTTAAGGATAATGCTTTCTTCCACCACATGGTGCTTTGGTTCATAGAATCATATCTGAAGAATAGAAACAAACAGTTCAGAGTTTAAAGCATTTTCAAATGGCTACACTTTGATTAGCCTTTGGTTGCCATGTAATTGATCCTTATCAGAGACGTAGCACATTGCAATGTTACAAAGCACAAGCAAATAACTGCATTAGCAGCACACATGCATTAGAAAGTATTTGTAAACATTAGTCAATGTCACAAAACAAACATTTCGGGCCGTGCAATCTGTTTACGGTTATTCCTGATAACACCATGGCTAGCCATCTTATTAAAAATTTCCTAATCACTTTACATATTACTCTGCGATCAACAGCAAACTGTCATTCACCAAAACACAAAGTAAGGGTGTCTGGCAGCTAGCAGCACCTAAATCAGACCACTGACTTTAAATTCCACATTTAAAAAGATCAGTTTCTTCACTAACTGCAGTTAGTATTCACTATAAATACTAAACATGTAGTGCTCTTAGTTATCTAGCTAGCTGTACATTTCATTCGCTGCTGACAAAGACTTTCTGAATTTAAACAATTAGCGCACCCTCCAACTGTAAGTTTAAAAGTTGATTGTCTGCATCTGCTAATGTGTCGCTGTTAACTATCTATGTAGGCGAGTTATTGTTTCAGTGTTTTACAAATGTCCCTTAAGGTAAGACTGCTTCTTATGTAAAGAATTTTTACGGTTTACATAACCCTGCAAATGCATTCTGTTTCTGGATTACAAACCAGGGAGATCATTTCAGATCATGTCTGAGAGCTCCCTTTAGACCAAATGGAAGCTGTCCCCTGAGAACAAAAAATGCTGGAGCAACATGGCCAGAACCTTGTATTTCACACACTGTACCTTTAATATTAGTGTGTAAGCTCATTTATATAAAATGAGAAACAACCTAGCTAAGGAAGTTCATTGTGCCAGTAGCTAGCTGCTATGGACGTTGCTATATTGTTGTTACCATTATTATTATTATTGCTATTGTTATTATTATCATTTATCATTATTATCATTAATATTATGATTGATGACTGAAGATTATTAGACCCAGTGATGTTTTGTGTTGTATGTTATGTTTGTATGTTTATCAATAATTTTGTGTTATACTTGTTTATCTGTCAATAAAAAAAAGATAAAGAAAAAAAGAAACAATGTCTTTGGTGTAATGAAGACATTTAGCTTAGGAATAAAGTTTACAGTGGATTCTGCCTCTCCTATATGCAATTTCAACATCTGATTTAAAATTAGCATTTATGTAAGCAATAATACACTATTGGCACTTGGTGATGTCAAAGGTACTCTGCTTCAGCTCATACCTAGCGACTGCATCACTGCCATGCCAATAGTTGCAATAACACACGCCGACTTCTGTATTACTCTTATTTCAGATACTTATCGATGATAGCAAATAGCAAAAACATTTGTCTAGGACAATAGTATTAGCAATTAGCAACACAAAGCAATTAGTAACAAACAAAAACATTTGCTAACAGCAGATAAAAATGTAAAGTTGCATGTGGCCATTCTATCCACTGCATTTCTTGACATAGACATCATAGGGGACTGAGTCATAGTAGGGTATAAGTCATAGAGTGAGCAGACAGAGCAGAAGGGGTTTCTATGGTATGAGTAGTTATGTTGAATTATTATGATGGGTTGGGATAGATATCCTGAGGTTAAATATGCCTGCCATAGCACATAGCATAGGGCATGTAAAGCATGATACAGTGTTATGGTTGCATTGCATACAGAGTATGAAGTCTGGAATTATGTTTTGGGTAGGAGATATGGTAGGTGTCAGTTCAGTACGTATGTAGGATAAGGTAATTATGTTGGGTCAGGTAATACCCTGGTTGCAGTCATTATGGGCACTGACAGTGTTGTTGGTATGAAGAGTATGGGCAGTCATGGTGCATTAGAGATAATGATCTTGTCTGTAGTTACAGTCAGGGTAAATAATTATGCAAGTTAGGAGTGCATTCTGGGGGTAGAGGGTAGGGGTAGTTGTGGGATGGGAGGGTAGAAGTAGTTGTGGGATGGGAGGGTAGGGCAGTTGTGGTGTTATAGGTATGCAGGATTGTAGTGGATATCCTGCAGGCAGATATAGTTGAGCTTGGAATTCAAATTGCATTTAATTATGCAGAGTAGTTAAGACATGATGCAGCATTCTGAGCTATATTCATGGTGTAATTATGTATGCATGGTAGGGACATTTACATTGGGTATGAATCTTAATGTCTTTTGTGAATTGTACTCATAGCAGTGGGCATGGAATTCACTGTATTAACGAAAATTAATACACTAAAAGAAAATAAAAGCATCATTCTCACCAATGCTGAAAAGCTGGGAATTCATGCAGTGGAAGTAGGAGACAAAAACGATGGCAATGGGTCGTGTGGCATCAAAAAAGAGCAGATATCCAGCAGACAGGTCCAGTACAAGACCCCCACCATGAACAATCAGCAGACTGACCATCTCCACTGGCAGAATTAGTCTACAGGACAACACAAACACACATGAGCACAATGCCCACATAAACCTATACCCACATCAGTCCAAATACAGAGCCTAGCAATTCCTTTAAGACTGCTTACTTAAAAGGGTCAAACAGCCAGTGGTGGGCCAGGTATTGCATGGAGTATCCTTCCACCCAATCAGCATCCAGCTTCTTGATCCCAGCAATAAAGTATACAATAAAAATCTGCATGAGGAAAATAAGCAAAAATCAATTACCAAAGTCTTTTATTGTCATTCACAAATCAATGATTTTAACCTGATTTTACAAATATATCAATCTACAATTCTGCATGTCTACAAGAAGTTTTTGATAATCGTGTTTGTGGCTAAAATCAATGTATGACATCCTCACATTTGACTCTCTAAATCCGCTTCAGGAATCTCAATAAATACCAATCATCTCAGAAGTACTTTGTCTCTGAGAATAACCTGATCTCTTGATCAGGGCTGCTAACTGAAAGAAGCAGACTGACTTATAAGGTCATGTCACAGTTGCTGTGTTGACACATTTCTTGGTGGAGAGCTAAACACACAAGAAGAAAACACATTCAAAACAAGATTAGACCTACTTAAAAACAGTCAATGGAGACTGTGTTTAATAGCAATGTATTCACTGACTTGCATTAAAATAAAGCATCCTCAACAGTACTTTCTGATGTATTATGTATTTTTGTATTTGCAGGTAAGAATAAGAATAATGCAGATTTTGCCAGAACATACAACATTATTATTGTCCTTAATAATATATAGTACATATTATTATTGTTAGTGCCTCAGTTCAGGATGAACCCCAAACTGTGGAATTTCATTTCCCATATTCGGTAATTTGGTAAATTACTGTGTGTGTTAGGGTTTCAGAGACTTCCACTCACAACAACCAGCAGGTAATCTCGTAACTGCCTTTTGGGTCCTGATGCCTGCTGCTTCCCTGATTTTCCTCCAAAGGGCCCTTCTTCCTGTTTGTACCTTGTCTAATTTAGTTAAATGTTTTCACCTCTGTGTAGTTAGTCCAGTCATGCGTTTTGTGTTCTTTATAAGCCCTGCCTGTTCCTTCGTTAAGTGCTCAGTCTTGAGCTACCCTGCCTTGTGTGTTTTCCTGTGCCCTAAGTTTGCTTGTTTCTAGTCATTAGTAAAGATTATTAGTCTTTCTGTGTGTGCTTTTGCCTCATCTCTGCATCTGGATTCCCCCTGCTCAACTGTTACAGTGTTTTGATGAAACAATCTGATGCATGGGTTTTTCAGGATTGCCTACTGGATGCAGACTCAATGATGTGTCCCACAGGACACTGAAAGCTCAGAAAGGGGATCTCAACTGTAAATACAAAAAAAGGAATATCCAGGGAATGAATAAGTTTCCTTTCAGACATAAAATGTCTGTGGGTCATTAGTGTCAAAGCATGCTGATATAAATGCATGCATTGTTTCAGGCCTCGATGAGCAGTCACTAGTTTGTTGCCTCACAGTGCTGGCTGCGCATATTTTATATATGGACCAACTAGACAGTCAGCTCAATATGTGTCACACTGTAAATTCTGTTCATATCACTGTAAAAGTGCTATTTTTACTGTTTTTAATGAACTGAAAGGCAACTGTCTCTTCATAAATGTAAATGGTACTTCTTTAAACCTTATTATCATGAAAATTCAGAAACCATGTCAAAAACCAAGCAGAGCCTTAACTGCGGTGTGAACCCCCTCCTCAACTACGATAAACGCAGGCCTGACAACTCCATTTTGGTTAAATATTTCAGAAATTTTAGAATTTAGAAAATGTCAATTAATTAGGTGAGTTTAATTGTCACTATTATTAATTTATCAATTATTTTCAGTTAATGGTGCATTCATTCTCATTAATGTTTATCTTCATGTTCATTTTTTGGCATATGAAACCACAGTAACTAAATGTACTACATGCTAATAGTAAACTATTAATGATGGCCCAGACCTACTTCTCAATCAAACCAGCATATCAGATCACGCCAGAGCACTGTATGAAGAGTAGTGTAAAAGGCTATTTTTATGAAGAAACTTAAAAATGTTGAAAATGAAAAGTTGTTGCATGCAAAATAGCAATTATGAAACTTAAAACCTAGTAATAATAACTGGGAACTACAATCTAACCAGTGAATAGATTCCTCTGCCATCTGCTAGCCCATATGCAATAACATGGATAAGACCATGTAGAATGCTGAACTTGTTTATACCTAAAGTTAAAAATATCAAATAATGCGCACTGAGAGCATTTCATTACATGTCTTTTTGGCAAGCTTGAGCTTCTTGGATGGGTAACCAGATTTTTTGGCCAAAATCTCCTGGCAAGTGCTCAGTTCACAGCTCGCATTCATTGAGGACCCATAGATGTAGAACAACCCCTTCACAGTGGGTGCAAGGTTTTTTTCAACATCTGTCGATTTTTACGACACACATAATGCTGATGAGCATGTCCAAAGTTCAGCTCAGTTTTTGGGTTCTCATTTATTTAGGATTATGAAGGAGTGAACAATTTTGACGGCTTTGTGTATCCTTCTGACAGTTAACAGAGCATGTGGATGAGATGATATAAATGGAACATAAAAATCTCAATTGATGCTCCCAAATGAACAGAAAAGCAGAGATGATAAGCAGATTAATAAAAAAAAAAAACCTTTCATTAGTGTAACTCTGCCTCAGCCACATGGAATGGATGGGAAATGCAACCAACATACCAAATAATGGAAACTGAAATAATTAGATGTCACACATTGACATACCTGGGTTCTGAGGACTGTGTAGTTCCAGAGTGGCACATGGGCATTCTTCTTTTTAGGATTCCACAGTCCATCTATTGACCTGCAGACCATAACAGACACACAGACATTAACAAAGGCAAATGTGACACAACAAAAGTCTTCCCATTACAAAAGTATTTACCTTATATTGTTCATAATTTTATTATTATCGCCTATATGGCATTCGAAGAACAGGCCATAACTCCCACAATTTTTTTAAACAATGAGCTAGAATCATTAGAAGTGGGATTTTGGGATTGTGGGATTTTTTTTTTTTTATTTAAAAAAGGAACATACCTTCATTGCAAAGGGCTAGAAAAAAATGTGTGACACTTATGTGAGGTAGTGTCACCCAGATTGTTTACCAATGGCTTTCATTGGTAGACCTTTCATTAGTAGATCTTTGCAAATGTCTGCGAATTAAATTGGAAATGACAGGGTGAGAATCTGTAATTTGAGTGACACATAGTTCACAAGATACGTAGTTGTGTGGCCTTCAACCAAATTTTTAATTCAGAAGTCCCTGCTGTGACACATTATTATCCTGCTTTAGTCTCCACCGTGTAATTCCTGCCTAAAAGCTTTTACTTTGTTTTTTGGGATATTAGCCATTCATTCAGCTGGATATTTGCTGATGCAGTACCTTGCTAAAAAGTGCAACAGCAGGGGTCTTCTGGTTGGACTCCAGCTAAGATGGCTGCTTAACCTAAAACTTGCAAAACCACTTTCTGCTTTTTTTATTTTAAAACTGAGCCAACAGTACTTTTGTAACTGCTGTATTCATATTACAATCATAAGGGAGTTGGCAGAGAAGAGAACAGCGGAGGTTATGTGCCCCTTTTATCCAGTCTCCATAATCTAAATCTGCAATCTTCATTCTATGAACTCTGAGCTAACTTCCATGGCGGAGGCTAGTGGCCCTCCAGACGAAAAGTCTTGATTTAGCCACGTTAATTTATGACATGAGGGGATACTTATGTGAACTTTGTTTGGATGTGAAAGCAATAAGGGGCGATATGGACTCTTTTCAAAGGAAACTTAGTGAAGTAGAGATGGAAGTCTCTACAATGAACAACTCGCAACATTACGACTCAAGCAGTCTTGTCAGGGACTCATCAGGCGTTGTCTTTACTCATCCCTCTCTTGTTAACATTTTTAGTGACTTTTACTCTGAACTTTACAAGTTGGAGGCACCAGATGATCTCACAGACATGAACGCATTTATGGATCCCCTGGGCCTCCCATCTCATCTCTGGGACTTGGTTTGACCTTTGTTGCTTAATTCTATTCAATACTCACTTGATGTTGGTTACTTTCATAGAGATCATAGGGCAACGCTGATTTCATTACTGTTAAAGAATGGGAAAGACCTGTTGGAGTGTGGGAGCTACAGACCTTTATCATTGTTAAATGCTGACATTAAGATATGCTATATGGACAAAAATATTCCAACGCCTGACCATTACACCAACAGGGACTGTAATGACATTGTATTTAAATACATATACTTTAATATGGAGTTGGTCCCCCTTTTGCAGCTATAACAGCTTCCACTCTTCTTGGAAGGCTTTCCACAAGATTTTGGAGTGTTTCTGTGGGAATTTGTGCCCATTCATTCTGTAGAGCATTTATGAGGTCAGGCGCTGATGTTGGACGAGAAGGCCTGGCTCGCAGTCTCCGTTCCAGTTCATCCCAAAGGTGCTCGATGGGGTTGAAGTCAGGGCTCTGTGCAGGCCAGTCAAGTTCTTCCACACCCAACTCATCAAACCATGTCTTTATAGTCCTTACTTTGTGCACTGGGGCACAGTCATGCTGGAATAGAAAAGGACCTTCCCCAAACTGTTGCCACAAAGTTGGAAGCGTAGCATTGTCCAAAATGTCTTGGTATGCTGAAGCATTAAGCGTGCCCTTCACTGGAGATAAGGGGCCGAGCCCAAACTCTGAAAAACAGGTGTGGCCAAATACTTTTGTCCATATAGTGTATATGCAAAAGCTCCTTCTAACAGATTGGACACATGTCTTTCAGACTTCATACATGAGGACCAGAGTGGCTTTATCAGAGGCCGTTTGGCCTCAGACAATGTCAGGTGCCTTTTGCATATAATTGATGCCAGCAGAGATAACAAAACTCATGTGCAGTCTTCAGTCTAGATGCTATGAAGGCCTTTGATGGATTGGAATGGTGCTACCTGTGGGCTGTGCTCAGAAGATTTGGCTTTGGAGCCTCATTTATCCCTATGATTCAAACTCTACACTAACCCTACAACATGTGTCTCCACCGGTCACACAGTTTTTTCATAGCTTTGTCTTGAGAGGGGTACAAGACAAGGTTGCCCCCTTTCTCCAATTTTGTTTGTTTTATCACTGGTACCCTTAGCTCAAGCAGACAGAGCTCTTTGATCTCTCCAATACATACCAAGAATACCACACACCATATCTCACTATACACTGACAATATTATTCTTCTCCTTTCAGACCTCCCTGCCTCTATACCAATTCATATTTGGACCTTGCACCAATTTTAGGTGAAACATGTCAACATTCTTTGTTGGAAAGGTGGGGGCCCTTCATCACTTACCAGTATCTGTTTGCGTCCATTAATGTGAGCTGGAAACCGATAAGCCCATAAAGGTAGGAATGGTTGTTCCAGACAGTCTTGTCCAAGAAAAAGATGTACCAATAGGTGGAGATGAACATCAAGCAAGAGAAGCGGTAAAAACAGCCAAGCATGATGCCCAGAGCACCTGTTTGACAACACAAATACATCAGAAGCTGCTACCTGGTGAATGGGATTTCATGCCAAATTGTGCTGTGGGAGAGGGAGCTCACCTAAGAGCATTACTACATAAACCAGATACATCCAATCCATTGGCAACGGCTCAAGGAAGTTGAAGAGGGGAAAACGGCATATAGGTGCACCATCAAGATACTTGTAGTCCAGATGACTTAGCCCTCTCTCCTGGGTGATGTCTACAGCCATCAGCATGCCTGAGCAGAAACAATTACAATTACAGTCAGATTAGTTCATTTAGGACAGCTCCAAGAGCAAAATATGGGAAAATGTCCATTGATATGGCATCAAAGGCAAATGGTTTCCTTGAGGAAGCCTCTTTTTTAAAGCCTGTCACTTAGATTTTATGTATTTTTATGCAACTTAATTACAAAATACACAGGGGGCATGATCCTTCAACAAAAGTTTGGACACACCTACTCATAGAAGGGTTTTTCTTTATTTTTACTATTTTCCACATTTTAGAATAAAAGTAAAGACATCAAAAATATGAAATAACACAAATGGAATTATGCAGTAAAAAGAGTGTTATACAAATCAAATCTTGTATTTTAGATTTTTCAAAGTAGCCAAAAAATTTTAGAAAGAAATTCATACATAGACATAAACCTCACTAAGTATATTTGTCTACTAAACAAATTTCAAGTATTTAAGCATAAGTCTTTAGATCAAAATGATGCATATCTAACATTTGACAAGATGAGTGTGTCATCAAGATATGCATTTGTATTATGTGTGTATACATTTATAAACATTTCACTTATAATATTTACAATAACTTCATTTATTCATATTATCCATTTATGAAACTTTCTTCACCTCTTGTTGCAGCCACCTAAGAAACTGATTTAATTTTTCTTGCCTGTGCCCTTCCAAAACATGAACAACAATTGGTCACTAGCTGTCTTATTTGATGAGACTTTGATGCATATCTAACACCAAGAATTTAAAGATCTCCTTGCTTAGTCAGGCAAAATCAATTAGAACTTTAGACCTTTACAGAGGATACTAGCAAGTTAATGCTTGCCATGTATTGACCCATTGGTGTATCCATGGTTGAACTGGTTCTGTCTTGTACTGACACAATAGTTTGTTTGGAAAATCCCCTATTCAAAGTTATGTACTTATTCCCAATGGTAGTCTTTATTGCTTGTGTCATTTTGTTTTTGGATAGCAGTCATTTTCTGGGACTAGACTTAAATATATATTCGATGTCCTAAGGGTATGCAAGGAAATATGAAAAAAAGTTTTCCGTTTTGATGTACCTTCAGATTGGAACTGTCTGCCAATTCTCCTGAAATCCTACTAAAGATAGTATTATATGTTTTTTCCTTGCATTTTTATCAGCATTCCTCACTACAGTTTTCTTTATGATCTTATACTCCACTAATCATCTTCTGAAAGAGAGATAACACATTAAATTGACTTGTCCACATATTTCCATTTCTGAACAAAAATGAAGTCCATTTAAATCTGATTGTAAAAAACTGGTATGTGAATTGGAATTGAGTGATCTGAGGAGATATTGACATTTTAATTGGAAAATGAGGCCCCAGTCCTGGCTTCCTGCCAGTATGAAATTAGCTACAAAGCTCATTGTGGCAATTCTTATGTAGGATCTAGATTGTCATTTAAGGAAAAGATTAAAAAGGAGAGCTCCGTTCTCCACTCTTGCTGCTTACCAAACAAGAAGCGAAAGATCCCCAGGGAGGCAGGGTCTGTGGGACGGTTCAGAAGACACACCAGCCGGTGCCATGAAGCCAGGTCTTTGAGCTCAAACCCAAATATACGTTTCATCCAGCTCTGCTGTGGGGTATCATCCTGTACCTCCTTCTTCCCTGTAAGGGGCAGGAATGTGTCATAAGAAACGGATGGCAAAACTGGTCATTCTTCTGTTTAGCAAAATGTCCTTAAGAATTCAGAACTCAGAGGGAAAAGACATAAATCAGCAAAGGGCAACTGTGGTCAGAGACACACCCTCCTGGATTATCTGATGTCTGTGGTTTTGAGGCGCAAGGCTAGACAGAAGAGCAATTTTCCATCAGTTGACCTTGAATCTAACTTTAGGATATAAGCAGACAGTTTCATTGAGAAAAGCCCATTGAGAACTCCACAGAGCAGGATAACAGTTGAGTTGCACTGCATAAAACACTCATTGCAAACAGCACAGGGGATGGAGTACCGAGTAGTGGAGAAATGTGACATGGTCAGGTGAACCATCCTTCACCATATTGTCTGCAAGCCGACAAGAGAATGTGTGGGACACACTCAAAGGAGCCTACAGGCCTGACTAATCTGTTCGAACAGCTCCGTAACAGTGTGGGATGCACTCCCTCAGAAGGCAAGGTCAATGCTAATTATCAGTTGATGATTCTAAGTAATCACCTTCATCCCATATTGTGGCATTTCTTTGGGAGTGCTGTCTTCCAAGGTGATTAATGCCCCTATCCACAGAGCACGTGCAGTCACCCTGGGCTCTACACTTACTTTTTTTCTTTAGGAACATGCATGCCCCCAGTTTTACACATTAAGGGGCACAATCCAAAATTTAGTGGCGTGTGCACACACACATAGATAAGGAGCACAGACGTGTTACATTTAGCTTTTACTGTTGTAAAGCACAACAATTTATTGAATGAAGACACAAACAAGTGAACACACACACACACACACACACACACACACACACAATTTGCTCAGTCAGCAGTGACTATTTCAGAAGTCCAGCCTTTGTAGTGTGGTCTCCTCAAATGTCTGGAGAAAGATAACCTGTTCTCCACACAGCCAATGGGGTCAAAACTTTCCAGAGAGGTTCTGTCAGTGCTGCTTCTGATTAGATTCCTGTGGTAGATACATGAAGACTGCTTCTAATGGAGCTGACATGGGAGGAATTGACATGGTTCTAACAGGGACAGCATGGACAGAGCATTCAGAATCTGAACACTGTCAGATGTACTCACCAGATGTGAGAGAATGCTGAAGCATCTGCTATCTAGCTGATTAACTGCCTTCCCATCCTCCATGAAATGGACATAGACTCTCTCACATTCTTCAATAGTAATATTAATATCCCTGAACCGACAAATAGAGCGCAGCCTTAACCTTACAAGCGAATGCATCCCTGACTGTGTCATCCATCTGCCTGATCATTTCAACATGACAAACGTTGTTAGCATAAACTGGATGTCAACTCAATCCAACTGAGAATTATGGGAGTTTCTGAAACAGTGTCTTAGACAGCATGATCCTCCATCAAAAGGTATGAGTTGACTGACATGTGCCGCATCCCTCCAGCAAAATTCTAGATGGTGGTTGATTCCATGCCATGCTGCATACAAGCTGTTCTGGTAGTACATGGCATACTACATATCACAACCGTAGTGCTTCTTGGAATGCTGTTGTACAAGTTTTTAACTGTTTGTTTTTATGAGCATACTAGACCATTCTTCAAGGGGTTCTTGGAGAAATTAAGCAGGTGGAAATCTACACCGCATTTTATGTTCTAGAACTTCCCATAAAGATTCATTGATGTTTATATCTTGTGACTGGGGAGGCCATGGACGGTGTTGATGAAACTATTCTTGAATCCGTTTAACAGTGAGCATGGGGGGTGTTATCATCCTGGAATGTGGTAACATCTTTAAGAAATAAGGTTTGCACGAAATGGTACACCTGGTTTTCCAAAAATGGTTTTGTATTCCTTGTAACTCTACCCCGTAGAGTAATAATTGGCTGTCCATACCATAACAGATTCACGATAATGTTTATCAGTTGGGAACTGGCAGTTGGGGTTGAAAGCTTCCTTTGGCTTTCTCCAAGCATAAATCCATACAGATGTAGGAAAAAAGAGTAAAAGCCAACACATTAGAGAATACTTCTTTCTTCCACTGCTCAGAAGTCCAGGTTTTGTGCTTATTAGACCAGCTTATGCTTTGTTCCATATTGGCATTGCAAACTGACTTTACCTTCATTTTTTGAATGAAAGCTCTACCATAAATATCAACTTGGTGCAGATCACAACATATACTTTTTGTTGAGACATGGTCATGGAGGTATAGATTCAGTTCTGTTGTACCTTTTGAGGCTGTTGCTTTGTGGTTTTTAATCAACTATCCTTTTAAGTGTCTGTCTATCCCTGTCAGTGAGCTTTGACTTGCCATCACGGTTCCTCCTTTCTAATGCAGTTTTTCCTTCTTTGGCGCATGCTGTCATGATTTTCGACATGGTTTTCCTGTTACATATTAAATAATTTTGCAATTTCTGTGACTCATTCACCTACAATTTGGAAATATTGTTGGAAATATTAATGGAGGGAGCAAAACATTTTGGACTCTGAGGTTTATTAAGAATTTATATATTTATATTTTTCATTTTTAAAATATCATCTTTGATATTGTTAAAAATTATGGTAACATGTATAAAGACTATTGTATGCATACCTAAAATTTGGACCTCTAGTTCTTGTTCTAGAGGTGGGTGTTAAAACTGACAATCTAATCGATGTCTCCATGCCACCAAAGGTCTGTCACCTAGCTCCTAACGAGTGCAATGTCGTACTTTCGAAAGCAAGATCACTTCTACGTAAAACTTTTATTGTTATCCATATGATATTATTACTGAACACAAGCCCAGCTTGGCACTGCTGGGACAGTCTCTCTTAAATTACAGTCTCCCTAAATTACAGCTTTCCTCACACCACTATTTATGCAGACACAGCTGGAAGCAAACTGCTTTTGGGGATTTCTCTTCTTCTGAATGCCCTGCCCTATTACTAAAATACCATCCACTTGTGGTCCTTGTAACTATTGTCTCAAGCAAAGCTCTCGGTTTTAATTTATTTTGAACTGAGTCAAACACCTCTCAAAAACACCAATCAAACCTCTGCTTTTTAAAATAAGTTATTTGCTTTTAAATGGTTGCTCTTTTGGTTCATTTTTGTGAGAAGTTTTGGCCGGTGTCTCCACAGCCAGCCATTTCCATGAGGGATCAAAGGGTCCAAACCTGGCTTCCCAAAATGGAGCTGGTGTAGATAACAGCTATGTTTCGACATGTGCACAGTCCTCCTTGCAGGGAATCCAAACAGTTGCAGCAATTAAATGTTGTTTAACTATTTAACGAAATACAAATACACCACATCGGCTAAGCAAACACTATACTACAAAATGTTGCATGAGAAATTAACCATGACACACCAATAACTTATTAGTAATGTCTTAGATTTCATTTTATTTTCAGACAATAAAAGGCAAATCCCCACGACGTTTGGGTGGTCACATTAAGGTCATAACAGAAGTTGAAAAATTCCTGCAAAGTTCAGGAAGGCTATTTTGTCCTTTTCCCCCGCTGACATTTCTGATGCTTCCACTACTGCATTCTTCCAGAATCAGTGCTTATAGTGCTTGCAGTACTATCTGTAGTATTTGTAGTGTGTTTTGTGTACACTGCTGTTAATGTTCTTCCTATACATTACACATACTGCAATACAGTACAGCGTCCATGCATGTTATAATACAAACACTACTGTAAAACTACTTTTGTCTATTACATAAATATCAGTGTATGTACTGCAGTAAATACTACATTCTAACATACTACAGTATTTTTCATGTAGCAGCCCGCCCCACTGTAATAACTTCCCCCACTCGTCGTTTTTGGTTTTGAAATTTTCTGTAGACTGACGTAGTCATTAGACGTGGTCATTAGTGGTATTTTCTGGTTACCCAACTGCTAACCCAAATGACAATTCATACTAACCAAAACAATGCCTATACTTAAAAGACTTGCTCGTGTGTTAACTACAAACCGCTAACGTGTACTGGAAGTTTGTGCTGATCTGAGCGTCATTTGGTTCAGTAAGCCGCTGTACCACTTGCTAAGAAACATTTCAAACGCATAAAATGCATAAGCACGATTACCTCTTACTGCTGTCAGAAGCCGAATCAAACAATGTTAATTTGGGATTGGGGGGAAAACTGGTGAAGCTGGCGACACTGGGTTAAGAAATCCCCTCTGTGCACATATCTGAGCTCTGATCTGCAGAAAGCTAACTAGCTGGGTAGCTCACCTGGGAAATGTAGCCTACATTTAGGCCTGCCTAGGTGACTGGCCGATCAGCATTAAGTTAGCTAGCCAATGCAATTCGCAGGCACTGCTGGCTAACGTGAATGTTTCGAGTTCTGTGAAAATTTTCATTCTCTCAGCTCCAAAACAGTCTAGCTAAATGTATTACTTGGAGAATCACACCATCACAGTGATGTAGAGGGCCATTTCTCACGCTTTACCTGTTGTCACGTCTTCAACGCCTTCCGTCATTTCCCTGCTCTCCCAAACCGCACAGGTTCAGATTCACAACAAAGTACAGCGGGACTTTCTAGCGCTTTACCGGTTCCGAAAAACTGCGGTCCACGCAAACAGTTTGCTACGTGTCACATCCAGTACAATGACCGCAAAAGAGCATTTTAGCCTAGGAATGCTATGCTGATTTCTGGGCAGGTTTATTTGTTCATGGGTCCTGTTCGTGCAGTTTTGCCTTCGACTGCAATGCAGACGGATTCAGTCGGATTGCGTTAGCTCCAGGGAATAAGGGGTGGAAAAAAGAGACTAAGTTCGCATAGAACCCGTAGGAACACCAATAAGAGAACAGTGCCCCGGATCAGGCGCCGCGTACGTATGCGCAAAATCTGTCCTCAACTGCAGCCAAACGCAGGCACCGGTAAACCAGCGCACTAGTCCCCGACCACCTCTTTTAACGCGGGTGCTGCTTCATTCCAGTTCAGAGTGGATGTCTTTTCACGTGAAACAGTCAGAGCAAAATTATTCGAATTTACCAGAAATGTTTGGCTGCACAAAAACCCCTGTTAGATCCCTGTTATTGGAGACTTGATTTGAGAAGAATTTGTATTTTTAAAAGAAGTTATTTCATCTGAATTTCAGCATCTCAGGTAGAGCAATTTAATTATTGAAACTGAATTTCATGTTGGACTGTCACAACTTTACTTTGGAATATATATTTGAAATTTAATTCAAATTCAATCAATGTGAAAATTTACATTCAAAAGATGCGATGTACTTATTAAAATAACTTTTAAAAATGTGTTGTGTCTAACAATACCCTTGTTGTGACTATATACCATAGCATCCCTTATGCCTTATTGCTTTATTCTAACATGTACGTCTAGTGGCTAAAGTTGTCACATCGCATATTTACTTGTAAAGGATTCTGAGTGTCTGTATTCTTCTACTCTACTACTTTTGAAATAGTGGAGTAGAATCTGTTTTGAATCTGAATTTGAATTTATGGAAGTGAATGCATTGAGAGGTTGAATAAGATAGAGAAGTTGATTACAGATTACATTTTAACTGAATTTCAAACATAAAGTGCAAAGTAAAGTTACAACTTTCAAACATGAAATTCAGTTTAAATTATTAAATTGCTCTGCCTAAGACATTGGTATCCAGATTCAACCATGTATTTCAGCAATGCCAATTCAAACCAGTTAAATTCAAATTAATTTCTCCAATGACAAGGATCTAACTCCATAGCTTACTGTTAATTGTTGTGTACCCCGTCTAAGGGTATATGGAAGTCAAAGGCAGATTGTTTTTCAGTTTTCAAAAGTTTGGGTGCACTTGACAGATGTTACAAAAAAGAAACAAACCAAAGAGGATACTGACGTGTTGCTCAGCACAGTCCGTGTTAGCATCTGTACCATATCCTGAAGAGGATTGGAATAAGGATGAAACTTTTTTTTTTTTTTTTTTACTGTTTCCAGCGTCTGAAAAATGATTTGAGGGAAAAAAATATTTTCCTGATATCTTACAGTTGTATATATGTTCATTTACACAGTATGAAGATCATAGGCTACATGATCAGACCAAAAACATTCCTGATGATAATATCTTCTATTCATCAAAGCAGTAACGAATTGGTGTTCAGTAAGAGCCATTCATATGGCATGTATATGGAATTATGTTCCATAGTTCAGGAGCATAAAAAATAAAGACTGTCTCTCCATTTTCTTGTGATTGACCCTAAGAAAACTGTAATTTAATGACCTAAGGATTGACCTGTGGTTGATAATTGTTATTTAATGTGTTTCTCGTATTAAGTACAATATTAATTCAACTTTTATAAAGCAAAACCTATTTAAATGACTTTGAAATTCAACAGAAATTTAAATTAGTACTTTGTTCATGCGCCAGTCAGTTCAATTTACTTTGTTGCTTTGCTTAACTTCGCGTTTTTGACAAACGTGCATTTGCCCGTGTGGGGAATTCCTGTAATGTTATCACTCATGCTGCGTGTTCCTCCCCCATTGTTTACTGGCCGGTGTAAACCAGTAGCGAAGAACATATCGACAACTATTGTAATTGAGTGTGGATCACGTAGAACACGTAGGTCTGCAGCCGGAGTCTGCCGGTGTCACGTGCTTCCGAATAATGCTACGTGGTACGCAGCGCCTGCGAGTTACTGGTGCGGTCGAACGCATTGCCAGCTACGCTCACTGTGACGTTTGGACCGCAACAGAGAAGCTGGCGAGGGCAGGACAGCAGGAATGAGGTCTTTGCCTCCGCGCGTTCATGGTACATACATTCCCTGCTTAGATCCGACAAGTTGACAAATTATTCCCGTATTTTACCCCTTGTAACTCCGTGGATACTTTTCGTCTGACTGCTTCGGGAGTAAATTTGCAGTATAATGCATTTTGCTTGCTAGCTAGAAAGTTGCGAGTGTAACATTTTGAAAATTGGTGCTATCTAACGTAGCTAATTTAATGTTAGCTCACACTATTAACTAGCTAAGTTAAAGAAACAGCCAACGATGGAACTTTCATATCAAGCCATCAAAACGGCGAACCAAGCCAGAGAGACGGTGAGTCTTATTTTAAGTCCAACTAAATGCTCAGCTCAGCGCGAATCTTGCCACCTATGTATCGTCTTCTTATGTTTTTTTATCGCTAGTTAGGTCTAGATATCTTCGTGTTATCGAAAGGGAATTGCAAGACGTAAAAGCAACTTAGTTTGGTGAACCTTATTTAACTTGACTTCTACCGCTGATCAGCTGGATAGACGTGAAAACGTCAAGTTTCACAAACATGAAGACAATTTGCTAGATAGCTAGATAGTCAACAAGTAGCTATCAATTTATCTATCTGGCTAGCTAGCACTACTTAGTTTAACGTTATTCGAGCAGTATTTGCTAACAACATAACTGCAGAATGTAAGACTGACATTTGCAACAAAATATCAATGCGCATTAGCTGGAGGTAAGCTAATGTGTAGCAAAATTGGTAGATTGTTTCATGTGTTTGCTGTCAACGCGTCCTAGTCGGTTGTCTAGGCAACCAAGGTCACATGACATGCCAGCAAGAGCAGAGGTATGACCAGATATTCGGCTCCTGCTTTCATTTCACGCCCAACTTTCTTATCTTCTGGATATTTATTTATTTATTTATTTTATTCAGATGATAGGATGTTGCTCATTGGTTGTCGTTAAGACCCAATAAACTATTGAAAAGGTAATTGTTGACCAATGGAGGAAATAAATTTAGGAAATAAATTTAGGATCAAATCCACCATAAACATTCCCATGCCAGTCTGTCAGAAGGGAGTTCCCTGCACAGGAATTCTGGAAGGTGCTGACAATATTAATTACATTTTGGAGTCTACATACAGTATAATGTCTGCACCCAACAAACAAAATTGTGAGATTATGAACCAGTATGTTAATTTGTCAAAATGATGGAAACTCAGTGTGACACTTTAAATGGGGAAATGTTTTGTAGTAAAGGGTATGAGTGTGCAAAGTGTTTCAGGGCTCAGTTGATGTATTGACATTTTTGTCACACAAATTTTGTTGCCCAGTTATATTTGTGTCACTTACTGGGGTTTCAGCTATTTTTGTAAAACTCCAGAAAAAAATCTGAACAACAGCAATAGGATGCCTGGCCTATGGAGTTTTTGATTGTTATTGATTGTTATTTGATTGTTAGTGAAACAATTCCACCATCACTATGCTGTGTATTCACTGATTTTTAAGTAGTATGTGTGCATGTTTATGTATTTATATATGTTGTTATATACTAATATGAAACAGTATCAGTGCAAAACGTAATTGAGTGCAGTCAGTTTTTCTGTATTCAGTGTTAACAGTGATGCTTTATCTCTTATTCTGTGGTCTGTGCTACTAAAGAAAGTGCTTATCCTGGATGGGGCTTTACTATTTGAAACATTGCATTTCAATAAGTGAATATGAATACATCTGAAAAGTTGAATGCAAAAGATACTTAACTTGAATTTAAGGTGTGTTAAATTGAATTACAGGAAAGTTCAACATTTTGAAACATAATTTAAAATCTAAATTGCTAATTGAATGAAAACTGAATTAGCTAAACCAAGCATAGTTTTAAACTTGAATTTCAGATGATAAAAATTCAAATAGCACAATGCAGATGTAGTTTATATGTTCAGCAGTACAAACTGCAGTAGTGAACTGTGGGGTCAAGTACTAGGCCTTCACTAATGTAATCTGCCACCCCCTGGGCACACAACCCATTATACATATCTATAAAACCACAATGCCTTATAGCTACTTCAGCCATCATAACTAGCATATGCAAATCAGAATAGCAAGTGACACATTCACCACTTACTGTAGCTCTCAGTAACACAGCCCAGAATATACCCTAATTTGGATGAACTGCAGAATCCTTGAGAAGTCCTAACAAGTAGTTGAGCTACCTAACTATATTCTCCCTGGAGACCATCAAATAGAGGAAAAAAAAAACTGATTGGATATATTTTTCTCTACAGCATTACCTTCCCTTTCCAAAACACACATTGAGTAGATACAATCAGAATACTGAAACTATAAATTAGAAATGAAAGAAATAAAGAAAAATGCAATTAAAAAAATGTTTAGGCTTTCTCTGAAGGCCAAGAATGCCCCCCTAGACAAAATGAAATACATTCAAGTATTTTTGGCACTGTTATGATTGTTAGCAACAACTGCTGCTCTGAATATACTATGCTATGATCATGATGATGATGATGATGAATGTTGGGTAAAAAATATTGTAATTTGCTGATGTAATTTGCAATTAAAATGCTATAGTGCATGTGTTTTGGTGTGGAGCATTGTTTCTCTTTGCTGGATATTTTAACAACTTCCTTTTTTTCTTAGGTTTACATACAATTTAGTGTTCCTGTGTAATGGCTTTTGATTGTATTCACATCACTGTTCCCTACTGCATAGGTAATTTGTTTTATGGAAATAGAGTCACTGAGGTGTAGCCAACCACTTATTTTTCCTTCAATTTAGGATGAGATGCGAACAGAGGCCAGAAGAAGGAGTCTGTTGATTCTAATTTTCAACTATTTAATTGAGGAAGGGTAAGTTTTTAGTTATTGATCTACAAACAACATGGTTTAAGATGGAAGATTAAACTAGCTCTGGACTGCACCTTTCAGAAACTCCCTTGGAAAACCTAGCCCACAATTTAAGCAGTTGAACACCATTACTTAGGGTTTTTTTTTAATCATCAATGTTTCCTATCTGTGGATGTAAACCAGAACTGGTGTGTATATAGTATCAGAACAAGGTGATGATTCTGTTCTGTGGCTCTGTCCAGGTGTTGGACTTAAGATTCTGCACAGTGACTCTTTGTTCGTAACCATGACTTGCAAGTGCGAAGCACACTGATCTCAAGCTTACATGGTGATTGTGCCCTTTTAATACACCCAGCTCTGCTGACCTTTAAACTGCTGCACTGAGGAAAGACTTAGGGCTTTTGGCATTACACATGGACATATATACATTATTACCGAGCATTTGATAATTTTATTTGATCACATGAACGCTGACTTACCACAAATAATGTATATATGTCCATGTCAGTGTTTGTCATAAATCAACTACCGCCATGTACAGCTCTCTTAAAAACAACCATGCAACAAATATTAATTTGGACATAACTAACACATTTTTCCCCCATGGACATGTGATAGATGAAGTAGGTGCAGAATTTAACATGAGTGGATGTAGGCATTGCAGCATTTGGTGAGGCATGATTTTCGGTAAACCATACTCTACATACACAAAAGTTGAGAAGACTAATACACACATTATTGATGGAATATAACATAAGATGTCAGCAATAGCCCATTCACTGTCCAAAGTAATTTCCGGTGGCCACAAGTGATCTAGCTTTGCAGTTGCATTTGTATTGTCCCTGAATGGATAACTGGTTTTCACAGGTATATGGACACAGCCAGTGCTTTAGAACAAGAAACCAGCTTGGGCTTGCGCCGGTTTGAAGTCTGTGACAATGTGGATTTACATACTATCCTCATGGAGTACGAAAGTTATTATTTTGTGAAGTTCCAGAAGTACCCCAAGCTCACAAAGAAATTACCAGAAGCAGGTTGGTGATTTTCTTATGTTTGGAATTTGTCTAACGCTGAATTCCAACATCGCTGTTGCAAATTCTGTTTATCCATGTTAATATGTAAATTGTTGCTATTTTTCCCTGGTTTCAAATATAGGGGAAGGCAGATGTGCAAGAAGTTGCGGTAAAAAGAGGTGAGCAGAAACAAATACTTTCCCATTTTTTGTCTGCCATGTCATCCACAGTATACAGGACAAGCAGTGTTCAGATGCCTGTGCTCTTCCCTTTGTTGTTTTGGAATTAGCAGCAGTGACCCTTTATTCTAGCGGTGATCCTGGCAAACTGATGGAGGAGAGCATTGATTTACCTTGGCTTTGGGAACACAGGATGGTCCATGATCACCGCTAACTAGGGGTGTGCTGACCTCACTATAGTCATATTTGTGGTTGTATCTGTAAATTGTGTCATCAGTGTCAGATGTGGTCAGAGTCAGGTTGAAACACCATGAAAATACATTAATTTCTAGCTGCAATGGAATGTCTGGAAGTTTTTTTTTTCATTTCTGATTTACTGTAACATGGTTTGTCTAACCATAACTCCTTATAAAAGTATTGCCACCTCAGTTTGTTTCAGCTATCAGTACAAGTGCATCCAAACTTCTTCTTCTCTTTGTACTAATGAAAAATATCCACTTATCTTGAGAATGTTTTGGGGAAAGACAACTATAGGCCTGAAGATTTCTCTGCATAAGTTCAAATGTCTTCTTTACAATACAAATCTAGGTCAGAAGCTGGCAGTTGCCTACAACATTAACAAAGGGATGTTGTATATTTAGGGTATTTTTTTAGCTGTTAGCCTATGTGAGTGGAGGGAAAAGTAAATTAATCCTGTGGATAGGTTGCTTTTTTCCTTGTCAGAGATGTTATTTGACTGTAAGTAACCTAATAAGTATACATGTGTTACAAATATTAACGATGCTGAATATGAGATTGGTAGATAGCCAATAGTAAGTAAAACCAGGTTAGCCAGCTACATGAAATAAATTTGCCATAGTTCAGGCCAAGACAGTCAGTTAATTCCCTGATACCTCTCCCTTGGAGAGATGGCAAGTTAGGCACACTTGCCAACTAGCTAGTTTGCCACTGCTACTTACTTGGTTGAGTTGGAAGAAGCCACAATTCAAACTGTATTTTCTGACTGGTCAGCACACCTGTAGCTATTAGGTGGTACGCATTCAAAGTGCCCTTTTCACCCTGCAGGACCTCCTATACAGCAACTCAGGCATTGCCCAGAATACACTCTGTTCAGCGACCCCAGTCCAGGGGTGGGATTAAGAAGACAGAGTCAAAAACGGCCGCCAGGGACACCGATAAAGTCAACAGTGTGAGTCTACTCTTTTTCAACTCTGTCAGAGGATGTTTCTCTGCCATCCCAAACGTCCAGAAAGTAAACAAAGCCTGTTTGCTTGCGCTCACCTAATTACAAAAACTGCCCTCCAGTCGGCCCACTGAAAAAGCATTATATTAAATTATATCTAATTTGTTACAGTATGAAACTTTGTGAATGGAGGGACGCTGGAATTTTGGTTTAGTCAGTCTTTCCTGCAGGAGAATGGACAGTCACTTCCACCAGACACAGCAGATTTTGGCTTAAATGTGTCACCCATCGCCCGAAACGGAGCGGCAGAAGGGACACAGCTGAAGCGGGTGAGGTTGCTTTTATGATGATAAACTTGAGCTGCAAAAGTGAGTGTGAGTGGAATCAATGCTGGTGTTAAGTGAAAGTCAACCAAGGACAACAATGGTGAAAATGTCCCTCAAGTAAACATACCAAAATCCCATTGGTGTCAGGTACACCATTCACAAAGATATGAGTTAGTGAGGCATACCCCATGCCTACAGTTATATACAGAAATAATCACAATAACCCTGGGGTCTGACTATAAACATTTAAGTCAGTGCCATCTAACCTGATTTCAATATAAGGAATTTGAACACAATCTCAAATGGCCATGTAATAAACTTGGAATTGCTTCTGTATCATCTTCTGCCTCTTTATTATTTTTTACTATTGTTATATTATTATATATAAATATATTTGATCCTTCCCCATATTTAGCTCATATCCACATCTGCTTATTATAGCTAACCACAAAGTAAAGACAAAATGAATACTTAGTCTTATTCCAGTCCTTCACAGCAAACCTATGATCAGGTTACCCACCCCAATTCCTTGTTTAAACATTACTTTGTGGAATGTTTACTCTGATCCAGAATCAGTTGCCAAGGGGAGGAAAAGGACACATCATTAAGACTTTGATTAATTTAATATAGACTCTAATTTTAAATATGTGTCAAGGTGCACAATAAATATGATGCAGACGTGCTATTTTAGCTAATAGGTGATCTAAAAACAAACAAAAAATGTATGTTTGCATTAAAACTAGCCTTGAGATTTAAAAGTTAAATACAAATATTACAGCTCATCCCTATGCGGTCTCATTCTCAGGGTCACTTGGTGGACTTTCGAGGCCTGATCCAAGATGCCATTAAAGGGGCTTCCTATAACACAGCAGTGAATGGTTTTACCTGCAACCCTGACCCGTCGGTATGTGGCACTGTGTGTGCATGGTATTTACTTGAATTTAAACTTGGCGTTTTATTCATTCATTAATTTCATTTGTTCAAAAGGGGAGATGTTCCTTACTCTTCAATTGTGTGTTCAGTTAGGTGGTATGGGCTTCATCATTGTAAGTTGCTCTGGATAAGAGCATCTGCTAAATGAATATAATGTAAATGTAATGTAATATAATGTAAGAGATCTGTGCTGCACATATTCATGTGGCTACACTAAAGGTAATTTCATAGCCTGTTATTTAAGTATGCTCCACCTATATGAGACAATATGATATAAATATGAATATGATAGACAATATGATTAAGATAAATCTCTTTTGGCCCGTAAACAGTGACCTGATAATAGTGTTTTTTCCTAAAAAGATCTGGAACTCACCCAGAGGAGTGACGCAATGTTAAAGAGTCAACGTAAGAGTTGGGGAGGATTAAAGCTACAACAGAGAAACACCAATGCAAGCTGATGTTGTATAATTCTCCCAGTACACCCATTTCTATTCCTTTTTCAACTTGGCAGGAACGCTTGCTGAAACCACTCAACGCCTTCAGTGGCATGAACAGTGAGATGAGGGAACTGGCCATGGTTATCAGCAGGGTGAGTGAATAACTGTTTTTAGACAGTCAAGAGAAAAGAGCTCAGGATGCAGATATAGGTGTCTGAACGTGAAGCAGGAATACCTCACTGTAATTGTGAAACTGCACTTACAGAAATAAAGGCATAGTTATGCCTTTGAATTGTAATCATGTAAAGTGAAAGTAAACAACACAAAAATAAGAATTTAACAAATATGCCAATAACAAGGAAATGGATAGTGTCGATGGAAACAAGTGTGGAGAGCCTGACTGGCCTGGTACATAAAAACTGCCAAGAAAAACATTAGTCTCTTGTGCAGATACTAATTTCTCACTGTCTGGTCTTCCTTGCTTCCTAATTGGGCTTGATGACCACCAGTCACTCTCACCAAGATCATAGATAAAATACAAAACCACTTTCAGTGCATGTAAAGGTCAGTAAAACATCCATAAAAGGTCTCTTTGTGCTGTCCTTGTTATTTTTAATATAAAGTGAAATCACCTCACACTGAGGGTCACCAGGTCAGTCCTCAAATCATAGATACATTATTTGCAATATGGAGGTTACTTGTGTCCAAGGTCACATCACCTCATCTCTTCTCTAACATTTTTAGATTCCTTTGCATTTACGGCTTCCTTCACTTTCACAGCTCTCCACAGTTACTACACACACTACATATAAAAAACAAGTTAATACAGCAGTGGCATATAGAAATTATTTATGTCCGTACAATTGATTTTATATGTGCAGTTTGATTTTTTTTTGCCACCAGAGGACAGCAAAGAGCTGTTATTTTGCAAACATTTTACAAGTGTCGCTTGCTGTGTATGAACATGTATCTATGAAGATCTAAGCTCCATCCCTCTCCTGTCTTTTCCTAAAGGATATCTATTTACACAACCCCAACGTGAGGTGGGACGACATTATCGGGCTGGAAGCCGCCAAGCGATTAGTCAAAGAGGCTGTCGTCTACCCCATTAAGGTGCCGGCCCGCTAAGCGCTGTGGTATTTCTCAACCTGCCACCCCGCTTCGATTCTGAATATGTTTGCACTAAAGGGTACAGGAACCCATGCCCTTGTTATTTCTTAGGGTGACATTAAATCCATACTTGAATACCATCAAGCCCAGCTTTTAAGAGCCTTTTCTTCATCATTCACAATAAATATGTATCTGTGTCCTGACACAGAGAAACGAAACAAAAACATCGTTTGTCTTTGTTCGGGAGCATGTGTTGAAATGGTGCATTTTATATAATATTATCAAGGTCTCAGCCTTGTCCTGACCCTAACCTTCACATGAAAATCAATTCCAAATTTTCACCATTGTCACGATGCTATATGTATACAAGGCCATTTCAAGTTTTCTTTATTTTCACAGCCAAGAACCACAGCAACTAATGACATTATGTGCATTAAAAAAAGACTTAAATTAGTTACGCTGGCTTTGTTCTGCATACTTGTATTATTAATGTAACAGGCCCTAATGAAGATAATAATTCAGGAGATACACATATTATATGTATCAATAAGTTCTTGTTTGCCATAGCATTAAATGAAGGAAAGGAATGAAGTGTAGTAGGAAGATGAAATTTGTGACACCAGTTTAATTCCAGCTTCCCCTTTTCTTTACTCAGTACCCACAGCTGTTTACAGGGATCCTGTCCCCATGGAAAGGCCTGCTGTTGTACGGACCTCCTGGTCAGTGTATTATTCATGGGACATTGCTCTCCCTCTCACCTTGACCTTCTCTCTGAGGCCATGTTCACACTCATCCAGATTCAGCAATGCCGTAGTGTGGCTGGGATTTCCGCTATGGTTAAGTTTCTTCTGAAAGACCGGGTCCTGTCTAAGCTCACTTTTTGACATGATATTCAGCAAAGCCAAAACTGGACAGAGAAGAGGTGACAGACCTGTTTGTTTCTGTTTGCACCCTATGGCATATACTTCTCAGAAATGAACACTGATTACCTGACTGACCTCTGATGCTGCTGGAATGGGTCCAAAGTTACACATGCATGCATAGATTCAGCTAAAGCATAAATGGCTATATTATGGCTCAGAGCAAACATGGGCCACTTACATCTGTATTTGGCCAGTGAGAACATAGCATAACCCTGTCCTGGTTCTCTATTTCCCATTCCTGTTGCTGTATTAGTCTATCCAAATGTGTCTCACAATGTCTTAATCTAGTTCTCTCCATCTTACCCAATGGTAACTAACCTGTCTGTCTCCCACCCTTACCTTATCCTTATTCCTGTCACTGTACCCTGGCTAATCTTTGTGTCTTTGTCTCTCTTTTTGTCATGGCTCCTCTATTCCTTCCTCATCCTGTTCTCACTGGCTTCTCCCTCTTTTATTCTTTCATGCTCCCTCTCAGGCACAGGGAAGACTCTTCTGGCTAAGGCTGTGGCCACTGAGTGTCAAACCACATTCTTCAACATTTCCACATCTAGCATTGTCAGCAAGTGGAGAGGAGACTCGGAGAAGCTAGTCCGGGTCAGTGACTAAAGTCTTTCAGCCAAAACTCTTCCATGAACCAGAAATTCTTGGATAATTTTCTGTGTTGAAAGCAGTCTCCCTTTTTCAGGAATGGATTGTTTGTGAGTGTAGCATCGTGTCATAATTTGGGGTTGTTGCACTGTGTAGACATCTGATTAACCCATTTGAACTGACAGAAATTGCCAGAGGGCAGCTTTCTTTATTCCAGCAGTTTGACCTGATGGCTCCATTACCGCTTTAGGTTCTTTTTGAGTTGGCCCGGTTCCATGCCCCATCTACCATCTTCCTGGATGAGCTGGAGTCAGTGATGGGCCAGAGAGGGGTCGGACAGGGGTGAGAACCTTATTCAGTATCTACCTACACACAAATCATACACATAATGATATTAATTATGTATTTAATGTAGTGCAATGTTTGAAAGTACCTTAAAAGACTGAGCAAAGCTGTCTGGTAGACTGTCTGAGAAGCACTGGGTCAGAGATGTGATGAGTTCTCTTAGTTGAGAAAGAAACAAATTCAGTGTACATGGTAGTTCTACAATTTTCATAACTTGACCTGCTGCTAACTTTCTGCATCCCTCAGTGGAGAGCATGAGGGCAGTCGTAGGATGAAGACAGAGCTCTTGGTCCAGATGGATGGACTTGCACACTCCGATGACCTTGTCTTTGTGCTGGCGGCCTCCAACCTACCCTGGTGGGCAGCCCTTCAGACACTGTGTAACTTGGCTTCTTACTGCTGACCCTTGAACAGCACCCCCTCTTCACATATTAGTGGGGGTTAGTGGTTTGGTTGGTTGATCTTGGATCATTTGGAAGCGGTGTGCTGTAGTGATAGGAGCAGGACTGCTGGTTTGACTTCAGATGGGATACTGCTGCTGAGCAACATGTATAACTGGACAGTATGTAAAATGCAAGCTATCTGAGCTGCTCTGATAAGACTGTGCTAATCCCTGCCAAGTGTACAACTTTGGTAGCTCCTTCTCATATTCTGATGGCAAAAATACACTTTTTTTAGATTCCAAAATCAGTCAGTCAAAATATGTGACCTGAGTAAAATCAAAGTGGTGAAGCTCATAGAAAACCAGCCAGTTGATAAAGATTAAGTCACCAAACACCACATGTTTTTATTTCTTCTGGAAAGCACAAGTAAACTCATGTTAAAGAGTTAAATCCTAGCCTAGGTGATTTTTGACCGATCACAACTTGAAGGGGACAGTGTCGTAAAAATTAACTGATTTCTGAATGCATACCCTGTCCAAATTTTTTTTGAAGAATGTAAGGCAGACTGGCTGCCATCCTTAGATGGTTGCCATGGAGTGACTCTTAAGCATGGTGTGAGAGTATTCTCTGGGATCTCTCTCAGGGAGCTGGACCACGCCATGCTGCGTCGGCTGGATAAGAGGATCCTGGTTGGGCTGCCCTCGAACCCTGCCCGACAGGCAATGATTGCTCACTGGCTGCCACCCGTCAGCAATTCAGGTGGAGTCGAACTACGTACAGAGCTGGACTACAGCTTGCTTGGACAGGTAGGAAAGGCTCTTGCACTAAATTGGCTGTTTCACTTAAATCACATTGAGGGCTTTGTAGTCATCAAGCTTTTACTGAGACCCATTGTCTTTGTGTAATGGTAACAGTAAAGAGTAACTGTCTTTCAAGGAGACGGAAGGTTACTCTGGCTCGGATGTAAAGCTTGTGTGCAAGGAAGCAGCTATGAGACCAGTCCGGAAAATATTTGACGCTCTTGAAAATCACCAAGAAGGTAAGACTGACTTTCAGTCACCATAACAATCCACATCGGACAAGTTGCTTTTCCTGTTGATAGTGTCAACTGTTCTGGGAAGTGATTTCAGGAAGTGGGGCAAATTTTGTTTCTTCACAGGTGACTCCAAGATGCCTACTATCCAGCTGGACACTGTGACAACAGCAGACTTTCTGGATGTGATCGCTCACACCAAACCTTCAGCCAAGAACCTTACAGAAAAGTATGTCGCCTGGGAGAGGGAATACGAGTCTGTGTGAAACCACAAACCCTGTGTTGTAAAGAAATGCACTACTGTATATCTCCACTTGTTTTATTACAAGGATATCTTGTTACATTTCAAGTACTGTTTTTGCAATGTATTGCATCATCACACATATTTGATATTTGTGAATGCAATGCCATGTGATTTTTACTATTGTAATGTGCACCGTTCTATTCCATATATATTTATTAAAAGGGCTTCTTACACAGTTAAAAAAGTGTCAACATTTTAAAAATTTTTAATCCCTAACAATGTGATGTTCTGTACCCTTTTGGAGTGGCAAAAGAAAAGAAAAATGTGTACTTAACAGTAAAAATACAACCAGAACATACTTTTGTTCCTTCATTGTTTCTTGCACCTTATCCCTACATTGTTATATTTGCATTAGATGTCAATACACCATTCATATGCATTGTTTGATAGCACAGAATTCATGTTTTTTTGACATATTAACATAATGGATGCATATGGGAGAAGTGATCGACAGTTTGCAGTCCTGTTTGCAGTACATATTCTTTATAAATGACTTCACCCTAGCAGGAAGACAGTGCAGTAACTACAGGGAGGATTTAACAGAACACAGTTCCTATGTTTCCCATTCAAGTACTGTTTAAACAAAAAGGAAGACAAACTCAAGCACGTCTGTACTTCACAGGAAGTAATAATAAAAGACCAGAAGAGAGGAGAAAATAATATCCTATGTACAGCTTGGATAAAACTGTACTTTATCAAATAACACTGTATGAGGCAAAAACATGTTACCAGTAATGTTACCAGTAAATGTTTATTAAATGGACGTCTTTACACTCGTAATATTTTATTCTATTTATTATCATCCATAATTCCTTAAGGCCATCAGCTGAAAACCTGTTGCACTGTTAATCTTTGTCCTGGAGTTCTTGTAAAATTCTTATCTGTCTCATACTTATCTCACCCATCACAGCTGATGCCATGGTGCACCAACCTCTTGCAGTACTGAGGTCAGTGCTAGATCAGCAGTTTAAGGATGTGGTCCACAGCCTGGGGGAAGTTGTCACAGGTCACATATGGCAGGGGGTTGATTTTTCCCTCATCCCCTTCCCTGTATTTACCTGGAAAGCAGACATGAAAATAGATGTCATTTTTGTTTTTCTGCAATGTTATAGAGGAGACTGTGAGATTCAATGTATTCAACTGAAACATGAAACTACAGTTTCATTAAGATATTGCACTGGGGAGGTGTTGCACTCTGACTTGATCTTCTTACCGGTTTTGACCAAAATTCCCCGCATTCCAGTATTCTGAGCCCCACCTACATCGTCTCTGACATCCTGTTGGTAAGGACAGAGATGCATGTCTCACTTGGACACAAGAAATTCAGTGATTTAAAAAAGGTTAAACATTTTTATTTATAAATTTAGTGCTGAAAGTAATTCATCTACTATGAGTTATGTCTTTACTGTAATAGGAATGAACAACAAAGCTCTTTCTATTATACTGCTGTCTTTCTTCTACATAACACATTATCAATGAAGACAAAAGTGGCTAGTTATTTGGCTAAAAGCTCATAGTTGTAACTCCTGCATCATGTTTGTGCCTTGTTTGTGTCTCAAATGTGTCTCCCATACATGTAACTTGCGACGTGCTTCTGGACAAATGTTGCAATCAGCTAACAGGTATAAGAAAAAAAGGCATTAATTAACAGCAAATATACTTGCCTACCAAATAATTAGGTAGAAACAGTCATTCAAGCAAGATGTATAATCAATTGCTTCAATTCTTCAATAATATGTTCAAGAAATATCTTACTGAGATGTGTTTAATATGAAATGTGTTATCATACTTAATTGTAAACGAGTATAGTAATTCAAATACCCCTTTGTGTTTCTTCATCATATTCTTCCTCATTAATTTTATTTACATCAGTAATACGTACATTTGTCTGTTGAGGAAGCACAGGGTTATATCATGTATGAAGGTGAAACTGAGAAAGAACCCATACCCACTGTGAAACATTGTATGGGTTTATTATATTTTGGGGTTGTATTGTATCTATAGGTTCTGGAGCCCTTGTTAAGATAGAGGGCGTTATGACTTCTGAACACATACCAAGATATTTTAGCCAGAATCTGTGTTATCCCTGGCAAAAATTTCAAACTTGGCTGAAAGTCAACCTTCTAGCATGACAACGATTATGAAAAAACTACCAAGAAATGGTCAACTGAGCACAAAATAAATCTTCTCAACTGGTCTTCATAATGTCCAGAAGATCTGAAGGACCTGAGGCAACTCTCCCAGGGGGAATAATAAAAAATCCCAATCAGATGTTCTAGAAACACTCCAGGAATGTATCATTGTCAGAGTAGTGCATGCCAGGAAAGGACTTTCAAAATACTAATTATAGTGACGTGAATGAATTATAAATAAATAAGCCCTTGTGCTTACTGGAATAAAATGCATTATTTGTAACCGAAATTTTCTCTGTGGATAAGGACTAGAATAATATTTAACTTATTTTTTTTAAATTTATAACTAATAATGGACATAATTAAAAATAGTAAATATAATGGACACTGAAACTGAAGTTTCCTTTTGTCCATTTGGTATCAATGCAATAGTGAAAACTTCGAAAAGTATTAATTTGGGTATTGATAAAATCTTATAGATACCCTGCCTTAACTGTGGGATGAAACTAAGAAATCAATGGGAGAGTCATCTGCTTCTATGACTAATAAGTGCACTTCACTGAAATGACAAATATGTAAGATCAGGAAGAGCATGAAAACAAAGTTGTTTTACTGTTAAGCGCCATTTTAAAAGAAAAGGATTTTGGATCATTTTTTCCCACAGATTGTATATTTCACCCTGTGAGTGCAACATAGAGGATATGAGCATCAAAATGAAGTGGCATTAAATATTATTTACAGTTACAAATTCCTACTTACATCGCCAATCATGATGGCTTCCTCAGGTTTGCAGTCCAAGTCCCGCAGGGCTTCCATAAAGAAGGTTTTCTCAGGCTTACCAACAACAGTGGCCTGGGTGCCTGTGGCATACTCCAGCCCCGTCACAAAGGGACCCGGTCCCAGAGCCAGCCCATCACTCCTTTTATAGTACCGGGCTTTGTGCACCGCAATGAGAGGAGCTCCATCCAGGATCAACCTTAGTGTTTTTTAAGGAACATACAGGGGTGGGGTACAAATACAACAGAAGAAAACAGGAACAAGAAATGCACCTACAATTTAACTCTAGCATTTTCATACACTGAAATTGTTTATTTCTTTAGAAATTTTGTCTTTTGGCATGGATGCTACAGGTTACATCATGCATATAAGTACAGGTAGTAGAACAGGAAATAGTTTTCAGCTTTTCTTGTTTACAAGAGACTGACACAACCGTCTCTCCCATGCTCCAGAGCCTGCCACCAAAACAAAACAAATTTCTGAGGGCAACACTACAGTGACTAAGAATGTTATATAAAACCAATAACGCCATAGGTTGGCTGTACTTACTAACAGCAGGAGCAATGATTTAAGCATACTTAAATATCACTTAATTTCTTACCTGAATGCATTATTAAGCACCTTATAGTTGAAATGATCAGGAGCTAGTCCAATTACTACAGCATTGGGTTCTGAGGTTGCAATACCTGTAATACAGGAAGAGAAGCTGGCAATATATTTTCTTGAAGCACAGAAGTTTACAACCCATGGGCTCTTTGTTTTGAGAGCTGAGACAATATCTTCCTATCTTCTCCCGACAGAATCTGTTTTCAAATCCACATTTTCAAGACACGGCTGTCGCGTTAGCCTCATTCACACACTGAGGACAAACAGAGGTGCACCCTATCGCGTGTGCGCATCTGTGCATTCACCAGAGAAGTCCTCCAGGGCGCTGTCCTCCAGCAGCAGCAGGGGCCGCACGCTGTTCTGTTCCACCAGGTTACGCGCGGCGGTCAGCGAGGTGAAGATCTCCTGCTCCTGGATGGAGAAGCCCAGTCTCTGCAGCCTCTCCAGAAGCATGCGCTTGCATTCTTTAGTTGTGTTTGTCACAAACTTCACTGCCACTGGGGCTTGCCGTAACCTGCGGCAGAGAATAGCGATGAAGAAAAAACATTACATTACAGTCATTTAGTAGATGCTCTTATCCAGAGCGACTTACATAGGTTACAAACATTTTATGTTATCTATTTACACAGCTGGATATTCACTGAGGCAATTCTGGGTTAAGGTCCTTGTCCAAGGGTACAGCAGCAGCGCCCCAGCGGGGAATTGAACCAGCAGCCTTTTGGTTACAAACCCTGCTCCTTACGTCTATGTTGCACTTCTGCATTAGAACAATGCTTACCAAACAGACAATGGTGAAGACATAACAGAGTGAAGTGCTGACTGTGTGAATGTGATGAATGCCGTTAATACTGAGAAGCGAAATTCATCTGATTAACATCTTGACACCCAGCAAGTCAACATGTTTGAAAGGGTCTGTGTTACTGTTTCAAAGAGTCTAGAGTGGGATGACAGTACCCTCATAAAAATTTTTTTTAAACTGAAGAATCTGATGTTGTCAATCTGAGCTCTGGTGACAAAATGCTGGAGGTTTTATCATTTCAATGCAATAATGGACTACAGCAGAAGCCATGAACATGTGGCCTATGGGCAAACTGTCAACACGTTTTGATGAAACTCATCTGGGATATGAATTTAAACATTGAAATATTTAAGTACAGAGCCTGATATTCCTCTCTTTAAGCTTATATAAAACAGAACAGACTGACAAGACAATTTACCCATGTGTCCCTGTTGAGTTTGAGAAACAAGGTGGGACCTCCTCTGACTGGACTACATTTCTCCAGCCAATGCCTGAGGGTGCAGTCTGTCCTGAACTTTCACTCTAAACATGTAAAAACAGTAAATGCCAAAGATGCAAAAGGGACTTCTTCAAAACAGATTGACAAATAGACTGGCTTTATTGTGTTTACCTTTAAGGCCAATGACATAACAGGTGCAAACGTTGCACAATAAAAAAAGCAATTGGAAATTTGTAATGTAAAACATTATCTGAAGTAGGCTGTGTCTGCACTGTACCCTCCTAAAAATGAATATGTACAGTATACCATTTTCAATCAATTTCTGGATGTTCAATAATTGGTAATTGGTTTCCTGATAGCAGTGCATGCACCAGTGCATTTTGAATATCTCCTGTGCTGTTTGGCTAATAATAACAATTTACAGAACAAAATGTGATCATCTGGTTATGTAAACCTCTTAATATGGCCCTGGTAGGTCTTTGGACAAACATTTATCAAAAAACCTATAAATAAGAGAACCAACAAAACAGATCTTCCTGTACATCCAGCAGAGACCTAACTATCATACAACATGGCAACCAGGCAGCACCCACTCCCAAAATGGAACTGTACCCTGCTTTCTTCAGAGCACTACAGACAATTACTACGTATCTTGCATAAATAATAAATCATGAGGTTATAGATGAGAAACTTATCCTTTTGTCATTGACTACTTAAGAACATGCTCCAGAACTACAAAATGTCAGCAAGGGACTGGGTGAAGCCAAACTGCCAAACTGTCACAAAACAGAAGCAGGTAGAGAATTATCTCATATCCAAAAGAATGCAGAGGGTATTCACCATTTACTACCCACTTGTGCCTAAACTGAGGGAAAATTGATAAGCTAGCATGGCTATTATGCTGTTCTCCTTTGGAGACAGAGTGATTGAGGCCATCGGGCATGGCCAGCTAAATGGGAATGAACTGCTCTTTGAGTGCTCCCACATCTCCTCTCAAAAAGACATCTCAGCAGCAGCAGAGCAGAAATACAAAGGGTTTGACAATTTTAGATGGTGACATAAACCTTAAAAAAGTTTTTTCTCTATAACAGTCTATAGAAGCACTTGCAAAAAATAGGTCTACCATTAAAATTACTGGTATCAATTTCACACCAAGTTATACCAGAACATTTGGATGACTTTCCCTCATATAAAATGAACAAGTATGCTTCCAAAGCAAACTCATCCAACAGTTCCTACATTTTATCATGTACTGTAATTTGGCCTTGTGATTTTTCATCATAACATATAAAGAGTATAGTGTCTGTCTAACTTTGTGTTGCAAGTGTAAAAAAGCAGGAAAGAGTCACCTCGCCATTCCGCTCTGCCAGATTGCTGGAGACCATCTATATACAACATACAGTAAGTGGCCACTTAATTCGGTATCCCTACTTAATAGCGATTTTGTCCCTCTTTTTACCTTGCAGAAATTATTTTGTCAGATTTCACAAATATTTCCTTCTTCATTTTTTCCCATTTTGCCATGATTAGGCTTAGTGGATGGGTCATTGTTGAAGGTATTTGTGTAGTCCTCCCCAAAACAATTAACACATTCCCCAACACACAACATTTCAATAATGCAGTTTATGGTTATAGTGTGTTATGTATTATTGTTAACTAAAACAGATATTTGGTTATTCAGATGTCTCAAGTTGTATGCTTTAAAAAGTGGCCTTGCTTCCCAGTTATGTGGCATTACAAACCACACATTACTTTCCACATATAGTTCTACTATCATTTTAAATTTCAATCAAGGGCCAGTAGTAACAAGCAGTGGCCACACATTTATACAGCAAACTGGTCAGCCAGCCTGTTATCATACATTTTGGATCACAGAGGCCATACATGTGTTACTAATAAAGGAATGACAAGATATGCTTCATTAAGACTATGAAAACAAGTAGCCTCCAATCTGAATCTATGAGGCCCATCATGCTCATCCATCATGAAAAGTAGTTAGCTCCAATATACATAGCAGTGGGTGAAGTGTTCAGGTACAACCCAATTGGTGTATCGATGCAGCTGATAACAGGATCACAATTTATTACAGTTTGCAGCTCTGAAAGGACTAACCTGTTGAGAGCCTCCTGGGCACCAGGAACACTTGTGTCCTCAATGTGCAACGTGCCACTAAGGTCGATGAGCACAGCTTTCAGTGCCTGTTGCTTCGCCATGACTCCACCTGCAAAGATGGAAATCTTACATCAGTGTTTATGTTGTAAATTCGGAACTTTAACATAAAGCTAACATGAGTTTTTCCATTTCCTTTAACTATCATTTCATGACTGGGATGGCACTTTATGCTCTACCATGGGATTGAGCAGGGCACAGCACTGGTACATGTTCCTGTAATGTATGGCCTTTACAAACGCTGTTAAACAGAGACCTGGGTCTAAAGTGTGTATTACGCACCCATAGAGTCAACAACATCAGGGATGGCAATTATATTCACCTGCACATCCAACACTAGTTTTCTGACAAAGGTGTGTATTAATATTGGGTTCCCAGACTGCCAGGCGAGTGAGACGTGTACAGTTAGGCGAAAGGACAGTTATCCTGATGTGACATGGGTTCTCATTAAAGCTCAACAGTGGTAGACCTACACAGCACATGAATATCTAAGGCTTTTGTGGAATAAAATACAAATACGTTTACTTAGTTGCACAAAAATATCAGTTACCCAATCAAAAATGTTTCTGCTTACATACCTTAAATGTAAGGCTTTTGCCTGCCAATTTCCAATGGAAGACAGCAATGGCAGCTGCTTTTGGGGAGAGTGTGCAGATGATCTGCCATCTTTTAAATTCTTCACCATTGCAAAAATAATTCATCGGTTTTGCCCATCCAGCAAAATTTGTTTCACTACTGCAACTTGTTCACCCTCAAGAATCATTCCCATTAAAAACATGCACTGATTTAACACCCATACTTTACCCATACTTTACCCATACTGAAACATGTTTCCCTATTCGAGCAATGGAGTGGAATAAACACCCACGTTATATTAGACAGGCCTAAAATATACCTTTAAACGGTTAGACAGCTCCAATGGGGGGGGGTTAAAAAAATGGTGCAACACTGGTATACCAATTATATATTATGCAGAAGTGGGTAGTACGGACAATCACTTTCTGTGAGCAAGTACTAAGAATGACAAAATTTGTACACAGATATACAGACCACTGCATTTTCTATAGTAGTCTTCTTATTACTGTTGGAGTATGATAAACAAAACTATTTCTTCCAATAATCATTTACCATTTTAATTCTTAAAAAAAATTACTTTTGGCATAACACATGAGAATTATCATGAGCCAGTGGTATTTCAGCTAGGCTTGTAGAATTTTTCATCTACTAGCCTGGCTGGGCAGTGCCAAAAATCTCTAACTTCTGTCCCCCAGCATGCAACGAAATAGCACAGGTAAGGGAAATATCTCAAACAATTCAAATGCAATGCAAATATATTTACAGTTAGTCAAAAATCAAAATTAACATAGCAAAATCTGAGCATTTCAATGGAGGCGTTATTATTCCTCACAAACAGTGCCATTAGTGAATGTTAAATAGTGTTCAATGAATGGAGGTCAAGACAATGGACAAAAGATCCTGAATGTACTGTGTTATAAAGCTGAAGAATTTGACTGAATAATACATGAAGCTGTCTGCTAGGATGCTCTTACAAAGGCACAAGAGCACCAAGACTGAAAATCATGACCATTGAAAAGGAATGATCAGGTACATTCTGAAGGAACACTGTCGTGATTATTTGACACAAATCCTCCATGTCTAAATCAGGGTAGTTATTTACTCAATTACATTGATAGAAACACTGGCCTTCTGACTTATCAGTAACAGAATGTACACTTTACTAATGCTGTTACTGAATGTATGGATCTGTGGATTAAATACATTGAGAGACCTTGCATATGCCAGAACAAAGTAATTTACTACATTTTTGTAAACTTTTATGTATGTCTGTATGCATACAAACCCTGAATCCTGTTAATTTCTGTTCTACTATCCTGGACAGTCCCCTTGGTCTTTTCTACCATGTCAGAATGGTATTCTCAGAGAAAAAAAAAACACTCCATTCATGACAAAACCCCTCTTTGTACTATCCAATGACAGAAATGCACCTCTTGATAGATACTGTAGGCTTGCTGAAAAAGACAGACTGAATTTTCAAAAAAAAAAAAAAAAAGGGAAGTACAAAGTCCTCAATAATACAGCAAAGAAGGAGACGACGGCAATCAGAGACTGAAATGCAGACTCTTCAATTACTGTACAACCTACTGACAAAGGCTTTGCCATTGTGATCCAGACTATCACAGATTACAAAACTGAAGTATACAGACAATTGAGAGATACTACATTTAAAAGAAACTTCAGAGAGATTCCACCAATGATAGTTCCTAGATAAAAGGGAAATAAAAAACATGTTGAGAGGCCTCTACTGTCAGAGGCCTCTACAGCAGTGTTTCTCAATCCTACTCCTGGAGGCCCACTGTCCTGCATATCTTCTATCTATCCTTGCTCTACCTACCTGACTGAACTCATCAGTGGCACTTTTTATTATCTGAGCACACTTGATTTAATCAAGCAGCAAGGATAGATAGAAGATACGCAGGACAGTGGGCCGCCAGGAGAGGTTTGAGAAACGCTGCTCTACAGGATCTGTGTTTTTACCAAAAGTTTTAAACTTATACATGAGAGTTTTTAGAACAAATTATTATATGCCCAGCAAACATAGGAACTAAGCAAGAGATTCAGAGACAGGTTACAAGGGTGGTAAAAGCCTGCTATAAGCCTGCATGTCACCCACTTTCATTTTTAAACTCAATATATTGCCTGCTGTCCACACTTTGGAAGGTCCTACATTAAATAAATAAAAGTATCTATTAGTGTCCTTAATCTGATCCATAAATCTTCATGAGCCATTACAAATATGTGTAGCCTACACTTGCAAGCCATCATAATACTAATGTGTAACTCTAGCTGTTAAATAAAAGAAAAACCTCTAACTAATGTGCAACTTATGCATTTATATGTAACTTCACTCACATTGTTTTATTAGCAACTATATGTTTCTTCACATTGCCGATATATCTATTCACAAACACGTGTACTCCATCGTTTACTGATATGATTACCTAGTTTCCAATGTGTGTAACTGTGCAACCTCAGATCAATGAAGGCACTGTTGATGTGTCAATCTGTCTATATACAGTATACAGGTGTGCTCACATAATCACTCTTACATGACAAATACTGAATGCACAAAAGGCTGTCACTGCTTATGGGTAAAATCTAACATGACTCAGAAGCAGCACGCAGGTATTGTTTTCTAATTCTGCAATATCACCTGGTACCTATTGTCATCTTCAGAGTAGCCAATTACAACTTCATTTTACCTCTGCTAAAAATGGATTTAACTGATAATGTCATACTTAGCTTCAGGAACATGGATCGGCAAGTCAATGGTAATGTGATGTAACCATCCAATCATATCATATGCTGGACTACAGCAGTTAACAAGCTAGTCATAACTGCCTGCACGTTCACTGAAACTCAACTCAACAACTCAAACTGTAAACAATGAACACCATTTAAGAACGAAGCCAAACTTTAGGTAGTGTTCACTTTTGATTTTGAGGTACTGTATTTCATTACAACTCAGGTAGAATCAACTGTCCAAACAAGCTAAATGAAAACAAGTGTAGATTACATTTAACTTCAAGAACGTTGATTTCCTACATTTGACTCCAAGAGAGATGTTGAATACACACTTTCATGCCTAGCTGTGTGTTTCATTTGTCCTGTTTACATTTTACCTTTTTACAAATACATGTTTTAAATTGCAACAAAGATGGGAAATAGCTGAATGGCTACTTAGTTATTAGCCTTGTTACAACATAGCCAAATTGTCCCACTACTGCTTTCAGGGCTGGTTGCCTGTTCTCAGTATGTTTTCAAAGAATATTGTAGTGTTGCCCACAGCGCACTTTAATGTACTTGTGAAATACTGTAGGCTAAAATATTACTTTATCATTTATGATAACCTTTCACGCTGCTTATATACATTAGGAACTCTTTGCATCCGTGTTCCTTTTCATTACTATAGAAATTTAACCATAATTTGCAATTATCCCACCTTTTCTGGAGTGCTGCAGATCCTGCCTGTTGGTAGCAGGCATAATAAGGACATGTAGCAATAGTAATGACATCTAGATGTCCCACACAGCAACAATATTGTTGGGTTACATATACACTGTAAAAATCAGTGTATGTCGTGTTTTGCTATTGGTTGAATAACAAAAATAAGACTTGTATTTTCTATATTTGTTCTGAGCTTGCTACATAGGGCAGCCCAACAAGCTATATAATTAGCAGAAGGCACAATTAGACATTTCTGAATGTCATTTACACATTTATTTTCTCTCACTCATACCTTATCTTCTCTGAGTTCCAGAATTTGCAAATTTGGAGCCAGAGTTTTGCAAGGTGTGGATGCTGAAAGCACATCAACACTGATAGCCTAATAGCGTGCAAGCTGGATTGCTGTATCATAAACTTAGCTGGGGTATGACAGTTGGATAGGACCGCAACGTTGGAGTTAGGATGTGCTTCTGTACTGTAGCTCGCTTGTTTTCACAAATACACATATATGACGATTACAATGGATTCTTCTTCTCAAAACGACAGATTGCGTCTACCTTGCTAAATTGATGAAATCACTTTGTCATCTTAATAGCCACAGCTAAAATTGCTAGCTATAGTAACCTACATGATAACTTCCCTGTGAGTAGTAAAATGCGTCCAGTGCATTAAGAAAGCCTGTCGCATATAAGCTTAATACAGGAACAACGCTGATAGATACTGTTAGGCTAATGTTTTCGGGTATTAGCTATCGTGCTATGCAGATCAATTTGAGTAAATCTGTACAAAAACACTGATTTCGCCACACGGACCTTCTATTCCTGTCACCTTCCAGAGGCTGCGCCAGGCGCCTGTCGAGATGTCTGACTTATAATTAATATCCTTTTAATTTAAATAGCATATTTCTTCAAGACTGTTGACTGCTGCATTCCCATTCAAAGGAGCTTGCTAAAACTATTAGCTACGTAGTGAGACGGCTACTAACCTATGGCAGCAAGACAGCGTCGCCCTATGTGCGTCATTTTAATGAGCCACACACTGCTCCAGGAATTTAGCCAGTACGCAATGACGAAAGCGGAAATTGAGCTCCACAATTGCAACCACTGTGGCTTCTGGGGCAAAAAAGCAGTCTCGTTTGTAGACTGGCATTAGAAAGCTGTAAGGGTCTAAGATGAAACTAAATGAATAATGTTAATATTCTGTGAGCCCTGTTAGAGATAATGGCCAAGAGAATATATTCGTTTGGTTTTATGTTTTCTTGACCAAAAACAATTAAAAATCCTTATTCGTTACAACCAAGAATGAACATCTGATCCACCCACTAGTCTCTGATTGGTCAAGTGCAATCAACATACTGTCAGTAATTTGTCATTGTTACGTCATTGGACACGTAGCCATATGGACTAAACTTTTTTTATTTTTATTTTGAAGGAAAGCAGTAATGACAAGTAGCACAAAAGCAGTAATGACAGTTCATAGAGTAGGCAGGCTACTCCTTTAGAGTTAGATATTAATCATGACAAAAAGAATTAACCAAGTAGAAACAAAAATAAATAAATAAGACTGAAGACTTCTAATGACATTTTCGCCACACCATTTATCCCATCCTATCTTTATCTATCCCCAGATCACCCCAAGATTCCCCTTCCTTTCCCTTCCCCCAATGGCCTGTTCCTTGGATCTTCTAGCTGAAGATCCCACCTTCAAATCCCCCTCCCTTCCCTTTCTACCCTTGTTGGCTTATGGGTAAATTCCATCTATCCCCATGTTTCTGCCCTTCTACATTGTGTGTGTGTGTGTATGTGTGTGTGTGTGTGTGTGTGTACGTGCGTGCGTGCGTGTGTGTGTGTGTGCATACGTTGTATGTACATATGTTTGTATATTTCTATGTGCAGGAGTATGATACCGATACTTTAAAAGGAACAAAATATATAAATAAGTAGATAAAAAATAATAATTTGGCAAGTGACAGGATAAGAGGACCCTATGTTGGTGAGATACAGACTGTTGGAAAAAAAAGATGACATTATACTGAAAAAAAACAACCATTGAAAAATAATGACATGGCACTGAAAAAAAGAAGGAAAAGCGAAACCTGTATATACACAGGCAAAGTTACAATGGAACTCACACATGCACACTCACACATGGGAATTTCAGTTTACATATTAAATTAATTAAACATTCACTATTAAATGCTGAATTGTATCAACCAAATCCATACTGCCCTGTTCATATAGACTTAGTTTGTATAATATTTCAGGTGCTCCCCCTACTGTACACACACACACACACACACACACACACACACACACTTATAGAATTCATTTGCAAAAAACCTTCAAAGATTGAGATACTTGGACTATACATGAAAATGAATCTCATACTGTCAAGACTGCAAATACAAATATCCCACCCAATCACTTATTCCTAAGTATTTTCAGTAAAGGTAGTGTTCAACAGTCTATGGCATCATAACCTGATTTTACCTTTTCCATTAGTATCAATACACTTAGACAGCTCTGGTGAAAATAAATCTAGGAAAACCATGAATCACTGGCTGATGTGGAGAGAGTGTGCAGGCTTCCATCTCATGACTGACATTTTCTTAGCCGATGTCCCTGCTATAAAAACTGTTGTTATAGTATAACAACAAAATATTGGGGATATAAGATATATGGATTCCCACTACTTTTGACACAGAGGTAGCAACTTATTTCTGTATTCTACACTGTATTTGGATTGGATTGGATTGGATAGTCTTTATTGTCCCCGAGGGGCAATTTGGTTTGCAAACAGTAGTCAACACAACCAACACACATCATAAAATAAATAAATTTGTGAATGTTTAAACATGCATCTGGGATCCCCTTAATCAACTCATTTTACTTGTATTCAGCCATAGTTCATATTTTTACCATCATTTCATCCTATGCATGCAATGTAGTTATTTGTATAATAGTGTGTATATTGAAAAAAGTTAATTGGTTAGCCCCTCCCTCCAGGTGAGTTGGATTGTGTGTAATAGAGCAATGATAGTGGAAGGCAAAGGTTAAATAAGGAGTATTTTTATATATTTGCACTTATTTTGATATTTTTAATAAATATTACACTTAGCTGTCATTTTTATCCAGTCTGAGTGCGAGTACAGTGAGTACATACTTTTTAGGAGATCTCTGGAGATATTGAACCCCTCATCATAGCCACACTGAACCACTATGTATTTGTTTTGACCATTTTAACTCAAGCTTCTGGAGGACAGAAGTTTTATATAGTTAATATATATTTTCTCCCCACTTTTCTCCCAACTGCAAACTTTGAAATACCCAACATTGCAGGTCTCCTTATCACATGATAGTACTAGCCTCCTCAGATGCTAGGAAAGCCATTCGCTGCTTCTTTTCACTCTACGAGTTGTGGCCATCCCCAAGCAATCTAGCATGCTTGGAAGAGAGTACTATGTACCTGATTTCAGTCAACAGCTCCACAGGTAAATAGACACAGCTCCACAGGTGTCCCATTGACAGTAGATGTCTCTACAGAGTGACAAAACAGAACAGGGAGCAGTTGTGGGAAGATCTTACAAAGAGGAGCAGTGGGAACAGGTCATACCTGAGTATACCAACAGTAAAATCAGCAGCACAACTGAAAGGGCAAAAGCCAGGCATCCCAGGCTGTGCTTAGCAGGTGGCTTCATGTAACCTCCAGCAGTGTAGCCATAGCAAGCAGAGAGAGAAAAACTATGGCTAGTGGCAGCATGCCAACGTCTACTCAGTACATCACATGAAGTAGTCTGACCTCCCAACATCTGTAAACAGCATCAAGCAATGGAGGATCCTATGGGAGAAGTCGGAAGATGGGCACATTATGATGGTGACTGAGACCAAAACACACAGTAGTTATGTGATGAATGTGTTTGAAACTGTTCCACTCCAGCCATCAAAATAAGCCTGACATGTTGTGGTGTTGTGCTCCTGACTTAGAAGCAACAGAATTGGCTTCACTTTGATGGCATAAGTCAAAGTGCTTGAGGTGTTTCTTGAAGATAATGTTTTTAACAGAACAGCAAGGACACTGATAGTGCCTTAAATTCTCTCAAAACGTCCTCTGTCTGAACACCTACACACTCTCTCAAGCCATTGCTGCACCTCTTTTATGAAGCAACTAATTTCTACAGAGAAGAAGCAAGAAACAATTATCAGCATTAAATTAAAAGTTCACTTTCTACCCCAAACTCCTTAGCTAGACTCCATCAGTTCCATCAATTCTACATCTATGTTTAAACTGAAGGCTTTCATCCTGCTGTCTGTGTTTAATATAAGTTCTAACAGAGGTGTATTCCACCCCGTTTGTCTTGTTTGTAAGTTTGTTTTATTTTGTTTGTGTGTCCTGCTTCACCCACCCTGGGTTTTCTTTTGGATTCACAACTGTTTTAATGCTTTCTGATGTACAATTTTAAACAGAATGCCTGTAATTACATTATAGAGCTCATTGGCTCTCTGGTAAACTTTGATGATAAACTGTAGATAACCAGGACCGAGGGTTGGTTTGTCTTTTCCTGTTTCCCTTCCATCTGGTGTTTTCCATCTGAGGGTGGTTTAACTGCTCCTAGTGGCAGGTGTGCAACTCCCCCTTCCCCTGTGCAATCTCACTACCATGTGTGGGAATTATTTGCAGTGATACTGAATTGCTGTGAATTTATTTAAATGATATTGAGTGCATATTCCATGACTTTGAATTCATTTTCAGTGATATTTAATGTGTTTAGAGATATTGAATGTGTATTCTATGACAGTGAATTGATCTGTAGTGATACTGAATGTGTGTTCTATGACTGAATCGTATAACAGTGAGAAAACATTGTTAACTCAAAAAAAGCAAGATTAAAATTCCTCTTACTCAGCTATACATTTTCTTCTCAGGTTAGCAGTCAAATACATTACAGACAAATAAATCACCATGTATCCCTTAGGATCTATTGCTGTGGAGTCAGTGACCTTCAGTGGGATTTCTGTTTGTCAGGACAGTCAATGCACCGTCTAATTGCTGCTCTGCCAGGGGATTTTGACCATGGCAGGGGGCCAGACTTAGAGGTGATCGTCTTCTGGCTCCTACCACGTAATTTCTGGCTCCTACCACGTACAAATTCTGTTGTAGCAATATGTGTAGTCAGTGTGTGGGAGAACACGTCATATTCCATGTCTTATGAGGTTGCATGCTCGAAAACATATAAGGTCTGATTCGAATCCAGGGGCAATCATAGACCATCTCTTACATATCATGTTTATTATCCTTCTTTGTTTTTTTAACAAGCTATGAAGAAAATGTGCATTACAAACATTTGTCGAGACTACAATGCATGAACAATGTAATGATTCACATGTTTCTGTAGAAGAAGGTACACTCTGATGTGTACCTACCATGACATGTTGTCAGTGTCTTACAGAGTAGACAACTCAGGTAGGTTAATGACTTTATGTAGCTGGAGAAGACAGGCCATCTTCATGTAAGCCTGTTAAAATGATCTTTACATCTGAACAGATTTGCTTTTCAAAATGAACCCATGATGATCAGATGATTTGTGCAGGATCTACGCAGAGCTGGTGTACTTGAACATGGCCAGAGATTTGTCAGCCATAGGAGACTGTATTTATCTGCGTAAATCACCTAATCATCATTGGTACATCTGAAAAGGTTTGCTATAGGGAAAAAGGAAACCGTGATATATCAGCTTATTCAGCCAAGAATGCTTTGCATATTTTGGGCTGTTTCCTGTTAGATAAAATTAGTTGGATTAGTTCTCACTCCAAAGAAACCACACCGCATTTCACTTGGAAGAGGACCGAGATCACTATTTTTAGGCAAATTGGTACGATTGTTTGGTACACGCCTAAGTTCAAATGCATGTTCTCACCTGGCCAAATGAACTGAACTAAAGCTGTAAAATGTAGTTCAAATAGACCACTCTAAATAGGGTATATGTGAAAGCCAGTTTAGATGGAGACAGCTAATCAACCCATTTATTGAATTTTAACTTCATGTTGACTTGAAGCTTTCTCCATGTTGGCTGAAGCAGTAAGGTTAGGTGGCCGTCAACACAGCTGCTCATCCATAACAGAGATCCAGCTCCAAAGCCAGGTGGCTTTTGCAGTTCCCACAAATAAGGTCAATTATTTTATTTTTTGGGCTAGCAAATATGCGTTTAAGCAAACTGGCTAACTGTGATTGTTTTGGGGAAAGAGTTTAATGTGAAAAACATTCAGATCTATTGCTCAGGGTGAGTTTGTGTACCCTGGCCTCTTTGGTAATCATTTAAGAGGGTTAGCATTAAGATGGATTAATCACTCATTAAAAACATATGTGTCTCACTAAACATTAACAGATGCATCGCATTTAAAGGTATTTTGCTAAGAGATCAAATAAAATGGTGAAAAGCCTTTTCATCACAGGAGATGATGACAGCCAAAATCCTCTTTATACATTTGCAACTGATATGCCAAGCCTCTGCCATGCTGTAATTCTTCTTTACAATTGAGAGATAAAGAATATTATGATGATTTCCTTACATTTTCTAAAAAGGTAGGTTCTCACCTTTTCGCTTACAATATAGCTTGCACACAATGAAAAGCTTTTGCTTATTTCAACCAAGTCAAACGAAGCATTTGACAATTATCACAGAAATCCTTTAATTTATTCGAAGGTAAATATACATTATAATGTTAAGTTCTACCTCTACTGCTTGTATTGCTACTATATAATTATGCATATATTAAATAAGATCTGAATTTCATGATGGACACTACAGTCAGGATATTATCCCATTTTGCATTCACAAAATGCAGAACAAAAGTCTTTATAGGAAATGATAAACCCTTTTATAAAAATGTCATTTATAAAACACATTAACTACATATTACTGTATGTATCTGTTTCAAAATAATTCATAGATTCACCATGGAGCCTACAACTAGTATAAAACACTGTTATTTGCACAGATTTTCACATGCAGAATATAAGGTTTCACAAAATATATATGGATACAACTATGTGTACGTAGATGTCATTGGTGTGCCTATAACATTGAAGACTCTGACCTGTGATACTTCACAAAAAATGAAGCCACATCACATAATCTTGGACTAAGATTATGGCAAACTAATCTCAGATTACACTGGTAGGTTTGATCCCTCTGAAAAACATATGGCTGCAATTCAACAAAATCTCCTACTTTTATATATTTAGGGGAAATTGAGTGTTAATAAAAACATCTGTCCTGCTCAATGATAAATTTAAATGGAGCCCAGTTAATGTCCTCCATATGTTGACAATCATCCAGGAAAAAAAGGTCAAGCTATATAGTAAAAGTCAAAGTAATCCGATTTCTGATTACTGTGCAGGCGTAATTCTTCCTCTGTAACAGAATATATCCTTTAAACACATCTTTATGACCTACTGTCATGGTTTCTCATACTACTGTTCTGCAAATGGATTTTTTCCTTGTTTACACTGTTATACAATTAAGAGATATCAAACTGAGAGGATCTACATATTGACATTTAATGCTTTCCAGACATGTGTTGAGAGACACAGAACAATCTCTGAATTCTGTCTATTGTTTAATTTATGATTTCCTTCACCCAGATGGCAGCAGCAACACAAAGCACATAGGTTTCACTATGATTAGAAGCACTGCATGTTTCATTTATGAAACATACAATGGCACATGAATACTACTGGCTTACCATAATTCTGTTTTTATTTACAGTTTATTATCATCATATTGTCAAATTGATACTTTCACATAGAAGAACGAGTGACAGGCCTAGAGTAGAAATTAATTGATTATCGGTTTTTCTTTTTTGGTCATGGCAAAAAAAAGATATTACTCAGGCTCTTTACATTTAGCTGACACTATTATCTGGAGCAACATACAAGATCTGAGTGCATTTAATATTGCATCTATATTTTTGACATCTAGAAGATGATTTTATTTTCAACTCCCAAAATGTGGCGCAAAGTACGTCCAGTGTCACAAAAGGTTGAACAGGGACACCACCATCCACACAAAACAAGCACCAGTGCCAAACACAGGGCTGAAACCACAAGTGACTACATACTACCAAAGCAGAAGGACAGGTGAGTGTTCATAAAACAACTTGCAGCAGTAAATAAACTCCTATTTTTGATGTTAAAATCCACATGCATTTGTTTGTGTGTAGACGTTCTTTAATCATTTCTTATTAGCTGTTCCAAGTGTTCAATCCTCTGGACAGATATTGCAGCAATGCTATCTCATCTAACACTTCGCTGCATCTGTAGTTGGTATTGCGTGTAATACTTTGCAACACACTGCAACAAACATGTGCAGCTGTAGGCTGAATGTGTTCATAGGTTATCCAGACAAGACTGACCAATGTTGAGTTTACTAAGGTATTATTGGGGCACCAGAGGATTTGTGACGATGTAATGCAGTAGAAAAAATGATGCTGCATTCCAGAGTCCACCCTTAAGCTCTCAAGCCCTCGTTCTGGGAGTCAGGAAGGATATGTCCCCAGCATTAAGGGCCATCTCAATCCCTAGTCATGGAGGTGCGGTGCCTGAGATCAGCCATCAAATAAGCCCTCAGCCAAGGAGAAACCAATGGTCACTTTGAGCTTGACATCCCACAAACCAGCACGAATGATGTGATGGGACAGTCTCTCATACAAGCAACCAATCTTGCTTGTTATTGATGTGCTGATCTGCAACATAAAACCACAGAACAAACAAAGCAAGACGAGATATTACAACCTTCTAAATGCTGTAATAAAAAATAAAAAAGGCTTTCAGTGTAAATTAATACATTTCTTAGGATTACTCAGATTATTTTCAAGTCAGTATTGTTGTTTTGATGAACAGTGCTATTGAGAATAACAGAAATCAGTTACAGCCAGCTGTATTTAAGACATTTACCATTAACAAATATATGTTATACTGTGCCATGATTTTACTAAGCTGTTGAATTTTGATGACATCAATGGGCTACCTAGCTGAAATAATTTATAAACCATAGACATGTGTACATTGTAATAATAAAACACTAATAACAATTGGAGCAGCAGTGAGAGTGGAAGTGGAGAGGCTACATATGAGCTGAAGCTGACAAGCCAGGCTGATGCCAGGGCTGGGCCAGGGCAGCAAACATTCTTGAGTCATGGTGGACCTCAGACAGGCTTTTATCAGCTTGAGACAGGAGAAGCTATACTGTCCCAATGCAACAGTTACTGGAACCATTACAAGCAGAGATATTGCGTTGCTCAAATTTAGGAAGAGCCTCTGCTTTTGAAATGCTGGACAATGTCTTTGTAAACATCATCCAGCATTTTGAAAAAGCAGAAGCATCTCTTCAGATACTTTGGTGGCCTGTTTTTTTTCACATGCCATATCCTCTGCCGCAGTGTCCCCAAGTCTGGCCTCCATGTTTTGTTGCAGTGACCCTGCAATGGGCCTTCTTCAGTTGCCTTGCTCATTTCCCTAGTGCTGTGGAAAAATCTAAATAAATAAAAGGACGCCTCCAAGTGGGTGAATCAATCTAACAAACTGGTGATAGTTGAATGCACTAAGGGAATGTACAGTTCCTGATTGACTTAGCCTTTGGGATTCAGAGTCAATTCCTTGGGACATTTGTAAGGGAACTGACTAATTCTCTTTCCAACTCTCCCTGGATGAAAAACCTATTTTTATGTCAGTTGCCTCAGTGATTTCTCAGGTCTCTATACCCTGTAGAAACTTTTGCACACCTCTGAATTCTCCCTTTGAGTGTGTCAATAGCCACACTTGAGCTCTGATGCAGTTTGCTGAAATGACAAATTCGGTACATTATGTCATTCCAGTTGACAACAGAGAGAATGACCGGCCATGACCCAGTATCCTTTGCCAGACTTGTTGCGGTGGAAGGTGTGTTGTTGTGATGTTTTTCAACAGCGTAGTTGACAAATACGTTAAGGGCATTAAGTACTTCTGCCATTTGGTAGAGAAGCACCTTGATGCTGTCTACTCAGCAATCCCATTGAATGTGTGAAATTGCTTAGTTGCCTAGTTTGTAGTTTTTAAAGTAACCGGACAGTTTTTCTTGCCTGATAAATGTATTTACTTGGCTGAGGCATTTGGGCAAGCATTAATGTTGAACCCTGATTTTCATTTGTTTTTCTCATGGCAATGTAACCATGAATAGAGTTTGTACAAATTGATTACAAGTGATGAGATTCAGCCCACAATATTAATACACGTAAATGTGACACTGTTGATTAAATGGTAAATGAGATGTCCCCATATGAGTATCATGTAGAAACACTGCAGACTTACCTATGGTGGCCATATTTTTAGCTAAAATATGTATTTGAAAGGTCTCATTGTCAATAGTGAATGTGTACCATTATCTGAGTGAGAAGAATCAAATGTATATGAGATGTTGTTCAAACTAATGTGCTAAATTTTCATTACCATGAAAACTGAATTATGACAGACCCGTCAATGTAATGTGTGGGATGGCATTGGGAATATATCCTTAAAGTTTCAGGGGGGTTTATTATTTTAGTCCTACATGTCAAAATTCGACCACCATGTTGGATTTTGTTGCAGAATCATGTAATCAAAGGGCACCCATGAGGCCTAATCAGATTCTGAATTCTGCAAGTTTGCACAAGTTGTCTGGATTTCACTAAACCACCATTTTCCAAAGTAGCAGAAGAAAGACAAATTCTGACAACAACACCAACAGGGTGCCTTGCACCATAGGTTCTTTACAAAGAACAGTACTTATATTCACGTGCACATACATACCTGGGAGACTGGTTTGTTTGGGAATTGTTGGTGTTCCATCTGAAATACTGCACAATATTTCCTCCCATGCTATTAATGCTGATCAATTTGGCCTTAATCATGTCAATAGTCACACATATTCGGTGGTAACAGGACTAATCAGGCCAGGTTGCCACACAGTATTTTCACATTGCAGCAATAACAAGGAAAATACAGGGCTGCCTAATAGAAATAACACTGCTAATAATATTTTATGCATTCAAAGTAAGATAAAATAAGGGAAGTTTGAGTTTGAAGACTTGCACAAGTTTAACTTTCATAAAGCCAGTGTCAATAAAGCCAGAGGAGATCTCCACCTCAGCCATTCCTGTGCAGCATGTAAATGGTTCTTACACTCTTTGTGGGTTGTATGATTTGTGTATTTCTCAAGAGAATATATACACAGGGAAATTAATTCGTCTTATTGTCTGTAATCATCTTTCCATTTAAAAAAGCAAAAACAATTTAAATAGAAAAATACATAAAGCTTGAATTGAAAGCTTGAAAAGAATGACCCAGCAAGTGAGAATCAAGCAAGTGGTCCAGAAAAGGACCCATTCCTATACAAGGGACCTAATTCTTTCCTCTTGAATAAAATAAATTTAAACCCTTTTTATATTTGTGAAAATGTCCTTTGTGGTTTGCTTCATGCTGAAATAAACAAAAATGTTGCTAAAGCAAGGAAAAAGGAACATATGCAAGATTAATTTAACCCTAACACTAACCCTCAACTGGGCCCATTTTTTTTTTTACCAGAATTAGCATACATTTGTAATTCAGGGATTGACAATACAGTTTGGATTTAATATCTTATAGACTTTTATTTATCCACATAAATAGTAGAGAAACTACAAGAACATATTTAAATACATTTGCATTGACAGTTAATAATAACATTCTTAATTTTGCATTTATTGTGGGAATTAGACATCCAAAACAAGGGGTTGTTTAATCTCTGACATTTAATTTCAATGAATGGAATCTTCAAAGAATCCTTTTTACATTTCATATAATTTTCATTGTCAGAATAATACTGCAGAGTATAAATAGACAAGAAAAGGAATGCGGGGTCACTGTACATATAGATGTCTGAGGAATGGAAATGGGATCTGAGGCATGGAAAATGATGATTAATTTCCCATCTTAAAGTTAGTGGGACAGAGTATTCAGGATTTGGTTTGATAATCTGCACTGATGAAGAGAAAGCAATGTTTCAGAGGTCATTGTCTGTGGTCTAACCACTTCAGTCCCTTGTCCTTTTTACTTTGTTCAGTACTTGGAGAGAAGCTCTGATTAGGGAGGAGCGAGGTCACATTTGTTGTGTTGTGGGAAATCCCCAAGTTGCTTCAGATGATTTTTTTGTCCCAGATATTCCTGGAAAGCCTGGTCCTGTTGATTTTTCTTGTGGCAGATGTGCTTTCAGACTGGTGTCCTGCAAAATCAACATGAATATATGAGAGAGGCAAGGATTGGGCGGTGTATTATTGTCATATTGTTAAAGTATAAAAACCTGTGTTACACTGTCTGTATGCTATATAGTCACTACGCTTTACTATGGCTAAAACGTTGATAATATAAAAGTGAAACTGTTACGCAGAATACAGTTTTGTTTTGTGATGAACTGTTTTGATTTTGACAGTGGAACATAATTTTTATATTATTCATTTTTTAAGATAAGGAAATGTAAAATAAACAATAATATTATTATATGGTTCCCATTAACTACGAAGAGATGAAAGCTTCACATTTATCCCAAAAATAATGCAATGAGTGGGAAACATTAAAACCTTCAGATGCCTCAGTTTGTGCTAAAGGTTTCACTGGATTTCAAAAGAGCCAAATGATGGTGTAGACTTCTTTTTTATTTTATTTTTAAAAATTAATTAATTTATGAATAAATTTGAACCTGGTGTTTTTTGAAGAAAATTTGTGATTTTGGAACAATAGGACTGTTTTGTGCAATTCTATTAAAAGTAAACTTAATGTCTTTTTTTAGCTGAATAAAATAATCTAACGTGTACATTTTATTGTTATTATGTCTTTGTCCCTGTTCAGTCAGGGGTGTGAAGAAATATGGAGGGTACTGTACATATTTGTATGGCTTGCTGTATGGTTATGCTAAAATGTTGAGACTGATTGGATGGTAATGTCATTGTCATGTCTCCCCACCCCACCCCAGTAATTATTATAGACAAGATTTACTGTGTGTGGTCCCCTCAATGTTCAAATGAGGATTATGCCGTTGGTCTGAGACACTAACATGTGTGTTGGCCACATGTAAGGCTGAGGAATGCCAGGTGCACTCACCCAGACAAGTGCAACATTCACAATTGTTGGGCAATTGATTTAGGATAAAGGATTTAATGACTGAAGATTTAAGAGCACTTTCACATATGTCATCAGAATTTGAATGCCCCCCTCTGCACTCAGAATGCAATTACTGGGACTAACATCAAAATAGAGTGAATTGGAGGCATGCCAATTCAGTTTCTCTCCCAGAGACATGGATTGGAAAATGAATTCTGTAGCAGACACTTGGTTGGCAGGAACTACTGTAGTCCACACTCCTCACAGCAGGTGGAGTAATATTATAGATCCTCCAATAAATCTACTTGGAAAAAACATGCGGCTGCAATATACGGTCCCAGAGTTCCACTTGCCCTAAGATTGTGTATTACTGTTAAAAAAAAGCACCAAAGTTTTGTGTCTGAAAAATTGTGTCCTATGGGAAAGTGCTCACTGGGGGACATTAGTATACATGGTAGTCCTTACCTTTTAGCTCTTGTTGAGATTTGCTCCAAGTTTCTCTTTTCTGAGGATGTTTGCATAGGGAATCTGGAAAGGTACAAAAATATTTTGTTACTCTGCCTCAAATATAAATGTTACCAGTATGGTGTTACACAGTGTATGGGTAATCCAGATACAATCTGAGCCCACAGTGCTTGTTATACTTTTTTATATAATAATCAAAATTCAGTAATCATTTAACAATGATTTAAGCAAGTTTGTAAATGATTTTCTCTATGCTTTTCTCCCTCTCTGAATCAGAGATAGCACATTAAGCTTACCTCTGCAACATCCCCAGCACTTGTGCAGTAGGAATGATGTATGGTGAATGCAACCAGAGGATATGCACCATTCTACTGATGTCATCCAAGTACTAATGAGCAGTGGGACCAGGAAACCCTGGCCAATGTAACCTACCCTTTCCCCAGTGGAACAAAGCCAATGGCTTTCTGCTGCTGCAGACATCCCAGTCATTGACAGCTCATGATACAGCCTAGCCCCTGAACTTGCAAGGTCTATGGTTGTAGGGCTCAGCACAAGCATTTTAACTGACGTAACCACCTAGTGGCCCCTCTTTGAGCAATGATTTTCTTACAATGATTAATACTAGCTGTATAAAGTCACATTTTGTTCTGTGCCAATGATGTTTAACCATTTTACTTCAGGTAAATAAGGGAGCAAAGGAGACGTTTATGTCGAACCATACAAAATTGACTGACTAAACTTACACAAAAGGAACTCTTAAATGTGTTTATATTTAATTCACTTGTGCATAAACGTTTTTTCTTTGTTGACTTTTGTTCGTTAAACAATGAATTTAATTCACTTTAGTCAAACAGTGGCCTAGCACAGTGTAGCAGTACATCCAGTAGCGAGAGTACAGTTATCATTGCTGCCTCAGTACTTAAATACACTTACCATTTGTAACTGCTGTACCATCTCTTCTCTGTATGCCAGCTCTCTTTTCATTTGGTCCTGAAAGTTATCTGTAGGGTCAGAATAAAGATGCTGTGAAACAAAACTATTTTCAGTGTGCCCTTTCCCCTCTTTTTCACCCTGACAATGAGTGAAGCATGATGAATGCAATCCTCTGACACACAGCCACGCCATCAAGGATTTCACATTCAAAATCCCACAGTGCACACCGTAGGAGAGCAAATGGAGGCACCTCTCTCACTGAGGCCATCTGAGCCACTCATAGATGCCTGATGAGCTGCTAGAAGGTGCTAATGAGTAATGAGGTGTCTGGTCAATGTAACCCACCCTACAGCAGCAGAACAAATCTGCGTGTGATGTCTTAGACCAGTGTTTCTCAAACCTCTCCTGGAGTACCCCTTGTCCTGCATGTTTTACATCTCTCCCTGCTCCAACACAGCTGATTCAAATGATCAGTTTGTTATTAAGCAGCTTCAGGAGTTCATAACGAGTTGATCATTTGAATCAGCTGTGTTGGAGCAGGGAGAGATCTAAAACATGCAGGACAAGGGGTACTCCAGGAGAGGTTTGAGAAACACTGTGACTTAGACTAACGGGTTAGCATGCAGAACAAGCACCTCTACTGAATACCCTGCGACCCCTTTCAAAATGCTCTGTTAACATATAAAAACTACAGCCACGCATTGCTTAACGTCCACGATACGTTCTGTAAAATAGGACTTTATGTGATTTGGATGTTGTGCGAACGCTATACTAAATACAGTATATGGTATACTATGTACTGTAACATTATCCGCCTGGCAGCGCAATCGCTTTATTTCCATGATACATGAGATACATGTGTTGTGTGTGGGAAGCATTGCCTTCACTATGTCCGGTTATGTCCACTACGTCCCATTCTGCGATCGGGATTTTTAAACTTTATTATAATGGGACTATGGGCTACGGACACATATGCGAACGGACAGTGTCTGAATGGACGTTAAGTGGCGCATGACTGTATATATAAATATAACAAAACCAGATTGCAATATCATCTATTTCTAGAGTCAAAACTCAAATCAAAACTGTGACCCACTCTCTAATAACCAATTATTAGCAAGTAAAACACATACATACATACATATTTGCATATATACATGTGAGAGAGGGAGAGACATTACAACCATATTAACAAACAAATAGCTTCAATTTTTCCCCAGAAGAATATATCCATCAGTGAAAAGCATTTCATTTATGTATGAACAAATTTATTTAATAGAATCATTTAACCAAACCTGAAAAACTCATCTCAGTCTGGGATGACTGCTGATTTTCATGTCATACACATATATCATACATACAAAAAAACTGAGAAAACTTGCACTGAACATGGCTGAAAAAAAATGCCACAACTGCCAGTAGGTATGGCATTGGGATGCTGAAGCCATGATCGTCAATGTACAGAGCCACCAGACACTTTGGTGTGAACTGATAATATCATGTCTGAAGTTGTGATACATTCAGACACATTCAACATGGGACAACAGCCAGGGCAACTTTATGCCACTAACTCCAGTGTGTGTGAGATCAATATTTTTGAATGATGCATCTGTGGTATTGACATCCGGAACTTGTACAGAGAAAATTGGACATCACCATGTTAAGATTAGCTCCAATACAGTAAAACAGTGACTGTAAGAAGGTCTAGTGTAGTGTAACTGGCACAGGCTGGTGCATAATGCCTGAGCACAAACACATTCCAAAAGAAAATGCAGAATTGCCCCAGTGGCCTGTCACACTTCTGTTCTCATACGTCTGCCCAAGGACAGGTACCATCTACATTTTGTTGCTCAAGTGGAATAGTTTGGAAGTGGAGGTGTGATGTTATACATACAGTGGTCCACCCCCACACATTAAACCTTACTTTGAGCAAAATATTTATTGTATGCCAGACAATGCACAGCATTTGATAGAATTCTCTTGTTGCCAAATTTTAAGGCTACAATAAAATATAATAAAAAAGTTTTGTGTAATTCTTATGCTATGCCCTTAAACATTTGAAAATACGTGAATGGTCAAGGTCACAGGTGAGACACAGAATTTGGACTGAACTGAGATGAGCAAATTAGTGACATAGTGAAAAGACTAAACATAATGAAGGAGACCTACAGACTCACTGCCCACAGTACATGTGGGAATAGTGTGCATGTGTGTTTGTGTTCCTTTAACACATGAAATATTGGTATGAGTGTATATATCTCTGTTTCTGCCAGCAATATATAAAATTGCAAATCAGTGTAAAGAATAAAAAAAAAACCCACATTCAAATGACATCGCCAAATTAGCAACTGGTTTGTATTTCTACTGTCTGTCCATGTGTGTAATGGTGATAGCGATGTATGCTCTCGCATGTAGACTAAAACTTGCTGACACACTTTAGAGAGAGTTACGTTTGACAAAAAGGGAGCTTCGACGATGAAAACCTATTGTCCACATGAGTGGAGCTGCTGCTCAGGAGCTGAATCCGTATGGCTCTCATCTCACATTTCTGTCCTCCTCACTATTTTCATTAAAAAATAAAGTGACTAAAACAAATGATGATGAAGGAGAGAAATAAATTGAGTCCTGAGTCACATCTGGATAATGGGTTGGAAGAAGGGCAATACAAACAAAATGGGGGGCATCACATTCTGAATATCTAATGTACATAAACCTGTTTACCTGTACCAGAGGAAGTAAGAAGTGCTGACAGTATTGAAATTAAGAAAATAAATAGTGCAAGTCAAAGGGTATGAGTCTGAAAACTCAACTCACAGCCAGTCTCTCTCTGCCTTTGATCAAATCTCTACTAGCCTCTACTAGTATGAGTAGCCTCTTAACTAGGCTACTCATACTCAAAAAGCAAAGTTTTTCATTAAAAGACAATCAGCATTACTTTCTATCCCTCCTATTCCATGGTTAGAATTAAATTGACAAGCAACCAATTAGTTTCAGTTATCAAGTCGATGTATGGTACGACTGTACACGCTAAAACAGCCATCAGACTAAGTTTAGACTCAAACAGCTAACTAGTATAAATTAGCTAGAAATTTTACAAATAATCCAACAGATACTATATATATATATATATATATATATATATATATATATATATATATATATATATGTATATATAGTAAAAATTAGCATGGAGCTCAATTAGCATTAGCACAGGGCGCTTCAAGATAATGCATATATACCGTATATATATAGTGCGTATAGTATAGCACAAGTGCTAATATTCTTTCAGGTCTAATACCTATAGTATATTATACTGAACCATAATTCAACAGCTATCAAAGAATCTGATGCAAAATGGAAAGCCAGCTCAGACAGAATAGCTAGATAGCTAGCTAATCTGGAAAACATACACAATTTACCAGTAACTAACTAGATAACTATCCTGTTTGTGCCAAGGTGAAAAATAGCTAGCATTATATAGATAGCTAGTGCCATTCCCTGTGGTACAAATTAAAAAGGTCATGGGATATAATAAGACATTTGTCATAACTTATGGTAGCCTGCTAGAAAATATTCATGGAAGAATTGCATGGTAGTGAATGATGTACGACCAGGTCTGATAGCCAACTAACATAAATGTTGGTTACTTTCTGCAGCTAATGTGTAGCTAATTAGCTGCATTACAAATTGACTGAAAACTTATCAGGATATATCCCATCAAATAATTTATGTTAGAGACCATGTGTTCTTTCAAACAAACCTTTAGTGAGGTAGATGATCTAGATTAGTGCTATATACATTGTGCTACCAAGGCCACAAAGCTAATGAATGTAACATACCCTGTGATCACTGCTGCTGCTGGTGTCAGACTGTAATGCAGTGACATTAGCACGTATCTAACAGACCACACATTGCAGTGGAATGTCCTGGTGCAAGCTCTTACCAGTGATGTCACCCTATATGATAGGGGCGATCGCTATAACATTATTACAAATTGGAAGAGTTGTATTTTGAAAATCTGCATAACAAAAAGTCTCATAATTGTCATGGGAAATAACTATTCACTGAATAAAATCATTTTAATTCAAAATTCTACATTTTCTGTGAAGAAAAAAATATTCATAATAAATGAGAAAGTGAAATATGCATGTCTATTTTTTCAATAGATAGCAAATGATAGCGTCTTCTGATGGACAGATTGCAAATGGCAAATGACAAGTTTAAAAGAGAAGAGAGGACACATTTCAAACTTGTTTTATTACTTCACAAGTATGTTTGAATTTCTAAATCACAACAGCGGACGCTCTGAGCCAAAGAGATCTGAGAATGTCTATGAGGGTCCCAGAGGTTAATCTATAATCCGTTTAAGTGTGTTAACAATGGAGCAATCAATTAGCTGAATAATATAACTGTGATGGCCTTCTCCTCATTGCATCTTCCAGTAGAATCTTTTTTCGTAACATAATGAAATCCCAGTAATTACTAAAAAGATATAGATAGACTCACTCTTCGTGTCTGCAACTCATGTCGATGATGTAAAAGGTTAGTTAATCTGCACAGATTCTGTGCAGTAAATGCTAATGAAAATGGAGGAGGTTAATGGAATTTGTTCACCAGCCTTCTGTGCTTCTTGGATGTTAAAGTACACTATACAATTACATGACATAAAAGCCGTTGTCTTTGCAGTGATGAAACTGCTTTAACAAAATTGTTCGCGATCTTATCCTTACTCTAATGTGGATTGGATAGAAGAGCACTGCCACTGGAGATACAATTAAGAGAAAGGCTATTATCTGCCAATGGGTAAGGATTATTCAACAAATTGGTGCAACTGTTAATCAAGCAAAACTAATGAAAGCAGGGTGAGTGAAATTATCAATTTAAGTTACATTCTTTCTACTCCACTTCAAGCTCAAAAACCTTGTAATCCTTGTACAACGTTTATTTATAGGACTACAGGGAAAGTCAAAGATCGAAGATTCCTTTATTTCTTGCACAGATGATTTGTGAGGACAAGTTATCCCTGATGACACCATCACTTTTGCTTAAATCTGGATGTGTTAAAGAAAGACCTTTGTATCTGGTATATGCTGGACATTATGGGAATGTAGAGTGAGCTCACCACTTCATAAAGATACAAATATAATGAGCTGATATTATTAAAATTAATTTTAACGAAACAGACGCACTACAGATTAAAGAGAGATGTTTGCTGTGATTCACGCCTTGTGGGAGCATTGGGCGGTGCTCCAAATTTCCCTAACTAAAGCAACACAAACATTTTTGAAATATTTATATATCTGGATATTTACTGAGATAATTCAAAGTAAATATTTTGCAGCTGATAGAATAGAATTGAACATGCAACTTTTAGGCCTAATGCCTTTGTCACTACACCACACTGATGCACAGGCAAAGGACTGGTTCCACTGAATCTCGATCCCGGGACCTTCTGCATGTAAAGCAGCTATGATAACCGCAAATACTGAATTTTAAACCCATGACTGAATATAAAACAATTAAAACTTACATCATTAATAGTTATGTCAAAAACACCTTTTTCTATTCTATTTTGAATCACATAAAATGAAGTGTCAGTGTTAACAACTTAAATTCACACTGCTTAATTGCTTTGTTCTCTTTGCGTTTGCTTAAAAAGCCTAAACTGGGTAGCCAGTAAACATTTAAAAGCTTTCCATCACACTATTGAGCCAAAATAAAACAGTTACAACTTGTACCACATCAGGTTAAATCATAGTTATACATCTGCAGTATGAGGACTTACACTTTGAGACTCATTGTTGCCTCACAATATCAATGTCAATATCAAAATATATATATGTGCATATCAATGGCATTTTCTCACTGCAATGTCTTTTTGCATCCTCATAGCAGAGCCAAATGAGTACAAGTTATAAAGATCATACTGGAATGTGAAGTGATCAAATACCACAGATATTTTATTATGACCACATATTCAGCTCCTGAATATTCCTTCTGTCTAGGAGAATGGAGGGAACAGGTAACAGGAGGTTCTGATATTGCTTGTATTCCTAAGTATTCCTATCGATGTTCTGTTTGCGACAATGATCCAAGCATGTTGCTAATTGGTCAGGCAATCAGTAGAACATTTGTAGCTTCAGCAATGACAGAAGCATAATTTACAATGTGGAATCCACTGAGCTGACTACCTGGTCCACATATTAAGAATCTGGATGAATATGCCCCTACAATGCCTGAGGAAGACTTCTAGATCAATCAGATTACACTTGTTAGACCATAAGAAATAGAATACTGAAAAAAAACAAAACAAAAAGAATCCAGCATTTGTTTCATTTTAAAGAGAAAAGATGGTAATAACTTACGAAATACAGGAAATGTGGTGTTTCCTTTGAGTGCGTGAAACTCTTGCTCCAGTCTCCTCCGCAAATCAATTTGTTCCAGGAGGACTTTCTGAAGTTCCTCTGGGTCAAGAAACAGGAGAAATTGAGGTGTGGGGAGAAAACTATGCAAGCTGTAAGTGCTTCAAGTTGAAAAAAATAACGGTGTGAGAGACTGACAAACGTCTGAAAGCAGTGGTTACATTCCTGTCACAGTGCTACTGCTGGACATACCTTTTTCCATGTTTTCAACATCCTTTTTAAGGGATACAGGTGAATTTGCTTCTTGACTTTGATCACCTATCAAACCAGAGAGGGATAATTCATAAATATTATTAAGGTTCCTGCTCTAAACTGGGTGGCACACACTTGGATCATCTTTGTGGCCTTTGCTCCGCACCTTTCTGTTTACGTTTTTTTTCTTTTGCCCTTTTCCCCTGTTGTGTGAGCGCTTGAGAAATTGCAGCATGCTCCAGAGTTGTGAGGTGAGGAAACCCTGGCTAACCCATCTACCCCTATCCCCAGCAGAACAAAGCCAATCTGTTCCACCAGCACAGGCTCCAGATCATTATTGGCAAATGATACAGCTAGGACCGACCCCAGGCCAGAGAGCTCAACTTGCTCTCAGAGCGAACGCCTTAACCACTGAGCTACTTATGAGCTACCTGCATCTTTTTATATGCTGCTAAAGTTTATCTCTGCTGAGGCAATGAATGATTTCACTGTCCCACTGTATACTACACACAAGCTACCTGGCCACACTATACTGGGTTTACAATGTAGCCTGTAAATGTCACTTTTTTCTATGTATCATTACAATACACAGGCTTCACATAACACATGCTCCAGGCTCTACTTTATTGCAAATACTGCTTCTGCATATGTACAACTGTCATACCATGTGACATAACTACAACACTCAAATCATTGTATTAGTTTGACCCAGAATTAACAATCAGCACTCCACTTGCAGTTCCAAATGTGTCCAGCAGATGCTAACCTAATACCACATTTTTAAATTGACAAGGCTGTGGCCGTGCCTCCACACAAGCCTCGCTTGTACAGGGTGCATGATGCTTAATCTGTTAGACTCTATTTTTTTACAATAATGAAAAATTAATGGTATGTAAGCAAATAACCAGTTATAACCTAAAAACTAAAGCAATGGACCATGATGAAAATTTTGTAAAAATTTGTAAAATATTCATAAAATTTTGAAAAATGTACACACTCTGTAGTGTCTGTCTGGGAAAATGACAAATGACCTGGCTCAGTTTTCAACTCTAATAGCAGAAGAATCCAGACAATGCAAGTGTCATATGATAGATGATAGCAGTGCACTGATTTTTTTTTCAGTAATTTGAAGATAATTTATAGAAAATAAATACATATGAATACATTTGAGATCTCAGCCATTCTTACTTTACTCTTTTTTCAATTAAACCATTTACGTTAAATTAATTAATGTAATTAAACATTGTGTTTAAGGGAGATGGACACTAGATGAGGATCTCATATTTCCAGTTAAACAAAATAAAATAATAATAACAATAGCATTTGCATGATTTTGTAATGTATTGTGCGACCATCTACAACAACTTGCATTCACTTACAATAATGAAAAAACTTTGTTCAGACATTATTACCGCAGAAAAAATAATTGCATAATCAGTCTGTTCTGCCAATATTTTCTGGGAAGCACAGTGTATTCTTCATGGTAACAACGGCAATTTGAATTATCCTTTGGAATTATTGTATGGAGCCACTATTTCGAAGTGGTTGTACATGTGAATTTTTTTTTTAAGTGTCTCATGTATCTTTGCACTTACAAATGTATAGATATTCATTTGACTTTGAAAAAAAAACAGATGTTTTAAGTAAAATATGTCTAATTTTTCCCATCCAAACTGGATTCATATATTTATGGTTATCATAGAGAAATCCATTATCGCTGTTATTTTTTTTTTTACCAGACTGTTTCTTTTGTGGCAGCATATCAGTCTCCTTTTACCTTGGGTTATTGGAAACTAGCACATCAGCAATGTTATACATATACATGGTGTCTCTGTGTGTTTTTTTTCTGTTCACAAAAGACATATTGTATAAAAAATTGAATGCCTTAAATGAAGCAATCAAGCATACATTTGTATGTATAATCTTCCTTTTTTCCCTTCATTTCATGTGTTGCCTTTTTAAGCCCAGCGTTTTCTTGATTTGGAAACGCGGGTGCTCTCGCTCTGTTCCTCTCTGTCTCATTTGACAAGCAAATTTGCAGACACTGCCTGAGGATAACAACCTCGTTTGACAGTCAATTAACCGTGAATAGTCAAAGCCAAGGCAGTTTGCATTACATAAATGGAAAATTAGATTATTTTTCTCCCAAGAAACAGAACTCTCCTTAAAACAGTGCCTTGGACTCTTTGGAATCAGAACTTCTAATCACGTCCCTAACAGCCTGGGAGACATTCAGCAATCAGGCAAAGATGGTTTCATTTAATTTGTTTTGTGTAATTTTTTGAAATATACGATACGTTGTGTGAGGAGATCATTATCGACGAGATAATATAAATGTTGGCACTGATGTCATAAAACACTTTTAATGTCTTTCTGACAGATATAAAAGGCAATAAGCTGTGCTCTTTGTAATGGAAGGTTTTTCAGAGGAAAAGGCAATTATATCCATTTTATATTGTTAAAATGATGATTGTCACCTTCCCTGTGTTAAGCTGATCATCTTCTTGAACTGTAATGGGTCCCAACAGACCACATACACCAATATTGCTGTAAGGAGCTGCTGTCTGTGAGTGTATTTTTATTTCATCTATTTATTTTATTCTCTAATCTCCTGAATGCACTGACATTTCATGAACCTCTTAACATGGATGTCTTTGAAATAGAAACCATTTTGCTTGTTTTTTCTTCTTTTATTATTCCATAAATAGCTATGTATGTCAAATAAAACATTCCGCATATGGACATAATTCTATGTGTGGATCTCCATACCTGCACTGTCTCTCCAGTACTCCTGCCCAGAGGATTCCGTTTCTGAGACAAAGAAGTTTCTCTCCTCTTTGTTTTCATCTGGAAGAAAAGAGAGAGCAATATAGGAAGCACAATGACCACCAATCCAGTTGTTATATCTTGAGGCGTGAATACAAATCTGGAGTATTTAAATACAGACTTCATCTCATGCCCGTTTATGTAAGTGAAAGTGAAAAAGCTGGCTATTTACCCCACACTGGACAAATCTTTGGATGATCATCATACATCCCTCTATTTTTTAATAAAAACATAAACCTATCTTTACATCAGAAAAGTGTACCTAATTTTTTTTTTTATTCTCAAAGACCTTGGCCTTCTTATGTTCTTATTAATTTATTTATATTTTTATTCTTGCATTCCTTATTTTACAGTATCTATGGGTTTAGAAGTATTCCTTATTGGTATAACATCTTATTTTTGTTTTTTTTTGTTTTATAAAATGCATTTAGTGTCCTACACAGTATTATTTTTTTTTATCAATGACAATATGGGATTTCATTTTTTACCAGTGTTTAGTACACAGAGAGGCACAGTGTGACAACGCTACTCACCTGAAAAATTACTATTGTCTTTGGTAGTGAATGCTGACTGCCCATCCCCTCTGTTTTTATGAGCCTGCATACAGGAAACAAATATTATGCATTGTTATGCATTATATCACCAGGGAAAAGGACATTTCTGTGAACTTTGAAACTGAAACAAAAACAAACTTAAACTATTCTTTGAAAACCAACATGGCTCCGGAGGCCTGTGTGCTGAATTCATACATTCACAACTGGGGTGAATTGTTGATACAGGTGTTGTAGATATTGTGCCTGTTCATGTCTGTTATCCACAGACAGATTACTATATAGCTGCAGGAACAATTTCTGAAACCCATCACAGCTGCGTACAGCTCCTACACCAATTCCAGTTAATACCGTGTCGACAGGTTAAAGATTAAAAAGGCTAATAGGCAAACACGACAAAAGGGGAACAAATATAATGTAGCCATTAAACAATACACAATTCATCTTATTAGGAGGAATCAAAGTGCTCTGAATATTTCATTTCTGCAGGGAGCTCTCGCTATCAATCTTGTTATGCATATAGATCACCCCTGCCTACAGCAGCATTTAAATAATAATTAGCTAAATAGCCTTAAGGGAATATTTACATTTTTGTAGGCCATGTCCTCCAGTGAAGCAGAAATTGGGCTGGGGTCTTTCAGCACGGCAGATGGAGTGACAGCCAGGCCCCGCTTGTCCAGCATATTTTCAGGGGACGCGCTGGGGAAGGGGCCTGAGTCTTTGCTCTGGTCCCCCATGCCGTTGGCGAGTCCCTGGAGGTTCAGGCCGCACGCCTCCGCCTGCTGCCTGCCGCCCAGGTCCTCCTGCTCCTCGTCCTGCTTAGTCTCCACGTCCACCTCCTGCTCCTCGTCGCTGTCGCTGCTCTCGCTCTGGTAGCTGCAGCTGGTGCCGGGGGACAGGTGCCGGTCCGACCCGAAGTCCTCCAGGTTGCCGTGGAGCTTGGCAATGCTCTCCGCGTCTTTCACCACAGGGCGGAAGGCCGAGTGGTAGCTGGCTTTCCTGGCGTGGAGGGAGGGGGCGTCCAGCAGCTTGAGCCAGCTCTCTGACGCGGGCTGCAGGCTGGGGGTGATGGGGGAGCAGTCGTTCTCAAAGAGTCCCGCTCGAGGGTTGGCACCCATGCCGCCGGCGCCCACTTCGCCCTGCTCCGAGAGGTCGAGGAAGGCCTGCCTCAGCGGGGAGTTTTCCGTCAGTGAGGTTATAGTGTTGGGCTGTGGCTGGAGGTACGTGGGGACCGGGATGCCGCTGGTGGTGCGGGGAGGCCAGAACATGCAAAACGGTGGGTAGAAGGCGTCTTTGCGCCCGGGCCACAAGAGTCCGGAGAGGCCGCTGTTTTTCTGTCCGTTGGATGCCTCGCTGTCGTCCTTCTTCTGCTGGCAGAGGCTGAACGCGGGGAAGGTGTAGGGGCTGGGGAAGAGCGAGGCGGTGGGGAACTTCTGCAGCATGCTGAAGCCCTTGCTGGGGACTGGGATGACGGGGTAATTGCGGGGGTTCTTGTTAGGTGACAGGCTGCTGCCGTCGATGTCCTCGTCCTCCTCGAATCGGGCCCTCTTCTGGTTGAGGTCGGGGGCGATCATGTGGGGGAGGACGGAGTTGACGGACTTGACCGAGCCCATGCTGGAGCACTGGCTTGAGGGCAGGGCTCGCTTGCGGCTGCCCCCGTTAAACATGGCCTTCACGTCCTCCCAGGCAAACGCCAGGTCGTCCGGGGGGGTTTTATCTGTCAGCTTCAGGTGCCTGCGCCAGGAATTGAAGTTGGCGGCGTCGGGCTGGGTGTACTTCGCCTCAGGCGTGCGGTGCGAGTGGAAGATGAACTTATTCGGGGAGAAGTACATGTTGCAGTAGGAGCACTTGATGCACTTGGCCCGCGAGCTGTTGTAGCGGGCTGGGATGAAGTTGCCGCGGCAGCCCCAGGCGCACTCGTGCGACACGTCGAAGGCGAAGTTGTCTGGCAGCTTGGGAGGCGTGTTCTCGCCCAGGAAGGACTTGCAGAGGCGCTCGGCCTCGCGCTTGGTGATCATGCCGCAGCGGCGGGAGGAGATGGGCATGGCGCCCGCGCGGCGCAGGATCTCCAGCTGCACGGGCGTGCACTGCACGCAGGTGATGCCCAGCGCCACGCGCCTGTTGTGGATCTCGTTGTAGCTGTAGTTCTTCAGCAGGGTGTTGGAGATCTGGGCCAGGCAGAGCCGCTCCTGGCTGTCGATGACGAGGGAGACGATGGGCACGCCGTACAGGATCACCTGTCCCACCTGGTTGGGCTTCAGCGATGAGGAGTGGTTCTGACGGGGCGGGGTGATGGGCTGCTGCTGGAAGGAGCCGGGCGGTGAGGTCATCACGATGTCGTTGGGTCCAGGAAGAATGGATTTGTCCATGCTACGGAGACTTCCTAAGGATAAAACAGCTCTTCCTCTACTGGAAAGCAATTAAAAGGAAGAAATACAATAAACATGTACATTGTGACAAAGGTCTCATTACATCAAGTTCACTAACTACTCAATTTTAGGTTCTGTGTTCTTTTATGTTCAATTTTAAGTTTTGAGTTCTTTGAACTTAGTTTAAATTAGTTCAAGTTTAATTAATTTTCAAAACACAAGTTTGCACTTTCTTGACACGAAAGTGTCTATGTGTCTATGAAAAAGGCCTTTCATAGAGCTGTGAGACTAATGCCCTTCATCATGGCACTATGCAAACATCATGCACAAAGCACTCTGCCTGCTACATACTGACAGATTGCATGTACATCAGATAGCAGAGGATAATTCAACAGATATTTTCACCATACTATTCAATAATCACTGTTACTAGAAATGCTGTGTGTAGGAAGTAACTGTGTTCTTTCCTCTCTCTGTAGCTTTGATCTAGACAGACGCAACTACATTAAAAAGTCTGTACTTAGTGGAACCTATAAGCTGTGCTTTTTAACACTTGAAAGTGAAGCATTCACTATCCAAGGCCATATGTCATGCATGTCACGCTACAGAACAACTGAAACAAACTTAAAACACTTACTTTTAGTTAAGTTACAAGAAGAAATACTTGCAGATTGTATATAGTGAATATACATTGACAAGATTTAGTAAAGCTTTGAGTTGTGCCAAGAAAATCTTGAATTTAAAACTCAAATAGGCCAAGTGAGCTAAAGGTGTTTTCTCTTAAGGTAGTTATTTGAATTGAAATTAGAGTTTCTCAATTGATTTGACGCAACACATTCCATAATTTTTAAGGCATCCTCATTTTATGAGCATTTACAATGTATTGCCCTTTTGGCATTTAAATAATATCAATAATATTCTCTGAACTTGCTGAATGTTTTATGGTGTTTAAACACAAAGCAAAAAATACAAACTGCAATCTCACCAAAATTCTATAATTTAATGCATTATGAACTGTTTTAGTTATTGTTTTCACATCAGAGATTACAACCACTTGGATGTAACAACAGTATTTTATCAATAATAATTATTATTATGAAAAGGAGAAGAGAACAAGACTGTAAAATAAAGGTAAGTGCGAAATGTTCATCTTCAAAACTTCAAACATTTCTCAACAAGTCTTTCTCGGTCAATTTGGTAGTACTTCATTGATTTGACAAATACATGAAAAACATCAATTGAATCTTACGAGTGCCTGAAACGCTTATTTATATATTTAGAATTATTATTTTTATCTTTCCATTTACCCATATTATCACTGTTTTCTTTACCTATTCACTTACAAACTTGCACAACAGAACAACTTTTTGAACGTTTTTTTTTTTTCGAAAGAAGAGTGTATTTGAAATACACTCCCTCTAAATTCATGATTCAGATAATTTACCATATTGCTTATAACATCAACCAAATTTATTTAGTCAACTGCATTCCATGTAAATACAACGGGATATTTTCTCTTAAATTTAGCATCTGAAAAGTTTATCGTCCATTGATTGTCTAAACTACCGTCCATCTAAACTACCCGCTCGTAAATCATTCCTTATTCATATTTAAAATATGTGATTACAATGTGAGTATTATCTTCAACATTCAGAATCTTCTTTTTGTATCCAGTTTACATTTTATTTATAGCTTTGATGATACAAATTCAGTCATGCTCCACGTGAACGATGTGCACAAACGTTTAAACCAAAATATACAGCTAATGCTGCCAGTTTAATTATTATATTAATTATTAAATATCATTAGATTCTTATTATTATACACGACTGTGCAGTTGGCATATGTTGTCATATTGGCTTTTTCCTGCTCTACTCCAACCTGTTGTGAGTCTAATAACAAACTATAGTGTCATCTCAGCCTCACTCAAATCACCTCATAATAATGACATGGATTTATGCTATATGTACATAAAATTCATATTATTTACTACTGCTATTAACTGTGACAGAACAAACATGCTAACAGAAAGTCAGACCGTTGCATGACAATAACGGGAAATACTTAAGATTATATTATCATATTATACCATCAGGAATTTCTTGATTCCTTCATTACTAAATCAAAAGCATATAAAAAGGAATAAATGCTTACCGCCAGGAAGAAAAAACGAAGGTTTCTAAATGAAAGAATGGCACATCTCTATGAGCCGTGATCAAACTGGTGCACAAAGAAAAGATTTATTGACGTATTGCCGAAAATAAACACACAGATAGAATCCGCTCTGGAAACTTGATTTGTTCTCTTCCAACGTTTTAATAGTCGGTGAACAATGAATAGCTGCGCATTGCCGAACAACTTATTCCCTTTTAAAAGACGGATGTGTAGTGATGTTCTATAGGAGTGGATTTGCGGAGCTCTGCACTTGGACTGGTAGTGCCACTGAAATGCCTTTTCGCGAACAGCCAATGACGTTTCGCTAACTGCCACTCAGCTCTAAAGAGAGGCTAATACGAGCCAAGCCCCAGGCTGCAGAAACCGCCGCTTACTGCACATCTGAATAAGGAAAACTCACCAATCCACACGCGCTATACGCGCACAGTTTGTTAACACTTACGAGAGGAACAAGACGGATATCTCTACAAAATATGCGAGAGACCGAATCTCGGAGACGCTAAACGATATTTGTATTTAATTTCATACATCGCTCTTTTCGGTTATGACCTGTTACACCTGCGTAACAAATAAGACTAGAACAAATAAGACTACAGTCATCATTTATTCTGAAATATCGTTAAATGCACAGATTTATGTTATTACACTATTTTATTATTTTACGACAGTCAGAATCGAGTTAACTATATTATATGGTCCATTTGAAATAATTTCTCATTTCCATATAGATCTAGCTGTCCTCACATAGTGTTCTAACAGTTGTAGGCCAACTTCAACATACACGAATTATCAATTCTATTTTGGTCCGTGAATGTGCACGTCGTCAGCAAACAGATTCATTTAAAACCGACCGATGAACAGATCTGCTTAAAATACTCATCATCTCAAACGGCACCGTCTTTAAATTTATAATTAATTTGCAAAATTCCATTATTTGGTTGAATTCTACCATAACCAGAAAAAGCAAACATGACGAGAACCAACATTCAAACATTCATTCGCATTCAAAGCTAAAATGAAAAATCAATTTACGAGTTCGATGCTAAATATAACAGCCTATGGCGGAATCTACTGAATCCATTGATGATTTTTAAAATTAGTATGTGTCTCAACAGAGAAGTCCAAACTTTAATCTACAAGGAAAAAAAGAAACGATTCGCTCGCTTTCATCGATTTTCTATTCCTACACTTCCAAATGATACGTAGAAGAGTAGGCTATACGGAGACTGTTGACAGGGGGCAAAGGTGACATTCGACTTATTATTATTCTTATATTTGTGCTCGTCACCTGTGTAGATTTAAGATGACACCAACAGCAAGATCAGACGAGAAAGTGTGAGAAGCGCAAATCTAAAATGTACATGTTTCAGCGAATAAAAAAAATCCACACCTTCATCACTAAAATTACACCGAGTATAGTGGGGAAGGAGGAAAGGGCTGACATGCGGACGACCTGTCATTTTGTCATTATTTGAGATAATTAATGCCTGCCATCGACTACTCTCAAGCTGAAAATGATTATAGTGTTAAAATGACATTGTTGTTTTATCGATAACTTCAGCGGTATAACTATTGATATGCAGTGATATTTATCTAGTTTTTGTCATGGAATTAATACATTCGATTCACTGCAATGTCGATGATTTATTACTACACACATTGGTCTTCATGAATATCACCATTTATAAAATTAATACATCTTCACGGATCGAAGTGAGAGGTTAAAACTGAACAACATTCTGAAATCTTCCATACCTAATTTAATGCCACACGATAGTTAGCATTTAATTTTTAAAGGACTTTCACCGCACTTTCCGTGTTATTGGGTCTTATATCTTAAGCCTTCCTTTATTTAAAAGATCTGTGTAAAAGACACTTTGTCAAATAGCATTCACAAATTACTTGTACGTTCATTATCTTTACTGGGTTTAAATGATTAAACGTGAAGTCGATGCTTTCATGTCAAGAAAGTGGGATTCAGTTTATCCCTGGTTCCATAAACATTCATCCACATGACTGCAATGAACGGCCTTTACATAGCGTGAGCATACACAGTAATAATGATGCTCGTTCGATTCTTTCTTTTTTTTATTTCCATCGTCACTGTTTTCTCCTTTATGCGCCCGCGCGCAGTTGCGGTGCTGCGCGGCGTTGTGCTACGAGAGCGACAGCGGAGCCGAGACAAAAGAGGGGAGGATGAGACCTAAATTAGGTTTGGGACCCAACAGATGGGACTCACTCTCATTTCTTTCAGTATCACAAGGTTTTGAAAAAAATAACCTTTAATATTCATTGTGTTAATCACAGAGAAAAACGACAGAAAATATTTATATGTAGATCAGCTATACGCAGGCTACCAGAGCAGTTTCGATACTTACGAAGATCATTGGTTACTGGACGAATAAGTGAACCGATTTCATGAGGCATTTATGAAGTAAGACTGGGAGGAATCTACCATATATTAATTCAAACCAGAAATAATTGGGTTGTTTCAAAATGATCATTTTTGAGTGACTATGTACAAATACGCCTTTGTCATCAGTTTATAACATACCATAAGTCTCTTTAAGTGAGACATTATTCGCATAATATAGCATGCCAACTATTAACCTAACTGCATTAGGACTACTATCAGGTGCTATTACCGTTTGTAACCCTTTTCACATCTCAGCATAAATTCCCTGCATTTCCATAATACACGTATATGCAGTAACCCTACTGTGAAATTAATCGTGCGTTTAAAGGAATTATGACCTATGTGATCAATAATAATAATAATGATAATAATAATAATCAAACGTCCAAAAAAATCCAAAACTGTAACGTTCTCCACAACATCTGTCAACAACTCAAATGCTCTAGGCGACTGATTATCATTTTTAAATACGACAAATTTCTCTGCCAGCATTATTCATTTTGATTTAAATATTGCTTTAATTCTGTTCACAGCATGAAACACGAGTTATACTCCTCATCCATTATGATAGTCACGTGGAGAGTAATGTATCCACACAAAGTTTTCTAAGTTTTCCTTTTTTCGACTTGTAATGGTAATTAGTTTATGTGTGTTGTCAGTTATTTATATACAGTTTGATTATATTGAATCCAGTGAAAAGGCACTGTACGACATCACAGTCGAATTGGTTTTAAACGTTTCTCAGATATAAAACCATAAAGCTTAATGCTGTAGTTCCAAGGCAAAAATGTAACTAAATTCGCCTTGTTCGGTAACAATGTATCGATGCAATTTAAGCATAGTTTATTAATCTTTTTTGTCAAAGATGAATGATGTGTTTGTTTTCCATTAGCATTTTCCATTACTCTTGATTACTTTTAATATTATACAAGACAGTCACTGGAAAGAGGGTATAATACCTCCTGTGGTTCCTGAGACTTGTACTGACGCCATGACCTGAAGTATTTGGGCTCCATTCTCGGTTTGCGCAAGCGAATCAGTTTTCGAGCGTATTCGTCGCATTACCTAAGTGATTAGAATCACAGCCCTATTTTATTACAGTGAAAAAGCGTTGGATAAACTGGATGGAATAAATAGTTTTAGAAAGCATAATCTGCGAGACTACGCGGGAGGGAGGGGGGGGGGGGGGGTGCGGTTGGGGAACATTGACGTACTCGAAATTTATCGTATTTGTACACTCCTGATAATCCTCATACGGTTTTCGGGGAAAAAAAACGGTGACTGTTCTAAGATATGCAATATATTTATAACTGGACGCAATGAAGCATGCAACAGTCTTAATGCACATCTTGCACAACATAGAGCTGTCAACGTTCTGCTTGGCTTATGAAGCCTGGCACTTTTTTTTTTTATCTCTGTACAGTCTGAGAAACGTGCTGACACTTCACGGCTTGAAGACAGCTGGTAGTACAGTGCGTGCGCGTGCTGCACCTTTGCACCTTTTGGGCCAGGGGGGCTTTATATGTCGTCTGTGCCCATCTTGACAACTAACAACATTGTATTTCCCATAATTTCTTATAAAAACTGGCCCTTAGAGTTGTGTACGGCTCTGACTAATTGATATGACATTAAGAGCGTGTCTGCACTCTGCACTCTGATAGTGCCAATTACTATCAGAGTGCGGTAATTATACTAAGGTGTTCAAGAAAGGCTGTTAACTCGGATTTTTCTCTGTTTACAAGAGCAAGCAAGATACTGACCAAGAGCATAACTCCTGGTTCTTTACAAATGTGCATTTAACAAATGTAGGTACACAGTAAATAATATGCAGGGTCAAGAGACAAGTGCACTTGCACTTGGTAGGCAGTTGTAATTGCTAATGGCCTGTAATGTGCTAATAGTACAGCTTGCTTTGGTTTTGGCCTTAACAAAAAATGATTCTCATGAAAGAATAATGCAGTGATTCAAGAGCTGCCTCTGTAGTTTACAAGAATCCCTTCCCTGTGTCTGAATGTTCTGTATTGCTCAGCTTCCCTTTGTTTTCACCTGGCAATCCTCACTGTATGTGTGATTGTAACAAATCTGACACACACCCTGAATAATTCTCTTTATCTTGTTTTATTTATACTGTAGATTGTATTTAAACTATGAGTACTTACATTCATCTTCCAATTTTAGACAGACTTAAAGAGGATAAAAAATACCATTGTTAAGAATGAAGAGGACTTTGGCCTTACAGAATGATGGTGGAGTACTCCATACTAAATAAAACTGTAATAAATAACAATAGAGCTGACAGTTCAATGTGAAACCATTGCATATTCCCTGTTCAAATGAATGAACTTCACACCAGTAATGTGAACTGCTTTTGTACTCAATCAATGGAACTCTTGCTGCGGAGAAGATAAACATATGAGTGCCATTAATATACACAAATCAAGAAGATATTACCACACTTTGCATGTATTGGAACACTAGGTTACCAACACAGTCCCTTAGCTTGTTGTTTGACAACTGAAGTCATTACTAAATTTAATTAGACACTGTTTATAACATTTAAATAGTCTTGTGGCCAACAAATTAAGTCAAGGTGTTAGAATTGGCTCTTGGGAGTTGATGTTGAGTAACAGTATGACAAGTTCAATATACATTGATGTGGTTCACATTGAAATCTGAGAGCGTAGAATTTGTTTTGTACTCCCAGAGAGAAGTTAGTCGACATATTTAATGCACGCGTACTTCCATGACTTTATGCAAAGTAAATATAATAGAAACATATCAATTGATGTAACCATAAAATTGTAGCCTTGGATAACCACAGATGGTGACGTTCATTTATGGATCCAAGGTAAGACCAAAACACTGAGTGTATGCAAAACAACTAAACAAACCTTTGCACAACATTTGAATTATAAAGCATTTCCTAAAATAGCACCAGCCCACATTACAGTTTAGGGGTCCTATATATCAGCTTTTTACAGAAATCTTTAGTGCAAGCACTGATGTAACAATGGATTCAGACTACAGCACAGAGTGTGAAAAAGGAAAACATGGCATAATCTTAATTATTTAGGTTTGAATTGCTACAGAATTACTGAGTGGAATGTGATTTCATAAAACTACATTAGTAAAATGATATCTCGAAAAAAGTTAAACACATTTGGGAGGACATTCGTATACAACGCTCTTTCAAAAATAGACAAAATTCTGTGTATCTTCATATTTGCCAAAGCTATTCACAGTTAATTCTGGATATTTATGGATTATTTCTGGATGTGATATTTCATACTCACGTTTGGTATAACACACAAAATAGTTACTGTATTCAGGTCTTTCTGTCCAAATCTTTGTAGTATATGAAATGTTCTCGTAACACAGTGCACTCTGAGTGAATCTGACATGTGAAACGGCTGCCAGAACTGCACTCTACCATGCTGTACACTACAGTACAATCTACCATAATCATTACTTGTATACACTAGGTTCTGACAACAGACAAAACCTATTATTTAAAACTTCTTTGTGAATAACAAATCTTTTAAACGTAAATTTCACTTTCATTCAATTTTTTTATCATGTCAAAGCAGTGTCCCCATTACAAGGACATTAAGGGATGCATATATTTACTCATATCTGTTCTTTGTAAATAAAATTTATGAAGAAAGTTAAAACATTTGGGTTGAACAAGTCAGGTGTCAAATCTAATTACTTTACATATTTCCCCATTCAAAATGATACAATGCATATGCCCTAAGTCCAGTCACTACTTCCTGTAAGAATGATTCATATGTATTTATCATTGTGTCAAAGATTTATGTCAATGAAAAAGCCTGGTCTTTTAACTGGTATTTCAACTCAAATTACTTGAGGAAGAACTCCCTCTTTTAGCTATGGTACTTAGCTGCATGGTATGTCATGACTCTTTCTATCAGTTGCTGATGATTTGGTGTTGTCTCTGCCCTTGGCCTAATCTTCATGTATGCACTTTTGTAAGACACTCTGGACAAGATCATCTGCTAGATGACTAAATGTAAATGTAACTGCTTTTGACACTGGTGTTTGAACATATAAACATTTGAAAGTATAATAATGTCAAATAAAGTCATTCAGTCCACCTTGGTTCATTATTTTGTCTGTAATCTCGAATGCCTCTAACACTATATCAATCCTAGTCTTGAACAATGCAAAAGTTTCTGCTTCTGTTTAGGCAATTTCATACATTAATATCTGTCTATGGGACACACAATACTGCACAAAATGTATCTATTTATTTGTCAGTGTTCACTTGCACTGTCTTGTTCTGATGACAGAACTAAACTTAAAAAGGGCTGCTTTCTACTTTATTAATCAACTCTGTCTCCATTTACTGAGACTAAAAAGAGGAAATGTCTGAAGTGTGCTTGTATAACATATATGATGAATATGTGGGACAAGTCCTGTTGCCCTCCTCTGTACCTTTTCAAGAGCCCCTGATTTAGTTTTATTGTGTGGTGCCAAGAACTGAACACAATACTCCAATTGTAGTCTAACATTGGCCATATATAACATTTATACAACCTATTTGATATTCACCTGGTATGTTGCAACAGTATGTATATCTAGAAAACTATCACATCCAAATATTTTTTTCATTTTACACACACTATCGCTACCCAACTCACCATCTTTCCCCAACCCCCACCACTCTACCAGGATTCTGTTTCTTTCTACCTTTTTCAAGAGATTTCAAACTATTTGCTTCACCACAAATTGTGTTATCAGCAAATCTTATCATGTGGTTACTACTGTATGTATCAAGGTCATGCATGTCACTAAGGCAAAACAAAAGTTCCATCGTGGATCCCTGTGGGACTCCATTTCCCACAACACCCTGCTTTGACATGACCCTTCTTATCCTTACTCTTATCCTTTTTCTTCTTTCCGTGTTCATGCAGTGATGAACCCATTCAACATAAAGGGAAGTGGGAACGATGCAGAGTCTCTCTGTATAACACGACATGCATCTCCACCATAGGACCTTTGACCAAGGGCATGGGAGGAGTTACTGCTTCAGAAAATGACACTACAGAACTAACTCCCTGTCATGCATACCCACAAAAGAAGGGGAGTATTGTAGTGAGCGATGTAAACATAAGGGGGCTTGGAAGCAATTCTTCTACGCAATTTCACTACTCTTGAAAAATGCTGCTGCTGGTACTACCCTAGAGTTGCATGTGGAAATGGAAGAAGTCTTCTGTGTGTCTGACTGTATCTCATGACATGTAATTGTGAGAAGCTGTTGCCATCAGCTGTTGTGCTGCAGAAGAAAGAGAGTTAAATACTACAGGCAAGGATATGGGCCGTCCCTATGGTTGTGTGCTATCCAGAACACAATTTGGAATCTACTTTGAGAAAGCCCCTTTCATTCTTACTGATAAAGAGTCATTCATGTGGCTCAAGCTTCAGGTATTTGGTAAGTATGAAAACCAGAAAAATCATTTTGACTATCCCTTTATCATACTGCTTTCTTCCAGAAAGAATTCCAGCATGCCTCTAATGACTAAACCCAACATCTTAAATGTAATGCAAACTGAACTGGCCTGGATTGGTGAAATGTCACGTATGTTGGAATTATACTGCTTTTTTCCCCCAATCATCTTGACCTTCTCAAGTTTGTGAAGGCTGTGAGAAGATTTTATAAAACTTTTATAAATTACCCCACCCATTTGTCTCAGAACTCTTACCACTAGGACATGTTGACTTCTTGATCTTAGTTGTTTGTCATTTTCCAGTACTTCAGTATAACATATCCATAGTCTTGAATATGTCTCGGATAACAGATGTACCCTTACACATATCTCTGACGTCTTCTCTTGTGAAGCGCTCAATCAACCAACTCTTGGGTGTATCTGCAGTATCTATATTGCTGCAGATATTTGCAATGAACTATTTTAACGTTTCTATCGCATCTATAAACGTCATTTTTCTGCTACAATATTCAAAAACCCATCTGGGATTACATTTTGCACAACAGGCAATCTCAAACATCCTTTGGACCACAAATATTTTTAATAACAGTATACATTTTACAATATCCCACTCCCCTTTGAACGACATTATGTGCAGAATGTCTATAGTCGTTTACTCTGTATCAAACTCTGTGGGGACGTAAGGGGAGAGCTAAAGTCACGTTTTACGTAATTTAGGTGTTAATTTTATCTGCACGTCAAGAATGTTAAGGCAGACTCAATTTGAAGGTATAAGCAAGTTGTTGTTACAGAAGACTTGCGTTACACCCGGGATTCGCGTCGGTTGATAATCCTACATACGTATCAGTGCCACATCAGACTCATAAAATGTTCTGAATTACTCCCCTTCACGCTACTTGAAAATGCAAATAGATTGATCAATCAGGGCTGTTGCTCCATGGATTTTTGTATCTATGCTTACATTGCATTGTTGGTTTAAACTGCAATCTGAAATGCATAAAAAATTGAACAATGATCTGCAGTAGCCATCTTACCTTATAGAATATACAGGATGGGATGTAACATGCCTTTACAAAAAACGAGGCGAACAGATGAAGTTCCCGTTGTACACGTGCCCCCCTCCCCTTTTCTTCTTTCTGGTAAGAAAACGACGTTAAGGAACTCAGTTCACGAAAGTTGTTTCAGTTTCCCTTTACAACCACTGATGTGCCATGTTTTGCAAGACGTTTTTTTTTGTTAAATATCTCAGATCACTCTGTGCTTTAATGCTATGTCTCGTACGCTTTCATCGTTGAGGTAGTGCAAAGGGATATGAAATCTTACCAAATAAAATACACAGGCGCGCGCAGACAATAGAGGCAATCATGAAACACACACTCATTCAGCCAATGCAAACAGTTCATACAGGAAACACACACCTGAGCGAATAGGAATAGAGTTTTCACTTGTAAAAGTATATTTTATAGGATCATTTCAAATCATATTTCAATTCCTCAAGACACGAAAACGTATGACATATCTGCACATCGAGAAACCACTTAACCGTAAGTTTTTCAAACAAAACACTTTACTGGCTAACACCGTAAGGTGCGACTGAATTCATTCTTAGTATTACAATGACTGCCATAAGAAAAGGCACATTTTTGTCATCGTATGGCACAAGCAAAGGTATTATCTATTTCTCTTTAGAAATAGTCACTCGCATGGTTATTTTAATTCGTATTATTTTAAAGGAGACAGGAACTTGTGGAATAGCCTACAAGAAAGCAGAAAAAGTCAGTTCGGGCATGGGGTAGGTACTGACCATAATACTAACTACGCAGCCTTAAACAACTTAGCTGGACATAGCTTTGTATGAGGCAGGAGTCAGTATTAATGACAGGACAGCTCTCTCAATTAAAAGATTCATTCAAGACTAAACTATGAATACATTAACGAACTCACAAAAACGGCACTAGCAGGCTAAAGTGGATTTTAACCTGCCTAACCGTACCTCTGATGCAGAATTTCAAAAAGCCAAGTGTTTAAATTAAGAATGAAACAGATTGGTGTTTAATTTAGGTGCAAGAAACATGCAATGACAACATTGCTCACAATCCACGATTAAACCATGCCACATAAATATAATTTAAAAACTGCGACAACTGCAAAAAATGAAAAGTGAAAGGACCAACCACACAACCAGCAGAATTTTATTCTACACAGTACTTAACAGTCCTAAATCACAAACCCTAAACCACAAAAGTACGATTTCAGTGGATAAAACTACCTGAAAGTATTGTACAACTGAAAGCGATCGGATTAGAATATTGTTATCCGTTTTCCACAAGCGATGTCAGCCAATCCCAGTAAATTTGAAACAATGGAGTAATACGCGCATGAGAGACACCACATTTTCTTCCTGATCCTGTAACTGATTTTTAAAATCACCATTGATCACCATTCTGGTCAATAATTAATAATAAATAACAAGCAAAACTATATTTCTTAAAAATAGGCCATTCAGTGAAAATGGCCCATAATGATATTCTATATGCTTTCTCACTTTTGGCTGAAACACATTTGAGAAGATTATCTCAAAGTCATTTAAATATTATTCCGATATGAAAACGAAAATGAAATAAACAATAATAACATAATAACAATAATAACCATTAAGAACAATAACAATCATGATTAATAAACATGTCATTTCCCGTGTTTTATCACATGCAATGTCAAAATAAACAGTGATAGCTGTTGTGATTTCAGATTAAAAACAGACAGAGTGATTTCGGATTATATTCCCATTAAGATTAATGTAATTATCTGCAGCCATTTTTGGATCCCAGCATTCACAGAAGCTGATGAGAAGCAGAGGCCTTTCCAGATAATGATGTGGACCGATGCTTACACTTGACGGATAAACAGTTAAAGCGGGGTTACCATACGGCGCCTCACATCAGATGGAAATAATTTCTGCCCTTTATCTGCTGCCGTATTTCTCCCTCTACATTATAGACGAGCCTACGTTTTTAAGGAGGTCGCAACATGTCCCTTTAATGCAAGTCTACTAGTAACTAGTATATGCACCGGGTGGAAAGAACATTACAGAATCACAGCAGATAAACAAGGGGATCCATTTATCGGATAGACATGGTGGACTATTTTCGTATGACTCTAAAAATAAGAGAGAAAGAGGGCAAATGCAGATCAGAAACAGGTGTTTTCGTCTTAAATGAAGTTCACTTTCATCTAAAACATATGAGATAGTTACATGGCATTTATTAAAAGTATGTCGTGAAAAAATGTGACAGAATTTCTAGCAAAACAGGGATTTGTTTAGAATAGGATGCATATCAGCGAGTCCTAATATGCTGAGCGCAAATGTTCACTGCGGTAGAGCACATTGTGAGGGAAAATGCGTGTGCGTGATTACATGATACATTACCGTAGTCGAATGTTGCGCATGCTTCATCTGCTGATAGCGCCCACTTTAAAATATGGGGTTACTTGTGTTTTCTCTCGCACTCACAATACTTGCTCTAACTGTAGCTCCAACATTGTTTTTGGTTCTTTTGTGCTGTCGATAACATTTTTTTTTTAAAATCTAAACTTTATTCTGAAATCTGACTTGAAGTTGAAGTCAGAGAAAGAGTTTTTAATGATACTAAAAACAACAATGTTTTAATAACATCGTTGTAATTAGTAATACTGTAAACTATATAAGCTTTGACACACCACAAACCAGAAACAAGTAGTTTATGCAAAATAACAACTAGAACATATAAGTAACTTCAGGACAGTACAAATGCAATGAACATACACTGTTCAAAGTGAGCATATTTGCAGAAAAATATATAGATGCAATTTCTGGAACACATATTTGCAAAACATATACAGGTATACACATGTTTTAACATACTGTTTGTTGAGGCTGTTACATAATGCAAACCATCAAATAAAACAACTGAGAGATCAAGCTTACCATTTATCAAAACACACTTATCAAATAGTGTGAACAAAATTAATGTTATAGTACAACTAGCTCCAGTATAACCTGCAGTAAAGTCAGTCACTTTACTCTTAAAATTTGATAAATTGCATTAAGTTATTGGAATATCAGGTCATTATTTTTTAAAGGAAGCTTTGCCAATTGTAAGAAGTGTAAAAAGGCAGCACAAATACAATTAAATAATATTCGGAGAGGCTAATGCTTTGTTTCGTTCATTCATTGCATATGCACTTCTATCCAAGTTATTTTGTTTTGAAGAAACCAAAGGAAACCTATTGGGCAGGATCCATTTTTGCAGCATCCTATCCAGTCTTACATCATCCTATAAGACTCTGTCCACCCAAATATTGATCAATTTTAGTACATGTATCTTTTTTGAGCAATGAGAAATCCCAGAATCTGTATTTTGCTGGGTGAACAAGGTATTATGGAAAGGCAGCCTATATAGGCTTTGTAACAAAGTGCAATATTCTGTTAGAGATCTCACAGGGAAGAAGGTGTCAGCGCACCCTTTCCCAACTGACTTAACATATTAGAGTTAAAGGAGTCACAATACAGGGACAAACAGTTATATATGGGTTCTCAGGGACTGAGCTAGTTTCCTAAACAATATGCTACACAAATGCTGATACAAGGAGGAAACAAACTATAAACAGACTCCTAGGGACAGGAATGCCCTGGAGCACAACACTCACACAGCAGCAAATGCTTGGAGAAAATGAATTATGCACAGACTCACAGGGGAGCGAGGACCCCCAGGAAGAGAACTCTCGCAAAACAGACAGAGACTATGATTTAGAGGGGGTGAAGTTTGATTCAGTAAGTCCCACAATGTGTCATAGACTCAAACAGACACTGTCCAAGGGAAAGACTGAACAATGATAGGCCCTAAGACCACCATATGCCCCTAAGCTGTGTCCTCTGAAGGGAGGGGGCATGCTGAACACCCTGGACCAAAACGAAGGGGTGGCACAAACATTTGCACTGTAGAATGTGTGGTGTAACTCACAAAGCATTACCTCGCACCACTACCAAGGGAGTACTGCCAAACAAAGGCCAAAGGCCACCTCACTGCTGGTAGAAAGGTGTGAAGGTGTGAAGAAGGACTGGTATAAAGAGCTGTAGATCCAGCTGGCAGGCAGAATCCTTAAGCCTCAATGTTGCAGAGGTTCCAGTGAAAATATGATGGGCAAGACACACACAAAACCGCAGTACTTGTTATTAATAGTATTTGCAAGTTTTCTCACTCAAGTACACTAAGTAATTTTGGAATCAACAGCAGATTCCATTTAACCTTACAAACTGTTGAAGCTCTGACTAAAAAAAGGTAAGACCAGGATCAAGCTAAAACATAACTGGAAAATTATTTCGTGACACTTTACTCCCAGTACTAGTAAGGTCATCTTAAATCGACTGACAGTGGCCCGATAATAACAGCAGCACAATTCAGCATTTCAACAGTAAACATTATTTTGTAGTATCATAGATGAATTATATATGTTAGCTTGATTAATGTGTTCAACAGACACAACTGGAAATTGAACAATTTACATTTCATTGAATCCAAATCATCCAAATCATCCAATCCAATCCAATCCAAATCATTCATTTCATTTTATCCAAAGGGACTTACATAGGTTACAGTTCTTTACAATGTTATCCATTTATACAGCTGGATATATTTACTGAGGCAACTGTGGGTTAAGTACCTTGCCCAAGGGTACAGCAGCAGTGTCCTAGTGGGGATCGAACCAGCAACCCTTCGGTTACAAGTCTTGCTCCTTAACCACTACGCTACACTGCTGCTACGACTGTCTGCTAACAATTGTCATCAGAGGTGCCATCACAGATGTTAAAGTGGCATGGCATAAAGCAGTGTACCCCAGAACTCAACACAGTATTGGAATTTACAATCCCGGTGCGAATCAGAAAGCACAGTAGCACTAATGATGCTACAACAACATGATATTCTATGCGAACTTCCTAGGCATCACAGCAAAAAAAAAAAAAAAAACAAAACAAAACAAAACAGTTTCAAGTGAAAAACAAACTGCAAAGTAGGTAAGGGAATGGGATAATATAAAGCCATGGAAAATGGAACAGTTGTATTTATGTAATATCTAAATATTTATCCCACTTTTCAGGGAGAATCCATGTGATTTGAACAAAGCCTGACACTCAATCTATTTTTTCATTAGTAAAAATGTAAATATATGTGTATATAAATGTGTATATAATGGCAAATTAATCTGGGTGAAGCCAGCCATTTTGAGTTCAGATGGTTCAATCATTTCTTCAGCTGCTCAACTCTCAATTTAGGATTTGGACTAGCTATGGTCCTGGTAATAACTATACCACAAGGAATTCACACGAACCCAAGGGCCCTCAATAAGCCTCTGAAACCGAGTATTAGCATTTATCTGGACAGTATACAATATACAATACAATATAAAACAATATAATATGTCTGACAGTCTGCATGGAGATGAACTTCAAAATAATTTGAACTGGTTGAAAATTGGCTACCCTGCTGTGTCTGTCTGTTGGGCAAAATACATCTATCATTGTTTCAGTCTCAGTAGCCTGTAGGCTCTTTGCATGACCTTGAAATACTGATCTATCTGCATGTGATATCTTGTGTTTAGGATATGCACAGACTTTCAGGAGATGTGTAAAACCAGCTCAATTACTACATGAAAGCTATTGTCTAAGCTTAGCCTAACTTACTAACCTAGGGCGTACATTACTTCAATCAAGAGGTTTTGTGTAAATCAACCATTTTGTGTTGCCCAGTTGCCTATCTTGGCAACTAAAAAAAAAATCTGGTAAAACAATAAACTATTTTTCCTCTTTAAATAAACCAGTGTTTCTTCTCTCATTGCCTTGTAATGGTGGCCTGCACCTTTACCATATTATCAGTAACATATGACTTCCTCCTGTCCTGCTTAAAATCCAACAATTTAGCATACTATAATACTTGTATGCTAAATTGGAAAAGGAATCAAGCTAGCAAGTGTGTCCATAGTTTGCTGTCTCCTCAAGGTGACAGGAAATTATTTTATTTGGTGTGTTAACCCCACTCCTACTTCTAGCTAGCTGGCTAGCTAGCTACCTTATATTCAGCTTGGTTCAGGCATGGCTAATATGTGAGGAAACACCTGCACACTGACCTTATTAGACTTTCGTTGATGTTTCACATTCCCTGGTAGCTACAATGAACACACTACATGCCACACCTACAAGAAAAGTGGTATGGTGGCCATCTGCAACAGAGAAGTTCAATATAATTGTAAACAAAACTTAATGCATATGCCTACATATTGCCTTGACTTTGAATCACAGAAACGTCTCCTGTGAGAAACAGAAAAATACACTGTAAGTGCCATCCCCAGATACTGATACCAGACACAAGCATAGATATGCTCTGCAAGAGGATACAAAAGTGGATGAGAAATGGTGAGGATGCCTCTCCTTTTTGTTTCTTACCCTGACCTGAAAGCAGTTACCAGTAAAACAGTTAAACATGTTTCTGTGTTTAAAGGTGAACAACACATTTGAGACATTGCAACATGAATGATTATATGTTTAAGAATGTATTTCTGCAGATATCAACCTGATAGTAGAATTCTGCTCTTCCAATATGCATCTAGGTACACAGATCCAGTCACATTTTCAATGCCACATACCTAATGAAAATATAAACAAATGATTTATATATAAATTAAGGTAAATACAAAGCAAAAGTTGCTGGATCTATTTCCAGGTGGGACACTGCTGTTCTACCCTTGAGCAAGGTATTTAACCCAGACATGCTGTGAACCTTCTCTGGATACTGCTTATCAATTATCTACCCTGGGTTAAGGAAAAAATAGATGCACTGAACTGAGATAAAATTGATCATTTATAACACTTGGTAATCTTCTTGCTATTCTTGTTTCTTCTCTAATACTGTACTTTTCTGTTCACTCCAATATGCAGTACCTCCTAGAGCATCAAGCCCCTGCACCGCTATCGTGGATCAATGAAGCATGAGGCATCACCCACCCTACCACCAGAAAAGCGTATCCCTCTATGCCCCCTTCGCTGCCCCCTGGAGTCCAAAGATCCTTAGTTGATATGAAGAAAACTTACAAAGACAATTGGGTCCATTGCCCAAGCCAATCACCCCGTAATGACACGCTGTCTTGAAGATCCCCTAATCAACTGAGCTACAATGGCATTCATAGACACTGTTACATGAAAAAACCCCAAGGGATTTGGGCTTTCCCACTTCATCTGGTTCCTTCCGTATTCCTCTGCTGAATGTTTTTTGCTCTCCACTGTCACCTTCAGATGTGCTACAAGCTCCTGGATGGTATGCTGTACCCTGTTTCTTAAATATCAAGGACTTACCAAGGCAATATCCCTAATATAGATCCCTGTATAGAAAACACTGGGAAAAACTTTTTGGTATTCACCATACATACCATATACCATTCTTGGTACAAAAAAAAAAAAACAGTTTGAATGCAGTAGTAATTAGTAATGTCTTGGTTCATATGGTGATAACACCTTGCACAAAAAGGCAACAATGGTCTCCTCAGGACCTAACACAAAATACATGTTCCAGGTTTACAGATGTATGAAGGACAGTATCAAGTTTCAGGTTTGCAGCCAATAAAGGCTCAAAGGGCAGCCCTAAGGGTGCTACAAGTGCGAAACTCAAGTCCTAAGATGGGACTTTTTGGCAGAGTACAGCTGTGACACACTTCTCAAAAACAAGTACAAGCCTACAGGGTGCCCATCTACGCCTTTATAGTATCCAGGAACAGCAAGTGCAAACACCTTCAATGTGTTGTAGGCATGCCCACTGTCTGCAAGTGAATGCAGGAACAGGACTCTGCAGGACCTTTTGCAAGAAGGTGGAGCTACAGAATCAGAATAATTTTTTTTTAGAGTATAGTGATGTAATAAGAAGCCATTGGATATGGCTAGTGAATGGTACTTATATTAAATAAACATAATTGTATTTTTTCCCACTGCAAAACAATCTTTCATTCAACAACAACCAATGAAGGGGAATACACATGTCAGGGCTCAGGCACAGACTCAAACGCAGACCACGAGTGCTCAGGTTCCAGGTGGTTTTATTGGAATCGTAATGGCAGAACAGGCAGGGTCAAAACCAGGCAGGCAGTCCGAAGGCGAAGCAGGTATCAAAAAACAGGAACAAGCAGGATCAAACCAGGCAGACAGGCAGATCAGGCAATCAGGGCAAAACAGCAGGCAGAGACAAAGTCGAGGAATAGGCCAGGTCAGCACAGGAACCTCAAAACACTCAATAACAGGCAGGAGGGAGACGCGCGCGCCGCGCCCCCCCAATAAAAAAAAAGCAATGCAATGAACTGGCAACAAGACAGAGACAAGCAGGGTAGATATAGGGCTGGGCTGACGAGGAGATGGGATGCAGGTGGGCAGGCAGGCAGATGGAGGAGATCAGGTAATCAGGTGGGCCGGGACAGGGCGGAGAGCGGGGCAGGGCTGTAACACAAGGAAAACGGTAAACAAAAGCACATGGACCACATTGACAGACAGGGAGAACACCAAAACAACAGCTAAGGGGCCGGAGTACTGACAACACAAAGGTTTACAGAAGCCTCCTTCATTTGAGTACTCATTTGTCGTATGCTGAAGCAAAATACAAAAAAAAAAAATATATCCTCAAATAAAATTCCCCCAAATCACAAGATAAATTGTAGGTTTTGGAATAATGATGACAATTATTGGTGAATGCAAGCACCACTAAAAGAAAAATGTGTAACTTGTGTTTAACACTCTGAAGGAAAACAGAGAACTCTGTCACTCTGAGTAGCAATTAAATCCCATTCACCCTCTTTTCTCTGCATGTCACTGAAAACAGGCTGAATGTGAATCACAATTAAGCACTCCTTGCCTAACTTCTAAGTACTTACACAGAGCTAGTTAATTTATATCTTCCTCATTTGGCAGCTTCCTGCAAGCTTGATTCAGATGATCTAGCTTTAAGTACCCCATTGGTCAGGTGTCATTTCTCTCTGCAAGCAGTGAACATCTCAAGGGCATCCCTTTAAGTGCTTTCTCTCTGTTACTCTCATCGCCAACTTGTAAACAGCTTTTAATGTGGCTATTAGCGTAAAAGGACAGGAAAGAATAGGAAAACAGGCTTGTTCATTATTAATGAGCAGGTTTAATTTGTTGCTTAATCACAATTGTTTTCATATAAGAGACTATCAGTGGTCAAATGGTACTTCTTTGCTGCAGACACAGACAGGATGTGTATATTTAGGGACAGGTTGTCTGGTTGTCTTTTTAAACAGACAACCAGAAATAACATGTAAGAAGTATTCAGTTTAATGTCAGAGAGGTTACTTATCATTCTTTACTGAATCTGTGGCTGCTCCACTCCCCTTCTTCCTCTCTGGCTCACCAGATCTTGAAAAGGGTGTGGTTCCATGACTATTTCTGATCAGGGCTTTACACAATATGCTGCTCATGCATGTGATCAAGGAAAAGCTAATTCTGGTACAGTGATCAAAGTGATAATATTGTTAGCAGCTGTGAAAGGTATGCATGAGTCAGTCCGTCTGAGTCAGTATGAAAACCATAACATGTGATCCTGCTGATTGCTAATTGTAATGTATTTTGTCAAAGTGATGTCACAGTATGAAACTCAGTAGGAAGAACTGATGACAACGTGATTGGCAAATCTAAATGGCAATAATCCCACCATGCAATATAATTATGGCAAAGTATAGATGGACAACCATGTGACTATGCATTATAGTTACACATAAAGCCTATTGCATTCTGAACTTACTTGTGTCCCATGCATGACATTGTTGTGGACATTATGTTACCTTGTGTGCGGGAGGATTCACTGTTTTTAGGTATCAGTAAGCAATTATTTGGTTCATTTTAAATGAGAACTTTTGTTTGTAATGCGTATGTCCAGGAGGTTATGTGTTCTGGTTCATTCATTCAGGTCCAAGGATGTATTGAGTTATTATTGTCAGCATCAGTTAAATAATTTTCAAAGCCATATTATTGTTAGATCCTAAGCCTTCTTTAAAGGAGTTCCTTTTAAAAGGAGTAATGGTGTACTCTGGGTCAGCAACTGGGCGATGAACTACCTGAAGCAAATAATTGCTAGAAAAGAATAAAATGATACCTTTCCACTGCCTGGCTGTGGCATTTAGCATTTAGGAGTAAGCTTTCAATATCTTTTAAACATACTGATGTATTAACACACAAAAGACATGTAGAGATGTAAGAATGAACAACATAAGACAATAATATCAATGTATTTTATTACAGAATTCAAAGTTAACAAGTTATAATGTACATCCATATGGCTCAGTACATAAACAATAAGTTAGGAATACAGAACAATCATGGTTTGTTAATTATGCTTCTTAGTTATGTAGTAACTAACTATATATACTAATTATAACATTCAACACTCAAAAGCATTACATATACATGACATAATAACTGCATAGAGCATTATTAAAGCTTTATGATATGTTTGACATAGCACTTATAGTGCTGTTTCAGCACACACTAAATGACACATTCATGGATATATTAAACACAACTTACAATAAATAATAAATAAATAAATAAAACTACTCTCTAATAACAGCATATATAATAAAATGTATCTATAATACTGCACCATATGCCATGTCAAAAATCAAAATTTGTAGATTGGGAGAAACCATGTTGTGGCCCTCCATGTACAGCTAGGCAGGTCCCCAGATGTGTACCGTGAAATGCCTGAAAACCAAATGAGAAAACCTCGGCACCACATCAGTTTCATTTTGCTCTGCATGGAGTCCCACAGCAATTGATGACTGACAATGCTTGCAGTTTACTAGCAGGGGAGCCTTTGACTGTATCACAACTAGTCCATTGTATCCCTAGTCCAACAGCTAGGAGAATGGTACAATCAGCAAAGATCCTCCTTGAAAACTGCCTATGTAATGTAATGCCCCACTCATAGTGTTTTGGCAAAGAAGAGACAGACAGGCAAATGGCATATATACAGCTTGTAACTATGACAGGACGTTAATAGTGTATGGAAAGTTGCTACCACACCAAACAGCTTCCTTTTTCAAGCCAATGGCAGAACGTATGGAGGAACAGGTGACATCTCCTACAGGTGCCCAAGGCCTACATCTGGTTCTGTAGCAATGCCCCACCAAGTGATGACACCACCTGCTACGTTTTCAGATATGACAGCTCAACAGTGGTCCCCAGTGTCCATGTGCAACAGAACTTCAGCCAATGGATTTCCATAGCCCCATATACCTCTTGTCACTACACACTCAGGAATTCACACAGAATAATTCAGAAGCCTCCTATATTTTCATATGCTTCCAGCTACTACTACATTTGCAGGATACTCACATACTGTCTTGCATAATTTGCTTCATCTATTCATATTTCTTACTCTTTTGGATGGAACTTACCCTTCCTCTGCTGTACGTTTACTTCTTCACCAGCCATTGTTGTGTGCCCAAAGACATGCAGTGCAATTTGTCTTGGGAGGAGCCTTATTGAAGTGCAATGAGGGCTGTTGATTTCCCCTAGTGACATTTGTAGGATCACTCTTGGTAAACACCCTTGAATGTGAAATTATGTGCAGACTCAGGTGCAATTTGTAGCCATTTGTACTCACATTAATGAATGACCCCTATTAAAAATGTTATGTTTTCATTACCTCATAATTACCTACTGAATTATCTTATTTTGTATACATTAAACATAAATACATGTCACAATTTATCTGTCACAATTTAATGTTTTTTCAACAGTTCTTTTTTCGAACAGCTCGTGTACTAACAACCAGATATCTGAGCTTTGGGGATGCAGGTTGCTTTCATTAAATGGTCATTACTTACATTTCATGTTGCTTTTTGTAAAACGAATATTGAAATTACAGAGAGAGGAAAGAATAAAGTCAAGAGGGCTGTACACTGTGAAAAATGTATTTTTCTTACCCCACCGTTTTCTGTCTCCCTCAGCCAGGGAGGAATGTGGGTGTCAGTGTCAGCTCAGGAGTTATCCACTGCCAGCCAGACTAGTATTAATTGTGTAATCTGATAATCTGACATGTAATCCCTTGAAACATATAGTGGGAAATCTGAACAGCACAGATTAAATTGTTTACAGTTCATGCAGTCATTGTGTGCAAAGCAAAAGCGGGGAAGCAGTACACGATACATTGATTCAGGGTTATGGGCAAATGCATTAATACCCCCTGTTTTCTTAGTGCGTCATGTAAATATTTTTAAATTCCTTGTTTTGTTGACAAATCTGATCAAGGCAGATGGTGATATAAACATATTATTGTTTTCAACATTAAGAGTAAAATTAAGTCCCAGATAGCTTAAGCCAAACTGCCAAAAGAAAGGGTGTTTGTATTTATGACCTTATAAACGCCAATAAAGTAATATGTACAAAATGTGTTTTGCTGTATTGAGTTTATAATTTTTCTGATTTTTTTTGGAATGTGTTTGTGGAAATCCTTTTGATTAGCACAATGGCATAATTAAATACACGACCAAACTAAAACCTTTTAGTAATGTTTTCACCTGTATGGCACAAAATGCTCTACATGACACTCTAGTGATGGTCTTTACAGGGATGAGTTTATACAGAAAAGCCTTGCTAGAGTACCTAAGGGCAGGGGCTCAGAGTCAAAAAGGGGTCCCCTCCTCCTCACTGACCACCAAGATCCACCCACTAATTAGTTTTGTATTAGTTTTATTTAACTAGAAACAATTGTAATATTATCTTTACACCATTTAAGAATAACGATTCCATCATTTATGAAGGTAAAAAATAACAGTAACAAATCTAAGACCCACTTAAATAAAAGTATGTTACCTGTGTCTCACTCCCATAATTCATATAGCTGTCTTTAATGTAATATTGATGTGGTCTCCATATTCATGCATACTACTGATGAAATAAAAAAGCATGATATAATATTGCTCTTTTTGTTTACTACACTTATCTTAATTGTGTTCAAGAGTTCACAAATTGTGGATTTTATTCCATAAAATAAATAGGTTGTTTATTCATGTACATGTTTATTCACAGTCCTGTGTAAATCCTCTTGGATGACATTAACAATTTTTTAAAAAAGTTGAGACATCTAAGAGATGAGTTTTGTCCATTCTTTTTAAAAGAATTTTGGGTTTTGCTTGTAAAGTTGTGCGTTGTGTGTTCAGTTTTAATCACAAATGAATGACTGGACTGAGGTCTAGATATTGAGATGTCTACATGAGAAAATGTTTTTGTACTCAGTGTTAGCCATTTCTTTCTATGCGTTGATGAATATTTTCAATTGTTGTCAAGCTGAAATCTTTGGCCAAGCCTGAGCTTCTTGGCAGAGGAAACCAGTTACCAGGTTTTCTGGCTAAAATGAAATTTCTAAAATTTCTTTAAAAATTTGCTTTAAATTATTTTTTTTTAAATTTCTTTAAAATTTCTGGCTAATCCTCATACACATTGAGCTCTGAGTATCACTACCTTAACAAGGTCTGCACACATAGATCCAAAATAACTATAAAACAGTATAGACTCCCTGCCATGTTTCCCAGTAGTCTTAGGTTATTTCTCAACATTTTCTTAATATTTCTTCATAGCCTTTGTATTTATCTGCCTCCTGAACTGCCTGTCTCACTATGCTACATTACTTAGCAGACACCCGTATCCAGAGCAAATTACATTACAATTTTACATGCTACCCATTTATACATCTGGATATTTACTGAGGCAATATTGAGTTAAGTACCTTGCCCAAGCTTACAGCAGCATTGCCTCAGCGGGGAATCAAACCTGCAGCCATTCAGTTAGGAGTCCTACTCCTTACCACTACACCACACTGCTGCCCCAGTGAGCCTGTAGTGAGATACACTAGCGTCCTCTTCAAGCCACGGTTCCACTGTCCCAGCAGGCTTAAATTTCTTAATCATGGACTTTACAATGACAAGCTGCTATTCATCTTTTTGTTAATACATTTATGGCTCTCTCCCAATTTGTGGAGAGAGCAGTCTTTGGAGTGCTCTACAACCTTAACCATGATGATGCATACTTCTCTTTCATTTCCATTTATACCCCAGGGAAACAGCCTTCAAATGCCTATGCATGGTTTCAGAAGCTTCAATTGAACTACCAAAAGGCCAAATATTGCTCTAGATTTCTGTAAATGTGAACCCCACTTTATCTGAAATAAAATACTTTGTGAAAATTTGAAATTTCTCTCTGTAATGCTATTAGGATTAAAATATATTTCTTTTAAATATTATTTTTAACAGAAACAATTATCCAACACATCTACAGCATTATACTTCCAAAATAAAGCTTGAGCTTCTTCACTGTGTTTAGTTGGGAAAACCACAAACATGATGAATGGCATCTGAATCAAGAAACAACATATGTCCAGGGCTGTTTCATGTAAATATTGGGGGAACACTGATGCTACCATACGTAATTCTATATTATGGCATAGCTAGTTAACTACGCTCTCTCAATATTGAGAGAAACCTATGTCCATGACTGTGTCTCTGTCTGTAAAAAACAGTTCATCATTTCATATTTCTCCCATTGGTTGTTCTAGCCTTAACTGGGATGTTTTTGTGTACATTTTCAATATGTCAATATGTCAATAAAATTTTATTTTTACATATAATCAACCTTGAGTATAGACGCCAGCCAAATTAATAAACATTAATAACAATTCCATTTTAAGAACTCATCTCCAAATATCCATGTTTTTTTCTTTAATAAATGCTATCATTAGCGATCTTATCTGCTTAGCAACAGAAACAACTGCACTGATTTAATCCCTACTTAATGTGATTAGAAGCATGTTTTCCAGTGACGTAAACAGTGCTCTCCATATTACCTCATACCCCTGTTTAAACAGGAACAAACAACATGGTGATACAACAGAAAAGAATGTCTATTGGATAGTTTTTCTGCTTAAAAAACAGAGAACTTTCAGGTAAACAGGTAAACGTTGGAGGTTTTGTCTTTAGTCCCAGAAGCTTCAATTCAACATCCAAAAAGAAGTGTGTTTGTGTGGAGTTATTTTTGTTGGACTGTATCCACCCTGAACTGTATGCTTTCGGGTGAATCCTCAGTTGATTTGTGTACTTATGAAATATTCTAATAAGACTCAATCATATAATTAAAAACACATTTTTTTCTGTTGTATTATTTTTTGTTCCAACTCAACCAGGTGTATAATACATATATGAATGCAGGGCATATATACAGTATATATATATATATATACATATGTGGGTGAGAGTCATTGATCCTTATGGTTTTTTATGGTTCCTTTTTATACAGTTTTATACAACCCAAAAGGTCTGTCAGAATTGTGACAAAGCAGCTGCAAGGAAGAACTTTCAAAATCAGGTAGATGCCAATGGTTCCAAAATTAGATGCATGGTCTTTACTGTAATGGACTTTCAAGGAGATTAAAGGATTCCCCACTTTTAAGCACCAGCTCTTTGGTGTAATGGTTGACGTGACTGTGCTGACATCAGACGTTTTAAGGTTAAAATCTTTAGCTAAAGCATACCAAAGCTTTTGGAAATGTTTTACTTATACATAACCATCCTCACGCTGCATCTCTCTATTATAACTAATTGCACTGCAGTTTATTTTGATCTTAAGTAACATTTTAATTGATTTAAAACTTTTAAAGTCATAATTTTCTGAGAATGGCTTGAATTCATTTCTCACCTGATATGGCAAAAAAAGTATGCCATGGTTAGGCCGAATGAAAGCTGTGGAAGCTGTATGTCAGGGCTCCGCCCCCTTAAGCCGCGGTGTTTTTGTTTTTCCATGTCCATGTGCTCTTGTTTTCCTTGTGTTCCAGCCCCCGTCCCGCTCCCAGCCTGGTCCCCGCCCACCTGATTTCCTCTTTACCGTCACCTGCCTGCCTGCTCACCTGCATCCCATCTCCTCGTTACCCCAGCCGTATATCTCCCTGCATGTATCTGTCTCATTGCTAGTTCGTTTCAATGTTTTTTTTACCTGTCTCGTCCCCGCTTTAGTTTTCCTGCTTGTTCGCTGCATTGCCGATCCTGCCTGTTTCCTGACTACGATTCTGCCTGCCGCCTGGATTCGATTGCCTGATTTCTCGCCTGCCTTCTCGATTCCCCGACTTTGGATTTGCCCCCGGACTGCTTCTCTGTGCTTTGAACCCTGCCTGTGGTCCGCGTGTGTGTCCTAATCACCGGCGTAACACTGTATTGATTTTTTGACCTGAAAGTTTTAACTGGCCCTCTTATCATATAGTGTGCACCTGAAAAATATTAATCTCTGGTCCCCTTACAGGTGTCTTTCATCTATGGACCACACAATCTCCAATACAGGTAAGGAGGTCAAATATGCAATGGAGTATATTAAGACTTCAGTGAGTACACAACTTTATTCTACAAATGTGTAAGGATTGACTTAAATAAAAATACTCATGCTTTGTTGTAGACCAGAAGCAATATAAGTTTAAAACATTTTAAATTATAATTTACTGTCAAAACATTAAGGGTTTAGGTGCTGCGTTTCACGTTACTATATTAACTTTGCATGTTGTAAAGATAAAATAAATCGGCTTTTGATTTATTGCAAGATAACAGTAACATGCTTCTAGAAGAGAATTTCCATATTCAGTGCTTGGTCTACTATATTGCGTTCTCTAAACAAACTCTGAGGGGCAGAGACGCACAATAAGAGAGGGAGACAAGCAGAACCATGGAGAGAGTCACGGGAACTAGGAAGAGAGTGAAGCACAGAACCAGGGAGACACACAGCACTACGAGGAGAATGTAGAACCACAAAGAGAGATGCTAAAATTTCCTATCTGAAATATTGAAAAAAGGGAAACAAATCCTAAAATAATCACAGTATGATTGCTACTGGCTACTAAACAGGGTAAACGCACTAATAGAATATCTCTTCAGTGTCAGAAATACAAAGCATAGGCAGTTCCGGATCCACGCACAAGCTCAGTGACCACACCCTTGAAAATGAACAAAGCAGACATGAACAGTTGTGTGTTAGTGAAATAATAGTAATAATAGTGAAATAAGATCGCATATGTGGTCAATGCAATACATGAGAGGAGGCAGAGATGCACTTCTTCCTACAGTGTGAAAAATATTTAAAAATAAAGAATTTAATTTTCCAAAAACATTCTAACGGTGAAATCAAATTTGTGAAAGATAATGGAAGATTGCAAGTCCTGCTAGTGGAAGGACCAATAGCCCTCATTGGTGGCACAGTACATTTCAGCCTGCTATAGCCTGAGGGACAACAAAAAACAAATATAAATGATTATATAAATGATTTGAGAGATGTACATTTTATTCTCATGGTTTATACAATTGATGACCATAGCTTTATTATATAAATGCAGTGTTTATTCTATATTTGTGTTAGTTGGTTTAGATTTTATAGCTTTTCTTTATGTATTATTCATTTTGTATTATGTACAGTAACATGCTATGTCAATAATTACAAAATGTATTCATCCATTTCAAAATGTCAGTAATGCAAATTTGAATTAAACTTAAAGGGAAAGAAAAAACATGCAAGACCAGAAAGACAAGGAACAATTAATAAAGATACAATACTTTTGTAAGAGGTGAGGTTTTTTTTCTTCCTTTTCCAAGTTGTATGCATGAGTGGTCCTCCAACAATAAAGACAGCAATCCAGTCCCTGGTAGAGAAACACTTGTATAGAAGCCAGATTGGGATTAACCCTAAAATGTAAGGTGCCTGCACACAGAAAGTGACACAATCACCACTGCTTTTTCCAATGGAAGATAGCTGCTACTCTTTCAAAGTCACTGATGCTGCCATCTTCTCAAGGGAGCAGTTTTATTGCCACTGACAAAGTTAAACACATTTGAGGTTTCAGTCCAACCGTCTGTGTATCATGTGTTTGTCCACAGGCAGAAGCAGCACAGTTAACCACTACCTGCGTGCATGCATGAGAAGGACACTTCCTTATTCATTCATAACCCTGATCAAATAGAAAACTGTCAGGGATCTGAGAGAATGATCCAGACACAGACCAGACTAGTGAAAAGTTTGTGTTTAATGACAGTTCAAAGCCAAAACCAAATCTGCAAACAGTCCAAGGTCAAAAGTCAAGAGGGTCAGCCAAACCAGAATCCTAGGGGTTTATCAACAGGGGATCAGATAGGCAGATAAGTCTAGTACAAAACAAGCAAAACCACTGAGAAAACCTGACAAAGACCTGGGAAAACAGGGAGGTTTAAATACACAGACTAATGATGACAAAACAGGAGACAGGTGAGTAGAATGAGCTTCAGGTGGTGGGTGTGGCAGGAGGGCAGACCAGTAGGACAGAAGGCGGGATGATGGAACACATGTGGTCTGTAAACTAACGCACATGCAAGACAACAAAAACAAAAACAAAGACACACCCACAAAGACAGACAGGGGAAAACACATAGAACAGGAGGACCTCAGGTAGAGGTCCTGACAGAAAACATTGTAGTACATTTGATCATTTCTTCATGTCTTCATTTCTTCAAATACTGATTTTTTCCCAGAAAGCACAAGTCATTTATTCACAGTAGTATGTGAAGTATGTGAAATCAAACAGTCTGCTTTTTGGAAATTTAATTGAAGCTTCTGGGAATATAAAGAAGTATCTGAAGGGCTCCTGTTTCCTTGAGGTCTTAAGGAGGTAACACAAAGATTATGAAATCATTATGAAAGACCATTATTAGAATGTGTCATCATGGTTAAGGTCAGACAGTTCTCTAAAGACTGCAGGCAAGTGGCACTTGACCTCCTCAATTTAGGAAATGACTATAAATGTAAACACAAAACGTTGAATCTGCCACTTTTCACTGTGGTGTCCAATATTAAGGACTACTGGTACAAGTTGCAACCCTACCAGGAACAGGTCATACGTGAATGTTGCTACCACAGGTTGTTAGACAAGGGATTCAGGTGGAAACCAATCTCCAAAACAAACTGGCATATAAAGTGTCAAAAAGTATCATTTGAAATCTGCACAAATATGGTTTTCATGGATGGATGCAAAGAAGAAACCTTTGAAGACAAACCAGAAAAAGAGGCAACTAAATTATATCTGGATAGCAACTATAATAATGGGGTCAGATGACAAATTTTTTTCTTGTTGCACAAACTCATCAAATATATAAAAGCTTATAAATTCATGCCCACGCACTGTGAAGGGGGGCAGGCAGTCTATTATATTTTGGAGCTGCTTAATATCTACAGGTCTTGGAACCCTTGTCACCTTGTACTAGAACATTCCGGCCCAAAATCTGGTTTCACCTCATGTTTTCTCATCTTGTCAATGAATTCCATTCAAGAAGGAGATTTACAAATACTTAATGTGACTATGCTCTGTAGATTGCTATTGCTATTAAGGTTATATAACAAATGTGAAACTTTTTAAATGATTAAATTATCCAAAATGTACACATATTATTTTACATCATTTATTTGTAGCCATCTGATTTAGACCTATGTATATAGGCTGTCAATCAAAATAGTTATTTTTTATTTTGTTGGTTGCACTGGTGCGCAATTCCTGGATATTTGGACATTCTAAAATACATTAAATACATGTGAAGAGTGATATCTTTGTGACCATTTATAACAGTCTACCATCAACAAAAACAATTAGTGGACTTCTTCCTGTAATACACATAGCAACTGAAGAATTAAGAACTTTTTGTTTTGAAGGCTGAATGCTTTTGTTGAAAGATGATTAAGGCTGCAGAGTTTTAAGCCATATTGGTAGTATATTTAAGCAAAGCATTTTAAACCATATCAGATAAATTGTTACTGATTTTGAAGTGACTTGAGGGATTTAATAGCCAGTTGAAATTTAGTTTTTTCTGTCTTTTCCCAAAATTGCATCATTTTAAGTCAAAAATAGCAAGATAGACCTGATCCACTGCTAGTCATGGCTGTTTCATAAGATATAATGTATTATATTATATACTATGAAATAATCTTTTTTTTTGTGTAAAATGATGCTAATGATTTTATTCACAACTAAACTGGCTACCTATTCTCTGCTAAGGATATGCAGCCACCTTGTTATATCAGCATAGTCTTGATATGATACCTTCCCATGGGGTTAAACCCGATAAACTCCTGTTAAAAACTTAGTTGTCAACTCCTGGTTTAGCTGATTAGCGAAATACGGGGGTCTCTGGGGGTCTGGGACCCCTTGATTGACACTTGAGACCCTCTGAAAGCCTCAACAGCAAAATTTTGGGGGGTCTCTGGAAAAATCTTTAAAAAATTATTTGTCAATTGCAGTTGTCACTAAAAATGTCTTTTAACCCTTAAAGACCGACAGACGCAGCCTGCGTCCAAATTCACAACCCTTCTTCTTGGTTGAATTGCTCACGAAGTACCCTATTCATTGCTAACGATGCTAGTTGCTTGTCTATGTGAATTTACATCAAATTTAATCATAGTTACAATCTGCATACAGCTCTGCATTCATCTCCACACCCATTACTCTTGTTTGAATTACTCATGAACTCGTCATTGCATCACAAGAACACATATCACAAGAAAGAGTGGAACCGGAGCTTTGTAATGATGCTAGTCACATATTTGTACATACCGAAGTAATCACGTTATGAAGACAGAGCAAACTTCTGCTAAATAATATCTTTACTAATCTTTACTAATTTTTTCACCCATTTTCACACTCCTGCTTCTCGGCTGAATAAGTCACAAAGTCCCTATCGCTTCACAACATACTGTACCATATCAAAATAAACAGTAGAACTGATCCTTTCTGATGATACTAGTTGTTTCTCTGTGCGACAAAGCGTTGTCGAGTAATACAGTTTTGAAATCACAGCAAATTTCTGCATTGTCTCCAACATACAGTAGGACTGACATTACATACCACTTTGTATGAAAAATAAACACAAAATAATGTATTTGCTTTTCATTGCAATGATTCAAAACTTGTGGTCAAAAGATGTGCAGGTTTTCATAAAATAAAGCACCTTGCATGGCAAACTTTATTATGAATAATCATCATACATGGATCCATAAGTTTTTTATGTTTGTCTGACATTACCCAAGTCTATGAAACACAATCTACACACACAATTCACACACTATTATTTATGTACTTATTTATTTACTATCCCCCCCGCAGAAAAAACCTCCTGTATTTTGAAACCTAAATGTTGGCAGGTATGGGTAAAGGGGACCCCCGGATTGCACACTCTCTACAAAATATCTACAACATAAGTTAGCCATATGGGATTTTTAAGATTACAATGCGTGTTCAACTCTACAATCAAAGAAGCATTTAGTGCACTGAGTATGTACAGTTTGGTGTGTGCTCAAGCTCAAAGCCTTGCCAGCTAAGCCACTTGGGAGCCACATTGGATCATACTGTTGCAGCTAACACTGCCTGCTCTCCCCTTGCGAGCTAGCTGGCAAAAAGCCCTCCACAAATGCAGTGTGTAGCACTCCCCGTCTTTCTTTTGCATTATTACTGCTTTCTTCATCTCACTTGCTAGTACTTTGACAAACAAGAACATGTCTTGTCTTCAACAGCAATCCTGGCTGACTCAAGTGATCATGTTACCATCTCTAGCTAGTGATACTGTAACATTGTCCAGTTTTTGCAGCTTCTGCCTTTGTATCCCCTTGCCTTTGGAAGGAAGGTGGAACTCTTAAAAAGATAATAATATTAGTTACTTTTTATGGCATATACTAGAAGAGAAGGATAGAAGGTGTTGTATACAGTTAGATTTTTTTTTTACTTTATGCATGTACCCCCAATTTGTAATTACCAAATGCCAGACTCATCTCACACCAACACCCCAAGCTCTCAAATGAGAACACTGGGTATCGCTTTCAGAATCATTCTGGCTATGAGGAATATTGTCTATATAGCTATTTATAATTCCTATAGTGTTGGATTTATGTACTGTTGTTCTTATGACTACGTGCCGTTTGGTAGTCTTGCTCTGTAAGTTCCTCTGGATAAGTGTGTCTGCCAGGTGGAATTATTTTCAATTACTGCTAATTATTGCAAAAACAATAATAATGACAAGTCATCCTTTTAATCTTCATTTTCATTTTAAACTTTGTAAAGTTACAGCTGTGTGCACTGAGCCCACATTTAATTCAAAGTTTTCTTAAAACACATCTCATAATTAAACTTAAATGGAGCTGTTATCACCACAGATTTGTCAAGGCTGAGATGTGAGGACAGGATTTTGCGGCATATGCACATTGCTGAATTTTTTGTTTTTGTTGTTCATTACTGAACGTAAACAGATAATTACTTTTTTAAAGGCTATACATTGAAAGTAGTGCATTGTGGAGTGTTGCTATCTTTTGACTTGTTTATATGAGGGTTTTGGCCGCTGTTGCTTCCCAGAATGACCAACAGGCAGCCTCATAACTTCCTGTCAGCGTTTCTGGCAGCTGCATGCAGGGATAACAACCATATGGCCTCACTTCTTGTTTGTTCCTTGTCTGATTTAGTCAATGCTTTCCAACTGTGTTAATTAATTATTGTTGTCACCTGTGTTTTCTGTTATTTAAGCCCTGCCCTTTCCCCACCTTGTTTCTCGGCCTTGAGTTGCCATGCTTTGTGTACAGATTTCCATACCAAGCCTGCCTTTGCTTCATGAGCCTTCAGTAAAGAAACCCTTGTTTTCTTTGAACCAATCTTTGTGTCCTGAGTCATGTCTGTGTTTAGATTCACCCTGCTCCTTGTAACGGTTTATGTTTTTTAATTATTTCAAAAATTACTGTGTATTTCACACATCCCTGCTATGACACACAAAACAGGGTGTACTTGTATTCTAGTTCTGTGCTGCAAGATGTGTGTAAATAATGATGCACCCAGGTGCAGATGCTGAAGCCTCTTTTAAAGGTAAGGTGGCAGGCATCCTGACTGGCCAGTACAGGTGCATATCTTTGTCACATCCTCTGCTCATTACAGAGGTAGTTCCAGCCCATTTGTATTTTACAGCAATGAGTGCCTGCACTGCTTAAATATCAAAATGATTCAGACACACACTTTTGATGTTGACTTTGATAACTGTGTGAATGTGCCCCTTAATCTCTGAAGTTTGTAGTTCATTACCTCAACTTCTCAACTTCCTCTTTCATCCCTCTTCCCACCGTGATGACCATGACATACTTACCTGCAAACACTACCAATGTACTGGTTTCTAGCAGCCGTTTTTATTTCATGAAGCATTTAAACAATAACATAATTTAATGTAATGTTGTATTGTCAGATAAAATACAGTAAAATAAAATAAAATCAGTAATATGGTACTCTTTTTGATAAATTACATTCAAAATCTCAACAATAAGATTTGAAAAGAGTGAAAAATACAGAAAACTCACCCTTTAACAAGAAGTGACATGGTGGATGGATACACAGTGAACAGTATCTGGCATGCAGAGAGCAAAGAATGGAAGAGCAGAGAGCATGGAAGTGTCTTTTAAAAACAACCAGAATAGGCCCTCCTACATGCAAAGTAAAATAAATGGAAAACAACCCAAGAGAATGAAACACATTACAGATCTGAATTCTTAGAACATTACAGCAATTTTTAAGGCTAATTACCTTTGTGTTTGTGTTTCTTAGCGTATTTTATAAAGCCATAGTTAATTTCATGGTCATTTTTGTATTGGTTTCTGTCTGACTTACATATATTTACAAAATGTACATTCATATACATCTGAGATGTATAAGATGTTAATTGAATAGAGACACAACCAGCACACAGCTAGTGCAATCCTTTTGGTGGTGCAATATCAAACAGATTCTTCACTGTCACTCTTACTCTCTGGATTTATCTCAGTTAGTCAAACTGATGTGAATTGACCCAGCTAGATTTCAGTATGGAAATTATAAATCCTAAAATACAATGAACATGAAAAGCAATATACTGAGAAGCTATTTAGAACCCATGAGCTCTTCAGTGGGTCAGTCAGGAAAGCTACTTGTACTGAGCACAGATTGAGTCTTACAGCTCAATAGCAGTAGAGCATGATAGTTCCGTTGAAGTAGACCTGGTTCATTGGCCTGCTTTCCTCCTTGCAGTGCTGCTGAAACTTGTCAGGTGCCTATGAGTTGCAAAGGGATATCAGCGTCTGTGTCTATTGTCTGTTTGGCGTTCCCTTATCCTGGTGCACTGTGGGCTTTTAATGGGAAAAAGGTAATTGCTGGCATGCACAAGTGTAGACAATGTTGTGGTGAGATAAATTTAATGAATGATAAGTGATTACAAATGGGCTGAAAAGCAGATAAAGCCTTTTAAAAAGTCACTGATAATCAAACAATTTTGAGGTTGGTATACCAACTTAAAAGGGGCAGAAAAAAGACTAATTCCATATACAATACAGTGGCTTTTCTGTTGATAAAACCTTTTTTTTTCAATACTAATTTCACATATCTTGAAGGTTAATTGTAGTGATCTGTTGACATTACAATATTACATCAAGTACATCAATATCACCAGCAGTGAGAGGGATTGCTACTCACTCGTAATACGTATACCTTCACTAAGAGCTGTTACTACCAAAGCTAAATAACCAATTTTCTGTACAAATAAAACTGTATATGCTAAGATAATCCTTTTGATGTTTTGAGTGTTCAGTGCTTCCCTCTAGTATTGTGGTGTAGATTCACAGAAAAACAGCACTGTTCTGTCCTTTCCCTACCGTAGGCTTTGAACAAGTCCTGACTGATGAGTCAGATTGTTCTGCTCCACATTCTCCTCATCTCTCTCTCTTCCTAACAACTCTCTGGGGAAGAGGGCAATGATTAAGAAAGACAGTTTCAAATACCTTCTCAAGCCACTCCCCATGGCACAGTGAAGACAGGCATGAGCAGAATTTGGGTGGATTGGAAAAAAAAAACTTCAGCAAGCAGGGTGAAGCCTTGTTAGTAAAACAAGGAGGTGTGTATCACATCAGAGTGTGGCCCTTTTTTTCCTTACAGCTGTCCCCCTCTCTGCCCCTCTGTGCTTGAATCTCTTCAGGGGCCTCACGGCGACACACGCTCCCCCTGACACGTGTCACTGATAATTGCCTGATGGCTACCGTCACAGCGGGAACTGCGGTGCAGAGTTCTGCTCCGATCCCCAAACGCTTTGGACTAATTTGTTCAGGGAGACCGCTTACCAGAAATCTGTCACAACTTAAAAAGTAAACAGTGAGGGGCTGAGTCCGGGAGACGCTCCATGGCCCTGTTAATTCAGGAAACAAAGGATAGGGATCCAACCCCTGAGTTTGACCCGTCTGAGATGTACAGCAATTCCATAATACAAACAACATGTTCTGTTTCTCTCTGTTTTGATTTCCTGGAGGCAGAGGCTCTCTGTAATATGCTGTTGCACACCCATTTTGCAGGGCCTCCTCCTTATTCCGATGGCTGTCAGCGACCGAAAACGTTAATGCGCTATTACTGCTCCCTTTTCTTTTGGCATTGTTAAAACTAAATGAAACAAGGTAATTAGCTTGTTACAATTAAAGTGACTCGACTGGATAAATTGTAATCACTCGAAATGAAGTTAGGCTTCCCTGCAGGTTCGGCCAGCCAGCTGAGCAGTCTCATTTGCATAATTAAAATATACAAATGATAATGGATTTTGTACTCAATATCCAGCGGCTGTAAATTCAGAGAAATATGAAATAACAATAACGGCACTGTTGCCTTGAGGAGACGGGGGATGATTTGCTGTGTTTCTCAACTTTACAATGGGAGGAGCGTTTCGTTCGTAAGGCCATTTGAAATGAAGAAAAAATAGATGAAAAACATTAAAAAGTGATATTAGTTAATAATTCCAGGGGTGGAACTGGAGAGAGAGAAAGAAGTAGAGAGAGAGAGGGAGAGAGGGAGAGAGGTGGACCAATTACACTGGCAAATTGTGAGCGGCTGGTCCTCCTAGCTTTGCCCTACCTCAAGGGAAGCCTTTTGCCTGATTACACAAAATTGGTATTGAATTAAACATCTAAAGGGTTGTCCTAAGACAAACTGAAATGAAATTAGACTCGCTCTTTTAGCTGCAAGCATAAGGAAGCTAGGGCTAGAAAAAAAATGAAGGAATTTTGCAATTAGGTAAGGGACAATGTCACAAAATTAGGCCTTAGAGCCCCCACCCCCGCCCCCACCGGTTTTTGCATTTGCCATTAAAGTTTTCTGGAGTTGTGAAGCTCAGAGCAGCTGTGTTCTCTTTGACAGTTAACTTGTTAGTGTCAGTTACACATGTTCTTTTCTCAACTGAACAATCTGGACTGGTGCAGTTTGCTAGGATATCACAAAGCTTGGAATAAACATTCCAGGATGAAATAACTGCTTAAGATGAGGAACGGTCTCTTTAAGAACAAAGCCCTTCTGAAATAAATGTTAAAGGTGACATTGTTATTTTCTTAGCAGTTACATTAATCCAGGGTGGTCTATCCATTTACACATTCAGATGCCTTGCTCAAAGGAAGAATGCTAGCTTCACACTCAAGATGAAACTCTGTGACTTTCTGGTTACATGTATAGCTCTCTCATGACTATGACACTACTGCCAGTAAACTCACTGTGTCGATTGTTTTGGTAAAAAGATCTGTATGTCATCTTGTCCTGTGTCACATACTTTATCGATAACTTGTGTTTTTCAAGCCCTGATCCACAGACTGATGCTAGTCCTTTGGAAGTTACAGACTGATCCCTCAGAACCCCTTCATATGGCAAATTAACTTGCAGATTAGCCAGCTGTCTTATAATTTGAGGAGGCTAATGTATATGAAATGATGATGACTTCAATCTGTATTTACCTCTAGCCTCACAAACAGTGCTTTCCTGGTTGTCATGGCAATAAAATTATGTCTTGTCGTAGTTTATATGAGAATACATACTATACAATACAATGAATAGACTTATGTTATTCAGCTCTTACCTAGATATGTTCCTTTGCAAACAACACAATCTAAATCCATGTTTTGGCACAAAAGTACAAATAAGAGGAGGGCAAGTGACTAAGATCCCTGTAGCAATGTTGGAAAGAAACCCAATACATCAGACATGGCTTTATCTCTACTGAGGGTGACGCTAACGGCTCTGTGTACTCAAACTACTTTAATTAGCAGTCTGCACCCTCACCACTTCAAGTAATGAAGGTCTGAAACTTTCAAAAATGCTTGGGCGACTCACTGCCAAATCTACAAAAGTCAAATCCGCAAACCCCTGAGACCACGTCTGAATTTCATACTGAATTTCATGTCTGTAACACACAAAAGAGAGCATGGAGATTTCCGGAAAGATCGCAGTTGATCCCAGGTGCTGCAAATGAATGAGAGTTCATCTGTGTAAAAAAGCAATAATGGGACTTTAGCTGTAAATAAATAATTAGCAGTAATCAAAGTTAATGGAACCCAATGGGAGACATTCTGACTGTATTGCTGTAATCTCATTTAGGAGACAGCAGATTTAGAGGATAATTGGGTATAAGTAAAACCCAATTCCCTGGCTTACTTAGATGGTGTTCTTCTCTCTGCAAATAAACAGGCCAAATACCCCCCAATATCTTCAAGACCAAGGGAAAAAAAAAAAAAACGTTTGTGTATAATTTGTATTGGGAATTTTCATGTCAGGTGTCAGGTGTTCATAAGATATCATTATTAGCCTCAACTCAAATTTAATAAAACAACATTACATTTTGCAGTAACAGGAGTATGGCTACAATTACAGGCTTTGTAAGTTGTAGGGCCAATTTGCCAATTTGCTAATTTGCTATATCCACGCAAGAAGACCTGAGTACCAAAGACACCATATAAAGATAAAAATGTGGGAGAATTATATTTTTTCAGAATGATAATAAAAAATGGATTTTCTCCTTCAATCCCCTCTCTCTCCAGTGGTCAGTGCTTCTAGTCATGACAGAGAGTAAGTGGAGGATGGGCTTGATTAGGTGCTGTGAGCCCACTCATGGGAAGAAGCAGCATACCGGGCTCCAGGTGCCTGCGGTGCCAGTGCAGAGCGTCAACCCAGATGTGTCCTAATGTCATTAGACAACAATCTGCCTGTGTACACACATTCACAGGCCATCACTTTCTCAGAAAAATGGTGCTCTCACCCAGAGTTTGTATAAAGAAGATAGATTATTTTCACAGTGGGAGGCTGGCAAAGAGCCAGGCCTGCCCCCCCCCCCCCCCCCCCCATCTCTCTCTCTCCTTCTCTCTCCCTCTCTCTCTCTATCTCTCTCTCTCTCTCTCTCGCTCTTTCTACCTCTCTCTCTGCCTCTCTTTCTGTCTGTCTCTCTCTCTCTCTCTCTCACTGACTTTGCTTTTTCCCTTCCTCACTTAAATCAAAATGATCATGTTTGTAAGGTCTGTTCATGGATGTGTGAACACCAGTGCATATTTCATGTCCTTGTAAAGGTTAAATTTTAAAAGAAAGTTATTTATTGTCAACAGTACATCTTTTTTTCTATTTATTTTTTTAAACCTCATGTTAGGTAATTGAAGGAACAGAAAGCCTTCTAAAATGTAGATCTTTATAGAAGCACTGACCATGCCAGATTACATCTGAAAAATACAGTACATAAAGGACTAAAAACATCTTAAAATATTTCATTAAGTGTTTTTTACTTACCATAACTTCACATTAGATGAGCTTAAAAAACAATTACATTATTTGAGAATCCTTATGAAGGGCAGTTTTAAAATATTAAAAGATGCCTCTCTGAAATAATTTTAATCAAGAATAGCATAACAAAGCAGGGGAAGAGGCATCCCAGGATTTAAACACATCCTGAGCTCCTGCAAAGAGATGCCATTACAGAAATGAGAAGTGATAAGATGATTAAATGTTGTTTACAGAAAGGGTAAGGGAAGATTAAATATTATTACAAGGACCCCACACCCCCTCCTTTCATTTAGTTTACTTTTCACTTATTTAAACTATATGAGCAAGGTGCATGGGTCATGCTTTTTCAGCATTTGTTTTGCTTTCACCTCACTGATTACAAATTGAAGGAACTCAGACAAGCTGTCAGCGCCGGCTCTCTCAAAGCAAGTGCTTCATTTAAATAACTTAATGGTCTAATTAGACGGAAAATTAAATTGTCATCAATTAAGTGGGTGACAGGGAAGAAAGTGACAGGGAACAGGGGCAACATCAGTCCCCAGGGCACTCGGTGGTGGTGTGATGGAGCTGGTGTACAGTCAGAGGATCCACAAACACCACTGAACATAACCATATGAATGTTACAAATATTATACAAACACACACACACACACACACACACACATACATACACATCTATCTATATGTAAATTGATATCAATATCTATATCTGCATTTCTTTAAATATATATCTATATACTCGCAGAACATCATCGTGCTCTCATTGGTGAGTCATGCTTGTAGATCTCCGTGTAACATCTGTGTCTTCAGAGCCCCCGTTCTAAAATCAGCCATAAAAAACATGACGGTGTTTTGACATCATGACCCTGCGCAGAACGATTTAAAATCAGATGTATTGTTCTTGTTGATATGTGTCTGTACACTTTCCCCTCAGTGTCTGCTCACCACAATATATCAGATCCATAAATATGATGGATGTGCTGAAATCAAAGATTCACAGGTGATCTCTGACCTCTCCAGCAGCAAATGGCCCTGGCATCTGCGTACTGGCAGTAATCAGGCCCTCTGCGCGGCCTCTGTGGTCAGTTCTAAGTGGATGGCTCATGTGCAGTGGGAATTCCTGCCCGTGTGATGAAGACTGCTTGAGAACAACACTATATGCAGTTTTTTCACAGTGTCTTTATCTGGCAAGAGAAGAGCATTTAAGTGTAGACCTGAGTGTACTGTCAGTAATGGCCCATGTGGCAAAATGAATATAAAAAGATTTCTCAAATTTTCCCATCTCGCCAGAGTTCCTTTTTACTTGGATATTGTTTTAATAAAAATATTACGAATAAAATACATGGTTCTGTTTAGCTTTGTCCATAATTTTAAGTAGGATTTTTAGCAAGCACCATTTTTTTTCTATTCATTAAAAACATTTTTTTTTCAGAAACAACATTAAAGAATCCATTTAATGACTTAAAGTAATTAATTAAGAACAAAGTACATTGTGGTTACATATAACAGACGCCAAAGTGCTGAAAGACTGAGGTGCTTATTAATTGCATGCTGAGCTGAGGAAAAGGGTTTCCCTCATAAAAAGGAGACTAGAGAATAAAAAATCAATGGTTCCTTGACCATTCCACTGTGTCTCCATTGTTTTTGCTGGTACTTTTCACATTGGCAAGGAAAAAATATTTGGACAGAGCCTGTGAAGGCACGTCTTGTGATTGAGAGCAGAAGAGAAACAGGTAGAGGAATGAAAGGAGGGTGGAAAAATGGCTATAATCTACTGTGACAGGCATCGGTGGCGCGACATCATATGAATGCCATAATTGAGCAGCAGTAAACTGAGCCGCCCACTTCAATGTGTCAATAAACAAGTTCAAGGTGACACTGCGGATCAATACAGCACGACAAGACCCATCCGACAAATTTACTGCGGTGTAATTGGGTGCAAAATGACTCAACTCAACCTTCACGCTGCAGAAAATCAAACCGCCAGTCGCCACCGGCAACAGTTTGTACATGTCACATATGCCTTAAGGTGGAATGGGCAGACATAATGGATTTTGCTTTGTGTGTGTGTGTGTGTGTGTGTGTGTGCACGTGTGTGTGCGTATATCAGCTTGTGGTTTGTAAGACAGTTAAAGACTGGATTGTATGGAACATAAGAAGAGAGAAGCATTACCTATATGAGACAAAGGACAAATACTAACACTTACATAGTTTCAACAAACTCAATATGGATTTAGCAAAGTTCAGATCCTGAGGAAAATGTGCTGATTGTAAAAATAATGAATCTCAAAAAATAAGCAAAGCTTTGCTGTAAATTTAACTATTGGGAGTAAGTGGTGTAAGTGGTGTTCTTAAATCAGCCTTGCAGTACGTCTTGCAGTGGGAGTTGTCTGTGCACTAGCAGCTCTGATTAAGCCTGAGAGATCCATGTAATTGATTTCAGGACGTATTATCATTAACCTCAAATGTCACCACCTCCGTCTCAAGTGGTGAGCTATTGATCAGCTAATGGAGGCTTGATTGTGCCTGATGTTTAAACAGAGATATAAAAATGACTTTTGACTCCTGCTACTAATGGTCCACTGCTTATTGTCTTCCATGAGACTACATAAACAAAAAAGGGACAGGATTCCATTGATAAGAAAGAGAGGGGGGACTGAAAGAAAGTCAGAAATGTGTGGTTCTGTTCAATTGTGATGGAAAATAACTATTATTTCAAAACACTTTACCTGCTTTAATGATCATGTCATTAAGATACTCGATAATCTGACTAATTTGATCACGTCTCCGCCTCCTTATTTACCCAAACATATTCAAGCAAATGCAACCCCAGGTCAGTATCCACGCCAATGAGATGCTACATCTTCAACATCGTTACTCAGGACTAACATTAGAAACTCAATCCCTGATTAGCGTAGAGATCCCCTTCTGTTCTAGACATTGTGTCTGCAGATTCCCTTTTTCTCCCCCTCTAGCTCAAATGATTTCTCATAATGATATAATTTATATCATATCTTAATATATGCAATATCTTAATATATGTACTGTAGGACAAATTATAAACTATATGAAATTCTGTCTGTGTGACAATTCCTTTGTAAAGAATGCTATATCTAACACAGTTTTGTTGATTGATGGAATTTTAACAAGTCTCTTTCTCTGGATTATTGTAATGAAAAGGACCCAGGACTGCTCTGATTTCTGATAGTATGGATCAGAAGAAATTCTGTCCAATTTCCAAAGAGTAATAAATATTTCTGCTTTAAACACATTTTCCTTGTAGAGTATAGTGATGTCAGCTCTTATTAAGCACACTATCATGGATAAGTTCCACTCTGCCATTGTTGTGTATGACACATGATGGATTAACCATTTTAACCCAAACTATAAATCACATCTGAATGGCTGAGCCAAAGTTTACTAATGTAGTTTTTAAACCAAGTTCTAGATAATCATGTTGGTTACAAGTTGTAACTTTGCCTTGCAGACCATGTGTGGTGTGTGACCTTTGACAACTGCACATGATGTGTGTTGATTGTGTGTGGGTTTGCTATTGTCTCAGTGTTCTGCTCCGATGCATCCTGCAAAACATAAAGCTGCCTCGGGGGGGGGGGGGGGGGTACCATCAAAACATCTGTGACTCTATATCAAGTCATCACACCTTGGTGATTATTTGGCTACCTTTAGGAGACACAAAGACACTGTCAATCTGAAGACAAACAGTTTAAGGACAGCTCAAATTAAACCTCCCTTGCCAAGGACTTAAAACCCTGTCAACCCAGGGGCGGTAAATATCAGACCATCCTGATCAATATCCAGTTTCAACACCCAGGTTTGCAAGAACTCAGTAACTCATCTGGAACTTCTCATAATGTCTCATAACTATGAGTTTCCATGCACAGGGTGACCTTATCTTAAGGATCCCTCAGTTTTATAAAACTACATTGTCCTGATAGCCTACTGTACATATACTTGTCATTATCCTAAACATCCATTATGTTTAGATGTGTGGGAAGTATCCTTTTCCAGTGTAAATAATGAGCTAAATGGTATATATATTATGTATGTACAGTATGTATGTATGTATGTATGTATGTATACTGCCACATAGTGTCACCCCACCAATAAACCAATAACAGCAGCACACCATACAATTTACAAAGACAACAAATAGAACTTCATGATGTGTTACCACGCACAGATGATAAAGAGGATACGTTATCACAAAGAGTTGCATGAAACACCTGAGCTAAATTTTTAAAACTAAATGCAGGTTATTTAAAGAAGGCAGCAGTTTGTGTTTGGGCCTGTGGTGGTGGTGTGGTGTTGTTGGGGAGGGGGGATTGTAAATATATAATAGCCTGGAATGCACAGGACATCTCTCCCCCTTGAGCCCCATCCCTCCTAAACAAAACTGCTGGGGTGTGAAATATGAAAGAGGCGTGTTGTCGTTCAATTTGTCCAGTATACCTCACAGGTGTACTCCAGGTATGCGCCCCCTCAGCATGTGAAAAATGAGCAGCGTGGAGTGGGGTGACTTTGATGAACCTCACCGCTCACACCCTATCATTCTTTTCCGTTTGGCTACCTCGGCTGTGTTGTGGACACTCTGTTTGAAAATTTGTCTTATTGAAGGTAGATACGCTCCAACACATACGCTGCGCTGTGGCACCGTAATGAACAGGGCTCCTCTCAGTGCTTAGAGTTCCCATTCCTCCCCATTCCCCAAAAAGAGTCATGTCTGTTGGGGCAGTCATCAGAGCTGATTCTGCAAGGAAGAGCACCAGCAATTCAATCTTTGGCTTGAATGTGCTTCTCTTGTTTATCGGCGTAGACAAATAAAGCAAAGTAAAACAAAGACAAGGGGCATTAGAGATGCTGGCTGGTGGGTTGATTAATTTGGCTCGTAAGTACAGGTAAGTGTGGTGACAGGGACAGTCCCTAAATGTGCCTGATGAGGGAGGCATTGTTTGCAACTGCCATACTGCAGAGAGATGTATGTGTTAATCTGTTATGTTTAATGATGTAAACAGGCTAGGCCCACCTAGGCTAACCCTTTCCTTTTCAGTCTATAACAGAGATATTCTGTGAGGAGAGCCTTTCTGGAGGCAGGGGGCCATTGCAGGTGGGTTTATGATCTGCAATGCATTTTATTAATGAGTTTCCCACCTCAAAATGTAATGACAAAGGCTATAATAAGCTGAAAAGAAAATAAATACAAAAGCAGTTGTTTCATTATTGCAAATATTCAACTCATGTGCAGTCTAAATCCTAAATTCATTTCCTATTTTTCCTGTTCCTGATCACTGGTTACCTCATAGACTAATGAATGTCTGCTGTAACTCTGCAACAACAGAAATTTGCTGTATGCTGTCTGCACCTAGAAATTCACAGAAGCTAGGTAACAATGTAGTCAACATTACTGACCAAGACTGGATCAGTTCCTGCTGATGAACAGTACCTCTCTGAAATGTACATATTTCCAGTCATCAGGAAATTCCTCAGTTTCCAGAGATTGCATCATGACTGCTGTTTGTGGTTTTCACATTTTTTTTTACATACCTGTTACATACCTAGTTCATGGGCTCACATTCCACCCATAGCAAGCTACATATACATTAACAGCTTTTCTCATCTGAATTTACCTTGAAAACATGATAGGAGCTGACAGGAGGAACCAAAGCTAATGCTCGGCTGCCAAACACTTAGTGGTATAATTTGGGGTTAAGTCTAGCATGCTGGTGTTCTCTGGGTTCTTCTTTTCCTGTGGTTTGTTCTGTTTTGTTTGTTTCACTGCTGCTGAGCAGACGAGGGGGAGAGACAGCCCTGCGTGGCAACACATACAAGGAAGATGGCAAATACTTTTTCTTGTGCGTCATCACCCACCCCAGTAGTGAATCCAACTGAGGGGGGTGTGAGATGAATATTTTTATTTTTTAGCATTTTTTTATCTTCTTTGGAATTGGCAGTTGTACATTAGGTTTGTTTCATTGAACTGTGTTCAGTTGTGCAGTAAGACTGAAGAAGGACAAACACTTGTCTGTCTGTGCGTTTATCGGCCCCCACGGAGGCTGCCATCTCCACCCAACGCAGATGCTACTACAGGACCCATTCAGGGCTACAGGCCGAGCAAGCAGTTGCATTTTGGCATGCACTAAATCTCATTACTGAGTGGAATTAAGTCTGTGTGGTGTTTGAACACTCAAGTGGTAATAGTGTGTGCAGTCCTATTGCCAGTGGGTGTGTAGTCTTAGAAAGCAGGGAATAAATCACAAGGGGCGATAGGGCAGCAGCAGGGATGGGCAAAGAGGGGTTGTTCTGTGTTCAGCTTCATGACTTTTGTGTAATAAACTTTTTTGTTTCTTAAAATTATTCTGTCATCCTGAGTTTCAGTGCTGGGGTAGGGACCAGGGGAGTACAAATCCTATGTGAGTAGAGTTATCAAGTGTCCAAGTTTAGCAAGTTAAAACTTTCACATCTAGTGGCATGGTGGCAGGACTCTCTTGGTATGTTCAACTAGTAAAGGAGACCATGAAGGAACAAGAAACAAGTAGTAGCATCTTTGGTGGGGCTATCCAGCAGTTAGCAAGCCTTGGTTTATGTGTTCACATTAGGTACCTAAATGGAATAGTTGGACTAGTTTTGGAGAATAGCAGACTCAGATACAAACAGCACTGATGGAGGGCAAGAGAGAAATTGCATTAGTCAGTCAGAAATGATGAGGCCTGGTGACCTTATTTGGTAGATCAACCCCCAACGCCATCCTGAAGTCCTAGTTCTCCCTGTGTCAGAGGGTTGAAAGAAGTATGCTTAGCCTCCAGGCATTTGCTTCATATATATGTATGGCAAGATGGATAGTTATGTTAGCTAGATTGTTGTGCAACATACACAATGCGTGCAATAACTAACAAATCACCAGTGATAATCTGACAACAACATACATAATGGATTGGAGTTACACTAGTGGTATACTATACTGGTGTTTGAATCTGGTCAAATGAAAAGTTCATTTGATCAACATTTGCACACAAACAGGTTTAAGTTTTAATATCAAATGACTGCGTAGGGCTTTCACAGATCTAGCTCTAAAGAACAGCTGTTTATGATATCAATATTTTGCACATTTGTCTTGAATAGGAATGTTTGTGTGAAGGATGTAAATTTAACTGTTATCGTGTCTTAGGTGTGAAGTCTGAACATGAAAACAAAATTAAGAACTATTTCTGTTTGACAGTTTTTTTTTCAAGAAGAATAATAATTTAACACTCTTTGTATACTAATGTTCAAGAAACTTCTACTTTGTATAAAATGTCATACTTGTGAAACGCCACAGAAGTGATTTTCTGGAACGCTGATTTAATGTTGTTGCCTGGGGGAATAACATCGTATATTAGTTTAGAAAAGATCATCACAGACGATGATCATCCTTGTAATGCATCAAGTGATAAAAATACAATTTTTAATTCCAGGATGGAATGTTTTGTTAAACTTAATTTTTCATTGCATTCTACAAACTGCATTTTGCAAGTAACTACATGTCTTCCAAAGCCTCATTGATAATGGGGAAGAGCATTAGAGATGAGAGACAGAATATACTTTTTTGAGGTTTGGACCACAGGAACGACCTTAACCATGGCTAATACATACCCTACACCAAGCTGACTGCAAAACAGGATTACATGTACACTGATGAGCCAAAACATTATGACCACCTGTCTAATATGCTGTTGGTCCTCCGTGTTCTGCCAAAACAGCGCCGACCCACCGAGGCATGGACTCTACAAGATCCCTGAAGGTGTCCTGTGGTATCTGGCACCAAAACATTAGCAGCAGATCCTTCAAGTCCTGTAAGTTGCAAAGTGGAGCCGCCGTGGATTGGACTTGTCGGTCCTGCACATTCCACAGATGCTCAATCGGATTGAGATCTGGAGAATTTGGAGGCCAGGGCAACACCTTGAACACTTCATCATGTTCCTCAAACCATTTCTGAACAATGTGTGCAGTGTGGCAAGGCGCATTATCCTGCTGAAAGAGGCCACTGCCATCAGGGAATACCATTGCCATGAAGGGGTGTACCTGGTCTACAATGATGTTTAGGCAGGTGGCACGTGTCAAATTGATGTCCACATGAATGGCTGGACCCAGGGTTTCCCAGCAGAACATCGCCCAGAGCATCACACTCCCTCCACCGGCTTGTCGTCTTCCCACAGTGAATCCTGGTTCCATCAGTTCCCCAGGTAAACGGTGCACATGTACAGTGCATTCAGAAAGTATTCAGACCCCTTCACTTTTTTTCACATTTTAGTATGTTGCAGCCTTATGCTAAAATTGTTTAAATTCATTTTTTTTCTCATCAATCTACACTAAATACCCCATAATGACAAAGTGAAAGCAGAATGTTAGAAATTTTTGCAAATTTATTAAAAATAAGAAACTGAAATAACACATTGACATAAGTATTCAGACCCTTTGCTATGACACTTGAAATTTAGCTCAGGTGCATCCCATTTTTCTTGATCATCTTCAAGATACTACACCTTGATTGGAGTCTACCTGTGGTAAATTCCATTGATTGGACATGATTTGGAAAGGCACACACCTGTCTTTCTACGGTCTCTCAGCTGACAATGCATATCAGAGCAAAAACCAACCCATGAGGTAAAAGGAACTGCCTGCAGAGCTCAGAGACAGGATTGTGTCGAGGCATAGATTTGAGGAAGGCTACAAAAAAAATTCTGCTGCATTGACGGTTCTCAAGAGCACAGTGGCCTCCATAATTCTTAAATGGAAGAAGTTTGGAACATCTAGGACTCTTCCTAAAGCTGGCCGTCTGGCCAAACTGAGCAATCGGGGGAGAAGGGCCTTGGTAGGAGAGGTGACCAAGAACCTGATGGTCACTCTGGCTGAGCTCCAGAGAACCTGTGTGGATATGGGAGAAACTTCCAGAAGGACAACCATCACTGCAACACTCCACCATTCTGGGTCTTATGGCAGAGTGGCCAGACGGAAGCCTCTCCTCAGTAAAGGCACGTGAAAGCCCACTTGGAGTTTGCAAAAAAGCACCTAAAGGACTCTCAGACTGTGAGAAACAAGATTCTCTGGTCTCTTGGCCTCAATTCTAAGCGTCATGTCTGGAGGATACCAGGCACCACTCATCACCTGCGCAATACCATCCCAACGGTGAAGCATGGTGGTGGCAGAATCCTGCTATGGGGATGTTTTTCAGCGGCAGGGACTGGGAAACTGGTCAGGGTTGAGGGAAAGCTGAACGGAGCAAATTACAGAGATATCCTTCATGAAAACCTGCTCCAGAGCGCTCAGGACCTCACACTGGGCTGAAGGTAGACCTTCCAACAGGGCAATGACCCTAAGTGCACAGCTAAGGCAATGCAGGAGTGGCTTAGGGACAACTCTGTGAATGTCCTTGAGTGGCCCAGCCAGAGCCCGGACTTGAACCCAATTGAACATCTCTGTAGAGACCTGAAAATGGTTGTCTACCGAGGGTCCCCATCCAACCTGAGAGAGGTCAAGAGGATCTGCAGAGAAGAATGGCAGAAAATCCCCAAATCCAGGTGTGTAAAGCTTGTCGCATCATATCCAAGAAGACTCGAGGCTGTAATCACTGCCAAAGGTGCTTCAACTAAGTACTGAGTTAAGGGTCTGAATACTTATGTCAATGTGATATTTCAATTTTTTATTTTTAATAAATTTGCAAAAATTTCTAAAATCCTGTTTTTGCTTTGTCATTATTGGGTATTGAGTGTAGATTGCTGAGGAAAAAAATGAATTTAAACAATTTCAGAATAAGGCTGCAACGTAAGAAGATGTGAAAACTGTGAAGGGGTCTGAATACTTTCTGAATGCAATGTACATGGCCATCCACGTGAACTAAAAAGGAAACGGGACTCAACAGACCAGGCCACCTCCTTCCACTGCTCCAAGGTCCAGTTCCGACGCTTGCATGCCCATTCTAGGCGCTTTCAACGGTGGACAGGAGTCATCATGGGCACTCTGATCGGTCTGCGGCTACGCAGCCCCATACGCAGGAGGGTGTGATGCACTGTGTGTTGTGACACATTCCTCCCGTAACCATCATTAAAAATTTCTGCGATTTGTGCCACAGTAGACCTTCTGTTGGTTCAGACCAGACGGGATAGCCTTTGTTGCCCAACACCCTGTCACCGGTTTGTGGTTTGTCCCTCCTCAGACCACTGTCGGTAGTACTCACCACTGCTGACCGGGAGCACCCCACAAGCCTTGTTGTTTCAGAGATGCTCTGACCCAGTCTTCTTGCCTTAACAATTTGGCCCTTGTCAAAGTCACTCAGGTCTTTACTCCTGCCCATTTTTCCTGCATCCAACACGTTGACTACGAGAACTGATTGTTCGCTTACCATCTAATCTCCCCAGACCTTGACATGTGCCCTTGTTTGGAGATGATCAACATTATTCGGTTCACCTGTGAGTGGTCATAATGTTTTGGCTCATCAGTGTATCTCCTCTACCTCTACCTTTGACAATGTTTTCCATGATGAAGGGATTCAAAGTTCAAACAGAGAAAGTCAGATTAGATAATGTTTTAGCGGGAAAGTGAGTAAGAAGTGAGTAAGTCTAACTGTTACTGTACAAGATGAATTTACCTTCCTAGGGTAATTCAACATAATCATTATTTTGGTTATAATGAATACTTTGGAGGAAAACAGCCTTAACAAACATTAACATGTTCAGATTGTTATAATACTGAACGTTCTGGCAAGGGAAATCAGAGAGTTTGCCACAAACTACACAGTCAAAAGCAGTTTAACTGAGTTTTTATCATTTACAAGTTGTATCTTTATTTTCTGAGTTACAAATATACTGTAAGTATATTTGCCTGTAGTTTCCTCTGCTATAAAGTACTGTTTGCAGAATAATAGGATTATATCTCACAGCTATGTTAATTCCATTTATCTTGTGTTGAAATGAGTTTAATATGTAAAATGCTTGTTAATTGGTCTTTTTTCTGGAGTACTGAGATAAATCAGGCTCTAACTTCAGCTTACATCATGCATTGCATAGTGGGAATGATAACAGCTGGAAAGGCATTCATAAACAAATTTTGGAAAGTGACTTTTTGTCATTAGGTCTTTTGGGAGGCATTATTCCACTGGAATTTGATTTTTTGGCTGAGAGATGCTGATTTGGGGTGAACTAAGAATTTTTACAAATAGGAAAAACTTCAAAAATAAAATCTGTGGTTCAGCACTGCTTTATAGTAACACTAGATTTGTCCTGTAATTTTGGTATGATGTCTGTAAATGAACTTATTCTTACAAGTAAACCCGTTTCTCTGATTTTCATGCTAGAAGGTTTTATTTTAAGGTGTTATTTTACAGTGGATATTGTAAGAAAACATAGAACATAGTGCATTTTCCAGAAAACCTGAACACCAGGGACAAGTTGACAAAAAAAAGGAAGGAAGGAAAATTGTTCCCTCACCCTGGGAAAAGGTGGGTGAGTAAAGTAAACAGTGGAATGTCAACAGTGGAATGGCGTGAAATATCCAGCAGTTCACTGCATCAGCTCGGGTCTAGCAGCAGTTTGGCAGCTGAGAGATGGCATAGTGGACTCATACAGACTATGAGGCTGACCTGTCTGAGGGCTGGGATATCATGAACTCTAAAATGAAGTGACAGTTAATGCATCTTGTCCAATCAGGCAGGTAAATTCTAACCAGTAGGAGCCAGGGCTGCAGGAGATCTTGTGGCTGAGATGGCATCTTGTTCATATCCTGTATGTTTAACATGGGATAAAAGCAAGTGGTGGGTCATCAGCCATAGGGTCCTCTTATTGCTGTTCCTCTCATAGCGAATTATGCCATCATTTCTTGCCATATTGTGGAAGACGTAGCAGTCCAGTGTCAACATTTGCAACACTTCTCTGTTTTGCACAAAAGTACACCTTCTGCTGTGTACAAACACACCCGCCAGCCTTTTAGTACACTGATCTACACTCTATTACCAAGCAAGTGTATATACAGTATGTGGTTTCATGCAACGTCCCCTGGTGTTTGCCAGCAGTGTCACCAGTCAGGGTTTCAGCTCGTAACTATGTACAATAGATATGAGTTCTAATGAAGGTTGCTTGGCCAAAACATTTATTAATGTGCACATGGGCACTTCACCTGCATTTACCTTATTCATTTTGCTATAGGCAGATTGGCAATTATAATTTGGTAAGTATTTCAACTGCAAAAGGTCATTTTGTTCACATACAAATTTGAGACTTGGTAAATTGCAGAATGGAAAAAAGTGCAATCTTGCTCTAAATTGTGTGATTGTGTATGTGGTATGAGTGGTCTAGAGCAGACATGACAGTTCATACACAGGAACCAATTCCAGGTATGAAGAACATTTTGAAATTCATCATTTCCATCATTTTGATCACACTTTTGTATGCATGAATAGTGAATCTGGCCCATAATGTATGTAATGTCTACATACTATCTATGTATCAGGTACAATTTTCATTGTTTGACAATACAACATAAGAACATACCTTTTCTTCTAAAAATAATTTACTTAATAATTTACTTCAAAGTTGTGCTTATTTTATCCAGTGAAATACCGATGTCCCTGACAGCATTTCTCACACTACAAATTGTATGTGCTTTCTTGCATCTGTTTCATTATTATGTCATTATACCTCCAACTTTGAATTCAGAATGTCAATGTGTTTACTGCTAGTTACAGATAACATGCAGAAGCATCTAATTTATGGACAATTGGACAATTGGATTCATCATCATAGGAACCAGGGTCAATACAAAAATTAGGTGTTTCATGAATCCAACATAACTATTATTAGTCAAGAAACACAGTCCAATTGGTACATTCAAAACAACCCCTTAACTCCTCACAAGTGACTACACACAAACTATAGTCATAGAAGTGGGTTCCTGGATAACAACTGAAGTATGTTTTGGAGTCATTAGCACCAGACTGTGATCAGAATATCCCAAAGGAGACATGGCTGCACATTTAAAACTGTCCTTGACATCAGTAAAAAAAAAAACAAAACATCAATTTATCAATCCTGGACACAGTGGACAGTTTATAAACTTTCTAAATGATGTTAGGATAGGTGAGAGTGTGCTATGATCGAATGTCCCCATGAATAAGCAAGAGTCTGGGTGAATTTCATTTCCAACTTAGCCTTTTCTGATGGAGGAATGTAGAACCGAATGAAAATAACATTAGAATACTCACGGGCTAAACAATAACACTGGACATTCACCACCAGCAGTTCAATGTTCAGGGTGCATACTCTTCCCTTTCCACAATACAGCCAGGGTGACACCACTGACACAGGGGCAAACCCCTCTACTGAACTTCTGGCCACACTTTGCTGAGTCCTTGTCCTGTCTGATCAATGAGAAATCACCCATTCCCACTTACAGTGCAAGAGTGCTGTAATTCAGCTAGGCCTCTGTGAAGCACAGCAGGCTGTGTTGACCAAATCAGCTCTGATGTTTCAGGCAAGCTTGTCCACTTTGTTTGCCAGGGAGCACACGCTCTCCCTAATAAGCTAAGAGTTAAGAGAAAGGAGTATTAGCAGAAAGAGTCTGCACTGCTGCAGAAATCAAGGAGACTTAATAACTTCCTCCAAGCTTTCACTGGGGCAACAGGGTTTAGGTAGGTGAATTTTAAAAGGTTGCTAATCCAGTCTGGAGGAGAAGATTTAAATAATCTTTTTAATCTGTGTTAGCTGTATGTCTTACATGCTGATCTTGCTGTTATTATAGTCGATGAATGCCTTGTCACAAGTGTGCTTTTAGATGTGACAGTTACCTTAAAAAAACATTTCTGCTCTTCTGGCAGTTCCTGACCAAAGGAATGAATAACAACCAGATATTAAAAAGCAATGCAGGACACATTGCATTCTCTGTCTCCTTAGTTTCTATACAAGGAGAAGGTAGCACATAGAAGGGCCATCCTGTCAGAGTTACGTCACTGTATCCATCACTGGGAGTCATTATAGTCATTAGTCATTATGTCATTATGTGGTGCCATCAATGCAGAAAATAGTCTGAGGAATGCAGTGGGTCCATTCGAATCTTGGGTGGATCACTGTGCTAACAAGACCTTCTTAAAACATGTATACAAATTTCTTCACAGTATAGTTGTGGAGGCCACACAGATTTTCATAGTGGCACAGATGTGTGCACCATGGCATTGTGGAGATATTGATGAGAATGACTGCTTAAAATAAATTATTTTGCAAAACATAAAAAGGTTAGAAAATTAAATGAAATTAAGAAAATGAAAGAAAATGCAAAAGGAAACATATTCCAAAACATCTTACAAATAAGATCAAAAGGGGGATAACTCATACTTGTCTTTTACAGGGTTTATTTTGGATACTGTGATTGTCATGTACACAGGAATATTAGCAGTAGTCATAATTCATGCGGCATGTAAACATTATTTGAAATATGGTGACAACCAGGATAGAAGCCATTATCCAGAATGCTATGCACATGTGAAGACAGTCAGTGTCTTGCTTGATGGTTTTTGTGTGTTTGCAGTGTATTAAAGGTGATGCAGTTGTGGATTTCTGTCCACAGCATCCACATAGAGAAACAATGTTGAAGTGGCTGTTTGCTGCTCACTGGAACAGGCACAATACTAGGAAAACAGACACGAGCAGTGGCTAAAATGCTGCACTAGAGAAAATACAGTAAAGTCATACTACCAAGATGGAGCCCAGGTTTTCTTTCACCCCCTTCATTAATTTTTAAGATGCAATGGCAAATCAGCACCATTTGCTTAGAAAAGGAGAGAAAAATCATTCTTATATCAAATAGGTAGTTCATCACTACACTGCATTGTTAATCAGAATGAAACCAGTACCAAAACAACAATAACCATAATCAAAGTAAATGCATACATATGTAATGAAATCAACAGGCTGAATTCCAAACCTTTGCCGTTGCAACCTGCACTGCATGCAAACAACATTTACTGTGAAACAAAAGAATGTTTGTTTTCTCAGTCTTCATTGGTGAGTGAGTGTGTGTGTGTGCGTGTGTGTGTGCATGTGCACTGAGAAGAGGCGAAGTGGCCCCATGAATGTCCCGTATTAACTCAGCATCTCCCCCTGCCCCTCTCAGCCTAAGACTGATTGTGAAACACTCAGGATTAGTGAGGGCCGAAAGCATCCCTAATAATTATTACACACTGTATGACTAAACTGTGGAGACCTCCCATAAATCCCAAAGCCATTTTTAAAACGAACAAATGCATTACACAGATGAAAAAGAGGGGGGTCGGTGCCGGCTGCAGGAGGCCTAGATATTATTTAAGTGTTCTTGTAAGCCATCTCAGATATTAATGTTTCAAAGCAACTTATGAATATTTAAGAACATAAAAGGGAGAAAGCCTCATGGCCAGGCTGACCACAATACAGCTGGGAGGGGAGCTGTTGACATTCATGATGGATTTTAAACACAATAAAAACAATCAGACTGTTTATGACATCAAAGAAAAGACAAAGATATGTACCCACCCCCAACAGCCCTTTCAGAAGCTTCTAAGTATTTCTCCTCAGTGTAAGTAAGGCCAGCAATACACACCTTCTCCTGTCATGGTGTTTAGTAACACATGAAATAAATTAGTTTGTACAAAATACAAACGTTCCTTCTATATAATGGTACTCTGGACCTTCTTCATGGTTATTAAAGTAACATGGAGAGTCAGCAAAGGTATCATAAGAATAAAACTATTTGTACCTTAAAAGATAAGAAAAAATCTTTCTGGAATTTTTGGAGTTCAAGTGTACTAGACTGAATTCATTCATCATAAATTCAAATTCAAAATGCCAATAATGTAAATGTAAATTCAACAGGCAAAGAATGTGAATAGAGGCTAGGATCCTATCTTATTCTTATTTTTCTTAATTTGTTATTTGACTTCACAGATGAGGAAGACTGTTGATTGTTTATTTATGTATCTGGTTTAGCTCTATGTTTTAAAATTTTAGGCGTTGTGCATGAAATTAGGATACACAAATTATTTGTTATAAATGAATTTTCCCCACACATAAATAATGTGCAAGCTTTCCTTACACTATAGCATGTGCATTAAATTAAATGCATTAGCAAGTTTCAACCAATACTTAAACTGTTACAGTAACACGGCTCTAATAGAAAACAAGTTGCTGGAATAAGGGGAAATGATTAAATGATTGTAATTCAGAATAAAATTTTTTTTTTTCAAAGAATCCATACAATCCATACAATTTCTCCATATTTCTCAACACTTTTAGACATTACCAGATTATACCACAAGCACTATTTACAAACACAACTTCAGACACCTAAATTTAACTGTTGTTTTTAGAGGTTAAGTTCAGCAAGTAATGAAATGGAAATAAGTCTCTTGTGAGTTTTCACATTGGCCTCCACCACATTGATAGTACAACATTAGCTCACAGCCTTAAAGACTCAATCGCTCTCTTTTTCTGACTCTAGGGGGTGATGTCCCTTCTATAGTGGACACTTTCCTTTTCTTTCATGCTACCCAGCTCTACTAAACACTCCACCTATCAACTCCCACAGACAACAGAGGATACTATCTGGGTCATGGCACCATTGTAAAGGAGGTAGGCCTGGTGTGGGTTTTGAACAAGCTCCTGCTATCTGCACTGTTCAAGAACAGATATGACTATCTTGCTGCCCATAAATGATATCCTGCACACCATGAATTATCCACCCAGTTAGTATGTCACTGGTAGGAAGCTCTCAACTGTATGGCTTCTCTTACTTATTTTGATGATGTCAGTTTGGCATTCAGCCTAGTGTCTTTTCCTTGCCTACCACCATAGTTTTCTAAACTGGTCCACAGTTCTCCTTGAAATTTGACCTCCTACCATTTGTTCCACTGGTGTATTTAGAGTAATTTTATCAGAACCAATTAACATAAGCATATTATAGTAAATGAAGTGTTTAACTAAATACAAGAGCAGTCTGTGTGTGTTTATGTGTATGTGTGTTTAACATCTAACACTGAACTGTAACAGTTTAAGTGACTGTGAATGCAGGTAGCATTTTTAATTAGATCGAAGTTAAAGTAGTAAAATAAATGCCTGGATTAGAAATCTGGCTTTATTGTGACATCTCTTTAATTAAAAATATTTCTTAATAGATGTCTGTGCATCTGGTGTGTTTATGTAAACAAAACATGCATTATTTTTATTAGTCAAAAAATCCATTTACTTGAAACCTTCACAGACATTTACCCCCTCCGTTGGTAATTAACAGTTTTAGGCAATTGTGGCCGGTACCTAGACAGTCCGGCCTAATGGCTTGATGAATTTTTAAGAACAGACAAGGGGGATAATGCAACCGAAATCCATTAGAGAGCTCTGTCTCTCTCTTAATGTGCTTAAATCATTCCGCGAACAGAAGCCCAACACACGGAGAGGTCTTTGCTGGGGGTGCAGGATGGTCAGAAGGGTCAGGTGGTGTCTGGTTACCATAAGGGGATGGTGATTATGTGGGCATATCCATCCAATCAATGAAAGAGGGGCTATAGGAAAAGGCAGAAGGAGGCTTATGTCACTGTGAGTAACTGCTGTAGAACAGGGGATCAGTTAAAGCTGCTTGGCCTTTACTTTCAATTACACATTCAAGGTAGTGACCGCCTGCTAGCAACGTTCTGCAAGAACACAGCTGGTCTGTAGGTGCTGAGAAGGTCATGGGTCTCACTGCACATTTGCATTTGAAAACATTTGTGAAATTACACATGCATTTTTAAAATCTGGATTCTGGCCAATTCATGTGTGTTCTAAATATACTTTATTTCTAATTTTCAAAAATAATTTATTGATAGATAAACATACATCCAAACATAACATACAACACAAAACATCACATCGATTTTCTTATGAGTTCAGACTACCTCAGAACCCCTGTATTGCAGTTCAGTAGTAATAATAATTTTCAATCATCAATCATAATAATAATAATGATAATACTGATTATTATTATTAATAATAATAATAATAGCTACAATAATAATAGTTACAATGGTAAATAATAAATAATCATACATGATGAGAGTAATAGCATTATCAATAATAATAAAAATAACAGTAAGAGTAATAATAATCATCGTCATCATCATCACCATAATCAGTAATAATAATAGTAATAATTGTAAATAATAAGTGATAACTATAATAACAATACTAATAACAAAAATATCAATAATAATAATAATAATAATGACAGCAGATGAGTAGTGGTAATGGATAACAAAAAATAAAAATAAAGATAAATGAAAAATGAAAAATAAGGAAGGAAGGAAAGAAAGGGATTTTCTGCAAGTTGAGACCTACAAGGATGGGTTCCCAGATATCACTGAATTGTTTGGATTGTTTATTGTTTTTAGCTGTGAGATAGTCTATTAACAAATTAAGCCATTGTGACACTGAGGGTTTGTGCCTGTATTTCCAGTTAAGGAGTATTGTTTTTTTGGATATGGTCAGGGTGATAAGTATGGTTTTGTGATATTTGTGAAGATGACTGATGGGTGCGAAATCACCTAGAAGGCAAAGAGATGGGGACAGTGGAATGCTGTGACCCAGAAATTTGGAGAGTTCAGCTGTTACAGTTTGCCAGAAATTTTTGTTGGTGTGCATTGCCAAAAAGTAATAATAAAATCAGTTTTGGCTTTTGTAATACAAAAATAAACAAATATTTTCAACAATTTCAGGGCAATACATTTTGATTTCCAATTTTTTCCTGTTTTTATTTGAACTGGAGGATATTTTGATCAATGATGTTAAAATCTATTTAAAAACTCACAGGTACCATACGCATGTTATTAATGTATTATCATCAATATTTATTATAATATGTAGCAGAGATATTCAGGACCATGTACACTACCCAGTTTTTTTGCACATTTATGCAGCTGGATATTTACAGAAGCAATTTAGCTTAATTACCTCCCTGAGGGGAAATTTGTTGCTCAAGGTCATTGTATTTATTTCTTAGGGGACAAATACTGATTTCTCATCTATGTATCATACAAGGATCTAGGATCTTCTGTTTCTGAATTATGCATTTCTCCAACGTAGCAATGCACAAAATGTATAAACAATAATAATAATAATAATGAAATGTCTGTGGGACAAATGAGAAATAAATTATATGCAACAGTGAGAGCTAAGTGAAATGTGAGTGATCACATCTCTATCTTTTATGCCTGAATCATTTCCCCTAAAACAGCTATGAACAGTTAACCAGGTATGATTCTAAGAATCATTCAAATAGTTTGAGTGCATGCATACAAGCACAAAGTGCATAAATACAAGAACATTCATTTGCAGAACACTCATTCTGGATTTAAAGCGAAACCCAGCAGGAATTCCTTTATGGTATGATTATGGTTCCTTTAACATTCTCTCTAGTCAATTTGACCTAACTGCTGTTTTGACACAGAAATGATGAAAACTGATACCATGACATCTCACAAAATCATACTCAATCGTATCTTGTGGTCATCGCTACAGTGTTTTCTTGTTTCAGATCTTACCTTTGTTGCGGACACCATTTGACAGACATGTGGCAGCTCTCTCTTTCCTCAGCACTGCCCAAGGCCTTCTGAGAGTCCTTCACTGTTAGAGAGTCAGCTGCTCTGGAAATAGTTTAATCCTACTTAAAAACCTACACTTTAAATTAGCTGTAATTAATTGTTTTTCTTTACTATCGAATGTTTGTCCTTTTTAAAGGACTTACTGAAGGTATATTACATTTATGTCTCTATACTTCTAGAAGGGTGACCTGTCTTTAAGCACTGAAATTTCATACTTGGATTTTCCAGATCTTGTCAGATATTTTACTTTTCTAACTCAATCATTCCAATTATCTCATTTATACAGTACTTTGATAATTAAAACGTAGCATTATATTGATTTATCCTGAGATGCATGATGTGTTATGAACAGATGTGTTGTGTTATTAAATTACACATTTAAAGTAGGGTGACCATACGTCCTCTTTTTCCTGGACACGTCCTCGTTTAGAGACGCATGTTTTAGGTCCCAAAACGAGGACATGTCCGGGAAAAAGAGGACATATGGTCACCCTATTTAAAGTTATAAATTTCTCAAAAGCATTCTTTCCCAAACCATCACCATTTTACTTCCATATTTACAAAAGCAGAATTTTCCATACAATTCAGAGAAATGGGGTGGTCTTAGTATAAATGATTATGACATCAGGTTAATAAAATTGCCAAAATTGCCTTGATTTGGCTTCATTTTGATTGTTAATCAATTGTTGTGTTATTGTTTTTTGTTTGACTTCTAGAGGATGTTTTTGCACCTAGGAGTAACATAGTGTTTTTGTATGCTGTGATATTTTTTGTGGCCATAATATACTAAACCAAATTGTGTGCCATATCAATCAGTGTAGACCTTTTTCATGTATACACCATTTTTAGATTTTCATGGTTATTAAGAGATTTCCTCCCAAACTTCATTTAAATCCCAAGTATTGTAGGCCCAAATACATAATAGCATGTTGCAATACAGGCTGCTGGGGTGGAGAGATCAAAGGTCAGTATATCAGAAGCTTTCTTATGGAAAAGGTCACCTTTACGTCCAAGAGGTAACAACACCAAAAAAATCTTTTCCAAATCAGTACTACTCCAAATAAAATTAAAAATGGTGTACACTAGTACCCATTTTGACATCATGAACAAGAAAAAGAAAGAGAAAGATGACGTTAAGGAGGGGTGCCACGAATAACTGATGTGGAAACTAGATAATTAGGATTTGTATAATTGTGGATGAGACTGACTTGTCCAGCTTTGGTTAACTGTGTAGGGATTGTCTGTAAATTCTCTTTTGGAAGTTTGGAACTCCAGGTAATCAATAAATGTCAATATTTATTACCAGTCTATATTACTAATCTGTTACAGGATCTCAAACAGAAATACCTTATAGAAATTCCATAGTAAAAATAACTTACAGAAATACACAAATATGAATCCTTCAGTTGGAGCAAAAACATTTTCAACAAGTATGTTTAAGAAAGAGCTAAAAGCTGACACTTGGTTCATGCTGTCAAATCAATACTCAATTCACAGCTCAATCAAATCATCCCGAAAGCTCTGTTTGAGAGAAATTTATATTATTTAAATTCTTTATAGTAGAGCAAAATCAATTTGTAATATTCACAATCTTGACCCACAAACAGACATTTGAAAAGACATTTAAAAAAATGCATACATCTGGGCATCACCAGCACTGCACTCTGCTGTTTCCTACTTTTCAACCAGCCGAAGAGGGCCCACGTTACACCTTCCTTTGTCTCGCTCCACTGGCTCCCTGTAGCTGCCCACATCATGCATAAGGCATTGTTTGTGTTCAGAATAGGGTTGCCACCTGTCCCGGTTTTGCCGGGATTGTCCTTTTTGAGCGACTGTCCCCGAAAATTAATAATCTTTCCCGGGACACGAATTGTCACGTTTTTTTGTGAAAATATACTTCTAATTTAGAATTTCATAGTTTCAAATAAAACCTCATTTGATTTCCTTCTACTGCTATTCAGTTTTCTTCCTGGTTATGTTTATACACCTAATCCTGTGCCCGTAAACGGGTAAAAACGGGTAAAACACAGCAACGGTTGGCCATGTCTATACTTTTATTTGATTGGTAGCGGAAATACGAAAGCTTACCTTATTGCCTAGCGACTGCCCGGGCTGTTAGTCTGCCGCACGCATCCACATCCACCACCCCACCATTATTTATTTTTTTTAACTTTCTATTTATTTTGTCGGTTTTGTGAAATGGGGGGAGAGACGGACGAGGAGGACGACAAAACAAAATCGGATGAGCCACCAGCATCAAATAAAAAATGATTTACAACGTACAACTCAGACTGGTTGAAAAGAGAAAACTTTTCTGAATGGGTAAGGCCCACCCAAGGAGACCCGTTCTCCGCCACCTGTGTTTTGTGTCCAGCCAAAATTTCAGTTAAATATGAAGGAAAAACAGCACTGGAAATCATGCAATAACAAAGAAGCACCAGATTTTTGTATTAAGCAAACGCAAAAAATCTAGTCATTTTAACTTTTATGACAAAAAAAGGTTCACCAGAGGAAGACAGTATAGCAATAGCGGAGCTTTGCAGTGTATACCATGGAGTGCTTCACGGCCACAGCAAGCCTACTTACCTCTACGGATTGAGGCAATAAAGTGCAAAAAAGAGGTGAGATGTCAGTGTTAGGTTGCCCAAATTCATTAAGTTAAATAGTTGTTTATAATCTATTATAATACATCTAATCTTGTTTTCATTTCTAAAGGGAGTATACCTTTGGACATATGATTAGATTTTATAGTAGATTATAATTACTCAGTATATGTTTACACGTTAAAGTAAAAAATCTATTTCATGTAGACAGGGACAGCAGCAGACAAAGGAATCCAGAGTGAGTGCAACTGCGTCAGGACAAATATAGGTAAGAGAGAAAAAAGAGATTTTTTTCCAAAAAAAAAAAAAAAAATAGGTCCAAGTGTCCCGGTTTTTCACAAATCAAAGGTGGCAACCCTAGTTCAGAATAGCCAACTGCCTACCTGAACACTACTACAAGCATATTTTCACTATGCTCAGCTACAGAATGGTGCCTGGTGGTCCCATCACATTGTGGCACAAAATCACTATCCAGAGCTTTCTCTGCCGTTGTCCCCCAATCGTGGAATGACCTTGCACACTTCATCTGTTCTGTTGAATCCCTCACTATTTTTAAGAAACACCTGAAGACAGCTCTTCCATCACTACCACCTAAATTTCTCATGTCCTGTTTTCCTTTAAAAAAATGGTTTAGTGCACTTGTATCTGTAGCAGCTAGCTTGTACCTTGTCTGGCCAACTATTCAAACTTGGTCATACTCTTACTCTTACTCTTACTTGGTCATACTCTTACTCTTACTCTTACTTGGTCATATTCTTGGTCATACTTCTTGTGATTCCGTGTATGGCTTTCATTTGTGCTGTACTCTGCCTCATTTGTAAGTTGCTTCGGATAAAAGCATCTGCCAAATGAATATATGTAAATGTACATTTAATAAAGTACATAAATTAACTAGTTAACTAGATACTAGTTCACAAGTAATTTACTTGTTAGTAATAATTTCAATGTCTAGTGAACCAGTGATTTTCCAGTGAAATAGTAAATTACTGTTTCATTCGACTTAAGAAAGCCAAATTTCTTCTCTTTTTCTCTTTACCCTATTCATCTTCTAATCACACTTAAATTCTGTCACTTAGCAGATTCTCTTTTCCAGAGGAACATATAAAATTAGTAGATTTAATAATAAATTTACACTGTTGACATCCAGTAGACACTGTCAGGGCACAGGCACAGACTCAAGTGCAGACCAGGCAGGTACAGGTTCCAAGGGGTTTTATTTGAATCAAAAGGCAAGTTTGTAGTGGCAGTACAGACAGGGTCAAAAAACCGGGAAGGCAGTCCAAGGCAGGGCAAAAATAGAAGCAGGGATAAAACACAGAAACATGCTGGGTTAAACCAGGTAGGCAGGCAGATCAGGCAACCAAGGCAAAACGGCAGGCAGAGACAAAGTCGTGGGACAGGCGAGGTCAGCACAGAAAACTCCAAACAGAAAACACAGGCAGGACAGAGACAGGCGAAAAACACTGTAATGAACTGGCAACAAGACAGAGACAAGCAGGGTAGATATAGGGCTGGGCTGACGAGGTGATGGGAAGTAGGTGGGCAGGCTGGCAGGTGAAGGTGATCAGGTAATCATGTGGGCGGGGACAGGGCGGAGAGAGGGGCAGGACTGGAACACAAGGAAAAACAGTAAAGAAAAGCACACAATGACAGATGGGGAGAACACCAAAACAACAGCTAGGGGCCCGGAGTACTGACACTCTCATCCAGAGTGACTCCAGAAGTCAAGCACAAAGGGCATCCAGCAACACAAAACATTACACAAACAAGCAAACAATCATCAACACATGAACAAGAGCCACTGTCAAACACAAGGCTGAGACCACAACTGCACACCTGGCCGAACTTGCAAGTACAGCCAACAGGAGAGTGCCATTCCAATACAATACCAACACATATCCAGGATATCCCTGGGTTAAGGTTAGTGTAATTGTATAATAATGTAACAAATGATAAGAAATACTCCCACAGCGGCTTCCTTAGATGGGCTCCCACAGACAGACTCCCTTCTGTCTTCCTACAATGCTGAAGGAAATTTACTGAATGCATGCGTCCATATGATTGTACTGAGTATGCTAAGATAAGAAAAGATTAATAAGAATCTGAATCTTGTAACAATTGCTGCCATGACAGCAAAAAGTATTCAGAGTACACAGAGGTGGACACCATACCATGCACACAATGTATGATAGCTAGTTTAATAGCTAATGTAAGAATGTTTTCAGTCAACAAACCCTTGCTTTTAAATCTCGGTTACAAGAGTAACTTACACTTTAACATTTCCTCCAATATGTGATTTTTCCATATCTTTACACTGGGTATTTCAGAGTGTTGCAAGACTGAATAACACCAATAGAACTGGACCACTGTGATCATTTGATTGAGTCACACTTGATGATTGTTTCTGGAGCTGGTGATGTCCCTAAAGTCATCAGCACTACAGCAACTGCACCCCTTTTCACATGTGTGTACTACTGCTGTTAGATCTCATTATCTTGAAGCACCATGAAGGTATGTGCTCCTACAATTTGTATGTGTATCATAGCCATTAAAATTCCAGAAAAACAGTTCACCAGTCAGCTAAAAGATGAGTATGTGTAACACTCTTTTTCTAAAATATTTCCAAAAGAATGTCTGGTTACATGCAAGTCAGTCTTTGCAGTACTGTTATTGAGAAAAAACACATAAACAAAAACATCATTCACTGACAGAAATCAAATCTTCAGCTTTGCTTTGTTGTTCATCTTCTAAAAATTAAAAGACCTCACGTTACCTTCAATGTGTACATGTCACTGAAGTGACATCATGAGTGCACTTAAGATATGCATAAGTAGTAAGAATGGGTGTTTGAAACTGCTTGTGCGGGTTTTCTGTCTGAATTAAGTGCATCATCTGAATGATTGGTTTATTTCAGCATTAAGAGCAACAAGCATCTATAGTCATTTCAAAATTGTTTCATTATTATAATTGTTTATAACACTACAGTCAGTGCCTCTATTGCATCCTACGACAGCAAAATAAACAGACACAATTAGGCTAATTTGCTGTGTCCTGTGAAAGACAGTTGGGGTGTGTAATTTCTCTGAGAATCCATTTACTGGATCCAGGCACTTACAGGAATCTGATAAATTAAAATAATGTTTAATTATTATATACATCCACATGGCTCTAAATTTTGTGTTTGACAGTAATATGAATTTGCATACAAACTACAATGTGTGAATCTAGGGTGTGCTATTGTTGTACCTTACTTTTTACATGTGTTGTAAAGAATATTAACCAATTTGTGGGAAAAAAACAACATTACTACTATGCAATATTTTCTTTCCAAATATCAATTTACATGACATTTATTTCAAAATATAACTTGAAAATGTCTGTTTTATTTCCATAAAATCATTTTTATGGTACTGTTAAAAAGAGAAACAGATCAACAAAAACACCACCCACAAAATGGATCAGAAAGTTCTCAACCCTTGTTAAATACATACCCTCAGTGAAAAGTACAGGTGCTGAGAGATGGCTCAGTAAGTAAAGGGCCCATCTCAAGCGCACTTCAGCACTCAAAGGGGGTGCTTGTGACTGTTTTTGACAGTTTTCTTTTTTTTTTAATTCACATATCATCTCATGAATCTAGCTTCATCTAATTTGAATGAATTCCCCAAAAGTTGGGCTGTTACATTATAGCACATCATGTTTCATTAACACCAGACAGTGCACTTGCAGGAAGCTACATGCGTTAGGCTAACGCTCCTGCTCTCAACAAAATAAGCTGATATTTCACTGATGCTCCAGTGGGACCAGAAATTCATTTGTTAACATAAGCATTAATCCTCAACCCCATGGTGTTTCATTGATAATTGGAGCATTATAGTGAAGTCCACATATTACAAAGGAGGTGATTGCCCTGAATTACCTATAGCAGTGGATGTCACTTTGGCATGGAAGGTTTGACATACTGAATGTATTTTGTAGCAATTGGTACAAGTGGTTCATTGTGTCAAAAGCTAAGTTAGCTATGTAGCTGTCTTGACACAGTTTTGCTGGTCACCATGGCTATTGTGAGCTGATCAAATGGCCAGCAGAGTTCCCAAACCCAATGGGTTACTTGACAGGAATCAGCTGATTACAATGGTTAACACTGTACTCTTGATGTATCAGCTGGGGAAGTAACCAATCTGTTGATTAATCAACTATCAGTCATGAGCATGTGTGTTGATAGTAAAATCTAATCATTGACATGCCATTTTCCCCTCTAAACTGTTCAAAATAAAAGCAGACTGTTAAATATTATTATATATAGGTGATATTGTATGATATTCAAGGAGGGGTGGGGCTTTAGCTTTCCCTTTCCAATGTTTTCAGTTGAAGAGATACTATCTTGAACAGGGATAGTCTAGCCTGCTGTATGGATCAACACATTTTAAATTATCTATCTTCAGAAAGTTTAGAAGATTTAGCCAGTAGTTGGGAGCACCATGTTACTGTATGTGTGATGCAGTCCCACTTACCTGCAGTAGGGACATCCTGCAGTCCAAGTAGAATCCAGCATAGTCGTCTGAAGGACCAAGAGGGGGAAATAAACAGTAGGGCATTAGCCTTCCTGATATTTACTTTTTGTCATCTTTTTATGAGCTGTGGTTACGCTACTTTGTGAACAGCACTTACCTGGTACTTTTATCTTTGGTGGATTAGGTGAAAAACACCTGCAAGGGGAAGAGGTGGCTGTGAAGTAACTCCAAGTTTGTGACAAGTACACTTTATAGCATAGCTAATGAATCAACTGATTTGGATTCCTGGAGGCTGTGATGACATTTGACCATACTGCATCCCATGTGATTTCTTTTATTAAGCTGAACATGTATCACGGGCCCAGAGTGCAGGTAGGCCTGAAGGTTTGTGCGATTGTTCCAGTAAACAGTTATAAATAATGGATGTCCAACTACTGGATACAGGGTTGTTGGTGAGCCAATTCATTATTGAATGCGAAGTGGGAATTGTGTCCCCTGGTACTATGTGCGTAGAGCAGATCCTAGCCTCTGGTACATAAAGAAAGAGGAGACAGGGAAATTAAAAGCCAGTTGTATTTCCTGGAATCTGTGTACACCCTCTGTATTAAATACATCTCCAAATTTGTAAGTGCCTCTGTCTAAGTGGGGTATACAAAGGATTGATTCCCAGTAAGAGAGGAACAGTTGTGCAAAGCTAGTGATAGTGATAGTGCCATTTATGTTTAATAACTATGTGCCATTCTGCAACTCTCCAAATCACAGTTGTGTTAGCTATAGGACCAAACCTTGTAATGGAGTTACAGTATTTGTGGACAGACCATTAAAAATGGCCTCTATCAATGACATCAGGTTTTTCAATTGAATATTTTATGTGTGTTACAGCCAATGGAAGGGAGGCCAGAGCTGGCTGGAGGTGTGCTTCCAGAGGGTTTCAGCCACAAAGTGGAAGCCATGAGCAACAGGGAGGTCACAGCAGTGGGATGGATCGAGTCCAACAGGGAAAGTAGAGAACGTGTCAAGGAGCGCATTCCACTTTCAGGGTGGGAAACAACTAGTCCTTGATGGTGACGGTATGAGTGTGGTTCTGGAGAAGAGTGTTCCTGTGTAGTAAAAAGACTTGCAAGTTGGCAGGAAACTGGTGTCCTGAGGCAGCAAACTTGGAGCTGTGGTGACAGCTGTTCCCGAGAGGGACTCTCGAGTTTATCTTATTTATGGTGTGCCTGGCTCAGCGATATGGCACAGTTCAGACCGCCATCCCTATTTTTTTTTCTTGTGTTTACGTCAAGAAGAGTGCTTACCTTATGGTGCTTCTGGAAAGAAAGGGGGGGGGGGTTCCCATGATCAGGATGTGGAACTTGAGGAAAAGCAGCGGGAGAAAGAGCTTGGCAGTGTGCATTGTCATTTAGCTAAGCCTAGTGATTGCAACTCCTGTGATAGGAGGGCACTGGTGTAGAGCTGTGTGTGTGTGTGGGGGGGGGGGGGCGGTTAGATAATTAAGATAAGATAAGATTAAGATAATTGGAAACACGCATTCAAACACATTTTGATCTATAGACAAATTTGTTTCTTAGACAAATATAAACAATGAAATTGATGCCTATGTATGAATATCTTATCAAATATCTTATCTTATTTTTTCTCTAATTTGAAGAATCTAAAATATAAGACAGCTTTCATTTATTTAACACTTTTTTGGTCACTGCATAATTCCATTTGTATTATTTCATAGTTTTGATGTCTTTAATTTAATTCTACAATGTGGAAAATAGTAAAAATAAAGAAACAAAGGTGTGTCCAAACTTTTGACTTGTACCATATATCAGACACTTGTGTATAGTCAGTTTAGAACTGGTTATCTGTCAATTCCTGATTTAAGCATTAAACAACAAGTATATAATCAGGTTGTTAATGGAAGTTAATGCTATTATGTTATTGAGAAGTCGAAAGAAACATGTACAGTACTAGTCAGGGAAGGGGTGGACAGCCATATATCCACTGGCTAAGTCTTATTTTGCCTGGAGGGTTTCATGGAAGATTTAGAAGAGATTGATGTGGTTGGGGTAAAATATGCTAGCCACAGAGACTGGAAAAAGCAAGCTCAATACAATGCACTGAATACGCATGGCTCAGTTGCTGAAACGCCTTCCGTCAGAGTGTTTTTGTCTGTTCTACATAAACTATTCCAACACCTTAATTTTTGCATCACAAGCTACTGCTGTTGCTAAAGAAGTTACCATTCACATAATTCTAGGGGACAGTTTATGTGGATTTGCTAAGTTCATGGTCATTGCTGCTACAAAATTTAAATATCCAGATGAAAATGTGGGGGAAGCAGCATCATGGCACTTCACCATGAACCCTAAAGCAGCTGGTGAGACAAATTTTAAATGTTAAATTTAAGAAACATATTACATAATAATATTATATTATTCAAATATGTAAAAGGTTTTGTATCCCCTTTTAATGTTACTCATGAAAGAGTAACAGAAATAGTTCATGAGAACAGTGGTGTCTAAGTTGGCTGTGTTAAAAAGGGGAAAAATTGAGTCTCTGCAAGCCTCTTACAAGGGAAGGAAGAAGGCACACGTCATCACTAGATGGTGCTTCCAAGGTGAGCTGCAGAATCTTGAGCTCTCAGCCCAGGACTCATGTTGGATATATATTAGATTATTTAAAATAGATTTTTATACACCGATTACCCCACAGGTGGGTCACAGGAGATTTTATTTGGGTTGCCAAATTTGCAGAATTTCTTCCATGGCCAACCTATCACACCCTTTCGCGCGTACAATCACACTGGTGTGATTAGCCGTTTATCGCGTATGCTAAAACCGGTGCGATTAGAAAACTAGATTGGAAAAATTCTAGCTAATTTTAGCTTTGAGGAAACAGCGATTTAACATTAAAAAATTTAGCAAATGCGGCGGTGAAAACTATGGGAAGCTTAATAACGCTGATGAAAACATAACGAACCATAACATGCGTGCTACATAGCATAAAATAAGTTATGTGCGAGAGGGTTAGCCAGGTAAATAGCATATAATGTGCCTAATGAGATTTGACGTGGAACAGACCTGATGTGGTTAACAAATTGATTATTGACTGTTCGAATTGATTGATTGTTTGAATAGCAGCACACGTGTTCTGATAATGAGCATGAGCATTTCAGAAAACTTTCAACAAGAAACATGTTTTTGATAACTCTGCCTAAATACATTTATTTGGTCTCATTTATAAAGTATTTACCATATGCATATGTTTTCAATAACACGTGCATAAAACGAAGTTGTGAAATGGCAGTAAAAATGATCAGGAACGTTCATTTATGCACAAATCTGCTCTTCTCACGATTTATAGATAAGGCCTATTGTGAATTGGGTCGTGATGGTTTGTCATTTTTAAAAAATGGGTCCCCAGAAAAAAAGTTTGGGAAACACTGCTCTATTTCATGCAGATTACACAGATTACACTTACTGATTACACAGAATGACCTTGAATGTCTATGGGGTCAATTAAGGTCACACCAGATGCTGCCAAACCTGTGTGGAAATATGTCAGTGTAAAAACTGCTGCAACAACCATACACAATGCAGAAACAACTGGATGAATTCAGTATCCGGTCCACCAACAACTATATTCTCCTTAATGAAAAGAAATGTGTGGTGATGCATATCACTTTCAGCAGAAACCCAAATCCTGCACCACCTCTTTTCAATAAAAACCACCCCGTCAGTGTATACAGATGCCAGCCTTAGCAGGTTTGGAGCAATGCTCTTACACAGCTGTGAAACAGTGAAAAAATACACCAGCTAAAACATGTACTTATCACACTCAAATAACTAGAAGTACAGCTCTTGGAGCACTTGGAGTTGAATGACTGGAGGCCAAAATGTCAGAAAAGAGAGGGCAACCACTCCAGAAATTGTGGTTTCCAACCATTTCCGGCTCGTTCAGGAAGAGGAACTGGGGGGTTGCAGTTTTGATAGTAGAGCACTGATGAATCTTGGGGTCCCTTGGAGGGCACATCCAGTAAGAAAAGATAGATAGTGGTAGCAGGGGACTCAGTCATTAAAGGTATAGATAGCATACTGTACACACATGAAAAGAAGTCCAAAATGGTGGGTTGCATCCCTAGTAACCAGGTTGGAGAACTTCCAGAGTATGTGGACAGACACCTGGCCAGGGTGGGGCTGGATCCAGTAGTCATGGTTCACACAGGAAATATACTCACATAGATAAGGGGAGGTTTGAGCTTCTGCATGACAAATATGTTGATTTAGCGACAAATAGTGCAATTAGAGCATCCCAGTTGTCTTGTTAGCCCAGGTAAGCAGTAATTTGTATGTACAATTAATATATGACTACAACTCTGGTTTAGGAAAGATAAATTCAGTGTCAGGAACGGGGATCGGGACACAAGCGCGGACCACCGAGTAAACGAAACCAAGCGTTTAATGAAAGTCGTAAGGCAGTTCGTAGTGCAGGGGCAGGCAGGGTTCAAAAACACGGGAAGGCAGTCCGGGGGCAGATCCAGGATCGGGAGTCGGTGCAGGCGGAGTCGGAAACCAGGAGGGCAGAACAGGCAGACGGGACCAAAACGGCAGGCGAAGGACGAAGTCGAAAAAACAGGCAGGATTCCAAAAACAGCGATCAGGCGTCAGGTTACTAGAGCGGGGACGAGACAGGACAAACTCACTGTAACGAACTAGCAACAAGACAGAGACACGCAGGGAAGATATAGGGCTGGGGTAACGAGGAGATGGGAAGCAGGTGAGCAGGCAGGCAGGTGCAGGCAATCAGGTGGGCGGAGACAGGGCGGAGAGCGGGGCAGGGCTAGAACACAAGGAAAACAAAGGCACATGGACAGGGAAAACAAAAACACTGCGGCTTAAGGGGGCGGAGCCCTGACAGTACCCCCCCCCCCTACGGACGCCACCGGGCGTCACAGCGGGTTCGCCAGGGTGTCGGCGGTGGAAGTCCCGGATCAGGGACGGGTCCAGGATGTCCCTAGCCGGAACCCAGCTCCTCTCCTCGGGACCGTAACCCTCCCAGTCCACCAGATACTGCCGACCGCGCCCCCGACGCCGAACCTTAAGCAGGCGGCGCACGGTGTGAGCCACCGCTCCGTCGATCAGGCGGGGCGGCGGAGGAGCCCGGGGAACAGGGCAGAGAGGACTGCGGGCGACGGGCTTAACCTTGGAGACGTGGAAGGTGGGGTGGACACGGCGAAGAGAGAGCGGGAGCTTAAGCCGGACCGCCGTGGGGCTGATCACCTTGACGATGGGAAAAGGACCGATGAAGCGGGGAGCCAGCTTGCGGGAGTCTACCTTGAGGGGGAGGTCCCGAGTGGAGAGCCACACCCGCTGACCCTGGCGATAGCGGGGTGCCTGGGAGCGGTGGCGGTCAGCAAACCGCTTAGCCCGAGCCGAGGAGCGGAGCAGAGCCGTGCGCGCGCGTCTCCAGGTGCGACGGCAGCGCTGCACAAACGCCGTTGCTGAGGGGACCCCCACCTCCTCCTCCTGGGCCGGGAATAGGGGAGGTTGATAGCCCACACAGCACTGGAAGGGCGACAGCCCCGTGGAAGCAGAGGGGAGGGAGTTGACGGCGTATTCGACCCAGGGGAGGTGCTGGCTCCATGCCGACGGCTCCCGAGACGTCAAACACCGTAGTACCGTCTCCAGCTGCTGGTTGGCCCGCTCGGTCTGGCCGTTGGACTGGGGGTGAAAACCAGAAGACAGACTGACGGTGGCCCCCAGTAACCTGCAAAATGCCTTCCAAAAGTTGGACGTAAATTGGGGTCCTCGGTCGGACACCACGTCAGAGGGTAGACCGTGCAGCCGGAATACCTGGCTGATGAGTAGCTGAGCGGTCTCCCTGGCGGAGGGCAGTTTGGATAAGGGGACGAAGTGCACAGCTTTAGAAAACCGGTCCACGACGGTGAGGATAGCGGTGTTACCGTCAGATGGTGGCAGACCGGTGACGAAGTCCAGGGCGATGTGGGACCAGGGCCGTCTGGGAACAGGCAAGGGTTGCAGCAGACCGGCGGGGGGTCGGGTGGAGGTCTTGCTCTGGGCGCAGACCGAGCAGGCGGCGGTGAACTTCCGAATGTCCTCCGTCATTGTGGGCCACCAAAACCGCTGGCCGATGAACGCCGCTGTGCGCCGGGCTCCGGGGTGGCCCGCGAGCCTCGATGAATGCCCCCACTGCAGAACCTGCGAACGGACAGACTGGGGAACAAACAGGCGGTTAGGGGGACAGGAGCTGGGGCCCGGTTCGTTCTGGAGGGCGGTGCGGACGGCGGTCTCGACGTCCCACAGCGCCGCTGCGACAACGCATCGGGCAGGCAGGACTGTGCTGGGTTCCTGGGAGTCCTCGGCAGGGGCGTGCTGGCGCGAGAGGGCGTCAGGTTTACCGTTCTTAGAGCCTGGTCGATATGACAGTGTGAAATTAAAACGGGAGAAGAAGAGAGACCAGCGGGCTTGTCGGGGATTGAGGCGTTTGGCTGATCGGACGTACTCGAGGTTCTTGTGATCAGTCCACACCAAGAATGGAACACTCGCCCCCTCCAGCCAGTGCCTCCACTCCTCGAGCGCCAGCTTGATAGCTAGCAACTCCCGGTCGCCGATGTCGTAGTTGCGCTCGGTGGGCGTAAGGCGGTGAGAAAAGTAGGCGCAGGGGTGGAGCTTGTTGTCGGCGGACGATCGCTGAGACAGGATCGCCCCCACTCCCACGTCCGAAGCATCCACCTCCACCACGTACTGACGAGCGGGATCGGGCTGGGTGAGGACAGGCGCCGAGGTGAAACGAGCCTTCAAGTTGCGGAATGCCTCCTGGGCAGCCGGAGCCCAGGTGAACGCTCTGCTGACAGACGTCAGGGCGGTGAGGGGAGCCGCTACCGTGCCGTAGTTGCGAATGAAGCGACGGTAGAAGTTCGCGAAACCCAGGAATCGCTGCAGCTCCCTGCGGGAAGTGGGGCGAGGCCACTCCTCGACGGCGCGGACCTTCTGCCGGTCCATGCGGATACTTCCAGCCGTGATCACGAAACCCAGGAAGGAAGTGGTGTGCTGATGGAAGGCGCACTTCTCCGCTTTCACGTACAGGTGATTTTCGAGCAGGCGCTGCAGAACGCGGCGGACGTGCTGTACATGCTCAGGCAGGGAGCGAGAGAAGATCAGGATATCGTCGAGGTACACGAACACAAACTGGTTGAGCATATCTCGGAGGACGTCGTTCACCAAGGACTGGAACACGGCTGGGGAATTCGTCAGACCGAACGGCATGACCAGATATTCATAGTGCCCCGAGGGGGTGTTGAACGCCGTCTTCCACTCGTCCCCCTCGCGGATCCTGACCAGGTGGTAGGCATTACGGAGGTCGAGTCTCGTGAAGACGGTAGCGCCCTGCAGCGACTCGAAGGCAGACGACAGAAGAGGCAGGGGGTAGCGGTTCTTGATGGTGATGGCGTTGAGGCCCCGGTAATCGATGCAGGGACGGAGGGAGCCGTCCTTCTTCCCTACGAAGAAGAATCCGGCCCCCGCAGGAGAGGAGGAGGGGCGAATGAGACCGGCCGCGAGAGACTCCCGGATGTATTTATTCATGGCCTCGGTCTCTGGTGGCGATAAAGAAAACAGTCGCCCCCGAGGGGGGGACGAGCCGGGCAGCAGGTCGATGGCGCAATCATACGGGCGATGAGGAGGCAACGAGGTGGCGCGGGACTTGCTGAAGACAAGTTTCAGGTCCATATATTCGGGCGGCAGCGCCGACAGGTCCGGGAAGTCCTCGGGAGCGGAAGCGATCGACGACACCGGGGTAACGGCATCCCGAAGGCAGTGGGAGTGGCAAAAGGGGCTCCAGCCCAGGATTCGGTTGCCCTCCCAGTCGATATGGGGGTTGTGTCGCGCCAACCAGGGGCGACCCAGGACCACGGCGGCTTGCGGGGAGCGGATGACGTTGAGAACAATCTCCTCGCGGTGGTTGCCCGAGACGAGGAAGTCGACCGGGGGAGTGGCGTGGGTCACGCGAACCAGGGGAGCCCCGGTGATCGCGTGGGCTTCCAACGGCGAGTGCAGGGGAACGCGGGGCAGGCGCAGCTGGGTTGCCAGGTTGGCGTCGATAAAACTGCCATCCGCCCCGGAGTCAATCAGGACGGAGACAGCGTGGCTCTGACCTCCGACGAGCAGGGTGGCTGAAAATAGAGGAAGGGTCTGGGGAGAGTGACGCAGGGGGGTTACACTCACCTGCAATCCCCCCGCTGCGGGTGACCGCTGGCCCTTGGTCGGGCAGTTCGCCACAAAATGGCCGGGCTGCCCGCAGTATAGGCAGGACTGGGTGCTGATTCGCCGTTGTCGCTCCGCGGGAGACAGGCGGGTGCGGTCGACCTGCATCGGTTCGGAGGTTCCCGGGGATGGTGGTGCAGGGCTTCTGGCCGGCATCGGGAGGGGTTGTTCACGGACGGAACCGGGCAGGCTGCTGGACGCTCTCTCCCTGCGTCTCTGCGAAAGGCGCTGGTCTACGCGGATGGCCAGGTCCACCAAGGCCTCGAAGCTGGCCGGCAGCTCCCGAGTAGCCAGCTCGTCCTTGATGGACTCCGCGAGACCGTGAAGGAAGGCGTCCAGCTGGGCCTCCGCGTTCCACCCGCTGGTGGCAGCCAGGGTGCGGAAGTCAATCGCGTAGTCCGACACCGAGCGACGTCCCTGGCGAATCTGCAGCATTTCTCTTGCTGCCTCGCGGCCCTGCCTGGAACGGTCAAACACCCTTCTCATCTCATCGGCGAATTCGGCATATGAGTTGCAGAAGGGAGCGCCGGCGTCCCAGACAGCAGTACCCCACTCCCTCGCTCGTCCGGTCAGCAAGGTAATGACGTAGGCGATCCTCGCCCGGTCTGTGGGGAAGGTGGAGGGTTGCAGCTCGAATATCAGGGAACACTGCGAGAGAAACGAGCGACAGGTTCCCGGGTCCCCCGCGTACGACTCGGGGGGTGGCAGCCGAGGCTCCCGGCCGGGAGGCGCTGGCGGAGCCGGTGGGTAGACAGCCGCTGGCGGAAAAGGTCGGCTCTCCTGGCCGAGCTGCAATCGGTGCAGCCGCGCAGAGACCTCAGCGAGGCTGGTGGCGAAACCCTCCAGGGACCGGCCGATGGAATCCAGCTGGTTCTGGTGTCCGCCCAATAGAGCACCCTGGAGCTCTAGGGCCGTCCTCAGCTGAGGTAGGTCCGCTGGGTCCATTTGGCTAGTTCGTTCTGTCAGGAACGGGGATCGGGACACAAGCGCGGACCACCGAGTAAACGAAACCAAGCGTTTAATGAAAGTCGTAAGGCAGTTCGTAGTGCAGGGGCAGGCAGGGTTCAAAAACACGGGAAGGCAGTCCGGGGGCAGATCCAGGATCGGGAGTCGGTGCAGGCGGAGTCGGAAACCAGGAGGGCAGAACAGGCAGACGGGACCAAAACGGCAGGCGAAGGACGAAGTCGAAAAAACAGGCAGGATTCCAAAAACAGCGATCAGGCGTCAGGTTACTAGAGCGGGGACGAGACAGGACAAACTCACTGTAACGAACTAGCAACAAGACAGAGACACGCAGGGAAGATATAGGGCTGGGGTAACGAGGAGATGGGAAGCAGGTGAGCAGGCAGGCAGGTGCAGGCAATCAGGTGGGCGGAGACAGGGCGGAGAGCGGGGCAGGGCTAGAACACAAGGAAAACAAAGGCACATGGACAGGGAAAACAAAAACACTGCGGCTTAAGGGGGCGGAGCCCTGACATTCAGGGGGAACTGGGGCTTCTTTTGCGATGAATTGCATAAAACTGTGCAAATTGTGCTTTTTGTACAAATGGGACAGGTTACACTTGAACCAGAGGGGCACAGATGCAGTGGGCCAGCATATATGTACAGTATAGTAAGCTGAGGAATTCATAACTACGACATTGGGTCACCGAGAAGTTAAATAGGGTTAAAATGAGTGAAATACAGACCAGAAGATGCCAGGAATAGTCCTAACAATAGCAGCGAGGGCATCTCTAACAAACAGCATAATTTGTTGGAGTCTCGATGTGTGGGGATGGGGGAAACAGGGAGAAAAGCACAGTCCAGGTAATGTGCAACTCATGCTACAGAGTGGAACGACTGCATGATCTTGGGCATAAGGTATGTAGAAAAGTGCGAAAGAGGAACTGCGGGAGCCCTGAGCATAAAGGAAAACCTTGGTGCACAATGAAATGCAGGAAGTGATTCCCTAAATCCCAGCAAAAATATATTCATTACATTTTGGGGGGAAAAACTAGAAGACTCTAAAAATGGGAATATGTTTTCAGACATAAAGCTCACGTCAGCATGTAGACAATTTGAGCAGGATTTTTGGATGCTCTAAATGATTGTTTTTAGCAGTTTTTCACCTTTATGTACCCTATTTTGGAATCACCACTTATGTAGTAGGCCTGTCACACCACTACGACCTCCTGCAGTAATTGTTGAAGGTGTGGTGAAGCAAAACAAAAAGGGTCTTTGGTACGGATTCCTTCTACAGTAAAGGTAAATAAAATCAGCTCAGTTTAATTAAATGTCTTACCCAAATTCTACCAAGTAAGTGCACAGCAATAAATTCATAGGTGACCCGTGCTGGCTAAGTATCGCAGCTAGCAATCTGTGCACTGTTCCAGTTATGTCACTTCTGAAGGCAAATGCTGGAGGCAGTGAACACACTTTGTTTTACTTTACTTTAACAATTTTCCTTCCTAAATGCAAAATAATGCAGCTTATTTTGGAAATGACAATTTACTTATTTTAAGCAAAGCGACTTAAGTAAAATGAGAATGTTTTTCAAGTATTAGTGATATTGGGAAGTACTTTCACTTTTGTTGTCTCATGCCCCCTCAATTTGAGAAATTCCACAAATTTATACTCGGATCCACAAAGAAATAGAAACTGCGCACTTAATGTTTTTAGTCTTTGTCCCCTTAGAGAGTAGAGGCTTTTTTACTGCAACTCTTCTGTTGCAGTCCTGATTTCAAGAGATTTTTTAGTGTGGATGGACTGACAATGATACCCAACTTCTGTTGATTCAATGCTTGTCTTTCAATATATTCTGTAAGGATTTTTATCTTCGAGTACTGCTCAACCTTGTAAGATGGCTTTTTGGTTTAATAGTCCTGGTTTTGTAAATAGCAGATTATGCTTCTGCATATATGTTTCAAATACCTCACAAAGAGATGATGTGAGAAATTTTACACAATTCTTTTCTTTCTGTATTGACTCAAATCCATAGCGATCTGTTTTTATCCATAACAGATGTCTGTATTTTATGTCCTGAATGTATCTAAGACTTTTGCACAACAGTGTACCAGCACGTGCTACAATGTCTATAACAGTGCAATCTGTGCTGCTGTACAAGGGATAAAATTAAGTTTTTCTTTATGTGCATTTGGTCAATTGTGAGGTATGATCTTATTTGAGTATAACACATGTGACACATGTGGCTACTGTGCCAGGTGGTTGTTAGATAAGGTGTGCACACACACACACAGAAGGACTACAAGTTGAAAATGTATTTATACAAGAGTATGTGTGTGGCATCTGTGTGTGGTGGGGTTCAGCCTTGTGCCTGAACCCCACCATACATGATGTGTTTAAAGTCTTCTCACATAGGGGCCAATTTAGGCTTGAGTTATGTGTGCATAAGCCCCACTTAAATATTTCTGCGTAGAGCTATGTGCCTCTCTTACTTCTAAGAACATTGAGATATGGGCTGCTTAAGATTCTGAGTGGAAAATTTAGGTTTGGGGTAGAGTTTGTCCAACTTGAGTGCGTGTTCCTCAAAATAAGGGTGTGTCTCTTTATTTCCCAAGATATGCATGTCCTGAACTGACATGTACATCTCTATTGTCTCTGCATCCTTCCACCCAGGCAAAAGATAAATAAATTGTTCACCTGCAGTGGCCATCCTGTGTAACCACAACATTGTTTGTGACAAGACAGGAAAAGTGCAATGGAAAAAAAAGTTTCCATTTGACATATTTAATTTTACAGTTGAATCAATTCACCCCGTTTGGTAACCCTGCATAATTAGTCTATCAATGAAATGTTGAACATTTACTTGAAACACTACATAATATTTGCTCTGTCATCTGTAACTTGGAAGTGCGAGCTGCAAGACACATTCCTTAATGAATGTTAGACTCAACCAGTGTACTAAATTAATTTGGCTTGCATAACAAATACACATAAATAAAGACCCCTGTCATATGGTGCACTATAAGAACACATGCCCATACTACCTAGTACTATGTATGTACAATGTGTTCCTGAGGTTAGTAAAATGTCAGGTTTTCTCTGAAAACAAAAGCTAGCTGGTTAGCACAAAAGGAAATAATTTTATTGGAACACACTGCACTATAACACTGTCATTTGACAGGGGAGATTGGCATGGAAATTCAGATGTTAACAATGACATTCTCTATGTGGTAGAGAATTCTCTATATGTCTAAGTGGTAGCTAGTTCCAGACAGCGCAGTGTATGTATGACTATACAACTGATACTTTACACATATTAATATGTTCTATAAAATATAACTGAAATTACTGATACATATGATATAAATTACAATATACAATAATAAAGACCTTTCAAAATGGTTCAAATGATCCATAACAATGACGCTCATATTTATATAAAAAAGACAAAATAATTGCATTACTTCGTTATACTACTACATTTAAATCAATCATCTGCATATATACAGTATATATCCAACAGTATTATGCCAAAAGGCAATTTCACTGTGTCCTCAGGCAACCTAGCTATAGCCAACTGCTATTAGTGACACAGATGCAACTCATTTATACATTCAAACCTGTGCAAATAACACAAAAGAAATACATAGCTGTGTGATGGCTGTACATCTTGTTTGTTTATCAAAAAAGAATATACATTCAAACAAAGATAGCCAGCTAGCTCATGAACTGGCTTAATCATTTTACCTCAGAATACTAATATTTGAAATAATACACATTGTGGACCTCCACAGAAAAAGCACAATTTACATAGTATGTGACTGGTATTGTTACAAATGATCATTTAGAAATATATTGTTTTGTAAGATCAGATTGTCAGATCAACCAACACTACATTTCCCAACTGGAACATGCCGTTGACTTAGCCTTCAGTACAAAACAAACAAACAGGAAGCGGACTCTAAGGGGCGTGCATTTTGGCATCTTGCTTTTTACAACGGTTCTTCGACTAACGTAGTAGGCCATGATTTTATTTCTTTATGTAGGAAAGCACCCAGCAGAATGGATAGTGGCCCTGCAGCTTTAACCCGCCAAAGTAGAAATCTGCCCGTTCTGTCGGGCCGGCTTTTGTTAATTTCGGGCCCTGCAATAAACTCACTATATTAATCTTTATTTTCATTTTGGCTCGTTGATGTATTTTAATTATTATTTGGAAAAATATCACACACAAATGGGGTGTTCCTGTATTTGAGCTCCGTGTTGTTCAATGTATGCAGAGATGTCTCTATATTAGGGGCCAGTGGGGCCCGGCCCCACCACTAGTTGACGGTATTGAGTTCTTTCATTGAGTTTCTTATCTCTCAGGCAGAGCACTTCAATGAGTAAAATTCACTCTGAATAACTCAACCTTTTATAAATATTATCCGTCATATCTCTTTTAAAATGCACTCAAAGAAATAAAAATTGTTTGTGCAATGTACTGTACCCTAAGGCACTTGATGCTGGCAAGTATCTATCAGTGGGGCCGGCCCCACAGCCCATGGCCCTGACACTATGACAGGGAGCCCCTTCTGCGCATGTCATAACGGATTTTCTATGTAGGCCTGTGGGGCCCAATTGTCTCAGCCCTACGTTTGGTAATGCCCACATAAAGGTCAAGTGCAGGGCGCAGAAATCATATCTATGTGTCAATTGGCTATCTAGCTGTAGATCTTCTCCTAATGATCTGTCAATTGGCTAGCTAGCTGTAGACCTTCTCCTGACTGTAGCTGTAGCAGCTGTCTCCTTACGATTGCGTTAGACTCTCATAGTAGCCTAGCTGCAGCAGTCCGTAGCTGTAACTTTTGAAATAGCCTATCACCATGAACGAGGTTGAAAACCTCTTGGCCGCCAAATTCAGTCCTCTGCCTTTTGAATAGAAGCTGGCGATCAAAAGGTTGGGACCCCACCAGCGAGAAAATATCACCCAAGGAGGAAAGGATAAAAGCTGCAGTTTTAATCCGGAGTGGTTCCAGAAGAAACCATGGCTAACAGTTAGCATTTTGAAAAAATCACTCTTCTGCTTTCCTTGCCTTCTTTTTGGGGGTGAGACAACATGGACCACAACTGGCTTTAAGGATTGGAACGGCTGGCAAAACATGAAAGCTGCGGAAATCATATTAATAACGCGATCAAGTTGGACTTGCTTGGGAGGGCAAACCTTGCTGCTCAGATTGATACAGCCCATAGCTGGTCATTGAACACCACAGTTCCTTTTCAAGTAGTGAGGTGAGTCAATAATTGCACTTTATGGCTGTGTGCTCAGCTTGAACAGTGTTGGCTATCTATTGCATTAGCCTCCCCGTTTGGTAATGCATGATTTACGGTATTACATGCATAAAACATTGTAGGCTACACAAGATTAATAGGTACAGTAAATAAGTACACAATATTACTTTAAACTTGTACACTAAATTAGTATGTTTGTTGTCCATAGTGTGTCCATCGCATTTTAAAGACATCCTGTTTAATTTAGCCTATGTGTAAGGTCAACGATTGCATTGCAAAAGAGATTGTTTGGTGATGTACAGTATGTGGCCAAGGTTCTGAAAAAGCTGAGCTGGGATTCCAAGCGGAATCTCAGCTGCACAGAGGCCGGAGCAAGTGACGTAGTACAAGGACTATGTGGAATTTAAATAGTCCTCACAAAGGGAAGTCGGACATTGGGTAGCACGTTAATGAATGTTCCTCCTGAACTTACGTTTGAACATAATTTATTTGAAATGATAGGCCCATCTGCGCTCCCCCGGTAGGCTACTTTCTTGTATTTTGCAGGTGAGCAGCTAGGCATGATAGTGTGTTATAAGGGTTTCATCACTGTGTAAAACTAACAAGATTGAGGCTCACAGTCGTCACTGATAGGCTTGACAAGCTAATTGGTGCCCCACCATTTCTATGCCAAAGACGCCACAGGGTGTATGTAAGTAACTTGCGCCCTGGAGGTGGGACAAAGGCTCTTTTAAAGATATGGTGCAGGCGTCCTAATCAGCCAGTGTCACACCGTCTGCTCATTAGAAGTATTTCCAGCACCTGTGCACTTTGCAGTATGTGCATTTGTGCTGGTTAATTTCAAAAATGATTCAAACATGCCCTTTTGATGTCAATGCCAGGAGTTTGCATTTCATAACTGTCTTACCGCTGCTTAAATTGGACCCATTGGCTGAGGCAATCAAGGACTCCCTTCAATTTTTTCATTTCAACACGAAAAAATGTCAAGCTAGCTAGCATGCCTTTTTTTGAAACCTGAACTGGCATTCCAGCATCCAATTTTTCCCAACACAGTGAGCAGCAGGGTCAATTGAGAAATTTATATCTAAATTAGTGGAATTTTGCACACATTGTTCTTTCTTTTGAAAGCAGAAGATATGTTGCAAATTATGCTAGATATTTTTTCTGTTGATTTCCGCATTTTATTTTAACAAATAATGAAAAGAACAAGTTAACATGACACTCAAAATCAAATCAAATCAAATAATAAAAAAAAATTCAAACCATCACTAGTAATGCATGCTAAAAACAGTGAGTCAATCTCTTCCATGAGACAGGAATGAATAGACAGTAAACCTATCACATATAGTGAGTAGTGATTTACAACCCTTTCCCCAGGTACACTGTTTAGCTTGCTCATAGGGGTGTTTATTTTTTGTTGATTCAGAGCATTTCCTGTCAACCCCCAGCGGGCACAGTAAAAGAACTTAAAAAAAAAACAGAATATATACAAACTACATATTGTATTATAAGCAGAGGCATAATGCTTCCATAGGAGGCATGTGAGGTCATTAATAGACACTTCCTTATTTTCTAGAATTGTAAAATCATTTTCACAAAAATGAAGTGGTAATTTAAAAGATGGTTATATTCATGTTTCTGCTGACTGAAAATACCTGTAAGTGTTGTATAAAATAAAGCACAAGTATTGTTTTTCCTACAAGTGTCAGAAAGGTACCATTACATGGATTATTTTCTATAGAAATAAGTCATTATCCCACAAGAAATACACACACACACACATATATATATATATATAATATGAAATATAGTTTCCTATGAAAGTATTCATAGGAAAGTTTCAAGGCCTGGAAAACAGTTAATTCTCTAGATCAATAATAAATGAGTTTCATTGAAAGCATTGTCCCATTGTCTGATTGAAGCTCAAAACAGTGGTTGACTTTAAGGTTTTCTGTCAGTATCTTTCTTTGTTGATGTCTTAGCCAGTGAAAAAAATCCATATATCCTTGTGGGACATTGCACAGAATCAGCCAGGCAAGTTTTGTGGTGTGTTGGTGCCATGGTTAAATTTGTGGGGTGCATTACTCTAGTCAATTTTCAGCCTCAAAGTGATTCTTGATTTAAGCTCTCCAAATTGAGTGTTCATTTTAGTATAGATTTCCCATGCAGTTGTTTGGCATTTGCATACTGAGGTGCCTGTGTCTCCTGGGTGATGCCAGTGAGACCTCTATTTCAATGTTAACATTTGCTGTGTACAAATTGAAATTTATTTTGGCTCAGTGAAGATTGCCTGCTTGTCAGATGAAGATTTCTATTACATTTCTGACTTTTCATTTCCACAACTTTCTTGTCATGGGGGAATAGCACTTTGCCCCTTGGCCCCCTGCTACATTTGAATATAAAAGGGTAACAGATACGCCATCACAAAAATCAGAATGAATTTGGCAACATCCTTACAAATACAATCACCTTAGACCATCTTGTGTTTGTGGCATATCAGAAAATCCAACCCTCTAGAAAACCCTTTTGAAGGATAGAACTTCTTACACTATATTCTGTCATTATGTCTGAAAACTAAACAAGTTCTGTACACCATATATTTTTTTTGAAAATTAAATTTTTGTGTAGCAAAACACAGCAGGCTGCAGATGGATGAACCATTCAGAAAGGGGCAGATGTGACATGCCAGAAACAGGATATTCAGAATGTGAAATATGGTTATATGTAATCATTTATATATTTATGAGTCAATTTCTTTGATGACTTGAAACCATTTCTATTAAGTATGCAGTTGTGGTCATTATTTGCAAGTTATATTTTACATATTTGTAAGGAAAGAAATATATGATACATGAGGCCACTTAGCTTTACAGATTCCTCTCATTTGCTATTATTCTTCGCAGAACATTTAGCGAGAGTACCTTTGAATGTTGTAACCTATATTTGGTTTATAAGACTATAAGTACCTGGAGAAGTGTGTTTGCCTCTCACCTCCTTTTTTTCTCCATTTAAAGTCATTGTAGTTATGGTTGTAAATTTTCACGCAACAGTGAATATACACTGCAAAACCCAACACTAGAAGGGTAGCATTTGTCAAATTGTAGTCTGCAGGTGAAAGCACTTTATTTAAGACATTAATATTGTAACAGCATAAAATACAAGAACCTACTATGTTAAGTGGCAAATAACTGTCTAGCGATTTTTGCTGGTCCCTTACACACAATGTTTGCTTGTTAGCAGGAAGAGAATAATAACTTTGGAAGAGAAAGTGATGCAGCGGTGTAATTTTAGCAAAAGATAGGTTATGGCATAATGACAACATACATCATAATTACAAAGAAACACATGTTTTTTTGCAGTGAAACTACATTTCACCTTATAACAAAACTTGTGAAACTTGTGAAAACCCCATTAAAAAGTGACAATTCCCATGACCCTATACTCTACGAGGCTTCTCATTAGGCCTCATTACCCCGATAACAGCAGCTCAATACCGCTTTTCATTAGCTAACACTGCTTTTATCTCAACATGGACAAATATGTTAGCATACCTAAATATTTTTGACATACACTACTAATAAATCATGTTCGTATACTATACCCACACTCTGAAGAACCTTGAAATTTATTGTGGTGGTGACAGGTGTCTGATTGGGAGGTTTGGCAGAAATAACCATTCTGGGTTGAATGTGTCAGGAGCTAGGGTATGACATCTGTTATAGCCTGCTATACATAAATGATGCCAAGTAATGATAGCCACAAACTCTTTGAATATTAGGTAACTAGCTACTTGAATATGTGAACACTTCAACCAAGCTAGCTAACTTCCTAAACTAATGAGAATTGCTTTGAAATGTCTGTAATGCTTTGTTAAGCACTTTGGGTTGAAAGTGTTATAAAGGTTCTTTGTAAATAAAGTTTATTGTTATCATGAAAACATAATCAGCTAGCTAAATTAAGTGTTTCCTGCATTCATTCATAATTTATTCATTTTTCAGGGAAGGTATCTTATCTGCAGGATGCCACAAATCCTGACTGAGCCCCTTCACTTAAGCTGGGGGTAGAATTCAACATTATTAAAGGCAGGTAGAGAAATTCCTTTGTAAATAGGGATCTTATAGCAAAGCTGTGCTTATGATGTCTGGATCAGTAACAGCAGGGAGATCACAATGAGCAGAAACAATCATTGTCTTTTTCAGGATATGCAGACCAGGATGTACAGTACTGTACATATTCTGATTTAATGACTGTTTGGTTGACAACGCATTTTATATGCGTTTAATTTCCCCTGCTTATAATTTCCCCTGCTTATAATCTCTGACCCAATTTTCTGACCCATTTCAGGGCCACAAGTAGACATTGACATCTGTAAATACTATCAATGCAAACATGAAAAGTGTAGTTAAATAGTGAAACAGTCACTTATTTATGATGACCTTTCAAGTAATGCAATTTGTATGGTAGCCAGCATATAAGCTTGGTAAAAAAAAATTAGTTAAAGAGTACCCCTAAAGCTGGGTATGTGTTTAATCTGTTTGGTGGTTCATTACAGCTTTTTAACCTCCTTTAGAATGAAATGTCACCAGTAACTTTCTTAAAAGCACAATTACTGTTTTGTTTTTCGTTTCTCTCCTGCATCACTAGACCAAGTCAATAAATTGATTACGTCCTCTGAAATATCAACTTGTCTGCTGGAATTAATACCTACTTCTTATTGTGGGAGTTACTTCTGTATATTCCAGCCAAGTTATCATCACCCTGGAAAACACCACACTGTCAGCTTCCCAGACTGTCAAGATCCTTGGAATGACACTTGATAGTGATCCGACATACATAGACCACACAACAACAGTCAGCAGGACCTGCAGATTTTTCATTTACAACATCAGAAGAATTTGCCTATTCCTCACCAACTTTGCAACCCAACTCCTGGTTCAAGCCCTGGTTCTCTCCCACCTAGACTACTGCAACCCGCTCCTAGCTGCCCTCCCTGTGTGTGCAATCAAACCCCTGCACCTTATACAGAATGCTGTCTCTCGATTGGTCCAAAAGGTCCCAAAATTCTCCCATGTGTTGCCCTTCCTGATCTTCCTTCAGTGGCTATCAGTGACAGTTGGTATCTACCACAAAATGCTGGTATTAGCCTACCAGCTAGTGAGGAGAATGGCTCCTTCTTCAGTGGATTCCCTGGCCCTACACACCAGCCATACCAGTGCGCTCAACTTCTTCAGGATGTTTGGCTGTTCCCCCTCTTTTAACCTTGCATCCCTGTCAAGCCCACTGTTTCTGTTATAACAGCTGAAGACTCAAGAACCACCTTTTCAGGCTACATATTTAAGGCTTTCATATTTAAAATGACCAGAAGTGTAGACCAGAACTGAGCCATATCTGTCTAAGATCTAGGTTCTAAAAGGAAGCTAGCATCTAAGTTGCCCAAAGAACACAAAGACATTCTATAAACCGTGGGTCACTCTCTACCTATGATTTTTTTTTTCTTTTTGAAAAGAACACTGACCTTGAAGTGAGTAATGGTAAAGCTGTACAGGAGGTTGATTGTGAAAAGCAACTATTCACAATGTATAAAAATTTAGAAAAATAACTTTAAAATAACATTTGTAACTGAATTCTACAATCACTTCTACGGTGCCAGTTGTTATATTTACAATGCCAGCTGATCCCATTAAATTCAACATACTGCGTTCATTTACAGATTAGAAAGAAAAAAAAGCCATTAGTGTGTACCTTAATGATCGTCAATAATTAATATTCAGGTACTTTTCTTTGTAATTGGCTATGATGTTTAACAACCTGTTAGACATCTTTAGTATGTCTTTTGTGAAGCAGACATGTAAGTGCCACATTTTACACAAGGGAGAAAAACCCACTCATTAACTGTACTACAAAATGTTCCCTATGATCTATAGGGAATAAGTCCCTCAGCTTTCTTTCACTACATCTTCGTCCCCTGTGCTAATAATCTGTTTCAATTGTAAGCTATGCCTTGTCTGTTCTATGTAACATTATGGTCTAAGGGCTCATTGGTTGGATGCTGAATGGTGATTATTACTCCAACAACAGGGGTGCAGCTCTGGTTTCATACGGAAGAGGGATTGTGCAGCCTACCTCTCAGTTTTACTTTGATTAATTTGAAAATGGCTTTGAATAGGTTATGATTATGCCCATTGAGGAGCAGGAGCAATGCTACTTTATTGAACAACTTAACACCTATACACAATTAAATTTAGATTGCACTGGAGCTCACAGATGTTATTCCTGTTTTTTGTATACACCCTCCTGACACCGGCCATGAAAAGAGAACCATCAAGAGAGACCAGTACCAGACCTGCTCATTCTCACCTCACTGCTCCTACCTTTACTTTTAGTCATTTAGCGCTCTTATGCAGACTGACCTACAAAAGTATATGCTAGTACGTCAAGGGCAGAGTTGATACGAAATCAAGTGTCTCAGTCCAATAGTACAATGTGTTATATTCTGTTAAGTGTCATAGCAGGTGCTAGAGAAGCAATTCTTTGTCTCTCTCTCAGGGGATGCAGGCAGCCTGCTGCTATGCCGCATCCCTGCTGCCCACACCATCGACCTGCTGACAGGTAAGAGTGCTGAGCCAAAGCCGGTCACCACAAGCACTGTAGCTCTGGTCTGCTTAAGCAACAGGATTCCCTGTACTCGGTCTCCGCTTTCCCATCCCACAGTTGCTGGTATTAATGTTGCTCAAAAAAGAAAAATGTGGATGAACACTGAAAACTTTGGACTGGGTGTTGAGATTTTCTTTGCATCCTTCACAATGAGCAGTATCAAGGGAATTTTACATGGTGAAGAAATCTCAGTCTTCAGTGTGTAATGCCTGTCAATCCAGTATCATCCTGATAATCTTACTAAGGTCTTCTCTGAATTTTTATGAACTGCCCTGAAGGAAATCTCTGGTGGGAGGTTTCAACTGCTTAGTGAATCTGCTAATACAGAAGGAACCCTTATGATGGAGTTAAAGGGATTGTCAGCTATCTGTGAGGAACTAGGATTTTTAGATGTTTTGCAGACACTCCATGCATCAGAAAAAGTGTTCACTTTTCATTTAGCCCCTCACAAATGTCACACTATGATTTATTACTTCCTTCTTCCAAAATTGTTGTTAGAGTCAGCAGCATGCTGAAAGATAATGTTGTAGTAACAGTAATATTGAAGTCTCTGATCATGCTGTTGTATTTTTATACACTTACTCTAGAGGGGATTCAGCAGGCACAAAACATTGGAAATTGAGTACATCACTTCTTGAGATATAGATTTGACTTATTTCACCTTTGAGTTTAAAGTGTGTGACTCCACATGTAGATGACATGTTGCTTTTCTTCTGTGAATCAGAGACATCTGCACCTTACGTTGCTGATATTATTAACTGGTTTGGATCATGCTCTGGTTACAAGATCAACTTCTCAAAGTTAATACTCATGCCAGTGGGAAGCATTAGAGATAAAACAGATACTCTTGCCTGCTTTCCTTTTTGGGTGGTCTGTGTCTGGTTTTGTTTATTTGGGCATTAAAATAACCCTTTTGTTTAAACATATGTATAAAGTTAATTTGGATCCTCTTCTTGAAAATGATTTAGAAATTACATTAGACATTCCCAACCTGTGTCATTGCATGGAAGTATTGCTGTAATTACAATGAACTTATTGCTAGGGTTGATGTATCCCCTTCAGATGGTCTCAGTTTAACTTTCGAAAGAATAGAACTCAATGCTATACCTTTATATTGACCAAAAGGAAGCCTTAGATTGAAAATGTATGAAATGCAGCAACCCAGCTCTGTGGGAGGTTTGGATGTTCCTAATGTGCACTGGTACCAGCTGGCTTGCCGGCTCCAGTTTGAATGAAGAATGGTTGAAGGAGAACCCTGCCTGAATTTGACTTCACACTTCCCAGTCATGCTTCCTACAAAACCTCCTGTTTATGGAAGTTTCTGCGGGCCTCTGTGGCAACCCTATTAGACAAAACACTTAAAGCATCAGTTTTTGGTTGAACACCATACCTTAACTTTGTTGATATTGCTATGTCTCATATACTGAATGGTTTCCCTTATTCATATGTAATTCTTTTGGCTAAATCTGCTCCATTTCTAAGGACAGGTCCCCTTTTGCATAATCATTTATTTAGTTTATATTTTGATGCCTTGAGCTCTCTTTTGTTCTCTGTCCTGCTTTTTCCTCAGCCCTGTGAGGTTTTTGTACATTGTTTTTTGTAATAATATGATTCTTCTCTGACTGATATATAAAAACATGGCCATTTGAATGCTATGAGAAACCCAAAACCCAATGATGGATTTTCAAAAAGCTTCCTTGATACCCGTATATTGAACAAAATAATTGTGGGTATGAGAAACAATAAAACATGTTAAACAAGATTATTAGAATAGAGATTTTTTCTGTTAAAAATAAAACTTTAGTACTTTGGTAGATTGTATTGTATGAGGAAGACACTAATCAGTACAGTCTGATAAACCTCCATATGCTAAGGATGGTAAATAATACATTTCTTTTCCTGAGATAAACCAAGGATGGCACTTTCATTCATCATGTTGATCCATGATCCACCATGCTACAGTGAGCCCTGTACATTTTCAGCAGATTTTGGTACAGAGGAACCTACTAAATATCTGTTTCCTTCCTTGTGGTAATTAAAACTCAACAAGTAAGTCTGACTAAATGAAGACAACAGACAACCGTATTGATGACACTTCAGAGAATTTTATTCATCAATAACAAGCCGTAAAGTAAGATCAAAGTGAACTTTCCTGTAACAGAATGAAAGGTTCCAAGCCCCACTTCTTTTCACCAATTCACACAATAATTATTGGAGTATATATGTAAATTTAAGGGTCTAGTAAAATAATTGATTGAATCCATAGTTATACTTTGCCGTTGTAGTTACCCTTTAAAAAGAACCTAGTGCCACTCTTTACAAATGATCAAAGGTTTATTACAGGCGTCATTTAGCCTTAATATCTACCTAGCATGTTTGAAATCAGTTTGAAATCAATATGTATTTGGAAATGACCCCCTGGGTAGACATATAGACATACCAACCACATGCCAAGTTAATAGCTCTTAAAAGGTTTATTTATAAAAGCCTGGCATCTGTCACTAAACATTTTCTCTGGATTTGATTTTCTCAAAGAACCACCAATTGGCTTGTGTCTAGAAACATTTGAAGATTACAGGCATAATTGTTTACAAACTGTAAAAACTACCCATTTTATTTGTCTTAAATCTTGCTGTATATTTTCAACAAATTATGCTGCTCAACATATTCAAATACATTTGACAGAGGATTGTAGCATCTAGCTATGTCATCATTGCATAACAATGTTATAATTACTGGTCCTGGTTTACTATCTGCAAGTCCTGACTACTGACAATCCAACAAATAGAATGTCATGTGGTGAAAAGGACAGAGATAGATGAAAAAGGTCACATAAGTGTCAAAGATTTTGACACTTAGTATCTCCATATAAGATATCCTGCTGTGATAACCATGTGGTGGTACATCTGTGTCTTTGGCGACAAACCCAGAAGCTTCCCGTGGAAAATGGACTGCGGCCTCCCAGTAGGCCTGCCACAAATGAGCTTCCATCCCCTCAAGTCTGATGGACTGGCCCTCCTCAATAGCTCGATGAGTATTATTATTTAATACTGGCATCGTTATTGCTTAGCTGATTTGATCTTGTACGATTGTGATTAGACATATCTGCGACTCATACAACGATAATTTTTCCCCGTTGCATTTACCAATACGAGACTGGTTAGATTGACTTAGACATAGTTAAGCTAAACTTGTCAAGTAAGGTAACTTGCACGATTAGACACACGCCTAATTAATGTTTGCCAGCAGGTGTCAAACTACGGTTATCACTTCATGATCTCCCGTAGTTTGACTTAGCTACTGATAACCACTCCGAAAACACGAATCCTTATCATCACGTTTCCCTTTCCGTGTTGTCCTGTCTTACAGTAACCTTCTCACGACTGATTCATTAAATCATTTTCGGTTCTGTTTGTTTAGATATTGTAGTTTATGTTGCTTCGTCAGTGTTTGTCTGCGTTGTATTAATAAACTTGTTTTATTAATTACATCATCGTCTCGTCTGAATTTTGTATTGACAAACTGGGCTCTAACAGGCTTTAAAGACCTCATTTTATTAATTATTATGTTCTTTAAGGAATGTTAACTGTCCTTGCCAAAGTATTTTGTGTTATATTGTAATAGCTAATTTGTTAGACAGATTTTGCTAGCTAACCCAGGGTAGGCATTGTAGCTTTATCGGCAATGAAGCCTTCAGAAAATGTTAAATGGTTACTGAAAATGTGGTCAGAGCAATTCAAATTATTATTTGAACTACACGGAAAAGAGAACACAAAATCAGAGGAGATCTACACTGGCCACAATGGTCATTAAAAATGGGGAGAATGATTGACTGACTCACTGCAGAAAAATCACTTCTATTTTGCCCAGTCTTATATACAGTTTTCATACTTGGGGAAAAACTGGGCCTCAGCTGCAGATCTTTCTATATCCACTGGACCTTAGTAGCATAGGCAGCTATGTCATGGTCACTGAAATCGCTTCACAACATAAGCAATGCTCCACTGTGCACATCTGTGTCAGACAATGTCAGATGGTAATGAGTCTGGTAGTGATGTGCAGTTCGTGATCGAACAAATCCTTTTGAACAAATCTTTGAGGTGAACTGAGTGTACTGAATCCCTAGTCTAAAAGATTTGTTCCTTCCTCTTTGCAAACATGCGTGCTGAATAGCTGGCATAGCAGCTATAACTCTCCCTCCAGTGAATATTAGATATGCGGTCTGTCCACGAAGCAGCCTATTACAAAACTGTATCAGCAGTACGTTCATGACAACAACTAACCAATGGCTGAAATGCTAAAACTCTCGAAGCACCTCCCACTGGCCATCTTGGCACAGCTGACGATGTGGGACAATGCAAAAGATCCAGTGACTACAAAGACTCTAAACTCCACCTACTGACCTGATGAACTGTTGACAAGTTCCTCAGTTCACCAGTTCATTCAGACTCAAAGGAACTGTGAGTCCTCAGTTCGTTCAGACTCAAAGGAACTGTGAGTCCTCATTTCATTCGGACTCAAAGGAACTGTGAGTCCTCAGATCGTTTGGACTCAAAGGAACTGTGAGTCCTCAGTTCACCAGTTCGTTCGGACTCAAAGGAACTGTGAGTCCTCATTTCATTCGGACTCAAAGGAACTGTGAGTCCTCAGTTCACCAGTTTGTTCAGACTCCAAAGATTCACTGACTATAAAGACCTGGTGACTACGTGTTGCCAGAATCGCTACTTCTCAGTATAGCAGGCTTGGGCTACATCCGCCACTGTGACGATGCAAAAGGAATCAGAGCGCTTCTGTGACATTATTATAGGAATTAAAAACAATATTAAATATTATTTTGCTCATCTACCTGCAATATTATTTTATATTTTTAGCAGTAGCATATGTTAGAAGCGCACAATGTATCACAGTTCTCAGTTGGTTCAAAACTTGTAAAACGAAGTTTTTTCGCTTCGGATATAAGCGTGGCTCTTTTTTTAGTTTTAGATTTTTTTTTGTTTTAGCAAATGACATATACTTAGGCTATTATACGCGTTAAAATGTGGGGTTCTATTACCTCCCTAAAGATGAAAGTATACGTTGCGGCTGCATGATTGTTTGAATAGCATGGTGCAGTTTCACATAATGAATATTACGATTTAATTATTATTAATTTCATTGACATTTGGATTCACACGTGCTGTTTTGCCACAGAGCAGGCTAATAATGGACATGATGTTTGGAACAATGTAGAGTAACTTTTAAAATGCAATAAAACTATTTACAAATTTGTGTATGCCGCCCGACTGGATATGAAAATGAACGAATCAGTGAGTCAAAGATTCAAATCATTTTAGGAGGAACCGAATCCCTAAAAAGAATCGTTTTGAACACAACTAATGTCCAGTTGTGTCAATTAATGACTCTTTGGCATATGGCTAATATTAGTTAATTATTTCCAAGCAATCTGGATGAAGTTATTAAGTGAAGCATCAATCTATATGTCAAATGATTTAGCTACACAGTAGTTTTGATATTGATACTTTTTCTATTTCACATTGAATTAAATTGGGATTCATTTGACATGTGGTTATTCTTGTTCTGCTAGAAGAAGAACATCAAAGGTTTGAGATGTATTTTCATAGCTTCTCATCCGCTATAAGTCTGAATCCATTTTAAAAAATTATTAGTTTTCACTAGTAGTTTTAAAACACAGCCAGGTTAGATGCTAATAACTTTCATGGAAAAAGTAGCTGGTCAGGTCAAAAAAAAAAAAAAACCCATCAACAAAGCAGCTAATGTAGCTGAAGTACCCTGTCTGGTACATTGTGATGAAGTTAGTTGGGCCCTCCTTCATCACTTCCTCACCCCATTTTGTCTGCCCCTCCGGATGTCGGACATTTTAAGGAGAAGTAAACTCGCGCACGCAAGCTTATTTTCTGCTTCAAACATTCCAAACAGTTTGTAATAATATCATACGCATTTGTCCATTCACCATCATCTGTTTTTCTGTTAATTCTATTTATCACGTTGTTAATTACTTTGCGAGGAAAATGGCTTGCAATAAAAAGCGGAGCGAAGTTTTGATATACATCCCAAACAATAGTATATGAATGTTATGGTGCTATGTAAATGTGTAATTTGTTTATTTGGTTGTGTGTAAAGTATTCCAAAATGTTTTATGGTTGAGCGTCTGTTGGTGTTTGTGTGCTGATGCAACTAAAAATATGTTAAGTATGTTAGTTTAAACTTTACCGTCAGTCGGCATCCAGATCATCCAGACCCGGGGAATGGCGCGCACAAAGGAGTGCGCGGCTGTTGCTTAGGGCTTCATAAAGCGCACCGGAGCACCGGTAATCATGGTAAAGGGGAGAGATGTGGAGTTAATGCATTTTCATGCATGCCTTAATTCGGACAGACTGTTTTGTTTATATCTTGACTTTGGTTAAATTTTCATCATAATTATGTACTGTTTCAGTTTGTTTATTTGTTTATTTAAATAATTGATTATTGTTTTGTTCCCTCTTTTTCTGTGCCCTTTGGTTTAGGCTACAGGGAGGAGGTAGCCCCTACCTGTGTATATAAAGAGGGGATAGTTTCAGTTCTGGGGTTCTCTCACAGGGGCTAGATTTGGCTCGGGTGACTGTGAGAGGAAGAGAGTTTTGGTCTGGTCATCTTGTGATGCCAGTACTTGAGCCAGTAGGGCCATAGGCTTGAGTTTGCCTTAGCTTGTTCTTTTTTTTTTGCTCTTGCTCTTACAAGTGTTTTGTTTGTTTTTGTTTTATCATGTGTGCTAATAAATTTAAGCACTTTCTTGTGGAAATTCTTTTGTGGCTGGTTTACTGCCCCCTACGACCGCAACACCACTTTACCTTTGTGACATACATTCCATTGTGTGTACTAGCATGTCAAAATCAAGACAGAATTTCTTCAGTTGCATCTTCATTGATAGTGAGATCAAATCAGAAACTGACATAGCCCCTTTCTTTGCATGGCAGACGGACTACGAACATACCAACTATACTTACTTGAGTCAAGCACAGAGTTACAGGGCACTCACAGGATATGCTCACATAGTTTTAAAAAATCGCATTCATTAAAGCATTTGTTAACTACATTTTTATAGGCTTACTTTTGTTTACAACTGCAAAGACTGAGACAGAAAAAGTAGAGATGCAAATGTTTTGTAGACGAGGAATGTCTTGTCTTTTCAATCCAGTTTCTGCAAGCTATGAGTCCACTTACACCCCCCCCCCCCCCCCCACCACCCCCCAAAGCTTCTTCAACATCTGACAATGACATATATCTGACTATGTCAAGCATTTATCCATATCTTTATCAACAGTTTATCTTGTAATTTCCTCCTCCACACATGGTACACACCAATAATTGATGCCAGGGGAAATATTAGAAGGCAGAAACATCCACAAGCTCATCAAAATCTTAAATCTGGTATGTGTTGATGCAGTAGAGTGCCAGATAAGTTTTTGAAGTTTTACCAATCCTTGGAATCATTTTGGAGGTGTTGAAAAGATGGCAGCTGTTTAACAGTTCAAAGGCCCCCTTTAACATGGTAGTGATCCATAACTCACAATAGCTTGTCATGGGGCATCTGTCTATATTACATTACATTACATGCATTTAGCAGACGCTATTATCCAGAGCATCTCCCAGAACAAAATTGAACATAAAATAGAAAAATAAAATAGAATAAAATAGAAAATAGAACAAAAATGTATCCATTCAAGTTAAATGAGCAACAGTGTCAAAGACAACTCATTGAAGGAACATTTTAGAGAGGAACAGTAGGAATGGAAGAGAAATAAAATTACAACACCCAGTGGCCAAAAATGGAGATAATTCTGTCTCTACCAAGACTAATACTAGATAATTCTCCTTCAAAATCTCTTACAAACTCTTCAGTCAGAAATTATTAGAATCTAATATGTCAAGGTCTTTGTACATCCTTTTGCTAATTCTTCCTCTGCAGTAGTTCATAGTTTGTGCCATAGAATCTACAATGATATTTTCTCTTATTGTTTTATTTACTTCTGGGGTTTCACTAGAAAAGACAAAAACACCTTGTTGCATGACCTGTCAATGGAACAGACAGCCACTAACTTATAATGGAAAAAAACAGTTCATTGGCTGTCCTCAATACTGTGATACAACAGTGTTATTTCATTTGGAATTGTAATAACATACGATGACCTCCATCAGTCTGTCCCACCACATCAAAAACTGGGGCCCGGGTGGCTGTCAGCCTCCATTTGCATCACTGGAGAGCACCTATATGACATAGCTGTCCAGTGAAAAAAAATGAAATGCACACTGATAAGTTTCGCATGCCTTTTTGTGGGTAGTTCAATGGCTAGTGAAAAAAAAAGCTTTCATTTTGTATTGAATGCCTCCGATGAGCTTCTGAAGCCAGACTTTACATATGCAAAATCATGACACATTCATCCATGGATACAGACACAATGCAAGCCCCACAATGATAAATGCTGTTTGCCTTCTAAGATGCCAGTCTTTCATTCCGCTTTCTGACTGAAATTTTGTTTCATCAATTTTAATTGCCACACTAATGACGTTGACAATGATAACATTTTGCTGACAAGACATTTTACATTTTAATTTTAAAACAAATTTGTCTCTTGTTCATGTTTAATTGTCGAATTATATGTTTAATTTGAACATTTTGATAACTCAGTTTATATTTATCAAGAGAGAATTGCATTCAGATTAGATAAAAGCCTGAACAAAGTTAATGTTTTAAACATATTTGAAACGGGTCTACATTACACTGTCACACACACACAATTCTCTTTATCTGAATATTCATAATTACCACCTTTAGTATAAAGATCAGCAGGGTATAACATGCATAATAAAATACAGACTCAAAACTCTTGAGCTTATTTGATCCTGATACACCAATAGTCCGTGTGGTGTGAATATCAAGACAAAAACGTGAACGGGCCACAGTCCCTCCTCACTTGCTGTCATCCCTTGGTCAGAGGTGAATGCCCTGAAGGCTTGAGCGTAGGCAGGGAGCAACAATGCAGTGGAGATGAAAGGCATTGTGATGCTAAAATTCACCCAGGAAAAAGAGGTTTCATTTGTCTTATGGACCCCCCTACCGCCCCCCCTCCTTTCAGAGGGTCCATCAACATATCTGCTCCAAAGGCCTTTCTCCTTCACCACCAAGGGGCTCTAAACGTCCTCATGAAATCAAAGCCCTGTCAAAGTGGACCAGGTCTCTCACCATCTCTAGGGCCTGTGATGGTTACAGAGGCAGGTTCATGTATACCAGTGCTACTCTACATGAAGAGAAAATGGGAAATAACCCACTCAGAGATAAAACACAGACAAAGAAGAACAGGCACAATCAAATTGAGACGTAGGTCGGGACAGATGGGTCCCTGCCATTAATTGAAATGGCCTATTCATGTGGCTCGGGTTTTGTGTCAGGGCTAAAGTGGAGAGGGATTTTTTTTTTTAACATTAGCCCTCCGGGCCAGTTAGATGGCTTTCAAAACTGATTATCAATTCATATATCAATAAATGCATCCAGGCTTACATCTTATCAACTACACTGATTTCAACCATCATAACTCCCATTAGTGAGATTGTCAAGACAGTTTTGGTGATTACAATTTCTTTCTCAAACATGAATTATCCATGATGTTGTGTACAAATAAACAAACATACATTTTCCCAGCTACACTGAAAATGTTTTGATTATACATATTATAATTATATTATAACAGCTGTGTTGTATTACTCCGCTTTTTGTAACAATGAATCATAACATGGACAAGGAGGAGTATGCCTTGAAAGCATGACCTAGTTGGACTAGTGTTGGCCTTACATCATTTTAATTGCTTGGACAAATGTTAGTTTTGTTCATAAGCAGCCAACATGACCAAAAAGACGAGTCCAAAATTGTCTGTCATGACTGGTGTAACTCAAGGTGTTGAATTTGGCCCTTGAAGTGGATTGCTCATTCAAACTTGCTGAATGTTACAGGTATAGTTGCAAACTTTCTAAAAAAAATCTGAAATGCTAGTAAATTGATACTGAGAATTTGGAAATAAAACATATATTAATTTTAAAAAATTAAAAGATGATTATAGTACATAGCTTTCTTTGCATATATAGAAACCTTTTCCAATGAGAATACTAAAATGTAGTATCACAGGTTTAGTGACTTTTTGCAATGGCATTTAATGGGCTACTTTAATAATACACCAGTGAAAAAGTATATTTATAAAAATACACTAATAGATCATAAAATAATTCATAATACCTCACATATCAATACCTCACCTAACACTTTTTTCAGCAAATTTTAGTCATTATTGCCAAATAATTTGTGTGGCCTGCACAATGGCAGACAAGAAAGTTTCATGTAATTTCACCAACTATATCTTTATAAACTAGTACCTCTAATGGGCAACAGAGTGGCATAGTGGTAAGGAGCAGGGCTTGTAACTAAATGGTGGCTGGTTCCCTGGTGGTGCTGTTGTACCCTTGAGCAAGGTACTTAGCCCAAAATTGCCTCAGTATATATACAAGTGTATAAATGGATAAAATTGTAACTTACATGCAAGTAACTTACTGTGGATAAGAGTATCTGCTAAATGACAGTAATGTATATAATGATTCATTACCCTGGGTAAACAGCGCAATCGTGTCAAATATACAGTATTGTCTAGTATTAGTATGATAAGCATTCAGATCAAATGTTTCAGTGCATCCTGTGGACAATTGTTTCCTGATATGGAAAGTCTATTTAGTACCCATACAAACTGTGAAAATCAAAGCATTCTGGCAATTCTAAACCTATGACTACATAGAGTGATTGTACCGTTGTCTTACATTAAAGGTACATATTTGTGCTTTCAATTCAATTCATTTGAATATGTTTTAATAACTGTATGAATCATATGGCCTCGGAAATGCCAACCAGCCAATTCCCTTAATACGTTGCCAGATTACTGAGGTATCCCAGACATATAATCCAGAGGTAGCAACAGGGCTGTGTTAATTGCCACCACAAAGTTGCTGCTGATATCCCCCTGTTACATCTGTAAGAACAGGAGAATCATTTTGAAGCCAACTGAGGTCCACTGACAAAAACTTTGTATACTTCATTCAAATTGCCCAAGACATCCTAAAGGGGAAACACACAGAGCAGGACCAGGGACTTTTGGTGGCATCTTATGTTTCGGCAATCCTGGAGCTAAGTCTCAAGAGGAGATGTCAAGAAAGTCAGCTACAATCAAAACAGATGAATGTATTTCACATTAAACATGAACACCTTCAACTTACTAAATTCTACTGCCTGTGAGAGGTTAAGTGTCAGGGCTCCGCCCCCTTAAGCCGCGGTGTTTTTGTTTTTTCCCCCTTACCTGTGTTTTTGTTTCCCCTGTGTTACAGCCCCGCCCCGCTCCCTGCCTGGTCTACGCCCACCTTATCCCCTCATCACCGGCACCTGCCTGCCTGCTCACCTGCATCCCATTGCCTCGTTACCTCTGCCCTATATCTTCCCTGCGTGTCCCTGTCTCATTGCTAGTTCGTTTCAGTGAGTTCTTCCTGTCTCGTCCCCGCTTTAGTTACCTTGAGTCTGTTGCTTTTGCCGTTTCCTGCCTGTTTCCCGACTTCGTCTTTTGCCTGCCGACTTGGTTCCGTCCGACACCATTCGCCCGCCTGGTTCCCGACTCTGCCCGCCCCGACTTCCGATCCTGGATCTGCCCCCGGACTGCTTCCCCGTGTTTTTGAACCCTGCCTGTCCCCGTACTACGAACTGCCTGCTGATTGAAATTAAACGCTTGGTTCCGTTTACCCGGTGGTCCGCGTTTGTGTCCCGATCTCCGATCCTGACATTAAGAGCATTGATTGCCCCTTAATGTGTCATAAATGTATGCCTATGTCATGGCAATGTCATAGTGCAAGAAACAGAGAGAGTATCACTTTTTACTAAGTATGCTTATAAAACAATAAAACACCATATTTACTGGCTCAAGAAGGAGGTGTACTGAATTAATGCAGTGTACTTGTTTAGTAGATTGATCATTTAAAATATAATGTTCAATTCATCAAGACTGATTTACAGGTAAGTGACTGACTAACTGCTATATTGTTTTTAATATTTTAAAAAGAGGTTGAATTTTTAAATTATGTCTCATATTAATTATCTTTGAAGTGTTATTTAACAGTGTAAAATAAAAAAAAAAATTACAACCACCATAATTATTGCACTGTTAATAGCAACCAATTTCCTGACACAATGAATTTTATTTGTATGAACACAGTGGTCCTAATTACCTAATTAGAGTTTTCACCAGTTCTTACTAATAGTTACTCCTTAATTGATGTTGTTTCTTTTAACTAGAATATTGGGATTGCAGGTATGCCATCTGCCAAGTTATGGGTTGGCAGGGTACCCCCTATGCCTATACAGCACTGAGAGATAAGCCATTTGGAGTTTGCTATGGAATTAGCCACACAGCCCTGAGATCTGTCTTATTCCTTCCCTGATAAGATGGATTTTCAGTGGGAACTAAAAACTCAAGAAAACCGTTAAACTGGGGTGTGAGTTCTGCGAGCAGACAGCTCCTGGGAATGTAAAACAAGAAAGAAAGCATAAAGGTAGCAATATGGACAAGAATGGCTGCCAGTAAGATACAGCAGCATAACTACTAAGCCAGAAGCACAGAATGCTCATACAGACTACAGTTAATAGGAGCATACAAAACAGTGACTTTTTAGCTTGGACTTAAATATTGAGACCAACTAAATGTATATGAAATAAAGCTGCTTTGGAAATGTTTTAATATGATAATTGAATGTGAGATCAGGGCCAATTGTGACACCAAGGTCTTTAACAAGCAGGTTTGGTGCAAACAAGTAACTGTTCAGGTCAGATCAGCAAGGGTGTTTCTGGCACCCAGTATCAATGAGTAATATACAATCAGACATGGAATGAAGCTAATGAATCTAAGACACAATGTGCAATCTGGCACACTTTCTTGAACTGTTGTTCGCTGAAAGGAAATATACTGTAATTCAGTAATATATTGTAAGGTCAGAAAAAATAGTGGCAGAGCAAAGTTTTATCCCCTCAGTCCAACAAGTGATAGTAGCGTGCTGGTGTATGAATTACCCTTCCCATCAAATTGAACCCTCCCTTGTTCAACCAGCTGGAAAAATTAAAATGCACTTTTTGTCTGATGTATTGAGCATTTAATGGAAACTGACTGTATGTTAAATGCAATCTGTGAATGTTGCTCTGTTGTTACTACAAACATGTTATACAAGCAGCAGCCTGAATGTGAGCAAAACATTTTGGCTCTATATTAGCTAAATAGCCAATAGCGATCCAGCAAAGGCCAACAAAACAAGCAGTGGCTGAGTGGCCCTTACAAAACAATGTATGGAATGTTTTTAATAGCTAGCTAATAGCTAGCTAGCTAATATTCCAGCAGTATTTTCCTTTACCACGACCTTAGGAGCTAGCTAAGGGCCAAACATTACCTAGCTAGCCAGACCTGTATTACCTGGTTAGCTCGCTCAGACTAGCGTGCTAGCAAGCTAGCTAGTACAAAGCTAAGCCGATGAGTCAAACTACTGCCAAATATCTATTCCATGGGGCATCACAAACAAAATGCTTGTTGGTTGATGACTAAATCAAAATTTTAAAAGAAAACAGGGATGAAGCAGGTGAAGATTGCTGTAAACATCAACACCACATACCCACTTAGCTGTTTAGCTTACGATGTATGTCAAACAGATAGCTAATTAGATATCTAGCAGATTGCTGAAACTTCAAAGAGCAGTGTACCCAAGATTTAACTTGTCTTTGGCCCTCCTTTTCTTACTCCTTTTCAAATGGGTGGGGTTGTAGGTTTAATGGGGTTTGCTACAAAGGATCAATGATTTATTTCCTGAATGAGTAGTTATGCATACTTATTTGCTTGTAACAGCATGGTTTTATAAGCTTATAATTACAACCAAGGGTGCAGTGACAAATAAGTAATCTACAGTAACCAATAAGCATTAGCAAAACAAATGCTAAATATGCCAAGACACTGCTGCTACTATAGTTGCAAACCTTAAACCTTTCATCTGACAGTCTCTGCTGCCCTGTCTTGGCTTTTTTGTGGTTTTCCTGCTCCTTGGCAGCAGCTGTAGTCCCTGAGACACAAGACTTAACATGTCAGATGTCACAAGTCACATTTCAGATTCCTTAGACTTTAAAATTGTGGACATTTTCAGCTGTTTAGATAATGAAACCAATAACAAAGAACCTGCCTAAAATAGTAGGGAATCAGTTTTGAAAGTTACTGATTAAGTATTGAAACAACATGAGAAGCTAACAGTATTCAGAGGGTCTATTCTATGGTAGACTTCAGTCCTGCCCCCTTAGGAATGATGACCCCCAGCCTGGCATTCAGTGTATTATCTCTGACAACCCTATTGTGGCATGCTTTTTTATCGGGGAGCTGTGTACAACATTGCAGCAGAAACAAATACATATGCCCATAATCTGAGGGTAACAACTGAGCCAGGTAACAGTTTGAAAGTGGCTGAATAGGTGGAGAAACCACTGAAGGCACACAGGCCGAAACATTCTTAATTCTTCTTTTTTTCCCCCAAAGATGTTTTCACAGGGCCACTTCTTTTTCTTTTATGAGCCTTTAACTTTGTCAACAATAACATTGACAGTCCCCTGGGAACTGGTACTAGCTCATGAGCCAGTCAACTCTATGTTCTAAGCAGAGGTGGAAAACCCTGGCTTCAGAAAGTAAAAGTCCTATCATGTATTTGTTCTAGCCATTCACTAAACTAAACTAAAGGTGATTTCACTAATTAGCTCCTCTACCTGGCGGAAGAGTTGTGCTAATTAATTTCAGCTGGTGTAGTGCATGGGTGGAAAAAATATGTGGCAGGACTTTTACTTGCTGAAGCCAGCCAAGTCTCTCTGTACTTAGCACAATCTCTAAGTACACGCTCATAGCATAAGACACTGTTACTCACATCCTCCAAAAGTGCTAGCACAGACATGATCCCTTTAGGAAGACTACTACACACATTTTCAAGATATATGTTACATACAGTTATATAAATACTTAATGACACCATTATTACAAGTGGAAATATTTTGGATTTGGTGGCAGTGCATTAACATTGATTTAAAACATGTTGTGTTGCAGTTTCCAAAATTTTTGCAGGACAATTTATGAATATGTTACTATGTTATATGAATTGAATCAATCATAACTGGTACGTCTGTTGTTGTTTTGTTGTTGTAGTTGTTTTTTTTTTAGGATAATTACTTTCTATTATCAGTACCTGTAATACTGGTGTAATTCAACACACTGTTTAGACACAACTGTGTCGCCTCTCACAAGGACAACACCATCCTGAAATTTGCTGACGACACCACTGTCATCGGACTCATTACTGGCGGTGACGAGACAGCATACAGGGATGAGGTGGCAAATCTGGTGACATGGTGTGAGGAGAACAATCTCACCCTCAACAAAGACAAGACCAAGGAAATGATCGTGGACATGAGAAAGGAGAAGAAAACTCATCAGCCACTGATTATCCATAGGCCTGATGTGGAGAGGGTGAGCAGTTTCAAATTCCTGGGCGTCTACATCTGTGATGACCTCACTTGGACACTTAACACCACCCAGCTGGTCAAAAAGGCACAACAGTGGCTGTATTTCCTGAGGAGGCTGAGGAGATTTGGCATGTCACCACAGATCCTCAGCAACTTCTACAGCTGCATCATTGAAAGCATCTTGACCAGCTGCATCACGGTGTGGTATGGGAGTACCACTAAAATGGACCGTAAGCATCTGCAGAGAGTGGTAAAGACTGCTGAAAGGATTGTTAAGACACCGCTGCCCTCTCTGCAGAACATCTATCATCAAAGAGTCCACAAAAGAGCCTGCTTCATTGTCAGGGACTACACCCACCCCCAGTGCGAACTGTTCACACTTCTACCCTCTGGCAAGAGATACAGAAGTGTGAAATGCAGAACATCCAGACTAAGGAACAGCTTCTATCCAACAGCCATCAGACTCTTGAATGGGTCAAATACACAAATACAAACCTCCCCGGCCTAGCCCATGCATACATTCACACATACACACCCACACCACAACCAACTGTGCAATGGAATGGAACTGACATTGCATCAACATTGCACATCCTACACTGCACTGATGTCCTTTTTGCACATTTAATGTATATATCCTTTATTTATTTTTCTTACACTCTCTGACCTTTTTTATATATTTTCTTTCTTTAATTCTTGTGTTTTCTTACCTAATTGTACCTCTTACTCTTAACGGCATTCATAAGTGGAAGGCAAAGGAAGAATTTCATTGTACAGGGAACTTGTTTCTTTACTGTGCATATGACAATAAACTTTGAACTTGAACTTGTAATTCACATTTGTTGTCGCTTTTAAATGCTCAAACTGATGCATCTTCACTGTTCATTAAATACAGTTTTTTCTTCTCCTGGAGTCATGTTTTCAGACTGGACACGTCTGTCTCATGCCTGCAATAGAGCCGTTTAGGCACAAGGATTAGTTCTTGTGCTTGGCCTGGAGTTTGTGAAGAGGTATGTACATTTTCAGTTTTATAAATCAGACCATTGGTGTGGATTTTTGCTTAGTACAATCTAAAATTGTAGGCCCCTGAAGCCTCTTGAGAGTCTATAACATATTTATCATAAATAGTATAAAAGTATCTTTTAGGAAGAGTGTAGTGTCATCAGCTAACTAGCTTATGAAAATTTGCCAGTCTGTGATTGAGATGTTAAGTAAATTATGTGTTTTAATGTAAGTAGTAAGGACCCAAGATGTAAGTAAAAACAGAGAGAAATAGGACCACCTTACCTTATTCCATGTCCTATACAAAATCTCAGATTATTATTATGATACTCTTATTTAATTTGATAGAGCTACTTGTATACACATCATTAAAAGAAGTTTTAATGGTACTGTGATGCGGTGGAATGGGCTTCCCCAGAAGCAGGACAGGGGCAGATGCAATTTTTAATTGATTGAGTTAACAAGGTGGCAGCCCTACAATTTGTAATGTTGAATGGGTGGGAAGCAGTTATTTAAAGTTGGACAGGGGCAGAGTGGAGCAATTCAGCTGGTGTGGACTCAGGCACAGACCAAATGACAGTGTTCTCGCTCTTACTCACAGTAGCACTCCTCTTGTGTTTTTGTTGTTTGTTTAAGTGTTTATGTTTTGTGGGGAGCGGAGTTGGTGGAGTTGTGCGGTGCCTGCTGTGGACAGTGAGGTGAGGGTAGCCAACTTTAAAATAGAGTTAGCTGAAATGACAAAACAGATGGGCCAGGCCTGTTGTAGAGGGTGGAGCACAACTACAGTAGGGCTGGTGGCCTATAGGCTGAGCTGTATCTAATGGTGGTAGCATTACTGCTGGGTCATGCTGAGCTTGCTGTAAACAGTGGCGTGAGATCTTAGCCTGGTGGGGGTGCACTGATTGTGGGGCAAGTGTGGAGAGAGTGCGTTATCTACCTGTGAGTGTGAGTGTAATAGGCATGCTTACCTGTGGGAGGGGGTGTGCCTCATCCAGGGGCAGTGTTGTTGGCAGAGGGAAATTATTGTGAACTGTTATTAGTCTCATTAACATGTCCAAATAAAGCTTGTTTTACACAACCTAACCATTTTAGTGAGATGAGCTGTTTATCTGCTAAATCCGATATTAATATAACATTATTTGGTATTGATTTCAATTAAGTCTGTCAACATATAGAATGAAATATTAATAAGCATTACATAAATATTCTGTAACATCAACACAGAGTATTATTAAAGTGCAATATGTCTGGCATGCATCTTTATGACACATTAAATGAGACATTCATGAGTACATCAAAATATTCAATACAACATCATAACATCCGTATGTTAAACTTTACGTTTTCATTATGGAATCACCTTGGGTACATCTGACATAAGAGGATTGCTTATTCATAGTCATACATTTTTCAAACCAAAAACTATGTGTTACGTGAATTGAACTTTCAGCATACTGCATATTCCCACACAGAAAAAAGCAAACCTGGAATTCAAGGGTCCCTCCCCTAATGGAGGGTGGCGCAGTCTGGCAACATTGAGAAAGAAAACAACCTGTTTTTCTCTGCCATTACACTACGTTTTAAGTCAAAATAAAAAAACATACAGGAAATCCCCACAAACACCTTAGCTCTTCACCTGAACGCAGACAAGGCTTTGCTGCACACATTGCTTTCATACCTACCTAAGTACTGTATCGGCAATATGTACTGTGCTGTATGTTGGTCTATTTTACTTCAAGCTACATATACTCACCAGTGGGCAGGATCCAATGGTTCTCTCAAACAGCCATACAGAGAAGTTCACCTGGCATCTATATCTGAACCAAGCCATTATTGGTCAATGTGGGCCAAGTGACTGCATATTAAATTTGAAAATCAGCTGACTGAAGCAGAAGCAGGTGGTGATTTAAAAGGATTTGATTATTTAATTTAATTACATAATGTCACTTGTATTGGATGGTTTACATATGTCACTTGCATTTACCATGTTTGTTTTGGTGATATTTTTAGTCCCAGATAGTAACAGTGTGTGGTTTCCTTTTGTATCTTGGTTTGTTTATGAGTTTGACACACCCGTAGTAAGCACTGAGATCAGAGGTTGCTTATAGGCCCAAAATAGAATACTTCTAAGCACATAATCTCTCTCACCTACAGTATTGACAGATTGACAGTGATAATTTGGCTAGTAATTTAATTAGATTAAAAACCTATTGGTTAGATTACTTATCGTCTTTGTTTATTGCACATGGAATGGCCTTTTTAGTATTTCAACTGCAAGAGATCATTTTATTCACATATAAAATCTATACTTGTACAATATTATCAGAACGGTTAGAAAACACAGAATACATTGATGAATTGTAAAATGTTCATCATTTTGATCATATACACACAAAAATGTCTGTATGCATGAACAGTAAATCTGGCCCATTGTTCTTCATACCCTGCAGTTTTTGTGACCTGTTAGTCAGAGTTGTGAACTTTTCATAATAAGGATAGACATTGTTAACTGTAGATGACTAGTCTATGATTTCAGGCAGAGGCTTTGAGACATCCCTTGCAGAAAAGCAAAGTGCTTTTCTGTGACTGTAAATGGTTGCTGTGACATAAACAAAAAGGGTGAACTTGAATAGAGGACCAGCGTGAAACGTTTTAAGTGGCAGAGCAAAGCAGATAGTGTTCTCTATACATTACATGTTACAAGTTTTTTTGCATGTCAAAATTACAAATGGGGTTAAACATTTCTGTCAATGCTTACAAAATTTACTAAACAAGGGGTAATTGTCGGTTAATGGAAACCGTGGAAATTAGGGAGGAACAATGTGAAATCATGAATGAGGGCAGGCACTGTTGCACTCTCTGACTCAAAGATGAGCTCTTTGTTGCGGATGTTCTTGATGGTCCTTCCATGGGTCCTTTCTTTTCCCTCTACTCCCTTGGGTCAAATGATTGCTTTTTTTTAAGAACATCACAATTAGCCACTAATTTTATAATTAGTCAGGTGACTATATAGATTGTTTAAACACTACTAATAACTGAGTGCCTGCAGGGACACAGTCATTGGATTCAGTATGAGGTGGACTAATTTAAACAGCTGACATCTAACACCTTGCTGGCATTGTCCATTGTTGCTAGCCAGCAAAGTAGCTGCTTACAGAGGTGAAGTAAATTCTTTTGAACAATTAGCCATATTCAGTTATGCAAGGGAACACTTTTTAATGGTTTTTTGTTTCACTGGGACTGTACAGAAGCATCCTTAAGAACATGATTGCTCCCCTGTTAAATTCAGTAGGTAATTTTCTTTTTGTTGTTGATCTATAACATTTCACAGGATGTTGCTCAGAAAGTTATGCACAAAGAAGCTATGAAAAAGGTATGTTTAACTGAGGTAAAAAAAATCAAAATATGCAAATCAGTCATGTATACTTAATTGTGATAAGTTCCAGATATCCAAATTTAAATTCTGTGCATATTACTGTCTATCATATGTTACTATAGATTATGTGAATTTGCATAAAACAACCTAGCATATTTAGTCTTAATCATTGGAATGGTCATAAGGGTTTTTTAGTCTTTCTACTGTATTTGAATGACTGTCCTTAAGCTAAATTTTATTTTATAACTGTCCTATTTTAGATGAGTTAGGCCTATTTTATTTAATCAGTATGTTGAAATATAGGTTTATTCATGAACTGTGCATTTTAGCCATTTCTAAAATGCACACTCTGAGGTACACAGGTCATTTCACTGGCATTTATGCGATTATATTTGCTGAGAAAAAGTTTCACATTGTTATTCTGAACATTTTCCCTTGATAGTCATTGGTCAATTTTTCACCGTTCATCATTTAAAAGTTGCTAATGTATATTTGTATTAAGTCTTTCTTGTCTCTGGTTTCATTGTAAAACCAGATTAATGACCTGTAAATACACTCTTGTAATGAAATTGAAAATAACACCAAAGAAGTTATTTGGTTTTCTTAAAATGTGAATAAAATCTGGGTGCAGTTTCATAAAAACATCATGTTTTGCTGTAAAAATAAAATTAAAATATTGGAATGGCATTCAACCCTGATAATACTGAATAATTCAAGTATTATTATAGGTCACAAAATTATTTCATTACTTTGTCGTAGAGTTGATTGATTTGATTTTATTATTCAGATCATCATTGTAGTGTAAAAGTAATCTTTTCCTCAGAAATCGTGTTATTGTTACGGTTTTTAATGCTGTTTTACTGATTTTCTGTCCCTCAGCAAAGCACGTTGCCTGTGATTGTATTATTTACCAATAGAGTGTTAGAAGTGGAGAGAAGTGTTTGGACATAGTTTAGAATACCTCACACTTCGAAATTGCCATTAGAGTCTTCTGTCTGTTATAATGCTTTCTTGTAAATTCATACCTTTGACCTTTCCACTGACATTATCTGACACTGAAGACTTTACAAAGGACAGTTTCTGACAGCCCACAAGTCAATTATTGTGCTTGGTTACATATTATTGTCACTTTCAAGTGAAGTCATTCTGGCAAACCCTTAACGTGGTCACCCGCTGGATGCTTTTCTCATTTTTTCCCCTATACTATAAAATTTAGATATGTCATGTTTGCAGTTGTTCAGGCAATCAGACTCCCATGCCCAAAAACCTCCCAGGTTTGCTGTGGAATCACCCTGGACATCCTTGCTTCCATACCTTGGGACCTGTGGGACCTTCCAACAAGCCCATCTCTGGATTCCAATCGATTGTGTGCAATTACAAACAAATCGAAATGTGATTTATCTGCCCAGGAATCATTTCAATATCTGGACAACTAGGCTGGAAAAGACCCTTTCAATAGCCCCCCCCCCCCCCCCCCCCCAAACACACACACACACACACACACACACTCCATTCATTCCCCACAGAGGCAATCATTCTGTGAGATGTCAATAAGACCAGTGAAGCACAAAAAAACCAAGCAATTGAGATATTTTTTTCCTTCTTCTTTTTCTTTTTTGCACTTAATTAAGTCGCACAAGAAGCTGTCAAGGATAATTTTCAAAGCGCAAGACTGCTGCGCTTGACATTTGATAATATTGCGCTCCATGCTGATTGAAATTGATTTTGGAGGCTAGTAGCAGGGTGTTTGACAACTCCTTGCCTATAAACCCAAGGACAAGAGCCTGGCCAGTGTGGCAACTCATATTCCGTGGAGTGATGGGCAGCTAGCAGTCTGCGCCGGGGAGGGGGGGTGGGGGTGGCCGCGGTATCCCGTCTCAGGGTCATGGAGCTGGCAGACACACTTCGAATAAATCACAGCAAACACAATGTGACGTTTCTCACAGACTGGGAGCTACGAAGTCTGTGCAAGAGCAAGAGTGTATTTTCATATAGTTCTACTTAATGTTTAATTAAACAATATTTTAGTAGAAAAATGCTATTAATTTTCATGTAATAACGATGAAATATCGCGTAATAAAACCACAGTACCCTAAATCAACTGCTAGAATAATAACAACGTTGGGAATTTGCATTATGATTTTCTCCAGTTGAAATTTCTCTCATTGTAAGATTTTTCTTCCTTTTATTTCATGAGCTAAACCACAGATTAAAACCCTCAAAGTCAGCATTTCATAATTTTATTCATGTAACAATTAGATGTGGATAATGCAGAAAAAGAGATTTTCAAAAAAGAGATGGCGGATTGCTATTAGATTTGTTTCATTACGTTAATGATGCAACAGCATTAGTCCAATCATCTGATGTCAGGTTAACATGAGTCTTTTTTAATCAATTACATGCTCCCCTTGACTATGTTTAACATACGTTCTGTCCTGTCTAATCTGGGATAACCATATAGAGTGTTCTCTATATATATTCATACTCCTGAAGAAAGAACAAAAACGAGGTAGTGAAGAAAAAATGCCCACAGTGGACATTTTTTTCTGCTTGAAAAAATAAATAAGATGATATAATTTAAGCTTAATACCATTGCATACAGCAAAGTCATATCGTTTCCAATTTATACATTTTTCCCACTGTGTGATGAAATGCACACTTTGTAACGCTTTATCATAAGTGCAGGAAGTTCCCTGTTGTGTTGGCCACCTTATTTCATCCTCTACTTTAATTAGCTGAAATGTACCCCTCCCATTCCACCTCTGCTGATATATGGCAAACTATCTGGTGCTAAATTGCCAGATGGATGCCACACATTGAAGGAGGTTGAGGTTGAGGTTGAGATGACCACACTTCACACTTGCTACAGTTAACCCCCTTCAGGGTAAGGTTTCACTCATTACACAGCAAGCTTAGTGTGAAGAGCAGTTTTCTACCACTGTCAAGGATATATCTCAGCCTGCACGGCCTGACTCCAACCCACTAAGGGCCAGCCCATTCATGCTTTTCTGTCCATAGCAGCAGGCACCCTCAGTGTTTCCTCAGCTCTAGCAGCCACTCTGTGTAACATACATACCATGGCAGCAAAATGTGTGTGCCACTTTAAAAATGTAAGAGTGGGTTGCAAAAATGAGAGAGGCACATGTGTGAAAGGTAACAGGGTTGAAATCTTGACAATATGCAGCAAACAAGGAAAAGCTGCACTACGAAAGAGGAACAGTGATGGCAAGTCAAATCTCACTGACAGGGACAGTAGACATTCAACTGCTTGTGACCATGACCAATGCACCACAATGCATAACCTGGAATAATGAGCACAAAAGCTGGATCTCTGAGCAGTGTAAGAAAGTAATATGGTCTGATGAATTGTCTTTTACTCTTTTTAAAACATTTGGATGGGTGTATGTTTGGAGAAAACCAAAGAAAGCCAAATTCACTCATACACACTGATAATGGATTCAAGAGTGGTTTCATGAATACCAGGGTGAACACCAATAATTTCCATGGCCTTCCCACCAGATCAAAACATCATTGAGCCTTTAATGGAAGTTGTGGAATGCGGAAGAGATTTCCAACTTATTCATCTATCAAAGAAATGGAGGCTTTTCCTTTTGAAGAATGGTCCAACATTTCAAACATTTCAAAACTTAAAACATAGCAGCAACCCAAGAAGGACTGAAGCTGTTCTGACAGCAAAGAGCAAACCAACTACATATTAGTTAATATATATATTCATATATTGTTTGGTATTTCCATTATTTTTTCTACCCCCTGTATGTTTACTATATATCTTTTAGATGTCTGTTGTAGTCTCACTGAAGGGAAGATGTCTGTGCTAGTGGTTTTGGAGGATGTGGCTGACAGTGCCTTCACTGATGAGCATGTATTTAAAGATTGTGCAGACTTCTAAAGTCGTGAGAAGGAATGGCTCATAGACTGATACCAGTTCTCTTAAACCATCCTCTTAAATACTTTTAATAATACTAACCCAGTACAAGTATGAGTCCTCTCCTCCCTTGGTTTTCTGGCGATGGGGGCCTTTTGGAGGAACTTTTTAGTGGTCCCTGCCTCCACTAAGATGAATTTTGCCAGTTGTACTGAGGGGCATCATTCGAACGACAACGTGATTCCCAGATATGATAGGGGCCATATGGTACCATATCAGCAAAAAGAGTTAATGTTAAGAGTTTTGTTAATTGGAAAATGTCACTCTATCAACATTTATTGCTCTGTATTTTTTTTAAATTAAGAAAAATCTTAACGAACAGATGCCAAATTGGACATGATACATTTTTTAAGAGCCTGTAAATGATTCAATTTGAATAGTTTCAGTTATTATTTCAGCAATACATTTTTTGTAGGGGTGGGAAAAAAAATTCGATTCATGATATATCACGATTTTTTTATAGCCCGATACTAAATATCGATACTTCTTCCCAGAATCGATACTTTCTGTGCGTATGCGTAATCGATACTTTCTGTGCGTATGCGTAATAGTGGCACTGCACAGCTGTATGATTTCACTGAAAAATGTGAGCGAACACTGGCCGAGAATTCCACCAGGCCTGTAGAGGGCGCTTCTAAGTGCTTGGGCTGCTGAATACTGTGACACGAATAAAAATAGTGCCAGAAAAATCGCAATAATCAATACTATCGAATTGCAATACTTGTAGAATCGCAATATATTGGAATCGCAATATGAATCTGCATCTGCACAATCTGCACCAAAGTATTGTGATAATATCATATTGTGACAAAAGCATATCGTCCCAGCCCTAATTTTTTGTTACATTTGTTGAAAATTTGTACCAACTCATTTTGGAAATATTATTTAATATACCAAATTTCAGGACATTCCATCCAAAGGTTCAGGAGAGTAATAATAGCTAAAATGGGTACCATTCAGACTCATGGCAGCCTTATTTCTTTAAATCATACTGTGAAATTTGGAGACATTTGTCTCTGTTGTAGTATCACGCATGTCATCTTTCTATTTTGATCAGCCCAGCTGTTGTAATTTTAGACCTAATTAGCATGTTGTGCATACATGCTACAAAATGATTGTCTTATTGTCATTTTCACCAGTACAGATCTGTGAATAGATTTTGAGCATGACAGAACTGCAAAATTCCTATGTTAATATGTCAAACTGTCTTAAGGGGAAATGCTGTTGGTGTGTTCAAAAAATTTAAATATACATACACAGCAGAAAATCCAAAGCAATTCTTACAGGTCTTTGGGGCAAGCCTGTTCATTGTCAGGAAAAGACCCTATATAGCATGTTTGAAATATATATATATATATATAGTATACCAGTGATTTTTAATGACTTTTTGAAAATAGGAACTTGACTCTCAAAACACCAATAAGTAACTGATTGGTGCCATATGATTCAGGTAGAGCACTGGCATAAGCATGTACTAGCCTGCTAATTTTCATAGGATTATGATTACCCATATGAGGTTTATAGCTGAGTTTCCAAAAACTAGCTGAAAAAGGTTAAATCTGAACATAAAGAAGGAACTGGCACTATTGAATCAGGGCCCTGTAATAAGTAAATAAAATGGGAGAATGAGTCTGGGACATGGGGGTGGAGGCGAAATATTGGAGAGCAGGAGACCTACCTTAAACTGGGTCCACAGGGAAATCTGATTGATCAGACAATGCCATGGCCTTGAGAGGAAGTGGGAGCACCTGATATCGACTGGAGCATGGCTGCTTTAAGGCAGACCATTGAAGATCCTGCAGGCCCAACATCACGGCTATTAACCCCTGGCCCTGAGTCCTTCCAGACATCACTGCTGCAGTAATTAGGGAGACAATCCAAACTGCGTGTATCACTTACCCCACCGTGTCAGTCAATAGTGACTGTGACAGATTCATTAGGCCCTCATCCCAGAGCTCCCCAGCAAATAGCCTCATAAACTCCTTTTAAAAGGACTTCACAAATTGGGGGGGTGCGGAGTGGGGGGTGGGGTTAAAATAAATGCTTTAGTGACAATTAGCTTTGATCAGATACTAGAAGACACATATACTCAGAGCCTGGGCATCACAAGCTGTGAGGCCTGTCCTCCAAATGAGTCTGTGTGTATTTGGGAAGCCTGCTCCCCTGTTAAAAACTAGGGTGCCTGTTTAGTTAATGATCACTGCTACCATGAAGTTAAGAGTAGAGACTGGTTTAGCTCACAGTCCTCAAATTTATACCTCAAAATCTACACCAAGGCTTTTGACACATTTTCAGGACCCCAACATGCACACTTACAATATAATTTGTCTTTTATTTATAAACAAGGTTTTTCTTCAGTTTCTATGAGTATTAGTGATTATTCCGTCTTGGTTAATGAAATTGTTCCCTCACACACTATACAATTAAATATCTCACACTATTTTCTTCATCTTTAACTGTAATTAATGGTCTATTCCAGCAATCTCAGATTTGGGACAGTGAAAATACATTTCTACACTAAATATTGTAATATATTATAATAATGAAACATATTAATTTTAAAAGTAAAACATTATTAATATAAAATTAGTATTCATTATTAATGTTAAAATGCAATGTAAATATCTGTGGAAATTAGAATGAGAAAATATTAAAGGAGTAGCAATCTAGAGAATGGGGAAGGCAGTATATAATTCATATACGAAGCAGGAAGGGACTTAAATTGGGGCTATCTTTTGAGGAGCTCATAAAAATCCTCAAATTAAACCTAGAATGGACTGTTATGCTACAGTGTAATGATCTCTGGCAAGGCCGAGATGCATAAAAGGTACAAATCTTCCAGAAACCCCTCCTGATGCAATTATAATTATTCTCTGCCTTTTAGTTGATTAACTTCTAATTGTTCCTATGCATGATAATGATCCCACTCTGATCATATAGTTATTGCCTGCTATAATTACCACTAATGTTAGTTTCAACACACTCAGACAGATTGTTGCCTGTATGAAAGTATTTTGTGTGGAAGGCTCAGCTCACAACATCAGGAGGCAAACAAAGGATACTGACTGACTGTAATTGAAGTCTCTGCTCAGTCTTTTTAATTTTACATGGGGACATTAAAGTCTTCTACACTGTGGAAACATCTAACTGATCGATCAAGAATGCAACTAGTGGAGAACTACAGTAATTTCAGCTCATTATTTAAAATGCTGACATTAATTGTTTTCATACATAAAAAATCTTTTTTCTCATGAATAGTGTATTTGTTTTTCCTTTAGTCCTTCAAATAAGAATGAGGCCAAAATCAGCTTTCAACTGATACACTGAGATGTCAATCAGTAATTAAAGAAAAATGTGTAAAAGATTTTAAAATATACTGATGGTTTGGCAAGGTTTAACAAGCTCAACCACTACAGGCAAAGGAAATTATCTATATTGTAAAACTCAACACAGTTAGAACACATCTATGGTTTTTCATATTTTTCTACTTTGTCAGCAGCTGTATCTTATGCTGTATGTGTATGATCTGTCAATTTTAACATAAGTCAAGCTGTAGACCTTTCTTAAATAATGTCATTAAAAATAACCTAGCCATATCACATTATAACATATACATGATTCCATTTAGCCCTTCGGTATAGTCTATGTCTTAGCTGTCAACCTAACCAGCAAAAGCCATTTGGAAGTCACAGTTTGACCTAGCTTGGAGTCATCCACCGGGAAAACATCTCAGGAGAGAGAAGGACATTGTAATGCTAAAGTAATGCTGAACAAACTCAGGATGCTTCCAAAACTAGCACATTTTTGGACATTCATAGTAACCTTGTCTGTACCAAAGTGCAAGTCTGGCATTTAGCATCAGTTATTCAGCTGTTTTTGAAAAATGTCAATGCAAGAGATGTTTGATGTAAAAATGGATCCAAAAATGTTATAGTCTCTCAGTCTGCGGTAGCAGCTAGATTACAAAGCACCGCATTCCAGTTCCCTGATGACAAAAAATATTCCTAATACTACAAACTACCAGTACAATCACTACAATATATGCAAGGCATAATGTCTGCATTGAAGGGTAAATTGTGGAGGGAGTGTAATGGAGGCTGCAAAGAAATTTGATTGACTTTAATACATTTGTGCGTAAGGTATTGTTCATAATGGTACCCATACAAAAAGAGAATTTTTGAGGCCAGAGAATGGTAAATCCTGCAGACAATACAGTTGTGCGAAACTCTCTTCCGATGCCAGGAAACAAGAACTTCAGTATGAACCCATGAACTCATGTCTAGAAGCTGAAAAGCCCAATAGTAAGTTTTTCCAACAGTGAAGATGTCCAGACTGACTGTGCTAGTCTGTTAAGAGAGCAAAGAGAACTGAGAGGGGCTGCCTTATTCCTCCTATAAGGGGAAATTGGACAGACTTCATAGACTCACTAAAGACACAAGAAGTATATATGGAGTGCAATACAGTGTTTTCTCCATTTTAATTATAGTAGAATCAAAATCAAACAATTGCAGTACCACTCATCTGTATCTGTAACCATAGTCTAAATGAATGATATAACTGGCCTCTTCCAATACTCACTTCCAAGACTCACTAGGACAAGAAATTCCAGACCAGCAGAACTGAACTTAAGTCTAGTCCTTCCAGAAAGCAAGTGCATCAGCATAGCTGGATGGTTGCCCTGAGAGGCCCAGCTCAGACCCTCTGGGGCGGAAGAAGCCATTCCTAGCGGCATGACAAAGACAGTGGAACCTTGGATCCAGCTGGGGAGGATTGGGTTAGGGAGAGTAGCCCTGGATATAGGATCTGCCTGTCTTCCAAAATTCAATTATTAAACATTCATTTATCAATGACCTATCAGGGACCTTCTACCTTCCCATTTCCTTATTCATGCTCTTTTATAAAGATAAAGTCAATAAACATTAAAGTAAGTTTCTTTACTCTGAGGGATGTGTTTTGCTCATATTGAGTTGAAGTAAGTATGACAGTTATATTTGACTAACCTAATAATTTACCTTTTACTATGTTTATACTGTGTAGTAGACCAGACTCTGTAGTTAGTTAAAAGTGCATGGTACTTAAAATTGTAAAAATGCATATTCCTGAAGATAATCTGTCCATTTGCTATCAATGGAAAAACATGTTACATATATGACTTTATCCATTTTCTCCCCAATTTGGAATGGACAGTTCCTGAATTCTGGAATGTCCAATTTCTCATCATCAATGTTTAGTCCCACTGCACAACTCCCACTGTCAATCTGGGAGAGCATGGATAAGCATGTGCCCTCCTCTGAGACATGTGCTGTCAGCTGCTGCTTCTTTTTGCACTGCGGTCCACAAACTAAGCTAACACAGAGATGAGGCGGGAGTAGGACGTTTTGTATGCAGCTCTGGCATGTGGACCACAGGCGCCTGATTGACCAGCAAGGCTCACTGTTGCTAATGGGACCGAAGCCCCTGCCGACGTACCCACCCCTATTCCCGGCGGAACGAAGCCAATGTGGTCTGCCTGTGAGCTCCCAGTCACTGTCGGCTAGCGACAAGGTCGGGTTCGAGCCCAGGGTGTAGCGCTCAGTCTACACTCAGAACGAGTGTTTTTACCAACTGAGCCACTTGGGAGCCCCTCAAACAAGATTGTTGACCGTTGGCTACATTTGAACATGCATCCCTGCCAAACACTGTGCTGAGATCATAAATGCATAACTGGTGCTGGCATCCATGCATTATTTTTTGAAGCGCTTTACTAGTACATTTTGACATAACTCATTGCAATTAAGTCTTACACTACAAATGATTAATGAATTTAAGGTGTAAAGCAGGGTTTTCTCTCATTGCCATTGGCATCTGTTTCTGTTCTAATATAGGACTTATTTGTTTAATTATAATTACATTAAAACTACAAATTGTATTTCCAATAACATTTGATTAGTTAATGATGGCCACACTCAAACAAGCTTCACTACTGTAAATGTGCTACAAATAACAGAATAACAAATAACTACATAGTGCTATAAATATCAGAGGAAGGAAGCCACTATATGATGATATGGGACTTCTTTGTAAATTGGCATTCCAATTGTGTTGTGCATCCACATTCCACAGTCTGGACACATGCTAAGCTCCTTAGATGTGTCTGATGTAAATAATTACCTATTCTTATCTGCTCTCACCAATATGAAGAGAGTAGTTGGCATATGTAGTTTAGCTAACCAATTTGTGGTTATGGCCATTTTCCTATTGTATGTAGACAAGGAAATAAATGGTTCAAATGAAAACTGATACTTTCAACAAAGTTAAGTGACAGTCAGCTACATTAAGCACATGTGCCATTGCTTTTATGACCAAAGGATTGATGACAAAGTGTATTTTACATTCTGAACAATTATTTGTTTTGAATGATTAATTGTTAATTGGTGTACTGATGTTTCCTAATGTTCTCAGTAAATAATTGTAGAATTATCATAAACCTATTTGTGCTCTTCTAACAGCTTCACAACACAAGATGAATTTTGCATCTAACATGCCTGCCATCATAAAATATGTTCTGCATATCCTGGTAAATTAAATCAATGTTTATGTCAAATAATATATACAGTATTGCTCCATGAGGATTGCATTGAAATTGAAACACTTACTTCATAACACTTGCTTACTCCTTCAGTTCAGGTATTCACCGCAAATAGCTAAATGAACACAGATGCTGATATTACAGTTGTAGAGTAGGATGCAGGTAATGCATCCCCTGTTTTCTTCTTTCCTCCATTTGCTCACCTGCAGTGAGACACTGTGCAGAGTGCCTAAGATCAGACCTGGCCAATGAGCACAAACAGTGAAGTGGCTTGTACTCAGACCTGCCTCACTATTTCACTGCCTTTCTGCAGGCAACCTCTCTACTGCCCCAGGCACACAAACAGAGTCCCCACACCCCCTCTAATTACTGTATGCAAGGCTGACTGTCATGGACATATGACATTAGGATGCATTTGTATACTGTATGGAACAAATCTTTTGCATATATTTACAGAAGTTTATCTCATCTTCACTGCCTTTTTGCTAGGGCTTGGGGATTTTTTATTATTATTATTATTATTATTATTATTATTATTATTATTATTCTTGCTTATTCCCAGTCTTAGTTGGGGATTTTTCTGTTCTTTTTAATTTCCTCTAGAAACAATCCATATTAGTGTCACAGTTCACAGTTTCACTGCAAAGGGTGGTATGCCAGATAAATATTCATTATTTGATTGATTGTTTGATTGATTGATTGATTGAGATCCTGGTCAATTTCCCAGTCGGGCTGTCTCATTCAAGACCCATACTCTCCCCTCTACAGTTAATTTATTTTGCATGTCAACCCAGCCTTTTTTCTCTAGGTTGTTAAACCTTTTAATTTTGGATGAACATTTTCTATTCCATGCATAACAATGTTATGTCTGTCTGGTGTATCTATCATTGCACAGTATAACAAGAATGTTTACTTAGGTACTTCAAATAGTGTAATTATATTGTTGAATTATTGAATTATTGGTGATGTTGTTCACATCAATAGGTATTGTGTTTGCAGTAATTTCCTGTTTTATATGCATTATTTACAATGACTGAAAAAGATTGGATTTTGTTACCATATACCATACAAAATGAATTTACCCTACAGCCCAATGTATCATATATAACACAGGAAATATGTGTTGGGAAAAGTTGGGGAAAATCACAAACAATTTTGTTAATGAGTTCAGTAAAGACCATGAATTCAGGAAGTCTAATTTTTATTTAATATTTTTCAAGGGTTGGGCTTTTGAGGGTTAAATTAAAAATGAGTTCTCAGTTGACCTTCCTAGTTAAACAAAGGTTAAATGAGAAAATTAATAAAATTGTCTGAAATATTCATAACCATATGGAGAACTGCATGCAAAATGTATAATCTAAGACTGCGCTAGGGGTGCTTGTAGAAAATAAGATTACAGATCACAGATTACAATCCACTTTGCCATGGATTTCCCTGAAAATTCTTACATTTTTTGAGACACAGTTAGATAACTATCAATGAATATTTTGCCATTAAAAATATAATATGAAAATATCCTCATGCTTTCTGAGGGCACGTAAATCTATTGTTTTCTCATCTACACGCATTTGTGAAAGCTTTTTTTACTACTTATGTGTAAAAAGCACTTGCATGAGTCCAGAGCTGGCTTAAACATAATTCTCCAACTAAACTTATGCTGGAGAAAGCTAAGAATGCACATTTTAAGTTTATAATCACTTTCTCCTTTATCCCAGGATAATGTTACTTGGGTAAGGCTGACCATAGATTTTTTTTCTGTGCTCTATCTCTCTTTCCACTCCATTAGAGTTATTGCCGGGCCTGGGACCCTGCATGTTAAATCACTTAATCAAAGGCAATGGGTCGAAAATCTTGTTTCGGTTTGTATATTTGATTCATTCCTCCAGATAAAAAGAAGTTAAAAAAGCACATTACAAGCCTTGCAATAGCACATGCATTATCTGCTAAGCAGCTGAAAAAGGCTATCATTGGGTTTATCCCTCTGGGTATGCAGTGAACGTTTTCACAGATCATCCATTCTAACACCCCAATATTTCTTTCTGTTCCCTACACCTCTTGTGTGCCCCCATTCTCTGACTTGTCACTTTCATGGCGTAAATAAATAGACCCTTTTAACTTGAAACACCCTGCCTTGAAATTCTAAACTGTCAAACATAAAAGGCATAATACTATTCCCTTGCCTTAATAAAGCTCTTGCAGAGGAAAGGGGTAAAATACCAGCAAACTAGAGGGCGAGGGAAAGGGAGAGAGGAGCTCGTCAAATGTCCCCTGGCTGCTCAGGGCTGGATACACGTTTCATTGGGGTAATACTAAACATTACAATTCCACCTTGCAGAGGTCTCGAGGATGTCCACAGCACCCTTGTCACGTTAAGACCCCTGCAATTCCTGTCTCTGCCTATTTCTCAATTCACTTAGAACATAAATAATCACTATGGATCCGTCTCCTTTTACCCATAGGTAAGAATGGAGGGATGCAATTACCATAATGGTCTTTAGGAGTCCTGAGCAGCAACCCAAGGCAATACTGGAGTTTAGACGCCATTCTTTTCCCCTTTTATTATGTTTTCAAGATCCAACAGATTCAGTTTTCCACGGTTTGATCTCTTTCTCTGTTACTATGTATAGTAACTTTGCAGCTGGGTAGTAACAGAATAAAATGATGCCAATATATGTGTGTATAATATGAATGCCCTGTGTATGATGATTATTCCTGTCTGGGAGTTACCAAGGGGACAGGGATAGGTATTAATAATAATGACTATTATGCTGATGGTCACTGATATTAATGACATATTTCCATGAGAGAAAAAAAGTAATGCTTAATTCTGTTAATTTGCTTTGTAATTACATAAAAATGAAGCCTCAGCACATATGGAAAAAATATGCTGAAAAATACAGAATGCTTTAAATCACTGTATCACAGGCTGAGAGTGGTTTTGCTTTGAAGCAAAAAAGTGGTGAGTTCAATAAGTATAATGGTTTATACCATTTCTGTTGTTTAAACACCAACTGGGACATGTAATGCGGCATATGCATAGTGTCGTTCCTGTCTCCATTTTGTACTGACCTCATCCCTGCCTGAGTGTGAAGGAGAGCCTTCACTACTTCTCCCTAATTGTTAATTGTCAATATTGTGCTCACCTGTTTTGATTGCTAAGGGAACCAGCCTATTGGCTAACAAGCTACACCTTACCTATTGAAGCCTGATTAAATACAGGTGTGGCTGCAGAGCAGGAGGAAGGCTTTTGTTTGGTTTTAACAAAAAATTATTGGGTCTTTTAACCTTATGTTGTTTTTTGGCTCATTTATGGGAGAAGTGTCGGCCAGTTTCTGCACACTGAGAAACATATCTAACTAAATACCGGCAGTCGGCCTAAACGGAGTAAAATGTTTCTGAAGTTAGAGAAATCCCCCAGGAACATTATTTAAACTGAAACTATCTACCTGTAATTGTGTGATTTTAATGTGTAAATAAGTTCATACAGTCTCTTAACTCCCCTGTCTGCTTCTCTCTTGTCACAGGTTCACCTTTACTTTCATGAGATCACCCTATTGTGAGAGGTCTGCTTCTTCAATGAAAGGATTCAAAACAACTGAGAAGCAATCAAAGGGTATATGGCTGTTAAGGAAGTCTGAGACCACCCTGTCCAATTAAGAAGAGTACCAAACTGCAATAGGTGGTGAATGAGGTGGCAGCAGGTTTTTAGCACCTGATTTTCCTATAGTCACTTGCTATGCTCAGCACTCAAGCTGTATGACCCACAAAATATCTTGGTATTTTCCATACACACACAAGGTTGAGATTGTGTCTGATTCTCAGTCTATTAATATTGTTTGGGGATGCTGTGTGAGAAGCTTCTGCCACAAAATTAGTTTTTGTTGTGTTCAACAACCAAATATCTAGCATCTTGTGAACAAAGCAATCATGAGGAAATGTTTGGAATTAGGACATCTTGTAAGCAGGTAAGTTATTATAGTCTGATAGTAACAACTTGATTACATAAATACATGAGAAGTTTAATGAAGAGAACAGCCCATTCTTCAGACCAATGAGGGCTGTGGTTCTGTAGCACAGTCAAATGAACATGCAGTTTATAAATTAAATAAATAAATATTTATGTGATACACTTTGAACTTAGCAGGATTCATTTACAGGGGCCTTATTACCTGGTTTGTGGTAGTTAATTGTGGGCTTCCAATGTATCAATATTTGCTGACTGACCTAAGTTACTGTTCAATGTTTTATAAAATTCTGTTTAAAGAATTTCACTTTTTTGTTGATTTTGAATTAATTGAGCCATTTCTGCTGGAGCTACCTTACATTACAGCTATGCATTTGCATTTCAGGCTGGCAGGTGTTGGACTTTAATATACACCTTCTCAAACAATCAGAATGTGTTATTTTTCCAAGCTGTGGTTATGTATTTTAACCTAAAATAATACTAGAACCTGACCTGAGACAGACTGCTGGAAATGAAATATCTGCTCAATGCAACAAGAACATCTAGGTTAGGGTTGGATGTTGCTTGCCAAAAAACAAAAAAAGTTAGGCTCAAGGACCATGGGAACCTCAACTAGCCTTTTGGTGAAGCCATACTCATGAAAATGTACTTTTTCTTTTCCCTTTTTAAACTCAGATCACTATAAGATACTGTACCAACTGAAGACAATGCAGAGAACAGGTGTTTGCACATACACCAAAAGAAACGACAAAGAGGAGAATTTATTGGAATAGACTGCATGGTGAGCGAAATATGTAAAAATAAAGGGTTAAAAAGTAGCAATTATATTAACTTTAAAAAGATGTTCTTTAGAATGGCACACTAAACAATACAACCCACAAATTGAATGCCAGTGGTAGACTTGTCGGCCATTAGGTGGAGGTCAGTGCCTTGTACTGTAATAATATATTCAGTATTTATTTTATGTTTCCCATCTACCAAATTGTAACATAATTATTATTAGAAATTCCATTAACAGGAGTTTTTCCTGTGGCCAGTCAAACCTTGCATATATCCAGTTCAAGCTTCAAATGTCAAGGAAAACACCAATCATTGTCTGGTTCAGAAAACAGAAACTTCCATATGCCTGTTCCACTGCAGCTATTGCCTAACCTTCTGTGTTCTCACATAAAGTTTAGAGCATCTTGAAATATAAATTAAGCTTGTATCTTTGTCACTTAATTAGTGTGACATGCCACCATATTTTGTGCAGTGATGATTTGTAGTTTAGGAGTAAATGCACTGAGGGGGATATCCTTGCCATCTGGTTGGACAGACCTCCCTCTGCACCCCTGCTGTTAGCTCACCTCCTTCTTCCCTCTTCGGGAGATGGCTTACTAAAGCTGAACTGATTCCCACCCTGTACTCGTTTCTCATGTCTGATCAGCCACATGGCCTCTTCTCGTTCTAACAACACGGGAAGATCTTACACACGTATTGGCAGCTCATTCCTTTCTGCTTATTTATTTACTGATGTAATCTAAACTAATCTATTAAGCATACCTTTTTCCATAAATATTGTGCTAAGGAAGGTTAGTTTCACACCTTTCTTTAGATGTGTAACTGTTATTACATTTACATTTTGTCATTCAGCAGACGCTCTCATCCATTGCGACTTCTAATGTGAAAATACAAAGCGCATTTAACAAAACAGCATGAAATGTTGTACAAAAAAACAGCCACATGTACATGATTTAAGACGTGAAACATAAGTCCATTAGTGTGAAAAAACTACAAAAACTACAAAATTTAAAGCTTACATAAAAGGGGAACAAGATTACATTAGGGTAGGGGAAATGAGGTACAGTTTGAAGAGCCTTTAGTCAGTGATGGAATGTGGCTAGAGATTCAGCTGTTCTGACTGCCAAAGGAAGCTCATTCCACTACGCCAGGGCCAAGATGTAGAAAGAATGCGACTGGGATGCATGATTGTGACAGTGGGGACAGGCAAGCATCCTGAAGAGGTCGAGTGCAGCGGCCTCGCTGGTGTGTAAGGTCCAATGTTGGACTGAAGATCACTGGTAGCCAACGGAGGGAGATAAGGATGCGTGAAACATGGGAAAAACTCGGGATGTTGTGGACCAACCGAGCAGCAACATTGTGAATTAGCTGCAGGGGTTTGATCACATGCAAGGGAGGGCAGCCAGCAGTGAGTTAAAGAAGCCCAAACAGGACAGAACCATGGCTTGAACCAGGAGTTGGGTAAAATAGGTGGCAAGGAAAGTGCGGATTCTTCTAATGTCATGTTGGAAGAATATGTTTTTTCTATATCCTCACAGTTTTCTTCCCAACTCCCAGTTTATCAAAGGTGGGTGCAGTGTATATATTACTTATACATTTCAGTAATCATGGAGTTCTCTACAATAATAATAATGAAACTGGAATAACTTCAGTATGATTCAATTTCTTCATTTAAAAAGCGCAGTAACTTCAGATTTCAGTACTGTATGAATCTCATCCGATACATACAGAGGTTATGCAAATTCAAGATTGGTAGTAGGCAGGATCAAACTGGCAACAGCTTCTCTCTTACTGAATGTGAAAGTAGGGCTGATGCTGTTGTATCTACACCCATTTGTCCAAAATGCATGTAAACCCCACCATTATCTGTTTATGTCCTTAAATCTTGCTTTGTTTCCTTTGATCTCTTGATCACTCTCCCACAATCAGCCATCCATCGGCTAAAAGCTTCAAGTCCTCTTTTAAAGGTGCTCAAAGTAAACAGCATTTTAAAATTATCATTGTGACGTGGAAGTTCTCAGTAGCAAAGCCTTTCTCTCTTTTTTATCAAAAAGGCATACCATAAAAACACTCAAAGTAAAAATCCACCATCACAAATCTTATAATGCTCACATTCTGTGCCAGAAAATGTATGTTTAAAAGGACAATAAAAACTTTAATCTTCTTATGGAGTGCCACAGTTGTGAGGACTGTCACCACAAATCTATATTACAGTACTTAAAATACTCTGTCTTCCCTGTGCCCTGTGCTGATATTTATGATAATGCAATGGATAATTTGTATTATATGGTCTTTTTCATTTATGTGGGGGATAGTGTATTCCAGAGGTTGCTCTGAGAGATCACAAGTGTGTTAGTGGTTGTTCACTTTGGTTTTTTAAGTTTAAGGAGGGATGTGTACCAATGAAAACACTCCAGATTAAAAATTAATTTAATAAATATTTTTGATAAGGCGATTACCCCATAAGAATAGAATGTAAGGCAAAAAGCAAGCTGTTGGATAAATTTGGAAGTTCAAAAAGTGCACTTTTATAATTGCTTACACCATTGTGGGGATGAGTTCAGATTCCCTTCATTTTCCAGTCATTTTCACCGAGGCGGCAGGACGGGTTTGCTTCACATGACTTCTTCAAACTATTGATATGATCCCACAATGAAATGTCATAATGTTTATATGTACACTAAATGGCTGAATAAAGAAGAAGTAAAGTCTACACACGACTACTCTAATGCTTGTAAATAGCTTTCTTTTGTACATAAAAACAGATATGCAAATGTCGTTGAACAGACATTTCCCTGGAGATCTTTGTCAGGACACATAGATGTCTAACCTGTATAAATAACCATCAGTTCACTCAGTCTCATTGGTGTAATTGTTCTAAGGTCAGTTCATTAACTTACAAATGATTGTGTACAATAATTTTCCAGGAAAAAAAAAAAAAACTCTTTCATCCTGGAAATGTTTGCCATTGCTAGCCAGCTTGTGGATGCCATTGGGACCCTTCTGGAGAATCTGACATCTGTCATGGTGAGATGTTGAAAAGGTTCTGTCTGCTCTGTCAACTCCACAGCTGTCAGGTCCTTCATACATAAATGGAGGGTTACACAAAGAATCCTGGTAAAGAAAGGTCAGCCTGGGAGGTCGATGAGGGCCACAGGAACATGTGCTATGTCTCCATTGCCAAATGCCTTCACCTGGCAAATCACCAGCCAGGTCATTGGAAATGCTGTGCATGTCTTTGATGGGAATAGATTCAGCAGTGATAATGAGTAATGCCTGTGGGCAGCAGGATGGTGTATGGTGGAGCAGGGCTCACAACAGAAAGGTTGCTGGTTCAATTCCCCACTAGGCACTGCTGTTGTACCCTTGGGAAAGGTGCTTAACCTGAATTTCTTCAGTGAATATCCAGCTGTATAAATGGATGACATGTAAGAATTGTAACCTATGTAAGTTGCTTCGGATGACAGTGTCTGCTGAATGTAGCCAACTAAATGTAATATGCAATGTAATGCCAAAAGCTATCAGATCTGCAAAGGCACTTCTCAGAGATTGATTATACAATGTGAACACATAGGGAGGTACAAGAGCTGAAAGCCAGCAGATCATCCTTGGGGAAGTGCTTTGTCCTTCCTGTTATAAAGGCTTTATGTATGTAAAGTAAATAAAAGTAAAGAATGGCGCAATATGGGAAATGGAGAATGCACAGTTTTGGTAGGAAAGTAGAGATTGTTGGAAAATCAAACATAATGAAAATATAAATAACACTCATAATATTGCTTACTCACCTTTTTTGAACTTAAAAGATGTATAAAAGTGCATCGCATGAACAACTCTACATACTGAATGGATGCCTTCTACTGTATGTTTTGACTTGAAACTAAGAAAATAATTCACACTTGTATGCTCATGCATTCTTCAGCTCTTTCGGTGTTCATTTGTGAACTTCTTTCTTGAATTCAGAATTCAGATGTTAGATTGGATTGAGTTCTGGTGATTGAAATGATCTGATGAGAACATTCATTTTGTGCTCAGCTAAGCATTTCATTGTAGATGCACATGAATACTTTGGATCATTGTGATGTCTGTGATTTTTTTTTTTTTTGTCATGTACGTGAATGTCCATTTTAGCAAAGTTTCATCATATTAGCAAGGGGTACCAGGTTTTGACCAAAACACCTTAATATATCTTGTTTATAACTCAATCCTAATAGGGGCTCCAGCACTAGTAGATTCAAAAAATACCAACCACTATGTAATGGATTGCCTTCAGTACCAGATGGGACTACCTGACAATGCTCTTAAAAGTATCATTTGGTGACTGTATCTTCCTCTGCTTAAACCTTTAGTGGCTGTCAGCAGCTGGGGACGACAGGCAGTGCAGTGCTTAGAGGGGGTGGGGTTTACAAGGAATACTTAATTAGACACACCTGAAGCTGATTAGCAAGGTGTCAGCAGGACAGTGAACAACTGCGGATTTTTTCATTGTTTAGTGTGCATTCTTTTTGGTAAAGCTTGTCTCTGTGTCAATGTGGTGTCATCTTGTGCTGTGTTTGTGTGCAGAGAGGGGAGTATAAAGAAGGTGGAGAAACTGACCTGAGAAAAATCAGAGAGAAGAGACACCGAACGAAGGCAATTTACCAATCCAGGAGCTTTCAGTGGGTTCAGAATTTCTTCACAGAGGTTTAGGTAAATCTGCTCATGAGGGGCAGTCTCCCTCAATAGAGAAGGTGAGGGTTTACTTCTACTTCCCATAGTTCCATGTGTTTGTGTGTGTGAGATGAGCTGGCTTCATTACTGCTATGCTGCTTATACATTGGCAGGCACACGGTATTGGCTGAGAAGCAGTGTGGTCCTGTGAGAGCCAGAGAGAGGGGTAGGGGGGAAAAAGAGAGTGTAGTGAGGGGAAGAGGTGTGCAGCCACATATCAGCTCTCCCAGAACGACTCTTTCTTTTTGTCGTCTTTGGATGACAGGCTCACTCGTCCATGGGATTTGCGAGTGAGATGCCATCCTTCTTTTCTTTTGTGTTCGTCTGTCATGACTGAATTATAGTAGCTTTACCTCCAGGGCAGGCTACAGACAGGGTGCTAGCTTTGCCTAGCTGTGCTTTGGGGTAGTCCTGTAAGTATAGCAAGTGTATGCAGCTGAGCTGATTATATTTGTACTGTTCTGTTGTAATTACTTATATGGGGATGCATGGTATGCAGTGGTGAAAGTGGCAATTGCCTGTGACTAGACGGTGCCCAAAGACCGCTCCCTAATGTAAGGAAATCAGCACCTGGAGGGATGGACAGTGACCACTGACACTCACTTTCATTGGGGAAGCATCAGGACTGTGAGACTGAACAGCAACTGTTAAGGAGGCACAGCTGACAGTGCTCACCCTAATGAGAGGGACCTATCGAAAGGGCTGCTCCCCATGGCTCAAGGCTGGTAACTCAATGGTAACATATGTGCCCTTTCCTGTTTCTCTAGAAGCTGTATCTGAGAGTAACACTTCCTCCACAGTGTGTCAAAGACAACCCAACGGTATGGACCCTGTCACCAGTTGGTGTGCCACATGGAGCCCGCTCCATAGGTTCCTTCCCGCCAGAAGAGATTTAAGTTGTTCTTTGAAAAGTGCACTCACATTGAAAGGTACTTGTTGAGGGTGTTGTGCCCTAAGCACTAAACAAGAATGAAAATACCACTTTTCACCAGACCAAACTGTTGATTGCACTGGATATGCCCTCTCCTCCCACACAAAGAAAGTGCTGGAATTTTTGGAGTGGGAAATTACCATTTTGGTGGCAGAAATCCATTCCTGCACAGAGCTTTTTTGTAGCATGAATTTCTCAATACAGCTTTAGAGATCACAAGCCTAAACATCCAAGAGAAAGTCTAAGGCAATAGCATCAAGAAAAAACTCCTTAACTAAAAAAGACACACTGACCAGGACCTGGATCAAAGGGGGAGCTCATAGCCTTTGGCCAGCACCAGGCAGTCCAGTTGGGTTTAGTGTAATATAGAGTATATTAGTCCAATTCATTGGGTAGTTAGGAAAAGTCTGAAGGGGTATCAGAAGAATCAGGAATGTTGTTTGCTTTTAACCTCCTTTATGAAGCACCAATTTTCAATTACCAGCTGTATACTAGGGTCAACTGGTTCACAACAACCCTAAGCACTCAAGCAGGAGCACTTAGGCAAGACAAAAGCAATTCTCTGACACACATGCATGCAGCCAGCAGCTATACACTGTAAGCCACACAGTGCACGACAGCAAAGAGCATGTTCATGAAAGGACATGTTACTCTGCTGATGTGAGAGCAGATAAGGGTACCATGATTGCCTATACTAGCAGAAGCCTGTTGGGGTCAAGTTGGAGGTGACAGAGCAGCGGTGAGTGGTGCGGCTTTGAGGTAAAGTATCTCTCCACCTTCACTAACTACAATGTAGATATGCTTTCCAGGTTTCCCTGGAGGGAGAGAGCCCCTCCAATGGTGGGCCTGGGGGTGAAAAAGGTCTGCCCATGGAGCCTGACTATACATTAGTTATAGACTAATATAACATAAAAATATGGAATCACAGAGATGTTCAAACTCAGCATTAACCTCAGTACATGACAATTTTGATGGGAAAAACTTTTCATTAAGATACCTTACGCCAGTACTTATACATATATACATATATGTTATAATGTTGTCCGTAATCACTGCCTAATATTTTTGGCACTCCTTTCTGTTATTATGTACCACCCATGTCTTTATTACATGAATAAGAGCAATGGGTTTATACTTGCATTTGCATTTCGTTACCTAATAGACACCCTTATCCAGATTGACTTACACAGGTTACATTACACGGTATCAATTTATAAGGCTAGACATTTGCTGAGGCAATTGTGAGTTAAATACTTTGCCCAAGGGTGTAACAACAGTGCTTCAACAGGGAATGGAACCAACATCCTCTGGGCTATGAGCTATGCTCCTAACTACTCCATACTATTGCCCAGCAATCTCCAGAAAACATGTAATGAATAGAAAATAATGACAAGAAATAAGTGCAAAGCATTTTCATATTAACAGCTGTGGTTCCTGGAAGTCTAGAAGTTCTTGCTTTATATGCTTTTTTAAAATGTACTCTTTAGCATGTAGTACATGCTGTTGCATCTGAAACATGTATGTTACGTTTCCCCGCTGTGGCCATAATCTAACTGCAGGTCTTGAACTGATCAAATAATCTACATCTTGTAAAAGTTTTACACACATAGTCCTTCCAGAGTGTACTCTCTCAAGTATTAAATTGCCAATGTAATACTTGAGACAGTACATGCCAGACACGTTTATGTGACAAATAAAGTGTCAATAGCATGTTCTCTCCAGGTTGTGGAAAGAAAAAGTGCAGACCCAAGTCCATTAAGTTACTTGAATGTGTTAAGGAAAGCACTGAGTGGAAATGCTTTGCAATACTGCTTATTTTGTTGTTTTGTGTGTCTATTTCAAATTACTATCAGCAAACAGGTAGTAAGAAACTATCTAAGAAATTCTACCTCGTAAAAAATCTGTTACCCTTATTTTGTCAGTTCATGTATTATATGTATTAGTGTTAAAAGCAACCGCCATGTGTATGGCCTGAGCTGATGAAAAAAACGTGCAGTGTATTGCATGTGTTTATGCACAGCACTATTCTTTTGCATCTGTATCACAAAATATGGGTCTGCAGGGCTGCGCATTGTGCTTATGTGTGTTACACATTGAAGCACATGCAAATGCCTGGGTGACAGCTTTTCAAACCTGCTTACTGGCCACTACCATGGGTAAAGGAGGATGAAACTGATATTGATTGCCTGGGGCTAAATGAACAAGTCAGTGATTATCTGCTTTCATTGTGTCAAAGCCTAGCACTGGCCTAGACGTTGGTGCAAGATGCAACCAAACTCATATTTTTACAACCCACCATGTAAGCTTTTCAATAGGTGTTTCCTACACAGGAGAAAGATCTACTTGAATCACTAAGCATGCTGGTGAAGAGCTGTTATTGTATGAGTTCTTGAGGGTTTAACTCATTCTGACCCTGGTCAAGTAAAGGTTGTAATGTCATTTTATAGCTTTTTGACTTGCTGTATTTCTTTGGTCCTATTGGGTCCTCTCACTGCGTATATTTTAGTGTTTTATCAAAGCGGGAGATGTAAGTGTGGCATGTGGCAAAATCCCTAAAGAAAAAGAACCCTAAAATGTTTAATTCATCTCAAATTATTGATGTCAACAAGATTGTAAAGGCTAGACTGCAATGTGGATCCCCAGGCTTAGCAGATTCACTTCACTTTTCTTGTGTGATTGGGCTGTGACCACTTTAATTGAAGTACCTGTAAAACTTGTTCCACAACCAATGTGAGGAAACAGTATAGGGGAGTTTGTAATAAATTTGAATTTAACTAATTACCTGCCTCCTCTATGTGAGGTTTGATGTTCTTGAAACCCAAGTTATCTGTTTTTCTCACTCATGGGATGTGCACTATTGCTGTAACATAATGTTTTTTCCCACAATACATGTGACAGTCTTCCCTTTGCTCATGTGATGTGTCAGCAGACAGAACAGGATGTAGCAGTGCTACAGACAGGAACTCTTACGGTGCTGAAACAAGTCACAGCTGGAGCCCATCCCCTTACACAGTTGCACAGTTGTAGCCCCTTACCATGACTATATGTAGATATAAATAGGAGAGAATGTCTCAGAGCCTGACAGAAGCCTTCTTCTCCAGACCTAAGCTGACCCCCCCCCCCCCCCCCCCCGCCTCACACTCACTCACATTTTCATTTGGTTGGCAGAGACCGGTAAAGATCAGGTACACTACGTCTGGCCAAAAGACTGATAGGAATTCACTTACAGGCTTCATCATTGGACAACTATGTCTGAACCTCTACAGGTTTCTCACTACCTGCCAGATTATGTGAGCTAGGTTTTGACCAGTTTTAAGAGCAACTTCACAACACTGATGTATTAATACATTACATTACAATACATTTAATCATTTAACTAACTCTGTTTCCCAGGGTGATTTACAATGTAAGAGTACATCTAATACAGCTACAAGAACAATGGAACAAACTGAACACAACCACCCACATCTGAATCTGCAGCTGCACATCTAAAAATACAAACATGATAATTCTAAATACACCAATCCAGCATACAATACAAAAAATACAAAAATATGGGAAGGACTTGGGTATAAGAGCCAAGATGAAGTCTGAAGAGGTGGGTCTTCAGTCTGCAGTGGAAGATGGCAGCTCCGCTATGGGAAGCTCATTCCATCACATAACAGAACTGACAGGGGGTGCATCCAGGACATGCCATCATGTATGGGAGCACTGACCTGGTGTCCTGTGGCTAGTGATCTAGCTGGTGTGTATTGTCTAATGATTGATTGCAGACATGTAGAAGCTTGCTGTCCAGTAGGCTAACACCAGCATTTTGAAACAGATTTGAAGTAGGTACCAGTAGCCAGGGAAATCAGGACAGGGAAGATGTGGTGGTACTTGGGACCTCTGTTACGGGCCTGCTGAGAAGCAGTGCTTTGAATGAGCTGCAGGAGTCTAACAGCACAAGCAGGGAAATCAGTGAAAACATTTTCAGCCCAGCAAGGAGGGAGTTGCTTGCAATGTGCAAAAAGGGATACATGTTTCTTGTCAATCAAAAGATTATTACTTTGTGATTTTGACTTTGGTCAACTTCTATACACTGAGTGTTGCTAAAAACAACTAAAATAATGAGACATTTATAAATCTGGTGGAATGATAATAATTTGCTATTCACCATATAACCATGTGCATTTGAAATTTACTGCAAGGATGGGTGCTACTAAAAATTCTGACTGGACCTGATAAGGAGGGAAGTTAAGTTTTGACATTTAACTGTATTTGATGCTTATGCCAGATAAACAGGTTTACAAAGAAAATACAAATGGTGTGAGATTAACCATTTAATTTTGATGTAAAGAGTAAGGAACTGGGGTGCCCACAACACAAAAACAAAAATTAGTGGTTCAGTTCAGAACAAAGTGGTAGTAAAAAAACAGATTCTACTCCCTGAATAGTCGCTGTGGATCTGATCTGCTCATCGTGTGTGATGTCAGCTTCAGAATTTGGCTGCACAGCCAACGGAAAGACATATAAGGAGAAAATTGAAAAACGTGAAGTGGATACATTCCTGAAATATGTGGCTTTTTGGTGAAAGCAAAAATGTCACTAAAAGCAAAACATAAGATATATGGTAAAATATAAAATGACTGAAAAATAATTGAAATTTATAATTAAAAAAATAATAATTTTAATTTTCAGTTATTGATTAGAAAACCCACAGATAATATTGCTATTTTACAATTATTACAATTATTAAATTAATTCCCTCATTCACTGGCTCATTATGTTACACTGTCACTTTTGTGACAAAAGCTGAAAGACTCAAATCCAAAGAGAAGCAAATTCCTTTTTGTTACAGGCATATAAAAAATTAGAAACTCATCGAAACAATATATCCAGAGATTAGATTTTGTTTGGCTTGCTGTCTAATAATTTAGCGTACCAGGTTTTTCTCCTACCTGGAGAGCAATTTTTCCATCTTCTTAATGTGTAGCTTCGCTTGTACCTTAAAGAATTGTGGGGGGCTGTCAGTACAGAGACATTCCATCATACGCTGGCAATTCCTTTCCTAAAAGTTTCTCGCCAATAGTGTAGAAAGAAATGCCATGTGGTGTATGACTTTTTTTTTTTGCTTCTCTTTTGTGAAATTACAATGGTTTAATGAGCCACATAGTCACAACTGGAACATGCAAAAAAATCATTATCCCTCTGACCTGCCACGCTTGGGATTGTGGACGAAATAATGCAGAAGCGTTTATTCTCACATCCAGTTAAAGCATGTTCCCCATTTAGCATTCCGACTAAATTGAGAAAAAAGAGAAAGAGAAGGGGGGGGGGGGGGGGGATCGGCAGCCTTCCATTCAGATGATGATTAAAATTCATAAGCTCCCAGCAGCACCCTGATGCAGAGGCAATTTTAGACCAGTCATAGCCTGCTTTCTACAAAATTAATTTGACAGGTTTGCATTAAGGCAGCTGATCAATATCCACTTAGAGTGGTGAGGGCTAAGCGAAGAAAAATAACTGACGGCTGTGTTACGAGATGAGAAAAAATGAATCTTGGACACTTTTTCCCCCCTCTCCCCTTCTCCTAAGCTCTCACGTACATCAGAAGCCCTGACCTCCAGCCATTGATCGGCTGCAGTTAACATGACAAAATGGCTGGAAGTTATACCCGGCTGTAGCTACCAGGGAACAATCAACCCTCCTGCACTAAATGTTTGATGGAGTGACTAGCATTTCTTGGCCTATGTGGAAGAAGGTGAAAAAAATATTGTCTTTCCTCTGGAAATGAAATACAGTCCCACAGTTTTGACAGGACATCTCTCTCCATGCATCTTAACAGCAAGGAAAGGAGGCCCACACCAGGAGAAGACATGCAAGCGAGCGGTGAACTATCGCTCAAAGCTATACGGCATCACTGGAGCAGTGGCTGCAGACAGGCTTAAATCAATAGTTGCCTCTCAGTTGGCACAGTATCCAGTGGTTGGAAAAGCTGAGAGCTTTTACAAAGAGTCTAAATGAATATTCGTTCTTATTTCAGCAAGTGCCTCATTCTGTACTTTAATGCTCAGGTCAGCTTAAAGTCACCTAGTTGGAGCTCTACTATGCATTGCACATGCTGTGTTATTGTGTGCTAAATTAAACTTTTGAGAATTTTGTTTAAACACTGTATCGTATAAACCCTTGCAGGGAAAAGTGGCTCAACTGGCAAGGCACTTGTCTTAAGTGCAGCTAAGCCCTATGGCCTGGGTTCAACAATTTTCGACACCTGCTGATAATGACTGGGAGCCCATCCAGAGACAAGATGTGGGATTTCACAGCAGCAGAACAAAGCAGCTTTGTTTTGCATAGGGTAGGTTTGGGTAGCTCAGCCAGGCTTTCCTTGTCTAACCACTCTCAGACACTCTGCAATGTGACAGGGAAGCTACGAGTTGCTGTAAGAGTGTCAGTATAGTAGGGCCCATCCTCCTCACCGTGGTACATAGTGTGACAGGAAGTGCAAAAAAGCCAGGATTGCATAAAAGAGAAAAAGTATTTAAAAGACTTTTTAGACTGACATTGAGGGGCCTACTTTATTAGTATCATTGTATGAATAAAAGCTATTTATAATATGCACATTTTTACAGAGGCAACTGACATCAAGAGCATATGCAGTACAGGTCTCAAGTACACACAGGCAATAATGGAATTTTGCCCATACAGCCTCAGTAGTATTACTAGTCCACTGTTGCATCTGTTGACAGATTCAGTCCAGCCAGCATACAGACATTGTTTACTAACAGTGCAAATGTCTGTCATCTCTGCTAAGTTACGCTGAATGAAAAAAAATCACTTCTTATGCAAAACATTAACCTGGAGAGTCAGACTGGGGTCATATGCCCAAATTGCATTGTCTCAAATCAGGTAAAATCACCTGGTTCACACTTGATTTCACACCCGAGGGCCCTTCTTTCTTTCATCGGTGTTAATGTAGTTTGTGCTCTTTGACTCACCATCACCTCTTAAAAGGTGCCTTTTTCCTCGGCAAAGAAGACGGAAAAGGAGGACAGAGGGCTACATAAACACAGAATTTTAAGATGTAAAGGGCTCACTCATTGCTGGCATCAACACCCAAATACGTACATGCCTAATGTGCATTAATGTGCATTTTTTATTTTTCAGCAAAAAATACTGAATGAAGCATTTTCAAAGTGGGCAAAAACATATGCCTGGCATCACTAATCGTTGGAGCATTTGTTTTAATGCATTTGTATCCATATATTTACTTATTCTAGTCCTCTTTTTTATTTGATGATTCTATATTTCTTGTTTCTACATCTTTTTGGGTTTGGATTCATTTAATGCATTCCTAAAGAAAGTAATCTGTGGCCTGGCACGATTTAAATGTGTTCCCGCTTTCTCTTCTATCCCCTATTTTCTTCCCTCCCCACAGAGTCTATTACAAGAATTGGATGGGGGGGGGGGTCATGTGGAAAACAGGCTCCTCTAGGCACTGTGGACCATGTTTCCTAGGCAGATGTAGATTGAAAGAGACATCAATAAATAATTACGGGTCTTGAGACATTTAAGTAGGAATCTATGCGCTGTGAAACACCATTTAATCGAGTAACTTCTGGCACTGTATCCATCATGGAAAAGCTGCTAACATCTGCAGAAAAGCATTTACCTGTTTCTTTTGGTTTTTGGTTTCTTTTACTTCTTTGTCTTTGAAAGCCATTTGCACATTTTCAGATGTAGCTGTATGTACAAGATGTCTTGCATACAGACCCTCACACAGACATGGACAAGCAAGAATATGAAATAGACAATACTAGTTTCTTTAAAACTTACTTGAGAAGACACCATTATGTTGGTAGACTTGCATGTTGCCTTTTATTTATTAAGAATTTATATGGATTTTGATTAATGTAAACCCACATATTTGTATAAGGATTTAACCCTTTCTACATAAACATGATTTGCAGCAATGGAAACAACATAAAGGATGAAAATGTACCCAAACCACATACTTGATATAAGCAATATATGTCCCACTGAATTCTGTGCATACATTTGTATATACAGACTGAGCTTTTCTAATAATGTGTATATTCTCAGATTTTATGCACTAGATATTCTCAAGAGCCAGGGATCTCCTGCTTGCAAAAATATCTAATGATTAAATTCCCCATTCTCAATGCAGGTATGATAATGGACTAAAATAGGTTTGTGCTCCTTTTTGAAAATAGCCAATAATTTATTTTAGAGATGGAGAGCAGTGCCTGCTAACAAGGGAGGAACTGTGATGCTGTAGTTAGATTCTGTTTCCACTCGGGCCAAATATGATCAGTTACAAGCCATTGAAAAGTCATTTTGCGCCATGGAGAGAAAACCCGAGGGAATAGCTCCTGTTTTACTATTTATAAAAATATAAAAGATTCCTGATGCTGTGGCTCATTCTGAATGGAATTTGAAAATGTACTTGCGCCTAGGTTTATTGATTTTTGCATTTAGAAAGGCCGCAGGTTGCCGTATCTGGGGTTTATATGAACAGGCTAAAGTGTCTCCAGAACAGTCACGCTGCTCCTCTGAGGTACTGGATAAACTATCTTCATAAGATGTCATTTTGCTAACAACAGACAGTAAACAAAAGCCATCGCCAGGCTCTGTTAAATCAAAGCTTGTTCAGGATTTCAGGAGATTGGCAAATTACCACAGGGATTCTGTCCTGTAACAAATGTTTTCACTCTGAGCTGGTGAGCAGCTATATGCTCCGCACTGCTACAGCAGTTTACTTACATACCGCTACTTGACATCCATTGCCACTTCATAATTCCCTTTATGTAAAGAGGAGAATCAAGCAGATTAATCTGCTGAAAGTTTCAGGATATTTACTGACTGTCTTGAAAATTTAACCAAATTTTAATCATGGTTTTAAACAATATCAATTACAGTATAAAATTTACTGTGAGGATTTCACAGGTTAATTAAGAGGTGGGACATTTACAGAGGGACTTTGTCCTTAACTATTAGTAACCCTCAAAACTACAAATAGGTATATTTCTACTCTATTCCATTCTAACACTAGGCTAATGCTGTTTTAGCAGATCAGTTCCTCAGTTGTCTACTGTAATCTGTTTATCAGACATTTATCTATTTATCTGTATGTTTCCTCTTAGCTAAGATATCGTTCACGTAAGTGCTTAGCTATACTTCACAACAGCAGAGAAAGAACTAGAAGTGTAGCAGTACGCATTTTAACCATGTACTGAACAGCCTTTGGTTTAGTAATTTGATACACATACTATGTACTGCAAAAAGGGAACAAACTTAAAACTGTCTGATTTTCATCTTTATATGTTACAGAACGTCAATGTGTAATTGAAGCTATATTTAGCCTATAGGAGTTGATTTGAGGAGCTAACTAGTACAACTAATATGCTCTGCTTATTTTGCCACCATTGGTAAACATAAAAGACAGGCAGGAACATCAGATGAGAATATTTGATTCAAACTCATCTAGAGAGATAATACATCCAGACTGTTATGGATGCATAACACAACTGGAATGTACAATTAAATCCTATGTCCTAGATTACGGAGAAGCTGGCCAGCACTTCTCACAAAAGAACGGAACACAAAGAGCAAAGGTTCAAAAAAATAATCATTTATTTAAAAAAAAAAACAACAAATGAAACCAGCCTGAGCAAAAACACAGCAGAAAAGAAATGAGTCTTCTGCTCTCCAGCCACACACCTGTATTTAATAGGCCTTTAATTAGGTAGGGTTGGTTCATTAACCAATGGGCTTGCTCACATAGACAAAGATAATTTATTGCTTGCCAATTAAATTAACCTGTATAGAATAGAATTGATCAGTGAGCTCACTTATTATAATGCTGGAAATGGAATACAACAATCCTTACACATTTAGCAAGTGACAATACACAGTTTTAGGGCAAAGGAGAAGGTTCTCCTTCACAGAGACTAAGATAGCAACTTGGATAGTAATTTGTTTGTGCAAGCTCAAAATGCACAATTATGTCCGGAGAATCCCATAAATTACTGTTCTAGTTTTCTTTGGTATATGACTGATATGCTTACATATACGTCCACCACTACTAGCACTAGTGTACAGCCCTACTCTACTGTACTGTCTAACAGCCACTATCAGCATGGGAATGCCAATGGCAATGAGATGAAAGAAAGAGCCAGTTCTCAAGGGGTTTTGAGGTTTGATTTGAGGTTTGCATGGTCTGGAGAAGAGTAGTAGTGAAGCTCCCTAATTATTGATCTATATTACTAATAAATTTGTCTAGGTTTCAAATTTTTTTACTCCTTCAATTTTTGTAAATACTTCTGTTTGTATATTTTATATATTGGAAAAACTAGCTCAAACTGTTTTTGCTAACAGTGGATATGTGGATATGTTTGCTATCTCTAGCTTGTACAGCAACTGACACACATTTCAAAATTATGAACAAGAATCATTAAAACATTTAACTGGCTCTTGAGTATACGGTTTACATTTGAACAGTAGTATAGTTCTTCTTGATTGGATTAAAAGGCAAATATTGTCTGAAGCTGGACATTCTATTACCTGAAGGCTCCTAATAAATGTGAACTGTGATTTTTATTATTATTTGGAAGCTTGGAATGCGCCATGAATATGTAAGCACCAATGGTGCGTATATTAATTGTCTTTTTGTTTATATATTTCAATATAAATATATGCTTAAATATTTGACATTTCAAGCATATAGATGTTATCAGTTAGTTCGGTAGGCTAGCTAGCTAACTGTGGATTTCCAATAATGGAGCACACATAGATCTTGGTGGGAATGCTTCGAGATGGATGCTGTAAAACTGTTTTGCAAAATGTAAGGTAATGTAGCTAGCTAGCAAAATGGCCTTCCCAACTAGCTAGCAAAGTGGCCTTCCCAAGTCTTTACTGATATATGATCCAACACGACACAAATGTGGGAATAGCCAGAGAAAGGAGGTGAATGCATACTAGTGAGCCTGCAGCTGTGTGGCATGTGATTGAACTCTGAGACCAGAACAGTGGCTTTAAAATAACATTAAAATAACATTAATTTAATCTCTTTTGATTTGTTCTCAGTTTGTTTGGATATACATAAGCATGATGTATATATGCCATTCTACTGGTTTTCAAAAGACATTTTTGGTTCCCTTATTTATTTTCAAACATCAGAATGTGTTGTACAATATGCTAACATATTCCTCTGTGATTCATTTTGTGTCATCTCTTCTGCAGCATTAAATTCTGCTGCAATGGTTTATTTGGGGAACAATTAATTCACTGAATCATCAATACTAATAGGTATAATGAGTACCAATTTGGAAGGTATTCCTGTTAGTATTGATTGTTTTGCAAATTAATTGTTTGTTAATTGAAGAAAGAAAATGGAAACAGTTGAAACTAATGATCAGTTTAAAGGTAAGGATTGTGTCTCCTCTGTTCCCAGTTTACCTGCTGCCAATGGTGTGGACGCCCTTTCCTACATCACCTAATTCACTCATTATGGCTGCTTTGAAGACTACCACCTGCCCTTTTGCAGCATACATACAATCTCCCCAAAGAGCATGCTAAACCAAACTCTATACAATGTGGTCATCCTGTGCAGTAGCCACATTTTTAACGCCCTAAGTACCAACTTTACCTGAAGAAGTTAAGTGCACTGCCCAGACAGAGAAGTCAAGTCTACACTGAAGACACACAATGAAGACTGTTTTCTTAAATAACTCTAGAGGAATATGTACTCTCAAAGTAGACTGTGTTTTGGTAGTGTTGTTGTACTGTGGCAAAGGAGGCATAATGGTTTGCAAAATCAAATTCTTCCTCCCACTTTTTATTGAATACCCTCTGTGTGAAATGTTGTGTTTCACCAATGGTAGCTAGTTGTCACTTAAGGCTATCTAGCTTCTGTGGTGTGCTTGAACATACAAGTATTTTAAAGCAGGGACTAAAACAACTCACTAAAGTTTTGTGGCACAAGAACCTCTCCACTTCACATCATGTCTTATAACAAGCCTCAGCCATGCCAATACTCATGCTATACCACGGCTTTGAGTGCCATAATGCTTCTATAAAACAGATCGTTGACAGAAGTTAAGGTTAGCTATTTATCTAAATGAAGTAGGAAGAAACACCACATTTCTATTGTTTTATTGATTACATGAAACATTATTCCCCCAATGAAAGTTGATATCAACCTTTTACAATTCTGTTATTATAGTAATGTTCCTAATATCATCTAATTGTGCTGCTGAATTCTTTTGCTTGTTAGTAGCTGGCAAGTGGACAAGCGGACAAAAAAAGAAACATCATGGCTTTTTCATGTTTATGTCACAGAGTAGAGTTCAAATACAAGCATCCTACAAAACTCTTTGCTTCTTTCTGTTGTAACTATTCATTTGCACATGTCCATTCACAGTACAATTAACGCAACTGAGATAAGTGTCCAGAAAATTGGTCTCTGTGTTTGTCGGAGCAGGTGCACATATTTAGCTTTGGGCAGACAAAATAAAGTTATTGTGTCTATAACCTTGCAGTAAGTGCTCTGCCTTGTGGCCACTACTTCTAATGTTACTTTCCTAACCTGGTTTGAACCATTTTATAGGTTAATAAAGTAATAACACTCAAGAGGGTGTGTGTCGTTGCGATTGTTGGCACAATGGTGATGCAGTTGGCTAATAGCTCTGAGAGGTGCAACATGCAAGCTCTGTCATTATTTGGTGAGTGAATCCTATAGCACCACACACCTGAATCAAGCATACATACAGTATTCTTACTGTATACATGTACTGTCATGCATGGAATCAAGAGGAGTGGTTTTGTGCAGAGGCTTATATATAGCATAAGGTCAAAGCTTCTTTGAGAAGCAAAGTAAATCTTGCTTCCTGTACATTTAGAGTATGTATCTGTGTAGAGAGATTGTTTAGATACTGTATGATAGAGGGCATTATTTTGTTGGAAACAAATGTATGGAAATGCAGCATTGGAGGGTGTAGAATTATAATACTGAATAATAACTTTGAAGACCTCAAAACAAAATTTCAAAAAATGCAAATAGAAATGCTGTACTTGTCTCATGGCAACAACCACTGGATTCATGCAGGAAAGCTAGGACATGGGAAATGCAATCCTCCACACTTCACAACCACTATAATGAGCTAAACACCAACTGGATACCACTGATATCATCCAATCAACCTGCAGGTGCCTAATAGTGGCAAGATGGGCAGCCCCTGCTGACATACCCATCCCTGTCTTTAATGGAATGAAGTCAGTTGGTTTCCATTGCTGTGGGCACCCAGTCATTGTTGGGATTGAGCCCAGGCCATAGAACTCAGTATGCACCCAAAGCCAGCACCTTAACCACTGAGCCATTTGGGAACCAGAATTTCAGAAAATATTTAATGGCACTTTTTCAGGTGATAGTGGTAGAAATAAAGAAGTAGGCTATATCACTGGTTCTCAACCAGTGTGCCGTGAGGTAAAGTGAAGTGTGCTATGGAATTTTGAGAATTTTGAATGCGTTTTTATATAGGGGTGTGTGTGTGGTTGTGTGTGTGTGCACTTATACTCTGTGAAAAGACTGATACTGAAAAGACTGATGTTTTATATTGTGCTATTAACCCTTTCGCACGTAACTTATCTTTATGCTACGTAGCAATCAATCAATGTGTATCAATGTGTGTCACATTCTTCATAATCGATAACCAACTTTAAGTTGGTGTGCCTTGACGTTCTGGTTTGACCTTTGATGTGCCTTACCCCCTAAAAGGTTGAAAACCTCTGGGCTATATCACACTCTGTAATTAGCACCCTGCATGCAATACTGAATTATACTTTAGTTTTCAATGAGCATATAGCTATAAGCCTCATATCACACTGTGACCTAATGAGGTGTATACTGAACCTGAGCATGCCACCCTTCATATGAACCCAAAATGTGACAGCTGGGAATTAAATTATTGGTAGTGAAATGACTACCAGTCAACATTACAAGACAGATTTTGATTTCCAGAATTAAAATAGTCTTTTACAGTACAACTGTCAATATATCCAAAATAACATCTCTGCCAGAATTTATAGGGTTTGAGCTCTTTTCTCCCACAGTATCTACATAAATAGTACTTTCATATCAAATGATACAATAGAATCTATATATAAAAACTTTCAAATTAAAAGCCATTCTCAGTTGTTGTGCTACAAATCAATCCTGACATCTCAGTCTTTATTAACCCTCTAAGAGATTTTAGGGCAGTTTTGTCACCAATCTGATTTCCACGCATGACCTCTTAACCTGTCTATCGTAGGCTGTGAAGCCAGAGTAAATCCATGGCCAGCATTGGGGTCACTTCTGTGTGTTAATTTATATGGAACCACAAGTTATCAGTCTGTCACTCCAGATGAACTTGTCAGACTAAAGAGATGTCAATCTTGGAAAAATAGACTGTCAAACAATTTAACTGCCATGACACAAGCTTGTATGGTATGATAAACTAATAACTAATATGTAATGAATGTAAGACTGCAGCATTTTCTGCCATTACACAAGCAAATGTATATGTTATGACAAAAGTAGCAAGGTCTTTATTTTATTGACTTTAAATTAATGACACATAAAATGCAACAATGGTCTTCATATTCTGTAATGTAACAAAGAGTAATCACTAAATGATAAAGAAACACATGCCCTCCCTCTACACACATGTGTGCACAAACATCACTACTGTGAGTGTGCACTGTAAGCGTATTCTACACTTACATTCACTATTTACTGATGCTTAATTCAGAGCATGATCTATTACAGTAGCATAAAGCCCTTTTTCTTTTCTTTCTTTCATTATATTCTCAATGGACCCCCAGGGGTTGGATCCCCCCTCCCTGAACACCCAGAATAAGTTGTTTGTGCTGTCAGGAGCTGTTGTTTTGGTAAATGGGGAGTTAAACAGATATATCCAAGCGTAAAATCTAAAAGTGTCCCTAGTGAGAGCCTGGGGGTGTTGTCTGCAATCAACTACATATCAATTGAGCAGCATAGAGCGGATCCTATGATAAATTCTATTCCTCAGACACCTATAAATTACTTTTTTTTCTGGTCTCCCCTCTCTCCCACCCTTCCCCCCTCTTGCCTCTCTCCCTCCCTCTTCTCCCACTGCCAAAACTCTGCTTCATATGTTGTCCCCAGAGGCTCTTCCACAGCTAACTATGATTGTGTTGCTGGAACATTTGTTGGAATTTTTTCCTCACCTTGATAGACAACATGCAACTGCACTGCCATTGTATCTGTGTGCACTACCCACATTATACAACCAGCCTCCACCAGCCTCCTGGCTCCCCAGCCCCTCTATCCTACCAATTGCAATATGTGCCTTGTAATTCTACAGTTCATTATCTCATTGTTTTCTGTAAGTACAAGCTTAGATTGAATTACTGGGGGCTCTATTGTCTATTTGGAATTCTCCTTCCATGCTGTACTGGTAATGAAAGTGCAATTTAGTCTATCTTTGTGAAGGCTTCTTCTGTGCATCAGCCACTTAATTACTCTGAGACCATTCACCACAATTTTATTGCATTACTGACATGAGCGGTTTAGGCTTGCTGAGCAGGATGGGTATTAAGTCAGAAATGTGTTTAAAATCCAGCTGGGCCTCTAAGATATATTAAAAAAACAGCACAATGGAAAATATGGCTGATGCAAAAAAAATGTTACCACCCATGGTCAGACGATCTGTATTCCACTTATAAATTTACATTTTATCATGTACAGTCCTCTCCCAAAACATTTTATTCTTATTCTGCAACTCATTTTGACTCACTTTTTGCCATTTTTACAGGAATAAATGTTCAATAAGCACCTCATAATGCAATATTAAAGTATTCTACATATTTATTGTATGGCTTTTAATTTCCACAATTTTATTACCACAGAATTAAAAGCAGCAAATTAGATGTTTTCAAATGCTACCCTTTATTAGCTGGGAAATAAAAGTCCTGGAGGTTAACTCTCATGGCATGGCCAGCAGAGAACTTGAAGTACTTATTGTACTTTATTACCACATTGTCAAACTGAATGTAATGAGACTAAACAAAGATGATCAAAATCTTTGTTCAATCTCTACAAAATGAGTCCTCGGGGAGGATTGGGAAATGCCTCTTGATTTGAGCATTATATTACAATTATATTTGATATTACATATAGAGATACATATATTTGATATTTCACATCAGAGAAGAATCCCTTTGGATAGCCTGACTGCTGTAACACTGTGGTTCACAAGTCCGCAAGTTATTACTACTTTATATTAGCAAAAAATATGGCCACAAACAACAATTTCAGGGACAAAATAACTTATGAGAACTGCTTGTTAAAATAATTCCAGACCCAACGTTTCATGACTTTTTTGCATTTGAATTAAAATACTAAAATAAAATATATATTTTTAATAAATAAATCAGTGTAATGGTTCCTGAGAAAATCTGAGAGAAGGCTATACACATTACCCAGGTGTGTGTAAATTTTCCAACTGTCTCATGAAAAAATGTTGTTTAAGATAAAACAAGTTAAGTTGCTAAGTTGTTTGGAAAAAAAATTTCAAAATGGTAAAAAAATTGTAAGTTGAAATGTAAAAGCTAAAACGCACTATCATGATTGTTGTGCAACAGAACTAGAATGTGATAGTATATTGTCTTAATTTGCTTGTTTAATTAGAGCAGATACACCACAAGAAAATATTGTTGCTCCAGTTGCAGAGCTCAGCTTTCACCCAAAGTCCATTCTGGGCATGTCATGAAAAAAATAAGAAGCAAAGGAGTGCAAACAGGTCAAACTTGCGTTGCCTTGCTAACTGTAAAAATACAGGAGTAAATTATATGATTTTAAAACATATCCTGTATTTATAAAGTTGGTCATTAAATGGGCTCACCCTTGGGAAGTAAGGAGTGTAGGAGGCCTATAGGAGTTCCTGTCCTCATACTGCTTGATGGGGCTGGTGGTGTTGGATACCTACAAGCAGGTTTTGGGGCATCCCACAGGCCCTGGCACCTCTTTTCCTGGCATAGTCAACTGGGTCCACTTTGTTAAGCTAACCCCCCTTTTGGTGGTCTGGAATGCTATGTGTCTCATTCACCTTTAATTAAGGAGGGCCAGTGAACACAAGCGTCACAAGATTTGGAGTGTTGGAGGGTTTGGATTGGGCTGAGAATATTGCTGCAGAAGCTTCTGGCCTCTTTGGGACAGCCGCTGTTGACATAAAAATTCTACTTCCTGGGCATGTGGAACCAAGCAGGTGAGTGAAGGACCAATGTTCCTCTAGGTAGGCAGACATTCTCCTTCCAGTGGAACCCCCAGTGGAGGCCCGTCTGCCTCAAACATGGACATGCAAGTCAGGTCCAGTGCTGCTGCTGGACAAAGAAGGATAAATGTTTTTAGATAAGTTTAAAGATAAGTGTGTTTACTTAGTATTTAAGTAAACTATATTTGAGGATATAGTTTGAATGTTCAGAATGCAGGGTTAGTTGAACCAAGAGTTAGTTGGACCAGTCACATAGCCTCAGCATAACATATTCTTGGAAACAGATTCAGAACTTTTTCCTATAAAAAAATACATACATTATTCTTATCATACATCTTAATGATTAGAATATGATTTGAAAATAGGAGCATTGCTGACCTCAAGGCATCACTTATCCCTGTATGAAATTTCTACAAATACCACAGTCATCCTGAATGGTTAGTTTCTGCACCCCTCTGCAGTAACAGTAATCAAGTTCAGTAACAGTAACAGCTATAACTGCAGGAAAACAGAACAGCAAATGCAGCTGGTACCTCCCCTGACTGCTGTGGACACCTGACAACAGTACCCTTGTGCAAACCTGAGTGAGCAACCACATTAAGCTGCTTCCCCATCCACCACTGCTGAGACATTAGGGTTCCTAACACTGACAATGTACAATAAAAGAGCGTGCAAGGCAGTGGTGGGGAGGTAGCAGAAAGATAAAGCTTGGCCTTGGTTTAGAATAACACAGGATTTAAAATGATTAGGCTTCATGTCTTCTTTTCCCATTTATTTATTCATTTCCCCTCATTTATCCTTCATATTAATACTCTGGGGGGAAAGGATAGCTCTGTATGCTGTTATGTACCTCTTCTCTGCCATCTGGGCCACTGATACTCGACAGCAAAGTTGCCCAAGTACCATCTGAGTACCATGTCTTTCACTACACTATCAATTGACTCAAATTTCCCTGAACCTAAAAAAGTAAAATGACATGATTGGTGGCACAATAATGGAAAATGTAATTTTACACTCTGAATGCTTTTTTTTTTGTTTTGTTTGAAGTTTAGAAATACTGACTGGCCTGCAATTGCTTGCTAAATTAGTGCCAGTGTTGCAATCGTAAGAGAGAGTTTACTGAAGGAAAATAAAGACATATGGGAACATGCTTACAATGATGAAAATTCGCATATATTAGCATATTTTGCATAATTAGATAATGTCTCAAGAATTGAGATTTTATACACCATATACAAAGGAAAACTTTTGTAGTATATTGCAGATATTGTTTATTTTCATACTGATATGATACAGCATTTCAACATTTCGTTTCAAGATATGATGACAGTTGGAATTCCTTAACAAATATAAAAATCCATTATTTTATACAAAATGCCAAAAAATTTTTGAACAAAATAGTCTCCACTGGAATTAAATTATTTCCCTCAAAGGCAATCGATTAACAGGCATATTATCTTGACATATAAGACAGTAAAATCTGCAGCATCTGTCCGCCTGTCAGTTATACTTTATTCAAACTCTTGTTTTCTTTACATTTTTTCTGAATTAATCTGAACTAATCTGCCTCCTGCCTCCATTTAAATGACGAAACTGTATCCTTAAAATGAAATATGTTGATATGAAATCCAGAACTTTTTCAGAAAATGCAAAAAATTGGATTTGACAGCTCCAAAATCTTCTCTAGCAACACTGATGTTTAAATCAACATTTATTACTTCTACTTTATAGTCACTACATTATACTTTTCTACATTTACAAAGACAAGATTATGCATGATATAGTAGGTATGTCTGGACATTTTAGTGTCCACTAAAAAACTAGTAAACCATCATTAAACCCTGTGACTATTGTAAGCATAAACATTAGTATGGCAGGTATGTCATCTGCTAAGTGATGGGGCAGATCCTATACTTGCTCACACCCAGAGTTAGGCCTTTATATAGTTTCTCTGAAAAAATAACCACAATGACTGTGTTGATACCCTCTCACCATTGGTCTGTTTTGTCTGAATTTAATAATACTTGGCGTATACCTACATTTGTTGTTTGTAGTTCTCACAGCACAATTTTGCAGTTAACCTGCCATTGTTTGTTTTTCATTTATATTACTATATTTCAAGCACATTCCATTTGAATGCTGCACAACTTTGATTAGCTTGCAGCTTGCAGATACAATTTATGTTAAAATGTAATGTGTCCCTGCAGCTTTGCATTGACAGGTGTGTAGTAGAACAACAGCCAGGTAGTAGAGACCCCTTATAGCCATACATCTGTGATGGGACAGTTTTTTACTGAACCAAATCATTTCATTTTGTTCAGTATGAAGATCTGGTTCAGTGACTCACCACCTGAGTTCAGCTCCTCTGGTACATTCATTGTGTCAAATTCTTTCATTGTGGACTTGAGATACAGAGATTTCAACCCACTTGTGTCCCAACAGGGGAATTTAAATGGCCAAGTGCATTAGGGGTAGAGTTTTCCCAAACCCAGGGTGTCTTTTATATATATATTACTAAGACACATGCATTCTAACATGGCATTTACGTCATGTTCTCTCCACAACCTTTGCTTTCACAAAAAAGTGGAATAAAAAGTGTTCCAGAGTGGCAATCAGGTATAACATCAGCATGATTTGCAATTACACTGCCTACTTGTAATTAAGAATTTTAATTACTTAATCTTCAGAATTGTCTCCTGAATGGCTTAGTCAGTGAGGTGCTCATATTGAGTGCAGGTTGATCCCTACAGCCCAGTTATTAACCTGGCTGTGCAATCTGTCGACATTGACCAAGAGCCCTCAGCTGAAGAACAAACTAGATGATACGGGTATATAGGTTGGCCAGGGTGTCCTCATCTCACCTCATCTCACCTGTTACTGAACTGAACACCTACTGAACTGGCTGGTGTCAGTGGAGTAGCGCTTATCCTCTAGTGAGTGTCCACTCCACTATGGTGCACTGTGCGATTTGTAGTGTGAGACATAACCATTGGCTACCTCCGAGTGCATCATAGGATTGTATTTATCAGGCTTTTCAGTGCTCCTGTCCTGGTGGGCTTTTTGTCATGGTGAGACAAGCCTGACAATTACCTTTTCCCACACAGGTTGCTTAAAGGCAAAAAAACATAAACACAGCAAAAAGAGGTGATGTTAACAAAATTAAGTGGTCTTGGATATACAGGTCCATATACCTATATCTAACACAAGGATACCTTTTTGAACCAGGTTGGATTTGTTTTAGGTTTATTAGGGTGTAAATGGATGGAAACATTGTTCTCAAGCAGGTAATATAAGTTTTTACCTTTGAGAGTGTAGGCAGGCCTTTCACTTCGTGTTTGAGTATGCTGTTTTGTGCGTACTCTGGGTGCCTACGGGTGTTCCTCATGTCCTAGATAACAGTAACTGCATTATAAAGACCATACATAGGCTCCTATAGACACGAACAGAAAGACTTAGAAAAGGAGGGGCCAGTCTCCTCTTCATCCTCCTCATTTATCAGAGACCTGTTTAACTAACTGCCATAGCTAATATATACTCAGAGGAAACAATCATTACAAGATCAGTGCATTTGACAGCCTGGGTAATTGCTGCTAAAAAGGTTGTGTTACCTTTACTGTTAGCCTGGATTTCATATGTAATTAAACATTGAATTGTTTACAATGTACATAAATGAAGTAAGTTTGGTTGCATTACTAGAATATAATAAGTAGAATATACTTACATTTGATAGTAAAGCAATGTGTGAATAACTTTAAGTTAAATGGATTAAAATTGTTAATTTTTAGTCATGACCACACCTCTTTATGTCAAAGGAGGAGCCGCAGGTTCCGGAAGTATCCCCATTATTTTTCCCCAATTGGAATTTTACTTTTACTGACAACCTCAATATTACTGAACACTGAAGCATGGGAGTGATGTGGATAAATAAACAACATTCCATGGTTATGTTATGGCTGTCACTTCTAAATAATTTAATTTCATGCATGCACCTTTAACATTGTTTTGTAGTCCACCAGTAAAACCAAAGAAGGAGAAGAAGAAGATACCTTGTCCGCCTGTTACACTGGTTCAAGTTCTGCTGTGGAGTCATTGAATTCGAGGGGCTGTTGGTGAGAATTGGGAAAGTTTGTTTTAACCAGTTCAACGGACATTTTTCACCTGTTAGCTTGTTTTTTTTCACTCAAGGGGCTGTTTGTGAGCAGTGAAAAAACATTGTTTTAACAAGTTGGACAGGACATTTTACTCACTTTAACTTAAGATACTGTAGCGTGTTGGGGTGGTGGGCAGAGTTTCCCAGCATGCCCTGGGTGATGGAGTGTTGTTTAGCCTACCGTGAGTGTGACTGTGTTCGTCTTCCATGTACTTCCCTCCTACCTTGCCTGTGTGTGGGTGTTATTTCTTGGTTTTACAGTTGCCTAAGTAAAAGTTTAGTTGCCAAATACAACATAGCAACATTGTCCTTCCAAAAAGAAAACCCAGCTTATTACAATACTAAATACATATAAGTACAATATCAGCATTTGATATTATAAATATTAGTTAATGATGAAGTTAAATTAACTTGGAGTTTACTGCATTGAACTTTAAAATACTAAGTTGAATATTTGGGCTGAAACAGCTGATATTACAAAAAGATTTTAAGTTGAATCAACTTGGTATTTAGTGTATTGAACTTAAAATAACAGTTCCAGCCCTTCAAGCATTTGTTAAATTCACTCAAGTTTTCATTACACATTACTTAATTTTTTTAAGGCAAACGGTTTCCTCAGATTTTTAAAGTAAATTCAACTTATCCGGGCTTACAGTGTTGCACAAAATTCTTTTTTTTTTTTTTATAAATAAATACTCTCTCCAAGGCAGATAGAGTCCAACAAAACTGAAGCCTTGGTGAGAGATATTTGATGTATTAGAATTGGGAAATGGGGATGCAATCTTGCAATAATATCAGAAATCCAGCTGGTTTATTGAAGTAACCACATGCAGTCAATAATTAGGACCTATTTCAATTGTTGAATAAATCATTTGATGATATTTATTCACAGAGATGTAGATTCCGTGCCCTGTAAGGGCTACACATTTATGAGGATAGTTCAACATTTAAATCCGTTCTTGGTTATGAAGCTCAGTACTTCACATTATTTGTAATAATGGATACGTTAAATTTCAATGCAATGACACAGTCTACCTTTTAGGCTTGCCTCCAAGACTGCAAAAGACTTTAAGCTGCAGATGTGTTCTGCAAAGCTTAATCTAAAGTATATACATAAAAGTAAGATTTGAGTTTTGGGAATGGAAAAAGGATTAGCCTCAGCAAGGCCATGCCCCCCCAGTCCGACACAGCCTATTCGGATAGCCACGCCATCTGCTCTGAGATCAGCCAGCCAGTTATGACTTCCATTAGGGTACATGACATTAGTTAATGATGTCTGATTTTAGCACCCATTGTAAATATCCGGACTCAACTGTCAAAGCATATACAGTATATGGTATTAGTCAATGATGCTTGTTGCTAGCAGCCCGCAAACATGTATTAAAAGTGTATGAAGTGAAAGAGATGTCTATCCCATGTCAATATATTATTAGCTTAGATTGGTTTATTATTGGTTTAAACCTTTTGCCCCATGGTTAGACCCTTCAGCAGACCTTGCAAAGTTGCACACCACTGGTTTTAAGCAGGCCCTATGGGATGATAAGGCACACAGGTGCCTTCGTAAAATTTGCCCACATAATTTTATATCAACCAACCATTTCATATGAAGGCTATTATATGAATATATAGCTACTATTAAGCTGGCTTGAAAAAAGCCAATTTGCTGTTGTTATTATTATTTCTTCTTCTTCTTCTTCTTCTTCTTCTTCGTATTCCATCTTATTTTCTGTACATAACTCCTTCTACAGCTTTTCAGTTACGTTACGCCAATACCTTCAGCTAGTATGGAATTGCATTGCTTGTGCTTTTTGCTTTTTGTGTCAATACATATAATATTATTTGAGATATTTATGATTTGAAAAATTTCCCATCAACTAACACCTGAACATTCTGTTCCATCTTATTGCTAACAGAGGGACAGGTTTGCTACAGTGGTCACAGATACAGACCATCTCTGGAGCTTCTAACTAACGGTTGCCAGTTCCCTCTCATCTGGCATGGCTATCAGGCTTTCAACGTTAATCATACGCTCTCAAGCTCCTTTTAAAATCTCACACCAAATCTGATCACTGATCTTTTGATAAAAATCAAACTGGCCAAACAAGTAAGCACTCGATGAAAATAGAATTTGCTAGCTAACTAATGCATTGCCAAAACAGCTAACTACTAGTATTAGTTTACTCACTAACTAGCATGTGTAAACTAGCTGTAAGTAGCCAGCTAGTGAATTAGCTAGTGAAATGACTAGCCAAAAAATAATTCCCTAACTGGCTAAAAAGGTAATGATGTTGGTAGCCTGCAAGTTGGCTAAGAATGCTCAGATGACCGAAGTTGGTAGCCCTGGTAACTACTAGCTACCATGCTTCTTTTTTTGTTTTTTTCAATTTTTTTTCACACTTTTTCAAATTTTTCTAGTTAGCAAATTGCAGCTCTTGAGACATGGCTTATCGTCTCCCAGTAAGTATAACTTACTGTGTAATAATTAATACAATCTGGGAAAGGGAAGCGTAGTCCCAAATTGGCTTATATTGATTTTATAATTGACAATATTTTGATATTTTTATATACAGTACTAACAAAAAGGTGAAAATCATCTTACTTTACACACTCTGACTATATTCACGCAAAGTTAGTATAGTAAATGAAAACAGAGATGGAGTAGGTGGCTAACTATGCAATTTTATGCAATTTCACTTGAAACTGTTCCATATTAGAATAAATTAGAAGTCACAAATCAGTTCTTGTATTCTTAAAATTGCAGCTTAATAATGATATTGTAAATAACAATTCTAATAGTAAATAGAAAAAACATCTTTTATTTAATGTTAAATAAAAATAAAATGTTAAATTTGGCTGTTTGTACTGAATGGTATTTAGAATAAAATGACCTTGATGATAATGAATAAATGTATTGTATTGTAATGTACTGTAAATAATCTTTACAGGATACTGACATCATATGGAAGCAAAATTTCACAACAACAGCTAACACGCACAAAGTTGGTAGTATCAGTGTTCCCACAGCACAGGTAGCATTAGCAGCTGCTTACGTCATGCCACTGAGTAGTTATGTTTTGTCAGACTCCCTTCTCTGCAGGACCAGCTACACTCATGCAGGAGCTCTGGGACATGATAAATGCTTTCCTCCCATACATGCACGTGCAGCCAACTACTATTTTTCAGTCTTAAAAGCAAGCAGGAGGATTAGGTGTATCTCCACTGACATCATTCGTGTGACTCACAGGCACCTTACTCGCCACAAGAGGGGACCGTAGCAGTGGAATGAGGGATTGTAGCCAAAGACACCCAGCCTGCCCTAGTGGAACAAAGCCAATTGCTATCGACCTCTAAGGACTCCCAGTCATTGTCAGCAAAACTTGGGTCTGGACTGTACACTTCAGCCTACATTCACAACAAGCTATTTGCAACAAAACAAAATAAAACTGCAAATGGGCCCTAGATCAAACAATATCACGTTAATATTAATTTATTAGATATGCAGACAGGTAGCTAAAAAGGATCTCCCTATATTTTTTCAAAAATTTTAAATTTCTCTTAAGAGAGCAAGAGAACACACAATAGCATCATGTCAGCTTGTTACCTGGTTAACATTTTTCCTTGTTACTCAAGAAGGAAAAAAGTGGAAAACTTCCCTTTGTTACCTAATTGGGGACAAAAGTAATGCATTTAAAGCAAATCTAGCTTCTCTGCCTGTAGACAGGATGCAGAAGCTATCCCAAACCAAAATCAATTAGTAATCCTTATAAGAAAGAATCACAGATAGACACACAACTAAAGTCTCATCAGTTCTCTCTAGGGCAGTGGTTCTGGAACTTTTTTTGGTTGCAGCCCATTTAGCCAGTGTAACCCTTTACTCTTCAAAAGAAAATAACATTTCTACTACTTTCTCATTTTCTCATACTTTCTCATACTTTCTCACAGGGTAGTTAGGTAAGTATGACATCTACACTTAAATGTATTAATCTAGATCTAATCGTTATTTCTTAAAAATAAATCTGCACTAGCTGGCCCTAAATTACATACATTTATATGTTGTGATGTCATCACATACACATCATATTGCTGAACTATTTGACATAATTATGTACATGACATCATTCATCCATGTACTATACCTGTGAATCTTCTGTCTCTCCTTCATTAGTGCAGGGGGTGGAGCTCATTCCCATAGGAGCAGAACTGCATGTAGAATGTGTCAGGAGCTGTCATTAGAGTAATTATTTTGGTTGTGGCTGGTGTGTGTGTAAGCCAGCAGGGTAGAACTGTTGTGTTGTAGCACTGACAGAATCACCTGTTGGAAAGAACCTGTTTGCTAGCGGTTGAGATTGCGGCACTGTGGACAGACCCTCAAGTGTTTTTATTTTATTATATTGATGGCAGCTGGGGTCAATGCCATCCTTCTTCTGTGTGAGTTTATATGGGGTGTCCCACATGGTAACACATGCAATTACATTCAATTTTGCAAGCAACGCATAGTAACATAGTCTGACATACTCCAACAGTAAAATGTGTTTTAACTGTTATCATCAAGACCATTTTAATGCTAAGATCACACATAGCAAACAATGGGAATGACATTTCTAACTAATAAGAAAGAGTATCACAGTGGTGCAAAACAGCATGCCACAAATCCTTGTGGTAGCTATTTTTTATAGGATTTAAAGGTCAATGTTGGTGAAATTTACAATACCTTCAGGCCCCACAGTCCAACGCAATACATCTCTATCATAGTAACTTACAGTTCCAAAGTCCCTGTCATGCAATGTACAACAAGTTAATCAATCTCCTTTCTTAATAGAAAATTAATAATACACCACACAATGCAGGGAGAACATTTATTTCTGCATCACAAAGCTATAGTCCAATGACCAGCACTAACTGGATGCCCAGCAAAGTGTCTCACGGTATCAATCTGCAAAAACTCACCTTTCAGGCCAATAGGGCATATGTCTTGAAACAATCCAGCCCGTGTCCTGTAAAACAGCACTACCACAGCCAGTATCATATAAAATTTATTTCACAGTTATTTCCATGACTGGCAAGTCTCCTGCAAAACTAAGAACAAAGTGGTTGGTTAGTCATATTTAGCTGTACATTATTTCTCTAGGACAAGAAATTCAAGGACAAATCAAATGAATTTAAGGCTGTTTATTATTGACAAGGTACAGTATGGATGTGAAGCATGCCTGCTGGGATCTTTGGCTTGACTAGGCATCCAGTCCTCCAGAGAAGCAAGCATGTCACCTTGGCTTATAGGATGGCACTGAGAGGCCCCTGTTTTTGGACCTTCTGGGGGAGAAGGGGTTGATCCTGGCTGGAGGACAAGGACTGCAGAAGCCTGGATCCAGCCAGAGAGAGGGTCAAAGCCACCTACTAGCCCCTTGAATGCCCCCCACAACAGTCACCTACAGGTGGGAGAGAAGCAAAGCGTGGAGTGAAAGGAGGAGGTAGGATACGCAGGCAGCTGATACATCAGGAAGGAGAGATTCACGGTTTCATCATTTGCTGGTTTCGATTAGTTTGCAGAGAGTACGCATGGTTAGAGGAATTTCCTGTCATTCTGAACTTAAGTGATTGTGATTTATTATGTGATGTCAGAGAATACTAGAAGGATGAGATGTAAAACAAAGTACTGTTGCCAATTGAATGGCCCAGCCCTTTTGGAAATGGAAGTACTAAGGTCAATTCACCACTACACTTCCACTCACATAGACATGCAGAATTAAGGTGCTTTCAATCCTTTAATATGATGTATACGTTCTACTCATGCAGCCAAGTATATTGGATATTCAGGCCACAAGCCACACAGGGAGATTACAGGATGTTTAAATCTGACTTACACAGAACCAATTCTTTCCCTGATGTCAAAATAGTAAATTTACAGGTGTGTGCCAATGTAGCAGGGGGACCGTTCAGAAGTTGGACAACTCTCACCTGGAGAAGCTGCAGAAACACTCCAGAATGGTCTCCGCTGAACAGCACACAAATTATCCAGGGCTGAGCAAACCAGATGGTTGCTGTCAACAAGCTCATTGCACAACTGTCTCCTGCATTGTGATTGGCTGCATACAGAAGGGAAAGTGCAGTCACTTTTGATAAGGGCCAAAGCATGCAAGCAGCAAACTAAACACTGCAAGTCTCGTCACTCTTTCCTGCTCCATCTCTCTCTCTTTCTCTCTCTCTCTCATTTCAGTTCAGTGCTTCTCAGTGTAAAGGTATTTCCATTGCCAGGACAAACGAAAACCGTATTGCCAAAGCATTCCCTACTGTATAAAGTAAAGTAAAACTACAACAATGCAGCATAAAACACAAACATGCTAACACAAAACTATAGTATTACAAACACAGAGATAGGTAAAAGAAACAAAAATAAAACTGATAAGCAATAATCATGGTATAAAAAGTATCATAATGGTTGTACAATTTACAAATTAAAACTTCCCATCACGTGGTACAGGGTGCTCACTGTGTCTCCCACATATTGAGATTATGATGGTCCTCCTTCCTAGCATGACTGATGTTTTTTCAATGTCAGTCAGGGTTTTAAAATGGGAGAGGACAGTAGTGTTGCTTTTAAATAATGTTTCCTTTGCTTGGGTGTATTTATTACAGTGCACTAAATGACTTTTGTATCACAGTGATCAAAGTCTTCCCTTGCTTGCTGTGTTCATCTACTGGACAGGCTGTTATAATCCTGCCCAGATATAATCACTATTTAGGGTCCAATAGCCCTGTAGTTTGTTTTGCCTTTAGTGTTTGAATCTAGATCGGCAATATAAGAGTGTTTGAGATGTTACATAATTTGATTTACTCTAACTGGAATGGTTCTTGCAGTGCCGTCCTGAGGCTGATTGATAGTAATGTTGGCTTGCATTCTGACACTGAATCACAAAACGCATCACTATTTATGTTTTTCAACACCAATAGCCCTTCACATAAAACAGGAAAAAAAACAATTTAAAAATGATTCCCAGGGACAGTGTCCTGCTGAACATAACAACTATTCACAAAGTGAATGGCCATACAAGGTTGATTTGTACATAAATGCTTGGTATGTCCAACCAAACCAGGGGGTTTAATTGTCTCGTATAACGTCCCTGGTACCTTTTACAGTATGTGTACATCTTTCGTATCCAAGCATCACTGCTTCCAAATTGTTTTATTTTCAGTGCAGTACTAAAAATAAGACAGTGGGAGTGTAAGAAAGGGCTGATGGGGAAGCCATGGCTGTGAGGATGCGGTGGGGTAGGGATGGGGGATGGGAGGTGGTGACATCCTGACAGATGCACATGTAAACAATCAGCAGCCCTCCACCACATTATTAAACATATGTAAAGTGTTCAATTACCAACTAAGGGAGCAATAGAGGGCGGGGTTACAGGCAGAATAATTCATTTACATGCTTTCTCTTTGCCAGGATTGCTTACTGATCCTGAGAGCCAGATCACAGATGTCACTCAACAAATTGAGTCAGAGCCTCTCACCTCTCCCAGGCAGATGCCCAATTTCCCTGCACACCCCTGACAGGGTAACAAGAGATGGGGGGGGGGCACTACGTAGCTCCCCGGGGTGATGGACAGGGGGAATTGGCCCAATAAATTGCGACCAGTAAAAAGCTATGTCTTCTTCATTAAAAGGCTGTGAAACTCTATTGCTTTTCATTAGTGACTGCCTCTTCAGACAAGATGTTTAATCTATGTAGCGCAAACCTTAGCTGTGCCCTGGACAGTCTGGGAGACAACAACGTCCCCTGGAAAAAGAGATTCTTATTTATTAAGGAGAGGTGACAGGTACTGAATAAGTTGCTTTTGTTATTTTTTTTCCACCCGCATCCCTGGTCTGAAGACAATTGCTGCGTTTGGTTATGAAGGGGGGCTAATTTAGTGAAGGTCTATTTTAACAAAGTGGACCTGACAGGGCCTTGTGGGGTTCCAGTTAACTGTCCTTTTAAATTAGCCCTTCACGTAAATGGAGAGAAAAGTTTATCTTTAGACATCAGCCAGATTAACTTGATTGGTGCTTTCAGATATGCTGTAATCCTCCCTGTACTGTTCCCAAGACATGCTGTGTGGATGTATGTGTTCAGAACAAGGGTGCACTGGTTTGTATGCATGATGAGTTACCTATTGTAGTTTCCTATTTGGAATGTTTTTCTTTGTTCTTCATTGCTTGGGTACAAGTCTGCTTCCTATCATTCTCTGCTAGCTTGTTTTGCATCAAGTTGCTCCCATGATTGTCAGATAAATTTCTTTTTGTTTACTTGCATACAGTATTGCAGAACCTCAGAAAACAAACTCATCACAAAGTCTACACAGTCATCATTATTTACCTCCTGTTCTCACTGTTATTGCAATAATACAGGTCCTGCAACTGAGTCAAAATGGTACTTTGTGAAAAAATGCAAATCTCTTTTTGAGATATATTGTGGCTTGCAAGCAGCAAAATAAATTTATGTCATATTTCAAACAGAAATGAAAACTCCCAGCAAACAAAGAAAAGAAAAATGCCCATGATGTCAATCAATCATCTTATCAATCCAATGAAAGGTGCTGAGAAAAAAATATATATATTATCCAAGTCCATTGATGGTGACCTGTTATGATTTAAATGATAGGAGTTTTTCATTAAACATGGTTTAAACCTTAAACATGGAGTAAATGTATGTATGTGTTTGCAGTAATTTTCAAGCAAAAGAATTGTAATAAAAGAAAGAGTAGAAGGAAAAAATGTGAGAGTGAGGAACACATCTGAAGGGTAAACGTCATTATATATGGCCTTCATCTTGTTAAAAAACTGAATTTACTTGCAGGGCCTTGGTCACTACCATGATTCCAGTTATTTTCAAGTACAATCAATATTTATGAATCCCAAAGCGTTTGTGACATAAAATAGTAATCAATGCCGGTGGCATTGAGGGTTGGGGGGGGGGGGGTCCACAGCTCATCCAAGCTAATGAACATTCAGTCCCTACCAACTTCATTCAGATGCGAAAGAGACATTATTAATGGTAACCCCGTCTGTAGCAGCAGAACTACAATGGCACGCATACAATGACATGCTTTTATGCTTCATGTGAAAAATAGACTTGAGAGCTCTTGGGTGTCATTGATGACAACAAGGCTGAATTAGCAACAGCCCAAGCTGTGTGGTGAAAAACATTTATCTAGCAATTTTGGTGAATATGTGTACTCTGGGGGGCAGTCTTACCTCTCAGTTGTTGTTTTCCTTCACTGCTTGCAATGTGTTTGTGAAGTTTTATGAATCCAGGATGTCCCAGATACTATTCAACTGCCATAATCGTACTATATACAAAACAGTTGAATAATAAAAATAATTATTCTTGCAATCACAGATTCCAATGCCCACTCAATTCCTGATTCCTACTCATTTATATAAATTTTGGTATATTCATGTGTACTGTATATGTACAGCTAATTCATTTATAGAAACATGGACCAAAAGGATTCAATTGCATAGCAAAACCCAAATTCATAGCAAATTATAAAACCTTACTTGCTTGTGAGAAAAAATGTACAAGGTGTTCAATTCATTTCTACCCTAGAAGACTATCCTCCTACTTTTTCCCACAACATTAGTGTCTTTTTAAATGGTCTTAGCCTTTTAGAATCCATTTGTAGTTGTATTATGTATTAAAGTGTATGTTGTTTATTTTTTGTCTGTTACAAAGTATTTGTTTATAAGAATTAATGATATAGAACTAACAACATTTAGGCTTGCATACATCACACCTTGTACCTTTGTGCTAATCTCAAGCACCCAGCCTGTCAAACGCCCATGAACATGGCAGGAAAAAGAAAGAAGATTTCTACAGTTGAAACATCCACCTTCCCGAGTCTTACAATGTACTTATCATCAGAAAATCTGCCTATTTATTCCATTTGAGAAAGTGGGGATTCCAATGTCTACAGCAAAAAAATGAAAGATGCTTGCACTCTAATAAGAAGTAAAGACTTCAAAAATGCCAAAATAATAAAATATTGAATTAAATTAGAAATACAGTGTATGTGCAAAGTGCTAACAGTTTGACAAAGAGGCCATCTTCTATGCTGCAGTTATAATAATATAACAATAAGATAATATAAGATAATAAGATAACAAAACACTCATATTCAGGTAGCAGTCAAAAGGCAAACTGATTAAGATACACCTGTCTGTAATTATTCACATACATAGAATACAGGCACATAACAGTCACATGAATAGAAATCATTATTTGTTGAAGCCCTGGGACCTACATAAAAAACTACTATGACAGTAACATAGTGTGTACTCAAAGAAAAAGCAGTACTTCATCCCAAATACACCCACATCCACAATAAACACAGCCACATCCACCCCTACCATAGGAAATGTATAGTATAAATATGAGTATAAACAGTATTAGTATAAACACATAATATATAATTAAACAGATAAATATACTCCACAACCCAGGATGCTAAAACCAAGTTCTTTTCATTTTCAGGAATCCATCCTTATGGAAACCCAGGATACAGTATGTAGAATTCAGTTATTTAACATACATATTCAGTTCAATTCATAAAAGGATAAGCACAAACCCTCCCACTGCTGGCCCCGCCCTTCTGTTCACTCATACACCCCAAAAGTCCCATTGCTGCAACTCTGCTAAGTACACAGTATCTACTCAGTACCACAGACCAAGAATCCTCACATTTAAAGGTTCGTTCCATCAGACACCATCCACACTACCATGGGACTCCCTCTTCTACTGCTGCCCCAACTGACTAAACAGTGTTCCCCAGCCCACCTCAAACATGCATTTTTGTGCTGTAACAATGCCTCAGTTCCCAGGCCACACCTCTGTGCATGTGTCTAACAATTGTGCTGTGCACTAGGAAGTGTCTGATATTAAACCAGGCCCCATGTGTCTTATGCCTCTTATCCTTCTTGAAAAAAGTACTCACGAAGTTTCAAGTCTGTGCAATCGTTACTTTTGGCACAAGACTATATGGAAAGGTGGCATAAACCCAGTGTGTTGACATATCATGTGCTTTATCCCCCAAAATTAGTGCTAATGAGCCTTCCCTTGGCATTCTACAACACAACATTCATGATTTTTTTTCCATGAGCAGTGTTTCTTGCATCTCTTCTAAAGCTGGTAAAAAGCATTTATTTTGCCAGTTGTCCTAACTGACTGACACGTGCTAACATGTTATGACATGTTATTTGACATGGGAACATTTCTTTTGTAATTTAGAGACAGATAATCAATAGCTGCTACTTCCATGGGGCTTGAAGTAATAAAAAAGAATGAAGGGAACCATTACCTCAGGGCCAGACTTTTGTTGGATAGGGGTAGCTTGACGCTAGCTGCCTGACGTTATCTCCCAGCCATAGCCAGCAGAACCCTCACCTCAGGTTAGTCCTCACCCAGCTGGCACAAGGACAGCCAGGGGAATCATAGTACTCCTTCCAGAGTGCTTTGTTTGGCACCGAGATCTGCCAAATCCACTCTATTCCCAAGTATGTAGACGGGAGACCCCTCACAGGACACCTTACACTCTTAAGTAGCTGCATTCTCACTTTTGCTGTCCTTCCTCAGGAAAATATCTACTTGCAATCATCACCACTCTGCAATGGCCTTTGACAAACTGTCTTCACCACTTACTGGCCAGGGGAATGTTCCTGTTGCCTCTTCTTCCACCAAAGGACCATCTTCTGCAAACACTGACACTAAGGGAGCCTTCTGCTCCAGACAGCCATGAGAATATGTCTGCATTCTAGTTAATAGCACAAGGTCAGTACTTGACCTCAACGGTGTAGATTTCATAGTCTAGCATACAGTCTAGTATGCAGGTGAACTAAAGGTTTGTTATTAATGAAGTTTACATTTACATTTATCCATTTGACGCTTTTATCCAAAGCGACTTACATAGGTTACAGTTCTTTACAATGTTATCCATTTATACAGCTGGATATTTACTGAGGCAACTGTGGGTTAAGTACCTTGCCCAAGGGTACAGCAGTGTCCCAGCGGGGATTGAACCGGCAACACTTCAGGTACGAGTCCTGCTCCTTAACCACTATGCTACACTGCCGCCCTATAAGTTGTCTCAATAGGGTGCAGAACAAGGCAGACAGGGGATGCACTAGGCCAACAATGACACACAATCAGCAAGAGAACTTAACGGCTTGCACACAGTGGGAAATATAGTATGAAAGCCATTGCTTCTCCATGAGAAGAGGGTGGTGAGTTTATCAGGTACATAGCTATATAAGCTAAAACCATATCTGCATGCTGACACTTGCCAGCAAGCTAGTGTTACTGTGTCAGCTATCAGCCTGCCCATGTATCAGTAATCTGAAGACAGGAGTTAGAGGAGCTGCACAAAGGAAATACTAGGAATAAAATAATACAATTTCCACTGTAAGATGTACTGCACATGTGAGAAAATAACCAAAACCCTCACAAATAATAAAGAATTTTACCACTGTAAGGTACACTCAAAAGCCACAGTGGGGAATAAATGAAGACAATTGCTAACTATACTCATATTTCCCTAACACTACAAAACAAAACTCTGGTGTTTCACAATACACAGTATAGATATCAGTGCTTGAAAACTACCAAAATATGTCTCAACTCTGATCACTGAAAGTGCAGGACCACAAAAAATTATAATTCACAAAACATATACGCATGCACACATGTAGGCACGCACACATACACAGATACACAAACACGCATGCACGCACACACACACACACACACACACACACACAGATACACAAGTATGTAAGTGTGATCAGATTTCTTAAAAATGGGTGCTGTCATTCTTAATAGTGTGTGTTCTCAGCTCTCTTGTGTAAGGTATTCCTGCAGTGCCAGTTACCCTGAACTGTCCCATCTGGCTCTTAAGTGAGCCCTGTTTTCTCCCTTCACTGTGACTCCTGTCCAGACCTTGAGCAGAAAGGTAATACCTCCACTATCATCTTGCCACTTTGAGCTGTTTAAATTACACCCATCACAGAAAAAAAACATAACACCCTCTCCTTGCCACCAATCACATTATTCTGAACAATGCTTCGTGGGAATATCCTTAAAAAATCTTTCATTTTCAATTTTCAGTTCTTACCATGCTTTAATTAGATATACTAGATATATTAAACCCTTTCTAAGGGAATACAATTCAATCCTCTCAGAGAAATGTGAAAAGTTTTTTTTGTTCTTAAACAAGATTTTTTTTTCTTAAACGATATTTGCTCAGATTTCTCCTCCTGCTTGTTATATGACTGTTATTTGCCAGAATTGTGCCATGATAGGATTCTTTAAGTCCATGTCAGCTGAAGATCTTATGAAGAGAACACCCCCGCAATGATATACCTACCAGAATATTACAGGGGCTGTGGAAACTGTTAAATGTGCTATGCCTATTTCTAAATTTCCATTTTTATGAAACGTTCTAGAAATTTCGTTTTCTTGTTTGCACTTTTCGTTCACAACACAGCACATGCTTGAAAGTGCTCCAGTCTAGTTGTCCTCAGTCTTAGTGCAACATTTGATACCTGATCACACCATTTTAACTGAGTACTGCAGAAGCTGGGTTGGTCTTACATTAGTTACCCTTGATTGCTTCAAATCTTATTTTTCTGTGTTTGTGTTTTCCCCTGCACCAGTTACAGTACATGTGAAGTCCCACAGGGATCAGTTTTAGGTATTGTTCTCTTTTGCACATACATATTTTCACTTGGTCATACCCACAGGTTAAATTTGAATATTGGTAGATGGGGGGAACCCTAAGTCCCAACGATATATAGTAAATGGAAAGGGAAAAATTTTAAAAATACTTACATAAAACAACATAATTCTAACGATGAGTTTCCAAATTGGTTGAAATGATGAGCTCTGCAGAACATGACTTCTTTACTTCCCTATTAGGTGATCAACTGACCTTCATCTCAGCATCCATTTTCTGTTCAATCCCAATTCTCCAAAGGAGTGCCAACTAAAGAAATGAACTGAGAGCTGAGAGCTGACACATATTTGATTTTCAATTGTGTTATCACATTGTTCATGCCACAGAGAACTCTTCTGCAATCTGCAGTGTGCTTTGGCTTGTGCTGTTCCTGCCACTGTTTTGCGCTGTGCTGCTGGTCTTTGCTGATTTAGCTACATCCTCTCTACAGTATGTTGAGCAAAATTTCAAATGGGATGTTTAATCCAGTTCTCTGGATGAATAAAAATATTGTAATATTTTTGTAATATTTTATTTTGTAATAATGTTAAATATTCTGAGATAACTTAAGGTATTAAGAGACTAATTAAGATATGTTTAAGGTTTTTCATATCTGATGAATCATGTGCACATTGCTAAATAATTAAACAGATAAACAACAGAAGATTTTATGGTATTGATGCAAATTTTAAGTTTTCAAGTTGTATTCAACATTGAGGCAGGCCTAGTTTGGAAAAAGTCATTCAGACTTTAATCTCTTCTTGACTAGGCTACTGTATGTGTCATAGTCATCAGGGGTCTGTCACATCCTTGGTTAGTTCAGAATGCAGCAGCTAAGCTCCTAACCAAGACTAAGAACAGAAATCACAACACCCCTGCCTTAGCGTCATTGCACTGGATTCTGGAAAGTTTTACCATTGAGATTTAAGATTTTATTAACCATGTTCAATGCAACACTTGGATAGGTGCTGCTATGCTGATGTTATCCTAGCAATTTTCAGGCTCCTGACAAATTGCAGGGTGCCAGAGAGCAGGGAAACAGGCAACCCTTGCCAAAATAGCCACCCCTATCCCTGCTGTTCTTCCACTGTGGGCAGCACTGACTAATGACACTATCGGGATCAAATTGCCGTAGAGCTCAGCTTGCCAAAAGTGTGGAAAGCCCAATATGGTGGAACAACCCCATGGAAACTGAAAACGTTTATGGTAAAGTATTGGAATACGTATGCAAAGTTGCACAACAATGTCTTATGGTTGATTTATTTACTATTTATTTAAATCTGCACATTGTATTGGATTTCTAGGCGAATCATATAACCATTGGGTATCGATAGAGCCTCATAACATACAGCCGTAATGATGTTTTGCTGTTCCTCTCATTATTATCATCTTGTACAAACTACTATATTAAAGGCAATTTTTAAATATTTTTCATGTCATTTTGTAATTTGAACACATATGCAAATTTAATATTTTGACTTAAATTTCCTCTCTCAAACTCATGTCTAGTGAACATTAGCCTTGAGGTAGAAATATTGTACCATCTCCAGCATTAGTTATTGAGTACAATTAAATGATTAATTAATACATCCTTTATTTATTGTGAAAATTGTTGTTTGTCTTTTTTCTCCTTTTTTAAGAGAGCGCATATCATCTGTGTAGGTGTGAACATGGCATGTAATTAACATGTCATAATCAAAATGACTAAGTTTGACACATTGTAATCACTGCATGGAGATTAGCCTGTAGCCAGAGGCCATCCATGCGGCCTGTCTTAATATCATTTGCATAATGAAAGCCCAGCAATAGTAATAGCTTTCCTTTCTCTTATTATAATTTCACCCAGGGCAGCGAAGACTGTGCCAATGTTTCCTATTACCTTGGAGAAACTCGCAGACAAAGTCACACACAGCTGGGCTTACTACCTTTCCATAAAGGTACTAAACAGACATTTTTCACATGGCATAATCCATTTTGTGCCTTTCAAAAATTGGAGCAAATTGTTACATATGGACCTCAACCTTTGTTTTTAAAGGTTGAACCTCTTTCACAATGCACGTACCAATATGGAAATGTTAGTTTTACCGAAATATGAAATATGATATCTCTGCAGCCAATAATCTGGAGATACCAACACAATAGGATTTATTTAGTGGAAAATAAGTAAAGAAACTTAAAATATGACACCAGTTCTGTTAAAAAAAACACACACCTTGATGTATGAACTGAGGAAGCAAATTGAATAAAGAAAGGTCATGGGAAATATGGCTGCAATCCTTCCATGAGAATTTCGTGGGAATGTAATGTACAGATGGAAATGTATAACTGTAATTTATAGACACCTATTCTGAATAAGTAGCAACAGAGGGAAAAACCACAGTGTTGTCTCGATTCTCTGTTTGCAAGTATGCAGAAGATGCTCTGCTATTCTGTTTCTCCCCTGGTGACCAGCAGGGTGCATTTTATGAAGGGACAGTGATCATATCCCTGTCCGGCAGCCTGACAAGGCCTTGCCAGCTCTCTGTCAGTCAGTCATAACATCAGCAGTTCATGTGTCTCCTAACCACATATTCCTTGGCTCAAACACAGCCCCCTGAGAGCTGATTAGGGCTTCAGAGCAACCAAGAAAATCTGATAGGATTTATTCCAGATCTGTCCAGTTTTATGTTTCCCATCCATAAGCTTTTAAGTACTTACATGCCATTATGTTTGTCTTTCCTGCGCTAGTTTTGTTTTTTTTTTCCATCCCTGTCTCTCTCTCTCTCACTCACTTCAAGAAAAAGGCCATTGCAAATCACTGGAGATACATTTTTAAAAAAGATTATCAGATTCAACTTAGATAAGCTTTTTTCTTGGAAAAAACCTTTTAACAGACATAATATCCAAGCATTATCGAAAAGCATTTAAGAAGCTGGTCTGAAACAGCATAATTTCGCTTCCCTGCCTTTTTATAGGGCAGAGAATGTGCTTTTAATGGAAATTACATATAAAGATCATAAGGACATTATAAGTGAAAGAAAGAGATTAAGCAGGAGTACTGACAGTCTTACTATCTGCCCATTTAATCTTCTAATCAGAGAAATTAAAAAAAAAATGTTTCGTTTTTCTGTCCCTACCACCACACGATTGCTCAAGGTGGCCAGACACAATGGGAAAATGTCCACCCTGTGAGATTGGTCAGTCATGGCAAACAAGAATGCGATTATGACAATATGCCTCAATTAATTATTTCAAATTAAATATGTTTGGAGATTAGCAAAAATATCTGAAGTCTAAGTGAAAAAGCAAAGAATGATCACAGAATTAAATCAAAGCTTGCACTAACTGAAATATCTTATGAAATATCTTATATCTTGAAATAACACAGCCATTGACTAACAATGGCTTTCATAGTTTTCATCTTAATTATCATTATTCTTAAAGTAAAAAAAAAGTTATAAAATCCCTTTGCCCTGTACAGCAACCATGTAATGTTTATATTTTCAAATGCCAATGACATTTTAAATGCCAGTAGAGTCTTGCATTTCAGTGATAATGACATTACATCACCATTTATGGTATTGACAAATCTATGCATTTTATTGGAGATTTTAGAATTTAATGCATCCCTTGTGGAGTACAGAGTTTTAAAACTTTACTCATATATTCCTTCATCATTTTGTCACCTGGAATTATGTCCACACTTTACACTTTACCGCACACTAATTTGCTCTATGGACAATTGCTGGCTTTTCAGTCAAGGATTGTTTACACATTAAACAAGCTGGACTCCCATTTATGGCATTTATGGCAACTTCATTCTCTAATTTTCATGTTAATATTTAATGAAACAAAAGCCCACAATCCATCAGATTTGAACATTTATTTAAGTTATTACAATATTTAAGTTAAATATTGTGCTTTGCTAAGCCAGTCACCTGAAGTTGAGTTAAAACTGTTTTTGTAAAAACCCATGCCAAAGTTTTTTATCAAATATATCTGTGTTTTACAGCAATTACTGCTATAACATTCAACTGCATGTACTAATCAAAATACTGTGACAGAGTCATAGCTGTACTAATGCTGTTTAAATATTCCACTTGTAAGAATCAAGTAATCCACTTTTAAGAATCATTTTCCTTGGTTGGCTCACTCCCAACATGTGATATGATACTCTATCAAGTGCAATGGTGCATAATAGGGTACAAAAAAAAGCAATTTAGAATTTAAGAATCATTTTAATTAATGTGGCAGCTATGATTTTTTAGGAAAAAATTAGCAGATTAGCTAAGGTCCCAGATCCCAGTCAATGGTGACAGTAAAAGAAAGATGCTTTCTGTATATGACACATGTTGTCGCTTTCAGTCTTTCAGTAGCCTTTGTAAGGCCAAAGATATGCATCTGAGAAACTGGCCATTCCACAGTCTACACACCATCTAGGATTGTAAAAGACAGTCAGAGCATTAAAACAGAAAATGAATATTAACAAGAAAAGCACATTAAAATGTATTCAACAATTCATCATGATTATCTTATGCAAGGGGATTTTGTTCTAATATATATGATGACAACATTTAGATCTTAGCTGTAATTTGCTAAATCGTTCCCAAGACATAGGAAGGAAGTTATATTAAAATGTTTAAAATCTATTAGGTATTGACAGCCAGATGACAAAAAAAACTTTGCAAGGGCATGTGTTATTTTTTCTTTTCACACAATGCCACTTGTCTGTGATCCACACAGAAGTGTTAAATGGAGAATTTTTACCAGATCAAGCACTGTGGGCATTGTATACAAGATGAAATGGAATATAACACACTAAGTAGTCAATCATTTAACTTGAAATTTCTTAAAATATAAAGACAGTGTTGTTGGCCAGACTGGCCAGAATTGGTCATCATACTTTAAGGGCCCTAAAACGTCTTGGGTTCAACATGACTCACAGGAGCTAATGAAATTCTTTCTTTTAGAAAATTTGAATTGTGTGAACCAGAGCTGTGAAATGTTGATGAACTCAGTTACACTTGTATTACCAGCTGTACACTGTCAGCTATATGTGATCAAGCACAGTGGCCACATACTTTTTTCATGCATGGCTGTTTTATAGTGGAAGTATTGCCATCTCCACAGACCCATTTGTTATGCACATATGCACAATTTTCATAAACCAAAAATGTACAGATGATTTGCTGAGTCACTTCTGATGTCCACTCTCTACTCACAAACAATGAATATATTCTCCTTAATCTTACTTCTTTGGGAGCTTTAGCGAGGAAAAGAGTTTATTTCATTTCTGCTTTCACTTCACCTTTTTCTAAGAATCAAAATTGCTTTGCAGTGAACTACAATAGTGAATGTATATAATGAATTGGGAGGCATGCCCAATAACAGTGTGATAAATTTAATAATTGGATGAAGACATTGGCAGCTACATACTGAGAAAAAAAGAAATGGGGAATTGTATCTAACTTTCCAATTAATAACTCGCTCTGTAGCGATAGGGGAAAAAGAATACATGTATTGTGTGGGCTGTGTCCTTAAATAACAACAAAATGGATGACATTCTGTTCATTGTGCAGGCGAGACATTATTTAATAGAAAATAGAGGAATGGGGATGTAGGAGGGTTTGCACAAAATGAAGAAAATGAAAAGGAAGAAAGAGTAGCATGTAGACTGTAAAAACTAATTAATACATTAAATAGACTGTATTCATTAAGTCTCACTTCACACCTGAGTCTACCATAGTTTTTGTGTGTGCATGCGTGCAAGAGAGTGGAGGTCAAAAGATATTGGAGTTATATGGACTGGAGGGAAGCTTGAGGGAGACCATGCGCTTATAAAAGTCACACCCCTGAAAGTACACCTATTTTCCATCCGGGTTTCATAACACAAGATATCAGCAGATTTCAAAGGTGCCAGTTCGGTATTCACAGATATGAAGAGAAGCTTACAAGACCTACTCTAACATCATGTGCTGAGCCCAAACTTTCAGTGCCTCACAGCCTTGATTTGCGTGCAAGTATTTCTTTATTAATGTGTTTTCATATGCTACAACCAATACTCCCTTCTTCCTTTTTCTGAGGAATGGCAGGTATGCAATCCACCAGCCAATTGCCATAGTTGTTCACTGCAGTAAATTACAAGTGCTGCCTGGTGTCCTCCAGAAAAAGTAAGACCTTCAATTTTGCCTAGGTGTGTTGTTCTTGTTTCTTGCTCCATAGTTGTTTCCTGGTTGTCAGTTTCAGCAGTTGTGTCTGTAAAAACAAAGAAATCACCCTCTTCCTCTTCCACATGCTTTGAGTGAATGGACTTGCTTTCTGAGACTGGGCCAGACTTTCCAGCTGCATGGAGAATCAGTCGATGGATCCTACTCTCCTGCAAATTGGGTTGATAAGCACCGCATCTTGAAATTCTTTTTATCAAGAAATCCTTTTCTTGATAAAAAGGTTTAGTCCATGAATCAACTGAATGAATTCTGGCTGCTCAGCTGTTGACAAAGTATGCATGCTGTTAACTGTGTATTATGTGGTAAGTGAGCCTGTTTTCTTTTTTGACAGAGGGGCATCTGCAGATAACTGAGTCTGTCTGCGTGATGTTGCTGGTGATTTTCTTCTTATTATTCCCCCTGTTGCAGATTCAGTCTTATGTACTTCAAATTTAAGACCTCGGGGTGCAATCTTCTAAAACTGGTTTTGAAGTTTGAAGTTGCCATAAAAGAAACAGATATAATGTTTTTTCTTTTCTGTGGATAATTTACATTTGGCCTGGACCTTCCCTTTCTCTGTCTGTGACAGGATGTAGAAATACTTCCCATTCAAAATTGCATATTTTGTCACGTCTGGTTTTGGCATCGGTGTCCCTTCTCCACCAGATGACAGCTGATTCTGCAGGTTAAGCTTCCATGCTCTCTTCAAATGACACATTTACTCATTTACTTGCCACAATACTTGGTTTTTCTCACCACTGCAAATAAATACAGTGCAGATGATAGTCCTTTAAATTTTTTTTATTATTATTTGTACATTGTCCAGATTTACATATTTTGTTCTAAATCACCATCCAGCTGGAAAATATTCCTTATAGTGACATGGTAGGACATGTAGTTCATATTGAATTTGAGAATAAACCAAACTTCACAACAATATAGAATATATTTGCAACATTATTTTGATGTGCTATTATCTGAATTATGGTTGATTCATTGCTTCACTATGTTTCTAAAATGTTTCAGTAAGAAATGATTTTTATTAATTTAGTTATTTAGATATTTATAAATAAACCATATTTTGGGGTTCAAACCTTATGAAGAAGAGAGCCAGTTGATGTCAGCAATGTCACCTTTCAACTTTGCAGGAAGCAAGTTCTATCAAAACATAATATCAAACCTTCATTCTCATTTGAGACCTTATCATCTTTCTCAGTTCACATGAACAGGGTCAGGTACAGCAGTGATCACTAATGAATGGGTCAAAATACACAAATAATAATACCACATTCTATTCAACCCTATCTATCCATGGATCTACTGCTTAACAATAAGCTGTTTAACAGTAAACAGCAGGAGAAAGCTGAAATCACTGTCACCAGAGCTGAAAAACACAGCCAACTCTGGAGAAACTTATGGTGTGTCTGGGTGAGAAGAGTTCTGTTGTGATCGCTCTATTCGTGTTGTTGTTTAAACATAGATGGATATGAACATATTCTAGATAGTTTATGTGGGTTACATTCATTGACTGTGAATTGAGAAGACGGAAAATTTCAGGTAATATTAAAAATTAGTAACATTAACTTAGCAAGCCAGCTAGCTGTCTATCGTCTTAAATACAGTAATAAAATCATAGGTTGCTAAAGACCTAATGTTAGTTTCCTCAGTGTTTGTATGATTGTTTGTCTCCTGGCTAACTTTAGTTAGTTAAAGGTAGCCAGATATTAAAGGTAGGTTTACCTGTTGTTATTTTCACTGCCTTCATGTCTATGATGTGTTTTACATCAACAACTGAATGTGTACTCATGACTTTCATCCATAGTTGCATATTTAAAAAAAGGTTGTTATACTTACATATAATTGATTTAAATGATGTGTTTATGAGATAAATTTAGGAAATACAATGTCATATTCTGGACAGATTCTGGCTGACAATGGGAATCTTTTAGATGTCTCTACAAAGATGCCAGTGTCATGTAGATCAATGACTGAGTGGCTGGAGGAATAATCTTTAAATGATAGCTTTACTAATGCTCACAGTGGGGCCACATTAGCATTAAACTCAACTGACTCTTGTTTGTAACATCATTGGTTTTCTGGGTGATGTACTATTGGTGATACCCACATATTATCACATCTCCCCCATTGTGAAGAATACACCAATATTTCCTTTATGGTTAACAATGTAAGGTGGGAATGGGAGACGCCTGACAACATACAGACTGTGGCACACTAAAATAAGGGACTGTTGCTCAAGTAAGCATTCTTGGGCCATAAATGACAAACCACCTGGCTGAGGAATGTGTCCCCGCTCCTCCACACCAAGGAACTGTATGACAGGATGAGTCACCAGGGGGTAGGGAGAGTCAGAAGGCACGAGATCTTTATGATCCCAAATCCCTCAGGGATCCTTCCTCCTGACTAGTGAAATTCCAACCTGCAACTATCAACTATTATTTCTGTATATTCTGTTTGGTTCAAGGTACACAGGTCTTGTTTGGTCTCATTTTGATCCATACAATGCAAGTAGCAAAGGGGTGATAGTTCTATAACAGTAGAGGGTCTCCTAACCCTTAGTCTGAAAATCCGCTCAGCAAGCTGAAAGAATGAACACCAATGCACATGCCCCAAATAACGGGACAAGAATAAACTCTGGCACCAATCAATAGCCAGATAAGGACAAAACCTATTGGGGCTCTGTCCATGACCCCACCTCATGTGCTGACCAACTCCTTATGGTTTGGGTATATAAAGGGAAAGATTTCTGCACTCAGGGAGCCCGTCAGAATGGCCTCCTGTGCATTAAGCGTATAGCCATGTGACTCTGTATAGGTATATGTGTATTTGTCATCATTTGCACTGTACCATACTGTTTGCTGTAATTTGGGAACTTCTAACGTATTGGAACAATTTGGATTAATAAAAATATTAGCCTTAACCTTTGTTTGTGATTTCTCATTTGGCCATTTCTAACGACGCACATAGCAGGATGCGAGGTTTTTCCGTATGTTCTTGCCGTACCGCTAGAAACCCACTGATACTTACACTCATAGTCAGTCTTAAGTATTGCACTATTCTGACGAGTCTGCAGTCCCTAGGTGGGCCGCCTAACATATATTCTATGATTTAGAGTATAACATGGCAGCGAGTTATATTAAATGCGCTGGTACGGTATCCTACGTCGTGGACTATGTAGCCTGATCACCTACAAGCCAAAGCGAACTAAGAATTCCTGGGATGCTAAGTAGAATTGGGAATTGGGGAACTAAAACGTAGGTTGGCATAAAATGGTGTCAGATTTGAGATATTTGATAGGCAGATTTTAACATCATTACTTCCAAAGACACAAACGCACGCATCTGCCTTCAACAGCCACCACTTCCCTCATTGGTTGTGACTGGCTGTCCTACAACAATGTACAACTCCTACAACTCCTCCAACTCCTACAACTCCTCCTGAATGCTGAGCCTCAGTCTGAAATTTTTCTAGAGCACTGGAACAGTAGTCCAGATTTGATAGGCAGTCACTAGCTAGGCAAGGCTCACATGTGTGGCTGCGATTGGTGTACCAGTCTTGAGAGAAGTCCATAGGCAAAGGTTGACATTTTATGTATGTCACTCGTACAATGATGTCTTGCTGATTTCCTTTAAAGATAAGAAAGTTTTTTGCACAATAGGCAAACTCGCTTTCATGGGACCTTTCTTAATTGTTTCGCCAATGTAAAGCTGTGAGGCTGTGTGTACATCAGTATATACCCTGCATTTATTGGAACTAGTTGAAGGTGCAACTTTGGCAGGTTTGTTAGAATGAAATTGTGGAAATCTTGGCTTGGTAATCAGGGTAACTGCTTGTGTAAGAACCAGTAACTGCATCACTTAGGCAATAATCACATCACTCTATGAGGCTACCTAGATGCATTCATTCAGTTTGGGGAAGGCCTTTTTCTATTCCAACATGACTGTGCCCCAGTGCACAAAGCAAGGACTATAAAGACATGGTTTGATGAGTTCGGTGTGGAAGAACTTGACTGGTCTGCACAGAGCCCTGACCTCAACCCCATCGAGCACCTTTGGGATGAACTGTTCTCATCCAACATCAGTGCCTGACCCCATAAATGCTCTACAGAATGAATGGGCACAAATTGCCACAGAAACACTCCAAAATCTTGTGGAAAGCCTTCAAAAGGGGGACCAACTCCACACAATGTCATTATGTCATTACAATATAATGGTCAGGTGTCTGAATACTTTTGTCCATATATATATATATATATATATATATATATATATATACATATATATATATATATATATATATATATATATATATATATATATGAGTAGGTGACCACAGGCCACAGGTCATCCACCATGAAACCATCTCACAGGTCTCCTCGTACAAATACCTTGGTATTTTTATTGATAGTTCACTGATCTGGAGCACGCATGTTGATAGTCTCTATAGCAGACTGCCACAACGTCTGCATTTCTTGCAGGGACTCAGAGTTCACGGTGTTGATCAGAAGTTTATGATAGTCTTTTATCAGGCGGTCTTTGAGAGCCTAATAAGATATGGCATCACAGCTTGGTTTGGTAATCTCCCTGTGCAACTGAAGTCTAAACTAGCCCGACTCACACAAACTGCATGGAAGATAATCGGTGTAATACAGCATCCATCCCTGCAGTCTACCTACGAGCAGGCTATGTTAAGGCAAGCCAACAAGATCATAACTGACCCATCTCATGTGCTTCATACTGAGTACCAGCTACTGCCATCAGGGAGGAGGTTTTAAGTACCATGCTGTCGTTTCAATAGATTTAAAAACTCTTTTATCCCTTTAAATGGTGACACATGTAACAGGGATGCAATTAATATGATATGACCAATTTCCAGTTATAGCGCCTCCCTGTACCTTTTTAGCATTATAGGTTTTACTATTTATTTATTTATCCATCATCAGTGTATGCTTTTATCTCTTTTTACTGTATGTTTTTGACTATTATGTTCTTAAATATGTTTTTTGTTCCCTGTATGGACGCAGCATGGGTGGAAGCCCAAGCCAAATTTCCCACAGTGTGGGACAATAAAGTTAATCTTGAATCTTGAATCTTGAATCCCTGTTCTTTAGGCAGTGCTAGGGGCTTTGATAGCCATTCTGTCATCTTTTTTCTTTTCTTATGTCGAGTCAAATTTTATTTGTACGACATTTGTGTTTTTCCTAGAGTACTCCATCTACTTGTTTCTCCTCAGGTTAAAATATATCCCTGCCACTGAGTTCATTACCTTCTCACCAACTGGAAAATTCAGTCAGCCTTGATGTGACACTCCAGTTCAGCTGAGAATGGAGATTCCAAACACTATCTGGAACTATCATGTTCCTAAACATTTCTGGAATCAGTAATGACAGTACTGACAGTACTGGAATCATTACAATGTGGTATCTACATGAATGGAACACTACATGTTCAGCTCACATGGTATGGGTACAGTTTCAGCTGAAATGACCCCAGTAAAGTAATAGCAGCTCCAGCAACTCAGACTGTGAACAGAAATAATCACATTACCAATTAAAAATATTCTGTGCTTACAACACAGTAAGTACTGGCGCTTAACTGGGTCATCAATTATCTAAAACAATCAACTTGATTTCTATGTCTTTGGTGTATGGTATCCTTAGAACCAATTTAGTATGAATATTCCACATATTGTAATATTTCTTACGTAATTTGGCATTTTAGTTCCTATTTACTATGGTAAAAATGTAAACAATATACATGATGAGTATCCCATCAGAATGACTGAATAAAGATCCGTAAAAGTGGTTTAACTCAATTTCATTGTTTGGTTATATATTTTATCCTTTGTAGATATTGGATCTTTTATTCATGTTCATTTACAGATCATAAATATTTCAATTTGGGGTCATTTGTCCCAGTAAATGTAGTACAATAATTGAAATGTAGGCCTATGTAAAATATGGTGTATTGGTTCTCAAACATTACCTCAATCATCAAACATGGAAAATTATTTAACAAAAATTACTTCAATCATCAACACTTACATTATTGTCAGTAGACGCTGTTTCCAAATATTGTCAGTGAATCCCTTTGGTTGATTTTGCATCACTTGTCATTAACTCAGGTTATAGGTGTAACTCAATGTTATAGGTGTGTGATATGTATACAATGTGTTTGAAAGAGGCAGTCTTGTTAAATGATGTACAAATGGGATGAGTACTGGATAAATTTTAAATAACACTCCAAACTTGCTTATTTCATTATATTTCACTATGTATTCGTTTATGCTCTATTACTTCCATTTGTAGAGTTTTCAGTTTTGTTGACTGGCCAGTACATGGGATCCCGAGTGGTTCAGTCAGCAAGGCATTTGCTTTGAGCAGAGGCCGAACCCCGTAGTCTGGATTCAAAACTAGTTGGGGCATCTGCCAGCAATGACCAGGACACAACAGCAATGGTAGAAATGCCCCCAGGAAAGGTAGCGATGGGCAAGCCAGGGCCTTCTTGTCTCACTGCGGTCAGAAGCTCGGAGGTTACTCAGATAATGTCAGTAAAGTAGGGCTTATCCTCCAGTGAGCGCCCAATCCTATGCAGTGTGCTGTATGACTTGTAATGCTAGAAATAGCCGTTGGCTGTGTACAAGTGTGTCAGAGGACAGTATTTGTCTTGCTTCAGTGCTCCTGTGCAAGTGCAGAGGCTGCCGTGATGAGACAAGCCTAGTCTACAAAGGTGATTCCAACAGGGGTTACAAAAAAGGGAAAACAGCACAAAAGCACTGTTCCCCAGCCCCTTTGCTGCCACCTGCATTAGGCTTTTTACAGTAAGAACAGTAAGAATCGTAACTGGAATTTAACCATAATACAATTGTGATTTTACCCTAATTGCACTGACCACACCTCTTTAGGCTTGCACTTGGTAACTGAAGCGTTGCAGTATAGTCCTGCATTTGCACCATTAGAGTCAGTCTCCCTATTTCTGAGGCCAGACAATTTTCTGTGACTGTAATGTAGGTTAAAGACAGCAATAATGGAGGAAAAGGGTGAAATTATGTGTTGGGGTATATTAATGGAATGTCACATAAGCGTCATTCCAGTAATGAGTTGTGCTTTGATAAACAATAATTATGTAAGTGTGATGATACATCTTTTCATTGGGTTAATTCAGAGATGGGGCAGGCATTCTTTGGGGTGTATAAAGGTTGTGTTCGTATGATACCTGTGCTCAGTTTTCAGATTTTTTCCCCCTGATGTCTATTAACTATAATCTGCTTCATTTTAATAAGTGTAACTCTGAATTGCTACTGAATTGTTTTGCTCCAAGCTGAAATATTGTCATGTGATTTTTTTGTTTCCTAAACTTGTGGGCAACATGTAATAAAATCTAAGTCTTTATGTGGTGTAGTACGTTAGGGCTTAAATGATATTGTGAAGCTGCAAGGACCTTGCAGGAAATTACCATGGATTATGATTCTTTCAAAGGTGGTATATTACATTTGTACAGAGAATGTGCTATACCCTGATATATGACATATAAAGACCAAACTGTCTTCAAATGGCTAGAGGGACAAACATAGTGCCATGTTAAAATTTAGGTAACACTGGGTAGCATTGCTTTGGAATATAGTGCTTGCTCATTTTGTGAGAGGTAACATGGGACAAATAGTCCAGTATTAATTGTTTGAAATTAATACTTATTTTGTTTTTAGGAGGCTGTTTTTGTTCACTGGAAGTGCTTTGTGAACATAAACAACAGAAATGTCTGTATATTTGTTTAACCAATTTTTAACCAAGTTGACATCAGTATGTTACACATTTCAACAATATAGTATATGTTCTGCAATGGAAATCATTCTACTCAGTATCAATATTCTTACCTGTGTCTTGTATTTGTAAATATTAGGCAATAACAAGAAGTCAAGAAAGATATCTATATGCCACAGTATTGTGACCAAAAAATGAAATAAATAAATTCCACAAAAATAATAAAGTTTTTGTCTGTAAAAATGCAACTTAATTTGCCATTGAGAAATGAAGGATACAGTATCTAATGTAATTCATTGTAGCCACCCAGTTCCCACATCTATACAACCATAAAGCTTAGATCCCCACAAAAGAGGCAAGCGAGAGTGGGCATAAAAACACAACTGTATTGACAAAGGCATGCATTTGCTAAAATGATGATGAATATTTCATGTAGACAAGGTTTCAGTGCTCTTTGGCGGATGTAAATAAGTGAAGAGCATATGATATTTACCCCAGTATAAAAGATTCATGAGGGCCTGAACTATTTAAAAAGGCTAAACATGACTTGGTGTTTACACAAGGGTCAGACAGAGAGGTCGGACAGAGGGGGAAGTTTCTGCTCTAATAGGGATATAGTGTTACACATAGAAAAACAAAATATTGCTGTGGCCACAGTGAGAGACGTGGTAGCAATTCAGATCCTGTTTGGCCATCCTTTGGTTTATAATTGTTTTTCATCCTGAGCACTCTTGTATACGCATGCTGCGGTAAGGTATCAATATAGTACCATGCTTCACCATACCATGGGATCTGCTTCTGAACTAAGCAAAAACATCTGAAAGGGATAGAGGTGGCAACAGGCCCACTGATCTCTATCTATCCAGACAAACTCTTACACTGATACACTTCAATAGTGTTTTTTTGATGGCGCAGAATGATTATAAATAGCATCGTGTACATCAGGCGTGGTAAACACCTCAGTGTTGGACCCCAGCTACGATGTTCAATACAGTTCCATATATTTTAGTGCTGCTGCTTAATGTGAAGGATGGGGAGCACATTAAACAGACACGGTGTGGTAAAAACCACAGGACTGCTCAGAAACCGCGCTCTGAGAGCACGTCCACTGTGGCATTATTGATCCTCCACCACAAGCGGGGCTGTTTGTTTGCATTACATCTTCACTGGCTGTAGCTTTTTGACACCGGAGATGTTTGCGCCGGTGAGGTACCGGCTAAGGTACGAGTGCCGGCTCAGACATGCGCCACGCAACTCCGCAACAACGGGAAGAGTCAAAGCAAAGAAAAATAAAAGATGGGAAGCATCATTAAAACTCCAGCAAAAGAGAAAGAGCGGACGGGGAAGTGGCATTATATCTTGATCAACAGATGACTGATAATATCGGTGCTGCCCATCTTTCACAGGCCCCTTGTTTGATGACAGAACTTGAGTCGCCTCGCACATCCATTACCCCGCGCCGCCCCCCCAGGCAGGCGCATCAATAACGCTCGCGCCCGGCAGAGAGGAGGACACCGCGCGCTGCCCGAGGGGTCCCACCACGTGCCCCACACCATTACAGCCCACCCATCCTTCATCACCCGAACCCCCCACCAGCACTGCAGAGAGGCCCGCGTGCCCCTGCGCAACCCACCCACCTCCGGAATTAACCCTCTCCTTCAGGACAGGAGCGGAGGTGTCCGGGGCTCCATCTCTATCAATGCACCTTGGAGACCGCGATTTTGCTTTTCAATCACTGAGCGGATGAAAGGGAAATAAGAAATGCACCTTGGTAATCTGAAATGGGCATCGCTGATTAATTTACAGTGAAGAAAAAGACTCCTTAAAGGCAGTGAACCAGCAGAGCCCTCCTGAACCTGAAAACAGCTCCTCAGACATGGCTGAAGAGCCAGGTCAACCCCATAATATGGTCTTGACTGTATAAACATATGACTTCAACTTGTCATGACACACCCCAAAAGGCCTTGTCTTTGTAACATTGATGGCATATGTAGGTTGACAAACAGCCACAGAAGATCAATGCACTCCAAAATCTCATCATGCAAACTGTTTTTTTTTTTTCTCAACTTAAGCAGGCATGTATGCATTGAGAAAAACTAGAAATAATAATAACACATCCTAGATGAATATGAGCAACTGAACGTTTGTATCATAAGTACATGTGTAAGTAAATGAATCAAATATTAAATAGGTTTGTTATAAAAATTGTTGTAAGAAGATCATTTACAGTACACTTTCAATTGCTCACTCGCAGTGCACACAGCCCTAAAAGTGTTCCCTCCTTCCTACACCCTGTGACAGTCAGGTCCCTGAGCCCCCTTGCCTCAGAAACCATCACAGACCATTCCTGCTGAATGTGGCCTTGCCAAAAATCAATCAGATATGAAGTATTCCCCTCATATTATGATTGGTCTGACTCTCTGTGCCTCTGCGTGAGGCCATACAGAGAGCTTGATGCACATATTCCCGGTGTCCATGCCACTCTGCGTTTGACACTGTACTTCACCTCAAAAGCCTTTTTGTTTTTCATTTATCAGCCCAGTGCCAGTACCACACTTCACTTTGAAGTAGGAGTGCTACTTGAAGTAAGGTACTGCTTTCTATAGATTCTCTACGGCTCTGCTTTTATAATTGCAGATATCTGAATTTGATTGTGTTCACCTGGAGATGACTTTAGTTGTAGTGCAGTAGAAGCAAAATCAAAATGGACTTAGAATATAGAGGACGGATTGTAGAACCCTCTTTTCTTTCACTGTTGGCTGTCATAGCAGTTTATAATAGTGCATACATTTGTGAGTTTGAAATATGAAAATGTCAACCCCCATCCAAAAGAAAAAAAACTAAATTCCCATCCCTGTCATTATGTAATGAAAGACCTAGCAAGAGATTTTCACTTACGACAATGTGTATATCCACAATTTTTTTTCTTTTGCAGTAGTAATTACTTACCATGCACAACACCAACACATCAGTCCCAAAACGAAACTTTAAGGTATTTAGGGTTGTCTCATATATTAGCACTCCTATTAATTAATTACTCTTTGTCTGTAAATAATTTTTATCATTTCAGTTATTTGTAAATTTACTGAACACTCAACTATACAGATTTGCAATGTTTGATTGACATTGATACAATGATACAATTGTTTGATCCAATGATATTTGGATGGGGAACATAACCATGTATGTATGTGACCATAATGTACATTCTTCTGGGACAAAGGACTGTCAATTTGTTGATATGTCTGAAAAAATACGGGGAAAACAAGCGCATTCAAAGTGGATGGAAGGAGAAGCAGCCTTTCCTTGTGCGAGGAATATTCCGCACGTTGTTTAATAACTCATTTGGACAAAGGGCCGTTTTCATCAAAGCAGAGAAGGCAGTGCGGGGCTGATAGAAGCCCCTTTCCTGATGGCTGCCAGTGTAATGGGAGGGTCCTCCAACACCTGGGACCACGGCAGACTCATTCAGACTCCCACCCTCACCGCCACCTCTCTGGCCACACCGTTCTTCCTTTCATGTCTTATTTATCCTCTGCGCGCTTCCTCTCCCATTTACCAGCAGGAAAAAATAAAGCTTTTGTTGTCTTTTTTTCCCCCTGCAAGCAAAAATTTAACAAACACAAAACATACTACAGCGATGCTTAATGGAATAGCACATGGCTCTCTTTCATGTCGTCGGTGGAGTGTTATTGGGAGCAGCGAAGTTCAAGCTTGTGTTTTAAGCTTTTTATTTTTCCCACCCACCTCCTATTTGTTTATAATCAGCAATGTATTGTGTATTACACTTATTACATTGAGGCACCCTCAACACTCATGCAAAATTATTGAAACAAATGTAATCCTCCAAAGGTTATTTTTTTCACACTACAAGACCCACAGTTCAGTGCAGTACAGCAAATGCCAAGTGGTGGACAGGAGCATTTCTCACTGACAACAATTTAGCAACTTATAGGCACCTGACAAGCTGCTTAGAAGGGAGGGATGAGCACAAGGACAAGGAACTGTGGGTGTTGTAAAGGCACTGAACCCCAGGATAATTATGCTGATTATGTTCCACTGCTGTGGATTCCCATCTTAGTTAGCTAATTACAAAGGTCAGACCCCAACATTACTTTACATTACAGTACATTACATGGATGAACATGTGATGCTTTCGGGCTAAGCCTGATGCTCTGATGTCAAAAATTCACGAAATGTAAGCATTTTTCACTTGTAATGTATAATGTAATGAGGCAATATATCATGTCAACCTGCTGGGAACATATCTGAGATCTGTGGATTGTTTTTTCCCTCCTGCCGAAAAAATAAAATGAGAATATAAAGCAGAATATTCTTTATTATTTTGAAATACCAAAGTGATTATTAACAACACTACTGATAAACCGATTGGCTAATCTCAATGGAGGCTATGCCCTAGATGAGGGCTGTATTGAAGGCACATTGGGGCCAAATGGAGATGTTAGTTCAAATGTGTGTATAAAATAGGTTTGCAATAGTCATACACTAAACATACCATTGTGTGGCAGTATGGTCACCAGACATAAACCTGACACTCATTAATGACACCCCAACATCACCTGTCCCAATTAATAAAAATAGTATGTTTTTACATTTTGTACCTTTGTCATTCTGGGAATACTACAGTATGCTGAATACTGGGACTCAACTAGCACTACAACACCAGAAAAAATAGTTATTTTTCATGTTTCAACAACAAAAAATACTTTAGAAGAAATTATTTTATAAAATTAGACATGGCTAGTTTTTTCCAGTTGGAAGAAATGGCTTGGTATATTTAACGATAGGCAACTCCCCCCTGCCCTGAATTGAGCTCTTTAGTTATTAATTTTACTATTAAATACTCAAAGAAAATTTTCTCTGTTGTAAAGCAGCACTTATTAATAATCTGCTTCTACCTGTATACGAACGAGGTGCGAGCCATGGTAGTGGCTAATTATTACCTTTATATGCAAATGCCATTAGTCCTGCTTAAAGTGTGCTTTCTTATTTAATTAATTAAAACAATCATCTATAAACTTTAAATTAGTCTGGTGTAAAATAATCTCTTTTTAGTCCTTTAATAATTAGCAGCCAGTAAAGCCGGCGTATTAATTGCATTGATCTTTGCCTCAGGAGACGAGGGGACAAAACGCTTTGCCATCACTGCTTCCTGAAATAGAGAATTCCCCTGAATTGTGAGGAGAAAAAAAGGGAATAAACTTTTTTTCTGAGTTCAGGCAGTAAATTACCCCGGGGAATCAAATGGAAGCCTTAATTAGCCTCACACGGTGGTAAAATTGATTGAAAAGCAGCACATCAATTATTAAATGTAACAGTTTTTTTTTCTCCCCTACACACCCCCACCCCTTTCTTGAATTCTTTCAGAGGAAGAGGAGTGACTCAAATCGCCTGGGTGTTACCTCTGAGCTCTAGCTGATAATGAGGGTTCTCTCAGATGATAGGTGAGATTCTGCCAAGCTCAGGCTGGCGTACCTCCGACATCGGACACCAGAACATTCCCAACAACCGAGGACCAGTGAAAGATTGAAGGACAAGAAAGTGGTCATCATCACTCTGGTTGTTTATGTCCATATTTCTTCATACACTGCCCGTGCGTAACCTATTTCATTTTTTTTTATCATGGTAATTTAGGGGTAAGTACCCACTTGCTTTAATTGATTTGGGCTTCCTGTATATTCCCAGTTGTTTGGTTTGCCTTATTTGGGTTTGAACCTCGTCCATCAACCTGGCAGGCCTACAGCCATGATGTGATCCCACCCAAAGTGCGGGGTCAGACAGCATTGAGATGAGAGTGTTGAGTGAGAATGAATCTGCCAGTCTGTATCACTGCAAATCTGATGGCACGCTGTTGGTGCAATGCTGCCACTAACAAAGCCTGCCTAATTCTCTGAAATGCACTCATTAGCGAAGCAGTATTTATCTGTTTAATTGTGTTAATTAACATGCTAGTGAAGAGAGGAATACAAGCACAGCTCAAACCACAGATGCTGCACCTTGAATGATCTGTCCTGTGCTGCTGCCACTTTGTGGCTATAACAGGCATTGCAGTTTTTGAGCGCAGGGAAGGATTAGCTGTCTCTCTGCATTTTCTCTGTCTTTGTACACTTGTCACTTGATAAGGCACACTTGAGCATATATGACTTTTATGAAAGAAAGAAAGTAAAAATAGCCAATAAACTAACCTTTCCAATATAATCTCCGGCTGGAGCAGAACTCCTTTTTTGTTTTAGCTTTATTTGAAACCCAGCTCAGTCCTACCTTTCCAAAACGAACAACAAAGATCTGAAAAACACTGGCTTCTGATGTTTCTCGAGAGGTCGCTTCATGGATGACTGGGCGACTCCTGGGGCCCCCGGTGGCCAGGGCATTGTGGGTGATTTCTGTGAGTGGAAAACTCATTTGGGACTAATTATTTTTTGCTGGCTCTCCTGCTCCGGTTACTTAACGTCACCTATGCCAAAGTGGCGGTAAAATGCCCTTAAAAGATACACAACACTTGACACTGGACAAGTCAGAGAGCAAGACACAAAGGAGTCGAGGGAAGCTTTTGTGATTCATCCAGGGTCAAGTATAGGTTATAACAATGTTTTAATTAGAAGCTATAATTTATACATGATGGTTTTCCTTATGTCCAAAAAATTAACAAAAGGCTTTGCAGACATTCAGCCAACAAAGGAAAGCATTTTATGGCTTTGACTAGAGAGGGGAATGATCTATGTTATATTACTTCTCAAGGTCAGAAAATGAAAATTTAGACATGAAGTAGGATTTACATAAGTTATTCTCTCTGTGTTATTTACCTCTCTGTGTCTTTTCTTTGCATTTATGAATGTCGTATATTTAATTACAACAAATCATTTCTACTTACAATAACACACACGTCTATCTATCCATCTATCTATCTGTCAGTTGGTCAGTATGGACTTTAAAGTAGAAACAGATAATGACAAATCTCATAAACATCATCCCCAGATTATGATTCCAGTAACACTGGGTGTTAGTTTATATTTTTATAATTTGTAGTGTATCTGTAGGAAATGTTCCCTGGTAAAATTTATATCACAGGGAGGAAAGATGTGTAATACAAAACACTGAAAGATAAAAGATACATTTTTCTAAAAATTCTGCTTATATTATGAACCATAATCCCAAACAGAAACCATTCATTCTGACTTGACCTCAAAGTGTCTTTAAATATAAAAGGGATGTTTTTATTTACTATACTATACTATTTAATCTTGACTTTCAAAGCTTATTTTTGTTAAATCATTTTATGATTTATTTTATTTTTCATGTTTAAAGTTGTGCATTTGCAGTTTAAAGTTAAGGCATTATTATTATAATTATTCTAATTTCTATCCATGCATGTGCTCAACCACAGTGTCACACCAGCATGTCCCTCTTTGACTTCTCTTCATTCTTCATCATCATCATATTCACACATTTGCCATTTTAACTAAGACAAATTTAACATACATCCACAACATTGGAATGTGCATCAATTTGTGCTCAGAATGTATATTTCCGGGTTAAAACCTAACTGAATCTGTATCATTCAATTACAAGCACCCTGAACTTCTGATCAAGCTCAGAGGTGGAAAAGAAAATTGGACAAGAATCCAATCATTGAATTCATTATCTGACATTTATCATATAAGATGTGTTAAATGCCTGAAATATTTTAAGATTTGTGTTGTGCTGTACTTGAGTACTAACACTGCCTCACTTAAGTACTTACAATTGAGTATTATAAATAATGAAATAAAATTTATTAAGAAAACATTTTAATTCTTTCTTGATAACAAAAATCTCAATTGATGTTACTCTCATTTTTTTAATAGACTTCATAATTCACTTTGGGTACAATACTTTCGACTGCCACAAAATTAGAAAAAAAGTTCGTGTTGTGGACTCCCAGTTACAGCCAATGACACAGTCTGTTTGAAAGCCAAACTGTGGTGCTCCATCTGCACTTGAGACTTTTTACTAAATGGTCCATTAACTCATTTACAGTGTAACTTTCATAGAGGCCATTACAGTTACCTCACGTCACTCAATTCAATCACTGAAGTAGCTAATTACAAAAAAACTGGAATTACAATTAAAATGATGTTTTAGAAACTTTAATACCATTGCTGCTCTCTCGGGATAATTGTTGCCTATTAAGAAATGTTTCTATTGATACAGCATTGTTTGTTCAAAAATAAAATTAAAATAAGTTACCTTCTTTCTGGCATAAATGTCATCCAAAACTAGTTTCTAATATTAGAAACTCAGCATTGAATCCACCTCCTTCATTATACAGACACCTCAAAAAATCACCAAATAGAACAGTTAATGTCAACAGCCTCAGCTAACAATAGGACAACACAGCAAAACAGTGCCAGCTAAATGTGAACAAAGTTAAAAAATCATTTTCTCTTCTAAAGCCAAACTAGCTGTAAACATGGGGGAAAAGGTACAAACAAAATTATATTATATTATAAGAGACAAGCAATATTGAGAAAATGGCTGTGGTGGTCACATCACGTTACACCATTTCATACACTGTATGGCACATTTGCACAAGGCACTGCAGGATGTGAGCAAGTTGTCAACCAAGCTCATGGCCACTAATGGGGTGGGAGGGGATGGGGGGGGGGGGTCTAATAAAATTCATTGAACTAAAGCAGCAAGTTACTCACACGCTCAGAAAATAGCTATAACATTAAAACTATTGTCACACCTATGGTTATCACATCTTTAATTTATTCTTATTGAATTTATATCTGTGGTTTTATTTAGTTTTTAGTTCCAGATCCTTGTTTTTATGTTTTATTCATCTTTCTTTTTCATTGGCTCAAATGTTTTGATTTTTTTTTTTACTTCATTTTAATTTGTTCTTATCATTTTATATAGGGTTCCTCAAACCCGTATAATTTTGAAGTTGGATTCTGTTCTGTAAAACACTCTGCTTGTGAAACTAAAAGAGCACTACTGCAAAGCAACACAACCCACTGCTAAATCATTGGCGCTGCATTTTTCATCTTTCCATCGGAAGAGAATGTCGTCATCTGAATGTATGAAATGCCCGAATGTGTCAATGGAAATTAGCTGTCTTTAAGAGTCCCTTCTTTTGCAGACCAGTGTACGTCATCTTTTCAGCCATAAAGCATGTCATCAATATGTGTTTTTGCCATCAATTTTTACATTGCTTCTGCAGTCTCTGTTTCATGTCATGTCTTTGTTATATAAAATAAATCAATAGTACAATCATTTGTATGCATATTCAATGTCTGCAATGGTTGTACATAGTGCATTATGGACACCAGTGACAAAAATAGTACAAATGCTATAACCATAAATGGTTATTATATTTCAACACACCAAACAATAACAAAAATAGGAAAATAAGGTTAGTATTAGTATTTGGATATGGAGGCCTTGTGGTTCTTGTGGTCTCATGGCATGTTCACCCCTTGCCACATGCTACAGGTGTATGAGTGATGCGGCATCTATACCACCTCCAACATGTAGTACAGAAATGGAGCATTAATATGTCCCGGTATCCCTATCATCTAACTGCAGGTATTGATCTGATGAAGCCATTTACTACTCATTAAACATTTTCATGGAAAACGCCTGTGTGTGTGTGTGTGTGCGTGTGTGTGTGTGTGTGTGTGTGTGTCAGACCCACCCCTCCTCCTCTTACTGTGTTTGTCTTGTCAACTTTGATGTGTTTAATTGGTTGGGGGAAAGCTTTGGGTAGGAATAATGAGGGTGTTTCATTGGGTTATTGGGTTTTATAGGTGGGATTAAGGGAAATTGCGTGAAAAGAAACGGCATGGTTAGGCCCTCGGAATCAGTTTGAGAGGATCTCTGTGGCAGTGATGACGGTTTATGCTGAGCCATGTTATCTTTGTAGTGAGAGACCTTTTACTTTAGAGATTCCTTCTGTTCGCTTTATATATTTCATTTATAGTGGGTACAAAAATATATATTCTAATTATAAACATAGATATTGAATATTATATAAAATACATATATTGAATAGTGTTGTCAGTATTCGTCCTGGATACGTATTTTTGCTTCGTGAGAAAAAAGTGTTGAGGATACAGTAGTGTTGGACTTAGTGTTGGAAATATTTGCTGCATGCCAGTATTATTTCCAGCTAACACAGACATGTTCATGAAAAAGGCTATCATTTGGCAGGTCGTCCGTTTTCGATAGCCGGTGCACGTGTGTGTTTGCCCAGACACTCTGTGACTCACCGGGTGCCTGCAAGCTCAGATGAAGTAAAAAAGTGAGAGCATTACACAATTTATGCAGATGGGCTTTTTATATACTGGTTTGAATGCTGAAAACTGCATTTATGTTCCAAATGTCTAGGGAAATTACTTGACACGGTGATACAAAGAAAATTTGTGCTACCTCTCTACTGTATGTTTTATAAATGTTGAAATATGAGACAGCTACAAATGGCTTTTTTCACATAAAGCAGTTCATAAGCAGCTTTTTAAAACATGTCTCACTCCCAATGGAAGTGGCAAAGGATTTGCAAAGGAGTGCTGCAGATTTTACCATAATTATATTAGCTTTGAATGCAACAAAAAGTGGGCTGGTGTTTTCCCATGTCTGATGGGCTTTTTACAAATGCATAGGGACATTCTTGTCTTTCATCTTATTTTACATGAGTGCAGTTCTACACTCTATTTGAATTAATGATGGTGGACTTGATATTCTCAATATTTATTTTAACTGGAAGTATGAAAAATATTTGTCTCTGCTATAAAAGTAGACTTGAAAATCGAGAATAATATGAATAACATATTTGACTGAGATGGGTCTTCAATGTAGTCAGTGCTACAGTTACATTGAAATGGGGACAGTCCCATATAGCAAAGCAGTGTTACCATAACTTTTAATTTAAGACTGGTGATTTTATTCTCAAACTCGTTCTGTTACAAACTGTTTACCTGCCCAATCTAACCAATACCTTCTCAGTGGTGAACCATTGTAATACTAATAAAAATACTTTCCTTTCAGGCAAGTGACTAATTTTACATGGATATTCACAATAGTCAATCGTTTCCAAGACTTAAAAGTACTCTTAAGTAGATTGTAGGAAGCCCAACTTTTGCCATTTTAAAAAAATATTTAGGTCCCAAAGGGTATTTGTGACTAACTTCCAGTTAAACTTAAAAACTCGTAATTGTTTTGCAGAATTTCCCACACTTACATGGAAACCTCAACCCTGAAACATATAATGAAGTATTGTACTGTATACAACACATACCATACCAAATCAGCAGCACAATGTTTTTTTCATCTTTTGTCTTTGCCTGCTTCAGAAAATGACAACCATATATAATACAGAAGATTGAAAATGTTTTGCAACCACTCCATCAATTAATCAGCATTTATTTTATATATCACCATTTATAGTCAGACCATGACATAGTGCTTTACAGTAGGTAATAAATAATAAAATTCAACTGAAGGCAACAGTAAAAAAAAAAAAAAAACTTAAAACATCTTAACAGGGAGCTGGAAAATAATGGGTTACTAGTATGTTAACACACTGAGTGTAAACACATAAAGTAGAAGGAAATCCAGCACTTTAAAAAAGGACAGTAATGGAATAGTCTCCAAGCTGAGCCCAGTAAAGGATTTTTAGAAGATTAGGATTTACATTTAGAGAAACAGTTTAGCGCGACCAAAAGCCAGAACAAAGTATCCCATCTGCAGTGTTTTGAAATAGTGACAACTATGTCAGACAGGTTGGGAACTGAGTTTATTGCAGTAAGCTTATCCTCTCTAAAACATGTTTTTCATACAGAGGCCTCAATTCAGAGAGGAATCCATGGCTGCACCTGATTTTAAGTCGTTTGTCTCCCCCTGGTGGAAAAGGGGGCACAGTACATCCATGGGACATCCGCTAAAAAGGCTCCCAATACAAGTCATGCTTCAACAAATATAATGCCACCTGTAATTAGGCTTGACACCTTTGACCAGGGGGTTCAAATCTCAGTGTGGACACTGAAATAGATATTGTACTTGGTAAGGATACTTGTTGAGCGAAACTGCCAAAATGCAACTGCAAAACAGACCCTTGTCTGTGCCATTGATCGCAAGACTTTGCTCTGTCCAAATATTGAAGACTTTGATCAGTATCAAGCAAAGATTATGTTAATGTACATTACAGCAAAGAATAACTCCAATCTGTATGAGCATACTTTTAGGAATTGAACATGATTGTAAAACATTTCTACTTCGTCAATTTGAGCAACATAGCGGTTTTCCTTCACCATAATGCAGCTGGAGGCAAACCTATCTCTCTAGTTAATGTTTCTTTCCCTAATCAAGCAGAATCCACCCTTGGGCATTATGACAAATAGAGAACTTTGTCATTATATCTATCTATAACATGTATGTAAACAATATACATGACCATGTCTGACTTTTACAGTAACCTGTTTATTTGAATTGCATTCCAACATGTCAAAACCTACATCCAAATAACTAGCTTAAATAGTTTACACAATTGCTGCTGATCAAGGGCAATGCAGCTATGTTCAAAAAAGCACTAAAACATGACTATGTAATTACAAAATATGTCAACACAACAAACACAAAACTTGTCCCTTATCTTCTCACCACTCTCCAAAGAATTACCCTTGTAGATCTGCATGCACATTTATGAAAAACTGACATCACCTGCAAGTAAATCGTTCCATTACTCATGTTCTCCTGGCTATCATTTTCCTCATATGAGGAGCTCTGTGGTGACATCTATAGCAAGACCACCTCCTTGCAAAAGGCTTTGGACAAAAGGTGATAAGCACAGAATAAATGAAATCTGCAAGCCTTACATGAAATCCATCTAAGTAATCTGAGAAATGCAAGTGAAAATTGCATATCTTTCTTAAATGAGGAAATGATGTTATATTGAAAGTATTTCAAATATGAAACTATTACCTACTGAAGTATAGTTTAGACAGACAAGCTAAGTGTATTCTTAGCAAAATGATGCAAAATGAAGATTTCTTTTGCCTTAATGAGTAAGAAAATTTTCAGTGTAAAGAATGTTCCCAGTGTCCACCAATAGGTGCTTGTTGCATCATCATCAGTGCATTTAGGAAGTGTATGGTCAAACTTTCCACCTGACCTTCCCTCTTCAAAAAAAACTCTCAACAAATCATTACCACCAAATCATGCTTAGTCAAATCACCTCAGACTCCACATCATGGCACATGATTGTTTGGGGAGATATTGTGGATGCCAACAAGGCCTACAATGCTTTATGTAAGGTGAAGGACATCAAACCCTTCTATGAGCACATCCTACTCCCTGAAAGATCCTGCTGATTTGCTTCATAACCATGACTTACAGACACACAATGAATATACAACATAATGGAGACACCAACTGATAAAAGAAGTATTAGTAGCTACATTACAATTAAAAGGGAGTCTACACGTGTTTCATATTAATGTCAACGGTAATTACTAGCATGTTTCTGCTTTAAAAGACATTTTAAAATCAACACTTTAATATATGAGTTTCTAAAGCAGCATGACAGATCTAACAGATTTTGAAAGAGGTCAAATAGTTGGTGTCTGAATTGCAGGTGCATCAGACACATAAATGGCAAAATTATTTAATGCGTCAAGGGGAACAATGTCAAAAATCATAACGGCATACACTATGCAAGCAAAACTGCACCAGGAAAGAGGAACGGTGGTCACAAGTAAAAGTTCACCAACACAGATAGACACTTAAAGGGATAGTTGCACATGGCCACAAAAATTACCACAGAAATGAATCTACACCCTCATCACCCACTCTCAACAAAAACTGTATGTCATGAACTTCACAAAGCTGATTATCTATGGTAGGCCATTTGTAACAACACATGACTTGCTGTAATGAGCACAAAACCTGGAAAACAGTATGGTGTAATGAGCCATCTTTTACTCTTTTTTTTACATCTGGACAGGTACATGTTTGGAGAAAGCCAAAGCAAGCCTTCAACCCAAATTGCCTGTTCCCATCTGATAACCATGGTGGTGGATCTGTTATGGCATGGACAGCCATCCCGTTGGAACTCAATGGCTCTGATTATTTCTAGTCATGGTAGAATTGCACTCAAGGGACATGAAACCATTTAGGCAACCAGGTACTCTATGGCGCAAACATTTTTTCTGAAGGATGTTGCCATATTACAAGATGATAACACCCCTATACACACTGCCAAATGGATTCAAGAGTGATTTTGTAGACACCGGAATTAAGCCAAACATCTTCCATGGCCTCCCCAAACACCAGATCTAGCCAAACCACAAAACTTTGGAAGAAACAACAAAATCAAAAGAAAACTGAAGGAAACTGGCTGGGCCCATATGTCAGTCTGAGGACTTGTTTTAATGTGTCATTTGGTCAAATGGCTAAATTATTAGTTGTTCAACTATGGACCAACCATTTATGCGCAGGTGTCACATTTAAAGTGGCAATACAGTGGCATTTGTTGAAATTTTAAAGCATTCAATCAATAAATAAATCTGTGTCCTTGGGGTTGGTAGATCAGTGGTGGCACTAGGATTGGGCTCACAAATCAGTTTAAAAAGCCTATGAAGAGACATGTGTTCACTCTCTTTCTGTATTATATACAGAACCACTGGACCTGGACTTGGACTTGATACAAACATGTACAAAACCTGCTGACTTAATTTGGATAAAAATAGATTCAAATTAATAGTGACAGTCTGCACTTTCACACCATATTCACTAGATCATTTCATATCCAAACTGCAGGACTACAGAGCCAAAACAACAAAAATGTGTCACTGTCCATCTACTTTTGGAGATAACTGTGTATTGTGGAGTGAGCATGATACAACAATGTACATGTGAAACAATTTCACAAATAACACAAATGTACAAATAACTGTCCGAAGGTAGCTAAAATTTTGCTAAGGATATTATCGACAAAACATTGCAAAAAATATAAGATCTGAAAAATACAGTTGCTTAGGATATCTTATCAAGAGTGACATGCATAGCTGACCATTTTTATATATTATCCACGTATACTGGTGCAAAGTACTGAGGCTCAGTACTTTGTCCAAGGGTACAACAGCAGTGTCCCACCAATGAATCAGATTTAGTTCAGAATAATTGCCAAGGTTGGTCAAGGTTGGTCAACTGCCCAAGTTCGATCCCAACCGTTTCATCAACAGATGAGTCCAGCAAAGTCCAGCAGCGAAACAAAATCGGCTTCTTTCCGCCAAGAGATATAGGAGACTGTAAGTCCGCCAGGGACCTGCTCCATTGCACAGCCGCCTGTTGTTCTCCCTGTTTCAAGCTGTACATGTTGTGTCCTCCTCCGACTCAAGCTTTGTGCGACCTTAGCATGGGAGCTGCAGTGTGTAAAGAAGCTGATGTGTTTCTTGTTTTCACGTTTCACCGGAGAGCACGTCTTCGGCCATGCCCTCCCGCCTTGACAGTATAGGGGTTGCAGCAACTCGAGCTGCGACTGAAGGAACCAGCGACTGACATGTACCAGTAATTGGGCATTCTAATTTTGGAGAAGAGTCGGAAAGCCATAGGAATTCCAAATAGAAAAAAATATATATATTGTTCCCTCACTTTCCACGTGGTTTTTTTTTGTCAAAACACACACACGCAAAATGCACTTATAATTTTGAATCTTTTTTTTTTTTGTTAATATTCCCCATGCAACCCTGCTCTTGCAATTTCCAGTTTTACGTTTTGCTTGTTTCACTCTGGCAAACTCCGCACTCACACAGAAGCACTAAAGCCAGACAATTAGTCCTCCCATACAGAAGCACATAGCCAATTGCTATTTTTCTCAGAAGTGACACAGCAAAACCGCAGTGGAGTCGGTACTGGCTAGTTGACTTGTTAGTTATTATAGCAAGCTCCTTATGACTTAACTAGATGGTAACGATAGCCAACAAGTGCATCAGTGCATTGCTCAGCGGTTTGATGATTTAACGAGATAACTAATATTTTGCTCGGCAGTTTGATAGCTAACTAATTAGCTATCTAGCTGTGTATTACAGCAAGCTAGCAAGCTGTTTTTACCAGGCAGTTAAGTTAATATATGGCTAAGTGTAGCAGAGCTGAAGTGATTAGCTCGTGTGAGTCCTGCGTAAAGCCTTAGGTAGCGGGTAGCAGGTAGCCGAGTGGTTGCAGCGGCTACGTCACTCCCCTTGAGACCTGGTTAAGTAGCGTTGTTGCCGACAGGCTAACGGCAATTTGCCTTTAGTTCAACTGGCAACGACGCTGACTTTAAGGGGTTGGCAGTGAGCAGTAAGAACCTCGGTTCGAAACTCGCTCGCTCGCCGACCCACGTAACATCATATTAAAAAACACAACGCAAGATACCACCCGTTACATAAGCAGCTGTACTAATTGCCAGTTAACACGATAAAATGTTTCTCTTGGAAGATGAAGTGGTGCACTGTACATTCAATTTGTAACGTGATAAAAACATTAACCAACGATGAAGGCCTACGGCTATTTATATATACACGAACTCATGTCTGTTTTTTCTCCTGAAGCCGTTGATCACAGATTAGTGTTTTAACCTGTCTCCACCTACATTGCAAAGAGTTAAGCTTCATTAACTTCACCCCCCTCACTATGCGACAATTTCGCATGTATAATGTTTAAAAGTAACCAAAATGTGTTAATTAGCTAGAGTTATGCTATGCTATGAAGCTGATGCACTATAACGAAATGTTTGTAGCTCTATATTTCACTAAAACGGAATGCAATCATTCGATTAACAGTCATTTAATACCGCTGAAACGTGCCGACTAGGACTTTTATTGAGGAAAATGTATACCAACAGGAGGGGAGAGCAGCTTCCTGTAGTCCTTTAGTCGCATGTAATGTTTAAAAGTAAACCAAATTTGCTAGTTAATTGATTAGAACTTTGTTATACACTTTTGAAGGTGACGCACAATATTTTGTAGCTCTATGCTTAACTGTTGACAACACCACCATGGATTCACAGTAGTTTAACACCGCTGAAACAGCACTTTTAGTGTGAAAGTTTGTGCGCGCTCCCGGTCGGAGGTGGGAAGCGCTTCCTTCAGTCTTGCACCCAGCGCACTTTTGACTGGACGCAGTTCACTAGCGCGCTGTACAAGGCGGGAGTTATCGCGGGGTGCACCTTTCTTTATATTATATATTTAACTGCTCCTCTCAACAATTTAACATTTTGAACCATCGGAAACAGCAGGCGAAAGGTAGCTGATTAGCAATCCCTATCTTGGATATTGTTTTCCTTAATAGCGTTAACCGGTTAGCCTAAGCAAATGCAGGAACGTTAACTTTAGGGAGTAACTTAGCGCTGATTGCATCTACCTGCCATGCTGTTGTTTTGTATCAACGTTAGTCTAGTCCATTAAACTGAACTGCTTTTTAGAAGCTTTCCATTGCATCTGTTGTGATATATATATATTTACAATGCTTATCGCAAAACAACGACGTAGCTAGTTTGCTAGCTACCTAGTGCTAACTTAAGCAGCTGGCTAGCTATCCAAACTTTTTTCCGTATATGAAACCAACATTACTTTGCTAGCTGGACATCGGTCTCGGTGTGATCATTAATAATTGCAGTTTGGGGTGCAGTAGAAAAAAGCTGAGTTGTGTAAGTTAGGCTTGTTAGCCACCTAAAGATTTGCGATTTCTGCATGCTTTAGCTGTAGCTAAATTGATAGCTAACACCATTCAGCTGTCTGCTGTATTGCATAACATGCGTCAGCGGGAAAAGAGAAGTGTTTTAAATGTACTGGCAGACGTTTGATGTAACTGTAAATATTACTTAACAGCATTAATTGGCTTTTTCAAAAATGATCAATTGATAAGCTTAGAAGACCTGCATGCAGATCACTTCGCCCAAACCTCTTGCCCTCTTTGGTTTGCAGTTAAAACCTACATACTGCAGTGCATCAATACGTGTTTCCGTAAAGCCCTGCGTGCCCTGTACTTCTGCTGCATTTTACCTTTCGCTACTGCTAAAACTTTGTGATGCCGCCTACTAATCGAGGACAAAAGTGGAAATCAGAAATTCTGTAGACATCTAACGTTACGTAATTTGTAACTTCTTCCTTTGCAGATATTTTTGGAGAGTGACCTAGCTCTCTAGCTGAGAAAAGCCAGGTAGAAGCATCACGTATTTCTGTAGTTAGTCCTTTCCTGTTCTCCTGATCAGTTCATTTGAAGCTTTCACCCATGAGACAGACAGACAGACAGACTTCCTAACATAGCTGGACCCAGTTTGATTCCTGTTGAATTATGTTTGGTCAAATTTAACAAGGGTATATCTGAATATGGAGGGCAGAGTGTGTTGAGCACAGCCAATTATAAGAGTCATTCTATGACCTATCAGGTTGTATGTTGTATACTTCTGCAGATTTATTAAGTTAACACATTGTCATTAAATGAATTCCTTGTTTGACTCTGCCTAAATTCTACTTTCCTTGTTTTCTCAAATAGGCCTCTTCAGCAGCTGTTCTGAGTGGAAAATCTGGAAGGGACCATGTTGTCACTGTCCCAGAAAAGTAACTCAAGGAACAGGCCCTCCTTGGGGCAGTGTCAGGACACTGAGAATACGCCCCAGGACCTCATCCAGCACTGGTCACCCCCACACAAACAGCAATGTGTCGCTGCAAGGGGGAAGGAGAATGAGGAGGTGCAGTTTGTCCTGGCCAGAAGGCCACGGAGGAGGAGAGAGTCCACAGGTCAGTGTGTGCATACGGGTCAACATTTTAAGAAGATGCATAACAGGAAAAGTGGAGAAAAGTTAGTTTTGTATTCTAAGCATTTTTACCTGTCATCAAAGTACTTTGACATCACTTTTAATGTGAGCATGGAGATTTCATTACCTGTGTCATGATACGTAATGCTAAGTGATGTTTATTCTTTTACCTTTTGCTGTACATTCAGGATAACCCACAAGTTCTGTAATGTTCAATTTCTTAGTTTCATTAAAAGGATGCATTTTGATACCTTTTAACACATTTTAAACTGTTTGCTTAACGTATTCCTGATGTTGTAAACTGCCAGCAAGGGTCCTACTGACCTTTGTATGTCGCAAAGACAGTGATGAAAGTACATTTATGATGATATGATGCTACCACCACAGTACGGTAACATCAGTGTGCATCCTCTCTGCATTGCAGCAATATCACAAAAGAAAACACACAAGATCTGTCTCTTTTTCTGTATAATTGGTGTCCGTCAAAATCCACTGGTGGTGTCAACCATGCCATTGCATTGTCAAGCATGGGATCAATGATTGTGTTTGCATGAAGCCAAGCCATATTAGAATGTTGTTGCAGTCACGTAATTATGATTCTGGGAACAATTTGTAACTTAACAAGCTGCAGCAGAGCCCACTGCACTTGTTTGGAGAGTAAGCAGTGGTTTTTGAAGACACTCACATGTTTGTTTCAGATTTTGTGATGTATATGTCATAGTACATGCCAAAGAACTGATGAAATCAAGTGTGTCATATTGGTATTATCAAAAGATATATTATGTTTGGAAAGTCCCATATGCAGTGATTGTAAAATAGTAATTTACTGTGAAAGTTCAGTTCGGGACACTCTTTCCAAATAATTTTTGTCTTCCCACCAATATGCTATGGAAATATTGTAAAGTTTCACTTCATAGATTATAACAAAGTGGCAGGCATCACAGGTGAAGTAGAGTTGTTGCATGTGAGTAATGGCACTTGCAAGATATGTAGAGGCCTGCAGTCTAGTTCTTGCCAGTTGCATTTAATACTGTTTTTTGTGTGTTCTCATGTTTTTTTTTTTTAATTTCCTGACATAGTTAGATTTTATTTGTTAGAGTGCATTGTTTCAGTGTAAATGGAAATAAAGTTTAGAATAAAGTGTATTTTCTAGAAGGAATAGGAAAAACCAGGAAATCCATGGCCAGTTTGGTGGAAAAGGAGGTAGAGTGACTCTTGACAAACAGTGTTTATGTTAATAGTGGAATGTTACATAAAGCCATCAGTTTATTGTATCAGCTTGAGTCTAGAGGCAGTTAGGTGGCCAAAGGAATTGGTGGGTGGGCTTGGGTGGGCTGTGAGGGGGACCTTCTGTGCAACAGTGGCCCAGTGCTGAGACAGTAAGAAAAAAGACTTAATTGTTAATTTGGGTTGGTGTGAAGAGCCAGGTAGAGTGAAAGTGGCCATCAGTGGTGTTGAGAATGCACTATAATAGGTGAATAGTCAAGGAAACCCACTGTGTGCATAATCAGTATAAATCATAAACTACATCTGTTGGTCGTTGAGAAGGTATTGCTGATGTATTTGTGAAAATTTGATTCAGTGCTGATGGAAATCTCATTCTTTGTTTTTATTTAGAGTGGATATTTTAGAATTTCTCGCTAATGGCATGAGTTAGTATGATTTGATAGATGCAGAAATCTAGCTTGTAACATTTGGTAAAAATTGTCATGATAAAAACATAGCTCTAATTATGACTGACTGTGTCCCCTTTTATTCTGTTAGGGCTGTCTTGGAACAGTCTCCCTGATGAGCTTCTCCTGTGGATCTTCTCCTACCTCCCTCTGCAGGACCTCTTGCGGACTTCCTGTGTCTGCAAGCGTTGGCATCGCTTGGTGTAAGTTATGTCAAAATAAACCTCATTTCTTTTAAGTACTTTGACTGAGGGTACAACAGCTGTTGCCCACTTAACAATCGACCCAGGACTGCTAGCCCTACTCTTTACCAAAGTGAAATGTTACGCAAATCGTGGAACAGAACTTTTGTAGTGACTGAAACTAGCCAGGACGCTTAATTTGAAATGTGGTTGACATGCTGGGGAACCAGTCATCAGCTTTTGTTTGCCTGACTTCTGTTAAGAACATGTCCTAGAGTGTTGTGATGCCCTTTGTGCTGTCCTCCCAGTTGGCAGGCTGTGGTCCATTATCAGAGGGATGGCTTTCAGCCTGTGTGACAGTGATTATTTATTTATTATTTCATCTGCTTGCTGAGCCCACCTCTTGCTCTGCAGTCAGTTTACCAGTCAGTTTTAAGCACTTCTGTTTTGCTATGAGAAAAGTTTCAGAAATCTGAAAAACATGTGAAGGGAGAATAGTGCCATATTGCTTAGTGCCATGCGCTCCTCCAGCTTAGACACACTAAGGGCAGCACTCCCATCAACCTCATAGACCATGGTAGAGCCACTTGGACACTTGGAGTGGGATTATCATGGATGGACAGTTTAGAAGTTAACACTGCTCTCTGTGACACACGTGAGTTACGAAGCAGCCAGGAAAAGAACGTCCTGAGCTCTGTATTGTATGAGTCAGTCTCATGGTGATCTTTAGTTTTGCTTTTTGAGACCGCTGGGTTAATGCCGTTGCAGATTTGATGAGTCTCTGTGGCACTGTGTGGACCTTGTGGGGAAGGCCCAGTTGGACGAGGCTCTGCGGCATGTGCTGATGGTGGGAGCTGTGGGGCTGCGCTGCCCGCGCTCCCTCATCGGAGAGCCCCGCTTCGCCCACACACAGTGAGTCACATTCACATACACATCATCCTGTTCTGCAGTCTGCAGATAGGTCTCTGAGCTTGTCTCGCTGCTTTTGTGTCGCTGTGTGGATTTATTGCGCTGCCGCATTGTCCTTTTTGTGTGTCCTCTCTGTGTTCTGATCCCAGGCGTCTGCGGGTCCAGCACCTGGACATGTCCAACTGCATTGTCAGAACCGGGGTTCTGGACGACATCCTGTCCCGGTGCCAGCAGCTGCAGGACCTGAGCCTGGAGGGAATGGAGCTGTCGGACAGCATCTTGCAGTGAGCGCGCCCTCACCGTTTAATGCCTTCTGCAAAAGTGCTGTAACAGTGTCCGAAACCTTTGAGTCCAACTCACATTTCTCACCTTGAGCTGGTCTGTGCTTTTCGGCTCTACAATTTCAGAGCTGTACATTATGAGAAGCTGCGTCAGTCAAATACATACTGCTCAGATAACAAGTGTCATAGTTGTAGGGAGAGCATCTTATATAAAGTGGGTATGTTTTGGGTGGCTCTGCAGTCAGAACAGTTGTCTTCTCCATTATCCTATCAGTACTTTGTGCTACCCCAATAATGCAACATTTTATGTAGCATTTAAAACATGCCAATAAACCGCTACAGACATGATGGGATCATATAATACTTTTCAAAACACATGCTGCGCCATTTTGTCTATAAAAAATGCTGTAGTAATTTTTCCTTTTTAATGTTTATATTCAGATTTTACATGGGTTTGAGTAAATGAGCAGTACTCAACATTCTGCTCCTTGGTATGTTCTGTTTTTCTGTTTTACCCAGCCTTCCCAGGACCACTTGTTTGAGAATCACTGGGTTTCTCTTGCAGGTCTCTGTCACAGAACCCTAAGCTGGTGCGACTCAACCTCTGTGGCTGCTCTGGCTTTGCGCCTGAGTCGCTCGGCAGGATGCTCCAGTGCTGTGATCGGTGAGTCTGTGAGATGGGCTGTGGGTGGATCAAGTATTTACATTCCATTTTCAGGCCTGAGTACATTTCTAATGCTTGAATGAATCAAAAGCAAAACTGGGTTTTGGTATGAATGTGGGCTGGTCACCTACAGTGACACAATGATGTAAACAAGACTTATGTATTTTTAACCAGTTTTGATAGGATTAGACATTAACAATGTTTTGATGCCATGTATAGACTCCCACTTCAAGGTGTATGTGTGATGTAATATTCACTCACTGGCTAGTTTAGTCACAATTGACGTGAAGGTGCTGTTTTCCTGCTGTAAACATGAGTAAAATTTAGTTCTTTGCAAAGAACACAATTGCTGTTATTGGGTTTGAACTAGTTAAAAAAAAATGTTGAGAAATACTTAACCCCTCGCATACTCACCAACTACCATTGTTTTCACGAGGTCATTTCAAATATAGTAGAAAGATGCCTCTGATTTGATATTGACTTGCATTTTCACTGCCTCTGTACATATGTGTGCAGGCTGCAGGAGCTGAATGTGTCCTGGTGTGACTTTGACAGCAGTCATGTGAAGGCCATGGTGAACAATATCCCCTCCAGTGTCACACAGCTGAACATCAGCGGTTACAGACAGAACCTGACAATGGAAGGTGAGGGAGAAAGGAGCCATCTCACAAATGTCTGAAATGTCTTCCTCTAGAATCAAGTCAAACTTAAAAATTACCAAAGTGTATATGCATACATCAAGGTAGAGGATGTGGTGACACTGTTTTGTCTGTTTTTATGACACAATAGTTACTGTATATTCACTCTGACTTGCATGAACCTGGTGAGAAGCTCTGTCAGTCTGACAGTTTCTCACCAGCTGGTAGTTGAGAGAGAAGGTGGTTAAAAATCAGATGGGGGAGAGAGAGAGTGCAGTAAAAATGATGTGGGGGTTAAAGTGGCCAAATTTCAGAATATTTGCCCATTTCTTGGTCTTAAATCTGACACGGTGTACTTTCACTGTCTTTTGTTCACAGTATGCTCTGGAGCTTAATGCAACTTGCAGTTTCCATAAATAGGTCATACATGAACTTGTTTCTCATACTATGTTCTGAGTCATACAAAATGCATTAGTGATGATTCCAAAGTTGGATTCAGTTTTGACATGAAGTGCCTGACAATAGGTTGACTGTAGAAAAACATGCCAAAGTTCAGACAAGTTCCAGCCAGTTACAGTTGATTGAGACAAAATCACATGAATCTAAAGTGGCTTGGGTCAAATTCACCAAGCTAAAGTTGCTCAAAAATCATAGTAATTAGGGAAGAATGCCCCCAAAATAGTAATTAATGCGTTGAATAAATATTAAGTTTTGAGTGTGTGTGTGCGCGCATTACCTAGCCAACATTGCTAAATTCACTGCACAATAAAGCTGGTGATTGCCAACTGTTTCATGTATGTCAGCAGCACACACCTTTGCTTTTAATGTTCATGATGCTTAAACATCAGTTTGCAGATTCGAAAATACAAAATGCCAGAGGCTGACTGCCTGACCCTGTTTCCTTCATATTCTATGATGGACCATTACTTCTTCCCCAGACACACGTTCCCTAAATCCCCTAATGGTATTGGTACCTCCACAAAAACTAGCAATTGTTTCCACCATAGAGATGTGGAAAATGTATTGGATAGGCGTAGACTATGACAACAAAACGTGGACCTACTTCAAAGCTTGGTGTGAGGCACATGCCACAACCAGACATGTTGTTGGACTGGCAAGCAATGATTTGGGTCAAAGGAACTATGCTCTGCTATATGCGTGTCCTTAATTCATTACAGTGGCATTTTTTATAGTTTTTTTAGATGATAGTGCACTTCCATCACTGCAGTTATCATTGCTCATATGATGTTTATGTATGGTCTGGGTTTTCATTCCAGTACCAATATACCATACCAATACCAATAAGCGTTCTCCTTCATCCTAGATCACCGTCTCCTTTCCCCTTTTTGGCCTGGATAAGTGCAGCTGTAGCAGGATCGCCATTAACATAAAAACAGACATTTAGTTACACATGGCAACTTTGTCATTTAGAATCATAGACCAGGAACACTGTTGATTTGGTCGAGCTGCAATTGTTGTTGCGGGGGGAGCAAATAATTGAAATACAGTAAAGTGCTAAAAAAGTTTGAATATCCTTGGTTTAGAATCATAAATGAATTTCATCTGTTTTTTTTTGTTGAGACTCAAGGAATCATTTTCATTTAAGAACACAAAAACAGTTAATTAATTACCTTGTACTTTGTCATTTGTGTGATGTTTTTGCAAGTCACACCTTTAGAATGACCTTTTTTTTTTGCTCTTCATCCTCATTAGATGTCAAAGTATTGGTGGAGCGATGTCCGAACCTCACACACCTGGATTTAAGGTGAGGAACAGTTCACGCCATTGTGATGCTGATTGAGTGTGCCTATTGCATTGATTACATGCTCTTGTGTTACAGTGACAGTGTGAACATGACAGCCGAAAGCTTCCCAGTACTCCAGCAGCTCACCTGCCTGAGACATCTGGCCCTGAGTCGCTGCTACCAGATCCACCCAGCTGCACTGGCGTGAGTAATTGCTTTTCTCCAGTGTTCTTACACTCACACAGGTACATTAACACATAGACAGTACCAGGTAAAAAAAAATTGGACCCATCTGATTAAGATAATCGGAAACATGCATTTAGAGACATTTTGATCTAAAGACGTATGCTTAAATGCTTGAAATTTGTTTCTTAGGCATCAACTTCATTATCTATATTTGTCTATGTATAAATTTCTTTCCAAAAAAAAAAAATTAAAAAAGAAAAAATTTTGTCTACTTTGATTAATCTAAAATATAACAGTTTTGATTATTCTGAAAGAGTGTAAGTGGAAGATAGAAAAAATAAAGAAAACCCCTTCTGTGAGTCAGTGTGTCCAAACTTTTGACTGATATTGTAGTTCCTTTGAATAAATGATCAAATCCTCTGTTCTGTAAGTGAACACAGTTAACTAAATTATATGTTGGGGAATATGTTCTCATTTTCATCTGCATTGGTGGAAGGAGCTGTAGTTCTGTTCAAGCTTAATTTATTTTTCTCTCTGTCCTATACACAGTAACTTAAAGTTCCCAGGGTTGCAGACACTGGAAGTGTTTGGCCTGGCACAGGATAGCTACTTGTCCATCCTGAAGGAGGTGCTTCCACATATTCACATCAACACTTGCGCTTTCTCAAGTGTGGCTCGCCCCACCCCTGCCAGCAGGAAAGACCGCGCCTTGTGGGGAATACACTGCAGGCTGTTCTACAAGCCCTAGTCATCAGGTGTGCTGCTGGTTAAGAGTTCATTCACTCATTTTTTTAATGTCCGATTTGTTTTAAAATTGGCTAGATGCCAAGGTGACCACGTCTCAATATTTCATTCCAGTTTTACCATGGATGTTAACAGGATGTTGTTCTGACTGGATTGCCAGAGACTTTAGCAACACCATTTGCTTTTATTCAGAGCTGTTCTATTTAGTATACCTTGGAATATTACAAAGATGACTTAAGATGAAAATTGAATACACAAGGTGTGCTGGAAATCCTTGTACAGCTTTCATTTTACTATGTTTGATATGACTGAAGACCATGTTTTTGTTTTGTTAAATTATTATGACAGCATTTGGGTTTACAACAGCTGAAAATAGGAATTCTGACCCAGCCAATCCAAGTGTATGTAGCCCCTCATGAAAGGGTTTTATTCCTTTTAAGTACTGTAACACAAGTGTTTTATCCCTGTCTGCATAATTAAATGTTCAGGATAAATGATGTTAGCAAGCCCTATGCAGTGGCTAGTTCTTGTATAGTTTGCATTTTAATTCTCCCTTAGGGTCCCTACTAAGTTGACAGGTGTCCTTTGAAACTGTTGTATATTCACCATCTGTCTCTTGGTGGTACAGGGGGGATTAAAAAGTAGGTTCTTTGAGCATGTACAATTAGAATTTTTCAATTTTGTACTGATACCTGATCAAGCAAATGTCTTCTGCCTTGCATCAGTTTAGATAATGATCAGGTAAAAATGTGTGCCACTGTCTTCACCTTGGTATAGGGGAAAATGGAGAACAGACCTTTTTACATTAATAGTTTTGTATGTTTATTACTGAAAAAATGCCAAGAATTTTAATGTCAGTAAACTTATAAATTTGTTCTTGTGTTATCATTAAACGTCACTGGTGCAATGTAGTTGAGACAGAGAAATGTGTGGGGTTTTTTTGTTTTACTCAAAATCTAAACACTTTATACAAATGGTAACATTACAACACTGGTATATGATCTGGCACAATACAGAAAACAGTTTTGCTGTATTTTTTTCCTTATTGTAAAATAAATGAAGGCAGTGAATGCTGCACATTAAATTTCTGGAAAAAAAGTTTGCACTTGTCAAGGTGATCATGTGTCTAATATCTGATTACTGGTGTTCAGGCTTGATTGATAAAAACAATAGTAACACTTCACTGACTTGTAACAGCTCATTCCTTCTGTAGTAAGTGCCTTTTTCCACAACCCTGTTCTGCACCTAACAAAACTGGAGTTATTACAGAACCCTCATAATCACAGTCCACACAACCCTCTGAGAGATGCATGCATCAGGATAGTATTTCTACCCTTTCTTTAAGCGCAATGCCACACAGTGCCATCTGGCTTCTTCTCAGTGACAGGTTAAATATCTTGCCTCCCTGGACAAAAAAATATATTCATCAGAAAAGTGACTGCAAATTGTGTTTTTGAAGGGAAGGCCATCAACTGTCAGTTGAGTTTCTCCTGTAGGTCCTCATTTATTGTGATTGCATCTTTCTCCAGTTCCCAGATATGGCCACGGTGTGACAGTCTAGGGACCAAAGTGTTAACCCCACCTTCAATCAAACTTTTAATGGAACTCATCACTACTTTGTATGCTTGCTGCAATTGTAGTGTATCACACCACAGGCCTTGAAACTATTATTCAGGTAGAGGCCAATGCATTCTTAGCAGTAAGTACTGTTTCTTTACAGGATACTTATTTCCCTATAGTCCAATCTACTGATTTGTAGCCTGCATTTTTAAGGGATAAAGACAAGATGAGAGTTCATGTCCCTGAGGAGGCTAAAATAAGCCACATAAGGTGGTATTTTTGTTGAAAACAAAAGTCAAAAAACTGACATGGCAAACTGCCTGATGAATTTACACAGCACTAACAGACTACCCTAAACTCTTCTCTCTGCCTGAATAATTTATGCCTAATTTTTCTTCATAGGAAGAAAAGACAAGCATCTGTATAAAGCAAGCATGAATCAAACAAAACAAAATGATCTTCCCTTGATTGAGCCTGTTGAAAACAAAGATTAAAAGCAACTCCCACACATCAGCCACCTAATAAAAAAAAAAAAAAAATCACAGCACAGAACTACAAGGAAATAATTTTCACTCTGGGCACAGAGGCAGCGGCCCCACCTTCTGTCACTGCAAATCCACATCCAGGTCCCGGTGTTTATAACCCTATACTTGTGTCGTTAAAGTTTGTGACAAACTGGCTGCACAAGCTCCCCTTCTCTGTGTCACGTATTGGTCGCTGACCATGGTTCCTGGGGCAGGATCAGCTCCAATCATTTCAGTACTGTGGTCAGTCTCTGAGGACAACAGTACGCAGTTGGTCCTCCTCACTCATATTGATGGTAGCAACGGCACCGTCATTGAATTCAAAAGATGTCCCTCCATCAACCACCATACATGCGTCCCAGCACCGTGAGCGTACAGACACTCTGAAAAGGACACAAACAAAAAACACAAGTAAACCCATAAATATTCATTTGCTCCCCTCATCCAACATTGAATTAGATGACACACAAGCAGTAATGATTATTATTATGCAGATGCTTCATTGAAATCCTCATTACTATACACTAAATCTTAACCCTTCTTATTCCTCTGAATGAGTTGTACTCTAATGTATTCAAAACATGCTAAAGTTTTATTGGAAAGTCTTGTCATATTTCAAATGTTTCCATAATAAAACTATCGCCAATTGTGAAATATGTCACCAAATGTGGACAGGAGCTGTCTAGATTACTGGCAAGCTTACTTGTTGGCGAAGCCTCGCTGGCGGCTGCTTGAGAAGACTCTGTTGACGATAGGCTCTCTGATGCTGAAGAACATTCTGTGCTCCTCTGGGTCAAAGATCAGAGACTTGTTGTACTCCTCAGTTACTAAAAAAAAAAAAAACGGCTTTCCTGAACATCACCACTTTTGCAAAAGGGTGAACTGTGTAAATGAATAACCAAAGTAGCATTAGCTACATAAGCTCAAAATTCAGACGACTGCAATTTATTTTTTATGGCTTTTTAAAGGAGGAATTCAAGCACATGAAACATCTCTTGTATGCCCCCTCTCCCAAACATTGCTGGATGGAAACTTTCAAGTGATGAATGGAACAAAAATGATGACATACACACTGGATTTATAAGAGACCTGACTACCCTCTTTGACAAGTTAAATAATAAATAACTGCATAAATAAATAACTGCATAAACTGCCATCAACACTAGCAGAGTCATACTTCGTAATTTGTCATTATCATTATGTTGTATCAACCTTTCAGAATGTTCAGATGGAAAAATTCTGTGAATAGCCCCAGTGGACAGTTGAATTACTGCTGCCTTAAAAAAAGCAAAGCACAACTAAAGCACTCACTCTTTTCAATGAGTTCCTTCTTCAGCGGAATATCCAAGCCAGTTTGTGCTTTACCTGAATATAAAGAGTCAAGAGAGTCATTATTTCCCTCAGCTACAGTCCAGAGCTCAGACAGTACAAATGCACTCCATGCATACCTATCTTCAAGATGTCCTCCACAGCTTGCTCAGCCAGCTTGTTAATGTTGTAAGACCTGCAAGTAGAAAACGGTCATGGAGCTGACACTTCTCATTCACAAGTTCTACTTAAACTCATTTGATGTCCCCTGTACCATGCTTTTGATCCAGTTCCAGTGCAGATGCTGAGACCAGAACTCTTCTGTTTTTCCCAGGGTCCATCATCAATGGAGATTTCATAATAAGAGGCCCTATGGAGCGAGAGGGCAAGATGGAGTTTGAAGGCTTTATCCCTTATCCTTGGACAATCAGTGATGCAGAAGCAGGGCAGAGAAAGGAATACGAATGAATATGGGGGATGCAGAGCCGACCATTACTTTATTTGGAATGGGAATGTGCAAGGTGTCTACAATACAATAATGCAAGATGCCTACAGTACAATGTCTACAATATAATGTCAATAGTTGCTCATAAGGGTACCTCGAAGAGAGAGACTCCCCAATGAAGACTTCATTCAGCCCTCGAACAGGGAGCAGGTAGGGGCTGGAGACTCTGTAGTTCTCTGTGCCTGTCCCAGAAAAACAAGCATGTCAAAATAAGCCGGCATTCAAGGATACAGGAGTGAACAAAGGAGTACTAAACAAGGAACCCTGGAACCAAAAACTTCAGGTTGATAACTCGCCTGTCCAACAACTAACCCTTCTGCATCTAGTGTTTTTTGCCTGTCACACTGAATTTGCAACACAGGGCAGTCAGCTGTAACAGCATTGAAAAAGCAAATTCATCTCTCTCTCCCTCTATTTATACACACACACACACACACACACACACACACACACACACACACACACACACACAAAACCACTGAGACTACAAAACCACTGAGACTACTAAGGTCACAATTTACCTCTGGCAGAAAGGAACTTAAGGAAGAAAATCACCAAAATACCAAATACCACTTTAAAGCACCTTGGATCCTCAAATTGCCGTGCCTGGTTTTCCTCCCATCAGTCAGAGAGATGCCAATGTTCCTTAATCAACTGATCACTTTGCAAGACCTTCAGCAAAGAACCAATCATGTGCACACATGCCAACAAGTTCCCAAAGACTCAAAAGTCCTAAAAAGTCCTCACATGGTGTTTAGTCGTGACATCCATTTTACTTTTAAATACCCTGTAAAAATGAACATCTTGTGTTTGTGGGCCAAAGGAAATTGTCTGTGCATGTCAGCTCAGAACTGACACATCTATTGAGCTGGTGCCATCAATGGATGGAGCTTTCAGTTCATTTCACACAGCAATGAAACTCCACTGACCCTTATCTCTCTTTGGACATCCTTGTGGTGCTGACCTAAGTGGGGTGTAGTACATATACATGCTCAAAAACCTGGATCAAGGACACAGCTGACAAGCTCCCCTGCAGTAGTTGAGAAATGTTAACAGCCCTCTTCAGGAGCTGAAACACTAAGGGGATCTATTCTTTAAAGATCAAGTTTGATATATTGTGCTCTGTTAGCACAGTGTGTAAGCTGATAAACTCTTTTAATGTCAATGCATTATTACTACAAAATGTATTATTACAAAATCCTGCTAAGCAAAACCTTTGCCCACAACAACTAGCACACATGCTGTGGATCTCCCCAATGCGCATGCCAATCCAGAGTATTCCAGATATACCGTTTCAGGTTCATGTTGGGTGAACAGGGTGGGCGAGTTATCACACGTATGCTGTCCATGCCAAGATAGTTTGACAGCTGCATGCTACATATAAGCATTACAACGTTAACTGAGAAGGCAGGATTTTACAAAGAGTAAGAGGCACTGTGTGGAGCCAGGACACTTTTTATATGTTTGCCACCATGCGTACATTATGCTCCAATACATTCATCTTGGAACTGCCTTCTTCTTGTGTGGGAGCTGATCTGTGAAGCTGAAATTGGAGTGTCTTTATGTCACTTTTTGATGGTTGGGGATGTTAATACCAGAGATGCCTAAAAAAATACACCAGTCTTACACAGCAATGGTAACATGGTTGCTGTGGCTTGGTCTAGAGTTGAATCCATGTCACTGTATCAGACTGAAGACCTACAGTTTAACCCATCAATATCAAAGAGCGGCGGTCAGGTCATTTTCACAGAAGTAGGAAATGAAATGAAATTATGTTTACTAACTTTTGGAATATAACTTTGGGAAAATATTGGAGGCTGAGGTACGATTCATTGCCACAAAGTCACTGCCTTCATGTTATAAACTTCTTTTGCTTATTATATGCCACTGCACTTGACGAAATATATTAAATGTCACCAGCCTGAAAATATTCTTATAGGTGGGCTTTTTAATTCTTTCAAGCTGACTATTTAAATAGCACAAGTATGGGGATGATTTTGTGCAGATTTTTTGTATGACTATATAGAGTTCTTCCATGTCCTCTCCTGTGGGATGAAGCATGTGGGATGAAGCATGGAGTCTACTCCTTCTCCCATAACTACTGTCACTGCCATTCATATGAAATGAAAAAATAAATCTATTTCAATACACTGTACGTGCATGTGATGAGTTGACACAGAAATGAAGAATGCTAGCCTATTTTTGTTGTATTGTCGAGAGTCATAGCTTACCAACTAACTTTACATTAACTTCACATAAAACTTACATAATCTTTACATTACATGCATTTAGCAGACACTGTTATCCAGAGTGACTTCCAGCACTTTATGATAATGTTTTCCTATTAACAAGTTTTATTTATTTTTTCCCAAAAACACAGTTTATCCCTTCAGTCGTGAACGGGAGCACACTCCATCAATGCATTAAAACACTACTATTGCAAGTGCGCTGGGTCTATGAAAGACTGAACAGCAAAAAAAGATGTAAAATATTATCCCTAGCTGGCATAACACATCTAGATGTTGCACTGCATTTCCATTTACTGGCAGAATATGTCATTGCTATCATAGCTTTGCACAGCAGACAGAACACAGCTGCTTCCTTGTGCCTTGGAAATACTCAGATCTTTCCTATAGCGGAACAAAACTTTGGATAAGATACTCAGTATCAGCAGTTAAGAAAATTGCTAGTTTGCTGTGGCTAACACAACTTTCTGTTGTGTCTACAGTGTCGTTCTTCTACTTGTGCTACATGAAACAATGAAACATATTGGTTCTAGTTTTTAGCATAGAAATACAATGGGTAATTACACAGCATGATAATCACAGATGTAAAAAAGAAGCAAAAGACCTTGGATGTCATGTAACAACATGATGCAATTACTTGTATTTATACAATGACTAGTAACATGTGTAAAATGTTTGAGTTTTTACACTTAAGTAGTCAAGAAAATCATTGAGCTGGATATTAGCTTAAGCAGATAACATGGTTATACAGGTATGTGTGTAACTTAAATGTAAAGTGTTAGCTAATTCAAAGTACAACAAAATATACTGAATATTGCTAAAATGAACCCAAATGTCCCTACTGAATCAAAAAATACAGAATATTTAAGAATATTTAAGTCAATTAAATAAACTCAATTAAGTCAATTAAGTAAACTCAATTTCCAATGTTGGTTTTCATGAAGGGTGTAACTTCTCGGAAAGGGTGACTTACTGATTACTTTGATCAGTCCTTGTATATGATTAATTGAAGAAAATAAAAAAGAATTCTATTCTTTGCCTTGACTATCTGATCTTGATATCTGATCTTGAGATTTTATGTGAATATAAAAATCATTCTAATGTATCAAATCAATCATTAATCAAGCCTCTTTAAATGATAAAACAAAATACTGTTTTTCAAACTTTAAGAATTGAGGACGATAAACATAAAAACTCAATTGAACAGAATAAATGAAGTAGGAACAACAATGCAGAACAGTCCACTGGGCCTTCAGTACTCCAAAATTCATAGGACTCTGTCAACTACCTGAATAGCTTGGAAAGCTGAGGAAATCCACACCACAAACAAATGTAATTTATTTACAGCCACATCTGCCAGACTAATGACTTTTAAAAGTAACCGTATAACAGTTATTATATTAAAACATCTCTAGATTTATGTAGTGAGCTGATGGGTACTTTAATTTACAAACCTTCAAGTGCTTTTCCTCCAGTTTGTTTTCTTTGCCACTGTTTTCCAGGAGTGTTGCTCTCCCACCTTTCCCTAGGGTCAGAGAATAATTTGCCATTTTCCCTGTTTGGCCTGGGTTTTCTGAATTTATTTCTATTCCCCAGGACAACATACTTTAGCAGCGCTTTACGAAAAAACTGTAAAGATGCAGAAATGTTGTTTATGATAGAATATACTTGTTTGTTATATGTCAATTATTGAGTGAAGAGCCCATTGATCATGATTATTATATAATAAAGAATGTCACAATTCGGCTAAAATCCACCATAAACAGCTGAGAACTTATTTACTTTTCTCCAGCTGACAAACCCTTTCTTCGGTTGTAATTGCACACAATTTATTACATGTGAAACAAATTATGCCTGCCTTCCTGCTGCTTTCAGACACTGAAATATTTAGCTACGTTAGAAGAGGGTTTAAAGACATTATGAACATTTTTTAGGTATGGCTAGGTATGGCTCTCAATGAGCCTAATGCAGAAATACACTGAAATGGATATTGGGAAAAAGTACATGTATTTTTTTATTTCATACTGTATGAAAGCATGTTTTAAATATTCGCTTTAAAAGAGGATGAGGGCTTCCTGCACACCTAACATGCAAGCTGGCTAGCTGGTGTCATGCAAACCACATTGGTTTGCATAATCTTTAAAAAAACCTGTACTAATAACACTAGTAATAATAAAGGATTTCATTTAGATAGTGCCTTTAAAAGATCTTTAAAAGAGTGGGTGACCACCAAAGTGTAACACCACCACCACCACGGTGGATTCACGGCAGCCATTTTGAACCACAACACTCACCACCATCAGCTGGGAGTGTGAGGGAATTATTTTGCCAGGTAAACTGGGGGATTACCAGATATCCAGTTTGACAAATCCTGACTGGGCATTTGGCCAGGACACTACAGACCTCCCTACACTGTACAGTAAGTGCAATGGGTGCTAAAGTACTATCTTTAAGAGTGAGTCAGAACCTGAGTATCACACCGAATCAGGTCTACAGTTCAACATTTCATCCAAAAGATGGCATCCCTCACAGCAGTGTCTATCACTGCACTTGGGCACTGGTCTACTTTTTGGTCCAAAGGGAAGATTTCCCCCTACTACCCTACCAATACCACTTCCAACAAAAACTTGGGCTACCACTGAAGTACTAACCAAGCACATTCCATTAATTTAGCCTAAGACATCAGGCAGGAGTAAACTGCAGGATGGTATGGCTAATAATAATAAAAGTAACACAGATGTACATTGCCCTTCTCAAAGGATCTCAGTGTGCTACACAGTATGGAGGAATCAACTCACTTCAACCACCTCCAAACCCGTTACACTATGTGTGGTGAGTCTCTACAGCAATGTGTAATTAGTTTCGCATCTCTACAGCTTACATACTAGATACTACTTCTGTAACCCCTTCACAGCCACAAATATAAAGCTAACAGAAACAATTACCCTAATTTTGCCTCTAGGCAGAAGAGTATAATTTCTTTAGTATATCGTTGCACAATAACTTTTTATAAGTTATTAGTAAAAATTACATCAACATGTACACATTATTAATAAAGATACAAAGGGATAATGTTAAAAAAGAGTGTAAAATTGTCACAACCTAGGATTAGTATGAACTTTCCTCCACGGTTTTCTAAAGATGCCACTTTAAGTGGTGTAGTAATTCCAGGGAATTCTTTTGCAGGTAAGATGTAAATATGTACTCTTTTAAAATCTAATTAGAAGTAAATTTTGTCAGAATCCTGTACTAATGCCATATTCAGAAGACCCGGTCTCCTACAGCATACACCTCAGTCTCTGCACGGGGATACTGTTTTTATTCAGCTGGTCCAGAAGACTGCCCTCTCCTGCCTTACCACCACCACACTGAGGCACACCCTGGTTTTTCCATGAGGTCTCCCTACCAAGTACTAAACAGAGGAATGAGAAAATGGTCTCAAAAGACAACTAAACAGGAACTAAAAGCAAAAGAGAAAAATGAGGAAATTAGAGCAGCACTGTTTGTGACAGTGTTTTGGGCCTATGTTGGTGCTTGTGGTAAACTGTCTCATCCCTCTGTTCCAGTAGGCTTGAAGGGAGTCAGAAAGCAGCCCACCGACAGAAGCAGTAGGCAGGCTAAATACAGCTAAAATACAGCTAAATACAGTCCTGACGCTCTAAAAGTATAATTAGCACAAGTCATTACCCTACCGCAGTATGAGTGCAGTGTAGGGGTGGTGACCATGGTTTTGTCTGTAATTCCATAAGGCAGTGATGGATAACTTTTAACTATGTATGCTGTAAGAACATTCTTTTTAAATATAAGGTCAAGTAATGTAGTGCAATTAACCACTATTTTAGACAGTAACACATAATTTTAGGGCATTTAAAAATATTACGATTGAAATATGTGCTCGAGGTAAAAGAATAATGGTCATAGTGTGTATCCTCCAATTAATGCCCACTCCACTGTAGTGTCCTGTGAGACTTGTAATATATCTAAATCTATCTATCTACAGCAAAACATTTCTGTTTGCTGCAAGTGAGTTTGGATCTGAGGACTGCTCTGAGAATGCTGTAGCGAGATGAGCCCAACATGCATGGGTGATTCTAAAAGAATACAGCTGAATAAAGGGGGAAAAAAACATAAAAATGAGAAAAATGCTCTAGAGTCCAAACACAATATTTTGCTGAAAGGCAACAGACTCAGTTGCCTGCCAGACAACAAAACTCCTTTTCCCTTTCTCTTGCTTTTCCTGTGAACATACAAAACATACTTCTGTGTAACAGTCTGTCTGCACAACTTAGTGTTTTAATAAAGCATTTCCATATTTCTCAGATCTATGTGTTTTTTATGATCTAGTCTGGGGAGGGGGCTGTTTAATCATATGATGTTTAACCATATTTATTTAAATAAAGTAAAATGTACCTAGTGCTTTCTTTAAAATAAATAAATAAATGAATTTAGTCCGACCAAAACTTTATACACGTGGAAATAAATATGTTTCACTGGATTTCTGACGCATTCCCAATTGCAGTAACTGCTTCTTCACGTACCACGGTAAGGTGCATCTTTTGGAGCGTCAGGACTGTACAGAGTGCGGACTGCAAAGGGTGGAGGAATCGGAGAGGTCATACTGTGCTGAGCCTCAGTGATGATGCGGTGCGCCTGGTTGTGCTGCTGCAGACTCAGCTGCTGCTCGTGCAGGTCCACCGGCGTGGGGTTGATCCCTGTGCCCTCCAGGTGCAGACGGATACGCTGCCGCCACTGCCACCTGGGGAAGGAGCACCACATCCATTACACGTTACACATCACCACTCCTCTACAGAGCTGGAATTACCTCTGATACAAATGGAGCAGACAGAACAATAGAGAACAGCATCACACTTTGTGGATAGTGATTTGATCAGCTGTATCTGGAGCGTACTTTATGCCGAAATCAGAAAGGAATGTGAAGTAAGAAGAAGACAGGAATGGCAAATTAAAAGAGAGGGAGCATAAAAATAGGGAAGTAGTGTCATATTATGAAAAGGGAAAAAAAGTTAAATTATTAATTTAATAATTTAATTTTTTCTATCATTCCTTTTCCAGCAACATCCCTTTATTGCCATTACTGTTTTACATTCAACCAGAAGACAGGTAATTCACCATGTACTCACTGCAGATGGGGTTTTTACTTTACATGCTAATGACCCATCCCTAAATAGGCAGAAATACTTCAGAGGCTTTGAAAAATGAAAATGGATAGGACAACCTATTGTATGCCTGTTTCTACCACAAACAAATTTTTTAACATAATGAATGACAATATTAATTCTTCATTATGAGGTTTTTACCTCTTTCTGTGGAAAGATTAGTGACTTAGTAAGTCTTAGTACTGTCGCATGTGTATGACAAGCAAGCATGTCTTACAGATGAAACAAAATCTGAGCTTTCTGAACATACACATGAGCATTAGTTTTCAGTTTAGATACATTTAAAGGTAAATATCAGTACGAACGACAGAGACACACCTGAACTCCCCCCTCCTGAACTTCCGCAGTGCTTCAGAGAAGGACTGTGTATAGCGGACAGGCAAGCATAGGTGTCCTTCTGACCTGCACATATGCCAAGAAATGATAGCATGAAAACAACAGTAAATTAAATCTGAAACAGAAATACATAATTTAACTTGTAATATGTATTAATAATGCAGAAATTTTCACACAATATAAATATTTGCTTTCATGCCATGTCAGCAAAGCCACTTCTTTCTCCTCTCAAAATTGGTACCATTTTTTGTATCTAACATTAACACAAAGAAAATATTTACAAATTGCAATATTTACCCCTATAATTGCTAAGAAGACAAATTATACAACATAACTTATAACATTAAACAAATTTCCCATTTTGGTCTTGTATGTTTTTACTAGAAACCTGTAAACTGCACTCTTCACTGGGTATAGCAGTGGATCCCATTGTGGATTTAACCTCCTTAGTTCAGTGCCTTGATGACTGCTCTGTACATCTGTACTGTGTGTGTACTAAAGTGTTCCTTACCTCTCAGGATCTGTATTTACTCCCACAACAGGTTTGTCTTTATCAAATACTTTACTTGCCACAAGAAGCATGGTACCGTCACCTGCCAATCAAAACCAGGGCGTTAATGTTATATATCCATATAGCAAAGGACCTCCCACATGCCAGGGCACTCCTGTGTGTAGGCTGGCTTTTGCTCTAACAGAAACCCTGCTTCCCCAAGTTTACTGAGCAGTTAAATGATCAAAACTTCAATGGAAGCACTGCATACATGACACAGCAAATGACATGGATGATTTTGAACCAGAGTCAGAGGGAAATGTCTGCACTCAAAGTGAGTATGTTCCCAGCGGAGCCACTTGGGACCCCCCATGCATTCTAATAAGTTGTGCATGGTAAATGTAGACAAAGTGTATCCAGTGGTTGACAGAGCAAGAAAGGGGAAAAATAATTACTACATCTACCCCTTATCAAGACACATGAACTACTGTATGCTTGACATGCCATGGGATAGACAACTGGTTTTAAGCCATGTACAAGGCTTACTTTTGTTTAATTTTACATATTTACATCATGACTAAGCATGGTCATCCAGTCATTCAACACCTTGTATTCCAAAGCTTTCACATGTAACGTGTGTTTACTTCCAGCTCACATACCGCTGTGATGCAGATTAACCTGTGACTATGAACTGCCGTGTATCTTGTGACGCTGTCAAATGGGAAGGGTGATCATACGCATTTCACAAAAGCAGTAGTGATGAGCATGCGCACAACAATGAACATCTGATCGAAACCCCAAACACTAAACCCAAAGTCCTTACCTCCTGCAGAAATTATAGCATCTGCCCACTGGACAGTTTCCTCATTGTACTCGCCTCTCCGAAGTACACGTACCTCCACCCCTTCTCTCCTAAAAAAAGAAACAGAGAAAGCTGCAAACATAATTGTGGACTCCATTATCTGTAGAATAGGCATCCATCCATCCACCCATCCACCTACAACAAGCATATTTATAATGTGCCCTTGACCCCCAAAGCCCTCCTCTTACTGCAGGCAGTCCACAATGTGCTCCACATTGCGCGTGTGGATGTTGTGCCGCTCTAACAGCCCACTGTAACTGGAACCCTTCATCGCGAGCTACAGTAACACACAGGTGGAGGGAAGTGAGGGGAGGATACAGACAGGAAGAGACACAAGGAAGTGTAGATAACAATCAGAGAACAGGAAATGTTCATTATCAGGTGATGACAGTCCAGTTCATAATGTTCTATTGCATAAAATCAGACTTCACACATTTCCTCATAATGTTACAGCTGTACTAAAGGAATAGCCCTATGTATAAGACAACAGTACATCTAAGGGTCAGCTGACCTGTCCAGTAAGAAGTACCTCCCCCTAGAAACTTTTGAGGATAGTAAAAGTATTCATGATGGCATGATGCCATCTGTTAGTTAGAGCCAACAATATATATACTTATGTATTTCATTGAAATCTAATGGATATTAGCACTCACTTAACAGCCAAGCCAATAGCAGATGATCATATTTAGCTAGCTAACAGGTAAGCCCCATTGGCTAAAATGAGAATAGTTAAGTTAATACTAGCTAGCTAGGTATATTACATAAATTGAGTTTGCTATGGAGAAAGGTCGAATTGTGTCATACTTTGACTATATGTTTTTGAACAGTAGGAGCCAGCTAATTTAACAGCCAGTAAACACAGCTAGCCAGCTAACACAGTGAAGTTAATTGTCTCCTCTTTTTCTACTGTTGTCTTCATGCTTGTCAGCTGGCAAGTATAACCTTCCTAACAGATTCTGATACTTGGAAATACAGGGAAAAATAGCCGCTAAAACGACATGAATTTTAAAGAGACATCTCAAAAACTTATTATAATACAGAGCAAACCTCTCCGATTTAAGACTGATGCATAGTTGTGAACGATCTGAAGTCAATGTGCGGCCAAAAGAAAAAAAAATGTTTACTTGCGATGAAGTGACCCAGATTCCCTCGCACCTTCTTGCCATAGACGTGTACTGTTTTAAAAACATCAAGGTTCTGCAAGGTTTTTCACTTGTAGGTGAAAGGTCGAACCCATCTAAATTGATTTAGCGGTAAGTAGTTATCCTTGATGTTAAGGCAAGGGCTAAACGCTTAATCTTTATGGCAATAGAGTAAAAGGCGTCAGAGTATACTGTCGAGTTCATTTTCATGCAAGTTAACTTAAGGAGTTAACACCTTTTTCATGCAATCACTATAAAGCTTTTTTTTTATATAACTGTCCCGCAACAATTTTAAGATCTGCTACGTTTATTTTTTACTTAAAGTTTAATGTTAAAAGGTTATTTTAAATATTACGTCACAGCAGCAGAAAAAAATACTAGTAATGTTATCAAAAGTTGCTCCAAAGTTTTTTAGTGCTTTAATGCTTTATTTCACCCTTGTGAGGATATTTTCATAACGTTACAACTGTTTCACTGTCTTTGTCTAAACTTGAATGGTACAAAAGCTGCTGTACAGTCGCTATAGTTACACTATAGTCCACAGGTATAATGTCATTTTGACGTTGATTCTTTTGTTGTATCTACGTCAAAAGGACATTATACCTGAAAACATCGGTCTGATAAATCGTAAACAAAAAGGAGCATCGACATTTAAACTCTTTTTCCTGGCTCCATCCTATGACTGGTATATCGCACTATTCAATAGTGTAGCTTACAAAAGTGTCATGAGTCGACCTATACCAGCTAAAATATCTATGCACTCTCAGTGGAACTTACACTGTACAGAAATGAAATTATTCACATGCTGGCACTTCCATCAAGAGCCCCAAAAAGTTCTCCAGTACTCATTTGACTGACCAGTACTCATTTGACTGACTTTAGGTGCTCCAAGTGTAAATGAAGTGCTTGCATCACTGCCGTTTAGTTAGCTCCTGCCTGAATAGATGTCGACCACAAACTGAATTTTGTTCCTTTAACTGCATAGTTACGATTAGTAAACCAACTAAACACCCCAGAATGTTTCAGAACTCTCCGTGCAGGTGTATTACCTACAGCTATAGGGCTGCTCTAGCCAGAATTGCACACAGTCTTGAGGCATAAAGCGTTATCCATGTTAACGATGTTCCTGCGTTTCCACACTTACCAGCTGTTTGAGATCCTCTTCGGACAGCTCTGCACAGCGATATCGCTGCTGTTCAAACTCATATCTTGTAGTTTTGGTCACAACTGCGACTCTTGCGGGTTTAAAAGGAGCTTCGGTGCGTGATGTGATGCTGCGGGTTCCCGTCTGAAGGAAAAGCGGGCGCCTAGCGGGACCTCCCTTGAGAAACCTGACAGCTTTACGGCCAGAACACAGGCAATGCTGTACCGTACGGCAGGTCATCCTCACCACTGAAAATGTTAACATAACACGTAATATTCAGCTCTTACAGTGCCCCTAGCTGGCTGCCTAGCTAACCTGTTTGCAGTCCGGTAGACGGCTAGCGAGCTACCCCAGACAGTTCCACCAAATTCGTCCAAATAGCTAGCTGTCCCAATAGAGTCGCGTTTAAAACTATTGCAAGCTACTTAACGACAGGTCCCATATGAATAACTGTTAAGTTCACAAATTTATCTAATTTAAGTAGCTAGTTAGCAACAAATAAAATTAATCCAACAAGTGCAAAGGAGTGTGGCGAAGTTCGCTAGTCTATCTTTTTGTCCCTTAAACAGAATCAAAGCTGCGGTTGACCTTAAGTGGCTAGCTAGCTAGTTAGCAAAGTGTACAATAAAGCGCGAATAAGAAAAAAACCAAAGGCTTGGCTGGAAAAAGAAAGTAGAATGTTTTTTCACTTTCACTTCCTACATGTCAACACAGCTAGTTTAACAGAGTGGGTGGCTGACTGTGACCACAGTTAACTAGCATTGGCTAATTCTGATATGGTTGTAGAGAACAGTCTTGCTAGCTAGCTGTTCCGCAAGTGTATTGAAATAAATAGGAAGTAGCTGGCTAATATTAGCTGGCTATGCTCGTCATGTTCTCCCGTGCTTTCCGTAGATACTGTGCTATAACTATAGCCACTTAACGACTGCTTAGCTAGCCAGCAATGCTTAGTACCCTGCGGATTTTACAAGTCCTACAGCTAGTGATAATTACTAGAAAATACAAGCTCCCCCCCATCCACATTTACACACAACGCCATCTTTCATTCACGTTGCGGGTCAAGGGGCGGCGTTGCATTGAACATAGGCTGCATCCAAATCCGCCCCCCTACATCCTCCGGCCAGCTCCCCTCACCTGGGAGTGCGTCGCCCGCCATGTTGAGTGTGTCCCAAAGTTTTGTTCACTGTTCTTGCAACTCCAGCTGCATTTGTTCTCGTCCTGTTCAACTTGACTTAAACTGCATTACATGAATTCACCAACCTCATTTAAAAATAACTGTTTAATGTAGCTTAATGAATACAACATTTTTGTCTGTGTTAAATGAAGTTAATTAACAATCTCAAATGATGTTTGTTGGTTTAATAACATACTTAATAACGTCTTTATCTTTATCTTCATCTTAAGATACATGTTTCAAGTGATGTGGTTCAGAATTCAAGCAGTATGTGTCAGTATAAACATTTTTGCAAACAAAACAGAAATACTTAAACTGTTAGAACATTAATGTAAAAAACATAAATTCTATATAAGTTTTTTAATCACTGTGAATCCTGGACAACTACAAAGCAATTGTAAAACAGATATGTTTAAAGAGTGCCAAACTGTGCATATTGGGGTCAGAGGTCACAGGTCAAAGTAGTAAGAGTTGAATTATAACTCAGCTGGGGACAATTTAGTAGGTAAAGTTAGTAAAGTTCACTCACAGTTTATAAAGATTCTCAAAGCTAATTCATAGACTGCATATTTTCTTCAGTGTAGTTAGCATAGCCCATACAGTGTTCACCAGTCTATTCTATTTTGATGTAGTGGTCATATTAGGCATTTCAAGCAACGCAGCAAGGGGCAGGCAGCACAGAGACAGGGGAGCCAAGAGGAGCAGGGTCACAAGTGAATGAAATGTAACTATAATGCAGGTACAGTGCCTTTGTGATTATGACAGTGTAAGAGTTAGACCCAGTCGTGAGAACTAATCACACATTTTTGTGATGAAACTTGGCAATTCAAATACAGCTTCTACTTCCAGATGGAAAGCATGAGATGTAATATAATGAAGAATAGCATCTCAAGGACATTCCTTCTGAGTTGTGGCATAAAGTCCTTAATGCTTTGTAGGTGCCTTTCCTTTGCCACAACTTTTGAAAACAACTCTGGGGATGTGGCAGATGGATTTTTGCATTCACTTGGCAGAGAAATACTTTCCTGTAAAAATTTCTCCTGTGCTCTTGAACCAAGCTACTTTTGGATGGGTTAAGAGTGACCTTACTGAGAAACTTCAAATGTGTAACAGAATCGGAGTGAACCTGTCAATCAGATTTTAACAGTTTACCAACAGGAATTGCTGTAACTTAACATCCATAAATGCCAATGGTGAACATATGACAAAGAAATCCTGCCAGAAATGACTCTCCAGAAAATGATTCAAGAGCCTGCCTGTGGCATGTCTCTCTATGGGGAATGGTGAGGGAAAGACGTCCACACCCTGTCCAACACAGAAGGAGCCAGTGCACCTGGGCAACATCAACGAAACAACCTCTGTCAGGGGCGTCGGCTATAAAAGACCTTTTGTGTATGTACTGAGAACCGGACTAAAGCTGAGAACCAGCGGGATCCTGTAAAGGGAGTTTTGAATTATTTTTTGTTTATTTTTCCTTTGATATTTAATTTTTTTTCTGATTGGCATTTGTGTGAAGGGAACCTTAAACATTCATTTCTTTCCTTGACTCTCAGCTGCACTAATATTCACCAGTCCAAACACTGGAAAACTTGAAATCTGACCTCCTGTCTGATCGCCTCCAAACTAGACCACACCTGCAGCATTGTTAACAGTGGGCATTCATATTCGGTCCTGTAAGCAAGGAGCTGAAGGACTTTGCTGTTGTATATGAAACAGTGCAGCCACTTTCTCTCCTGCCTACCATCAATTTATAGAAGGAGAACATTTGCCAGGAGGTAACTACATAATTTAGACAGTCTGACACGCAGTCCCTCTCTCTATTTCTCAGTTTTTACACTGGATCTGATTTGTATCTTCAGATCAAATCATCAGATCATCACCATTGCCTTCAAACATTCAAGGATTTCAGAGAAGACCAGAGACCCACATGTGTGGTTGCTTCTTGGATGCATCACTTCATGATGACAGTTTCTCTGAATTTTGATTTGAAATTAACAACATTTTGGAAATTAATGTTTGGGTGATGGCTATTATAAATGGTATTTGAATGATATACATTTTGTCTTTGCTTATTCACCAATAATAGAGTACATTAGTCAAGGTAATGATTTTGATGAACTATTTAGCCCTGTTTTTTTAAAAAATGTCACATCATTCATTTCACTTAAGGATAGCAAGACATTTTTACAACCACTGTCAAATTGAAAGATTGTGATGACCTTGTTAATGAAGTTCTCATAATTTGTATTCTATTTTTGTATTCTTCTTTGTCATTACCCAAGAATGTTTTACACAAAACCTTTACAAAAGTAACTGAAAATTGCTTATTTGTTCATTTAATGAGTTCAGTTGTTTGGTTTGAGGGTAAATTAACTCTCAAAATGTCTGGACAAAGTGAACTAATGATCTTCTATTTTTCTTAACAAAAAAAAAAAAAAAGACAAACACTACATAACAATGCATACAGATCACACAATCAGTACCTGCTCCCAAGTGACATTTAAATTTTTATATATTTATCAATATTTATCAATCTATCAATATTCATCAGTATCAATATCAATTTATTTATCGATATTAAATTATTTAATATTAAATTTTTATTTATTTATCAATATTTATTGAACTAGACTGAAACTGAATTTTTTGGGTGTCAAACAAAACTCAGGATCCACAAATTAAAAGTCTGATCAAATTCAACTTTATTGCCTATCCATACAGAACATGACCCCCAAAAACTGTCTACAGTACCTCCATAAGCCAGCAAAGGTGAATTTTTGTTTCATGGTGTTAACTTTTAAGTCCCAGACTAAAGAAAGAAATTGTCTTTGTGAATAATATTACTTAACATCAGAAATCCTTTCCATGTGTTTTATGGTAGCATATGTGCTTGTTGCAGCTAATCAAAAGATCTGCCCTTTCAGCGAACATTAAGATGTCTTGAAAGCCAAAAGAAGCTTGTGCCTTACATATACATAGTGCATGTATACTGTACTGTACATGCGATCTACAAGAGGCTGATGACACATTGAATGGAAGCAGAAAGGAGTTCTTTCTAATGGTGGCAGTAGTTTGAGATTCCAACTGTCTTTATATGATTACAAAAAGATCTTGATCCAGACATTGTGTATAAATGCTGTTATGTCTTAAGCTCCACTGCCATCTGGTGACAGACAATATAAACTTTCTGGTTTTATTTGTGCCCTGTAGCAGGAAAAATGGAAAATATACCTAATGAAATATTGGTGATTGAATTGAACGACGTAATGCTGATTAATAGTGGTAATTTGGTGGTTTGGTGACAGTGACCAAGAAATAATACCATAAATATCTTTCCTCCTTGATATGTCTCCTACAGAACTGGAATCGTCCTTAAGAGGGCGACCGGTAATGGATTTCCGGGTCACAGAGGATGTGACCATGTAGCAGTCGAGAAAAGGATACATTGGGACGCAACCATGACTTTCCATGTACTTCTGCGCATGCGGTTCGTGTAAGTCTACACTCTTGAGTGGTTGTATGCATGGTCAAAGCCAAAGGCAATCAATGAAACGTGTTTCAATGCCGGACGGAAACACTGAAGACTGTGCAGAGAAACGTTTTCAACACCGGTTCTACGTGCCTTTCGCGGGACTGTCAGAAACAGCTGCTGTGCAACTAAGGTTTAGCGAGTAATGTCTTTTACTAGTAGAATTATAAAACTCGTGGTGGTGGTTGGATTCATCGTATTCACATTGGTGTACTTGCAGTACTGGATGGCAAATAAGCAATATATTTTTAACAAGGAAGATGTCGCTAAGTTGGCTAAACAATATTCAGGTAAGTACAGTTTTGTTTACACGCTGTTACCTGGCTAACGTGAAATGTTTTGAAGATGGCTGACGTTAACTAACTTTACCTTATGCTTCTCTCAGGTGGTTACTAATAAGCTGTTTGCTGCAAGACTTTTAGTTTTGCCAAGTTAATTAATGTTAGCTAATCTTAGACCTTATATGAACACCAGCTTTGTTGGAAGGTAGTTAGACCAGTCCAGCAAGCCTGATGTAGACTAGTTACATACTATAGAACATGATGGCTTTTCCCCAGATAGTTAGCTGACGTTAGCTGCCAAGTTCAGCTGCTTAGTTAGCTGAAGTAACTACAAACATAGACTCCTAGCTGCTGGCTAATACCCAAATAGCTTGCTAGCCTCCATAGTAACATCATGTCTTCTCCACTCAGAATTCGTATGAGCAATTAACGTTAAATGAAATCAGTCGTACGCAAAAGTTTTTCAATGAAACGACTCATACGAGAGAACCCAGTTATAGCGGTCTTTGTTCTTTAATCAAAGGTCCCTTCAGCCTGCTTGGTTATTCTTGTTCAAATGTCTAAATAAGAGAAACAACATGGACTATTAGTAAAATGATTTTAGCTACAGTACTATGTACTTTACATTTTGTTTATCGTAAATTTGATACTACAGATCAAACGTCAAAAGTTTATGCAGTATAAATACTTAGGTAAGGGGTGTACAACCTGAGTTTCAGTTTAGGTTTGACTATGAGTTTTATTTGACAAGTGTTATCTATGAAACAGTTTTTCATTAGTACGTAACAAAGTATTAGCAACATTTTAAACCATGTAACTCAAGCAAATGAAGCCTACGCAAACGTGCAGCTACTGTACGGAGATGAATGTATAGTGGACATCGCGTGGTTTTACTTTGGAAATACTAAGAACTAACATTGTTACGGCCTAATTTTTGGCCGGAGAAAAGCTGTAGAAAATTATGAGACCCTGTAACATAAGGACAAGACAAGCAAACAATTTGATGTTATGAGAGAATAGTACATAAAATATTTGAATTAAAGTTGTATTTATCCTTTAGCAGATTTTGCAATTGATCATTTTTTAGAATGGCCTTGCCAGCTTCCCTCCCATGACCTGTAGAAGTAGTAGATCACAATCGACTGCCTATTAAGTTGAGGAACAAGTTATGCTGAAACTCCAGCGAATGCTACATTCAAGTGATAACAGAAATAGTACTGAAGTGAGACAATAGTTAACTTTAACTTTGTGATTATGCAGCTCATTGGCTAGGTAGGTATAAATGGTTGTTCCAGTTTGAGAAAAAAACACTAATTTAACTAAAACGTTAACGTTGTTTGTGAATATGCAACTCGTTTACGTTAGCTCGCAGGTTAGATTTGTATAGGCTATATAGTTTCAAGATGGCTAACATTACTCTGGCCTTGTGTCAAGCTAGCTAGCATATACCGTTTTATCTGACAGAAAAGACTTCCATGTTACAGTGTTGTAGTCAAGTTACTTAACCTCAAGTCCGAGTCACAAGTACTCAAGTTTGAAACCAGAAGTCATGAATGGGGAAAAGAGAGAAAAATCGAATTTAACAGCCCCCACTCTGAAAGATAACAAACTTAAATCTGAAGGCTGCCATGTTGCTCAACCAGCAGATATAAAATGTGAATTTAAATCAACTAATGAACAGTGAGTTTTGGCATGTGTAGACCTTCCGTCTACAATGCACTGATAAGAGGGGGGAGGGTTATTAAAAGGTCTACACTGTTTTTGTTTCATTTCGGTATCTGCAACTCCAATGATTTTTAAAAATCATACATGATGGACAGCTGTTAAAGGCTATATTATCATCTTATCTCCACTGTATATCAGATTGCATAACAAGGGTAAAACAGCACATTCCTGCACTAAGTGTTTCCATGTGGTCTGTTTTTACCTGCTACCAGGTCAAGATCATGAGCAAGCATTCACGAAAGTTGTAGTGGAGCTGCGCCGGAGATATCCAGGTCACATCCTGCCTGATGAGGATCTGCAGTGGGTGTTTGTGAACGCGGGAGGGTGGATGGGGTCCATGTGTCTGCTCCATGCCTCACTAACAGAGTATGTTCTGCTCTTTGGCACAGCGGTGGATACCAGTGGACACTCTGGTGATTATGTACATTTGATCGTACATTTATTTATTTACAGAGATTGTAGATGAACTGAGAAATGTGTCTTTAAAATGTTTTGATTTTATGGTAGTTTGATATTCTGAGTGATACAAATCTATACAAGTGGCTAAAACATGATGCCACTAAGAGAAACTAGTGATTCAGATTTGACCTTCTTGCCCTAAGCAACTTTGCAGTATGAGCATGTGCATATGATTAAATAAATCCTTAGATGGGTTTGTTGTGTTATTGTTGGATGCTGTTCATGTGTTAGAGAAAGTTTTATTTCCCAGGACGCTATTGGGCTGAAATATCAGACACCATAATCTCTGGGACATTTCGGCAGTGGAAAGAGGGGACAACAAAAAGTGAAGTGTACTACCCAGGTTAGACTTCTCAGAATACTTTCCATCTTTTGCTATTGATTCACAAGAAGTATGAATTACACAAGAATGATGCACAAGAATCCTCCTTTAAAAGGAATCCTGTCCATATAGATTTTCTGATTTTCTGTGTCCCATTTCAAAATTCTCAGTTCTTCCAAAAATAAATGATGCAATCAAAAGTTATTTTATGGTAACAGTACCTAGCAACACTGCACTCCATTTATAAGAATTACTGATAAAGTCACCTATAGTAGTAGTCTGATTCCAGTGAGAATACAGTACATTTTGAGTTTCTTTGTTTGATGCAGTAAGATTTTCTTGCTTTTCTCCACAGGTGACTCAATTGTGCACAAAATTGGAGAGGCCACATCGGTACAGTGGAGTGCAGGGACATGGATGGTGGAGTACGGCAGAGGCTTCATCCCGTCAACACTAGGCTTTGCCCTTGCAGATACCGTCTTCAGCACACAGGACTTCCTGACACTTTTTTACACAGTTCAAGTCTACATGAAAGCCTTGCTTCTTGAGGCCAACACCTTCCTTATTGAAGCTGGGGTATTTTGAAACATGCACTGATTTGTTGTAGCAGATCTGCTTGTCTCTATGTTTTTTAATGAGTCATGATGTCAATGGACTAAAATACAATAAAATGTTTCTCACTGATGTGTGTATGGGGGGGCCAATATCAGACAAGTTTATTAAGTGTTTTCAGAATAAACAGTTCAACAGTGTCTCACTTAAATAAAGAACTAATGCTATATTGGTCCCCTTCTCATCTCTCTAGGGAAACACCACATTAACATAATGTAGTGGGGTATGTTTCTGTGCATGTCTGGACACTAACTGACATGAGCCTGTAGTATTCTTGTTGTAACATAATTAATTCATTTAATTATGATGTAACCTGCCAAGACCAACATCAGAAATATGAATTAAATGTTTGTTGCACAAACACTGAGCACTAAATGCAGGAATTAACATGAGGCTTGACAGTCCATAGCAGGATCAGGATGGTGGGTATGCAATCCACCAAGTTGGTGGGGCATACATATACAGTATAGCTGGGCCTTTTTTGGGGTGTCTGTACCATATGAACTCATTTGAAGTGAGATGGTTCAGACAGAAATTCACATGACCATAAAATAAATGGCTAAACTTGGACCATTTTGTACTTTTCTTCCTTTTGCTTCTTTTTTGCATCAGTTTTCCCATATCATCTCAAACACTTCTCACCATTGACCTCTCCATTCTGGATAGCCTATTCAGCCTAAAAATACATGTGTCACATATGTACCCTGTTGGTAAGCATATTACATTTACACACCATGGATGTGATGGTAATGCCACACTGTCCTCTTAGTGGATATTGCCTTGAACCAGGCCAATAAGAAGGTAACCAAACAGTTCTCTAGTATCAGTTAAATGTGTTCAGTGCAATAACAACTATACTGCATTGGAGTGGATACTAAAATATGGATGTGGTGTTGTGAGAAGCTTTTTTTGATTTGCTGATAAATTCTCAGCATAGGATTCCACTGATTGAATAGCCTAAATTATATATTGTTTATAGCTACATCTGTTCTGTGCTGCCTAAAATTTTGTTGCCTTTTTTAGGTTGGAAAAATGATATTGCTAATATGTTAAACTTGCAGCTGCTGTGAATGGTTTAGGAAAGACGACAGTTTTCTGTCCATGTTTATACAGGCCAATATGTGAGCTCATATGTACCTTAAAACTAAACAAAAATCACAAGTGATGCACTGAGGCTATGTTGTAGACTTCCATTTTAAAAACTGTGTATTAATGCATTACTGGTTTCCCCCCCTCTATGGAATATTTCAGAAGTGCCAATTGCACATTAAGCTAATTTCTCTGTAACAACCACTGCAGTCATGCAGGAGAGCCCAAATGTGACATGCAATCCTCCAATACACTTGCACATACAAGTAGGCACTAATTGGAAGGTGAGTACTACTCCAATGATGTCATTCAAACAACTCATAAGCGTCTGTCTGGTTATGGTGTTCCAAGAGCCGTCTGACGAGGGGACCATTTCCCACATTTCCTAACACTGTTAAAAATTAATACCCATTTTTCTTCTATTCCTAGTTTTATTTCTGTGTAACCATGCTTAGTTTGAATGTGAGGGAAACACTTTTGATTTGATCAAAAGCCTTGCTTTGAATGAAATTGACTCAAAATGTTTCATGTATCAGGTTTTTTTATGCTTCTGCAAATGTTAATCAAGGGTTTGCCTTTTGTAGTCTCCCAAATGTATTAATGGGCCTTTATTTGTTGATAACAGCAATATTTTCACTCTTCTATATCTAAACAGTGAATGTATAGTTTATCATTATCAAAGATGCCAAACTCCTTTACATATGGGGAGTACATTAGCAGAGAAAAATGTTACCAATTTAAAGGGCACACTAGATTTCAAACAAAAATATTTCTATAATCTGTACTTTCAGAATCAGCTTGCACAGTATGTATTCAAACAAATAAAATTAAGCAAGCTCATTAACCAAGGGCAGTGCATCCCACTTCACTGATCACAGGGTGGCTTCTTGTTGATACTCTGTCATTCAGTTGAAGCGGATTATGAAATGTACCTTGACAAATAATTTAATACATTGGGCATATGGCATCCCATTCAAACCCAACTGAAGACACAAGCTTAATAATAAAAATGCCATAATTAGAAACATTAAGAAACAACATATAGGTTGTTGAGGATTCAAACATTCTTTTAAACAGCCATATAGATAGTGTGAAGAGAATGCTATTCTATGATGCATACTCACAACTTTTGACATTTTGATACAGTAAACATGAACATCATGAATCTACAGTATGGGTGTGTTGAATTAGTGAACTTATAAAGATGATTTACAAAACAGTTATGCCCATTGTAATCTGTATGCTGAAAACACTTCAGCACACAGTTTTGATGATTTCTTTTGCACTTCACATTGACATACTGTGTAATCATGAGACAATATAAAGTACTCATAAGACAATTGAGCCATTCATTTGTAGCATATTATAGTTATCATAGTATCTGTTAGTTGAAAAGCCTATTTTACAACACACACATGGTTTGTTAGGTTCAGGACAAGAATTTATGCACGGACATGTGGAAGGGAGAGAGCTGAACTTTGAACAGCTGAACTTTCCTGACACAACTGATCACAATACATGGGTTTGTGAACTTGTGGACTCCTGTCAATATCAATAACAATATAATGGGTTTGAAGATAAATTCTTACGTTATCACAAATGAACTTCTGGTCCCACTGGAGTGTCAGTAAAACATTACCTTGCCCAGTTCAAAATTCTCTTTAAATCTTCTCCAACCACTTGGGTAGCTTCCAGTCTCTTAGCGTCACCTTCAAATTTTGTGTACTAACAAATTTACAATTTTGCTTCTAAAGTCGTTGTCAAGGTCATTTATGTACGTAAAGGACAGCAGAGGTCCCAATACCTGCTCCCTGCTCAGACAAAATCTCTCAAATCATTACTCTTGGTACTCTACACTGAAGTCAATTTTAAATTCAGTTCAACACAATTCCATAACTGACTTCAGCATAAGAATAAGTTACTGTGAAGGAGAGCCTTTACCCGCCCACAACAGCAAAAAAAAAAACAACCGACTTTAAAAATGTGTGCATCAGTTATTTATTACACTGTCATACATAATTGCCATACAGTGGCAATTTTAAATCGTGCCTTGGTATTTAAGAAACACACCAACTACTTTATATATACAAAAATCATTTTGTATTTTAGTAGGTGTTTTCCCCACTGATTCTCTGTCATAGAAATTGATGAGCTGTTTTCATGAGAGAATAGGGGGTCTTTCATGTTCATGAGCCAATATCCTGATTGGCTACCCAGCCCCCTCGGGACTGTTATAAAAGAACAGACTGGCACTGCTCGGTGACTTCAGGACCAATTTTCTAGCAAATCCAGCCTCATTGTCCTCAGCGCAATCAGTTGAGCCATGTACTGTGCACACACAAATATGAGAACTGACTTGCATTGTGACATTCTTGCTAAAAAAGAAAAGCACATTTTACATGACCTGCCTTACTACTCATTTCTGCTAAGGTTACCTGCTAGCGAAGCATGCAGTTGAACTAAACTGAACTGAATATCTGAGAGGTAGGCTAAATATGATTCGTCTATTAAAAGGAACCCCAGCACTGACCACAGATGTCATATTTTTACATTTACCATTTTCTCCATTTATCTTGGTGTGCAAATACCGTGAAAAACACAAGAAATTGCATTGCTGAGTGTATGGCCCCTTTAAAGGTTTTGTGTTCATGGAGGATACGCTGTCATAAGCACCAATTCACACATTTACCAGCAATACATCCCATCATCAACTTCATTTCAAACAGGATAATTGTAACTGTGTGTATGAATGTAATATTGTGGGTCTGGTACCCAGCCATTGGCTAATGAGCCTCTTAACACCTTCCACAGCACAGTAATATCTGTGTAAGTCAGGGCTGCCAGCTCTCCTTTTCTGACCATGCTGACTGTCTTCAGTTTGATTCGGCTCAATGAATGTCACCGTTGTGAGATGCTTGTCATGAGTAAGAGCATCAATATGTGCTCAGATATGTTTTTGCTTGTTGAAAAACAAAGGGTAGCAACTGTAGTTGAACTGCAAATAATGCTTATGCTTCATGGCTTTTGCAGCTTGTAAAGTGTTTAATTTTTCTAAAAGTGCCTAACGCCTTCTTACTTTGGAGGCAAACAGCACCAATACCTCCATTGTTATCTGCCATACATATTCTCTTTGAGAGAGGCCTACTGGCTATTGGTAGACATTTCTTTTGCAATGTTGAATGCACATGCTTATCAGGAGTGGTACCTTATCACCAGTCAAGGTTGAGATAGATAAATTAAGAAATAAATTAATTCAGCAAGTGGGGAGAAAGATTAACATTTGAACTATTTGTCCCAAAACTAAAACATCTTGATATTATTTGTACTTAATATAGTTCAAGTTTACGATGCACTACATATTTGCTTATGCATTAGCCACACAAACCAATTTGTTGGTTTGAGTCGTGGAATAATACTTTTGCAGATGTCAGCCAGTACAGTGCAATGAAATCATTAACTGTGATTTTGCGAATATTGTGTTGTTACAAAACAGCTCTAAAAATTATCAAGTTACTATTACTAGAGCAAAGAATGTTAATAAGCAGGAATCACTTTTGTACTTTTCTCCTATATAGTTAGGTGTTTATAATTGGTAAAAATTTAATCGATTCAGTTCAGTAAAACCGTGTTGACATTCACAAGTCACTGTGGAGTCGCCATTAGGAATGTGTAGTGTTACAGGTGGTATAACAACACACCAGCAATACAATAAGAATTTGTGACATAATTAGGAATTGCCATTAAGGGGCGCTGTTGCTACTTCAATAGGTGAGGTATACATCACAAGATGGACTCGATATTAAGATATGATTTAAATATAAGTTTAAAACCAGCAGAGGCCACAAAAGATGGGAAATTCATGAATTCATGAATTCTCTGCATTCAGCCTATGCACATTCGGACTATGCACTGCTAAGGCTTTCAGATCATCTTTAGATACATAAGAATACATGGTAAAATATGAAAATGATGGTTAACTGCCCACATGGTCAAGTGAGGACATGTAAATAGGCAATTTTGAGGAAATCTGAAAATTGAGCACATTTCAAAAAATTATCCTGACAGTTCTATAACAGTAATAAATATGGTTACTGCACACACAAGGCCTAATATGTCATAAATGATGGGGGAAAAAAACTCTCTTTATCTAGCATACTGTTTGAGTGAGAAGCTCTCAAAGGGGGTGTGGTTTTGTTACATTTTGAATTTTTTGCCATTTTTAGAGCCTTATAGGAAAAGTACATAAAATACTCCTGATCTGATTACATTTTTGAATTCTGCAGAAAAAGTTAGCCCTAGTCACAAAACTTCAAAGCTGTACATGCCATATCAAAGGAGCTATGAATGTCAGAAGTTGGACCGAAAGGCTCGTTTGGCAAAATGGATAAAATTAATTAAAATTTCTGTAGGGCTGTAGTTTCAAAACTATTAGAGATACAGATCTAATATGGGATTTCTCCATAAGTTTGGTATGGGAGCACCTGTGAACTTTTTCAGGGGAATCTGAGAAGGTGACCTGATTTGATATGGAATGACCCTGTGTAGATAAGGCCCCTAGACTTAAGCAGTAGATAGCTTAAAAGAGATAGAGTAAACACAACTCAATGTAAGCATAATGCAAACAACTCCTATAAAGGCATTTTCGCTGCACATATAATGACAAAAACAACAATGGTTTTCTAAATATACACTACCAGTCAAAAGTTTTAGAACACCCCCAATTTCTGTAAGGGAAAGACCTACACTTTTAAGGGTTATAATGTTCTGTCTGTCTTCCTTTGTTAATTGCCTTTTTCTCACCACTATGATAGCAATATACTACTTCCTGCAGTGCAATATTGTCCAAATAATGCTTCAGAGGGTGTTGTAACATAGTCTGTTCTAAGACACCTGTAGGAACTGTTTGCATCAATTTTCAAGGCTTAATTTACTTCCATTGCTGCAGAAAAGCTGTAAATTGTTAACCCAGTACTTGTTCCCTGAAAAAGGATTTTTTATAACTGTGAAATTGACATTATTTTTAGTTTTTGGTAACCTAAACTTTTTTTAACCTCTGGCAGTTTACTGCTTCCTTTTGTTCCATTTCAGGTCATTCACTGGACTTGAACTGCTTAAATTTCAATAAATTGGAAAAATGGAGGTGTTCTTAAACTTTTGACCGGTAGTGTATATTCCACTACTAGAGAAGAAAAGTTTTGAGGCTAAGAAGACCAGAGAAGTGAGTACTTTGCCCAATAATCAGCACTGGGTTGACATTTTTAGATACTAAAAGGCATCGAGCATTTAATTTACATTTTAGTAGCTGTTTATTTTCAATATTACTACAGTAGTGTATCCCTCTTTCGCAAAGTCATATAAGCAATAAATTGAACTGCAAGTATTAAGCATGAAAGCACCATACATTTAAAAAGATTCTTTTTCCACTGTATATTTCAACCAAAAATATTTTTGTTAGAAAAGTAAAGAAGAATTCCATGAACATTTGCATTAATTTAAATAGTGTTATTTGAAGACCTACTTGATGTGATTTGGCAGCCTTTCCTTTTCCACCTTTCCCACTTAGGAAAACTATTTCAAATGTTCAAAGACATGGCAAACCATAAAGGTGGCAAGCAATCATGTTTTTAGTTTGTGGTTAGCAAACTAGTCACAGTTGTAAGTTGGTCACAGTATTCATTCTGACTTATTTAGTAAATTACAAATCTATATATCTCTTATGAAAATTCAGAATTTGTACATATTTTTCCAATCCATATAACCGTAAATGTACATATAAATGAATATAGAAGTACAGTTTTCTTGCATCCCTTTTATCCTATAGTTTGAGCTGGTTTCCATGGTTGCCATCTTGATTGGAGTCTATCTTGGTTGAAGGTCTGGGTAGAATATTCCATGTATAACACCTTCTATAACGACATTTGAACATATATCTAGAAAGAAAAACAATGATATTGAAATAAAATGAAAACATTTTGAAAGAAACTTCTGTCTCAAATCATTTAACATTTAACTGTTTCAGATGCAACAATTCATGCACTCCTGGATTTTTACTCCATTTTTGATTGGAGACAGAGGTGTCAAAGTAGCACACAACAGACATTCAAACCATCATGCATTCACAAATAGAGCATGTATGAGTGAACAACTATTGCAAGAATTTCTCTGAGCTTGACTGACGTCTGCTAGTGGGTGTAAGCTAGTACTGGGCATTAGATAGGTCAGCATTAAGGGGTCTGATAAGGTGACAAAGATACAGCTGAACCTCTGACCAGCGCAAACTGGATACTGGTTATGAGATTCTATTTACTGGATTATCTCTGTAATTGGGAAAATGTACGCACACTTGTCTGCTGCCTGTAAATATACATTTTTGTATATAGATGCTTAAAATATATACTGAAAAGTCCATGTAATGGCAGCAAATGTGTTCTTTCTAAGAGTGAATTATTTAAGAGAAAACTGAACTGAAGTCCATCACTGGATGTAAAGGATAAAAAAATGTTGTGAAGGGCTGACTGTATTACCATCAGCTGCAGGCAGCACGTATGGGTCCCGCAGGAAGAGTAGCACAGGCTGATGGGACAGTTTACTGCAAACATCAAGCACAGATGAATCAGGGAAGCAAAAACGTGTTAATGTGTTAAGTCACTGTAAGAGCCGGAATCCGCCATGTCAGCATGTTCATGAAGACATTGAAGAATCAATACTACAACGATGCATAACTCTTAAAAGTCTGCATTTTTTTAATCTTCTCTATTCATGTGATGATATCAGCATATCCGGTGACATTTATAGTTGCCTCTATTAAATGTATTTGCACATTTAAGAATATACTATGTAAGGATAACGCACATGCCCCCTATTATGCAGTACTTACTGTACAAATTCTCAACAGTAATGTAATTACACATGTACCACATAGCCATACTCAAGCATTAGGGCTATGCATTACGCTCTCATTTGATCATCTAACCGAATTCATCAGTTTAAAAGTTTCATTTGTGTAATATAAAGCTGGTATTTGCTACAAGAATGCAGTACATTTGATCTAAACTCTTTGAACTGATTAAAGGATATGAGATGCACGTCTCATAGGGATCTTATCTCAAAGAACTGATGCACATTACTGTTTACCCACATTTCATTAGGAGAGATCTGTGGTTGACAAGAAAGTTGTATAAGTAGCTACCTACGCAACATGGCGTATTGATGGAAATACCAGATGCCAAAAGAGAAATAACCAGTTTAAATAAATAACAAAATAGGTTATTTCTTAATTTACTTCAATTTATTCTCCCGAGGTTTTAATTGTTTGTTTATTATGCTCATTTTTAAGGTAACTGTATTTACTGTGCCAATTTCAAGAATGATTTTGGCATTTTGTGTGTGATATAGGATGGTGAATGGTACATTTACAGCTTTTTTTTTACCATGTGATCACATCAAATGACAGGGACTACCCTATTTTTGCCAGTTTCATTCTTTGATCTTTAGGCGGATTTATTTAATTCAGTGGTTGAAGTTTACCATCCAAGAATGTTCAATGGACATTCAACTAGCTAGCTAGTCATAGGGTATCGCGTGCTACCTGTAACTCAAAGTAATTCAATAATATATATATTTATTTTTTAGGCAGTTATTCACCTGTTCAAATCTTGAATGGAAAATAAATCACATACCTTGATTCCTCAGATTCCGTTTCAAAAGATCTTTTAATAAAAACAAAAGAGAAAAAAGATTTACACTCAAAACTAAACACATCCGATGTAACTGTACTTTATCAAACAAGACTGTATGAAGCAAAACATGGCCTTCAAAATGGCATTTACAATTTTACTCCATATTTTCATTTGGAATAATGTGGTTTCCTATTGCAAATGCTTTACTAATGTTTTTCTATAATAAAATGCGACAACTTACCCACAACTCTCGGTTTTTGGTAATGAGGGAAAGTGGCGAATATTAAGGAAATCCAAAAATACTTTCGGTAGAACTTCATTTTCATTAATTATTGTCTGTAAAAACAAAAACAAAAGGTTGATTTTAAGGGAAAAATCAGCTACTCTCTCAGTATGTTAACTAGAAGACGCATGAAGAAGGGTGATTGGCTGAGTAAATTTAAGATTAATCAGCTGCTAGTAAATATATATTCCACTCAAAAGCTGCTGCAGTGAACCTGCATTCCTACAGAAATGACCATTCACACATCTTTGTAGCTTTCCAATGGAATATTACACCTACTGTACAATGATGGTTGTTGCTTAAGTTGTGCTTTGGTCATAAATACAGGTTTTAATAAATATTCTTTTAGATTTCACAGATGGACATCTTGCCTAATGAAATTCTTTACTTGTGTGTCCAGCATCTAATAAAACATTCAACTGTAGCAGAATGCAATGCAGACATCCAACACACACAATTTCAACAATCATTCAACAATCACTTCTTCATTTAGTGTAGGAGATTAAAATAAAACAGAAGCCAAAAAACTCTTTAGATGGCAATGAACAAAACTGGCTTGAACAAAGTTTTACATTTTAATTTCAAGGGGCCTTGGCAGACAATAACGCCTCAAGATTAATATGTTATTTCCGTGCTTTTGGTTTTCATCAAGTGGGCACACTGTGCTTCTATGAGATTGCACTCTGAACAGATACCCTCTGGGTTCTGTGACTGTTTTATTTTACCATGGAGTGATTTTGCCTCATTTCATTCATACCCTGTTAATATCCCATTCTTTATGCAATTCCTTCAACTTTATGCTTTTCTTTATGCTGTCTACTTCACCACCTGGAACCCTGCTATGCAGGCATGAAAAGTCAATTGTTAAACTGCATTCTCTCAGTAAAATTTGGCAAGATCATGTTGTTGTCCAGAAAATCATTTGTTTATACCTGAAATAATCTTACAGAGACTAATTAGAATACAAAATTCTAACAAATATATATAAAAATAAAATTCATTATTTGTGACAACACTTGTAAGATTTAAGCAGAACTTTAAACAGGAAGAAAATTCCCCAACATATACATTTTTTCTATTATATCAAGGTTTTAGTTCCTATTCAATCATGGTTTTGAATAAGAGGGCACTGTATATGCTTTGTACAGTATATGTGTGATACTTTGCATTTTTGTATGTTATACACATTTTGTTGAGATCCTTTATTGATCAACCTGGCTACTTAGTGATTATGACTGACAAACAATAATGATAAAGTTACTGATTACAACAAAGTGCCTCAACACACGTGGTATTTGGCTTCTAATAACTGGAGCATCAGCACCTTTTAACAGTCATGCTTAATGTAGTTCAACCTCCTCTTTCAACTGTTTCCTTTAGTATGATGAAATCAGATATAATTTCAGCACAAGTCAGCATAAAATGTATGCATTGATACTGTGAGAAGTCCAAATGCACGATTCCAGAAAACATGGTGTATTCCTGCTGACCCTAGCAAATGACAATGCAAGAGCACCTGCAGGTATAGCTCAAGTCCCTGCCGTCGCTGTTCCAGGACCCTGGGAACCCAATTGCGAACATGTTTGGAAGGGATTTCAGGTGTTTTTATAATTTTCTTCAGCTGAAAGAAAACAAGAGACAACATTTAGAATTACTGCTGGTGAGATTACAAATGGAGACAATATTAGTGTAACCAATTTCCTTTTTCCCTGTACTTAAGTGTAGTGGGGTCTCCATCTGAAAATGTATTTTCAGGCCAGAGAGAGATGGCTGTGAGAAACTGGAGAAGGAAATGCTCATAGTTGGACTATGCTACTTAAAAGATTTATTAATAATAATTTTGACTGTAACCTTGTAACCCTGTCATAATATCATAATATTTAAAAAGTATGAAATAAATGGGATTCTCATCGTTTAATTAAAATACAGCTAAAATAGGGCTACACACACCACTGATGGTATGTGGCAGTGTCCCTGGGGTAAGTGGGGTCATCACTAAATTGTGAAACAATACATATTATTCATGAAAGACATGATAAACAATCATATGTAAATCAACAAAGAGAAAGTAGCTGTTATAAAGCAGAAATCTGGTAAAGATGAAAAATGAGCTATGAAAAAAAAAAACTCCTTTTAGAAACACTTCTTAAAAACTCATTTGTCAGGCCAGGGGTACTGAGTTATGCAAGAAGTACAGTAGCCAAGTCAATTTCTGGATCTGTAGAACACATGACATGATCCACAATGTCACTGTGTGAGACATAAAGGGATTTTTTCAGTATTTATGCTGAATTAATAAATGATCTTTAGCCTTTGTGAAAATCAGTCCTATGAGCATTATTCCTGCTGCTGTGCATTGGGTTTGTGTTGGCTGACACCCCTTCTTTGTGAACAACCCAAACTGTAAGAGAATCTGCTTTGCATAATGAAGCCCTGGCACATGACCCAATATTGCAAATGGACCTTTCCCTGATGTGGTAAGCCATTTACTGGGCCAAATTGCCTAATCGAATCTTTCAAAATTTAGTTTTTTCAAGTTGGTGTAAAAACTTGCATGAAAAAACTACAGCATCGGGCTCCTAAGCGGCTCAGTCAACGAGGCACTTGTCTTGTGTTCAGCCAGAGCTCTGCAGCCAGGTTTGCAACTGGCCCTGTCATCTGCTGACAATGACCAGAACCTTACAGTGGTGAAACAAATTTTCTTCAGATATACTGAATGCATTCCACCTACTTACTAGCAAAGCTATTAAGAATGAAGAACTTTCAACAAGAAGTATACCATGCTGCTAAAAATCAATAATAATAAAAACCCCAAATAATTTAATAAGCCATTACTGAGGGAATACATTTTTCACAGGCATGCCTTTCTGCAGGCATTTAACACCTGACTCTAACCACACACAAAGTCTGCTCAGTCAGCACATTTGTGTTTGGTACCTTCATGCCAGCACATTCACTAAAAATGCCAACACCCGCTTTGCTATTCTGTCCCATTTGCATTAGTGTTTTCCCAAGTGTTGAAGGGTCATGTGTGGTGGTCAAAAAAGTTATGGCACGGTTGTGAATATCTGTATTGGAGTGGCATTTTGGCGCAGGGTAGGAGGCCTGTTTTGTGTTTGCCGATTCCCCCTGAGGCCTGGCAGAAAGTCCTGTGAAATGTTCACCAACTGTGGCTCCTCATAAGTTGTATGGGTTTCCAATTTCATTCTGCTTGGTCCCAAGCACAGTTACTTGCAAATGTACTCATCGTTAATGATCTTCTATGTCACATCAGAGAGAGTTTTTTTACGTAAACATTTTCCTCCACTAAACCCAACACATATATTTAAATTAGACAGATACTGGAACCAGATAAAGGTTGCAGCTTATACTTCTGAGCAAATCCTATCCATTATTGAAAGCTGTTTGTTACATGCAGTTCCACTTCAGGGTGAGAACCATGTTAGCCTGATCACAGACTGCAACCTCAGAGACAGATGTGCAGAGGGTGCCTCTGTGAACTTACCATCTTGTGCAGTGTGTGGAACTGACTGTAGCGCTTTTCTACCGTGTGCTGCCGTCCGCTCATCAACACCTCAATCTTGAAAACCTGGAGAAAAGAGAGCAACAATTAAGCACAACAGGATCCACGGAAATGACTCTTCTGGGAATCAATATGCAGTCAAAAGGTATGGTTAAAAAAAAACGTTTTATAACTATGGACTCATGAAAAGTTTAGGACTGTGTCAAGCCTGGCCTTGAACAGCCTGTGTCAAGCCTGGCCTTGAAAGATCATTGCTTTAGAAGTCCTGGCAGGCTGTTTCATGCATTTATTACTCTCTGAGAGCCAAAATACTTACTAGTATCAATATCAAATTTAATGTCCTGCTGACAAGACTAATTTTAAAATAGTTTCTGTAGTCCAATTTATTAATCAAATCTCTCCTGACTCTCCTCTCGTCTAGACTAAAAACAAATAAGCGTCGAGTCTCTCTTCACAACTGGTACGTTTTGTACCTGAAACCAACCTTTCACTGTGTTTTTTCAAGAGCATCTATGTCATTCTTATCATGTGGTGCCCGGAACTGAATAGAAGTACTCCAGCAAACTGACAAAGGCATTATATAATATTAATATAGCCTCCTTCAATTTGTAATCAATACCTTTTGCTATGTACCCCAACATCCTACTTCTGTTTTTATGGCTTGAACACAATATCTTGATCCAGACTGACTTGGGTCAATGTGTATTCCAAAGTCTTTTCCTATGTAGCACACATTCTAGTTTTGACCTGCCCTAAAATGAACTCCTACCTGTAACACTGTTATTGCCCATGTGTAGCACTTCACATTTGGCAATGTTAAACTTCATTTGCCAAGTGTCTTCCCACTTCAGGATGCTATTTAAACTTTCATAAATCACATGTGGAGATTCCAAACTTTTAAGCTTCACCTCCAAATTTACTGTCATTAGCAAATTTACAGAAAAGTCCATCAGCAGCAATTTTACTTGTGTTGTCCTTGTCAAGGTCATTTATGTAAATAAGGAACAGCTGAGTTCCAAACACTCCGCTTCCCACAGCTCCTTGCTCAAATGAAACCCCTCTTATCGTTACTCTTTGTATTCTGTTTAATATAATTGTGAATACAACTGAACACAAGAAAATTAATTCCTACTGATTTAAGCTTGATAAGTCACTCATGTAGTGCTTTGGCAAACACTTTTTGAATGGTTTGATATGTAATATCATAAGCCCCACTCAAGTCAACACATTTAGTATTTTTCTCATTGAAGTACAGAAGACTTTCTCAGCATAATCTTGCTGTACAAAAACCATACTGACTGTACTTTATCATAATGTTTAATTCTATTAAGTATGCCAAGACTCTTACGCTTGGTGACTAATATTCATGTAGATAATTCCCCTGATCCCTGTAATCTTTAAAAATTGAAAACAGAGTCTTTGAGCTTTGTCCAAAATGTTTCAGGGCAAACTCATTCCCATAGTCATATCCCCAGTCTTTACGAGTTGCTTATGTTTGTGGAGACATGACTGCATACAGTTCCATGCTTCTTTAAGTCTTTTGGGGATTATAATTAAGAAACCCTGCTTAGATACCATTGTTGTTGGTAACTATAGGCCCATTTCTCACTTGTCTTTTCTTGTTAAACCTATCAAGTTGCCTTTTCTTTCAGAGAAAGTTGTCTTCAAATAGTTATCAACTTTCTGAGTAAAAATAACCTTTTTCAGTCTGTTTCCACTGAAAGCACAGTACTGCAACTGTTACTGGTAATGCACAGCAGAAAATGACTTCTAAATGAATTCTGACTCAGATGAAATTTCTTGATTTAAGTTCTTTTTAACCTCAGTGCAGTATTTGATGATGTTGATCATGTCATCTTAACCAGCTGCATTAAGGCTTGCTGAAAGTGTGGTGAGCTGGTTCTGTTTCTATCTGTCTGATAGACAATTTTAAAATGTCAAATATAGAATATGTGTTCTTCCCTGCTCCTGTGACCTGTGGAGTCCCTCAGGGAACCATGTTGGGGTTGTTTATGCTCTATTTGCATGATGCCTCTTGGCCAAATTATCTGAGAGCATTTTAATTATTTTCAGTTTTACGCAGACAATACTCTACTACACTTGGGTGTCAAGCCCAGTAACCTGAGTGAAATGTTATTCTTAAGTGTCTCAACACTATAAAAAACTGGATGGTTCTGAATTTTTCCCCTTTGAATTCCAATAAAATTCAAGTCCCACCACTGAGTACCACTCAGCAGTCAGATCCTATTCATGCAAATCTGGGTATCTTTAGCCCTGAAGTAACATGGTAAAGAACCTTTGTGTCATCTTGGATTCAAGGCTGGGTTTTGACATATTAAGAACATTGTAAAATGCACCCCAGGCATGCTACTACAATTTAGGAAACAGATATTTTTTGACATCTCACAGCACAAAAAAATCATGCATGCACTAATCTTCTCATGACTATATTATTTATTAGTCTGAATGGCAATGCATTGTTTTGCCTCCAGATAATTCTGACTGCCACTCCAAAAAAAAGACTCATGTTTAGCCTTTCTATAATGGATATAGATTGTTAACTGCATGTTTTAAGATTCTGATTGCCTTTAAGGCAGTACATGGATCAGACCCTGAGACTGTCACACCTTCTCTGCTACAACAGGTTCTCAGGTCTTCAGAGAATGGCTTACTTTGTGTCCTCACAACCTGCTTAAAAACAGTGATCAAACTTTCCCTGTGCAGGTCCCCTGTTACAGAATGCTCTTCCAGACAGAATAAGGCTTCAAAGACCATCTCTACTTTTAGATCCTTCTTTTTAAATTTACATTTTATTCTTTGTAATTATTTTGTCTTATATTCCTGATATTTTAAATGTAAAACCTGTTTACTTCTGTCATTTCCATTCCTCATTATTCTCTCTTGTGTTATCTTTGTTTTATGTGTTCATTTTTTCCTGACACTTTATTTTCATTCACCTGGAAAGCTTTTTGAATGTCTGTTTGAGAAACGCTACGTAAACATAGTTATTAGTATTATATGCTTTACATGGATATACTATTCACAAGCATGGGGACAATATTCACCATTATGCAGATGATGCTAATTAAACTGGCTTGAAAAACACAACGTATTGCTATTTCCCTCTTCTTATTCCATTTTCTGTATGCAACTCTTCCTACATCTTTGCAGCTACACTCACAAATTTTGGCCAATACCTTCAGCTATTATGGGATTGTGTTTCAATACCCGACAAGTTTTTTTTTTGTTTAGTTTTTATATATATATTAAATTTTGCTTAGAAGCATTTCCCATTGACTAACATGGATGGAACATCCAGAATCTGAACATTTCAGTGCATGCAGATGACACAAAGCAACACTGTCACAATGAGCCTGCTCCAGGAGCCACAGACACAGACCATCTTTCAAGCAAAACTTGTAACTACTGGTTGCAACTATGCTGGGCTTTTTCAAGCCAATTTATAAGTTGCCTTCAAATTTTACTTGTAGTTCTTAACACAATCCTTGCTACATTCCGTTTGCTAGCACAGGACATTCAATATTCACTCTTCATTGTCTATTGTTCCTGTCTTCCTCTTCCTCTGATCTTGTTGCTTTTGCTGTTGTTCATTGTTGCTAGAATGCAGATGTTTGCTCCTGTGTGTTAACAACAACAACAACCATAAAAAGAATCCAGATTACTTTGCAAAAGAATAAATTGGTCTGCCATCAAAATTATTAATATCAAAAACTAAGCCAACTTAAGCTAAGATAGAATTTTAGCCACACTTCCACACACAGTGTAGATGAGCACTAGTCTAAAGCAAGAGTACTGCATCAAGTCAGATATCCACCCTTGGCTGAACAGCAATTAGTTTTGCAACCCAATCCCTTGTCCCCACCCTAAGGGTTAATCTTTGGTTATGTAAGAGATGAGGCCTTACCTATGTGCGTGTGTCTGCAGACAAACAAAACATGAATCTGTTTAGAAGAATACAAGAAAATGACACTTCAGAGTGTCATTTTCTTATATAAGAATGTAAGAAAATATAAGAAAACGACACTTTATGAGATGAGCCACATCACAACCCGAAATATGACAAAGAAATAAAAGTGATCTCACCCAGTCTATTCATATCAGTGCAGTTTCTTTAATTTTGTAAGTATTTTTACATTTTTAAAAACCCATATGAGCAGAAGAGTCAAAGGTCTGTGCAGAGTCTTTAGGCCACTGGTAGGGTTTTTCCGCCATTCATTCAAAAACTCCCAGTATATACACAAGCAGTGTTTTAGATCTAAATAAACACAGAAGACTGGATAGTCAGCTGAATAATATTCATCCTCTCAGGGTCATGTAACAAAAACAAAAAACAGCCTAAATGGTCTGACAAATACCCTTTAGAAATGCATAAGAAATATCAAAGCCCCTAACCATTTTCAGTCACCTCATCTGTCAAACAGCAAACAAATACAAGGTTTGAGCCAGTCCCCCCCCCCCCCCCCCCCAAAACTTCCCCTTCTGGTGCCTACTTTTATCCCTTTGCAAAATGACTGCTTCTACCTGCATCATTAATATACATTACTTGCCAAATAAACAAGTGTATACAGGTGATGTGACTGCATGATCATAATCCTAACACTAATTAGGGATTTGTTATGCAATCTTGCAATCTCATTAAAAACAACAAAATTCTATCCAAACCATTTTTTAAAAATATATAACACAGTAAATGATCAATGCAAGGAAGCCAAGCGCATGAGTGAAAGCAGTGAAATTTCAAAACAAAGCAATGAAATGGCAACAATTTCTTATCTTAAGAGGGGGGGTCTGTTTTATTGTCTCTCTCATTTAATTTTGTTGCTATCATTTAGTGAACTTGTGAAGGGGAGATGAAAATTATTAATCTTATTCTTTGAACATGTGAATTTGCTCAGCTGGGAGCTTAAATAAACACCAGTGAGAAGACTGTGATTTGCATCCTGCTGTTCTTCATGTCTTTCCATTCTTGAAGACTGTGTAGTGTGTCACAATACAGAGTATTCATATTTATAACATTTTTAATGTGCAAAGAAATGTATATGGACAAATATTTATATAGTAATATATTAGTGTCTGACTTCCAAAGTACAAGTTTTTATGCTTTTTCAACCTGGTAGTTATTTCAAATTCAAAGACTTTACACAGTTGTAACTAAGTAGATGCCTGATCACTGCTCCTGTATGCCATCATCACTGAAGCAAGTATCTCAACCCAACTGATTTTCCTCCATGGACACATCGCATTAACTAGGGTCCTATGTGAGGTGTCCAAAATCATCTACCATTTTTTTAACAGTTCTTGCTTCTTGATCACCCTGCCAAATAAAGTAATCCGCCCCAGGCAAAATAAGAGACTTCTGGGTCTGTCTCGTATGTTCCTCCTAGGAATTTCGTATCAGTGGAGGATAAGTGACTGAAGTAAGACTGACATAAGTTGCCTCCGCTGAGACCCCCCTGTATAATAAAGTCTTTTTTTGTAGTGAAAGATAGTCTTTCCTGTTTTGACAGAGTGCAAACAGCATATGCTACTACCCTCACATTTCTGTGAATAAACCCCTGACTGACAGTCAGTGTTCAGTCTGAATTCCTGACTTGGGTTATGCGAGCACAAGTAAGGTCAGTTTAGCTTTATTTTTTTCTTAAAAAAATATCACCATTTGCTGTGCTGCTCCATTTACATGTTGTTCCTTTGTCTGTTGACATGTAGACAGCCTTAGGAGTTGACACAAAACTCATTATGAACATCCCATAGCCGGAAACAAACCAAGAAAGCTTCTAACTTCTGTCACTGATCTGGGGCATTTTGAAATGACATGACTTAGGTAGCTCACCTGTGATCTGAACAAATGACAATGAGATGGCTTCACTTTCAGCTCCACCTACTGCAGTACAGAAGACTTCAATAATGATGCCTTACATGCTCTTGAAATGTCCATCAAAATGTATCATCCAGGTACACAAGATATGTTGCCCACTGCAGATCAGAAAAAAAGTTGGGTGCTGTTTGGGGCATTACAATATCAGCAACCCATGACATCTACTTGCAAGCTGCCATAAGCAAAGTCTAAAGCAGAAAACGGCCTCGTTCACTATCCTCTTCTCCTTTAAAATGCTCCTGCATTTTTCCACAAAACTATGCTTTAACATACTGGCTTGCTTTTAATCAGTAAGAATCCATGCTGATTGTCGTCTTTTATTAAACATATAACCACAATAAGCTGTCACGTAAGAGTTTTCTATTTCGAGAATTCACAATGGTGCTGTCGTCTTATGCATTGCAACATACCGTAAATGCGGGATTCAAATGAACGCCAGAATTGTGTAACTAAAAATGATGACCACTGCATCTACAGACGAACAAGCCTTAAAAAGCATTTAACAACGCTGACAAGCCACACTTTATACGGACAGAAGCACTTATTGAGTAGATGAAGACACTATGAACACCTGGAAATGCCAGTTCAGTTAGGCATTATCCTCCAGCGATGTTACCGGAGTTTCACGCATTGTTCTCACCGTGTATCCCTTCTCCAACGCGCTGTCCTCGGATCGGAAGGAAGGAATGCACACCATGACGGAATGCATTTTGTAAAACCAAAAGAAGATACAAAATGTATTAAACGTCGTAACTTTTCCGAAACAGCTGGCTCGCTGTCGCACTAGTAGCGATTTTGTATCTAATTGCACAGCATCAAAACAACAGCACCGACCGCAGATTAAAAGAGTCGCTCCGGCGGTGACGTATCCTCGGAGTCACATGGTAAACACACGCAAGAATCGGGGCTGCGCTCAATTTGTCCAACATCCGAGTTACGCACAAGTGGCAATTGTCCCAGTTTTCAGTAAATTAAATCTTTGATTACGCATTGAGGTGCCAGGTAGTGTCCATACAAAGTTGTCCCACGCTGCCAAAAAAAATTGCCGCTGGATGACCTCGGTCGGATATGAGAGCAAGAGGTCACACAACGCGCCGCGATACCTGCAGGCTGCAGCGCAGCCCCACAGTTGCCTGGGGTCAACCGTCCCAATTCACGCGTGAGGGAGGGAAGTGACCCCTTCTCCATTCTTCACGTGACATCGCATACGTAAGGAAGAAGGGGAAGGGTGGACGCATTTGGGACACCCTCCGCCCTCCGGCGCCGTGGGTCGTGACGAAAGAAGATTGCGCCCCAATGCGTACTTTTGCTCACCTGCCCTAAACACTTCCCCTCAACATGGCGCCGATCATGCGGTCGAGGATATCGTAATCCGCAAGAGGAACTTTCACCTTTTTTCGGTTGCTGCCTTTGAGGGAGCGCACAAGCTTATAGCCCACCCTTCACGTTTCGTGTGGCATTATAGGATCTCTTTCGTTCGGCATCGCGTTTTGCGCGGACCGCCTTTTGTGAATTTTACGAGAATTGCATTCCATATCCATTCAATGTTTATTCAAGTGCAGGTATACCGAAAATTCAGATAATGTTGAATTTTACAGTACAAATGAACATTTATCAGACACTGTAGTGAAACATTGGTAACATCGGACCGAATGATTCCAGATTGTTTCAATTATTGTATTTACATGTATTCATTTTGAAGCTCTAATCCAAATAGCTTTACGAAAACCTTGCTGGATTTCTCAAAAAAAAACTAAAACGAATCACTGCGATATGCATCTTTCTCATGCGGCGGTTGTCAATAGCTAGAAACCAAAACGTTTCGTACCAATCGCTACCCCTTTTGCAATAAAACCGCATTTACATGTGGCTACAATGTAAGTAGCCCACTGACGTCAGTTATAAACAATGCGACATATAAATTATTACATTACTCATCTGAAACCAGATGATTGATGGGATCTGTGACTCGCATTAATGTAGCCTAATCTTAATGTTTTGTGCATTTGTCCATATTGATATTTCGCATTTAACGTTAATCACTGTAGGTGGATTTCATTTGACTTTTTTGCTGTCACTGTCATTGTGCTTGGAAATAATGGTAAAGATCAGTGCGGGAGAGGGCACGATTTTCAAATTTGTGTAGTGTTAAAACCTACTTGCAGCAGCAGCACTACAATGATGACAGCAGAGCATGTTTCAGTTCGCTCCCAAACAACAATCCCGCAATGATGCGCTTATGTAATGTCCCGGAAAGTACGACTCTTTCGTTCACTTTTCTCGCTCACTTGCGGACTGGGACGCAGCCTACGTGGCTCACGGAATCGTCACGCCAAAAATGTTGAAAAACATTAAAGCCTTAATGTTTCTAATTAATATTCCGGCTTTAGCACTGCAACAATTTAAATGTTACGTTGTTAATACTTTACCATAGTGGGTTAACTACAGTGTAGCGAAGGGCAGTCACTTTATGCAGATAAGGCCATTGACAGGGATGAAATGTTTTTGTTTTCAAAATTTTAAAATTTGCAAAAAATAAATAACTAAAACGAATAAATATTTTTTGATGTCAGCGGTACATTGTATTTAAAACACAGTTTTCGTATGGTTGCATGGAACTCTCCTAAAACTCGGAAAAGAGGTCTTCGCGCCCTGGATGTTCCGGTATCCATAATATTTGACTCCAGGACATTTATGTTTATATGGAGAAATAAACCTCATTATTTAAAGCCACACAACGTGTGTAGGGCACTAGGTGAAGGGGAGGGGGCTAACGAGGGCAAAGAGCCCCCAGTGGTGTACCAAATAGGCTCCTGCTGACGATGGGGGTTATGTTGGCAAGGGGTTGGGTGCGTCCCAGTAACTAGCGTCTCTTTTCCTTTATCCCTTGGTGACACCCATCGAGGAGATAAGAGGTGCGAGGTAAAAATAAGGAAGTATCTAACGCGGTGAGGGAAACGGAACGTCCTGATTCGTCTGAACTTCATTTTCGTTTGAGTTTTAGTAGGAGTCTCTTCCCACTTCACGGTAGGTGTGTTTTTAGAATATGGAATGCACTAGTTTGCAAACAAAATGTTACACCCATAAGATAGCATTTTGTATAAAGGTTTTTATTGATAAACCTTTTATTTTATTGTTAAATTTTGTTAAAATGTTCAATTTTGTGTAATTGTTCAAGTTTGTGTAGAAGTTCCCATCTTGCGAAATAACTGAATTTGTAATCATCATCATGCAAAGCAGGTTTGGCTTTGGTTGCATAATTGCGTGACTGTCTGTTAACCAGGGAATTGGTCATTAAGTCATACCTGCCTAATCAGAGACACATTAAATGCTCCAGTCAGTCTAACTTTTTCAGCAGTTTGGCTGTGGCTGCATTATGGTTGGATTCCGTTCATTTTTGAAAATATATATATATTTTTTAAATTATTAGATTATTTGAATTCTTTTTGTAAATTTTCCTTTTTTTGTATGAGAATCATTAGCAAGGCTATAGCAAAGGACAGTCCAATTTGATATAGCTAAAGGCTTTCTCCATAACCATCAGGAGAAGGACCTTGGGAGTAAGGGATTCAGATAGAGAGTAAACTATATGCATTGCGTGCCCCCGATTAAAAGAAAGATGGTCTCTTTTTAATAAAACCAGTTTGATCTGAGACTATTGTAAGGCAAGGCTGATTGCAGGCATAGGAAAAGTACTTTAGCATGCACATTTTTAACACCATATAGGAGCGATACCAGACAGAAAGACCCACAATCAAGCAGATCTGTCCTTCTTTACATCCAAGAGATGGATGCCTGATACAGAGAAGGTGGAAGAGCCTGCAAAATTAAGGAAGCAGAAAAAACTGAAGGCAAGACTGGGAAGGGTTAAGACATAAAACTCTTGGAAGAACTGGATTAAGAACCTATCCAGGCTTGGAGATATGCCACTCTGAATGGATTTCATGGCCTCACTGATTTCATAAACAGTAAAGGGCTCTTCTAAATGGGTTTTGGATTCAGAGGAAATGGAGGGAATATGAAGATTATTAAAACATTTTCAATGAGGGAGGGATCGCTCATGGACTCACATATGTAAAGTGATGATCAGAAAGATTTGAACCATTGGTCATTCATCTCTTGCTGGTCAGAGATGATTAAACCAGGAGAACTATGAATGTGGGTGACACAATTTTGAAAAGCTGACTGTCTCAGCTGAAAGGCAAGGATGACAGAGTAACCCCTAACCCTACCCCAAACCCCATCACCCTCCAAATTAGGGTGAGAATTACCTCAAGTCATGAATCCTACTGAGTGTGCATGCCATACCAAACTGCAACTTAATCTAGATTCACAAGGTAATTGTTTAAGACTAGTATACCCGCAACACCTAAACTAGAACAATCCAAACACACAGAATGTTCTATGAACCAATTCACCATATTCTAACAGAAAGTTAGATAGCAGAGTAAAGTTGGCAAGTCCTTTTTAGGTAATTCCTATTGTAGTAGTTGCTGGGGTTAGGGCAACACATACTCCTCATGTATGAGCACTCTTTTATTTGGCACATGCTGCAATACCATTATACAGCTAGAGGCAGACTCCCATTCTAGGTAAGAATAAAAGGTGAGCTGACCCGAGTAGGAGGGAGAGAAAAAACCATAGTGGCAATTTTGAACAAGATGGAGACATTGGTGTCTATAGTTTTCAAGCAATCTGGATGGGGAGACCGGTTAGCAGTATTTGATTGGTTGGGGGCTCAACTATTTTTTTTCATTCAAAAACACTTTGTTTTAGCTGGGACCCAGGGTTTGCTGGGGGGCTACTACAACCGGAGTGCTAAGTTCTTTGTATTTGCAGTTTGCGTCCCTGAGACCCGCAAGGCGGCATTTTTGGAAACACATGTTCGCTGTTGGTTCCTAGAAGCTGATGAGTTGGGTGTGGAAGAACTTGACTGGCCCACACAGAGCCCTGACCTCAACTCCACTGAGCACCTTTGGGATGAACTGGAACGGAGATTGCGAGCCAGGCCTTCTCATCCAACATCAGTGCCTGACCTCATAAATGCTCTACAGAATGAATGGGCACAAATTCCTACAGAAACACTCCAAACTCTTGTGGAAAGCCTTCCAAGAAGAGTGGAAGCTGTTATAGCTGCAAAAGGGGGACCAACTCCATATTAAAGTATATGTATTTGGATACAATGTCATTACAATACTTTTGTCCATATAGTGTATCTCCTTTTACAGCTATTTTCAGCAGTTGTTTTTTGGAACTAGTCATAACATAGTAATTACAGAATGAATAAATTGTGATAGTTTTTATACTTGTTATCCTCAATGACCCTGCATGAAAAGAGGCTGAGTCAGTCCTTTAAGTCATCTGCCTGACCTGGCTGTTTTTCTTTTTCCTTACTGTCAAATAGGAGTATATTCAGCATAATGTGCTTCCACATGTCTGTGTCGTAACCTCACAGCACCAGCACAGCCACAGTGCAGACCCCCACACCTCCAACACCGGCTGGTTTCCACAGCGCCCACACAACACCAACTCCTGCACCTCCTAGCACAACTGAACAGTCTCATTCATAATTTACAAGCAGTCACTATGCACAACCCAGTCATTCAGATAACCATCACAGGCATTTCATTTCAGAGGGATCAATAAAACAGTCAAAGAAAATTAAGGGCAATCTGAACTGTTGTTAAAAAGAAGGATAATGGTGGGTTAAATCAAATCTTTAATGCAGATTGTGAATGATTTATATGTAACATTTGGTACTTTTGGTAAACCTACTTCATTGGATATAAAATGGTGGTTTCCCACCTAGTATAGGTTTTAAATAATTTATGAGTTTATTTATACTTGCCAACATTGCAGCATTATTCTCTAACTGAAAATGAGTTCACACAATGCCAATGCAGTCATGTATTATGTTTATTTTGCAAGACAAAAGTCCCTATCTAAGGTCACAGTTACATTTTATGCTCCCGAGAGTGGTATGTTTGTGGTAAGTGGTATGTTCAGTGTAATAGTTTATTGAGTACAACAGTAGCATCCCACTCATGACTGAAACCCAGGTCCAATCCAATTCCAACTGTTTCACACAGCTGCACAATGTCTCCCTGGAGTTAGGAAGAAATATTCTTGTGATTCACTATATTCTGTCCAGTTCAGTCTCATTCTGAAACTTTACCTGTGATCGGTATAAATGACATATTCCAATGCAATTCACTCCAAATTCCCCTAAATCAACCACACTTTAAAACTTACGTTTAGCAGTTATTATAACCAACAGCAGACCAGGGTAAAACCGACAAATTCTCAAGGAAGAGTACATCTCACACTGCCTTCCCTCCATCTCCTCTTCTAGTTCTGGCTTTGTAGTGCTCCTCTGGAAGGTTTCTCAAGCGCTCTGCTGCCTGTGAATCAAATAATATTTGGTGACAGAGAAGATGAAAAAACTGCAGAAGCAGCAGTGAGCCTCCACTTGCACAGCTAACTTGTGTGTCTGAGGGCTGGCGGCCCTGCCAATGCCACATGTTAAACTCATTTACTAGGGGCGTGCCAACTCATCAGAAAATACTAGTATCAGCACAGCTTTGGACAATTTTCCAACTGAGCAGTTCAAGGTTACTGGAAAACTCCTTACTCCCTTACATATTTTGTAATTGGATTTTAATTGCAAAGAACTGCTGCCAATCAAAACATGAAAACTGATGAGAGTACGTGTTGCAGCATCCACAGGGTTCGGGCAAGGAATATCAGCAGGAAATCAGTGGGAAAGCCCACGCAATGCATTGTGATTTTAAGTTTCAAAGCACAAGAATGACACGAATGATTTTGTCAGGTTAAGTTAGGCTATGGGTTAAATCCTATTGTTTTTCAGTGAAGGAATGGACCTTAATATTTGTTAAAACCGGTCTAATATCTAATTTATTCTGAATGTGCTCTACACATAGTATATGAAAGGTGAAAGCTGATTACATAAGTGATAAGTTTTTCAGGCAACAACGAGCCTATATTTGGTGTATGGGAAACACAACTATGCCACCAGTTAAAATGCACAATAACAGCTGCCTTCTGTCTCTGAGCGGACCACCCAACACTCACCTTGCAACTGTGAACAATGCGATATCAAGCCATGAGAGAAAGAGCATCTATGTGATACAATTTGCCCAGATACTTACCTGCTCAGGTGTGAGATCCCTCTGCTCCATTGCCAGCATCTCATACCCCACCATGAACTTGCGCACAGTGGCTGAGCGCAGTAGAGGGGGGTAGTAGTGGGCGTGGAGCTGCCAGTGGCCCATTTCCTCCTGGAGGTGGGGTCCCGTGGGTGCCCCTAAGGAAAGTAAGCATGCATTGTAATAACATATCATTATCACACATTCATGAGCAGGTGCTCTAATCGAATCCTAATACTTCTTACGTTTTTATGCTTTATAAGTACAAAATGTATTTTTACAGCAGCAGTTCAGCAGTTTGTGAGACAGTAACACTGTCAAACATGAAGTTCAAATATGTTACTCTAGTCACTTTGCCAAATATGTCCGCAAGCGGTATACCTCGACTGGACAAAGAGTCATGCCACATCCAGGGCTTCGTACAACGATAACCACTGTGTCTTTGTGGTCTCGATGTTCTTCCATCTATCCTCATTGACCTATTCATTTCAATGTACCGGCCATCTAATTATTTAATAAAATCAAATTGCTTTCAGACAGAAGGAAAGTGGTCTAATGTTTTTTTCATGATCTTTTTTACAAACGGGTCCTGCCTTACAAAGGGTCTGTGCCCATGGCCATGATCAGACAGTCCCCTAGCTTTCCACACAGAACACTGGGGTGAACACATTCTTGTCACAAGCTAAAATAAACCATAGGGCCAAATTACTAGAAAGAATAAGGTAGTTTCAGGTAGCAATTCATTCATTCTGGAATAGTGCCTGTTCGGTGTTGAGGAAGTAATGTGGGGAAAAAATTATTAGTTGTAAGTTGTAGTTGTCATATTGATACCAATGCTTCGAATGGCAGTAATTCTTCAAATGTGAAGAATTTTTGTTATAGATGTCTCTTACCATGCCATCCCATAGAGTATGGAAAGGACGTCTCAAACAGGTTGTCATATTTAGTCAGGAGTCTTTTCATTATGGATGCCAGATCTGCAAGAAAATAACAAACAAAAATTTAAACCAGGAAGAACTGATGTGAATTTACTCTAGCATGTGTTAGATTCAAATGTTTTGTAACCATGCAGTCATGAATGCACTCTGTAGAATGTTCTACCCATGACAGAAAGAAATTTGCCAATCCCTCAGTCTATGACACAGGCACAGCGATTTACACATAAGTGTAAATCGCTTCTGAGAGAGAAAGATTTGCACACAGGCAGTATTACACTCACAGTGTGTTATACCTCAACATTACCTAGGTGCAGTGTGATTATGTATCACATTCAAGTCTCAGATGTGGAAAACTGACAGAGTGCAAGATATTCTCCATGTGATGCAATGACACTAAGGTACTATAGCAGTGATATATGTCTGTGCTTTACTCGGCGTTGCTTGTAACTTCACTTAACCAATTTTTCAACTGCCAATTTTTATCAGAACATACAGAAAGGCCTGTGGCTATAGTTACATGGTAGCAATATCTGTAAATATGTATAGCCCTTTTTGACTGTTAAGGGAAATCACAGCAGAAGCATCAGATATGTTGGCCACATTTCTAGACCATATGTCTGAAGTGCCACAAAGAAACAACAGCAGTTGTTGTCATGGGTATAGCCATGTCTTGGTGTCTTACAGTACAGCTGTTCAGAAATCATGACTAGAATCCTAATACAACTGATCATGATCTCTTCCCTACTGCACATATCATTTCTTGCAGTGAAAACAATAATTTGAAGACATCATATTTCTATCAGTTATTATTGGTAGTATCCCAGTTCTGTACCAGACTTTACCCTTGGATGTGGCTTGAATATTGAAAGATGTTGTTCTCTTCAGATGGTACAAGGAAAAAAACAGGTTATGTGACAGAATGCAGGAAAGACTGTGTAGGTTTGCATTGGAACAGTGCTTGTCCAGTTTGTGTGAGATCACATCACGTAAACTGTGTAGTGTATCTTGGCTTCATATTGACATGCATTATTTGAGTGGCTTACCTTTGCCCTGTCTGCTGCCATGACAGAGCAATGCATTGTCACCATTATGTGATAATTAGCTGTTTGCCAAATGCAGTCAACAGTGAAGCTATTTAGCTAGCTAGTGAGCTCAGAGTTCATCAAGTTGTCATCATGCTGTAGGAAAAGTGGCTCTGTTGCTGGATATATGAAAGAACTGGCACTGAGGCCTTGAGTCTATATATGCAGTAGGTTCAGCCACGTCACTGAAGAGAGAGACCAGAGATGTTTGCCAGATACCAGACCTCAGTACACAGTGTTTTCATGTAATATGACTGAGGCATCATATTATGGTGAGTAGGGTGTGTGCAGCAGAGCTGGCAAGCTTATGCGTCAGCACAGAACCAAAGCCTGGCCTCCCACAATAAAGTGCAGTGCTGCACAAGGCCACTCTGCGGAATGAGGTAGAAAAGTCCAGCCAGAAGCTGTAACTGGGGACGTCACCCTGCCTGAGGGCATTTTCATCACTTAGGCTGAGTGCATCCTCTCTATTAGCATATATATGTCAATGAGCCAGAGTAGGTCACATGGACACATAAATAACTCTGAAAAGCACAGTGCACTTTAAACTGTGGTTCAGAATGACACTTGATGGATTCAAAAGTACTCTGGATACTCTCAAAAGTACTACAAGAAAATGTAGTTCTTTATTCAACAACCAAATTAACTTGTCACCTGCAATCTATGATACTAGTAAATGAGATAACTGCTTGAAATAAGTGAGATAACAGAAAAAATCTATCCCAACATCAAGCTGGCTCAGGTCTTCTGTCTCTTTTGACCGTCCCTTTCCTTTTCTACTAAATTAAACAAGGTAATCACCACAAGCAACATTTAAATAGGGCTCCATTATAGCAAAGGTCTTTCTTCTCTTTTTTTGCAGGAGTTGGTGTCCAACATCAGACAATGGTCGCTGAAGTGTCCCTCTTTTTGTGGCAGCACTCGTTTCAAGGCCAACCTAACAGTGACCTTTTGAATGAAGACTCACTTATCTCTATACTTTATATACTGTACAATTATGCTGCATAATATCTGAATAAGTTATAATAAGACATGTTCTGATGTCTTTTGTAGTAAGCCATCAGTATTAAAGACAAACTAATCCTTACCCTCTCTTTCCTTTGTGGTGAGGTCAGACAGTCGCAGCACATGCCTCCGAGGAAGTAAGAGTGTCTGGAAGGGCCAGGTGGCCCAGTATGGTACCACCACCAACCAGTGCTCATTCTCCACCACCACACGTTGCTGGTGAAAGAAGCAGAGGAAATCACATGTTACAGGACACAGACTGTTCTTGAGTCAACACACAACCATTGCTGCTTCCCCACCTCCATAGTTCCACACGGCCATTTCTATTCTTGATGGGAAAACCATTGAGGCTAAAGCCCTGATACACCAACAAGACAGCAAACCAGTAATTCCTGAGAGAAACACAGAGATAACAGTAAACAGAATATGTTGTGTCAAACAAAGGTAAAAATGAAATTGGGTGTTTCTCCAAATATCATGAATTTGATCTGAATTTTTCATACAAAATTCGCTTGTTTCTACCAACATTTTGATGAATCAGGTCCAGTAAGCATTATGGAGTACTTATGGAGTACAATTTAAAATGTTTACCATTTCGTCAAGTTTTTCCTCTCATTTTCAAATTACACCTCAGACACTTTTCACAAATATGTTAACTTCTGTCATGGTCTTAATGTGTAGATGACTGTCAAAATTTTTAATTTGTACTTACTAGGGCTGGGCGGTACAGCCTAAAATTTATATCATGGTATAATTTGAAGCAGGTACGGTAATGGTATATATCACGGTACATTCGTTTTTCTTAAAATTTGAATGTAAATGCTTCTGAAGGGGTAAAGCACTGGTATGGCAACTGCATGCCAGCTATTACTGTACTCTTAACTGTATTACTAGGACATATTTCACATAGTACAGAGGTATTTTAAGAACACTTATTGTGCAAAACTGCAATAATAAATAGAAAAAAATACAAAACCTTTTCTCAAGTAACTTTCATCTCTGAAAAACAATAAAATCAAGCTGCAAAAAGTGAAAATAAAAAATGACTCAGGGATTTAAGTTCTCCATCGCTACGACGGATTTCCATCAATTGGATTCCAGACAGGCCACGTATGAGATCAGTGTAGATCCGAAGGGAGATAAAAGCAAGGGGAGGGGGGTGTTACAGGTTACAGGACTTAGAAAATCGCGCTACCAGGTGATAGGTAGCTGATTTGTATAGGCATACAATCTACTTAGATGTTGGTAATTTTATATATACATATTATATATATTATATATATATATATGATAATATAGCCCCAAGGAGTATTGAATTGAATATTGAATTAATCACGTCTCGGCGGACGTGCGCACATTCAACTTTAGTCTACACACAAGCCGACGTTATATTATAAATATCTATTTTGGTGTTAAACGTGACAAAATACTCCAAAACCCCCAAATTATGAGAGTCTTAGTGTCCAGCAAACAATAGAAATAGTTCAAATACGAATAAAGTTAATCAAGATGGCAATCTAAGTTTATGACGAAGATGGAGTGAGAAGCCGCGGTTCAAAAAGGAGCAACCTGCAATCTCACCACTCCAACGAACGAAAAGAAAGCAATCCTTTTGCAACCACCCACATCTTCCAACCGAGAATAATCCACAAAAAAAGCTTATTCCAGCAGCTAAGAATCGTGACAGTTTGCAATTAGCTCAGCCCTAGATCAGCGCCATGTTCACCTGCATGCACACACATTTCCCCTCATCCCTAGCACTTGGCCTGTGAGGACGTCCGATCCATCTTTATTATACAATATAATCAACTGATAGCACACACAATGAATAGCATAATTTAAGAGTAATGACAAGAGAATAACACATTATTATTAAAAGAAAATAAGCAGATAGACTTTTAATGGGTGGCCATTATAGGGGGACATAGGGGTTCTGAAGGGTTTTGTCACATCATTATATGTAGGCTACATTTTGTGTGGTTAGGCTACTGCTTTGTGTTTGTGTGTGTGTGAGCGAGAGAGAATGGGTGCCTGCCTGACAGCAGCGCAAACTCACAGTGTCCCGTAGGCTATACAGCCGCCGGGCTCACGGTGTCCTGGACAACAATATTTTAATGCTTCAGAAAAGATTAGGCTAATCACTGTCAGGTCAGCACAGATTTGTATATGTAGATAAAGCTTAGTATCATGTCTTTTCATGATAGCTATATAGTCAAAATCCAAACCGTGGGGCCACTTCATACCAGTGTACTTTCTACACCACTTATACCGTCCACCCCTAGTACTTACCATATGCATTATCATGACAGCAGAGCTAATTTTTTTGATCAGACCAAGGTCTGATATGCAGTGACATACTAGAAAGCATTCAGTTTATTACAATGATCTCTGTACAATTTAAGACAAGCAGCACTTATGTAATGTTATCATATCACATTTATGTACATCTAAACATGGATCATATTGTAAATTACTAGAAGCAGGTATAAAATAAAGAGTCTGAACATGGGACTCAACACGTTAATGTACACAGGTGAATCTGAAAATTCCCAATGCTGCTACAGGACTGTACCTGTCTCTCAGTCTCCAGCCTGGCATACTGCACCAGCATGACCTCTCCATGCTCCTTGAAATACTCCCTCTGGAAACGGTCAGCAAGGCTTGGCTCATTGGGGAGGAAGTTGCTGGCCCATACCTAGAAGAGCACAGGAACAGAATGGAAATTTCTTTGATTGTCTCATACAATGCAATGCATACAATCTTAAGCAACGTATGGGAAATAAACAAGAACATCAAAATAAATTCTAATGTACAGAGTGGTAATTATTTTTTAAATAAAATAACCAATGGCTTGTTAATCATTTTAAAGCCATCATGCACCTTACTGGCTATGGTCAATATTCTTTACTAAATTATGACTAATAATTTGTGTGTGTGTGTGTGTCTTTGTGATCATTGTGGCTGTGTAGCTTTCAAAGCTGCCTTGCCAGTTAATATTAGTTTTGGCCTATTTCATTCTCCATAATCCTCAAGGTCTTAAAATTTTGGAAAGGTCTTAGACAATGGAATGCCCAATTTCTCAGCTACATTTCTTGCATTGTTTTGTGAGACTTTTGTAAGACTAAAGAAAGCAATGCTTTTCATTGATACAAAAGCACTGTTCTTTTTCTGTCATCTGTCATCCATGCTAGCATTTTTCCCTTTTTCCCAAGATATTTTACCCACTAGATGCTTTGGTAATTATCAGGAAATACCATATTCAAAACCAGATGCTTTTTTCCCCTTAAGCACCAGCATAAAAACTCACATTGGTCCATCATTCTTGCACCACAAAGGTCCCTAATGGGAGTTTACACAGCTGTTAATATGAAATTTATTTTAACTCAGATTTTCATAATTACAACTAATAGTGCCAATGAAAAAGTGCATCCAGATGATTAGAGACTGACCCTGGAAAATATTAATTCTGGAGCCATTCCATCTCAATCTATCAGCAAGCACATTCACCAGTTAAAATATATCATACAGTGTAAGACTTGTGGATGCAACAGAGGCAGCTGACATACCTGGCAGTGAGGGTGGGGGTTAGAACATCCCATCATGGCACCTTTATTCTCAAATATCTGAAAAACAGATGGAACTGAGTTTGTTTCCTGAGAGAGAACAGGGACCAACATACATCTATAGCTGTCCTTTGTAGAGGAAATGGCCTGTTTAGACACTAGAGCTTGAATATAGTTCAGGAAACAAGCAAAACCAAATTTCTCCTAAAATCTCATTTTTAACTCTTCCAAATATTCAATATTCTTTCAAATTCTCAAAGAATTTACTCATGGACTGTCCTTTTAAATAAAATGTCAAGATTAGATTGATAATAATAGTACAATATTTAGTTAAAAGTATAACCAAATTAAAACCATGGTCCAATCCAATGGCACTACCATGAAAAACAAAGAACATTATTTTAACTCATTCATATTCTTTTAGCTCATTCATAGTCTTAGAAATCTAATTAAATTGCATTTTGTACGTTTTGTTATGATAATATACAACAGTTACATAATTATATAACAATTGATCAATCACAGTGTGCTTGGCCACAATGTCTGGCTACTGTAGCTAACAAGCTAACCATGCTAGTTTGCTAGCATGTTGCTCTTCCACACACACAAGTTGTGTCAATAAACAGTCAATGTCAATAAAGAGAAATGTACATTTAATTGCAACGTATCAAAACAGTCAGAATATTTTAAGAGGAAACAAGCTTGCTAAACTGCTCACAAATGAGTGCAATAAACCCCAGGCTTGACTTTGGTAACTAATACAGCATTGTGATCCCGTATTCTAGCTTTGGTTGATGACGTTTTTAATGCAGTATAAATAAATAAATTCATGAATTTTAAAATTGTCATAATAGCAATAACCACCAAGTTACTTATACTTTTCTATTTATATGCTGACCATAAGGCTTTTGATTTAATTTTGATTATGTACAAGCTACTTCAAAGTGAGATGCTGCCATTGAGTCTAATGGTTTTAATAAGCAAGAGGCAGTCTTTCAGCTACTTTAGATTTAATTCCACTTCAGAATCACCTGCACCCAGGGGTAAGTGCGCCCCAGCTCCTCAATCAGCTCCGCCCATTTGTCAATCACTTTCCTGATCTCACCAAGCTCCATCAAGGGTAGAGTGACATCAGACCAGGGGTGGAAACACATTACCTTACTTAGAGACAAAAGGTGGTTAAGAGTCAGCACAGTGAAATACAAATGGCGAAAATAAAGTTATAACACCTGAGTGAAAGTGCAAGGGAAACATCAATATGACCATACTGAAAATTCAAGTTGAATAACACTTTGTTACCGAGAAAACATTTGAGGTCTGACTTTCAACATGGCACTAAAGGAAAAGACAACCGCAAGAGGGGTTTGGCCATTTACAACACAAAATAGCCAGCATTAGGCCATAAAAATGCTGACAGTTGCTGACAAATGCTGACAAAAAATTCCTTCCCTTTTCCCATGCACCAAACTTCCTCTTCATCTGTCTTTTTCTGGTATCATTCAGTTACTGAAATTTTACTCATTATTGTGCATGGTACAATGTTGGAAAAACACATCTTTCACACCTTTCTTCTCAAAAGACCTTTTGGTCTCTTCTTTTTAACATTAGCAGGTAGTAGCAGGTAGGAGTTGCCTGATTTATGTATTTTGTTAAAAACAATTTTGTAAAAAATGTATGTAAATTTTTGTACAGCAGTGGCCAACTTATTTGTAGGTATTTTTGGAATTAAGTTATTCTGCAGGAGAATAATTTATTTGAATTCACACCAAATTTCATTTTCAGTCTTACTGTCCAGAAGAGTTACCCAGACGAAGCTGATAAGATTTATTTTCTTGCCATGTTAAAATTATTTTGCCTAAAATTGAAAACCTTAGATTTCGATGACGTAGCTTTGACTTTCCAATATACTTCACTTGTGACTATGTGGCACCACTACATCATCCTACAAAGAGGTTTCCACATAGATGACTCCCAAATGGCTGGCTTCATACCGCTGCTCCACTCATGGACCTCACCTCGATGTGGTCTCCATCCACCCACAAGGTCAGCAGCCAAATAGACCTTGTCTTCATGGAGAGCTATGCCACCTCCAGCTTCACGGTGTCTCCCCTAACTTTTTTCTGTCTCTCTTTCATAACTGCAACCCCTACACATCTTCCTTCTCTTTCTGGTATAATTTATGCTTCCTGTCTCCTGCCACTTTTTCTTACTCAGTTGTAAGAATAGAAAAAAGTTGTAAGAAAATAATAATTAAAAAAAAATCCATTTCTGATTTTCAGGTCTTGTTGGGAGGCAAGAGGTCCTACCAGCTATGGTGTTGCTCTGATTCTGCCAGAAAAATGTCCTACATGCTTGACTCCAGCAATACTGCTCATTTCCCCCCCTATGCAACACTACTTTTGGATGTGGCAACTGTATACTAGGCTCAACAAAAATATTGTGCAGGAGTGCTAAAGGGCACTGCTCAACCGACGTCAACCAAGCAACTTGCAGGTAATTGATGAATTGCGGGGCGCCTAGGAGTGGGGACATGGGGAGACCTTGACCAACCTATCCCTAGAGGAATGAAACCATTTTGATACCATTCATAAAATCGGCTGAAAAAGTGTATTACTGTTGTACTAATACTAAATGGTCATACTAATGGCAATCAACAGTATGGCTGTGCAGCTGATTGGTCTGAAATTTGCTGCAGTAGTGGGTGAGATTGTTGGCAGACAGATTATTATTTGAGCTCAAACAGTAAGGCAAATTTAGTGGAGAAGCCAAAAAAAATCATTAATAAAGTTCATCCTTTGTTAGCTAGCTATATTTTTTATTAATTCAGTTTTATGCCATAAATACACTAGTTACCACACATTAAAGAGCAGACAAGAAAATAAACTCAGCATCATGCAGCATCAGGAAAATAAGCAAACAGCATTACAGGGACTGACTGACTGACTGAATGGATTTTCATACCGATTTCACACACATGCATTTGGCTCCTCTCTGGAATAACAAATAAGTGAAATAAGTGGTATAAGTTTAATTAGCTAGCTTTTTAACTGAATGAATTGTCATGTCCATGCTAAAAATATCCCGCTGGCCATTATTTATTTCTGTCACTTAAAATTTGTCAACGGAAAATTCACACACAGCTATGGTAGATAACTGCTGCTGAATTTTGGCTGACTAACTGGCTATCAACGTGGTTTCAGGAGAAATCAGATTTTGTTGGAATCAAAGAGAAAGAGAATGTAGTCTAAAACTTTGGAAATCTAGCAAGCTAGTTGTTGTTGTCTACATCTGGCTACCAAACTTGCACTGAATTTTGTGTGTATAACTAGCCATGTTCTACGTAGCAAGCTTGGTATCCATTTTGCTCTGTACTGCTTAACTAATTGATTTCAATGAAAATACCACAAAAAGTTTCACATACATAATAGCTATGGAAGGACCTGATACCTGTGCATCTGGAGACCAGTCAACATGGTTGAGGCAGTGCTTGTAAAACATGAATGAATGTCAGATATCACACCGCCAGAGGTCTTCAAAGTATTGATGTATAATGTGGTCAATGCAGTAATACAAGTGCAACAAATAAGCAAATTAACATTAAAAAAAAAAAATTCTCACCAAACCCCTCTGGCTGCTTTTGTCTGAAAAAGAGGATGGTTATCGGCACCTGTAAAAAGGAATGAGGAATGGATGAGTAAAGATCAGATTTAATCTGCACTTTTTAAAAACACTTGAGTATCATTCCACAGCACAGTTGGTAACATAAAGAGTCCTGCTCCAGGTCACTCCTTTTCCTCTGATGAATCAGATTATATTGATATATTAAAACATTAGTGACAACCACAGTACTACTGCAGTTTGAAGTACAAGCCTTTCTGGATTCTGCTCAATTCTCCCTGAATTACTAGCAGCCTAAATGTGGACTTTCATGAGTACCGATCACTTTTTTGTGCACATCACTATGCAGAGTTTAATTTCTGGTATTCTAGCTTATTTTACACATGTGGATATCTCTTAAAACAGGTTGTGTAATGCTGTGCGGCCTGAATTCAGAGTTCAGTTACAGCCACTTGTCCTCATTGCAGAAACCAACTGCGAGGCACTCAAAATTTTAATTATAAAAGCAGAGTAGGTCATTCTGATTATTTAAATCACACAAAGCCAATTCTCAAGCACACTGGGGTGTTTAACATCTCCATGATAGTCCATGCTACTATTATTCTGGATACGAAAACGTCAGGATATATAGTAGAACTGAACAACAATGAAGACAGACACGCATGTGGTCATTTTCACCTTTGTTTTTTCATATTCCTTCCATGCAGATTTTGAAGAGATTGAGAAATCAGAGCAACTGAAATTTCAGGGTGATGTGGGATGCCAGACAAATTTCACCAGTGGGGATGACAATGAATAATCAATAAATCAATGAATCAATTCATATAAAAGTGACGGCTAATTCCGTAGAATAAATTATTAAAGGGGGAGGATCACCTATGACCCACCAGGATCTGGGGCATCTGGCTGGAGAGCAGGGAAGTCATTATCAAATAGGAAGGTGCTGTCATAGTCTGGGTTCACCTGGAACAAACATAAAACATGATTCTTAAGACAGAAAAAAGTGTGTTAAATGTTGAACTCTTAGATTCCACTGTTTCAAGCAGTGTTCTTACATGAGTGATATCAAAAAAAAGAACAGATGGACACACTGTTAACTGTTACAGCATAATGCTTAACCTAACCAAACAGAGCAGTATCAAAATATTCTTGAATTTGTGAGTTATTCATCTGGACACAGCTTCATTTTTTTACTGACTGTGACAAGCATATTTTCAGCTATCATCTGGACCAGCAATCAGCAAAGACCTCTCTCCATTTGTCAGGCCTAAATCATCAACATGCCTAAGGATGTCTTACCTCCCTGTTGGCCCTCTGATTCCCAGGACAGAGTGGATTAGTGGGGTCATATCGAGGAACATTATCCTCTGTCTGTTTCTCCACCTGCCCTTTCCAAGGCCGCTTCATACGATGGGCTGACACCAGGACCCAGGAGCCACGGAGAGGGTTATAACGTAAGTGCTGATGTTCTGACACGGGAAAAGACACAGAGAATGAATTAGTATTCTGAAATGTACACATGGTATATACAGAGACTAATGGCCACACAGATATGAATGTGACGGTGTCATACCTTCAACCTTAGCCCAGTGTTTAACTGCTATAGGGCTGCCAAACTAATGTTAAGACTGGACTGTGGTTGAGCAAGCAATTTGAGCCTCTACTGACAATGAAAAGATGGAGGAGAGATCTGAGGTAGGTAATACTTTTGAAAATAAACTACTGAGTCTTTGAATCTACTCTGGTTCTAAAATGGTATCATTTATGTTTTTTGAGAATACTGACAGTTTCCACCTGGTGCCCAAAAAAGTAAGTGGTCACAAACCATACCAGTCTTGGCCTCCTTATACTGGATGCCTGTGGTGTTAAGATTAGACTTTAAGATTTTATCAATCACTTTTAAAGCGTTACATGGTTTAGTCCTTGACTATTTAGTCAAATTCTGCTGCCTTACACATGGAGCTCTTTGGTCAGCATTCAAGATTCTCCACTCAGTCCACTCCAGCTGGCTGAATGCCAAATGTTTCAAAATACAACCTACAGAATACATTATCTGATATATTAGAAAGGCCTAGTCTTTATCCAGTTTTAAATCAATTTTTTCACATCAGGACCAACCTAGACTAGATTTGGTATTGACCAGCATTGGTACATTACTATGCCATTTTGCAATCCAGGTATGAACAGTTTTATACACTTTGAAGGCAAAAAAACAATGTGTATTGGCACTTCAGTGCATCAACCATGATTGGAATATTTGTTTAATGTTTTATCATCTAGAACATCAATATTTATGGGCATTTCATCCAGAAAATAAACAGATAGATAGATAGATAAATAGATAGATAGACAGATAGAAAGAAAGAAATTAATTAATCCAAAAAGTAAATAATCAGATTCATAAATCAGATTGATTCAGGGCTTGGTTAATATATGTATTGATGTTCCTCAGTACAGGAAGTCAATGATTAATGTTTCTGCTGTCACTGTTGATCTATTAGTACCAATGTTTCAATGTACTTCATCAACATTTTGAATGAAGCTTAGTTTTTTCCTTTTCTTACCTGTTACTTGGGCTGAGATTTGGTGACATTTTTGTGCAGAAGTTAATGAAAACTTCCTGCTTAAAAAATGTAGCTGCCAAATTCACAGTCAATTGGTCACTTGCTACAGGTGCCATATTGCAATTTGTGGGGGGATTTTGTTGTACGTATAATTAAACTAAGAATCACCCATGATTCCAATAAAGAGCAGCGTTCAGCTAACAGCCCCAAGCTAAGTAAGTAAGAGGTCAGGCGGAATGAAAAGCAGCAGGACAGGGATGGGAAAACACTGCCATAAATTAGGGGGCCAAGGAGGGTTTGCTCTAATGGAGGCTTTACACCTATTTCAAACTCACTGGTAATTATTTGACAGATATTTTCATGTGACTGCTTTAAACAATAAGAGGAAATGTGTGAACATTCAATGAAAATCATGAGTTGATTTCAAAACCACGTTTAATCCTTTCTAATGCTTAGTGTCTTCACAATTTCGGCAAAAGCATCATGTGATGTAAAACAGAACCTTTCTTCCTTTACATATTCCACACACTGTCATGTATACATAACATTTAACACTGATATCATACATCATACCTGCAAGTAAGTTAGTAAGTAAGTCAAAATAACTTAAAAATGGACCAGTCACTATTTCTTGATTCATGCGACAAAAGTCAGTCTTTGCAATTAACATAATTTTGTGCTTTCCATTTTTGTTATGATGTTACTTTTCAGCCATCATAAGCAAATATCTGTAATGATTTCACGAATACCAGTAAAGAAACTGAGAATCACGGGTGATGCCGCACGCAACACTACACGGGGAAAGGCAAATTGGCAAAAAGGAAGGCAAAAAGGAATACATGGGGACTGGATTTTGTGTACAGTGAGTCTGTATGCTTGAACAGCTGCATCTTTTCTATGTTGTACCAAATATTGCTCACTTTCTCCCCTGATCCAGGCAGCAAGAAATGCACATTTTTCATGTTTGAGACATAAATCTGTCACTGCTCAAAAGGCTATAACTACATTTTCAACCAATGAAAAGCTGGTGAAATTCACAGCAACACACTCAACCTGACGCTCCACGTTGATGCCAGGGTCTTAGACTGTGCATTGCTGGTGGCCAGCTGGCCATGAAAAATGCGATCAAACATGTTCCTGTCACGGGTTAGGCGTGATTTACCGGAACGTCACCAGCTAGTTATCTACCTACCCCAGCTTGCTAGGGTTTAATACAGTCGTTTTGCCCGATTACACTAGCTGTGAACATGATTCCCTAGCTAAACAATCAATGCTTATGTTATAGTTGCCAGTCAGGTAACTACTAAACTCAGAGCGAAAAGTTGACAAGATATCTAACTTAGAAAGCTACGGAACGTAGCTTCCCAGCTAGCATCAGCAAGAAGGCAAACAACTTTGTCAATAGTTAAAGACTGATTTACTCTAAAAAAGAAGAAAAAAAGGAATAATAACGTGGACCAGCGTTACCTCCAGGATCAAAAGTAAGTTGCTTCTGTTCATCCATTGTCGTCTGAAGTAATACTGAAAAATAACGGCAGCCCCCCCGCGAATAACTCCTGACTTCGTGCTTCCCGGAGACTCTGCCGGAGTTTGTTTGCTATGGTTCCCCGCCCACTTTCATACATTCACTCGGGATCAACCTACCAGCGTCAAGCCACTAAGAACAACGAGTACTTCCGAGTCACGACTTTTAGCGAAATATGTCAAAATAAAAGTTTCCATCTGCACGAGACCGGCGTCCCAGGAGTATTTCCACAGTGCGACTGTTCGCGAGGTACGTCAAAATAAAAGCACTCATTTGCTTCTGACAAACATGATAGTAAACGCTTCAAATGTCATATGTATCTTCTACAATATACAGGGACTGTTTAGAATATTTCTATTTCTATTGGGAAACAGGCACTACTCAAGGCATATGGCACACACATATTGGGCTGTAAAGGAAGAATCAAATCAAAACAAAACAAAAGTGGGGGGGGGGGGGGGGGGTGTAAATGTACTTATGAAGACCCCCTCTAGCCAAAACAAGTGAGTCTGAAGTAACAGCTTTGTCTTACACAGTGTTACTGGGTGTCTACTGTAGCCCAAATGGCGGCATAGGTGTCATTGTGCACATGGTTTGGCACACACATACCAGCCTGCAGGAGGAATCCCACTCCGGCATGACATGACTACGCAATCTGGATGTGATGCCACTGGAAGGGAGACTAAGGTTACAGTAAATAATAAAATAATAAAATAAAAGTAAATAATAAAATAAAAGTGTATGTGATTCTATTAAATTACAATATAATATCTAAGCCATGTCTCAAACCCTGTTATATTTATATATAGGAGCACAAAGAATATAGTAGGACAGTTGTTGAATGCAATAAGGCACACAGAAATGGATTTACTTAACAACAATAGATTACATTATTTTACACTGGCATATAATGTCAGTTATGCATTACATTGGCATGCAATGTAATAATGTAATGTAATGTAATGTATTACCAGCACAGATGAATAGTGACAGATCTGTAGTCTCTAGGGAATGATGACAGGCTTTAATAGTGAATTGATCCCTTTAATTAGAATTGACTTCCCTCTTAGAGACTTCAAGTCTTTAAGATCACGTGACATGAATTTAACTGATACCTGTATCAAAGATTGCAAAAGTGGCATCTTAAGACACTTACACACTAATCGTAATACCAACCTACTAGACAGAATATATGTAACTATTTTACCCGCACAAATTTCTTCTACTGAATTTCAAGGAAATCTCCAGCATTGGTGACAGTTTGACAATTGTTCCTAAACATTGACAATATAACCAAAACAGTATCAGATATTTTCAGTAAAAAACTACTTACTTACCATAAGGTATGATTGTAGCACACTACACTTAAAACTAAACATACTAGTTATGTGTCCACTTTAATTGATCTATTTTGTACTTTGTTGCATGTGTATCAGAATGATGTGCTTGCTTCAGTTACTGTGTAGTCATTAAATAAGCTATGGTTCTGTCATCCAGAGTCAGGATCAGGGTTTCCACCTGTTCATTATTAATAATTATTAATAAATATTCATTTTAAAATATTAATTTTTACTTACTCACTTTGCAAATTGATTGCAGAAGTGCATTCTGCTTTGTCAGTTGATGCCCCTGGCTTCTTCAAGAACTCTAGTGCTTTCACACAAGCACTGAAAAACAAAGTAATGGTCTTCAAATTGCAGACACAAAAAGTAAAATTCATTGCAACCTTAAAGTAAATTAAAGCTAGTGTTAAATGGAGATGTGTCTACTTTAAAAAAAAACTATGAAATATTCATAAATTATATCAATAGCTAGCTACATTGCGACTGCAACATGAGATACAAAACACTGTTAGTGAACTAGGGTTACTGATAATGATTTAGTTGGCTAACCTGTTAATTACTAAATTAACTAAAATATCATAAATCCACTTTATTATCTAACCACAGTAAAATCAGGAAGCTTATTCAACAGAATTTACCAAACACAATAAAGTCTGCTGGTGTGGGTGTGTCACCTCTTCAAACAATTGGATGTCGACTGTGTCAAGAATTCAAGAATTCACTTTGATCATTATGATGAAATTCTGTAATGACACTTCTTGTACATATTCTCTCAGTTTGTACAGTACATGTATCCTTGTTCTTGCTTGCGTGTCAACTTTTTGTATTAGTTTTTTTTTTTTGCTTGTGTGTCACCCTTGTGTAGGCCTGTTTTTGTTTACAGAATTTGCTAAATTATAGAGTTGCTTTACAAAATTGAAGACACACGAGACTTCCTCTTCTAGTCACTCCAGATGCAGTAGTCAGCCAATTCCCTATCCCTATCCCTATTCCCATCAGCAGAGTTTGAGCAACCAAGAAATATCATAGCCTGACAGAAGCATGGCTATAAACTGTGGCTGGTAAATTCTTCAAACCTCCACCCCCAGCATTTCCTGAGACAGTGACTCTGAATGATAACATTACAAACTTAAAAATGCTAGTTAAAGGTAAATAGAAATTATTTAAAAAAATTATTTATGCTAGCATAAATAACATCCATCTCTGGCAATTGGAAGTCCTTAAAAATAATTATTTCAATGCACAGAGACTTAAAATTGAGTGGGTCTGTAATTTTCCATAGTCCCACTGCAACTTTCATAGATGGCAAAAACCAGCACGCTCATGTCCTTAAATCACTGACTGGCTGTCTGGTGTGCATCCAACAATGCAGGCTATACAGATAATTGGAACAAGGCCTCCCTGGGAGAGGCCTGGCCTGGGGAGAGACAGACTCCACCTGAGCTGGAGAGGTTCTCATATCCTATTCAAAAAAGCCTAGTGGTCTCTCTGGCCATTGTTTCCCCTTTTCCCCTTTATGCAACCCTATTTTTGGAATCAGCAGTTGTACACAAGGCTGGTCCCACTGCGACAGCTTCTGCACTCATGCTGGAGCAAAGAAGCCAGTGGATGTTTTTTCCACACAAGTCACACAGTCCACTGTAATGGAGTGGGTGCTCATTGGAGGTAGGCATTAAAAACCATGACATAGGTGGAGTATTTATTTATTTTTAATCCAGAACAAATAACAGGTGATAATGTCTTCAATATTTTGCTCCCATTGAACAAAATGAACCAGAGAGACTGATGTTTCAACTTTCCATTGCCCTTGTACTGACTGTTTGTTGAGAATAACACTGTTAAGATAATCTAATTACAGAGATCACGTCTTCAACATGGCTTTGCTACAACTGTATTTAAACAACAAATCGGTTTCACAGTTGGACAACTGGAATGGATTTCTGCTGAAGAAACTACCAGTAAGCACATACTAGCCAACCAAGCACTGTTGCTAATGCATGTCTGATACTGCCAAGTAACTGCACTTTTGCTAAGGGAGAATGGCCTAAACATGTAATTGTTTTTCCAGTGCTGCAAGAGCCTTGGCTAACATGATCCTCAGTCCTCTCAGATAGGGGCACAATAGATGGAACTGCTTTTCATTTAGTTCTGATCATCTAGATTATTAGAGTATTCTGAATGTTAGGTTGGAAAGCACATATTTATTGTTATGCGGCGAGCAACATATGATTTATATAAAGTGACCAGCGGAAGTTCTGATGAAGACAAGGACCACTGTACAGTTAAACTGTTGAACACTATAATTAAATAAAATGAAAAATAAAAACACGTACAAGTTGATAACATTTATTTCACATAAGTAGAACAAAGAGTTACAAAACAGCTTATTCATTATATGGTCGTACACAAAAGCACAATATACAATTTTAATTTAACTGGGGCTCATTTTCTGTTCTAGTGATGCAAATGAAAGTAACAAAGTTAAAGGTAGACGCCACAGATCAACTCATCACATGGAGCTCAAGAATTGCCCATAACATTCATTTACATGAGTACCCTAAAGTGTGAAACACAAGACAACTGGGGGATTTGGGGTATCAGCTGCAGCATTTCCTTGCTGTATATAAACTATTAAATAATATGATTCAGGCCTATATATTCACACTGGGTCTGCTTATAAAAATACTACTTTTCATTCAACCAAAATGACCAAACAAGAAGAAATGAAATGACATGCCTTTTTCTTTAAATTCCAAAATATTGATTCATTATCCAATGCCGAGCTCAAATTCTCAATTTGATTAAATTGTTTTCAAACACACATTTTTACATTTTCCTTGCATGTGTCCTGTCTGTGAACTTAACATGAACTTAACAAAATGGCAGCCATTTTTGTTTCCTGTCCTGTGGCTTTGAAAACAGTATTGCAAAAAAAAAAAATGAGGCCACAGGTAATAAATGCAGTAACTTTCCCTGATTTTGCCTGGTCCTGTACAATCACAGGAAGTGACCGTGATGGTTTTCAGGAATCCTCATTCCGGAGCTCTTGATGACCCATCACAACTGAGCATACAGATAAATGTTAATCTCTTCTTTCCTTTGTAGCTTCTCTCTGTACTCTGTTGACTCATCACTGTTACACTGCCATAACCACCCTAACTAAATAACAGCCTTAACTACGCTTCCCACAATACCACATTACACCAAACCAACTTTGCTTACAAGCCAGAACTAGTCTCACAGTTCTTCAGCTAAAAACAGACCAACTGTATAATCAACTACTCACCTCACCATGACAACCTCTGCACCCATATAAGCACCCTGAGGCGAGATGAATGCAATTCTCCAATGCATTGCATCTTTTGCATTGCACATAACAGTACACTGCAGTGGAATGTGTGCTCACTGGAGTGCAGGCACTACTCCACTGACATCACCTCAGCAGCTCATGGAGACCTGATGGGTTGCAGAGTTCCTGACAGTGGTGAGACAAGGGGACCCTGGGCCAACCAACCCATCCCAATCCCCAGTGGAAAAAAGCCAATTTCTTCCACCACTGTGGGCTCTCGGTCACTGCCCGCTCAATACACAGCCGGGATTGAACATATGCTGTAGAGCTGAGCATGCACTGAAGGAGAGCACTTAACCACAGACCTTCTCAGGATCCCAGAAATGTCACGACCTTTACCTTGTTAATTTGCGCAAACATAATTTATAGATATTGAAAATGCATGTCTTGTGTCATGAAACGGTGCTTACTTCATCTGGATTCAAAATGAATTCAACAGGAAAGCATACATTTGCAGCAAACGAAGCACAAACACTTACAGTATTTTGCAATCTTTAGCATCAATTCAAAGTTTTTTAGTCACAACTGCAACAGCATTTTCACTTAAATGAAACAACACTGAATGACAAGGACGTCTTTCAGGAAATGTAGTTCTGTCAAAGTCTTGTATAAAAAAGACTATTACCAACACATTTAAATTGATATTCATGTTCAATTCATAAATTCAAGAAAATTCTGATAAACATTCATTTTTAATCTATTTTTAATGTAATTTCATGTTCTGTTCCCCATTCCAGGACTAGGCACTTGCATGGATGACTTATACTAGAAAATTGTTATTTTTATTGACTGTGCTGTTGTTACTATTGAAAATGAATGAGAAGAGTAACTTTAGTTTATTTGCTGGAGCCCAAAAAATCTTCTCCTGGGTTATGGTTGGATAGGGGTAATAGAATTCTACCAGCAGTTAAAATCTCCTAAAGCAGGTGGTGTGAAAAAGTGGGTCTAAACAGAATGAAACATCAGGCCTGGTTTTAACTGAGTTATATGATTTAACATTTTCTTAATGTCCATTAATGATGTCAATCAACAGTTAAATTGTGCAAAACTTCACTCTGAATTGAACATGTTTTTATATTATTAATGGTCTGGTCAAATGCATGAGAGATTCTAGCTAACGTAACAACTCAAGCCCTTTCCAGCATTGTGATTTGGATTTATAAAAGCATATTTGTCTCTGGTGGTATTTGGAAAAAGGGAGCTAAAAACTCCAGATCGTAACTGGAGAATGATTTTCTTGGAAACATTAACATGAAATTTGGTCACAAACACCAAACCCTCAATGAATACACAATGTGCACTGTAACAATATGAACAATATTGTGTGCATGTGTGATACATATCCCTGTGCGATTACCACCACACAAGCTGCTTCTCTGGCCAGTCGCTGACTATAGACCACAACAGACCCCACTGGCTTCACTACATAGTTGTACTAAAAAACAATAAAATCTGGTATTTTTCCTGTAAGAAAGCCATCCAACTAGCTGTCTAACAACACCATGTCAGATTCAAAACCGCATCCAAGTAAGGCCTGGTCTGTTAAGGAGACAGTCCAGGCCACAGAGGTGCAGGGGGCTGGCATGAGGGTCTGGAAGGCACCAAGGATGACCTGATCAGTGGCACAGCGACCTGTGACTGCTACAGCGGGCCACAGCAGGAACTCACACCAGAAGAAGGAGAGGCTCTGGCTCAATTCTACAAATACTGCTCACAGCACAAGTTCCCCCCCACCAACCCTTCCGGCCTATTCCACCACCCTCCAGAAGAGGAGCGAGAGCACACATTGGAAATTACAGGGTAACTGTGTCATAATAGATGTCACAATGAAATCAACAATGCATCTGCATGTGACCACAAACAAAAACAATGAATGGTCAAGACTGAGCAGAATGCCAATTTTGTACTTATTCTTCAGTGCTGGCAAATCAAAAATATATATTTTTTATGCCTGACAATGACTGGTTTTCAATAAACCAATGGATGGTGCTTATTACCAAAAATGGAGGCCTAGGTACCTTCTGTCTTAGTTTAATCATCAGCTTAGCATGACCCACATTCAGGTGGCCAAAAAGAAAATATGAAGGAGCTGATACTTGAGGAGGTTGTTTATAGTAGAGGCACTGCAACAGAATTTGTAAGGCAGTGCCAACTTAAAAAAAATAGAGAATGCTGGTTTTATGATAGTTTATACAAATGTACTCAACAGATGAAATGACTGGCTTTTTGCTGACATGCCAGTTTTGTTGATATGTCTTCTATGATGCAAAAGTGGCCTCTTTCACACTATGCAAATAAGGGGAAAATTTAGTAAGCTTAATATTACTGTGTGGTGTACATCTTACAGAGGTTTGGGGTACTAAACTCAATATATCAGTATTTTTACACAATAAAAATATACATAAAAACTATGATTTGATTTGTAGGTTTACATACAATATACAAGATAAATGTAAAATTTAACAAAATTGTTTATCATGCGTTTGTGTAGAGAACTCATCTGAAAATTCTAGTGAGTCATAACTATATTTAGTTTGAATGTTCTGATGACTACGGCATATTTCTAATAATTATAGTACAGTATACGGGATAGTATACTCATCATTTTCTGAGAGAAAGTTCATTTAGTCATGAAATTTCTAAAATCCTCAATGACATTTCTTGACTGTGCTTGTGTGCTTTGTGGACAGGAGTCAAAGGAAGCACATCCTTAGTATAACTGAAGTGACACATCCTAAAACTTCAATCAATTCAGTTAACTAATTCAATCAAACATCCCTACACAGGTGATAGTCATATGGGGTGGATGACAGCCATCACCATGTGGGTTGCTGCCCAGTCTGTGCACTTGTCAGTAATTTCTCTCATAATCAATAAGATTTCACTAAATAGGAAAACAGTACTCTTAGATGTAATTTAAAATGGATAAGAGGAGAAAATTACTGCTGACATAGGTGCACAGACTTTGAATGCAGCTTGGTTGTTAAATATGCCCTGAACATTGAAACCAACATTTTTCATATTGACAGGCAAATTAAAACATGCAAACTGTGCCATCAGTAAGTTGTCTTTAAATTACCTTGAGTTGTGCTCTCCAACAGACACTTAAAATCCAGTGAAGTAGTTCAACAGTGATGTGGCCACAACCCCCCCTTTAGGGTTGAGCTACAATGACATCCTCTGATCATGTAACCCTTACCTGGGGTTGACATGCCCTGCTTACATGTTGGATAAAGCCTTGACTTTAAGCAGAACATGCAGTCCTATGCTTTTTCAAATTATTGTTTCAACTAATTAACATCTTGTTGATACTTCAAAAGCACTGTTTTTAAAATAACAAGATTGACATCCAGACTGTGAGATTGCCAAACGAGAGTCACTTAGTCCTCTAGGCACAACAACATTTACTTTCAGTCATTCTCAGTGAATGTCAATCAACACTTAAAAGTGTTTCTTCCTAATTTTTACATGAATAAAATTAACTGCCACCAATCACAAAAATTTCTCAGGCGTCACACTAAATCCCTTGTCCATGGGGAGGGACGGCAAACTTCTGTTCATCTACAGAAGGTCTTCCATGAGTGAGGATGAGGAAGAGCTGAAGAACAGAGGTAAGCAAAGTTGCCCGAACAAAATCTTCTGTCTCCAAGATGTTTGCGTGTCTCACATCCATGTGGCAGTCTCCATTGGCATGTTGATTATCAGTCCTCAAGCCGCTCATTTATCCAACTTATTCTTCTCATTTGAGAACAGATAGCAGCAGCCTTGCGGCAAGCCTTCTTTTCAACTATATTTTTTCATTACTTTTCCTTTGCTATATATAAAAATAAAACTGTTTCAGTAATGCCCAAACAAACTGCTAGCTTTTGTCAACTAAGCAATCTTGATTCTTTCGCAGCAATCCAGCAGGAGTCACAATGGTGAAATGACAAGCGGACGATTCTCCAGAAAAATATCTCTGGAGTTTAAAAAAAAAAAAAAAAAAAAAAAAACCCAAAACAAGAACCAAGATCAAAATTCTATGGATTTTATGCTTTAGGCCAATTTGCTGTGTGTCTCCATGAAGGTTACCCTTTTCCTTATCCACTGATCATGCTACAGAGATTTGTCAGGTTCACAGTTTCTGGGTATCTGAAGTCCAGTGAAGTGATTAGACCCATGAACAGCAGGCACAGGAAACAGGTGCACTGTGGGTCATTTCAGCACTGATTATTGGCAGTGGTGGTGCTTCCCTTTAAGGTTACCCAAACAGGGTATTGCACATGGAGTGTGCTAATCTGGGCATCTGGAAGAAACAAGGATAAAGACTTACTTTATTATAAACCACTTAACTTACCATCTACAATTATCTGAGGAAGATTACTGGTAAAATTCCACTCTAGTTTGTTTACATCCTTGAACTATTCCTCTAGGGCAAGGAAGAGCAGCTCCAGTTCCTTAGAATTTTCCCTTTGGAGATTATGAGCATCTAAGAAGTTAAACTGAATGTAAAACTAGGATCCACTCATGAATTAACTTTCAATTTCAATCCTCATCAATTTTCCCCTAATCAAATGTTAAGTGGCTGTCGGTTATAGTATGTGTCACTATGTTTTCATGAGAACATCATTAAATTACATCAGTAGAACCCTAGTTTGGATTTGTCTGATTGCGTCACTTGCATTCATCTTGAAAGGCTTAAACAACTACCTACCCTTTAGGATTTTAGTAGTCAAAACTAATATCTGATGGCCATTCCTCTAACAAGTATATTTCAGAAGTGTTTCATTTCACTCACCTTACTTCATCTTCACCATTGAGGTCAGTTCTTGTTTAGTTACCTCATCCCGTCTCCTTTGTCTCACCCTACAATTGCAGAGAGAAAATCATATTCATTTAAAATCATTTGTTTTGTGCAGTTTTGTGCAACTAGTGTAACCAAACTGAATGCACCAACACATTATTAATAAAAAAAAAATCACTTCTGACCAGACAGTGTGGTATTATGAAACTGCCAGATGGCAGCTGCTTGCAACTACTCCTAGGTGGAATTCCAATATCATCACAGTACATCAAGATTAGTGGCAAATCTGTGCCAAGAAGGCAATCAGCAATTATAAGTTAAAAGAAGTCAATTCATCAAAAACACATACAAAAATTGCAGGACCTTTTTCATTAAATTGTAGCAGGGGTATATGGGTAAGGGGTGATTTTAATTTCCCCCCTATCAAGTACTTGTCCAGACGAGAACAATTTCAGCAGGAATTTTGCATGTTCCAAATATTTTGTTTTATGATGCAGTATATTCTCCCCCCCCTACAGGCCTTGTATTCTTGTGTTTCTATGTAGTAGCCCTGATTGAATTCGCAGCACACATGTAGTCACAAGGGTGAAGTGATCACAACAGCATGTGTCCCACAGCGACAACACCCATGGCGAAATGGCGGGGGGAGACTAACACACACCTCTCTGAGAAACATGCTGTTTAACACCACTACCTGGACCAACCAGTAGGGCTCTGATGACATGGCTGGGAAAAAACCTGAGCTGTAGTTTCATTTTTTCTTTATTTTGTCAGCATTTGCTTTCCTGTTTCAGTCAATGCAAGGGTACAGTTCAGTCTATTTTTTAGCTGTTGTTAGCTACATAATCACCTTTAAAGTCTGGGTGCGTGAATGCTCCCTTTTATTTACATATATACTAATATTGTTTAATAATCGTCAGTGCCTACATTTTTATAGTGGTGTACAGGTGTGAAAGCAGCCCACTGAGGACAGAGACTCACCAGAGGAGAATGATAAAGGCAGACATGATGATCCCAGCAAACAGGCCAAGTGAAATCGACACTCCGAGACTTCTGTAGTCTAGTAAGTGACAGAGAAACAAAACCAATGTAAAAGGAGTACTACGGGAAGAGGTAAACATTGATTTATAATAAGTGCTTCTGTGAAAGGTATACTCAAGTTCACCTTTCTACAGCTTGGCTTCACATGGTGCCACATTTCCCCTGGTATGTTATTCAGACCTAGCGCCACCTTCAGGTGTAGTGGTTTATTTTGATTGACACTATATTGAGTAGTGGAAATGTAGTCAGAATCAAACTCCAGGAGTGGATTATGGAACCAGTACCATGTTTCCATACAAACTGTTCAGTGTTTGGTAATTTTAACATTAGCCCCACCTTGCAATTCAGATGAGCTCTCTTGCACTATTCTGGACCTCCCTCTCCTTCCTCTCTCACTTTCTCACACACGCCACTAGGTACTGCTTTCATGCTTGAAACACATGGTTTGCTACCCAGACAATGCTGCTGCAGATATTGTTAAGATTCTCGCCCTGTACATTTTTAACGCATTCCCCCTTATGCAATCCAACTAGACAACGTGAACTAGACATTAGGCTCATCCCACCATGCCAGCTTCAGCACTGAAGCTGAAGCTGTGGAGAGAAACAAATGCAATTCTCTAAGACACTCAGACTTGTGTTATTATTTTTCTGAACTACTAAGTCACACAATACACCACAGTGAAGTGGGTGCCAGTAGGAGGAGTAATAATGACATCAACTGAACAACTGAGAGCGGTCTGATGAGAAATCCTAGCCAACCTATCCACCCCTATTCCTAGCGAAACACAACCAATGGCTATCCACCCCTATTCTTAGCAAAACACAACCAATGGTTATCCACCCCTATTCTTAGCGAAACACAACCAATGGCTTGCGGTCATTATCGGCAGATGACACACACCTTTTGTTGCACCCTGCCCAAGGCTCAGTCTGCACTCAAGATGAGCACCAGTACATAAGCTTGATACATCGATGCCGAGTTAAAGCTGTGTAGGAAAGTGGCTCCAAACTGCCCACTTTCCCAAAAGACCACACCAAATAATTGTGCTAGGGCTGCAAGAAACTTTGACTGCCCAGATTGCAAGAGGACCAACAAGGCTATATAATCAGTAGAAGTATTTGAAACGTGAAGAAGGCTTCATAGCTCAATGGTGTTTTGGCTGTACAATCAGTAAATGTCAACTGCATATTTTTTCACCCTAAATACTCAAACACTAAATATTAACAGCTGTATAATCAAACATAATTACATAATGATCCTTTTTCATCTGTATGACTACCTTAAATAACTTAAGAAAAATTAATTTTTATAACATATAATGTTTACAATTCCATGCCTACAATTCTGAATGTATTGTAAATTGGTGATAATGTAATGCGAAAATCCATCCGCTTACAGCAATGATTTGTATTTAACAAAAATGTTAGATTCTTTCTCAAAGCTTTTAAAAGAAAATGGAATAAAGAATGATACCTGTATCAACTGTGCTGTAGGCTTGTGCAAGATGATGGTCAGCTCCTTCTCCTACAGCTGGAAATGCAAGAGGGTATTTGTTAAAGCAGAGGGAACTCAACCTAACAGAACACAAACGCAAAACCGATTACCCAGTGCCATAGGGATGAAGGCAGATGATGACAGCAAGGGTGATGGAGCAGCAAGGGGCAACAATTCAGGTGCTCTTAGCAGGTAAGAAGACCGGGCACTTGTTCCAATGTGGCAAGATAGGGAGGTCCTTGAATCTACCAACAAGTCACTCAAACCACTGATGGCATTTGGAGATGAACTTAACATCAGTGTCTCTTACCTGAAACCTGTCATCCACGTGTTCAACACTAGTGGACACAGACACTCACATAGTCCATCAAGGTGAAAATCTTGGATTACATGAGTGACAAATACCAAGGTGTGGACACACAGGAATTGCTTCACATGACATCTTTCCTGGATCTCAGATTTAAGCCCAAGTACATCAGTGATGATAATATCTCAAAAAACAGAGTGCCAGAGTGACATCAGAATTTGAGACAACAAGGGGCATTGTGGTGATATAGAACTGCATTAATATTTATCACCAAAAAATGTCAGTTTCATTCATTATTTTTACCATCTTCATTTTTATCATTTCCATGTTAATTCCACTGTATTTTTTGTGAATTACCCACAATGATTTTATGATTACACTAAAGCCAGGGATTACGCTAAAGCCATGTACCTGTAAGATTTCCTCTACTTTCCTCTGCTCTAGGATTAATGCCCCTCCTGTGAGCACAAAAAGAATCCCAAGATGTACGTGCACCCCCAAGAAGCTACATCAAGCCCAGCAATGACAGCACATCAACATCCGATCATTTTGTGACAGGAGAGTAAGTCACAGCCATTAAGCTGAACGGCTACTTGCTTTCTCTAAAGATCGACAGCAAGGAAGATCATATTGCCTGGCAGAAATCACACATGGTGACCTTCACTGTCAATGCAAAATGGCACAGAAATATCTGTGCATACCTGCAAAAAGTTCACCATTCGAGACAGTATTTGGCTCAGGGGCGATACTGTCTCCACTCATCATAAATGTCTAGATTTTAAATTATTTTAGTTCATTTTTACTTTACAAACACCACCAACTTTCCAGCTCTACTGGTTTCACACATTGATACTTTTTCTTTTAGTTAACATGGGCACCAGCACCAACTAGACAGAACAATGATCAGCAGATTTAAGTATAATATGGTATATGGTTTACACTTGTTTATAAGGCAATGGAATTTATAAAAACGGGACAGCTTTAAAACTGGAAATGAACACTTTTTGATCATTGTGATGACCAATAATTCAGTAAAATAATGTTGGAAATCATTTGTTTCATTATTATTGCATTTATTCTTTATTATAGCAGATTATCATCCATAGACCTCTATATTTTGAATAAAACATAAAACATAAACAAGTGCTCACTGAAGTGCTTGGTTTATCACCAGTCATGTTGCTATTGGAAAGATAATAAAAACAGAACTATGATACTTTGTCAGTATCGTGCAGCACTAGCATAAAGCTCCTAGTCACTTCATACAATGGCGAGAGCTGATTTACTTTCACTTTAGGTTTATTTTTAATGTCTTGTGCCTTCTTTTCTTTTTTAAATTATGAAAAGCCCATATAAATTTTCCAACCACATAAAATGTGGCAGAGGATTACTTTTGTGGCAAGAACACTTTTGTGGAACATTCTTTTCGAGTTTGTTAATTACTGGAAAGTAATAAACCAAAACCCCATACCAGACCCCAGTGTCCTTGTTGGTGCCAAAGCCTCTTTCACATTTGGCTTAACTAACAGAACAAGTTTTTTTCTTTTTAACAATAGGTTTTATTTGATATTTTCTATATATTTTTTCCACTGTTAGTATAGTCAGTCACATATGGCTTCTGCATCAGGTGTATAAGCTACACTATATTATCCAGAAGCACTTGGTTTGTAATGCATTGATGGTCATTTGGTATATATTGGAAAGCTTGTTTTAAACCTTGGAATCTCACCTATTTCACAGAAAAGTTGACTGACATGTAGAACGGTCCCATCACTGCCATGAAAACTGAAACCTTGGGGTTCCACCCAAAGCAAAGATTGATTGCTGCTATTGTAATCTCAGAAGGTAAACATTGAAAAAGGTCAAATATGTTTTCCATGACCAACAAAATACCCATATAATCTGAAAGCTTGCCAATTCTAGTCTTTAACGCAATGTGCAGTGGTCAAGCATAATAAAAAAAGAGGAGTTGCCAGCAGAATTGTGGTATTTCAACAGCTGAAAGACCTGGTTAAGAGTGGTACAAGAGCAGTTTAACAAGTCCAAACAAGTTGGAGGAGAGATGAATATTCAACCATGTACTGGCCACTGAGGACAGAGCATTTTTCGTAGTGTAATGACTAGAGAAAGAGAAAAACAGCAGCACACACATGACAACGAACTAACTGTACAATGTCTTGTCTCAGTAAAAGGAATGAATCTATGGTTATAGTACATTCTTTAGTTTCACCTATTAAATGACCCCCACACTGGTATGCATACAAATGTAGGCGTATGTATGTGTGGTCTGTAAGGTAAAAGTAATACATATTAGGAATGCACTCAAACAAGTTATTCTGATAGGAATTGTGAAATATTAGTATTCCCCAAAAATGAACAGCAGCATTTGTGTTCATCTGACCTCTCCAACTGAAGACCATGGCTCTATATTAACATCCAATAGCTTCCAGAGTGTCAACGCACAGTCACCATTTGAGTGTCTGAGTTGGGATATACTGCTGTAACACCTGCCATTTGCTTATCCAGAAGTGCCTGAAGCTTCCACTGGTTTTGCTCCTTCCAGGTTTCTCTACGGTCACAGTCAGATGGATGTGGTCAAGGAAGAGTGGGAGGAGAAGACATCCGCTGAAGCCCAGAACATCACCTCATATGTGCAACAGATGCGGGAAACATGCAGCCAGTACGCTGTCATGATGAGGCGGAGCACGGCAGGGGCACGGAAATCTCAAGACCCTGCCTGACAGACAGAGCAAGCTTTGAGAGTCTCAGCCTGGCCAGAAAGTTTTCCTTTTCCTACCCTTATCAGAGCATAATCTCCTAGCAAAATGACAGGGCCCATACAAGGTTGTTGGTAGGACTGACCCTGTCGCTAATGAGATCTGCATGCCAGAGAGAAAGACCTCGGTCCAGACATTCCATGCTAATCTCCTGAAAGCGTGGTGGGAGCAGGAGTGCTGTGGATGATGAGGTGCGATGGGAGGAGTGTTTTCTACAGGAAGCTGAGGAGCAGTTGCCCATCTTGACACAACTGATGCTGGCACAGTCCTCCATGCTGCTGCACATCCTGTTTCTCTACCCGGCCTGTTCTTGGACCGTACAACAGTCAACAATGTGCTCTTCCTATTACAAAACCAATGCCTCTGAAAAGGGACCGAGGACATTTTCTGAGGGCGTGTGGGGTCATGGGAATGCCTTTGGTTTGCTTTCAGCTGCAAGATCCAACCCAGACACCAGCAGTACTCTGCAGTGAAGAAGGAGTGCCTTCACATTGAACGGGAATTCGATTCGACAAAGCATTCCCTGTTCAGGTGCATTTTCAAACAGGACACTGACCTCAAGGCCTTGAAATGGCTATCCTAAATGAAGGGCAGTAACCACTGCATTACTAATTTGTACATCAGTCCTTGAAGCCTCTTCAGCTTCCACATCTGTCACAGAGTTGGGAGTCTCTAATATGGTAGCAGACTACCTGAGATTCCAGAAGGTAGGTGGGGTAATCTGATGGTACAGACACATGGCTCAGTGACTACAGTGAGCCCTTTTACACAGGCCTAGGAACCCAGGTTTGTCATAGGTTTTCCTGAGTTTGGCTTTTGCATAATGGGTCTTCCTGGATTATCAGCTCTGACTTTGAAGATCGGTTCATTGTAAAAAGGGATTGTGGGATTCATTATATGCATGAACACTCCTCATTCTGGTACCAAGAACCGACTAATGCTGGCTGCCCCCTGTGCACACAATTCATGTCATGACAGACATCAGAAAAGTTCTCCTCCTGTGCAGATATTGCCTCTGACTCAGATTCCTCTCTCGGAATCTCTGTCATGATTCAAATCAATTTAGCAAACTGACACTCAAACTGGAGGTTGCATTTAGAATTAGAATTTTAAAAATTGTGCCTGAACTCTTTCATTTTCCACACTCATACAAGTGCACATTTTATGATGTAGAACTGTGTTTCAAAAATATCAAAACACTGTCTCTGTTTCCGAGTCCCGTATGTCACTACAGCACGGTATCCATAAGGCAACTGTTGTAATAAGTCAATGTTCCATATGTCCTATGAGTGAGAAAAAATGAATCTATTAGGCTAGCTTGCTATTTGAGAACTGTCTGCTCAACTGGGTAATCCTGTCGACAAAGAAAGACAAAGGATGATGAGAAAAAAGGAGACACACACACAGACACACACAGACACACACATAGACACACCATATCCTCCCTAAGATGACCTAAATTGAACCCTGTCAACAACACCATCTCAAATGTCTTAAACATTTTGTTTATTTGTCAGTCAGCTGTGTAATTTGAGAGCCTAATTGAGCCTAATTTGGAGGGGCTGGGTGTACTTACCTCCAATATTATATTACATTATTGTCATGGAGCAGACTCTCTTATCCAGAGCGACTCACATAGGTTACATTTTTATCCATTTATACAGCTATTTATTGAGGCAATTCTGGATTAAGTACCTTGCCAAAGGGTACAGCAGCAGTGCCCCAGTGGGGACCTGATTCTGCAACCTTTCGGTTACGAGTCCTGCTCCATACCCCTATGCTACACTGCCGCTCCCAATGAAAACACAGAGCCACAGAGCTCAGCTGAGCTACAGCATATTTTCTGATTATTTGCATATTTTAACTATGCTCACCCTGGATCGGGGTAGCCTTCTGTAAAAAGGGGTTGGGATCGTAGCGGAGAAAAACAAAGGATGCAAATCCTAAATTTTGCAGGCGTACTTATTAGCGGGAGACAGGGTTGGGACTTATGGGAAGGGTATTGTGAGCCAGTGCATATGATGAACCTGATGATTATCCGTGAGGTTTGTGTTTTATGGACGTGTAATCATACACTAATAATATAGTGTCACTAACAATAGAATTTGCAATAGCCAGCTATTTGCCATGCCTATCAGTATACGTATGCTCGTTCCACAACTGAGTGTATTTCGGCAGTTGTGGAACAAGCATCTGCTGTTCTTCTAGATCAGGTTAGAATCACTCTTGAAAGTCAATTAGTGTAAACAACATTAGTCTAAGCTAAAACTCATGTTATCTTTTGCTTTGCAAGCAGCTTTTTACACCATTTTGTAAGCTCCATTTGTTTGTTTGTTGTGTGTTTATTGTTAGCTTCAGGAGTTAGTTGTATTGTTTTGATAATTAGTGGGGTGTGGAAGTTTTGGTCACAGCGCTACTTACTTAGAGGCTGATCGTGCAGCTCATTAGAAGAGTATGTTCCATAGCTGTATTATTAATTAGCTGGTGTGTTTAAGTAGCAGGGTAACATTACAGCAGCAGCCTCAGTCAGACGAAGACTCGGTTGGACAAAGACAAGGAAGTCTATCTGCGAGAGTCCTATCTGGAGGGAGAACTTCACAGAGAACACCAATGTGCTATGTGTATTCTAGTTCCTGTGACCATCTCCTGCAGAAGATGCAGTAGTTGTCATTGTCCTCCTCGGTCCTGCAGCATCAACAATTATGTCATTGACCCCCAACAACAACTTGCCTGTTGCTGGAGGCCTGTGGAACTGTCAATCTGCAACCCGTAAGGCTGACTTCATCACAGCGTATGCCTTCCTCTTCTCCCTCCATTCCTTCCTCACAGAGACATGGATCACCCTGGACAACACCGCAACCCCAGTAGCCTTCTCCACTGCGTACTCATTCTCCCACACTCCCACAACCCTCTGGGCTGCTCATATATCAGTCCTGGAAATTCTCTGTACTCCCCCTCTCTCATCTTTATCTTCACTTTTGAATTTCATGCTATTACTGTTGCTAACCCCTCTAGAATGTGTACTGTTGTTGTTCACAGACCACCTGGCCCCCTGGGAGACTTGAGGACCTCGACATTCTCCTCAGCTCTTTCCCAGATGATGGAACTCCTCTGATCTTACTGGCAGACTTCCACATTCACCTAGAGACCTCTCAAGCTTCTGGATTCCTCCCACTGCCCACTGCTCCACTCCTTTGACTTCACCCTAATGCAGTCCTCTCCGACACACAAGGCAGGCAAACAGTTGGATCTGGTCTTCCCAAGGGACTGCCTCAGATCTCAAAGTTATCCTCCTCTAGCTCTCTGACCACTACTTTGTCTCCTTTTCTCTACCTCCTCCTCCACAACCCACCCTGGTGTCTACCTCTGTCACCTCTTCCCCTAACATATGCAACCTTTCACCTTCAGCTTTTTCTTCCACAGTTCTCACTTCTCTCCCACCCCTTGATTCTTTCACTAAACTGTCTACTGATTCTGGTGCATTCACCCTTCTCTCCTCTCTGTCCTCTTCTCTTGGTTCTCTGCATTCTCTTACTTCCAGGGCTACGTGACCCTATTGCCGTATCCTTGGCTAACAGATTAACTCCACAAGCATAGGATAAAGCTTCGTGTTGCGGAACGGAAGTGGAGAAAATCCAGCTCCTCTGCTGATCTGAACTATCAAGCATTCATCTCTGCCTTCTCTACAAGCATCTGCTAAGACTTGCGTTTATGACTCCAAAATTCAAAACTAATTCATGCAGACTTTTCTACCTTCTCTTCCCTCCTTGGTCCTCCATCTCCCTCACTCCCCTCTGATCTGTAGATAATTTCAACCAAATAATTGTAAGCATTCGAAACTCCCTTCAGGGCCCACAGCCTTCATCTCTCACATCTTCCTCTTCTTCCTCCCTCCCACTTGCCACTCTTCCTCTCTCAAAATTCTCCCCATATTCAAATGTTGCTGATCTCCTTACATCACATCACAAAAGGATTCTGGACCCTTCTGCTGTGCAGAACTATTGACCGGTCTCTCTCCTTCCCTTTCTGTCTAAAACACTTGAATGAACAGTGGCTAACCAGCTATCCTCCTTTCTCTCCCTTCTCGACCCTTTTCAGCCTGGCTTCAGATCTGGTCATTCCACAGAGACTCCCCTATTTTCCACTACTGAGGCTCTTCAATCGGCCAGAGCTTCCTCCACTCCTCAGTCTTGATTTGCTTGGACCTTTCTGCAGCCTTTGACACAGTGGATCACAGTCTACTTCTGTCGACCCTGGCTACTCTGGGGATCACTGACACCGCTCTTCTTTGAGTTGAATCCTACCTCTCTGGACACACTTTCATGGTGTTCTGGAATGGTGAGTCATCTAGACCCCACAGCCTATGGGTGTCTACAGGTGTCCCTCAAGGCTCTGTACTCTGTACAAGCCTTGGTGTTATACTTGATAGCAAACTATCCTTCTACTCTCAGGTTGCAGTGGTGAGTCGGTGCAGATTCTTTTTGTACAACATCCAAAAGATCCACCCCTACCTCACTATGTATTCAACGCAGCTCCTAGTTGAGGCCCTGGACCTCTTACACCTGGACTACTGCGATACCCTCTTTGCTTGTCTTCCTGCCTGTGCAATCAAACCCCTACAACCAATCCAGTATGCAGGTGCACGACTTGTCTACAATCTCCCTAAACACAGTCAAGTTACTCCCCTCCTCACCTCACTTCATTGGCTTCCTGTTATTGCTCACATAAAGTTCAAAACCTTGGTGATGGCATACAGGACAGTAAATGTGAAAGGTCCCCCCTACCTACGATCAGGCTTCAAAACCTATGTTCTACCAAGTTCACTATGATCTGCAACCATGAGATAACTGCCTATCCCATCCCGATGGGGTTGCTCCTCTCAGACATGACCTCTGTCTGTACTGTTCCCTCAGCGGTGGAATGAACCCCATACGGAGGTCAGAGCAGAGAAATTGCAGGCCATCTTCAGACGCAGACTGAAGACCAGACATCTTCAGACCGCATATCAGTTCCACCTCAACCCCCACCCTCTAACACCTGCTACCTCTTGTATTTGGTGTTTATTTTACGTGTAGTATTGTGATGTATTTTGGATTCTGTGCTCTAGTGACTGATGTATCGTAGTGTACTTCTGTTGCCTGGTCAGATTGCACAAGTTAAGTTGTGATAGGGCTTTAATGGTGTTATGCTCACACCGACTGGTCTGGGAGTGTTAGCTTGGTCCGGCAGTGTTGCTCATTTAAGTTGAATGAACACACTTATGCTCTATTGTGCTGGAAGTTGCTCTGGATAGGTGTGTCTGCTAAATGCACATAATGTAATGTAATGTACATTTTGCTAAGGACGAGGGTATGCAACCCTACCGATAATTAGGAACTGTTAAACTGACCCCACCAATAAGTGTCCTTAAATCCATATCATTTGTCCAGTCATTTTTATCCGTACCACACAGGGTTAATTTTGTTTGACATTTCCTCCATTATTGCCCAAAAAACCCTCTAGTTTGATTGGCTCAGGCTCAGAACTGGCTGACCTGTTGCCACCAGTGTACTCCATTCACCGATAGGAGCACGTCTGGATATGGTACTTTTATAGTCAGCAGCAAATTTTGAGTCAATGAACCTTAAATATCCACTAAATAGACAGTTATTATGTTATTATGTACTATTATGTTAGATATAGTTTGTTAGTATTGTTCCAATATATTTTTTGAAAAGATGTGGTTTGATAGTTCACTGGCTAGGTAGCTCAGAAAGAACTAATATAACTAGCCAGAGAAAGTTAGCTAACTAGCTAACCGCATCATCATACCCCCTTATGGTCCCCATCAATGTCAAACTGAAATCTAGGCCCTTGGCCATGGCTTTACATTCATCATGGGCAACATCAACCTATTTTGTTAACCTGTGCCATACGGCACCATGTCATTGGTTTATTATTAACCAATGGCATTAGTTTGCCATTGGTTGTCTGATGTTCATCTCTGTTAGAGAAGAGATTTCGCCCTAGAGGGTATGGCTGGACAACTCTTGTAAGGCCCAGCTGTTCACCCCGTCCATTTTAATGAATACATATCCTTTATTTTTAGCTTTGCCATTAATAAAAAAACAACTATTTTGATATTGGATACTTTATCATAACATGTTTGTAGACATTTGGTCAGATGCTTCTGGCAAGTCCACCAGTGACCATTACCTTAATTAATATTTCATGAAAACAACCCTTTGATACAGCTTTAAGGTTTTTTTTAGGTAGTAATATAATTATATCATTGAGTAATGTATTACCTATTAGCAGGTGCATTATTTGGATATGTCAGGCTATGGCAACTGCTGAACCTAGATGGTGGCACATTCAAAACAAAATGATCTTCCCACACTTCCCACATTGTACTGTGCTCAGCTTATGCACATAGTATTTTCTGCACATAAATGGTTTGCCAAATGTATTATCCATGATAACATATCTGTCTTATAACAAAAAGATGTATTGAATTAACTTTCAGTTTGATTCTTTGGCATTTGAAACTTAGGTATTTAAAAAAAATATTGATTATACATAATAAGATGAATCTCCTTAAAAACTCTTCAGTTGATCTGCTTTACAAACAATGGAGTCTGGTGGGGCAGGAAGGCTTGTTTACAGGAACTGTGTCAGACAAACAATGTTTACAACATAAATGGTTTCTTTTCTCCTCTTTTAAGGATTAACTATTTATATGAATCAAACTATCATGGATGATTGTCAGCATTTAAAGTGGAGTACACTGTTAGATTTTACAATATATTTTAAATGTATGAAACATTCAAAAATCTTCCTCTCACACAAAACTAGACAGCTTGAAATGAAATTTGTCAAGCATGATTCTTTGGCTGCTCTTTGTTAACTTGTTCATCAGAAGTGTGTATATTCAAGTTTGTCTGAAATTAATTTGCAGGCATAGTCAAAAGATTAGAAAATCCATCTTTTGCTCAAATTAAACCAGACACACATTGCATAAGTACCTTTTCTGCAAATGTCACGACAAACAGGTTATCTGGTCCACCCTAAGCTTGAGCACTTAGAACCTGTTAAAAGTGCTCCTTGCTAACTGTCTTTGACATAAAAATGGATGGAAATTCTAGGTGAAAAAAGCAAATATTCAAGGATGGTATCAATTCACTATGAAAAAAAGTAACAAATCCTTTACTTTTTACATTATCAGGCTAACAAGTTAGCCTGCCAAAGAATGTTTAGAGATTATATTACCAGCCAAATGGCAATTTTTCCTTGGCATCAGTAATTTTAACTCTGCCACATGACAGTAAATATTTTAATTCATAAATTCATGTAACCAGCTGAGAAGTTATTATCTTTCATGGCAATTTATACTTCCCTGGGAAGCCAATTTAAATGAAAAAATTGAACAAAATGAACAAAATGGACAAATCTTTCCATTGATTACTGATATTTAATGTAAGTCCTGGTAAAGACCCTCCTCTCATTCCCAGTATGAGTACAGATGAGCTGCCAGAGCACACGTTTACAAATGCTGTGTAATAAAAGCACTTCAGCACGAAGACAAAGCGAGTCAGCTTGTTCCCTGCCACATCAACAGCATTAGGGAAGCCGATGCTCCTCAACCAGCCTCAAAGCAATTTGAATAGTTCTTAAAGGAAGTGTTTTGTCTCCAAATAGACTTGTGGTCACCATCTGGCCAAAACACTGACATCTCAAAGGGATATGCAATACATATTAAATTAATATGAATTGAATACTTCTCTCTACCATCAAGTCAATGCTTTCACAAAAAATCCTTGCTGCAAGAAGAGAACTGCACATTGGAGCCTGTCTATTTTTCACATTTTTACATTCCAAATAGAATTCCATCCTTCATCAGATGATGAATGACACATTGCAGGTACCTGGTGAGGAACAGACTGGTTCTGTATAATCAGGAAACGCTGGAAATGGTTCAACTGAATTGGATTCTTCTGAGTCATTCTTCTTTGGTTCTAAAAGGTAACAAAAAACAAAGAAAACCATATCTTTTAGTGACATGAGTTCAAGAAGTTTTGAGTGGCTGTTTCTACAACATTATGTTGGCAAACTGTAACGCACTGTTATGCAAGTGTTAATGTACTATGTTTTGAAATGTTACTTTGTTTGAAGGTTGAGCTATGGTACTTTGACAGCTTATGCATCTAATTATATTCAAATGTAGTTTTTTTTTTAAAATAGTTCAACATTGGTAATGAACTGTAAATATTTATCATACTCTAAGGTGTCATTATTTTATAAGAGATACTTCTCACTGCAAAACAATTACTGCTATAACTACTACTGCTGACATATTCACTTTTGAGCTATCAAACTAAAGGAACACAGAATGGGAGATGTTCGTGTCTCTACAAAACTAGCTACCACCTATTTATTACACAGGAACATTACCCAGTTGGTTAGTGCATCTGTCAAATGTTTCTCTTATCCGAACCGAGTGGTTCATCCAGTTAGGTTGCTTCTTCTGAGTGCAGGTTGAGTCCAACATTTGTTCTCCATTTTAAAAATGATTCCTTCTCAACTGTGGTGTGATGTGCAATGTATGGCTGAAGTTGATTCATTAGATGGCAATGTAAAATCATGCTGTTATACAAGATGGTTTCCATTTCCATACATCTACATCATCTAAGTTGAATTCATTACCACTAATTAAGCCCAAATGACAGTGATGCTTAGATCTGATACTGTCACATCCGCCAAGTACAATTTTTCAGATTTATCCTACAATTCACTAAAAGGCATTCAACTTCCATTTTCTTGCATGCACAGTTTTGTGTTTGACCAGTTCAGATCAGGTGTGTACTCCATTCCACAAATTAGAAAGAAATTGAAATAACAGCTCTACAAAGAATCCATTTATATAACGCAAAGGGTAATTATTCTAGTAAATAAATCCTTAAAAAAATGAAAAACTCACTGTCACATCTAAACTGTCCTTTGTACTGCTCTCATCATCAGACACCTGCCACATTAAAGACAACAGCTTTTTAAAATAAAATTGCTTATACTACATTGTGCTGTATTTGTAATGTACATTCTTTTAGGATATGACAGTGTAGTACTGGGAGTGGAGAGGCATTTTGCCATTTTTATCTTGATCCTGGTGTTGTTTGGGTTTTCCTCAGAGCTTCTACAGTTTGTAATCTTAAATGGTGTAAACTGATGGCATATAGAAAACCTTAGGTGTTTCCATTGATCAGAACATGTTTGCTGTCACTATGGTACAGTTAAGACTCTATCTGGTAGTTAAATGAATGGACTGTCTGATGGGGAGATAAATGATGACATTGGCCAGATGGTGCAGGTGATGTAAATTCACAGAAAGCTGAATTGACTGCTGACTGTGCAATGACCTAATGGCACAGAAGGACAACACAGCTGCCATATTCACAGACAAAAAGGTACAGACCAGTGCTATAAACATAAAGCATAGAGCATAAATCACTTCATAAATAGCCATTTCACAAATCACTTGATTCTTAATTGACTGTCTACTACAGCCAGTGTTTGTATAGGTGTTTTTCCCCTCTCCTGCAGTTGCAAGGTAGCTCTGCCTTAAGTGTATTTATATTGTATTAATATATTTTACCTGGCTGTCACTGTTTCAGTGTTTGACCAGTAAAAACCATTTTCTTTATCAATTATTCTCTCTCATACAGATGCTTATTTAGACAGTGATACTAACCACGCTGGACAGCTAATTTCCTCATTTATTCCATTTAAACTCAAATTTAAAAAAAACAACCAATGCTGAAATGTATATTAATTTATGCTGAACAGTGGTCTTCATCAGCAGATTCATTTTCCAGTTCTCTTATGCAGTACTTTCCCATTATGTTTTACTGAGCACTGCCTAATATTGTTGGGGTACAAAATGTGCCAAGCTTTCTGCCAGGTCTCAGGTGGCAGAAACCCAAACCAAAGCTCATTGCTTCCATGTGCCAAGGTGATAATATGTACTGTAGCGGTAAAAAAAAGGTGGGAAAACAGTGGAGGTGAAAAGCAGTGTGACTCAAAATTCAGATCGGCATCACTGATTCAGCATCACTTACCATTTTTACTGTTTATTAGTGTTTATTAGTTTTTCAGAGCTTGATGGCTTTAGGACAGGTAATGACACAGCCATATGACTGCTGAAACACTAACTTTCAGAGTCCATTTTTGCACTGGAGGCATTCAGGTTTAAAAACTAGTGTTTTTCAGAATTCCAGATAGAAAGATCCATTTCATTGTTGCTACATTCAGGATTTGTAATGGCATTTCTGTAGCTATGTAGTAGTACCTTTCACACTAAGCGCTTCAAAGCAGAATGTTTGTAAAAAGTGCCTATGTCCATCAAGTAAATCAAGTCAAGTCTTTACATTGTTAAAACAATGCTGCTCTTAGAACCAGTGCACTGACCCTCCTACAGGGCATTTAAGAGTGAGAGTACTTAAAGGAATGGCATTCCCACAAGGGTAACTATTGACACTTCAGTAGCTGGCACATGCTGACGAGAGAGACTATTTGATTTTTTCTGCCATGAATGCAATGATCAGTGTTGACCAATGCTAGGGGAGCAACAGTAGGTGCATAGACACTATGGTACCATGAAAAAGGTGAGTAAATGACATTTAAGTGCATATGTATATCCCTGTTTGCCACCGCATCAGTGTCCGACAGAGGGCTGAGTATTAGTCCAGATGAACACTGCACACTTGACACATTTTAGCTGAACAATGCTGACCTATAATCACTACTGTGCTGTTAAAATCAAGCGTGTGGTCCATAAAAAACAATGTCACATCTAGACTTTGGCAAATCTGAGGCAAAAAAGTGCATTAAAACTAGAAGTTATCATCATATGCTAACTAATCACTAATTTATGTGTTAACACATATTCTGTATTTTTTTTTAAAATTTTTTACATCCTATCAATAAATGTATTCCACCTCTGGAACAAAAGCAAGGTTCACTTTTACTGTCACTTTTACTCATATGATAATTCAGATCCTCTCACCTGTCCAGGGCAGGGCTTGCACCTCTGGGCTCCAGTCACTCCACTGGCCGTAGTTCAGGTCATCCCTTGCCTGGACCTGGATGATGTGGGGGTGAGCCACCAGGAGGTCTGTGATCAGCAGGATGGTATTGGTGGTCTTCAACTGGGAGAGAGAAAAGTGACAAAATTGGGGAGGGGGTTTTGAAAACAAAAAAGGGGAGACTGGTAGAGTCATTTTTTCATAGCTTACATATTTGACCCCTTGGATGAGTATTGATGATATTCTGTGTTTCGTTGATTATACCATTACACAGACTTTGATCCAGAAATGGTAACACTGCTACTGTCATACTAAAAATGGGTTAGGTTCCCAAATGTTCTATGAATCCATATGATTGTATAGCAAGATTTTCTACTTTTCTACTTGCAGAAGTCCACAAATTCTACAAAGTATGAACCTATGAGTAGCAATGAGATGCTACATCATCTCCTGCAAATATGAATACACACACCCACTGGAAAAGACTACAGTGATGAGAGGGCAAACTCTAGTGGCTGAATGGGCAGTGAGTAAAGAGGCCCCTACAGGGATATCCCTAAAAATATGAAATCCCCATTACGATAATTTCACAGTTTCACATGTCATAAAGCCAGTGGGGTCAGAGAGAGGCACTCATTATGCTTTAGTTCTACAAAAAGCCTGATATCTCTGCTTCATGATAACAATATGCACGAAGGTCTGGCTGTAGATATGCATGCACATGATAATGATTTAATTACCTGCAGTTACTGGACAACAAATGGAACTGTGTCTTAAAAACTATTTACAAACTATTTGACATTCCTAATCTGATAAATCTATGCATGTTTCAACATTATGCAGTATTATCTCATGTTAGCTAGTTTTTGACTGGGAATGTATGCGTGTGGCAGGAGGGGACACAAACCAGTGACCAGTTGATGGAGCCCTGGGGACGGTAGCGCAGCTGGAAGTTGAGAGGGAAGCCTTCCTCGTTGGGCCAGGAAGACGGGTAGCTCCAGCTGACCCGCAGCCTCCGCGGGTGGCCTACCACCGGCTCAGGGGTCACCGCCTCAGGGGGGTCCGGTTTCACTGTGAGCACACAACGACAGACAGAAATGAGTCTGTCTCTACTGAGAGGTACACAACGCTCCTCACACTTATGAATGACCCTGATTAAAGAATAACAAACATGATCTTTCACAAAAACTGTACATCCCTGCTAATTTTGTGCGCTTCAATGTGTATTTGTTATACTTGAATAATAACAGCATTGCCCAGAGCAAAGCTCCATTGTTCACAAATAATGAACTTCAATCCCAAAACATGACGGTCACATTTATTCATATCCATGTACTTGGTACTTTGTAAATTACATGCTGGAATGGATTACATAGACAAGATGTTGAGTAGTTTTTCATGAGATTCTGGCACAACACATGACAGACAATGTGTACAGTACAGCCTGAATGAGCACCACCTGAGCCACCCAAGCTCTGTGTAATTCTACTAAAATTCAAGAATGTTATTTTTTTAAATTAAAGATGAGAAAATAATTATGGCTTATTTCAGGTCACTGTTGTGTTAGCCTTATCTATAGCTAAAATCAAGGGAAAAACTGCATACAAAAGGTCAAGAAGTAAAGGCATACGAGAAACTACTGACATAAAAACAACCAGTTTTTCATATTGAGCCTTCTGCTATAGACAGATGTGTGACAGTTTTGGCACTAGTGAGGGAGGATGGCTATTACAGTAAATACACAGAAGGTCTTGTGATGCTCCTGACTTACACAGACTATGCAGCTGCACTCTGACCAGTGTGGTCTCTGAGCCGAGGGGGTTGACCTCCGTGATGTTGACAATGTGGTAATGATGCCACATGGTGGGGTGTCTGATAGTGCACTCGTTCAGATGGAAGGAGGCCTGGTGACACGGCTTCACTTTGTTTGTCCTGTCCCTGCATAGGGCAGAGTGTTGGGAGTCATGGGTTAGCAGGCATTACTCAAAAGCAGTCATTCTTTTTCTTATTGAGAAATGCGCAGCTCGGAAGCAGTGCTTTGAAATCCAAGAAAAATAACCACAGACAGACCCACTTTAGCTGTGGACGGTGGGAATGTGTTACTTAATAGTAATAATGTTCTCCTGCAGAGAAAAAACCTCAAAACCTCTGGCCATTTAGGAAACTCCGGCCATTAAGGAAAATGGAAAAAACAAAACAGGAAAGCCATTAATTTGGTCAGAGGATCTTCAAAGAATTGGTCGCATGAGGCCACAGTAAAAGAGCACAGATGGGACGTGGAATCTGCTTCATGGCTCATGTGCTGTGCAGTGGTAAACATGTGTGGTGCACTGCTCTTCTTCTGCTACCAGTGTGTAAGGAGAGGGAGTGACTGGAAGGGTGTGTTTTTGTCCACACAGTATAATTATATTATTACAAAGTTTAGTGAAATTGACCAATAGTCAACAGTGGTAATGAAGTACGCTTGAGAAATCCTTCTTAGTTCAAGGACAAAAAAGCATACGCTCTGGAAGTCCAATGACAAACGACATGAATCTTCGGATCTTTATGGTGATGTGTGTGTGCCTGAATGTTACCTCACCTGTAAGAGGCAATGTATTTGGTGGGCAGATAGGTCTTCACAGACTGCTCCCAGGAACACTTGATGCTGTGGTGGTTGGACATCTTGCAGGAGACACTTAGAAGTCCTGGCATATCTGGAGGGGAGAGGGGGGCAGGGTCACCATCTATAGGCAGAGGTCAGACACTTAACTGGCGACATCACGTCTAAAATTTTATTACCGAGTTTTTATAGAGTAAAAGTTTAAGGCAAAAACGTCATGAAAAATGACATGAAAATCAGTCAAAAAAAATCTGGAACCCCATGAACAAATAAGATTTTTTTACAGCTCCAAGTTAGGGAATACAGGACAGTGAACTCTCCATCTATAATCAGCAATCTCACTGCCTTCCTGTGAGTAAACTGGATAGCAGCCAGGGTCGCGACTTCCTGTTCTAGGAAACGCTCTGGATTTCGGGGGAATGTTCTTCTACTGACCTCAGTAAACTGCAAACTTGAGAACACCAATTCAGTTTTTCTTTGATTTGTTTGGCTTTGTCTGCATATTTGTCAGACATCTATACACATCATCACAGATTTGCGTGGAATTTGTGTACTACTATTTTCTCAATTTTGACAAGTCCAACTGAAAACCAGATAAGCCAGGAAATAACTTGGGGAAAAAATATTGTAACTTGATAACATCATAAAAATTAGAACTATGAAAAATAATATAAGATTTCCATGTCATCAAGTTTAACGTCTGATTAAATACATTCAGTTTAACTACAATGTCAATTATTTTTCTTCTTCTATGGCACCATCTACCTCATTAGCATTCACATTTTTTGGCCTTTACAATTTTTGTAAAGTGACTGTGTCTTACATCAAATTGGTTTAAAGTTTGACATGACGACAGAGTAGTGCCTTTTGCCATATTAAGTCTGTAGGTGCCATAGATTTTTATTAAAACTGCATTGTAGCAAGATAGAGGAACTGCAGGTTTTGACTTGTCTTTAATTGACTACAGTTTGTTTTAGTCATTTGATCATTACATCATTACATAAACTAGTAGTAGCAAAATATCAAAAGAGCCATGGAAACATTGTTACAGAATTTAAAGTACTCAAATTCTAGATCTGAAAAAAATGAACTAAATAACTTGTGACAAAAGCTTGGGAGATATGGATCTATTTTACTCTCTTGTTGCACAGGCTAATGGGAACCTGTAAAATCCTGCTTGAATGAGCACAGGTATTTGACTTTCCAGTAGCCTGCTAAGCACAGTACAATATAGCTTCAATGATAATCGTATTTACCTTCTCCATTCGCTTTGTTTGCTGAGCACTGCCTTGCTTTTCCCATCAACTGGGCCATTTTGCAGAAAATAGATCATCCAGAAAATTCACCAGAATCTAATTTCACATTTATTTTTAGGAACTAGATGAAGAGGGCAGTGAAAGTCTGAAAGTGAAACACTAAAGTCATACAGAGCTAGTCAAAAGTTTGGGCACACTTTTCTTTCTATGTTTTTACTATTTTCCACATTTTAGAATAATAGTAAAGATATCAGAACTATGAAATAATACAAATGGAAACAGGCAGTGACCAAAAAAGTGTTATGAACAAATCAAATCTTATATTTTAGATTCTTCAAAAAAGCCAAAAAAAAAAATTTAATTAATTTTTTTTTGGAATGAAATTCACTCATAGGCATCAACATCACAATTTATATTTGTCTAATATGTTTCCCATTATCTTAATCAGCTGTGTCCAAACTTTTGACGGGTACTAAAAATCCACATAATGAGGATCTTTCAACGGCCTCACCTTTCCTGGTAAACATCTTGGGAACAGATACATCTCTTGTGTAGGTGGAATTTGACTTACACCCCAGTCGCAGTTTAGTGGCCCGGAGGACATTTCCCCTCTCATCATGGCAGCTGTAGTTGCCCTCCATGGTGCGGTCTGCGTTGATCAGAGTGAGAGAGCCGTCGGGCGAGGGAGCTTGTTGTAGGGACACCGCACTGCCGTTCAGTCGCCACTCCACCGCAGACCTGCCATCCCATAATAACAATGCGGTCAACAGTTTTTCAGCTACAGTAAACACAGGGGCTGCACTGCCAACACTGCTGAATGGTGCTTGTTAGACCATTATCTCCACTTGCTTACTCACTGGTTTGCCAGCGAGTCCATATTAGGATGTGTAACCAAACAGGATACATACCCACTCCCAGAGACTTTACACACCAGGGTTACATTGGATCCCAGCTTCCCGTACTGGACGTTTGAAACTTGCAAACACAGACAGAGAGGGGGGTGAGTGCAGCCACTGTTCAGCTAGGGTGCTGTTACTGTAAAGTCCTTAGTGGCATGTAGACCACTGACAGGGACAATTTCACACTGAATCATTTATATCCAGATCCTGGTCTGTGCTCAGCACTTAGCTGGAAAAGGGGCAATTGGACCCAGCCACTTGTGTTTATTTTAGCGTCTGCACAGGACTAGGTGATCTATCTGGGTTTGTTATTTATATCTGACGGGTAGAATGGGCATTTTCTGCCAGTCCTGGGACTACGTCAGCCTCAGGCATTTTAGATGGCTGGTCTTAAGTACCTCAGCTGTGAACTGGCTCCAGAAACAGCTGTGTTCAGTGTTTGTATTCACATAAACTTGCCAAGGCTATTCAAAAGCCCTCTTGTTTTTTACATTTTATTCAGGAGCCTCTTTCTGGCAGCAGAACGTATATTTAAATTCTAAACAAAACCTGATTTAAGTCAATGTTCAGAGTTGTAAAAAGCCAAAAAAGATTCACTTGAGCATCTCAGCTCTAATCCAGACCTGTATGCTAACAAGGCTTTCCAATGTGTAAGTAGTCTTAGCAGGTTGGTTTTGCATGGAAAGAACATTAGCATTCTGCAGATATTACGATTGCAAATAGCTTGATCAATTCCTTGGTGGAAAATACTACTGCAACAAATACAAGACAAGATATGGATGTAGTTCATTATACATATTCTAGATATAGGACACTATCGGATTATATCATTAGTGCCATGCAGGTACAATTCATATTGTTGTTGGCTGTTCTTTAGCAAGCTAGTACTGTGGTGAGGTAATAAACATTGGTAGCTATAACTAGTAAGATATAATACTATAAAGATTTTATGACTCAGATAATTTGATAAAAACTTATATATTCCTTTGCTACAGCCCTACACCAAAGACACTTGCTATCTTACCTTCGTTGCTCCATATCTCAGAATTGATATGGGAGGTGCACTGAATAATGATGGCAACGACTATCAAACTGCCTGGACAGGATGCAAAACCTGGCATCTGTAAAACAGAAACAAGACACTCAGAAAGAAACACTGATTTTCCGACAGAGAAACGAACATAATGTGAAAACGCATGCCATGTGCAGTAAAAGATGTTCATCTCCACACAGGGGGTGGAAGTTCAGTTCGTAAAGTGTGCACAAAAAATTGTTCCACTGAAACACAGTGATTCTGATTTAGCATTATCTTCTTTCTTCAGTGCAATATGCCCCACACACCACAGGTGTACGCTGCTTGCTGAAATAATGCAACTGGCTGAATGCCGAAGGAATAATTGATAGAATTGTGGTGGTATCTGTGCACATTCTCCACGATCTTCAGGATTTTTGTGCTGCTCATTATTTGTTATCAGAACCCATACAGCTGGTAGCACTTTGTTGTGTGAGTGCACTAAAAAACACTGAATACAGATAACTGACCTAATTACTTATAGTTATTCTCCTGCCAGGCACTCGACATACGCCTAGCTAACAGTGTTAATAGTATGCAGTAGACTAGTCTTGTTAAATTCTGAATTTCTTTAACCTTTGGTGAACAGAAAATATTATGACTAAACTAAACCAATTTTCAGTCTAGCATTGCCCAAGCAGATATTTCCATTAGTCGTAGATGAACAGACTGGGCCAGGGAATCTCTACACAATCACTTGCCTGTCACTGTTATCCCCACTCCCCCTTTCCTCCTCCACATATATAAGCAAACACTTCACCCCGCTGTTACACAGCCATGAGCTCACCCTTTACTCTTCCCTTCCATCTCCAGTCCATTCATCTCTTCTCACAGACTCATCAAATCACGGACCAATCTCATATGGCTACAATATTACACCATATTGTTGAATTCTTTCTATGAATGTTCAGTTTAAAATGTGATGTCAAGGATTTTCATAAACTATTTGTGAGCTGGAACATCCTATACAGGAAATAGTAAAAGCACCTGGGTATGTGGAGAGAGGGGTTTTTGCCAATATTACATTTACATTTATTCATTTTGCAGACGTATTTATCCAAAGCAACTTACAAGTGAGGCAGAGTACAACACAAGTAAAAAACCATTTAAGAAGTTATTATGTGTTCCATGGTCACAGTGGCCCAGACCAGTTAGTCAGTAGCAAGTCCAAGATACTCTCAACCATTCCTGGAGAATTGTGGGAGCTCTTTTTTCCATATTTCATTTGCATCAATATTGATACAATGGCCCTGATGTGATGAGTGTATATAAGCCAGTTAAATTCATTCCAAGTAGCCTTGCTGGCTATCCAAATACCATTTCAATTATAGTGAATGTTACTATTGAGCTGACATGTTACTCCATTTCCCCTTTCAAACAAGAAACCAATAACATACTCCACTAAAATGAATATCTTTCACTAAGTAATTCACTATCCAGATAGTTGCTGGATTCTTGAAAAAAAGATGGCTGTGTTTGTGTAAAGGTAAATCCTACAGTCACTTCTCATTCATATGTGATACAGGATCACACAGTGGTCGTACTTTATAAAAATGCTTACAGTACATGAGAGAGGACTTCGAGGACAGAGAGAGAACTGACCTCTAGGAATCAGCTTGGAATTAGTTCATGTCCCTAACCACTGGAGAACTGCTGGATAGTCCGCACCACTAGCAAGCCAGGTAAGTGACTAGTCTGGACACAGGTTTACCACAGATTCAGCATTAATGGTTGTGAGATGCCAGCCACACCCTCAGACAGTGCCAAGAATGACCCATGCAGCTTGGCATAATTTGCTACAATACCAAAATCTAACATGTACAGGAACACACTTCCCCATCATTAATTTCATTCATTGTGTATATGTGTTGTGTATACGCATGTCTGTGTACATTTTCTCTGCTTGTGCGTCACAAAGTCATCTGCATGTCATAACAGATGAAGTATACAACACAAAACTGTGATATCTACAACAAAAACAATTCCAGCAAGCAAAAACGCAACGCTTCCATGCAACACTACAGTTATGCGGAATCACACATTTTCTGCTTCTACTTTACAGCATTTCAATTTCATAATACTCTTCAACTTTGAAAGATCCCATTGTCTTTACATGAATAAACGATAAGGCCAAGTTACTGCAGAAGAGTTAGGATGGAGGAAAAATTGGGAGTGTTCATTTGGAATAGTGTCTCTGCTGTGTGAGAAATTGTCACTTGTAAGTTGGCCTCTAATTGATACCAATATTCAGTAGAGATATTTTTGTAAATGTGTATGCATGGATTAATGATGAATACATGATTTGTACCTCAGAGTATGGAAACACAGACTTAAAGCTTTTGTTGGAGTTCAGAGATAAAACACTTCATAGTATAGTCAACATATAACCAGATATTCCCTCAAAGGCAGTTGGTTGGACACTCGCCAGGAGACTGACTGCCATCTTCTTATGGAAATGTGATAACTGAATAAGGAATGGCAGAAAAGCTGGAGGTAAAACAGAGTCAGCTACGGAAGTGAAAAAGGCCCTTTTGTTCCTCACAAAGCCAAGGCACTGGCATCATCACAGGCAACCTGCTAACCCCATCATCCTAAAAATACTTCTTATCACAAAGCAGCCAGGAAACTTGGCTTCAGCAAGCGAGGGGAAGGGAGGAGGGGGATGGGCAGCAAGGGTACTCCATAAAAAAAAAAAAAAAAAACAGGACAAAAAGTTCCAGAGGCATGGGGCACATCAGACTTCAAGAAAACAAGTGAAGGAACAACAAGGACTAATTTTCCCGATGAAGCTGCTGAGTTGACACAGTAAAAGATCAGCAGCTCCCCTTTCATTAAGGCTGCATAACCAAAACAACTTGGGGCTGGATATTTAAAAGGGTTTTTAAGGTTCTTAAAGTAACACTACACCAATTGCTACGCTGCTAATTACATATCCCCTAGCTACACAGGCATTCTTTCTCCATGTTTTTAATAAATTCTGGCATGGCCTAATTAAAAGAAATCATGAATATAACCATCAAAGCCATAGAAAGACAGCCATGCCATTCTGTTGGTTACAATGGACTGTATGAAAAGCATTTTTTTGCATTAGTGCATTACAACATGATGGTCTGTGAAGGACCACAGAGGTGGCACGTCCCCTTTAAAGGGTATGCACAGCAAGTTCTGTAGTGAGCAACATTGTTAAAATCAAACAATTGCAAATCCACTTGCTGATCACCTACTTCACCATTCATATATAACTGATCTGTACATTAAATAGTGGGCAAACAAATGCATTTATAGATTTACAGTTGTACTGAGTTTAAAAAAAAATAGGTAGCTTTTGTTTTTGTAGGTAGTTTTGTTTCCCTGTGAGTGAACAAAAAAACAAACAGAAACAATCAAGGAGTATGTGCGCTTTAAGGGAAAGAGTCAACACAAATGCAGTTCTGAAAGAAGAAAGAATCTTAACTCCAACAGACACTTTACCGCTCTTTTCACTACGTTTCTCTGAACCCTTTCACTGCTGCACAAGTCTCAACACCACCAGCCATGATGACTCACCAGGTTACAAGCGACTCACCACACACTTTAATAGCACAGTGGTTCAGCTTCTTTAGAAACCTATCCTTGATATCTATTGTATAGATATTCAACACAATTTCTACACTTAAATGACTTGCTTAAGTTATAGAGAAAGAGGTAACCAAGTAGTCATCCTTTTTAGATAGAAACAACCTTTTTGAAACATGTCAGCCGGAATTTTACCTAAAACATAGTATTGAACCTTTTCTCCTTATCAGTAGATTATCTTTTACTCTAAGTACAGATTCTGCTGAATGCCCCATTTGAATTCTTTTGCATCTTAGTGAAGCATTTGACATTATTGATCATATGATCAATAATGATAGGTCAGATTCAGAATTGGATGGACCTTGCGGACATTAACTGGTGAATTAATCTTTCAGACAGTTCATATTGTGGCCTCCTCTGCAGGTCCTACTGGGTTCAATTTATTATTCTCCTTTTACCTTTGGGCCATGTAATACATGACCATAATATTCTAAAACATTATTATTAATTTCACTTATTATATATTATTATAATAACTTCTCTTTGAATTTCGGTTAACACAGAATACCATTATTGCGCTTTAAATACTACGGGAATTGCAGTGTTGCATAAGTGCTCTGTACAACTGTTATTAATCTCAATTAACCTTACACACAGTTGAGGTAATGAAAATTTTAATTCAAAATGAGCACTTCTATTTGAACGTCTTCATCAGACAACTTGTCATTCAACAGTAAATCAAAGAAAACCACATGTAAATTAATTATGGCGTTACTGTGGATCAATTGTCCTTGGCATTCTCACATTACAAGTGACATTTATCAACCTCTAATGAACAACGCTTTCCATTCCTACTTCACAGTGACACGCCTTTCTTTTAATTCAGTCCATAAAAATTTTGTTATTCCACTGGCGCGTTAGTTATCGATTTTGATTCAAACTCATGCATAATTCGAAATAAATTTTTCTTTATATGGTAGTTGGTTTAGTAGATTAGCGATTGTCCTGACAAGCTTGAAATCTAAAATTTCTCTAACCAACAGCAAAAGCACTTGAAAATTAATAGGCTAAATCACACACAAAACATTAGAGTGAATCAAGCTATATTTTAATTGGATCTTGGATCTAAATGTTATCCTTACCAACATCATTCTTAGCTAAAAGAGTCTACCTAGCTAATGTCACCTGGCTAGCCAGCAAGCAATCATTACAGTTAAAACACAACAGTGTTTGCTACTACTATTGGCTACTTAGCTATCTGTCCGGTCATTATCTGGGTACTTTTCCCTCATACTCTAAGCACACTTCTCACTAACCTACGGAGTTCATTTCATCTGATGTCATTGTCATGCTGCTGCTCGTCAGGTTTAAGCTTCTTAGGGGGCTTGATGCCCAGAATGTATCTCTGCATTTCTGAATCAATAGTAGAACCAGCTATCTAAATATGACGTGACAGACATGGTGAGGGTGGCTAACTACCTCTCACAGTAAAAGTAGTGAATTAGTTGTCAAATCAACAGCCGACCAACACAGGATTTCACAACTGGAGTTGCATGCTGCCACTGACTTAGCCTACAGTTTAAAAAATAAAAAAAAAGGATCCAGACTGAAAGAGGCGTGTGTTTAGGCATCCTTTGTTTTACAAGGGTTCTTTGACTAACCTAGTATGCCTTTATTTATTAAAAAAAAAACTAATGACCCTGCCTCTTTAACCAGCCAAAGAAAATCTACCCCTTTTGACAGGTTTCCAGGTGTTCATTTCAGCCCCTGGTCATATTTTGATATTGTTTTTCATACGAACATATGGAGTACACACTCATTCTGTACCTCCCATAAAATAATTCTTCCAGTGCCTTACATTGTTAATGCTCAGGTGTAGAACTTTACATTTCGCAATGCCGAAGTACACTGCCAGACTTCAAAACAGTCAGCTTGAAAGTTTAGTGGCATCATCAAATTTAACTATTGCGCCTCTAATGTCTTTATCAAGATCACTTAATTCAATAAAGTACAATAGAGGTCACAGCACCAATCCATAACGGACTCCACTTTGCTATGTTCAAGCCAATTTTGAATGAACACAAACTCATGAATTCCTACTGATTCACTGATTTAAGCATACATGGTAGCATGTTCATCTAAAAAAAAAAGATATATCTATATACGCTTTCCCTGTCAGTTGTGACTCAACAAAAATGAAATAATGACCCTAGCAAGAAAAGTCACCATAGGCTAAATTTAAACTGCATATTCAGCTTAATCACCTAGGCCTTCCAGGAAACAGTCCTTCACATCTGGGAGATCTCCAGACAAGCTGTGCAAGAAATAAGTAAATGGCTAAAGCTTCAGTTGCATTCTTTCAATGTGGTGAAGACAGGGCTGGGTGAAATGCAAAGAGTATTTAAATGTTTATACTTCCACAAAAACACTTTTCAAATACTCAGTGCCAACTCACAAGGCCACATCTGTCAACATGCTCTTCACAGTGTCATGGGTTGTTCATATAAGCATTTCAAAGGGTGTCACATAGGAGAAAACCGCAAGGACACACACCGAAACCTTGGACCACAGCAACATTCCAGTTAAGGTCATTACAGTGGTTACAGATAACACAAGAAATATGGTTGCTGCCTTTGGCCACTTTAATGATCGTTCACTGTTCATTGTTTCTACCAACGGAAAAGAAAATACTGATGACAAAAGAAGAGGGAAGTCTGCATCCTTATCCACTCCTCTGATGTTGATGCAGGTTAGTTTGCTAAGCATGATTTTTTCCTCACACTCAGTTTAAAGTCAAAGATGTTCCAAATCTTACGATTACATTTAAAAGCTATTTATTTCAAATGTCTGTAGAGGTTGATGAAACAAACACAGACCAGTTTTCAGTCACCAAGCTATCCATTCATAAGAGGAATGTGCTTAGAGGAAGCCACAGATTATGTGTAGTGGTAAATTCATCAACAGCCTGAAGGCAGACTGAAAAGAGTCTCACCATGCATGAAGAAAACAACTTGTACTGATGGCCTTAGTTTTAGACCATGGTATAATGCTTCAAATTAATGTGGTGTAAGGGCACTGAGAAGGCTACCCTCACTGCTGATGTTTGTGGTCTTGCTGCCAAGTTCACCAGCACAGCAGAGTATGAGTAACCCAGTGAACCACTGGCCAGAAAAAGTGCACTGGGCTTGCTGTTTGTATTTATGGAGCAGCCTAGCTCCTCCAATTAACCAGGAGCAAATTTGGTCCACAGGGAGATAAAGAAATATCTGAACGCCCCATGTGTGCCACCAGCAGCTAATCCTCTGCAATTCTAGACTGCAAACAGTAACACATACCCAGCACGGACCAAACTAGCCGCTGACTATCTACATCCTCTGCAGCTGTAGACCGTGTATTTAGCGTCAGAGGCCGTACATTTAGGTCTGATCACTGCCCACTTTCAGACAGATGTTTGAGACTGATGTTTTTCAAGTCTAACAAGTCTTGTTTCGTGTTTTTATCACAACATGCACTTATAAACAACACCCATAAATACTATGTCATAGAATGCTACAATTAAAACAAAATAAAAAGAAAACAGATTACTTGCTAATTAATTAATCATATTCAATAATCAAACAATCTGAGGTTGAGGCATTTTCTTTCTTAGCTGGCAGCAGTGTACCTCAGCGATAAAGAACAGGGCTCATAACTGAAGTATTGCTGGTTTGATAGCATGCTGAGGCACTGCTGTTGTACGCTTGGGCATGGCACTTAACCCACAATTACCTCAGTAAATATCCAGCTGTACACATAGATAAAATGGAAGGTAAGGTTATCTGAAATATTTGTTAAATTAAAATCCACAAGCAGTTGGCTAACAAGCAGGTAAAAGCCTTCCATTTTTAGCTGCATGGCTACGCCCCTCACACATGACATGACACATATGACAACCATGTTACATCAGGAGAAGTGTTCATTTCAAGTGAACTCCATGAAAGAGTATAAAACTGCATGAAGTGGAACAGAGCCACAGTCTGCCACATTTGGCTTCAGTCCCATGTTTCTTCAGTCTTTCACCACACTGAATAAGCACAGAATCCAAACCGATACTGATTGAATATTTGTTCTGTGGTCGCAGACATGGCATGTAGGGTTGATTACAAACAAAGTGCAGAAACGGCCTCCTTGGAAGGAGAACAGTGCAGCTAAATCTCAGGCTAAACCAAGCCATTTCCTCTGCACAAAAAGTGATTTACACACAGGCAGGAGACAGCTGTATACCAGAGACATGAGTCACTGCTGAGCAGAGCCTCAGACCCTGGGTTGCTCCAGCAGCATCTGTACCGTGTGATCGCTACTTTCAGTGTAAAAGCAGCCCTTCACCCAGCCCAGTATCTGCCAGTAGAAATAGAGCCAACGGTTTCACTGACTATGACAGTCCTTCAAAGCTTCAGGGAACACATGGCTTGGCAGCGTAACACTGTCACAGTGATCGATGCTGATGCTGAGCTCGATAACAGAGTAGAGACAGGGTAAAGCTTGCTGAGGCAAACCATGACATAATGAGTAACATCTGAGCACCGATGAACAACTCCAGACACTCAACATGCAATTTTCATAAACAAGAGCTCCTCATTGGGATGCTGGAACTAAGATCTGACAAACTTAACTTCAAATGTTGTCTTTGATTCACAGACATGAGGCAAATTTCTTCCAAAATCTCAGCTGGAAGGTACTGTTTTTTTTTAATCCTGAAACAGGCTTTGAATGGTTGGATCTGAAGGTCTAAATGTTCCCGCATTTTTTCTATGCAATTCACAGATGGATACAGTGAGCGGGTTTTTCCGAAAGGTAGGCAACTAGCCAAAATGTTTTTTTTTTCCTCCAAAATATTTCCTCAAAATATATTACATGTTATGGGCTTCGGCAGTTACTGTGATGTAAGATACTCCCATACTGAAGTGTTCAAATTCTAACCATTTTTAATTGATAACTGCTCCATCCCACTCCACTGAGTACAGTGTTGTAAGACAGCCCAAACTGATTATTACAAGCAGATTGCCTGATTCTTACAAGCTACGTTTTTAAACAGCATTAGTATAGGAATGATCCTACCCCAATGCTTTGCATTATTGCATGCAGTGCATTCTTACTGCAGTACTTCTTATAAGTGTAGTGCACTATACGGTGCATATCTTGAATGTCAATTGATTTTCTTCCAGTTCTAAGTATTTGTTCTTCTGTCACTTGCTCTCCTCTGATTACAGTCTGAAGAATTCCATCTCTTTCCTTTCCTTAAAATTCATTATCATCTTATTGGTTTACTTTGCATTTATTGGGTGAAAATTTTGGTATCAGCTTTTGCCAAACCTAAAAATTCATTTGTGGAACTGACAAGAGGACTGGCTCCATTTCACCATTTACAGAATCATCAGCACATCGTATACTGTAATGAACTGCAACTTTAATGCTTCTTTGGGGGTTGTGGACAAACCAGTAATTGTGCTTTTCTCACTAAAGGGCACCAATTCCTGATGTACCTTTACTAGAGTTATTTTGTTTATTTCCCAACAGAAAGAGATAGACTAGAATGTCTGTCACAGCAAATCCACACACCTGTGCTGAGTCATACTGGCTAGGAATGCCACACCCTTGATATAGGTTGCATACTGTTAGAGCTGAACACAAAGAGCCTTGGGGATGAAAGGGGACACAAGAGAAAGCCATGGTTTGCGTCATTTGCACTAGATCAGACTACAATAAATACTATCAAACAGTTAATAGTTAATGCATGGACTCATTTCACAAGCTCATCAACTTGCAGAGACATTACACACCCTCATGTATCTCTGGATGCATTCATTGACATAACGTACAATTTGTTCTACAAGCATGTGTTTCTTGGACAAGCAGGCAGCTGTTAGGCACACCATAAAATAATCATATACTTATACGGTCAGTATACGGTCAGGCAAAGACCTAAAAAATGAAACTGCAATAGAGCAATCCCAATGGCACAGCACATTAAAAAACCTTGTGGTTTAGAACTGCAAAGAGATCTATTCACAGAAATACACACTACTTTTAAAGCAAAAACTTACACTGTGTATTTTGAAGTCAACCATGAGACACATAAAAGCAAGAACAAATGGTTTTCAATAAGAAATTTCCTTGACAAATATAACATACAAACTTGCCCAAGAGTGTTGGTCAGTACACCTAATATGTCAGGACTGTAAGCTTTTCTCTGTTATTTGGTCACTTGAGCCATCATGGGTGGTAGAGTACATGTAAACCAAGTCTTGCACAATCAGGCAATTTAGTGTGAGATTTTCTATTTTTCACACCATATTGCAATACCTGCCCTGCCCCTGTCTGTTGGGGACATGATGCTACACTGAGTGTGCAATCTTAGTTTGTGGCTGATCATGACTGCCTAACAATGCAAATTTCAGTGCATTTTTTTCAGCCCTGCATTAAACTGTTATTCCTACCTCGGTGTTTACACAAGCACAATGTCCAACCAAACACAGCAGCGGTATCTCAATCTAAACAATCCAAACAGACAATGAAAAACATACAAAATGTTGAGAGTTCCTGCAGGCAGGCAGCTCACAAATAAAGTGGAAAAAACGGGTCCTGCTTCCATGGTAACAACAGCTGCCAGAAGCAGAATTTGCTACAAATCAGTCCCTCATGTGATTTGTATTTTGCTGAAAATAACCTACCTTTTGAGTTTGAATTCATTTCTGACACCTGCTGGGGGAAAGGGCTGGGGCTCAGGTTAGCTTGCTAGCTACCAAAATCCAACTGATTCAATGGGCGCTTTTTTTGCTAAACACAAATGTAACTACCAGTAGCAGGAGAATGTTCACTCAGGGTTCCCACCCATTTTCACTGACAAGACTTCAAAACTTTTCCATGACTTTTCAATGACCTTTAATAAAATTTCCCTTCTTTCACCACCTACAAGTACACAAAATTTTGTACTTTGCTCCACAGGTTGGGCCTAATTATTAAATGACAAATTTCTAGCATTTACTGCCAGTCACATTGTTATCAGACAAATCCAGAGAAGGCTTTGGCCACTGATGTTTTCAATAGAATATGCCCACCTTGCAGAAATAGAACAATCTGATCACCATGTTGTCTGACAACCAAAATTAGATTTCCTATTCATTTACACGACTGAGGACATGGTGAATGATTTGGAGGGCGGAGCTCGGACTGACGCTTCACGGGGAACGAAATGAGATTGGATAAAATGTGTTTTCTCCCCTCACTCTCTGTTACCACACTGTTTAATGGGAGTAGAAAGCTATCAGATTTTGTGACTCACATTAATCCATAAAATATACAATAATATATACGTTACCTCCTATATCTGCTACGCCCCTGGTGTGACAAAATCAAATTTCATGACTTTTCCCAAAACTTTCAATGAATTTACTGAATTCCATGACTTCTCCAAGCCTGGAAAATGGGATGTTAAAATTCCATGGCTTTTCCAGGATTTCCATGACCGTGGGAACCCTGTTCATTACATAGCCAGCTCAGTTAATTACCTCTGATTAACTAGCAAAAAATTTAAAGCTACGGCAATTAAAACTGCAGTTTTTCTCTAATTTGTCATCTCCTCCATTTCCCTGCCCCCTACAAACATAATGTGTGTTGACAGCCTTTTATTTGACAGGGGCAGGACACAGCCATTAGACACTTCAGGGATGTGAAAACCCACAAGGTCTCACAGGCTGCCTCAAGGCTAGCAGATCCAAGGGAGGGGACATCAAATGAGTTCTCCATGTCTGCATGTATGTGTGTTCAATTCAATGAGAAGGACCAAAACATGCTTTCCAGGCTGTCGTTACCACAGAAGACTGTTGCTCTCAAGATTTTGACTCTGCCATGGTGTTAAAACAGGTGGCCAGAGGAGTGCCACTGCACCACAAAATTGACTCTTCATGTGAGTTCACTAACATCATGGAGGTAGAAGTGCTGCTGAGGTTAATTACCAACAGACTTGCACATTTACTTGCACTCACTCACTCAGCTTTATGTAACACAGTAAAGTTTCTTTTTTCTTCTCCACAATAAACGTATTCAACCCGCTTATGGCATTGCCAAAAAAAAACCCCATTGTGTTTTCACTATCGACAGGCAACACTTTACTTAAAATGTAGTTAAGACAGAAATGTATGCCAACAGGGCAAGTTAGGAAAAAAAGTTAATGTTGATCCCTGAAGGTGTCTTTCCTTTAGCTGTCAGCAAGTTGTGCTTATCGGAACACTCCCCATAAAATAAACAAACACTGACTTCACTGCATAGGGCCTCAAGAAAAAAGAAAATAACCATATGTAAGCGAGTGATGGCAAATTAAAGCTTGCCTTCCACAGCTGTGAGACATGCCCACATTCCATCTTCAAAGCAGACGTCCTCTCCAAATTCCAGAGTTTATTTCTATGAGGGATCTTTGGTAGAGAAACTACTCTGGAAAAAACTCTGAAACCACAAAGCAGCACTGTATGTATATATGTCAGTTCTTTAACACATGTCAAGGACCTATCTTAAGATAAAGGTCAAAACATTACCTTTAAAGGTAAACCATGCACAGAATAACTTCTTCCAGTATATACTTAAGTGAGTATTTCTTCAATCCACAGACTCTGTATTATAGCATTTGGTACAATCCAGTGGGTGAACTAATACTAGAGTTTAGCAACCTCTAAGCCACAAAAAAATAATGTTGAGCGCTAGCTGACTGAATTGGTTCCTTGAGGGACTCACATGTGCTCAAATTGCAGAATGCTTCTGCAGACTGGATCTGATAGCCTCATGGAAATGTCTGGTTCTACTGAACACTGCAATGTGCACAGACCTGCTCATTTATACATAGTAATGGATTATGTGAATGGATATTTAATCTTAGTAGCTGGTTTTTCGACTCTATTTCTGTTTACTTCTGGATTGATCACAGAAGATAATCTTTAAATCTGGCAGTAACAGAACTGTTTTTTCCCATAATTGCGCAGCATCTGCAGTGCCCGAGGGTGGTCGAGGACACACTGATTAATTCAGTCTCTTCTACCTAGTGGGGTAAAATTCGTCAGACAATGGAAAAACAAATCAAACTATTCTGAGCAATGGAATTTACGGGGAGAAAGTCATGTGACAACTACATGTGATTGCTTTGGAATGTTGTTTTTTTTAAAAAAGAAACAGCAAAAGTTGTTCATTAATTCAACCCTGTTACCCTTTTGTAGAAGCTGGCAACTTGTGAGTCATTGACGTTTACTGGCCATCTGTAATCATGTGTAATCATAACTGAAGCAGCTGAAGTTCTGCATAAGATGCTGACTTTGAGATGAGACATTAAACCGAGGTCCTGAATTTCAGTGTTCATTAAAGATCTTCTCACAAAGAGGAGGGGGCTCCCCAGGGTCCTGGCTAAATTCCCAAATCAGGCTCTTTCAAACTCCCCATCCAGTAATCCGCCAGTTGTACTGGCTAAGTAACTGCTTTCCTCTCCAGCTCAGCTAAGGTGTGCCGAGCTTTCTTATGCAAAATGGCTGCTGTGCACCAGCCACATGAGTGGTGCACATTAGTGGTGGTTGAGGTGAGTCCTCTCTTCATTGCAAAGTCTGTTGAGGACCTTGAAACATAACAGATTTCCCAAATAACATAATATTTACATTCCTGCTAAGTTATGCAAAATATCTTTGAAAACAACTTTATAAGGGTGATTTATTTTGTCCATACATATTATGACATGACATGTCACTATGGTCACATTCTTCAAAGACCCCCCCCCCCCATCCTTTATCACTTTCTGAAGGGTACAGTTGGAAAAATTCTGACTCATTCCATCTCAGATATTTTAAGGAGAAGAGGTCTCCAAACCAGGTGTCTCAGAACTTGCTGCCATCGTTTCAGAAAGTGATGAAAGATGTAGGTGTCCCCTACATAAATGAAAATTACATGTCATATTTAAGTTAACCACCCTGTTAATAAAATGAATAAAATACACAAAATAAAGGTACACGTAATTTTCTTTTTAATCAGTTTTGCTCTCTGAAACTTGGCTGCAGTACAAGCTGTGGCATTTTATGATCAGGGCCACTGACCCTTGGAAGAGGGGTGAAATGCATAGCCATTGTGCATGTAGTTTATCTTTACATCTTACAAGTAAGTTGGACACTTCTATTTAGCATAGTATAAACTACCTATTATTCATTTACAATGTGAAAATCACTTAAGATAAAGCAAGCAGTCAATTACAAGTTACGTGTGAGCTAGCGGACAACAGATTTAGCTTGCAACAGTATTAAATTAAACAATGTACATTCATGGTGAAGTATGTAACTTACAAAAAGTTACAGGTAGGCCTGTAACAAGCTATCATTAGTTTATTTTAAGCAGACAGCTAATCTGAGTTGAGGATGACTCAACAAGCAAAATTTAGCCAACTTCAATTAATGTAAAGCCAACATGTATGCCTGGAGAAATAACTATGTAGCGAGCAAACAAACTGCATCACTACCCACATGTCAGTAAATTACTTTGGTTCTAGCTAGCTACCTAATGCTGTATACTTGACCACCTTACTTCTGTTAAAAGATAAGCAGATGAAGTAACATGTGCAAGAAAAAAAACAGCCAAGTTATTCATGAAACAAAATCTGTATTTCACCTTTTGCAATGTGATGCTTTTAGGACTAAGTTCACACTGCTTGTCAAAAAAAAAAGCTTCTACTTGTCATGTCCAGCCAAAGATATACTCTCTTGAAAAGATAATGAAATGATGGCATTGCCAATGAGTTGATAACATAAGTCACACTCAAAGAGGGGCAGCAGATACATGCACAGTAAGCATATACACAGACATTAAAATTTTTCTACTTGCAATTATAAGGTTATTAACATACAATATAGCTAGCAGTACATAAATGTTTTGTTTTGTTGTTCTTTATCTGTATTGCTGTCTTTCACTATCTAGCTAAATTTTCAGTGAAAATATAAACTGTACATGTCAAAGACAGCACTAGTTTGCTGTTTTTTTTTTTTTTAGTTTACATAATGTCAGGTTTGTGTTTTTATCTTCTTACTGACTACTCAAGGTTTACTAACCAATAGAGTTGCAGGAAATAATTCCACAGAACGTTTCCACAGGAACTTTGTCTCAGCAACTTTAGAAATTTATCTTCCTAATCTTTAAGCTTTAACTCTGAAACAACTACCAAGCCACTAAATCATAGATTGTTTTTACTTGCAGTTACACAAACAAACATTTCCTGAGTTCTGACATCTTGGATGAAAGATTATGCGCCCTTTAACAGCCACGGAATATCAATGTACGAATCATGCTTTCATCACATGCACACTGAAAAAACAAAACCTTCCAACAACATGCTCCAAAATTAATTTTTTATTCCACCAAGCAGGGTGGCGGGTAGATTAAAAAAAATCACCAGCCAGCTGGATTTTTCACAAGCCAAAATAATTTATTGCATTTAAAAAACGCAACAATTTGTACAGGCTGCGGAGCAATACCACAACTGTTATGCATTTCAGTTTATCTTACATTAATATTCAAAGGCTAGACACATTTAACTCAAAAAGAGCACATCTATTTGAACTTGTCATTAAACAGTAAGTGAAAGAAAACCACAGATATATGAACAAGTTTGGGTGTTATTTTGGATCAACTCTACATTAGATTCTCAGATTACAACCGGCATTTCTCTTCCACAATGTTCAACACTTTTTTATTGCTGTAAAAGCTCCTCAGTGACATGCCTTGCTTTTCATCCAATCTACAATCATTCAGTTGTTGTTATTAAATACCAGTTTTTGGTTCAAACTCACTGATAATTCACATTAATGTAGGGCCAGCTATCAAAATATTGTATGTGAAATGACAGACATGGTAAAGGGTAGCCAACTACCTCTCAGACTTAAACTAGCAAGTTATTTGTCAAATCAAGCAAAGTCTTCACATGGCAGAAGAAGTTGCTTTGCGTTGTCACGGTTAGCTTGTGATTATACAACATGAGACTGAATGGAGACAAACAACATGAAATTTTACAGCTGGAAAGCAACAGACGGGTCCTGCCATTGACTTAGCCTACAGTTTACAAGAAGGAACCAAACAAAATGTATGTTTGGCCTAGTACAAGCCCCCCATCTGAGCTCCATAGGCATGCAAAAAAGTACTGTTAACAGGGTTCAAAATGGCAGTCCTTCAGTTCACAGCTCTGAATTCACCACACTGATTTCCATTCAGAAGTATTGTATTTTAGAAGCCAGTTAGCTAGTAAGCTCATGTATAGTCAGCTGGCAACCTCTTTAGTTAGCTAGCTTGCTAGATAACCATGTACAAGCACTGAGAATTAACTGAACTCTATGGCTAATGTTAGATGTATCCTTGCTAACTGCATTCAAACTGACTTAGTTTGCTAGCCACCTTGCTACCTGCTAAAATACAAGGTTGACAATGGATTTTTTTAAAGTGCTACTTTAATTTCTATCAAGCTAGCCTAGCTAGCTTCTTAGTCACTAAATACATAACTTGAAAAAGTTGACAGCAGATTACTTTCACTTACAACCCATCTTATTTTCAGCCAGCTAGCTACATTGTTAACTAGATAGTTTAGTAATCAATATTGATAAAATGTACTGCTTTACAAAGACTGAACACGACTTTGAAGGTATCATGACTGAACATTTTGACAAACAGTGATTCCATCATTCCCCACCCCACATCAACATAAATGCATGGTGTTATTCTAATCCATACAGTACCAAATACACTGTAAGCACAAAAAACACTTTCAGCATATAAAAATAACAAATTAGTCAAGCATGCTTGCTACTTAAGCCGTGTAAGTCAGTAGAAACACGATAACAATGTGGACCACATCCCACACTTGAGAGACTTCAGATAGACTAATCGAAAGCAAACCTACATAATACAGTTACTGCCCTGAACTGTTTTGTGGGACCTGCGTTTTTCACATCTTAAAATATTAAGAAAATATGCTCTTTGCGTGCCATATCAAAAGCTTATGCACGAAAGTATGGACAGGAACAAAATCACTGCACTTCTGTTATGGACGGAACAATTTGCAAGTATAATTTGAAAAACCACATAAAGATATTTGCTACATTGCGGCAAACAAAAATAACATCTTCTTCATTAGACGTTACAGTATAACTACACTAGTTCGATAAATACCGTGCAACTGCATTTAATTTAATGTGTTTGATGCTTTTGATCTTTATTCCTGGCAAACAGACCTGTGAATCGCTGGTCATTTCAGCCGGACTGCCAATTTAATAACATCAGGCATTTGTTTGACGTGTTATCCAGCGAGTTTTCGTCCTGATCTGAAGTTAGCCGCCGAACTTTTAGTTTGTAAAAAGGTAGCAACTAACATTAGAGTAGGAGCAGTAAAATATAACTAGCTTGCTAGCTACCTAATTGACTAGAGTATGTTAGCTACATTAAGAACGCACTCCACAGCTAGCAAGTTAAAAAAAATCTAAACGCACTATCAGTTTCTGAAAGGAAATAACGACGGCAAGCTAAGCGGTTCACCAAATCATCCACTAAATTCCCAAGCCACATAGTGATCTGACAAATGGCTAGCTAGCTGGTGATAACAAACCAATAGCATAATTTAGTTAGCTAACGTTACCTAGTTAGCAGTGTGAGTTAGCAAGATAGCTAATCCGCTCATTAAAACCCTTCGCCTTTCGTTAGGCTAACGTTAGCTAGTTAGCAGGAAACTTTTCCACGGCTGGGGCTGAGCCATCCCCGTGCCTGCGGTCTCGGAGGTTCAGGGGAAAAACAACTCCAACTTTTAGGCAGAAGCGATCCAGTTTTGGCCACAAATAATTCTTACCTTACTAGATCTAGGTGGAATTTTCTCCGGTTAAACAAGTTTTTTCATCGTATCTCTGTCCACGGCATCCTGTTGCCCAAGTTTTGATCAAGCTGAGCTGAAGCTTACTAGCTGCTTACGCCACGGCGCTGTGGATACTCAGGGAGATCCTCAAGGATTGGAGCAGCATGCTGTCACTTACGGACTGGAATCGGAGCAGGGTTCCTGTTTCAGGGGGGTGGGGGTCTTTACCGTCAAATTCAGTAAGTGACACACAGTTTCTCAAGGACCTTTTATGTAGTGATCTTTTACCACATGTGATTTTATTTTTATTGTGTTCAACACATCATTTAAGACTCAGTTTCTTTAAACATGATTGACGTTTTGTGGCCTGCATCCTAAATCAATTTCTTTTACTGTCCATAAATCCGGATTAGCTGGCCAATAATTTTTTTGATCGTACCCCAAAAACCGCTACGATTCTAGGGGCAGAATACATTACATAGTGGAGACTGAGCTAATGGTTTATGGTAATGGAACCACTACTGCTTTTCAATACAAAATCCCTTAGAATGGAATGGTTTATGGTCGTCATGACCTGAAAAACCAACTGAATGGAAATGTTATGGTAAATATATTTAGACAAACCATGTCTACCTTAAAGGGCTGTATAAGGTGGATGACTTCTTTGGTCCACATATGCCCAAATACAGGAAAAAAAATTCTTTCTAGAATGTTAACTGTGTCTTAAAGAAGGAATTAAATGCCAGACACCAGAAAATTAAACAGATTGACCATCAGTCAATTAAAATCAAATTTATTCAATTTTTTTTTATTGCTACTTGAAAAGTGGTGTGTGTGCATGTGTGCTTGTGTGCATGTGTGATGGTAGTCAGACATCCTGTAATGTTGAAAAGAGACATTCTCAAGTCAAGCTTTGTTTAAATTTGTTTAGGAAACACTTGTTAACCAGGAATAAATGGGGAATATGAAAACAGAAGTTTTTTTTTTTTCCAAATTATGTCAATTTAGGAGGGAGACAAAACCATGTTAAGTAAAGCATAGCAGTTGGCACCTGTGAGATTATTGTATATTTAATTTCACAGACATGTACATTGTAAGCACTCCATTTCCCTGTTTAACACCTGCTAACCGTAAGACACTATGTTGAAGGTTGCATTTATTTAGAATGGTTTTACTACCAGTGGTCAGTTACTGTTTCTCCACACATGAACTCATTCTCATTTGCATTCTAATAGAAGTTAACAGATGTTTTTGTGACTTGGTCTGGGCAGGACTCCCTATAATGGTTGTCACTGCCTTTAGTATCCACATTACATCCACACCCATTACACTACCTTTGGTATGCATACCTTTAGTATGCACATTACATCTATAAATATTACATTATGTGAACGTAAACATACTAGTATTCAATCAAAGAATTGAAGCCAGAAACTGAAAACTGCCCAGTCAAAAAATAAAGCAAGTTAACAATTAAGCCCTCTAAATGAATTTTTGAAAGTGTAATAGTTTTTTGAGCCCTGTGTCTCATAAACACACACCATTAAACTGAACCCTTTTTTATGAATGTCATATACACTTCACACTCTAATAGGACAAGTAAAACCGTTGAAAGACTGTACACTTTCTATACAGACCGTCAGGGTGCTTGCCAACTAACTGGAGATGCACCCAGAACCTGTAGTGTCCCAGCCTTAAGCTAGTGATCAAGACCTCTGCCCATCTGCCCCATCCTGCACCTCAGCCCTGCCCAGGGGGAAGGAAACTCCTCCCAGTGCTGACCCTGAGGATGCCCCTCCCCCCTTTGGCTCTTAATTTGCCAGCTTTTAACCATTGCGTTGAACACACTGAGCGGTTTGTAGCATGATCTGGGGGGAAAAAACAGAATTTAAAAATAGAACCCTCTGTCCAGGGCATGGATTTTCAATCCATGAGGATCACACATCACATCACTAGTATTCATCATAGTTTTAATTTATTTCTAACTACTGTTTTCAGAAAAAAACTGGCCAGACATAAATGATCCAAACCTCATTAACAAATTACACACCAATCTTGGGTATAATGCAAAACTGTGAGACTTTATTATTTCCAAGATAGACTGACAAACACTAAGTACAACAGTGAAGTACTAGTTTTTGATACATTGCCATTGGGAGGCACTCTTTCAATAGGTGAGATACTCTTCAAAAGATATAAGACTCAATAATGATATATAAATTAAACCTGTGACAAGATCTCTAAAACAAAACACATACTTTTAGCAGACTTTAGCCCAGAAACATGTATTTACATAAAATAAAAAAATCTGTTTGCTGAAACATTCAACCTAAAGATATAAATACTAAATCATGAATATCACCATTTAAAATACGAGGCTTTTTTGTTGATTGCTTACAATCCTGTGGTGCACAGGATTGTAGCCAAACCACCTGTAAATTCAACAGAAATCCAGTCCAACACAACAACCATTTTAGGCATGGAACAAAACACAATTGTTTGGCTACCTTGCAATTTGTCCCACATTTCCTTACTCCTAAGACTGCCAATTTCCCATCATCTCTCCCTCATCCTTAGATTTCTACAAAAAATACCCTGGCCCAGTATCAAAAACATACATATTGTATGCAAAATCCAAAAGACTGGTTTTTGGAAGCTTATTATTACAATTCCAGAGCTGTTCCTGCTAACCAGTCTTGAAAGTACTAACTAGGGCATAGTAATCTTGGTTCACCTCTGACCTAAATACTCATTGGAACACCTGGCCCTTCCTCTTGTGCATTACCACACAATGCTTAATCACAAAGAAAATGGCATTTCTGCAGGTGAGATAAAAGGAAATTCCATTTGTAAAGAACTGAAGAGAAAACTGAAAGAGGCAAAACAGGACTACAGTTAAGAAGCTATAGGGAAAAAATTTAATTGAATGCTGAAGAGGTTTTGAGAGCTGTAATATTATTATAGGTAGATCAAAGAAAACACAAGCACACAAGATCATATTTTTGTAGTGCTTATGGAGAATTTTTGGAAAAAAATTCATTTGAGCAAAGGCAATGTAATGACATGTACATATATAATCACATTGTTTAAATTGTAATTGAATGCCCTGAATAAAGGCACTCTGTGGTGTTTAATGTCAGTTTACATTACCTAACCTATTGGTTGTTTTTTTTTGCAGTTGCATTCCTGGTCCCAATGCTATTACTAACCAGAACAAAATGTATGATAATCCTTGAAAATACATTTCAAGAAGAAATGTTAGCTAATTTGCCTCAGGTAGTTTTTTTAGAATCTTAAGAAATAAAACCACAGAAGTACATAGTGTCAGGGAGAAAAACGTTTATCGGAGGATGGTTTGACAAAATAATGATGAACGCCACATCCACGCCAAATTAGTGGATCTCAATACTAGCCATGCACAATACAACAACTGTTGTGTCTGTCTGTGTATTTGATAACCCTCTGGCGTTCAGCCAACCAACAAGGTAGGGTCAGAGCGGGGAGAGCATGAGGAGGGTAGTGTACCTGATGCACTAGCCATACCTGTCACCAAAGCCCAGCCTGATTTAGGGCCCTTGCCCACTGCACACTGAGACCCATCCACCAACAGAAAGAAGGTCGGGTTGAGCATAGCAATCTCTGACTCATGTGGAAAAGTCACATCGGCATGGATTCTTGGCAGTCATGTTTTTATTACTGTATGTCTGGGAGATCACTTTTTTAGCCACAGTTTTGTTGAGTTGAAAAGTATGTGAAATGCAGTGTGTGTTTATATGGTATGTACATACAGAGCCCTAGCTCTGTGTGACTGAGCTCCAGCAGACATTTTTTTATGCATTGCTTTATGCAAGTTTGTTGATTTCAGAGGGGCTGTGTCATATGTAACATTTTCTTGAACTCACAATTTACAAGTAAAGTTAGCTAGCTATTTAAAAGTGCAAGTGCAAGATTGAGTTCTATGGTCCAGGTTTGTTCCAAGCTATGGCATCAGCCAATGATTGCTAGGGGTCCATGGTGACAGAACAAATTGGCTTTGCTCTGCCAGGAGATATAGGAGAGGGTGGGTGGGTGAGTTTAGTCTGCTCCGTTGCACATTAGCCACCCCTGCTGGTCGATCATGGTGCCTGCAATTCTCCCTGCATAAAGCAACGCGCGATTTTATTTTGACTAGTGAAGTGACAACTAGTGACAAATATAATTACTAAAATCAAGGGATTACATGTTAAAGTGGCCTGCCTTACCTTGCTGACCTTTTCTGAATCAGGATTATTTGGGTGTTTTATCTTAAAATGCCTGTTTTACCCTTAAATGTTTTAACATTGCCAGCCAATGTTAATACATTTGTTAATACATTGCCAGCCAAAGTTAATACATAAGGTAGCTAACACTGTAGCAGGTTAACCTAATTGGAATTAATAGCTGTAAAGCACAGTATGTGTACTAGTGTTTCTCAGTTTTTAAGAAACATTACTAGAAACAAAACTATGTTTCAGTTTACAAAACAGCAAATGCAACTGCTGAAAATTTTATTATGTTCTCAAAACTCGATATAACACCAACAGTAGACAGAACATAGATATGTCATAAAAACAAAAAAAAAAAAACTCTTTCAAGACAGCTATCTACAGTGCATGCATATTTACTATCCCATATCTTGACTGTCATTTGCATCGGGCCTTAGATTTTCCTCCACGCCACACCTAATATTGCCCCTGGCCAAACACCATGGAAAATAAAGCTTTGTGTGGTAAATGGAACCTTGGCATGCTTCTGTGGCAATGTCATCACAAAGTCAATGCCCTCAGTGAGTGTGACCTGAACATAAGAGCTACTGTTAATAAAATTTCCATCATCATGGCAAAAAAACCCCTCAATTGCAAAAATGATGACTATGGTGGGATATACCCCATTCATATCCTTAGGTGGGTTTGAAATCGCTCTTGAATCACTGCACTGGAAACTCACATTGTCCTATATGTTGACACAGCTGGGCAAGTGTTGCCCCTCCATAACTTCTCCCACCATCATCCACTCTGCAAACTCCTAAAGGAACACAGAAGTCATACTACATCATAGGCCCCAATCACTGCATGGTGGTTGATCCTATTTGGTTGACCCCTATTTTGGCCTATGGCTGCACACATTGTGATGTTCCTACCATGCTGTCATTGAACTTGCCTCACCTGTAGTTCTCATTTGACAGCCTTGACCAACTCTCTCACATTGGCACATTCCTATAGCTACCTCTCACAACTGGCTCTCATACTGACTCTGCTTCCATTTTCTTTGACATACAGTAGGTGACCAACCTGGTCCTTTTATGTGCAACTTCAGACTTATTATCTAATCAAAAACTTTGTCCTTTTGCATTTTCACTCAGTGAATGAGCCAGCAATTGCAACAGCAATTTCCTTCAACTGGAAAAAAGCCAGAAAATATTGAGAAAAAAATGTGGTGATATTTGTAATCTCAGACTGCATTTGTGTCAAATGTTTGGCATAATGTGTGTTCAGTGAGACTATGTGAAGAGTAAGAAGAATTGTGTGAAGAGACCCATAAATCATTAGTTCACTGAATGCATTTGAGGTTGAAATTATGGATCACTGCAATTTGCAGTCTTAGTCCACAGTTGTTGACAATGCATCCAAACATTTGAGAAAAACTGCAGTGTAACAAGTGCATATTTGTAGTGAACTGTGTGCATTTACTAGTGTGTGTGCAAGTGGTGTTTTATGTGTGTTTATGTGGCTGTGTGCATCTATATGTGGCTTTATGGGTATGGGTGTGTGTGTGTGTGTGTGTGTGTAGGTGTGTGTATGAGTGAGAGACTGAGTGAGTGTGTGTGTGTGTGTGTGTGAGAGAGAGAGAGAGAGAGAGAGAGAGAGAGAGAGAGAGAGAGAGAGATACAGGGCACTACTGCAGCTGGCACAGGGACACAGATGAGTTAGGCCACAGTCCAAACCCAGGATAGAGGGGTTGTGTGAAAGTGCTGTGGAATCTCCGAAGGAGGCTCCGTGTGTCAGAGGAGACACTGTAGAAGGACAGAGTGCCAGCTGGCCAATCCAGATACACTCCTATTCTGTGGGAGGGAGATGTGGGGGCGGGTATGACTGTGACCTTCTTATTGTGACAGGCAGAGTAATGGCCATTAGAGCATTCCAGAATCCAGGAGTTCCTATTCAGTCCAAATTCACAGTCATCACTCTCTCCTTTCCTGCCGATTCCTTTATATGTCACTGCAATACGAAGCCACCCTCTTCCACTCCACTCTGCCTCCCAGTAACATTGAGTCCCAGACAGACCCTCTCTGCACAGCACCTGGGGCCAGAAGTCAAATCTCTCTGGGTGATCAGGATATGGCCACTTCCTTGTTCCCCATTTCACTTTCCTCTCCCCCTCTGACAGAGACAGCTTTCTACATAACGTGTTGGGGTCCAGTGTGAGCTGACAGGCATCTGAAGACAACAGGGAGATTGATTAGATAATATTAATAATAATAATAATGAAAATAAAGAGATGTATGTATACATGTGTGATTATCTGTGTGTGTCTCTTTCTGTGTGCCTGTGTTTGTGGATGTGGGTATAAAAGAGAGTGAAGATGTGGAATAAACAGGAAAAGTAAACAAAAGATGCTAAGTAAAAGAGTAAGGGGAAGGGAAACTGAAGCCCCTTTCAGACATGCACTGAAAGCTGGAACTTATCTAGCCATTATCCGGAGGAGCTGTATGTGAGAACGAGCGAGTGGGCGTGTTGATTACGTTTCTATCTTTCTATCATGCGACTGGCGCGAAACCGGAAGAATACAAACATCTGCTTCGTACTCTTTTCTGTGTGCCTGTATATTGCTTTCCACTCTTTTGTTGACATTGCGGATACGTCCAAATACATGCTATTTTGAGTCCAATGATCGTTAAAGAGATAGTTAGCTATAGCTATACTGCCAAAACTTGTCTCTTATGATGATTAGTAACGTTGGTTAGTAGTTTATTATCTGGTTAGTAGCTAGCTAAGCTGTAGCTAATAGTGATAGGTATAGTGAGATAGGTGAACTGGTGTCTTAACATTACATAGCGAACAACAAAAATGTACCTTCCTGTTATAATAAATGTATAATTAATAATAAATTGTGTGTACCGATAGCACCATTTCGATGGCTATGTGTGATATTTTTTTATAGGCTACCCAAAAGTACAATAGCTATGTTCTCCTTCTCTTCCTCCGTGCCACATTATGTGTCCGTACCACTGAAAGGTAAGACATTGAAAAGAAAAAACCTGACAATACTTCAACTCGGACAAACAACTCGGACAAACTCCTGTTGTGTGTTACATGTGTGAAAAGGCAACTCCGGACAATGTGCGGATCTGATTCTCCGGACATTGTCCGAAGTTCAAATGTGAAAACGGCTTGAGGAACATCTTTTCTCCCCTCTTTCCTCCATCCCTCTCTCCTCTCTCCATCTCTGAGATGTTTTCCAACTGTCAGAGTGAAGCATGTTGACTGTGGACACACTTACATTTCCTCAGTCCTGGTTTGTTCCTGTTCTCTCCTCCATGGTCCACACTATAGGAACAGCAGAAGAACAGACAATGATTGAGTGACACACATCATGTCTATGAGGTGCAGTATGAAAACTAAGAGCCCTGTGACAATGGGAAAACTCCACACACTCTCACACCTCTGCTGTTGTCTGTACTTACAGCAGGGTCTCCAGTTTACAGCTGGGATCCTCCAGTCTAGCAGAGAGGACTCTCACTCCTGAGTCCCCTGGGTGATTGTAGCTCAGATCCAGCTCTCTCAGGTGTGAGGGGTTTGAACACAGAGCTGAAGCCAGAGAAGCACATCCTCTCTCTGTGACTCGACAGCCTGACAGCCTGCAGAGAAAAGGAGACAAGAGTTCTTCACTATTCCACTTCTGGGCACACTGCAAGGATCAGACACATGACATCTTGTTACAGACTTTATAATAGCTAAATACAAAATAACAAGTGTGCTATGGAGTAACTATTGAATATAACAATTATTCAAAGAATATTTAATCAGGATGCTACAAACAAAACACCGAATTCTCTTTTTCTAAAACAGTTTGTTTGTAAAGATGATGGTTTTAGCATGAATAAACCTGAAACATTCACATTTGTGGCACAAATAGGACAGAGATGTGCAGAAAGATTAATGTTTTTGGAGAGTTTGGAGAGAAGGCAGAAATATGTTGATGTTTCTAACATGTGTAAGGTATTGATGTGTGGGCTCTGAGAATGTTAGGGATCTGAATGATGTTTTACAGGACCCCTGTCTTTGGTCATCACACTATGGAGTGGATTAACAGCAATATGTTTCAGTGCAATGTGAAGCATACAGAAATATTTAAGGAGGAAGAACAGGAAGAAGTTTTTGGACAGAAATGTTTAAGACATTAGTAATGAAAATAGTGAAATATTTAGCTTCAGTTCCACGTTTCTGTCATTAGAACCCATGGTGAATGAGGTGATTTGTCTTGTTACTGCCCCACATCTTCCTCAGCGTACTGAACCACATCACCAGTAACATGTTCCTCACCCCAGTCTCTGCAGCCTACACTGTGGGTCCTCCAGTCCAGCAGAGAGCGCTCTCATTCCTAAATCCTGCAGCTCATTGTCTCTGAGCTCCAGATCTCTCAACTCTGAGTGGGGTGAATGCAGGACTGATGCCAGATCATTGCAGCACTCTCCTCTGAGATTACACTCCCTCAAACTGTAAAAAGAAGACAAGATGAGAAGTCGTTCTATTTCCTGCACATACAAAAAATTGCAAGTGCAACACATTTAACATTTGTCCTGGATTTCAACAGACTCAAAGTATTTTTCCCAACAGGCTGAAGAAACATTTCGAATAATCAAAATGAGCACACCCTTTCTTTTATTAGGAGCACAGAAATGAGCACTAAATTTATAATGTTTATTTTCAAATATCTTCACATAAGTAAGTCAAACACACCTCCAAGGTATGTTTCTTGAATAAGAGCAATGGATATTCCAGGTATTTGGCTCTCTTAACAAACAAATTCAGACATTCAGACATTCCAACTTTGCATATCAACCATGAAGGACAAAAAATGAAGCTACCACATATTTAATTTTATAGCTCAGTCCTATGCCTTGGGTTCAGTTCCAGCCAGCAGCTGACAGAAAATGGTTGCCCATGGTGCTGGAATGAATTGGCTTCTTTTCATCAGGGCACAGTTTGTCGGAAGTGTTTTCTCGTCTCTCTGCTCACAAGCACCCTGCAACTCATCAGGCACTTGTGAGCCACGTGGATGGCTGTCAGTGGAGTTGCACCTATGCTCCAGTATGCGCTTACTTCACAGTGGTGCACTGTGGGACTTGTGGCATGAAGGATGGCTATTGGCTGGAGTGTTTTGGAAGATAGCATTCATCTTACTTCAGTGTAAGTAAGAAGGTTATTGCAATGAGACAAGCCTAACATGTCATTGGCGATTCCAAAAAGGAATGCATAGAGTGAAAAAGAGTAAAATGGAAGGCTGAGAGAGACAGTAGCAACTAATATCTTCACACAAACTCTGTACTTACATCAGGGTCTCCAGTTTACAGCAGCAGTTCTGCAGTCCAGCACAGAGTGCTCTCACTCCTGAATCTCCTAGCTGATTGTAGCTCAGATCCAGCTCTCTCAGGTGTGAGGGGTTTGAATGCAGAGCTGAAGCCAGAAAAACACAGCTTCTATCTGTGACTTGACAGCCTGACAGTCTGCAGAGAAAAGGATGTGAGAGTTCTTCACTCTCCCAGCTCAAGAAAAACCACAAGGAGAGAACACATGGCATTCAGCTGTAGACCTTATGGTAGCTAAGTATAAAATAAGAAATAGCCCATGGAGGTAGTGATTATCATTATCAAAGACAGGCATCATCCTTGGTATCTTCAATAAAAATGTCACAAACATGACACAGTATTTCCTAAAACTGTTCTGTCCTGAAATATAAATATTTTGGCACAGTTATGACAGCAGTGCATAGAGATATGTATTTTTGAAGTTTGTACAAAATGTGGGAACATTTTGTGAATGCTTTTATATACCCCTATACAGAGTCATAGTAAATAAACAAGTATTCATTAAAACTGTTGTACAGCACTACTCACCTCAGTCTCTGTAGTTTACAGTTTGGACTCTTCAGTCCAGCACAGAGCAGCTGCACTCCTGCATCTCCCAGGTTATTGTAGCTGAGGTCCAGCTCTATCAGGTGAGAGGGGACTGACTGGAGAGCAGAGGCCACAGTATCCAATGACTCCTCTGTGAGAAAGCAGCTGTCCAGCCTGCAGACAGGAGTTCAGACACATGTAATATAAAACATGCAATATTTGATAGCTCATTGAAAGTCAGACAATTCTGCTGTAGAGCTGTAGTTCTGATGCAATATTTTCTTTAACACCCTAAAATCAAATCAGATCTATGCAGCACCATCTACTGTCACTCTGAATGTTCTATAAAGGCCATGGCTGCCATGCAAGTTCATTTCCAGAATGAAGCGGGGTTCATGGTTGAATCTGGCACCAAACTCCATGTAATGCACCACTCAGCTTTCGTTTCATTCACTATTACTGGGGCAAAGGGATTTCCTCAGCTTGTTTTCTTGCATGCATTTCAACCCTCCAGCACCAAAGGTCAATATGGCCTCATTTTCAAGCCACTTATTAAACTATCATCCCATTACAGTATTTCAATTAATCTTTTAATTGCCACAAATAAGGGAGTTAAGCATGAAAATTGAACCCAATGTTTGAGTGAGTTGATACCTTCATCATCATCCCCATCACCCACAGCACTGCATTATTGGATCAATATATAGTCAAGAACTTTTTATTTTTATTTGTTTGTAATACCTTAATAAAAAGAACGTGAAATGTACTACTGTCAGAGATTCGGGTGCTGCTTCCTGAGATGAGCACCCAGATGGCTTCATAACTTTCTGTGTTCTATATATCATTTAGTTAATGTCCTCCACCTCTGTTAATTAGTCATTGTTTACACCTGTGTTCTTTGTTAGTTAAGTCCTACCCTTTGTCCACATATTTGCTCATGCTTTGTGTGTGTTCTTGTACCAAGTCTGCTTTGTTTTCTCTCCAGTTTTCAGTAATGGAAATTTTATTTTCTTTGAACCAAACCTCTTGTGTCCTGAGTCATCTCTGCATTTGGGTTCACCCTGCTCCTTGTTACAAATACATGACATTCCTGAGGACACAGAGACTGCTAGATGTGTGCAGTGCCTGCTCTGATGTGATGCTCGTGAGCAAACAGCTGTTTTTTCAATTGTAGCCTTTTCTGTTCCCGCTAGTGATGTAAGCACCCACCAGCACCCTTAATATGTGGCTGATTTGTCTGTAAGACCATGTAAGTGAATGGAAAAGTGATGTTATGAAGGAAGATTTTGATGCCTTTTTCCACTTTTTTATTACACTTTGTGTGATTTTTTTTGTGTGTATGTGCCAACAGCTCCACCCCACAATTTCAGTCTCACAGCTGGAATATAGCTAAATTCCAAGCTCTGTATTGGTAACCCTCTGCTCCTTTGGAAGTTGTGGATTCACAACAGCGTCCTAGTCTGATAGGATGGTGGAGAAGGGGACACCCTGAAATCATTATATTTGGTTCTTCATCATCCACTCCCTGAAAACCTAGGTGGGCTTGATATTTTTGATAAGAAACCTGAAGTTTAAAATTTCATACTTCTCCAGAACATAGAAAGGAAAGCCTCTACCTTAAATCAGTCAGAGAGTCCACTCTAAAACTATCATTCACATTGGAACACTATTTTATGAAACTCCAAATAAATGTCCAGAGAACAAAGAAAAATAATTGTTCAGTTTAAGATTTTAAATGGAGTTTATCAGACCCCATCAGCAGACAGGGTTCATACAACCTTTCTTTCAGCCTATCATTCATGATTAACATAGTGGTTTGGCAAATTGGCAAAATATCAAAGTCACATCAGACATTCTTGAGGTGTGGTTTAGACATCTGGTGCTTTTCTTCTTCTTTTTTTTTGTAATACATGTTTTTTTATTCTTTATTTCATGTTATTGAATTATCTGTCCTGTCAAAACTTGTAACCTACTTGTCATTGTTATGCAACAATGAAAAACTTTGTGTTAAAAATAAAAAAAAAACATACAGGAACAACAGACTTCGAGACCTATCCAGTGGATAATTAAAAAGCTATGTTCATACAAAATTTCCATTAGGGTATTTTGGAAATCCTGTTTATGATATGTATGTCTTTTATGACTTCGGAAATGTGAAACATGGCAGTATCTTTAGAAGGGATGTCTGAGTTTTGCTCATAGCACACCTCTCACCTAGAAAACTCAAATGCTGATAGATATAAATGAGTGATGTCAGTCATCTGAATTATTAAAATTATAGCAATACTTACATGGCCCTCCTGCAGTTCTTGACTACTGGCACCAGTCTCTGATGACCTGCTGCTGCTGTGTTGTACATCTTGAGCTCAAACACATCTAGAACCTCCTCTGACATCAGTAACACAAAGGCCAGAGCTGAACATTGGTGTGGTTCCAGCTTTTCATCAGAAAGTGTTCCTGATTTCAGGGAAGTCTTGATTTCCTCCACTAGAGAGTTGTCATTCAGTTCACTCAGACAGTAGAACAGATTGAATGTCCTCTCTGCTGAAGACGTCTCTCTGATCTTCTCCTTAATGTACTCCACAGTTTCCTTAATAGTCTGTGACTTGCTTCCTGTCTGTGGGTCAGGTGCATGTGATCTGCTTCTCGTGTGTGTCAGAAGGCCTTGCAGAAGGCTCTGATTGGAGTCCAGGGAGAGGCCAAGCAAGAATCGCAGGAAAAGGTCCAGATGTCCATTCTTGCTCTGTAAGGCCTGATCCAATGCACTCCTATGTAACTCAGACAGTTGCATTCTTTCACCTTGAGGTTTTGCTTCATCTGGTTTAAGTACATTTCTGTTCTCATTTACAAATGAATGAAGCACAAACAAGGCAGCCAGATACTCCTGAATGCTCAGATGCACAAAGCAGTAAACATTCTCCTGAAATAACCCGGTGTCCTGTTTAAAGATTTCTGTGCACAGCCCAGAGTACACTGAAGCCTCCCTGACATCAGTGCCACATTCTCTCAAGTCCTCTTCATAGAATATCAGATTGCCCTGTTTCAGCTGTTGAAAAGCCAGCCTCCCCAGTTTCAGGATGATTTCTCTATCTGAAACTTTCAGTTTCTTTGGGTTTGTGTCATTAGCACATTGATACTTCTTGTTCTTCACAATAATCTGAATGAGCACAAACTGTGTGTACATTTCGGTGAGAGTTTTGGGGATGTTTCCATATCCAGCTCCACCCATCAGTTGCTCCAGAACAGTAGCAGAAATCCAACAGAAGACTGGAATTTGGCACATGATGTAGAGACTCCTGGTTGATGTTATGTGTGAGATAATTCTGCCGGCCAGGTTCTGATCACTGATTCTCTTCCTGAAGTACTCCTCCTTCTGCGGATCTTTGAACCCTCTTAGCTCTGTCACCCGGTGGACACACTCAGGAGGGATCTGATTGGCTGCTGCTGGTCGGGAGGTGATCCAGAGGAGAGCAGAGGGAAGCAAATTCCCCATAATGAGGTTTGTCAGCAGCACATCCACTGATGTTGATTTTGTTACATCACACAAGATCTCATTGTTCTGAAAGTCTAGAGGCAGTTGGCATTCATCAAGACTATCAAAGATGAACAAAAGTTTGAATGCATTTTTCAACTGCTGACATCGTAACACACTTTTAATTTCTTCCAGGTCCGGAAAGTAGTCCCGAAGAAGTTCCATCAGACTAAATTGTCTCCCTTTCTTCAAATTGAGATCTCGAAAAGGAAATGTGAGGATGAAACTTACATCCTGATTGGCTTCTCCTTCTGCCCAGTCAAGAATGAACTTTTGCACAGAGACGGTTTTTCCAATTCCAGCGATCCCCTTCATCAGTACAGTTCTGATACACTCTGATTGACCAGGTAAAGGTTTAAAGATGTCATTGCAGAGGATAGGGGTCTCCTGTATGGTTTGTTTCTTGGATGCAGTCTCAATCTGTCTCACCTCATGTTCATTACTGACCCGTCTGCTTCCCCCCTCTGTGATGTAGAGCTCTGTATAAATATTACTGAGGCGAGTTCGTTTGCCCTGTCTTGGTAAACCCTCAAATATGCATTCTAACTTGCCCTTCAGATAACTTTTCAGTGTTTGTTGGTCTCTTCTTATGGATTCATCTGAGGAGAGGAAATAAAGATGGTTACAATTACATTATACGTGTTGTGATAGTTGTTTCAATGGCATGAAGGAACTTCCTATGATAACTGCATCCTCAAACTGTGAGTTACACATCTCATGTAGTGTTACACAATGTGTTAAACATCTCTCACAGCGTTACGTGTGTCAAAGAGTCATTCACCAAATCTGTCACCTTCAGCTACAGAGACACACAATCAGGGCTAGGCATTACATTGATAACATTAGCTAGTGCAGCTTCTTAACAATAGTTAAGTATTAGTAGCTAGTAGCTCCTTGAGTGGCTCTGTCAACAAGACTCTCATTCTTAGTGCAGGCTAATCCTTAAGGTTCAAAGCCATGTCATTTGCCAACAATGACCAGGATTGTACTGTGTTACAGAAATTGGCGTTGTGCCAGCAGGGATAGAGCTGGGTAGGTCAGCAAGTGTTTCCTCCTTTCACCACTCTCAGGCACCCTCAGACAGTGCCTACCCTCCAAGGAGTGAACATTCCACTGTAGTGTGCAGTGTGACTTGTAAGGTAATGATAACTGGCTACATGCAAGTATTGCAAGAGTGTATTCATATTTCCTACAGGCTCCTGCGTAAGTGCAGAGGTTGCCACGGTGAAAAAAACTTAAATATCAGTTCTAAAATAGGGCTGTAAAAGGTGGAAATGTTAAAAAAAACACAGAATTCAAAGAACCTCAGAAATTCAAAGTTAATGTTTAAATAACAGGCACTGCCATGAATAATTCACTACTAAAGCATATGAAAGAACACACTTTGTTATTATAGAGGGTGCTGGGCACTAACCTCAGTTTATTAAGTTTGTGCTTACTGGTCATGTTTCCAAACAATAAAGGCAGTTGGCTTACATGCCGTGGCTTAATGTGCAAGTCAAACCAAACATACCAATTGAAATATTTTAGGCAAAGGCATTGGCCTTGTTTTTTTGTGACAGCTACTGTAGCTGAGAATGAGAACTCAGCAGCTACTGAGAAGTCGACTACTAGCAACACATCGCTGGTAAACTATATGTGCACATTAATAACAAAAAATTGAATGTAAAACATACACACTACTTACACAGTGGAGAAAGCTGATCTGCAAGTGAAACCAAACAGTTTTATTGAAATATAAAAATGAAAATACTGAAATACTGCAGCAGGTTTATGGAAATATTTAAAATGTTACTGAATGCAAAATTGTGTTTTTCTGTTTCCATATACACACATGCACATACAAATATACTACTTACCTTGGTTTTTGGAAACCTGGTCTGCACATGAAAAACAGCAGAGAAGAGAATGAATAAAATAAAACAATGAGAATCAGGCATGAAATTCTGCAGAACATTTGTGACCCGTTAAGATCCTCTCCTCTACCACTGCTCTGATCCTGTCCATTACATACAGTCATTTGGGGATGCTGTATTTCAATCCCAATGCCAGCACTGGAGGCAAACTATGCCTTCAGCTCCATCCTCCAAATCCTACTGCACATCTAAATATTCATTATTTCAGTGTAATGCTACAGTGTACATTAAGAGACTCAACTGTTTTTTTATTTTATTCACAACTCAAAATTAGGATGCAATTTGAATATTATTACAAATGTGGGTATTGCTTGATATTGTTTTTCTGTAGGTAGTCGACTTCGCTACTTGCAGGAGTAAACCGTAAGAAACTGTGTAGTTTTGTGGAATGAATATTTAATTATAATGTTTATTTGTATTTGTTATATAACACATAACATGCAAAACAGGGGGCTTCAATCAAAACACTGACCCAAGTAGCTGGAAACATGTTCACTGCATGACTCTTAAAATTGCCCTTCTGTTAAGATGAAGGAACCTTCCTTACCTCTGTCGTCTGAGCTGATGTTTACATTGACAGTCAAATTACCCGCAACATTACATCTGTCAATCTGTGGTACCACATTATTGCCTCTAGTCTGAGCTGTGATGGAGGAAGTCTGGGACACTGATCCCAGATCAGAATATGGCTGCTCCACATTGTCCTTTCCTATTGATAGAAAAAGGAGAAACAGCAACACAAAATGAAATACTGCACGAGTTACTCATTCCAGTGGTTAGAGTCTGGTGCGTGATTCATTCTTGTTCACCACATCATTTTTAAAAACGTGCAAGAGTTTGTGGGACCTGAATCATGAGTGACTCATGTAGTGGATCTGAGATGGATTTTTCAAGGAAAATATTAGAATGAAAATGAAATTCCAGGGAACCCCTTCTTCTCTGGGGGTTTGGTATCCTCTGTACATGAAAGTCTTTGTAAACTTTGTTACAAGTCAGTAGATGGTCTTCTTGTTGCAGGACTTGTCAATGAACTCCACTTTCTGCCCTTAGCAACAGGTCTAAAACCAGCCCAGCCCAAATCCTGAAATCCAAACCATTAAGCCTAAATCTTTGATTCTAATACAAAATCAGTAGTTAAGGGGAGAAACTAACTTCAATGGTCAATGACAATTAAAAGACAAATGACTACATTTACATTTTGTTACTTAGCAGACACTCTTATCCAGTGCAACTCCCAAAGTCAAGAACAAAGTACATCCAAGAAAACCACATGAAATGTTACACCAGAGTCGCAGAATGTCTAACACAGATAACTCTGCCCCTACAATGTTAAGAATAAATATTAATTTTATGTTATAACATTAGCCCTGTTTATTAAAGCACCAATGACTTTAACCCATATGCATGCTGCAGGCTGGACTACATCAACACCCTTTTGGCTGACAATCTGGCTAGCTGTTACAGACCAACACATTCCATAATCTGAACCCACAGGGGCGTTTTGATGTTCACAAATTTTTTAGAGGTACATGTGGCATTTTGTTGATACTCAACATAACTACTCAACAGTCCTTTATGAATCTTACGCCTTTTATGGGCTTTTTCCATGTCCTTCAATTAGTCTTCTTTCACGTCCTGTAGAATCTCCACAATCAGGTCAGCCATCACAGAGACCTACAAGATGGCATCAAGGTACTCAGTAACTCCATAGCAGACCATAGTGGACGAACAGTATATCACCATATGGCATCACTAGAATTACTATTGCCAGATATGTGTAACAAGTAATTGGAAGCCCTAATTTCACACCTGAGCGCAACTGTAAAGAGCAGGCAAACTGCTAACTGCGTGCTTTGAAAAACCGGCGCTGTGCAAGACATGCCTCACTTGCGCCAATTTGGTCATTTCCGTATTCGATGGTGTGTCACTCCATGAATGAAATGTATACTCACATTTTAATGCTAGGCAGAGAACCAATGTACTGAAAATGATCATGTGTTTTGCATTTAATCTCCCAACAAAGTAAGGAAATAAACAAAGCCATCAAGCACATACTGTTTCATGTTTTTACTCATTGATTGCTTTGCAAACCCTTGCATCCTTCCACATTTTCAAATGGGTCAACATGGAATACTGCCCGCAAACTTGTAAACATAGACGCGGAATACTTACAAACCCTCTCATAGCCTGCCATTATCGAGTAGAGCGTTCCTGTTTGGCATATGTCGTAGTTTCGAGGCACTATCTTCAAGAAACACCCGAAGACACAGATCTTCCGTGCTCATCTGAACACCTTGAAACACCTGAAACGGCACCCAATGCAATTTCTTATGTCTTAAAGGTTGTTTTTCTTTATTTAAAACTATTATTTTTTTTTTTAATATTTTTATTTATTTATTTTTTTTTTAAAATAGATATAATGGTTTAATGCACTCGTATCTCTAGCAGCTAGCTTGTACCTTGTCCGGTCAACTATTGAAACCTGGCCATGCAGCACTTCTAATACTGTCGCTTTCGCTTGCGTTTGTACTCTGCCTCACTTGTAAGTCGCTTTGGATAAAAGCGTCTGCCAAATGCACAAATGTAATGTAAAGTTTCGCCCCACTCCACTCACTTCCTGTATGTTCCTCCGTTTACTCCTTCTTACCGGAGCCGCCTCTGGTCAGGTGCGTCATTCTTGTTATCGTTATGGTCATGTTGGAAGAGATTGTTGTTTATTTGCATAGTGTCTACTTTAGTCTATTTATGACCAGGTGGTGCGTTTCAAGTATGTAGTCTGCATTCCTACCGGAATAGTTTGTCATTTTAGTATGGTATATTATTTGTTTGTATTTTGCACACACACCAGCCGTCAGAAAACGGTGTTTTTCACCCCTGCTGATTGGGAAATGCCACAATCATGTGGAGTTCACCGTTCGTCTTTTATGTTGAGAAAATGCCTGATATATGCATTCGAAAACCGCAGTGATACACAAAACATTTCATAAATTTGAAATGGGAGTTATTTAGCCAGTTAGCCAGTTACATTAAGGGATTATTAGATGGCCATTACTGAAAGAGCCTGATTGGGAGTTTAGCCATGCAGGGAACTGGGGAACCAGTTCTCTTTGTGAGAAGTGCCATGGGAGCTTTAATGACCACAGAGCATCAGCACCTTGGTTTAACATTGCATCCAAAAGACAGTGTCTCTCTTAGTACAGTGTCCCTATCACTGTGTTGGGGGCATTGCAGCATTGGCCTACTGTAAGTTCCAGAGGGAACACTGCCCCCTACTGTGTGCTAACATCACCTCCAACATTTCAGGTAACATTGCCTTAATGTGATTTACCCCAAGGATAGTAGGCTAGAGTACTGGCAAATTCTACTAAAATTATTGATGTTCTCATATTATTTAAGCAGCTGTAAATACTCACCCCAGTGGGTCTACATATATATTTTAGTGAGGCTCAAACTGTAAAAACAGTCAATTCATCTGGCCCCAGATGTATAATCTATGTTAAAGGCACAGTTTCTTTGAAGGTCTTCCCTTGCAGCAAGCTTGCTTTAAAATACCATTTAATGTGATTATATTCTTGGATCTCACAGTCCAGCTACACACACCCCTCCACCTTTTAATTCTCTCCTCTCCCCATCATTCTGTGCTGTACTTACAGAATGGTTTTATTCTTCCTTTTCTCGTTTCTCCTCTCTGTTCTGTCTGTCTCAAAAACACCAAAATAACTCCTTTTTTATGCACACTAAAGAGGTCAAAGTACAGACCAGCTCAATCACCTACAATCACCTTCAGCTAGGAGGGGTAGTGACACTCTCTTTCTCTTAAATGATCTTTGTACCAGTTGAAACAGGGCCACATCTATTACTGACTGTAAAGCAATTTATGGACTGACTCTTTTAAACTTGTTCATCACCTTGATTCCTCAAGATGATGAATGAGTTTAACCCACACAGGAAGGGATGAAGCGAGATGCATGCCCTTCTCCTGATACCCTAATCCATATCCAATGGCTACCTTACACACTACAAGTCCCATAGTGCTCTAAAGGTGAGGAAATGCTGACTGGAGCAGTGCTCATTTCCCTACTGGATGTGTGTCTTGCACATTAGGATGTGTTTTGCACACTAGTGGGTAGTAGAGTTTGCAGAATAGAGTTTGGTTGCTTGGATTCTCAGTTGGCATATATTGATGTGATTACTAGTTGAATTTTTCCACCCATCTTTGATTGGACTAATTGATATAGCAGAGATTACATAGAGATTATAGAGATATACAGAGATTGATTTTGTATTTAACAAGTGTCTGATGAAATGCTAAGAGGTGCTGATGAAGTGAGACCTGAGAATCCCTGGTCTTTAAAAGCCAGCACTACACTAATAGGAAAAAGGTGATTATTGTAAGGCACAAAATCTGTCAGAAGTCTGTCAAAACCAACTTCCTCCATTAACAGCTGAACACACTCCTACCCATCAACACCCTTCTCCACCACCAACTCCTCAACACCCACATTCAAGTTATTCCTACAGTCCCAGCCCTTGAAGATAAGGTTAGCATTATGCACCCACTCACACAGGTTACCCCTCAACATAAAAGGTATGGAAAAATCTATGTGATTTTGATTGGGCATTTTGTTGTTTCCCATGTAATGTGATAATTGAAAGAGAGGAACCTCAAATTTGAACATTTTTAACATTCCCACTTCAGTGGTTTCTCTTCGTAACAACACATCATGTAAGGTCAGTGTTGCTAATGTAAATATAGCAATATAGCATAATGTAGATACTAATAGATAGAGTCTCTATCTAACATGTAGACTAATAGATACAGTCTCCCTCTGCTACTGTGGTGTCTTCCAGCTTTAGAATGACAGCCTTACCTTGGGTCCCTGGAGGACACTACAGTGGCTGAATTAAGGGTCCCACCACCTGTTGTTCCTACCCTTTGGCTGTGATACAATCTGAAGCTCCTTTGATCTGAACCAATCTTGCTGGTGTTATCCTTGCATTTTTTATATTCTTTTGTAATTTTGTCACAACACTGTTTCACATACCACTTTGTGGCCATATCTCAAAACTTAGATGACATGTTGAAGCAGGATTCCAGCTCCCGCTGAAAACAGGAATCAGTCAAGATGCACAGGACTGCTTGCACAGACACACATGATGGAGAACAATAAACACCCAAGGACAGACACATCACACAAACCTGACCTCTCTCATTTTAGCTGGAACCATTGTGGAACAAGGCTCTATCTATAAGTTACTCATACATAATTTAGCCCACGAATTCACTGAGACACTGTCCAAATGTACTGGTGCAACTATTAACTGCAGTCTTGTTTTTATCACTGCCTGAAAATGCCTGAGAAATAGACATTTTCAAATCAGAATTTCACTGTTTCCAGTCCAGGCTCTTTGAAAGTACCCATGGTCATCATGTGAGAAAAATAAATGATAGGAAAAGTGTTTTCTTAGATATACTGTTAAATCATTGATTGATCTGCCCTAAACCTAGATTAGCTTAATATGTTTGACTAAACATTTAACCTCATTTGTTTTACAGAAAAGTCTTTGTTTTTTGAAAATATATTTAAAATTCATGTTTGTACAAGTTAAATGGAATTTTTGAACCACTTAAGAACAGCTCTAGATGCACTTTAAACTGAGGTGATGAGCGAACACAGGAAATACACACATGGATGGTAGCAGTTCCATGCCAGAAAAAGCAGATGGGTGTAGCTCATACAACCAGGTGTACATGTTACATTTACATTTATTCATTTGGCAGATGCTTTTATCAAAAGTGACTTACAAGTGAGGTAGAGTACAACACAAGCAAAAAACCACTAAGAGTCAACAATATTAGAAGCGCTGCATGACAAGATACAAGCTAGCTGGTAGAGATAACGAGTGTCTCGCAGACATCTGTCAAGACTGCGGCATCTTAGCCGGTTGTTTTCTTTTCCCTGTCCATGTGCTTTTGTTTTTCCCTGTGTTTCAGCCCTGCCCTGCTCTCCGCCCTGTCACCGCCCACCAGATTACCTGACTGATTGCACCTGCCTGCCTGCGCACCTGCATTCCGTCTCCTCATCAGCCTTGCCCTATTTAGTCCTGCTCGTGTCGTGTCTCGTTGCCAGTTCATCTCAGTTTGCTGTGTTGCTACTCGCTGTTGTTTCTTCATGTTTGCCTGCCGGTTCTGTTTCTTTGCCTGTTTTTCCTGACTTTGTTCCTCATTCTTGCCCTGTGGTTTTGGTCGCCGTGTCTGCACGGTGTTTTTTACTCTGCCTGACTTCGTCTTGTGGATTACCCGTTTGGTTTAATAAACCCGTTTTTGGCATCCATCTCCTCTGTCTGCGCTTGAGTCCCTGCCTGAGTTCTGACAACATCTTTCTCCTTGTCCTGTAAGGAATGAAGATGAAGGCATTTGTAGTGAAAGGGCTCAGACGCTGCTGAGCGAGAGTAGCAGGTCTGCTTAGGAATGAAATGTCAGCAAAACGGAGACCAGCTTTGTTCTCTCACTGGATATTACTTTTCCATCATATTCATGGCTGGAGATGAGCAGAGAGCCATGCCATTGGCTGTAGCCTATTTCAGATCTTCCAAACCCTGCTGTAAAGATACACGTTGTCACATTAACTTGTGGCTTTCCTGCCCTCTAGCGGTTATTTTATAATGAACTATCCACTACATATACTAAGTCCATTTTCTGTCACAATTGTGTTAATGTCTTTTAAAGGGAACAGGTGAAATATCTGGGTAACACCTTGTCTTTGTTTGCTACGATAGGTTCAGGCCTTCCTGTGAGAATGTACTGCTACCACTTCCTACCCTCAGGGGACCCACCTAAGTGTTCTGCATCATCATTATAAATAAGTTATTAATGAACACATACTGGTGAAAGGAGGATGAGGTGAGCATAGACTGTGTGCTCTCTCTGTTCCTATAAACCTCCTTCAACAACACAGATTTCATAGCTAAATGTAAAACCAACAAAAATGTGAACATTTATGCCCATATTTGTATAGATAAAATATTATCTTAATAAGCATGAAAAAATATTTAAGTCTGGAATGAAGTTTGTTTTCAGGCCTCAGCCAGCAAAAAAAAAAAAGTGTGCATCCCCACCCCCTCCTCAAGCACAGAAATGTGCTGAATATAAATTAATTATTGAATAAAAAGTATTTGGTCACTTAATTTGAAGATGAACTGAATTTAAAGAAAAAAAATTAACCAATAACATAAAATTATGTAAAATAAAAAATGGCAATTTTATAACAAGACAAAATGTTATTTTGAAATAAAAAACACCTATTTCAGTTGGAAAAATATTACTTAGAAAAAAAAACAAAAAAAGTATTTAAATAAATATACTTCTATAGTTTTAAGGAGAAACTCTTAAGAGGAATGATGAACATATTTGTGGGGTGTAGGAAACAGGAAATAGGAAGAAGAGAAACATTTCATACATGAATCATACACAATATAGGGTGTTTGCAGAATTAAACATTTGTTTGCAGAACACTACAAATGAAATGTTTTAACTTACACACACACCTTGAACACTGGCATCAGTATTTACAGTCAAATTAAGAAAAAAAAATTACATTACAGTTAAACAAGCACTCACAACCTTTTACAGTATGAGCTATTATTGTGTGTGTTTGAGTGTGACAATGCATGAGGTTCAGTGGAGTGTGTGTTTATGTATCAGTGTGTTACTGTGGAGCAGATTTATGGAGGCATGCATGTATATGTGTGCCAGTATGTGTGTGTTAGCCTGTGTGTGTCTGCATTTTTTTTGTGTGAGTGTGTGTTGTAGTGGAAGTAAGAGTGTATGCACTTATGTGTGTGTTGATTAGTGTTATATCTGTATTTATGTGTGTATTTGTGGTCAAGCTGATAATTAAAGCGTCTTGTTGAGTTGCTGAATTCCCTGCCCGGTGAATGAATGCCCCCAGAATGGATATTTGGCAGCGCTCTGTCTTTCTGTCAGTTGAACCTGTGACAAATGTTCAGGAGGTACTACTCTCCCACAACATCAAAGGAAGCGACACATTTCCCAGCAGCACCTGCCAACCCAACACTGATACTCAAACCTCTTCTAGACAGAGCTAGACTGACCAGATCATCAACACAATAACCACTAAAAAGCATGCTTCAACATCATTATAACCCATGGCAGAAACACAGTGCTGAAATCTGCTAAAAATTCACAAGTGTCTTCCTTGTTCACGGCAAACATTCCAATATAACAAAGAAAGAGTTCTGCATTCTTGGGGGAGACTTTTTCTGGTCGGGCCTGCTCACTACTATCGGCATCACCCTGGGGGCGGGGGTTGGGGGGTCCGGCAGGTACTACATTGCATTCACCATCATCACAGTCACTGTCATCATCAACACTGTGTATATCATCATCATCATCACAGTCACTGTGTGTAAGTGTGTGCATGTGCATGCTACATTGGATGAGGGGAGTGAGTGTGTACGTGTGTCTGTACTCCTAGATCTGTGAAAGTGAGTGTGTGTGTGCATGCAAAACATGACTCTACTCCAATTGGCACAGGGACACTGAGGTAAGAAGCCAAAGCCTAAACCCAGGATAGAGGGGTTGAGTGAAGGTAGTATGCACTCTGTGCAGTAGAGTCAGCGTGTCAGAGGAGACGTTGTAGAAGGACAGGGTGCCGGCTGGCCAGTCCAGATACACTCCTACTCTGTGGCAGGGGGAGGGTGGGGAAGGTACGTCTGTTTGCTTATTATTATGCAGGACATAGTAATGGCCACCGGAGTATTCGAGACTCCAGGAGTTTGTATTACATCCGAACTCACAGCCGTCACCCCCTCCTTTCCTACTGATCCCTTTATATGCCACTGCAATAGAGACTCCATATCTTCCACTCCACTCAGCCTCCCAGTAACAGCGAGACCCAGACAGACCCTCTCTGCACAGCACCTGAGACTCAGAGTCAAATCTGTCTGGGTGATCAGGATATGGCTGCTGCTCTGTCCCCCATTTTTGTGTCACCTTCCTGTCAGACAGGAAAAGCTTTCTGCTCACTGTATTAGGGTCCAGGGTGAGCTGACAGGCATCTGCAAACAAGAGGAGGGTAATGATATGAATTATTATTAATATTCATGTAACTCTGTCTGTATGTGTGTGTGTGTGTGTGTGTGTGAGAGAGAGAGAGAGAGAGAGAGAGAGAGAAAGCCATAGGGGTGTGCGTTTTAGTTGCTTGTTTGACATTGTTTTCATGTCAATGTACCGCTGTGTTCATGCATTTATTTTTAAAGGAAGATAGACAGAGGCAAGAAAGCTGAGGAATATGTTTTTTCCTCTCACTCCTCCATCCTTCTATTCTCTCTCCCTTTCTGACATGTCTTCCATCTTTCTGAGTGAAGCATGTTGACTGTGGACACACTTACATTTCCTCAGTCCTGGTTTGTTCCTGTTCTCTCCTCCATGGTCCACACTGTAGGAACAGCAGAAGAACAGACAATGATTGAGTGACACACATCATGTCTGTGAGGTGCAGTATGAAAACTCAGAGCCCTGTGACAATGGGAAAACTCCACACACTCTCACACCTCTGCTGTTGTCTGTACTTACAGCAGGGTCTCCAGTTTACAGCTGGGATCCTCCAGTCTAGCAGAGAGGACTCTCACTCCTGAGTCCCCTGGGTGATTGTAGCTCAGATCCAGCTCTCTCAGGTGTGAGGGGTTTGAACACAGAGCTGAAGCCAGAGAAGCACATCCTCTCTCTGTGACTCGACAGCCTGACAGCCTGCAGAGAAAAGGAGACAAGAGTTCTTCACTATTCCAGCTCTTCACTCTTCCTGCTCTAGAGATCCGCCAGAACTGGACACATATTATTCTGTTATAGACCTTATGGTAGCTGACTACAAAATAGGAAATGGGCCATGGAATTAGTGATTATTATGACCAAATACAGGTAGCACCTTCTGTATGTTGTCAATGTGCCGAAAATATGAAACATAATTCCTTTTTTTCTTGGAAGAGTTTGTTTATACAGATGCTCTTCACAGTTTTAACTCGAATACACCAGGGAAGTGCACAGTTGGGGCACCAACAGGACAGAGCTATAGTGAATGGTTTGGAGAGAAAGTAGTGACACAGTGGTGTCTATTATTATTTGGGTCCTGAGAATATCAGGAATTTGCATGTTTTTTGGAAGGGCCCCTCTCTTTGGTCATTGTACTGTGGAGTGAACAGAAATCTTTAAATTAAAGCAACAGGAGCATCCTGTTCAAATGCACTGTGTAGAGTACAGAAGTCCACACATTAAAAAAAATATAACCATTAGCGCAACATTTAGTTTCAGTTCCATGTTTCTGACATTAGATCCCTGAATGAATGAGGTGATTTATCTTCTCATATTGTCTTTTTTTTTGTTTTAACTATCATGTCACACCACATATTCCTTAGTGTATTAAACTAATGTCAGCAGTGTTCCTCACCCCAATCTCTGTAGTTTACAGTGTGAATGCTCCAGTCCAGCAGAGAGTGCTCTCACTCCTGAATCCTGCAGCTCATTGTCTCTGAGCTCCAGACCACTCAGCTTTGAGTGGGGTGAATGCAGGACTGAGGCCAGACCATCACAGGAGTCCTCCGTGAGGTTACACTCCCCCAAACTGTGGAGAAGTGACAGGATCCCTACTCATTACATTACAATGCATGCACTAATATATACGCACAAGTGTGTGAGTATGCAGTAGTCTGTGACACACTGAAAAAATCTTTGGAAAGAAGATGTATAGCAATGGATTATCTCCATAAGACTATGTAAATGAAAGTTGTGAAATTTTTTACCCAACCATGAAGTATAATGAAGCAATGGTTTACAAAATGGATAGAGCAGTGTTTATAAAATGTTGGTAAAAGTATTTGATTCTTTTTGGTTTATTTCTTTTATAAGTCTGCCTGTATAAAGCTGCATGTGAAGTGTCTTCTTCTGACTCAGTCTCTATCTGCACAATTATAACTTGTGGACAGAAATGGTATCATGTATTTTAGAGGAGAGCACAGAGTTTGTCTAGGGCTCTAGAATTGTTAGCTGGGGTATAAGATGAGTGACATCTATGATACAACTGTGCATTCTAGATTGGGCCAAAAAGGAAAAAAGTATTGACAATTGCATTTTACCTATGTGTACCTTTCAGTCTCTTCTTACACATTTTACACAGTCTCAGTAAATCTCACAGTGAGGGGTAGAGGTAAAATGTTTTACTAAGCAAACAATATGAGTAAAACAGGTGACCAATAGGTCTGACAGGACATGTTTTGTGGGCACATAGGACCACACAGTACCAATTCTACTGGCATTGGATATAATGGATGAAAACTGGACACATAACAGCAATAAAATTAATCTGAAAACAGTGTTAATCCTACCTTGCTGTGATAGGAGCAGGATGAAACTGATGAGACTAATATGAACAAAGGAAGGCTAAGGCATCTGAAAGGAGCTTTTTCAGAGTTTACTGTACCTCTGTATAGAGCCATAACACAAAACTGTATTAACAAAAAGTGATGTATTAGCAGCACTGCTCACCTCAGTCTCTGTAGTTTACAGTTTGGACTCTTCGGTCCAGCACAGAGCTGCTCCACTCCTGAATCTCCCAGGTTATTGCAGCTGAGGTCCAGCTCTATCAGGTGAGAGGGGACTGACTGGAGAGCAGAGGCCATAGTGTCACATGACCTTTCTGTGACATAGCAGCTGGCCAGTCTGCAAAGTAGGGTTCATAGACATTTACTATAAACAACTAGGATTTAAAGTATGATATTGATGGTATTCAGGAATAAAGTGATAGTGATGATTATAAAGTCTACAGTGCTCTGAGGAAGATGTGTGTTTTACACTCAGCAGCTTCAGTGCTTTGGGCCTGAAAACCTCAGACAGCTGCAGATCTGAGCTGAACTGAGTTCAGTTTATTCCTTCCAAAATAATACCACATACAGTCAACATGTCTCTGCAGCGCCACCTTTAGTCAACGTTATTGTTTTATAAAGCCCCCGTCTGCCTCATTTACTTCGAACATGAACCACAGTGGGGGTTTGTGTATTGCCCCTACTTCAGCGGCTACTACAAGGTTTCCAAATTTACTATATTGATAATTTTCACATGTAGCATATAGCAGTTCCATTTTAAAGTGTATTAATAACACAGAGGAACTACAGTACAGTACAGTGTAGCGGTGACTGTGGAAATAATAGGCACTGCAGTGTAACTTTATCCTGAGGTAACTCACCCTGTTCAACACCATTACCGAGAGATCTACTGACTAATCGATAAACAATCATTAAGAGAATTAGGCAGATTGTTGAGTTTACTTCAGAGAAATTATTTCGCATCAGTCTTGACAGCTCACATGCAGTGAACTCCCAGTAAATATCTTATTGGCACAATGAACAGAATACATTCATCTTATGTTAAGTGAATCACTAAGGACTATGAGAAATTCACTCTTTAAACATATCACAAATACTGTATGTGATATATAGGCTTGTCAAGATTCAATTTAGATCTCTGCATCATTTAAAGCCATTTGTCACTTCTATTAAGTGGCATGGTTGTAATCATAAAAAGAATGAAAAAATGGTCTGAGGTTTTATTGGTTTGCATCTGCAAAGAGAATAGAGCAATTTTTTGCACACAGAACAATGCTTGCACAAACAATATTGGGATGCAGCTAGAATTCATATCATTTCAGTTCCCAGGTAATCACTGTCATGTCAGAAGAATGATTGCTACACATCTGGAAAATATCCCATTCAGAGTGAACACAGAGCTGACTTCTACTGTCCTACATGATTGGGATGGGAGGTATGCCAAACAGGTGGGAAATCAGAGTGTGAAAGAGGGAGGGGAAATAGTATTCTTTACATAGCAGATAGTGAAAAACAGAGATGAATGAAAATGGCAAAAATGGGACAATGTGGGGCAATATGGGGCCTTAACATTTTACTATAAACACTGGTACAACTACAGCAGAAGTTCAGTCATCTGACCTGACACTTGGCACCAGATTGACACCTACAACCAGACACTGTACAAATTCCACTGAATCCAATATTACAACTGAGAACTGGTCACATGGCAACCCAAAGTCACCTCTGAAAATGTTGTTATCTTGCTTTAATTGCTGTGCCAGAAGAGCAAAAGGAGGGATGGGACTCTAATGTGAACAAAGAAAGCTATAGAGGAGGACACTGACAGAGAAGGAGATTTGTAACATTTCACCACATCTCTATATAGAACCATAAATACTAAATTAGAATTTACTAAAAGTGATGCATTACACAGTGCTGCTCACCTCAGTCTCTGTAGTTTACAGTTTGGACTCTTCAGTCCAGCACAGAGCAGCTGCACTCCTGCATCTCCCAGGTTATTGTAGCTGAGGTCCAGCTCTATCAGGTGTGATGGGACTGACTGGAGAGCAGAGGCCATAGTATCACATGACTCCCCTGTGAGATCACAACTGTCCAGTCTGCAGAGAGGAGTTCAGAGACATTTATTATATTAACACATAACATCTGTAATGTGATACTGATGGTCCTCAGTGATAAAGTGATGGTGATGAATATAAGGTCTTCATTACTTTAGGGAAGATGTCTGAGCTACACTCTTCAATGGCAGCACTCTGGGCCTGAACATCAGCTGTCCTGTTGTCGGTACTGTGTTTATGACAGTCGTTCCCAAATGTATTCACTTAAAAGAAAAGCTGGCTGTTCCTAATAAACTGCCCTATTCTGGTGTCCAGAGTTTGTTCTTGCCTTTTTCCTTCTCACTGTGCACCTGTAATCAGATGCAGAACTCAGAGTTACCACCCGTGTCATCTTAGTGAAACAAACTAAGGTACAAAAGTAAACATGCACACCGTAATGATAAAATATGGACAAGTTATTTACTCTACAAATGATTTATTTAGACACTGGAGTCTTTTAAAAATAATTAAGACTAGTGATTTGCCCGTGTCCTAAACACCCCACTGCTCACACTATGAAATATACAGGTAAATGCCAAAATAAATGAAACACTTGAGTAAATTAGGAATACAAAATATATTGAAGGCATGTGCTTCCACACTGGTATGGTTCATGAGTTTTAATAACATCCCATCATGATGAGGGTCATGTATAAGGATGCTGGGCAGGTCCAGTTTCCCATTGTTTTGGCTACCACAGCGTGAGGAAGTGATCTCAGTGCCTTTGAGAGAGGGGTGAGTAATTGTTGGGTAAGTGACCTGTGATCGTTTAAATTACTACAACTATTACAGTAACATTTAACTGGGCAGGGAATTGAACCAGTGATCTTTCCGTTACAAGCCCTGCTCCTTGCCACGATGCTACACTCTGTTTACAAAATAAAAATCTCCACAAACCAATGTCCACAAACCAATCCAATGTCTCAGCCATGCAATATCAGTGCTGTGGTGTAATATTTTATGGTACTGTGTTAATTTTGAAAAACAAATATATGCAATATATGCAACATTTTCAGAAGATATTGTGAAACTCCTGTTTGTGATTGACAGATTTAATGCCTTACATTTGGCGCCCCATATATGTTTTGTTCACAACACTTTATTCTCCTCAAAAAATGTCAGTCATCGGAATTATTAAATTATATTAGTATTAGTATTATATACCAATACTTACATGGCCCTCCTGCAGTTCTTGACTACTGGCACCAGTCTCTGATGACCTGCTGCTGCTGTGTTGTACATCTTGAGGTCAAACACATCTAGAACCTCCTCTGACATCAGTAACACAAAGGCCAGAGCTGAACATTGGTGTGGTTCCAGCTTTTTATCAGAAAGTGTTCCTGATTTCAGGGAAGTCTTGATTTCCTCCACTAGAGAGTTGTCATTCAGTTCACTCAGACAGTAGAACAGATTGAATGTCCTCTCTGCTGAAGATGTCTCTCTGATCTTCTCCTTAATGTACTCCACTGTTTCCTTAATAGTCTGTGACTTGCTTCCTGTCTGTGGGTCAGGTGCATGTGATCTGCTTCCTGTGTGTGTCAGAAGGCCTTGCAGAAGGCTCTGATTGGAGTCCAGGGAGAGGCCAAGAAGGAACCGCAGGAAAAGGTCCAGGTGTCCATTCTTGCTCTGTAAGGCCTGATCCAATGCACTCCTGTGCAATTCAGACAGTTGCATTCTTTCACCTTGAGGTTTTGCTTCATCTGGTTTAAGTACATTTCTGCTTTCATTTACAAATGAATGAAGCACAAACAAGGCAGCCAGATACTCCTGAATGCTCAGATGCACAAAGCAGTAAACATTCTCCTGAAATAACCCGGTGTCCTGTTTAAAGATTTCTGTGCACAGCCCCAAGAACACTAAAGCTTCAGTGACATCAATGCCACACTCTCTCAAGTCCTCCTCATAAAATATCAGATTGCTCTTTTCAAGCTGTTGAAAAGCCAGCTTCCCCAGTTTCAGGATGATGTCATTATCTGTCTCATTAGTGCATTGAAACTTCTTATCCTTCACAATAATCTGAATGAGCAGAAAATGTGTGTACATTTCTGTCAGAGTTTTGGGGATGTTTCCACATCCAGCTCCACCCATCAGTTGCTCCAGAACAGTAGCAGAAATCCAACAGAAGACTGGAATTTGGCACATGATGTAGAGACTCCTGGTTGACGTTATGTGTGAGATAATTCTGCTGGCCAGGTTCTGATCACTGATTCTCTTCCTGAAGTACTCCTCCTTCTGCGGATCTTTGAACCCTCGTACCTCTGTCACTCGGTGGACACACTCAGGAGGGATCTGATTGGCTGCTGCTGGTCGGGAGGTGATCCAGAGGAGAGCAGAGGGAAGCAAATTCCCCATAATGAGGTTTGTCAGCAGCACATCCACTAATGTTGACTTTGTAACATCATTCCAGATCTCATTGTTCTGGAAATCTAGAGGAAGACGACATTCATCCAGACCATCAAAGATCAACAAAACTTTAACTTCATCCCATCCCACACTGCTAATCTCTTTCAGTTGTGGAAAGTATAGATGGAGGAGCTCAGTCAGACTGAATTCTCCCTTGTTCTTCAAATTCAGATTTCGAAAAGTGAGAGGGAGAATGAAATTAACATCTTGATTGGCTTTTCCTTCTGCCCAGTCAAGCATGAACTTCTGCACAGAGACTGTTTTTCCAATTCCAGCTATCCCCATTGTTAGCACAGTTCTGATGGGCTTGCTTTCACCAGGTAAAGGTTTAAAGATGTCATTGCAGATGATTTCAGTCTCCTGGGTGGTTTGTTTCTTTGATGCAGTCTCAATATATCTCACCTCATGTTCATTACTGACTGCCCCACTTTCCCCTTCTATAATGTAGAGTTCAATATAGATCTCATTGAGGAGGGTTGGGTGGCCCTGCTTTGCTAAGCCTTCAAATATGCATTCAAACTTCCTATTCAGCTCAGTTTTTAGTTCTTTTTGGGCTTTTAAAATGGATTCATCTGAGGACAGAAAAAGTAAAGCCCATCATTGATTTGCACAGACAAACAAATACGCTATGGCACTGCAACTTACAACGAGAACTTAACTATGTATCTCTGGTAAATAATAACTTCAGTGGCAAAACAGTTTATGCTTTGGAAAGTTTGAATACTTTTAAAACACTAACCTTTTGATGTTAGTGCAGTCAGATGACTCTTAAACAGTTTTGACTCGTCCTTCAGCTTCTCCAGAGTGTGCTGCAGTGACTTAAATGAATGCATAAGGAGGTGAGTTTATCAGTGAAGGGACTGAAATAAACGCACAAAGAGATGTTTTGAAACGTAGATGTTGTAAAGTGGCTACAGACAGCATTATTAGTGTGCATAGCTATAGCATTGCCGACTACGCATTTACACATGTAACTCTTAGACAATATGTGTTTAGCCAAATCATTCCTAGTCTGTGGACTTGTATAGCATACTCATATTTGCCATGTGTGAAGTAGTTGTTTTCATTTCAAAGCAACATTCAAGCAAGCATGATGCAAATGGACCCCTGTTTGAATATAGTTCTTCAGAAACAACGTATTTCATTTCAAAGAATTGGTTTTACTTCCTTAACCACTGTTAGCATTAGCTGCTTATCTTAGTGCACTGAACATTGCAGAAAGCACATTGGGTTCAGATGCTAAAGTGGGATTTCATGCACATAGTATTTTTATGTCCAACATTTTTTTATTTAATTTGAACTTACACTGGCTAGGTGATTTACACTTACTTCCCCAGAGTAGTACCTATGGAGCAAGCAACATACTTACATATATATGGAACATACCCTGCATAACATCTTCTTCAAATTAATTATTACACATGAAAACCTTATAATTATCAGTTAGTATTGAATATAAATAGATATCACACCTTTTTTGTGAGGGTTAATTCCATGCAGTCATCTCTTTTCTCTAAGCATCTGGACTCAGCTGACTGATAGACCCTGTGGAGAGATCATGGGAGACAGAGGTTCCAGTGAACTTCATCATTTTACTTCAGCTTCAACTTACACATTTGACCCTAAAGGAGGGGCCATGAGCAATATAGCAAAATGCCAACATATTGAAAACAGTAACTACAGTAAACTACAGACTAGAAACGAAATCACTCTAGTCACTTCTAACTACCCTAATTGACAAGCACAAGTCAGTAATGAACAAGTCACAAGCATTACAAACATAATATACACATCATACTTTAATTAATTTGCACATATCAAATCAGATAGAACTGTTAATAACAAATCTGTAGTGCAAATACAGAATTTTATAACTGAGTAATAAAAACAAAAACAAAATGATGTAGTCCAAGGTAAGTTGCTAGATTTACGGACCACCTGTTCAGTGCTATCAATAACTAGTCTGTCTGTATTGAACTCTGCATATAGCTGAATTTTCCATGAGATGCAGCATGTACTATACACCATAATTCCTTGTTCTATATCCTTGTATTACATCTTTGGATCTGTAAATTGTCTTATCTTGTACAGCATCTTGAGTTATTAAATGAAATGTATAATTATCAGCATGACTCTGCCTGGAACAAGGCAGCATTCATCCCATTTAAAAATGAACAATTTATCCACAACGCCTCTAAACCTGCACAATAGTCTGACTAGGAAACATCTACACCTGATACATTACCTTGGATCACCTGTGAAGTCTCCTTTGAATTTTATTGGTATCTCCATTGAACTGACACTCTTCATAGATGTACAGCTGGGCACTGGTGACCCTGCTCTTGTCTGCTGTACCCTGTGAACAGAACATGTACAGTCAACTAGTAAACCTTGACCTCTTTCTGCAGCTCAAACACAGTACAGAAGGACACCTTCTGGTTAACCTCTTCCTCTTACTGCAGCTTGAACTCACAGAACACGGAGAAAGAGCTAACAGTTAAGCTCTTCCTCTTATTACAGCTCTAACCTGCAGCGCATGGACACAGGGCTAACAGACAAGTATTGACCGGGTGCATAATCTTTGAGCACCTGTGAACTCTTATCTGAAGTTGGTTGGTTGTATAATTGAAGAGCCTCTTATTATTGTCAAAAAACTCTCATTGAATCTTTGAATTCATACATTGCCATTGCATTTTCTTGTAATGCACAATGCCCAGAGACTAACAAATAAAATGTATGACCATTATTAATGACTCTCAGGTATTAGACAACATCCTGCCCATGTAAAAGTGGGCATGTTACTTGAAAGATCACTGCACCTGCAAAATATTGAGCATCTATATACCTGGTACATTACCTTGGATCACCTGTGAACTCTTTGAATTTTATTGGTATTTCCATTGAACTGTTGCTCTTCACAGACACACAGCTAGGCACAGGTGAGCCTGCTCTTTCCAGCTGGACCCTGTGAACAGATTATGCACAGAAAGCTTCCAGTAATTCTCAGACTCACAACCTCTCCGACAGTACAGGATATCTGACAGCACATGGAGACAGAGCTAACACTTAACCTCATACTCTTAATACTAACTGTAGACACCTATTGACCTGATGCACTTGGGCACCTGTGAGCTCTTATCTGAAGTTGACTCGTTGTATCATTGAACAGCCTCTTATTATTTTCAGGAAGCTGCATATAGCTGATTTTTTTCTGTTCAATGTATACTTTGAAATTCTGTGTTTTACATCTTCTTTTATTATATTTTCTCATAATGTAGAATGTCCACAGGTTAACAAAAAATGTATAACAATTATTAATATTACTATCAGGGACAGGATAACATCCTGCCCATGTAAAGGTGGGCATGTTACTTAAAAGATCACTGCACCTGCAAAATAGTGAGCATCTATATACCTGATACATTACCTTTGATCACCTGTGAACTTTCCTTTGAATTTTACTGGTATCTCCATTGAACTGTCGCTCCTCACAGACACACAGCTAGGCACAGGTGACACCGCTCTCATCTGCTGGACCCTGTGAACAGATTATGCACAGAAAGCTTCCAGTAACTCTCAGACTCAATACCTCTCAGACAGTGCAGCTTATCTGACAGCACATGGAGACAGCGTTACCACTAAACCTCATAGGCTACTCTTAAAGCTGTAGACAGGTTTTGACCTGATGAATCATCTGTGAGCTCTTATCTGAAGTTGACTGGTTGTATCATTGACCAGCCTCTTATTATTGTCAGAAAGCAGCATATAGCTGATTTTTTTTCTGTGCAATGTGTATTTTGCAATTATGTATACTTTGCAATTATGTGTTTTATATCCTCTCAGTCTTTGAATTCATACATTGTCATTGTATTTTCTCATAATGTAGAATGCCCAGAGATTAAAAAATAAATTGTGTAACAATTATTAATATGACTGTTGGGCATAAGATAACATCCTGCCCATGTAAGGGTCAGCATGTCAGCACAGTAGTGAACACCTATACACCTAGTACATTACCTTGGATCACCTGTGAAGTCTCCTTTGAATTTTATTGGTATCTCCATTGAACTGTCACTCTTCATAGACACACAGCTGGGCACAGGTGAGTCTACTCTGGTCTGTAGGACCCTGTGAACAGAACATGTACAGTCAAACAGTAAACTTCAGACTAAAAACCTCTCAGACAGTGCAGCTTATCTGACAGCACATGGAGGCAGAGCTCCTTGTTAACCTCTTCATCTTACTGCAGCCTTGACTCAATGTAGACAGTTACTGACCTGGTACATTTTATCTTTGAGTACCTGGGAGCTTTCCTGTCAAGTTTAGTCATATCATTTCTACACAAAATCTAGCTAATAAACGAAAGCACAAGTCACTAATGTATATCATGCCTGGATTTTTATACTATTACAACTGCAGTAATTATTTTGGATGCTGTTCAGTGATGTACATTGATTTCATAGATTTTTTTTGTGCATTTAAACAGGCGGTTGCTAATTCTGTACTACAAATTAATGACCTATTTTATGTACAGATTTAACCACAAACCTGGGATTCATGGGTTTGTTATGCTGTTATACTATCATACCTCTCACTGTTGGAACTGAGGGTTCCAGCACTGGTCTCAGTCTCTCCAGGGAGACTCATTTTAGAGACAGTGTCCCCTATCTCAGGAGTCTGCAAAACATCAGGCCGGAGGAGTCCAGGATGGGTTTCTGACCCAGATCACCAGACCTGTAACCACACACGCAGACACTGATTTATGCACTCACTGATACATACAGACACAACACAGTAGCACACAGATACACACACATGGACTGACCCACAGACTGGCACACATCTGCATGTAAATAAATGAACTTACAGAATGTGAATGAGTGTGGGTGAACCCAATAATATTTTGTGCACACCCAATAACATTTCATCGAAATACCCATTTTAGTCACATTGATATCCCATCATTGATCAAGGGGATATGGAGTGTGGCACGGCCAGCTGGTGCCAGTGTAGCAGAGCTGAAGTAATAGCTTGTGTGAGTCATGCGTAAAGCTTTAGGTAGCGGGTAGCAGGTAGCCGAGTGGTTGCAGCGGCTACGTCACTCCCCGGAGACCTGGTTAAGTAGCGTTGTTGCTGACAGGGTAAGGGCAATTTGCCTTTAGCTCAACTGTCAATGATGCTGGTTGTAAGAGCTTGACAGCGAGCAGTAAGAACCTCGGTTCGAAACTCGCTCGCTCGCTGACCCACGTAACATCAAATTAAACACAACGCAGCAAGATACCACCCGTTACACCAGGACGGGGCAAATCTCACACAGGGAACCTGTCTGCATGGACTTGTGTAGCGGAGATCGGGACAGATATGGAGCAACGAAGAAAGGCGTGCAAAGAGCCTGGCGAGGCAGCAGCAGAGGCAGTGGGGCAGACAGGGGGCAGCACATGGAGAGCGGGCACGCAGGGCAATGGGGGCCGCGGTGGGGGCCGCGATGGGGGCCGCGATGGGGGCCGCGATGGGGGGACGCTCTAGGATGGAACAGGGGATGCCTGGAGCCTCAATGTCCCAAACAGACAGCTGAGTGGCCTGATAAAGATACATGATACATGTGTGTAACGTTATTTAATAAGCGTCTGTGAAGCACCATGATATCTCTGCAAAAGAAAATCCTAACGGCATTTTCAGTAGTTTACAAATACATATGCTGACTGTATATGTATAGAGACTGTGCATATTAACTTCAATAGAGGACATTCAACATAATGTTGTCACGAGTACATTTGTTATTTTTATATATAGCTTATATGTAAAGTTTTATTCCAACTATATTGTAGATTTACTGGATAACACTGATGGTTAGTTAACTACTACAGGTCATTGTTAATGGTTGAGTAGCTCATAAATTATTCATATTACTTTATTGCTGTGCTATTACTATTCCTTCCTGTTGTGATGGAAAATGTATATGACACAATGTGTGAGCACTGGGGGTATAGGAGAGAGCTGTAACTGCTATAAGGAGTGAAACCAGAAAACATCCTAAGTATGAGAAATTTTCCATTACGCAAGTTTTGTTTTGAGTTTGTTTAGAACTTAGTCTCTGCCAGAGAGATGTTTTCTTAATTTTGTAAATATCACCAAGTTTGTCCTCACTATAAATACCATCCCTCACTCCCTCCATGTGTAAATAAAGATCATCTTTACTGGGAGCCACTGCCTCTGGTGCCTTCCCTAAACTCCAGATGACCTTTACTGATCTGTCTTTTGAGTCTGCCGGTTGGCAGGCCAATTCCTCTGTGGTTTTCCAGCATTTAACATGGCAAAACTTTATGGAGGTCTCGTTTCAGCTGCTGCACCATGTTTAGTTACATGTCATTGATTTCTGCTGCAGTGTTGTGATGAGTAGAAGGTGGATTAGAGCCTGGAACATGATCGGGTCTTTCAGAGAAAAACAGGTATTTTCACATTCCAACAGATTGCACTGAAAACACTCGAACAGCCTATCACAAACTATCAAAGATTTGACTGGGTTCCAAAGTTTTCAAGAACACTTTTTTAGTTTAATTTCTGTCAAAAGTTAGGAAACTAACAGTGACTCCACATATCATTAGTTTATAGAATTTTAAAACTCTTCGTTTATCTAAAACGGTTACTGGGTTTTGTTTAACCTGAACACCATAGAGCTGCTCACTTCCCATTTGCCTCTCCACAATCAAGTCGTTAAGACTCACCAGATTTGTGCTCACCTGCTCACAGGTATGTACTGCCCTGACTTCATATCATACAAACTGTACTCAGTTGTGCACAGGTACCCACTGCTCTTACTTCATATTATACAGATTTTACTCACCTGTACACAGGTAACAATCCAGCTAATTTCTTCAGACCATCCAGACTGCCTGGAGTTGATATTGATTGTAACAGTAGCTTCTTAGCTAGTCATTTTGCTCCGCTACATGCATGTCAGCAGCAGAGGAACAGGAAAAGCAAGGGTTGCATGCAAGTGGGTGGGGCTGGTTAGGCACTCTCCTTCAATTCAATTCAATTCATTTTTACTTGTATAGCGCTTTTTACAACACAAGTTGTCACAGAGCAGCTTTACATTGTTCCCAGGCCTGAGAACCCCTGAGAGCAAGCCTAAGGCAACAGTGGCAAGGAAAAACTCCCTATCAGGAAGAAACCTTGAGCAGAACCCGACTCAGAGGGGGAGCCCATCTGCTTCTGGCCGGCACTGGGCAGATAGAGTTAAAGACAAGTTATACAATGTAATTTAAGGCATGTAAGATTGATGGACAATAGTGATAAACAGCAGAGTGATTATAAGACTGTCTCCTAGGATGTCTGTCACCTTGCTGTGCAGCACCTGTAGATTTAGACAGCAGGGCAGGAGCTGGGGAGATCCCTTTATTTAAGAAGACCTGAAATGGAGGGAAATGCACAAGCAGGGCAGTGAGCTGTGGCTGGCTTGCTGCAGCGGCAGGGTGGTTTCTGCATTTATTTAAAACTGTAAATGCAGCAGATCAGACCAGACCAGAGCAGTGTTTGTTGTGTGAGTCTTTGTGTTGGTGCAGTGATGCATTACATTACATTACAGTATTCACATTTAAAAGAAGCTCTTATCCAGAGAAACTTATATAGGATATAATTTTCACGTTATCCATTTATACAGCCGGAAGTTTACTGAATGGTAAAAACTTTTCCCAAGGGTACAGCAGCAGTGCCCCTGCAGGGAATCGAAACAGTTACCTTTTAGTTACAATTCCTGCTCCTTACCACTATGCTACACTGTGTGTGTGTGTGTGTGTGTGTGCGTGTGCGTGTGCGTGTGCGTGTGCGTGTGCGTGTGTGTGTGTGTGCATGTGTTGCAACTTGCCGTAATGTGTGAATGAAACACAAAACACCTGCTGCTGTGTGTTGTGTTGCAATGTGTGCTCACCTGTAGATGCTGGGTCCTGTGGGAGGAGGGGTGGCTGAATTATATTGCATTATTGGCATTTAGCAGACACTTTTATCAAGAGCGACTTACATAGGTTACAGTTTTTTACAATGTTATTCATATACAGTTTTTTACAATGTTATTCATTTACACAGCTGGATATTTACTGAGGCAATTGTGGCCCAGTGGGGAATGAAACCAGCAACCTTTCGGTTGCAAGTCCTGCTCCTTAACCACTATGCTACACTGCCCCGGTAAGCTAAGCCTGCTGTTATATGCAATCTGTGAATTTGGACAACAAATGGGGTCTATGATTAGTCAGGCTGCTTCCTGTGGGGGAGGTGGGATGTACCACACCTCCTGACACGTGCATGTGCGGAATGTGAACAAGAGCCTGGAACATGATTAGTTACGGCCCCATCATCTTCACATTCTGCCACACTGTGACCACTACCCAGCAGTCATAAACAACTTGTCACAATCCATCACAGGTTAGACTTATTCAAAAAACACCTTCATGTTTTATTTATGTACAACACTGAAAGAGGGCACAAGGTATGAAACCTATGGTGACCCCAAATTGCTGTTCAAAGTCCACATTCACCCTAACCTAATACTTCAAAGCAACTTCAAATCAGATTATCTTTACATTTACCTAAGAAAATATATTATTTGATGCATTATTCTTATCATCAAATGAAGTGCATCTATGACTGGAAACCCATCTTTTGTATGGAGATTACAGGGAGGAAAGAAAGGTGTGGGTAGAGAATGGTCATGCAGCAGACATTTCTCAAATGTACAGAATTTGCTTTTAAGGCAAGACTCCTTTACATTTATGTTATGGGTCAGAAGCATTTTCTCATAAAACCTGCTAACAAAAGCCAGTTTGATAAATCGGTTTCACACATCTGAATTTGGATGGGGAGGGGCACTTATGTGTGATAAAGAATTCTTAGATTCACTCTTGGCTTCATGGTGAACATATCTATTGGAAGCTGTCAGTAAACCACAGCTTTGTTTTAGTAAGGTTACCATTAATATGTGACGAATAATATGTAGATTCATGTGGGCTTCTCTTATTAACCTGTTTTAACCAGGCTGAAATTGGATTCAGCTGTTCACTCCCACTTATCCAGTTTGTATCAGAAGCATGCCAGTGGACAACTTGCATCAACATCTAAAAAACACTTACATTAAGCCGCACTTAATTAACTTCTGCCCTATTTCCAGGAACAGTTAGGACCTCCGGCAGGAGAATGGAGAGGGCCGTTATATATGGTGAGAAACCATGGCCCATAAATCATTGCAAATAATGAGATGAAACCAATCTCTTAATTTACAGCACTGGACTGCTGGAGCAGGAATTTCCAGTGTGATAATATATTTTAACCACTGGGTGACAGTAGTGGATAAGCAGCTCTAAGTGAAACATTGGCACATTTACATGCATATTTAAAGAAAAAGAACACTTGACTGACACTTGTCTCTTATTAGTTTATAATGGTATAGAGACATCCTGCCAAGAGTTGGTATGAGTGTTTTATATGGACTTGAATAAATTGTTACTTGATAGGTACTTACTTGATAGGTATTACCTCCTGTTTATTTTACATGTAGTATTGTAATGTGTTTTGGATACTGTGATCTAGTGACTGTGATGTGTGGTAGTGTGTGTACTTGGCTTCCCTTATTTTCTAGACAGTCTAGTCAGGTAGCATAAGTTAACTTGTGGTAGGGCTTGAATAGTGTTATGCTCACACTCACTGTTCTGGGAGTGTTGTTAGCCTGGTTTGATACTGATACTAATTCAGCTTGAATGGATACACTTCTGTTTTTTTGCTTGAAGTCATGCTAGTTAAGAGTGCCTGCTAAATGAATGTAATGTAATGTAAAGTAGGTGATCTCAGCTCTGTGTGAACCCGTGTTATTGAAAGGAGAGTCCATGGCAACTGGAAAGTCTGCATACTCCCATGCACACCCACACAGACACACCAAAGGAAGAATAAGGGGTGGTGTAGGATCAGCTCATAGATCAGCCCTTGACACTCTGTGGATCTACATCCCAAAAAAAAAAAAAAAAGAAAACTGTAGCATGTCAGTGTGCTGCCCTGGTCCTGCTGTCCTGTTTCTCCACTCTCTGCAGCCCGTAGCGTATTCACTTCAGCATTGTCGGAAACTGCACACCAGCAGGGAGAAGGGAAGGGGCCCAGGTTAGCTGCACAGCTGGTGCACAGAGCACAACACTCGCACGTGATTAAGCCTATCAGCACAGCACATTCCTGACTGAACGGGAAACTTCTAATCCCCGCTGGCGGGCTCCACTCCAGGCGCCACTCTGCCAGCCAGTCCCACTGCTATCTAACCTGCTTTGTCTAACCCCCCTGCTAATGTGACAGGGTAGGGGTGAATATTCACCCTGTATGCATGGGTTCTTGCCCTCCTCACACAAACCTGACAAACTTGGTATGAGGAAACTGACCAACGCTTCTCACAAAAGGGAAGAGAAGGAACAAGCTTAAAAAAAAAAAATTAAAATACAAAGCAAAGAAACTCAACCTTGGACACCACAAGCTGCTCACAAGAGTCTCCTAGCAGTACCCACACAGCTGTATTTAATGCGTCTCTGATTGTGCAGGTGTGGTCCATTAACCAATGGCTGGCTTTACACACAGACAGGGAACTACAATTTTAAACAGTTACACAATTAACAAGGAACAGATTTGGATGCAATTGATAAAATGATCTCCTATTGGTATGTTTGAATTGGATTGTTGACAAACATTTTAACAACTAACACAAACTAGCAAGTGGCAAGCATTCAGACTCTAAGGGACAGCAATGCTTCCTTCACACCAAACACAGCACCTCTGCCTCAGGTGGCATCTTCAGCTCTTCCCAGTCACACGCTTTATCCACCAGGGAGTGGGCGTCTACATGTGACCAAGGCCTTCTCCCATGCCTTGTGGCAGAAGATAGGATACCCCTGGCTGTGCTCTGTAAACAGCTGTGACCAGCAGTGCTTGATCACATTCAGAGGACCCTATACTCAGAACCTAGGCAGCTGTCCCAGACAATGAATACCCCCTGCATCACACCCCCCACCTGAAAGTCCATCATCACGTAACCCATGAAAGATAAGGCTAGGTCACTGGCTGTCCTGAAAGTAAGCCAGCCAAGGCTTGCTGTATCCCACACCACCAGGTCTTGAAAGTGTCTCATATCAAGGATGCATGGCATTAACTTAGCTAACATTAGCTAATTAGACTGACATTCACTATCATCATAGCTGGTAGCTAACTTACAGCTTCCTTATCATCAACCCAGGTTGCTAACTTAATTAATGGTGGCCAGGTATCAATATTGGATGATGAATATTACTGTTAACATTAACTGATGTTAACTATTTGTTAATTAGCTATTATTACCTTCAAAGTCAGTTCACTTTCTGTTGTTACGAACAAACAATTTGGCTGATTTGAGATACCTTACTGCTCTGAGTTGTTTCTCTGTCACAACTAACCTTTGGGCTGAAGAGAGGACCAATTGCTATCTGCTGACTCTTCTGTCTAGTCTGCTGAGAGGAGTTCAGACATTTAATATAAAAAGATGTAATATTTGAATCACAGTATTGATGGTGTTCAATCATAATCTGATAGTGATGATTATGAGGTCTACATTGCTGCTGTAGTGCATCCCCAGATTTTACTGTTTTACCATTAATTCAAACTGCATCCTGCAAACACATCTCAGCAGTGCCACCCCTGGTCACTTTCAATTTTTTATAGAGGCCACGCCTGTCTTGCTGGTTCTTGTCCAGAGTGAGTCACAGTCTGGGTTTGTATCTTGCCAGTACCTCTATGTCTGCCACAATGATTTCAGCATGTAAAATGTGAAATACAACAACAAAGCTTTTCAGTGATAAACTGAGAGTAATGACAATAATGTCTGAAATTCACTTTCTTTGTCCAATGCGCCTTGCCAGATAATTAGGCTTTTCAGGATTTGGTTCACAAAACTCCAACTACCAATGGACATTAATAACTGTTCAAAGTGAAACACCAGGCTGAGACTGTTACTGTACCCGCTCTTCTGTACCAGGTTCCTGGCTGCTGAACATTTGGTGGCAGTTTTACATAAGGACTGAACACATTTGGCACCCTGAAAACATTTTACTGTAGAATTCACACATTCTCGTTCAGTTAAACAGTCTTTGCTGGTGCAAGTTATTGGTTTTATTTTCTATGGAAATTATGAGGGAGGAGAGAGCTGGAAAACTCATTTTTCATTCTAGGCTGTGTTTAAATCTCCTCCCTACACTTTTGTGGTGGGAGGCAGACTCTGATGATGTATTTAGTTCATAGAAGTACGTAACTTCTGCAGGGCGTGCAGCTATCAAATACATTATTTTGGCACACACTAAATGATCAGTGCTTTGCTCTGAACTGTTTGCTCAAAGGCATTCATTCATAGTTTTGATTGAACATAAACTGCAGTACAAAAAACTGCTTGCACAAACTGTGCTGGGATATGTGAGGTGACTTGGGTTTGTTTGGGTTGAGTCCTTTTAGTAAACAAAAATGAAATCTGCAAACATTTGTCTCAAGGCACTGCCAGTGTTTGAATACTACACAGTGTCTCTCATATGAAGGAATAAATAATATGATACGAGTGAAAGCCCTTGCTAAAACAGTAAAAAATTATGGCAACGGCACCTCCTTGGTAAGTAAATAGAAAAATTCCCTAAAACAAAATCGTAAACTCACCCCTGTAAGGCCAACAGTAAACGTGTTCATTGAATGATTGAAACTGTAAACACGTCATTAAAATTTATTTTATTGTGTGGAGGAAATACAACGTTTGGTCTGAGAACCTACAGAATATGTCCTGCATTTGCAACTTTATGGTGTTTTACCATTGGTGGAGATAACACCTCTGTGTGATTGGATTCAGGAAGGGACAGAGGTGCTTAGATTAACAATGGTGCTGCCCAGGTTACTGTCAGGGAAAGGACTATCACCTAAAGAGCTACCCCCTCTGACTGGATAAGAGACAACCCAACTGCACTATCATCTGAACATATTGTGAGCTCTTGAATTTGGGGCTTACTGCATAACGATTCTCCCATGCCTCACCACATTACAGAGTGGGGTTTACTGTGCTTGGAAAATGACATTCATTCCTCCGTTCCCTGGAGTGGTGAATCTTCAAAGAACTCTGCTCCCCTGGTTAGAGAAGTAGCCAATCACCTCCTTTTCAAGGTATTGTGGGAGTGGTTATTGTGTTGTGCTCACTGACTTTAAATGAATGCTGTGCTGTGCAATAACTGGAGAGGGTGGGCCTAACATCTATGTGCTGTGTGGTGTGTGTGGTAAATTGATCTGATATCCTGGTGGCCTTCATGTTGGTGGTGTGCCGGTGTTCATGCAGTGCGTTCAGGACTGGATATCCTGCTCCTCCCTCTCCCATACCGACTGGGTCAGTATGCTGCATTTCCCTCTGTTTGTAAAGCCTGTTAATCTTGCGGTTTTAGGCAGGTCACATTATATCCGCACCCTCACATTGTAACTGAGTTATCAGCGTATATTTGATGTGTATTAATAAATCTATACAGTGAAGTCTACTAGTTGTGCATCAGAAGTTGCTGGGCATCTAGCTAGTGGTTATCCCACCTTACTATTGTGGTTATTTCTTAGTTTGTTTCATGCAGACTTCACTGGGATAACAAAGCTGGTGGCATTGCTGCTATAGGATGCCATCAGTATTCCATTAGATAAAGCAACAGGAGAATTATATGGTTTGAGGAATTCTATATTTGGTGCATTCTGTCATGACATGACTCATTCTGTGACTGTTGACTTTTTGATGCAGAACACCACAGGGAAACTCCCTTTTTGTGGAAAGGAGATTTCTGAAGCATTACGGTTATTGCAGAACACACTGTCCCCACCTTTCAGTGCCAGGAAGGGTGCGGACCTCACAGGCTGGTAAAACATTCCAGGGCTGAAATACAGGCCCCCTTCATTCAGTCTCCCATCCCCTCACACAGACTGCAGGCTGGTTACACCATGGCTCTCCACTGCGTTCTACTTCTCTCTCTCATTTCACTGCTTCATTTTTCAAATGGGGATCAGCCAGTGGAAGAAGAACTAATCACAGCACGTAAGTTCACTTTGTACTTTAACTGGGAAATGCTGCTAGACCAGTTTGCACTGAGTTTGTAATGTGACCATGTTTGAGAACGACTTGGAAGATATATAACATTGGGCACTGTTGTTTTAGAAACGATTCATTGAAACAAGTTATTTGCAGCCGTTTTAAACTGGTGCCAGTCATAAACTGGCAGCCATAAATTCTAAAATGTAGTGAAACACATTATGTTTAGTTGCATTTGGAATTAAATCTCAATCCACTCTACTCTTAGTTTAAACAGACAATCCCCATTTCACAGTGATCTTGTTTATGATAATAATGTTTACTTTGCATTGTTTTACAATATTAATTACAAATATACATCAAGTTATAGACCGGGGAGTAACAAAATATACTCATAAAAAGCTGTGGCAAAGTAAAAAAAAGACGTTATCAGGAGTCTTTATTTGAGTTAGTTGTTTTCAGTCAGTGAGGGAGAGCTGAAGAGGATTAATTTATTTTACCATTTGAGTGTGCTTCATCTAAGAAAAAAAAACCCTGAATGATGACTGTGAGCTGTGTCTCACTGTTTCATGTATTGACTTTCCAATATAGTCACTCAACACATGTCAGAATCCTGAAAAATTATCCTTGTGTGTAGGTATACTTATACATACAACAATTCATACTACTTTAAGACTTTATGTGTTTTTAACTTATTATTATCCATTATTTATAGTGCCATCAATATGTATTCATAACGCAGATTAAACAGGAATAAAAACATTGTTCTCTGCTTGAACATTTTTTAAAGTTTCTACTTTAATTTTAATAGCATTAAATCAAAGTCCTAAATCTCGACATGAATACTTGGTTATTGACATGGATACACAGACAACATGCCACCGTGCTGCCTATAATGTTTTTCACGTTTTTCCCCTTTATGCAACCCTATTTTAGAATTGGCAAATGTACATTAAGCTCGCCTTACCACAAAAAACCCCAGCTCCCAAACAAGAACTCTGAAGCAAAATGAATTCAGTCCTTTGATACACTCGCATACAGCCAATGGTAATTTTTTTGCTCCACAAGGCACCATAGTGAAGTTTGCACTCATCAGGGATGAGGCTGCTCCACTTGCAGTGTGTCAGAAAGCAGTGAGACGAGGAAGACCTAGCCGACCGACCCACCCCTATTCCTGGCACAGCGAAGCCAAGTTGTTTCGTCACTATGGGATCCTGGTCGAATGACATGGGAACCCAGGCTGTGGTGCTCAGTGTGAAAGAGAACTCTGAACAAATGTGACCCTTCTCTTCCAGCATAATCATATTTTTTTCTGTTATATTATCATGGTCTTTGTTCCTTTTTAATTAGGGTCATGCATGAATATTGAGGGCTCTGTATATATTTAAATATAATATTTAAATAATATTAATATCTGATGTTTTAATTAATCTCATACCCGCCTATCCATTTGTGTGAAACATTTGATTTCTAGCTTGTGTTTAGGAATATAAATGAACATTCACACTTAACCCTACAGCACTGGGTGCATGGGCATAATTCTAATTATGCAGTTTATATCAAGCTTTCCAAGAATATTGTGTGTCATAAAAGCAGGGACCACCTGTAGCCTTTTGAAAATAGGTCAGGGTTCAATATTGTTTCAAAAGTTTGCTAACTAGATAAAATGTAGCTGGAATGGTAGCTAGTGGGTCATACAGCAGAGTGAGTATAAGATTAGTGACAGACTCAGTTTCAATTTCTACTTTTCAGTGTTGTCTCCCTTTCTGACAAATGGTGAAGCAGGCTGTGGCAGGTAGCCCTACTGATGCTAAAAGTTTGCTCGCTATCAGAAAAAATACCCAGCAAGCTAGATTGCCTGCCTAGTAAAAAACTAGGGAGCTAACTAGCTAGTAACTACCAAGACAGAGCAGCGATGAGCTGGAGACATGAGCATGAAGCTACTGAGACATACAGCAGTGAATGTGTGAGGGGAGAGGCTGACCAAGTTTGAATTGCCACTCCCTGAATTGCTTCTCTGTGGAACCGGTTCCTTGCTTTTCACTGTGTATATGTGTTAATGTTAATATGCTTTAATATGCATATTGAATTCTAGATTATTGGTGGTTACCCTGTTGTCATGCACATTCATCTCAGCACTGCTACTTGGCTTTGATTTTATGCCATAGTCATGCTATTGTCATCTCAGTTCTGGTTTTGCTGTCCTGTTCTATATCATTGATGTGAACTAAAATTTACATGCCACCAAATTAAATCAGTGTAAATCAAAATATAAATGTATATATAAATGATATAAATGTATTTTGTAGGAAGGCACATTCTGATCAAACCTGAACTTATTTTCTTATGATCAAGAGATGTGAATGTACCATTTTCAGATCATGTACGACCTCCTGGTGCCCCATTTCAACTAAACCCCCAAAACCCTGATGTCCAAGAGGCGGCAAAACAGGCTGTGGAGCAATTCAACTCCAAATCCACTTTGAAGAGGTATTTCAGACTGATCAATGTTACATCTGCTGAGACACAGGTATGATTTGATACAAAGCATTTGTTACCTCAGATCAACTTACCTCAACTTGACACAATTGTTTGCATTTGACCTATTATTTCGTATCACTGCAAATTTCCAAATAGGAAACTAGACAATGTGTTTTATGTGGCATTGCAGGAAGTCCATGGTTTATGTTTTTGTTCATATTTTTGTAATTATCAAAGCCGCTGCTAGCTAGAACAATGAAATATCAGCCAGATGGCTAAATTGTCAGTAGGTAGACACCTTTGTTATTCCAATCAAAGCTATTTTGCAAACCAATGTATACAAGCTGTGTAAAAATTACAGATGAAACTGTACACATGGTAATAGGTCATTATGTTTGGTAGTTCACTTACAAGCACTTTTCAGATGAAATGGAAAGTCGTGGCAATCTATTAAATGATCAGTATTAAAATTCTGCTAATTATTTCATCAAGGCTGACTGGGTGTTGTGCCATCCATTAAGTTACAGGTTGGCATGGCGTACCCAAAACCTGTATAGGTTTTTGGATGTTGCACAGAAATAAATACAACCCTGAGGTCTGATTCCTTGTAGGTGATTACTTGTGTACCCTCTAACCTCATTTGAAAACACAGAATCCAGGTACATCTTCATAACCTCACAACCATTGTCTGTATTTTTATATCTTATTTTTATATCACAAGCTGTCCATATTTCCCAAAACATAAAATGAAGTTTAAAACAACACGAACGGCTATTTTTCTAATAAAGTGGAATTACATTGACGTCCTCCCTTACATAGGTACGCAGGGATAGTGCATATCACAGTGTGCACAGCTTTCTCCCACCAGTGCTGGAGGTCTGCAATTAGTGATACATCTGTTGTAACTTTATTTCCATGTGAAATAAAAAACGCACAAAAAATTGTGAAATAAAAAAAAAACACCAAAATTTTTTTGTCCATTTTATTCCTTTGTACCCAGCGTAAGCAGAGGTAGTACAAATGGTCCAAGTCTGGACATTTATCATCTCATTTATTACGAGATTATATCCCAATTCTGTGTTTAAAGGAGGTTAGTTGGAAACATCTAATGTAATGTGTGAGACCTCCTTGTCCTTGTAGTTATTTCTGTAACTTATCTGATCAGTAATTACTGTGTTAGTCCACCAGACACTACCTTTCCATACAAAAGAGTTAGATATTAAGAACATGGAGAGTAGTAGCAGTACTGTATTTTACAGTAGTCTGTACTATTTACAGTAGTGTATGTACTGATTGATTTCTGCATATCACTTGTCCTGAATACATTTTATATGCAATCTCTGCACTGGTGCTACCTCTGTAACATTATTATATTTTCTGCCAACTGACATATTAACTCAATGTCTTTGTGTTTTACAATTATAGGTTACTAATGTGATTACATACAAGATAGATGCTATTATCGGAAAGACAAAATGTCTTAAGTCAGAAGAAGATGCAGACCTGGAATCCTGTGTTTTGGGAAAAAGGGTAATTTATTTCAAATGCAACACAGAATTATGTTACTGTATTATATTATTATATTAACTGTGGATTTTACATTTGCCACCAATCTTCCACCAAAACTGCATATAATTGTTAATTGTAATTTTTTTCTTTTCTTTGCAGCGGCTGATGTGTAAATTTGAGGTCTCTTTCAATCCTCGGAATGACAAACATGACTTAATTGATTACTCCTGCAAGAAACCCAACAGGAGCAACATTAAGGATAGTGTTTGAGATGCATGTATGTTATTAATTTTGGTTTCAAGAATTAATTGTATTGTGAGGTTATTGGTTTGGTACTATTTCTGATTGCCCTTTTCTTTCATATGTAACTCTTGAATGCATTGAAAAATTTTGTTCAGATGTAGCACACTAATTGATCATTGTCAGATAAATAAAAAAATTGTTACCCAAGTTCCCAGGCAATGCCTACTGTAATCACCAAATACCTTTTGCGCTTCAGTTACTACACTCATCATTACAAACAGGAGCCGTTTATATGCACACACTCCTTGTCGTGATCTCTTGTCACAACCAGCCATTCTCAATGTGGTCTCAACAGATTTTTGTATACATTTTCGCAGTATTATCAAAATAGGTTTTCAATATACTTTGAATACAGACACACACTTCACATGTGAGTAACTTTTTGAGTGCATTAACTTATTAATCTCATATCTGGTACACTTGTCAGACATGAGAAAGTCGTGCATATACTGATTGTCATCGCACCAGTTCCTTGGCCTTACCCAATACCACCAAGACTACTGTTGTGTATAGATGGGGAATCATTTAAATTGATGAAATGTGTACTTTTCAAAAACATTCTCTCTGTCTCATGTGACTAAAACATACAACACTTTTCAGTGTACTGTACTGTCATAGGTATTGTCACTGGATGTATTTAAGACTGCGCCACAAAGGCACCAGCCATTTAACTTGAAATCTTGTGATTGTTCACTCTTGTTTTTCATAATTCCACAAATTCAAGGTTGTTTGTTATATTCAATGAATTGTTCAAATAGAAAAATCAATCAAAAAAATCAATGTATTGAACTTATTTTGTCTCTGAGAGTAGGTAATAATTCGCATGCTGTTAATGGATCTACAGTACCAGGGCATCAGGCATCTTCATGCTTTGGTGGTTTCTAGGTCGCCATCTGGTGGAGTCTTTGTGTCCCCACATATCTTTCTTCAATGACTTTTCCCCTCACTTCGTTACACTAGTTACAGTGGCACTAACACAGCAGACGTGTGTTGTAAATCTGTGGCATGTCCAGCCAGTCTCCCGAGTCTTCAATTTCCCAACCCTGTAAGTGAAGAACTGCTTGCCTTTTTCATCTTATTACATATATTACATGCTGTTAAAGATATTTAGATGGTAATGTCCTCAAGAGGAGCTAATAGTTCATAGTTCCTTTGGCTCTTTGTCCAGTACAATTAAAATTTAAAATTCACTGTGCAGTGGAGGGGACACATGACCGAACATGAGAGATTGGAGATTGTTCTTGACATTCAACAATCCGCACCCCCTTTTAGTCAAAACTTTAACACCGTGACAATGACACTATGTAAAATACACACCTTTTTTTGCAAGAGCGACTTAACTAAGATGGCAGCATATAACATTCTATATATTAAAAACACAATGCAGTGTAAAACATATAACACAACAATAAATCCAGAGTGAAGTATGAACAGCAGTTCTGTTTTTGTTCAAACTGATAATGTCTTTAGATTGTTCAATGTCTGCGCATCAGTGTTTTCCTCAAAATCAACAATAGGCCCAGATATATATGGTCCTCTATACTGACTGAAATGCTCAAGCAATACCACGCACTGATAAAGGCTCTTTACTCATGTTTGTAATATGGACTTAAATATTTCCCATATCAATGTCTTTTAGGTTGTGTGAGAGAATGTTTGAACTTGCAACTTGCTCAATGGTATACATGTGCTGTTTGAAGTACAGTGGAACAATGTGGCTACAAAGAACCAAAGCAGGAATGAAAGCAGTGTGTGGTCTATTGCAGCGTTTCTCAAACCTCTCCTGGCGGCCCACTGTCCTGCGTATCTTCTATCTATCCTTGCTGCTTGATTAAATCAGGTGTGCTCAGCTAATCAAAAGTGCCACTGATGAGTTCAGTCAGGTAGGTAGAGCAAGGATAGACAAGATATGCAGGACAGTGGGCCGCCAGGAGTAGGATTGAGAAACACTGGTCTATTGGAAAGCAGTGTTAGCGCTTAGGCTATATTATGTTATGTATATTTAGGGCTATGTTAATCATTTGAATTTCCTGTCTGTTTTGGCTTTTACCCACAATGAACTTACACTTAAATATTGTTTTGTGTTATGAATTTCCATTGTTTTTTCAACAGATGGTGATGGGCCTGGATAATACAATTCAATGGATAACATGTTTCGAGAAGGCCAGGCACCATTAAATTAAAATACTAATGGTTTCAACAGGATGGGGTGCATGTAAATTTTACGGTCAACTGAATATTCATGGGAAACATATGAAATAGACCTGCCAAGCACTTGTGAATGTCAAGCACGGGTTCCTGGTTCATCATTTGAAGTTAGTCATCTGTCAATGAAAAATGGATTTTTTACTTGATTATTTTGAAATTGTAGCTGTGGAAAGTACAGATACATAGCTATACCAAATCCTGTACTTGCATCAATCTACACCCCCACGTGGTCACATCCCATAGTTTGACCCATAGTATGTTTCTTGACTCTCAGACTGATGATTTTATTGAAAATGCACACATTATACAATATTCCATCGTAGTAGAACATAAGTGTATCCATTCAATTTAAACAAGCAATAGTGTCAGACCAGGCTCACAACACTCCCAGACCAATCAATATACACACTCAATGTACCATTATAAAAACTGCAACAAGGAAAATGTTTTTATTATCATTATGTATAGGAACCTTATGTCATACATTACAAAAATTAAAAAAAAAACAATCATCAGCAAATGTTCATCATCACAAGTTGATATTGACTATTTGCATTTGCCTGTTTATATGAGGAATAATTTATGTGAAATAATACAGTACATAATAAACATCTTTCTTCTACGCTCCACCTCTACACAGTGGTCTCTGTCTTTGGTTTCAGCTTTGATCCCAGGCACTGTGAGAGGAGTCTCCTCTGTTGCTTGTACCTGTCAAACACAGACAATTCCAACAGGTTCTCAAAAGATATAACACCCAGAAAGTCATAATCCATCTTTACTATCTGCATTACTGTCAGCATTCTGGTTATTTAAAGGCTTACACTGACTTACACAGGATGGCACGGATTGACTGAAACAACAAACATTATTTGCAAAAATATAAAAAATGGACAATTGTGATTTCAACAGTATGAGTATAAAACCATTAATATGACTAGAGTGAAACGCAATACATTTAGTCATTGACAGCTGATATTAAATGTCTCAAACTTTGACTGATGTCCAGCTGGCCCAGAAAACTGTGTAGCCTCTTTGCTTTGTGTGAAACTGTGGGCTGTACTCATTTGCTATAATGGAGGAGTGAGCTGAAGTGAAAAAATCATGATGCATTTGTTGCAAAGCTAGGTGCTGATAAGGTTTCTGGTACACTGCTTCATAAAATCAGGTATCTTCAAGACATTAATTCTGGAAACATGTACTCCTTTTTTCCAAAAAATTAAGTTGCGAAAAACTGCCAATTACTGCATATTGTGAGCCATTTATACATAAAAGATCGAGTTCCATAGAAATATATAGTAAACAATACAATACAGTTAGCAAGCTTGTCTGAGAATAAAATCCCATCATTTTTTCTCTAATTAATTTAATGTCTTGAGCAAAACAATCATTGTTTATACCCTAAATCCTGGATGATATACCACAGTTTATACAGGATACATATATACTGACCTTAATATACAATCCAGAATGATAAATTGTAATTTCAGTTTGTTGATGTCTAATGCAGTTTGTATTCCTCACATGTCACAATGTCTGACCTCTTGTTGATAACAAAAGTATAATGCAACTTCTGAAACGCATTCAGTAGTAGAGCGCACATATTCTAAATGCACAGTATTGTATGCACTCATGTACTAATATGGTCCGCTGCATGCACTTTAAGCCTGATGTGAAAACAAAGAAAACCCTGCAATTTAAATGTGATATAAGTACAGTATGTCAAAGCTTTGCACTCAGTTATATTCAGTATCATATTGAATATGAAGACAAAAAGAACACAGTACAACTAATGTAGAAATATATAAATATATAAACATATAAATATAAATATATAATTATACAAATGACATGGTATGAAATGTCATTTAAAGTACATTAAAAGACCAGTTTATGTTGTATACTAAATATTTTGATATTGATACAATATACTGAAAAACAAGTAATTTAAGCATGTATGATTTGAATGTGTTTCTCAAGATGTTATTTTCTTTTTCAAGATTTGTACTCACTAGAAAAACTGAGGTCAGAATCAGACTTTGTATTGTTGTCTTTTAAACCAACTTCACAACAGGTGTTATGCCTTAGCAATGTGTTGTACTTCTTCAATATGCAAACTAAAAGCAATCATCTACACCACAAAGTAAGAACTATAATAATACAGTATGCAAATATAGCCATGTGTAAGGTTATTAAATTAACTTACTTTGTGATGATTCTCTCTATCTCTCTGTTTTCTTCTTCTTTCAGCCTCTGCAGTACTCCCTCCAGAAGAGGCAGTTCCAAATTCAGATATTGTGCCACCTTAACAGAAACATCAAGGAAGTTGATTTAAATGAAGCAATAATCAGTACCACTTGCAACAATCAATTATCATGTCAGGATATCAGTATAATTAACACAGAGAAAATGCATTACATTTTGAAAAAATATTTTTAAAAATACAAATACGTACTGATATATTACATGTCCAAATGTGCATTGCTACAATACTGCACACATACTCAGAACATAAAGCTACATACATCGTTGCTGACTTCCATTTCATCGCTGTCCATCAAAAACATCTTCATTATGCTCTCAGAGGGCCCATTAAGAACTCGCTCCCACAAAGGCAGGTCTGAATCACTAAGCTTTCTCCTCTCTGGTGTAAATACAAGCAGAGAATAATTAATGCCAACTGTACTGTAACTGTAGCAAACATTACATGCAGTTAGCACTCTTATCCAAAGGGACCTCCGGGCCCAACAGAACATAAGTGTATCCTTTCAAGTTAAATCAGCAACAGTGTCAGACCAGGCTAACAACACTGTTAGTCCAGTGAGGGTGAACATAACAACATTCAAGCTCTATCAGAAGTTAACATTAAATATATGAAAGTAAAATAATGCAACACTAACTTACCACCACTTTGGTGAATACAATACAAAGCAAATTCATGTGGGTCATTCTCAATCTGCATTCAACAAAGAGAAGAGATTAATCAAAATACATGTAATCTCATGACATGTTTAGCTGTGATCAAAGTTGCCAGTGTTCAACATCCATCAGTCATAAGCATCTCAAATAACTTTCTCTTTAGTTGAGGCCATACACTGTGCTACTCTCTAAGATCTCATCTGGGCTACATCATCTCACCACCATGCACCATGACTACTTTTTGAATTTCTGTCATACAAGCTCAGCATGGCAGTCCATGTTCATATTATCTTAATTACCTGCTAATTTATATGCTTAAATTCTTCATATTTTCACACCATATATTTTTTTTGTATTTTCCATGACTTTCAATACCCCCAGTTTAGCTTGTGACTAATAGGGAATAAATTTCAGTGTCCTTTTGAAACTACTTTGTCCTTATCGGTTAGCAAGCTGCACTTAAAATTGACTGCAATGCTACATTTGTGTTCAGAACTGGGATCAGCCCACATTGGGGATTAGCAGCTGGGTGGCGACACTAAAGCCGCAAAGGACAAATTTATGACCCTGTCACTGACAAACACATGAGGAAAGAGCAAGATGCAAATGCCAATGATTTGCACTTGTGACGCTCGTGTGGGAGGAGGAGTGGGTGTGATATCAGACTGTGAAAGGTCACTTACGACAGAAGAGGAAGTGACAGAGAGGTGGACGTAAACAGAGAGGTAGCTGTAAACAATGAGGTGGCTAGAGAATGTGCAAAGGAAACCAGCTTGCTAGCAGAGATGGTGTTAGCTGTCACCTGTAAAGCAACCCCAGGTGCCTTCACCCCTCCCCCATCTCTTTCTATGTTCCTGTGGCTCCACTCACCCTCTGAAGTTTTAACCATGTACCCATGTATTCAGTCAATCATTCACAGAATGATAGTTCATTTTGCTAAGTACAATCCAGGTCTAGTATTATATAATAATCATACTATCATATCATTATCATAGTTAATCAAAAACTAAACTATTTTTTTCTACATACCTAGCTAACACAGTGTGGGTCACTTAGCCTTTCCCTTTGGCAGTGTTTGGTTAAGATGCCTAAGACTGTGTGAGGATTTCATGCTATCATCGTGCATAGTGATTTGACACAGCACACTCAGGAATTGGCCAGACATTCACCCTCAGAAAAAATTTAAACCATATTCAATATGTCATACATGACTTACTCTTGTGACAGGGTCACTGTTTTTGCTTTCCAAATTGCTGAAGGCTAGGTGAACACTCAAAATGTACATGAAGAGGTTGTTTTTTGGAAAAGGACATAATATTAGCTAGTTGGCTGGCTATCTAAGTAGCTGTCACATACCATGCTTTATGATCTGACTGAACTTTGTCTCCCCTACTACATGAGCTAAGCAGCCTATGAGACATGGCATTGCCATGACACGCAGTCTACCATTGTCTGTGAGGCTGTTTATCAAACGTACACGAAAGCCACTTTTGTACATTAGCCACTAAAATTACCATACAGAAAGCGAACATTAGCTTCCTTTCTAGCGCAGTGTATGCTTGGAAAGGGGCACTGAAGGAATGGTGAGCATCAGCCCACGTATGGGTATGAGTCTGACTGGGTATGGGTATGAGGCAGACTGGGTATGGGTATGAGTCTGACTGGGTATGGGTATGAGTCTGACTGGGTATGGGTATGAGGCAGACTGGGTATGGGTATGAGGCAGACTGGGTATGGGTATGAGGCAGACTGGTTAACAAGGTTTTCTCTGGATACTCTCATTACCATGTATAAAGGATTAGCAGAGTTCATATTTTATGGTACATGTAAATACACAAAACTTGTATATGTGCATATTTACTATATTACAGTAACCAGAGTAAGTATATTCAGTACCACATACATTTAAAAGTGGTCACTTTGCTCTGCCCAGACTTCTCTCATGAGCACCTCCATCTCCTTTGCCGTGAATTTAACACCAGCTGTGCCTTGTATATGCTTAAAGCTGCAATCTGCCAATGAGTAATGACTTCTCTCCTTTCTCTGAAAGGGGAGAATACATCAGGGACAATTGGTGATGTCTGACCTTCACCACCCCCACAGGTAATAATCTCCTGTGACAAAACTCATTTACTAATAGCATTGACTTTGTGCTAGTTTATGTTAGGTTAAAGTATAACACCAGCACTGTCAACTTACCAAATTTTCCATTCCATCACTGTTTTAGTGGAATGGAACTGTTATGCATGTGTTTGGGATCTTATGCCTGAATCATCTGAGGATTAAATATGCCAGGGTCAGGACATTGTATCCACAAGGATACATCTGAATTCATAGCTGAAACATTCACATTACATTTCATTTCATCTAAGAGTTGTAAAAATGCCTCACCTTGAATTTTTGAAGTAGCTGCTGTATAACTTCACGAGTTGTCATACTGCTGTTAATCCGTACGTTGGTGGGAGTTCCAAAGGATGGAGTGAATATAGAGGTCTAAAGACAATTAAAAAGCACTGCCATATTCACTTCGCCACAGTATGAACTACAAACAACTTAACAAAATGCCCACCATAATTACACATTATCTCCTGGAACTGATTCAATAACATGGTCAAAACAATTTCAGTGAGTATCTCTTTTGAAGGTTTCAGTATCCTGCAGAACCCCACCTCCAGTAATGAAATCAGTTGTACATAATACCTGCAAGAGGTCAAATATTTTCTCAGACTAGAGTCATTCAGGTTATATACCTCACTGAACAACTAATCCCAAATGAATTCATGAATAATGTAGTTTTTAATCCATCTTCACTAATCCACACTTTGAAACCACTCCAGTAAACTGACCTTGTAGTTGTAGAAGTGGCCGTTGATGGAGAAGCGGTGCTGTTTTGCCTGTTGCCTCTCTGCTGCTGTCCTGGTTTTCACCCTCTTCTTCACCAGAGAGGCATCACTCATGGTGCGGAAAAGGTTTGAAGCTTCCTCTAGAGTGGCCTTCATCTGAGGAGCTTTCATTGTGCTGCCTGCATATTCCTGACACTCTTCATAAAATAGACAAATGTTTTATATCTTATAAACACTGAAGTTGTTCAGTATTTATACTTTATCAAGCACATACAAGCATCAGATGTCTTCTTTTGGGGGAATTCACTGGTGGCACTGTGATTTGTATTATTTATCTAACACACATTTATTTGTTGATAAAATGAAATCAGAACATTACAGGATGTATGAAAAGAAACCTTAGAGAATAGAACCATTTTTATCTGCTCCTTGAAGGAGGGGTGCAATACATTATCTGTATCAAGGACTGAACTTATTCCTCATTCCACAAGACGTTAATATTATTTAAAGGATGACAGATCCAGCCCTTTACTCGCTCTCAGACTGGAGGAAAATGAAAGAAATCTATTGAAAGTGCTAAAGCTATTAAGCTATTAAGGACCGTGACCACTGGAGTCCTGAGCCCATTCATATAATTTTTAAAGACTTTTATGATACATTGTGTAAGTCTGAGGGTGACTTTGGTGCATCACACTGAAAGGAGTTCTTTGACACTCGATCTACCTATTTTATCCCTGAAAGACTGAACTGCTTGAGCCACCTCTTACATGAAGAAACCTTAAGGATGGTGTCTGATCAGTATAAAAGTGGAAATCACCTGGACTGGATGGTTTACCACCTGAGGTGTACTTTGAAATATGGGATATAGTAGGACCACTTATTAAAGACTCCATTAATCATGTCATTCACTTCAGTGGTTTCCATAGAGGTCAGAAAATTGCCCTTCTCTCTGTGTTGACATCCACTCAGTTACCTCAATGTATAAGAGCAGGTAAATGCCCCAGAATTTGTCTAGCTACTCTTCTGAACACCAAACTATCAGATAGTTTAGCTGTCCAAAACTTCAAGCTGTACTATTTGGCATTTGAGATCAGGGCATTCTGTACATGGTTGGACATGGATTCAAAGTTACCATGGAGATCAGCTGAAATGGCTTTGGTCAAACCACATAGACTACAGGACATCCCATACAGAAATCCAGGATGTGGACACCTTACTCACAGATTTGACATATTGTAGTAAAGTCCCCTAAGTTATGGGAATCTGTTGTGGGTTATGGAAGGTCCATTTAAAATAAACAAATCCATTCCTATATAGAGCATGTTTTGAGTATTGACAAGTGGCGGTGTGTTCAGTAATGTTACATAGTCTTCAAAGGGTACTAATGCATTTGAGGATGTTTTTGGCAAACATGGCTTAGGGGCATTCCAGTAATTGAGGGCTAAATTTTCCCTCTCAGCATCATTCTACATTGTATAACTACAGCTTTGTTCAGTGATGCAGGCCTATGGTGTGCCCTGGGACTGTCCTTTCCCAGTACATTTGATGATTGCTGTGGTTTGGTGTCTAAGGTTTATATAGAACAAATTGACAAACCCCTAGCTGTTTCTCGTGGAATTGAGAGGAAGCAGCACAAGATCTTTCTCCAGACTGAGAGACTGTGATCCAATCTAAATACCACATATAAACATTTAACTCAATTTTATATTAATTGAGTTAAATTATTATTAAATTATTGTGCAACTTTATTTGAATTCTGGTATTGCAGCATCAGGATTAGGGTAGCGTGGTAGCATTACATCATTTCAATCCTCATATCTAAAAAACGCATGGTGAAGAAAAAATCCAAACATAAAAGTCTTTTTATAGTCCATAGCCACGTTTCATCCACAGGATTCCATGTGTTAACCTGGCAAACTTTAACAAAGGTTATTGACTTTAGATAATGATGAAAAAATAGTATGGTGAGCATATTTTCATTATTTTTATTTGCCTCATATCATGTCTCAGACCTGCTTAAGGTAGAAACAATAGAGTACAGAACATGTACCTGTATTGTAGTTAGTTGGTTCAGCTAGACCTTGTTGAGTTTCATTCATTTCATCAATATGAAGGAGATCATCCCATTCTCCCCAGCGGACCATCCCTCTGGAAATGATTTCATCAATTATTCACCTATCCATGAAACATGTATGAGTTTTTAAGCATGAGAGAGAAATAACACCCATGGACAGGTCCCAGGAGGAGATGGTTGTTATTTAAAAATTTTACTTAATGAACATTAGTGGGAGGCAGCTGACATATTATCTTCTTCAATTCAATTTATCAGTTACTAAGAAGTAATGGATGCACATGTTAATTTTGAATCAGATTTTATTTCATACTATGGGAATAAAAACTATCTCTGCCATATATCACTACTATATCACTGCCATTTTCTGCTTAATATGTATTTACAAAATTTTAGATGGCTTCAGCAACCAAGCCATCAGCCTTCAGCAACAACAAAATCTTTTTATGAACAGAGAGTAGTATAATAAAACAATTTTGAAACACAACAGTGAGGTAATATTTGATATTAACCTACAATGGCAAAAATCTTTAAAGAAACAATAAATGCATGTATGATAAATACTGAACCTCTTTCCTCCGAGTGGACTGACAGGGCCCGGCGACCTTTGAATTTGCAGAACTTGTTTCTCATCTTGAATTTTCAAGCGAATAGGTTTCCGTACCCCCCAGGAGATGACCAGGAAACCTTCCACCATCACCTCACCTCCTTTCTGTCAGAGCAAGGGAAAAATGGACAAGAATAGTATTTGTTACTCTTGGGAAATAGAACCAGTACATGGTAGAGAAACTAATTGTAAAAAGGTACATGCACTTAATATCCTATGCTCTTGAAGAAAAATGTTATTTACACCTTTGCTTACCAATCAATGATGGTATCTGTTTACATTTTATTTCAGTTCCAAGCACAGCTACAGCGTGAATAGAGAATTCCTTCCACTAGCACTATTATTTCAACAAAAGACAAGCAAACGAATAAAAACACCAATTCAACTACACTGAATGAGCAAGGCACCACTCTCTCTGACCTAAAGCCCTTCATGGCTCTATCAAATTACTAAGAAGAGCACACTCCCGGCCAGCTAACAGAAACTGGACTGGACCAATTTATAATTATGGAATGTCATTACTAGTATTTGGCATTTTATACTATATGTTTTAGGATAGTCACCATTTTACATAAGTGTTGGTCATTATTATTGTATGTGGTCAGTAAATTGAAGCACTTTTCTTAACTGTGCAAATTTGAATTTTAATTGCTGCAATTGGATTTTTTTTTTTTTTTTACAGATCTCATTTTTCTAGCTATGTTATCAGTGACAGCTAGCAAGCTCATTTCTACTGCCTTCCATTAGTTTTTGTTTGAAATCAGTAACAAATTATTAAAGCACTTTCAATTTCAAAGAAGTTAGAACAGCATTTATAAGTAAGAGCCAGCAAAAGACAAGAGGAACACAGAAGTTTTCTTTGCTTGCTTAAAGTGCAAGAGAAAACAATCCATAGCTGAGAAGGGCATCCTTTGCAGCAGACAGTGGATATTTATAGGCTGCAAGCAAGCATTTCCACCTGCTTTTGATAATGTACAGTAGATGGCTGAGGACAAGGCTGGCTCAGTTAAAGAGATAATATATTTCAACTGACATTGCACAGCAATACACCTGCCTACCTCTTGAACGTTTAAGTGCAGGTTTGTCTTATCTTTTAAAAAACAGTTGTACGTGTTCAGCAAAGATAAGACTTCTGCCCTGAAAGAGGAGAAACACAGTTTACGAGGTGGAACAATTAGTATATTACATAAGCACACACACACACATGCATGAGCTATTAACTAGTCATGAATTTTATATTATTCTGCAGTTTTAAAGGGCTGTACATGCACATTTTCCACAAAGTACATGAAAGTCAAACAACTATATTTGAATCTCCTATAGCCTGTCAACAGATTATAGTTTGTATGTCTTATTTCTTAATGCAATGAAGATTGGAAAAATGACTTTCAGAACATGAGTTGAGCTTTTCAATTAGAAAAATTAATAATTATCTTTTTTGGATGGAAAAAGTTTGGCTTTCAGTAACGACTTTCTTGGGCACTTTTCCCTAAACACATACTTCAGATAATTCTAATCATAACTACAATCATATCAACAGTGCAATGCCCTCAGAATTTATTCATACCCCTGATTAAAAAGGAACAAAAGCATGTATTGGATCACCTTTTCTTTTTTTCAGTGTTATGCTTTAATTTAAGGTTTAGCACATTCATATTATTCACAAAGAATAAATTAATTTCAGAAAATATCAGGGTCACATTACACAGACTTTTAATATAAATGAATATATTCAGACTTTCTTTCAAAATATGCATACTATATACAATATTGTTATGATGTCAGATAAAGTTAAGTCAATGATCAACCTTATGTTAACAGTGCAATATATATACCTGGAAAGTGATCTCCTTCCTCCAATTTGGATTTCAGATGACAACTGCCTTGAATTCATTGTAGATACTTTCACTCACCAAGATCTGTAATAAAAGGTTATGTTAAAAGCAATCAGCGCTTATAGATAATGGCCTATGAGTATGAATGCTGCTCTTGCTTCTCTGTTCAAGATCCTGGGGTTGATATCTGGCTATCTGTGCAGATTTTATATATCCTCCTCTTGCCTTTTCTCTGAGTACTTTGGTTTCCCCTCAACATACTGTTCATATCAACTGCTGTCTCTAAATGTTACCCTGGCAACTGGGTTATGTGTGTTCATGTGTTTACCTGTGTCTGTCTGTTTGTGCGTGCGTGCATGTGTGCATACTTGTCTGCCCTGTGATGGACTGGTGTTCTGTCCAGGTATGGTGTCATCTTGTGCTATGGTTCAAGCCCAGATTATTCTACCCTATACAAGATATGGTTACTAAAAATTCAAGACTAGATGTTTATATATGTATTACTATAATTTCATTAAACAGTCATTATTAATCAAGGAATTCCCTGATATTTGTCACATTCCACCAGGAATGCATGTATATTGTCTGAAATTGCTCAAACATAACTGTTGGAAAAATATCCTTTATTTCTTCTATCATCTTTAAATCGATTCATAGTTTAGCGTGAATTTAGGATTTAAGTAAAATCTGTTCAAGGAGTCAGACCAGACAAGATTTGAAACAGAAGCTCGCCCTTTGACAAAAGGGAAGGTAGACCATTTAAAGATGATAGAAGAAATAAAGAATATTTTCCATTGTACTAAAAATTGTTTCATTTGCAATATTCCTCAAGCAATACACTTGTAACATTCTTCAATTTTGTACCTTTTGCATGCATATATTTAGATGTGTTTTCAGCCAATGGCAGGGGATTGAATTGAGTACTGAGTGACCAATTACAATAAAATGCATTTCAGTTTTGGGTGGCATGAGTTGGGATACTTCTGCATGAGACACTTTAAAGAGAAATGCACCAAAAAAAAATCAATTTTAAGAAGAATTCCCAAAATGTACAGTATATTTACAGTAACAGTAACAGAAGTTATAGCTACTTTTTATCATTAAGGACTGATCCTAACATAGATATTCAGATTGTAATTAAGATTACCTGTGTCTATTGTAATTGCCATGTGAAAGAAACACGCCAAAGTTAAAAGTAACATTTCTTATGACAGTGCCATGAGCTTGATTTACTTCGAGTAAGTTACTCTGAGTGTAGCAGTGTTTAATAGTGTTCTTTTATACTGAAGAATTACAGGTATTTTAAAAGGAGCACCACAGGCGTGGAAACAGATGACCATCAATATATCAATAACATGTACTCGCAATTATATAATTTATTGCATTTTACTGTATTATTGCAATTTATTGAGTTTAACAACTGAAAGATGTTTTAGGAGAATGATGTCTGAGATGGTAAGAAATGGGGAACTCCATAGTGATGTTGAGTAATTAGGCATAAAGAAAAACATAATTCCTCATTGTTTATATATACACTATGTGTTTCACTTTCATCATGATATTGGACTATCCTTACTTTCAGGATATTTTGTTGTAAATGGACTGCTGGCACACTTAATCACTACATCTTTAAACTTGGTCCCTCCAGCTGTTTGATTGGCTTGCTCAGTCAAGCTCAGACATGTTTTATAATCACAAGTATATTCACAGGAGGAAAGAATGAAAAGGAAGTATGAAACGAGCAGAAAATGTAAAGGAACAAGGTGGGGATTGCCTGTTCATGAGTCAAGACTTCACGTAGATAAAACATTGTGCTGCACAAGGTTTTTTTTGAGATCCGTGTTTTGTATCAACCCCAAAGGATTTATCAGATGTTTGCAAAAATAAGTTGAAAACATCACACACCCTTACAGCACACCTTTTTAGTTCATTCATGCAACCCAACTGCTGAATTATGCAGCCAGAAGGAACATCACTTAAAATTATTGCACCACTCCCATTTCAAACAACTCGTAGCAGAATATGTACAGTACCTTTGTAGATTTTTCATTTAAAGTGACACATGGCACATGCTGGTGTCTAGGCTGTGCTTAGTAAACATTTTTTGTTCTACATAAAAAGCATGACCTTAATGTTTGCTGTGATTTCTCTGAATGTGCTAAAGAACTCTTAAAATAAAATTTTAATTGTAATTTTAACTGAGGTTATTTGTGAGCTTGAAACCACTTTCATGATTTAATATTTTACATTTCCTCATACAAGGTCAGATAAGTAAAAGTGAAAGCTATATGCTTTTACATTGCAATCCTGTTGTTCTGTGATCCTTTGGAACATGACTGTCATCACAACTGGCAAACATTTTCTTCACAAGTAATAATCATTTAGAAAGAACAACTTACCTAAAAGGAGCTTAATGTGTACAGTGTACCAGGAAATCCAAATGTGCCAGTCTCAGTCACATTATTCCCCAAACTATGGATGAGGCCAATTAGATATTCATTTGCAGAGTGAAGGAGAAAAGAAACAAAGAAGCTAATGGTTTGGTGACAGCATATGCAGTGCTTTGAAGAAGGTGTCTGCAAGTTCCTGTGATCCACCTTGCCATAGTTTGTACTGGGAGTGTTTGCCTCCAGCACGAATGAGGGCAGAGTGGATACCACATAAACACACCCATAGTTACACATCACGCTCACTGGCAGTTAGTATTACCTCTAAATTAACCCCTTCTGTGCTAATGGCCTGAACAGTGACGGATACGTAGGTATAAACTAAACACAGCAGCAGTATTAAACCATTTATGTAATTGTGTGCATGATTATTAACTGAGGCTTTTGCAACAGAACTATTTAAACAGATCAGCTTACTGATACTGATATTGTTCAACTTCTGAAGCAAATTTCTGAAACATTATTTCAGTTGTAGTAATTATAATAACAATACTTAACAATACTACAATACAATAATTGCTCTGATTAACTATAAACCTCTACATTAGGACCTGTGGAGAAGCTGGCCAACACTTCTCACAAAAATGAGAACAGAAGAGCAAATGTTCAACAAAAAACAAATCATTTTAAAAGCCAACAAACAAACAAAACAAAGGAAACAAAATAAGCCCCCCGCCCCCCACCAGCACACCTGTATTTAATGGGCCCTTAATTAGGCAGGTGTGGCTCATTAACCAATGGGCTGGTTCACCAACAAAGACAATTACAAACACACAAATAACAATTAACAGATTTGGATGCAGTTGATGAAATTTGATCTACTATTGGTCATCTACTATTGGTCTACAGGGCCCTTAAACATTTAACATTTTAAACAATTGACACAAACAAACAATAAACACCTCCAGTCAGACTTCACACAGCATCTGACCTGGTAATATGATTAAGATGACCTGTATGCTCCCTGTTTCAAAACTTTACTTTTAATTTCATTAAGGTAATTTGAAATAACAGTTGCATTGAAATATTCTTGTCCAATCACAGCCCCCAGCCTGGAAGATTTATGCATACAATTTTTTCTAGTGTATCCATGTCATCTTAATCTATTAGGTAATTAATCTCTTATTCTGTATGTGAACACCCTTTTCTGTCAGTCTCTATCTGTGAACAGTAAAGGACAGATGTGGATGAAAATCTGTTTATATTACACTCGTATTTGTGATAATTTATGATATTTTGGTCACAATTTTGACACAATCTTAAATAAACTACATTATTATTTTCATATTATGTGATAAAAACATTTACAATAATGTAATTTGCTCTTTATGTTTTCTCCTCCTTTGTGCAACCCTGTTATGAAACTGCCAGTTGCACATTAGGCGTGTCTCACCATGCCAGTCTCTGCATTCATGCAGTAATGTTAGAACAGGACAAATGCAATCATCCAATACACTTACATGAAGTCAACAGTTATTTTTTGAAGCTGGAACAAAGCCATTTTTTTCTCTGATGTGGGCTCTCGGTCATTGTTGCCATGTAACACAGCTGATTCGGAGCTCTGACAGTAGGGCTCAGCCTGTAGTCAGAGTGAGCACCATCAATTTTTAAAAAAATATTTTAACCTTTGCTTTTCAGGGAATATCATCAGAAAAAAAGTATTATATTGTTTGAACATTAGTGAATAATACATCAGTATTTCCCACTCCTTTATCCTCAGCTGTATAAACACAATCTCAGCTATTCTATAGGCTTGCATATAAACATAAATATAAATACAAATATAAATACAAATATAAATATAGATGAATGTAAATATAGCTTCAAAATGAGTACTATACATTTTTTAAGCAAATGACAAGGCAAAAATATTGTATGTCCTTTGGCCCCTCATAAAGAGTAATGCCTTCTGAACATGGCCACTGCTTGGCACAACTGTATGAAAGCTTAACAACATTGGACTTTTGCCCCCCCAGGGGCGTTCAACACATTCCTGTCTTTGCCCTCTCTCTCTCTCTCTCTCTCTCTCTCTCTCTCTCTCTCTCTCCCTCCCTCTCTTTTCTCCCTGAATGTGAGTCAGGTTGCAACACGTTGGTAACATTTGGCAAGAAAAAAATGAATGTGAAAACAACACATAAATTCATTTCATGACCTGAAAGTTAAACTTTGACGTCAGATGTTGCCTACAAACAAAAACACTTTTCATAGCCTTTATAAGGAATGACAGGGAGCTTTGGTGAAAGGTCCATCAGCAAGACTTTGGATCATTTCAATATCTCAGTAACCAGTAAGCACTCATGAAGCTGTGTAATGCCTTACTCAGGTTCTGCCTGTTGCAGTGATTCATTCCCTGTCTGTGTGCTGTTTTTTGCATGTCTTTGCCTGCTCCTGGTGCTGCCTCTCCTATGCAGCTGGCTGACTCAGTGCTGCCTTTTCCCCACTGACTCTGGTCGTTAACTAGGGACACTGTTACTGCCATCTCATTAATGACAGTTTTGCCCTTGTGACTAATGATCGTCATATTCTTAGAAGTAACCATTTTGTTTGAATTAGTGACATTTATTTTACTAGTGATGATTTTTTTTTTCCTTGCTAGTGAAATTTCACCTTTTTTCTAGCCACTTGCACCATCTCCCAGCTGAAAGAAGTACAAATGAAAAACCTCAGAACAGAAATTGGAGCAACTGCACTAACAAAAGAAGAAGGCCAGTCGGCATATTTTGTTTAGTAATGTATACTCATGACCTTTTTTCTGTTTTTCTTTTCCTAGCAACAAGAGAAGCAATGAAATGTGTTTTGTCCCAGAAATGTGTCATTTATTGACATTTTTCATATAAAGAATTGTGCCGCAGTGGGCTCTCTTATGGCCTTGCCAGTGGGGTGGTCACTGGTGTCATGAGGTCCACAACATTAGAGGGAGGGTGGACTCTTCAAGGATGACAACGCCCCCATCCGCAGAGCATGAGTGGTCACTGAATGGATGAGCATCAAAAAAGATGTAAACCTTTTAATGAACTTCATGTTGGTGTTTCCATTACTTTGGCAGTTACCTGTGCATAGCTAAAATATACAGAATGTCAAATTAGATTGGCTAACTATCTTGCTAGCCTTGCATTAAGTAGGCTGGAAATAGAGAGATAAGCCCTGACTTGAACATATTTTGTATGAAGGTAGTGGTACATAAAACAAAGCAAGCAAACAAGCAAAAAAGGTACACAGCGGACCCCTAGCTACTGACAGAGGAGCGCAGTCTGAACTGAGTCATGCCAACTCCTCACACAGCCAGGGCCACATTGTCTTCACATAGTTCCTGCTTGTTCAGTTTTAGCTTGTTTTTAAAATTATTTTATTAAATACTCTTGTTGCAGTGCAAAACCCTTATCCTGTGATCCTTTGTGGTGAATGTGGTGCAGTAGGTGAGTGATTATAATGGTGCTAGAGAAAAAAAACAAAACAAAGCAGCACTAAAACACAAAAACTATGCGATGATTCCTTGAAACTCCCTCCTAGTTAAGGGCCCTGAAAGCTGAATTCAGCTCTCCTTGTTACAAAGCAATGATCAGTCATAGAACAAACCATTAATCCTCTCATCTGTTCAAAACTGCCACCATTAACATTCACTCCTCCCTCAAGTCTCTGGGGTGTGTCATATTTATAGTTCCACTTGGGAGGGGTCTGTCTCTGCTATGTGATGATGTGTCCAGCCATGCCAAAGGCATAACAAAACAAAATCAAGCAAAAATATATGTGTGTGTGAGAATGTGTGTCAGGCATGTAACCCTAAAAGTAAAATTAGATAATAGGTAATATGTTATTTATGAATAAAAATAAATGAAATGTGGGACACCACAAACAGTTCAGTTTGCTCATGGATTTCAACTCAGGATTTTCAATGGTTCATTCCATAGGTCTGCAGTATATAGACAAGCAGAGTTACATGTACTGGCTGGCTAAAAGCCAAGGATATTTTCCAACAGGCTTCATTCCAGAAGAGCTTAATACATACACTCCTGAAAACAATGACCCTGGGTGCCATCATGGCTTTTATACTTAGGACAGTGAGGAGTATGTTGCATTTGTCTCCCTCTTGTGTCTAAAATAAGAAGTGCTTATTCTTTTGTAACCTTGTGTGCCAGCAGTCGCACCTGATTTTAATTAGAGTTCCCAGCTGAGTGCTGAATGTGCCTGCAGGTTTTATGCAGCAAGATTCCCAGTGTTGGCGGATTTTTTCTGCCATAAATCATAACAGCCTGCCCTATTTGTTGTGAAGGGGGGCGGTTTACTTCCAACAGACGCTACAAGGAAATACAGACAGTGTTAGTCCAAACTCAAGATTTTTTTTTATTGAAGTGTTTTGGTGGCTCGGATTCCCACCAACTAAAAGGTTCCCCTGCAGATGAAAAGAGAGAGAGAAGCGGTGAGCCAAATGCACATCAGGCAAGCTGCATCCTGTATTGAGGATCCCTGGCTGGTTGTGGGGTGCATCACTTGGTTGTCCTCTCCTCCGTTTCCCAGGTTCTGGTGTTAGCAGTGGCTCCGGATGGGGTGGTGATCCGGAATAGGACCTATACAGATGGGCTGAGATATGGTGACATTACATTACATGCATTTAGCAGACGCTCTTATGTGTATCCATTCAATTTAAACAGGCAACAGTGTGAGACCAGGCAAAGAACACTGCCAGACCAGTGAATGTGAGCATAACACTATTCAAGCCCTACCACAAGGTAACTTGTGCAACCTGACTAGACAATGGAAGTCAAGTGCACTACATCACAGTATTACACTTAAAATAAACATCAAAACATAGAGGTAGCAGGTGTTAGGGGGTGGGGTATGATAACCCCCCAGTCCTACACACAGGTAGCCTAGCTAGTTACATAGGATTTTACCCAATTCTTTATAGAAGAGAGCTGCTAGAATAATAATATAACCGATAAAATGAATAGAATAGAATAGAATATCTTAAAAAGAAGTGATGAAACCAGCCACTTTTTGTTATCTTTTTATTTTTGTTGTGAGCTCCATTGGCCACCTGTGGCTGCCAGTATCAAATTCAAGCCTCTCATGCTTGCCTACACAGCGACCTCTGGGTCTGTTCCGACATACCTGAGCTCAATCATACAGGCTTACTCTCCTTCTCGGCCGTTATGTTCTTCCCAGGAACGTCGTCTAGCATTGCCATCCCTACACATAAGGCAATCTCAGTCCAGACTATTCTCATATGTAGGTCCCCGTTGGTGGAACGAGCTACCTTATGCTATCAGAGCAGGGGCGTCCCTCTCTATCTTCAAGAACCTCCTGAAAACCCAGCTCTTCTGAGAGCACCTCCTTTCCTAACACTTCTGACAACAACAATTCTATCTCCGCGCACTTTCTGCCTCGCACTTCTTTCTCCTGTCACTACTTGTTTGTCTCCTCTGCCTGTCTATCCTTGTGTTTTCACCTTGTTTACCTTTGTTTTCTACTTTTCTCGACTTATTTAGCTGAATTTAATTGTTTAGGTTGCTTACTCCAAGGTCTCCTACACTACTGTAGCTTGCTTGCTGTTCCTCACTTGTAAGTTGCTTTGGATAAAAGCATCTGCCAAATGACCTAAATGTAATGTAAAATGTAATCTACCAAATGGGCTAGTTAAGAAGGGAACTTTTGAAACTTTGTTGTTTATTTCATGTTAATGTTAGAGAGCACAGTTCAAATACTGCCTTACTACAAGAACTGCTTATTTATCACATACTGTATGTTATGATCATTAATGTTTTCATTTATTTTTTATAGCTGTCATTCACTGAAATAAATTTGTTTTATTGTTACACTTCTTGTTACACATATTGATATAATAAATTTTCTCTGTTAAAATTCATACCATATTAGTTATATATTTGATATTAAATGTCAATCCATCCATGTATGATAAAATTTGAATGCTTCCAATTTAATTATTGTAGAGCGCAAAAAGACAGGTCTGGAGCTCCAAGCATTAAGTAAGGGTAGATTAAGTTAACTGCTGAATAAGCCTGCCAAAAAGCAGGTTAGTGAATCTGTGTTATTTTGGCAACTTATCTGGTTATAAATAAAACCCTAGGGATTGTCAGAAAAGTTAGCCAGATATTACTTACTCCCAGTGAGAAGTGTATTTGAATTTATCAAACAACTCAAGCTGTCTAGGACACAAATTCAGAGGGGGAACCAACACATTTTCCTTCAGTGTTGCAAGTGAAGAATAAGCCAAAGCCTTGAAAATGAGCATAGCACAGTATGTATCATTGTTAGAAAAAACTTTACAGTTTTGTGGAAATACCATCATCTAGAGCTGAAGAGAGTGATTGAGCCTTTCACTGAGGAGGTGGGATGTTTGAAAGCCCCCATTAGATGACGCAAGCTCAGGCTGAGATGATTGAACTCTCTGAGGATGACAGACTGAAGTCTTTTATAAAATATGGAAACCTTGAGTTTTGTAAAGCTGTAATAATAGAGAAATACTGCATTATGGTCAACTTCCTGTTGTGAGTCTTTTTTTCCACCTTCAAATGTGAAGTTGAAGCATTAATATATTCTGGTGCACATGAGAGAATTACAGACATATGTAAATCGGATTATTGAAACTAATGATTGTAAACAGTCCCACTGAGTCAAAAACAGCAAGGTAAGAAAAAAAGGTTTGGTTGTTAAGTACAATATTGGCATGATTATATGTGACATTCTTCTCTACATAGCTGACAATGACTGGATGAACACAGTGGGGGAACTTATTTTAGTCCATTTTACTGGGGCTGGCTGCATGGCGTGACTCTGCTCAATAGCACCCTCCAATGACTCTTTCCTGAGCTCCTGACATTCCTCAGTAATGACTGTATTTTTGTGGATTTTTTCTAAGATTATTCAAAACTGAATATGATCCGTGTGTTTTTGGGAATCAAATGTACTATTTTTGAAAGATGTGACTTTCATACAAATATTGAAGTGTATTGTTTTAGCGAGAAAAATGATACAATATCACATTTTTGTGCCAATTAGTCGTGGGCATGAATAAATACGGAGGTCACTGTAGGTAGCTTGATGAGAGGAGGAACATTGAGTTAGAGATATATTTATAGGCTCATTTTCTGCTGTAATGTCCTTGGATGGAAATGTATCGTTCATCACAACACTAAACATGATTTGTGGGATTTTGCAGAGGAATTTTTATGAGTTTGTCACATTTCCAGCGCACAAGTTGTTCCTGTGTCCCTCCCCAACACCCGAAACAGTGCATTCACATCAACCCTACAAGGCAAAAACTTTCTGGCTGGGTAGCAAACAAATGCTTTGGGAAATGTCATTCCCTGCTTAAAATAAATTGGTGCAGGCTGGGAGTTGGGCAACAGGTGGGAGGCCACACACAAAGGGTGCTAGCATTTTGAATGAATGCCAGATCCACATTGTGAGAGGAAAGTGAGCTTAGCTCCAGTGCTAAGAAAGTTCAGTGCTATGGGTCTCTTTTGTCAGCACACCGCATCCAAATTTACTGCACTGTCAGTAGTAACTTAGAGGTTCATGCTCTGTGCCAATTCATCTTTCTCCCACAAAGCATGCTTTTGCAGAGGATATAGATATTGTTCCTTTGGAACAGGAGCACAGTGTGCACAGAACTGGGGCAACTACGTTCTGTCATTTCACAATTAAGCACATCACATGCAGTATGTATGTGTATATTCCTGCACCTGTTAATGTCAGTTCATTTCCTTTTGGTATTATGTAGTCTTCAGATTTGTTTCACTTGTATAATGTTTCTATGAAAATCTAGAAACATCTGTGGTGTCACTTATGTGTACTTATCAACAATGCAAAAAAAAAAAAATTCTGATTCAGCAGCAAATATTTATCAGCTCTGAGGAAATTCAGAACAGTGCAGTCATATTCCATATGGAGTCTTAATTTTAAGATTCCAGTCTCAGTGTTTTTAGGTCCCGGTTACAAGGGACGCCTCCTGTCTCTGGCTTGAGTACACCAGCTGCTCTTGTCCATCTTGTCAGTGAGCAGTGACAGGAAAAAAAAAAAACAACACAGTAAGATATCATGGACGGGCCTGCTTCAGAGAAAGTTCTTTCAACTAACAGGATTTCGATGTGAATCGGACTGATGGGATTTTGAAGCTCATTTAAAATACACCTTTCTTGGAATAAGCATGCAGCTTGTACAACACATTCCACTTCTGGGGATCCTCTTTCTGGCACATTTCAGCTTCATCGTGGGCCTGCAAAAAGGTTGGTTCCGATCTTTTCTTATGATGTAACGATTGTGTAACTGGAACAAATCCTATTAAGTTCTTCTCAGTTTTTCCTCAATTTTAACCTCTTAAGTGCTGAAAAAACACAGCACCTCTTAAAAGATCAGTGAAACTTGTTCATGTTCATGTTGTTAACAAATTCATGTAAATGGTTGGAAACATAAAACCCAGCTACATTTTACCTCAAAAATAGCATTTTGAAAGGACCTTCCACTCGTGATGTCCTCTTCCTCAGTTACACTGTCAATATACTTACATATAACACTTTTACACAATTACTGTATTGCTATATCAAAGCTCCCAGTTTAAGCAGAAGTAAAAACTGGTACTCAACAGCATGAAGGTGTTCTAACACTGTTTAGGAATCTCTCCACTAAGGATGTGGTGTTAAATGCTTCTCAAAAATGGATCGCGTCAAATACAAAAATGACCTCTAAAACTGTGACAGGGAGTTTTTTTATACATAATTAAATATTATGATTGAAATGAAAGTTTTTGTTTAATGCAGTCACTTTCTGTGCCTGCACAATAAGATCATAGAAGATATAACATTTATTCAACTTTGTTGAAGTATTATGCATTACAAAACAGGTCAGATTGGAAAGGAAGGCACACAATAAATGTTCCATCTTGGACCATTTTGCACTTATTTCCTGTTTTAACTTTCTTGCCACAGTATAATCAGAAGTCCTCCTTACTGCAGTAGTCTGCTCTTATGTTTAACAAATAACCAAACTGCTCGCGATCTATACATATATATATATATATGTGTGTGTATGTATGTATAGCATGAGCAGTTTGGTTGGTGTCTATGATGTTTCAACCTATATAAGAGCTTTAGAAAAAAAGATGTCCACTAATCAAAACTGTAATAATATGAATAATTTATGCAATATAAAATAATTGATAGCTTGCAATTTATACCTCAGAACATCACAGATGACTTAAGCATTCCAGGCCAGCAGAAGGTCTAAAAAGCATTCCAAGGTTCAAAATGGATTGTGAGCTAACCAGCCACCTATCTAGCATGCTAGAAAGTTGTACTGTCAGCTGAATGTAATGTTGGCTGCATCTACACGAAACATGGCAGTCATACATAACATACTGCCACACTCGTGCAGCCATTGTTTACTAGTGTCCAGGAAATACTAACACGGACATCAAAGGACATCAAAACATTCACTCCCACTACAGCTATGATTTAAACACTGCTAAACCATTTTCATCATCAGGGCTGAATTATTGAGTTGGCTTGAAAAACTTACTGTTCCTTTTATTTCTTCTTTGTATTAATTCTGATTTTCTGTATGTAACTCCTACAACTTTTCAGCTACACATATGAAACTTGGCCAATACCTTCAGCTATTACAGGATTGTGTTGCTTGTGCTTTTGTATTAATGCCTAAATTATTTTTTGAAGTACTTACAATATTACATTGAAAAATTTCCATTGACTAACATGGATAGAACGATCAGAACCAGAATATTCTAAACGTGCTGGTGATACCACAGCAGGCCTACAGGCTCACAGACTGTCACTCAAGCAAAGCTTGTAACAACTAGCTGCTGCCATGCTAGGCTTAATCAAGCCAACGTAAAGTTTCCCCTAAAACATTCCTTTATAGTTTCTGTTTGTGGATTGTCATTGTGGTGTCATAGCAGATGAATGAGTACGCTAACACTACAGCCTTTTGAATATCAAAACACTGAAAATATTTTAAGCAGTTCTATATATGATGTGTATCAACTGCAGTCTCTACAGATAAACAGGCATATAGTGGGTGAAACAGCCTACCCAGATACAACTGACAAGCTGATCATTTCTCTAAATATTTCATATTTTATGTTTTAATTAAGAAACATGTCATTATTTTCTTCACTTGTGTCTTGTGTGATCTCTGTCTTAAAGTGTTATTTATGATATAAATGAATTAATAAAAAAGCATTAGCTAGAATTCTTTTGGTAGAATTTGCTAGCATCATTTACAGTAATGTTGCCCATTAATAGTAGCATAACAGTCACAATAAAGCTGTGCTTCCACTGGGTTTCAGATACTCCTGTTGAGAATGGCAGGTAATATTCTTTTAAAAACTTTAATAATACTGGCATATCTGTTGAGGAAATACAAAACTAAAGCTGTATAATGGGGATTAACCAATGGTTTGTTTGAATTAGCTTTCCCCATGACATAGCCCTGTCATGCCAATGACATATTGTATGGGCAGTCAAGTAGTCATGAATTATCCTGTTAGTTAACAGGGAAATAAGGTTCTCTTGGGAGATTAAAAACAGAAAATATCAATCCCCCATTAATTAAATCCACCTTATCCAGACAGAACTGAAGTATGTATTTTCCACCATTGCAGACTCCTGGTTATTGACATGGTGAAAGACACAACCCAGGCTCAACCCTGTGGTTTCTTTTAAGCCATAGGGCTCACTCTGCACTTAGAACTTAGTGCCTTTACAGGCTGAGCCACTTAGGAACACCAAGATGATAACATTTTGTTTCTCGCAGAAGCACAAGCTGAAAAAGTTTCTCCCCCAGTATTTTTCAGCTAAAACTGAAGTTGAAATAAAGCAATCTGTTAGATTTAAGTGACATAATTCTTATTTGCCTTTGCATGTAGATGCATGCATGTAAACATACATTTCTATGCATGCATGTACCTTTGCATAAACTATTTTATATGGAGATTCTAAGGCATAGCACTGTTGGACTTTCTCCCAGCTCCTCGAATCATTACCTTACTTGAGACTGTGGATGTGCTGTTGGATCACAATGCCACTTTTATTTGTGAAGTCGAGTCACATCCCCAAGCTGACATTACATGGACACGCAACAACTTTCAGATTCGGTAAGAATTGTTTGGCAGAACACAGTTTTTTCTTGTTGTACTTTACTGCTGTAAAATGTCTCCATTTTGATCATGTTCTGTTTATTTGGGATATCTCATATATTTATTTATGTATTGATTGATAAATCATTTTGACTTTCAGAAAAAAAAGATTGTTCATTACACTACATGGGTTCAGCATAATGCATTTTAAAAATGTTTCACCTTCAGTTAAGTTTAACTTATTTCTGCTTTTATTTTGATACAGACACTATGATTCCCACTATATTACCAGAGAAAATGGCCAAATGCTGATCATTCCCCATGTGAAAGACTCTGACAATGGAGAGTATTGCTGCATTGCTGACAATGGAATTGGAGAAGCCGCAAAAAGTTGTGGGGCTCTTCAGCTGAAGATGAGTGAGTGTTTCCACTTCCATTAGAAATACATGAGAACTAATGGCTTGAGTTAAAGTTGGCAGGAATATTTGCAAAGTTAATCACAGTGTGGTCCTCTTACCTTACAGGCAAACATTATTTAAAGGAATATATAATCGAATTGCTTTAATCAAATGGCTCAGTGTGGTTTGAACTTAATGAATTTCTATGAATTGATTTCATGAATTCATAGAATGATTTTTTTGGAAAATTGAAAATCGAAAATAACAATCAGAACAAGCAAAGAAAGTAGATTATCTAGCATTTGTTTTTTATTTTGTCATTAACCATGCAGAATTTCATCTTAACTGAAAATAAAAGAAGTATAAATAAAGAAGCAAATGCGTAACTTTCTGTATTTGTAATATTCTTTGGGAATTTATGATTATGAAACAGCAATAACTGTATCTGTGTAAATGCCCTGGCATTTCTCTTATTTGGGGACTGCTACCAGATCCTGGAAGTTTGTTGAAGGCCTTGCTGCATCTTTTCCTATTCCAGCTGAGCTGAATGAAATTTCTCCCTCTGGTTGTTCTGCAGGCTGTGGTCTGCCTGGGATAGCGACCTTTGTAGTGTCCAAACCCTGTATGTAGGCATTGTCTCTGTGATTTTTTACTTTATTGGGGTAGTGGTTGCGCATTTGTCATCTGTGTTGTTGCGCTTGGTGCAATAATATCAGCAAGGATGACATTGCTGTTGAAATCCTGGGTGAGGAACTCCAGGTTAAAGGCATGGCTTCTTTGGCCATCCAGAAGGAGAAGATGTGTCATGTTGTCATCCTTTGGCAACTGTCCCACAAACATTTTCTCCCACTCTATGAACAGCTTGGAATTGATCCAGCTTTTTTTCCTGAAACGTTCATTTTCTGGGGATCCATCCAGCCAGTTGTTCCTCACCCTTTTCCCCTTGAAAATAGTCATCAAATGTTCCAGTTGTACTGAGGACTACCAGTAAGGCCCTACTTTCCCCTGTAGTTATTTCAAAGCTGGGTTTCCCCACTTCTCCCACAATAGAAGTGGAGGAAAAGTTGTCCTATATACCCATCACAAATCCATAAGCGGTGAGGAACATCTTTGATTTTCAACTCCTTAAATAGGGCCAATTTTTGCACAATTTCTGGATACATCTCAGTGGTTCTTGCAGCAGAAAGGAGCTCATGCTTCTAGATGTTGATGTTTGGATTACGTTTCATGAAGCCATAAGCAATGAGTAATATCCTGTTTTTTCCCTTGCCTCTGGAAAGGCCACTATTTCATTTGCCTTGGCAAAGTCATAAGTGATTGCTTGAACATCACATGTTTTCAGAGTAAACCTCTTTGAGACAACAATATCAACATTTTGTCTAGTTCTTGCTCATATTCAACTGAAGTAAAGGACTTCTTGGGAGGATTCACCAATGAAACCTTTGACCCATTTTTGCAGGACAGACTTTGAAATTATGGCAAAAAACTTTGATTCCTATTCTGACTTAAAGTTAGGCAGCTAGCAGCAGTCTTGCCTCTTTTCAATGACAGCAAGTCTTAATTGTGTCAGATTCACACAATTTTATTTAGTGTAAAGAAGCACAGCCCACCTAGTTTAGAATTATACACATAACTCAAATACACATAAAACCAAACCTCCAAATCAGAATTCAGCCTTAATTAAATTATAAACACTGCCAACATAGTTTTCATGTGGACTTAATCACAAATGCAGCCTACAGTACTTCCTTTAGAAAATAGTTGTGCAGTTGAGTTCAAACATTAGGTATATTCAGTAAATGCTTACCCCTCGTAAATTCCCAGCATGGTAAATAAAGTAATAGTCATAATAAAGAATGATTTGCAGAAAATTAAGAGAAAACCATGGGGTAAAAGCACTACAGCTGTGTTTATCATTTTAACTTGTCACTCTTACTGTAAACCTTAGCATACGCTAAAACCCATGAACTACAAGAATATAAACCATATCTGTAAGAATAATACCCACAGAATTATGAGTATGGTTGATTGTTTTGTGGTTCCTTCCATGTGAAATTATGCTTCAAATGTACAGTGTAGAACACATACAGTAATGTAATAAAATCTGGTGAAGTGAAAAATGAATAACATTTTCTGACATCCACATTTAAAGATAAGGACACATTGCACTAGGGAATTAAACTCTGCCTGTAAAAGATAATCAGTTCAGTCAACCCCTGATCATCCAGGAAGGGGAGTGTTCGGGATAAACGTATCTTCTCAGATATATTTCCAAGACTTTATCTCAGTGGCCTTTTGCAAAGGGTCATGGAATCATTTTTCAGTTTTTCCCATCATTTAGTCTCACTATGTTTTTTCCCTCTTGAAAAAGTGCACTGTAATTTACCCTTTGACAATCATGTAATTGTTACATTTTGTGAGACATTTATGTTATGTTCATATATGTATGTTAATGTATGTATTTTCTAATTTAATTGTAAATATGGGGATCTTGAATGATTATTATATGAATAGATAGTGCTTATTTTACATTGTTATGACAGTTACATTTTTGTAATTATAGGGGTATACTTGTCTTACTTTGAACAGTGATTTCCTTGCATGCAAGGGGCTATAAACATAGGTGCAAATGTAGTGACCCTGCTGTGTGTTTGAACTGGTTTAGCCTGGGATCCTCTGTTTACATTTTTGAGGCTGATTCCAATTGAATTAACCTCAACAGTGGCACAGTATCCCTGGCTTAAATTTCTGCTTTCTTAAATTTCTTTCATTTGGAAAGTTCAGTACTGACATAATTATTGCTGACAAAGGTTCTTTCCAGTTTTCTCACTAATGTTTTGACGGTTGAGGTAAAAATCATAATTTCAATGAGAAATATATATCCATATGCAATGAACCAATTATTGAGGTGTCTTCCATTTAAAAAAATGTGGGATGGGTAAATGTCTGTAGCCAGTTAAATTTGTTGCATGAAGGGCAATTAATTCATTCCAGATATTTTCCTTGAGTTAAGCACTAAACAAAACAGGTTTATGTAAAGCATAACAAATTAATCTTAAAAAATGTAGCCATGTATGATACCGAAAGTAGCTAGCTTTGTTGAACGCATGTGTTTATTACTTGCTTGTAGTGTAGTCTACCATTTTAACAGTGGCATAAATTGATACCTTCTTGTTCAATATTGTCGTTTGCCTCCAGATGAGTGCTAGGCTGACTTCCACCATTAATGCCATTTTTATTTCATTAATGTAAACTGAGCATGCATACATTATTAAAGTATATGTATTTGAATACAATGTCATTATAATGTAATGGTCAGGCATCCGAATACTTTTGTCCATATATGTAAGTGCCTGACTGAATGCTCTGAATACTTTGATTGAATCTTTTCATGTACCTTTCATAATGTTTGTCTTCCAGAACCCCAAATCAAAAGACATCCAACAAATGTCACGTTACTCGTTGAGTCAAAGGCAGTGTTACCTTGCGTGACACTAGGAAACCCTAAACCAGATATCTCCTGGATCAAAGATGATGATCTTGTGAAGGTAACTTGAGTATAAGTATTGTATAAATTTAGTCATGCTTTATGGCAATGTATTTTGGTATGATGGTCTGGCACGTGAGCAAAACAACAGTAACAACCACATTTTACAGGCAAGACATTTATTATGAAATGCCAATTTTACACTTGCAGCAAGTGGAGACAAAATTTCAGTTACCAATACTACAGTGTAGATACAATTAATAGCCGTTGCAAATACAACACACTATAAAATGCAAATATGCTATAATAACTATAACATACATTGTGTTGTAACATGTTTGGTGATGTATACATTAGGAAAAAATGTTTCTTGATGTTATTTTATAAATTTTCCCCACAGGTGAGTGATCGTATATCCATTTTGGAATATGGAGCTTTAAAAATTCATAATATCAAGAAAGAAGACGCGGGACAATATCGCTGCATGGCAAAGAATAGCTTCGGAATTGCATTCTCAAAACTTGTAACAATTGAAGTTCAGGGTAAGTCAAGAAATAATTTAAAAATATGAGCAATTTGAATTACCTGATTATCCATAAAACAGGCAGCGATCACAGCCCTAAATACTGTAGTACCTTGCTCCACTACATGACTTCCTTCCAGCGTAAAACATGCCATTGCTCTAACCTGACATTTACATTTACATTTACATTTATTTATTTAGCAGACGCTTTTATCCAAAGCGACTTACAAAAGTGCATACAGCAAGTATAGCGACAGTACGGGGACAGGATGTGTACAGTTCCACAATGAGACAGTTCCCAGCTGAGAGCAAGGTCTGTTTGAGGACACAGTACTATCAGATTTGTACAATTACAGCCTATAGGGCACCTAATAAGATACACCTTCAAACGGCAAACTTCAACAACTTCAAGCGGCGCCATGAGCGTCAGGGTAAAGGCGGCAACAAGAAACAATTTGGAAATTAAGATGCATAATGTGCACCACTTTGAGGACATATCACTGTGCCATTTAAATCTATATGGCTAAATGCAATAAAGAATTGACATTTCTTACAGTTTACAAATGTTGTTAATTAGTAAGGATATTCCACACTTTGTTAACAGAAAAATTCAAATTTTTGGGTTTGAACTTTTGAAATTGATGACAAGACAAGCTATTATCTTCAAAAAATGTAATGTAGGTCATGACATCTTATTGGTAGGACATCTGCATTGTCATCCCTATTCATATTAAGAGGCATTGAAAATATATTGTCAAGATTCTTCTCTGTGTGATGTACATTTAATTAAAATATGGCCTTATATATAATACTTTACACATACTGTAAAATCTCACTGTATTATGTTGTGTTTTTCCATATGTAGATTTGTGTCCTTGACAAAGAGAAACTAATGTAACATACAGAGCACTTTTGCTTTTTATTAATTATGCATAGGTTAGACAAATTCAAGTGCAAGTGCAAGTGTTGCTTTTTGCTTATTTTTCGCATTCTTTGGTTCATTTCTAGCTCCAGCCAGAATATTAAATGTCCCAAAAGAAAAAAGAGTTCCTTTTGGGACAGAAGTAACACTAGAGTGCAACGCTACTGGTAACCCAGTCCCTACAATAACGTGGTTGGAAAACGGCAACACTGTGAGTACAAGAGCGGCATTCTAAATGTATAAATGACCCCTCTTCTTCTGTCTCCTCCTCCTTAACTAGTACAGACAAACAAAACAAAGTTAAAACACAGTGAGATCAAGATATCTGTCAAGTCAGCAAATATCTGAAATGATTGATATCCTGGTCCACTCTGAAGTTATGACTGCACTTAATGGTCAGATCTATGTGGTTAATAAGGTTTTCAGTTTATTGAAAACTGTCCATTGTTTAGCAAATGTTTGGAAGCTTTGACAGGAAAAAAATAGAAACCATCTGTCTTTGTATGGGCAGTACATTGCTTTGTGAAATATAATGCATTACTACCGCGACTGTGCTGCACAGAGTAACTACAGATCTTATCAGTGTAAATTAGTCTGTTAGTCACAGTGCAAGTCTGTTCTACACTGCTGGCCATGATTGCAACAACCTGTTTTTGTTGCCTCCTTGCCTCCATCCACCTTTGTTCCACTGTGATCCACCCCTCCATTGCAATTTGGCTCAGTCCAGTGAAGAGGTGAATTCAGGACAGACAATGTGCAAAACTAAAAATGTATGGAATTAATACTTGTGTAATAAGCTACACATAGTACCTACAGCACAAGTAGTTATTCTGTATACTGTATGGGTCTAGGCTACATAGTACTTACAGTGAAATTACAGTGAATTTGCCAATATGTTTCAACTGTTAAATTTCACTTGTGACTCTCTATTAAAATAGGCCACAGGAAAACTATTGAATTTGGAAATAGGGCAATTTTCAAACTGCATGTATATTTAGTGCATTTTAAAAACTGTGAACAAGAGAAACGGTGGTAATGTTAAATAATGCCATATAAACCTTTTTAAAGTTAAAAACACATTTTATTTATTTATTTTTTATGTATTGTAGATTGATTGTTGCTGAATGGGTTTCAATGAAATAGAGTGTTCCATTTGTCATGTTTTATACATTTGGCAGCATGCAAAATCCAGTTCTGTGTGTATATATATACCAACATTACATTTTCTGTCAGTTGTTTTCAACTTATCTCAAACATTCTCAAACTTGATGCACATTTCGATCTTTGTCATTTATTGCTTCTGCTTAATTAGTTGATTGGACTTGTATGTATTTTAAATTAAGGTCATTCATCCATCCCATAAAAAATCCCATAAAATTTAAGCAGAATCCCCAGCATTCTACTCAAGTGTTTTAAAAATATTTCTCACCGTATTTTGAATTTTTCCTAAATATTCTTGTACAAAAAACACTGCATGAACATCAACACAACCACAAATGTTAAACACACACAAAACAACGGAAATCTGAAAACATGCTGAAAACAGACTATAGAGAATAGAGACACTCTAAGCCTTGTAAATAAAGATGTCTACCAGTTCAAAACATAAATTCATAGACTGTTAGATGGCTGGAAGAATGGCCATGAATGGAATTTGGCAGGCTACATTTGTTGTCTGCCTGTTGTGAGCTATGAAAGGAGTTCCAGATGTGAGAAGTAACCAAGAACCAAGACACAGGAATAAAACAGAGGACTTTATTGCCACTAGGAAACAGGGTTTAGTTATACACTGGGAAACTTAAGTGTTCTGTATTCTTGCCTCCTCACGAAAAAGGGAGAGAAAACATCCCCCTCACCTGAGAAGGCTTTCTTTTTAAAGCATGCTGGGTGGGTGATTAATAACTACAAAATAAACCATTAACAAAGACTTCCTCACAACAGAGTAATAACACTGTAACAGCCTGACTAATGGAAAGAACACATCAGCCTACTGAGTCAGACTAACTCAAAGCACAGCTGTGCATTATCAAGGTGGCCATTATAGACTTGTCTGGCAGAGAAGAATGGTCCCCTGTAGTGGTGTAAGTGAGAGAAGTGTATGTCTTCCTCTGGCATGGAGCAAGAGAGATAGCTATGGCTCCCCCTAGTGTTGAATACCACCAAAACTGTGTCTGCAGACCACAGCTGTCACTACTGTGTCACACTATCCAATGGTGACACACACACACACACACACACACACACTACAGACACCATTGTGCTGTAAATTGTGTAAATGAATGCAAGCTTCAAAGGGAATGGCATGAGAGGCAAGGGAAGCAGCATGTGGCAATGCTGAAATTCTTATTCTTCCACTTCACTATATTCTAGCCCGAAAACTACGTTTTAATTCAAAATTAAGAGGTGACAAATGCAGGAAACCTTCTCTTAGAGCCTTTATATGACTGTTTGAGGGAACATTTTTGAATCTTCAGCAACATGACCAGTGCTGAATGCAAGGAATTTAGTGTTAACTTTGTCAACAAAAATGATGACAGCAACTATTCGTCAACGACTCTTTTCCTATGACGAAAACATGACAGTAACGAGACTAACTATAAGACTAATTATAACTAAACGACTTTCCATTTTCACCCACAAAAATGTGACGAGACGAAAATTTCAGTGATGGACTAAGACATTCAGTTTTTCACGAAGCTTTTGCATGACATTGGTGTAGTCCAATCATACGCATGTGCGCGTACCCTTGCAAGATGTAAACCATTCTCAATGTTCTTCCAAACACAGCTAGCTAATTCCTGCTGGCTGAAAAAAGATGAAATCCGTGTTATTCTCTCAGTCGCGCAGACACTGGTTTGTAGCGTTATCTTACGGCAATATTTACAAAGATTTCAAGCTCATGCTCATCTAAGGTTGACACGGTTATGAAATAAGTATGGAAAGAACAATATGACATTATGACAACAAAATTGCGAGCTGAATGCGCAAAAGCGTTGAGTGTGGAGAGAGAAGAACATTATATAGTCAGCTAGCAAACTATCCTAGTTATATGCTTTCCTCACTGATTTAACTTACTTGCATTCAGTCCAACTTGGTATTGCTAAACATTCATTTTAAGTCAACATGACGAAAAAAGCTGCAGCTATGGAACAGAAAATGCTGAAATTGATGTAGTTAAACATATTAAATTTGGAGGCCAATTGATTAATTCATTCGTAACTTTAGAAGGCTAAGCACAATAAAGCATATTATAGCAACATACTAATCTGGTCACAAAATCTGAATTTTACATTCTCATGATGGCAAAATAATATTAGCTAGTAAGTAAATGTCCTCAAGATATCATTTTAACATGAATTGGTTGGAATTGAATTGTAAATCTTTGATAAGCTAAATTAGAATGGTAATTGATATGTCCCACTCATTCATACAAATGAATCAGGACAAGTTAACAATTTAACAGGACAAATTCATTTAACAGTTGACCCATTTATTCCGTACATGAGGTCAATTCAAGTACTAGTACACCTGATTCATCCTGCCAAGTAATAAGCAATATGTTTATTAGTTTAAATAGGTTTGCTGGTGGTGGCAGAACACTGCATAGACAGATGGAGTTCCTGACCCCTAAGGTAGAATCTGACAATAATGATGTTTTGTTGCCTTAACAATTAAAGAGATATGATGGAAATATTGTATAAACACATGTGTTTTCAATGACAGGTTAGGGTTTGTAATGATGTGATGAAAGAAACATAAAAAACAAGACTTAAAAGACATGGCGACAACTAGACTAAAATATCCGGAGTTTTCATCAACTAAAACTAAGAATGGAGAAATTAATAAAATTTCACAATAAACAACAACAATACACAAGTACATTTCCTTTAAAGCAGCAAATTGGGTTAACTTGATATTCACCCAAATTTAAGGCCCACCACACTCTCTAGTTTTCACCCATGTGTTTTCCAGCACCATTGTGTGAAGCTCTCACAGTTGATCTGTTTACTGCAGCCATTAAAAACAGCTAACAGTGCCATCTATTGGAGAAGTCATGACAGAGGTTAAACTGAGCATGTTACTCAACAAAAAAAGGCAAGGTACAGTATATGAGAGTTCATCAGTGATTATATTTTGACCATGCTTTTGACGTTATGCACTTTCTGTGCAACCATAACACTATGTCAAAAACGTCTCCATGAACACTGGTAAATGCCCAGGTTTTAAAAAGATAAATGAAATCCAAAAACACTGGGCCCTACATACAATTTATAATTTATGTCTATGCATTACTTGACACTGTATCAGTCTGTATACATCCCAGCATATAAGACATAAAGCAATAACTAATGCCTTTTATTCTCAGATATCTGGAGCCTCTGTGGAGGAGACACTGGTTGGAGAGGTCATTAACTCAGTGCTTCGTGTTGTTGTGAATAAGCCTGCTCTTTACACATGCCTGGCCAGTAACCGTCACAGTGGGGGAGCAAACACAGTGAAGGCCACTGCCAAGGTCACTGTCTCAGGTAGGATCATACAATTAACTGACATTACTGCTATAAAATTAAGATGCTTTATTTGTGAATTATCAGCACTTTAGTTGAAGCACCCAAAAGTAATAAGAGATTCTGGGTTCTGACCCATTTCACAGAGAACATTCAAAGAGCCAAATGTTCGCTAAGCCAAAATCATTTTGAAGAATGCTACTGTAATACATTGTCAGGGCACAGGCACGGACTCAAATGCAGACCAGGCTTACTCAGGTTCCAAGTGGTTTTATTGGAATCGCAGGGCAAGTTCGTGGTGGCAGTACAGGCAGGGTCAAAAACCAGGAAGACAGTCTGAGGCAGAACAAACAGGGAGTGGGGATCAAAACAGGAACAGGCTGGGTCAAACCGGGGAGGTAGACAGATCAGGCAACCAAGGCAGCACGGCAGGCAGGGACAAGGTAGCAAGTCAGGCAGAAGTCAGCACAGGATCAGCAACACAAGTCATCTGGCAGGTACGCAACAGAGAAAACACTGAGACAAACTGGCAACAAGACAGAGACAAGCAGGGTACATAAAGGACTGGGCTGACGAGGAGATGGGATGCAGGTGGGTGGGCAGGCAGGCAGGTGGAGGAGATCAGGAAATCAGGTGGGTGCGGACAGGGTGGAGAACGGGGCAGGGCTGGAACACATAAGAACTGTAAACAAAAGCACATGGATGACACTGACAGACAGGGAGAAACACAAAAACAACAGCTAGGAGGCTGAAGTACCAACAAACATACAGAAATAGATGGAAAGAGGCTTATAAAGGTGCTTATGTTTATTGTAATATCCTCTAAAATAAAGAGGAGGATAGCATATTATAGTTACACGCTTGTGTTTTGTATCAGACTTTCACGTCAATCAGATTAACCATAATCTTGTTTTCAAGAATTAGATTAAGAAGTGAAAAAGTTCATCAATGCTCTGAGATATCGTCCACTGGAAAGCTATATCCTAACCAGAGGGAAGCCACACAGTTCCTGTATTTGGGGTTGATTTATTACATTAACAATAAGTCTGTACATTTCCCATCTCATATACATGTATGCATTTTCACTTGCTTTAAAAATACCAGCTGTTTTAAAACATAATTCCAGATAATTTGTGTTGGCCTAGTTTATGATATAATGTGCCTCTTTCACACAGTTTGGTAACTATGTCCCCCACATAACCTCTTTCATTTATGTCAGGATAGCTGTTTTTCTGCAGAGGCTGAAGACTGCATGCAATACGTACTGTATGTGCCAATTTAAACAGATGCAGTATCATAACCAGTGTAAACAACCCAAAAGAAATAATTATTGAACTGTACAAAATAAAGACTGTACATTTCTCAACATCAGCGATCCTGCCTGCTTTTTTCATGTATGATTATAAACAAAACTGCTTTGTCAAAACAAAACTGTTATTTGGTAGTAAACATGTACATATTTTTATTTATAATCATGTAAGATGAGTTTCTTGTTTGGAAGGCAAACCCTGCAGAAAATACCTTTGCTCTGATGTACAGTATGTTTACTTTGATGAGTAAATAAATACGCGTAAACAAATGAAAGGCAAATAAAAAGTTGAAGCAAACAACATGGTAAAAAAAAGCAAAAAAGCTTGTCTCCAACATGTTTTTACAGGCTGTGGTGAATATCCCCTACCACGACCACCCTAACCCCCTTATTCTCTGCATGGGGTCTGCAATGTGTGACTGTTAAAGTTCCCACCTGTTCCCACCATATGGCCCCCCTCATACACCACACTTACTCTCACACATTTCTGGTCTGTATTTTGCTGTGGATGCAGTTTTCTCTCTGCGATGCCTGAACACAATGTAATGTCTTTTTTCTTCTTGGGTTCCAATCTACTGCTCATGGCTGGATCATGTGACTTTCCCCTAGAATGGAGGTAAGACCTGTTTACTACAACTCAGCTCATTTATTTAGTGTGCATTTGTTGGTAGATATATTGGAATATGCATACTAGGTCTGTGCAAATGTGCTTGTGTTGAATTCGAAATGACAGTTATTGTCCTTTTTTTGTTGTACAGAGTTTAATGACTTTCAATTATATTGTATCTATACTCGGACTATATAGTGTAGCTAGTACAGTTAATAGGAGAAATACAAGTGTGTATTAAAATGTATTAAAACATTTCATTGATTGAATTACCTAGGTCAATATAGGTAATGACAAACACAGGCCCACAGACAGGAGGTATCATTTTCTAGGGTGAAATATTTAGAGAGCACAGCTTAATGCATCTCGTTCTTGGTAGATACATCGCTGTTTAAATTACGTATGAATAACAAAAACTGAAATCTATATGGAGAGGTACTGGAGAAAGGATCTGCAATGATTTCATGCAGGGGGAAAATTAAGATGGAGAGGAAGCACGAGATGAGTAAGACAAAGAAATTTGTCAGTTTGGCCATTTTTGGTGGCCATATAGAATTGTATTGTATTTCTGTGTGTTCAGATTAGGTTATCTTGTACAGAAGGAAATGTTCACAAGGACTTAGTCTTGTATTTTGTCAATTTGAACTAATCTTGGGAGGGAAAATAACTGGAGATTATAACTGGAGATGTTTTAAATTCATGGTATAGTTATGTATTGCTGTGACATACTGCTCTGTACCCAAAGCTCTCTACGGTGTCTTGTTGCCAGGTTATATAAAGGCACCCTGGGATACTGCAGCACATACCGGGGTCAGGTGTGTCGAGGAGTGCTGCCCAGGGATGCCTTGGTGTTTTTCAACTACTCTCAGCCCGACCCTGAGGATGCACAGGAGTTCCTGGCCCAGAGTGCCTGGGCTGAGCTAGATGGGGTCAGCTCTTTCTGCAAACCCGCTGCCCAAGCATTGCTTTGCCACTCCGTCTTCCAGGAGTGCAACCCGTCTGGGTTTGGCCCCACCCCTAAACCTGTCTGCAGGTAATATGCCGTACAACCATCATAACCCACCACTGAACAAAAAATGCTGCATCATTGATTGGCTACACAGACTTTGTTGATATTTGGTGATTCCATAACTTAACATTATTAACAATTAACATAACTTCACAAAACATAAATTCATACTACATACAAATTGTTTTAAGACAATCTCTTGTCTCTTTGCTGTTGTTTTAAGAGTTTTTGCATCAAGCTGTGACTATTTTTCAGTCACAACTAACACTGTCTCTGGCACAGCAGACATTCATAATCTGCCAAATTGTCCCAAATGGTTTTTATACATTTTGTTTTGTTTTATACATTTTTTAAATTATACTTTGTTAATGGATTTTTGTGATCTCACTTACTTGAAGAAATTTCATTCAGTGGGTCTGTGTCACAGCGGAGTTGTGTCAAGACAATAGACACATGACCCATATTATTATATTTATTGTGAATACAACCAGGCGGAAAATACCAATGTAGATATATGTGTTTACTAGACACTCATCAGAAAATCAGCTCTCAGTTTCACCATTAATAAAGTCAGTTGGAAATTGCCAGTTGGAGAGTTATGATGCACTCTTTCTCATATTGGCTGCCTCCACCTGTGCAATGGGAAGTGCTTCTACTTGCATTCCATTTCAGTCTATCTTGCTGGTTGCCAGTGATGACAGCTACATCCTGTCATTTGCTTAATAATACTGTGGGGCCAAACACCATTAAATCCAATGCAGGAGCAAATTGAGCATTTTATTGACTTAAATAAAATCCACTGCTCCTACAAGTATTCTGTTAGGAATATGCACTGATACTGTTCATGGTCCATATCATTTGACATTTTAAGAGTTCAGTAAACTACTGTATTTTTTACAGCTGTGGTTCCAAGTTGTTGCTTGTCATGGTCAGAGTTGGTCTATAAAATCTTGGCAAAGATTATAATTAAATGGATGAGATATTTGATGTTGAATTTCACAAGATTGAATCTAACTGGTTTGCCCTTAAGGTATAGTACAATAATTGCTGCACAATAATAAAAAATACTGGATTGCAATTGGTGGTTGTGGACGGCCAAACCACCATGGGGCTGGGGGGAAAGCTACATTGGGAGTGGGTTATCATGTTGTCCGGTGTCAAAAATGTTATCACAGTGTCCTGTATTGGAAAATTTACATGTGATCCTTTAGGTGACTAGTGTGTAACCATTTTTATCTCCTTTCAGAGAACACTGTTTGGCTGTGAAAAACTTGTATTGTCACAAGGAATGGCTTTCAATGGATGATGGCTCCAGCAGAGGAATGTATTCCTCAGGGATTAAGGTTGCCTTTCCAGACTGTATGCACCTACACAGCCAGCAGACAGATCCCTCTCTCTGTACTGCAGTGCCATTTGTAGGTAAGACTTGTGCCTAATGCCTTTTCTCTGACAAATGTGCTGTGTTGTTCACAAACATGTCATCAATTAAACACCATATGGACAAAATTATCTCAGTATGTCCTTGAGTTTTGGGATGTTCTGAATTGTGATGAATTTACAAATTGTGTTTAAGGGTAAGCCAGAAAAATAAGTTTTGATGGTGTGCCATTTTTTCACAAGTCAAATAATGATTTGATGTGCTGTTTATTGTCTAAATATTGTTGATGCTATGAGCACCACCAGTTTTAAGAAACAGCCTTATGTTATATAGTTTTAATATATAATAATATCCATATTATATATTATATATATATATATATATATATATATATATATATATACTTTAAAATATACTTAATATCCCTTCTGCCATGTAGAACAAATGCGTGATATTAAATGGGGTGTGATTTTAACAGGATTTCAATGTTATACAGTGGCATCTACTTGCTGGACAATGCTACTTTATGCACTTCACAGGAAAAAGAAAATGAAATTCATTTCAGTACATTTTTATTACCATATTGTACTACTATTAGTTTTTTGTTTTCATAAATAGTGTCCATAATAGTCCATAATAGCGTCATTGATTAACATATGTCAGAGCGGCTTACAGAGTGTTTGTAAACTGCAATACAGCATTTCTCAAACTGACAGTAACATCAATACCACTCAATGCTAGAAGATCAAATTATAATAGGGTATACATGCTGCTGTATATTCATTTCAAAGATTATAGGAAACCACTGACATTGAAAAAGATAGAGGTCATTGTGCTGCTTGTAATTAACAAGGTAAATGGCACAAAAAACATGCTAGCCAGTACCTAAAATCTTAATGCTTTCCTTTTTTGTAGCTGGTGAAAACATTTTGTTTTTATAGACAATGGAAACAAACCCATAGACAAACAAATTTACATTCAACACCTAACTCTTCATTTCTATCAGGAAGCAGAATAAAGGAGGTGAAGCTCTCAGCATTAAATGTGAATAACAACTGCTTTCATTCACTTTGTCTCACTGTTCTTCCAAACTGACTCCTGGATTACTGATGGAAATATATACCTGGAACTAATCTTTTCTTTTTTGGAATTACTGATTATGATCATATTCCAGCATACAATGCTAGCACTTTACAGTATCATAAGATGTAGGACCAGGTCCTGGCACTAGGGCTGAACACTATATCAAACCTCATCATAATATTTCTTATTAGGGGGGAGAGGAAGGAATGGGTTTCCAGCCAGATGTTGCTGGAAATCTCAATGGCTTCAAAGCCCCAAAGATTAAATTGAATGAATTTAAAAACATGAATCCATCAAGAACAGTATACGTGTTACACAGCAGTATCTACTGTGTATTTTATATTAACACAGCTGAGGAATGAGAATTAAACCCTAAACTGAAGTCAAAATCACCAACTGCAATATTTTATGCTATTTTGTTGACATATGAAAAACCCAAGAACTACTGCATGTTCATCAATTATTGAGAGTAAAGTTATAATATATTAGCTGCTATCCTCCACAGAAGCATAACTAGTGATGAGCTAGCAACACAGTGATGTCTACGCAAACTAGCATGCTGACATTAGCAATACAATGTCAATAGCTGGTGGTAGGTTAGACATCTGATCACACCTGAGTGACCTTATTCTAAAAAGATGTACATTGCTGATTGCTTTGAATTGAGTTGTGATGCAGGCATGTACAACACAGGTACGACAAGCTCTGTAACCAGTGTTAGCTTAGCTGATTATCTCTGGGATGTTATTTTGCAGCACTGCTGTACTGACCTTGTTAAGCTTTCCACTGTGGTTATATAGTTCAAGCTGGTGTTACTGGTCAAATACATTATAACTGTTTACTTAAAGGGCAAAAATGTATAATTTACTATTCTGAGGGTGACAACAAAGAGATCTCTTTGTGAAATTAAAATAGTCCTTTGTATGTTGAAATCAAAGATGGGGAGCATTTAGTTTTGGAAAAAAAAACAATATGGTATTAACAGGGTTGTGATATTAAACAAGGTAATATTATCTAGAATCTTGAAATTTGTTAAAGTGCACAATATCTACTGCACAACAATGTAAATTATGCAAATATCAACTCATTTTCTATCCACCTTTTTATTTTTCATTCAGATATGAAGAAAGATGACATCACAAGTAAGTATTTTGTTTGTTCTTTCACTATTGAAATGACCACATACTGATGTTTCAACTCTAAAACCTTCATTAAAGAAAATATGTACACACACGCACACGGGTGCATACACACAAATATAACAGATTTTTATAGTCATAGCTATCATTTATTTTTATAGCCAAATGTTACAACGACAGAGGGCGGTTTTACCAAGGCACCGTCAATGTCACAAGCTCTGGAATTCTCTGTCAGAAGTGGAGCCAGCAGGTAAGAGATTTGGTTTCCAATTAAATTTACGAGTCATAGCATTACAACTCAGTTGACTCCATTGCGCTGCTTAGGATTGAATATAACCTAAATCATGTATTGCTATTGTAATCATGTACTTTGTTGTAATGTGGATAAATTAAATCTATACTGCCTACCTTATACTACTGGCCAGCTTGGTTGAGGGGAGGCCAGCACTGTACCATAGAACAGAGTGGCAGCAAGCTCATGAAATACAGTCTCTGGTGGAGACCGGGGTCCACTTTACTAGTGTTGTTTCTCGCTAAGCTATTTGTCTGACGTGAGATTGTTAGTCCCTTTATTTATCTGCACAATGAATGTAAAGAGATAAATATTGCATTATTGTTTCTGATGGAGAAGGCAGCTAGCATGGACTGTTGGCTTAGCTAGATGTTACAGGAGAGGTCAGTTACACTGACACTGCAGACACTGCTGTCCTCCTGGTCGTGACACGCAGACTCAGAACGTGTTTGTGAATTACTGTTCAGCGGTAATGGTGTCTTTCTAGCTAGCATAATTTAGCTGACCATTTATCTCATGTTGGCTGTTTACTAGATAGCTAGTACAGGGGAGGTTAGCTACTACTAGACACTGCTTTCCTTCTGGTCTGGAGAGTTTGTTCTTCAGACTCAAAACATATCTGTAAATAAGCTGTCAGAGGTTTTGTCGATGATGTCGACGTTTTTTGGTCGATATGTGTGTCTGCATTTTCCACCGAGAAATTCTACACTTTAAACAAGAGCAACAGTTAAATAAATGCAGGGTTATGTGTCTGAAGCACGTCTTCATTAAAGATTATCGGCCAACCATTGTCTGCTACACCATCCAGAGCAGCTGGATCGCAGGCTATCGTGCTCCTTCACGAAATCTCATGCCAGATCTGATCACTGATTTTTTTTTTTTTTTTGTTAGAAGCACAACTGGACCAGGAAGGAAGATAAATGAATACTGAAAGCATTCTTGGGTCGCTAGCTAGCGAGTTACCGAATAAGTTCATTAGCTAGCTAGTGCGTTACCTGGCTACGGTGTAAAGTCTAAGTAGCTAGGTAGTGATATATCTAGTGAGATAACAAGCCGACAAAATTAGCTGGCTAGCTAAAAAGGTAATCATGTAGGTAGCCGTGAGCTAGCTAACTATTTAGCATGCAAGTTGGCTAGCTAACAAGTACATTGGCTCAGAATGAACTAGCTTCATCATCTACGAATATCATGTGCATGTCTGTGGGCTACAGTCTCAAACTGAAAATGTCCTTCCAGTCAGCTACCAAAGTTGGCAGCCTTGGTACATGTTAGAATCAGAATCAGAATAGACTTTATTGTCATTGCACGGTGGGGTACAATGAAATTGTGGGTGGTCTGGAACATTTATATAAACACAATACAAATAAGGCACACGACATTAGGTATAAGATACAATAAAATACAAATTTAAAAAGACACATTTTTAAATATAAAGAAAAACTTGTGCAATAAATATGGCCTTAAACTACTTAAAGTGCACAGTGGAATTGCACAGTTGTATTGAGGAACAGGGTGGGGGGTCAGTGTTTGTTAGCAGTCTGTATGGCCCAGGGGAAGAAGCTGTTGGTTAGTCTGGTGTTGTGAGACTTGATTGACCTGAAGCGCCGTCAAGAGGGCAACAGGTCAAACAGGTGATAGGCGGGATGCAAGGGGTCTCCTGTGATGGCCTTAATTTTCACAGGAGACCCCTCACATCCCGCCTATCACCTGTTTGACCTGTTGCCCTCTGCCTTATTTTGTCTCTTGTGCTCTGTGAGTTAAGAAGATTAAGCATTGGTCTTAATGTCTGTGTTCTAGGTTACTATATACAGCCATCAGCAGGTCTAGTGAGCTATTCATGGTAGCAAACTGTATGAAGAGTTGTATTTCATGGTAGCTCTATCTTCCATAAGAAATACCCATCAGCTACATAACCTATTACTGTTGTTTATTCCCATGTTATTCAAATACAAAACTGGTACCATTGTTTTTTTTATGTAAACCAAATCTAAGAAGCTGAACAGCAATGTATTACATTGTGTACTTCCCAGTGTGATGAAACACCATTGTGTTCCTTGTTGTTTGTTCTCCTCAAAGGATCCTCACCCACACCGACTTTCTGCAGATGTTATTCCAGAGTTGCGAAATGCTGAGAACTACTGTCGTAACCCTGGTGGAGAGAATGAGCAGCCTTGGTGTTACACTACCAATCCCCATGTGAGATGGGAATATTGCAATATTCAAAAATGTGGTGATGGTAAGAATAAAATTCAAATGCAGAACAGTGCTTACCTGACCAATGTATTATTACTATGTATCATGTAGGTATGCAGTGAATCCATATTTTTGGGATTCGGCCAAACCCCACACCAAACTGAACATAGAATACTAGAAATACATTCTGTAAACGCAACATTGAAATGTAAAAAAGTAAGGCTAAAATAAAAAATATTGTGTTCATCATTCCTATTAACCATAAAATAAGTCGCTGCAGCTGCTATTGCCAACTGTCATGTGTCTGTCCCTGCCCAAACAAATCTTTACTCCACAGCATATTTTAGTATTTAGTATAACAAAGTTATGCATTGTTCTACCTCCATTCCACCACAAAATGACTGTCATTTTACTTGAACTCTTTTACTGTGAAATGTTGCCACATAGGCCTGTTAGCATTTTTCCCATATGTTTTATATTAAATCCTGTGGCACAAAGCAACCAGATATAGCCAAGACTGTGAATTCCATATCAGGCTAATGTATGTAAGGAGTTCTGGTTCAGCCAAATCAATCTTAAGAATCCTGGATTTGGTGCATTCATAATATCATGACTATTGTGGGATGTCCTGATAAGGCTTTGTAATTTAATCATTTGGTACTCCTCACAGAACAGTATGCAGAAAACCAATTCACATACAGTATTTCATTGGGTGTTAACAGCCATTAGGAAATTAACTGATTTAATGGTTGTTTTTTAATTTGTCTGTAACATTTGAAAACATGAAAGACAGATGTTAGTAAGTTGTTCTGTACAACAAATGAAAACATTTTTATTGTCTGAGCTTCTCATAAAGAACAGAATTCAAGAATGAATGATGGCTTTGTTTTTCCTTTCTATCCGTTCAGTTTTGCCAGTGTCCACACATCCCAGGCAGATCACTCCAAAACTGCCTCCATATGTGTCTCCAGCCTACTCCATGAGCGTCATCATATTTGTCATATCTGGCTTTGCTGCTGCAGCCTTTTTCATCGTTTTTGCACTCATGTGTCGGAGACGGAAGAAACTGTGGAAAAACAGAAAAAGGTGGGCACCAGTGATGCATGTCACTGTTCTTCTTACTTATAGGCCCTTTACGTTAAGTTATTAAAAGTTAGAATAGGTTCCTGCCAAATATCTGCTTTTTAATCGATTACCATATGATAATAAATATTGTGTCATACAGTGTCACCCCCATTTCCTTAATAAATTTATAAGATGTTCCATGAGGAATATGGTATGCACAGATGCAGTCAGCCCATTGAACAATCACCATTTTAATAAACAGGGGTTTATTAGTTTTTTTTATTATAAGTTTTTGATGTGAAACAATGTAAAGAGTAAGCTTTTTATCTGACTGGGTAGATAAGTTGTGCCAAATTGTAAGAATTTTCAGTAAATTTACTAATTATGCCATGTGATTTTGTATATCCCTAATATTAAACATTTCTTGCTTCTGACTCGATTTCCCAATGAGATTGTTCAATCAAGAGAAAGAAAAATACATCCTAGGATTTGTATGAGAGTTGCATGAGATTTGTATGAGGTTGCTGTGAATTGTTAATGGAACAAGAAAGAATTTAAAATTAGCTCTTTCAGTATGGCTCTTCTCTGTGGAGTCCAGCTTTAGTAAAGAAACACACATACATTTATAAAATTGTGGGTGAATTATCCATTATTGCCACTGTAATTCCTTCTCAATCACTTGGTTAATTGCCTAAATTTAGGTCTGCTTCTAGGGGTTGTGTGAAGTAACCTAAATGTATGTACTGTAACTGCAGCTCTTTCCTTAATTCCACTGGATGAGGTACAATTTATAATGGTGATAATTTGATAATGATAATAGTGGTGATTTTGGAATGTGTATTTAAGCTTGGCAGTAGACCTTAGGTTATTACTATTATTATTACTACTATTATTAATATGGTTAATATCTCTTCTACCTTACAGAACAAATTAAATTGTGTTTAACAGCTGTGACTTTAACAGGTTTCCAGTATTATCCAATGTTGCCTCCATGCAGGAGAACAAAGCTTTATATTTGGGAAAAAAGGCCTTGGTAGGATTCTTATAGTGGGAGTGACACCTCCTTCAGAGAGGGGAAGTGTGCAGCATTATGTTCACTGACTTGTTTCTCGAACTGACAGAGATTTACAGTATGCTTTTATGTTTGCATGCATTTGAAACATGAGTGCATTTTCCCTTAGATGGTAGTGTCCAACATATTTAGCTGCATTTTGATATCAACTAAAAGCTCAGTCAGCCAAGCTGGGTCAGTTGTTCAGAAACATGCAGTTATTTTTATTCCAAGGAATCAGTCAGTTTCTCATTTCAACTGAAAGAAACATTTCAGAGCAGAGTGGCAACAGAGATATCACACATCTGAGTGCTAGATCATGTCCCAATATTCAGTATGCATTGCAGAGAGGCAATTGCAAAATTGCCTGTGGTTTAGCTATTTTGATTGAGTAAGTTTGATTCAACTCATTAAATCTACTAACTTAACCAATTTAGCACGAATAACCTCTTGCTAAATTACTTAGGGCAGATTCACAGCCATGCCCACAAATGTATTAACTTTTCACAGAAGAGGCCATTCCATTTCACCCACTAATCATTTCTGATGCATCATCTGTGGTTACTCCACGCAACTTTCCCAGATTCCCAAGGCAGTTTCATCTGAACAGTGACTGACACCATTTAAGCAACGTCTGATCCCTTTGTTATAGACACCAGGCTCTGAAAATGAATGAGTTTCTCTAGTTAATGAAACAATATAATTAGATATACGAGCAATGGAATTTATGGTCATGTCAATGGCTTAATTTATTAATGAAACAAGCCAGAAAGCTCACTAATAAAAGTTTAATCTTCGAAGCATAGATCATGGTGGGACCCACAGAATGAGTCCTATTTCTGATTTTTTAAGAGATAACGAACTGACAGAGTTAGCAGAACCTCTAGGGTGTAAGAGAGGAGCCCTACAGGTTTAAGTTGGTATGCAGGAAATATGAATACTAATTTGAATATGAAGTTACTATATTTGGCAATTTCAAATCTGCATTATGGAAGATACCTGTCTCCTAAAACATACTGGTCATTCATTGCCGAAATATTTGCATTTACAGATCTATAATCTCATGGATAACATAAAAATATTCAGTGGATACAGTCACAGATCTTAAGGAGAAGTTCAGAAATATCAGGAACATTTATAGCCAGGAAAGCAAGAGGGCTGAGGTTTCAAAGCCTGTGTGCATACATGCCAGTGTTGGCTCTTTACAACGGGCTGGCCTTTGTATGTACTGAATCCTCGATCCAGTCAGGTCAGCATGGAGGAGAGCACCCCTCCCCCTCCAAGAAGCCAGGTAGCCAGATAGTAAAAAGAAAAAGGATCAGTGGGCTTACTGAACATATGAATATAATCAACTGTTGGTTTTTTATCATTTCTAAATTTCAGTTTTTACATTTTTTGTAGACAGATGATGATGATAGTCCAAACCCTGAACAATGCCTGAGTCTGAGTCAACACCATATAGAGAAGGCTTAACAAGAGCGAGAGCAGGAACAGATGATCTGAAAAAACAAGAAGCTTCACTGAAGTAATAAAAACTTATCATGGAGCCCCAGAGTAAGATTGACCCAGAGCTGGTATTTGTACAGTGTTATGGGGCAGCCCTACAGGGAAAAGCCACAAGGCCAGGAGAAATGGCTCAGTTAGACTCAATAACTTAAATGTTTGTTTGAAGGCATGAGTTAATGAGTGGGTGAGTTTGCAAGTTTATTATACTTCCTTAAATTAAATCAACATAAGCTATATACAACATAAGGTTATACTATATATATTAGCATGATGACCAAATCTTTTAACCATAGGTGACTCATTACACGGGATTCAGCGTGTTTTATTTGTTCAATGATTAACTTAAAATTTAATTTCTTAAACAGCAGATTTTTATCAGCAATATAGTGATTAAGGCTTAGTTTCTATATATCAGTAAAATTGCTGACAATGGTCTGGTGCTTTCCATGTGGAGCCCCTGTATACAGAGTGAAGTGCTGTCATTCTCATATATATATTCCCAATATATCAGTATATGATGATTTACTCAGTTGTAGCTCATTGGATCATCCAGTTAAAGTTTATGAAGAAGCATGTGGTAACTCCCACTGTCTTTTTGCTTTGCTAGCCAGCTCTGCACCCAAAATGCTTCTCCTAACATGCACTTTAACTTTGTTCTTCATCTATTACATCTAATGATACTAAAGGGCTGAGGGTTTTCTTCCTTTGCATTTTGGACAGTTTTAATACCATAATTTGTGATAATTATAGTAATAACACATTTGCTCTATCGTAACAAGTTGATTCAAATTACATATAAGATATGAATGTGATTGTCCTTTAGATTTGCTGTGAATTTCCTTCTGTAACAGTAGTTACATGTAATAATGCCACATGCAGCTGTTGTATGCAATGTTAGTTGCTTGTAAGTTTCTCTGTGTAACATCAGCCGAACAATAACCGTTTCTTTTCTGGACACATAAGTGTCCACAATTGTTAAGCATTCCTTCAGGAAATCACCCTTGGTAAAAAAACAAATCAGCTTGCAAGTAGCTATTGTAGCTATCTCTTGAGCTTCATTTGCACAACAGCTGTATTTATGAAGCTGGGCTTGTCTGTAGTTGTTTTGGCCTTTGCACCCTCTTCGCTGCAGTTTATGTCATGACTATCCATGGTTCATTTCAGCCTTTCAGTACTGAATTCTTTCATAGTTTCTTGTCCCATAGTCACAGATTCCCACCATATTGAACAATCATATTTATTTTGATATTTTATGAGAAAATTATCACATTTCCAGGGCTTAACTGCTTTAAACATAAATTCATCTAAAATGAGTTGCCTTCCGTGCATGCAATATGAAATTCCTTGAAAAAATATAAATGAAACGTTACCACGCAATAATTTTAATATATTGATTCTCAAGATGTTTTAGGATGATCAGATGTTAATTTTGTACCCTTTGTCAATATTGGTATTGTGAGATTGTGAGACTCTGATTTCACAGGGTGATGGAGACATCCACACTGACAGCTTTACCATCTGAGCTGTTGCTGGACAGACTGCATCCCAATCCCATGTACCAGCGTTTGCCACTCCTTCTCAACTCCAAGCTCCTCAGCCTTGAGTATCCCAGGAACAATGTGGAGTACGTTAGGGATATTGGAGAAGGAGCCTTTGGGAGGGTTTTCCAAGCAAGGTGAGTATGGATTCATATCTCTGTTCACATATTACAAAAGGTATAACATCCTGTGCAGCAAGGCAGAGTGTGAGAGTGTAGCACAAACAAATCCCCAGCCTGCTTTAGATACAAGCATTTTAACATTTGCTCCTTTTTTAAAGTATTCATGATGTGGTCCTATTGTGTAGCTGGAAAGGAAGGAGAGGATATACGCTTCTGTGAATACAGATTAGCTCATTTCATCTGAAAATGCAGTACATTACACACGTTAGTAATGCATTTAGTAATACATTTTAGAGGGACATTCAGAGTGATGATGATAAGATGATCATTTCATAAATACAGTTGCTAGTAGAAAAAGTGCACAGTGCCTAAGAGAGCTTGGACAATTGTCAGCTCTCTTATGGCACTGAGTTGGAAGGTATAGGGCCACTTTGTAAGTTAGCTAGCTAGTGGTCTGTACAACTAACTGACTAGTTCAGACCACACAGAACCTCCTATCCATCAGTGGTGCAATTTCTGTGTGGGATGCTATGGCACACAGATGCCTCCATAAAATTCCTCCAAACCCAGTTTTTACTGATGTTTGTAACTTTTGTATCATTTTAAGCAAATGTATTGAAAAGGCTCATCTCAGTTCCAGTCTTGCTTTATTTTCTTGGAAGTATCTGCTCAGCTTTCGTAATTAAAGTGTTAACTGATAACTTCATGAGAAAATTGGCCATCAGGCTCTGAGCAGGGAGGTGTGATTTTTCATTGCAATTTTCATTTAATCACCAAGGGCAGTTTTGCACAGGCCATTTCAAGAGCTACATGTGTATGAAAGTTATGTCTGGATCCCAAAAACTGGCAAGTGCATAAGTGAGAGAACGTACAATTACCCTTTTTGATTTAATAAACACTCACTAACCATAAGTCTGCATTGGCCCTTCACTAAAACAAATTTATATCATACCATCACACCATATTGTCTTTATCAGAATCGCAAGCTTTAAAATCAAACTGCTAATTACAATTTTTTCACGGTTTAAACTAAAATAGACAGGAAAACAAATGAATGGTTAAGTAGATAACTTCAGTCAACATGCTATGGCAATAGGTCAACAGGTCAACAGCGTAGCAAATGAATCTTTAGGCTGTGATCCTTCCTCCAGATCAGCTGGCATACTACCCCCAGCACTGTCCTGGTTCATGGCTGAAGCACTTGGTTGGGCTGGACTTGGTTAGTACCTGAACGGGAAAACCATGTTACATACCTCCTTGGAAAACCATGTTGCTGCAGCAAGTGGTAGTGATGGGCCAGTTGGGGGCATGTTTCCCTCAGGACCACACAGGAAGCCCCTGTGCACTGATGAGGAAGCAATGCTGTAGGAGACAGAATCTTTTGGATGAGAGGTTAAAATTTGGTTCCAGACTCTCTGTGGTCATTAGATATCCCATAGCACTTGGAAAGATTAGGGGGTTCCTCAGTATCCTGTGTAAGTACCCAATATCAAATTGGTAAATACCAATCAGGCCAATCTAATTATCACCCTGGTTGACTAAATAACCATGGCTTGACTCCCTCCAAGTTGTCATTGTAAAAGATAATTGGTTCTCAATTAACCCCACCTAACAGAGGTTAAATAAAAATAAATACATAAAGCTTGGTGACCCTTATACCAGACTCCTAGGATGGTTGACATTTGAAATGCTGCTGGCAATAACATTCAGATAGGAAGCTGAGGTATATTTGCAGAAGAGAAATAGATTATCTTTTGTCCCCTGCCCTGTCAGATGTCTTTAGTATTGTTTGCATTCCATCTTGGTCAGCTGAGACACCAGGGTGAATCTTTTTAAGGTCGTTGTGCTTCCAGCTACTGTGGACTACAAATTTCAGCAGGACGCAATCAGTCCATGCTTGACTGTTGGCTTCTCTTTTGTGAAATTATTCCATAAGGTTCTGCGGAACTGCATCCTGCCTCTCAGCAGCAGTGCACTGTTTGTGATAATGTTTATTTCAATCATTTTAAATCAACATATTTTTCCCTGTGATCAATTTTGTGACTAAAAAGAAAGCACAAACAGAAAAATTGGAAACGCTCAAACAGTTGGTACTGTTCGACCAAAACTCTTGATATTAATGTGGATTGCAGATTCTTAGACTGAAAATGAAAAATAGTCATTTTTCTTTATTATTCATAATTTGTTAAGAATTACTGATAAGAGATATTTTAATGGTTAAGCAAATGCAATGATAACCATGAACATCTCCCCTGTTTATTACATATTCATTTCTTCAGAAACATACAGAATAGCCACATTACTTAAAATAACTGCAATAGGAAAATTAAAAACATGTATATTGTGTGTTTTGTTATGCATGCCACATATACTTCGCAGTATAAGAAATAAGTAATAAATTTAATAATAATTCATAAGATATATTTTAAAAACTTTTTTCACCCCCTTCATGTATTATTATCAATTAAAGCTTTTTATCTGTACTGACAATAATCACATTTTGTCAGGATGCTATGGGGATGAAAGCACTGGAAGATTCAAGACCGTCTGGTGCAAGGTCCACATTTTATGTTTGGTGTGAAAAGGGTATCAATATATTTCTCTCTCTGTAGCCAACAAACAGGAAGGAATTAATTCTGTATAGAGAGACTCCTGGGAAGAAAACCAGGATATATATAAGCTTCATACCGTCATCCAAAAATAGAGGCTGAAATCTGAATATCAGCATGCATCAGATTGGTTTCAATGTGAAACTTCCATGCAGACATTATGTGTCAGCAGTGAGTGGTAAGGAGGCTATTTATAACACACCAGTGAAATGTTTACTTTTTCCAGGAACAGTTGGGGAGCAGAGGAGCTTCCACAACAGGAAGTGAGGAGCACTGGCATGCTAAGTTCTCCCTGAACGGCTGCCACTATGGCTCAGCTGTTGGTCAGACTAAGATATGATTCAACAGAACGACATTTCAGTCCGGAAGTGTCTAAAGTGTGATCTTTGGCAAGTTGGCATTTTGCTTGTTTACAGGGCTTGGTTAATATACGTATTGATGTTCCTTTGTACAGGAAGTCCATGATTAATGTTTCTGCTGTCACTGTTGATCTATTAGTACCAGTGTTTCATCACCAACATTTTGAATGAAGCTTAGTTTTTTCCTTTTCTTACGTGTTATTTGGTCTGAGATTTGGTGACATTTTTGTGCAGAAGTTACTGAAAACTTCCTGCTTAAAAAATGTAGTTGCCAAATTCACTGTCAATTGGTCACTTGCTACAGCTGCCATATTGCAATTTGTGTGGGGATTTTGTTGTATGTGTATTTTTCAGCATTCACCAGTGTGACGTATGGTCATGAAACAGTACACGTATGTTGTTTGTCACAAGGATTATTTTTTATTGTTTAAACTTATTAATGTTTGTAATTCCACCATATTGTATTTTATCCCATAATGAATTTCTGGAAAAACATAGAGATCTTCTCGTGGACCATTTGACAAATGAATTTCACAAATTTACTAAATTCCGAGGGGTGGTTTATTTCATTTACCTTACTATCCAAACACCCTGACATGAGAAGCTGATCTCATGGTGTGGCATGTTGACGTCATTCTAGGGCTGCATGATATAGCCGTCGCGATATATCGAATAGTTATTTTTAGCACAATAACAGCTATCCCCGGTATGTGGCGTTAGGTTTCTTCCTGTATTGTTTTCCCTTTAGTCATACCTGATGTGGGAGCACACCTCCAGTTTTCAGACCATGTGAAATGCTTCTGGGGAAAAAATGCCACTCGTATCTATTCAATGTTGATATCACAGCAACAGCACAATGCTGCTTCCATGTGGTAGATAGAAACACAAAGGCTACAAAGATAAAGAGTGAAAACATATGCTATGTGTTTTCCAAAGCTAAATAGTAAGTTAACCAGTATATAGATACAAGTGATATTTTTCTGCCCTGGAAGCATTTCACTGAACTTTGGAGGTGTGCTCCCGCATTCGGTTTGGCTAAAGGGAAAAAAATATGGGAAGAAACCTAATGCCACATACTGGGGACAGCTGTTATTGCGCTAATAGCTAGTCGATTTATAGCGATGGCTATATCGTGCAGCCCTACCTCATTCACATAACTGAGGTTACCTATGTAACCACTGATTTTACATAGCAATTTCTCTCCCTGTTAGCACAGTCATCAAGTTGATGATAACAAGCCATTTTTGCATTTGGTGTCAAATCAATTATTGATGCCATATCATGTGACCTCTAGCACTCCAGTGTCAGCATCAGAAATAAAAAAAAATCTTGAATAAAAGGGGACAGATTTCACAGCATTTCACATCTGCAGTTTTTGCTGTCAGTAAGTGAGATCATAGAAAAGTGTTGAATATCTTCAGCTTCTGTATTCTTTCTGTCTCTCCCTTGGTAACAGTATTGCCCCTGTATCCCCTGGTATGTTACTTGTGTGTTTCAGGGCCCCTGGCCTGCTTCCATCAGAGCCCTTCACCATGGTAGCAGTGAAGATGCTGAAGGAGGAGGCCTCTGCAGATATGCAGAATGACTTTCAGAGAGAGGCAGCCCTGATGGCAGAATTTGATCACCCCAACATCGTCAGGCTTCTAGGTACTCCCAGGGCATGACATATTACTCTCTCATATGCATATTACTTATAGAGATTATTGAATCCTGAATCCTGTCTTTGGAAGTTACGTTTTTATGACTTTTCCCTTTTTTATTCCCTTATTTGAATGGCCACTTGTACATTAGGCTTTGATACACTTATATGCAGCCAATGGCTATTTTTTGCATTACAAATCACACAGGGCACCACAGTGAAGTGGGTGCTCATTGGAGGATTGGTGCTACTTCAGTACTTTGTAGGTGCCTGATGCATCACAGGGTACTTGAACTTCTTGCAGGCTGAGCCACTCTGGAGCCCTGGATGCAATAAGGACTTGACCCTCTGTTTTCTCCCTTTGAATATAACTAGCCACTCAGAAACCAGAGTCCTAACCCATCAACTCCCGTTACAGTGCCTTACTGCATTTCAGACAGAAGACATCTCTGGGTAGTCTGACAGATTTACCTCTTCCTCCCTCCTCAGGAGTGTGTGCGGTAGGGAAGCCCATGTGTCTGATGTTTGAGTACATGGCCCACGGAGACCTGAATGAGTTCCTGCGCAGACGTGCTCCTGGCCAGCAGCGGAGCTTGAGTCAGGCCAGCCTGTCCGGGCGCAGCCTGTCCTCGGAGCTGGAGGTGGGACCCCTCAGCTGCGTGGACCAGCTCTACATCTCCAAGCAGGTGGCGGCGGGCATGGCCTACCTCTCTGAGCGCAAGTTTGTCCACCGCGACCTGGCCACCCGCAACTGCCTGGTGGGCGAAAACATGACAGTGAAGATCGCCGACTTCGGCCTGTCCAGGAACATCTACTCGGCCGACTACTACAAAGCCAACGAGAACGACGCCATCCCCATCCGCTGGATGCCGCCAGAGTCCATCTTCTACAACCGCTACACCACCGAGTCGGATGTGTGGGCGTACGGTGTGGTGCTGTGGGAGATCTTCTCGCACGGCATGCAGCCCTACTACGGCATGGCCCACGAGGAGGTCATCTATTACGTGCGAGACGGCAACATCCTGGCCTGCCCGGAGAACTGCCCCCTAGAGCTCTACAACCTGATGAGGCTGTGCTGGAGCAACCAGCCCACGGACCGGCCCAGCTTCGCCAGCATCCACCGCATCCTGGAGCGCATTCACGACCAGATGCTCCACACCAGCCTGGCCTGATGAACAGGAGTGCATTCAGCTCCACTGTTGCCTGAGCGTCCTGCCGAATGTACTGCCATGTAACATACCTAACCAGCCTAACCACGTGACGCAGATGTTGTGGAGGTGTGCAACATCTGTCAGCAAGTGGATTGGAGATGGGATGTTGGCTAGAAGCAGGAGTCATTAGCAATGGCTACCGTATAGAACCGTCACAAACTTGGTTTGTACTTGTTTGAGGAAACTCATACATGGGCCTTGAAGGCCCTCAGTGGGGTTAGTCCTGAATCAGTATCCCCACTGCATAAAAGGTAGTTGCTGTAAAATCAGCAATTTAGTAGTGGTTAGGTGATTATTGTACTATATGTACCTGTAAGTTGCTGTACTGGAATCTGGATAGAGTACATTCGTGAGTCTTGTAATCTTCATTCAAATATTTTCAGCACGCACTGCATTTAATATTTAAATTGCTGCGTCTATAACTTCACTTCTTCAGTGTAAATTATAAAGTTTAGGGAGAAGAGAGAAATATTTGCATATTTGACTAATATTTCATTTATTATGTGTGTCAGTCACCATAATATATATAATATAATATATTCCAAAATGGCACATAATCACTTTAATATTTTTTTGTTTTGTTTTTAGATGCTATTCCACACTAGGTATTTTTCATATAATATTTCTCATCTTGTCCATTAACTTTATTTCTATCCAAAATTTCATTTAGATAACTAAAGAAAATAAACATTTGGGCATTTCACTAAATTAAAGGTCATATGGAGAAACTGTTACACCTGAAAAAAACTACTCTATCTATGTCATTCACCAATTTTTCCATTCCATTTAATTACAATTTGCTTCCAACAGCTGCATCTACATATTTTCTGTTTGATTTTAACGTTGGGTACAGAGAAAGTATCAGAGAAAGGAAATTGTTCTGTCCTGTCTTACAGAGATAAGATTTTGGCATGTTATCTAAGATTAAATACAACTGACTGAAAAATGAATGTGCATTCACTTTAGCATTAACCAGAAACTTACTGTAGGGTCATTAGTAGAGTCATTATACTGATTCCTTGGATATGATAGTCCCACACATGTAGTTCTTATAGGGTTAAATAAAAGGCAGCTGCATGTATCTGTTTTTCTATCTAAAAGAGTGCTAATTTTTATGCAATGAAAGGAGAGATGATGTGTGATAAGTCAATGAGATGTGTAACTGGCCCCAAGCCGTTTGTGCTTGAAAATGGGTGCAGTTTATTTTAACATTGTCACAATATCATTAAAATACCTTGATTCAGTCTCATGAATGAAATTAATACTCCACCTTTTTTCATTGATTGCTTTGTTTGAAGTTCTTGTAAGGAGCGTACTGTGAAGACAACACCTTTGTTCTCAAAAGTGGCTACCATTTTTAAGTGACTAACTCAGATTTAATAAGATAAATACTGCAATTGCTTGAAGGGCCAACTTTGAAAGAACCCAAGAGGTAGCTATAAATGATACATACATCAAGACTGAAAAGTGATCCATTATATGAAAAGTGCCCTGATACTCACATGATAATTCAACACACATTTTGTTTTTAAACAATAATAATCAAATTCAGGTTTTCTGAATATTTTGTAAGTTGTCAGAACATTTTACAAAAATATATATACATATGCTACGTGGATTTTATGTGGGTTCAATAATTGAGTGTTCACAATATTCTAATAATGCATTTTTGTGTCTCATAACAATGAGTGTTTTTAAAGCATTGAAATTCCACTTAAATGTATTGTAATTATCATACATTGCTAATCCATTTATTTTTGATGTGGGATAGGTGGAAATGTGTCCTCACAGTTATGAGAAGATTCAATAAAACTTTCACTTTTAATTAATGCTTCATGATATTTTTATTTACTGATGTGTCCTTATATTTTTCCAGAGAAAAAAACTCATGTTCTTTACTGTATCATCTGAAAGATACAAAGTTAATATTTCCTGGTTCTGAGCACTTGTGAGTTATGAACTGAAACACCAATACATAAGGTATGCAAATGTAAAATAAAATACTTACATGAAGTGACAACAATAATCAAATTAAGTATGTTCTCTTCGTAAGCCACATGCCTAGACTCTTTCACACCCGTTAAAATTTGCAACTTCTCCTCCCTAATTAATTAATCTAAAAACGCCACCTGCCTGTTAGACCCCATTCCAACAAGATTCTTAAAACAGCTGCTACCTGATATTGGCACGCTATTGTTAAAGCTTATCAATGCCTCCCTTATGTCTGGACATGTACCTCAGTCCTTCAAATTAGCAGTCATCAAGCCTATTCTGAAAAAAATCTTAGAAAAAGTAACTTTGCTCCTTTTTTACAGTCCAATAATATTCTGGAAGTCTTTCAGTCTGGGTTTAGACCACATCACAGCACGGAAACTACTCTCCTAAAAGTGCTTAATGACCTACTTCTCTCCTCTGACAATGGCTGCATCTCCCTACCTGTACTCCTAGACCTAAGGGCAGATTTCAATACTATCAGTAATCTTATTCTCTTAGACCGATTTGAGTCTTCCAACTGCTCCAGAGTAAGACATGGAATACCTGCTTGGACCTTTGCTTTTCTTTATACATGGTGCCTCTTAGCCTCTTGGCAACATCATCTGTAAACATGGCATTAATTTCCACTGCTATGCAGATGATACCCAACTATACACATCAGCCAAACCTGATGTCCCCTTGAAATTTCAAACAAGGATGTCAGGCTTTCAGGTAGAAGGACTCAGGCACAGACCGGGATGACAAACCAGACGTTTATTGAAGGATATCCAAAATCGTAGTACAGAACAGTCCAAGTCAAAACCAGAGAATCCACGAGCAGAAAATCCAAAACACTAGGCAAGGGACAAAATCCAACGAGACAGGCAGAGAGTCAAAAAAAAAACCAGAGCAAGCAAACAACAAACAGGCGGGAACAAAACAGACAGAAACACTGTCACGAACTGGCAAAGAAACAGAGCAGATAGAGGGGTATAAATACACAGACTGATGATAAGACAATAGGGACCAGGTGTACAGGATGGGCTTCAGGTGGTGGGTGTGGCAGCAGGACAGATAGGCGGGACAGGAGGTGGGGTGATGGCTGAAAACAAAAACAAAAGCACATGCATGCAAGAAAAACAAAACAAATAACACACTGTTACGTCCCAGATGGGTAATGGCATCCAGGGGTACGTATGCGGGACGCAACACAAAAGGAAACAACCAGCCTCCGCGGGCTTGGACAGTGCGGGGGGGCAAAGAAAGCACAGACGCGGGAGCAATGTAGGGGAGCACGATATATTTACAGGGGCGGGGGGGGCAACAGACGGTGCCAAAGAAAAGAACAAAACAAAACAAAACCAACCCTACATACTCATACAAATCCAACTGAATACAAAAAAACAAAATGGGTGGCAGAGCCAAACAAAAACCTACCTACTCTAACTAATTTAACCAAAAATACACAGAAGTGGAACCCTCACACGGGGATCCCCCAGCTTATCTGTCCTCCTCCTACGACAACCGAATACAACCAAAACCGAGACAAGATCCACAATCGAAGTCAATAAACGATGCAAAATCAAAAACACGGTATAGGCAAGTTTGTAAGCAAACGATGGCATGACGGATCAAAACAGCGAGCGAGCACCCCAAGAATCCAGCATCTTTAAATCGGGGCGCCCCGTTTCTGGTTGGCCGGGCCGGAACGAGGAGGCGGGGCGCAGCGCCGGGGGATACCTGCGTCAGGAGAGAGAGCGGAAGGGAGGGGACTGAGAGGCAGGCGGCCCAGACTCCACAGGCCCAGTGTGCCGCACGTAACACACACCCACACTGACAGACTGGAAGACAAAAATGACACAAGCAGGACATCAGGTGGAAGGACTGACAAAGGAAGCCTGCCTTAAAGATATAAAGACATGGAAGGCCCATAATTTCCTTCTAAATTTGGACAAAACAGAAATATTGGTTATTGGCCCAAAGTCTATCAGGAGCAAACTCACCAATATTACATTAAGTCTTGATGGTGTCTCACTGCCCTCAAGTGCAACCATCAACAACCTTGGTGTCACTATTGATCCTGAGCTCTCTTTTGAAACACATATAAAAACACTTCCAGGACTGCTTTCCTTCATTTGAGGAATATAGCCAAAATCAGGAAAATTCTGTCAATACATGACGCTGAAAAGTTAATCCATGCTTTTGTTGCATCCAGATTGGACAATTGTAATGCCGTCTTGTCAGGATGTGCATATGCCTCCCTAAAGCCCCTTCAGTTGGTTCAAAATGCAGCTGCTCTTATTCTAACCAGAAAAAAACGCTTTGAGCACATCATCCTAGCACATCTCTCCATTGGCTACCTATCATATACCTCATTGATTTCAAAATACTTCCCCTTTCATTTTCAAGCTTTAAATGGGCTTGCCCCTCCCTATCTGAAGGACCTTCTTCACTCATATTCTGCAAAACAAACTTTACATTCCCAAAGCGCAGGACTTCTGATTGTTCCAAGAGTGGGTAAAAGTACTAGAGGCTGTAGAGCCTTTTCGTATCGAGCCCCTCTTTTGTGGAACAATTTACCCATTGAAGTTCGGGGAGCAGATTCTCTCTCCGCCTTTGAGTCTAGGCTAAAAACTTACTTGTATATCAAATCTTTTAGTTGAGGGACATGGTATGGGGCTAGTATAGATTGTAGATTCTCTGGCAGACTAAGTGGTCATTGCTGTCACTACATCATGGCCTGGTGACTCTGTGTTCAGCGGATCCAGCTGTGGTCTGGTGTTGACTGCCTTAGGGCCTTAGGATTGCCCTCATGATTGTGTTGGCCCCTTGCCTCTCGTCCCCTAGGTATGCTGTCATAGTGCTTATCTGCCGGAATTTTTCCTCATTACATGCATGCATCTCTCTTCCCCCCTCTGCTCCCACCTTGCCTTTATGCCTTTCTGTTTTTCATTCCTGCAACTAACATCCACTAATCACTGTTTTCTTTTTGTTTCCTGTCCCTACTCCAGGCTCCCGCCTGGAGGTGTAGCTCAAGAGTCACATCCCAATTTCCAGTTCAGCTACCTTGCTGCCCTACCTATCAAGCCAACTGTGTGCCAAGAACCAGAAATTCCAGGATTACATTTTATGATTACTCCGGTGTATAATTAGTATTGTCTATTTAATTCAATTGTCTTAAGTACGTTATACAACTGTTAAGTACTCTGTAATGCTATCTGCCCAGTGCTGGCCAGAAGCAGATGGGCTCCCCCTCTGAGCCGGGTTCTGCTCAAGGTTTCTTCCTGTTAATTAGGAGTTTTTCCTTGTCACTGTTGCCTTAGGGTTGCTCTCAGGGGGTCTCAGGCCTGGTAACAATGTAAAGCTGCTTTGTGACAACTTATGTCAAAAGGCACTATACAAATAAAATCGAATTGAACTGAATAAAACTTACATGTGCCATCCACCAAGTAATGGGTTGACATACATAAATTTAATGAGGAAAACTTACTTAGCCAATTAGTATATTGGTTCACTTTTTGTCTGTGACATGAAAGACATAACAGTTGTCTTGGTTGTACATGAAAGATAGCAAGCTAGCTAACTGCCTACCTAAAAGATTAAGAATAATGCTAATGCTTCAAAATAATCCCAACAGTCTGAGAAACACTTCAAAAGTACTGTGAGCACTATTGTTCTGCTAGCTGTTAGCACAGTTATGTTAAAGGAAGTTGACTCAGGTGACTCAGCACCATGTTTAATTCAATTTCTTCCAATTCAGTTTTTATACATGGAGCACTTTTTTTGTAAAGGACATTGTCACAAAGCAGCCTTACAGAGGTCCCAGGCCTGAAACCCCAAGAGCAAGCCAAAGGCAACAGTGGCAAGGAAGAACTAAATTAAACTAAAAGAAAAAAGCCTTCAGTTGAACCCAGCTTAAACTGGCACTAATGCAACCCACTGGGTTTGTAGAAAAAGTGTGAGGACAAGGGACAGTGCGTTTGGGACTTGCTGGCTGCAACAAGTAGCTGGGATTATATTCAAGCATGAGAGTAGGTGTGGCATCATGAGCTGAAGGAGGGGAGCTGGGTTAGGTTGCTCAATCGATTCCTGTCACTGAAGCTCTGGGCTCCTGACAATTTAGAGTGTATTACCAGTAGGGGGTACAGAGAGCATTTAGAAATAGAAAAGAGTGAGTAGCCTGCATGCAGTAAGGGAAAGCCTGACAGCACGAAGGTGGTATGGCTTAAGTACTGCTTTTTACCTTTATACACACTCGGGGGGGGGGGGGGGGGGGTCATGCTAATGGTACCCAAGATCCGAAGCGAAGGTTCCTGGTATGGTTGGCAAGACGAGCAGGTAACTGCAATTTTTCAAATTCTGTATTACAACTACCAAGGGGCAGGGTGGAGGGCGTTACAAAAAAATTCTCTGGTGAGTAATTAAGTGAGTGACAAAATAATTACACATAGAGCCTCAGAGATTGCAAGACATTACTCAGAGATTACTACCACTGGGAGCTACTGATTCAGGATCATCTTTGTTTTCACCTTGGTATCACCAATGGCTAAGGTTATGATTGGGGTTGGGAAGTGATTGACCTGATTGTACCTACTGAGGTGATCGGCAGCAATACATGCACACAACAGCAGCTGTTTAAGAAGAGGGAGACACAGCTGTGTAGAATGAGCAAACCATTGATGCATCATGGAAAGGTCCAGTCTATTGAGTCCTCAGGGAAGAAAGCAAAGAAAAGAGGAGGAGAATCAGTCGCTGAACAGTGATATGTCATGAGGTCATGAGGTCTTAACTGAGGTGAAATATATGCTTATATACAAAAGTAAAGCAACAGATTGATGCAGTTAGAGGTAAGGGAGGAAAAATGAAACACAGGTGCATGATTTCTCTAACTGAGAGAGTAAAACAATACCCACTTGTAATATATAATTAAACAATACCCAAATGATCACAACAAACTGGCATTTGGATTCACAAAATCTAAAATATATGGATATGGACAAGGGGGAATTCTCTGTCAAAACAAATAGGAGAAAAGAAAGTCTACACATGCAGCAGGATGTTGTTCATGACTTGAGAGATGCATTCGTATGCACAAATATTCCTCTTGAAAAAGTTGGTTATCCCGGATTATGTGCATTTTTCAACAAACATGTAAAAAGTGGCAGGGCAGTTCCATCAGCTAATAAACCTTTTAAGGTTTGACCTGCATAAATCAAAATCACAAAAGTAAAATGGCAATGTCTTTGGAAGAGTTCTGGGATAAATCTGAAAAATAATTTCCCAGGCTAACACGGCAGGATCACAAAACTACAGGATCACAAAAAATGTAGGAAACACTGGGTGCTCTGCTTTTTGCTAGTGCTTGTTCAGTTTGTATGAGGTAATGTGGCCAAAATTGTTTAGTGTAATTTGGCCTCATTTTGATTTCAATAATTTTAATGGCAGACCAGTTTTTGCAAGTTTTTTTTTACTGGGTTATAGAGAAATTTTAGTATGTATTAGGAACCTGGAATTTTTGTACAGTGAAAGCTTTTTGGTGTTTATTACAGTCACAAGAATAGAGCTGGGAAAACTATGGAGGTACAACTGGTATGGCAGAAAAAATAAACTGACACACCTTCACTCTCTGTGCGTTCAGCCAGCACTCTAAATGACAAAGAGCTCAGATGACACAAAAGGAGGTCAGATTTGGTTTTAATGAGCTGAGTGCAAATCTCCATATGATCCATATAATGCACTATGGTATAGACATTAATCTAGAAACCTACCAATCGCAGAAGAGACCTCAGGGAAAAATGAGTGTACATCCTGTTCTTCTTTTTGTTACTGCAGTGCCAGGGGATTTGGAAACATTAGAATACAGCAAATTATCCTGTCATAGTATGGGATTCTATGTTAAAAATAGTCCACAACAGGCCCTTTTCAGTTCAGTGATTTGAACTATTGAAAGTGTTGGTATATAGAAACAGTGAATGGTATATGACCTTCTCGAAATGGTTTAAAACAGGGAAGGATGGTGGAGTACAATGGAAGGGTTTGGCATTCAGTATTTTAGCCTTTTTACAAACAGATTCTTTCACTCTATTGTTTACAAAACCCACTTAAAATTCCACAATGAGACATTATCTGGTCAGCTTATTTTCCCTAAAACCAGATGGTTTCCGCAAAGAGAAATTTGTTCTCTGAAAAGGGAGGTTACAGACAGGAGGAGAAACATTTTGCTGGAAAACAGCATTACTAGCAGTAACACTTGGAACTGGATTCTGGGTCATTTTCTGTTTATATCTCTGGAGGCAGGCAGCAGCAGCAGCTGCCTGAGAGACATCAAACCTTGTTTTGAAAGCTTCAGGTCCTCTCATTCCTGCTATGTGTAGTGTTGCCATTTGAGGCTCTGCTCTCTCCTCCCCTAGCCTGACAGTGCAGGAAAACCAATCCATTATCTCCAACAGGACAAGTCTTGAGAAATGAAGAAATGAAAGTCTTCACAGAAATGAAGTCTGAGAACCCAAAAACAAAGGCAAATGATCTGTATTAATTTAAAGCCAACGTACCAGTTTACTGAAGGTGGTACAGTTACGCTGGGGTAAACATTTTCTTGAAAGCTTAAATCAACAAAGACATTGGGTTACCCGCAACTATGACATCATAAGTACAGTTGTCAGAAGGAATCGACTATGTTTTTGCAGACTGAAGTCTAATGACACCTTACACTATCCTATAAAATTGACAGTATAAGGTCTAAAAATACCTTCACGGTTGCTTTCCAGTGTAAATTAAAAAATACAAGGATATGTAGTGTATGTAATGTACCGATACATGTAATTCATTTAATTGATCAACAGTTCACCTCAAAGGATACATATCTGTATCTGTGTAACTGTAAATGATCATGCATCAAGAATAATGTGTTTCTGAATTATTTTTGTAAAATCCATTTTGGAGCAACACATACATACAGAAATGCATGAGGAAAACAAAATGACATACCTGTGAGACAAATCAAAAATGATGAAAACAAAAAGACTGGTCTGTGATGCAAATGAGAAATACATGATATTTAAGTCAGAAACTAGAGTAATAAGACATATTTCATCTCTCTGTGAATTATCAGTATCTCTTTATGCCTGAACAATATCTCCTAAAACAGCTATTTGAGCAAAAATGCAAACTAGCGAGAAAGAAGTATATGAGAAATGAGAAGTGATGTTGAGAAATGAGAAACATCAAACGTTTCACACATTTTGTGACATTGGTATTAAAAACAACATAAATAGCCTCATTCTGCAATAATATACACACCAGTACTACTAAACATTATTCTCCATGATTTAAGCAGAAAAGTACAGATGCACAGGGTAATAAGTAATATATTCCAGTAAGGGTGTATTCAATCTAATACTGAGGGGGATAGCGATTATGACACCTACAATACGATACAATTTTACTGTTAAAATACAATACAATACAAAAGCAATACTTAAAAATGCTGCAGATTACTTCCCAAGGTATTGCCATTTGAAGCGAAATTCTGCTGTGCAATACTAAACAGGAATGCTGTTTTTGTAAGTAGATTCACGGTAGCCACATTCTCAGACATCATACTAAAACTTTAGTATTAATCTACTGGCACTCTCAAAAAGGACTGTGTTGTGTGTAAAACACAGACTAAAACTCAATAACCTTTATAACAAGGCACGCGAGGCTGCTGCACATCATGCCTAACAACACCTTTTAGCTGTTACTATATTCATTCATACCACGGTCTCTCTAGCCTTATTGCTTTATTGCAGTCATTCACTTATGTATTTGCAGAAATAAATCCATTATGCATTTCTGAGAATACATCTTTCTGTGAATCAAAATCAACTATTGAAACATTGGATATCATAAAATGGGTTGGTTCCCCATTCAATGACAATATGACTGAGATAAGGCCCTTTTTCCAAAAACATCATAAATGGCTATTTAATTCATGGCGTTAGGATATTTTGTCCTTCTCCGTGGAACTCAGGATGATGAAGAACACGCTGACGACTTCTCTTAAGAGAACTGATGTGCCAAAAGAATCTCTAAAGAATCAAGTTGTGTGGTGTGTTGATATTCAGTCCATGGTCATACATATCAAAGGATTGAGTTAAGTGGTGGGCCGGAGACAAATGGTCTTGTGCCATTGGAACCCTGGAGGAGCCATTCAGCAAGGATGTGTGACATCCCCGCAGCAGACACCACAGAGGTGCCACACAGAGACACACAAACCACAGACACAGTAATAGTAGAAAGGAGACATAACACACCACATACAACACCTATACATGGTACTGAATAAAACTGGGATGTAAAAGTGGTAAGGGCAGCAGGAACAGAAACAGAAAGGTCAGATATGTACGACAAGGACAACAAATTATCTGCATATAGAGACAGTTTGTGTTTGTGTCCGTATCTGACTATACCTTTAATGAGGCAGTTGGAATGAAGTGCTATTGCCAGGGGTTCTATGGCAAGGGCAAACAACAAGGGACTTAAAGGGCAACCCTGGTGTATCGACCGTTGCAGGGAGAAACACCTTGATTGAATGTTATTGGGCCTGACAGATGCTTGGGGGGGTGAGTACAAAAGTCCTATCCAAATGTCAAATTTGGAGCCAAAACCAAATTTGTTTAGGGTGTAAAAAAGGTATTTCTACTCCATCCAGTTAAACGCTTTCTTCGCATCTAGGGATATGATGGCCTCAGAAGTGCTGGTGACAGAAAGAATATATATAATATTAAACAATCATCGAAGATTGAAGAATGAGTGGCTGTTTTTATTAATCCTGTTTGATCAGGGGAGATAATTGATGGGAGAACTGTTTCAAGACGTGTTGCCAGAAGTTTGGCTGGAATTTTATAGTCGACATTTAACAAACCAATTGGACGGTATGATGCGCAGTCAAGAGTGCCTTTGCTTTTTTCAAGAATAACACAAATTGTTGCCTCAGTGAGAGTCTGTGGGAGAGCGCCATTTACAAATGCTTCATTGTACATTTCAATTAGAAAAAGGGATTCTGGAAAAAAAAGCTTTTTATAAAACTTTGTTGAGTAGCCATCAGGCCCAGGACTTCTCCCAGATTTAAAGGAACTGACAGTGTTAGACAATTCTTCGACAGCGATCGGTTGTTCTAATTCTGATGGTCTAATGACTAAGGCACAGCAAGAGAGTGGAAGAAATCATCCAATTCTGATACATCCACCTCATTTTCAGATCTCATCATTGATCCCCCCTAGGGTCTAATGATATCCCAGATGATGTGTGAATTTTAGGAATTTGATGTGATGATGTCAATTGACGTAATTCATGAGCTAATAATTTACTGGCTTGTTCGTTGTAAGTGCTTCTAGACTTGGCAAGCAGTTCAGTGACCTGGTCTGTTAGTAACGTATCAAGTTCTGCTTGCAAAGTTAAACGCTCCTTATAAATATCTGGAGATGGTGAGATGGCATAAATGTCTTCTAACTGGGCAATACAGCATGTTAGCACAGATTGCCTATCCTTTTTAAGTTTGTTCTCGTGTGCGGTGCAGAAGATCATTTCGCCTCTGACATAGGCTTTCAAAGTTTCCCAGAGAGTAGACACAGAGATATTTGCAAGGCCGGATTAACCATTAGGCCAATGGGGCAATTGCCCAGGGACACAAGATCTCTAAAGGGCTCAGCGCACAAGCAAAATATCTGGTTAGATCTCGTTTTACGTCAACGTGTCTGCTTGTTCCAAGCTTACTCACACAGTGCGACTCCTCAATGAAGTGACGGCACATCAATGTCAAGTTGACGTTGACGCGGGTGATTTTGTCAACAATCATGTAGCCTGCAAACAAACACTGAAAAAATGGAGAAGCCTGGAGGGCAGTTAAATGGGAGCAGCAAAGATGAAAAAGGATAAAGACATTAGAAAGCCGGAAAATTTAAAATATATACCGAAAATTGGTAGTTTCTTCACTTCTGTTAACAATTGCTCTGCTAAGGCAGCTACTAGCAACGAGGACAGCTCAGCTAACATTAGTGATGATATTTCTTCACCCGCCGTAACAGTTAGCAATGTTAGCAGCCTGGACACCACCAGTAAATGGGTGGCGAGCACCAACATGGAGGGAGCTAATGATGGATCGTCCGTTGTGACGGTGAGCAGCCTGGACAGTGAGAAGCCCCCAGATTGCAACGACAGCCCTGCTGAGAGTGTGACCGTTGAGGGAGCTAGCAATGGATCGCCTGTTGGGACTGCGAGCAGCCTCTGCGTCTCCACTCTTCCTGGAGATCCTGCACTGTGGGGACCCGTTACAGAGAGGCTCCGGGAAGAAGCGATCCAGGGCCTGCAGCCTTCCAGAACTGGGCTACCAAATATCATTCATCAATGAGAGAGTCTGGAATTGGGTGTAGAACACGCTCTCTCACCACTGATTTACTTAATTGCCATCTCCAAAACAACCAAATTGTGCCAAGGGAATGGCTACTTTACTTGCCGTCGACTGGCTCAGTTTACTTGCTATGTCTGCAAACTCCTGTCATCGCAAAGGCATGCATTTATCAGCGGATTCTGTGACTGGAAACATCCAAAGAGGATTTGTGATCACGAAAAGAGTGCAAAACATAGACAAAACATGCACAAAAAATCCACAGTCACACAGGTAGCTGAAGCCTGGCTGAAGCTGTGATTAAAATGGTGTGAGACTTGGGGTTGGACTTGTCAAGCAACATGTCTGGCAAACACAATGGGCTCCAAGCACACTTAAAAAAAGAAAACCCACTAATCCATTAAACACCATGCGCTGCCTATTCATTGAATCTTGTAGGTGTCAACAGCATTGAAAATTGCTGTGAGGAGGTCCACTTTTTTGAACTGCTACAGCCTCTGTATACATTTAGCAGCGGCTCAACCCATCACTCGAACACAATATTCAATAGCAACGAAAATTACATTAGCCACACTCTAAAATCCCTCTGCAGTACTAGATGGAGTTGTAGGGCAGACTCTACAAAAGCTCTCAATGACAATTACAGGGCAATTAAAGATGCATTTGCCAAAATAGCCTCGGACTGTGATGAGAAAACCCAAACCAAACTCGAAGCTGCTGCGCTAGTTTTCAAACTTGATAGACTAGAGACAGTAATAATGACTATTTTGTGGGACTGGGTACTGGATAGGTCTAAGACAACCGGTGATCATCTACAAAAAAGTGACATGGATTTAGTAACTGCCCTTGGTCTTTTGCGGTCATTGCACTCGTATGTTGGCACTCTACGAGACCAGTTTGCAGAGCTCGAAGAATCTGCACAATCTGTCAGTACTACACAAGCCTACCAGTTCGGCATTCGTTCTGTGAGAAAAAGAAAGATTTGCAGACGAGTCTGATGATGACGGCGAAAGTAGCTTTTACTGATGGTAGTCTGAGATTTAAGGTTGAAACCTATTATGTCATTATTCACAGGCTCAGTTTGTGCCCGTCCAAACGGATCAATGCCTACACGGATGTGTGGGAACTCTTTGGCGTTTTATTTGAGAGGGACTGTGGTGATTGTGATGTCTTAGGTGCAGATACCGCAATACCTTGAGGTGAATTTCTTGGAGAAAGATGATGTGAGCTTTCAATTGATGAAGATGGTGGAGCACCTTACTGCACTTAACTGGGTTATTAATGCCTCTGCAGTTCCAGGTGAGAAAAGTAAATCCATTCCCTCCAGCTGGATGAGCTACACCAGGCTGAGCCATGTCTTAAGAGAGAGAGGACGTGCAAATAACAAGGCACAATGTAAACTAAAGAACTTAGCTGACCCAAATTTGAGACACAAAAACAAGTGATGAAGTACAAAAAACATATAAAAACTATATACGAATAAGGAGGGAAGGACCCCTTCCCCCAAAACCTCCCTTGCCAAAGCATCTCCCCAACTGAGATGCAAGCAAAACTCTAAATACAAAAAAATTTTTGGAGCAAAGCATGATAACTCTTACTTTTTGCTGAGACTTATGACCATTGACCCAGAGTAAACCAAACGTGCATAAATTGGTCACCAGTAGAGTCTGAGGAAGACCAACATCAGCGAAAAGAAGGTCAAAGTCAGTAGAATGGCTTAAGTGGCAAAACTTCAATTCAATTCAATTCAATATTATTTGTATAGTGCCTTTTTACAACACAAGTTGTCACAAAGCAGCTTTACATTGTTCCCAGGCCTGAGACGTCCTGAGAGCAAGCCTAAGGCAACAGTGGCAAGGAAAAACTCCCTAATTAACAGGAAGAAATCTTGATCAGAGCCCGGCTCAGAGGGGGAGCCCATCTGCTTCTGGCTGGCTTCTGGCTTCTGGCTCTTAGTTAATCTGGTGATAGTGCTAAACAGATACCTAGGATTGTTCTTATTTTTCTCAATAAGGGTAGAGAATATTTGGATCTGGCAGTTATGAGGGCATGCTTATAGGTTAGGAGACTTTCCTTCCACGCCAGGAAAATAACTTGTAATTTGGTGGAGCGCTATTTTCTTTTGAGTTTTCACGTAGCTTTTTTGAGAGTACGTGTATGGTCGTTGTACCAAGGTGCTAGCTGTTTGTCTATGATTTTCTTTCTTTTGAGAGGAGCAACGACATCCAGAGTTTTACGCAAAGTAGAGTCAATACTGTCTGCGAGTAGATTATTTTCAGTTAAGCTAGGGTTTGAACATAGACTAAACTTGTGAGCAGCCAAATATTGGCATTCAAGGCGGCTTAAATCAAAATAAAACGGTAGTAATACAAATAGAAAACATATAAACATGCATATCTGCATTATATCACAATATGGAGAGGAGTCAACTGTATACTCACCAACATGGAATGGAAGTGTAAAGGAAGAAAGAAAAACAGCCTTCAAGTATCAATGAACCCAGCAAAGCTAGCTTTGCAAGCCAACCAGCCTGCCAGCCAGCCTGCTAACTAGCCCACTACCAAGATCTGCTAACCAACCATTTCTTCCACGCCATGCAATGCAACAGTCATTTTCAGGCTTTTTTTGTCGGTCGCAAGAGTCGGGTCCTCGAATCTGTGTGTGGAGCTGTCTGGTAGAGACAATCTCAGAACCACAGGGTAGATGAGCCCAAATTTCACGCCCGAGCAAGTGTGTAGCTGGTGCTTCACATCTCGGAAGTTAGCCCACTTCTTAGCCACGGCTGTGGTGTAATCCACAAATATCGAAACTCTCCTACCCTTGTCGAGGAGAGGGGATGCTTCTCCAGATCTCTTCAGTATGTCATTGCGAACGTGAAAGAAATGCACCCTGATGACAAATGGTCACGGGGGTTCTCCATCCCAGGGTCGGCTACACAGGGTGTGGTGGGCCCGGTCTAGCAGCGGCTTCTCCTCCAGGCTGAGCAACTCCTGAGGCAGCTAGGCAACAAACTCCATTGGTCGTGGGCCATCCGCTCCCTCCGGTACTCCCAGAAGAGAAATGTTGCTCCTCCACATTTTGCTTTCCAGGTCTTTGCCTCTGTTGTCTAGGTATGCCACCTTGGTCATTAGTGAACCAACATTAGTCTCTAGCTTGCTAACGCGAGTGCTATGATCCATAGCTCTACGCTCCAGCTTCGATAGGGCTACTCCGTGGGTGTGTTGAGCTTATTCTGTAAACTCTTGATAGATTTTTTAAGCTTGTTTGTAACCAATGAAATCTCTGACCTAAGAAATTCAACTTCCTTCCCAGGTCTACTCTCATCTCCCACCCTTGCGCCCCCTGAAGGATGTTAACTCTAGTTTTCCTCGCAGCAGATGGCTGTTCCCCTGCCTGGATGAACTGCAACGGTGGTACTTGCGGCTTGTGTGGTTGTTGTGACCTTTTCCTGGTTTGCCCCACGATGTCTGCAATCACTGTGAGCACCTTGTCATGCCACCACCTGTACCTCCCCTGGGTGAGGGCTGTGTGACATCCAGCCAGGATGAGGGCAAGTGTGCCTCTTTTCCCACACAGTTTGCATAGTGGGTCTTCCCTTCTGGCAGGCCCCACCTCGCCAGATTTACCAGAGATGGGAGTGTGTCATACACTGACCTCAAGAGGAAGCTTATGCAGAATGGTTCCAGCCTCCAGAGTTTGGTCCATGAGACTCTCCTTTTTGGGAGATCCCATTTGGTCCACGTTCCCTGGGTTGCTAGTTCAACAGCCTTTGCCTCCCGCGCCTCTTCCTCTTGCTGCCTCACTTCCGCCTGGACCATCTCTTGCCTCTCCTCCACACTCACCTTGCCCCACTGGTGGAAATGGGAGGTTCCCAGCCCCTGTTGCCCAGTGCAGACATTGTCAATGATGTCTCTCAACTTCTGCAGTGTCTGCTGCCCACTTGTGGCCTGTCCTTGTTGTTACTCCTGCACTGCTGACTAGCTCGTCTCTGGAGTCCCTGAGCATCATTGTCACCCTGCACTTGGCTACCTTGAACTCTTCTATGGAAGATGAGAGTGGAAGCTGGAGCTGTCCTGACCTGATGTAGAGCCCCGTCGCTGTGAAGCTGGGAGGGATGCCGAGCCACTGCCTCAGATGTTTGTTAACTCTCCTCTCCACTCCCTCCACCACAGTCAGTGGTATCTCATAGACTGTCAGTAGCCACATCAGCCTTGGTAGCAGCCCATGCTGGTAAATCCAAGACTTGAACTTGCCAGGCAGCCCCGACCTGTCAATCCACCTCAGCCACTCATCTGCCTGTTTTTCAGTGCTGGAGATATTGTTTCTATCACTGAGGGTGTCATCGTACCACTTTCCCAGGCATTTGATAAGTAAGTGCATTTTCACAGCTACACATGTGCATAATAAATGCATGGCAATGTCTTCTTAAAAGAAGACCGATTACATTACAGTCATTTCCTAAGCAAACCAAATAAATTAAAAAAATTATCACAAATGTGACTGCACCTTAGTGGGCATTAATATGGAGCTTGCCCCCCCCCCCCTTTTGCAGCAATAATAGCCTCCACTCTTCTGGGAAGGCTTTCCACAAGAGTGTGTCTGTGGGAATTTGGAGTAAATGAACTAAATGGGTACAACAGGGAGAGTAAATTCACCTTTTTACACTTCAGACAACTCTCAACCTCTTCCATTTTGAGTCAGAATTAGAATGACATTAAATGACTATTTTATCGTCTCAGAGGACTCTTTCTCGCAGTTTGTAGGTTACGGCGGTTCTGATAAATCATTTCCTGTCAAACTAAAATTGCGATGTATGGTTATGCTTTTATTGATGCTGTCTGGAAATGTTTGGCATAATGGTTAATTAACGACAGTAACAACGTTAAATAACGACAAATGCTGACATAATGGTTCCATCCGAAACCTGGCTTAAGAAATAGGTAACTGATGATTTAATTATTTTGATGATTATAAAGTCTATAGAACTGATCGGATATGTAAAGGGGCAGGGTTGCCATGTATGTTAAATCCAAGCTTATTAGCTCTGTAATTCTGTCAATTACTAAAGATTTCAGTTTCAGGTCCTGGCCATCAAACTGGGTGTATCAAAGGATTCTCTTATCACTGTGGTTGGCTGTTATAGACCCCAATCTGCCTCAAAGGATGCTCTCAAATCTATTTCAGATATTTTACATGAACTAAATGATTCTGAATTCATCCTTATGGGTGATCTGAATTGGGACTGGCTTTCAGGAACCTCAGATTGTTTTAAAGAAGTGTGTGATTCCTTAAACCTTGTGCAACTCATTAATGCACCAATAAGGCCGAACCCAGACACAGGCCTAAGCCAGACACAGTTTGGAACTCTGTAGTGAGTGATTCAACAGAGGATAGGTGGTTTTTATGTGCTACGCGCTTCAGCACTCGGCGGCCCCGCTCTGTAATTTTGCGTGGTCTACCCCTTCATGGCTGAGCGGTTGTTGCTCCTAGATGCTTCCCCTTGACAATAATAAGCCTAGCACTTACAGTTGACCAGAGCAGATCTAGCAGGGCAGAAATTTCGTGAACTGACTTGTGGCAAAGATGGCATCCTATGACAGCGCCACATTTAAAGTCACTGAGCTCTCCAGTACGACCCATTCTACTTCCAAGGTTTGTCTATGGAGATTGCATGGCTATGTGCTTGATTTTATGCACCTGGTAACAATCAGTGTGGCTGAAACACCTGAACTCAATAATTAGGAGGAGTGTCCACATACTTTTGGCCATATAGTGTATAATTTTTCCCAAGATCAAAATACACTTGTTTCTATAATTATTTTGATGAATGAGGCCCAATGACTACAGTGAATGTTCTGTCTTTGTCCAAATGATGAAATTTTTGAGACATTGATTTTATAATATCATCGACACTTTATGTGTATAATATTATCAAGGTACTTGTCTGTTAAAAAGTTCTTGATATGTTTAACAGATACTGTTGAGTATTATTGGTAAAACTATGAAAAGACACTATTTCTACATATAACCATATGAGTAAAATAATATGATCCACTGTGTCAAAGACTGTACTTTAGTCTATCAAAACCAGAGCACTCAAGTAAGTAGAATTTGTATTAACCTTTATATCATTTACCACTTTAGCCAGAGCAGTCCCTGTGCTGTGGTGGGGATGGACTTGTACTGTTTCCACGACTATTTATTTTGACTGAAGTTCTACATTACAAAAACATTTTGATATTCCACCCTTCACACTAAAGGTCTAGTGCATAGTAATGTGAGGTTTTGATCTTGTTTACCTTAGCATGTCTATTTTGCTGAGCCAGCTGAAAGACTTCAGTGATTCCTTTCAGATGTTTGTGAGGAAAAGTAAACCTAAAGACAAATGCAAGTCCAGGCTGTAAAGATTTAGGAACCTGGCTCACTTCAGGGTCCAATCTGTAGTTTGATTGTCCATATGACACACATTTGCAGTATACTCAACATACCAGGCATTCCATGATCAATTCCAAGACAGAGAACAGAGAGATTTATACGGCACCACAAGACCAGACAGAAATTACAAGCATTCTGTCAACAATGTTTTTTTTTGAACACTGTGCACTTGTAGGGAAAATTTTATTATCATGAATGACAATACCCTTTCACTCAGCAGCAACAGCACACTTCAGATGTATGCACATTCTGTTTTCCCAGGGCATAATCCAATTTTCTGTATCACCCATATATCAGTTGACTTATATGGGGGCAGAGATACATATGATGTGTAACCTACCCACTCATACACTAAGTAAAGTAATCTGTAACCAGATGTCAATCATTATTGACAGATGAATACATGCAAATACCTTGAGATACATCTGTGATATCTTGATAAAAACATTATAAATATATGATATAATTATGAATTTTCTGCTTAAAGCTTATGTTTTGTAATGCGTTATGGGAAACTGGAAATGGAAAGTTTTTATAGACCATAAAGAAATAAAAAAAAACCTTGCAGACTGTTGGTTTACATTTTTCTGTGTTTATGGCTGTTTTCTTCTTATTATTATTGTCCTCTACGCGGGAGTATACTTTATCACATAATGCACTCTTGACCCTAACACACTTTGTATACAGTACATATTGTTCATGAATTAACGTTTATCGCGCTTGAGTAAAGACATTTAATAAGCAAAGTCACAGCAAAATTTGCAAAGAATTCAGTTTATTGGTGTTGATAACATGGAATTGAAAGTTTCTGGCATTTCAAGCATTTCAGATATATAATACAAATTCACTTAATGGCACTACAGCAAGCCTGAAAGAAGTCCCTGTCACCATTCACTTTGTGAACATTGGTGTCCAATAGTATGAAATATGCAACCTCTTTGAAGTTAAACTAGAACTCCAAAGCAAGGTTTTAATTTTTAGTGCAAAAGGTCTAAATAATGTATTCAAAATGCTTTAAGAAGGGACAGCAAAATATCTATAGATACAAGATAATCTAAAGAACCACTACCATGACCTTTAACATGGTTGACCCCAAGTAGCATGTGGTACTTTTAATGTTCCCTTTTAAAATTATGCTGATGTGTTTATATTATGCATATGCACAAATATTACAGGACTAAAATGCACATTATTCAGGCTCAAATGTTTGGCTAAACAAAAGTGATTTTGTTCATAAGCAGACAGTGGACCACACATAATGATGGATCACTTGGGACTTACTACGTTTTTTAAAAATAATATTCAAGTTACAGTAGAAGAGTATAAATGCAAAGGGAGTCTCTTTATTCAATGTATGCATGTAACATGTGTCCTCAATTTGCTGCTGACAATGGTTGAACCTGGTATGTTTTAACAACATAGCAGGAGCATTTTTCCTGAATGGACATAATATTCCACTCAGTGGGAAGTGCTACCCACAGCTCACAAAGCTCACATGTGCTAATCCAGAGCAATCTAGAGGCTTTTTAATGGGTAAATGGGGTGGCCAGTCCATCCCACAAATGTTCTTGCATATTGTGCAGTCCAAGGGTGAGAATATTTTTTGTGTACATATAAGTATTTCTTTTGAGATCTGTATGAATGCTCTGGATCATTGTCACATTGGAAAACCAAATTTTGGCCAAGCCTGAGCTTCTTGGCGGAGGTAATCAGGTTGTTGGCCAAAAGTTCCTTCATGAGAACATGACTCCCCCTATGTTAACAAGAGCTCCAGACCCTGTTGATTGAAAACCTCCCAAAAGCATAACAGACTCCCCAGCCATATTTCACAGCGGGCTTGAGGGTTTTCTCAACATAAGATTAATCTTTTTATGGCAAACATAGATGACGACAGTCTATAAAAAGCACAATTTTCATTTCATCAGTCCACAAAACATGCCTCCAGTTGTCATTCAAATTTAGTTTGGCAAACTTCAAATCACCTCTTTTTATGGTTTGCCGTCAGAAGAGATATCCTTGCAACCCAACCATGAATGCCAAATTTATGCAGGCAGTATAGAATGTTACCTTTTGACATTTTTGTATCCAGATGAGGTCAGTTTGATTTTCATATCTCCAGCTGTTGATGGCAAGATACATTTATGTCCTCTTCCTGACAGGGCTGCCACTGTAACAGTATGCTCATGTTTTATTGAAATGGGCACTATAGTGGTGGGTTATCACAATGGCTTCAGAAGCTTGAAGGTTGATGTAGATTTGTTTTTCTTGGATTTTATTTCAAAGATGATGTAACTGTGTGATTAAATGCCATGCTCATGTTTTCTGGGATGAAATTCATAACTTACACACACACACACGCACATACAAGTATATAGGAAGAACAAACCGAGTTATTTTGTCTGTTTCAAAGCTGCACAGAAATTACATGGTTACCACATTAATTGATATTGACAAAAATGTAGAAATATATATAATATTTGTATATATGCATCCAAAGATATGTACCTGTATATATGTGTGTGTGAGTGTGTGTGTGTGTGTGTGTGTGTGGTGTGTATGTCAACGACTGTACTAATTCAACAAGCTATGAGTCTTATCAAGAAAGGGAAAATATCCATCACATGCATGCTTATAACATGGACATAAATGCATATTACATTTACTTTGTCTTCTTTGTTTAGTTTTGTTTAGTTATTGATAGTATTACAAAGCTTTGAAAAGTTTAAGGGTAAATGCATGTTATGCTATGTAGGTTTATCAAGATTAACAGGAGGTGGCAATAGGATTGCCACTTATGGTTCTCATAATGTAAGTAAGACTTCCATTCAATTTACTTGAACTTTGACCAGAATTATGACCAAAAACAAAACAAAAAAAGCAAATACATACAGGGGCAGATAAAATAATGGAAACACCAAATGAAACAGAACTCATATTTTCAGGAACTAAATGACAATTAATTACACATGTGCTTCATATTAATGTCAGTACTAATCACCAGCTATGTTTACTATAAAAGACAATTTAAACATGACACTCTTTCAAGCAACATGCAAGACCTAGCTGATTTCAAAAGAGGTCAAATAGCTGGTGCCCGAATATCAGGTGCGTCAGTCACAGAAACGGTAAAATGATTAAATATGTGAAGGGGAACAGTGTCAAAATCATTATGGTGTATGCTAAACAAGGTAAACCATATTAGGTAAAGATGAACACAAGCTCACTGACAAGATAGATGGAAATTTGCCAGGATAGTAGCTAAAGCACAAAACAATGGGCAAAAAAATTACCAAAGAAATGAATCTACACTTCTGTGATCCAGGTCTCAACAAAAACTGTTCATCGTGAGCTTTACAGAGCTGATCTTTATGGTAGGAATACTTTTGTGAAAACACTTCTAGCCAAGGTCAATGCATAATATAAGCACAATACGTGGACATCTGAGCAGTGTAAGAAAGTAATATGGTCTGATGAGTTGTCTTTTACTGCTTTTCCAACATCCAGATGGGTTTGTTTGGAGAAAGCCAAAGGAAGTCTGTTCCCACGTAACCCTAATTGGCTGTTCCCAGCTGTTAAACATGATGGTCGATAGGTTATGATATGGGCAGCCATCTTTCCTCGATTGCCTTATCTAAACATCATAAAAACTTTATGGAATCTTCTGGAAGATTTTCACCTCCTTCGCTTCTCAAAGAACTGGAGGATTTCCTTCAGAAGAATGGTCCAATATCCCATCAGAATCAGTTTAACAGCTTGTATATCAGCATTCCAAGAAGAATTGAAGCTGCTATGAAGTTAAAGGGCAGTCCAAATTCTTTTTAGTTAATACATGTTAATGTGTTGTTTGGTGTTTCCATTATTACCCCTATATATAAACATGAATTCAAGTGGGGTCATTTGGTGCTCATTTTTACCACTAACACTAAGAAAAAAAAATAACTGTTAGAAATAAAAAATGAAACTGTTTAATTCTCTCATACTAAATGACTACACATTTAATACATGACTAAATCACTAGAGCAAAATACTGTTCCGTAGAATGAATTGGCCCCTTAATATGGTCAACACTGATATATCAACAAATACTAATAAGCATCTTTATACTAGTGTATGCTTATCCTTCACATCACAGATTAGTACATAAATAGTTCATGTAGTGTCAACAGGACAGTGACATTTCCACTGAAATACTACAAAAAAGACTATAATTACAACAGCACTGTCCTCACTGTTGAAATGCCCCTTTTTGCTCTCCAAAAGAGCTGGGATGCATCTCTTGCATACCTTCCCTGTATTTTTTTATTATTCTTCCAGGACTTTTTACACAACAGAATGGTCATGGTTGTGGCCTCCGCTGAGGACGGTGTGGTTGATGGAGGAGGCAGAACGGTCGGAAACTTCGGCAGTACCGTTGACGTTCTCCTGCCGCTGGCAGCAAAGGATCTGTTTGAAGGTGGCGCTCATCTCTTTGTCCCGGTAAGAGTAGATGATAGGGTTCATGGCGGAGTTGAATTCCGCCAGGAGGAGGAAGAACTTCTCAAAATCCAACACATTGCAGCTGGCACAGAAAACATCCAACAGGAGCAAGACCAAACCAGGGGTCCAGCAAACAATGAAAGCCCCTAGAAGGACAATAAGAAAAAATTTAGCTGTAAATTGTAGCTGTCCGTGAAAATGAAATGCACAGCAGAAATTCATCCTCATACATTTGTTTTTGTTTTAATCTTTTGTTCAGCCAGAAATGATGTCAGAAAATAAAAAAAATGTAAACTAAAAAGGAGTGTCAGAATGACACCAGACATGTTTTGTTTTATTTATTTATTTAAAATGGTTATAGCCTAATATTTGACATCATTCATGAAGTCTCGGTCATCTTGTTCATCACAGAAATTTGTCATTGTACAATTTAGGTTTATTTCATTCATTCATTTTGACATCTTTGAATTAGTTTATTTTATATTACATATAATATATTATATTATACAGACCAATATTAACATGATATTACACACAGATTTAACTCACTAATTTTTAAATCTCAAAAAAGTGATTGCCACAGCAGATCCTCACGTTTACCTGTCTTTTCATTCTGCTATGATAAAAGTAAATGAAATGAAAACAAAGGAATGAGCAGATGATGAGATGATTAGACCCCATACTCAATGAGCATACTTGTTATTTTCCTGCCACAAAAGTGAAATAAATCATGCCTATGTCATATGAATGGTTTTTCTAAGCATTTTTGTGCACTATGTGGGCAGTAGGTAATGTAAAGAAAACCGGCACCTGCAAAATGGCCAGAACCAGCAGAGAACTGCACAGAGAAACAATCAGCAGGGCTCGTTTGGAATTTTGTGTGACTGTGACAGCCGGCTTTAAACGTGCTTCGTGCCAGTTTTATTGGGTGAATGAGAATATGAGAAAGGGGAAAAAAACTGATGTGAATGGAGCTATTATTGCATAGGTCTGCACAGTTTATGCCAGAATATTATAATTAATAAAATCAGAAAATCAACTTCTATAGTTCAGTGCTGTTATAGTGATGACCTTAGGCTTATTTTGGGTATCTATGGGACTTTTGGTTACCCTCCCAAACTACTGTAGAATATATTATTTGTCAGAATTTTACATTTTTGTTCTCCCTTGATACTTCAAGATATTACTTTCAAAAAGTATATTCGTTTAGGTTTATGTCTTAAATATAAAGAGAGAAATAAATTTTGACTTCAGGCTTTATTTTGTAAGACAGAAGACATTTGCAGAAGTGCTGCTTTCTGTTAGTGAAAGCAGCTGTCCTCACACTGGTTTACCTCATTTCAAAGCTATGCAGGGTAGTCTCAGGAGTTAGATAAACTCTGACTGCCTATTACCATCACAGCTTCAGAGATGTTTTGCAGTTGTCGGAAAAAGCACAAGGAAAACGACTGTGTTTGCATGACAGTTTTTGGAAAAACCAAGTTAATTTCCTCAGTGAATCACAGAACAGCTTGTTTGTCTTGTTATAAACTTTGATTACTTTTTCTCTTGTTTATATTTTGCTGATAAATATAATTGAAAGGTAGGTTCTATTGACTGCTCTTGCATTCTATTTGCAAGCCATGATATACTACATAATTTGGCACACATTACTTCACACAAAGTGAATAAGCATTTCCAAAACAATGTCCCCTTAATTATTTTCTGTTGTCTGGCCATTTGTTTTCGTCTTACAATCTGAAGAGAATGTGGTCGGAATTTCATTGCACACATGACGCCTCATATCCTGTGCCACACAAGCTCAACTCAAAATAGTTATTATTCCAATAAGAAAGCACAAAACATAATTTAATGAGTAATGTTTTTGTTGCAACAAGGACAAGATACTTTAGCACTTTAGGCACAAATAATCAAATCATTTTTATACAGTCTTTTCTAAAGTTTTTTAACAGACTCTTGAGGAAGCTGATATCAGGTGCCACGTTGAACTGATTAAACATTTATATATTTATATATTATTATACATTTTTTGTTTTCAGATCAATAAATGTGGAAAATCCACCTGCAGTCTTATGTCTTTGGAAATAATATTTAGTGCCCTACCACAGTGCCTGCCAGGCAAACCTTGGATGTAATCGAATCAAAAAGTCAATTAAACTTTTTTTCCACTGAAAGTCATCTACAGCAATACTTCAACCTTCTTTAAGTTACATAATTCATTATGAATTTATAGCTTATTGATTAATACTCTGTTAGTTCATTCCTAACTTATGACTGCTTGCTTTACCTAGGCTGTAAGTTATAGGTAATAATTGCTAATATTATATAATACATTTCCACACACTCTTGTATTTACTCCACCTACTCAACATAGGTGGAAAACTACCTGGAAAAGCATTTTAAAGGTTACTGACACACATGTCTAGAGGAATGTCTGTTCTCTTCTTCTATGGAAGTGTTCTTAATGCAGTTCTGTGGTCCTGATCAGAAAAGCCACTGAGTTTCATCTGAGTTTCAAAGAGTATGTTAAACGACAATCAAGGATGATGTAAGAGAAAATACACTACATGGATAAAAGTATTCGGACGCCTGACCATTACACCAACAGGGAGTGTAATGACATTGTATTCAAATACATATACTTTAATATGGAGTTGGTCCCCCTTTTGCTTTCCACAAGATTTTGGAGTCTTTCTGTGGGAATTTGTGCCCATTCATTCTGTAGAGCATTTATGAGGTCAGGCACTGATGTTGGACGTGAAGGCCTGGCTTGCAATCTCCATTCAGGTTCATCCAAAAGATGCTCGATGGGGTTGAGGTCATGGCTCTGTGCGGGCCAGTCAAGTTCTTCCACACCAAACTCATCAAACCATGTCTTCATAGTCCTTGCTTTGTGCACTGGGGCACAGTCATGTTGGAATAGAAAATGGCCTTCCCCAAACTGTTGCCACAAAGTTGGAAGCTTAGCATTGTCCAAAATGTCTTGGTATGCTGAAGCATTAATTTTGCCCTTCACTGGAGATAAGTGGCCTAGCCCAAACCCTGAAAAACAGGTGTGGCCAAATGCTTTTGTCCATATAGTGTATGTACCTCTATTTTCACAGGGTAGGCTAACTTCATTAAGGAGACTTAGCTCTCACTGTTGGGGCCATTACAGATCTGTCTTTCACTCTAGAAGTTGTCTACCTAAGGCAATGTGTGCATTTCCCTTGATATTTTCACATTGTGTAGATAGCTGCAACTATCTTATAGTTAAGTGACAAAGACAATCTGTGAGTTTAGACAAGGGAGCCATTGTCCCACTGTTCTTGGTCATTTATAACTGATGCTGCATTTATTTGTGATATAGTGTTATATCTATATACAGGCTCGGCGCGAGGTAAGAATACAGAGGGGTACAACTGCAATCCACGGGGGTGCACAAAAAGTCACAAATACTATGTAGACACTGGGATATAAGGAGAAAACTGGGGGTGCACTGAGGTCCGCCTGGAGGTGCAATGCACCCCCATAGTGGTGGGCCTGTCTATACAGCTTCTAAAAAGCAGTACAAATCAAGGTAACTAGCAATCTAGCTATCTTAACATTAATTTTAGCTAGCTGGCAATGCACTATTAACTAACTCCATCTGTTGTGTAAGTTCAATTTGTATGAGGTTCTCATGGGAATCACACAACTGAAATAAAATTTGCTGACCTTAATTAACAAATAATTGCCATGCATGCTTCTTTGGCTCCAGTTAGCCACCTCAGCAACTGCGTGTAATGGCTCTGGCTCAACCCGCCATTGTTGATATCTGGAAGGATTGAAGCAATGCCCATATTTTCTCCATCCTTCCAGCCAGTTGTTATTATTAACTGAGTCAGTGTGCAAACTTTCCTTCACATTGATGCCACAGCAATGAAGATGTTGCACTTTTGGATTTTAGCTAGTCCTGTTCAGAATATCAGACATTTGACTGTATCTGTTGGAACTCAGTATTAACTCTCTTTCTCTCTCTCTCTCTCTCTCTCTCTCTCTCTCTCTCTCTCTCTCTCTCTCACACACACACACACACACACACACACACACACGCTTTCACCATACCAAAGCAGCAACCAGCAGAAGAGACACCAACACCGTATCTGACACAGAGTACTAAATCCAACAGTGTCAGGCAAACGGCTAAGTAGAAGATCAGTGAACTCAAAATTATTCAATTACAGACAGATGAACTTGCAAAAGCACCAAAACAGTAGTAGAGAAGGGAAGACAATATATTGTCTTCCCTTCTCTACTATAGATTTCTATTGTAGATTTTGTGCCCATCTTTATCACAGTTGCGCTGCAGACCTCTACGTGTTAGCTATGCATTGCAGCTGTTCCTGTATATTTGCAAGCTACCATCTGTTGGTACTACTTGCCAGTTCCATTGCCTTTGATTTGTCATGGTTTTCATGTGCTCAGCCATATTTTTGGTAGACGTGTGCAAAACATTATCATTATATATTTATCATTGTTACAAAGGTTTTAGTACGTTTATGGGTTATGTAGCAATGGAACTTTTCTCAGTGGTGAAAACTGATCTAACAAGTGTTTGAAGGTCTTTTATTTTAAAACTAGAAAAAGCATATGAGCCCTGTATTGATGTTTCCCTCAAAGGCAAAATTGGAGGAAAGGTGGACAAGTAAGTAGTTATTAAGTGATTCCCAACTGCAAGCAAATAACTGCTGGGGATTTCACTATCTTTGAATATGTTTCCCTCACACTGAAAAGTGATTATTCACTGCTTACTGCTCACCCTAGCAAAAAAAGCTTTCTCTTCACTGTCTTTATCATCTTAAAAGCTACCATGCTTATATAATGTTACAGGCTCTAATTAGACAAACTTAACCCAATAACTAACACTAGGCACAAGTGGGCAGAAAATAGTTTGGGGGTGGGGGAATCTAAAATTTAGTAATTTGACAGTTTTATTATTATGCATTATCTAAGCGCAAAGCCAACACTGTTACCAAATGGGTTGGACCATATGAAATTATCACCTCTAGGTGTGGTGAGGGCTGGACTTTATCATGACCAGTTCTCTCTCTCCTATTTTCCACTGTTGTTTTCAATATGAAGGAGGTGCAGTTTGACTGAATTCCAAGTTAGATTCACAGAGGAGGAAAAGGAGGTGCTGTTGACATGTACAATAAAATAAAACCACAGGTAATATTCCTGTATACATAGTAATGCAAACATGACTTAAGGTTACTGTGTGTTTAACAAACAGCCTCACAGACAGCAGTACCCTGGTTGTCATGGCAAGGCTTGGTTCACATCGGAGAAAACACTCAGTTTAGAATGCTGAATATTTGATAATTAAGGCATAACAGTTTGTTTGCATTGGGACATCCCATCTTCGGTACAAGAGAGGCATTTCTGTAATAGCACCTTTGGTCCAGCATAAACTTGTTTGTCCTTTACAACAGCATTCACTTGCTCAAACAAGAGGAGCAATAAGGCCGTGAATGTTATTCTATTGCACCCTATTGTAACTGTTCTGATTTTTTTTTTCTTACTTTGACAGTTTAATGTTGCAATTAGTATTTGAAGAGGTTTCAAAACAATGAAAAATAATATTTGAAGTTTTCAAAATGATTACTGGTTTGCAAATCTGTCACATTTTGAAAAGCAATGTCAAGGTTTAAGGCATTCAAGGTAAGTGTTTCTTAAAAACTAAGAATGAGGTATGGGTTTTTCCATACAATTTGCTTTTCCAACTATAATAGGCAATTTAGTATGGAAGAGATAAATGAATGTAATCCATAATGGAGTGCAAAAATGCATTTGAAAGCATAATGATAATATCAGACAATGGACAAACAATAGATAAACACCAAATGATCAGCACTATTCTCCAGAACCAAGCCATAATATTGTACAAACTTTACTAACACCAGCTGAATCCTCAAAGAGCTTATACACTATCAGGCCTGTTTAGTTTCATAATGGGGCATTTGCAAAATGCAAGATGAACAAGTATTTAAATTGGCACCGTCTCAAGATGTTGCATGACTTGCAATGGTTATTTCCTTGAGACCTTCTGTAAGAAATTAAGCAGTAGAACTGAGCTTTAAAGTAAAACAGATCGGCAATGAACACCAGTTAACGGACTGAAATTCACAATCCTAAGGCGTCTAATGTTTTCTTTACTGAAAATGTATCTTTAATTTTCAATATGGGTAGCATGTAGTAATAATTTTGAACACAGTAGTTATGATGAATTATCTGCATAACTGGATAGTATGTAAAAATAAATGCTGTGTCAATCTGGATATGAGCATAAGTTGAGAAAATTTAAGGACAGTGATTCATGTATGATGATTAAGACCCTGACTTAGCACTGGCTTGAAGTATTATCCTTTTTTGACATAATATTTAGAAATTAAGCAATTATACTTGATAACACTGAAATACATTTTTAAAAATGTTTGTATTTTCATTGTACACTCATATGTAGTGTTACTGATTAATTACCCATCCACCAGAGATGTAGGAGACAAGTGAGTGACTCTTCCAAAATGTAGCCCCACAATCACCATACTTACGATCACAATGGGTATTTAGCAGATCAAATTGTAACAATTTCACTACTGAAGAGAACTGATGGTCTCAGTATATGGAGACACGGTTTTACACTTCACTCCCATAACAATTTTATGGAATACAGTCACAGCATGAAGCAAAGACTGCACTTCCTGTGAAAAGAGCCTCCCTCTTGTGCTTTGCCACTGACTCATTCCAACACACCGTTGTGCGCTAGTTTTTAAGGGCATGTTCCAAGCAACGGTCGGTGCTGCCTCGTCAGGCCTGGTCAGAAAGGCTCCCATGTGCATTCAGTTTCCTTTAACATCTGCGGGGTCAAGCCTGGGTGACAACTCTCTTTAGTCTTTGAAACAAAAGAATGAAGCAGCATCCAGAAAGAAGATAACCAACTTGAGAGTCGTCCTCCCTCTTTTTTTGGTTTATATCAGTTCCTTCCAGTTGAATTCAGCTGAACAGAGTAAAACTGCAGCACATGATCATGAATGTATAGTTAGCTTACATTTCTTACTATGTCCTTAAAGCACATAGCAGTGAATGGAAAAATGACAACCAAGGATTGCACAAGCATTGCATTTGGTCCTCCACATTTTTTCCTGGAGGATATGCCTAGCCTACTTATTAGGGGAGTGTTCTGTCAATGGAGATGGACAATGAAATGAATTTAAAAAAGTCATCCAAAAGATTGCTAAATGGAATGGTCATATGAATGGGATGTGAATGTAAGAAATGAACTTGAAATCACTAATGTTAAATTTTTCCATTTGCCACTTCAGTATGGGCTTACTTAAAAATGACTGTGTCATATTAACCATGGTTTAATGCCCCATTTACACACACAAAAACTCTGGAGTGATGAATCACGCTTCACTACCTGGCAGTCTGATGGATGAATCTGGGTTTGGCGGATGCCAAGAGAGCGCTACCTACCAGAATGCACAGTGCCTACACTGCCTACTGTAAAGTTTGGTGGAGGAGGGATAATGGTCTAGGACTGTTTTTCAGGGTGTGTGCTAGGCCCCTTATCTCCAGTGAAGGGCAATCTTAATGCTACAGCATAACAAGACATTTTGGACAATACTATGCTTGGCTGTGCAAACTGTGGCAACAGTTTGGGGAAGGCCCTTTCCTGTTCCAGCATGACTGTGCCCCTGTGCACAAAGCAACATCCATAAAGACATGGTTTGACAAGTTTGGTGTGGAGGAACTCCAGTGGCCTGCACAAAGCCCTGACCTCAACCCCACTGAACACCTTTGGGATGAGTTAGAACGCCTACTGCGAGCCAGGTCTTCCCGTCCAACATCAGTGCCTGACCCCACAAATGCTCTTTTGGCTGAAGGGGGGGGGGGGACCTCCATATTAATGTCCATGGTTTTGGAATGGGATGTCCAATAAACTCATATAGGAGTGATGGTCATGTGTCCACATACTTTTGGCCATATAATGTATTTGAGCCTATATATATTTAATTTTTCTTCAATTGATATTATTGAATTTATTATTTTAGGACAAAGAATGCAGAGTATTTGTCATGAAAGGATCATCTCCTAAGCACTGTTTTCACCTTTACAATTTTGACACTATTCAAAATTATGCCTCAAAATGTACATACAAAAAATTACAGGATGATTTACCTGCAACTGAATGAGATTTTCTCATTTGGATTTGGATGTTTATTTGCTAATGCACACAAACTGACTGGATTGTGGCAGTCCTGTTTTTTATGGTGTAACAATTCTTTCACATTTAGATTAGAAGTTTATTTACTTAGTTCTCATCATCCCGAGTGGGATGTAAGATCACAAATTGTTAAGGTTTCTGTAACATGATTTGTTACAGAAACCTTAACACACCCGGAGGGCCAGGTGCTGAATTTCGTCTGGCCTGTCACCTGAGACCTGCCTGGCATGATTAAGGCCGGAGCCTGACTATAGTTTCCAGGAACTCTGAAGCACACAAACTTCCCCACCCTATATAAATCAGGTCACAATAAATTTCTGTTTATGTGTTTGTAATTTTATTCAACATGGCTACCAAATTATGTCTCTTCAGTTTCTCTTATTGTGAAAATGTGTTGTTATTCAAAGTCACTGATATAAGCTCCAGAGTGAAATTATGACTAATGTATTTCAAGGAATACATCTGCCAAACAGATGTATTCCTTGAAAATCTATCTTCCTGTTGATCATTCCAGAAACAGGTGTCAAATATGGCGTGCATTTACCACACCATCAATACTTACTGACATTTACTGTTCTGACACTGTCACTGGCACAGACTTTATGGAGGGCAGTGTCTCAAATTTAAAAAAGGCATAGCTACCTTGACAATTAATCTGGCAGGAAAAAGCACCAAATAAGTGATGATAAATGTAACCTAAATAATAAATAAACCTGTAATAAATGGTGTGCCAATTCCATCAGCAAATCAGCTTTGCAAGATGCACACGCCACAGACTGCTGACTTGTATGAAATCAAAATAAAAAAAATAATGTCTGTAGCCACTGACAAATCAATAAATGTGAATAATAATTATTCTTTCCCTATTTTGTTTTGAAAGGAAAAGCAATAATGGTTGGTTTCAGAGTTATGATGATACTGATACTGTGTGTCTAAACTCAGTGAATTACTCATTATGGAAAGTTAAAATACGTTTGAAGTCAATTGTGACTAGACTGGAATGTGACTGGATTTGTATCAGACAATGCAAACTACATGTTCAAGGCGTACCGTGATATCACTGGAGGCCTGTTGCCAGAATGATGTCAGAATCCATTAAACCTCCATTAAATGTAAGGGGTTGACAAATGAATAACAGTGGCACAGCAAATGCACCTCAAAGAGAGAACAGTACTGTCAATACAATAAATATACAATGAGGTTGCAGAAAAGCCTATTACAACACTGATCATTTGCAGAAAAAATGCTTCAGTCAGTCATGAAATTCACATATTTTTCTGACAAATTTGCAGTTTGGATGTTTGGATGGTTACTGTAAATCCAAACTGGACAAATGGTGACAAAAAATGGCAACAGAATGTCTTTGAATTAATTCTGGGATTAAGTCAGCAAATATATTTTACAGTTTAACATGGAGTACTAAACAATACTTGTCATTTGCTACAATTATGTGAATGGTGAGAAAGGTTTGTCTTCATATGAGCACGTTTTCACGTGGTCAATCCATGAAAGAAGATACCAGAAATAAACTGACAATGATTAAATGTAACCACAAAATTTAGTGGATACTGGACTTTCTTTCGCTAAACCGCATGTGTGACATTCTTGTGCCACTTCTATTATTTATTTCACATGTTCCTGCTACAAATATATTTTAATAAGAAACATATTTTTAAAATGACAATGACCTGCAACTGGAAACCTGGACCTAAAGTAGAACTGTCCATTGAAACAGACTGCATGTTCTTTTCAAAATGGGCATTTTATCTTTAATGTTGACTACTAGTATGTAATACTACTGTTTCAAGTATGTCACTCTTTATTTCCTTGTGGCTCCTTATATAGTCACTGGTCTGTAGAGAAGAAAAACAACTGCGAGCTGACAGAAAGACTGAATGTCTTAAATAAAGTTCATCTAACATCGATGAAGGCAGACTGCACTCTGATGTTACAAAAATAACTACAGTTTCAGTTTCATTTTGAAACCAGTGTACACACATTCACAGGAACTGTTCCTTGTCTCTGACACATCTCTGTTGCCTCTCTGAAACAGTCAGTGCTTCCAGTCTCATTCTCTAACTGTGGGTCCCTCATACTTAACTGGGCTCTTTTATTGGGGGTAGAGCATTGTGGGAGACCTATTTAGGCCTGACACTGATGCGGTGCTAGGCGACCACTGGGACTGAAAACAAAAACGCAGTCACAGGCAGCCAGTGAGGTCAACAGCTGTATTGTTTACCATTTCAAAGCTGATACAACAGTGGGTGGGATCTTTCATTTGGCCCATACTGTTTTAACAACTCGGTTTTATCAGAGTATCTGATATTATATAAATAAAGCAATCATCAAGTGATGTGTGTACAGGTGGTAAACTAGAGCTTGGTAATATGTAATATATGACTAATTGTTATGTACCAATCTACTTACAGCGTGCACTGCCTTCAAAGGTGTCAAAATCCAAAACAACCTTACAAATGTTGTGGTGAGCCTGGGGTTTTGAGGAAGATAAGAGTTTGCTTGTTGGAATTTTAGAGAAAAAATACATTACCACACTGTAAATTTTATGAGTTGTGGAGTTTTCCTGACTTTCAGCATAATGAGTTGTTGTATGTAATTTCAAGGTTCCATAATAAAAACTGTTTATAAGTCCGTGCAGTTTATAAACTAAAGCATTCCTTTCAGAAAAAAAGATCAGGTGATGCCACTTTGCAGCTGCAGAGCCTGTTGTTGCCTTTTAGAATTCTTAGCTGTCTCATTATGGCAACGGAAAAGTGGAATGGAAAATGGAAAAAGGGCATGGAGTGTAAAATAGAGGTTTTAACTCAAATGTTAATTTTTCAAACATCAATCCTGTATTGTTCAACCATTATAGGAGCCATAACATGTTATCTATTCACCCTCAAATTATAATTGAGTATCAATCCCTAGTTCTACATATTGAAAGTATTTCATAGGTTTTTGAAGAATGGTGTATTCCATTCCATATCTTGATTCAAAATACAATCTCCTGTTGGGAAGAACATCTGGCAAATAATGACTGATCTCTTTATAATGCTGTAATCAAAGAGCAAAAAGGTCAGACACTCACCTAGCACAATCACCACAGTCTTCAGAAGGCTCATCATGGTGTCTCGGTTTCTCCTGGGGCCGGAGCTGTGGCGGGACATTCTCATGGTCCTCTGCCGCACGTAGAGGAATATGTGGGCGTAGAGGACCACCATGACCACGAAAGTGACCAGGTTAAAGATGGCCCAGAATACCAGGTAAGAGTGGCTGTAGATGGGTGCCATGTTGGAGCAGGTTTTGATGTCACAGATGCAGTTCCAGCCCACGCTGGGGATGGCCCCCATAATGATCGACATCGTCCAGATGATGACAATGACCACCACCACTCGCCGGTTGCTCATGCGTGTGTGCAGCTGCATGCGGAAGACGGTGATGTGACGCTCAATGGCGATGGCCAGGAGATTAGCCACTGAGGCGGTCAGGCTGGTATCAATAAGGCCCTGCCGTAATAGCCAAGTGCTCACTGTCAGCCTGCGAGTGTTGGGACCCGTGTTGAACATCAAATAGAAGTAGGCTAGCCCAGCAAAGAAGTCAGCTGCTGCCAGGTTAGCCATAAGATAATAAATGGGAAAGTGGAAGCGCCGGTTGATGTAGATGGCCACCATTACAAGCAGGTTTGCCAACATGATAAAGATGCACACTGTAATACCCAGTCCCATCACCAGCTTACTGACCGTGTTCCATTCTGTGGCTAGGTATTTGCCACTGTGATTGTAAAAGAAAGCAATTGTTTCATTGTAGTAGCACTGTGCTTCGTCCATCCTGTAGGCAAAGGTTTCTGGAAGAAATTAAAAACACGTTAGAGTGCTGTAATCCAGACAATCATGCGTTCATGAAGACTTTCAGACGTAACATTGCAATGGAGACAAAGGAACTGCTATTATTGCATTACTGCTGTTATTTATGTTTACCACATGCCAATCAATAAATTTGTAATTTTTCAGAAGACAAATACTGTATATTGCACATATGGATTGTTGATTCTGTATAAGCAGTTATTATTCCATCTACAGTGAGTATTGTCATGAAATATGGTGTTATATGCTGTTATATATTTCACATTTTTAATATGTGACAGGCTGGCATACAAGAAGTAAAAACTATGTTTCCATCCATCTGGTGCTTTTTTGTATTGCTCCCTCCTATTAGCGACCAACCAAATAAGCACATCAGCGGCGTGTTTGAAAAAACAAACAGTTAAACACACTGGAAGAACAAAATCAACCCTCACTAAGTGAACAGTGAATAAAATTCTCTCCAAGTATTCCAAGGTCTCAGAATGATCTGCAAGCTAGTTTTGCACTGTTTAATCAGACTGAATACTTAAGGCTCTAAACATCCTCACATCATTAGTCAGCTAATTAGCTCAGCTGGGTTTGATTTAAATTGGCTGATTCTGAAGGACAGAATCCACTGATTCAAATTAAACCCAAAGAAATGCACCTCTGAGGAATACCTGGGCTAAATATATCTCTATATCTCAACTGTTAAAACTCCCTAGCTATGCTACAAGACCAAAGGTAGAGAGCAGCAACATTGACACAGAAGTTGGATCATTGTCTATCAAATGAAATCTTAAAACATAATTCCTTCCTAAAGATATGAACAGATAAATCGGTCAAGTCGCCTTAATGTTGAGGCCTCATATTGAAATTGTGAACAATATTGACTTTTTTCAGGGAGTCAGGACTCAAGTATCCACACTGTTCTCACTCAGAATGGAAAAATGTCACATGAGTAGAAACTGAACAAAGAAGAGCTTATAGCGTCAGAGACAATTAAGTGGACTTCATTTGCCTACCAATTAAAGTACGAGTAGAGCTCTCAGTTTTGCTCTTCTTGCCTTCTTGCTTTATTCCTCTGACACCAAGAGGTAGATATAGCTTTTATTCACTTGTTAAACAATTATCCAGTTGCACCTCTTTATTCATCTAAATGAATTAATTATAGCTGACATTATCACATGTCGAATTCAGTCTGACTGTTAAGATCCACAGCCATGTGTGAAATGGTATGCAGGGGCATGTTTGTTTTGCATTGTTTTAAGAGCAATGGGAAATTATTTACAAAACAAGAGTGCAAATCATATTATACCTGTTCTAGAAAATGGTAAAGAAAAAAAAAACAGTCATGGATTGAGGACGTGGAGTGAAAACTTGCCCTTGAAAACAGTCATATCTTTCAGCATTAACAGAATTAATTACAATGAGTAAGTATCATTTGGCCTATGTTAAACTTGGAAACAACTTCTCAGGTTTATGGCGGAATGCCCTCAAAAACAGTGCACTTCCGGTTTCTTGTGCATAATTTTGTATTTGCCCAGTTTGGATTCACAGTCCTTGTCAGAGCCTGGAATAGAATCCGAAATTTTTTAGTTGACTGAAACGAATTTTATTATCGAGTTCATCAGGGCTGTAATACTTTTGTCTTGAAGTTATTTGTAAACGAGGGAGAACTCACGCCAGTAAGGTACAATGTGTCACCATAGATGACTTGAGTTAGTTTTTCCTTGCAGAACAAATAAAGAATGTAATACAAAATGGTCTTTCCCATCTATTGATTCATCCACAACTATAGAAGGAACTGCTATGTGTGTATTACATGCTTGTTCAAAATCTGTTTGGGATCTACCCACTCTTCCGCGGGGAACATTTGCACTTACATATACATGTGTCAAAAAAGAGAAAAAACACGACGTGTAAAATCACGGATTGCCGACGGTGTTGGACTAGTAGTGTGAAAAGCAGCTGCACAAACTTGTGTGTATGGGGTGACTGGACGTTTGTGTACTCCAGCTCAGATGCAGTGTTTGCTTGTGGTGGGGAGATGCTGAATGGACATTCATGAGTAGTACAGGTAGAAAATTGGGAAACTTTTTTCAATTTAAGTAATTAAAAAAACCAATGGCCCATGACTAGCATTTTTTTCATTGTAGTTCAAATAAATAAATTAAATTAACGTCCCAGATGAAATATAAATGCAATGTTCAGTATCTCAATATTCTTTTTGAAAAAAGAAGAAAAAAAAAGAATATTAAGGTTTTTTTTTTTTTCATTAATTTGAGTAGCTATACATGACAAATTTAATAACTGGGAAACACTTGCTTACTAGACTTGCTTACTAGATGTCCATAAAATATATATTTCATTTAAGAAAATGAATAGTTGAATATGCACATTCCACGACTGATATAAGACTTTCACTATGTAATGTATGGATACAACAGATGGAACTTCAGTTTTGTGCTATTCCCCCTCTGTCTATTAAAGCAAGTTGAAAGAGCTGAAAACACATCACATTACAGTGTTGCCTGTGTTCTACAGATACACATGTTCAAAAACATTCAGATACCTCTTTTAGAACTGGAGTCTGAGAGAACAGAGCACCACATGTAGATCCATTACAGCACTGATATCTGGCCTGCCAGCAGGCCAGCACAATGAGGCCATTGTTTGGCACTCTTCCTGTCAAAAATGCAATGAAACTTGTACTTTGTTTACAATGAATAGACTGTTCACATTCATGCACATTCTTGCTAAGGCAGTGCAAGCTGAGTGCATGTGAATACATACACATTGCATCTCCTCATCTGTAACTAGTTAATTGCCTTGGTCACTTTTAATTATTGTATGTGGCCTCATCTGGCATTAGCTGTTTTCTAAACAAAAATGGGAAATATCTGAGTTCTAATGAAACTACACTACCTAACTACACTTCTGTTTCTTAGAAGTTCAGAGGAAACCTCAGGAACTATATAAAGTCTATGAAAGCCTACACAGGTTTCTGTTCTCCCTGCAGTATAAAAGGAGGTAACACAAAAGATTATTTTTTATATCATTATTATCAAGAAATGTCAGAATTAAGGTCTGGGAGATCTCTGAGGACTTGCAGCAAATGGTGAATGACTTCCAATGACAAGTTAAGACATGGTGATAACATAATTCATAAAAAGGTTCAGTCTAGTATTTTCCACTATAGTGTCCATTTTAAATAAATGTAAGGGTACTGATACACAGGCAATCCTGACAGGAAGAGGACACTAGTGTATCTTTCCACTGTGACACCAGTGCTTCAACAGGCATACATCACAAGGCAACAGTTCAAGATCTCCTAAATAAATTGTCATCATCCATATACAAAGTGTCAGAAAGTACTGTGGGTTACAGCGTAATTTACATGAATGTCATATTCATAACCAGGTAACCTATTCTGACAGCAAACGCCAAAAATATGTGTCTTGAATTGGCTAGACTACCTTAAGACTGGAAACATGTCTTATGGTCAGAAATGAAATGAAATGAAAAATGAGGTTGTATACGCTTAGCATCTGTTATGTTCTTTTATGGGGTTGTTTTACATCTCCAGGTCCTGGAGTTCTTGTTAAGACTGAAAGATTCATGATTTCCAACAACCAGCAGAACATTTAGTCAATTAAGCAAATATAATTTTTATAGCACATTTTTACAATGGAAACTGTCACAAAGTACAGATCATACAGCACAGGACATTTCCAGAAGGAACTGAAAACCCAGAAAAGTCAAGATCAATTGAGAACAAGACTGGTTTCTTCTACCAAGATGCACTAGCTTTGTTGAAAATGCACATTCCAGAGTGAGAATGATCTAAAGCATTAATCCAGACACAAATAAATGGTCTACTGAACACAAAACAATGTTCTCAATTGGCCAACTCATCCTCTTAACCTTAGTCTGATCAAATTTTTGTGGCTGAAGAATTCAGGGAATTCTTCCCTAAAGAAGTTACCAAAAATCTTCCCAAAGAAGTGCCAGAGCCTCATAAAGTACAACAGGAAGCATATTGTCATTGTACTCTATGGCAGAGGAGGACTTAGAAACAACTAACTGCAGGAGTGTTAATATATGATGTGAACTTTGTATCTTCTGGAAATATTATTTGTGAACAATATTTGCATTGTGCAATGCTTTTAAGAATAATGTTTAACATTCCTAAAATTTCATTTCAATAGTATTATGATTTCTTTCTTCTTAAATCAGATTATGAATAAAATAAATAATGTATACATTGAATAAGTCATTAATATCCATGATATTTCCAAGAATAATGTACCTGCCCAGCAGAAAAACACATGGCATAGGACACTTAACTTTCAGTTTGGAAAGGGTTTACTTTCATTTGGCCTACTATTAGCCTACTATGGCATATATTAGAAATTCATTCATGAATTTCTTACCTGTGATATTTCTGAGCCACTGCCCAATCACAAGAACAAAATCAACCCTCGCTAAGTGAACAGTGAATAAAATTCTCTCCAAGTATTCCAAGGTCTCAGAATGATCTGCAAGCTAATTTTGCACTGTTTATTCAGACATCAAATATTCAAGATTTCTCACAGACTTTATTGTAATCTATTTTTACCTATATGCTTCTGTGACATGTATCTGTGTATCTACTTTTACAATCAGGAATTAATTCCAGAAGTACCAGTCCGGGGTCACTTTATTGAAATATGCTAATCTGCATATTTGTATTATATTCTGTGAGAACAGAAAAATTCATAATAGCAGTAGCAGAATATGTACTGCAATGGTGACATCTTATATAATTGCATTATTCTCCACGGTACACTATCATAAAAGAAGCTAAATCTAACTACACTATTGTGAAAATTCACCACCAAAAATGCATGCAGGTTTTTGTAAACACCCCAAAATGAGTCTCAACTGGCTGTAACTCCTTTACAAAATACTAATCGGTTTTTTGGATTAAAGGTAAATTTGAAAAAAATATTTACAGTATGTAAAATACATATAGCATTAAGTTTTGGCTCTGCTTGCCATTGTTACAGTATGAGCGACACTGTTATGGGGTGGCTTTGCCCAAAGACAATACATTTATAAAAAATAAATCTTCATCGCTACACAGATGTCAGCTCTGTGTCACTGAAGACACACATGTTTCTAAATAAGAGGCATGCCTAAAAGGAGACTTGGGATGACACCGATTTTCTTCCTTCGGATCACATATAAAACAGAAATTACAGTCCATGGTCCAAAAAAAAAACATGTCATAGTAGACTTTATGCACAACATAGTTTGTTACTCAAAATTTTGAAACATACTTATTAAAAACCTTAGCTTATAATTGACCCAGATCTAGCTTTAGGAGTTCATATAAAAATATTTACAGGTATTTTTTCAGCTCCAAAGCATTTCCAAAATAAGGTCTTTCCAAAAGATGCAGAGAATCTAGCCTGTGTTTTAATTATACCTTTATTAGACTACTGTAATTCCCTTTTCAAGATACTTGGACAGCACTATAAATTCCCTGCAATTCATACAGAAAGCTGTTGCTAGGATCTTCACCAATACAACAACTTGACTGCATTATGCCACTTGCAGGCCTCACATGCCTCTCACCACTTTTTTATGAAACCATAATTCTTCTCAGCAAACGCTGCAAAGTGCAGCACATCACCATTGCATATTCTGTATTAAATTTCTGAGCACTCTTATTTACATCACTCATTCTCACTCTCTCGTTTCTCTCGTCTCTCTCTCTCCATCATGCCATCTGAGCAACCATTACTCCTGTAGTCCTGTCCCCTGCTATCGAGAGGTTACAATAACATTCACAGTCACATTCACATGCCAGGGTTTTCCCTAGGTCTTCAGAATAGCATAGGTACTGATTATCATTCAGTTCTTTCTTTATGTTGTTGCCAAAAGTCAAAAAGATGATACTGACACTTTGCCACTTCCTATCCTGACTGAGCTGTGATAAGGAAACAAGAAAAAATCAAAAACCAAAATAAACACACAATGCAGGTAAAGTGTGAGGCTGGTAAGCTGGCCTTAGATTTGTTGCCAAGGTCACAAAGTATCCAGAGCCCTCCAAATATGTCCCAGTGTACAACCAATACAGATATACATATTTTCTGCTTTTTAGTATTTAAAGTATGAAGGCATCATGGCTAAACATCCTCTCGGACAAACAACGCTACCGTTTTTCTACTATTACATCAAAGGAAGCAATGCTATGTTTAATAATTTCAGGCATCACACAAATTACTCCAAATTCTTTTGTGAAACTTGGTCCTGCGTTTTTTTTTAATCTTACCATTATTTATTACTTGACTACCTAATAAATATATACACTGAGTTTCAAATTTAATGATCCCAGCATGTGCTTTTTTCAGAAAATGCAAGACAGAAAATTCAGTTGCGAGTACTTCTTATATCTCAGACTTTATATCTTCAGCCCTCCACACATGTGAAATATCAGTACACTCTCTGCTGCATTCTCACATGCCCAAAAGGATTGTTTCCAACTGGCACTCTAATATTGGCTTTGTGTCTTCTATATACAGTAAAATGACAGTATGCTATAAAAAGACTTACCAGCAACAAAAAAATTGGATAACAATTTGTATAAATTTATTGTTTCTCCAGACTGGAATTTAATTTGGAAGAATATCTTTACTTTATCCAAAAAAAAAAAAAAAAAAGTTTCATATCAATTCATTCACTTCACATTGGCTCTAAGATGTCATGAAACCCCTCACTGACTGTTTCAGCCTACGTATTGATGACCCCACCTGTCTGAAAGGAGCACAAACCCATATGTGTTCTGGAAATCGCTGGGACCATGTTGTGCATGCATTATTTTGAAGATTAGTGTCTCCTTTTCTCTTGAGATGCAGATGATTCCCAGTTGGTTCTGTCTTTGACCTCTAGAAAACGTTTTTCTCTCAGTGAAGACCACTGTAATAGAGACTATTCCTTACAGTTCATTTGAGCCTTCAGCTACAATACAGCATGTTAAGTGTTATTTACATTATATTATTTTACAGATGACCACAGCTTGTGTGCTTAGAGTAGTGTGTTTGAAAGACTGAGTGGTGAGAGAATACCGTTTTGTCTTTCAATGTTCAAGACTGGCTTTACAATTTTTGTGACACCAATCTGGTCAGTGAGAGTCTATCACAGTGCATTTTTTGTGTCTACACCTTGCCAGAAATATCTGATCTCACTGGATCTGGCTACTTTCCAATCCCAAAATGAATTTTAATTCCCGGTGCAGATGGGGTAAATGGGACAATCAGCACAGGCCAAAAACTAATTATACAATTAGTGGTTAATTATGAGTCATTAATCAGTGCTAAACAATACACTGATGCAGTTACAAGTAAGGAATGAGACATGGCGCAATGCTGAGAACCATTTCACTGAGTGACAGAGAGCAACATCTGTCTGATGCATTTCATACAGACAGATATAATTTGTTTTGCATAATACACAATATATCATTAAACCATAGACAAAAGATAACAGACTGGGATTTAAAATCACAAACAAAATAAACAAAATTCTGAGCCTGATGGGTTAGAGGGAATCCTCTCTGAAAAAACACTGGGGAAAAGCAAGCCTAGAGTGACATGACAGATGTTTTTGTCCGTACAACTTTCCCCCTAGAAAATGTGGATCAGCCAAAATTACACATGCTTTAAACAGGCATTTAATAAACCTTTGACCCAGGTTATGATAGATGGTCTGAGGTGCAGTGACTCCTCAGATGATTGAAAAAAATACATGCGTGCATAAACATAAAATCAGAAGTGCTTAGGCAAGACAGGTCTTGACCCTCTGATATATTTGCATGCAGCCAACACCTATTTTTCACAGTAGAAGCCACATGCCGCACAAAGTAGAGTGGGCATTCATTAGAGAATAGGCTCCACTGCACTGAAGTCATCTTAGCATCTTGTAGATGCCTGACAAATAACAGGGGGTCTGTGAGATGAGCAAACCCTGAAACCACTCCCAGCGCAGTGAAGCCACATTGTTCTGCGCTGTGAGCTCCTGCTCATCGTCAGCTGATGACAGAGCTAGGACTGAACTCAGGCTGTGGTGCTCAGCTTGCACTAAAGACAAGAGCCCTTAACCACAGAGCCACGCAGGAGCCCTATTACAGATGTTTTTGAATTATTAGTACAGCTCCCACAGACTCCCATTTGACATTATGTATCATGCAGACCATCGCACTGAAGGTACAGTCACTGGAGTTAGCAACTATAGCACCATTCAGGCTGCATGCAGCAGTACAGACCTGACAGCAATGGGATGTGATTCTCAAAATGACATCACTTGGTTTTGAAATGCATAGATTGTTAGAAGGAGGCAAATACAGTTTGAGCGATGTTATTGTAGTATGACAGATCAAAAAGTAAATTATATTCTTACATTCAAGCTAAAGAAGTCGCTCCAGGAACCCCAGCAGAACAATTTAGAACTTACTCATCATACGTTTAATATAATACTAACATATAATAAATAATTAATCCTAATAATTAAAACTAATCCTAATAACTAATAATAACTTGTCCTACAGTCAATTAACTCATATAACCACCTCCAATATAAGAAAAAATTTCTTAACTGTAACGATGTCCAACCATGTCCATTCACCTTCATTACAGCCATGCTTTTACTTATTTATTCATGTCAATTTTAACTGTACACATTTACTTTACTTTTTAAATTGAGTTTAAGCATAACTGAAAATACACACACACACAATCACTCACTCACTCACACACACACGGTTCATAAAATACACACTTAAGGACAGACCAGATGCTCTCCATGGAGAGTCTTTGAAAGAGAAGTAAAATTTCTTTAACACATTGCAGAGCCCCTGCTTCCATACTTCCGGTGTCGATACAGAGGTCCACTTAAAATAACAAGAAGCATCTTTGAAAAGGCCTTTGTTGTGTCCTGAGGGCATGTGGTTACCAGACTTCATCATCCACAGCTGTTACACACAGGCCTATATTCTGAGTGGAGTCTGTAGTTGTAAAAACCGAATACAAACCAAAAGGCGTTTCTACTTTCTTTAAATTACACTTTGTTTCTTCAGTTTAACAAAAAATAAAAAGGTATTAAGACCATACTTTGTAGACAGAAACACGAGTCCCCTCATAACATACAAAAGTGATACAATAAAGTGACGTACAGAAACAAAAACTCCATATGGAAAACAATCTGGAAGTGGTTATGAAAGAGCACATTTAAAAGGCGGGAAGCGTCATTTAAAATCACACTGCCTGGCCAGTTTTGATTTAAATTTTCTGACATCCTTCTGTATCTTAATGCACACCTCCCCATATGCTGTACAGTACCTCCACTTTCGTTTGCTGTATTATGTTTAATATACTTTCATGAAAAAATTGAACTATTTTGGTATGTGTACATAAGTTTGCTTGTATTTTCTTTCACTTTGCTGCTGCAGCTGTACAACAAAATACAATGATTTTTAAACATTTTTTGATTCAGTAATATATATTCTGTCTGACAAACCTTAAATTCTAATCCTCATGACATATCATATTTTTAAGTAGAACATGTAAATCTTTCCCAGCAATTAAATGTTCTGCTATCTAGTTTGGTGATCTGTGCTCTTATTGTATATATTGTGATGCCACCAGCAGCTAGCTTAGCCGTACTTTTAGTTACTTCATGGATAAAAATGTGCAAACTATGATATTGTATCAAATCAGCAATTAAGAACTGCTATTAGCTTGCTAGGTATTGCTCCCTAAACTTGTTGATTAATGACTATAAAACCAAACAGCAAACACAAAACTCCCCTGAAAGATATAATTCAAATTCAAAAGAATTTATTGCATATTATAAAAAATACTAGAATTGTACAGTGGCCATACAACAATGAAACTATTATTTATTTCAATCTTACCTTCATACTGACAATCCACATATTGACTATTTACAATTAGCACTTCTTAGAACTTCATCAGACAACTTGTTATTACATAGTATATTCAAGACAACAGATATACGAACAAGGTATTATTGTGGGTTAAGTCTCCATGTGATTTTTGCATTACAGCAGACACTTATCTTCCTCAATAAGCAATGCTTTTCATTCCTGAAAGTGCTCCACAGTAACTTGCCTTTCTTTTCATCCAATCTACAAACATTAAGTTATTCCATTATTAGTTATCAATTTATTATTCAAACTCATTTATGATTCACATAAATCTTTCTTTATGTGTTAGTTTAGTACACCAGTGATTGCCAGCAACTCTGGACAATCTATAATTCTTAAAGCTTTCTCTAAATAACCAATTGCAAAAGGAACTTGAAAATTAACTAATCGGAAGACAAAACATTACAGAGTGAATTAAGTTATATTTTCACTTGATCCTGGGAGACACACATCTGTATGACAAAGTTAGCAACATCGTAGGCTACATCATTAGCTAGCTGGTCAGCAAGATATCATTGCAGCCAAAGTTGTTTGCTACTACTGCTAGATAGCTACTTAGTAGTACACTTCTCAAGACACCTATGCTACTCTCTTCATTTGCTGTCATTGTCATGTTGGTTCTCAAGGGGCTTGATGCCTGTCCCCTTTTGAAAACAATAGTAGGACAACCTATCAAAATATATGGCATATAGTAAAGGGTGGCTAACTACTTCTCAGACTTAAACTTAGTGTTGAATGAAGATGAAAGCCTAATTTTTGTGGAGTGCAGGTACTCTGAAGAGCTTAGCACTGAACACAAACTTCATAGTAATGATGGAGAGAAGTTAGCCAGCCAGCTAACTGTATCTCTGATAATGTGCTGCATATATCCATGCTCCAAATGCCTAGTTGACAGCAGGTGGCTGGGTTCATAATTACTTAACCAATTATAATGTATTGCTTTTTTTACTCAAAGTATGTGCATACATCTTGCAAGCTAGCCAATGGCCACCATTAACAGTGAACACTAAAACTAGCCTGCTAGCTACGTGACAAACAGATCTTGCCAGCTGGCTTTGTCTGTAGGGGGCTGAAGATGATCAGAATGCAGCTGAATCACATACTGTGTGAGCACTTTGCTAAAACTGTTAAAAATATACAACAACCTTTGTACAGTGTAGGTACCTCACAAGTTTGCAAAGGCATGGTAGTGGTTTCCAGTGACAATGAACAAAACACGTGTTTGTGTGAAGAACAGTCAGCTGACTTGCTGGCTAAATAAATGTTTACGGTGGCTCTCAAAAATATAACAAAAGTGTAGCAGTGTATTTAAAAAGAAGCGCAACTAGCTAAGTAGCAGATTCACCAAATTTATCAAACCAATTTAACCAGTTCTAATGGTTATACTCTCCTCTCGAATTACATCCAACTGTTGATTTCACATGGACACACAATATTGTTTCAGGTGTTCTTTCAAAGATTTTCATAGTTTCCATAGTTTAAGATGGAACACTATGTGTTTTCTTGAAATAAGTATTATCATACTTATTGAATTGTTGAACATACAGGAAAAGACATTAAATGTACCAAATGTGCAGATGTTAAAATACATATAGAAATTAGAATCCCTTCTCAGTTTTGTTACTGTCCTGCAGAGGGGAAAGAGAGAAAAGGAGACGAGGAAGCATTAAAGAAAGCAGAAATGGGAAAGAGGTTAGAATATACCTTCAATGTTTAGTGTCCAAAGACAGAGAACAAACGAAAAAAAAAACTGATATAAAATAAAATGAAGGTTCTCAAGGTTCTCCAATATTTAGCTAGCTACTTTCTAAGTTTCTTATGGTAGATCTCTGTGAAAAAATACATATTCTTTCAATCAATTGTATGAATACTCATTTCATAAGGTGACACTGAACATAACTGTTCAAGTATCTATGTACTGTGAAAGTGCAGCTGGGTATCCATAAAATAATGCAGGCAGCTTGCTAACAAATCTAATAAATATTTGTCTTCTAGTGGTTCATTAGGCTTATTAAAAGAAACTCTTTCAAAACATCTTTATTGATGTCCTCTGGAAAATTCGCCCTACAAACTGATGCATATTTATTCAGTTGGAGTAAGTGCCTACATTATGAGAGTGCACCCAGTTTAGAAGTTGCTTGTCTTTCAATTTTAAACAATGAATGCCTGTTCTTGTAAATATCAATTTTGTGTCCAGGTGCTAAGCAGCACATAACTGCATTCTGCAGTTCCTTAATTTTCTCCTAAAACATAGACCATTCACTCTAAGTCACTAGCTAGCTATAAGGTTTGTGATTGACGTCAGAGACTCTTTTACCTCACCAGATACAAATCTACATATTATGTCAACATGGGCATTGAAGACGAGAATGGAGAAATGGTTGCATACAGGGAGGACATATGTTCTAATGCAAAAGTGCTTAAGTAACAGACATTTGTGAAATACTGGCACAATTTAAAAAAAGTAAATTGCATGTTGAAAATAATTTCATAGGACCTTTAATGTGATTAAGCTGCCAATGGTACTCCAGGGGCAATGTGAGCTGACAGCAGTAATCAGAGGCAGATGTTGACACGGCTTCAGAGAGCAAGCACTTTTTCTCTGATAAGGCTGAGGCAGCAATACAAAAGTAAGAATGTTGTAAAATGGTCATCATAACATGAAATCGGGTGGCCAAACAACACAACAGAAATCAAACCAGCCTGGGCGAGAACGGGGAGAAATTCATGTGGTGATAGCAGGAAAGGTGTGGAAGACACCACTGATAGTAATGGACCATCAGACACAGTAGTCACATCTCTTAAGTTGTGAATGAATGAATTAATATTTCTCAATATTTCTTATCACCGGCATTGATCAAAGAAAATATAAAAGCTACATACAGACTCCCTATAGTCAGCATGTACAGCACTACACTGTTGCACTGCACTTTCAGCTTGGACAAACATGCTCTGAGCAAGAGAACACCTACTAATACAAAAATATTTCAAATTTCAAAACACAAATTCACAAATCCAACAGCCATCTTCATGGTTTTTTTTAAATGTCCACTATATAGATTTATTGGTGAACAGCAAATTCAATGGTTTAAACAACATGATGCATGTTTGCTAACACATGCTGGTCCACTTACTCTTTAATTCTTATCAATTAGGGATATAACGATACCAAAAACTCACGATACGATAATACCACAATAAAAAGTCCATGATACCATAAAACAAAGAAAAATGATGACTTGAAAAAATGTCCTTTATTAAATAATAAATCAGCATTTTTTATTCATATAAAATTTGTTTTTCCTTTTAACGTAATGTGCTACTGCTTTCCTTCAATAAAATAAAAGTAGCCAGCCATGACCTAAGCATGTGCAAAAACTGGCATGAATTGTCTTTGGCAATGAATGATTGAACTATGTATGTACAATTCAGTGGCGGCTCCTTCCAAATCTTGCAGGGGGAGCAATTGTTGCGATGAAGGCGAAGGTGACCTGTTCAATGGGTAAATTAACAGCTAGCAAACTAGACATTGTCACATTTCATTGTGCATATTAGTCAGCTAGCTAACTTGACACTGTCACATTGCAAACAAAGTGTTAGCTACTTCGCAACCTGCTAGCCACGTTTTCCGCTCATACCCGCTCCGTGAAAATCCCTGGTTATACAACCCCCCCCCCCCCTCTTTGTAGATACTTGCTTGATGTTTAAAATCTGGTCTGGGTGGTTCTAATTCTTTAGTTGCCAATTTATCCTGATTACTACAATGTCTAAACCGTATTTCTATTAATGACATGATTGAGTTACTCTGAGTTGAGAGGCAGAGGCAGGACAAACTGTCTAGAACAGTCACAGCTAGTGTAACACTGTGGTAGAATGGGTGTCACCCAACCGCCCTAAGGAACAAACCGCCCCTGATACAATTGCAAAACAAAAACAATACAATTTTCAATAAAGAGAGATAGTAGAACACAGCTATACTAGCGAAATAACCGTGTAATATCCTGGTAGATTTCGTCACAGTCCCACAATGATATCGAGACATTTTTTTATTGCGATATCGCAAAATTCAATATATCATTACATCCCTATTATCAATACAATTTATCATTATTACACTATTTTAAATTTAGTATAACACCCATCCCCTCAGACATCCCCTGCAGAAAATGGCTTAATTAAAAAAGAAGCACCTTGAAATGACATTCAGAAGTCAGTTTGAGAAACATTGTGTAGTTGATGTACCATATGTTTCTGCAGCTGGTCAAAGGCTCTGGCTTTGGGAAATCAGAAATGTGTGCCCGTGGAAATACAAGGCTTGTTTTGGACTAGGCTCATGCTGTTTATGATGTGCTTGAAATCTGAAGTATGCAAGAACGTTAAGCACCGGTCCCCAATGATTATGAAACTGTGGAAGAGGAAAAAGGAAAAAACTGTTTCAGCAACTGAGTCACTATGAAGTATGTACAACTTGATTATGCTATATTTACTAATACACTGACTAATGCTCCAGTAAGCTATATATTTATAGATTGTGTTTGACGTCAGATTTTTTAACATAAAATTTTTTTTCAGGCATGAACTTAATACCACTGGTTCACTTTTGTATGTAAGATTAAGGACTTTATTCATTCTGTGACAGCTTGTCCTTCTTTTTATACACAGTAGTACTTTTACAAATTACATGTTAAATTATGTGATTTTAACAGAGTTACAACACTATTCAAATAGTGTTGCCACACAGAAGAATGGGCTTTTAAGAATAGTTATGATTATGATTTTGTTTTGACACATAAATAAGCAAAACTGATTGCATTGCATTTTGTCAAGTTTTACTACCATACTGTACTTTACTACCACTATATCATTAAACAACAATTTTGCTAAAGCACAGTATTTCCAATAACTACACAGCGAACTCGAGCACAGCGTCGTCATTGATTATTATCAATGATTTAAAAACTATACACTGAAAGTATAACAGAGACCCATATCTGGCCAACCTGTTGGTGAAAATAAGTGGGTTAACCAGTGAATGAGTCAAATCAACATTGAAACCAATGGTGATTGGCAGGTTGTTTAGAAAAACAACCTCTAAATATGACATCTAATTTCTTGTGGTATAAAGGGATATTAATTAATAGATGGTAGTAACCAGATTCATCTGTAATCAGATTTCACCCTCTTCACTAACATTAATTACTACAAGTTAAAGAAATGAACATAGTCGTTTGATTGAACACAGTCCTAATTTCATGTACATTGAATCAAACCAAATCTGATGACACAAATGTGATAAATCACCAGGTTTAACTAAAACATAAATATTCTATAGACTTCCAGTCTCCTTCAAAGTCAAATATGTTCAGTAATTTTTGGAAAGTATCCACATATATTACTTTCTAACACATAACTGCACCCTCTTGGTTCATGTTTACAAACTGCTTCTGAACAATGGCCACTTGTTCAAATATTTTAGCCTCCCCAAATGGTATTTATTCAAAGAAGTGGACAGACTCAGTTTTCTTTCAGAGCTATACAAAGATTTACAAAGTTTTCTTTGAATACATGCCGTGTCACTGTGTATAAATTAAATTTAAACAAACTTTTCATTACGGTGCTACAGGTCTGTATTATTTTCAGGAAACCAAGGCAGCCAGCAATCTCACCACTTACACAAAGACACACTGTTTTAGTTTAAGTAACAAATAAAATATTTGGCTAAAGGCAAATTAGAGGTAATATATTACTATTGCTAATACCCATTTACAAATGTAAACTAAATATATAACTTCATGAATAGAATTTTTAGGACAAATTAATTTCATTGACTTTGTCTTGGAGGAAGTCTTAAAATCAGTGATGTATCTGGGTGTCTTTCTTTCAGTTTACATTTAAAGTCAACAGAGACTGCACTCCAGACACAAACATACTAGGAAGAGAAGTTTATTCTCCCCAAGCGAGGAAATCACACATTGCAATCAACTATGTGTCAATGGACCTAATTATATCTGCTTCCACAGGTGAAGTTTTCAGCTGAAAACAAACAGCTATTAAATTTTCTAATCATTTTAATTAGAATGGTTTCTGGCATATATTGTGTATGTTGTGATGTATAACTAAGCTGCATAACAAATTACCCAACAAGGATGATAAAGATTTGATTGTTTTATGGAATATTAAATGTTATCGGCATCTTAATGGCACTGCACTTGAAATAAGACTGCCAAGCATAGTACTACGTATTATTTTGCAAAGTTGACCTTTCTGCTTTTGCATGTATTGGATACTAAAAGCAGGATGGAAAACTCTCTCATTGTGCAATAAAGACAGAAGTATTCTAGGTTAAATCTGTGTGGAATAGAAATCGGGGATGTTGACTTCAACACTTCTGCAATGTGGGTTGGAAAATATGTTAACATTGTCTTTTCCCACCATGTCACAGCTGTCTGCCAGCAGAGGAAGAGATACCACCCATAGAGGTCACTTTCCTCTAGTGCTCCAGACCATCATCTGTCTGTGGACCTACTGGCTTTATTGTAGGGAGGTGAACCAGGCTCTTCCTGCCTGGTTGGCAAGCTATCCTCACACTAACCCTGGCCAAATTAATGCTGAGGTTGACAAATACAACTGTGTTTAAATTATGAGGAATAGTATTGCTATAACATACTTCATTATACTATTTTTGTAAGGTATTGCAATGAATGTGTATCACAACACTTTTTCCTGTCTGACTTCAATACAGTGGATCTGTATTGTAGTTTTGGACAATTTCAAGACAGGAAATAAGTCATAACTCTGTCTCCATGTGGTTGCTCATCTTGATACTTCTGTATGTATTCATAATTATGATGACTATTCTTTGATAATGTATGGTTTAGTTTTAAAGAAGTTTTTTCCAATGAGCGTTGCACACCACAAAGAAATGGACACATTATATTTCAGTGAAATACTGTACAATCACACTATCAATTCACACAGAAGCTAACTGAAACCACTACATGCAAACACTACCCTCTTATTTCACAGCTCAAAAATAAAACTCTGCAACACCTCTAGTTCAATGCCCACTTGACACAACCAAAGTATGCCTATAATAAAGACTCTAATCCGAGTGACATCATTGTTCTTCTCTGAAATGTATGCTTAACTAGGCATCTGAAATGTTTTTAGAAAAGTACACGATCTGATATACTGCTTAGGGTTTTGTCGTGGACACCACAAGTACCCTACTGGTGACACCATCTTGCAGAAACAGCACCGTTTAGCTGACTCAAATCATCAGAATGAAAACTCACCCAAACAGAAAAGTGCACTGTTACACAGCTAGCGTAGCAACACCTTCTAGCCTCTCCACAAGAAGTGTAAATAACTGGTCTTGCCTAAACTTGGTGGTATTTCGCATGGTGCAACCCATTCCAATTGTCTGAGGAGTAAATTAGAATTTATTGGTTATTTATGCTCTATCTGGACAAGAAGAACAAACTAATGAGCAAGCTGTGATTTCTTTCCTTACTAAGTTATGGATGGTAAAATTCTAAAACAAAGTTCCCTTATTTTATGAGTATGAGGTATTATCCACTGAAAGTGATTAAAGAGACAAAACTCATAGCTGACACATAAAAAGTGCTGTTCATGAACTTGAAAATGAAATTCTGAGAACATACAGTAAAATTTCCATAAATTTGCTATTTAGAATGTAGACACTAAGGTACACTCAGGTATGGAAAATGCAAAAGCAGCTGTAATGTTCAAAACCTGTCAGTTTCTGTAGGCCTCTGTGTTCAGTGACTGGCTAAAAACAATCAAGGCATCTTATAACCAGATTCCACAGTGGAGTGGAGTAGTGCTAATATCACAATTAGTGTTCACATACAAACTGAATCGGTTATACTAACACTGACAAATAAATTGTCTATCTGGAATGCAAAAAGGCAGAGGGGGAAAATATTATTCAAGAAGCTACACCCTTCCCCAGGCTGCATGTGGATACATATTCCGACTGGTTACATATTCGCTGAGGATTCAAAATGTGAACTATATAGTAAACTAAAATCAGATTAAAATGAAAATCTACACTAATTAGGAATATGTTCCTAAATTTCTCTCCCTCATTTGCTCGCGCGCGGGCGCGCGCGCATACACACACACACACACACACACTTCATCATTAAACTCTGGTCAATTTATTAAAAGTACTGACTGTTTTTTAGGTGCGTACTGTACTAGACTCCCTAGCCTCGAGTAGACACATAACCACTGTGTTTACTTAATCCTGCAGTTGGGAACTGAAACGCCACGCTTTTTTCATCCTTTCCCAGCGTTATGTTATCAATACTGTATCACTGTATTTGAAAACTTGAAGACTTGAAGCACTCGTCAAACAAACGTAATACGCCTGTTGTACTATATACCTTGTTTAAAACAATGCCACGTGCTGTAGTTCATTTTTTCATCTTTACAGCTCGTTAGCTGAGAATCTGCAGTACACGCTGGCAGTAATTTCAAGATACCCAGTCCACATTCAGGCTACCAACTTTTTATTTCCCGCAGGTGTGTTACAGCCATTTGTTAAGTATATTGTTACAGCTTTTTTTTTTCTAGAGACGGAAACATTCCACCCGAAAAGTGATCAGTTTAGTAAAAGTCGGAAACAAATAAACAGTTTGTACGTTAAAACGTGCATATAATGCTGAAAATACTTAACTACTTACTTTTTTGATACGAATGCCAAAATCGTATTTCCTGAGTTGTAGCTACTCCGAGAAAATGTGCATTAAATTAGAGCCACACTCCCCAAGAGCCTTGCGTTCCGTCACTTTAGAAAAATGTAATGCGCCTTTTTGTCCGACAGAGAAAAAGCGTGCATAATATGATCATTGTATTTCCACTAGCGGGTTACGGAGCGGTGCAGGGGCACGCAGGCGGCGTCGCGAGCTCTCCGACTTTCGGATAACTTTCTCCTGCGCTGCTTCGAAGTGCCACTTGGCTCGCGGAGGCTGTCCGCCCGTGACGTCACGCCGAGGGCCCGCGCGTGCACGCACGCGCACGCACAAAAAGCTCGTTCTCCGGGAAGAATGCCGTGTAATTGGAAACACATTGCGCGCGGAGGAGACACACGTTTAAGAAAAGCAAACCATTCGACTGATTTCTTTTTTTTCTTTTGTAAATTAGGCGTTGACGCTTTCCCGCTGTCACAAACAGAGAGGTGTCTGATTATGGATATCAAATCTATCCTTATTAAAGTGAGACGGTAGAAGCTGTTGTTTGGTTAGTTTGACGTTTATAAACATCAATATACGATAAAAAAAAAAAAAAAAACTGACAAACCACAACCTTATTCTCCTGTCTTTTAATAGTGTTTATTATATATGCGAGGGAAAAAAAAAAACATTGTGCTAGTACGGATGTTTGCCAGCTGACCCAGCTACGTGGTAATTCTGTGGCTGGATCTCAGTAGTGCTGGGCGTTTCAGCCCATGTGAAAATGAAGGATAAAACCTGGAATCACGAATGTTTCTTTCGTAGTGTTACTTTGTCAGTGTTGTGTCGTTTGCTTGCGACCTTGAACTGGACCAAGGACGGCTGGAGAAAAGAGAAACTTGACTGTGCATTTTATTATGGAAGGTAGACGAAAATCGTGGGCATGGATCAAAATATGAATGAAACAAAGCGTCAGATTATTTGCTGAAAGCAGATACCCGCACCCAGGGTTAATTACTTTTCTTCACGTACAATCCATATATGCAGGTGATTATTTACTGAAGCAATCTGGGTGAAGAATTTTCCTCAAGGATTTTCCTCGTGGCAGTGTTCCACTTGAGTACGAAAACAGCAAACTTTTGGTTACAAGCTTGAGTACACAAACTCAGAACTGACTGCTATACATTTCCAGCCCTGCCCAGCATTTTACTGAAAAATCACAGATAATATCAAGACACTTTGTTTTAAGAATGTGCTGAATGTGTTTTAAGATGTGCTGCACAAAATTCTGCAAGTACATGTGTAAAAATCAGAAGAAAAAAGCAAGAAAGACGGAATGCAATTCCACTGATGATAGAGGCAAGGTGTAGAGAACACTTGGTTATTCTTCAGTGGATGACTGTGACTAAGAAGGTCTAACTGAGAGGAAGAAGGAGAGGGGGAGGGTCATTACACTGACATGTGGGATGCTGATTCATTTGAGTTATACTGGGGGAAAAAGAAAAAAAAGCTTCTTTATGGTAATATTCCAGTCCCACTGTCTTCTTCTGCTTGCGGGTACCCACCACCAGTCACACCGAGCAGTATAAGATACTGTCAATTCAACAGTGTTCTTTCACTCTTTGTCTAATACTCCCTCTCCCCCAGGATCCCCCTGAGGACTACAGTGTGCTTTCATGTCTGACTACCCAGGGTCAGTTTAATGTACATGTCAGCTGTTCCCAGATTTAATGAATATTTTGGCGCAGTTTGAAGCTGGAATGTTTTCAGTAAGATACGAAATGTACCTGCACATAGATACTGTACTTGCATACTGTGTGTGTGTGTATGTGTGTGTGTGTACATATATATATATATATACGTACATATATAGTATGAATGTTAATAATACCAATAATATTAATTAGTTAATAATAATAATTAATAATTCTAATGTTCTCAGTTTCTAAACACCTCACTAGGCACTCTGCCTAACCCTCCTAAACCTAATCGGTCATTCATATCTGAGTTTGTGAATTGTCTGACTCACCAACTACACCTAGTATCAAAATCCATCCTGGAATTGGGTCATGGCCAGATTCAGTGGGATTGGATATTTCTGGTCAGGTGTAGATGCAAAAAAAAAAAAGAAACACCCACACACAGTGATCAGATCATGATATGTTCTCGGCACATCTGACCAATCTTGAGCATATACAGTAGAACAATGTCACCGGCACTCTCCTCACCCCGCCCGGATACCTGAGTGTGAAAATGCATGTGTTTCCACATGAGGTAAGGTCACAGCTGCAGATATTGTTCCAGCATTTGCCTTCTCCCATGAAACATATCGATGCAGTCTTGATTATTGAATGACAAAACAGTCTACCTCAGGCCTGCATAGCCCTGTGCCCTGCACCCATGCTTACCACATTACAAACCTTATCACATGCTGATAATGAAATAGGCTCTAAGGCTGGAGAATTTTGAGGGCTGATGGAGTTTTTCTGATTTCATGCATGTGTCAGGGCATACACATACTTTACACAATATCCCAGATGAGTGTTTTCCCTTCCTGGCATTGTGAGTCTGCTGTGTATGCTGTTATTTTTAAAACTTCATTCTCATTAATTAAACTGTAACAAAGTAACACCCCATGGCCAGACAGAAAGCATACACACTTAACAGTAGGAGGTGCTATATTCAGCACCCCCTACAGTTGAGTGTGTATGCTGCCCATCTGGCCACGGCTCCCTCAGAGCATATTTTCCAACTACATACTCTACACTACTGATTGACCCCCCCTCTACAGGCCCATGGTAGGCTAACTCCTGTCCTTCCTGCTCTGTCTGTCTGGTCTCAGTGCTATCTCACTATTTCAAAAAGCCTCACCTTCCACCCCCTGCTGCAGTTCAGAGAGTCCCAACTGCTCTTATTTGAGGTGAGTAAGGGGACCAACTCTATGAATCACAGGTATAATTTTGGTGATTAATTCACTGCTCTTTGTCTTACCTCCTCTTTCCCTCTCACCCCATCCCACATCTGCTGACAAACTATTTGCTATTATTTCTATCTAGAGTTGAGGACAAATGTATAAATCTGGTGATGGTTAAAATAAACCTTTTTAACAAAATAAGCCATTGGAAGCACTTGTTTTGAAATTCATATTGTTTCAAGTTGCTCATTATGTCACAGTGATATCTGATGGAATATGGAAGTCATGGCAGCCACCCTCCAGTTATGCAGGCACAGTATGTCCTTCGTTTTATTCCATATGTCTCCATAAACCATGGTGGAGAGAATGCCTTTGCATAACAAATTCCATTTTTTGATATTGAAAAGATAAGACTATGACATATATGTTTGTTCTAGATGAAAAATGTGGGATAACAAGGTACTGTATCGATATTCTTCACTTACTGTCTGACACATCCAAAAGATAGTATGCCTTACAGGATGTGTTTCCTTTGTACTAAGTATGCATACGCATTCAACCATTTAACTTAACACTGATGCATGAACAGTTTAAATATTAGTGTATGGACCAATATTTATGAATTTATGTTTTTTTGGCTGCCACCTGTGTTCTGAATCTAGCTTCTACCTTGGGTATCAAGGCTAACAAATTGTGATTTTATATTAAGACACAATGTGGAGTGATATGAGCCAAAGATGAATTTCCAGGTTATGTGTTCTGTAACACCCATTAAAGACATTTTGAATTTTCATATTGGTTAATGGTTTATGTCAGATGGTCATGGACTGAAGACAGTAAGGGCAGGATTGATAGCTTATCAAACTACTGTCCTCACTGGAGTAACATTTCTATCATGTATATACAAAATGCACATTTCCTGGTAAAACTGAAATACAGTAGGATCAGAGTACTTTCACAGCCCTGAAATTGTTTGTATATACACTGGACAGTTAAGTAATGTTGAAATGAAGGCAATCAAACAATAAGTCATGATACTGACTAGCTATAACTGTGATAATATTAAAAACAGGAATTTGACCAGAAATATTTTTTTCAGTTATGGAGCTCATTGCCTTGTCATGTTTATGGACTAAGGTAAGCATAATGTTCTGTTGAAATTCTTGAGACTAGCCTTTCATTTATTGAAGTAATCAGTCCGTGCATAATCAGCTTGTGACATTGTGTGTTTAACCATTTGGATTACAGGGGGTCTACAGGAGGTCACCTGCTGAATGTATGCCCTTGTGTTGTATTCAGCATTCATTAAAAGACTACTGTTAATGCCTTACTTAATGGGGTTTACTAGCTGAATTGCAAACAATGCCTGGTGGAGTTTGCAGCTTGTGTAGATATTTCATATAAGCCTGGCAAATCCTTCCAGCTTTTAGAAAACCACCAATGCACCAGCACAGTGGAAAAGTGAGGATTGCATTAATGCAAACATTTGTTTGGATTCAATCAAATTGTGTCATTTGTCATGTCATTTGGTGAATGGATTTAGGAATGGAAGAGGAGCAAGGGTTAGTCTTTTGAACTGGATTTAGGCTTAAGAGACTGCACATTGTGGCCTGGACAATACTTTTTGCCTTAGTTTGCCATTCTTCTCTCCTGGCTTTTAATTCCCCAAATAATGTTTTGGAAGTTATCCCTTAATTGATAGATTTTAGTTCACTTTGTTGCATGGCTTCATTTCAGACCCAGTCTTGCTACCGTTGTTCTTTGTTCCTTCTTATCTCTGCCATCTAAGATCAAACCAGTAATTGAAAATTGTGTGTCAAGTAATCTGTGCAGTATGTTATACTGTTAATGTCAACATTGTCTAAATCTTAGTATACATATACTTGATACACTTGCAATGCAAACATTTTAGCATGATTGTTATGAAAACATCAAATGATTGTTCGCTTTATTGTAATCAAACAAATGATCCAATGTGATAGATGATCAGTGGCATACTTACAGTTTAGGGCAGGTATCTTAAAGTATTCATATTTTTCCATGCAATTTATTATATTCAGTTGTGTGTGTGTGTGTGTGTGTGTGTGTGTGTGTGTGTGTGTGTGTGTGTGTGTGTGTGTGTGTGTGTGTAAAATCAGAAACTGGAGAGGAAAACAGCAAACATCTAAATACTTTTATTGTGACAACTGAGGAATGAAATGAAATAAAAATGATAAACAAAATTTAAACAAAAACCTAGATATGTTCAGATTCCATCTAGATTTCAGTATGTTCTCTTCCCCAAAGTATATTGATTAATGGCTCATCAACCATTACAGCATGTTGGTGGTCTGACGCAGGCTTGAGAGTTTTGCGGAAAGAACAAAGGCCTTGGATTGGGGGTTAAGGCTATGAGTCAGTAAATGGAAACTGACCGCTTGTGCCCAGGCTCATTATTTTGATTTATTTCTCCAGCTGATGAAACAAAAAGTTACACATCTGGACCCCCATATGAACTAAAGTCTTTTTAAGGTGACAAATAAATAGATTATTGTTTATACTATAGAAGAGGAAATTGCTCTATAAACCACCAAATGCAGTGCTGACACACGTTAGAACAGAAACATATAGAGTTCCACAACAGAAAATTGAGTGATTTATACAGATATGCTTGCAGCCACAATGAGAAGTGTTTTTTAAACTAGTAAAAAAATATGTTTTATACATCTTATTATAATGTACTGCTTGATGTAATCATGTTTGTGCAGAACTTAGTCATGAACAAAGTCAATTATTGTGCAATCGTATAAAATTTATTCATACAATATATACAATTGATGTTTTATGGGAAGACTTTTAAAAGGATTTATAGCAGGCATCTCTAAAATGCAAGTAAAATAAATAATAATCAACAATAAGAAAAAATAATTATAAAAGAATGACGGGTTCACCAGCCACCAGGCACTACAATACTATAATTAAAATAATGTTTTAATGTGAGCAAATTATTTTGTTGGCAGTTTTATCAGTATATATCTGTGTTGGAAAAAAAAAAAAAAAAAAATTGAGTGTGCAATCAATGCTTGTGTATTCTGCCATTCCGAGGGGAGAAATATTTCACATTCCCAAAGAGCCACTGCAGGAACTTGACTCCCCTTTCCCCCATGCTGCGTTATCCTTTCTTAACCTTTTATCGTGAGATAAATGTAATGTGGAATAAATCACAGCACGCCTTGTCTCTGATCACCGTCTGTTCAGGTTCTGACTGTTGTCACAGCTACTCTTCAGGCCCAGGGAGCTGAAACTGGATCCTGGACCGTTAAAGCTCTCCCCTCTCCCTTCCACTCGCAGACGCTCTTGCTTGTTTTCTCTGCCTCTGCGTTGGCCTGCCTTGCTTTCCCTTACCATGGTTTATTTGATTTATTGTGGAGTTGCAAAAGGACTCAGGTTACAGCTTTGAAGTAGTGGGTGACTGCAGGACCCTTGGCTTGCACACATTTTCTGTACATAAGCCAGACCAGGCGCTTCCCACTGAGGCCCTTGTTTTGCACAAAAGGGTAAAAGCCAAGCACAGATCCTTATAGCTTTTTACAAAAGAAGCCATTTTGAGGGACAATATGCTCAGTTTCAGAGTAGTTTTTGCCTAGAGTTCCATATGGGTCAGATACAAGAGAAGAAAGTGAGGAAAGTGCAGAGATGAAAGTAGGTTTTAAACTTTACTAGTACAGTGACACAACATAAACATTATTTCTATTGATTTTTGTACTGTACCAATACACTGTGCCAGCACTTCTAACTAAAAAAAGATACATTTCTGAGTAGTTTACTTGTTAGTTAAATATAGTTATTTCCCAGTGATCCAGCTGCCAACTAACATAGGGAACAAACTTCAAACAAACTTTGGGAACTCAATAAATGGCCAGTCGTATACATGATAGCTTGGTCCTTCACCAGTTAGCAAACCTGCCATTCAGCTAACAATATAACAGGTTGTGACAACATTGTATGATTGTTGTGGCAACATTACAATGTAGTGTTGTGACAATACAATATGGAAGGTTCCAGTGAGGTAGTCATATTGCATCACAACTTTGCAGCAACATTACTGGCACCTAAAATCACCAGACATTCTCACAATGTATTCACATGCAGCAATTATTTTACAATACTGCCAAATCTTCAAGTGAGAAATTGTGTTATTTCAGTCATGACATCATTTATAACTCATCATTAATTCATTCATTCATTCATTCATTCATTTAGTGGATTAGTAGTAACCATATACTATTATTATTTTCTATTATTAACTTATTAGCTTGAATATTAGCATACTGTAATGAAGGCTATTTGGATGGAAGCTATGCCATCTGACATGTTAGAGCGTGGTGGGACAAACCCCATGCCTGTATATCACCAAGACTTGGCCCCTTTTTTGGGATTTTTTTTTTTTTACCAAACCTGGGACCTTTTTCCACTTTCTTCCTTATCTTCTTTTGCCTGCTGCTTTGTGTCATTGATAATGCTCCAACCCGCAGAGCAAAGAAGTAGCCAAGAAGTGCCAGAAAGTGAGTCTGGTGAGGTTGTTAAAAGCAGCCATGGAGGGATTTCTGGGAATTCACACTTCTTTACCAACTGTGACTGTGTTAAATAGTTCCAGGTCAAATCTTGTGTTCATTGTGGTTTATAGTCTGACTTGGGTCTTGATGGATTTTGGTTGCATTACACCTGCACGTATGAAGAAGTAAGCAACTCTGAGGATTCTTTTCAGCAAAACTGCCTGATCAGAACATTTTACTCTGGACTCTGGTAATTTTGGAAGCCTGGGGTAAAGATTAGGGTAGAGAGTGTTCTAAATTCACTTATGAATCCTTAGGTTATTATAGGCATAAAAAATCTGCCTATTGTTGTTTGTCTGGCTCATTAACAGCCCAAACGGCTCCAGGCAGAGGGTACTAAGTGCTGATCCAGGATATGAATTTATTTTTTTATTGCTTAGATACAATTTTGAAACCACCACATTTTTACTTTTAATGATATAGCTCAGATGCAGCACCCTTAATACAGTTTAATTAGTTGCATGAAAAATGATCTCTTCTTCAATTATTGAAATTCCATTCCTTCAGTTAAAATCAGTTTTCATATGAAATTGTTCTTTCAGCTATACATCTAGTTCTTATTTCTTTCAAGAATACCCTTGTCTTATCATTGATAATTTCTTCTGCTGAAAATCACAGTTAATTGGTAATCATGCTGGCAGTGTTCAAAATGCTGCATTTGAGAAATGGCTGGTAGGGGTAAAGGTGATAATATTCAGTTACACTGACCAAGAGGATCTTTACTATAATTTTCCTTTTTCTAAAACCCAACAAAAAGGGTTTTTTTTTCAGTTTGGGGAAGGAAAGTGTATATAATATATAGTATCTACAGCTCTATGATCAGAAAGCCATCTAGCCCCAAGCAATGCATGGGATATGCAATGATATAGGCTACTGTAGGAAACAGTAGTAGTGTTAGCATTTTCGAACATGCGGATGCCACACACATTTTTTTTTTCAGAGCTGCAAGGGAAACGAGTACCATGTGGATGAAAATTCCTGGCTGGGTATGCATGATTGGCAAGGCCTGACAAGACAAGGCAAGACCTGCAGAATGCAGCAATTTTTTCATTTTCAGAGACAAAAGCTTTGTGGCAATAGAAGCTTGTGGCAGTAAAATCTTGGTGGCTGAGTTATAACAAATTAGGTACTTCCAGATATTCAGCTTTATGTTGTTGTCTCATTGTGAGTAGTTATCCACTGAATTCATAATTACCAAGGAGTTCATTTCAATTACATATAAGATGCACTGTATTTCACAAAGAAGCTGATTAGCAAATTAGGTGAATTAGGGAAAAACAAATGGCCCCTTTGGCTATTCCTGTGCACCTACATGTGACAATGAGACAGTTTAGTCCCATTTTTCAGCATGATAAAAGAACAGGTGAAGTTTAGTTACACAGCATGATCATTACAGGTGAATGTTTGCTTGTCAGTTTTCAACAGGCCAACAGGAACTCCATGGTAGGCTGCACTTGGCCCCAGGGCCACTAGTTAAATAGGTGTGGTTTATATTTAACTTAGTTCAGTGCTGCCCAGAATATCAGTCCCACCCAGAACTGTATGAAATAAGTAAAGAACATTTAATACTTTACTATACCATAACAAATTCTCCCCAGATAACTTCTCAAATGTCCCTGGCAGGAGAAAGTAGTTCGTTTTCAGGATGAAAAGTATCGGTGGTGACCCACTGTGACCCTAACTGTGCTTCAGTGTGGCTTCTATAGCCAGCTGAAGTTCAATATTTCAGGTTTCATGACCTGATCTGATACTGATATGAACTGTTGTGGGATTATATATGTCACACTTACAGCCTCCATACCCCCAATTTTTCCACTTTGGCAAATTAATTAATTTTTGGATTTGTCTTAATGCTGTTCAGACCTGAAGGAGACTGTGGCCTCAAGGAAAATAACCTGGCCCAGCCCTGATGAAGTGTGTCCCGGGCAGAATTATCAGGCGAAGGCAGAGCTTGATGGTTCATCAGGAAGGAAAGGTGGTGAGAGGCTGTGCTCTGGGTTGTATGGAAATAGAAGGCATGACAGAAAATGTTCTTTGTCAGATTCCCAATACACTGGGCTGAAGTGAAAGTACACTTGTAGCTTGTGAGATTGGATGTGCCCTAGGCTTGGGTGAGAGAGAATATGAGAATGGGTGTGGGTTTTTTCAATTTTCTTTGGGCTGGAGAAAGATGAAGCATGGTTGTATTTGGTCACATATCCTATGCTTCTGGTCTATATCAGGCTTGGCCAATCTGACCTAGAGTATGAAGCATAATTTACTATTATCATAGTCACATCATCTTTAAAATGTTCCCAAAATTCTACTAAATATTCATCTATTATATGCAGAACTTTCGATCACGTTTGTTATCCATGCAGGTACTCATTTGTAATTGATATCAGATTAGTTTTCATTTGGCATGAGGGGAAGGTGATGGCATGACTATTATGCCAAACCTGTGTTGCATTTCAGCTGATGTTATGCACCTAGAGATGACAGAGATCACATGAACACTCAACTGATACTTTGATATAAATTGTTGTGTAATTATATATTCCCCATGTTTGTCAACACTGTAATGGTATTTCCTGTATTTCACTGACATTTCTTATAACATTAATCCGATTTATAATAGATATTTTTCCCCTTAATACTCAAGGCCACACGCAGGCTTGACACTTCTGGTGTCAACTGAAACAGAGATGCTGCACTTTGGGATGTGTTGGAATTATGATTATTTTGCCAGGAGAGGGCAGCAGAAACCAATGATACCCAATGCGGTTTGTTCGTTGCATCTCGGTTATTATGCTGTTGCATGACTGCTTGATATTTTTTTTTAATTTCTACAATGCTATTGTAAATTTAAATTATATTTAAACCTAAATATTTGTAACATTTACCATTTAGTATACTAATGGTAAAGTGTTGTTACAGTCAAAATGGAATAGACATTGTATTGTTTTATTTGACTGTTTGTTAGTACTAGTTAATAAATGATACATTATTATAAAGTAGCTAAAGTAGTCAATTCACTATATCTATTGCTGGCCCTTGCCTACTGTTCTCATTTGGGATGCTGTTACAATATATTATTGTCTATCCAGCCCACGTCAAATCAGTACTAGTCAAAATTTGATTGGTTCTCTGCTGGTTCGGAGATTAGCTAAGAGACAGGTGTCACATTTGCATATTTTTTATTGTATCTTAATGCCACTGCTAGGTGAGCCAGTGGCTAACCAAGTCACTACAGCTGTTTGTCATTCAGAAGATGGAGATCAACCTAACTCAACTCTCTGATAATATGAAGTCTTTCATATGAAATTTCACATTTCAGTTCACCTGGACATGGTGAATTAGCTGCTTTAGCTGTTATTACATTACATGTTCTTGCTAGGTCGTTTTGCTGTAATATTAGTGCAACTGACAAAATGTTCCATTACAGCCGACACGACTGCTAACTATTTATGTTTTCACTAGTTGTCCAATCTTGTTACATGTAGCCTAACTGATATGTTGTCCATACGAATATTACATAACATGTAATTATAATTGTTACACTCTGTGGGATTTAACAAGAGAGGGGGTAGATATTATCCTACCAACTAACGTTAGCTAGCTGAAAATTAATCGTCAACCCAACCTAAATTTAGCTGACTTTATATAGCAGTAGATAACTATATCAGTTTACCTAGCCAGTTCACCTATTCATCATCTCCACACTCACTTAACGAAAGGCCTGTGCAATTATGTATTTTATAATGATCAAGTTGTTCTTTCCAATATCTCTTACATAACCGTGTCATCAATCTTTGCAAATATTGGTGTAAACTACCCCTATAAAACTGTCTGTGCAGCAGAGTATAACCCAGATTCCAGCTTTTTCAGACAGCATGAATTAGCTATCTGAGTTTGGAAGAACAGAACTGGGGAAGGACATTGAGAATGGTTTATGTTTTGCAAGCTGTGCATGTGTAATAATGGACTAAACAGACATCATGCAAAAGCCTCACAGCAAACTCAACATCTGTTCATCAATCACTGAAAATTTTGTGTCATCATGTTTTTTTGCAATGACGTTTAGTTATAGATACCATTCTTTTTTTTTTAAAAAAAAAAAAAGATCTTTCATTTAGTTACCGTCGCGTCATTGACAAATAATTTTTGCAATTATTGATGCAATTAACACTTATGCCAGCATACGCATATCATATCTATGTCATATCTCCGTCTTCTTAAACTGGAAATTTCCTATCCGTTTTGAATTTCGTCCAGCAAGACTACCAGCTGGAGACATCCTATGAGGACGTCTGTCTTTGTTAGCAACAACAAAGTTACCTCAGGCTGACAAATGGTGAAGCTGTGTAGTGTAACTTTGCATGCCAGGCAAATTTCAGATGACATAGACTTTGACACACACATTGCCTTCAAAGGATGTCCAAAAAGGTGGGAGAGGCACAATGTAGTTTTACCCTAACAGGGACTGAGACCAGATTAGACGATAAATAGTTCATATTACAATGAATACAAGTACTGATTCTCATGAACTGGGTGCAAAAAGCTAGCAAAGAAAGTAAAACAAGACAAGCAGCTTAGTCTCTGATACAGCAGCAAGTGTAGGGTTAAGGTTGTTGCATGTAAAGCCAACCTTGCAGAGCAGAAAGGCAGCTAGCTTGTCTATAAACCCCAATTCAGCATCTCCTTAAGGAAACAAAGGAAAGTTCTGGTTCAAGATTACAATGTTCCTGTCCTTTCCCAGATGTGCAAATTATACTGCAGAGAAAATTTACAATGGTGTGAATAATTATCTCTTTCTAAGTATAAAATTTTACCATAAAAGTTTCAGCAATGTTAAAGGTATCCAAAGGAATCAAGCTAGACAATTATGACAGCACATTGACAGTTAATCTTAAATAACTGCATACCCAAACAGCGGATGATGAAGACTAATGATGCCACACCCTCATGCACACCATCACTGTCACGTACCCTGAGATGTCTTCCCCCACTGGTCACCTCACATCACAGGCTCTCTCCTCTCCACTACATGGCCAGAGTCTGATTTCTCACTGATTGTCTGCCACCAAAAAGCATCATTCTCCCATTATGTGTAGTGTTGTGCCTTGTGGTTTCTGTATCAATGGCGATGGGAACTTAAGACTGGTCACTGCTCAATCGTGAAACCACAGACTCCATTACAGAGCTGTGGTGAGGGAATTCGGAAGCTGTGGCTAGTTGTCTGTTCTCTGCTCTGTTTGCCTGATTGCTTGATGCTCCTTGCTCTCTTGGGTCCATATGTAGCCTTACAAAATAAGGCTTAATAATGCTGATATTGTGGACAATACTCAAAAGCAGTGAGCACACCATTGCCCCAAAATCCATCTAAAACACCCTTTCTAGAGTAGGTAATGATAGCTAGTAAGCTAACTAACATTACTTTCCCGATCAATGAAAATAACAAAGTGAAATTCAGTATCAGTTTAGAGCAACATGCATACCATGCAGTCATGAATCTTTTCTTTGAATGAGGAATGAACAGGAGTCATGGGGGAACAAGGGGGAACACACTTGCATGTACTCTGCATTATCACTTCTATGAAGTTTATTCAGGACGTTTCCCAAGACTCACACACAGGTACACATAATATTAGTTCACAATAAATACAAAATAACTGTGAATTCACAAGTTGATGCAAAGGACTTAGAACATTTCTAATCTATAATCTATGTATGTGTAATCCAGTAAAAATCAATAAATTATGTCCCACAACCACATGAGTAACTGAGCAGCAAGTCTCTCTCTTTTCCCTTCACTTGTATTTTTCCTTCACACTATGAAATCACACTGATTATCTGGAAATGTAGATAAATTCACTCTCTGATGTCTGTGTGGATGATGTAAAGACTGTTCAATCTGCCCAGACTGGGGAGTGTTAATGGCAATGAAAATGCAGTGATTTCTGAATGGAGTTCATTCATTAGCCTTTATTGTGCTTCACCTTAGAAACTGAAATGTGATATCCAATTTTATGGTGATTTGCCTCTTTAAATAAAAATGAACGTCTTTACAGTGGTCAAACATCTTTTAGCAAAAAGAACAAAATGTTTTTGTATTTAAAGACTGTAACGCAACAGGAGGAAATGAACACTACGACAAGAAATACAATTAAAAGAGGCAATTGTCTGTCATTGGGTACACTTATTCAGATAATCAGTACAATGCTTTTAATCAAGCAAAACAAATTACTGTGACACTGCTTTATCTGACGACAGCAAAAGTTGCAAACATAAGACTTTTATTCACTGCTTTGGCAGGACAGACTGCCCCAGAAGAACACCTACACGTTTTGGGTGATGGGCGTATATTAAAACAACCTTCGTTCTTGTACTACATTAAGTGTGAAAAAATGGAAATATTTGCAAATCAGGCAAAGGTTCATAAGCCATTATCTGACTAGCAACAGCCGAGTGAGCCATACAGCTGACAAGCCAACTAGTATTATGTGCAAGGGGTCAAATCACTCAGCAGCCTATGGAAACATGCAGTAATGGTACAGTCATATAGAGTGTGCACTCTGATTTGTCAGACACACTACCGTTATAATGTTTTGGTCACAGTTAGAACATTGCAGTGCTGCTGTACATGAATTACCATACCCCCCAGAGACCACCGAATGCAGAATGTACATCTACAGACACAATGAAGCATGCTGTTCATAGGAAAGATAAGATACTGTTTGTTGCATTTGATTGTGGAATAGACAGCTTTAAAAACAAATATGATGAAATATTTGTACTGTGATCTTTGTACTTAGATCGGTGCAAGCAACTATATGTAAAAAGTCACTGTGAAGTAATTGCAGTTGGTAATTGGAAAAATGTGAAAATGTTTTTTGTAATTCATATTAACCCTGTGAAATTTAAATAGCATGAGTAACAGTGGTTTCATGTGAGTATGAAATCCATGCACACTAGGTTACACTCATGCACACCACTGAAAATTCTAGGTGTGAGAGGTAGCCTACTCCATGTGGGTGTATGTTTCCAACATACAGTATGTGTGGGGGTCCTCAGTATGCGGATACGTGTGAAGGTTTCATGTGTGTGCGAGCATGTAAGGTATATGTGAGTCCTCAACAGTATAGATATGTGTGAGGGTCTCATGTGCTAGGTTACACGTGATTTATGCCCAGTGCTGTGTCTCATATTTTTGTATGCAGAAAGCGTTTTTATGGAAATCTAATTCAAATGCATAATGCATTAGGAGGATCCCCTTTCAAAGTTATGATTTTATCAGTATGAAATGAAATGTCTTTATTTAATCATGCACCTACCAGTATGATTGATTAATTGACATGCAGAGTAGGACACAAAATACCAATTTAATACAAAACAGGCACTTGTTGGCTTCAAAACTTAATTCACAAAGTTATATAGGATATAACACAGAAAGGTCAGATTTTTATGAGGGTATCTCAAGTTACCCATTTTGAATAATGGCTAACATTTCAAAACCTGGAGATCTAATGCAAAGATTAGTTGTTGTAGACATCAAGAAACAAAAAAATATACACATCTGAAACAAATATACATAAATTTGGAGATAACCCTTTGGTTATGAGGTATCAACTACAGACATCATTCTTCCAGGCCAAGAATTGTTCTACATAAATGATGCCTTTGTTATATAATGAAATTTAAAGTTCTTCGATTTTGAATCAGTAACCTCTAATTTAAATAATAAATTAACATTTTGTATGGCACTCATAAAGCACTGACAAGAGTGACAATCTCAAAAAACCGTTTAAAGGAAGTCTCAATCTTAGATGAAAGCGTTTTTATTTTAGTTTAAATTCCAATATGTATACCACAGCACAACCCCAGTCATATTTTGACCATAATTCTAAATTTCGCCATAAGTTTGCTTTTGAAATATAAATGTTGTAATGTGTTCTGCTTGGATCAGTTTTTCAAAAACAAATTACTGTTGGATGAAAAATTATTTTTAATGTGTTGTTAAGGGCAAAATGCATAACTGAATGCTAATATATGGAGATCCACCCTAAATCAAGCAGTTCTGTTCCCCATATTCACTTACTTCACATAAGTGTAAATGAGCAGAAGGTTGACATTCATAAATTAATAAACACATGTAATTGTGAAATTTATTCCTTTGGTGCACGTCTTTTTTATTCCTGTGTTACATGAAAAATATAAGAAATGTATAGCAGATTTTTTTTACAAATAAAAAAATGAAATGCATCTCTTTTGTGTATGTGGTAATGTAGGCTCAATTGATGCTGCTGGGATGAAGTCCTTGGAGGGAAGGAAACTGAAATATTGTTATGGTTTGAAGTGCTGTTTAGCTAAGCCTGATGCATGTACCTTAGCCTGTGGTGGGGGAGCATGAGAGACCAGTGAAGTATGCTGTGTGCTAAAATTGATGCTTGCCTTAGGGGGGACATCTCAGAGTAGTGAGAGGGACCAGCTCTGTGAGTGAGAGGCCTGGGTAGTGTGTCAGTTTTCCCATCGTCAACTGAATTTTTGATTAATTGCAGTAGAGCTACCTTTGTTTTACTCACCTGTCCTGTCGTTTGTGGTAGGATGGGTTTGAGTATCTTGTGAATGGAGGAAGGTGGTTTTGCCAGTTTTTTTCCATGTTTTTGAATGGAAGCTTGTTGTGATGTTCATAGAGGATTTAAGCAGATATGAGGTGTCAGGGACCAGCTAGCTTGCTGCACTAGTTATAGCAGCCATAAGTATGCATTTTACCAAATACAGACATACAACAGGCACAAATAAACAGTAGATACACACAGACACTCCTAATGAACTGGTTAACATTTCCTCACCTCTTGTGACATACTGCTCACTTCACTCTTTTAATTTTTTCCATATTTGAGTGCAGTGCTAAAGGGGGCTTCATCAACATTGTAGAGGGGTGTGGCTCCTTTCCTCTTTTGCTGTGTAATTTGGGAGCGTTTTCACATTCATCTTTCTTTGCTCTTGTGTTGAGGCTCATTCCTCTCCATTGGGGGTGATTTAGTTAATGGATTGAGATTGATTTATGTGAGGTTCAATGGGAGCAGAGCGCAGCAGGCAGCCATTAGTCAGGTGACGTTACCCTCTCTCTCTGTGATTTTAATACGAGATGCAAAGAAGTGCATTAGACGCAATTCTATGAAAAGTAATTGGCTGCTGATGGGTGATTATCACTTAGATTTGTGATCTTGTTCATCACTGAAAGTGGGTTCATGTCATCATCAGTGTAAAGTGAATGTTCCCTGCATCCCCTATTTTTAGCATGCTAGCTAACATTGATCTTATTATGTTATAAATAATGAAATGTTGGATCTCTGACAGCAATGCTACTACATGGTTCCCAGTGGCGTGATGATTGAAGGAGACTTATGTGAGTAACAGGTGTGACCAGGGGTGAATAAAGCCTTAAATACCATATCTACTTGACTGAGTTTGACATTTAGGCATGTCACATGAGAGGTGGGGAAAAACCCCAGAGATCTACCTTTCTGTCTTCAACTAACAAAATAAGGGAACTGGAATAAATACAAGCTACCATTTTTGGAATGCAAGAAATGCGAAATTAAACCACCAATGGAAAATTTTTAAGGTCCTCAAGAATAAAAACAACCCACTGCAGAAATAAAATACTTCACCTCTATTACAACACCAAAATTTAAAAAATGAGTGGAGCAAGCAGCAATCAATAACACACAGATTGTCGTTCGCACAGCAATAGAAAGACTTGATTAGCTGTTGAAATGGGATTGACACTGCCTCTTCCATGAAGAGCTGCATGCACAGCATCACAAAGCAACAAGCACGCCTTCCTGCCTCCATGGAAGTGCTTCTAATGTGTGCAGACATCCCATCATAGGCAAAATTCCACAGAGGCATTCAGTTCACATTGTGGGGTTAATTGAGATCTTGTGGCTGTGGTTTCCACCCCACCATGTGCTCAGATCCACTTTAGTGGATTGCAGATGTAGTGCCCTGAGATTCACCAACCTGTAAAAGGTTTAGAAAGGATTATATTGCTTTTTGAGACAGCTGAGTATAAACTGTGCAAAAGCAATTCACAAGTAAAATCATTTACAACATAGTATTAGAAAGAATAAACCATACAGTCCTGACATATAATTCAGTGATATCATTTATCTTGCTGTGGTGCAAGCACACTAACTATGGTTTTAGTGTGCTCCTTAATTCTTCATGGTGGCAATGGGATTTCTGGAATGCTAAGCAATTATGCATTTTACTGCTGAAATTAACTTGCAAGGCAATATTCTTGAGTCTAATTTTGGGCATATTTTTTCCATGTTTGCATGCTCACCTTTAACAGACTTCTGAGCAGCCCAGATTTAATATTAGTGAAGTGTAATGGCTAAGATAATTTTCAGTAAATTTGCTTAGTTCTTAATTTTTTGTGACCGCCTTTTATTAAATTGTTTTACATAATACAGTTCTCCCTTTCCTGAAAATTATATGTATGGTGTAGAACATTAATTATTAAATATTATTTTTATGAAAATCAAGTAGTCTTAAGTGCATCACAAGCCACATAGTGGAGACCATGGCCCCACAGGGTTTTAACAGCAAAATCTGTATAATAAGTAATTGGCATCTACGTTAGGTTTTCCTGTCCTTGTATAATATGTAATGTACCTAAAACGACATTAATAAATGTGGGAAAAAATAAGTCCCATGTGTGCAAACCTTCTTTGGACTTCAGAATTAGAATACTTTCAAGTCTACCCCCTGTACACTCAGTGTGCACTCACAGATTGATTCATTCATTATTTGAGGGATTTCCTCCTACTGTAAGGACATTTTACCATTAGAGGGTTAACCAACCAAGGCAATAGTGGAGTTGATTTCTAAATAACATTTTATTTTGATCAGCATTCTATGTATTTCCTGAGTATGCATAGAAAAATGCTAACATTTCCCAATATCCAATATAAAGCTGTTGTATATCAGTGCAATAATTCTGACAGAAATTTCCATCCCAGGAGCTAATAGTGTACATCAAATATCTAATATCTCAATGATGTCACCTCCTCTTTACTGGGAGCATCATTGCAAGATTTTGCCCATCTCAGGAAAAAAAATATTGGCTCTCATGCATCAACTAATCTGCTATTCTTACATCATTTAGCCAGCTCTCTTTAATTCTGTTTCTAAGGATCAATATCCTGCAAAAGTAAATTGGCTCTGGGTTTAATCACTCTAAATGCTGCAAGTTGCTTAAAACCCAATTATGATAATTCTGCATGTTGATATAAAAAGCTTTTTTCAAGTGGCTGAGTCTCTCATATTTATGTGCTCAGCTCTGTACTGAGAATTCGCATATGGGTAAATAAAAAAGACAGAAATCTTTATTAGAATCAATGGCAACTCCGTAATATAATTCCACATTAACTCCATAATTAGTGACAGCTTTTGCTAGTTGCTTTGGTAATTAGGGCAAGATATGAGATACACTGTATTTAAATTCCTAATGGCTTTTTTAAGCTATTTTACATCATTGCACTAGTACTGAATCATACAATACTCATTGTACAAGGAGTATTGTGTGAGTGGTAAGTGAGCCCAAAATTATATCAATTGGTTTCCTTGATTCTGATACGCACAGCATTTAAAAAGTGTTAGTATAAGAATGACTCTGCTTTGGAGGTAGGAGCAGTGGCCTCTAAGGTTTGCATTAAACATTCGTAGGAGATCAGCTCCTGTGTCATTAATGCTAAGCCTGCTCTATGCAATTGTGAAACCTTGGCAAGAACAGAGGTGCACTGATTGGGATGCGTGTGTGAGATGAGAGTTTAATGAGCATACTTACCTGTGGAGGGTGCTCCTTGTCCTGGGTGGTGGCATTGTCAGGCTGTGTGGGGATAGGAATTATTACTAGTAGATTGGTACATGAAATGTACCAATAAAACTTTAACCTTTCTTTTGCGCTAACCTGTGAATGTTTTTAGTGGGCTGAGGTTGTGATGGTCCTGTGGGGTTGTGAAGGTGGTCCAGGGTTTTTGTCAGCCCATAACTGATTAGTGGAATAAATAGGAAAAGGTGGAATAAATAGAAATAAATAAATAACTAAGAAGGCAAGCTACGATATGTGCAGTGAGAATAAATATGAAACCTAGTAATAAATTTTGAAGTTTACAATTCACCTCATTCATAACCCCTGTTCAGTTGTCAATGAGATATCTCATGAAATGAGATACATTCCACTGATTCAGCAAGCGCAACCTGCGTGATCAAAAAATTTGGCTATCCTGATGTACTCACTGGTCATATGTGCAGACCACAGACCATGATAAACAGTATGACCTCCCTATAGAGGTAGCAAAATGCGTAATCATAAAAAAATCATCCACACTCAACTTTAAATTGACTGTTTCATATGAAGAATTCAACACTGTTCAAATATCATAATTCATATGGCTGGTATGTGCTTTAGGTACTAAATTCCATATTGTATATTGATTTTGTCGGGTTCCTTATCTACTTAATAACTAATCTGAGAGAATTTTAAAAGCTGTGTTTTTATTTCAAATATATTTGATACTGACCTTTTTAACTTGTAAAATTTTATGCAGGAGTGTTGAAGCTTATCTCGGTTCCAGAACTGCGTTATTTCTTGGAAGCACCTGCTCAGCTGTCATACTATGTCAGTATGTCAGTATTACAGCTTTGTTCTACAATAGAAAGACATACCTTGTAGTGTTTCTCCTTGAGAAAAGTCCAGGCAGCAGGGGCTCAGTCTGGACTCAAAATTAACACCTTGCAGACTAAGCTCGTTGGGAGCCTAAGGAAACCGTTTTTGAGGAGGCCATCATTTCAGGCAAACCGTGGTTGTTTCAGCTTAGGCTGACAGGCTGTCTTCCCTTTCTGTCCCCAGTACTTTGCTGCCTCCAAACACAAAGCATATCTGTAGGATGAAGATTTAAAGTTACACACATACATACATATTTATGTATATGCAAGATTAAACAGGAACAAAACCTGACTTTGTACATTTATTTCTTCATTAGGCATCCTCATCTAGGGTGGCTTACATTGCTTTAAACTTTTAGAGGTCTTGTAACCTATGCAAAAGGCTGTGTGCATTCATGATAGCAATTCTGGTATCCATGGTTTAGGCAACATTAATGAATACAACCCTGAAAACATTTAACACTGACCAATGCTTTACAGTTCTAGTATGATCATTTTTCTTATTGGCATGTGACATGCAGCACAGATTAACTAGGAATGGAAGTGTGAGGGAATGTAATTATCTTAAAAGCATTCAGGTTGAAAAGTTAGTATGTGGAATGGATCATTGTCACTGCTTCAAAGTAATCACTGACTTTTTGAGTTGTATTGTGTTAATGTAAGTATATTGGATTTATTTAGCCTTTGATTACTTTTTACCCTATTCACACCAGTAACCAATAGATTATTGATATGTATTTAATGCTTGAGGAACAGTGATTTACAATGTTTTACATGGTTCAACAGTTAAAAAATGTCAAAGACGAAAATGTTAGAACAATGTTTTGTATTAAATTAAACTTGCACCACAGGGCATGGACATGTCATTCATTTCTCTGTATTAACCATTCTGAAAAAAAAAATCTGAAATGCTAGATTCGTGTAAATTATTTTTAATTTAATTCATATCCAACAATTAATATTTTGGGTTCACTTGATTTGACATGCTTGTCATGTGGATTACTGATTGCGAAATTGCATTTGTTCCCGATAACTGAAGTCTTTCTTACACTCTTACTCTCTCACTAGCTCTTTCGTCATGTTTTAAACTTTCAGTGTGGTGATAAAAATAACAAAATTCAGTGATTGCTTTTGGAGAACAGCACTAACAAGAAGCAAAGAGCAAAATCATAACTAAATATGAGCTACATTGAATGACTCAGTAGTGTGGATAATTTATCACTGAGGATGCATTGAGGTTCTAATATATTTTCAAAGGCTATATTGTCTTCCCCCCTGAGTTCTTCCCCTGAGTGCACAAGTCACCGTCCTTGAGTTCAGTTGCGTTTGATGATGGGAAACACCTGGCTGGCAGGTGTCTCTCTCTTCCAGCAACTGGACTGCTTTCGCTTGATGCTGTGAACCCTGCTGACATAGTCTGAGCTTGGCAGCTGTCCGATAGCCTTGGGTCCTGCCCACTCCCCTTCCACAGGTGTACTCTGCATTTACTTTTATAATGTGTTTCCATGGGTGAAAAAGGGGGGTGGGGGGTGGGAGGGACCTAGCATTTTAAGTTTAAAAAAATACATTTTTCAGTCAAAAAGTTGGCAAAGTCAAGCAACAGGAAATTCACATGACCACTTCAGCTTGTAACATGACCTGTTAGGGCTAGGGATAGGGCTTCAAACTACAAGGAAACCTTCTCTTAGCATGTACGCATGCCAGTTTGAGAGAAGACTTGAATCCTGAATTTGTCAAATCTCAATATGTACAAAAGAATTTGAGTGAATCCATATATTCAGTAATTTTGATGTGTTAGGAGGACCTGTTAAAATGATTTTATTGCTGATATAACTTGAAGATTTAACATTTATCAATATTTTTACATTTTGAACTCCCCATAGCTATATTCAGAAATGAGGGCATCTGAAACATTTTATTGCTTTGTAGTGTGCAATCAACAGAGGAAACAGCATTCATTCTTCCAATGTGACAGCTAGCTGGACCTCTCCTTGAATATTTAGCATTTGTGGTTTTTATTCGTTGTTTTAGTTTACTTTATGCAGCCTATTTTCATTAATTTCCTGTATATCTAAAATGCATTATGCATAATTATTCAGTTAGCTTTCCTGAGCCCTACAGCTGGCGCCACTTTTGTTAGGAGAGGTACAGTCAGCCACTTGCTAACCACCTCCCCTGACAAAAGTGGTGCCAGCTGTAGGGCTCACTCAGTGTTTGGCTAAAACAATACTGGCAGTGCTTGCTGTCGATGGATTGGGGGCCTCCCAGTGTCCTGCTGACTGAAGTACACACCATGTAGCAGAGCAGGTGGGAGTGATGTGGACCCTTTGGCAAGTTGGCACAGTTCAGCTGTAAAGGAAATGCTGACTACAAGCAGTTCAGCTTCCTCATTACAGCCCATGAATGGTGGATAGCCTCAAAGCAATGAAGACTGCAACTGCACCTGGCCCAGGCAGAATCATAAAGGATTTAGCTAACTGAGGTGCAAGTGGTGAGAAACAGGCTTGTATTAATACTCAAGTCATTGGATCAGGGCTGAAGGAGATTGGTGAGTGGAGATCAATCACTGTAGGATTATTGATTTTGACTTCTCTTTCCTAGGGTTATGACTGCGAGATTTGTGCAAATGTGTCCAATTAATCTCAGCCTGAGGGATTCAGATCCGCCCCTGGGTGTTCCCAAAACCTGCAGGTTCTGCAAGGCCTTTGGAAAGAAGTTATCCAATGCTTCTCACATTCAGAACAGACGGAGTAATGACAATTGATAACAGTATGTAATTGATTACAGTCACAGGCGAAGCTCATTAACAACTGGCTGGTCCAGGCCAGACAGGCAATGAAACAAGCACAACTGGCTGGTCTTAAATGAAGCTGTCCAACAAAAGCGTACAGCTATTAATTGTGAGAGGTTGAAAACCAGAGATCCTGAATTAAAAATGTAAAAAAGCTTTTTTTTTATTGATGAATACAGTTAAACAAACAATTAATCAGTTTTTGAGGCACAGGTGAAGTTTCTCCTGCAGACCACTCACAGGAGCCCATCCTGTGGCTCTGAAGCAGAGATATGTGGATGACATGTAGTAGGAATTATCCGGAATTGTTCTGAGGACTGCAGGAGCAGAGTTGAGCCAGAGAACATAAAGTACAGGTTACTGAAGGACATTATTCCATGTCATTGAAGGTAACCAGGAGAGGGGCTCCTAAGTGATTCAGTAAGTTAAGGCGTTCTTTCCAAGCACAGTCTAAACCCTACTGATTGGGTTGTGTCATTGGCCAGCTGTCATGAGGTCGCTAAACTATCTTTGCTCCACAAAGGTAGGTATGGGTATCTTGGCAGGATCCTCCTCTTGCTGATCTCAAATGCCCTGTAACTTGTCACACACCTGTGAATCACTCAGATGATGCCAGAGACATGAGTTTACCCTCTGTTCGGCATTCTCTCTCCTTGTGCACTGGGACACGTAGTGTGAAAAATACTTGACGTGCAAATGTATTGGAGGATTGCATTCATTATACCTAAGCGAGAGAATGTCATGATTAGATGAGCCTGCTGTGTAACTGGAGATTTGAAATGGGTGAAAAAGGAGAAAAACATTTTAAAATCTTGGCAGTTCTTGCATTGATCTACCAGTCCATTACTTCGGGTGAGCAGGGGAGTAGTCCATGTCTTTTGTACCCCGATTTGTAAAACCGCGTACAGCTCCTTAAACAACTGATTGCTGTGCAGCTTACAATGGCATTACCAGGATTTTACAAATGGGAGAATAGATGGGTAAAGACTCATTTTGTTGGGGCAAAGAATGAAGAGGAATTACTTGATTATTTATACCACATGAATTGATTGCTGTGCTTTGCACCAAATGTTTATCCTTGCTGTTGGAACATTTCATTATTCTCACCTGACAGCTGAGAAAGGAAACTAAGATACTTAATGTGTCTATTGATGGACAATAATAACAATGAAATGAATAATATGATGAATAATAATTCATTTTTTCTCATCTATGTCCATTGGTAATTGCAGTCAACATTTCACATGCTTGAAATGTATTCATCTGAAGGGGTGTTGCATACTTTTGCACTGTTGAGGGAGAACTTAAAACACAAATATGAAGTAACTAAGGATAGCGAGCATATCACAAAACATAAGTGTGTTGTCACATTGAGTGTTGTCATGTCCTCAAATCTTGCTCTAATTTTCCATGTAACATTTTAGAGAATTTTCTGTTCCTTGCATTAAATGTGGAATTCATAATTTCATATATATATATATATATATATATATATATATATATATATATATATATATATATATATATATATATATATAGGATGTTTCAAAAAACAAAAAAAGTAATGTTTACCACTTTCTGTAGTATGTTAAATGTCCTGAAATGGGAGTAAGCATGGAGAGAGGAGAAGGCACTGCATTCTGGGATACTGCACAGAATGAGGCAGTTAGGAGCAGGCCCTCTATTTCACCTCCTGTTCTTATTGCCTCATTTCTGCAGGATTCAGGCGTGGTCTCAGAGGAAATGGCCAAACCACCTAGGAAGTGAATGAAGAGGGAGGCAAAGTGTCTCACAATAATGAAAAAACAGTGAGGAATCAGGCAGAGAAGAGAGGGATGAGCAGAGGGAGAGGGAAGCAATTGCCAGAAATGAGGAGGGAGAGAGAAACAGCAGTGATAGATAAGAGAAGAAACAGAGAAGTGAGAGGAGGACTCAGTCAGCAAGACTACACTGAATAGGACAAGCATCCTGTCAAGACTCTGCATGCAGAATTCTGTACAAATATACTAAAAGTACAAAGGAAATCACAAACCAATGCCTACAGGGCAGAATTAGGCTGGCTTCCGTTGATAATAAATGTAAAAAAGTGCTATAATTCTGTATGCATCTAAATCAACTCGCCATAACTCATTGCAATTTAAGGCACTTCAAATCCAGAAAAGAACCCCCTTCGTCAGCTGGTTCTGAAACTGAGCCAGTGACAGCTAACAGAAATGGGTTTTAGAACAGAACTGCTAAGCAATCACAAACTGGAGTGTCAGTACTTCAGCCCCCTAGCTGTTGTCTTTGTGTTTCTCCCTGTTTGTCAGTGTCATACCTGTGCTTTTGTTTACAGTTCCCATGTGTTCCAGCTCTGCCCCGCTCTCTGCCCTGTCCCTGCCCACCTGATTTCCTGATCATCTCCACCTACCTGCCTGCCTGCCCACCTGCATCCTATCTCCTCGTCAGCCCAGCCCTATATCTATCCTGCTTGTCTCTGTCTTGTTGCCAGTTCATCTCAGTCTTTTCCCCCTGTTGTGTACCTGCCTGTTACTTGTGTTGGTGAACCTGTGCTGACTCCTGCCTGACTTTGTACCTCGTCTCTGCCTGCTGTTCTTGCCTTGGTTGCCCGATCTGCCTGCCTACTCGGTTTCGACCCAGCCTGTTCCCGTCCCTGATCCCTGCTCCTGGTTTGCGCCTGCTTCGGACCCTTCCGGTTTTGACTCTGCCTGTACTACCACCTCGAGCCTGCCCAGCGATTCCAAATAAAGCCCTTGAAACCCGTACTGGTCTGCGTCCGAGTCCATGCCTGCACCATGACATTGAAGTAACTCAAATAATAAAAGAAACAAAATATCATATCTAGAACATTGGTATAATGAAACCAAGACACAAAATAAACTATACTGCAATCAAAGCCCAAACAGGGAATAAATACTATGTACAGATACAGAATACAATACAGAATGTCTTGATGGATCCTGACCAAGTACAGGCTCAGTGACTACTCCTTCGCAAGTGGCGAGGGATGGGATGTGCTGAAAGAGAAGCAGTGTCAAGGGAGGACAGGGAGAGAGAGACAGCAGTGAAAGAGGAAAGGCTATTGAGCATTTTGGAAATGGCATGCTCCATGTGAGCCGGTGTACAGACTAGAGGCTGTCCAATGTATTTTTCAAGGTCAATATCAACTGATAGGCCTGTACTTTTTATTATTTTAAACTTTAGTCTTGATTGTTCTTATGTTTACTTCAAATCCTGCCATCAACCATGCTTGTGCAGTATGTACTTGTACAGTTAGTTAACTTCAAAAGTACAAAGTAGTAGTGCAAAGAGTAGTAAAGAGAAAAGAGTAGTGCAAAGAAAAGGGAAGCCTTACATTCATCTATTAACAAAAAGCACGTTCCAAGCGACGCAGAGTTGTGGAGAATTTCATCATTCTAATTAAACAAACCCTGTCTGCAGAATAGCCCGATTTATTCCGGCATCAGCACAACATCGGCAAAGGAGAAGAAGATCTGTCAGATATGCATCACAGTCTTAGTTAAACACTGGACAAAGTTAAACACTGGACAAAGGTCGGAAGTAAATCAGAATTTGTTGAACATGCATGTACATGACTGTCGGCCTGATAAACAATGCCATTGGCAAACCTGACGCTAACCCCCAGATAGCATGCATACATCACCAGGATGCTGGCAAATGAGCAGAATGTTGGCAGTATGCCACATTCTTATTTAATCATTGGACAAAGCTTGGCAATACATTGGAACCAGTAAAAAGTAAAGCAAGTAGTGTTGGCACTATACCAGGGTAATATAGAAATGAAACTGACATTAGAACAGTTTTTTTTGTTTTTTGTTCAGTTCATAAAATTGCTTTAGCGTGTTTAAAGAGTTAGTTTTGAATTATACAATTATTTATGCTGTGTTAAGTAACATTGTTGGTGAAATACTGTTTACGGTCTCCATCTGCCATTCTTGGAAGCGAAAATTTCAAAAATGAACCTTAACTGAAAATGCTTGTGTATGTGTCAAAATAGCAAGGTCTGGACAAACACAGTTCCACCCATGCACTTAAAAAACTTTATTTTCATAAACCGACTAAATGTCAACTGTTAAAACATAATTTTATACCATTCTGTGTAATCAGGGTTCATTCAAATCAAAACTTTTAGCCATGGTTATATTTGGAGATGAAAAAGAAGATTTCAGACAAAGTCTCAAAGCTACAACTTAGCCAGAGGACCATTCAAGTAAAGCTCATATTTACTAGAGCAAGCTCTTCCCTTTTTATGTGTCTAAAAACAAATGCTTAATACTCTGAGTGGGTTTTATAATTTTTTATGGTTAGAGTAATGTTAGCTAGTCTGACTAATATTATTTAGATGGGTTAATAAACAAAAGGCCTATATCCAGCAGTTGTCAAATGACACTGACACTGTCTATCTCATGCCTGGTTCCTCTCTGCCTACCCAGCAACCCATTTTCAATACAAAAGGGAGACTTCAATAGTAGTGAAACAATGTGACCTGTGAAGACATCCAAGACTACATTACACTGCCTGAAATCAACAATTAAATAAACAGTATTTCACCACAGTAAAATCCTCCAACATTATGTAAAGCTTATCCGGTAAACAAGTTCTTGTGATATTCTTATCTTCTCAACAGTTTCTGTACTGTGCTTCAGGCACACCCAGAGACAGTTTCCCCACTTGGCATCCAAAAAGCCAGCAGGGTCATAAGGCATATTGGTATCAATAGGCAGAGTGGTATTCACTTTCTCCAAGCCCTGTGGTAGGTGTTGGTTCAAAGCCCATATACTGTAACATTTCTCCCCGTTGTCACATATAGCTTGCATTTAGATTGAGTGATACAGTTTTTGGTTTGAAGAAATTCTCACTTGTTGTTGCAGATGACTTAAGGCAGATGTGGCAACCACTGATGCTGCCACTCTGAAGGCTTGATGACCCTGCCCACAATGGAAATACATCCCTCTCACGTTTTTCAGAATCTTCATGATTGCTCCGCTTATTTTTGTACAGACCTGTGGAGAATAGATACTGGGATATCAAAGAGGTTGCACTGACCACCCAGTACACAAACGTGAGGATGTCCAGACCTATTCTCCAGATGTGGTTTTACTACAGAGCCGCAGGAAGATTGTTTAATGACTGCCTTGAAATGTGAAATTTCAGAAGTCCCCCTTTGGAGGTGGGGGTGGAGGAGGACTATTCTTATTAATTACTTTTCATGGCAAAAAGTATAATGTCAGATTTGATATTGTTACGAAATTTAACTTTATATTTTTTTCCATAAAAAGTAATTCATGTTCATGCATCTTAAAGTGGTGTATTTATGACCCAGTATTACACTAAGAAGTTTTCATTTCAAGTTTTGTTTTATTTATGGTGTTAATATTGCAAAAATGTATGTCTTGTTATAGCAATGCCCCTGTGTTTGAGTGACTGGGTGCTACCTGAGCCTGTAATTCAATTTAATTGAGTTTGATTGAATCATCGATCATCAATATAAAATCAAGGACAACATCTGGGAATAGCTTGTCCACATATCCACTGTGTTCAGTAATGTGCTTGTCACTTGTCTGCCCTCCCCTAGACTAACGTTGTGACTCCCTCTGAAGTTATGGAGATGAGGCATTTCACAGTATTGTCATATCTTTAGGCTTTTCAATAAATATTTGAATTTCAATTTCAATAAATCTACTCTTGGCTGGGCCACATTATAAAACTTGACAACTTCACATGGATGCCATTTAATGTGTAATTAAAAACTGCACTTGTAGTTAATGTGGACACATGAAACAATTGAGCAAGGTCACAAAGAGGTAAATTTAATTTTATGTGCATCAATGTCATTAAAAGCTGTTAAAAAGAAGACTAGTATTGCCCCGGCTTTAGAAATGTTGTTATGAAAGTAAACATAACCATTAATTTGCTATGTGGCAGTAGGTGGTGTGTTCCTGTAACCCCCCAATCCCAGCTGAAAGCAGGGTTAGCAGGGCAAGCAGAAAAAGGCCCGGGTCACTGTTTAATCAGACATCCAACATGCACAGGCACTTGAGCAGCGGAGCAGCAGGGGTATTACTGAAGTGGGCACTTTTTCCACATGCGCTTTGAAAACAATGAAAGAAACAAGTTAATTATGTTTTATTCCTGCAGCTATTAATATGTGAATATGTGTTTTCAGACACATCCAGTTCATAAACTAAACAACACCCACCCCCTCATCCCCCACCCCATCAATAGCAGAGAAACAGAGAGCTGTGGGAGTGCTGTAGGCAGCAGCAACGTATTTTAGCATTCAGTGAAAGTCAGCAAGAACAGAAAACAAGGCCAATGGCAGTGAACAGGTTGTTCATCATTCAAAACACTGACACTTCTAAATTTTCAGACATTTGTAAAAACTGTGAATAATGACTGAGCATATTTTTCCCATGGTTCATAGCTCAGATTGACATCAAATCTGTGATATGTGTCCTTTGGATTATGCTCAGAATTGAAGGAAATGTTTCTACAAGTCAGCCAGTTTGCACTGTGAACGTGTATACAAATGAACCCAGCTTTCTCAAACTTAGAGTGAAAAGTTGTCTTCAATCTATCATTGTACCTGACGTACTAGCCAGGCCACTGTGCTCGACCTCTTCAGGACACTTGGCTGTCCCCGCTTTCCACCCACCCCTGTGTAGTGGAATGAGCTTCCTGTGGCAGTCAGAACAAGCTGAAATAGCTAGCCACATTCCATCACTGACTGAAGATGTACCTCTTCAAACTGTACCTCACTTCCCCTACCCTAGTGTGGTCTTGTTCCCCTTTTATGTCATTTTTATATTTTGTGGTTTTGTTGTTTACAGTTTTTGTAGTTTTATATTTCATTTTTTCCGTGTATTTTTTTTTCATTCTCGTGTTTTTGTTAAATGCACTTTGTACTTGTGCATTGGAAGTCACCCTGTGTCTGCTAAATGTCAAAATGTAAATGTATGTATTGTATTTAGTTTTGCTTGATGCATAGACTACATAGCTGGTGTTTGGCTCCCTCTTTTGGACATTACTGGCAACATTGTAAGACACAGGATAGCAAAAGGCAGCTCTTTCAACAGTGCCAGTTCCCTCATTCAGCAGGTGCCTTTGTTAAGGAGTGGCAGAATAAGGAGGAAAGCTGTGTGCTCTGTAAAATGCACCAGAGTGAGCACACCAAACACTGCCCTTTCACTGCATTCTCTCTCCCCATTAACAAGGGAGTCTGAATGTGACCTTTACAGACTGGTGGGACATCCTGACACTGGAAGCCAGTGAATGGGTCCATAGGAACCTATCTGCATGTACACCTGAGACTATTTCTTTACCCTGTTACCCTGTTGTCCATGCATACTTTGTCCTTGTGTTACTGAGTGGAACAGGACCTGCGGGGGGTGGGGGAGAGTGCTTGTGGGGTGGCCCACAGTTTGTGAGAATGACAATATTTATATTCTCTAAAAAGCAAACCGGCTAGGGCAATAGAAGGTCACTCGCTGCCCAGATGACTTGGCTTAGTAGGAACTGTCAATGCTGCCACATGGATGCGGTCAAACTGATCTCTCTTTGAGTGCGTAACAGTGGGGCTTCTCTTTTCCCTTTAATCCTACCTAAAAATGAAAAAATGGAATGAAGCACCCTATTGATTCTCACTAGAAGTCTTCTTCCAATCAAGGGTGACAAAACGGACAAGGTAGGAGAAGAGGTGATGGGCATATATATACACACGCACACACACACACACACACACATATATATATATATATATATATATATATATATATATATATATATATATATATATATATATGTGTGTGTGTGTGCGCTGTGTGTGTGTGCGTGTGCGTGTGTGTGCACTCATGCATTTGGGGTTCTGTGTTCTGTGTTCTCTGTGTATTTATGGTGTACTTGATAAATTTTAAAACATACAAAAATGCCAAGTTAATCACATTAAAAGTATCGACACCCAAAAATAAAAACTAAATTGATTAGAGTTACCTTGCACAAATTGAATAAGCATTATTCCAAAGCAATGCTACCCAGTGTTTCCCAGAATTCTTTCAAGCAACTTGGCCATAAGAGTAAAAAAACATTAACAGTGGGAGATGTCCGTTTTGTCTTTTTGACCCGTAGAAGTACATTACATATTAATTTTAAATCAGATAAATCCATATGTGCAGGTGTCATGTTTGAAGCATACCCTCTGTTAGTCAAAATACAAATCTTGACTTCAGAGTTTATGGATACCATTTCTCTTCACATTTTATTGATCAGTTATCCGAGCAAGCCTGTAAGAATTATACAACCTGGAGATTTCTTATGCCTATTAGTCCTTCTTGTAATCTCATCCATTAGTGTCGGCCTTTTCGGCACAGAATGCACGTTAGTCACTTTTTAGTGCCCTCACTTAGACCATAGCTTATGAGAATTAATGGCCCATCTATACTTTTTGGTGGGAGGCCCAGCATGCACACCGCTGGAGATGTATGCGCTACACAACCATTCTGTCACCCTTAACCGACTTATTGTCAGGGCTCCCGCCCCCTAGCTGTTGTGTTTTTGTTTTTCCCTGTCCATGTGCCTTTGTTTTCCTTGTGTTCTAGCCCTGCCCCGCTCTCCGCCCTGCCTCCGCCCACCTGATTGTCTCCACCCGCCTGCCTGCACACCTGCTTCCCATCTCCTAATCAGCCCAGCCCTATATCTACCCTGCTTGTCTCTGTGTTGTTTGCCAGATCGTTTCAGTGTTTCTGCCTGTCTCGTTTCCCGCCTGTTTACCCTGTTTGGATTTTGCTGGTTTTTGCCTCGCCTGTTCCTCGACTTCGTTTTTTGCCTGCCCTTCTGTCCTGATTGCCTGATCTGCCTGCCTTCAAGGTTTGACCCTGCCTGTTTCGGTTTTTGATCCCTGTTTTGCCCTTGGACTGCTTACCTGGTATTTTGACCCTGCCTGTTTTTGGACTGCCTGCTTGTTTGAGGATTTTGCTTATAAACGCCTGTAATTGGAGCACTCGTGGTCCGCGTCTGAGTCCGTGCCTGAGTCCTGACACTTAGCAATTGCAGCATAATGCAGATTCCCTCTCAGCCGCAGGGGATCTGAAGTATCAGGCAGGAAAATATATGTCCCATTTTATACTACCATATTTTCAGTGAATAATTAGTTAAATATAGCTTATATGATTGGATGGGATGGAATTAAAGTTACATGGGTGGTTTCCTTCCATCTTTCACCTATTCCTACACAGTCAAATCCTTTTCACATTTATATTACTTTGGCCATTGTGAAATCTCCCATAATGCTGACTACAGACAGACAAACATGTGACCACAGCTGAGAAATGGTTTGTGCAATATTGTTAAAATCAGTGCATATTTTTAAAACATACAAAACATCCTTCTATTTATTCTGATTCTCTTCATGACACACTCAGCTGTGTAACAGTTCCACACTTTCCACACTCCAGAATTTCCTTTATAACACAGGGAAGGGTAGCAGGATGTAAAGTGACAGAAAGATGTGAAAGAAACAAGTCTGTTCTCGGAACATCCAGTCCTGCACAGACACCATGAGCCTGCCATCTGGTCTCGAGCCCCTCCTGACCCAACTGAATCCTCAGCTGCATACTGGTCATGGAGACAGAATTGGGGTTCAGATGGTCAAGTTGAGATAATTGGCTATTATTTAGATTTGGGCACTGTTGCAAATAATTCATTTCTTACTTTAAAAACTCAGGTTGTTTGATTTTCATTTTAATTCTCCAGTCTCTCCTCTTCTCCACCTCTGTATAGTCTGGAAATGCAAGTAAAGTTAGATATATTTTCATGGTTTGGCCAAGCTCATTAAGTACACTTACACATATTTTGGTGATGCAATTAAAAAGTACCAGAGGCCTTTATGAATTCTGTGCACTTCCCAAAGAAGTTTTCATAAGAGCCAACTATATATGATTCATCTAATAAGGCTGTAGCTAAAATTCAGTACATGCAGAGGTTTCCAGGAAGGCATATTCACAGATGTGGCCTATTGTTACAGCCTGACGCAATAGACTGAGCAAATTGCATTAGTGGGTGACTGGAAGTTATGTGTTCCTACTACGCAAGGGACATGACAGTAGAGGGGGCAGCATCTGCAGTCAAAAATTTCTATATGGTCAAAGATGGGGATGAACTGGCAACTTCAAAGAACCAGATACAAGACCAGTGACTTCTGGGTGGACCTCACCTCATGGAGTGAACTTAACACAATAACTAAGAAAATGGGCCCAAAACAGTTTGGGGGCGGAGGAATTTGGTAATTTTGCCCAGCGCTGGCATTATGCATTACCTTGGTGCAAATCAGCACAAAGCTAATGCTAATATTATATACGTTGGGTCATATGAAATTATTTGGGTGTGGTGATGGTCCATTGCTGTTTTCAGAATGTACCGGTGTAGTTTGAGTGAATTTGCCAATTTAGCAGAGGAAATGGAGGTGCCTGACCAAAGTGTTCAGATTCTGAAAAGAGAAAACTTATCTGTAATCTGAAGCTATCACCAGTCATTCATAAAATATTTTATTTCCACTAAAGGTGAGTGTCCTCTTAACCAAACAACGCTGAAGGAGTTAAATTTGTTGGATAAAAAGAGAGTGAGCTTGCAATTTGCCTGAAGCATTGCTGAAAAGCAACCCCCAATGCATTCACCAATTATGTTGAAAAAATAGGCTAATGCACATTTTATAGTTTGATTTAAAACTGTAACAGTTGCTATGAGAAGTATATGGACATATGCAATACTGTAATATATTGTAGCATCCAAATAAACTTTAAATTTATGAACTATAAATCATTCTGTGGATTTAGACTGAATATATTGGGTATGAGGTTAAAAGTTCTCTGGGTAGGTTGACCCACAGGAGGGGAGAAAGAGAGAGACTAGGTCAGGGAGATAGACAGGCATGAATTTCACAGTGATGGGGAGAGCACGGGGACCTTGTGCTTCAGCCTCCAAATCCACCACAATCAGATGACAGGTGTCAGCCAGGACCTTTCAGGACAGATGTGATTTACGGTGGCACTCCTCCAACAGGTTGAGGAAAATGGATCTTGTCCAGTAAATCCCTCAGCTGCTAGTTTTGCCTTTGAGAGAGTATGAGGAGTGTTCCATGTTGTTAGGGTTTGCTCAAGGGTTTACTCAATGAATAATGACTAAAATAGATAAAACATGTAAAATCAGACATTTTCACAATGTAGATACATTTTTATTTAAACTGATGTGGACACCTCCTGATGTGTACTTATTCTGTATACCTCTCTAAAAAGCCTTAATAACAAGAATACACAATCAATGACTTCTGTTCATTGCCTTACGCATCATGTAGGTACCAAAACATCCTCATTTGCCAATTTGTTAGGCACAAATTTAGCAAATCACTTGTGCTTTACAAAGTATTCAGTTGTGTTGACATGAAAACAAAGCCCCCAATTTCATGACTTTGAGCTCCAACTTAATCTGTTTCAATCATTCAATGAAATGGCCAAACTACCCGGGATAAACAGATTAGTTCTCAATTCTGAATGCATCTACAGATGTCAAGACAGGTCATTAACACAAATGTGCAATAACCTGATTATTATAATGCATACTATGATGACCTGATATGAACTGTCTTTGTGGAACCTGATAGCAAACATAAGTTTGTTTCTGCCATAGTAAGAGTGAATTAACTTGTCTAAGGTCTGAGGTTTTTTTTGCTAGGTTAACATCAATATTTGTGTTTTACCTTTCACACTTATCTTGACCTGTACCTACAATGCATGATTGCCTGAGGCAAGAGAGCTGAGTTTTTCAAAGATTTTCCCTAAAGGCAGACACAAGCTTTTGTTAAGCATACTAAGGACCTGATTCAAACACACTGCAAAACATGTACTGTTACCACTATCACTGTGCTTTACTGGTAGTGCATTGCTTTGAGTTATAACTGAAATTCATAACTGGCTTCATGTTGTCACAACCTTCTATGTGGGAACAAGTAGTTTACAGACAGCAAGTATGCTAATTGGATTATTTTAATAACAAAGTTATGAAGGCTATGTTTCCTGTTAATTTGATGTATCAGAAGGGAATTATGTTAAGTTTGAACATATTCCAAAAAGGCACATTTTCCATGTCAAATATTAATCTGTAAATTTTGTGGAGTTCTGACTCAGTGTACTGCCTATGGTTTTCAAAACCTGCAACTTTGGGAAACTTTGGAGAGGTTCTGCAATGTTAAGCTTCTTAAATAAAGGGTCCAATATGAGCAGTACATGGTGGGTGTTTAATTTATAAATCTTTTCAAGATGCCACAGTATTTACTGTTGAGTGCACACTTTATACTGAAATGATACTTGAGATCCTTCACTCCACGCACACAGTCATACCTGTGATAACATTACCTACCTGCTATAATATTGTTTTCCCACAATCATGTGTTCCCCAGAGTGTTTTGTAAACTCTTGCATTGAAGAGCCATCTGCCCTGTGGTGTTTTTTCTTTTTTTAAGCAACAGGCTTAAATTGTGCAGTCATTTACTAGCAGTAAATTGTTGGAATAGCTGATAGTAATTAAATGAAATATTTCTTAAATTAAAATGTAGACTGTAGAGATGGTTGACATTCCTGTGCATTTGTTCTGGCATTGGCCAATGCACCTCACTTAAAGTAGTGGGAAGGAGAAAGAAAATGTATAAAAGCAGATAATGTGTTCAAAAAATAAATACAAAACATAGGACTCAGCCTTGACAGAACCACAGAATGAAACAAGCCACTCTACTCAATTCATCCCATTCTCTGTGTTTACCACACGGCTGTGGTTTATTCGCCAATGGCTGGCCTTCTCACACATTCAGAATTACACACATGATGAAAATTAATCAGTTTAAGTGGCATTTACAGAAAGCACATTACTACTGTTAAATTTGGGAAGTGGAAAATGAGGGTGCTCATTTAAACAGCTACACACAAAAAATAAAATCTGTTTCTCAGATTTAAACATTTTTAAAGTCAGCAAAGCTTGTATGGATAGGTTCCCTTTTGACATGTGAATTGAATAAGAATGAGAATGTTTGGTTCAACTGGGTAGTTTTAAGAAAATGTACGAATTTATTAGAATTGAAGCACTGAGAAACAAATAATAAATACCTAAGCCTTTGGTGTAGACCCCACCTTAAGACTTCACCTGCCTTGGAAAAACTGAAAGAGCACTGCATTTCTGCCTGACAGCAGGAGGGGGAACACAATGAAGAAAAATGGCGCACCAGAAGACCTAGCTTAACCAAATGGCATGTCAAGGTCAGGGGATGCCTCTTATGAAGTATCCATGTGTTCTCGCAAATGATGGTATCAGATAAACTATTCCAAGGATGCCCAATCCCTGTGTCAAATTTTTTGTCATTATTTGTACTGCTATAAAACTGTTTTCCAACATAAATGTCCTTTGGATCAAGAGAAGGTGAAGTACAAGGTCTTCCTTTAGGGCATGTCTGCAGGAATGTTGCAGCACCACTAGGGACAGCATCAAAACAGGAGAATCCTTTTTAGAATTCATCTCAGAATTCAGATTGTCTCTTCTTCTGCTTCTCCTTAATTTCTCCGCTGTTTATGTGAGGTAATGTGGCCAACATTGTTTAGTGTACCTTGGCTTCTTTTTAATATCAATGAATTTAATGGGCAGAAATGACCATTCTGAGGAAGGATGGCAGTCACTTTCGCCCAATACTTTTGCTGCTGCAGTGTGACTGCACAGTAACTCTTGATAGAGTGGAACTATAAAACAGTACAATTACGTTTAATGGAGGGTGAAATTGCCTAATTTATAAAGTGTAAGCAGTTGAAGAGATTTCGTGACTGTATTAAAGCGTATGAATGAATGGATGAGTCTTCTTCAATAGAACCTCCTGTACCCAGCAGGAATCTGTATCAGTGCTAGCAGCAGACCTGCAGCTCCTTGTTTGGCTGAGCATTCAGTTACTCTAAATGAGATTGTATCTGGTCCTCAACATAGCTTCATTATTTTTGTGTTGTACTACTTTGGTTCCCAAACTTATCTCTCTATAACTGGACAGAGAGTGAAATTGATTCCATGTTAAAATATATCACTAAATTAGCTACCATGACAGGAGCCTTTCCTAAGGGCCAGAGGCCTTTCACTTAACATCCTGGGTCTGATGACCACCCTGCCATCCTCACACTGTCAGATAACCAGCTGACCGGGGGATTCAGCCTTTCAAATCGTAAATCTTACCTGAATTAGAGAAACATTAGTACTTTGTTTGTTTTAGCTAGCTAGCTTTTTAGCTAATGACCAATCTATACAGCAGGTAAGCAGACTCAGACCTTGTATCATTTGATCTAATTGTTTTATCTCAGGCCTTGCTGCACATTATTGTTACTGTTGTTGTGCGGTCTGATTGGAATTATTGATTCTTTTCCAGTCAGTTAGCAAACGGGGTAACTAGGGGTTTTTATGTTCTTTTCTCTTTTTTTCTTTTTCCCCTGTATGCAACACTTTTTTTGACACATTTGCAAGCAGCCAATGGCCATCACTACAAGTCACACAGAGCAGAGTGAGTGTCCATACTTCACTGGCATCATCCGAGCAACTCACAAGGACACGCCAAATTGGTGAGACCAGGAAACCACTGCTATCCCTGGTGGAACAAAACCAATTTGTTCTGCTAATGTGGGTTGGTGGGTTCAAACCTGAGATGAGATCAAACCTGAGCCATAGAGCCATAGAGCTTCTTATTGTTTCTGTTCCATTTCTGGTTGATCCTTGCTGTCTCTGTCTGGGTAGTCTACAAAACAGCTCCAGCTACTTAGTCTACGGGTTGAATGGTGTGATTTGCTGAATCATTGCATTTCTGGATGGAGACTTCCAGGGACCATTTGTGATTGTTGCTGGCTGGTTTAAAACCTAGAAAGTAAGTTTCATTGGTGAAGTTCAACTCTCTGCCCTCTATTGTTACACCGATTTGTTGAAATTCTATGAACTGGATAGTACATCTTTTAGGGAGATTGTGTGTGTATTAAAAAAGGCCAGGTTGAGGAGGTTCTTTGAGGCATCCAGGATGAAAAAATTGGATGGTTGTAGGCAGAAATCATAGGAAAAGAGAAAGCACATCATAAGCATAACAACTCCAGACACTGTGGTTTCCAACCATTTCAAGCCCTTGCATGGAGGCGAACTGGACTGCAGGTCTGAGAGCAGCGGGGTTGATATGCCTCAGGGCACCCAAGAGGACACAACCTCACACAAAAGGGGGTTAGCGGTAGTGGGGACTAAATTAATAGAGGTATAGACAGCACATGGAGCACACATGGAAAAGTGTTTCAAATGGTGTACTGCCTGCCTGTTGCTGAGATTATGGATCTCATCACAGCAGGCATTACAAGTGATTTTGAACACAATCTATAGGGTTCAACCTATGCCTGACATGAGTGCCTTGTCCACTGAGCACCTCAGGAGCCATAAAATTTACTTACTGCAGTACAGAGCCAGCAGCAGCAAGAAAAAGGCAAACTAAAGACTAGAATAGGAAAAACGGCACTGAAACCTGAAAAATATTAAAAGGCAAGAGGCAGCTGACAAAGGGGAGAATGCTCTGAAAAAAGAGCTATGCAGATTTTTAAAGAAAGCACGAAACATGAGCCAGCACCACTGGAGGGATTAGGGGAATATCCGGTCAAGGGACCTGTAGAGAAGCTTATAACAGGCAGGCTGTGTTGCACTGTGGTTTTAACCAAGCTGGGTTTGTCTGCATAGGGGTGTATCTTGCCTAGTGGGACAAGGGCAAAAAGGGACAAAGGGAATTCAATTTAATCAATCAATCAATTTAATTAATCAACAAAAAAAGAGACAAAGGGGACAAAATCCCAAGAGTCATGCATACACTTAAAAAATAAAAAGACATTAACAAATCCACTGAAATCATCCAAAAAAATGTGCAAAAGTAAATTTAACTTGGTGTCCCAGCCTCACACCAGCAATTCCCCTGCAGGACCTCATTGCCTTCTGCATTCCAGCGAATGCACCCTTCAGTCCCTTTTTATCCATCAATCCAGGGTTCTCCGCCAGCAGCTGTTATTTATAATGGTGAGAGGCCAAGAGAGATACACAGCAAAAGCATGCTACTTACCCAGAGCACTTCATAGCTCCATTCCTGCCTTTGTATTTTCATTGTTCAGCCCATTTTTTATGCTTTCACCATTCCATTTGTTTCCTTAAAGCTTCTAATACCCACAGCCTCAGTTTTCCCTCTTTACACCCAATCTCAGCACACACTATTATCTCCTCTTGTTTTTTTCTTCTGGTCTCCGAAATCACCGGCTTTATTAGTGAGACCTGTGCTCGACTGAGATAAGGGACATTTATGAACTGTTTCAGGGGAATGTTCGGTGGCATTGGTTGGGCATTTGTGACTCCATGGGCAGTATTGATTGCCCAATTCCACTGCAGTAATTGGGTTTATTTTGGGTATTGTGCAGTTGAGTTAAAGCCATGTTGGGGTGTTGTGTGCTATGGCTGGAGCTAAAAACACAATCAGTGTCTTGCACTGATGAATTAAAAAACATTTCCCCATGTCTTGTGACATCTATCCACATGCACAGGGTAGTGTGCAGTGAGAGTACTGACTTCCACATTGTAGTGTACAGTGTAAAGTGCTCTACAGGGAAAAGAACTTCCATAGTATCGTGTGAATTCTATTTATGCAAGAATTCAATGTGAACAAATATGGGAATGGTGTTGGAAAGCTTGTTTTGTGAAAATTTGTTTCTTCAATTAAAAATTGGGCACTTTGTGTCACAGAGCAATTGCTGCTTAGATTCTGCTTAACATAATTGTTTAAAAAAACACCACACCAACCACAAAACTGGTTGGAAGAATTTTGCTTGAGTCCTAATGAGTTGTTATAAAACCTTTGTATGACAAGGGACGCATTTTTGCATCTTTGTGTTGCACTGTACTTGGAGGAGAAAAACACACACCAACGAGAGGTTATTACTGCCTTGTTTTCTAGGTACTTGTGGGCTGTAGGGGTGGATGACCAGCCTGCAGAAACAATGGTGAAGGCCCTCTTGTCCACCACAGTCCAGCACTGGAGGTGCTCAGAGAGGCTCTTCCCTCATGATTGTGTTGGCCCCTTGCCTCTCATCCCCTAGGTATGCTACCATAGTGCCTACCTGCTGGGATTTTTCCCTCTTCCCCCCTCCGTTCCCCCCTTTGCCTTTATGCCTTTACATTTCGATTCCTGCAATTAACATCCACTAATCACTGTTTTCTATTTGTTTCCTATCCCTGGGGGCTCCTGCCTGGAGCTGTAGCCCAAGCGTCACATCCCGATTTCCAGTCCTGCTACATCGCTGCCCTGCCTATTAAGCCAACTGTGTGCCAAGAACCGGACATTCTAGGATACATTTTATAATTACTCTGTTGTTAATTACTACTGTCTATCAAACTCAAATGTCTTAAAGTACATTGTACAATTTTAAGTATTCTCTGTAATTCTATCTGCCCAGCACTGGCCAGAAGCAGATGGGTTCCCCCTCTGAGCCGGTTTCTGCTCAAGGTTTCTTCCTGTTAATTAGGGCGTTTTTCCTTGCCACTGTTGCCTTAGGCTTGCTCTCAGGAGGTCTCAGGCCTGGGAACAATGTAAAGCTGCTTTGTGACAACTTGTGTTGTAAAAAGCGCTATACAAATAAAATTGAATTGAATTGAATTGAATTGAATGCTCTAATCGGAGTGACGTGTCTTTCTACACTATGCAGGGGTACACCAAGGTGTGCATTGCGCCCTATCATCCATAGATGAATCGAGGCTGTGAGCAGGTTAATCAAACTCTGCTGTCTCTCTTAAACTCTCTCCAGGGGGAAGAGCAGCTGCAGTGCTTGCCTTCACCTGTACGTTTACAGTAACACTGTTCAGGGCAGCACAGGAAGGCACGCCGGTCTCTCTGTTGGCTCGGCAGTGGGACTGCAGCCCCTGGGTCAGGGCTAGGACCTGCTGCAGCAGGTGGCATCCCACACCAGTTGACAGCAACAGCGGGATACGGTGCAGTGTGACTGGCATGCCAATGGGCTTCCGCTGCTTCTGGGCTCCCCCTGAAATTCCATTGGTGAGAGCTGGACAAATGGCCCCTCGGTGGCAGCCTTGCCCCTACACTGTGATAGGACAGCTGAGGGCTGGGTTCCTGGCCTGCTGTATTCAGCCTAATGTGGGTAGAGCGGAGCAGACTATCCACTTGATTAACCACCTGCACACCAGTACTGTGTCCTTGCTGAAAGAACCAGCAGGCCCAGCACTGGCCCCAAGACACACTACCTCACCCCGCAGGTAGGGCTGGGTGATATAGCCGTATACAATATATCAAATAGCTATTTTTAGCACAATAACAGCTATCCCCGGTATGCAGCGTTAGGTTTCTTCCCGTATTGTTTTTGCTTTAGTCATACCTACTGCTGGAGCATCAGGTGCGTTCAAATTTGGCAAATTGAGGCAAACGTTCCAGGCGAACGGGTTTTCTTTCAACTTTTAAATTTGAATGGTTTTGTGATACATTCCAAATTATTTGGTTTTTATGCCAGGTCAGCATACTTCAACGACACTGTAGGCTACTAATAACAACCAAGGTATCATTTCAAAATTCAGCTGTATACGCTTCAGCTGTATGTGATGTATGCGAGTTAGCCTAAAGTAACAACCACAGAGAGCAATCGCTTAGCTAACGCTAAGGATTGATAATGATAGCATACAAAAAAGAGGCTTTCAGAAAAAGTACCAACATAACTGAGAGTTAGACAAGTTAAGCACTTGAATTATTGTAAGAAGATTAAATAAAATTGAACACTTACATATATTTTCTGGGATAACTCCCATCTGGGCACACATCTCCCTTAGTCCAGCGTCCATGTCTGTTCGCTGAGAACGACCTCCTCAGACCGTTTGTTGACGTTCGCAGTGAACTCAAAGCAGACGGAAAACTGTTTGAAACTTTTGCCTTTGTTTGCTAATTTGAACGCACCTCTGTTATTGTGCTAAAAACAGCTATTCGATATATCGCGACGGCTATATCACCCAGTCCTACCATCTGGTAAGCCTCCTAGCCAGGGCTTCACATGACAGTTCCCTGTGTTCCCTGACTCTGGGGTAAGACCAGCCTCCACTATTTGAGGCCCCTCAGCCAGTGAATGACCCAGAAGTGCTTCTTCCACCTGAGGAGATGCCCTTGCATTTCTCCATGTGGGAGACACATGGTAGGCAGGGAGCAAGCGCAGGGGGGTGGTGCTGGGGGGGATTACTCACTAATGCAATACACCTGTGGTAGCATTAAGCAGCAGGGGAATGTGGAGGAAGGAATTAGGCAGCAGGGAGGGAGATGGAGGAATGCGCTTTATTTAAGCAGACCAAAGCTGGAAGGGAAACGAGAAAAAGAACACAGGGCAGTGAGAAACGGCTGGCTCACTGCAGCTGCATATTGATTTTTCCCTTTCTTTAGCTTAGTTGTGCATGTTGCAGAGCGTGTCTGCGTGTTTATGAGCGGGGAAGAATGATGACGGATGGACAAAGAAGAGACATCTGAGACTGGTCACTGGATATGGAGGATGGCAAAACCATGCATTATGGGCTGACTATCTGTCCAGATAGTTATGTCCTAGACTATCATAATGGTGTTCTAATCTTGGCGGGTGGTTTCCCAGAGCAAGACACCATCCTTCCTTTTTTCTGTCTATGTTTGTCTTGTCCATGTGATTGTTGGCACTCTGTTTTTGCAGTCAGTGAATGTATGTATGGGAGTGTCCCTCGGGGGGTTAGTGAGGGGTTGAGGAGGCCTTTTGAGGTGTCCTAGTACACTGTGATGTGCTGCATTTTGCAGTGGGAATTAACACTCGCCTTTTGAAACTTGACGTGCATGAAAATTTGCTTGTACTAAGCCCTGGGCAGGCTAGAGAGCAGCAGGATGGGTGAGGAGGCGGCAAGGAAATATAAGCTCCATTACAATCTGTTTTGAATATATGTGCAACTGAAGAACTGTTCAATAAAGATTGTCAAAGTCTTACTTAAATGGTCAGGATAGTTGGTTGGGTGTCCCACAGCTCCTGACATTAATACATGGGACAAGCACTCAGTCTCTGCAATCAATGAAACACAATGTGGATTTGAAAATATATGCCAGTGCTACATAACAACAGCTGACTTTTGGTGATTAATTCCAATTAAATGAGGACTCATGCAGCACCTCTGGAGATTTTAGAAGAAATTACACAGCACAATTGTCTCTGACGGAGCACAATAAATTAGCCTGCCAATGTAAAATATCACAGTCAATAGCTGTCATATGAATTCATATTAATTAGATTAATTCAAAGCAGGGTATGCATTAACTTTACCAGAAGCTGAGTGAAATGTTGCTGAAAGGTTTATCTGCTTAGTCACTAGTCAATAACTGTCTAAAAAACGTTTACTTTTTATTTACATATTATTTACTTTTCTGTGGGATGCGTTGCATTGATGTTCCTCCTCATTGGGAGGACTACTGATCATTCAGATGACATGCTTAAATGAGAAAGAAAACTAATGAAAGCAAACACCTAATAGTAGAGACGCAGAGCATTTGAGGTGAGCGCCTTAATCACAGAACCATTTCTCAGCCATATCAATGAAATGTGCTGGAAATCGCTCTGGGTAAGAACATCTGCTAAATGAATGTAAAGTAATGTAACGTAAGGTAAGACTAAAGGCATGCAATAGCAAGATCTGATTCTGCGGGTGGCATTTTTGTTGATGTTGAACATTACAGCACATCTTTTTATATGTTGCTAGAAATAACAAACTTGCGGAAGTTACACATTGAAGAAATGTAATGTCAATTAAAATTTGGAAATAGCATATTGTAAGTAATATTATCAGTATTTAAACTAATTTGTTAATACTCTTTACTGCAATGTTGTTTACTGCAATGCACAATGTATGATATACGTATGATATGACAACGAAGTGTTTTAGATTTGCAAGTGTTAGATTATATGTAAATTCATATTACTGCCGTAAGAGTTCAAACAGCAGCAGCACACACACAAGGATTTGGTGTAGAGTTTACAAAAATGTCGCACTGCGTCAATGACACAGTAACTGAGACAGACCATCCTTTTTGTTGTAACACATCAATGAGCTGGAGTAGACCGGCTCTGGTTGTGTTGTAACACTTTAGACAAACCCACAGCCAAAGACAGTCCACTCCAGCTCATTGATGTGTTACAATATTGCTAAAGATGGTCTGCTCAATCTAAATCTACTGCCTCATTCAATGACACGTTTAAGAGTCAATGAAACATTATGTGGATCTAAACACGTACTGGGCTACAACACAACACAACACTTGCTGAGATTCATTCCAATTAAACTGAGTCAGACCCTGCAAGCACTTCTGGGGATTATCAGAGAAATTTGACAGCACGACTATCTTCTACAAGACACAATAAATAAGCATGCAGTTATCAAAGCAATTATAAAATTGTCAAATTATTTATGATCTAATCTCATACAAATTTGCATATTTGATGCTGAATGTATTCATGTGTTGTTATTATTACTGCTTTCATTTAATTATTCCTTTACATTTTTTGTTGTAGGTGGAGGTACAGGTACTGATTATGGTATTTAAAGTAATTATATATTAACTAACATTATGTTATATAAATTATTAATTGTTCATCTTAAATTAAAAAAAATATATTGATACATTGTGTTTAGAAAGAGGTTTACAGATGGAGATTTGAACATGTATTTTGACTACTCCTGTGTATCCATGGGGAACTCTTTATGCATGCCACCATTATATGTATATTAGTACAAAAGGTTTACTATACTACTAGGTTTCATAACACATTCAAGTTCAACAATTTTAACACATATTAAAAGACAGTCTTCTGACAGTCTTCAAAGTTTTAAATATTTGGAAAGACAATGTTACACAGTGATAACTAGAGCCAAGGTAAGGGTTTATTCTTCGCCCAGAAGTGGGTAGTCAGGTGTGAAGACTTCCAAAAGCAAAAAGATTACCAAAGTAAACCAAATGCTCCAATATGCTCACCAACTGTACACAGAAGCTTTGAATACTTCATTCAAAGGGACATGTGTTATGGTATCCTTTACTGCCAAGGGCTTAGGCAATACATGATGTTTTGCCCATATGGAGTCGCATTTCTATCTGTGGGTGTGATGAGGACTGGACATTATCACCTCTTTCAGACTCTTGTATTTTCTACTTTGCAGTTTTCAGCATGAGGGAGGTGCAGTTTCAACAGATTCAGTATATTCACAACAGAGGAAAAGGAAGTGTACTTGAGAGAGGAGGATGTGTGTGTGTGTGTGAGAGAGAGAGAGAGAGAGAGAGAGAGGGAGGGACAGAACCAGTGAAAATGACTGACGTGAATTTACCTGTGATGGGGAGAGAAGAGGGACCTTGTGTACCAGCCTCCAAATCTACTGTGATCAGATGACAGATGTCAACCACGAGCTGTTGGGACAGATGCAACTTATGGTGACAGGTCAAGCAAAAATGATCTTGGCAAGCACGCTTGTAGCTGCCAGTTCTGCCTGTGTCAATGCATCAGGATGTCTTCCATGTTGATCCTTATGAAACGATCCTTATAAAAATATACTATGATAAAAGTGTTTATAGAACAGATAATTGCATGGTTTAGAGTAAAATACAGGCAACATTATCTTACAAGACATTTTGACAACATCCATGCATTCACATTCAGATTAATGTTAATTAATTCAGGTTAATGTACGTCTCTAATAGGCTTTGATTGATAACAGTACATGATTGATGCCATTGTTCATTAACTTACTTCACTGGGAGATGGACTACAAAACACATGATCACTGACAGCACATTGGTTCTCTGCCCAGCAAAGTCCTCCATGCCATCATTTTTGCACTTGCACTAAGAAGTGGTTGTGAAGGAGTAATGCCCTAAGCACAAAACTGTCAGAAAATACCACTTTCCACTTGACCACACACTCACTTGCACTGAAGAGCCCCTCTGGTCCCATACAGAAAAAGCGCAGTGATTTTTTTGGTGGTGGAAACTACCCTAAACTTAACAATAACTTTGTGCACCCAAGGCATTTCTTGAACTGCGCTGCTTTTTCACCAAACACATTTAGCTTGTGCTTATGATTGCATTCACTTGAGCTAGCATGAAATAAGGGCACTTAATCTGAAATTTATGATTGTCTAGGTAAAGGGGTTAGGACAAACAGGTAGCAGTCTACACTGTGATTTCTCTTGCTCTGAATGGGGTTGGCATTGATTTCTTTAAGTGTTCCTAAATATTCTTGGCTTATATTGACATACTTTCTTCCACACTGATGTGCTGAGTCAGAGTTATTGGGCCTGCATAATCAATATCTTTATTATTTCAGCTTCCTAAAATAGGACACTGGGATTGGAAAGCCAACCAGCATGCCACAGTGCCAGGGGTGTCAGTTATAGACTGCAATGTACTCAAGTTGTGATACTTCCACTGTTGAACAAATTCTTTGCTTGAGGGGTAAATTCTTCCCAAGTGCACTGTCATAGTGTCAGTGGTCCTCCTCTTTAATCCCTGATCTGGGAATAAATGTGCCAGAGAGAGAAAGACAGACAAGGTGTGAAATTATTAGTGATTTAACAGTAGACAACAGTGTCCATTAATACACACTACAGGACCACATCTTCCTATATCTTCAGTTCATTATAGCACAATAACATGAAAGTCACTTGTTCCAGTAGTGTTGTACATAATTCCATTCACATCATATAGGAAGGCTGAAGGAGTAGTAGGCAGATGCAGCCATGTGTCCACATGAAGATTGAAAAAGAGCGTGATTGAGAGATTTCTGCCTGCATCTGCAGTGGCTAGTTTCTCTGCCGTCTCTCTCACGCCACCGACTGCAATCAGGGTAATTGGCCGCAGCTGTCTGATGAGCCGATGGATTCCAGTTTCAGCCATGTTTGTTCATTCAGAAAATGAATAGGTCACGCTGATGTCATCCCTTTCCACGCTGCAGTATTGTGTCTTTGGGAGCACAGCTGAGGCAGAGAGGATAAGACTGTTTTTCTGCATGACCCCTGTCATGCCATTTACACAATGCGCAGAGCCCACAAAAGGACCACACTAGTAAAGTCTAAAATACTGGATCATGTACTACATATACTGAAACAGCTGCTTGCAAACACAAGCACAATCTTAAGCTCAATACACCTTGCTACATCTAAATTTGCTACATCTAACTGGAAATTACTAACCAAACTGAGACACACCTCATCAAACAAAGTCATCACTTATGTTATTATTTGTGTGGTATTTCAAATATTTCACTGTAGTTAAACCAGTTTGTGGTTTGAGTTGATGCACCTGTGAAGTAATGTTAATTACATTTAGCTATCAAGACCAGCTGTATTGTGCAAGTGTCTAACAAGGCATTTCACAAAGTTAGAACAAGAAAAATGAAAATCAACATGCCAATTTTTAAGCTGTGCCAACTGGGGTGATACCACTCAATTGCTCTAGTTCTTCTTCTTGGGATGCTAAACACTCTCCCTTGAATACCAGCAATTCTTTTGATCCAGCCTGACTGATCCATATTTTTTTAAATTTTGGTAGTTATGCATCATTCATGGCAGACAGCTACATTGGTATTTTCAGCATAATGCTTGCCATGTTTCAGCTTGAATGTGCCAATATTCATCGCATTTTCTGTTTTCCTTTTCTACTTCCCAAGGCAGCATTATTTGTAGGGGAATTAATTACAGCTACTGGCACACAACCACCGATAATTATAAAAGCAAAATGTATTTTTTTAGTCAATTACAAGGTAAGGGACAAGTAAGCATGATAATTTAATTTCAGCCTTATGCAAAGCTCCAGCATCTAGGGTTTAATTATCCTTTGTGTAAGGCTCTTGCTTAGAGCCTATAAGAAGTCTGTTGTTGCAAGCAGAGTGCAGATGAATCCTACAGCCTGAGAGTTTAAGTACAACAACTAGCAGAGGTGTGCATGTTTTCCATTTACCTCCTTTTTAAGTCTGCCATGGTTGTTGTACTGTAATTATACTCTTACTGGCTCCAGCAGCATGCTGTGAACATGTGTGGAGTGGCCCATTGCTCATTAATCTAACACTTGTCTAATCAAGTTGTTTGGCTTCAAATATGTAGGTCATGCAAAGCTCTACGTTAATGAAAAATATGAGCAACAAATTTGCACTACACCAACAATTTTTGTAGTCTAATCATATGCCTCTCTTTTATAAGGAATTATTTTCTAAACCATGTGGTACACAACCTTACACAGTAACAAAGATGCTGACCCTAACAAACAGATGGCTGGCACCAAGTGCTACAGAACTCATTTCCATTATAAGGGAAGTCTTACATGAAGAAATTGGCTCTACCATCAACAGAAAAGTGTTACCAATCAAGCAGTCTCTTGAATCCTATCAATCAGAAATGTCTGTCAGCTCAACAAAAATACAAGTGACAGTGACCGATGTGGGTGAAGGTATTTCCACATTTGAGCGGCAATATACAGACCGTCTGGCCAAAAAGTAAATCTCTCAAACAGAAAATGGAACAAGGTGTGTGCTATGAATTCTCAAAAGCGATGAGTGCAGCAAACCAACATCACTTATAATTTCTTTTTTTTTCAGAGAGGAGTTCAGCCAAGGTAAACTGGGATCCCAAACAATTAACACAATTAATACAGTTCACACGTCGAACCCAAGATGCACGATTGTTCAGGGCACACTTCTGTTGTGTCCTTGATTAAAAAAATATATACATCTTCATAGTCTTCATTCAACAGATCTTCATTCATACACTTTAAAAAATATCTCACCCATCTGCACTGGGTTATTAGATCACAAACTTGGGGCTTTATGAAATCTAGAGAACAATCTATCCTACAGAGGGACTTTGTATTCTCAAATTCTACAACTCCTACTCTAAAGCTGATTTTTCTATGCTCCATCATCTTGTATTAGCTTCATTACAAATTCTGTATATTGTCAAGAATTCTCTTTGATCATTCTGCTTCAGTCTTGATTGATTTTATTTTAAGTTGATTTCAAAGGATTACCAATATCACCCAAGACTCTGTTGGCCCTAATTACACAAAATTAATGCAATGACCAAGTACTATGCACAAGTGAGTGCAAACCAGTCTGGGGGTGAAGTAATCTTAAATTTGGTGGTTTTATGGAGCTAGTGTTATGCTTCATCCTAGTGCAAAGATGACACAATTACTAAATGGGTTGGGTCACACAAAATAATTACTTACAGACATAGTGAGGGGTGGATGCTGGACCAGTTCTCTTTCTTGTATTTTTCCCTTTGCTGTTTTCAGCATGAAGGAGGTTCAGTTTGAGTGAATCCACCACATTAGATCAACAGCAGAAGGCAATGAGAAGAGATCCAGGTATAGTACATGGAGTAGGTTAACATGCATACTGTATTCTATGTAATGGCTCTTACCCTTTTACAATCATTGTCCAAAGCTAACATTAGTAAAGTTGGTATGAAAACAGAAACCTGTTAACATCTTACATCAAATATGATTTCTACTGAGTCTTGATTAACATCACTATTTGGGAACCAAGGTTTCATTAAATTTGATTGATAATCAAATTGATTTTTTTCTGCTGTACATCTAGACCAGACAGTTTGTCACTGAATAGTATGGGAATGGATGCCAATCACGTTTAACTTATCTTTATGATCCTTTACATTCAATTCCAATCCTTTTATCAGATTTTTTGGTTCTCTGACTGGTTATAAAGTAAATTGGGCCAACACTGAAATTATGCCAATTTCTAATCTTACTTTGCAATTGAATGGAGGCCTGACTTCATGCTACCGCAAGTGGCACTATTGAAAAGTGAATGCGAGTTGTTAAACTTTTGCTGTGACAAAACAGTGCTGTGCTAGAAATTCCTGATTTTCCCCACACAAATCCTTACTACATTTGGTAGATTTGTTCTTATTAGGGATGCACCAATTGTGAAATTCTGTGCCGATACCAATACTGATGTTTGAAATGACAATTTGGCCACTAGCCAATGCCGATGTTTTTTGTTTGTTTATTTTGTTTTTGTTGTTATTTATTCCCCCTTTTGTGCCAGGGAAACTAGCTAGTTAGCTAACTAACGTTAAGTTGCAAGCTAGCTAGCAAACGGTACTTAAGGTCAGAAGTCAATACCTTGGCTTGCAGTATGAATGTTAAAGTTAACTATTTGTTCATAAGAAATGATGAAGCTGTACTGGTCTGATAGCTAGAAAATTAGCCAAATTAGCTAGCTAGCTACTTGCACATTCAGCTGAAAATTACAAATACCATCTTATAAAGACAAATCTAGCTAGCTAGCTACAATACAAACAAAACAATAAACGTAACTAGCTAGTTACTATCACATTCCGCTGAAAAATACAAATATCACCTTGCAAACAAACACATAGCTAGCCATAGCTACAATAAAAAGCTAGATAGTTTGCTAGCTAATTTGCCTTTCACGCACTTTGTTCAGTTGTCATATTACTAAGAGCTAGCTATCAAACTAATAAAGCCTCATCACGTCTCTTCTGACAAAATAGTTAACCACAGACACTGCAAATAACCTGTTCTGATAACTTTAGTACTGTTAGCCAGCTAGCTACCCTGGTGAAAAAAAAATATGCTAAGTATATTAAATCTTAGCATACTTAAGTGTACTTGCAGCCAGACTGATTAGTTAACTTGAAATTTGCTATTTTGGAACAACTAATTTTGTACTAAGTATATTTTAGTTGTAATTAAATTGTAGAAAAGCACAATTTGAAGTGTATTTAGTGTACTTTTATGTGCTAAAGTGGAACAACTTAAAGTATACTTTGTACACTTTAAGTATATGGCTGTGTATGTACTAAATTACACACTTTGTAGTTAATAACCAATATACTTTATTACTTTGCTATACTACTTAGTACATTACATACTCTTACACACTACAGTATTGCAAATGTGTTACCAGTACACTAAAGGCTGAATTACTTATGGGACTTTTTCCCAATGCTGAATGCACTTGTTTTCAAGGCCATTAAAATAAATTACATTAACACCATCACTAATGAAGAGACAGATTTCATTGATGAATTCAACGTTTTTTAATTAAACTTCACATAGTTTCGGTATTACAAAACAAACTGATCAAGTTTCTCACTGAAGAACACACTGAAGAATAAAAAAACCAACATATTCCTGTTTATTGCACCACCGCCCACTCCCACCCCCTACACAAACACACACACTAGACATTATGTTCCTTTTTTTTTCTGGCTGAACTGCTCATTATTACACTTGCGTCTGATGGCTGCTCACACGCAGAGGCACTTGTTTGCGGAAACTCCTGGAGAACAGCATCTGTTAACAGAATAGACAAGAGCAGCATATTCATACATCATTTTCTTCTATTTTGACTACATTAGACTCTCTGGAAAATCCTGTATTGAACCAATACTATTTTTTTGAACAGTAAATCAGGATTAGCAGTAAGGAATTGTATCAGTATGGTATGCCAATATTGCTACCAGTACATAGTCAAACATATTTAACAGCTACTGGTGGTTTGTTTCCCATGGTCATGAGATCCTGCTGCTATAAAAATCACAGAAGCTTTGTAAGTAGACAAAATATAACTCAAGACAATTACATACCTGTTATGGCCAGCACTTTGGCTTCCCAGTCAGGGTGGACTGTGCAAGGACTTTACTACTGACCCATTTTACCATGAACACCAGATGATGTTGGCAAAGATAAAAGGTACATGGTGCAAATTCAGCATTCTAAACATCCATGAATTAGCTATGGCTGTTAAGTAATAAATAGAAACACATCCACCCCTTAATTGTAACAGACCATTTCAATTTCACTGTCTACCGAAAAAGATGACAATGACACTGCAGATGAGGGGGTCTCCATGGGCGAGGGCATCAATGCCCGGACACACTCCACACACTCCTTCATTAATTTAATCATTTCCGGGAGTTCTAGGTGTATGTAACAATAAGGGGAAAAACAAAGTTTGGTTTGTTTGATCAGTGTGAACTCTGTGTCCGTGGCACAGGACAGATGGATTAAATGTGAAAGATGGCCAGTGGTAGAGGGATAATGGTACTTAAGTTCAGTACAGGGCAATCGTGCCTAATGTGGAAACACCCTGAATGATACTTTAATAAACATACTGTGCTCTGAAATGTCAACCCCTCCGATCCCAATCTGAACACCTACCACGAAGGGATGCCATGATTTCATCCATTCAGGGTGCCATGCCGTGACCAGTATTATCATGCATCAGCTGCAACATAAGGAACATTGGAATACGTGGCATTTTGAAAATTTAGACTCACATTAAACCACATTAACTTGTCTGTTGTAAGAGACATTTATAGAAAAGTGACATGTTATCCTACCATTGGACTGATATTTTATAAGATAGAATGTTTTTCGACTTAACATCTTTGGGTCTGTATGCATTGTAAAAGTGACACATATCGTTAGAAATCTAAAATCTGTATGAGTGACAACATTAGATTGGAGACAACAGGTGAGGTTGAATTATGGGTTGAGTGAAGCACTTTTGTGATTATGTGATAAAGTTTTCCACACAGTTGGGTGTAATATAGATCTAAGACCTTTATCTGACCTATCATTCAAAGCTCCATTGTAAATGTACTTGCTGCTCTCTGGGTTGAGGATAAATCTAACTCTTCATCCCAGTCATTGTCCTGAAATTTTGAAAAAATGAAAAGAGAAATAGAGCTGTGAAAAGCAATAAAACAGAGAAAGAATTTGTGTCTGAGAGAGTACACAGCAAACAAAGAAAAGAAAAGAGAAAAAAGTATGACATACAATGTCAGGACGTTGTGTACTTCCTATGTTAGTGGCGTCATCAGAACTGGTGTGATGATCGGGAGTGGATACCAGGGGTAACATCACTTCTCTGGCTGCCTTCTTAATCTTTGCTTGCTTTGCCTGGACAAAAACGTTTAGAAGGTAAAAGGAGGAAAATGGTTAGCACTAATCTAAAAATGTGAAATTCTCATTGTACTAGTGACAACACTATTTAATATAAACAATTACATACCACACCAGTTGATGTTTGCATTAACTATTGTAAACTGTGGTCGACTTGTTTAAAAATATTAAGGGGGATGAACTACCTAGTCTGTTCACGATTAGGCAATAACTAACATGCATAAGAGAGGATGGTAGAGGAAGGGGAACTGATTCTGTCCAACTCAAGCCCTGTTTATAAAGCAGTTTGTAGTGTTTCAACCACACTACAACAACAATGTAGCCAACTGCTCAGGAAAAGAGTATGCCTCACACCATGAACACATTGTGGACATTCATCCTCAGAACTGGTGTGGTGATCTTGTGTGGCTAGGGCCGTCTTCTGAGAAAGGCAAGTCTTTAGGTTTTGTAACATCTGGTCCCTGGCTGCCTCTTTAATCTTGGTTTGCTTTGCCTGACAAAAATGTGTATAAGGTGAAAAAAAAGATAGATTTATAACAAAATCCTCACAATGTCAAATTCTTATTGGCATTGGCTTTATTAAATCCAGGATAAGTTTTTACTAGAGGAACCACTATTTTCATGAGCATCCTCACAGACTACAGACGATGGAAGTAGGGGTGCGGCAGCACATCGCAGTGACGAAAGACAGAGCCTACATGCAGCTGCGAGTAACGAAGTTGTACGATTCTAATCGTTATAAATCTTATAAATCTTTCCGCCTACTACGGAAACAGTGCGACATATACACAACCTTGGCTGCTTGCAACTACCATGCAACTAAGCTTCGAATGCATCTACATAATGTTAAGTGCTCTGGCATAGCCTATAAAAAACAGCTGGACGTTTAGCTAGCTACCTGAGTTTTGAGCTAGCATGTAAGCATGTAGGCTATGCATATAAAACGCAAATAAAAATTTGGCTGTCACATCGAAACATGACTTTTTCAAGATTATCTATATCTAGGGTTGCAACCTGCCCCGGTTTTGCAGGTATTGTCCTTTTTTTGAGCGACTGTCCCGGAAAATGAATAATCTTTCCCGGGAAACAAATTGTACCGTTTTTTGCGAAAATGTACTTCTAATTTAGAATTTCATAGTTTCAAATAAAACCTCATTTGGTTTCCTTCTACTGGTATTCTGTTTTCTTCCTGGTTATGTTTATACATTCAATCCTGTGCCCATAAACGGGTAAAAACGGGTAAAACCCAGCGACGATTGGCCATGTCTATACTTTTATTTGATTGGTAAATACGAAAGCTTACCTTATTGCCGCGCGCATCCACATTCACGACCCCACTGTGAGTTCAGTTGGTAGCTAGAGGTAACGTTATTCTTTTTTTTTAAACTTTCTATTTATTTTGTCATCTTGTGAAATGGGGGGGGGGGGGGGGGTTGACGGACGAGGAGGACGACAAAACAAAATCGGACGAGCCACCAGCGTAAAAAAAAAAAAACGATTTACAACGTACAACTCAGACTGGTCGAAAAGAGAAAACTTTTCTGAATGGGTAAGGCCCACCCAAGGAGACCCGTTCTCCGCCACCTGTGTTTTGTGTCCAGCCAAAATTTCAGTTAAATATGAAGGAAAACAGTGCTGGAAATCATGCAATAACAAAGAAACACCAGAGTTGTGTAGTAAGCAAACGCAAAAAAACTAGTCATTTTAACTTTTATGACAAATAAAGGTTCACCAAAGAAAGACAGGATAGCAATAGTGGAGCTTAGCAGCTACATATATACCAGACTGCGACCATTTTTGGAGACTGCGACTAGATTTTATAACTAGGCGCACCAGTGCGACTTGCAAATATGCCCGCATATGCGAACATTTTTTGAGAGTGTGCAAGTTAAAATTTCACGTGGTCGCATTCGTGCGAGTGCATGATGATAATTTTGGTGCCCTTCCCGTACGGGTACTGCGTTAGCCATTGTGGTTGAAAGTAATACTTTTTCTTCACTGGCTTAGTCGGTCTCCTCCCTGATGATGAAACGTGCGAAACGATCCATTTAGCTGTTATCCTGTTGCAAAGATGAAGCGGTCTATAGCTGATTATTTCAATCCTTTCGCACGTATCTTATTTTATGCTATGTAGCACGCGTAACCGTACATGGTTCGTTATGTTTTCATTAGCGTTATTAAGCTTCTCATAGTTTTCACCGCCGCATTTGCTATAATTTTTAATGTGAAATCTATGTTTCCTCAAAGCTAGAATTAGCTAGAAATTTTCCAGTCTCGTGTTCTAATCGCACCGGTTTTAGCATACGCGCTAAACAGCTAATCAACCGTAAGTGCACATAGGTATGTCTGACCACATACCTCATTCTGACTACATTCTGCAAACATGATTGAAAAAGCACCATTTCAATTAAAATGTGACACTGGTAACAGCACATTGTAGTTTTTGTATTTATTACAGTTAAAATGGGGGGAAATGTGAATAATTATGTTGCAAATCGATTTATGATGTGCGCCCCTAACTTTTCTGCTTGCACTCCTAAAAATTTCAGTTAGGGGCTACAGTGCTCCTGGTAAAAAAAAAAGTTAGTCTGGAGCCCTGATACGGATTGTGGCAATAAAGTAAGTGTGAAAAAGAGGTGAGAAATGTCAGTGTTAGGTTGCCCAAATTCATTAAATTAAGTCATTAAGTTGTTTATAATCTATTATAATACATCTAATCATGTTTTCATTTCTAAAGGACGTACACCTTTGGACATATGATTAGATTTTAGAGTAGATTATAATTACCCAGTATATGTTTACACGTTAAAGTAAAAAATCTATTTCATGTAGACAGGGACAGCAGCAGACAAAGGAATCCAGAGTGAGTGCAACTGCGTCAGGACAAATATAGGTAAGAGAGGCAATAGGGAGTCCTACAACTGTTAGTATATTTGCAATATGGTTTGGGGGGGGGGGGGGGGGTTGCTGCTTTAACAGCCAATGTAATGTAACCAGATGAGCTATTAGAGTGCCCAGTATAATTTTACACAAAACTGTATCATACAGATGCAGGACTTCCACGCGCCTGTTACCAATAGCCTACGACACCGACACACACACACACAGTCCTCCTAAACATGTTATTAATTTATGCATTTTCTTATTAATTTATGTATGCCCCCCATCCAAATGCATAACCGGCCACTTAATGCACAATACAGCTTCGATAATGAATAAAAGATGCATTCATTCACAAACTCAATCAGGAGACGTTTAAAGTTTTACGTTCACATCATAAAATATCAGTAGGCTAGGCTACATCCGTTGTATGTGCTTGACATACACAAATACTTTCCATACTTTCTTATCATTTAAAACTAGGCCAAATGTTCATTTTACAACACAACAGTCTAACAACCCAGTACCAGACCTGCAGAGTACTAAACAATAATCTTGTGTAACTGTCCGTGGTGCTATTTTCTGTGTGTAAACAACTCAGTGGACTGACTGTAACACATGCAGCTAAATCCAAGCAAGCAATAGCTCACACAGCTACATGGCCGGTTCAGTCAACAGTAAAGCTACAGAGAGAAAAGGGTGCGTTTTACTCAATCTACTTGAGGAGGAAGGCCATTCTCCTGTCTTTCATGGTGGCGAAGCGGTCAAAAACAATGTAGAATTTCCCACTGGCCTTTAGGTCCTCCACAACAACAGAGTCAATGGGTATTTTGGCTAGGTTGACAAGTCTGTCCTGTCCACATGTGTTCCTCAGTTAAGTTTTTATCTTTTTTAGACAGGAAAAGGAGTGCTCCGCTGATGTGGTGGTGGCTGGTATCGTGAGCATAAGCTGAAGCAGCTTGTAGACCTCGGAGAGTGTGGCCTGTAGGTCATCCTCATAAGAAGCTGTACCAGCTCTCATGGTGGCTTGTGAAACAACTTGTTGTTGTACAGTGTGTGCAGCTCATTCTTTAACTTCTGCTCATCAAAGAATGGATACGTCTTGATCAGCTGAGCCAACTCACTGCTGGGAAATGCAGCAGGCTTGCAAAAAGATGCAAATGATGTGTGATCCAGTACCCGAAAAAAGCTCAGGTACTCCATATCTGCAAATCTTTGGGTCACGTACAACGCTATACTGTCAACGATCTGGAAGTTAAGATGTCGGAAAGATACAACAGTTTCCTCATCTCCTTCTTGGTGCTGGTTAACCCCATGCTCCAGGTCCTCCCAGCAGCAGCGACAACATTTACGTCGGGACCCAGGTCTCTCGACTGCCTAGACTGTTTCATCATAAATGCCATTGAACGTCTCATCTGTTCTTGTGGATTTGATAGCACTGAGAGTGCTCTTGATCCGATCCTGGCATTTTTTGATGTCCACCGTCTTACTTTTCAGAACTTGGAAGAGTGGTTCCGTGAGGCCGAAGATGGACTGAAAGACCCCGAGCAGGAAGATAATGTCAAAATCCTCAAGTTTTTGCTTCAAGGACATACTCTGTGAAATGGTCTCTTTGTCCTATCCCAGCTCTGTCAGCATCCTACCGAAAGCAATACAGAGCGACCTGTGTCCTTCATGGATGGCATGTACCATGCGGCTTTTGAAGTTCCATCTCACAGCAGAACCCCCTGGTACACACACAGCACGATCAACTTCACACAGTAATGCCGATCTCTTACTTGAACATGAGAAAAAATTGTGAAAGGCATCAAGACTGGCAAAAAACAGTTTGGCTGCTTGAACGTCATTTGTGCCTTGTACTAAAACCAAATTTAACTTGTGAGCATAACAGTGGATGAATAGCGCATCGGGGCAGTGGGATTTCACTAAAGCCTGCACTCCACTGTGCTGTCCACTCATGCAGCTTGCTCCGTCATAAGTCTGACAAATTAGCTTATTTGTTGGACCGTAGTTCACGATGGCTCTCATCACAACTGATGTTATAGCTTTTCCATCTCATTCTGAGCTGCCATCAAAAAAGCCGAGAAAACGTTCACACACACACACTGCCTTTTTCATTAACATATCTGATGATGACAGTGAGTTGGTACTTGTTGGAAATGTCTGATGTGTCATCCACTTCTACAGCAATGAAAGGAGACATATTTATTTCTTTATCAGTCTCAGCCTGGATAACACGAGCTATGCTTTCAATAATGTCATTCTGTATGGTGTTTGACATACCGGTGAAGACTGTTGACGATCCCAAGTGCGCTGTAAGTGTAGTGTCAAACTCCGCAAATGCACGTACCAGCTTTTTACAAATTAAAAAGTTGAGCTGCCAGCAGCCTCATTGTGTCCCCTGAATGCTTTTTCTTGGCGCGCAAGGTACAAGGCTACAACGATGAGTCTCATCAGGATATCCCTGTTCTTCTTCACCTGTTCATTGTGCTTCTTTACGATAACATTACTTGCGAAGTCCAGAGCCTTGTCATTCCTGACGCGTCCAAAAAGCTTCAATTTCTCAGCACAGTCTATGTGACTTTTTGATTTACTGTGCCTCTCAATTTCCCGTGACAGGTTGGCAAGGTCGATGAATCCTGTAGTGACCCAAGGATTGTTCAGTGAGCACGAATCCTTGATAAAAAGAAGACACAGCCAGCAAAATAGCCACTTAAGTTTAGCGTTACCAGCTAGCCACTCCGTGCGGTTATAATTTTCTATATTGAATGTTCGGAACCCTTTTTTCCTCTCCATATGTATCTCTAGTTTTGGTGTTGGCCTGCCATCTGATTTGATTTTAAGTTGCTGCTGTAGTGGCAGTTTAGTAAAGTTGTTTTTTTATTAAAAACTCCAAATCTCGACCCTCCATAAGTGTACTTGCTAATGTTGTTAACGAACGATGATGTCAATACAAAATGGCTAACGGCTGTTAATAACATGCAACGATTTGATTGGTGTGAGGCCAAGGGGCAGCTAGCTTCCCTTGATATAGTCCTGTCTAATCAAAATTCGGCAGTGGCATGACGGTAGCCTCATGTGATTGGTTAATAATTCAATTTTTGTTCACCAAGGGATGCCAACTCGGCCTAGCCTCCCCTATACTCACGGACATGACAGACTACAGTAATAGTGCAATATAGTTTTTCACCACACATTCACCACATAACATTTAGAGGGTGCTGTTTCACTCCTTGTAAAATACTCAATGAGAAATGGGGAAGAGATGGCAGCAACAGCGCAGAAGAATTACCAAAACATTTAAATGAAGTGTTTTTATTAAAATGACGATACCATCTGGAAAAAACAGTGGAAGCCTGGCCAGAAAACGCCACTGCTGCCACCTGCAAAATCACAATCTAGCGGCTGCGCCAACTGTAAACCACTTACTGTTTAGCATAACACTTACATTTTCTTGTGTGCACCTGGAGTTTTGAAGTGTGCTTTTAGTGTTTTGTTTAACATGGTTTTGTGTGAAAGATGTTTTGTAACATAATACTTCTCTGCCAATACAAACTTATTAAACATTACATCACAATTGCAAGAGTATATATTTGTACACTTTATACACCTTATTGAAAAATATGTTATACATGGGCTTTCAGCGCATTATCTCAGTAATACATTTTAACACTTTCCAAAAGAAATGTACAAGTAATGTACTGAAATATAAGCAGGAATAGTGAACTTAAAAATTACACTCAATTTTAACTTAAAATATACTTCAGGATATTAAAATATGTATTTTTAAAATATGCATTCAGTGCATTTTGAGCATATATTTTAAAATATACAAAAAATTTATTGAAAAACAAATCTCAAATAAGTGCACTTTAGAAATTACACAGAACATTCACTTAAAGTATATTTTCATATAATATATTTACAGAAAGTGTACTATATTACAATTATTTTAAAGTGTAAAAAGTTTTATTGTGAAAATTGGTAAAAGCATGATGTTAGTATACTAGTGTACTATTGAACATGTGAATATATTTGAAATACAATAGATTTTATTTTTTTTTCACCAGGGTACCAAATTAACATTATAAGCTAGTACGGATGTACCTATGTTCTCCGAATCTGCAGCTGGGCAGGCTACTGTTGTCCGAGTCAGACCGCAAATAACCAACACAACATTTAGCCCGTGCAAAATTGATGCGACACAACAGATAAACATCGGCCGCTGCCATTGGTGAATGTCATCTTATTTGCCGATAGGCCGATGGCAGTGGACAAGGTGAATGATGTTCGGCCGATATACAGTATATTGGTGCATCCCTAGTTTTTGTGTTTGTGTTTTAGTTTACATTTGTTTATAGACATTTTTTTGACATTCACTTGATTTACTTTTAACATTTGATATGTGCAACAGACATAACTGGATTTCAGTAATTTCATAAAATACAACTAATGATTTTGATGTTTTTATTAACACAAAGTAATGCAGTGCTTTCTGAATGGGTCTGCAAGCATCTCCCACAGCTCATTACTGTGAAACTGTAATGTTATCATGCCTCACCACTTGTAGGGTATACCTTGTGTACAACCAATTTGCATTGAATAACTGTTTTTGCGGCCAAAATGCTGCCTGACTGAAGAGATGAAGGGCAGAACAATACAGCCTCGTCACATTACATGGCGCTAAAATATTTCCCTGCAAACAAAGCCTAGTTAGCCTAAATCCACATTATTATCGATCTTTATGTTAAATTAACAGGATAATTGTAAATATATACACGTTTAAACTCTCCATTGCATTTTATATTTTACTGAAATCCACAGAGATCATTCACATTGACTAAAAATTACCCAGTGTTTTGAAAATCTTAAACAGTGTTGACTTAACAGAAAGTACATGCATGGATTAGCAAACACAAACTTAGATAACTCTTACCACACAGAAGCTCAAAAACTCCTAACTCCTCAGCTTCTGAGAATAGACTGGCTGTATACTGAAAATAAGAATATGTGGGCATAAAAGTTTATATTTACACATTATTTGGTAAATGTGATGAAAGGAAAACATATCTCCTATATTTTACAGTGTAGGACGTCAGTTTGTATAGTGAAGGACATCTCTTAAGTGATCTGTAAAAATATCCCCAGCTTTTTACTTGAGGTGTTTCCTGTACTAGGGAATAAAACTGGACTCCATTAGGCCTTAGGTTTATATTTAGGGGATATGATGAATCAGGAAATATTTAATCCTGAACTCAATCAAATACATTTTATATTCCTTTTTGTGCTGAAAGAGGCTAAAATTGTGGAACATGGGCATGCATTCAGGAACAATGAGGGTGATGACTACAGTCCTCTGATACTCTCACATGCCAGGGGGACTGTTTTCCACACTGCAGGCTGGCCTGCGCAGGGCGAGTCAGAGTGTCAGAGAACAGAGAGGCGTACAAAGCCTGCCAACATACTCACCAACCCCCCCCCCCCCCCCCCCCCAAATTTGTTCCACCAATAACCACTGGTCAGGATGCCATAATCAAGGATCACATTGAAAAGACTGATGTAATGGAAAACTTACAAAAACTAAAGATGAGTAACTAACAAATCCCCAATGGTATATACCCAGAGGTAATTAAAGAACTAGCAGAGACAATCATTTGATGAAATTGCTGAATTGCTGAAGAAATGGGATTGTTCTGATCCAGCAAACTACAGGCCACATAGTTTAACTTGTGTAAGATTTTAGAATCCATCATAAAAATCATAAGAATTATCCCTGGGAAAAATAGTATCATAAATGATAGTCCGCATGGACTTCCTCTGGACTTCTTTTCGTAAACTACTAAATATGCTGACTCTGATCAGGGTTATGATATTGCCAGCTGGTGGGAATTGCATTAGTCTCAACAGGTCGTGGCTGACACAAAGTACACACGATTTCTGAGCTCTGAGCTTTGTCATGGTGAAATTCACAACTGTTCCTCTCCCTGGTTCTGTCTTTCTCTCCTTATTGCTCTATCCACCCAGCAAACTTTTAACCACCTACCCATGTGCTTGATCTATATCCATACATGATATGTTGGTTACATAAGTACAATGTATCAAATGTTGCATAGGGACATACACTTCTAATAACAATATCACCATTACAAAAGCTGAAATATTTATTATTTCCTCAACACAACTGTCTAACACAGTGGGGGCTATATTTCAGCAAAGTTATATGCTTATTGGCAGTTCGTGCTCTTATCCAGTGGCCTACCCGCTAGGATTGTTTAGTAAAGACACCAAAGCATGTTTGATGACTTCATACCAAAATGTTTCATCTGCACCTAAGGACCACTTCTTTTTGTTTTTGTATGCTGCATCTGCACCTCAGGGCCAAAGGTTTTTGTTTTTGCGTTTTGCACTTCAAAGCCACCGTACTTTTCAGAGTCCCGAACACTCACTCTTTAAACTACATTTTATACTGTAGCTTGACTTTTGACACCCCTTATTGCAAAATCAGAAGTGTCCACATATGAATTTGGAGGTTTCCAAAAATAACATGTCCATAATAAAATAATAAAATATCCAACACCCCCATCCCATCATCCACCCTCTCACACAGAGATAATGGCCACCTCATCATCAATAATATTGTAAGTGTAATATTTTTAGAAAACCATATATGGACACTTGCATATTTTTCATGTATAAAGAGTGATTCAAAAGTTTAAAGTAAAAAACACCACAAATTATGCCTTGGGGCTGTCATTTAAGAAATATGTGAGCCTGAAGCAGATATTATTTTCCATGCACACTTTTTTAAAACAGAGATCTGCATGAGGCACAAAGAAGAATATACTTCCATTACAGATGTATCTGTTTTCAACAGCACTTCTGAAAAGTGCTCTCCTAAAAGGGGCACAGGGGAGGAGTTAAGCTGCTCTACCATTGCCATATTACAACAACCTGAAAAAGGCATTTCATAGATATGTTTTGGGGACTGGTATATGCAACTGCTTGTACTAATAATGCCTGTCTATATTTTTGCTGCAGTTTTGAATACATTATCATTCATCATGACTGCTTAACAAATGCTGTTGTTCCTTTTTTATTTTTTGTACTGCTTCCCTTATGAAATATAAAAACCTTGTGAAGGTTGCTGAATACTAACTAGATTCTCAACCTCCTCCCGGGCTTGTCTTGAGGCAGAACACTATGAGAATTAAGCTGATTGTAAATGTTTGCTCACTACTGGCTACATTGCCAGATCCCAGGGGGTAATAAATGAGAGCAGCAGTGGCACGGGGATATGTGTGGTTGCATCCCAGCTGGCCGAGGCAGAACATATAATTTTATCACCTCTAAAAGCTGTTCAGCAGGTTCATAGCAAAGGAGGGAAGATCAGAAGGTTTTGTGGTTTATATCCACAACCAGATGGAGCTACTTCAAAGAATAGCAGAGCAGAATTGAAACCATGGCAGGAGAGCTCAGCACAAGTACAGTTCAGAGGAAAATAATTATGCAAGCCTGATTTCTGTGAAGATGTGAAATGATTTATAATTCTGTTTTAGCCTTTTTTTCTCCTTGAGGCAACCCTGTTTTGGAATCACCAATTGTACCCTAGGCTTGTCTCACTGCAATGAACCTCTGCGCTCACCGAGGCAAAACAAATGCAGTTCTCCGATACACTCACATGTGGCCAATGGCTATTCCCTACACAGAGAGTCACACTGCGCAATACAATGGGTGCTCACTGGAGGAAAAGCGCTACTCTGCTGATGGCATCAGTGCAAATTGCAGGCATCTAATGAATGAGAGGGTCCCTGGTATAACGATAGCACCCTGGCCGACCTAATCACCCCTATCCCCAGTGGAACAAAGACAATTTGTCCTGGTGCTGCAGGCTCTCTGCCATTAGCACCAAATGACACAGCTGGGAGCAAACCTGCACCACACAGCTCAGCTTGCACTTAAGGTGAGCAGCATGACCACTGAGCTACTCAGGAGGTCCAATTCTGTCATTTTTAATGAAAAGTTTGCTCTGGGTTAGAACTAATGCCCAGATCTCTTTGTTTTGTGTATTTTTTTAACCTTGAGGTTTTCATTCATAAGAGCTCAATTATTTTTAAAAAAAAACAACATTCAGGGTTGGTTCTAAGAGAACTAGGAATATGACCAGATGTCAATTCAAATCACAGCTAAAGTCATACAAAGGAATGAATTTCACTCTAAGAAGAAAAAACAAATTCCATAACAACTGGCAGGAAATACATATTTTGTGCTGAATGTTGTACAAAAAAAGGGCACTGGAGTCTCTTTTCCCTGAACATGGTGCTCATTGTTATTTTTCATTATGAATGGTTTAGATGTGCATGATGTAAAGAAAAAAATGTGTCCACATTATTCCTGTGCCATGGTTTATGTTTTTAGATTTGCTCAATCCAGTCATGGTGAGCTAAAGATGATTGCTCCATCTGCAATTGGCATCGATGTAATTAAAATCCATTCAACATGAATGTCTCCAAATATCACATAAAAATCTGAGCAGTGATCTATAAATCTTGTAAAAACAAGGAGTACATATTACAGGGATATTTATGTTGGGCACAGAAAGGGCTACACTTGCCCTTTTGTAAACAGTTATTTCCTGTACAATTATATTGCAAAATGTGAGCATGTATTGATTTCAGATTGTAAGACACACGTTCTACGTGATTCAAACTCCCCATGACAGCTCAACTGTTGAGCGCCACAGGATTCAGAAGTTTGGCCTTGTTTTGCCTCGGAAACAGCCTCAGGCAATGTGTGGATGTAAATAGGTAAAAGCTTTCCCCTTATATTGAAGGTTATTAGATTTACCCTGGAATTCAGCAACAATTACCATGTACAAAGATGAATTACTTGTGATTAAGGGGTTCTGAGTTCACCCAGGCCAGAGTCCTTGGCAACACTGGGTGAAGTATTGTGTAGGCACTCTTTTGATGTAGTGTAGCATAATGGTGTATGACTTAGTGAATGTGCACCACAAAGCACAAATCAAAAAAATGTGCTACATTTTCAGTACTAAAATTTTAAGCATATCCATTATACTGCACACTTTATACTAAGCAAAGTTTAAAATTTTAGTACTGAAAATGTAGCACATTTTTTTTTTTTTGATTTGTGCTTTGTGGTGCACATTCACTAAATTGCCATGGTGGCAATTTTTAATATTCTATTCTACATTTTTGTTGATCTGGTTTACAGACCATTGAATATCTGCAGATATACAGTACCATGCAGACTCAGCTTAGGCAAGCAATATTCTCCTCAGATGTGCTGCTGAGTTTGCTGTTGAAAGTTTTTGTATTTATGTAGGATTCTTGGCTACCACACTATATTGATTTTCTCCCCATTCCACTTTGTGTTTTCTTTTTTTTTTTACTTGGAGGCTTGTTGTAGATTAAAAAAAATATAGAATGGTACAAATTTTCACTTCAAAGTGTCAGTAATGCAACAGATCCTTTTGACAATATAGAGCAGAAAAGTATCACACATGGAATGAGCCCTCTCTATTCAGTGGCTACACCATCCGTTAGACCTTGTATCAATTTTTGTAACATTAATTCAACATTTTTGACAAAGGTCTATTAAGTATCACTGCCAACTAAAAAGTATTGCTGCCAAGAAAATTTAAGCCTGTATTACTTTTTTGTCAAAATCTTGTTTTTTTAACAATCTTAGAAAACTTTCAAGGTTTCCCTACATATATATTATTATATTATACACATTATATCATACACATATTTTTAATCTTCTCTATAAAACAGTAAATTCTGTTACTTTTTGTATTTTCTTTATTGTTCCCCTTTTCTCCATTTTCAACCATTTTTGGAATTACCAATTCTACATTTGGTTGGTTCTACAAGTTGGCCACTCCACAATACCTTCTGTACTTGCTAAAGCAAGATGAAAGCTATATATACACTCCCATCAACAGCTTGTTTTACACTATAAGTCCCACAATGCACCACAGCAGAGTGAACACCACTTGGTGCACAGGAGCATCTTCACTGATATCATATGAGCAACTCACAGCTGCCCCACAAATCCCACCCTACCCAGGCGGAAGCCAATTGTATTTGCTGGTGCAGACTTCTTAGCAAATAACATGACTCAGACTTGAACCTGATTCTGAGTTGCAATACTCAGGCTGCACTCAGGGCAATTTGTAACCAAAGTATCTGCACCATAAAATGAAATGTATCACACCTGACAAATGTAGTCATACACAACTGTGCATACCGAAAACGACAATAAATCAAAATAACAGAAAAAGAAACGTTGCAGCATTTATGTCATCGTGTAGTTATGAGTGACGGAAGTTGTTGCGCTTCTGTTCACTCATCAATGAAACTTTTCTCCTGTCTCAGCATGGAATTTCCATTTTGCATTACCACACCAGAGGACTCTTGCCCAGAATCCAAAACAGTGTGTCACTGCACATTAAACTTTTTCTTCTCGTATTTATCAGATGCTGCATTGTGCAGCAAAATATTTATTCATACCCTTAACTAAATAGGAACAAAAACTTTATGAAAGAAAAAATGTTCATATTGAATTGCTTTTCTGCTTACAATTGTGTTAAAATATCATTCTTTGGTCTTAATAGTATTGAACAGACCAAATTTAGTTCATAAATAATTGATTTTATTCCATTAAACACAAGGGTCACATTCACATCCCTTTCATTAGTATTTTGTAAATCCTCTTTTGGCAGAGATGACTCTGACAAAATGATCCTTGTAATGTTTTATGAGTAACTGACACTTCTGAGAGGGATTTTTCACCATTCCCCCAAGAAGAATTGATCTATGTCCTTCAGATCTTTTGGTATTCATTTGTGAACTGCTTTCTTGGGTCCAGACTACACAAATTTGATGTGATTGAGATCTGGACGGTGAAATTATTCTTTGTACATTCAGATGAATACTCTGGATAATTGTCATGCTATAACTGTAATTTTCAGCCATATTTGAGCCTCCAAGAAGAGAGAACAAGAATTATGGCCAAAAGTCCTGGTATGAGTTGATGTTTGCAGTTCCCTCTGTCTTTCTCAGCATATGCTTTTACTTTTTATGCCAAACATAAAAATGTCCAAAAAGCCCAGTTTTCATTTCATCTGGTCATCGCAGTGCTTCCTGTTGCCATTCAGATGTAGTTTGGCAAATTCAAATTGCCCAGTTTTTGTGATTTGCCTATAAAAGAGGCTTCTTCCTTGCAACCTGACCATGAATGGAACATTCATGCATGAAGCTGTGGTTCTGTTTTACACCATGCAACCTGAAGATACTGGTCTGTTTAGGACCGTGGCCTTGTGATTTACAATTACTTGCAATTATTATTATTATTATTATTATTATTATTATTATTAGTAGTAGTAGTTGTAGTAGTAGTAGTAGTATTGTTGTTTTGTTGTTGTTGTTGTTGTTATTATTATTTTTAATATTAATATTACTATTCTTTCTCACTTGTTTAAAGGGTTGGGTTACTCTTAAGGTACTGTGCAAGTCATATCATACTGTTTATCATGTAATGTAGTAACATAACATTATTCTTTGAAAATGGGATGTCTTACAGTGTAAAACGGTGACATTTTTGCAAGGTGCAGGACTTGTAACTGAAAGGTTGCAGGCACTGCTGTTGAACCCTTGGGCAAGGTACTTAACCTAGAATTGTCTCAGTAAATATTCACCTGTGTAAATGGGTAACATGTAAAAAATTGTAACAAACAAAAGTTGCTCTGGATAAGAGCATCTGCTAAATGTCAAAAATGTAATCTTTGAGAATATTATCTTCTGTTCATGACATGGTAAATATATATGCTCGTTGGTTCACCTGTACAAATATATTGCAATTAGGAAGATCTGATTTATTGCCATATTTATTGGTTCACATTCTGGATAAAGGTTATAACAACTGTACAACTACTTATTCTATTTCTTTCCTTTTGTATATTTCAAAAATATCAGATAATACTGCTTAATTGCACATATTTGATTTAATTACTTTATAGCTGTATAACATATGGACACATATCCACAAGTAATACTTGATAAGTTCAACATTTTTTGCCCATTACTCTCATTATAATCACAAAGGTATTTATGTATGGATGAGCAGTGTAAGTGTTTATAGTACAGAGAATGTGTGCAATTTGTAGAAATGGAACATTAGACTTTAATTCATTTATATTTTCTTTTTCACAAACCTTTTGATCTAGATCCAAAATGACATGTTAGATACAATAAAATCTCAAATGAAATGGAAATTTTGATTTTAGTTAGAGTAAAATAATTGTGGAACTCACCAATTTGGTAAGGAGGCATGCTGCCTTACACTAAATAAGGCAATTCCTCAATACTAATATTACTTCTTGAAACAATATTCCATTCTGTTAACTTTTGGTCTTCTGATGTTCTGATATTTTCCCTAACATTTATCTGTAGTTAATATCTGTAAAGCTTCATCCATGTTGGCTGATAGTGCGTCATTGTATAGGATATGTTGTGCACTTTTAAACTCCCCTACCACTTTATGTATTGCTCAGTACTGTGGCACAATGTAGTAAGGGTTCCAATCACACACAGGGTGATATATATATATATATATATATATATATATATATATATATATATATATATATATATATGTATATATATATATATGTGTGTGTGTGTGTGTGTGTGTGTAAATAGTATAAAAAAGTAACTAAATAATATAAAATAAGTACATATATAAAATAAGTAATTAAGAAGTTAAGAAAAATAAATAAGATCCCCACTTTGTGGACACTGTTCCCAAGATGCTTGAGAAAGGCAATCTTGGCAGACAGACAGAGGCCACTTATTCCTGCTTTACTGCTTGCTTTCTGGGTGCTATACAATGTTGTACAAAGTCAGCGACACTCAGAAGTTCAGTGAATTCCTCCCCTTTGTAATCTGAAGGTGCTGTTCTGTACTTTTGACTTTTTTGCTCCATTTGTGCTCAGCTAGTCTCATTGACTCTATGTCTTGCTGACTCAGTATCTAACAGTGATGCTGCATATAATCCAAGATCACTTTGCATGCTGGCACTGCAGTTACTTACATGGGATTGCTAATCCAAGCAAACTGGACCAGTTTCTTTTAAGGAGAAGCCTGCTGTATGAATCAGCAGTAGTAAAAGCTATACACAGAAATAAATGAGGCATACCAGACTCCTGTATGAGGCTGTACATTCTGAACACTTGATTTCTGTTGCATAGTCATTTACTGCTGCAGAGAAACACATTGAAACAAACTACACTGCCTGCACTGAGGTACAGAGTATTATCAGGACGCTGTCTATGCATTACACGTGCAAATGTCCATTCAGAATAACACATTTCCCAAGTATATATCAGTCAATCTCTTATGTATGGATGAGCAGTGTAACTGTTGATAGCACAGAGCACACATACAATTTGTAGAAACAGAACATAGTGTACAGTGTGATATTGTATATTATTTCCCCTGAAAGGTCACCATGCTACATACAAAATAACACAGACAAATAGGTTAGTGAGGTTATAGAGATGCAGTGTTGCAGATGAGGCAAATCATCCCTCTTCACTTTAAGGAGTGCTGAAAGATTAGAAATGAGGTCAGAAGATTAATGGCTGAGGCCTGTCACTAAGGTCAGCAGGTCGCTCACGAGAGCCTTCCAATAGTTGCAGATAGATATTGTCTGGAGCAATACAGAATTTCATGCTTGGAAAATCCCTTAGACATGTTTCTGTCAGAGTTCATTTTTTTAGATATCAGCTGGCTGCATGCCATTTCTATAAGCATTTTCCCACACTGTCAAGGCACTTGTTCATATTGAAGTATGACCCTGAAAATTGCTTTTTGTTGGTTAATAAGATCTACATGAGCAAAAATGTGGCAAAATTTGGGGGATAAAATGGAAATATGTGTCATATTCCTTTGGTTTGTCCAAGTTACATTAAGAAGGTTGAAGATTACTACTGTGATTCCTAACAGAATGTAGTAGTACCCAGTGAGTCAGCTGAGCATCTTAGTAGCCTTCAAATTTTTAAAACCTGAAATTGCAGACTTGTATTCTGAACGTGTATTTTAAAAGTGTGTCAATAGAAAATATGCACCCACTCTATATTGCAAATATTTCTGACATCGTTGTTTAAGCCTATTTTATCCCAATCTAGCATGCAATTGGCATCGCATCTAAACTGCACCCACAAGATTTCTTGACATTTACTAAAGCTGTATCTTTCTAACGGACCTTATTCAACGATGAAATCCTTTTCGAAACAGAGAAGGTGATGACGGGGTTAACAACAAGAAACCTCAACACTTGCAGTCTTGTGCCAGGGGTTTTCTCGGTCCATGCTCCTCTGTGGGATTTCAGCGCAACCAAGCGACTGCGCGGTTTTTACTAAGGAGAATCGGGCTGCTTTTTAGATTTATTTAATCGCAAACAGCAACATTTTTTTTTATTTTTCATTTATGTATCCTTGTGTACAGTGGTATATAAAAAAAGCGCTTCAAATACTCTGGAACCACACGCGTTCCTACATACAAATAACAATTCCAAAAATGAAAATAAAACTACTGGATGCAAATGATAAAACTGGTCGCCTGCGCAATATTTAACATTTGTTTCATTTATTTCCATGGCTAGAAATTGGAGTTACTTTTTAATATTTGCTCTTTTGAATTATTCATATAATTTTTTATATAATTCCGAATAATTAGCAGAAGAAAATGTTAAATCAACGGGGCATTGCACCTACAATGGGTATTTCTGGCAATGGGGGGTGTAAAGATGATATTTTAGATTATCTTTTTTAGATTAACATTGTTAATGTCTCCCTGTAATGCCTATTGTCACGGTCCAACCTGAGGACACAGGAGCGCGTAACTTCACTGTATCTGGAATACAGAAAACAGATCTCGCTGCTGCTTTGTGGGGATCACAACGGGTGCAGGTGGAAGGTGAAAGCTTCGTTTTTCATGTGAATCGGGAGTATCTTTTTAGTAATGACGGGGTTGTGGAGCTGGGGTGCGTTTGGCAGGTTTATACTGCTTCCTTTGCTTGCGCCATGCACCCTGATGCTAGTTTGTGCGCCAGAGTCTCTCTCTCATCCACAGCCATGTCAGATTTTAAAAAGGATTGGGCACACCGTGAGAGTTGGAGCCGTGCACCTGCAGCCCCGTGGCTACCGTAAAAACGACGCCGGGGTTGAGGATTTCACAGGGGATGTAGATACAGAAGGACTGACGCGCAGTGCAGAGGAGGAAGAGTTTGAAATAAGCACGAAAAGTGGAAATGAGTACGTTCCGAGGAGTAATAGGACTAAAAGCTCGATAAACAACCAGCACATGGGCGCAAAAAGTAAATTTGGAAAGAAAACTGTGGAAACGGAAACGAGTTTGTTTTTACCCAGAGAATCTATTCTGCTGGCCACAGACATACTCAACCGCATGGCAGGTCTTTTACCTTACAACTTATCTCTGGAGGTGGTGATGGCCGTTGAAGCGCGACTTGGGGAGTTGCCTGCATTTTCGTTTTCCTCCTCGCCTTCAACAGTCTATTCGGATCCCCTGTCTTTTCTGCAAAGTGTCTGCAACACTGTGGTTGTTCAAGGAGTATCTGCTATCTTAGCTTTTCCACAAAACAGGGACGAGCTATTAGAGTTGGAATTCATATCTTCTGCCCTTCAAATACCTGTAATCAGTATTGTTCAAAACATGTTCAAACGACAAAGTAAGGTAAGCAAATGTTGGTTCTTATGTGCTGTATACATTGGTTCTCATGTACTGCATTTTCTTAGTGTTTCGTATTAATGTGCTGATGTATTAATGTGTGAGGGCACGAAGTCCAGAACTTCGCAGGAACTCCAGCGCTTCTTTTGTTGCGGCTTTAAAACTAATTAGGGATAAGGGAAATTGTAGAGACTTTTTTGCGAAAATAATATTCAGTCGTAAACAGAATGATACCTAGAAGTGCACATTTAACCACCAATGTGGAATTTTTGAGGAGAACACGAACCAAGAGTGTTTTTCTTTTGTGTTTCCCCAAGCTCATTTTCCACCTACAGGCCTACCACAGTTTATGTATTTCGTTAATTATATATGGCTAAAGTACACGATACCTGACATGGTTTAGCAATATCATAATGAAATCAATATGAGCTCATCAGTAATGTTAGTAAGATGATGGATCGGTTTGTTGACCGCAATGAGTTGATACTGTATCGTAAATACGTATGCCCTTTCGTGTTGTCGTGTTGTCCTATAAATGATCAATTTTGTCAATGTGTCAATGTTTTTTCTATGCTCAGCGTGTGTACAGCACTTATGGACTTCTCTGGGAATATCAGGAAACATACACGACTAAGAATTATGCATACTGCTGTTTGCCATTCTCCCCCTTTTTAAAGTCATACAAACGTTTTCATTCTGAATTCAGTCAACAGGTGTGTTTATAAGTGGCTTTCATTTCGGCAGTGCAGTTAGCGCTAATGAGCGTTAATTTCACATAGCTCAACACGTCAACATTATGCATGTGTTGTACGCAACCACATGGCTGCGTTACCTAAACTGATCTGTCGTATAGCAACCTGCTGCCCTTGCTCTCCCCCTCCCTCTCCCAGCCATAACCATAATCATTGGCTGTAAACTATAGCAGGGATCAATATGATATGCGGCACCTTAAACGTGTGTGAAAAGACATGAGGATATATAACTAGTGGCTTTGTGCGCGCGCTGCGCGTGTGCGTGCATGTTTGTGTATCGGGAGTGAGCGGCTACTCGGTCGTAATGAAAATGCGTGTCTCTGTATGCCCCTAAACGACAGTTGTTAATATTGTATGTGTGTCACGCGTCCACTTGCACAAATCAACAAATGCTATCATTCCACTCACAAATTAATATCAGTGTATCAATGTATCTCGGAATGATTATATGAAAAAAGCATGGAATTAGTAAAACGCAAAGATTGTAATCTAAATTAAAATTATGTTTTTAATGCAAACTATGCGGATCAGTGTTTTGATTATGCAGCATTTTGTATACTTTTATCTGTCCAGACTCTTAAAGGGGAACACCCTATACTTGTTTTTTCCCCTATGCACATCGACACTATCCAATATTGCACAGGGAGACTGTCAAACAAACACCGAGTAACTGGAAATGGTCTTTACTGTTTTGCTGCAGTGGAGAATATGCTCATTTTAGAATAAAGTTCTTGTTTTAGAGAAAAGTTCCAATGTGACTTCTCGTTGTTTCAGCTAATGGCCCAGAAAATACATCATTACTGTGATGAAGTATCTTAGGTAGTTAAAAGCCTTCCTGACTAAATAGGACTACTCTTTGGAACAAAATACATGCTAAGTGTGTGTGTGTGTGTTGTTCTTAATACATTAAGATAGATTAACTCTGGGAATGCTAAACCTTTATTTGTCTTGAAGTCCAAGACAAAACTGGATGTATGCTGCATTTTCTTGGCAAGCGTTCACAGCACATCAGCCACATAATAGATATGCCTTCATTATATACTGCACATATTATGTTAATACAAACTATGAAACATTGAATAACAATGCAGCTGCCACTTAACATGGATTGGAACTTCTGTTCCATCAGAAGTTTACTATTTCCAACATTTCAGCATTAGTGTGTATACCATGTTTCATTCATTCGATAGACAGTTATTCAAAAATGTGCAAATTTTGCACCCTTGTATCTTCGTTTTTATTTACTGAATCATCTGACATCAAACTAGCAAAAGTTAGACATAGAGTTTTGCCTTTTTCGCATAATAGGCTAGTAGAGGTAGTAGATTTTAAAACTATATAGCACCAGTAGGTACCAGCATGTCCTGATAGACATGAAATGGTTTTTAGCTACAAAACACGCTAACTATACTGGCTGATACGATGGAAGAATTGAAGGCATTGACATGACAGCAACAGTTCCCTCATATAGTAACCGCATCACTTTGCCAGAGTTGACCCAGACCCATTACACAGTGACAGTGAGTTACTTTGCTGGCACACAGGAGGAAATGAAACACATACTGACACAAGTAACTTTTAGCTTTTCAGGTAAATGTTTTTGTTCCGTAAGCAGATTTTTTTGAAGTTGGTGATTCCCAGAAGAACCTCACACAAAAGTGGTATCTAGCCAGCTAATTAATCATGCAAGTAAGTGCATAGCTAGCTAAATTAAAACAGCAGGTTAAATTAGGTAGCTGGCGTCAAAATTAAGTTTGCACAAGTAATGTTAAGGTAGCTAGATTACTAATTAGCTAGCTAACAGTAACAAGGGCTATAGCTAAAATAAGCTAGCAAGCTAATATGAACAATGTTTCAGGTATCTAATTAACTGTATTTTCTAAGGATAAGAGTCCACCATTAATAATAACTTAACAAGACCAGTGGGGCACTGTCTCCCTTGGCTTAGCGTAGCCAAAGCTTGTCTTCATCATATATCTATAAGCTACTAGTAGCTTGCCACACCAAGTCTCTGGGAAATGCAGGGCCTGCATACATTAAAGACGAATGTAAAAATTGGCTCAAAATGAAAAGAAATATCTAGATTGGAGGGCAGATCCATAAAACCACCAGAGTTGATAGTTTAATAGTTTTTTCCCCTTTATGTAACCCTATTTTCATCACCAGTTGTACATTACACTTGTCTCACTGCAAAAATCTCAACATTTGCACAGGATCCCTAATGTAAGCTGAATGCAGTCCTTCAATACAGTTGCATGCAGCTAATGGCTGTTTCCATACTATAAGACACAGAGCACCACAAAAAGTGGGCTCTCAATGGAGGATGGGCGCTACTACACTGAAATCATCTGAGCAACTCACAGGCATCTGACAAACTGCAGGGTGAATGAGAGCAGTGGGATGATGAATCCCTGGACGACCTACCCCTCCCAGCCATTGTTGGTTAATTTTTTAACCCAGGCCATAGGGCTCAGCCTGCACTCAGAGTAAACAACTTGTCAAATGAGCCATTAGGGACCTGCCAAGTCAGAGGCTGTTAACATGAATCTCACATATGGTCTACAGGTGTGGGCTGTTTGCTGTGAATGTTTTCTTGCATCAGTGAACCACTGAGATAGCAAAAAGTAAGGCGAGGGGAGGAGATGAGAGGTTTCAAAGGATGCTTTAAAAGAAAATATTATTTAAAAAGAAAATGCTACCCATGTACTGCTCTTCACATTCATCTGATCTAGTATCCACCATGTTTTCATATCTGCTGATTTATTTAGCTGCTTAGCTGATTGCATGTTTTTTTATGATAAGGAGGAAAGAAGTCCCTCTTTAATATTTTTATTTAAGTGCACGCCATCTTGCCAATAAAGTCAATTACTTACGGTGATTGATTTTGCCCATGGTGCTATCAGAGGGAAATGCAGTGAAGAGAAGCTAGACTGAACGTCTGGTCTTCCCTCGACAGCCCATCTTCCCACCCTCCCTTCAGACTCTGTGCTGAGGAATGTCTGAGTAAATCAATTTGCTGTTGGGGAACAGGTGAATTATCTCCTGGAGATCAGCTTTCATCCTGGGGATGAAGTCCATTTCCTAGCTGCATCCCAGATCATTTCTTTCACAAGACCTAACAACTGTTCTCAATAATTTTATAGCCAAGAAACTTTCTCTTAGAGTATCTGTATGGCTATTTGAGAGAAAGTTTGAATCCTCAGCGACCTGCCCAGTGCTGAGTAGTTTGAAGTACAGCAGATCAGCGCAGCTACTGTATAGAGGCAGGTGTCAAAGGTGCAAGTTAAGAACTGTCCTACCTTTTTTTTTTTAACTCTCGCCAACTCAACTTTGATTAGAACAAAGCTTCTTGTTACAAATAATAAAATTACATTTCCAATAGAATTATTTTGTACAGTGTGTCTGTGTTTATATTCCAGGACTATCATTTGTTATTAGACAGTTTTGACAATTTTGTGAAATAAATTGTGTTACATAAAATGTAACTATCATCAACTATACTTTTCATGTTTAAGGTAAATTAATTTACTCTGAGATGAGTTTATACCGGACACATACCTTTCAAAATAAGCATAAAATTTTGAAATTAAGCAGTCTAATGTATAATGTATGTTAAGATGTGCTTTGTTTTTAAAAAGCATTTTAAAATCCTTAGCATAAAAGATTTGGCACCCAGCACCATTTCCTGGTCAGACGATAGGAGCTGTTTGTCCTCAAAAACATCTATTGTGTGAGTGAGTGTAGATTTTAATGAATACTTTTGAGTAAATTTACTATTTATTGGGCGTCAATATCAACTGAATAACTCAATCATTTAACTTACTGCATGCTTTGTTGGATTTGAATGAAAGTGGTGTTCTCTGTCAAACAGAAACAATCTGTTTGTGCTGTGGGTCAATGGTAATTCTTTGTAGAAAAGAAACGGGAGATAAAAAGGAATGTTATTTGTTAACTTGAATGTTTCTGGGATTTTTGCCATCTTTGTGAGTTTGTCAGAAGCATTTATGGTCTATCCGTTTGACATTTGCTAAAGTGGTTTTCAATTTTTACTGGTTTTTCCATAGATGCAATGAAATAATTGGAGGGTATGTCCCTACATATGGACTAGAAATAATAAATTCCACCATTGGCAAGATAAATTTGCAATTGCTTCATATATAGAGTGACTGACTTAGGTACTATTTGCATCTAGGTAGCAGGAGTTAATTAGTTAGATATCTAGATTTGTAAGCTTTGTTTGTAAGATTTGTTAGCTAGCTGCCTAATGATAGTCCACACACTAATATGAAAATAACTAAAAATAACTTTTGAGAATAGGAAAACAACTTTTACATTAATAAACATTGCAACAATATAAATATGTTAATATAAATATAAATATATATATGTTTTTATAAAAATATTTTTTTTCTAATTGGTTAGTAATTGTAGCGCCCTTTAGTATTGAGAACATCAATGGACAGGAACAAAAAATTTGAGCTTCAGTTCCGAACAAACTGATAGGTCAAAAAAAAAATCCTTTCCATTCCTAATAGAATATGATTCACAGAGAAATAAGTTCTCTTGTAATGCTGATTTCTTGTCAGATGGGATCTTTTCAAGCAGAAAATGAAGGAAACACAAGATACTGAACCCATTCATTGCAAAGGGGACTTCCATGGCAGTTCATCTCCATTGATGTTAATATGGAATAAAAAATAATATGTGCACCATCATCAGATGCCATCCACTTCTGTCTAAGATACAAAATACACTGTAATGTGTCCTTGTTTATTAAAAACATGAGCCAATATGGTGTTGTGTTTTAATGCTACTCAGAATGTAATGGAGATGTGAAATAGATCAAAGTACCATAAAAACAATATTCTCACAACCTTCATTTTGGCTCTCCTCAACCTCCACCTCACACTATCTTACCTTGATACATATCTCAGTTTGATCCTTGCATAATACAGTGAATACAAACCATAGTCTATTATTTTCTGTGCTTCTGCTGCACTCAATCTTGCATTTGATGGCCTGTGTCTTTTCAGGGGCACCATTGAATAATTCACAAGCACTCATTCAATCAAGTGATTTATTGAAGGAGCATATGCATGTTAAGTTCAGAATTTCTTAATTGCCACTCTACTATTGTATTTTGTGCCAGCCAGAAACCGAGTAATTTTTTAAAACTGTCATGCTTTGATTTGTGGAGTCTAGTTTTGTAGTTAGTTATTGCTGTCAAGTGTGCTTTCCCTCAAGTTATGTTAACTTCAGTTTGCTACATTTTTAGTATTGTAGCGAATCATAGAATCGTTACACTGATTCTAAACTTTCAGAAGCTGGTTAGTAAATGATGGCCTGGTTATATAACATTTATATTTATTAATGTTTTTTGGAATTAAACCATTTTGATAACATATCAGTGGGATAAATATTTGTCTTTTGGTTTCAGCATTTAGTAAATTCTGAATTTAGTCCACAAACAGATTGTCGTGTTATCTGGATTCATAGCTCAGCTGCAGACTTGATCACTGGAGATTTGTCATTTGTTAAAGAGAACACAAGTCCTGCTCTCCTTTGACGTTTTGAAAGTAATCCCTGAAAAGCTTTCACTTAATCAGTATAGATTAGCCTGCTTTTTTCTTGTCACTTAAAAAGAGCTGGCCACTGGGGAAATTAAACAGCCTTGCTAAGTGTTTCACTTGAGAACTTGCTCCTCCAAGAGAGGAGATGGGGAATCAGGACAGGAATTATGAAGCTTATCCATGGGACATTCCATATAATGCTCAAATTAATATTGATCACTGTGACCATCAGTGAGACCTCTGAACATGTTTATATGTAGGTCTTGTTTGTTCTTCATTTTTTCCCAAATTATTAGGAAATTATGTAGGAAAGATGACTAATTCAGCACATAGCCAGGGAGGCAGAAACTTGGGCAGGATTCATTTTTGTACTTACATGGATCAACTGCCCATGAAATGAAATACTGTTTCCAAATTGGCTCAAAAAACCCTTGAAGCTTATGTTGTGGAGTTCAGTAGTTTGAGCAAGTATATGAAGATATACCAAAGAACGTGACATCCCCCAGGCTCATCGTCGGGGGAGGGGAGATGACAACCAGGAACATTGTCCCAGTCCTTGAGACAAGGTGAAGGGCACAGGGGGAAGCGCTATGGCAGGCTCAAACAGAAGACAGTTTTTCTAATGATTTATCATACTGACACATTCAGTCACAGTCTACATTTATGTCTATGGCAATTTCTTGTGAGCATTAAAGCACATTGTACTGAATTGTTTGACTGAAATTCTCCCATTTTTGTTGTGAAAAATGGTGTGATCAATTCAAGGCCAGTCAGATGTCCACATGAACAAAGCGCCCACATATACCCATTTCCTTTGATGATGCTGAAACTGCCAAATGCCAAACTGTGGATGTAAAAAGTCAGGTGCCCAAAAATGAAAGGATAAAATGCAAAGAGAGAAATGACAGTGCAAGGGAAGCAATGGCCAAATTTTGCCAAGAGAAATGAAGCAGTGGTCGAAGGAGCACATATAGGCAACATAGTTGAGAGAGAGTAAGGTGAGAAGGTAGGCAAGCAGGCAGGCTAGTTTAGTTAGTAAAGCAAACACACTGCACAGATCTTGTCCATGCCCATCCATCTCCACCTCATAACTATATCAGCCACGATTGAAGGTTTTATACAAATTCTATTAGCTAGGCTAACTTTTGTCTGTTGGCAGGGATAGAACTTGGGGCACTAGCCAGCTAATAGACTGAAATTTCTACAGCCTGGTAAAAATTTTACTTGCCCAGGATGTTTATTGTAATATGTAAGCTCAACAAGCCATAACAACACTTTTTTTCTTTGAATTTGTGTAAAATCAATACATTTAAGTCACTCAGATTCACAGAAATTATTTTAGAAACTTTCATTACCTCATACTCTTTTTGCGATCTCACTTCCAGCAAAGCTAGCGAGCTTTCTGTTGTTATTTGCAACAGCACCGGCTTACTTGTATTTTACTTGTGAACCATTTCAATTTTTGGCTTTGTTCTATGTTGATACAATGTCATGTTTGACTGCCATTTGTAGAACACCTTAATAAATGTGAATTGTGGTCTGTAAATTTAACCCACCTTATGGTGTAGTTGTTTTATGTTTTCATTGGTTTTCATAAACATGTTTCCATTGAGCCATGTTTGTCTCTTACATCACTCATTTCTTTATTAAATGTATTTGCATTTGATATGTTTTTCTCACTTTCAAAAAATTGAAATTAGCAGAGTTTAGACAACACACCTTTTTGTTATTCTCACTCATACAAACATTAAAGATTCAAGATTGATCTTCTTTGTTGATATGGTTAAAAATGGAAATTTGCCTTTGGCTTACAACAGCTCACCTCCACAAGATGAATAAATAAATTAAATTAAATTAAATACCAAACACAGCAGACATTATGAAACATCACAACTGAATACAATGAATTATTATGGGGTTACAGAGGAAGGGTTATTTACAGTAAATGCACAGAGGCAGGGTAAGGGTAGTGGGTTTATCAGCTGGTGAGAGAAGTAGAAACATTGAAGTACACATGATTATGTGTGTAAGAAAATTCACAAGAAAAAATGTGTTGAATTAAAGAGATGATAAATTGTATTGTATGACATGATAAATTGTGCAGATTTTCATGGGTTGAAGGGATTTGACTAAACTGAGAAAAATATTACCAGATTTATGAATTAATAATTCTATTTGTAGGTGTAGTGATAAGGTGTATCACTTTAACTAAAGGTTGCCAGTTTGATTGCCAAGTGGGACACTGTTACTGTACCCTTGAGCAGGGATGTGTATTTGAAATACATATTTGAAATACGAAATTTAACTACTTTTGTGTATTTTGTAATTTGTACTTGATGGAAATGGCAAAATATTGATGTAGAGAGGTATTTTTGAATTTTCTTATGATTCATAGACATGATTTACTAAAGGACACATCTATCTATTCACAGCCAATTGAGGGAGAAGAGGGATGGTTTTTATGACCTAGCCTAAACAACTAGCAGTCAATAAGCAGCTTATCATATTATGTGTGTAAAAATATCCAGGTTTTGGTCAACCGGAAAAATTACAGATTGTTAGAGATTGTTCACTAATGTATATTTATTGAAAATTGGTGTTCTCTATTTAAAGGACAGGCCATATTTTAAAACTGCATTTTATCTTACACCATTTCAAGCTCAGAACCCTCCAGTTTTTCAACATTTTGCACAGTGTTGAATATTGCAGTTTGGACATGCCACACATTGTACATTGTGGCAATGCACTCTCCATCTGCACTGTGAGAGTGTAAAAATGGCAGATTTATTTGTGTCACCTTTTGACTGTGCTGGACATTTACATTGTGATAATGGAAATTGTTCAAGCAAGTGCAAGCTGGAAAACTATTAGTACAAATATACAAATGAAAGTGTTTTGAGCATCAAAGGAAAGTATTATTTTTGAGAATCAAAGGAAGGAATTATTTTTTCACCATTTAAACTTTTTGCTTCATGGCATATAAACCCGCCCATCCAAAGCTGATTACCAAAAGAATCAGTTTCCTGGCAAAAATGTATAATTTGTTAACTTTCATGGCTCTTACTTTGTATCGTGCTGATGTAAACCTTTTAACATGTACATGTTTACCCCAAAGTACTCGTTAAGCCTTTTTAATGGAAGACTTTTTCACTTGTGCCTGTGGGACTGGGTCACCTACTAGCTAGCATAAAATAAATCAAAATAATTATCCTACTTATGCAGCACTGTGTGTGTCTGTAAACATTCATATGTAGGTGCTACACAAACAGCGACATATCTTGTACTGGGCCTGTATATTGTGGTTAATTAGATATTTTTTCATTTGCATAGAATGTGCACTCTCTTTCTGATCCCACAGGACAAGTTTGTTTGATTAGATATGGACCACAGGAGAGTCTAGTTTAGATTAAATGATTGATGTCATATTAAGTTGTTTTCCAAGCAATGCTAATTGTTTGCTACAGAGCCATTTTTCTCCATGACCCCTTGTCATTCTTTTCCAACAGAATCCACTGCATTTCCAGATGACCATGCAGAATCCTCCAACGCCTCAAGTGAACATACTTTTCTCTCTTCTGTCCATGAATAATTGGTATGATGTCAGCGTTTTGTTGTGCGCAGAACGGAACATCTCAGAATTTGTCTTTCTGCTGCGTAATAACTCCAGATTTCACCTTGGACCCATTGTTAACATCTCTATAAACAGCAGCTCAAAAAGTGACGTTCAGTCTTCTCTGCAAGGTTACCTGGAGTCCTTAAAGGATTCTACATCAACTGTTGTAACTTTTGGATGTAACATAAGGGACATTAGAAAGATATTCAGTGCTTTAACAAAGCTTGGGCTGATGCTGCCGGAATACCACTGGATTTTGGGAGATTCACAGAACGTTGAAGAACTGAGGATAGATGGACTGCCTATGGGTATTTTGGCACATGGGAAGATGTCAGAACCAGCTTTGGATCATTACGTCCAGGATGCACTGGAGCTGGTGGCCAGGGCAGTGGGGACAGCAGCATACATAACCCCAGAACTTGCACTGCTTTCAAGCACCACAAACTGTATGGTTATGGAGGACAGGACCCTGACCTCAGGAAAATATCTGTCCAGGTAATCTATTTCCTTCAGTCTTGTAAATCTCTCTCTCTCTCTCTCTCTCTCTCTCTCTCTCTCTCTCTATGTATATCTGACCTTACACTTAGTTTCCTGCTAACAGCCCACTCCTGCACAAAACAATGGGACAAAAAGTATCATAGTGGTGTATCAACCTTGTAATTAGACAGGTTCCTTAGGCAGTTAAAATAAAATGACCATTTGATAAATACTGCATTTTATCATTTTTGATAGCCCCACACAATTGTCAGCAGCATTTTGGATATTTACTTTCTTTGAATATGATATTGTATTCTTTCTGAGGTCCGAGGGCACAGACAGCAGATGAAATGCATCAATGACACACACCCCATGGAACTGACTCCCATAACACGTGCTTTATTGTCACAAGTGCTACAACACATATATAAATAGACTGAAGTAATGTTCCCCTATATAATATATGCTAAAAGAAAAAAAAAATCACGCCTTACAGGGCAGTTCCAGTAAGTGTAACTGGGTGTCCTTTGCATCGCACAGACATCAATACTGAAGTGTAACATTTTGTGCTCTGTGGTCTAGACCACTCAGCCAGTTGTCCAGACTAGTATTTCATAGAAGTAATGACAGGGTGGCAATATGGCATATTGGTGAAGAGCAGGACTCATAACCGAAAGGTTGCTGGTTTGATTCCCCACTGCTATACCCTTGGACATGTAACTTAACCCACAATTCCCTCAATAAATATCCAGCTGTCTAAATGAGTACCATGTAAAAACTGTAACCCAAGTTGCTCTGGGTAACAGCATCTTCTAAATGACAGTAATGTAGTATCTAGCTGGTGGAACATAAAATGTTATGCAGAAATATTAAAAAGGCACATCTTGGTTCCAGAAGTGCTTTCATTTCTCAGAAGTGTCAGTTCAGATTCCATAATCAAAGTTGTCTTGAAGTTTGGTTCTATAATGAAGACAAAGGGCTTAAATACAACTTTAGAACAGCAGAGAATATGTATTGGCCAGCAATTGTCTTTGGATAGATAGTGCAGTACCTTACACTTATCTCTGTATGTTTGAATTTGCACCGTACTCCTGGGAAAAAAAGATTTACATTGGCTTCAAGATGGTGTCACTTGGCTTCCCCTAGATTTACACATCAAATCTTTTTGTATTCTTTTGTATCAGCAATTCCTTAAAAGGTGAGGTCCAGAAACTCTTGTACACAACCGTCAATGTACTCCAATTGATGACCAGGCTCTCAGACAAGAGTGTGGTTTTCTAATCACGCCTAGCAGTAATGATCAACTACATGACAATTTGTCATATATTGTTACAGGAATGTGCAGTTTATGAAAACCCTCTAAACCTGATCAGCCATACATCAAAGAAAACCATGGGGTGTAAAGCCAATAAAGTGAAGAATGAGCAATTTGCATATTTGGCATCCATGCTCTTTGTTTGAACTCTCTGTTGCCATTGCACCACATACTCAAGCAATGCATTTGCATTCTAATACCCAACATTCAGTGCATCAGCTGTGGTGAGTTGCAGGAGGAGAGACCACTGGATTAATAGCTGCTTTAATTTAATTTAATACAGTGTATAATGGAATTAAATTTCTCCACCATATGTGATATTATACATTGCAGAGTTTTATTTACTTGCCACAGCATTTAGTAAATATAACACTGCTGTTCTAGGCACTGCACCATACCATCTGGATCAGGCTGAAATTTCAAAACCAAGAACATCTTTTTTCAACATGTGCATAGAAGTATTATTCATTTTAATCTCACACACAAAATGCAGAATGTTTGTACACCTGATTTATCAGTTTATGTAATACTGTTGATAAATCAAGTATCCAAGATTCTGCCATATCTGCGTGAGTGTTTGATGTAGCATACAAAATTTTCCCCACATTGCCATGTATAATGATTGTATCCCTTTAAGAATATGGTAGAAACACTTCATCATTGTGTTATTTAATGTCCTCACAGCAACAATTAGGATGAGATAGAGATCCTAATATTGGGTTTTGTTGAGCTGGAAAGTAAAATGTTCACCATGTGAGACTGCAGAAATGTTACTTGGCAGTAAATTGCTAAATGGAACATCTATAGTATGACAAGTTGCATGTGTCCCCCGAGATAGTGGGATTCAGCCAGAAGGCTGACTTTTAAAAATATTTTCCTATGCATGAAAAAGGATACTATGCACAGTGCAGGATGAAAAATTTTGCATACTAAAGCTGATCAATGAGACCACAGTATCTGCCAATTATGAAGACAGAATTAATTACAGAAATAAATTAAATACATATACAGGACATATGAATGTGTGTGTGTATATATATATATATGTATGTACATTTAACAGAAATGTAGTGCACTTGGCAGATGCACGCAGTGTGCTAGAACTTTGCCAAGTATGAAAGGGTGATGGGTGAGGGTCAGGCAATGTAGGGTGTGTTTGTGAATATTCATGGTGCTGTGGTATTTTGTGCAAAAGGCAGTAAGCATTTTTTGCACTTCTGCCTAAGAGACCTGGCAGAAAGCCCGGTGCAATGTCTGCCCAAAACAGTTGACAGAGAGCATTTAATTACAGAATTATAGTAAACTATGAGAGATGGCGAAAAGAGTGTGGCCAAGGCATCTGCTGATGAACACCATCATTTAATTATCAAAGTTAATAATTTCAATGGCAGCATTGACATGACATGCAATGTTATGCAAAAAGAAAATACAGAGATCAACCAGCTTACCTGGCTTGTCATACATATTGATTCATTCTGGGTCCTGGATGAGCTGCAAAAATCAAACCAGGTACTGGTACTAGTAAAATATTGTAACAGATAACCAGCATTATATAAATATTGTATAAGTAGTAATCTAATAATATATTATATTAATAATATAATAATATATAAGTAGACCCAGGGTCTGAAATTAACTTTTGGTCTACCAGCCAGTTGGATTTTTACACCTATGACCTTACACCAATTTACACCTATTGTTGATTAAGCTGCATTACAGGATCCTGCAAAATATACATCTATATGGTTGCAACATTGCATGTTATTAGGTAAAACAACTAGTCTGTAGTAATGTTAAAGCTGAATGAACAGACAGCATGTTCAACAACATTTGTGCTGTTACGTACCTTATCAAATGTCTCTTTCACATAGAATCACTCAAGGGAGTAGTAAGACAATAACATGATTGTCCTCCAGTTTTCTTAACCTTGTTGGTTTGTGTTGCAGGAGTGTTTGTACTATGATAATGCTGCCCTGTTTTAGAATTACCAATTAGATATGTTGTTCTGTGTTCTGTCCTCGTGCAGAGGGTGAAGTTTAAATTAGAAAATGTTTTGGCCAGGTAATTGTCATCAGTGCTTTTCAGAATAACACTAATTAAATGCACATTGAAAGCAAGGAGACCAGTTTCTGATAAAGACCACTTGTGTCAATTCACACAAGAGGATTGTCACAAGGCTGTTGTCAGCAGGTATGGGATCCATTGACTGTATTGTAAAAAACTATATCAATCTTTTTCTGTCAATTCAGGGATAAATCTTAATTTTGAATGCAGCAACAATATTGAAAAAATACAAGTACATGCTGATTAAATTGCTTAAATGATAACTGTGCCTTGGCCCCACTAGTGCTTGTGAACCCAGTCTATAAAAGACGGAGAGACATGGATGGATGAAGACATACATCATTCCAACAAACATTCTATCATTCAAAGTCTGTGCACTCATTTAGTACTGCACATCCACAATGTCAACTCAGACATAACCATGCACATCAAGTAATCTTTTAAGTGAACCCACACACAATACACACATAAACAAGCACACACATATACAGCTGCACACAACAAAGACAATGCATTTAACTAAGACTCAAGCCATGGATAAATTGAAGCAATCCACCTGATTTCAAATTGTAGTAGTTCTTGCTCTACAACAGTATAACACTGATGGGGAGGTATTTTATCAATACTGCAGAAAGTGATACAAAGATATACAATGCAAGTGTAGTGCATCTTTGCCACTGAGGATTTTAGATCCTTTCTTCAGATAACACTTGTATATTTGTCAATGCAGAGTCTAAATGGCCAATTTGTTTTGCCAATATATAGTAGTCTACATGTAAAAGGAGATAAATGATTTTCATCAAAATAACAAATATTGAATTGCCTCATTTTTAATAATTTGTTTAGTTGAAAAGCTTGTGAATGTGTTCACTTTTTATCTTTCTGGCATGCTGTGCAGTGATGGTATGGGAAAAAGACTAGGCGAATATTTAGGGTAGGATACAAATTAACAGGATTCATAGTGTCCACCTGCCTCATAGTGCCCCAGCATGTCTTTGAGGTTTCTAGTCCTGGAATGAATAAACAGCAGTAAGTTATGAATACAACTTTTCCTATTACATGTCAGCCAAGCCATGTTAGTGTTTCTTGTTGACATCCTTGAAACCCTTAGTAGTGTGACTAAAGGTAGTACGACAGACTGCTGGTCAATCCTTCCTATTTTTACAAACTGCTTTGTGTTTGTCAGAGGCTTTAGATCTCTTTGGATACTGTGATGGCTTTTAGCACCCTTTATGGGCTTTGGTTCTTCTAAGCACAGACACAATGTTTTGGAGCAAACGTTTCTCTAATCAGATCATCTGCATTAATGTTTGTCATGATCAGACACCTGAAATAGACTGATTTTTTTAGTCAGTAGAAACACTTGGAAAAATGGGTCAGCTATTAAAATTAAAGTTTAGATGAACTTAAAGTTAAAAGTAAATTAATTTAAAAATTAAGGTTAGGAAATACCCCCTTGTTAAATTGGTAAAAAAAAAACCCTATGTGGCTTTGCAGAGGATGGATTATCTGTGCCTTTTATTAGTGTAAAAGGTATTACACCACTTACACCAGTATTACACTCTTGGAGAGCCTGATCTGCTCTGACTTACGAAGCTATTGTGCAGCAGCTGACCCAGTTTGACTTAATGAATCAGAGTGGGGACACCTGTAGGTTTAGATATAATTTGAAATATTATTAAAAAAATGTTCAGGTATGGTGGCTGAAAAAATAGGGGCAGAAATAAGTACCCTTCATTCTCTTCCTTTTGTGTTGCTCAATACATTGCCTTGGAGCCAGTTAATATTACTGACGATGTCCTCAAAATTCAGCCATGCTGAAATAAAACTTTTCAAGAGAAATGCCATCAGGACCTTTTCTTTCTTTTCCTCTTTTCCTTTTGGGGGTGGAAAGAAAAAAAATAAGCAGTGGGGGCATAAAATAAAGCTCTTCATCAGTTTGTTCCAAAAGACAGACCTCCTTTGGCTTTCTCTTGCCTTTGTGCTGCTGAATAAAACATAGCTGGTGCACACTCCATTTATCCTACTTAGGTTGTCCTCAAAATCAAGGCATGTTGAAATGACAAAACATAATTTCATCCTCCCATTCTCTTTTACTCTTTTTTCATTTCCATTTAATTTCATGTTCTTTCCTTACAGCTTTTTGCCCCATGTGAAATGCTATTTTACAGTTGTGGACCAGTGGTGTTTTATCAGTTTCTGTACCATCAATCAAATAAATGCTTTGGAAGGCAAATTTTTAAATTTGCATTTCTCATCTCACGAATCTCACAAAATGTGGAGGTGTCTCCCAAAAAACAAGAGGAAGCTTGTCCTAGACAAGCAAAAATAAAATATATGATAATTAAATAATAAATTAACAAAAACTGTTAGGGATTGCAGGGAAAGGACTCAGGCGCAGACAGAAACATGCAGTGCAAGGAGATCCTTTAATTACAGGTCCAAATGCACAGGGAAAAATCATAGGGAACAGGTGCGCATGATGGGCCTCAGGTGGTGGCTGTGGTAGCAGGGCAGCTAGGCGGGACAGGAGGTGGGGTGATGGGTGCAAACAAACAAAAGCATGTGCACGGAAAAAACAAACAAAAGACACACCCACGCTGACAGACAGGGAGAGACAAGCAGCTCAGGCTGGAGTGCTGACACAGACAGTCTGCACTGCACTGTTTTAATAGAATTACACAAGAAAGCAGTTCATTCACTCAGGAAAAAGAGTTTTTCTCTGTTGTAAAACTTCTGTTGACTATAGATCTTTGTGAAGGAATGAAAGAATCATGGCTGGATCCAGGCCATTGCGCAACGACATTTGTAAGTGACATAGTGGAGTCGCAAATAATTTGGTCATTGATTGAATGAAAGTGTTTTCGATTTACAAAAACAACTTCATCCTCACTTGGCGCCTGTATTGCAATGTGAGTGTAGTCGATTGCACCGATTACATTAGGAAAACCAGACATCGCTGCAAATTGCATTTTGATATTGGCCTGTTCCTCCACAGTGTAAGGAAACTTTATATACCTTGGAGTCATTCGGGTGATCCCTTCCCATACTATGGGCATGATACAGCTCAGAGAGGATTATGATATTCCCGACCTGTCTGCAAGATCTACTTGGAATGTCCCGGTGGTGAGAAAACCCAAGGTAGTTAGAACTTGGAGATGAACCGGTATTGCATGGGTTCTCCGCGTTTCTCTGAGGAAAAGAGGCTCCAGTTCCTCACAGAGGCTGAGGAGAATGGCCCTTGGCAATCTAAAGCGACTTATTAGCCATGCATCATCATTGGCGAAGAAGTCTGCCTGGTCCCTGAACACACATTCATGCCTGATTAGGTTACTCTCTATATCCTCTAAAAGTGCTAGCACAGCCATACTGTGAATGCTTTAAGCTTATACATTGTAAATGAGCCTGTTATACAATAGTACTCATTAGAAATGTTTAATTACACATGGTGATCTGTGACGTTTTATTTTTTGACTACGGTGCCCAATTACAATGTTAATAGAATAATGCCAAACTGACAATCACATAATGTCTGACATTGTTCACAGTTTATGGTTAAACCAGTATTTTGCATGGACCAATGCATGCACAATAACACTCATCAATGATTGACACAGGACCCATTTACTTGCATCACCGTTAGTTCCTCTTGGTGTCGCCAATCTGCAAATTACAAGTTTTATGTGTACGCTACCTCAAGACCATGCTCACAGGTACGCATGTTTTCCCGGGAAGTATCTTTTCATAAATACCATTAAAAGAATTAGTGTAGAAAAGTGCTCAGCACGATTTTAGTGCGTACGCACCATTGATACATGTGGCACTTTGTTCATTTTTTGTTTTCATCACACAAAAGGTATCACCTAACTAAGGAATAACCCACAACAAGATATGCAGCTGTATTAAAATAAGGCATGATGGGGTGGTGACAAAGAGCTATTAAAAATCTCAAAGTTTAATACAAGACATTGTTTAATACAACAAGACATGCTGTAGTTAGTTATTCTGCTTATACCATATTGCCTATCATTAGAATAAAAATACACAAGTTAACTGAAGAGATTTATGTTTTTCTGGAAAAAAGACACATTTATTGGTTTACACATCTGAGGGATTAGCTAGTTCCAATTTGAAACACTGACTCTTTACACTTACATGTATTTGTTGAAATTTGACTGGACATTCCTGATTATCATGAAATTTGAAACTAGACTATCAAAAATTGGAACAGAGTTCAATAAGATGAACTGCCTCTTTATTCATTTTCTGTGCATTTTATGGTCAGCTACATAGCTACTCGTCCTGACCAATTAGCTAGAGTAGGTAGTTGGTGGTTCAGACCAATTGTCGGTGGTTGACACAAGCTAAGTGCTTTACCACACTTATTGTGAAATAGTTCTCTTGCACTATTTTATTATGTATTTGTCTCCCTTGTCACCTGCAAGCATTTAACATTTCTTCTTTGAACTTATAATTGAATCTTCAGGATTGACACATGACTAGGAAGCGAGGATAGGATTTACCCTTGAATTCACCTTGCCTACTTGCTCTGAAAATACAACTAGCAGATGCCTTGCAAATAAAATAGGTTGTCATTGTAATATCATTACAAATTATTAATAGTAATCCTTTTCCAACTGTATTTGTTAGCTAGGTAGCTAGCTACTCAGGTCAGAGGACTGATTCTGTTGTGTCACCAACAAACTAGCTATGTGGCTATGTGTGTATTCAATAGAATAATACAGTCATGGATGACAGTGATGGACAGTGCCCAAAACACAACACAAGCTCATCTCACAGTTTGAGACCAAACTTCTTATCCTGATGTCACACCTACTGACATCTTATGTTGATACTGCTGCCGTACATTTACATACTGACGTTTCAGTAGAATTTCTTGTAAATATGGACAAAATGTCACATCTGTTGACCCTTGCCTCCCTTAGAATTCAAAGGAAACACTAAAATTTAATTATATTGTTGTAAAATGATATTCTTCTCACCACCAGTGCATCAATACTACTTTTAATAAGTTTTAGGTTTTAACAGAACAAAGAAAATGTCTCACTTTTAACACCAGTTTGCAAATGAACACCACATATGACAGTAGAATGTTTGCATATTAACGGATGATATTTAACATAAATTTTGAATCCCATCACCCCCACACCAAAGGCCATATCCATAACAGCTCTGCAATATGAATAAAAGAGGCATTTGGCTATGTCTAAATTTTAACCATATGTTATGTTTAAAAACCCTTCAAAAAAGTTCTCCTAAGAATTATGTGTTTGGAGTTTACATTTCAAGCCTCAGATTCATTCCTCCCAGGAGGCTTATGCTTTAGAAAAACCCCTTTGAAAAAGAGGTTTTTTGAAAATATTATGCCAGATTTATGTAAACGCCAAAGCATTGCTTTGAATAGTGCTTATTCAGTTTGTGTGAGATGATGTGTTCCAAACTGGATTTGAAACTTGGTCTCATTTTGGTAACAATACTTTTAATGACAGACCTAGTTTTTGTGCATATCAGTAACTTGTTGTTTTGTTGAAAATGTGTTTTGTTTAGATTTCATTGCTTTTCTTTCCGAATGGTACAGGTAAGGATGATATTAAGTATGCATGTTAATGTATGAATTAATGCAAAAAATGGACAGACAGATTTCATAAAGATGCAAAATTGTTGCTAGCCATATTAGCCTATATACATGGAACAAAGACGTGAGCACGCAGATATAGAGCACTTATGGTGCCAGCCTTTGTTAATACCAAAACAGTGCAGAGAAGCTTATGAGTACATGCTAGGAGCCAGGACTGGTGGGAGCACAACGTCCTCAATACATTTAATGACAAGCATTTGCTGGCCAATTTTTGTGCTAGGTATTTCGTTTCCTCAGTGCCACAGGGATGCGTGTCCTCCATTTTAATGCACTAGCTAAATATGGTGCTTATTGTATGTGGTGCTCGTAAACAAGAGAGATTCTCAAAGGTGCAGGCTTGTAGGGTGACACAGTTTTGTGTTCAAAGCACTTTTACACGTCCTCAGCACGGCCACAATGCATCCCCGCCTACTTCAGGAGGTGTTTCAACAAATCCAATCACAATTTTGAGTGTTTACACCTGCCCATCAACATCCGATCTTGCCAAACATCCAGTCAGGGGCTTGTTTAACAGGTGTAAATGGGGTGTAAATGAGAGAGGTTCTATAGATTACACCACCATCCTTTAAATTAGAGGGACTTAAAATGGTCCCTCAGTAGCAATGGTGTATGCAGACACAAATATTCGTTTAAAAACCCAAAGTCTTATTGATTTTTTTTTCTGGTAATCCTAGGCAAGAATAGAATTACTTCTACACTACATATGTGAAAATATGCACAGCGCACAATAGGAGGGGTGTTAAAGCATAGCTAGTCAACATTGTAAATCCCTACATACTGTTAACTCCTGTGCCTACATTAACCCTCAGTTCAGTCCTGCCAGCCTACCATAAAGAGAAGATTATGATACAATGATAACAATAAAAATATAGTTCTAAGTGGAGGCAAATTTAATTACTCAGATAGTTAAGCACAGTAAGAAGGAACAGTCATTAAAATCTCAAATGAGGACACCACTATAACATGATCATGCAAAGCTTTATTTATTTGTAATTCCTTTGCAAGAAGGATGTGCATTCTAGGAAACGTGTGAATTAGGACACACTCATCAATTTGGATTTAAAATGTCACATGAATTAACAGATGTAGCAGTTTGCTTACATGGATTAAGTTCCCTAAAAAAATGCAGGTTTAAATTATTACTTCACTGCATGACAGATGGTACCAGATGGACTGAAATGTAGCAGCATCTTCTAACTCAAACTTGCTTGCACATCAAAAAAATACCTCCATGACAGTCGGCTGTAGCATCATTTGTGGGGGTTTGGTGGTGGAGCTACACATTAGCCAAACTCAGCCAATCAGTCTCCTTTAGAGAAATACAGTTCTGACTGCGTGTAACTCTGTTCATCTGGAGGAAAGGAGAGAGAGACAGTAAATTAATGCAATACAGTGCAATGCTGACAGACAAAATGTGCTTGCAATCATGTAAAAAAAAAAAAAATGCTGAACACGCACACACACATTACAGATGCACGCGGCCATTTCCACAGCAGCCCAGCACACTCAACTTAACCCACATATTTAATACCTTATCTCTGTAGCCAGGCTTTTGGGCATGCTTTACAACTAATGAGCAGGTGTGGTACTTTCTCAGCATTTATCAGAAAAAAGGGCTCCTCAGCCCAGAGCTTAACCTTGGAATACATTTCCCATGTGGCTACTGATAACACTGGCAGCGATTCAGAGCAATTAAGGAGGTATACATTCTAGTAGAAAAACTGGCTAAAATGGAGTTTGGGGTTAAATATCACAAAAAGGAGAGCTTCACCATGTCCTCCATCCATGATAAATCATTAATGCTACTGAATGATAAATGTTGCCTGCTTTGCTTAAATTAATTTATGTTGCCAACACACAAATAATTCTGAGTAGTTTGAACATTTACTCACACATGGTGTCCCTCCAAATCTAAGATGTGAGATGTATACAATTCCTGATGTGACAAGCAAGTGCAGAGGGATCTACCTGTGAGGAATGCTTCATTTCACATTCATAGCAGCAAAGGAGCTGTCTAAGTTGTAGGAATAAGGTGGTCTCAGCAGATGATTGGTGGGGTAAATTAAGAATGCAATTAAAGGTGTGATAGATATTAATGTTCCATAAAACCAGGCAGTTGTATGAATTAGTGAGATACGCCAACTATTAGGGCTGACCTGAACCATTCTGAGGTCTGCTTATTCTCGTGGTTTCTGAATGCACTTAGCATGACTTCAACATTGTGCACACAACAAAATTTTGTTTACATATACAACAGTGTAAATAATCCACACATTTAATCACAAATAATGCTTTTGAATTCAGTCCCATCATAAGAATGTGTCATGCCAATGGGCATTTTGAAAACATTAATTGTATTTAAAACATTGTAATATAAGTAATTAATACACACCACATACAGTATATGTATACCACACACTTACTTTGTTCAGAATGGTTCCTGATTGATGCATACACAACACAGGTGTTTTTATTTAAATCCTGTCATGCTCTATTTTGTTTTTGTTTGAAACAATATATAACCCATTGTTTAAAACCATTGAGTCAAACATGTTATCTTCCAGGAATGAATGTGCTGAGACTTCACAATGCACATATTTATAATCTCAAAGAATCTGAAATGTAAATAGAAATTGAATATCATTAGTACATTTCTAACTCAGAGGTCAGAATGTCCTTACAGGGGATTGTTGGGATGTTTATTCATCACAAATAACATGAATGAGTATGAATTTAGGTTGTAGGAAATATCATTTGAGACTTCCTCTTTGTCATAGTTTGAGACAATCCTGATATTAAGCATGGAAGTGAGTGAATTTGTTTGAGAGACACTGAGTCTAAATAGAAATTTCAGTTGGATATTTCTCAAGAAAAATACTTAAGAAGTATGAGAAACTGTCCCATGCGTGTTTCCTTATGGTGATTTCTTTTTGTCAAGAGTTGAAAGAGAAAACAGAGAGATCATATGCTCTGGGTAAACACATTTTTAAATGTGTGTTTAAACAATTATGAAAAACAACTAAATGTAGATTTCCTCTAAAATGATGCAGATATTTTGCAATTATGAGTAAAAGCGCAAATATCTCCCGCTGAGGTGTTGCTAGCTGGTGACACAAGTGTTCAACGTAGGGACAAAATGTCAGGAGTGATATTACAATATAGTTAAAAATATTTGTCAATAATGGTGAAGAAACACTAAGATATTTTTGTGGTTTCCCACCCTGATTTTTTTTTTCCAGAAAACAAGAGTCCATTAAACCAGGATTGTTGATTTAGCTTTTACCAAGATCATTTTGTGTGACAGATGAGGCAGTTGAAATGAAATATATTTAGAGTCGCTGACAATGAAATGGGGATCTTCCATTCAGTGATTACTTTTACCCATAAAACAATCCTTAAATTGATTCTCTTTTTATGTCCCATGTTGTTATTGGGAATGTTCTTTTCTGTTCTTGCTATATACTGTATATATGCAATATTGAAAAAATGCTCTTTTATTTAAAATGCTGAATGATAGAAGAGTGTCAGCTGGCCTTTTTTAGATTGTTTTCTAAAAATATGAAGGATCTACTTGCTTTTCATGATAGCCCTGCAATGTAAATTTATCACAGTTGTTAAATGTACAGTTGTACTGATTGTGAAACTGACAGAGAATTGGTTGTGCGGCCTATGAATTGAAAGGGATGTCTCTGAATACCTGTGTTTACAGCTGTATATATGATAAATAAAATACATGGGCCATTGGATGACAATGCTATTCTAGATGGCAACCTTTTAACTCTTAATTTAATTAGCTGTCATTGCTTTTCCCAACATTTTTTTCTGTGCTATGTTTATGTGGTAGGTAATAGGTGAATATTGGGTGTATGCGGTCAGCCCAGTCTTCCAGTTTCAGTTAGCTTTGATTGTTTGCACTTTAAGTTGAAACATATCAACTGTTACAAGATCTAAAGAAAAGGGGCTGGGTTGGGGGTTTTGTTAATGCTCAAGATGGAGGAAAGCTGATGAGAAAATGTTGGGGAAAAAGCAAGACTACTTAACCCTGGCACTGGTGACCGCAGAGTCTGCAGGCTTTTATTGTAGCCAGGCACTTAATGACCTGCTTCTTTAGCCATTATCTTGATAAAACCAATTTAAATTGAAAGGTGGAAGCTGGAAAACCTGCTATATACTGAAATGTAAGTGGACCAAGAACACTTTACAAACGGTGAGGTTACACTCTACAGTTGATTAGTTAAAATCTGTACTGTGTTCTGTGTCAGACATGTGGACCTTTGAGTACAGCAGACCACATTTTTTGTAATCAGGACTTAAATCCTACAAGGTTGTATCAAACAATGAATGTTTTATGAAATTATGTGAAAAGTGTGCTTAAACAAAGATGATGCATGTGAAATGAACTATGAATATTCTATACCATGCTGATGGAAATGACCTTTAGGATGTACCACTGTCTTTTGTTCCCAGTTTACTTTGGCTGAAGGATGACAGAGCAAACCCAGGTGCCCTCTTCCCATTATTGTCAGATCCAGGAGGCACACACTTCTAACAGAGGCAGAAAGCATCAGTGAAATAAGACATCAAATGCATCAGATAACACACCTGTATCTTTTTCCTTTCCAGATTTCTGGCCAACACATCATTTGATGGTCTGAGCGGCTATATCCAGTTACAGGAGGAGTCTGTAATCACCTCAGAGAGCCACTACTTCATCTGGAACCTGCAGCATGACCCCATAGGGAACCCTATGTGGACGCGTTTGGGCAGGTGGAAGCAAGGCAGAGTGGTGATGGACTACGGGGTGTGGCCGAATAAGAGACAGCACCATCAGGGCGGTGACTGGAGGCAGTCCTCTCGCCTGCACCTACGAGTGGTCACCCTGGTGGAGCACCCCTTTGTCTTCACCCGGGAGGTGGATGAGGAGGGCCTGTGCCCGGCAGGACAGCTATGTTTGGACCCGCTCACCAATGACACCGCCGTGCTGGAGAAGCTCTTCTTCAGCCTCCGGGAGCTCAATGACACCGTTCCTATCGAGCTCAAGAAGTGCTGCTATGGCTACTGCATTGATCTTCTGGAGAAGCTGGCCGAGGACATGGGCTTTGACTTTGACCTCTACATAGTTGGCGACGGTAAGTATGGTGCCTACAAGAACGGCCGCTGGACAGGGTTGGTGGGAGACCTCTTGAGCGGGGCGGCCCACATGGCCGTCACCTCTTTCAGCATCAACTCTGCCCGCAGCCAGGTGATTGACTTTACCAGCCCGTTCTTCTCCACCAGCCTGGGCATACTGGTCAGGACCAGAGACACAGCGGCACCCATCGGGGCCTTCATGTGGCCCTTGCACTGGAGCATGTGGCTTGGGATATTTGTGTCTTTGCACGTCACCGCCATGTTCCTCACTCTTTACGAATGGAAGAGCCCTTTTGGAATGACCCCGAAAGGCAGGAACAGAAAGAAGGTCTTCTCTTTCTCGTCGGCCCTTAATGTCTGTTATGCCATCTTGTTTGGGAGGACAGCCGCCATAAAGCCACCAAAGTGTTGGACAGGCAGATTCCTCATGAACCTTTGGGCCATATTTTGCTTGTTTTGTCTATCCACATACACAGCTAATTTGGCTGCTGTGATGGTTGGGGAAAAAACGTATGAACAACTCTCAGGAATACATGATCCCAAGGTAGGAAGATCTCATGTACATTCCACCAAATTCACAATTCTGGGATAAAATATTATGTGTTATCAATTATAAGGCTTTTAATGTGGAGGCAACTCATTTTGTGCAAGATATGTGGAACACATTTAAATATATGTTTGCTTTTTTTTCAAGCTCCATCATCCATCCCAGGGTTTCCGGTTTGGAACTGTTCGGGAGAGCAGCGCAGAGGATTACGTGAAGAAAAGCTTCCCAGAGATGCATGAGTACATGAGACGCTACAATGTGCCAACAACACCTGATGGCATAGGTCATCTGAAGTGAGTTATAACTCAAAATATGTATTATATAACTCTAAATCATTTGAAAACATGAAGAGCCTTTATGTTTTGGAACAATACAGAAAATATTATTTGAGGTTTAGTGCCCCCTTTTCACATCTAGCTGAGAGCTTTACGCCATCAGTATACACATACTGTTTTAACTCATACTTCATAACTCCACCCCTCCCCCACCAGCTGCAGCAACTTACCGCACACCATTGTAATCACACATGCTTGAGCACATGAAAATATGAAAAAAAATAAAGAAAAAACATGTGCTATGTGGTGTGTAAGGTTCCAGAACATTGATGAAAAAAATGCTTCTGTAAGTGCTCTGGTATTTGCTGGAAATGTGTGATAATCATGGTGAATGAATGGGACTCCTTTATTAAAAGGAATCATGTATCTTTTCATTTTCTTATATAACCTCTTTGTTTGTAAGTACCAATATGCACAGATACCCAGTTAACTTAAAATTGACTATAGAAGTAATTCGTTGCTAACTGGACATGGCGCAGTTCAAGTATACACCAGAGTTGGCAGGAGTTTAAGAAACAGTTTTGGGGGAAAAATCATAAACATCCAGCAACATCGGAGGTCATAAACCTGTAGCAGTACCTTGAAGTTATGCCTTCTATTATCTCATGTCAGATAACTTAAGCTCACTTTTGTTATCCTGGTCAGACACAAAAAACATCTTATATCATTTTGTTTTTCCAATAGTAGCATAAGCTTCCCTCAAGTGCATTAATATTCACCAGTGGCTTTCTAGCCATTTCATTATCTCATATGGCATTATAGCATAGCAGATTGAGGGGGCCTCCGGTGAAGGGGGGGTGTGAGGGCAGTTTTGAACACAATAAAAATGCACTGGAGGAGGAGGTAGGCTGGGACATAAATCATGAAGCTGTATGAACCAGCACTTAAAATCAGCAAGCAGGCAAATGGCACTGGCAACAGAATTGCCCCAGACACCATAAAATCAGCAATTAATTGGTCTTTTATGTGTTTTCTGTGGGTTATATACTTCATCATGAACTTGCATTGTTTAATTCCACAGTCCTTTGAGAAAACTTAACGGTCTGTTAACTCATCTGTAACTTATGACTTAGTGTGTGCTTTATGTCTGCTTTAATTTGTACTTCATGGTTGCTAATGATAGGTAGTATATATCCATCTGTGCTTGTGCTGACAGACGTACTTAGAAGACGTGATTTTTAAGGATAAACAACACGCATAATGCTTATGTATTTTTCCCCTCCCAGCTAAGTGTGCTGTTGCAGCTGTTCTACAGCCCTGCTCAGAAAAAAAAAGAATTTAAAAGGAAATGTGCATTTTTGTTTTAACAGTGTAGTTAAAGTATAAGTAGTATAATATATAGTTTACTATATAATATAGTATAATATCTGCATGTAAATATATTCATTCATATCTGATTATTATTGTTTTTTTTAATAAACCCATATCAGCTGTTGGCCTGCTAGTGGTCTACAGACCACACCTTGAGAACCACTGATCTAGGAGATTCTTTTATAATTTTTAATAATTTTCTGACTTCTCAAATGTTTATTAGGACTCCAGTTTTGCCCTGAGTTGTTACAGTAGATAATTGTGAAGTATGTTTTGATCAAGATGAATGGGCTCAAAGGATCTGTAATGTCTTCATCATGTTAAATAACACCTTCAATGTCATTGTAGGGATGATCCCCAGAAACTCGATGCCTTCATTATGGACAAAGCGCTCTTAGACTATGAAGTTTCCATAGATGCTGACTGCAAGACTCTCACAGTGGGGAAACCATTTGCAATTGAAGGTCAGTACATGGATGCTTTTTGTTAAGCACACAATAATCTTTTGTCATCTTGAGATCTGATGGTTCTAGACACCAATAAAAAACTAAAATTAAAACAGGATGAAAAAGTTTCCTAAAATAAGAAAGTGTTTTCACGTTTATGCTAGCATCAAAGGAAGACAGAGCTCAACAGCAATGCCTCAAAGTTAGAAATGTAACTGCTTTGACAGTGGGTGTATGAAAGATTGAGGTAATGTAAGACCGGTTTTATTCATTGGTTTTTGTGCCCTTTAGTGTACTCGGGATGGCATGTTTTATAAATGGACTGCCTGCTCAATTCATTTCAATCACTCCACTTAAATGATCATCTTTGCTCACAGGCTATGGCATCGGCCTTCCGCAGAACTCCCCACTTACCTCAAATATTTCTGAGTTGGTCAGTCAGTACAAGTCGGACGGATTCATGGACATGCTGCATGACAAGTGGTACAAAGTGGTACCATGCGGGAAAAGAAGTTTCGCTGTGACAGAGGTAAAACAATATAACAAAAAATATATAATAATATAAAAAATGAGAGTGCCATAAACTTTCTAATAATGTATTCATTACGTTGTCTATTCTGACATGATTCCTTAATGTACATGATACCCTCAAATAAATGTAGTATAAATGTTTTTGATCCCACTGTGTCCAAGAGAATATCTGCCAATTAATGTTTTTCACTGCATGAAAATTCTTCAAGGCAGCCATACATATTTCAATAAACCTAGTCTTCAATGACCTAGACATGACTCCAAGTGTATAAAAACATAGGTGTAGCATTGAAAAATTGAACTGAACTGGAATTACAAACAGAAATTGAATTTCTCAGGTTTTGACCTGCTGTCAGCGTACTTTATAGGTGTTAAGGACATTCAACACTAATAAAATATGTCTTTTGGCTACTGGCTACATTACAGAGGTGTTTGTGTCAGCATAAATGTGCTAATCATTGTGTCTTGAATTCTCCAGACATTGCAGATGGGAATCAAACACTTCTCAGGGTTATTTGTCATGCTGTGTGTAGGGGTTGCTTTGTCCCTTCTGACCACATTAGCTGAGCACATTGTCTACCGGCTGGTGATTCCCAGAATTAAAAAAAAGCCACACTTCAAGTACTGGCTTCACACAAGTCAGGTATGGTCCATATTTCTAAACATGTATTACTTTCGTATTCAACTCAACAACATTAGTAATTGATGTATTACATTCATGAGTGTGATTATTCTTAATAGGATGACAGCAAACTTCTGACATATGCAGACATATGTGCCACTTATTAAGCAAAATATAATTAGTAAATTCTAAAATGTATGTAAGTAATTAACACCATTTTGCTGCATTGGTTACATGCTATTTACCTGGTATTTACCAGGAAAGTATATGGTAACATCTGAACTGACTCATAAATATTTAAGGAACTTTAACTCTAACTCTAAAACTATGATGATGGATTATTAATGATTACTAGTAACAGCAATGCAGTTACTAGTGTGTTTACTAGGAAACTATTTGGTAACAATTGGTATTTGTCTCAAATCAAATTCTGATGTGATTGCTTACAGTAATTGCTTACAGTTTTCACAAAATATCTTGTAGTTATCACAACCAAATGTTGCTAATGCCATATTATCAGGTAATTATGAGTGATTGCAAAACTAAAATATATTTATGGTAACATACACATTTCCAAAAGATACATTTTACTATTTAATAACATCATAGCATTTTCCACACAATTACTGTTTATGTATGTTGGCAATTATGAAATATGTTCACAGGAACTGGACTGTAAAGTAAAGTAAGTCTTTAGCCTAGTTATTATCCAATATGTCAATGTTATTCACGATTCAAATTGTTAAATTGCATTTTCCTAGTGAATACTATGTACATAGTGTACCGTAAAATAAAGTGCTACCAACAATTCTATACACATTGAATTCATGAGTGTGGACATGGTATATATTGTACAAAATTGTGACATAATTTTTTGATTTCAGTGGCATTTAAAAAATTGTTCTGTTTCACAGAGATTACATCGGGCACTTAACTCATCCTTCAGTGAAGAAAAACTACAGACAGTGGCCAAAACAGAGAAAAGGTACTCTATGATTTTTGATCCAGCAACACTGTGTACATGTGCAGTTTTAATAGATGTTGTGAAATGATTTGCACAGCGAGATAGACAGTTAATATTATGTCTGTGTTTAATCTCTCTTTTTTTTTGGATCCACTACCATAACTTTGAAATTCTGAAAGTATGTTTTTGGGAAATCGCTTGGGTCAAATGATAGAATCGATATGACTAATGGTAACTGGAAGACATTTTACACACAAAGACACACACACTCACACCCACACACACGTTAATTTCATAATTTAACGTGACATAATTTCTGTACAAAGCAATTTACAAGCAGTACACATTTTAATGTATGTAATGTCATTTTATTATTTGCTGAGTGAAAGATGCAAGTCACTTAAAAAATCTGTGAAAAAGACTGACAGGAACAACACTGGTGCTGTCATATTTTTCCCTGGAATCCAGAGAACAGGGCTGTGGTGTAATTGGAAACACATGTTAAACAGTAAATTTATATATTTATATTTAAACACAGTTTTCAACATTCCCTGGGTGCATCACAGAAAATAAAATACCTCCATGGAAATGATTTATGCACCAGCAGATTTATCAGAAGTCACAATGTTTATAGTGGCTATAAAATAATTTAAAAATATGCTAAAGAAATCACAACATGTTTAGGTTTAAATTTATCCAGAAAGGTTAGAAATCCAGAAAATTTGCCGAAGCAAAACTAGACAGATATATTATTAACACAGAGTCATCTTCTGGTCTATTTTCCAACTAAAGGTGCAATGTTGGAAAAAACAAACAAGTGCCATGGAACACCTCCGACAACTCAAACTGCAGCAGACAAAACCTTCCAGTTCCAGAGGGCCAGAATGACCTGGACTTCACGCAATGCAAAAACCTCCTCATACCTCCTCAGGTTAAAAGGGTGCTCCCCCTACAGGCCACCTCCAACGGCAAGACAGACTTACTTAGCTTGGCTCCGAATCCTATTGTGGAAGAGCTCACGGATCTGGAGACTCAAATACAGGTCATTAAGCAGGAGCTGCAGCTGGCCATGAAGAAGAAAAAACAACTGGAGCAGTACCAGCAAACCAACAAGAAAACATAATCCCAGAATAATGCATGTGGTTAAATTTTAATTGTAGGAGCAAATCGTATGAAACTTTGAATTCGGAGTGCCGGGCTTCATGGTGGATTTAAAAAAAGCTTTAAGAAGTATCTGCTATGGGACCTGATGACATTGAGAAAATTTTACAACACAGTTTAGGCACACCTTTTTAAAACATGCAGATATTTTGAAAATGTGACTTGTAAAGGAACTTGTAAAAGATTTGGTTAATTCATGGAAATATGAATGCTATGTGGATTGGATGGATTCCATTAAAAGGGATATCTGAAGTGTTTGGATGGGATTGGGCCTCTAATTGGAGACAGAGCGATTGTACAACAGAGGATTTTTTTGGTCAACACAGGAGGCCAGCATTTAAGATGTCAAACTTTGATGTACAGTCTTTGTAGTGGATATGCCACTGTTATTGTAATGATAAAAAGTGCTAAATCATTTTTACAATGTAAGACTCCAGGTGCCACTGTCCCATGTGGTATTGTGAATGAGAGTTTTGATGTTTTGTGCAATGGGAGTGAATTGGTACCCAGCATCTGCATTTGGATATATGAAATCAGGCCTGCTTCATATAATGTGCACTTAATATGTCTTAATGCATCACTGTAGTAGAGAGTACTAAGGGAAGGCAGTAGTTATGAGGTTTTACTGTATTTTTACCATATCTCATAATCACACAGGTAGTGATGGCTTGTACTGAAATTCACAGAACTGGTCTAAACTGCATGTTGAGTCTTGTAACTTACTCGTACAAACCTGTACTCTACTGAAGCAGTGTATTTCTGCCCATCCTTCTGAAGAGCTGCTACTTTTGTAGCATTAGTCAATTGCTTGTGGTTAACTGAATCCACTGTCTGCATTTTATCCTCGAGATTATTTTAACATGGGTTGGTGTAGTGGGAGAAAAACAAAGTGTGAATTTGATCATTTCTATCAGTGTGATTTCATGCACAAAGTACAGTATTATTCAACTTCTGCACCCTTTTTTAAAATTCTTTGGTTTATAAAGCCAAAATAGACCTGCAACACATTTGTTTTCATTTCTGAATTAATTCACTGCAAGTCTGTCCCATGTCTTTGTCCTGTGTGAAGTTAAACAACCATAATGTGACATAAATGTTTAAAGAAGTGGTCAAACTGCATTGTTTTTTATTACGATTTTCTCATACTGTGTAGATGGTGTGCAGTAGATGTTACTGCACATAATGCAGATAGAGGAACTGCATTTGTACATAGGACAATCCAATACAAATTTATTTCATAATGCCTGTATATTTTGCCACTGAGATGGAATGCCATAGATCATAGTGTCTGTCATAAAATCAATTTAAAATCTTTAACATGTGATGTAATATTGTGTCATAATGTGGGGACGTCTTTGTTGTAGTGAATGTCAGTCAGAAGAACATAAACTGCACAGGGAATATATCCCTTGGAGTAGTGAAGGAAGAGCTATTGTGTAGACAGGGATATCTTGTTTAATAATATTGTATACAAAAACAGGATGCGTTAGTATTCTTTGAGGTAATAATAAGAATAAGAATAAGGCTAAAATAAGAACTGACATGAATTACTGGTTTAACCATTTTAATAAGGGATATCTACATAAACCATTTAATAAAAAGTCATAAGCACTACAGAGCAGCCACACAGAGCATTATTAAAGCTTTCTATGGTTCTTTTTAATATTTGAAAATTGTTTATAGCCTTTTATAGTTCTGTGGCCTGAGGTTTTGTTCTACTTGTTTTATTGCATACAGTTCAATCCTCTAACACAAACAGAGTGGTATAGCCATATTATCAAGACATAATTATCCCAATTATGCTCAATTATCCAAATTAGACAAACAGTTATCCCATTACTTTATCTTATCAATTAATTATTTATTTACTACAAATTACGCAAATAGGCATGAAGATTGACAGAAATGTTTATATCCATCAACATACTCTTTAGTAAAAGCAGACAATGTGGCAACAAATTTAAGTGCTCACCAGAACCGTGTACCATGTATAGTTTATGTTTATTTCAAGGGGTGGGAAAATGTTGACTTTAGAAAATTAGCTAAGTTACACATCTGTCTGCACTACCGTGTATAAAGTACTGAAAAGCAAAAATAAGCTGTTTTTAGCAGAAGCACATGAAATAAACAAATAAAAGGGGCAGGTAAATGTCATGTGTTCAGTTTTATGAAAGTCCGGTCTTCCAGCTGTTTTGGTTATATTTATTTGTTGTCATGTGATTTGTAGTCATGACACATTGATACATTGCCTGTATAAAGATACACTTCTCCTAGTATCAACAGAATTGGTAACAGAGAAGTATATTTAAGTCCTCCATGTTAGATTTATGAAACTTTTTTTTTCCAGATTAAATCTAAAAGGATGGTTAACAAACTGCAAATTTGGTAAAGGGTAACAATCCTGACAGCCTAAACACATGTGTCAGCTGGTTGACCCAAACACCTTTTCTTGAGCTGCTCAGAATTGTAATATGCTGTAACCTCATGTTACAATGTTTTAAAATATTGAAGGCTTATTGTTTATTTTCTGTGCAGTGCATATGTTAATATTTTGTCAGCTCCTCCAGTTTCATGGATTCTGACATCATTCTGACCACAAAGCTAAGATGTTGATTAGCATGTTTCCATCAACTTGTCAAACTAATTTCTTGCAAACATGAAGTGGTTCGAGGAACCGAGGCGCATGGAGACATTTGGGGAAATTACAGCAGCATTTCACAGGCATTCAAAGACGTTTCACGGAAGCTCACACCCCTCCTAATTTATTGATATACTTTTTCTAAGGGTACTTGCCTACCTGGCATTACAATGCTGTCTTGTGACCTTCTAATGTGCCTTTTTTAAACAGCTCACATATTGAAATTATTCCATCCTAGTGTTTTAGATCACTATATTCAGTCAATTCATATAAATGTAATTCTTTGTGTGCACTGAATTATGGTATTACATTCTAATTTACTGCTTAATTCCCATTTCTTTACCTGGTGTGCTTAATCTCCATGTCATCATTGATTATTAACATATGACACAGTACTTTCAGAGCATATTAACCACTGTGCAATCTGAAAAGCTGCACTGTATATTCAAATAGAAGCACTGTATATTCATTGCAAAGGTGGTTATAATGGTCCAACATCTCAGACTGAAAACAAGCAGATATACATGATGAAAAAAAGCAAGAGGCTGAAAAGAAGAAGGTTGGGAGGAGTTCAAAGAAACATATTTCAATTAAACTGAATTTTCCATTATTAGTATCTTAAGCAAGCAAGAATGTGCCGATTGTAGATCTAATTTCAGATATATTGATAGACAAAAAAACTGAAAATTGACCTTATCATAAAAAGATGTGCGCTGTTGACTGTTGCTTTGATGTGCCAACTTTTTTGATGCAGTTTTAGCTCTCTGTTATTTATATTATTTCTTTTCATCTCCAGTATTATTTTAGCTTTAGGTATCTCTTTGCAACTCTCTCCCACTGACTGTTCCTAATGTTTCTAAAGCTAAGAACATTATTACTGGTTAAATCAAACATTTTTAAAATATACACTTGAAGGAGGATATTAAAGAGCCCGTTTAAGCAACATGATAATAACTGGGTTCATCCTAATATGTATACTGAAGGCAAACAGATGTGTATTTCATTACTGTCCAAATCTGTGAGAGTGCCCGGCCAATGTGAAGTATAATATACTAAATTAACATCCCTTATTGACATTCTCCTTTTAAGTCCCAGCTTGGATCATAATATACAAGAGAGGCCTGGGCTGACATTGTAGAAAGTACTTGACATATGTATGCCCCTTTTCTACACTCCATGATTTGCTTGAAAGATAAATTACACTAAAGAATTTCAGACATATTGGGCAGATCTGCTTTAGTGTAGTGGTTTTCAGGTTGTGTGAAACAGTTGAGATTGTTTATGATAACTTGGCTTCCTTTTAATATCAGTAATTTTAATTGATTTAATTTTTTGCAACTTCTACAGTATATATGTTTAAGCAAGTTGGCACTGTAGACTGAATGCTTTTATTGTGTTGATTTTATACACTTAATAGAAAAAAGTATTAGCCACCATAGAGTAAATAATTTTAAAGGCTTATCCAGGGCAATGTGGAATAGGGTCATCTGTTAGTAACCTCCATAGTAAACACAGGCACAGCAAATCAAAGGAACAGGCTTAAATACAAACAGAAAACTCTTGAAGCTTGAAAAACAAAACACGTGTATTATAAATTGTGCTAGAGACCATTTATTTTTTGGATAAATTTAAAAATTAAGAAAAAAATTATAGCACTCCAGGGGGAATGCCAGCTTAACAAAAAATACAAATATGGATTTCTTTGCTATTCAAACAGTGATGCTTACTTTCATGCCACATTAAGGACAAATTAAAATTGCTAAGAAAAAAAACAATGTTTGACAATGTGCTATTTTTCCCTTACACTAGTATATCAATACCAAAACATCCTTGAATATTGGTAGCAGTTAGTTTTATACAGTAATACTGAAAAGGTTGCAAACTATGACTTGCATACAGGATATTAAAGGTTTTCCTTATACAAATACACACAAACAGCATCAATATTACAATACCATGCTGTAGATGTATATATTTAAGATACGATACTCTATAATCTGAAGCATGATGTGGAACAGTTCCAAGATGGCACAGTAAGAGTAAGCAACAACACTCTCTTATGCAAAATGTACAAAAAACATCTACCTGTAATTTGGTACAACATAATACCATCCTTTTTACAGCATGACACAGTACAAAACATATTTGCCTAGAACTACTGACGTGAAGCGAAAGTAACTCTATGCTGGTCCATGACTCCTGTGACCTCCATCAACCAAATGGTTCTGTAGGACAAAGTGTAAGGAATGTTACCATTTTCATGATGAAGCTCATCAACATAATGAAGAATAACACAGAGTCCAGCCCATTTTTGAGGAATATTATTATAATAAACAAAAAAAGATTGTCAAAATGATAGAGTTTTTTCAGGAGGGCACAGGATTGAGCAGTAAACCAACAGCATTACATAAACTATCAAAAGCTTATGACAGTTATGATTCAATACAATTCGAAACTAGATGCAAACTAAAAACTAAAACGTGAAAAATATAAAACACTTTTGGGGAAATCATTGTTAGTAGTGTCTTTAAACAGTGACGTGATCCCATTCCCTCACCTTTTATATGACTGGCACCTTCCCGGCCCCCTTCCCCTCTCTTATAACCATCTGTGACACCTTGGCTAGGGATTACACCACTACATTACCAGATTTATGTGCAATCTCCAACCATAACACCACCACTGCCAGGGAACAGCTCATGCAGAGCATGTTCAGAACTCTTATCTGGGGGTTCAGACGCCTAGGGCTGTGACTTCTTTTAACTTTGTAATGGGACAACACTGGTCACCACCTCCTAGTGGTGCAGGCAAAATTCTGGCAGGCCTTTTGCTGGGGAGGGATCTCTCCATGCACAGACACCACTGTTTTTAGTAAACTGAACAAAAAATAATTACAATGATTTATTATAAGACTGTTTTGTGATAAACATTGTACTTGCCTTTACAACTACAGTTGAACTGTATTTTAATTGTTAAAAATGAAACACAGCACACCGAAAACATGGACAGACTAATAGCTCGTTCAAACATCTTCACAGCATCACTGTTATTCATATCACATTACCCTGTGCTGAGAAGACTGTAAGGAACTATCAGGATACATTACCTGTGCACTAAGGGTTTCCAGTGTGCTCTCGACCTGTGGGCATGTTATCAGTGAGAGTCCATGGTAATCTTCTGTTTTTCGCTTGGCAGGCTCTGTAAGGGCTCCTTTGAAGTTATGCACTACACAGATTCCCTGCAAGGAAGTAAGCTCTACAATACCTCATGCCAACTCCGGATATCACTGGCAGCACATTTAATTGATTGTTAATATTTATTGTTAGAATATTAATCAGAGCACAGAAACAAATCAGGTAAGGTAGGTAGACATCAATTCATGATCTTTATGTTAGTTATAGAAAGATCATTTTGATGGTAGGAATTTATCATGGCTAACTTTCCAAGAGACTGTTGGAAAACATTATCCTGAGTTAGGTATGTTCTCGCTAAATAATCTAATTTCAACTGCATATAGCTTGCCAGCTAACAAATTTAGCTAATGTAATGCTTTTAAATAGCTACTCAATGAAAATAAGTGTGGCTAGTTCAGTTTATATTGCTATAGTTGATGTTATAAAGGTTAAAGTATTTAAGGAGAAGGAAAGGTTGACTATCAGTCTGAAGGCACTACATAGTTTTGAAATTGACAATGACACATCAGGATTGCCAAATCTTGACAATGTCTGTACTCAGAGATGTACTCATACAAAGTATGACAAATGCAACACTCTGAAACACTTAGACATAGCCAATGGCCATGCACAAGTCATAAAGCATACTATAGTGGAGTAAATTGTCAATGGAAGATACACCCTGTGCCAGTTTCATCATCCAATCAACATCTGGCAAATTGGAGGGTGGCTGACCCTGTCCCTGGTGGAAAGAAGGTAGTTTTTTCTGCAGCTGCAGGACCCATTCAATGTCAGCCACTGAAACACCTGGGTTCAAACTTGGGCCATGGAGTTCTCAAGGCTCAAGGCAAATGCTTGTCCAGTTTAGCCAGTTGGAACCCTTCAAATTCAATGTGGGTTAAGACTTTCTGTGTGTCCTACAATGTAAATCCACAGTTCATTACTGTCTGTGTGTTCAATATCAGTGTAAGGTATGATATGTGACATTTTATATTCAACCAATATTCTTGATGGATAATTGAAGAGGACTATTCTTGCATTACCAAATACTCAAATAGGCCTACATATATTTCAATGTCAGTAGGATACCCGGAGCTGAATAGTGTTTCTCTGAATACTACATACAGTAATATATTTGCATCCAACAAAGACCCATGTATGAAGATACATGATACAAGGAAAAACAACTAATGCTGCCATGTACTGCATATTTATTTACCTACCTAGCAAGCTTTGGTGAACATTAAGTGTGAAAATCACTATTTCAACTGCAGCATGAAATACTTTTTAATGAATGGGAAACATACATGCGTATGTTTTTAACCTTTGGCATGGATAATCTACATACAGCAAAACCCAGTATTTGAAATAATCTATTAACATTGTCTGTGACTGGCATTAGTAATGTTCACATATTCTATTAAATTCATGCTGTTCACATATGCATAATACCAACTTACCAAAAAGAGAGCAAGTGAACTTCCTAAAATAAATCCTGCAATGACATCTGAACTGTGGTTGCGATGTTCTGAGACGCGACTCAGGCCCATGAGAAAAGCCGCACACAGGGTCCCCAGACAGATGAGTGGTTTAGTAAGTCTGCTGCTCTTTGTCTTTATTGTGCTTGTGATGTACATCTGCAATGACAGGACAAAACCAGGTGACATGCATAGAAATGGCAAGGCTTTTTTTCTGAAATGTAGAGGGTGACAGTGAAAGAATGCATTGGCTTCGTCCCAATTTATTCAAGTGGCAAACAAAAGTCAATATAATTATCTAGTCTAAACAGCAAGTGAGACTAACTAATTATGAAGCATATTTGCAGATGTAATTGAATAAATAACAGGACAAACATGGTTTTTATTATTATGCTGTATTGCATTTCAATGGGTTGTATTTGTTTCATGTTTTTGTTTTTTTATGATCAATTTTCAGACTGAAAGTGCTTTTGTCATGAATTGTTAAAAGTGCATTAACATTAAATTAATGATTTGGGTATTTTTTTCCTCACAAAGTAATAAAGTAATAAATGATTGTAATGGCTGGAATGAAAAGGGTATAGGAAAGTTCTGTCTTAACCCTGTATCTGCCTTTAAACAGATTTTAAAGCAAATTTAAAAAATATTTAAAAGCCGTGCTTTTAACCACAGAACACACTGTACATTAACTGCACCTGTGTAAAGCATACATAAAGTCTACATCAGTATGCCATAACAGCTGCATTAAGCATTCATAAAACATTATCAGAAATACATAGATTTATTGAATGTATAGTTGCGACTTTAACACACTGCTGCCACAGTAACAATATTATGGATAAATCTGTCACAGCAACATTCAACTATTTAGCATTGTGATTACATAATCAATATGAAAATACACTCTATTTCAGTAATCATACAATTCCAAACACAGCATGTGTACAGCTTGGAAAACTCAGTAACAAAACCAGTAACTGCTACATTCCCCATCCCTCAGGAATTAATCATGCAATCATATCAATGTAACCTCTTAAAAGTATATCCCAGTTGAACTAACCTTACCATACAAATATAGATATATGTTGAATTGTACCTGAGACAACATTATATTGTTATTTCATGCATATGGTGATACAACACTTCCATTTTTTATATTCTAAACCCTTCACCTTTTCACAACTGCTGTGTAATACATGCTGGCAATAAGGCATTTTGTTACAATGTCACAAGAGATCCCAGAGAGGGTGGGTACTTTCACATTACATTACATTATTTAGCAGACACTCTTATCCAGAGCCCCAGTACTGAACTGAACCAGCAATCTTTCGGTTACAAGTCCTGCTCCTTAACCACTATGCTATGCTGCCACCCCTTAACACAAGGCCCTCATTCTTAAACATGAATGCAGGAACAAGCTGTATCTCCCATGGCAGGTGGTTGCGGACATTTGTGACATGCTTGCTGCAGATTTCCAGCCATTTGCTGTGTCCTTTTGCAATACATGTTACACTAAAGGTGACAGCCACCCTACTGTTCTTCTCCACTGGTGCAGAACTCCCTGATGCCATTGACTGCACTCACATCCATCTGCATGTTCCAACATGTATTAGTGTTGTTTATGTAAACTGCAAGATGATATGATATGATGATATGTTGATGACCATGTGAATGGGTGGTTGTTAGGGGATAATGGCTACCCATTAATGGCATGGCTGATGATGCCATACATTGTGCCCAAAACTGCAAGACAATGTGCTTTTAATCACCAGGTGTCAGTCGCAGCGGTTGTGTGGTTGAGTGTACATTTGGAATATTTAAATTTGAGCTTCAGGTGTTTGGGTAAGTACTGCTACAGCACAGCCCAGCGATAGTGGCATGTTGTGCTTTACACAATATTGCCATACTTGGATGTTCCGTCAATCTCACAGAGGTCACACTGCAGGGCCTTTAGGCAACGTGCTGCAGGACTGCATGTAGAATATTGAGGTTGCACCAACAGCACTGGAGACAAGGGACCGGCTGGCTGAGGAGCTCTTTCCTGCATAGTAAGTAACCGCACAAGTTCATATAACATTGTATGCACCTTGCTTTGTGCATGACTATGAATAACAGTTTCTGCCGAATGAAGGAAAAAGAGCAAATGACTATGGTACAAGTGAAGACATTTATCTCTGAAATAACACAAAATTTGCCTTATTCATCCCTCGTGGATCTTAGGTTGGGAACAGAGTGTGCTACAGTGAGGAGGGAGACTGGAAGGGGGGTATTCCTGCAGGGATCTGCATGTGTTCAAGGAAGCAGCTACATCAGGTTGGGGAGGGGGGTTTTGCACTGCCAAGGGGACACAGTCTTGGACAGTCTTACTGATCCACTGCCTCAGTAGGTGTTTGGAGACTCCTACTGATGGAAGACAGCAGCGGATACAGGCTTTCCCTCAGGTACGCGAGCTGCCTTTCCAGCATGTCGAACCTGGCTCGCCAGACTTCCAGGAAGGACTGGAGCTCTTCCCGTGAGGGGCGGTCTCCATGCCAGGTCAGATGAAATCATCTGTCACCTCATCAAAACACTGCCCACCCCCTTGGTGCTGTGCCCTTCCTCCAATGATTTTGCCTCCCTGCCTGAGATAGGTGAACCGCTTTCTGCACTGAGAAGCAGCCCTCTGAATCCCAGACGGAGAAGCACTGACACGCTCTGTGCTGACCTCCCACACTGCCTTCACACTGTGCTGCGGTATGAGGGGGCTTGCTGGAGGGTTTATATACTGAATTATGATGAGCTCCCACCTCATGCAAGGGTGTCCGTTTCGTCCTTCCTGAAGCACTCTTGCCAGTCTTGTTTCTCCTATTCCCTTCCTCTTTAATCAGTGAAGTCTATTATTATATTTGCAATAATGCATCCTGGCATTGAGGTAAAGGCCATCTTCACCTATTTTTTTTTTTACTAGGCTTACTGTAATGACATCGAAAGTACACATTGGAAAGATATGGTTCAAAGCTAAGTGTGAAGTATATCATTGGCACATCAAAATTGAAGGGTCAGAACCTACACAAACATGCCCTGGCATTCATAATGTTCAGATATGTACACAGTAAAAACTTTACATACTTCACGCTGTATTGTTATCCTGCAATGTAATAACATGTTAATCACATTTCAGATCAGCAAAAGAGTATTTTACCTACATAGTACTTCCGCAAAGTGTGTACCAACTGTGTAGATAATGTATCTACTGTAAAAAGAACCCTCCAAAACCTCTCTCACATTTATAATGCTTTCAACAAGCCTCATGGCATACACAATAGGTTTTGTTTGCCTTTCCCAGGTAAGGAGGCAGGGATTAAGTTTTTTTTCCAGCCAGAGGAAAGCCTTTTAAAGGAACTGATAATGGAATTGTGGCATTTCTGGTTGAGTATAACACTTTAATAAACAAAACTGTCGTCATTTTTGCTGACACAAGCATAAGCATTGCTAGAGGGCAGACACAAAAAGCTAGCAAGCAATCTAGCAAGTCAGCTGGCAATTTTAAGAATAGTTTGCTACAATGGATAGCTTTGTCACCAGGGAAATAAAAAGGGCATCCAATGATGAGGAGAGGGAAGAGAACATGCAGCAAATGGGAAATTCAACAGAATGTGCATATGTCCTCCGCTACGTCCTAAAATTACTTCATAAAACTCTGTCAGTGACATTCTCTCAAATGTCGTCAAACATTTTACACATTCACAGGTGAGCTGTTTATCTGAGAAAGGTACAGAGCTCAGCTCAGCTGCAGTGACTTTTGGGATTGCATTATTTTTCAAGTAACTCAGAGCATGCTTCAATTATAGTTACATTTTAATAAACATCTTCTGTTGACCAAGCATGTTATTGTGGGTTTAATGGTTCTTTTTGCTTTTTGTGTCTGCATATCACGTTTCAGGGCCACAGGTAAGATACTGATTTTAGCTTATTTTAGCTGATATTAATACAAGGAATGATAATAGTATTACCTATTATCACTTCTGTCTTATGTAGAATGTCTCATTTCATTTAAATGTAACCAGCTTGATTGAGGATGCTTTTAATGAGGTATGGTTGCCTGAGCTTAGGTTAGCTTAGCTCCCTTTTGACATGTCACACTGTAATAGGGGCTGATTCATTACTTGAGATGTATGCATGTAAACTGCACTTCAGTGTTTCCATGGAAAGTTGCACACCTGTTACCATGAAGTCCATTCAGAAATGGGCTGCATAAACTCTGCGTATGAAGTTATTTTTGTGTCTTTTTAACACAAGCATAAAAGACAGTTTTGAGAGCAAATTTCTTGCACTGCAATCAAAAATCAAGTTTTTATTGTGAATCAGTCCTCTTTGGTCGCGAGTCAAAAAGTTTTGCTTGCAGGTCAAAAAGTTTTGCGAGTCAAAATGTTTTGCTTTTTTATTTTCTTTAAAAATTTTCTTTAATGCAGAAGTACTGAAATGGCTCACCTTGTTTCTATTAAGTGTAAGCGTTTTATTTTCTCTGAAAATCTACTCAGCTCTCATACTTAAGAACTCACTATCTTGCGACTGTTGTGCAATAAGGACTAATAAATCACGACAAAACCACAAACAGGCTCCTGGCAGCGAGGTGTGGGTTCCAGGGAAATTTACATTCTTTCACCGTGTGCATCTTTGTATCACCAAAGTTAAGTCTGAGTCTCAAAAACTGATTTATTAAATAAATAAAAAATGTGTCCTGCACTGCTCTGTACAGTTATAGACAACCACTATTAGAAAATTGAGGGACAGGATGGAGATAAAATTCAATTTGGTGGAAGTAAGGGCATCATGAGCAAAACTACTAAAGCAAGGTGCCCATTAATCCCTCTCACATTAGACTTTTACTTTTATCCATGCAAAACTTAAATGTAACATTGTTTGTAGTTGCAGTCATTGAGCTAGCCACACTGCTGTGAAGTTACTTGCAAATCTGACTGCAATGCAAAAAAGCTAGTGATTTTCATAAAACTTTTTTACAACTTCTGAAAAATGCTGCTTACACTGACAAACTTTCTCTAAGTTGATGTGAATAAGAGTGTCTGCCAAATGAATGAAGGTAAAATGTAAATGTGATAAGGTGTGCCATTAATCATGTACAATGTATTATGAATTTTTAATGCAGCCTTTATACCGTGCTTATGTAGGCTTTATTTAGAGCCACTTAATGTACAACATGACCCATTGTTGCAAAAATGTTCCTTATGATATGAACAATATAAATTTTATAACTATTTCAACAGAACATTGACGGTTTTTGGAGGAATTTAAAATGGCAACCATATCATGTAATCACTGGTACTCTGCTCCTACAGTCTGATCTGTCATAATCAATGGTCTGGGTTTAATACAAATTATAGGAAGCTAGTGGAATTACAAGAAATTATACAATTAATATTAATGACAATAACAACAATAAAAGTATAATCAAATATAAATAAAAGATAAGAAAGGAGTAAGAGACACTGGACTCACAGTCATGTAAACAGCTGAGTAGAGACTGAGAGATGCATCTTTGGATGGGAAAGACCTCCTGGCCTTCTCCACAACCAGCTGGTCGCCTGTGCAGATGTTTCCATTGGGGATGAACTGGTGGGGGCTGAAGTGGCACTGCACCCCCGTGTAATTCGGTTTGCAGACACTCAGAAAGTAAGGCGCCAGATTCCCAGTTACCACCTGCCCAGTGTTCACACAGATGTCCGTGGCAAAGAGACCGAAAGCAAAGACACCTGGAGGAGGAAAAAACAGAGATATCATAAAAATATGACTGTAAATTCAAATTACATTCATAGCTTATACCCGTTGCAGGTATTAGATGCAAAAAGCTGTGTTCATTGGTTAGAGAACTTCAGGTTGAATCAACCATTTGAATATGAAATCACTGGAGAAGTTAATTGGTAATCACATATTAAACTCCATAATGTATTCAGGCTCATGACACCCATTATAATTGTCTATAATCATCTCCGAAGCCCCTATCCTCCTATGAAAAGGTTACCCTTGTCTATGAATATGCAGCAACCAGACCTCTGTATAAAATGCACATATATCACATAGCTGTGTTCATTTTTGCATGATCATGAAGTAACTTGAGTTAGAATGTCCAACCTGACTCTAAACTGAAACTGTAAACCTGACTGCACATAAAATGACAGGCATTACAAATGGTAAGCAATCAATTAAAATGATTCAACTGAGCTAAACATGAGACAAATAAGAACAGTGCACTGACAGTAGAGACAAAAGAAAAGAATACTCTGGTCACTAGTGTGGAATATTATCAGAGAGCTCTAGTGGCTGTTTGAAGATGACTTGATACAATGATCCATATCATTGCAATACCAAGGGTCAGAAGACATGATTACCTGATTCTCTACTGAATAATGTATAAGACGCTAGGGCATATGACTGAGGTGAAGATTTTCACAGCTTGTGATTTCAGGGTACTGTATGTCAGTTCTACCTTGTGTTGCTGGATAAAGGTTTCCGTTAAGATTAAATTTCTGTATGGGGTGTTCACTCCCCAACACAAATTATGATGAATGGCCACTACTCAGAGATAATGCCAAATAATAATTACTTACGGCAATGAGCTTGACAATCAATATCCAGTTAACAGTCATGGCTTCCATTCTGCCCCGTAGACTGAAGTGCAAATGTAAACACTGAAATTAATCAGGATCTATGGAGCTGTGAGCCGTATCTCTCATGAATAATGCATTTCAGGCTGGCTTAATCTCACTGTTTTTATTGCAAGAGAATGTACTTACATTTGGGAAGGCACACCACCTGGCCTGACATTAATACAGCACTTTTGTCAAGCTTTCAGACTGGGTTTATAATAATAATAGCTTTGTTTAACTTTTTTTACATTTCCTTATACAGTATATAGAAGGATAAAAATTATTTAAAAAACTATAAAAATAGGAAATTACATTCATCAGAGAAACAGGTGGACATGCACAAAAATGCAAGTACATTAATTAAAATTTGTATAAAATAGGTAATTATAAACCAAAAATGAGTTACATTTTTACGAGTTCAAAAATATGGACTAAAATATTTATTTAATAAGATGTGAATGAAAACTCAAAAAGAATAAATACATCCAAATGTAGCAGAGCTGAAAGTAGTAACTTGTGTGTGTCCTTTGTAAAGCCAGTCACGTAGCAGCTAGCAGAGTGCTTCCAGCGCACATTTCCTTCAGCTCAACTAGTAATGACAATGATGATTAGAGTTTACTTTTGCTACAAGAACAAGGGTTAAGGGTCACTTGCAAGGTTTCGGACCCCTGTCTTGCTGATTACATTGGTGTCATGACTCGGATAACTGGCTAAAGCTTAGTTTGGCTGTCAGAGGTTGCTGCAGAGTAGGAGGTCGAAAGGGCAATGAGTGTACCAGAGCCGAGAGCAGTAGCTTGAGTCCTGCATAAAGCCATTAGGGTAGCAGGTAGCAGAGCAGCCTCAGCAGTGACATTACTCCTGAGACTTTGTTAGCTAGTGTCATTGCCTATGGACTTTGGGAAAAAATGTCTTTAGTTCAACTGGTAATGATGTTAGTGTTTAGAATTTAGTTGTACAATGAGAACAGGGGTTCACGCCCCCTGTGGAGTTGCAGACCTCTTTCACATTCTTTGCACGAACAAATAATCACTCAATGAAAAGCTAGATTATAAAAGTAGGTTCTTAAAAGGGATTCAAAGGAAAACATGGATTCAACTAGTCTGATCAATTTGAGAGGACTTTTCCAGAGTCTGGGACTTTTGCAGAGAAAGGCAGATTCCCCTTTGGTTTTCAGTCTGGACTCTACAGCAGTCATAAGGACTTTATCTGGTGAACTAACTGGCTGAATGGCTGTATAAGGGGTTAAAAGATGACTAATATAAGCAGGAGTCAATCAAATTCTTAATTTAATTATTGAATCTCGAAATCAACTTTAAAACTAACCAGATGCCAGTGCAACAGGCTAGGACAAGTGTTATGTGATTTGACTTAGAAGCCTATTGTAGCTGCAACATTCTGAACGAACCAAAAACATGAAAGTGCCTGACAGCTAAAACATGTACACAGTGAACTGCAGCAGAGTAGTTATGAAAAATTGAAGGCATGAATGACTTTCTCCAAAATAGTGTATGACAGGAATGACCTTTCTCTGAATGCTTTTGGAGCATGTTGTGTAAGGTGCATGGACAACTCCTTTTGTTAACATTGAGCAAAATAAAGAAAATCAGAAAGGCTACAGAGGTGCACTTACCAAAAAATAAATACTAAATTATTTGTGTTAAGTTCTTTCCATGTTGTGAGACATCATGCAGACTCCATTTTATCTTATTATTCTTACTGTGAGGGAGCCAAGGCAGTGATGGGGCAGCTATTCAAGATCCTAAAGCCTGTCTACAGGACTGTAAACATGATTGTCATCACATACTGTACAGCACTTGAGATTATGCAGTTTCAAGCCAGTGTGTTCCATCAAAAAAGACATCATTGTGACAGTTTGAAAATATTACTTTCTGGAAGAGTTTTAGTATTTGTTCTGTAAGTTATTCCAGGTACTCTTCTGACTAATACCACTCCTGGTGTTTGTGCAACAACTGTTACGACATGAAACAGTGTTACAGTACAATTACACAAATAGTTACATAACACAAAATCGTTACTTTTTGGCAGGTTAAATGTAACCTGCCTAGGCAGAAAATCACCTATGCAGTTAATACAAGGGGATATTGAAACTCTTTACTTCAAATATGTTATTTAAAGACAGGCTCAAATTTTACACTGGTAGCTTACTTTGAATCAATATATTGGTGCTTTGCTATAAATAACAACAGCGTCAGCCAAAAAGTGGCTTACAATGATAGCCGTCAGGACTATGTTATCAGAAATCAAGCCCTCATATATATATATGAAAATATTTTTCAGATATTTGTAGTGGATGTCGTCTCATTTACAATTATTATAATTGCTTTGTATTAAAACATCTGAAGACACAACCCAGTGAGGTTAAAGCTATAAACATGTACTTCAGAAAAGAAAACAATATATGGGACATACACTGAAAAAAAATCCTTCAGAATTGCTGAAATTAGAGTTTCAGTAACTGAGAGAATTTCAAGAGAAAAAAAAATTGATGAAGTGGGAGAAAAGGGCACTTTCATCATAGAATTTGGTGCCTGTGCTCCTTGCTACCGTGCGCCTGCTTTTAAAGCGACATAAAATTCAAGATTAAAGCACTGGACGCCGCTGCAGAACAAACCTGTTGCAATCGATTATGTGGGTGTGCCTGAGCTGAATTTGGCCATTTCGAGATACTAGCACGAGGCGCTGTCACGGAGGTAGCAAGAATTCAATGAATAAATTTCCTGTGGGTGCGGTGGAGGTGTGACGCCATGACAGCCAATCAATTCTACCCAAATCATACCCTTTAAAATGCCCTGCACCAACTATTGATCTGTTGCCAATTTCCCTGTTATGGAGGAAGTGCAGTTTGCAAAACAGAAGAAAGAACAAATACCAATGGTGGAAAGAATATCGTGTGGGAGGTGAAAGCCAATTTCAAGGCCTCTTGACTGGTAAAAAGAAACGGAAAAAGGCTAAATAAATACTCATGTTTGCTTTTGTTTTAATTTAATAATGTCAAAGTAAATTAAGAAATAACAATAAAATACTTCTTAACACCATTCACCAAGTTCAGGATTCATTTTTTTAAAAATATGCATATGTAATGAAATGAAATGAAATACAAGTAGAATTATGGAGCCTATTGTGTTCTATTTACATCAACAGGCCATACACACCAGCCAGGTTACTCCATTCTGCAACTGGAGGGCACCTGGCTGTCCTTCCCCTTCACAGCTGTATATCCTGGTTGTTGCATCCTCTATCTAATTCTGGCCTCAATGTGGTGGAAAGAGCCTCCTGTAGCCACCAGAGGAGTGGAGTCCCTGGCTATCTTCTGTCTCTAGGTATACTCAGCATTATCATAAGGGCTGCCTGAAGACCACATGTGCTCTGTTGCATCCTGTGTATAACATATTTCTTACCCAAGCTTGTCATGAATGCACTTTTTTCATTTTCTTCTAAGGTCATAAGTAACAACAGCCAGTAATTATACTCCTGTCTACGAACAGCAAAAACGAGATTGTTTATATAAGCTATACAGTTTTCTGAAATTTTCTGTATGGTTTTCAAATGAGGCTTATGAATGAACACCAATTCCTATAAACACTAGGATGCTGTGCATGGCTTGTGTTGTTTTTCTTACAATGACCCACCACCTGAAGCTGAACCTCAGTAAAACGGATCTCCTCTTCATCCCAGCCGGCCCTTCCCCCCTGCATGACCTTTCCATCACCTTCGATGGCACCACAATACCATCCTCTCAGACAGCAAAGAGCTTGGGCATCACCCTCGACAGTAACCTGGACCTCAAGGAGTACATTGCTCGCACGTCACGGACCTGCCGATTCCTCCTCCACAACATCAGGAGGATTCGCCCGTTCCTAACCACATACGCGACGCAGCTCCTTATCCAGGCCACAGTTCTCCCTCGACTGGACTACTGCAACGCTCTCCTTGCAGGCCTCCCAGCATGCACCACCCACCCTCTCCAGCTCATCCAGAATGCAGCTGCCCGACTGATCTTCAACCTCCCCAAATTCTCCCATGTTACTCCCCTGCTGAAATCCCTCCACTGGCTTCCTGTCGCTGCCAGGATCAGATTCAAGACCCTGACCCTCGCCTTCTCTGCAGTCAACAGAACAGCCCCTGCCTACCTCCAAGAACTCATCCAGCCCTACACACCAGCCCGACCCCTGCGCTCAGCAGCAACTGGACGCCTTGCTCCCTGCATGGTCAAGGCAGGAGGTGCTCGTTCTGCCAGACATCGGCGTTTCGCCTACATCGCTCCCCAGTGGTGGAACGAACTCCCGGTCTCGCTACGGACAGCTTCTTCACCCCAGTCCTTCGGACGGGGCCTGAAGACGCACCTCTTCAGACTGTACCTGGACTGACCCAGCACACAATTGCTGCCCCCCCCCCCCCCGCCCATCAGTGCTGTCGTAAATTGCTGTGCTTTTTAAATTGTGCTTTTAAATTTGTCTCTTGTTGCCGCCTTTACCCTGACGCTCATTGTGCCGTTTGAAGTTGTTGAAGTTTGCCGTTCGAAAGTGTATCGTACTAGTTGCCCTTTAGGCTGTAATTGTACAAATCTGATAGTACTGCGTCCTCAAACAGACCTTGCTCTCAGCTGAGAACTGTCTCATTGTGGAACTGTACACATCCTGTCCCCGTACTGTCACTGTACCTACTGTATGCACTTTTGTAAGTCGCTTTGGATAAAAGCGTCTGCTAAATAAATAAATGTAAATGTAAATGTAAAATGTATTAAACTGTGTTCTTTGTCCACTAATGCAATGTAAAAAGTTATTTTCAATAACAAATTACAAATTTATTTTCTCTATCTAATCCATCTGTGCAGGTATTATATGGTTGCACTGTGACCAGTATTTGCGTTCTACCTCATGCTTATATACTAACAGTTGGTTCCAATCAGCGTAAACATTCACTTTTTTTGTGAATTTAGGTATCCTCACACTCAGTCCTGATTCATTAAGAGAATGTCAGGTTCCTCCCTCCAAGCAAGTATAGCTCATTTGTCATTGTCAAAATTGTCAAACATCAGCAGTAGCCAGCTATGGCTAGGAGCGCTCGTTGCAATTAACAACACATTTGCATTTATTATTATCTTTATTTTCCATATTTTAGAATAATTGTAAAGACATCAAAGCTATGAAATTACGCAAATGGAATTATGCAGTGACCAACAATGTTAAACACATCATAACTCTTATATTTTAGATTCTTAAAAGGAGCCAAAAATATTTTTTTTAATTAATTGTTTTGTTTGGAAAGAAATTCATACATAGGCATCAACTTAACTATTTATATTTGTCTAAGAAACAAATTTCAACAATTTAAGCATGAGTCTTTAGTTCAAAATGTCTTTGTTTCCCATTATCTTAGTCAGATGTATCCAAACTTTGACTGGTACTGTATAATCTAGTGCCAGGCGCTGGGCTGGATTGAGGGGCCATATTTTCAGTAATTATTATATGGTCTATGCTATTAAAGGAAGTGGCCATATAAGATGTGGTATTTTGCAACTTGAAAAATTCAATTTCAAGAGCTGCTTTTGAAAATTGAATCTACGCACATCTTAAAATTCAAATATATAACCTATCCTTTTAACTTCAATCCAAGGTTTGTAAACTTGAATTACACACGCTGAAATTGATATTTAACATTCTGAAACTGAGTTTGATCAATTTCAGATCAAGGTCATACCCTCAATTTACCCAGGAAATCAGCCTGTGAAATTCAGTTTGTTTGGGGACTGATATTGCTATATTCCAAACAAGCGTTAGTTTAGCTGATAATATCTATGGTGCTTCACAACACAGGTAAATATAACATTACTGGTTAAATCCATTATTTTATAGCTATATATCCTAAAGAGAAGGATATAACTGGGTTGTTTGATGGTTTCTCAGTGATATTTAAAGAGTCGGTTTTGCAATGAACGTCATGATGAATGACAAGTAATCTCAAAAAAGTCATAGGATGCTAAGTGCATTATATTAAGCAGGGCCATCTGCATATAGTAAGAACATACAGCAAAGCACTAAATATAATCAACCATCCCAACCATCTAATTTCATTTAAAGCAGTACAGCATTTAGATGGTAAGAGAGACTTAAAGGACTGTTTGTGGGGGAAAAAGTCTGGGGAAAAAAAAGAAAACTGAAGGGTGGGGGCAGATACAAAAGGCATTCTCACAGAGCACAAAACATGTGCCTTCTCTGTACACTAAAAAGACCTTCACCCCTACTGTTCTCTTGAGGCGTCCTGTCAATCTTCCTGTTTGACCTAAATAATTTACAATTATGTAAAACTAAACAGTTCATTGCAGTAAATAGCTTGGTTTTTAGACAGCACACATGCCCCAAATGCAAAAAATCAAACAGTGGGGAGTAGTGCTGGGTAAGGGGGAATTGGAGATACGTAATGATTCTGGTTGTGCTGTATTACAAATAGGGCAGGTGAGTTTTTCTCCTCTTCTATTTTTGTACATATTTCATTCCTTCAGCACCAAAAGGTTGATATTCATTTTCAAACCACTTGATAAAAAATTGTGCAATTTTGGTACCCTTCATCTTCTCAGTCACTCATTTACTTTCCATAAATTAAATAGACAGAAATTTTGTGCCCCTATCACATGTAAGATTTCGTCTTATTCTTTAGAAACAGATAATGTCGTGATCAGTTAAAACACAGACTATACAATGCGTACATTTTCTTTGTTTGAATGGTGAGAAAATGTTGACTTTTAAAAAATCGATGCGGTAACATTTTAACCTGGGCTATAAAGGTAACATATAAAATTAGTGTAAAGCACAACATAGACGGGTTGTCTGAAGCATGAGCACAAGAAATCAACAAATAAATGGAAAAGTGTGAATGGCACACACACAGTTTAGTCAAAGACAGTACAGTACAAAATTTAATTTTTGTAGACTTATGGTCTCCTCTTTCATGGACTGAAAGCATTTGTCTCCTCTGACTTTGTCTTGACTGACTTCAACTGACATGTATTATTTAGCTATCTATGTTACACTGCTCATTTCTTTTTTTTTTTCAGATTTAACCCAGACTTTATCCCAGTTCAGATTTACAATCCTCATCATAACTGGGGATAGACTTTAACGGTAGGGTTCCCACAACAAAACCATACTTTGTTATGGGGTAAAACTCAACAGCCTCAAGAACTTTATGGGCAGGCTGACTGAAACATTTCCTTCAATCAATCTAGGCTGTAGTATGCGGCAGCCTTGGAGAATGTTTTAACATATTGGCAGTTTTTTGTTTTGTCTATGCAGTGCATTGGCTCTGCCAGTATTCAGTATTTACTTGTGAAGTTTACTGTATGTCTCAAGCATTGTGACATCATTCTGGCAACAGGCCTTGAAGGATGTCATTGTAAGCCATAAACATGTAGTTTGCATTGCCCAAAACAAATGTGGTCATGTGTATAAAACCAACTCCAAATTCATTTAAACACTCCAGTATGCCGTCTGACACTGTGGAGTGATTCACTGAATTAGATACTTTGTATCAGTCAGGATACTTTCAGATCACCTGTACTTAACTGTACTTGCAAAACATAATGATCTTTTGCATCTGCCCATTTATCAATGAATACAGATACACTGTCAGATGTTTCATGCATTTCATGCAAGTCAGCAGTCCAGGGTAGATACATCTTGTGAAGTTCACTGGCTGATGGAATTGTTCTGCCATTTATTAGATGATTGTTTAAAATTGCATGTAATTCTGGCAGATCCCCCTTTTTAAGGAACATATTTGCCCTGACAAATGCAGCTTTCAAATCAGGAAGGACAGCCGTCTTTCCCCCTAAACTGTATCTGCCTGTGTGCAGTGTATCAGGCAGATACTGTTGCAGTAAGACACTCAGAGAAATGCTTCTTTATGTTGTCTGTGCAACCATGTCTGGTTTCCTCCTGCCTTACCCACAACTGCATCGATTTGTTCTTTTTCACTGATTAACTTTTAATTGTTACAGTATACAGCTGATAAAAGTATAATTATTCATATGCCTGAGGTCTACAGGGATGTCCCAAGTATAATGATCGAAAACTGAAAGACAACTCTGGGCCCTAATTCTGAGCCATGTATGGTATTCCCATGCACTGCTGTTTTCTTTGGATTCACACAGAAATTAGATCCTGAATGATATTGCTAATTGTTATTACTGTCTAGAAGCATCTCATGTAAAATGAATAGGATGGGGATCACTTTGATTTGATTTGATTTGATTTGATTCTCTTGACAAGCTGCTTAGAATATTTTGTTGACTTAAGAAACACAGAATGTGAAGTGATCATAATAATGCATTTTAAATATTAAGACCAGAGAGGTATACAAGCAGTAAAGACAGTGATCAGACAGGACTGGAGACTCACTGATACTTAGAATTCTATGCATGACCTTTCCTTATTTTATTTCTGCATTGATCTGTGAAATGGTGTCAAACCAGTCTTGCCCTCTTTGGATCTTATTTTACACATAAAGTATAGTGCCCTCCATATTTAGTCATGAAGGAACAAAATTGTATGAAAAACATAAATATTCAACATTTTTTCTGATTATTTTTTGAATGACACTGTTAAATCTTAACAGCAAAGTCATACTTTTTATCTATGATAAATTTCACTCCAGAAACCACAAGGGTCGGTTTATTCACATCCCTGTAGCTACAGCAAAAATCTGCGGATAAACTTTCAAGACTAATATCCACAGAACAAATCTGCAAAACCTGCATGTCGATACAATAAACATTCCCAGAGAAAATGTCTTACAAGCCTTTAATGAAAAATTCAAAATGATGGAAAACCAAACATAGTGAAAGTCATGAATGTCAATTGCAAAAGATGTTCAGCTTGAGCAGACACATGCACAGTATTCTTCATATTTATTTATAACCCCACTTAACAACAAAGCTAACTGAATAAATCTTCATACTGGATTATTTGGCCATCTTACATTTTATGAATTCTATACTTATCACTAATTATGCATTTATGCTCATCACGACAACCACAGCAACTGCTGAAACCACACAGGAATGTGGGGCGAGGCATGTGTTATCCTCCAATGCAGAGACTGGCCTGCCGCAGCTTTTTTTTCCACAATACACAAGTCCCACAGTGTACCAGGAGGCTAACACTGTTGGAGGATCCAGAGGCTATCTGAGTAACTCACAGGCACCCAGGCGAGTCCCAGGGTGTCCAGAGCAGACTGATGAGGGGACCCTGGCTGACCTGTCCATCCCTATCGAAACAAAGCCAGGCTGTTCCTCTGATGTGGGCTGCTGGTATTTGTTGGCAAATGACATGGCCAGTTTTGATCCAAGGCAATTAGGGCTCAGCCTGTGTTTGCAACAAGCATTTAAACAGTCTGAGACACTTGGAAGGCCATTTAAAATAGTAAATAATTGTGATCGCTATCTTTATTTGTGAACAATGTGGCTTTGCTCCATGCAGTGCTATCAATATAAAACTGCAATTAAAATGCAATTCAAACCTTGATTCTGTTTTCCAGGCATGAATACATATGAAGGGGATGGCATTTATTATTATTATTATTGTTGTTTTCGTTGTTTTAATTAGGGTAGAAGTATATATTTTAGACCACAAATGCCATGTGTGTATGCAAAGAGCATACACAGATAGATGAAATGTACCTACAAAATGAGGGGCTGATGCTCAAAGCTACAGTGGTGTAACCTCTCCCCCTCTAACTCCAACAACTACAAGTACATTGCCTATAAAGAGAAGACTTTTTTCAATAGATTTCATGCTGCATTCTCAGAACTCACCAATAAACCTTGTAACTCTGCGAAGAAGAGGACTCAGGTAGCAGCACTGTGCCGTCACAATGGTTTTCTCCTGGGCTCTTAGGGTTTCTCTTGTAGATTTCATGCAGTACATTGAGATCTCACCAATGAAAATCTGAAAACCAACCACACAAGAAAAAAGCATAAAACGTTTCTGTGTACATTAGCATCTGAACTAAATGTGAGAGTGGTTTTCCTCACAGTTCTCAAATAGCTTTTACAATTTGACCTGGCTCATCGTTGCACATTATAGCTTGTACTTACATTATGCATTTTAACTGCACGTTATCTCAGCAGTTCTTGGCAGTTCCAAACAACTGCACAACTGGCACCAGTAAACAATCATACTTTGTGTTTTTCTACCTTAATGACTATCAGTGAGTGGTTTATAGACACAGCTATTTATAGCACAGCTATTTCTTCACAATGTACTGCATGTTCACATCAGTGTGAACATACAGTACATTGTGAGACATGCCTTAACCCTGCAGCCTCTCTACTTTCTACTATGAGCAAAGCTGCCAGCTAGCTACATACTGTAAGCCATTTTGAACTTGGTACTTAGGTAGCTACAGCCAGCAAGTTGGTTGGTTAGCTGTTGATTGGTCACATATGCTTGCTGCATTAACTGCAGTAGTCAACAAGCCTGGAGTGTTTTGCCGTTTAGTATCAGCTCCTTAGCTAGGTGGCAAGCTATTCTACAGTTTATAATAATATGGCATAGTTATCAGACCTGAAACATATATACTCTGTATAGCCTTGCTAATTTCTATGGTGAACAATGCTGTTATAGATAACTGACATTACTTATACCTATAGCTAGTTCGAATAATATTTTCAACATTTGCTGACTAGCTGCTTAATGGTAGTCTGTGCTTTCTAGCTAACGTACACTAAGCCTGAGTTCTGTTAACGTCAGCCTATTGGCTACTCTACTATGTACAATCCTACCATGCATTGACTTGATGTATAGGTACAATAATCACTCAAACAAATCAATTATTTATCAGTATAAGGATAGAAGGTGACCGATTAGCTTTGTACAAAAAACTTCATTGTGTGACTGTTAGGAACTTAGTTCTCATTGGAAAAATCAGGGGTATTGAGATGTTAGCCCTGATCTAAGGCAGAAACTAGTGAGTGTTCACACTTGCACCCTTTACTTTACCCACATTATTGATTTTAATATGAATACTATTGCCATTTTTCTTCTCCCAACATAACTACACATGTTTTATATGTGTTAAATATTCAGAATGCCACACCACTGCTTCTAGACTGAAGGCCCCCCTTCTGACAATTTTTGCCCCCCAGAGGGCCACAAACACCCCCTAGAAGCTGCTATTCAAGATACAATGCTAACACATACCATGAAGTTAACCACCACATAAATAATTATATTAAACCTTGAAGTACACTTCCACATATACAATTACACATTGGGAATGTTACACTGTGGTAGGGGGGCTGAGGGGTAATTTGAAGAGGCAGGTCTTCAGTCTATAAGGAAAGATGGCCAGTGTCTCTGCTGTTCTGACCGCTTGCTGGCCTGGCTTGTGTGTAGGGTCAGGCGATCAATGGAAGGTAAGAGAGAGCCATACCCTGCACTGCCCAGTAGGCTGACACCAGCGTTTTGAAGCACACTCAAGCCATCACTGCTAGCCAGCGAAGAGAGATCAGGTTAGGTGAGACAGGGGAGTATCTGAGGCCACTGTGGACCAGCTAAGCAGCAGCATTCTGAATGAGCTGCAGGGGTTTGATCACACACATGTAGGGAGGGCAGTGAGCAGGGAATTCTAAAACAATTTGTCTGTAACCTGGTTTGCTCAGATATCATTCCAGCTCCCCTTTCCACCAACACTCCTAACCACTGTATGTTCTGTACATATTTGTTTTCCCATGAATGTTTTATTGAATATTAATGGTGTGGTCTCATCAGTCTTGTAAGTTGGGGTCCACTAATTTAAATGAACTCAAACTAATAATATTTAGGATTTCCTTTATTATTGCTTATTTATATGAATTAATTGGTTCAATGAGAGGAAGCATTTAAATGCACAGCATTTAAAATATTCAGTTTCCCCCAGACTAAAGCAGTGATTAGGTTGCATCTGATCTCCAGAGATATAAAAGTTGAACAAAACAGCGCTTTTATATCCAGTGATTGAAAATAAAAACATGACATCTCATGAAAGCATATTCAATATTTTAGACCATAAATTTGGTTGTATTCATTATAGGAGTTATAAGGGACTATGTTAAGTGTAAGGAGTTTTTTTTTTTTCATTGGTTTGACAGAAATCAGAACACTCAAATTTCATATGAAAGGCTCTGTAAAACTTGCATGGGAAAGGCAGAAAGGCCACTGTGAAGTGCGTTTTCCCCCTGAGGAAAATTTACATGAAACATCATTTGTTCTGGGAAATCTCTGGCTATGAGCTTTTACCAGTTCTTTGTGACCCTAATGTATTTTTCTGTTTAGTGGCATGAAACAAACTTAACCTTTTTAAGAGGTTGTTTCCTAAGTAACAGTTTGCCCCTGCTTTGAAAATGGCAGTGTAGTTTATCAACAATTTTGCATACTATTTTTGGATATGATGATTCAGACTTTGTGACTGATTCTTGCAGCTCAGATTCAGTCTAAGCGTATACTTGCTTGTCAGGCAGATGTCTGGTATGACTATACTCCAGGTGACAAATGTACACATTGCTGTAGTAACTACTAAGTAACTACTAATTAAATGTTTTGTCCTTTTGCAACATGTGCAAATGTGTGGATAGACTTGAGACACCAAAGTTTTCCTATAACTTATGGGAAAGCATCTTGCTCAATGGTCTTCATTTTGTCATAGTTGCTGTTTGGAAGATAAATAAAAACAAACCTACAAACAAGAGGAAAGAGCTGTTTTCAGTTTATGGTTTCTGGTAATTGTAACAGTCAAACTAAAACCAGGAAATCTGAAGAGATGCCTTGCATTCTCTGATTCAGACAGGAGATGATTAGGTGCTTTCTTTGATTTGTTAAATATTAAACATTATTATTAAATGTTATGAATATTAAACTAACCATAACAAGTTTTGTCCTTAAAGCCTACAAATGAAATTTAGCTTGATATGTAATTTTGCTGTTTAAACGTAGTAGTCTTTTACTTCCAATACAACAATCCACTGCTAGTGTCCACATAGTGACAAGATAGAAAATGAAAGAAAAAAATTACCACAGTATTGATGTCTCAAAAAATGCAGCAAATCAGAATGGCAACTGGCCAGGACAGTGGGGAACACTATTCCACAAGTGAGGGAAACACAGTATGACAATGACACGGAAGAACCATGACATCTGGAAGAAAGGTACAATGGCATGGTTAAAGTGAATGAAATAAACACCAGCGAATAACCAAATGTCCTGCTTTGTCATTTTCCCTCCATAAAATCCATGTAAATACACTAATACCTGTTGGTAAGTTATTCCAAACTTCATGTTTTCCTGCATCCTGCCACAAATGGAGCAATGTATTCAGTGTAGTGGTTAAAATGTAATTTTAGCTGGTGTTAACATATTTTAATGACTTGTAGCCAAGAACTGTGAACTGTGCAAACATTGTTGGATGGATAAGGTAAATGCTTGGAGGCCTGCAAGCTGCTTCTTATCTGTCTGTTGTTTTGGTGGATGTGTGCCAAGGAGAGGGGTCACAATGCTTTTAGGGAATTGTATCACCTGATAGTACTGTTACAAACTATATCCCATTGTGGGTATTCAGTGGGAGATATGACAATGTACTTTTTCAATGGTCTTTCAAAGGGTCCATGGAAGTCACATGTACAACATATATACATATATTTCACTGTTTAAACACAGAAAATAATTGCTTAATCCTGAATATCACTGTGTGTATGCAAGTCTTGGGGCACACTCATGAAACTACATTCAGTCTACAGTAAAATGCATTTAAAAAGACATTAACTGAGGCTGGGAGTAATTTCAGCAAAGGTTTTTGCTTCTAAACAATTAGCCAACTTATTTTGATAAATGACCCTTCTCTGTGAATGGGCTACAATGTATCAACAAAGCAAGGAAAACTGGGGGACCATAGCAGCTGTAACTGTTTACCTATGGCTAATGCCATATTGAAGCAGACATACTTCTTCTCCTTTCTGTGGGTACTTACAAGCTCTTAGAGCTTGTGTGGGCCAAGCATTAGCAGGGCCAGTAAGGGCATAGCCTGAGATCATCAGTTGGGACCATCAGTTGTACATAGTTTGATCATTAGGTTTTGCATGGGATTTGGTATTCTGCAGATGCTGTAAATAAACAATGGGTGTTTTTTTAGGAAAATCTCCACTCATGACCCTCATTGACATCTCCACCACTGCTGAGCTTCCCACACTGCTTATGAGAACCATTTTGTGCTGATTCACACATATTATGATACTCAATTATGTGCAATGGCACACAAAAGGTAAAAAGAGCAGTTTACAGATTTGAATTGTGAATTTTAAACTTACATTTGGCATAAAATGCCAATTCCCCCCAGTGCATAAAATACTTTTTGAAAAGGTTGGATAGTTTACGTTTAGCTAAGTGCTTGGAAGCCTGTCACCATGGCAGAAAAACAAAGACATCACTTTCTTTCAACGGAAATGCAACCTTTTTGAATCTTAAAATAGGGAGAGCAAGAAGAACAAACAAAGACAGAAACATTATGCAAACTGGCAAGGGGCCTATAACTGTGATGAAACAGTGACTGTGCTGCATTTTTGTCTACACAGCACCAAATATCATGGAGAAACTCAAAAATAATTCAGTCTGGTTATTGCTTGTCTTACTATTATTAGTTGTATTTTTATTTTACTTAATAAATAGATGAATAAAACATTGTAAATTCAAATTCATAAACTGATTCATAAAAAAATCATATTCAGGCATACATCTTTTACACCTTTTACTTTCCTTACCTAAAGAGGAGTTCTGATAAATTATTACACAATAATAATAATATTAATAATACCCATATTTTTTACCCATAATTTTACTTGTTGTAATTATTTGGATATGCAAGCAAAAACAGGAAAATGGTAAAACCCCTACTCTTCACTGCTGCAAATGAAAGCTATAGGGGTACAGTGTGGTCAGTGAATGCATGTTTCCTGGCAGCAGGAAAGGCATAGATAGCACAGGCAGCCTATACTCACAATGGCCATCGGTGCTGCTGCCACCACACAGTACAAGATGAAGGGGGGAACGAAGCTCCTTTCCTCCACTCCAGGGTAGGGTTTCATCAGGCTGGCGTCGTTGCAGAAGAAGCCCTGGATGTGAACCCCAAAGGTGTCGGTGCATTCAAAGTGATATGCCAGCAGCACTGTCCCAGCCATGATAACCAACTGAAAGGACAGCATATTAACATGTCAGTCTCTGTCATCCCACCCACAGGACATGCTGCTTTCAGAGCTCTGCTGTTCACCTGCTGACACCTCTGTCAGATTTCTTTTTTAACATCTCTTTATCTGACTCATACCTGCCCCCATCCCCTCTCCCCTCTCCCCTCTCTCATTCACTATCTCAAACAGAGTTTAACAATTCTATTTAACTACGTATCTTGTGGCAAATGGCTGTCTCTATAAATAGGAACATGATTCTCAGTTCAATTAAATATTCAGAATGTTTTGCCACATTGCGAAGTAGTTTTGGGTTGATCATGGTACAAATATTACACTGTATTCCTCTATACCTTGACATGCAAACAAAATGAAGATTCAAATTCTGCTTGGAGATAAATTATGAAGTCATACAAAAAGTCAGACTGCTGGTAAATAGTTCAGGTATTTGATACAGTCAAAATGGACATATTTGTATATAGCCATCCTTTACACAATCCTCCGTACACCTTTATCCAAGGCAATGTAGAGACCATCAGTTGATTGTACAGGACTATATAGTACAATTGGAAATTTGTGTGCAAAAAGTGCAAAATGGTGCAGTAATAAAGTACAATTTCACAAGTACTGAAATCATAACCCCAAATCAGTTTGGGTCCTCACAACATGTAATACACTACGTTAAGTGCAAAGGCATGTAAGTAGAAAAGTGCGTGGAAAAAGTTGCAGAAAAACTTCTATGGCACATTATATTACCATAGCACGTAGCACATTATGCGCAAAATATCTAATAATAAACAAAGCTATGCAGTTGTGTCTGTCTGGATGCCAGCTGACATGGCAGGGAAAAGAAAAATGCATTCTGCAGATAAGAAACACCTTCTTGAACCTTATGAAGGTCTTTTAAGATTAACTAAGGAGATTCTGCTGAAAAAAAATTGGCATTCCGTAGTCTTCACTGAAAAAAGTGAAGCGAGACAGAGAGGGAGACAGAAAACAAAAGCAAAGCAGCAAAGCGCCAATGATTGATTACGGTGGTTGTCACACTGGACAGCAATTGTGATCAAACAGTGAGCACGTTACACACTGAGGCGCCTCATTGGAATTACGCTGCACACAGCGAAACTCACTCTGCATTGACAGAGCTCCCACTGCATGAACTGAGACAGATATGACAGCACAAGGTCATGCGGTCTGCACCGCACTTTGCAACTGCTATGCCACTCCGGTGCTGTTTTCCACCGCCTGCTTTGAATAAAATAAACAGTGAGGCCTTTACTGACAGTCACTAACCATAACCATATATGACCCATTCAGGTCTCTACCGTCATCTATTCTGGAAGTACAAATAATGCTAATACTGCACATTGAAGAGATACAACAATATGCCATTCTACTACATGCAAGTGAACGGAACAACCACTTACACATTACATCGCACAACCAGGCTGAAGAACAGGTTTTTCCCCAGAGCTGTAATGCAGCTCAACACACCCCGCCCCACTCCACCCCCCATAGAAGTGAAAGCAACGATGGACGTGTGCAATAATGTCAGAATTATATGCGATGCAATGCAAATCTTCCTCTTGTGCAATAATATGTACAATATATGGATAATATGGTCATGCACACCACACTTTAATACAGTACAATGCTATACAATAACACGGGCATGTGCAATAACAAGAGACTGTAAATCTCTGTTTCACATGTAACAGCTAGGAGTACTTTTCCTGTCACTGCACAGACACTTTACTGCTATTACTATTTATTTATGTTCCATACTACTCTTCATATTCTATACATCACACATCTTGTATTTTTTGTATCTATTTTTGTTGTTTTTTAATTGTTATTATACAGTATGTTGTCACAGCACTGACACTGGGGAGCGACTGTAATTTTGTTGTCCTGAACAATGACAATAAAGCTCTCTTAAGTCTTATGTCTTATGTAATATTCTTATGAAAACTGCATACACTTGTATACAAAATCAAGCATCTTCTCAAATTAAAATGTAATTTGTTTACTAAGTATTGTATTGAAAATACACACGGATGTGTGTTGTGTCACTGTAGCCCCATTTGCTATTTGTGGGAGAGAAGTTCAGTACTGACAGAAATTAGGAAAACTCAGTGTTATTTCAGCAGAACACATTTGCTTATTTCTACACACAAGAGTGGTTTCCATTGCTTTTAGCGATAGTACACACTAGTCCTTCTAGAGGTGGACCAGCAAAAGGCAACTGCTTTGAAGGAAGAGAAACTGTTGTGAGACTACAGCACATTACTGTAGCATAGTGGTGGGTATCGCTTGTACCCTCAGAATTTTAAATTTAAAGATCTTAAAAGAAATCCTTCCTTTGGATCAGATATCCAGGTCTCCTCAGGAGGTGTACTTTACAACTTTACCCTTCATTCACACACTATCCTCAAGTCCCAACAGCACCCATTGCACTCACAGTCACTCATTCACACGCACACTTACATAATATTCAACCACAGTTAATCACAGTTATATCTGACATTAAATGATCAATTCCTGCCTCTTGGTTTTTTGTAGGTAAGCAAAAATGTTACCACACTGCACATTTGTCCAGCACAACTTTGCTTTGTCAGAACTGAATAATTGTCTAAAGTAATGTTTAAAGCACCACTCACCACATCCATAACCCTTATACTTTTAATTAAATCATTTTCAGGCTGGCTCCTGAGTAGCTCAGCCTCTTAAGGCACTTGGTCCAAGCCCAGATTTAGTCCTACAGCTCACAATCTGGTTCACATCTGAGCTGTATCTATCAACCACAATCAGCGGGAGTCCATAGCAGCAGCAACACATTTGGGCTTGTTCTAGAGGGGGTAGGGTGGGTTTCATCAGTCATGGTCCCTTCATCCTGCTGCTTTGGCATCCTCTAGTGGCTCATGAAATGCCTGCGAGCCATGCAGACTATATAAGCTGCTGTTTGCTTGCTGTGGTGAATTGTGGGACTTGTGTGAAAGTAGCTGTTGGCTGCGTGTGACTGTATCTGAGAATTACATTTGACTTCATCACTCTGTCGGTTCAGCTCTTCTGCTTGAGAGCAGAGGGTGTTGTGGAGAGGCAAGCTTAATGTAGTGCAACTGTCCAAAAAAGTTGAAAAAGAAAAAATGTATAAAGAAAATGATAAATCATAATGTAGCCTATTCAGGACTAAACAATCATTCCATGATTGCTTCAATAAGAAAATAAAACAATTTTCTGTTTTGTCCTTCATGGATGCTGGAGGCAAATTATTGGTTTACAGTAAAATTAATAAAACACATTAGCTATTTACATATTCCACATATACTTTATATTGTGTAGTTCAAGTATGCTTGTGTAATTTAAATGAGTTTCATCCTGTCATCCTGTCATAATCAATGACAGCATCTTACAGCTACTTACATTAATTTGTTTAACTCAAGCATTGAACATTAGGAGTGATAAGTTACTTCTCCAAATGGAATCATACTGTAGAGGATAAAAGTAGCCAGGAATGTTGCTGATAATCTAATGTATTCAATAAGCACTGACATTTAATAATTTGAATTGGATTTATAATTTAGCTCTATTTATAGTTTATCATCATAGCAATTGTATTAGTACGCACCTGTAAATTAAAGACTCATACTTTTTGTGGTGAATTTGTAATTTTGTAATTGGAATTGTGTTATAATATTGCTGGTGGTACCTTTGGGGAGCTCCCCTAAACTCAGTGTTTTGTGATGGTATTTAGTTATTATGGCCAATAAATTGGTCATGGATGAGAGTCAAGTCTGAAATACTGCTGATCATTAAACAGCTCTCACCTAATTTCATAAGTAGGACATTCTTCTGCCACAAAACAACATTTCAGTGTGTTTTTATCTTCATACTAATCTTCAGATTAGTGCTGGTTACGATTTCTTCTTTACTCACTATGTGATTGTTTTGCACATTCTGTTCCACATTCTGTTTGTCTGTGGTTGCAGATGAAGTAAAGTGTAAATATTCTCTGTGTTTTAAATCCGATGAAGTGCATTGAGTGACGTGCAGAAACGAACTTGCAGAGCAAACCTGCAAAGTAAGTGCATTACTTTTAGATGTTTTAGGAACTCGTAGAACTGTCATATTATGCATGAACCACCCGAGAAGGATCCCCGGAGGGAAAAGAAACAATGAGCCTTCCAAGGCAGAATAAAAGAAGAGATTCATTAAGCATAATCTCAAAGCAAAAATAGAAACAAGTTCTATGGCCCTGAAAGTAATGTAGACTGACAATATGCCGAGTACTGGTAGATCAATTCCTGGAAAAGCAAGCCAAATAGCCAAAAGCTGTTTACGCTGCCCTTATCTTTAAGACAGACTGCTCTGTCACCCCAATAACGTTACTTCAAGGGAAAAGAGTACAAACAAGAGTTCTGGGAAGAAAAAGTTCAAACTGACAAACAGTTTGCTGCTGGAAAACTTAATTGCTTCATGGACATAAAAGACTGACATGTACATGCTATTCCAAAATGATATTTGTGAAGATACAAATATTGCAAATGGCCTGTGTTTTAGGTTGGTTCAGACTCCATGCATCATAATCAGGCACATTCAACAGATTTAAAACCCACCTGTTCAAATTAGAATTGGGCTCTGTAAACTCTAACTCATCCCCCTCCGAAAAGCGAGTACTTACAAAATGGACTGCGATTTAAAAATAGAGGATAAAAGTCTGGCAACAGATCAAGCTTTTGCAGCAGCATTAACTCCGTGGTAAACTAGTTGTGTCAACAAACCTGCGGCAATTCAAACTTCCAGCTGGAAAATGGTGGTAATATTCGAAGGTTGTTTGTCTTATGATAGCCCTTACTCTCATTATAGCAATGTTTCCCACAGTGACTCTTTAGAGAATATTGACTAATGACTCAGTATCTGTACAGCTATTTGTCAGACCCAACTGAATGCACTTCTTTAAGTTGCTCTGGAGTGTCTGCCCCAGAGGATTAATGTAAATATAAATGTAAATCAAATGGGTAAGAAATGAATTAGGTCCCAAATTGCAAACATAGAGAAATGCACAGTATACCGCATCTGTTCTCGGTGGTGCGCTCTTTTGAAGTAGATCTTTGGCTAGGTTCCAAAAAGTGACGTGCAGAAGTCACTTGAATAGGTCACCTCCTCTCTTATTGCTGTTTCAATGGTATATGCATGAGGTACAGGCCATTTGTGAATTCTGCATTCTCTTGTTTCCACAAGGAGCAGTACATTGGTGGCCACGAGCCAAAACTCACAGTGGTGCAAAACCTTGGACAAGGTACTATATAATCCCCTATGCCCAGCCTACGTACCAAAATTTTGATGCTAATTTTTTTTTATGTAATCGAAATAGGCCAGATGAACAGATCTCAATGCAAACATTACAATAGTTTGTGAATACGCTGAAAAACAAGTTGTTCATTCAATTAAGAAAAAATGTAAATGACCTTTTTCCCCAGGTGTGACGATGCAGCTTAGCACTGGTATCGCACTTTGGTGCCACATTTTATTTTTGTTATGTTGTGTTCCGTTAACACCGCTATTGTTCATTGTAGGTGACGGTTGTCGAATCAGTGTGGACATTTCCAATATGCCCGTGAATTGCTGACTTTCGCGCGTGTAATGGGAAAAGCGAACGTCCTTTTGCAGCGTGTTGGTCTGTGCAAACTGTCATTAGGAAAGTGAATCCAGACTTCATAATGACTTTTTACTCTGCACATTTTGTGTATCTGGGTTAGGTAAACTGTTTTTAAACATTAACAGTGGAAGCAGGTAACTCATCTCACAGTGTATATAGTAGGGTAGAGTGTGTGGCCCCAGGGAAAAGGTACGCCCTGTTATAGACATTGGATGAGACAACCAGCGCACCTTAAAGGGAGTGCTTATCACACTGATGATCAGATTTTAGTCTGTGTATCATCTGCTCAGATTTAAATGAGACTGTCTTTTTTATGTGTTCAGTGAATGGCTTGGTTTTAAATGTGTGATATCCAGACAGCAATTTACCTGTCTGCAAGATGTTATGTACCAGTCAGGGGTAAACTGTGATGTTTTATAAGCCATTCTCCTTGGAAGGCCTTGGGGAGAGCATTGGTAGGGAAGGTTTTAAGTATAAAGTCTACATCAACATCAGCATGTTTTCAGGTTTTACATGTGTGTTTTTTTTCCTCTGTGCATAACTGCAAAGCTGTTTCTAACAGTAGCCTTTGCTGTAAGGAAACATTATATGGGTATGTGGTCAGGTATTATCAGAGGGACATTGCAGGGTACATGTTCCCCTGCCTCTCCATTTCTATATCCATGTCTGGCGATCTATCACAACATTTCTTCTCAGATGTTCAATGGTGTAACATTACTGATCTAGCTAGAATCACTTTCTGCTTTCTCATTCCTTATCTTATCTTAGCTGTGATACTCCATGAAACTGATCCTAAATTTGTAGTTAGCCTTGACAAGCAATCTTGACAAGCAACCTCCAGCCACATCGCAGGATTAGCACTGGGCAGATGAATCAGAGTAAACTGCATGTCATTTGTAACAGACAGTGGGACAAATTAGTCAAACAGGAGGACCAAAAACAGTAGACAAGACACATTCACCCAGTAAAAAAGGGAAAAGAGAATGCTGCTGTTCAAAAGCAAAGGGCAATAACTCAATTTTCACAAAAATTGCAGCTATCAGTTGGAATGGCCTCTGTGGTATCTGATCAATGTTCTGTATGAGTTTTCTGACCCAGTTTCACCCCTTTACCAAAAAACAGGTGAATCACTTCAGCTATATGTACAAAAACACAACTGAGAACCAAGGGAAAAGGCAGTATCTTCAGTTACTGTTGTCTGCCTTTGTAGGACCACTTTTCCTTTTCTGTAAATCACTTTTCTGTTATTTACTGATGTTCATCTGGCTATTCTATTGCGTTCCACTACTCACAAGCTTGATGAATTTAGGTAGCTAGCCAGCTCACTAACTTTCCCCAGCTATATGGTTGAAATAAACTTTAAACTAATCAACATGACATACCTTTCAAGACTGAAAATACTTGTACAACCTGCTGTGAAATGTCAGTATACCCATATATACAGTAGGTGAGAAAGGTCAGATGTATTTGAAGAAAAATGAAGACCTGGAAAGACCTGCTCCCTAAAACACTAGGTGATAGCTAGTTGGGTTGACACTAATGCTAAGTAGAAAATAGTGGAGGAAGTTGAGAGAGGCACTGAACAAAGGATTCCACCCATTGACCTGCCTTGTTGTCCACTCTGTAGGAGGAAGAATCATATTTGGATGTCTTACTGGGAGGTTGCATACAATGAAATGAAACCACTGAAGATAAAACCAGAAGATGGAGGTGTAAAATATACTGCTACAATTACAATTAAAATGCAAACCCCAAAGCATTTGCAAAAGATTTTTCCTCACCACTCTTTGATATCATCTCAAGAATGAAAAGCTCATCACCAGTGTCATGAGAGCATGCTCACCTTGATCATTAAGAGCCACAAACAACCAGAGTGGGAAGCATGCCCTGTTTTACAAATATGACACCGAACCCATCAATGAGCACATTGAATCCTTTAACCCCTCTTTAAGCCACTATGGAAGAGAACATGCTCCTCACAGATGTTACCTTCCAAGTGATGTGCATGTCAGAGTCATGACAAGAACATCAGCTTCACAAAGCTAAGGCAAGACGAATGTGAGCAGTGTCTGAAACACAAGGTCCACCTTACTGGTGATCATCAGGGTAATGACAGAGTAAACAGGAAACTCTGACTGTCAAGTATGCTTACAATGACAGACACATAAGCTGAGACAAGCAGAGGCAAATACAAAGAGGGTGCAGAGCTTGACTGGCCCTAGGACTAGTCAGTCAGCAGTGTGGATATCTCAGAAGGTGATCATGCTGCCTCACATCTCTGGCATAAAAACAGTTCTTTTCAACAGAGAGAATTGTCAATTACCTCAAAACTTTTGTTACAATGGCAAAAAAAAAATCAAAAAAGAAGAGGACAATACCAGCTGCATGAAACAGTAGCTGGAAGGAAGGTAGAGGAAATGATTTTGTTACAGCTTTGCAGAAGGAGTAAGATGCTCAGTGAATGTTCTATACAGCTTCAACAACTTCTGACGACATCACCCCCAAGTGCTTTGAGTCAGGCTACACTTTGATTGTTTCCACCATGGTGTTGAACAAGAAATGAAGAGAAATTAAGACAAAGTCATTGTATGCTCCAGCTCTGGCAAGGTGGAGATGATTCAGCTGAAGAATGAGAACCTTCTTGCCTGGAGAGACGGTCATTTCCAGACAAACCTTAAGAGGCCATCTGTCCCAAAAATGGCAGATATGGCTCAGATCCAAGTGTGACAGGGATCAAGATTCTTTTTTCACAAATTGGCACATGATGATCGATTCATTCCTCTGGATTTCCTCAAGACGAAGGCCATACTTCCTACCCCAACAATGATGGGTCTGTATGTGAATACAAATGGCAACATCTCTGCTGAAGAAGAGAGCCAGTTTACGTTACAGTCATTTAGCAGAGCAATTTACATGAATTACAGTTGTTTTCTTGTTTTTACAATATCCATTTAAACAGCTGAACATTTACAGAGGCATTGGTGGGTTCAGTACCTTGCCCAAAGGTACAACAGTAGAGCCCAGCAGGGAACTGAACCAACAACCTTTTGGTTACAAGCCCTGCTCCTTACCACTATGCTACACCATCACCCATCTGTCTCCTATGCTTAACTATAAGCCTTACTGGGCACCTGACAATAGCTATAATATTGGTGATGTTTCATTTGACTGTTTACTATAGTAATCATAGTTAGAATAATAATAATGTTGCCAACTTGTTTTAATTTAAGTTTAAACAAAGGGAATACACATTAGCTGTTGCCATCATGATTTGTTTCACATTGCAGCAGATATACTTGAATTGATTAGTGAATAAAATAAGTGTAAATGAACTGAAGTGAATAAAATAAGTGTCAATGACTGACCAATGCATGCATTGAAAAACTGACTCAACTGGCATATTTTTCAAAAATGAATATGTGGCGCAAAAAGCCCTTTATGGAACTGGAATTACGGGGCATTAAACTTTCTCATTTCCAGCAGGGGTCAGTGTGTATCTACCAAAGAATTGCATATTCCCCTTCTTGAATTCCTGGGATGAAATCTTCATATGCCTGGCATGTAAATAAAAAAATATTGCACAGCTTCTCAAAATGGTTTTGTGGTGATGATGCTAATCCTCGCTGATCCAAGTTCATTAAGGATCTTCTACATCTCACCTAATTTCAAAATGCAAAAATACATGACAGCAAAGAAAACAGGAAACAGATTGTCGCTAAAATAAATAATTGTATACTAAAATAAACGACTGATTCACCTGCTTTGGCCACCAGACTATAGCAATGTGCAGTAATTCTGTTTGTAAACAATACAGTCTGTGCAGTTTATTGATGACTTTGTCCAGACTCACCATTCAAGAGTTTTCAAACTTTGATCCTGTCTGACACATTTTTGTATGAATATCAAAGGACAATATATAACTTTGCTGTCAGCTCTTTACTGCCAATTCTTACCGTCGAAACAACCCAGAAAACATTGGTTAGGCACTATTTTGATTATTTTGATCCCATTTAATCCATTTTCACAAGAGTATACTAAAGATCAAGTAGTTTGCCATTACTATAACAGCACATAATAGTGAAAGGCATTACCCACCAACATATTAAGGTCATTTTGTCTGTGTCTGTCCATACAGGACAGGTCAACACACAAAGCTGTTTATTCAAGGTTCATCCATGCACTGTTGTTTAAAGTTTCTGTTAACAGATTTTAGACTTAGAGATGGAGCCAGGACTATTGTTTTTACATTTACATTACATTCATTTAGCAGACACTTATCCAGAGCGACAATTATAGGTTAAGTACAACAGCAGTGCCCCAGCAAGGAATCAAACCAATGACCTTTAGCTTACAAGCCCTGCTCCTTGCCACTACACCACACTGCCAGTTTTAGCAGGTTGATAGAATAATGTATTTTGTTGATGAATTATAAGTGAAACTATCCCAATGTACTAAGCTCAGTTTTATTGAACAATTGAAGTGAATGCTGTCTATGAGCTACTGTAAAACCTGCTGTAAAACTGTAATGACCCTTGATTCATGTCACAAACTAAACTGTGTTGGGTACCTGAATGTGAGGGAATTGGGCCTGAATAGCCCTTGTTTTTTTTTTTTCTTGATGTTTAAGAAGGTGTGGAACATAAGAACATTTTCCACTGTGGTGCTGCATAGGAACACAGCCATCGAGAAATACTGGTTTCAAAAAGTGTGGGATATGGGACAAGGAATTCACTCCATCCCTGCAGTTTTGCAACACAGAAACTTTGTTTGCTGATGTTTCAGTCAGTGACCTTAGCCAGAGCAAAACAGGGAAATGTGCACATCACGTAGATGTTAACAGTAATTATCATTCACATGGTGTCACCAACACCATCTTGTAGCAGCATGGATGATTAAAACTATGAACTGGATTTAATGTTAATCTTGACGCTAATGCCGGAATAAATAACAGAATTTAATTACATTTGCCTAGCAGACAATTTTATCCAGGCCCACTTGAATATCTTACAAGTTCTCCATGTAAACCACTTATACAGCTGGATAAACACTAAGGTAAGTGAGCCCAAGGGTACAACAGCAGTGGCCCCTTTGGGTTTCGAGCCATGCTGCCTACCCCTATTCCACACTGCAGGCATCACACCTTCAGGAGACACTGAATAAATTCATAAAGTAGAAAAGCACCTTGGTAATTTATAATGTTAGGCAAACACCTTTGAAACAACATAGCCTGGGCTCCTGAGTGGCTCATTGATTAAGGCACTAGCTGAGCTCTACAGTCCAGGCACAATCCCAGCAGCAACGGAACAATTTGGTTTTGCCCTGCTGGGGATAAGGGTGGCTAGGTCAGCCAGGGGTCCCCTCCTCTCATCACTCTCAGACACCCTTAGAATGATGTCAGCAAAGTAGCACCTATCATTCAATGAGTGCCCACTCAGCTGTAGTGCACTGTGTGACTTGTGTAAAATAGCCATGGCCTGTGTGCAAGTGTATTGGAGGATTGCATTTATGTTGCCTCAGCACTCCTACACAAGCACAGAGGTGGGCTTTGGATGATAAGAGCCTAGCAATTCCAAATAGGGGAAAAGTACATAAAACAACCCTACAACTTAAAACACATCCTATATTTTTTGAACTCATTGGCAAGAATGTGATGTTCTACTTGTAGTTTATAGGTGGCATTGTGGAATTGATAATTGGATAATTAGATATATTTCTGATACTAATTCAATAAGCGTGCCACTTCTGAAGTAATAATAATGACTGAAACAGGAAGGCTAACATTCTAATGTGTAGCTGAAAATGAAGGTATCCATCAAAAGGAATGCAGACTTAGAGCAAATGTCCATTGTGATTCACAAAGTATTCTAAAATGTTTTGCACTAGAATACAAAAAAAATTTAAAGGTCACACTTAGGTTGTTTGCATCTTTAAGCAAGTTGTTAATGCTGTTAAATATAGCCTACAGTTTACTAATTAGCTGTTAATCTGTTTACAGCACATAAACACCCATTAGAGTTGTCACTCTGCAAATATGCACTGCTGCACTGTGATACGTATGTGAAGCAGTCATTGCCACACAAAACTGAAGTCTTTGAAGTAAACCCCTGAAAATCATTTTACCCATGATTAAAAGGGATTTCAGGACACTAGCAAGCATTTTTATCAAATGAGAGAGGGAAAGAAAGAGAGCAAGAGTGTGAAAATGTGTGTTTGCCTGGAAGCTGACATCTCTGTACCAGCATGTTTGGTGTAAATGCGTAATCGTACTGCCTTACTGAAATTTGCAAGGAAAAGGATGAAGAAAAAAGATTAATACTTTAATGCATTGGCCGTTAACAGTAATGGAAACGTATCATGCGAACACAATGAAAAGATGACATATTACTTTTGATTTCTGTTAGCATAGCCCTTACCTCCACAAACATGAAGCATGGTAAGATGGAGCAGCTGTGCATTGTGTTTTCTGAAGCCATTCTCTCAGACTGTCCCAACACTGTCACAATCTAAAAAAATAAATAAGCATCAAGAGTTCAAACTGGAAGTCCAATGAGAGGTTCTTCAAGGGTCACATACTTTTCACTGAGAAAGGCTGAATATCATAAAAGGGTGTACAGTTCTGTGAAACAAATACATTGTTAGATTAAAACATTGAAAATGAAGGGGACAACAAGATAGTAGAATATAAGGAGAAAACTGGGATATGACACCAGACAGTGAAATGGTGAGTAATTATTTGTTAAAATGGAAGATAGGGAGCTTAAACTCAGAACATCATTGGCTGTATACATAAAATTGATATATAAGCAAGCTCTATGAAAAGTACAATCTTAGAATTATTTTAAAAATAGCTCCAAGAGATAAAGCTATTTAAATTGAGAAAATTCAAAGATTTTACCATTGCACAGGGATTACATTACATTTTGTTGCTAAGCAGATGCTCTTACCCAGGGCGATGTACAGGATGACTATGTCAGTGCTCCCGCCCCCTAGCTGTGGTGTTTTTGTTTTTCCTGTCCATGTGCTTTTGTGTTCCTTGTGTTCTAGCCCTGCTTTAGTATGCTCTTGGGTGGTGCCTTGTCACCCACTTCCACTGTTTGTTTGGAAAATTCTTCTATTATTTGCATGATAGATGGGTCATCTTACTGATTGAATCAGAGCTGTTTAAACTAAGCATAAAAGTGTGTAGTTCAGTGTTTTTAAGCATTGCATGAAAACTAGCTTTCTGCTGTTTCAGTCCTGACAAAATAGCAGAATTTGAGAGTTTCATTTTTAAAGGGGAATCAAAGTCTATCCCTCTTTATTGCAGCCCTGTGAGTGAGAAATAGTAATTATTAAACAGCATTATTTTGTGGACTGCCTGTCTAAAATTTTCAAATGTATATACTGAACACCAGACAGTGGTCCAGTTCAAATAAATATGAACTGGACCACTGTCTGGTGTTCAGTCCTTCATTAAGTTTGTGTCCACATCTCTGCTGAACACAAACTTGAAGGACAGAAAATTGACACGTATGTCACATCCAGAAGATTTTGGCATTTTCTTCATCAAGAGGAAACTTTTCAATTATTCAAATAAGTGCAGCAATTGATGTAAAAGGTTTTGATGAGTAGAATCTAGCTGTGCTACCTTCATATGCTGGCCACACTGTAGTGAAGAAATTATTTTTGGAAGAAATTTTCATATAAGAACAATACAAGAGCTTGCTAATGACTCCTTCCCAAGAATCAAAGGCTGCAAAGGATTGCACTTCCTTTAATTCTCATAAAGTATGCTGGCATTGTACATCTCAGTCATTTCCTTCTAGTGAATGTGGTTTTGAGCTGCAGTCATATTTTCAGTCCCTAAATGAAATATTGCTGGTAAACTCAAGGGGTCAAGATTCAAGTTCATTTTCTTCCAAGCACTGAATAGCTGAAAGGTCAATAATGGGTGGTTTGCATTCAAATATAAGCCCACCATCAGCGAAATTAAAATGCATAAAAGCTACAAGACGTTGCTTTTTATTGCACTGAATCCAGTCCAATGTGCCTTTTGTTCTACCCAGCAAATAAGAGGTGGAGATCCAACACAGAGCATCTACACTAAGGGGTAGGCTAAGGAGCCCACAGACCCTCCCTCCCCAAACAAAGCTACATTTGTAAAAGATGTAAATTTCATGTAAGAAATGAAATGTCACTGACTTAAATGTGCCCTTGTGAATAGGTTTGCACCAGTACTGTGTGCCTAGTACAAAGGTTAAAGTTAGGATAGGAGGTGGGTAGGATAAAAGTTTATGGGCCCTTTCTAAAAAGATATCAGCAAAAACTGACTGGTATCTACCCATCTGAATCATTATTTTCCATTAGCAAATTAATAAAAAAATAAATCCCTATGTAAAGGGAAGAAGGGCAACTGACATGATTTGGACACTGCTGATCTCAGTAAATGATCCAGTGAAACTGGGTATGGAAATTGCATAGCTGACTGTGATGGAACACTGTTAAATATAAATGGTAAATATAACACCAACAGCAATACATAGATGTTATTTTGCATCATCAATTGTATGAAAAATCCCCATGATATATGCAACAGATGTTTTCTCATGTTGTTGTTGTTATACAATCTCTACCTTATGACCTAGCTTCACCAGGTATAAGATTTTAATGGTAATAGTGGTAATGTCCTTTCTGCATCACTCAGATTACTTGCAACCTGGGAATGAAGTGTGCTAGTCATTGTTACCATCTTTCAGGGCAAATGTCAAATGTATTGGATGAGGGCATATTTACTCCATTGCTTAATAAATAAATAATGCAAAAATTCCACCATTTTACACATTACTGAATAAAGGTGTATGCAAATGTGTATTTTCATCAGATTTAATTTCACAGCACAGTTTAATTATGTGTTTTGAGAATTGATTTCTGGGAAGAGCAGCGCATACATATACTGCACCCTTATTTTTCCCCTACTATGATGATGCCAAATGGTTTGTATTTTGTTAAAGACAGTTTTCGCTTAAATATTCTTCTGTAGTTGTCCTGATTTTATCTCACGAAGGAACAAAATAGACGTTCTTGTATTCTAGATTTGTAAGGGATCCCAACACCACAGAAATGTCAATGTAATACAGTACTTGCATATTATTTACATACCAATTTTTGAGGACAAAGACAGCGCATAAAGTTCGCCATATCAGTTCTTTTTCTTTTATGATTACTTCGTATAAATCATTTCTAAAAATCTGACAAAAGCATTCCCCTGTTCGTTGATCTCAGATTATTAATTCCATTATATTTAAATATCACCATTCCCTTGCGCCCGTGCTCATTGTGCGATTGGACCTGATATCGTAAATGAATATTATCACATATTCCTCCATTGTTGCTGTGCGTCCACAAAATCAAACATTTATGTCAAAAATCAATATTTCAATGAACTGTTTAAGCCCCAGATCTTTCCCAATGAAAATATTTAGTGCTTTGAAACGTATATATACGTATATATTAAAATTTTAATAGTTAGCTAGGTGTAAACTGCATGGAGTAATGCCATTCCCAAAGAAGATACAACTAAAACGCATGAATAAGCCAGGCATGCACGAATATACCGACCAGCTCGAGAACTGTTTTTAGATGTAAACCCACAAAATGTAATAGCCCTTATCCGTTTCCTTCAGTTTCAGATTCGATGATGGTGTCAAAATACCAATTTGGAAAATAGGCGGGCATATGTGCGTAAAAATGACGAATTGCTTTTCGTTTTCCCACCAGATAGGAATGCAGAAAGAGACAGACATTTCTATTTTGACCCACTGTAAACGACTCATGCTTGAACAAGTAGAGCGTTGACGACGGCCCCTGAGTGAACCTTGGTGTTGGCACACAAAGTCATCCCCCCGTCATGCTGTAACTTTCTTCTAGCCAATCCAGTGGCACTTTCTAAGGAACCACACGTTTGCTACATCGCAGGATACAACACTAAGAGGCATCATGCAACGCGAAGAGAGTAACCCTCTGCACGATCTATACGATAACAGTCACCGATCCTCGCAACTTACCTTGCGGTTGAACTGTACTCATACATGGAATGAAAGTCCATCTAAAGAACCGCACGGAGCACACGATACTCCACTGTGTCTGTATCCCCTTATCTGCGTTTGGGCTGTGAGTACAGATTAGGGGATATGTGTATATTTAAGAGGATGACTATGGTGCCTGTAATTAGGGAGGAGCGTGAATACGCTGTCACAGTATGCAGTCAGGCGTGAAGGAAGGGATACAAATAGGGCGCATCATAACGTTTGCAAGATGTAATCCAAAGAAATCACGGATGGCACGGCGTTACCACCCTGGGGACCTTCTGACTCCTTTCGCCTGACTTCATATTTCACGGTTGTATTGTCGGGTGTAAAACAGCCATAACTGTGGAAACGCAATCTAATCAAAACTAAAGAAAAACCTGCTTTGCCAAAATTCAAGCAATTCGTTTTGCACTGATTTGCGCATAATGTGGTGCTGGGAAATGGATGAGATTTGAAAAGTCAGCCATTACAAGCTTGAAAAAACAATACGTCAGCGGACACATGAGACAGAAATGACGTGATATTTCGAGGCAGCTGTTTAATTGTCGGAATCTGTATTAATTGCTAAATCTGTATTTATTGGCCTAAAGTGCAAACGTGATTAAAATACAAATATACTATTAAAATCTGAATTAAAAAAAGGAACTTAGTGCACTTCAGGGGTGTGAAGATTGATAACAACTGGTGCTCTTTGGAAACGGCTGGAAAAGTTAATGAAAAGAACACAAGTTCCCAGGCTTTCAAATGAATTAAGATGTCCTTATCTTCTTTGGGCTGGTACAATCTTTTCACAACAATCTTTTCACACAATATTTAATGTAGAATATTTTATATCATATATAAGTATTCCCACTTAATTAAAAAAATACTTCTTTGAAGTGGTGCAACAATGTCAAGTGTGTATACACAGGGTGTTGTCTAGAGCATTTTCTTCATGCTCATGAGAGGCAGGGCTGCTAATCATGTTTTCTTTGAGGAGGTAATCTATGAATTCTTTTGCAAAATTTGGACAACTGAGGAATTAGCTGGTCGACTAAGGAATGATTGATTTTCTATCTTAACTGTATCCACAATCACAGCCTCCAAGGAAAAAAAAAACAAGCTTGCATTAATGGCATATGGTATAACAAAATATGCTTGTAGTAATGGGTAGGGTTGGTAATATCAATATGAACAAAGTCATCAGAGTCATTTCTTGTGACCTTTACTGAGATGTTGTGATGCCATAGACTGGAATATAATTAGAGTTGAACCCTGCCAGACTTCTTGAGCAATTTTGTTCTTGTTCATAAGAGGCAAAACTGACACAGCAGTCAGAGCAATGTTAAATGTTTTTCAAAGCACAACAGTAGAGTAAAGCCTTGCATAGTTTTCCAAGGTTGATAAACCAAGTTATATGCACATAAATAAAACTTAACTTTGTCTCTGATCTGACTTCTCTCCAGGGTGGCAGAGTTAGAGGTTGATACCTATTGGAATTACACCTGCCTATATGTTACATGCATCTGTCTATCACAGCTAATTTGAATTTTTTTGCACACTTTTAAGCCCAAACTATCTTAACAGTAATTAGAAAATCAGAGTGAATTTTTTTGTTCACTCACATTGCAAAAACTTAGCAATGAGACTGTCTTCGAAAGCAAACACCCTATTATTATTTAGAATTTAACATAACAGTGGAGCCTGCATAACTGTGGGAATTCAGTATGGTATTGTTTTATTATCCCTCCCTAGCACTGCAAGAAGGCCCATAGTTGCTGGTTCTCTTGTGAAGTCTGGCCCTCTTCTTGCTTTCTTTTTTAAGAAGTGTGGTTAGAGAACCAATACACAGTACCTTGACCCCTTCAACCTCCTCTGCAAGCTGTGGGCAGGCTCCCAGAACAGCATGACAATTAGGGTTCTGAGGAGGAAGTTCTTGTGACATCCCAGGTGTGCACACTGCCACGATCAAGGACTCCCCATCACCACTGGACATGCGCCATTTGCCAACACTCTGCACAGATGGGTCATCTGTCCCACTGGAATAAGACTGCCTGACTGCAACAAGATGGCACATAGCAATCGCTCTGAACTTTGTGGTTACATTCCCCAGGGGACGTGGCTTGGGGGCTTTGTAGCACCTGCTATCTGGGATCCTTCCATCACTCCAGACTGGAGAATGAGTGGCAGGGTTAGCTGTTGCCTTTTGCTAGAGGAAGAGAGACCATGCGAGACAACACCTCACTGCCATCTAGTTCAAAGTTAGGTGGATAGTGCCATGTATAGGATACAGGATAATTATTTTCACTGGTCTCATGGGTAGGTACCTTCACTGCTTCACATATGCCTTACATAACAATGCTGTCAAATATAAATTAGGCTATTAAGGTTAATGAAAAAGAAACACCTTGTATAATAGATACTGATGCACACTGATCAAAGACCAACTCTGTCTGTGGTGTAATAATGTTGGTATGACCACACATGAGTGTGCATGTACTGTACACTGTAGGTACTTCCCTGTCCGGAGTGGAGCAACGTGGAGCTCATTTTAATGTCAAATCCATCAGCACTTGCTCCATCTGTCACCATGGCAACCATTTCTGTAAACCTTACGCCATTGTCTCCAGGGGCTTGGCCTTGTTCTTGTGTTCACATGCAACAAAGCTATTAACATGTGACGCTTGGACTGGAATATTAATTTCTAAAAACACATTGTTATTGTTCCTCTTGCAGGGCCCAAAGCATGAAACCAAGATCAGTCAGGGTATGTTCTGGTGCATGTTATGATTTTGATGGCCTCACACTGTGTTCTGTCTACCATTTTACATATTTGCTTTGTTGACAGAATGGTATCCTGGTAATGGTTAGAGAGAATATTCTGCCTTATACAACAATTTTAATCAATATGTTGTTTCGTGCTATCTTTCTTATCTAATGTTGTTGATATTTTTTGCCGTGAAGCTAAAGAAAAACTTCCATGTGAGTGTACAATAACATCAAGTCTAAGTATTAAGTATAGGTCTAAAATTTCGGATGAAAGACAGGAAAACAAAGCATAGTGCATAGTGCAACTAATACGAAGGCAGTTGTCTTGGGGAAGGCCTTGCTCAATCTTAAAACATTTACATTTAAGTACACAACAACCATATTAGAGGCAGTGTGGTCAAATGCAAGCAGACCATTCCATATTGTAGGACCTGCCTAGATATCCAGCAATTATGGTATAACATACCATGATGTACCAATGTTGAAATTGCTGGACATCTGCCACTGAAAGGTCCCTGAAAATTTTACCCAACTGAGCTAGCTGAATTAAGAACCTGACAACCAACCATAGAGCAGAATACACACTTCTGCATTGTCTTTTATTTAAAGCCAAACTGAAACCGCTCAGCCATATTGTATTTATAACATTGATAACATTGGTGATGAGGTACCCTGTACAATGAGTGGTTTTGCATATCAGCATGAACAAGGATCTAAGACTTTTCTCCTGAAACTCACACATGCATTATTAAAGACCAGCAGTTTATTTAAAACAATCCATTCTTCAGCTAGGAGTAATTTTCCTCCCACCATCCATCTGTGTCCACAATTGCCTTTTAGCTTTCTGTTAAAATCCAAACAACTTGGCAATTGTCCTCCTTACTCCTGAGACCAGCATTCTTGACAGATAACATAGTTTTCTTCTGAAACATCGCTGTTGCTTTACATTGAAAAAACAGGCAGCCATATATTGGCGTCTTTTGAAACATCGCTGTTGTTTTCATTGAAAAAACAGGCAGCCATATGTTGGCATCAAGGAAATTTCAGGTGTGCCTCTTGAAACTGCTTTAAAAATTGGTGCAACTTTCCACAGTTTCCACAATTGCAGTAGGGAGGGATATAACTACAGGTCCCTGGGACACTACTGATTATTACAGACACACAGACAGAAAAGGTAACAAGAAAATAAGACAGAGAGCATTACAATAGCCAGCACTCCCTCCCATGACCACAATACTTTGGGCAAAGTGCAGTACTTTGATAAAGCATACAACAGTGCTGTATACTTAATAGGCATTGTAATAAGCTACATATAGGTAACATGAATTCTCATGATAATTTTGCACATGCACTAACTACATTAGTTTAAACAAAGAAATAAAGTTAAAAGGTAGTATATTCTATTCACTTTTATATTATCCTAAGTACACATCACCATTAATAAGTGAAAACACAACAACATGGGTGTCATTCTTTCAACAATATTGCAAATATGTGAAAAGCAGATTTAATAACAAACCATGTGGGAATACTTTCCCTATCACAGCAAATGGCCAGTTGCTGTCTGATTGCACTTCACTATTTCAGAGTGTGCACAGAAATGGGTCATTGCAAATCACTGCATGCTTAATAAGAGTGCAGACAGAAGAATAAGGATGTGACAGTTATATAGTACATCTGCAGCTTCATTGCATAAATGCCTTCAAATGAAACTGAATGACCCTTACTCATTCACGTGGAAACATTAGCTGTGTACTTCAGTAATATAGCTTGAAGTAAATGTGACAGTTGTCCTAAGGAAATGCCTCCTATTGTTGAATAGCAGATATATAATAGCTCGTGTTCCTGATTTAATTAAAGCTCAGGGCATTCATCAGAGAACTGTTACTGACCTTTACCAACACTTGTTTGTCAATTGTACTGAGCATCAGGTATATTTTAAGTGGTTGGAAATACTGGCTAATCTGATTTTAATTGTGCAGTAATTGACTAAGTTGTGGACCTCTCAGATTTAATTTTAAAATGCAGATTTTTTAATATAGCAGTATCCATTATGCAAATTATGAATACCTCTATGCTACCTCCAAGACAGCACTGAAGGAAACGTAGATGCTTCTGATAATCTCTGGCATTTATTGTGCTCTGATAGATGCCTTTTGTGAAGAGACACAAACTGGGTTAGCTAACTGATTAATTTTGCCATAGACAACTGTGTCTAACAGCAGGCATCAAAAACAGAAAAACTTTGGATGTCAGCTGCTGGGAGCTTACCTGGGTGGGTTAGACAGGGAGCAGGGCTGTGGGTGTACTGACTGCTAACAAGGTGCAGCTGTACCTCATGTAGATGGCTGTATGAGGCAGGGAAAGGGCTTATTTGAGATTATTCTGCAGAGAGAAGAGCCAGACCAGCAGATGAGTACAGTGTGTGCCTAGGGTGGTTTCCCTGTACCATCAACAGAAGCATCTATGTGTGTCTGAGTGGGTAGAATGCTGTATTGTGAATCTTAATGACTTTTGGCAGAAATCCCAGAGTCAAATGACCAGGCAGCATAGTGGCATGGTAATCCCAGGAAGAAGCAGACAAGGGGGCCATTTCCAGACACTGGGACTCAGGGTTTTTTATCATTACATAGCGATTTTAACCTAGCGTTGTTAGGAATACAGAGATGCCATCTTCATGTCTTGTTGTGTGTGTGTGTGTGTGTGTGTGTGTGTGTGTGCGTGTGTGCGGTATGTACAGGAAATTGCTCCCAATAGCTTCTGCTCCCTGGGCAGAGTCGTAGAGGTTGGATCTCTGTGTGGGCTAGGAGTAGAGTCTCAGTTATACTTAATAGTGGGAGAAGTATCCTGCTCCTGCTGTGTACAGTGCAGCCATATTTGTAGTGTGTAATACCTTAACCAGATGGGAGTGCACCAGAGTAATAGCTATTAGATGTGTACTTGGCACCAGTAAGATGGATGTTCACCTATAGAGGGATGGATCTGTGAGATGTTGGACAGTCATGCCAGTGGTGAGAGAAGTCAAGAGCATTAGGTAAATGATTGTTTTTTGATGAATGTCCAAAAAAGTTTGTGACATCATGGATCAAGAACCCTAGGAGCCTTCCTTATGTAACGGGTGGGATCTTGCGTTGTGCTTAATTCGATGTTACTTGGGTCAGTGAGCGAGCGAGTTTTGAACCGAGGTTCTCACTGCTCGCTGCCAACCCCTTACGGCCAACATCGTTGTCAGTTGAGCTAAAGGCAAATTGCCCTTAGCCTGCCGGCAAAAACGCTACTTAACCAGGTCTCAGGGAGTGACGTAGCCGCTGCAATCGCTCGCCTACCTGCTACCCGCTACCAAGGCTTGATGACACAAGCTATTAACTTCAGCTCTGCCACACTTACACTCCCTGGTATGACACCATCCAGCATTATACACCATCTTCACAGTTCACCAGGTATTGTTTCTTTCAAACCAGGAGCTGTGGCTGGGTCCATTTCTACACTCTACCAACACTTTTAAATCAGGCCATACACAATAGGGGTACCGAGGCGACCGACACATTTTGTTCAACTGACATTGAGTTGGAATGGTTTCAAATTACAGTGCATAGTGAGGAAAAGATTCCATAGAGGCTTGAGTGGAACCTAAGCTGATATCATCTAATTGAGTCTTTATGTAGCAATCATATTTGAATATCTCATACATATTTGAATATTTCATATATTTGATTCAAGCTTTGTTTAATTTTAAGCAATACTCTTTTACAGTTTTTGTTTTGTTTTAGTTATACTTACTACACACCATAGAGAACTTTTAACTGTTAACAGTTGAGTTATTGTTAGTTGTTTTATTATGTTCTTTTAACAGGCTGTGTTTTTTCATAACATGTGAACTGTAAAAACATGTGAATGTGTTACATCCCTGAGCCATACTTTTTCCATCACCTTTCTCAGTTACAACAGCCAAGTGACTGTAGTATCTGTCATCTTTTAATGCTTTAATTGTTATTAAGCGTAATTTTAATGTGTCCCACCATTTTGGGAAATTATCATCTGGCTTTAGAGGACTGAATGTTGATCAGTGATGAAATATGATGAAAGGATAAATGACTATGGTTATAGAGATTTTGCCACTAGTTACCCTGTTTATATTAGTATGGCTATGTTGGGAGGGCTTAGCCTACATATCACCAGGGTCTGGGGAATAAAGCGTGATGTAACAGCGAGGACATCCATCAGAGTGATTCATTAGAATGTGATTTGATTTGTGCCATAATGTGCTGTAGCTCTGGCATCTCGATCCTGCCAGGTCCATGAATCAATGACTCGTGTGCTCCTCTGCAGTGATCTGACAGAGGCTCTGTGTCTGTCCCTATACAAAACCAGCCACTGTGGATGAGAGTATGGCTGGAGTCAATTAAATTCTAATATGAAATCATTCACTGCACATTCTCAAGGCTTTGAGATGTGTGTAGGACCTCACTGTCTAATTCACTAAAGCTTCCTAAAACAGGGGGTACTTCTTTTCAGATGATAGAAGAAAAATATCAAATCTGAGAATAATCAGAATAATCAACAAAATTAAATAGTATTCAGTAAATAATGCTGACTGGTATTATAGTAATAATGTAAATTTATACCATCATGGAAATTTCCCCTCTTGATTATATTCATTTTATGTAAGAACATCAGGTGCTTACCTTACCTCTGTATGTATTTTCTAGCATAGTGCACATGCTGCATGCACCATCAAGTGTTATAGAGAAACCCATAATCAGTTATTTAAAAAAAACTGATGAAATTGTGTGGATGGTGGATAAAAGTGCAAACTTTGTAGTGGCAGTGACCAAGGCATTCTCTCTGATATAGAAATTAGGAGGGTTACCATCTGGAGCTGAAGGGGGTAATCCATAAATCTAAAAATGACTCATGATAAAATCCCATCAAATTCTGAGAAAGTAACGCTTTCCTTCTTTTTTTTCTGAGAATCTCAGCATGAAATAGTACATTTACAGTATTACAGGCTGGTATTAATACATATGACTTTCCTTTTTCTCCACCATAAAGTCTTCTTCAGAAAGGATATCATGAAGAAAGACCACCAACAGACTAATGCCCCCCCCCCCCCCCCCCCCCCCTTACTCTCCTGGAGCAGCTCCCCCTACTGGATATCATGGAAAACCAATTCACTCAAGCTGATGCTTGGAGGACAGATATGCTGCACATTAATGTTAAGGAATACAATAAAATGTCAAAATGATAAACTTGAAATAACAAAACACATAATTATGAATCCCATTTGTGGGCATCATGATTGCAAATTGCTATAAAATTTACAGTATTAAGATGAAAAATGTGCAAAAATTTACACATCTGTATTTTGTTTTCAGATTTCTTGTATCACTTATTATTTACAGTAGGCTACTTCACATGGTAGGTGTGGGCATTCTTTCTACATTGTGAAGGTATTCCTGTTTCCTGTTTCCAGTTTCTAAATACATAATAACATTATCTTATACATAAATTAATGCATTCCTACAATGCATTCCTATTCCTATACCTACAAAGGGGGAAATATTCTTGTATAATAGGAAATAAATCCTGCAACCTCCTGCAAACACGATAGTTGTTAATATATTTTATTCCCTTTGGGCCGTATTCTCCCATGCGCGCAGCTACGCACCTTTCAGCCTATGCGTATTCTCCCCTTGACTTAAGTCTATGATTTGCGCACCATGGAGGCAGTTACTCGCCTCGGACGGAGCAACGTTTCTTATGTAAACACCAGTTACGCGTATTCTGCCCTTGACTTACGCGCTTTTCAGCTACGCGCTCCTGAGGGCTGTAGTAAGTCAAGCGCCACTATATGGCGAAACACCATATTGCTTTTTAGGTCGGCGGTAGGCCTACTTTTAACATTATTATACATGTACAAATAAAGTTCAAAATTTACGATATTTGTGTGTCATTATTTTTAAACTACAATAACATTTCTTGTAACCCTATATTACATTGTTAACTAACAATAATTGACTATATTGTCCTGGTGAACAATTAGTTCAATTAGAATAAAACAGAAATATCAGTTAAGATGAGTATAAATAGCAGAGCGTTACCCATTCATTAATCAATTTAGCTAACAGAGAGTAGCCTACTTTGGAAGAGTCATGAAGAGTGATTACTAATGAATTTTTAATAATAGTCCACTCAGCATGAGTTCAAGCGTGGACATTGGAACATGCATTTTGTTGCACTTGCACCTCTTCCTCAATAGTGCGTTTTTATTAACCCTTTCGCAGATAACTTCTTTTATGCTATCTAGCGCGCGTGTTACGTTAGATGGTTCGTTATGTTTTTATTAGCGTTATTAAGCTCCTCATAGTTTTCACCGCCGCATTTGCTATGTTTTTTAATGTTTAATCGCTGTTTCCTCAAAGATAGAATTTGCTAGAATTTTTCCAATCTCGTGTTCTAATCGCACCGGTTTTAGCATACGTGGCTCAACGGCTAATCACACAGGTGTGATTCAAACATGTCTTCATACATAGGTCCAGCACATGTTTCGTTTGGTATCTTTACTTTATTTTTGGGTTTATGTCATACATAGAAACAAATGTTTTAGCTAGTTAGTTAGCTCCCCTTTGCATTTATTTTCAAAATCAGAGTCTTGCTTATGGTTTGAATGGATTTCAATGACATTCAGATGGTGAATGTTCCACGTTTTCCCGACAGCCAAAATAAACAAGGCTGTGACTCAGTTTACTTCTATTTTAAATAAATCACGCCTCTTTCGTGAGCCCGCCTTCATTCTGAAGTTGAGCGCTGTGGGTGTGATCAGAGCGCGTAGGGGAGAATATGTGTAACTGACATGTACGTAATGCACGCAAAAAAGGACTTACGCGCGAATGGGAGAATACGGCCCTTTATGCATCTCTGTTCGCAATTATCAATTATAAATTAAGATCATCTCCATGGCCAGTCCTTTGTAAACTAGGGATTCTGTTCATCACCAGAGTGCCGTGTGTGTGTGTGTGTGTGTGTGTGTGTGTGTGTGTGTGTGTTTTGTTAGGAAATTCCACTCTGCCCAACTTAACTCCTCTGTGCCCCGTGTGTGAATGGGGGTGTGTGTGTGTGTGTGTGTGTGTGTGTGTGTGTGTGGAGAAACTGCCCTCACAGAAAAGTTAAATGAGTGAGACAAAAAACCCACTCACCCCAGAGGTCACAAGCCTTTACCTCCACTAAACCAGGATCAGTTCTGATTTTCACCTTGTAATGATTAAGGGGGTTGGGAAATCTGACCCTTGATCTGCACATACAGGTACGTAATTTCACCCTGCCTGAACTGAGCCTGGACCCAAAGAGAAATGACTATGGACCTACTGAGGGAATGGGCAACAATACACACATGCAACAGCAGCTGTCGTGCAAACAGCACGAAATTTCGAAATTGACTTTTGTACACCAGCCAGGGCAGCTGAAAAAATTCAGTCAGTTGGACTTTTAACATGCCAAAATAATACATTGCATTTGAAAAAAAAAAAAGTACACAGCCACAATAGGCAGCAGTGTGGTGTCATGGTAAGGAGCAGGGCTCGTAACCAAAAGGTTGTTGGTTTGATGAATTGTTGGTTTGATTCCCTGCTGGGAATCATACATGCATACCCACTAATAAAAGTGTAACCTATGGTAAGTCACTCTGCATAAGAGCACTTGCTAAATGACATAAATTTTGTCTAAGTGTTATTTATATCAAATGATCTTAATTTCTTATTCATAGATCAGGTAATGATAAATTGAATAAAAATGAGAACTTCCTTTTGAATATTTCATCAGACAACTGATGTCAAATGAGATGGAAATAAACTCTCGACCACCTAATACCCAGACAAGGTCGACATGCTACAGTTCCACTCATTAGCCAACATGCTAATGATTCCAGTTATTGTCAGTCGGTTTCCATTCCGGGCCTTACGGCTCATGGTGGATTTATGTTTCAAATTTGTGTACTGACACAAATGCCAGTGTGAAACTACCCTTTGTGAGCTGAAGAGCCCTTCATATTTATTGCATTTTTGTATCGACTGTGCATGTCAGCACTCAGGACTAGAAGTTGATTAGATAGCAATTGAATCAATGTTGAATCAATGTCAAATTATGGTCAACTTAGTCATTTTCGGTCAGGCGACAGAAGAATAACAATGCATCCACGTTAATAATAGGCTGAATTGTTAAATATTTATTCTTATTGAAAAAGCAATGTCAGATCAATTCTGATCATTGGTTGCATCCACACATCTGTAAATGGACATCTCCGAGGCTTAATATGCTAACAAACCACTTGTAAACAAGTTATACACACCAATTACACCTGCAAAATGTTGCCAGAGAGAGCAACAACAGCTTGTGCTCCTATTGTAGGAAAAGGGATTTGCTAAAAGTCACACAAATTACTTTAATGTTGCATTTACTGTACTAATATTTTGGGGATATTATGTTATTTTTTCACAGTATGTCACATTTTATGATATGTTTTTAACAATAGCCTAATAGCCTTTCAGCCCTAATAGCATTTCTTAATGGAAAACATAAATATTAAACATCATTATGCCACTTTTTATGTTTCTTACAATAATAGTGCACTTCTTAAAACATCAATATACAGCACTGTTAAAGCCTGTTTCTGGTTTCCTACTGATGAAATTGCACTATAATCTTTTACAGCTAACAATCCTACAATACATTGTTATTTGACTTCAGTTCATACATTTTTACGAATAATAAGCTGCCAATTTTATTTTACCTACATCATATTTGGGGGACAGGATACATTTTTTGTTTTGCAGCAACATAGCCAACATTGGGTTTGAGACCAAAGTGCATTCTTACTATTAATGAGATGGCTGACACTGCATACTGTCCACAAGAGTATTGTAATTTGGTGTATATCCAGAGATTCTTTCTGATAGAGTCATTCAGAAGCACATCTGAGAGCCATGCTTTAAACTGTGATTTGTTGAAGTTCATGTCAAAGAAGACTCACATAAGTTGAACCAAACAGTGAGCTGACTGTCATGGAAAATGTATGAACATTTTTGTAGTTCTCAGTGTCCAAAAGTCTCCAAAAATTTGGAGCATTTTGTGGTGAATTGAGTTGAATGTCATTTTGGAGAGAAATCACTTTATTTTCTGTCTACTCAACACTGAGAGTGAACACAGCAGAATTTCAGAAACATCCACCTCCTTGAACAGGTTCAAGATAAAAGCCACACAGGGCTTCCACTGTTCAAAATCAATAATCCAGTCATCAAAGTCCTGTTTGAGCCTGGTCAGGAAGTCATAGTACTTCTGTATGTCCATAACACCAGCCACTGCCATGTTCTCTGTCAGCATTTTATGACATGAAGGGAAATGCTGCATTTTATTTTTCTGGAGTTGCTGGTGATACAGACTCAGTTTTGCTTTGAGAGACTTCACTGCACCGCTGATGTCATTTGATGTCATTTAAATTTGTGGTCTCTGAATAAAAATTCAGCCATCAGAGTCAGTGCTGCCTTCACAACTCCACCGTCAGTAAACGCTTTCTTGTGCTTTGTCAGATAGTGTGCCACTTTGAAAGAGGCTGCAGTCGCAGCATTGGCCTTCTTGACTGGTGCAGTGAAAAATGATTGCCATTTTTTCAATACTGCCTTCAGTTCTTTCAGTTTCTCCAATGTTGTCTTTTTTGCCAACAGACATGGGAAAACTACAGATGGGGGATACACACTTGTCTCTGACATTTGTGAAATAGAAATCATGCTCCCGTTCCTCGTGGGTGTCTTCTTTTCTTTTTTCTTTGATAGACATTAGGTATTATAGTTATCAGTCATGATTTAGTCGTGCTCGTATTAAGAACACATTAGCTGTCTGTTGCTCACTGTTAACAAATTCAGCATTTCCTTCATGTGACAGCTGAACACGACATTCATAACGCTTGATGGAAAGTTGGTTGGCCAACAGTACGACATGTTAACTGCTGTACGCCAATTATATGAGGGAGGAGGAATAAAAAGGTGAAATTAAAGTGTCATTGTTGGATAGTGGGAAGTGACCAGAAATGTGCAAACTACAGATGTGGAAGCTTTTACAATCAAAATATTAACAAGACATTTACACCTTTTAATAATTTGCTCATTTCTCAAAATATTTTTGGCGAGCTACTCAGAAACAGGTCGGTCGCTAGTGATCTCCCCCGCCCCCGCATTATGACATCATAAACAAGGAGGTGGATATGGGGTGGGGAATGGATGCTGTGAACAGCTGACAAGAAAAGGAGGTAAGGATCGGTTGTTGGGACTGGTTGTTGAAACTCCATCTTTAGATATCTTTCCTATGTCTCTCAATTTACCATTACTTTTGATTAAGTGCCCCCTGTCCCAAGCACAGGGAAGATATGGCTCTGGACTTTCTGACAGCTCTCAGCTGGTTTAGTGCTTGTGCAAAAATGCATTGCATAGTACACAAAATACACTGTATATTCACACCCGCACTGTAAATTGCTTGGCCACTGCCCATCACCCTTCTTCGCTGGGCGAAGTGCTAGCACTATGGGAATGAAAAAATGCAATCTTGCTGTGCATGTGCACTATAGGAATGAAAATTTCAATGTTTTAGTTGCAAGTCATGTTTTCTGACTGCACTAATGTGAGGTTAACAACTGTGTTCCTGACCAGGCTATGCTTTTGGATCATCAAAATCCATCCCAAACTCTATTGCAGCAAAATATGCTTTTCTTTGATATCCTCACATATTGATGTTCGTTTGGATGCGTAGCCTGGAAACCTCTGTAATGGAATTTCTCTACAGTGCTTTGAATAAAGGGGTACTTCATGTATGTTAGAAAGGAATCATTATTATACGTAAAAGTAAAGTCAAATTTAGGTAAAAAAAAAAAAAAATCCTTGAAAAATATATTCACATAATCTCACATTATCTCAGTATTTGATGTTTATGTTATCTGAATCTTACTCATTTAAAACTGAAAAAAATTCCTGGTTCCTCATGATGTACCCATACTTTTCTACATTATGTAAAATGAAATATTGGTTATCTATCTGAAAAATAAAAAAAAATCATTGACATACATCTTCAGTACACTACTCACTATTTGTATTTGCCTATGTTACTTCTGATGGTAGATGCGACTGTTCAGATGGCTGGCCATTCTACTAGCCCCAAAATATTCATTTTATTATAGCATAGAAATTAAATGTACAAATACAGATTTTTTTTCTTTCAGAAGGAGAATTTGATGTCATGTTAAATATTACAAGTGTACTTTATTTAAAAATTGATTGAAGTTGGCTGCTCGTTAATTCATGGATACATTTTAAAAAACTATATAATGCATGATTGGACTGAATCATAATTAAATTTTAAAATTGCAGAGATAGCGTTTAATAAAATGAAACTAGTTTTTCCTGACACAGGTCAATATACGTCTTAAACAGCCCCCATGCCCACACAACATTATATAATGAAAACATCCATTAAAACCCATTACAGTACAACCCACATTTGCATTAAACACTTATCTGAGAATCTGGGCCCTAATTAGACTAACTTATCTCAATGACTAAGCTCTGCTCACAAGCAGGAAATAATTACCTGCGGTGTGACGAGGGCTGAATTTCATGATTACCAATTGTCTCAATCAATTTTACTCTGTAAAAAGCCATTGCATTCAATCAATGGTAGGCTGGTAATTGGATCATGGATGAAACTTCATACAGAAGAATTCACCAAGTGTGAGACAGAATGCAAAACAGAGGCGCTTGCCAGAGAGTTGCAGGAAAACACAACAGGTGCTTCAAAACCATGTGGGCAAGCTCGGGGTATACTGGCAGGCCTTGAACCAAAATGTCAGCCAACATTTTTTACATCATTACTTTATTGTCATTTAGCAGATGCTCTGATCCAGATCAACTTACATAGGTTAAAATTTTATCAGTTTATACAGCCTAGTACATACTGAGGCTGTTGTGAGTTAAGTGCCGTGTCCAAGGGTACAACAGCAGTGCCCCAGCAGAGAACTGAATTTCAGTTATGATTCCTACTCCTCACTACTACACCACACTGCTGCCCTGAAAAGTGCCATTAGTGTCCAATCTGTTGCAGTGTCCACAAGGTTTTAATGAAAGGTTGGCACTGACCTTTGAATTATGTTTTATGTATTTTGTGCATTATTTTTATTTATTATTTTTCTATTACAAAGGCCAAAAGTGAAAGCAATGACTCACTCATCAATAATGACCCACTCACCAATTATAAATAAATCATAGAAGGGTACAAGTAGGGCCATGGAACCTGGCACAAGATAAAATATGGGCACACAATGTGCCCTTTGTGAGCAAATGCATATCAAGTGCAGAAGTGTAACAGTCCATGCAGGAGCAAAATTTTTCCACAAGGTGGAAGTAGTGTATTGCATTTACACAACTAAAAATGTTGTCATAGGGAAAAAGAGAGCTGAGAGTAGGTGTAACCAATGCCTTTGTCTTGCATTTTTCTCTGACATATTTTACATACCGCCTATACGTGGTTTTATTGAATATATTTGCAAGGTGTGTTACCATTGTTTGAGATTTGATGGGTTCCAGGCTTGAGGTGTTTTTCTTGTTTAATACATTTTATCAAAAACTAAAAAATCTATAATCTGTTATAAACTATAAAATCTTTTTACACACCTACGGATGGAATGGGTTTGCAAATTATATTGATGTTCACATGTGACATCTCTCAGATGTGATTAAAACCTCTCAGAAAGACAGAGTTGCTGACACATGCACAGTAACAGGTGGTCGCAGTGGGATGAAACAGCCCATCTTTGTACTTTGGAATAGTTGAGGAAAGCCTGAACAGTAGAAGCAGTCTATGGAGGCACAGAGTTGTTTGAGGACTGCAAGCGAAAGTGTATTCCTGAAGCACAAAGTTCTGTGGCAGTGAAAGCCCTCCTTTTCTACAGTAAACCCTCTTGTCTGTGTTGTCAGAGAATTCCTGAAAGAGCAAGGCACTGGGGGAGCCAACAAAGCTAACATTGTGTCAGTCTGTGATATCAGTGGTGCTCTGTGTATGGCCTTGTCACTTTCGACCCCTCCTTCACATTGCTCTGTTTTTTCCCCTACACAGAGGGTACGCTGTTGAATGAAGCTGCCAACCAAGCATGCGTCATAATGCCATTATAAGGGTGTTCAGTGTAATGGTATGGCTGAGCCAATGATAATAACCAATGAACCAACAGTGGTGTTTTGGAGCAACATCTTTACCAGCTAGTGAGTCATGTCCTGATTGCATGTGCGAAGAGATTCAGATCTTCCAGATTTGGCAGTAAACTGAGACTTGACCTGCCAGTACCGTGCTTTTGTGCTGAGAGATATGCAAAATGGACAGCAGGAAAATGCCAGCCTCTGTCAGAATGCCTGGGGTCATGTAACACTTCAACAGCTGCTTTATTGGAGACTTGTAAGTACTGTCTGCTTCAGCTGATAAGATTCTGACTTTCTTATGTTGCTCTCTGGCTTAAATTTTATCTCAGACATGCATTTGTTGAGGGACTAATTTATCTGTTGCATTCCTTAATTGTTATTTGCAATAAGATACTGTAAGGTCAATTCAGTGGATTAGATTGAGTAACTAACATGAATGACAGTGTAAAGATCTACAGTGATATTTATTTAAAGCACAATTATTCTATACAGGGACCTTTAAACCTGCAGTTTAATGTCAGTGCAAACACAGGCACATACATGTGATGGCCTTTGACATCTGCAAGGTTTAATACCATATGAACTATAACTGACCTACTAGCCAATATACAAGTGTGTTATTTTACTTAATGTTTTTTCTTTAAATACATATTCAAAACAGCACAAAGCTCTTTGTCATAACGCAGCTCAAAGTGCCATACTGTAGGCTTACCTCATTCCTTATTAACTTTGAGAAAAGACATGAAACAAGAGTTTTTTTTTAATCAATGAATGAGATCATTGTGTAATATTTTAAAAATTTAATACTAAATGTCACATTACTAGTCGTTTGATTAAATGCTCCCCATATTCTCTCATTTACGTACTGCTCATATACCCCTGTTAAATTTCAGCAGTTTTTGGGAAGGCAGTCTGTACAGCAACAACACCGTGTCCACTGTAAGGATCCTGATCCTGAATCACAAACATTTGCACACACATTCTAATCATTATCATGTGATCTGTAGCTGAATTCCTTCAAGTCGTTTCATGGTTAATGCTTGATTAGGCATCTCTTTCAACAAATGTTAATCAAGGTCTGATTAAGTCAATTGCAGAATGTATGCTGCACATTAGGCTTTGTATACTCTGCAGAGCTCAGATGATAACCTGAAAGGCCAGAAGACAACTCGCTTCAGAAAAAAATATATATATTTGAAAATATCTTGAATGCAGAGGTCTGATGATATTTGATGTTTTCAAAGAGTGGCACACTGCCCTTTATGCTTAATGAAGCCAATTAGGTCATCACACAGCATTCACCTGAGGTTGTTTGCCTCACTGCTAATGTGGGGAATAATGTATTGCCATACTTCACTGGTTGCTATCCTGTGAGCCAAATTGACTGTCTGTTTAGTTCACTTGTAACTTATGACATGACTGCTTGCTTTACCTTTGGAGTAATCTGAACTTCACAATTGCTCATAATAGGTAATATATTTCAATCTGCTCTTGTGCTTAATTCACTTACCAAATATAAGTGACAAACATACTTGGAACACATGCTTTTAAGGATAAATGACATATACAATATCCATGTATTTATCCCTATAATATCACATCAATAACAGATGATTTTGAGGGACCCTGGGAATTTAGACTTGAAGTTTTCATCGATTTTGTGAGGTTTTGAGATCAACATGGCTTCCAATGTCTTCCAATGCCAAGTCAATCTCATTTTAGATAACTAGGTGGTGTTCTAGCATTGCCCTAACCTAACAGAAGTTCAAAGAACTGAACAACAACATTGCTATCTACATGTTCACTGAATTGACATATGATGACTTTGTCATGTTAAGTTTCAATGCAAGGATTTCATTGTCTTGGTTTAGAAACTGACATCCTTGCAGCAAGTTGAAGTCAGTCTTTAATAGTAATACTATCTTAAATATGCCTTTAACAGTAATACCAACACATTACCTTCTCTGGTTGGCGTAAATCAGATAAATATATTTAACATGATGAAATTGTTTAGGCTGGCACGGCTAGTTTTTTCAATATAAATGACAGATCAGACAACTTAATTAGTAAAAATAAATTAAATACAGTTAAAAGTGACTTTGAATAATAAACAAAAAGAGAAACAAACATAAATTAGAATGAACAAGGTAAACAAAAAACATACAAAATGGAGCAATGAAAAATAAGGTAATAGAAAATAAAACAGCAAAATGAAAAGGGAAATTTTAAAGAAATATATTGGCTAAGAGTATGTCCAATGATCCAGGGAGATTAGACTGGGGAATTCGCTACTGTAAGTCAAACTATGGCTTGTCTTAAGATGATAAGCATAGTTCTGACATTTAGCTAAAATGGATTAAAGAAAAACTGTGCAAATGGGATTTAAAACAGCAACAACCTAAAATAACTGATATACATGTACTTAAATATATCCAGTACATTTAAAGGGCAAAATAATTATGCCAGGATTGAATATTAATGTTGGATGTTTCAAAAGGAGGGCTGGGCTGTTGTAAAATATACAGCTTATCAACCTCTGTCTGGAGGAGGTCGCAGGACAAGTGTAATAGAGTGTCCTGGACTGGATATCAGAAGAGAGGGGCATATAAAGGACATCCGCTCCTGTACTGGGACTGCCTTATTAGGAAGATCTGTCAGGGATTCCTTTCAGCCAGAGTGATATAGGCCTACCACAGCCGGCCACAAACTGTGCTGCAGCTGCCAGGCACCAGGCCTCTGGATGAACTCATCTCATCGGAGACAATTGTGACACACCCGACATTATATTATAGTGATGAAGCAGTTTTTTTTATTATTTCTTTTGTAATGTAATGTGTCATTAATGCAATGAACTAGCATTGGAGTGTTGCCAGCTATTGGAAGAGGAGCATTTAAGTAACTGTACTGGTGCTCACCCAGGTCTCTATCTTTGTCAATATAATATTTGTTGTTAGGTAATGTTGCAGGTGAAACTGTGTGCTACACCAAATAAGCCTTCAGGGAAATCACAGATTCTTTTCAGTTGTTTACTTGCCTTAAGAGCATAGAACATGCAGAGCAGCCATTTTTGAACCCCCTTTCTTGTATACTCTTTAGACAGCATTCAGCTCTCCCAGAATATCAACGTCAAAGCAAAACGAATCAACAATGTCCCTTCAGGACTTTTAACGTGTTTAAAAAGAACACATATTACAAACAGTTTTAGAGTTACACTCACAACTACAAAAATAGCCTTAAGTATTTATTTATTTATTTTAACAAAAAAGGGGCATATCCTTATGTTGTATCTGTATTTGTAAGTATTTGTTAGTGATTTCATGTAATAGTGACAAGTAGTTTTTTTTTGTTTGTTTGTTTTTTTTTTTAAATATATTCTTTAGTGCTTGGTGAGTGTTACAGCCCATAAGCATGTATTTTTGGGGTGTTTACATGCATAATATGACATACTTTTTAACAAGCCATTAATTTGATCATACATGCCAAGTTTCAAGTTACTAATAGGTTACCTTATTTCATCACAAAATACTTATGATCCAAAAAGATTGACATGACATACACATTTCCAGAATTTCAGTATTTCAGCATATTCCAATAAATGGGATTGATTTTTCTTGAGTAATTGCCAGATGTGAAGACAGATAGAAGTGTAAGTTTCTGAGAATTGCTAAATATTCAATGATTAAGTAAACACTGCAAAATTAGCAAATAGCCTGTGACAGTTCAAATCTATTTTAGGGAACATTACACGTCATTAAGGGCATTTCTATTAATGCACAGTATATCAATATTTATAAAAGTAAAACTGCTTTTGTATATGTGGCAATGAGCTGTCAGCCATGGGTTCTCTTGAAGCAGCACTTGAGACTGGTCACAGCGCCAGCGGTTCAGTATATCCATGCAAGCAGACATTTAGACATAACCGCACAACCAGACGCTCAGTTAAATGTCACAGGCAGACGCGGTAATATTTACAACAAACACCTTGTACAAAACGTAAACACCGTAGAGCTCTACGGGTTCATACGCTAAGGTGAATGAGCTTGTCTACAGTTTATGAATTACGTTACTTATGTGATGCCAGTTGATCAAGTTCATGCGCGAATAATATTCAAAGCACCATTTTCCAAATAAAAAGCCAAACATCAGGTTAATTTTACACCTGAATTTTATTAACCGGAACCGTAATATTGAACGTTTTCATTACCCCTACCACTGTATTTCCTGCTGGCACGGGCCAAAGATTGAAAGTCGTAACCATTTTTCTATTTCAAGAGGGGGGCATTGGGGAGCTACCACTACAACTGCAGTCAACAGGGTGAATTTTGGCTGTTTAATCTCTTGCTTTAACATAGCTGTTAATTACCCTTATTTACATTTAATTTGATACCATTAATATGGGTAATTTATGTTGTATCTTTTGATAAACCTGATTTGTGGAAACATGATTTATTCATTTATTTAAACACAGATGGACTATTTGAGGACAGTTGTAAGATCTGAAGTATCCTTGTTCGTTCTTCTTAGAAAAGACAGTTTTGAAACAATCAGTTCTTTTAATGCACACAATCTCAGGGGCATAGAAAAGGGAGGGATGGAGAGCACTTTGTCATTTGTAACCCCCCCCCCCCACCCCCACCCCCTGCCACACACACACTCACGCACACACAAACACACACACACTCACACTTTTAGCAAAAGAGAATTACAATCTTTTTATAATCAAGACGGATTTTCCTTACAGCAACATAAAGAGGGACACTGAAGAAGTTTTAAGCATCTGGCTAGATATATAAAAATACATCACTCCGTTTTTAAGAAACAAGGTCTGATGATTTTATGAAGTTATTTGTGAGGTTGTTTTTTTGTATGATCAGCAGTATTGTTACACTAGCAAGGTAGTTTGCTAATTGTCACATTTAGTTAGGTAAAACAAACAACAACAAAATCTTGCATGTATCGCTGTACATTTTATTCAAAATATATATATTATTGAAATCCACTTTGCAAGTAGGTGGTGTCAACATTTGATTATATAAATCAATTACATCATCCCTACCCTTATTAACTTTGAAGCAATTCATTACAGTGGCATTATTAAAATGGTGTTAATAGTGTCATTGTCCTCATTATTGACTGTGATATGAAATTTTATAGTCTTTAATAGGAACACCTTTTGACACTCTCTTCAGCTGTTCCCAAAACAAATGGTAAGCTTTTTGAAATCTGTGTTTGATGTTGTGGTCTTTAAATCCATACACTGACAAAGGACTACAAGAAAAAAAAAAACATTCTACCATGGGGTCTGCTCCATAATTCACCAGCACAGCAAAAATCTCTTAAGCAAGTAATTTATTTAAATCAAATGCTTCACTGTATATGCTGGTCATACTTTCCTGCCATTGCTGATTACATTTATTACAACCAATTACATTAATTACTCTAGTTTGCCCCAACTGGAATATTTTTTAAATAATATTCAATCAATCAGAGCAATCATGCCTCAGTGCCCTTTACAGAATATTAACAAAATATTAAGTACAGGGATGTTAATACATGTCATTCTTTTCTTGAACAAAAGGCATTACTTATTAACAATATTGCTTGCTTCTGAAGATTAAAGTACAGATTTTTTTTATTGTAATGTGTTTTATTTTTATATGTATTATATCGTTTGTTTAATGAGAGAGAGGCTAATTAAATTCTCATTGCAGCTTGATCTTAGGTTTGTGGGAATTTCCCAAATAAGCCTTTGAACTGTATGTACTTATTAATGTACACTCATATGTTAATCTTTCATAAATCTGTATCTTTCATAAAACTGTATGATTCATGAATTTTTAAATGTACAAATCCTATGTGCTTATTATTTATAATTACTAGAAAGTCTAAACGTGGTGCTTTGGTTGATGCAATATTTTTCTCCCTGCCTGATACAACACAGGGAAGAGAGCAGTCAAGGTTAGGATATTGTCGTAACCAATAAAGGAAGACATTAACCAACTGCAACACCCCCCCCCACCACCACCACCATTTCCACTCTCCCTCCTGTAGGCGATGCTGAGAGATGCAAGCTCCTAGAAGACGCTGTGTGTTGGATTGATATTGGTGGAAGGAGTGAAGATCTTTCAGGAGGTGAAAAAGGCATCATCTGAGGAGGGAAGGAAGTGGGAGCAGAGGTTGCCATCATGGGTACACCTCTAAGGAGGAAACCCCCAGCTTCAGAGTAAGTATGTCTATTTTTCCTCGTACATTGCGTATCGTCCTAAGGTTGCCATGGTGATGGTAGCCTAGCAGAGGCTTTGGCTGCCATAGTGATGGCTCCTGCAGGGAGCAGAGATGCTGCTGAATATTTCAGCTCTTCAGTAGTATTTGGCACCAATTACATATATATGGGTACTCTTCTCATATTTTTTATTAATGAGAACATTATTCAGTTACCATCAATGTATAATCAAGATTTCTGCAAATGCATTTCTGTGCTAGCTTTGCTAGCACTGGGACACAGACTGCTTCATGCTTCACATGCTTTCAGCTGTTCAGACAGGAGGAAAAGATGCTACAGTAGGGTGTTGTCTACTGATTCAGCAGAACATGCTGTAGCCATTTTTCAGATTGTGAATTTCTTATACAAAAATGAGACATTCTTTATTAGCAGGTGTGCTGTGTTTTATTGGGTCAGTGACTCAAGTAGAGTATGCCACACCTTTGATGCGCCAACACACATGCATGTATGTGCGTGTGGACACACAAGGACACGCTCACTCACACACACACACACGCACGCACACACACACACACACACACATACACACACACACATGCTAAACACTAAACACACATGCTAAAACAATTGGGGACATTGCTCAGTATTCCTTTAAGGGACTGTGTGGGCAACATTACACTTTACTGTGTGCCCTGCAGATTCCACAAGGTTATAAGTGTGTTGGATACTGTCAAGTATTTCTTCATTGTAGTCTGTGATGATTCAGGGTGCATGCACTTTAGAAGAGGGCAATTCATATTGCAATGTGGGCCTAGGGTAGTATGCCGCTTTCTTCCCCTAATTGGAGTGGGTTAATACCTATCATGTTTGTCATGCTTGAATGCATACTCTAACAGCTGTTACATATGTTCCTGTGTATAGAATAAAGATAGGTTAACTATGAGAGATGTGTTCAAAGAATAAAGATGAATCATTTTTGAAATGCAAAATCATCAATCTGTGTCAACTCTTCAACTAATAAGGCTTGCAGTTAGCATATCATTTGACTGTGTGCAGGGCCACTATGCTTCAGGAACACTATAGTTAAGTCATTCATAAATAGAGAGAACAGAGAGAATTTCATTCTTCATTTTAACTGTTTATTTTACTCAGGAGGCAAGGAAACCAAGTCTTAGCTAAGTATCTTCTTTTCATACAGTTCACAAAATATAAGATTTTATATGGAATTTTGTTGATGAATATGTGTCTGCGCAGAGTTCATCCTTAGGTTTATTAATGTGTTATGATTTCAGTTAGGCAATTTATTACAGCTGGAAATATAATTTAACTCAACATTTTATTGTCTTTGTGTAAAGTGAAAAATTAGACACAGGTAACACCCTTGCTGAGACCAAAACAGACCGCAGTAGGCCACTACATGTAAATTGTAATATGTCAGTGCTGTTTACCACATGTTTATCCCTTTCTTTAACCCTATTCCAACGTTTAATGTATTGCAAATGCTTGACATTTGTACAAATAGAATTTTATCCTGTCAACCTTAATGCCATCGATTCCAATAACTGCAAATAAGTATTTTGTTTCTTTTGAATTCACCCAGCTGTTAATGGGCAATACTGATATACTGACCTTGACGTATTACCTCTAGTCCTTTGGGAATTATTTCATAGCCTAAAATTAATTGTGTTGTGCACCTTCTCTTTATTCATGGTTAAATGCTTAAATAAAGAGAATTTAGCATTACCTTTTAACTTTGCCAGGGTAAATGGTAAAAAGGGTACTGTAGTGTAGGTAGTGTGTGACAATATTCTAGTTCTATAATTTTGATTTGTGAGGATTTTTACATGGATAATGGCACAGATTGAATCATTTTGTCCTGTATTCTGCTAACTAGGAGCTACTCATGATTTTAAAAACAAATAATGCAAATGTTCCTGTTGTAGAAAATATATTAAGGAAAAACATACAGTTGGATGGCAGAGTAATATTTTCAGCTAGATAATGTTAACATACAGACATGATTCTGCCTCTCTTAATGTCTCTGCATTAGCAGTGCATAGCACTGTCACAGTTCTGTTGAACGACAATATCTGCATTGAAATCCTACTTGTCCATTGTATGTGAATTCAACACGGCATATTAGTTACATATGAGTTAACTTTTTTGCACGCCTCACTTTCAGATTTCAGGATTCAGACTTTACTCACTGGTTCCAACCTCTCCTAATGACTACTAGCAGTGAGTCCACAATAGGGTCCACAATATTTTACAGTACCCCAGTTATCCTGCCAGCGTACTGTCCTGTCTGCTACTGTTTGGGTGGTCAAACAGCAGCATCCAGACCTCCACCACTCAGTTCTGAAATAGCTTTTATCCCAGAGTGAGTTTTTTAAATTGAGCCACTTGAGTGTCTTACGGACCCTTTTACCCTATTTATCCTGGCATTGGCACTCTACCAGCGCATTATACAGTCCCACCCATTAATTATGGTACTCACTATTTGCACTGATTATTTTGTTGTGTGTAGCATGTGCTATGTTCCTATGCTCTTTCGGAGCTTTTACAAAGAAATCCAATGTATCTATTTCAATTACTACTGATACCACTCTGTCAGCACTTTAACTAGTCTTATCTATTAATTGCAAAACTGTCTGTCTGCAGTGATCATTTATTGATTGTATTGTGTGTGTATTTCATGTTGCATTCTTTTGTTTGTTGGCAGCTTTTACTAAGACTTCCAGTGCATGTAGTTTAAAGACCTACAAAATAAATTTGAAGTTGAAATTATTTTTAGCATAACTGGGATTGCAGTGCGGAGGTATGCAGCTTCCAGGTCTTCCGGGGAGAGGCGTACATCATAAGTTGCCACTTTGTCCAGCTGTAAGCGCTGGATACACTGTCAAAGCCATACTATCTAAGTGAGGCCTGGGGTCACTCATGCCTCACCCTCTTTGAGCTGCTTCTTGTCTCTACCATATTTTCCATCATCTCAGAGTGCAGGTTGTAACATTTTCCTAGTTTGATCTCTAGTTCGGTAGATAGCTGGCAAAGTATTCAGAGACCATTTCTGTACTGATTGCAGTACTGTTACAGTACAGTACTATTTTGTAGAATGACATTACTGTTCTGGGGTAACTGTGTTCATGGTACTATAACAGCTGTTTCACAGTACTGTACCCTGTCTGGAGCAAGCTAGCTACCATTTAAATTTTAGGGAATGTTGTCAAATGGGTGACTGAATTGTTATGTCAATCTTCACTTTCAGACGATTAAAATGCAATGTTTCTAATTGAATCCCAGCTGTATCATCAGACCTGGAGTCCACTGTGACAGAACAAATTCACAATGTTTTGCTGGGGGTAGGGGCAGGTATGTCAACAAGGGTTGCTTGTCACACCACTCTCTGTGATTCATCAGGCACCTAGAAGTGGCTTGGATGACATCAGTGGAGTAGTGGAGTATCCTCCAATGAGTGCAGGCCCACTCCATTGAAATGCACGGTGTGATTTGCGTGAGAAATATCCATTGGCTGCTTGCAGGTGTATTGTTGTTACAAATGATTACCACTATGGCACACTATTCCACCTTTTTCTGCGTGCATAGCTTATAGAGAGATAACCGACTTAAGTGTCAAGTCAGAATGTGTACATCTTGGACATAAATGAAACACACTCATATCAGGAAAAACACCCTCATCACCCTCATTTTGGGGAAACCCCACAGCAAACAGCATCTCCCACAAGGGAACTCAAGTTAGTGATAACAGATGTGTGCAGATCTTCTGGGAAGTGCTAATTAGGGTTACATATGCGTTTCTCAAGTCAACGCCTACGTGAATACAGCTCTGTGTGATATGGTTAACTATGTGATTACAATACAACACTTACAGTGCTGTGTGATATAGTTAACTATGTAATTACAATACAACACTTACAGCACTGTGTGCTATAGTTAACTATGTGGATACAAACCTTTGTTCTATGTTTAATTCAGTGAACATAACACTGTGGACAGAACATTGTTGATTCAGCCTATAGGGCTGTAAAAACATTGTGAACATTGATTTTTTTAAAAATTATTATAGTACACTTACAGAATTTCAGAACATATTAGCGCTTGTTTTGTACCTTTTGAGGATTCTTTTACATGACTGAGACATTAAGACATTTATTTTATTTTAGACCCGTCAAACTCTTTAGTAAACCTAGATATAGATCAGCATATCAGACAAATGGCTAGCCATATTAAAGGTAATTTTAACTTCTTCCCATGAAGGCAAACAACTCAGTTGAACCAGCAATTTATTGTTTCAGCTCTGAGAGCTTTGACTAGGCCCTTCTAATGTAAGTGCTTTAGCTGTGACTACCGTATGACTTATTGAGGCATTTGGGGACATTTTGGCATGCACTGTTTTGATTGGCATTGTTAAATAAGTGCTCCCCCATACCTTGCAAGTAAACAGGAAAATCAGCATAACACCAGTATTTAAATTAAACATTGCCAGTTTGAAAATTGATTTCAGTTCAGATTCATGCAGTTCTTACATGGAGATACATAAGTCACAAATGACCATGACCACCTTTACAACATACCCTGAGTCCCCTGGCATTAAACTCATTGGAGCACAGTCTACAACCATTATGCAAATATGAGTGACGAAGGACAGTGTCCATATACATGGGAAACACGTGACCTCTCGAAGGTTCTTGCACGGTTATACTCTTTCATAGGTAAGGTCAGCAAAAACTAGGACACAATTGTTCAAGCCCTGAGCTGTCCTCAGATGATTACCGCAATGTAGGTGAATCAACTATGAATGGGTAGTGCAACATTTTTATACTAAGTAGTATTTCTGAATTTTACCTTGTGTATTCTATTAGTCAAAGAGTGACTAGCTACTGTACATGCCACCTGATCCATACTGTCCCACCTTAAAACCTGTAGTTTGTTTTAGATGTTTCAGACTATATACTCTCATTATTGCTTCAGGTGATACACTTTCTCTGTTTGTCCTGTTCTGCATCAGTTTTCATGATAGCATATGGCTTAAAAATAGAGGGATGGTAATGCTTGCTACATTAATATCAAGGTTATGATTGTATATGACTATCTTCAAATAGGAAATATGTGACTATACTAATAACTCGCTAGTTTGCAGTAATTATTCTAAAATAGCAAGAAGCATATTGAGCAAGAATAGTCTGTGACAGACTTGTTGTCTATTTCATTTACCCATGACATAGTCTCCCATGGTTTCTATTCCTTCATCATGCACACAGTTGTGTACAGATGGGTGATTCATTAACCATACAGTGGCAACAGAATTCCACTATGATGCATCATTTTGACCCAAAAAGAAGTGAAATAGAAGTTGATGTTGCCCAACTGTTTTTTTTTATTATTAATTCTCATCCAAAAGAGTTAAATTCATAATTTATTCATATTTTCCATGTATCCTTAAATTTAAAACTCTACTCATAGTATTTATGGAAAACTAACACCTAATAAACAAAAACTGAAGTCAATTAAATGTTTAGAGAAAACTTACCTTGCTCAGATATGCAACTGTACACTAAGCCAAACTGACCTGTGTAATTAAATATGTGTACAAGTAAAGCATAATTTTACTGTCAAAACCACTGTAAGGCCTCCATTGCTGATGAAAGCATCTGTTTCTTATCCTTGTGGCTTCCTCCTCTGAGAAAAACTATAAATAGTGCATTTAAAAATATGAAAAATACATATTTAGAGCAAAGGTCTTGCAATGACAAATAGTCACTGTGCATGGAGAGTACGTTTGATCGTGCATGATTAATATTCTAGTAACCATATGCATAAAACTTTAAACTTCATGTTGTTATGTTTACAGCTCTGTAGCTGGAAAGTTTGGATAAAGTGCAATTATCCAAAATGACTCCCTTGACATGCTCTGCGGCTTGTGTATCTTTAGCATGGCACCACGCAATATGTCTTTTCTGGCTTGGCTCTTAGTAGACATCCATTTTAGAATGTGTTTTGTTCAGAGAGAGCTGCACTAAGACCACTATAGTTCAGAAGGTGGAAAGAATATTAGGCAGTATGCATTCACTCTGCTGAATGAAAATTAATCCCACTTCTACTGTGAATCTACATTGGTCTTTTAGAATACAACCATGGACAGTCATCTGTGTGTAACATTATATAGTTCAGTGAAGTTTCTCTCTCTCTGGAATTGTAATAGTGGTCATACACAGCAGCATAGGCCTGACAGCTTAGGTAATGTGTGCCCTCTGAATTCAAACACAGTATGACCTTTGAGGTATGCTCTACTAAAATGTAAAAGAAACATTGTCGAGTGGTGTGTTGCTTTTGCTTGGCAACTTGTCAAAGCAGAGGAAAAATTGATATGTCCTACAACATGGCTGCCATGGTCTTATAAATTTGAAGCATGGTTTTTATAGTGGAATTATGTGTTGGGAAATCAAAATTCTTGCAAAGTCTCAGATAGCCACTTAATATCAAAATAATACAAACAAATATTGTGAGTAAATATTGTGCCAAGGTACCGGCATTAGTCGGCTTATCGAGTATTCACACTGACAGACATATTTCACTGAAAATAAAGCTGGGTTTATACTCAGCAAGTACTTCATTACATCATTTTGCATTGCTTGGTACAAATCTTGGCCATGCTGTAAGCTCTTTACAGATCTCTTTACGGTAGTAAGAAGCAAGGAAGTAAGTGTTAGCAGGAAGACTCAGGGTTGTAGTAGGGTATCTTCTGTGGAGGTTCAGGATTCTTGTGAAATCTTCCGAGGAAACAGGAACCTGGTAAAGATCCTCTTTAGTAATTGAATTCTGTGGGAGACCCTTACCCGGATTCTGGTCCTAAGCAGGATTTTAACCAGGATTCTGTTAACATTATCAAACAGGATTTTTTTTAATTTACTACCATTACTTCTACTACTACTACTTCTACTGCTACTACTAAAATAATAATAATAATAATAATAATAATAATAATATGAAAAAGAATCATTTGAGTCATAAGAAATAACTTAAACAGTTAGACTCTGCAGGTACTTGGATACCTAATGGTATACGAGGAACAGATACTTAACAAATTAGGTGTACTGTAGCTATGCTATTCTTATAACTGTATTAATGTACATCATGATGATAATTTTCTGTTTTTGTTTTGTTTTTTGCCTTGGTTATTTTTGTCAGTTTTAACTCAGTAGTTTACACATCCTCCTCCCAGCTGTCCATGAATCCATGAATGAGGGAAATTAGTTCAGTGGGCATGTAGTTTCGATGTTGTGAACTTTGTTATCTCCACGGGAATTAGCTAGTTCAGTTAGTCAGTAGTTTAGGCTTCCCTCTTTAAACTGGTTGCTCATCCACTCGCAACTGGACAAGGCATTTACTGGGTGTCTCTGTGCTGAGGCAAAAGCCTAATTTTTCAGCTGCGTTTATGGATGTCCATCAAGGAAGGCCAGCAGGGGAGACACTGTTACATCATTATCCCATATGTGCATCTCATCCCATCAATTACATGTGGAGGTTTTACTTCAGGGTATGTGCTGGAATGGTGCACACCTGTCAGGTATATTGTATTGAATTTATGTGTTCAGCAGGTGCATATTTGTGGTTTCAACCTTGTTTTTGATACTGGCTCTTGTTTGTGTGTGGATGGTGTCCTTGTTCGTGTGACATTTCAGGTCATTCTGTTGAATGCATGCTGTGTTTCATTTTGGGAGTCACTTAAGATAAGATAGGATAGGATCTGCTGGTTGTCAAAAATGTAAAATGTATGTCGCTGTAGATACAAGTGTCTGCTAACTGACAATATGTAAACATAAATGATAGTGTTATTGTACATGATTTGTATTGTGAAAGTTTTGATGAATGGGGGGCAGGCAGGTGAAGCCTGGCCAAATAAAGAAAAGAATTCCTTTAACAGTACAGGCAGGAGAGAATGAGGACTAAGAAGGGCTTTTATGTTTTGGCAAAAGTCCAGACAAAGGTCTTGAAGTTGCCAAAATTTAGACAAAAACTCTCCCTTTCCTTCCTATTTTTCCTTTATCTAGAGTGTTTATCATACAATGGGGATTATAAATAACACAATGCACTAAAATATTTATCCTTTATTATTTGTAGACAGCACAAATTGAGTCCAAGTCCATGGTTTTGTTAGCTTGTTAGCTGGCTTTCATGTGATAAAAAATACCACCCCAGATATTAAACTAAGAAACTCCGACTATTCAAAACTTATCACCCCCATCTCCTCTTCATATCTCACCAATTTAATTGAAGAGCCATGTGTCGTTTCAGAGATTCTTCATCATCCTTTCGCAATCATTGCAATTTCTGGAGAAAATCCTTTGAGTATGACGATTTGTTACATCAGTATTTGGGGTCAATGGCAGAAAAAATAGGATTCCATCATCTAAATCAATGAAATTCACTGAGTTCCAACCTCTCCATTCTGCTTAGGAATAGATATTGCATGGTTTCCTGCATTCTCTGCTATGGCAGACATCCTCAGGATCTGCACTGTCATGCAAAGCACCATGAAACAAAGACTTGAGATGGCCCAGTAGGGATTCAAAAGCGATCAGTTTTTTGCAACATTGCCACTGGCCACTGTGGTTTCAGACTCCTGTATTTGATTTTGCAGAATGACCAAACTATGATGAGAAGAATATGATTGTAAAAATACTCAGACTCATGTATCAGCATATTTTTATTTGAATACCCAATGATTTTGTTCCAAATTTGGAGTACCCAGTTTTATCATAGAGATGCTACTTATCTCTACAATCTCTAACAATCCAGGAGAACACAGGCAATCACATGCTTTCCTCAGAAACACATGATGACAAATGCTGCTTCACACTGCGGTCCCCTACCATGCAAGTACAGACATGAGTCAGAAGAGGACCTGTAATGTGTAGCTTTATACAGGCAGACTGGGGGCACCCAGCTGAACAGCAGGTGGTTGCTGGTGTGTAATGAGACGGACATTCACTGACCGATATGCCCACTCTTATCCTTGGGAGAACAAAGCCAGTTTGATCCAGTGCTGCGGGTTCTTGGTCATCACTGGCGGATGGCACAGATGGGATCAAACCTGTGCCACACAGCTCAGCTTGCATTCAAGCAAATGCCTTGAACCACTGAGCTACTCAGAAGCCCGTGGGCACCTCTCTTAAAATAGGTACTCCAACATGAAGAAAAAGAGGCTGCTTTGATGAAACCTTCCATTTCTGGAAAACCTTAAATTAGTATAGTTTTTTAAAGCATGGGTTCAGATTATATCATTCAGTTTCATTTCTAGGATGTCATTTTTGTTCCCCATTGTAATGTTACTTGAATTTTCCCATGTGCCTTTTATATTCCTCCTCATGTATCTTGTGCTTATAATTTAGCATGATCATCCTTGGTATGTCCAGGATGGATTGGAAAAAAGAGTGTCCCCAAACATAGATAATGGTTGTTCATAGTTATTGACGCCAGTTACACACAAAGAAGTGTGTATGCATGATATGTCTTTGGGGAACCAGTGGCAGAGCACAAATATACCCATTTGTTTCCATGTCCTTCCAACTGTTCTTGGCTGGGGACACAAATGTTAACCAAATTTTCCACTGAGGAGCTTAAAGTTAGCCAAGGGTCCTTTTGCAACAGCTAAGGTCAATAGCTAATGGACCATTCGCATCCAATGAGTTTCTAAATAATGCTACATGTATGCATTAATGATAGACCAGAACCAGAACCTGAGAGGAATATACTTACAAAATTCACAGAAAAAGGCAGTAGTATCTTATCTATTTGAGAGAACCAAAAACATTTGGTTTTCTGGTTGACACAGCATTTTACCACTTTTTATAAGTCCTTTATTGGGATCAGATCTATTTATTGTGATATCACGTCCTTGTTGTTACAGTCAATTGAATTTTGTCAATGCTAATTAGCAAATGCTGCCACATACCATTTTCCCTCTCTTGGAAGATAAAGCTTTCTACTGTTATTTCCACTGCACTTAGGAATAATGTAAAATTCTGTCTCTGGAAAGTCAGGGTATTTTCCACCCTGTAACAATCATCAGGATCTTGTCAAGATCTGATCTAAGGTACTGCCAGTATCTTACAGTATGTGGTCATAAAATGAACTCATGCTTCCTGGTATTGTCAAGCTTTAAAACCTGGAAATTTCTCAGTATTGTCAGGGTTTAGTGGTGAAAGCATCTCTGTAATGTAAGAGTGTGGCATAGCGGTTTAATTACTGCACTTGCAATCATAAAGTAGCTACATTAAACCTAGGCAAAATCAAATTATGAAAAGTGAATACACTGTGAAAATTAAACTGTAGTCTTGTCACTTGAATGTAGCTGCATTGTGAGTATGTCAGTGAAGGATCTGAGGAGGATCCTTTAAAATTATATTAAGATATTGAATGATCCAGAGGATATAGTGTAGAGTCTGACAGGATTTTATCAGAGACCTATCTAAGCTTGTCAGGATCCTATAGGATCTTTAAAGATCTTATACCATCTTTGTTAAGATCCTGCAGGATCCTCACAGATCCTTTCAGGATCTACTTAAATCCTAACTGATGATATTACGAAGATCTTACAAAATGTCCTACTAGGATTCTACCACAAGATACCTATCTGGGTGTTGAGTTATTAGCCATTATATCTGTTTGAGTGATGGGTAAAGTTTTGGACTTAAAACTGTATTTTTATGTAGGTGTTTTCTGTTCATTTAATTCCATAGGCAGGAGAATGAGGGAGTCAGTGTAGCATAAGGAGGAGAGTCCCCACTGGAGTACTGCTGCTGTACCCTTTGGCAAGGTACAGAACCCAGAATCGCCTCTGTAAATATCCAGCAGTATACATGGATAAAATGTAAAAATTGTAACCTATCCAAGTCACCCTGGATAAGAACATCTGTTAAATAGCAATTGCAATGTAATGTAATGAATGTTTAGCATAAGGGCTACTTTATTATATACAATACAAAAAATGAGTCTACACAGGATCCATGTAGCTGAATGTGTGTGTTGCAATGAATGAATTTGTTCAGTTTAATCTGGCTCGTGTCTCTTGGTATGTTCCAATATGACTTAATATTGCACCATCATAGCTAGGAGTCTCTAAGAAACTCATCCAGCTTGTATTCTGTTATTATGCATTTTATGTGGATATGCACATATAGGCTTTTAAGTAAACTAATCTCATGATAGGTTTACTGTTGTGTATTGTTATGCAAATGGAAAATATAAGATGTATAATACAAAATATTAGTACATTATAAAACAAGTGTATGAGTTGATGTTGTGATTATATCCTTAAACTTTTGTGAATGAAGGTCAAGTTGACAAATTGTATCAGTAAGCACTTCTGATCAGTTGATCATCGAAACAGGGAGTAGACCAAATAACAGAAACACCACATGAAAAAGGACTCTTCAAAATATTTTGAAGTAACTAAATTGCAATTAAAAAGGAGTCTGCATGTGTTTCATATTAACTTCAGTGCTAATTACCCAAATGTTTCTGCTATAAAAGCCATTTTACACTCAACAAATGTTTGAAACAAAAGTTTCTAAAGCAACATGAGAGATATAACAGATTTTGAAAAAGTTGGTATCTGAGCTGCAGTCCCAGACATAGAAAAATTATTTAATGTGTCAAGGGAAACAGTGTAGAAAATGATGACAGCATACAAGACAATGCTTACCATCGGGAATACAGGGACACTTAAGAGGTTAATTGCTAAAACCCAATAAACAATGGCCAAAAAATGTCCACAGAACTGAATATACAGCTTTGTGACAAAAACTGTACATTTGGGGTTCACTAGTATTTATGACAGCTGATATTTAAAGTAGGGCTGCCATTCGGAAACTGCTGATAACCAAGGCTAGTGCACAATAAAGCACAGCCTAGTATAATGAGCACAAAACCTAGACTTTTGTGCAGTAGAAGGTAAGCAATATGATCAGATGAGTCATCTTTTACTATTTTTCCTACAGCTGGACAGGTTTACGTTTGGAGAAAACCAAAAGAAGCCTTCACCCCACATTGCCTGTTCTCAGCTGTTAAATATTGTGGTGGATCTGTTATGGTACGGGAAGCCATCTTGTGGGAGTCCAGTCATTACTCTGCTCTTCTCAGTAGAATTATTGCCAAGGAATACAAAACCATTTTAGACAACCAGGGGCACCCTATGGTGCAAATATTGTTTCCTCAAGATGTTCCCATGTTCCAGAGGAGCAGATTTCAACCTTCATCTTTCAAAGAAATGGAGGCTTTTCTTTTTGAAGAATAGTCCAATATCCCTCTACAGTTTAAATGTTCTATAAAAAGCATTCCAGGAAGAGCTGAAGCTGTTATGAAGGCAAAGGGTGACCCAAAATAATTTGTAATTCATAAATATTTGTACATTGTTTGGGCAGTTCAGTCTTTTTTTCCCTTAATATTCATTATATTCAAGCTTGAAGCCTGTGCCCATTTTACAGATGACTACTTGTGCACATATCTCCTGGTTTTGCAAAGTGCTCGTGTCTTTTCAGATATGCACAGCCCTTTTGAGTACATGGACTTCGGCAACAGGTGTAAGCTATTACTGTCAACAAAAAGTTATTCAGTTATTCAGGCAACACAAAATATCTTGATAGTGATACCAGGAACATTAAATTCAAAACTTCAAAAACTTTATCTTTGTCGCAGCTCAGTGTATTGAGTCCTGCAATTCACTTCATCAAAACTTATCTATACACACTATCAAAAAAGGTTGTTTCTTTTCCTTATAAAGATTTAAGCAGGGGTGGCTCAGGTGTGTGATGTAGGGTTGTCTGAATGCATGGCTTGTCAGTCAAGACACAATGGGTATTGAAAAATGACCATACACACCTCCTAAATAATTCAAACAGGTGGAGATTCAAATTTCAGACATTTTAAATACAATCGCTATCTTTTCTCTCCACTGCAAAAATGTATGGGTGTAATGTATAGCTTTTAACAAACTATTAGGTTCAAGATGAAAGCCAATCCACAGGGTCTTTCATATTGTTCTAAATCCCATATTTCAGACTCAACTTTGTCTGATGGGAATGGTTTCAAATCATGCAGAATTGCAACATCCATCTTGTCCAAAAGGTTTCTCCAAGGTCTCTCCCCAAGGATATTAATAAATTCATTCATGGTTTCCTCTTTTAAAGAAACATCTGTTTTGAGCTGCATCTGTAGTAGTAACCCATCCTTTGCTGTCTTTGGCACATATTGTGGAGGAACTTTTCCAATAAAAAATTCAAAAATATTCAAAAAGAATGCAAACATCAAACATGATTGAATATTCTTGAATGAGTCATTGACTAAATCAACATTTTGACAACAAACTCTTCCTTTGTTGAAGTAATTCTCACAGCCTTGTTGTGAACTTATAATCAATGACCTGGTTATGTGGAAGAACCATTCCATTGCACTTTATATATTCTGATGAAATTGTTTTTCATCACTGAATACAATTCTTTTCAGGTATTGTCCCATTGGGAGACAGCCTGTGAGTATAACACATGGGATTGGCATTTCAGAGGGATTATTTCACCGGTGCTTACAGTAAGGTGTAATATGTATATATATGGTATGTCCTTAAAGTAGTGTATTAGTGTGTTCCTGTATTAATGTATTGCTGAGTGATGAGTAGACATGAGTAGAAAGACATTGGATTCACAAAGCATTAGCATACAAAGGTCTGTGACAAGTTAGGTTGCATCCCAAAATGCCCCCTCACCCATCGTATTCACAGGAGACCCCTTAACATGAATATGTTCTGACATCACCATGTGGGCCAATCAGTTGGCACTTCTGTAGACTCTGGCTGCATCCCAAACCACCTGCTTTCTCCTGTTTTCACTAACTCCCATTGCCTGGAAGCTTGCTGTTCTAGCACCCTTGAACGCAAATTTGGGCATGGGAAAAGGGCTTGTTGTGTCCTCAACTGCCCCCTGCGAGCAAGTCAATGAAATTGCCAGCTTCACAGCTAGGGGGCATAGCTGATGACAACTCTTCATTATAGGCAGAAACATCTTAATCATACTGTATTGTAACCCATCCATGGAAACCTGTACAGTACAAAAGGAAATGATATCAACAAACTCATTTTCATTGTAGAAAAATGCCATGTTATTCATAGGTACATAAACGTCCATACAAATCAGTGTATAAAAAACATCTTCTATTAAAATGACTGATATAATGATGAAGCAATTAACAGGCTGGACCACATTACTTTCATTTCATTTTAATCTAAAGAATAATAGTAAAGAGTCTAACAAAGAGGAGTGGTCTTGTTTTAACATTCAGGGAAATTTCAGCTGTGGCAGATGTGGGATTGTAACTTAACCTCCATGCTAAGTTAAACTATTTTTTTTCTGTCCAGAATGGACATTTCAATTAGTTTTCCACAGGCAGTCAGGGATGTTGTGACATTGCAAATTGTGTACAGAGTCATGCTGGTGAAGAAATGGGAATAGCAATTAAGACTTATTTGCTCACATTCAGAAAGGTTATTTAAACATTGCCAGCAATTTTCAGATCACATGCAAAAAGTCGGGCTAATTTTTTGGAATTCAAATGCCCAAAGAATGTCCCTACCTCCAAATTATATTTGTTGGGTAAATTCTGTCAGATTAGATTTAGTAGAGATCCAGCTTGTACCATGCACAGAATTTTGAAGAAATGTGCACTCTGTTGCATATTATGTTTCCTTTTACCTGTATTTCTCAGAATAGTAATTGATTAAATGTGTATGTTTTATATGTCAAAAAATGTTCAAACAAAAGCTCTGTTCAGTTCAGTGGCACTTTCTAGGAGCATTTCACTGATTGCATGTAATCCCCTAAATCATACATTCAGACAAGGTAGTGTGTGTTTGTTGTTAATCCACAGTAAACATACAAATGTATTTCCATGCAAAAATATTTAGTCATTTTTACTAGTGTTAAACAAATAAGAGCTGCTTTGAGTCTGTTGCATGATGATGGTCATTAGTATTAAAAGCATTAAGTTGTTGATTTACACATGTTCAGATGTGGTGTGTCATGTTCTGTATGCGCAGTTGTTCTTGTGACTGTGTTAGATGCACTTGTGTATCCTTGCCGCATAAATCCCTCTGGGTAAGAGCTTCTGCTAATTGATATAATGTAAATGAAGTACTCTTGGATATTTATTGATTTGCATGTATGAATTAATCATCATATTCTATGGTGCATCTCTGAAAAGGCTGCAGATGTTTCATGTGGAAACACAAATATTTGCTGGCCATAGATGCACTGAAACAGTAGATACTGTCTGACTTCTGGTCTACTGGAAATATCCATCCTGGGGTCATGGTCAAGGAACAAGTCACATTTCCCATATTGGTAGAGGAAGGGTTATTTTGAGCATAAACGTTTGATTAATGCTGGTTCAATGAACTATGCAAAACAATGTGAATATTCAGATTCAAACAGGTCAATGTGAAATATTTATGGAAGCCATAGCAAGTTTATATGCTAATTAAAACATCTAAAATCTGCTTTAATACAGCTACTATTAAAGGCTTTGCTTGTTGCTTTGTGTGCTTGTTTTTATCTGAATGTTAAATGTAGAGATGAGTAGAAATATACTTAATACTAAACAGTGCATGGATATAGCATATTTGTCTTTTATGATATTCTGTGATAGTTAAGATGCAGTTGCAAGGTTCATTCTTTGAATGAGAGTATGTGCCTGCATTCTTTGAAAATTAAAAGTGATCCTGGAGCCTACAAAAGAACTTCCTTAGGAAATAAACATAAAGAGGGGCAGCCAGCATCTTTATGATGACTAGTTTTACTTAAAAGGGTAAAATCAAACCCGCTCTGTGTTTATTTGATCTTGGTCTCCAAATGCTTTCGGCTGGGGCACATCTGGAAGGTGTTATTTTGCAGCGCGGCTCAATGGTGAGGTCACTGCGCAAGACTAACAATGTTGCTTTTGTGTGTTATGGTGACTGATGACGTACAGATCGTTAATTTGAAGGGGAAAAAATGGGAGGGCGGGGGGGTTGGGGTGGGGACAAACGGTTTCCTTCAGATCCGAGGGCTGGACTACTTAGCTACTGTGAGGATGGTCTAACAGGAAATTTGATATTTGTTTTGTTTTGTCCTCATATGCAAAGACTGCATGTTTTTTTTTCTCTCGTGTGACCGGGCTCGTTGGGTGGCAGATGGGGCAGGAGGGATTTTAAGGCAAAGCAGTGCAGACCTGAGCTTAAGTGTCTTTATGCAGATAAAATGGTTACTCCAATTATAATGCAGTTTTCAAGTTCATTTCAAATTTAAGTGGTGGCTTGAAACCTATTTTTATTTTTGCTGAACCCCCTTTCTCTCTTACCCTTTTCAAATTTCATGGGGTTGTATTGTTCAATTTAAATTGTAGCACAAATAACTGGTGCATAGAGCACATTTTTATCAGTCTGTATTTTGGCTGAAACTTTGAAATTGTCTTTTATTACAACTTACTGTGTTTGCTCAGAGTTTATGTCAATAAGAGAAAAGTTTCAACCAAAATAAAACAGTCAAACCTTACAACAAATTTGCAGAATTGATGCAAATTTGCAGATTTATGCAAAAGTCTTCCCTGTGAACAGGAGAGCCCGCCAATCTAAAGTCAGCTGCAGAAAAAACATTGACTTGTAAGGCCTCAGAAGTCTGGAACTGTGGTCAGCAATACTGTGTGTTCTGTGGCTTATAGCCTATTTCCAGTTGTTACGTGAACAACCAGGCATTTCCTCTGTGCACTGAGATCGACCAACACTACAATTTACGATTTTCAGTCCAGACAGAACTGAGCTGATATCTGAATCCAACGTCGAGAGGTGTTTAGCACACATTTGTTTAAGTTTATGCCAATCTGTCTCAACCCTTTACAAATGTACACAACAAACTAATGAAATCCAGTTTATAGCATTGAAAATCAGTTGTTGAGATTATTGTGTTCACCCTGTGCTTCAACATCTAACTTCAAAACCTGCTTGTGAGTGTCAGTCAGTGTGAGTGAGCCAGAGTCCATAACTCAGATGTTGGCTCTATGAAGTTTTCCATCCTTTCTGGTTAGGTTTAGGAGGTGGTGATGGGCTATGGGAAGGTACTGTTTGTTTTGCTGGTGTGCATATGTTGGCAGTTCAATAGGAACTGGAAATTGAATAGAATATTCTTCTTGGTTATTACCTTTGACCAGTGGCTGGCAAAGTGTGTTCCGTGGACCATTTGGTTTTCAAGTAGGCTGCTTGCTGATATAGATTTTAAATTCAAAATTCATGTATGAATTAAATTATGTGTAGATGTCATACAAGTCAAAGTACATACAGTATGTGAGTCATTTTATAGTCATTCATGTTTACTTTTTGAAACCTGACTGTTTTTTTTTTTTTTTTTTTTTTTATCAGAGCAGCATAAACAGCACACTTCCTTACAAGGGGAAGAAATGCATACGCTGATTTTTTTTTGTTTGTGTGTGTGTGTGTATGTGTGCGTGTGTGTGCGTGTGTGTGTGTGTGTGTGTTTTTGTGTTGTTTTGTTTTGTTTTTTTTTTGTTTTGTTTTTTGTTTTTTTTTTTATCATACAAGTCATCTATCCCTAAAAATCAAAGTTTCCAAGTTTGTCACTTACTGAGGAAGCAGAGCAAGCACTAGAACAAATGGATCTATATTATGCTACATATCATTAGCAACCTTGAAGTAAAATCACAGCAGATATCAAACAAATGGTTAATGACAAGTTGCATGTGAACTAAAAGACAACAGCCTGAATTTAGCTTGCAAGATAGTCAAATTAAATGGTGAAGTATGTAACTTATGAAATGTTACAGTTATTAGCAGCCATCTGATTAGTTGTACAGTTATCTGCTTATTATAAGTTAGCTAACAGATTATTACAGCAAGCTAGCTGTTTGTTATATCATGAGGCAGATGGATAAACTGCCAGCAAGCTAGCTAGCTGTGGATTAATGTTAGCTAGCAAGTTATTTTAAGCAGACAGCTAACATACCTCTGAAGATGGCTTTCAGCAAGAGTCATATATTTGACTTGGATTAATGTACAGCCAGGGTTCCTGGGCTTATAGTCACTTCTCTCTGAGGCACCTAATGCCAGAACTGGTGTCACTCCCCAATGTGACTGTCTGGATTTGTCTGATCTGCCTGTGTGGTCCAACTACAAATTAGGATTGATGTCACCTTCAGGTCTGCAGCTCTGTATCTTACATTAATTGATGATTGTTTGCCAAAGTAATGTGTTAGTCTGTCCCTCATATTCATACTTTGATTAATTCAAATCCAAATTGCTTCAGTATAGACTACATGAAACATTACAGTAACAAAAATAAGTTACTTTTGGCTTGACTGCTATGTTTGTGGAGCACACTGTAACATTACTGTAGTAGTATATTATATTCCTATAATAATGGCTAGTGCACTATTGATAGCATGCAGCAGTCAGACAGCAGAAATGTACTGAATTGAAAATGAAATCATTAACAATATGTGTGACTGAAACATTTTTCACCAGTGTGGCTCATCACCCAAAAAAAATTTTATGATCACTGTCGTGAACTAACATATTACGCATATCACCTTTTTCCATTATTTCAGAACCCAGTCAGCATCTACTCATTATCAGAAAGGAGGCCAGTTACATGCAGATTCACTATCCAGATTGCATCATAAAACATGAAACAAGAAAAATCATGATTATTAAAGTATTAAAGAAGACAATGAATTTTTCTTGGAACATTTTAGTGCAAAATGCATCAAAAAATAAAGGCATGGTAAATAGAAACAGTAGTTTAATTTATGGTACTCTGTTTACCTGGTAGTTACTGCAGTAGTACTTGTTAACAATTTGAACTAATATACTGTATTTACCACAAAACTACATGGTTAGAATTGGTGGTGTAATGTCCGTAATGAGTAACTATATTGTAAGAGCATTACTGTTAGTGGTCATTTTTTAACTTGTTCTGCATTCTTACCACATAATCACCCTTAATTCAGCAAGTAGGCCTAAGCAACTAATATGTACCTAAATAATAACAGTATTTCTGTTAGCAATAATTACTTATTACTTCCACAAAATACAATGTAACTATACCAAAACATAATGTTGTTGACTCTGTATTATCAGGTAGTTACGATTATTTCCATAAAATTAAATTCCATGAAACAATCCCGTACTTATAGTTAACTTACTAATTAAAAAAAAAAACTACAATTAGGTCATTAATGATTGTGCAGTGGTTTACATACTCAATACTGGAAATTTGTCTTGACAATTACTGTTTTATTTAAGATGACATAGTGACACCATACATTAGTGACACCTTTTATATGGATATTATCATTTAATAACTTGTTTATTTTCTGTTCACCTTCATAGTAACTGGGCTGTGATATAAAGTACCCTATGTTCTCAATTAATGTAATTGTTAAACTTTTCTACTGTGCAAATGACATTCCTATCACAATGGATGGTCTATGAAATCCCATGAATATACAAAACAAGTCATTTGGAAGAATAGTTAGTGTTAGTTTCTTTAACACCCATAAAGGCACCTGAAGAAAGGCAAACTTTGGTTACCCAGTGCCACTGTTATGCTAAAAAACCTACTACTTTCATGTTTTACAGGTTTGTCTTATGCGCTTGGTCTTCAGCCAAGTGCACAGGACACACATTTATTTTGTGCTCAGTTAGCCGACTCTTTGTATAAGTGCCTTGGATCATTGTCATGCTTGAATGTCCATTTTTGGCCAACTTTGAGCTTCTTGGCAGAGACAACTAAATGTCCTGACATGCATTGAAGTTATGGCTCCTTCTATTTTAACAAGGGTTCCAGGACTAAAGGTTCAAAACAACCTCAAAACATAACCCCCTGCAATGCATCAGAGTGGCCGTGGGTTTTTCTCAACTGAAGCTTCACAATTTTTACACCAAAAATGAGGAGACGTGCTTAAAATTGCTATTTGGATGTAGTTTGCCAAATTAAAGGAAACTGTTTTTCATACAGAAGAGCCAAGAATGCTACATTCACGCAAGTGACTTTGAATGTTACTTTGTATCCTGAAGATGCCAGACTGTTTTGGAGATCTGCAACTGTTGTCTTAGGAGATACAGTTGTTTACCAGCCATGGTAGTAAGATACATTTTGGTGCTGTGTCTGCGCATGTCGCCACTGTACCAGCAGCTTTACATTTGTTAATAATGAACACTGCACTGGAGAGTGGTTTATTCAGTCTTTTGTGATTTTAGCCATTTCCCAACTTGTGGAGGTAAAAGTTTGCAGTCTTAGAAATCTCTGACCTTAACCAGAATAATACATGTATCCAATATGCTTCTTTGTGGTTAAAACCTAAAAGTGGGAACCACCAGCTTCAATGAAATGTTTGGAGAGATAAATAGCTTAGATACAGTTTGATGTCATGACTTATGATTTCAAACACAGAAAATATCATGTAATGTTAAAAGACAGAAAAAATTGAATGAGCTGGTGTAAGATGAAACACAAAATACAAATGATTTGGTTTACTGAGGGCGTCATACAAATTTTTAGTAAATGTGTTTAAGGTTTTTGGTGCTAATTCTCTTGCTGAATTGAGTCATGTGGAAAAATAGTACAGGACAAGGCCTTTGAATTACCCCTGCCCTGGACACAGCTGTTAGCTCCCATGCTGATTGAATTTCATGTGAAATTACCATGCAGTCGACAGTTACCTTGCTAAGCAAGAGGATCTAATCATATGCTGGAAACTCAGTTCAAGGCATTTTGCACGTTTCATTCACTTGCCAGAAAAGTTCTAGACATTCCAATGACATCTGTCCCAAGCAGAATGGTGTTTGGGTAGGCAAGCGTAAAACCAAAGAATGTGGATGCACTGCCATTCCTGAACAGAAATAGTAGCACTTAAGCTTGTCTTTGAAGGTAACTCTGGATATTGTTAACTAGTCTTGTTTGCTAGTGATTCATTTTTGCCATCATTTTTTCCATATGAACACACAATAAGCTTGCAGTTTCTCTCTGTTTATATTTCACTTTGACTTTAGTTTGTCTATAATGGACTGTATTGTATATTTTTTCAAAGATCAAAATACATAATCCCACTTCTGTTTGATTCTGAAGGTTTATTGTTCACAGGGTTTACTGGACACACTGAGAGGTCCCTATAAGGGTAAATATTAAACATCAGTGGAATGATGGGGACTGTATATTTTTTATGTTGAAGGGATTTAATGCTGTATCATAAAACACACCAAGGAAATACGGACAAGCTTAATCCTGTCTGTTGAGAAATTGTGCGGTTATGATATTTTGCTTTGCAATTATACAACAGAGTGATGTTTCAGAGAAATATATATCAGAAGGAAATGTGATGCATATGTATCATATGATGCATATGATGCAGAGTTTTGGCCATCAAACTGGGCAGACAGGCACTGAACGCTTGCAGATTTTAAAGTAGTACAAAAATCAAGCATACACAAACTAAAAAACCAAAACAACCAATATCGATCTGATGATAAAAGTCTGTTTCATATTTGTGGTTGGAATGACAGGATATCAGGGTAGTGACGATAAACTTATGAGGAAATCAGAGAGGCATTACTTATCTCACATGTACATATGAATACATATAAATGGGATCCACGTCTTGTTTTGTGTATTGGAGCAGATGTGTGTGGAGGCTTTGAGTTTTTCAAGGGATCTGATTAACACGAGGTTTATCCAGTTGGGTAAGCGTAGGCTTTGTCCATCTCTCCATTTGAGAAAGGTTATTTTCTAGGCTGCTGCAAAAGAGAATAAATTTGGAGCTTGAAGAAGTGTAGTTAGATGTTGTGAATGTTATGAGATCTGTTAACAAGTGCAGTGACAGAGGGAGGGGTGATGAAGTGAAGAATCTCATTTTTTGATTGAAAACCTCATTCCAGAATTGTTACACTGGTGGACATTCTGAAATGGCAAGGTGGAGGTGGTTGTCTATGAAAAGGTCTGTAGAATTATGTATATAAATCAGAATCTGAGAAACCCATCAAATATAAATTGTGATTTGAAATATGCATTATATGAAGAGTCAGATGTGATGTTGAGTTTTCTCAATATGGATTGCTGGGTTGTTATTATGAATGGATATTAACCTGTATGTTTTAGATAGATTTCTTACTTTTGATTCTTGGATGACTGGTGAGGGCTCTTGAGTGAAATGATTGTTTACCTTTTTATAGAAATTGTTCATAGAAAATAGTAGATTAGAAAATAGTAGTAGTAGTAGAAAATTGTAGATTTTCAAATTTTAAAAATTGGTTGTTAGTAAATAAGTGCGATAAATAGACAATTCTGTCTTGTTTCTAGGGAGGAATCAGAAAGGGATCAGGGAAATCTAGGGATCTGTGAAATCTAGATTTTGCCAGATTGGGGAGAATTTACATTTAGATGGTTTATGTTGTAGATGGTGTTGATTTCAGAAGTGTGATTATAGGTAATACGATTTTGAAATTTTTATTACAAAAAGTTAGTAATGTTCTCTGTTTTTTATCATTGTATGTTTTTTTTTTTTTCCTGGGGTTGGGGGTTTGTTTACATTGTTCCAGAAAATTATGAAATCAGAGCTATATTTTAGAAAGGTTTCAATCACCAAGATATAATTCTTTTTATAAGGGGTGAGTGAAGAGGGAACTATGGGTCTGGGATGTATGGTGGCATTTCTTGACCAGTTCTGGTAAATTCTGAAAAGTTTGATTTGATGTTTTATTGTTGAGAGGTGAAATGGAACATTACAAATGGCAATGGGAAAGGGTCTAGTTTCCCCAAAAACTTGTAACAAACGTGAAACTCTCATAGGACAATGGTATAGTGTCTTCTTTTTACTCAACTTTTGTTTTGGATTATATCTGGTTTTGCTGCATCATCATAATATTTTTTAAATATCAGAAAAATGCAGCCACAATGTCCATATGTGTACCCTATCTTCCTGACCTTTGACTAGAATTAGGTGTGATGTAACCCTTATTTGGATATAGGTGCTTTCTCCAGTGTTGTTTTCTCAAACATTTGCTGAAATTATAGTGATGTTATCTTTTAGCAAAATATTGCATGGTGTCCTTAGATATTAAATTCTGACACTCAGTCTTGTGCACTTCAGTATATTTCAGTTTTAAGGAGGGAAATGGTATAGGGTCTCAGAGTAAACAATACATTCCCTGTGTTCTCCCCCCACCCTCTTTCTTAAATATAGCAGCGGTGCACAATACTCATATTGTATGTGTATCGCTGCCTTAATGTTATGTTATAAACTTATCCAATGCATTTTTATGCATTCCCTTGAGCCTTTTCTGCACGGAGCATTCTAGTCTGATTCGCAGTTCATGCAGCCTTTTCACCATATAAGGAGTTTTTGAATCCAGGCACATGAGAGTGGAGAACAGAGGGGCAGCAAGACTCACGCCCTCCTCCTCCTCCTTCTCCACCCCCATCCTCCCTGGCCGGTTCATGAAAAAAAGGAATTCAAGGTGTCTGGCTCAGGCTGCTGAAGTTGTGGTCTTAGGTTAAGAAAGTCTGTGTGTAGATGCAGCAAGTGCCGGTGAACATTTTTCTGCTGACATTCTGTATGCAGGCCAGACTGTGACATTGTGTTCAAGGACATTCCTCCTTGGCGTTGAAAGTATTGATGCATTGTGTGATACATACATAGGCATTAAATGGAAATAACATTAATGCATTCTTCAAGTAATAAGGGTGAGGTTATGAGGGCTCTGATTTTGTTCTGTGTACATAACATGAGTATCGATACCTTTAGCATTCAGTTCTTTTAACCCCTACTCTTGAAAGTAAAATACTAGATATGTTTACTAGATATGACTAGGATAATTTTCTTAAGGAAAAACTAATGTAAACATTTCATTCCATAAGTTACAATGCTTAATTCTCATTTGACAGAAGAATAACATTTTTAAACACTCTCAATGTTTTTAGCAAGGAATATTACACAATATTTATGAATATTAAGCATCCATGATAAGGAAAGATAGATTAATGTAGGTTTTGTATTAAAACACAATAGTATATTCGCTATTCACCTCCTATGTGAGAAGCACATCCCTGTTTCTTTTTTTGTTAATGGTAGCCACACATGGGAATCACAACCAGGTGCTTCGGATGGCGTTCTCCTTCCTTCCCTCCTCTGTGTGCATTCAAATTCAGCCCAGCCACCCCAGAAGTGCTAGGCTCTTATTCGTCTGCTTGCAGATCCCGGCCTTGCTCTCCTTCCGTGAGCCCATGCACCCAGGGTTTCCAGCCATCAGGGAGAAAAATGACAGCCTCGCCAGCTATCCCTCGACTCAGCTGCTTCTCCCTGCACATACATGGCCAGTGACTGAGACAGAGGGAGGGAGGTAGGGAGGGAGGCAGGGACAGAGGAAGGGAGGGCTAGTGCGGGCGGGAGAGAGTGAGTGAGAGGGAGAGAGAGAGACAGAGAGAGAGAGAGAGAATTCGAGCGGCAGCCTCGTAGGCAGAGAGGCAGGCAGAGGGCCAGTGAATGAGAAAATCCTTCCCTCAGCACGCGGTGCCTCACACTGGCTGGATTATCGCACAGGACCAGCATTCCGCCGCGCGGGTCCTCATTCTCCTGCTGGCTCACTCACCTACAGCTCATCCAGACGCACCGGGGCAGCTACGCCTTCTCTCCCTGCTGTCACTTAACGCATCTACCCTTGTCTTTCCAGGATGGCCGAAGCCGAACTTCATAAAGAGAGGCTCCAAGCTCTTGCAGTAAGTCCATGGGTCGTTTTCTTTGTCTTTCTTTGCCTGCTTCTCTTTTTTTGGCAGAGACTATTCCGTGATGCTCTTGCTGAATGTGACTAGGATTGACTTTCATTTTAGGACAGTGTGTGGTGCTCTCTGTGGTTTCATTTTAGTGACTGAAGTTTGTGGAAAGCGTTGGGGTGAAGGAAAACAGATGCAAAAAGTGCAATCTCTTTCTATCTCAACATGGGTGAGAAAGTACAAAAATGTTAGTCTTTATAAACACAAGCATAGTTCTCTAAAAACAGAACAAAATGGGAAAGCTAGAGAGTAACAGTTGTGAGTGGAGCTAAATTTGGCATCTGCAGGAGCAACAGTGCGCACATAACTGTGGAGCAACAGATGGAAAAACTATTTTGGCTACATCAGTGCATCCCTGCAATTCCAAGGTATATTTGACTCAAATAAAGGTTCACGGGCCAGTGACTGTTGACATGGAATAAACTGACATTTGACAAACTTTTTGTTAAAGTAAGAGTTGCTTTTTTTTGTTTGTTTGTTTCCCAGATCACAAAAAAGTTCTGCATACTCCACTGCCATTTTAGAAGTGAAGTGTGGCTCCTGGAGAGAGTAACGACTTTAAGATGAAAAGTTTAATGTTAAAGGTTAAGTGTAAGATCAGAATGCCTCCCTTAATGGTCTAACACTCAAACATAATTGAAGTTCAGAGGTGTCTGCCAGACTGCTACTGTTGAAGAGAGGAATGTCATTAGCTGTATAAATGAACTGGACTGAATGTAGCCTACTGATGTGGCATGACTTTAAGGGTTTACTGTGAAGCATAGAGCAGTTTATGTGGTGCTGACAGATGCGGGGGTCAATACTCAATACTTTCTGCTTTGAGCTCTTTTTAAAAGGAGAGGGAGACTGCACATCAGCACATTACAGTTTTTGGCATGAAGAGTAGCAGTGTTTTACGTCATTCTACCAGGAACAAATGCATATCATGTCAATTTAACACTCAGTAATGGCTGACTATGTCATTACCAGTTTGGCAATACATAACACATACGATTAGTTTGCTCATACATGTATTTAATAAGCAGTTAACAAATATTAGATTTTGAGTATGTAAGATAGAGAGCATATTGTTTTTCTTGAGACAATGGATGTGAAAGAGTATGAAGTTTGTACTTGAAGTATTTCACATTTTTGTTGTGTTGTTATGTTTTTGTGACTTATTAACAGTGCTTCTTCAAAGTTTAAGCATATGTCATACTTCTCTAAACATCAGCATCAAATAGTGTCTGCAGTCAGCAAACATAAAACAGAGGGAGCCGTGTCTGTTAAAAGTGCTATGATTACAGTTGTATCAGCATATGTAAGGAAAAAGCCTGAGAGAAGTTGGTGTGAATTCCCTTTTTCTTCTGTACAGAAGGGAGCAGATATTTTGAGCCAAGTTAAATTTTCTGTGGAATCTGAGTTGGAGTCTCGCTAGGTGTTGACTTGTCCTCACTTCAGTTTGTTTTATTTTGTTGTGGCCATGGATGTTTACGCTGTTTGTCAAAGAGCAAGAAGGTGACAGTGTCCATACCACTGCAGCTGAACTCAGCCACCAGTGTCTGAACACCTCCAATTTTTCACCCCAATTTGCAGTTGAAGATTTCTGCACAAGAAAAGATGTTTAGGGGGCACCCCTAACATTCTCACATTCAGAGGTGTCAACCATGTGTAAAAACCTCTGTTAACAGTGTGCTGTAGTCACCCCTTTGCAGAAAGGGCATGTGAACCATGCCGTATTCGTAATTCTGGCCATAAAATGGTCATGCGACATTCTGCTTTTGGATTTATAGCGGGATGATCACCCAGACAGGATGTTTGATTTTGAATTCCTTTCCCCTTGCTTCCTTACAGGCCTGTAAGTGGAGCGTCTGTTGTGTCTATTGCTCCCCATCCAACATCTGTTTTATTCCAACCATATACTTAAACTTCACTGTGCTGAGTTCCCAGGCTTTGCAGAAAAGTAAAACCCGTGGCTTTCTTGAAGCTGACCAACGAGTCCACAAGTGGTCAGGCCTTTTAAGATTACCAAAAGGCTGTATTTTTTGGGAAGGTTGTTGTTCACATTGATTACATTATAAAGGATGATTTGCCCTGAAACCCATAAGCACAATTCAAACAAAAATGAATTTTATGTTTTAAGTAAATAGTGGACAGTCTTTGAATAATGCAGTGTACCATGTGAGTTTAATAAATGCCATGCAAATACTAGTCTGTTTATAAATTATTATAAGTAACAACGACTGCTGCAGCCATTAGCACTTTGGTAGAAGGTTATGTTTAAAAGGTTTATTAATACTCATCTTGGCACGGAAGCAATCAGTATGCCGTTCTAGTAAACAAGAAGAGGGCCTGCACAGTATCACTGCTGTTGCTATTAGCTGTGGGATTTCCCATTTACATTCAATACGTTTTTCTCTATTGAAGAAGTTACATGTTTTCACAGAAAATCTACTTTCAGTTAATACATTGTAATACCTTGAGTACTGGTGAAACTGAATGAAGGACTCAAAAGGACTTTCAGTGAAAGTAACAGCAGTAACAAAGTGGATACAGAGTGGTAATGCATGTCATAAAAAGCTGGGTCCCAGTTTGTACTACATAGGCATTATACTTACTCAGTTGTACAGCAATACAATACAAATCTGTATGTTTTTATGCAGTGTTGGAGGGTTAACTATGTTTTACATAGTGATGTCTTGTCTCATCAGACTACACCAACCCCTTCCCCAAGCCCATACCCTAGCCCGTACCCTTACCTTAAACCTTTATGTCTAATACTTACGAGTGTGCACTTAACCTGTTACATGGTTACACAACTTGTAGTGCTACAGTCCATATGTAGCTTCATTGCTGTGTATTTATTGCCCACATAATGAACAAAGATGCGACCAAAAGATGCATGTTACACAAACGAGAATATTATTCTATTGATTTCCTCGGCTCCCTTGCTGGGATGTGTATTGGTACTTGGTCTTTATCCTGTATGATCAGCCAAGATCTGCCTGTCTGTTCACTTCATCCAATGAATGGAACAACATTGTAGATCAAATCAAAAGTGTCCCCAGCTGCTCACCTGCTCTTGGAACCCTGGAGGTTCTGACACTGGTCACTGGTCTCGGCTCCCATCTTCCCATTCAACCCCCCACTCCCCACCCCAACCCACCCATCCATTTGTCCTAGTCCAGGGCGCTAGCATTTATGGGGTTTCTAATTTTAGCAACAGCTGTCTTGGTTTTCTCTGCTGGGGCTTGGCCCATTTTAGGGGTGGGGCCAGAGGGCGGGATCTTGGCAAGGAGTGTCAGGTGTCCCCTCTAGTGACAGTGTAACAGTTACATAAGAGTTAAATGGAAGTTGGCTGTCTGTCTCTGTAGACATATTTTGATTTGTCTAATTACTGTTGAAGTAATCAGTGCAGTTCTTTTTGATGCAGGTTAGCTTTTCTTTTTTTAGTCTCCTCTATTCTGCTGAACTGTACTATTCTACAGCAATACTATGGACAAAATATCTAATACTTTTGTAGAAACTGTTATTACAATAGGTTTTGATTTGACAAAATATTGCAAACATGATGCTATTAGGGATGACTATCTCAGGCTGAAGAGATTGGTACAGTAGTAATTACAAGAAAACAAGATTTAAAAAGGTAGCAATTAAATGAATGATAGAATCAATCAATTAATTTTCTCAACAAAAATAAATATAAATAAAATAAATGGAGTACGTGTTAAGTGAGTTTTACACATAAAAACAAAATGGATTAACAGGATACCACTCAACGCATTGTCTGTGTATGTAATGTAACAGTATCAATAGAATTACATTAGTGTTACATAGTAAGAACTGTCCTTCAGAATCAAATATCATTGTAGCACACACTTTTGGCTTTTAAGATATCTGAAGAAACTATATAGGATCAGCAAGGAACTAGTAACAGCTCATATTCATATCAAAGCGTTTTTATTTGTAAGCAGATGGGATGACTGACACTGGAATAAATTCTGACCCAACAATAGCTCTGAACCAGTGGAGCTATTTAAGTGGTATATTTATGTACTTCAGTAGTCTGATGATGTTCTTATCAAATATAGCATATCGTTCAGTTTACTGACATGCACATAGTGTGTTAATTTATGAAACATGATAGAGGGTAGTGTTGGAGGGTAACTACCAATGTAGTACTATTGAAATACATTTTAAGATTTCTGTGAAAGAGTTTAAGCATTCCAAAATGAAAACCATAAAATATGGAAATATGCTCATACAGAAAATACACAATTTTCATATCTCAATTACATTTATTATACAAGGAATAAAACAGTAATTGAGAATTCTTAAAATATTAAAATCTGACACAAGAACACATAATTGAAACATGCTTATCCACAAAGGTAGCAAAAGTATTTCCTCATGATTGATTTCTGTAGTCCTTTATGTCTAGTAGCAAACAGCCGATTCAAACATATAATACCTGGAGTATGAATGTAGCTGTTTAGCATAGTTTCATTTTTACCTGGATACCTGCAGGATGGGTCTTGAGCGGGTTACTGCCATTGTACATTTCAGGAAAGTAGACACATTTTGCCCAAAGGACTGAGTTTACTGAATTGCCTCAGTAAATATACAATTCTCCAGATAGATATCATTCAGTCGAACTTGATATCAGAAGACCTGGTCAGCTTAGCTTTCAAGCTATAACGTCATGATTTTTAGAATGCCGTGGTATTACTTTGTACAAAAAAACCACAAAGCTGTTTTTTTGGCTGAACTCCACCAACTCAACAACTTCCTAAGAACTCTTTGGATCTCTGGATTTAACAGGGAAAGAGCAGTGTTCTACAAATGAACATTCTGTGGCAGTATCGCTCCTGAGTCTGTTTCTGTATTATTATTTATTGTATTTTATTTATTAGGAGGAAAGTGTGGTGTCATGTCCAGATATATTAAATGAATACTACCAGAGTAACAAGAACAAGCAAGTAACAGAGTACTTGAATATAACCATGCAACAGTAACTCTTTTACTGTAGATTGAACCTTTAAAAGCAGCATACCAACAGCATACTCTAAAGTGTACAGTCTAACAGCATTCTATAACATCAGCATTAGGTGAGGAAAGGAGGTGAGTTTAGGTTGAATGCCCCTGAAGGAACTGCCAGATGAACAGTGGTTGCTAAGCAGAGCGCTTTTGCAGGGTGAACAGTCAGATGATGGATTGAACCTAGGAAGGAGCCATGCCCTTGATTGCCTGGTAGGCTAGCTCTAATGTTTTGAATTTGATGTGAACTAGGCATCATGGAAAAATTTTAGGAGGGGGGGGGGGGGGGGGGTGTGGTTGAAAGCCAGTTGAGCAGAAGCGTTCTGAATGAGGTGAAGTGGTCTGGTGGCATATAAAGGGAAGCTGGCCAACAGGAAGTTGCATTCATCTGGACAGCAGTGTACAACCACCTGGACTAGGTCTTTGGATGAGTAGCTGGTATCCATAATGCTTTTCACATGTGAATGCCTGAATCAGTGACAGGAAGACTGTGACAGGAAGAATCTAAACAGTTTTGTTATCTTACTGTATGCAAATAATAAAAAATAACCAAATAACCTGCAAAGGGCTCAGGAGTAGCACATATCCTCCAGTGATTGCTATAGCGCACTGCATGCAAGTGTATCTGAGGAATGCATTCATCTCACACTCAGGAAGTCCTAGTCCAGGCACTTGTACAGTGCTACACTCCTATGAACAAATGCCACATCTTAGATGAATATGCTGAAGTCCATTATGAATAAGTAAATGCATACATGAATAATGAATAATTGATAGTAACACACTAATTAAATCATTTATAATACTAATCAAACAATTCATGCACCCAAATCAGTTGCAGGCTTTTTCTGTGTTTATGGAAAAAAATAATGGTGAAAATGAGACATAATCAAACAAGCTATGTTTAACAGAATCCAATGCTCACTTCAAAGACAAGCTTAAGCATTGCTATTTTTATTAAGAAACAGAAGCACTTTCACAGTCTTTGGTTTTAGACATAACCTTAGTTTGTTCAAAACTAATGTAGTAAGAAAGCCTACAATCATTAATGCCAAGTGTGTGAGCCCTGTAAAATAAATGCCAAATTCACATCTGATGTTGTCAGGCTGGGAGCCGACAGGTAACTCCAATTAAGGGAGTTTCAGAGTCCACAAAAATTCAAAATGATTCAAACGCCTCTGCTTTTTTCGTATGTTTCCAGTTACAGCTACATTCATAAGATGCTCACATGTCTTAGACACTTTGCTTCAGCTATTAATAGTTCCAGCTCTATTGCACGGAATTTATCTTTCCTTTGATATGTGTTTCCTTGCTCACCAGCGATACTTGTTGTGAGTTGAAAGAGGCAATAATTTAATGTGGGAAGTGTCTAACTGAAGGCTAGTGTGGGGATGGGGGTTGGGGGGGGGGTGTTTTACGTGAGCACTCTTAGTAAATACCCTCCAAATGTGAAATTACTTGCAAATGTGATTCAAGGTGCAACATGCAGATGAGCACATGTTGGTAAATTGTCCCCTTGAAGTACATAACGAAGGGGAATCATTATGTTGCTTGTTGGAAGTCCCTGGGAGTCCCTTTGTGGAAGAGTTGCTGATCTTGTTTATGTCTCGTTTCAACGCTTGTCCCTAAATGGTGGATTGAGCCCCCCACAATCACTGTCCATTTGCCAGCACTGACTCAAAAACCATTTATTGAAGATACACCTGGGCTCTCTGAACTCTGACCCTTCCCCCTCCTTGTATCAAAAGCTAGTAGTTATACAAGGGATCAGGATTTAAGCATAGCTAATACAAGCCTGCGGTACTTAAAGCTGTTACAGGTGATTAAAGCTCAGTGGTTAACGCGGTCAGCAATACAGTCTTGTGGCGCTGCATACCTGGTGACTGGAAACTGGCGTTAATAGATTCAGGTTGTTACACCCTATTGACAACACTTATTCCCACTGTGGCATGTTTCCCACAATGATGCTACCTTTTAAGAATGGCACAAATGATTCAGTAATAATCAGTAGTAACTAATTTCTTAATTGTAGAATGAATATTCTACAATTAAAGCTCAACATCAAAAGACAGAAAAACATAACCTTCCATTTCACTTTTCAACAATTTTCACAAGGGACTTCCTCGAGAAGAATATATGCACTAGAGGTGTTCCTTAAAAAAATTGGAGGATTGCATTAGTTACTGTTTAATGTGTATACATAATTGGATAGAATGGGTTCTTTAGTAAATGGTAGGTAATCTGGAATTATTTCAAAATAATCCCAAGGGAATATGTTTATATGGCCATACCAAGCAAACTCCCAAGTTAAAAATCTTGTTAAGGATGATTAACAAATAACTGGTCCATCCATTTAAATTCTTTTCCTTGAATTATTAATTTATTATTGTTCTGAAAGTTTCATCCCAGTGGTATTTCTTTCATGTTACATTTGGTAGAAGAATGACAGTTATTAAAGTTAAGTGGACCTAGTTTAATGGAGAATTGTTGTATCAAACTAACACAAGATGGTAATAAATATGTCCACGTTTCCGGTTTCTTGTCCTAACAAGGAAACATACTGAAACTGGTATTACACAAACAAGGCACCAGCTCAGTTGTTAATATTTATACAGTATTATTTTGGCACAGCATTGTACATTTGCCTGATTTTAACACATGAAATGTATTTACTGTTAGGCCTAAGATGATTTTTATGGGTCTAATTTAAACTGCCTCTCAGAGAGTGTGCATGCATGGAATGTATGAGCGAGTTTGTGTCCACAGTATTTTTAAACATTGCCCATGTTCTTTGACCCTTGTTGGAAAAAGATCCAGTGCTGAACTGTAGAGTAAACAGTTGTGTATGGGTCCAAGGAGAATGCTACATTTCCCATGAATGCTGAGTCTCCTTTGTCTCCTTTGTTTTCAGTCCGCCATTCAGGATAAGAAAGAAAATGTTTGCCACATGTGCATAATAGTTTGCAGACGTTAATTTTCATTGAGTTCTTGTCAAAGGACTGTATACCTAAACATTAATGTTTAGTTTCTTGCAGTTTAAGCAACATGGCTTTTTAAATATTCTATGTTTTTTAAATATTCTACAGACATTTCTATATAAAGTGTTAATTCAAGTAATAATCCAGTTTGGACATGGTTGCATTATTTTGTTGTCATACTTAATCTGCTAACTATCAGTAGGATTAAGGGGTAACCAAGAGTGTACTTTTTGCCATTTTTTTTATGTCCAAGAAAAGTATTATTATAAGATATTTTCAATGGATAATTTGGCAACAAACTTTACCAATAATTCTGTTACATTTGGTTCAAATTGTAATCATGCAACCTCAATAAATCTGTCTTGCAATGCTTTATTTCAAAATGGACTACATTTGTATGACTAGAAAGAAAAAAGTTCAACAGCATTTGGAAGACCTTTGGTATAAGAGTCAAGGGATACCAAAAAGCATTTTTAAAGAATCATTAATATAAGCTTCACACCCATTATGGGTGACAAAAGGCCTAAATGTTATCTTCTGAGGTTTATCACTACTTGGTTGATTCCAGGTAGCCCCCAAATTCTAGCTGCACTTATGTAAATGATATATGCTTAGCATCCCACAGTAATATATAGAATGTAGTATATTCATGTTAACTTTTTTCATTGTTTTGCTTTGCTTGAATTGTGTGAAAAGTACCATATATTACCCATATACTGAACAGGCTGTTCTCACTTTCATGACACAGCACATGTCTGGAAACCCACTAACATCATTATGAATTGAATCCTTTTTTCCCATGGCAGTAAGAAACACAATGATAAAAGCAGGGGTCACACTCCTCAGAACACAGACTGGAAATATATTTTTCTCATAAAAGAGTACAGTATGTGTAGTCAGTATTTTGACATGCACTGCGTGACAGTGGCAGCATTTTCATTTGATGTATTTATTCATCTAAACATGATGTCTTTGGAGGGAATAACTATACAGGCACAAGAAAAACAGCTCAGTTCTTCTTCATTGAAGTTAATTGAGATTTCTGGTGGTCCTATAGTTTGTGCCTTCTGTTATATTTTAGTATTGTGTTTTCATGAGGTAACACTGTTAGAAATTAATCACCTTTAATATGTATCTTAATGTGGATTGTTACTTATGTCTTTTCAGTGATGTGGAACAGGAGTTTGTGAACCACTGATACAGTCCCTGCAAAGTGTGTTTTCAGTGTTATAATTCTGAAATGTATCGTGTTTTCAGTGTATTTATACTGGTGAAATGTAGTGCAGCTTTAGTGGGTAATAGTTCATTTAATTCTCATAATTAATTCTAAATACATATGCCACTGCGACTATGACATGTTAATTTTTAGTAATCCTGCGATCATATCACTCCAGAGGTTGAATTGACCATAAGATCAGTGGAATGTGTGATATCAATCTTAGTCTTAAATGTCTGCTTAACGTCATTATTTTGTGCATTTATTTTCTCCTTATTTCCTGAGTCAGAATTGAAGTCATGAAAGCAAATGTTTATCACAAGCTTTCAGATATCTTTGGGCACAGAGAACAGCGATTCATGCATGGACCTTGTACCTGTTCTCTGTTGTATGTCATGTCAGCTGACATTATTGAATGCTTTGTCCACTGTACAGAGGCTCTTTTAAACCTAACTATTCAGAACAGTTAACCTTAACATATCTGAAATACTCACACCATATTTGTAGACATATATTTTTCCAAAGACAGTTTTGATTTTTCAGGTCATGGTGGGGACTATCCTAGAGTAATATACAGTAGTGTGAAAATGTTTAATGCATGACTGAAAGCCGTGTTTTCATGTATCCTCAGAGGTAGGTTTTTGCTGTACTGTTGAGTGAAGTGAAGTGTAAACATGTATTTCTTGAGTTGAACTCATGTGGAATAAGTATTGTAAGAATGTTACTGATTTCGTATGTACAGTATTATGAATTTCTACGAAGTGGAAAGTCAGAATGTTGATTTCTTTGGATCAGTGACAGTACTACATTTTATATTCAAGCTTAAGTGGACTGCCTACTATTCATTTAAGAATATTTTACTCGTTTGTTTTTCATTGTCCTTAAGTGCATAGTTTAACATTATTCCTAATTTTCAATAGGTCACCTAGCTGGTAAAACGTTATATACTTTAGGCTAAATAAAACTGAACGATATTAATGAATATGAAACAGTATGAACGTGGAAATGAAACATGAAATGCATTTACCTAATAGTACGGAAAATATGGAAAATGTAATTCCCAGTTAAGCAACATACACAAATGGCATTTATTTTATGGTAACACATCTTAATACTATCATTTTTAAAACGGCTGAGCAACATGTCAGTTTGTTCACAGTAATTTTCAGTATAATTGAAATGGTAGCTAGTTAGTTTGCAAGGCTACACTGAATACATTTCATAGGCCCATGTGCATTGGAGATCATAATAGACCCAATATGTAAATATTGTTACAAATGATAAAGTGCATGCCAGACAGGGTTGGACCACTTTACTAGTGAGATTGCTAGTGGTCTGAACCACTAACTAACTAGTTCAGACCACAAACCACAATGTGTTACAACCCATCCAAAATACCACTTTAATTGAGATCTCTGAATTTGCCTCTCCATCCCCTGGCTGTGGATGAAAAAAAATCACTAAAATTTAGCTGAATTCCTGGCAAAATAAAATACAATATGCAATTATGGCCTGAATGGTTGCCTAATTGCATTGTGAGCAGATGTTCAACTGCTTTGTCATCATACAGCTCTTAATATTCATTTCTTAAATGTAATGCTGTTATTACAAGCCACAATAATCTGTATTTCCTCAATACAAATATTTTACTGTTATGACTGAGGCTGGAGTCTGTGAAAAAACAATATAATAATAATATGATGGACATCACTCAAAGTTGCATTACATACAATGCGTTTTCCTTTCCTCATTTTTACCCTATCTGTATATCTTATGAATATCAACAGGTCAGGTCGTCTTTACTTTGCATCATTCCCTGAGTGGATCTGTGAAACCCTTTATCTCAGCAGGTTCCATAGACTGAAAAATTGCACCCAGGATGATAATACCAGGCATTCCATTACGGTATCTTGATTGATACTGTTACGTTACATTATTGTCATTTAGCAGACGGTCTTGTCCAGAGACTTACATAGGATACGATTTTTACATGTTATCTATTTATGCTTTACACTATGCTACACTCCCACCCCTATATTTTTCTAATAATTTGTTAGACAGAAGGTAGCCTTGAGCTTACTGGAGTGGAAACAATACTTTGCTTCAATAGTGCTATTGAGTAACAGGTTGAAGATGGTTGTATTAACAAAGTGAACGAGGCTTTTATTTAATGATTCATATATCTCTATATTTATTTATTTGACTTAGTGCAATGCCAGTCATACCATAATGCAGATTTAAGGGAATCATTAATTATAGTATTGGATATGGAACCAGGGCTGAAAGTACAGCCATAGGGAAAAATACGTGTGAATCAGTATTCAGGAGTGACATGGAAAAATATAGTATCCGTGGGAGGACGGGGAAATGATATTATGGGTTAGTGGGGTTTTGGAAGAAGATGAGTAAGAATTAGTCGCAGTGATCACAGCCTGCAGTTGACTGAGGTGCCATCCAGCAGTCTCCGTGGCCCTGCTACCTGAGCATGCTCAGTAGGCCCGGGCCTCTCCCAGCCAGTGCGTTCCAAGGCGGTGACCTATGGCATTCAGAGTGGCACGGGTAGCAGCAGCAACATGGCATAATGATGAGAGCTTCACATACACCACTGGGGCTTACAGATTTCAAGTTGTATAAGGACTAAAAATGTATGGTAATGCTTACATTCTGTAGCACTGTATGGTAATGCTACTCAAAGGAGACTCAAATTCTCTGCTTCTTTGTCATAATGTGGGAAAGGTGAAAAGGAGAGGAGATTGGGTCCTACTGGAGCAAAACAGTTGTTTTCCATTTGAGATTACAGATAGGGATACTTTATGTTTTACTTATTATAACTTTTTGAATTGCAAAACTAATACAACTGATATTGATGTATCGTAACATGCTCCCCTAATTACACTTGTGTCCTTTATTGTTAGCTATTTGCAACAAATACAGTGTTATGACTGCAAAATACCATGGTTAAATTCTCTGTCACATCACAGCGAGGAATCCATTTCATGGCCTTTAGTCATAGCCCATGTGTCCAGTAGTGGAGAATGTGTGTTGCGTGCCTAACAGGCAGAGAGGGCCTCAGTCTAGTGTGTATTTTAATCCGCAAGCCGGCATGTGTTAGCGTACTTGGCAAGGAATAGATATGCAAGCACTATTCCCTCCGAATATACTGCCCGTAGAGTAATGTGTGCCATTCCATAAAGCATTTTTTATGATTTAGTCATCTATTATAAATCCTGTCAAAGTACTTACAACTCTTCGATTGGTCTACAGTATAGAAACAAGCTAGTTAGATCATGAAAACCATGTTTGACTTTATCTATGATTGAAGTGCAGTTCACAGCCATTTTAATTTTGGCTGCAGCAAAAACAGTGTTTAGACTTAACTTGTCACAATCCACATCCTTAATATGTTTTCAAGAGAGCTCAAATAAAAACATACAAAAACATCTGTTATCATACAGAGTTTTACATTGAATTTCATTCTGTTTTCAAAGATTTATTAGGAAAGTAATGCAGTCGTTCACCTGACTTTCCCTGATTTTCAGCTTAACTCTGAGTATTACCATAAGCTTATATCACAAAATTAAATTCCTTCAAAGCCATTAATAATGGTTGCTATTGAATTTGGGGGGGGGGGGGGGGTAATGTTTTAGGGAGTTGTAAAGATTGCTGATTGGGGTATTTGTTTTATAAGAGCTGAGGACATTGGCATTTTGAGTAGAGTGACAAAACTGAAATCCATTTTTGTTTTAAAATTTTTTTGAATCATACCAACATGTTATTTGTTCTGTGAGGGTTATTCAGTAATGTATTGTGCAAGATACTGCTATGTATATGAAGACATTGCATATAGTATATCGCCTATATCAACATGTTACTATGTTGAATGCTGTTTTAACTTAACAGGTGTACTGCTCTGTGTTATGGGTAGAATTAGATGCCATTACTAGAACACTGAAAATACTATTTGGTTTTATTGTGGTTGGGTTTTTATTTGTCTACCAAGCACCTATATCAGCCCCACTTTGTATGAAGAAACTGGTTGCATAAAAAAGTAAATTAAAGGTGCCTTTACTAAATAAATGTGTCCTATTTGCCAGTGTAACTGTTGATCCAGAATATTTTAGTAAACTATAATATTCCATCATGTCCTTTAAGGTCATAAATAGCTTCACAAACAATTAATTTAAATGGTCATAATTGCAAATGGAATTACATGCTGTAAGCTTGCGCTGCACGCCTCTATGGTTGTTGGGGGATGATAGACCCTTATTAACCTTGATGCAAAAGCTAATTAGCAGAAATAAATACAAGCAAACTGAACCCAAGGCAGACCATTATCAGTTTTTCTCCTTGTTCAACACTGTTATACCCCTAATGGTGTTTACAAGCGTCATTGCTGCCAAGACTTCTGACCAGCTCTGGGAGCAGGAGGACAGGCGTTTTATAAGACGTGAGGATTATATGCTGTAATGTGGGCAGGCGTGTGTGCCAGCAGGGGGTAAGACCTTGATGGGACAGGTCTGCTCGAGGGCTGCCAGACTTGGAAAGGGGTGCGATTATCTGGGGAACACATGAACATCCCACAGAGCATGAGTCATGGTGACTCGGTCAGTGACAGTGGTGTCATACAGTGGTAACTGTTGAGAACTGTCTGTTTTCACAAATCCCTACTTCTTAATATTTTTTGCAAATAGAATGATGGGATTTTCCCATAACATTTTTTTCAAAAGGAATTCAAATTTGCACCCACTTGCATAATTAATTCCTGCCAAATTTGAATTCATTAGCTCCTGTTAATGCACTCGAGCTTTGATCGTCTGTGAACCGCAGAGCCCACAGTGTCGGACAAAGATGAGTACAGCATTGCTGTTGCAGCTGCAACCCTTATTTTCAAGCAGAGCAGGCAACATGATCTGTTTTCTGGAAGGACCACATTCTGTTTTATTAGAAAAAGGATAAACAACTTATGTGTGCTTTGGTTATGATTAACTTCATGAAGAGCAAATGCCATTCTTTGCTCCAGAGTGAGATGAGGATTCTGTAAGATTTATTTAATATTTTGGCATAAATTAACGACAAATGTACACTAGTAAAATAACTGACGTGTATTTTATAGTAGCAGTACATCCTTGCACATGCACATACATGTACAATGGACAATGACTATTCAAGAAGCTTTTGTAAGGGTCATATTGTTTTTATGATCATATTGCTAATATCTTCAGACTCCACACCCACATCCACTGAGAAAAATCAAGCAGAGAAATGTATCAGTTTGCTTTTCAGTACAGTATATGCTTTGTTTCAATATAACCAATGACTCATCATATTTGAATACCGTAGACAGAACCTGGATGGCCAAAACAGCAGCATTTTTCTTTATTGGCACTTGCTCATGGTAAAAATAGAGCGGAGGAAGTTTAACATCTGCATGTGTTTTTCATGACTAAATTATATAATAATACATCTGTTTAACATTATGGATCCATTAATAGCTTAACCTCTTATACTCCCAGCCTCTACAGTCCACAGTGTCTTCATGTACCCTGTTAAGAATTATGAATCAATACTGCATTGTACAGGGGAATATTCTTAAACAGAGCAAGTAAGACAATTGTTTGCTGTTGTGGATTATAGGATGAAATTTTATTATGAAACCTTATTTCCTGTCTTCTACATATATGAATATTTGATATCTTCAGCAGCACATTCCAGTCCAAACCTACAGTCATTGAGGCAGTATCATCATTGTGTATACAGGCCTTAACTTCCTGTACTCGTACAAAAAATAATAAATATGACAATTGTTCGGATTACTAAAACATACAAAACATACCAAGGCAACATGTATTGGGTATTTGACAGTTGGTACTGGTGTTTAGTAGAATATATTTACTTTTTCTGTGAAAAAGAACAAATTATTTATCAAAGTATTTATCTTGCATAAATTGACATATAAGGTTCCTAAAATCCAGATCACGGTATATAGTTGGAAATTGTTGCATTGATACTTGTGAGTTGTGAGTTAGAAAACTAGAAAAAGGAAAAAATAGATAAAAGTGCAGTGTAATGCAAATATAGAAATATTTCTTGTATTTAACATGATTTCATATATATTTTATATTTTATATAGGCAAATCAGTGTTAGGTAATCGTTTGCTTTTTGCCAGTTTGCCAGTAGGGGTATGTGGGAGTTTCTATCCCACATTGAATGTGGAACAGAGGTAGAGAATAGGAAAAGAGTGTATCCTGCCAATGAGAATATTCTTAACGTCTCGGTCAGTACGGTGCACCAACGTTTTCATCAAATTTCCACCGCCTCTGCATGGCTCTCCCAGCAACACCACCCCTTGTATAAAAATATGTATGTGCAGTACAAGTCACATTATACAATGCGGTATCAAAAGGTGAGATCATTCAACATTGAATGTCAAATGGTTATTTTTTTCTATCTTATAAATTGGAAATCCCTATTGTATTTTTCAGGAAAAAAGAAAAAGACAAGCAGAGATTGAAGACAAAAGAAGACAGTTGGAAGACCTCATATTGCAGCTACAGCACCTCAAGGTAACTGTCCTCCAGAGTGCATTTGCCTTAGAAGAAAATCTACTGTATGTGTCAATTCAATCTGCCCCTATGTTACTGGAATAGAAAAAGAATTATTAATTGGGATGAAAAACAATTAAAATTCTGAAATAAATTGTATGCTGAACTGAAAAGGGTGCCCATAAAAATTCATGTTGCCGTAAATATGTGGTAATGATTTATATGAAGCCTGCCTATGTAAAGCAAAACATGACATAGCAGCCACACGTAGCATTATGTCTTACTATATGCGTCTGAAACTTTACTTCAGATGTCTGGAAATGGCACTGTAAATGACACTGCATAAATGCATCAGAAGGCACTCAACACAGATTCATAACAACGATAGACAACAAGATGTAAAGCTTTAAGTTTGTGGTTCCTCAGAGTCCTTGTGACATAAACAATGTGCAATTGTTCCTCAAAAATCTTTATTGATTGTTTTGGAACCCAACAATATGCTAACCATTGTGAGGGAAGAAAGGATAGCATTGCTAGTAATGATGATCTTTTCTTGTCTGGTTTTAAAACAATTGATAACATTTGTTCTTAGGAAGCTATACTGAATCATGTGTGATGCATTTGTGGATGTATCTTCTAGTGTGTGTCATAACAGAACTTTAAAGTGCTATGTCAAACATGTTAAAGAGCTTTAACAATGTGCTATGATCTGTGAAGTTAGACTGAATATAAATGTTGTTACCAAATACAATACTTATTTCTGTTATGGCTGAACCCTTTGTGTTATGGTCAATAGGCCCTTAAACCAGGAATAGTGGAGTTGGAAAGTCGCTTTTTCTACAGCTTTGTTCTTGCCACATGTTTTTAGATGATTGGTATAATATGTTGTAAGAATTCTGTGTGTTTAGACACAGGAAATATATGGACAAAATTAAAAGTTCCCATAGACTGCAGCCAGAAATCAAAGCCGGATAACTTATCTTAGAAAAAATTAAGCAGTCTGGGGGAGAATCGCCACATAAACAAACAACAAAGAGATATGGGAATTGCTTAAATTTAACACTCAGAGCCTGCCTCATTTGTGTCCTGCTTTGAATTGTATGCATTTTATGCCAATTACACTTCACAAAAACACATTTACACAAGAATGTTTTCTTGAAATAGGCTTTATTCCTCTGTCCTCTAGGGAAAAGTTTGCTTTTGAGGAAATGGTAGTGATTCCCAGTGACCGCAGTGATTTGATAAAACAATGACCCGTGAGACCATTTGAAAGACAAGATCCCAGTGGGCTGAACACAAGGAAAACAGTGGTGAATGAAAGTCAGCTCTGCTTGTAGCTTTCTGGAATATTCAAAAGTATTAGGTGTTATTTTGTTCTTCAAATTAACAAACTCGCTAGCTGGAGGAAAATACATTAAGTCCTACATAAGCTACATGATGTCCCACTGGAGCTTAGAAAAAGCATTTTACCAGGATATGTAATGTTTGTTCAACAGTGGGTGGTGTAAACTGAGTTCAGAGCCAGTTCTCATCGGAAATGTTGTTTGGTTATGAGATCTCCGTGATCTACTAACCTTGTGTGTGTGCAACATCCGGGCCTTTTTTTAATCACTCGTAAAATATTGGTGGCTATTTTGTCTTTAGCTTTATTTCTGCAATACACATGAGACTCACGATTTCTGTCCTCTGACAAAGCAGTTCATTTTCCCAGCATTTACCAAAGATGACTGTGCAGGCAAATAAAATTCAGTGTATGTGAATGATGGATGCAGGAAGGATGTTGGATTAAAGTTTTGATGTTTTATATAAAACTCTGATCATTTGTATGGGTCATTGACCTAAGTCTTTGCTGAGACAAACTAAACATTTTTATGAGGGTTCAAACTGAAATACTTAATGACTTTATCCAGAAACCTTATATTTCAAGTATCTAATAGATTGTCATTTTATGTGATAATTACGCTGGTAAACTATTAAGAACAGAACATGCCTTTAAGTCCTTTAATTATATTTATATTACATTATTTATATCATATATACACCACTGTCCTTTCAGTACAGGATTGTACAGCAGAGGTTGGATGCCTCAAACTAATGCAAATATAGCCATACTACTATAATAAAAATAAAGAAGAATATTGTCATTTGTGTATCCCTCATCTGAAATGTGTGACAAATAAATAAAATGTATACAACTTTATAAAATATTCATAAAAATCAATAAATTATTTTTAACTGAAATTGCTTGGGAGCAGCAGTCAAAAACATTCTGTGAGGGCTCCTGAATAGCACAGTGTATAAGGGACTTGCTTTGAGTAGGAATAGGGGTGGGTACGTCAGCATGGGTTGCTCATTGTCCCGTTGCAAGGGGTAGCACCTTTCCTAAGGTCTGGCAGAGGTTGTCGCAGTGAGACAAGTATAGTTTTCAGTTGGCCTTAGTAGCATTCAAGGGGGAAGGAAAACATTAAAAAACATTCTGCAACAATGGTTACGATCATCAAACCACTTTTTAAGCACAGTTCATATAAGGGAAGGCTGCATAAGAGAAATGTTATTGTAATGATGACTGTCAGACAAACATAAGGCTTAATATGGGGTCCATCTTAGAACATTTTTGATCTTGTGACTATCTCAGTTCCTCAGACAACACACAACATTGTCACAATGTAGTGATAATGTTTGAGTTTGGACAGTGCCAACATAACTATGTGGCAAAGTTGTCAGAACCATCACAGGATGTTAACAAAGCATTGTGGTAACGTTTGTAACAATCCTGATTTGAACCATTGTGTGTTGAATTTTTCAGTACCTGTTGAATTGGTAATGTCATAGACTTAAATGATTCACATGTTCCCTTAAATCTGAACTATGATCAGTAGAAAGAGCTTGCATATCTACTGGGAATATAATGTCATTTCAAGAAACTATTAAAAAAACAGATATTTAGACAACTTGGTTTTAATTCTATAAATAAAGTTGCAAACTAATAATTTGTAGCCAATATTAATCATTGTTTTACATTGTGTATGTTAATGCAATGTATGTAATGTGTGTATAAATATCCCTTTTATAATGTAAGTCTAACCAATGCTAGCTATTGGAGCTAACTAAGCTTATTTTAAAGAGTATCCTCTCCTGCACAGATCTGTCCTCTTATTGACAAGCAGTGTTTTGGAAACTAGGGAACTGCCCAGATGTAACAGTCTGCAGATTGTAGCTTTCAAATGCGAACCAAATACATCTCAACACTTTTAAAGGAGTACAAATGAATTTAATGAAAAACTCCCACTCACTTTTACATCCTCCATTTGCAGTGCAGCAGTTGCTGCAATTTCGGCTTACTGGAACACTTAGAAATGTGACAAAGAGAAGTGTCATATGTGCATTTTCACTCACCAAAGGGGCCAAAAAGTGGTTGAAAATGGCATTTGGGACACAGCCTTCACTGGTATACCCGAGGCAGGTCCTTGTGACTCTAGTCAGAAGCAGATGTTGAATCAGAGTCTGACTTTTAATGTGCTGGGCCTGAAAGTATTATTCTGGAAGAGGATGCCAGTACTGAGTCAGAGAGATTTACTTTTTTACAGAGCCAAGACAAAGGCATGAGACCAGGGATGTCCTAATATGGACAATACAACACAGCATAAATAAGCAAGTATTTCAACTTACTCTGGCATAATTACAGTATTCCTCCTGTGAGTAATATCTCATTCCTGTTTTCACGTAGACACAAAGGCGTGTAGGAAAACAATTCTCACACTTGCTCACATTTCAAACCTAGGTGAGATTAAATTATAATATTGACTAACCCTTCAAAAACAAACTACTCCATCTGGTGTTTTGACTCCTTGGCAAGTAAGAAAGCTTTCCAAAGAGCCAGATGTGTCATTTCACAATTGCATTTAATCTTTGGTCATCACGGAAGTGTAGCAAGAGACAATATATGGATTTCAAGGACAGTTTCAAAAGGTGTGATATTGGGTGTATTTTCATAATGTGAGCTGGCATTCCCAAAATCTAATGCTGTCATTGGACTGTTTGCCCTCACATATTTACAGCAGCTTGTGAAATAGTCTGCCACATTCCTCCCATAGTGAAGGGTGTTGTGGCAGCTCTGTCAACACTCTGCAAAGGGGTAGGGAGAAAGGGGAGGAGCTTCTGGGAGAAAGGAATGTTAGGGTCCTTGAAGTTGATGGTTTGTCAGCTCTCTTTAAGGGACAAATTTTCACAGATAAAGAGAACTTCCTGGCAGTATTGAAGTGTACACTTATTTATGTACTTATTTTACAGTAGAGATTATCTGTTATGCTGCTATGAGTAAGAACATGAAGGCAGTAGGGTGGACAGGAAATGTAGCAGAATTTATAACCCTATTCTAATCTCTTCCTTTGAAGGCTGAAAATAGTAGGCCTTTCCAATCAAACAAATGACTTCTATAGGATAGGTGAGGTAGAGTGAAAACCGGACACCCTCTGGTCTTGGTACCACTTGAGGTAAAGAAGTTGTTTTTGAGTTCCACCTTTTCCTAGCCTATAGGTGTCCCATAGTGTCCTAAAATCTCTGTCATCTTTCCGCAGTCTAAAGCAATGAGGGAACGATGGCTCCTCCAGGGGGCTCCAGCAGGGACACAGGAGGAAGAGGAGGTGCGTAGGAGGCAGGCGGAGGAGGACGAAATGCAGGTGAAGAAGCTGGAGGACTCCATTCACAGGTACAGGTGCCCCTGCCCTCCCTCTGCTCACACCGTGTAGCGAAACTTTAGACGTAAGTGCAGATGCTCAGCTCACAGTGAATGAAGATTTACATTTACTGCGCATCGATGGCTCATTGATTTGAAAAAGCAAAATAAGTTTGTACTTAGACATTCAGACAACCCTGTCAGAAATATAATTATATACATTTGCCAATTACTTTCAAAACATAAATTATTTCCGAGTACAGCCACATTATCCTTTAATTAAGTATACATCAAAGTCTTTCAGTCTTTCACTGCATCTGGTAATCTAATTTCATTTTGGTTATTCCAGATGTGAGCTGTACAAATGTGGCAAAGAAGCGCTAGGGCAAAACAGATGTTTCTGAGAGCATGCAAATCAAATAATCTCCATGTGTTTGACAGAGATATGTAAACGCAGATGCCTCTTCTTTCTTTGTTCTGTCAATGAAGTGCTTTTGAGGGGCACTTTAAGAGTAGGAGAAGTGAAAGGCCACTGACAATGGCAGTATGTCAGCCATCATATTTGCATGAGAGACCACAGGATCCAAAATAGTGCTGGCAGAGGCGCAGCCAAATAGCAACTGCATGACATCCTGCTAAAATGAGAGTGGGATGTTAAAGGGGACTCGGAAACAGGCTGGATGCTGGATTTATGCTTTTATAGTGACTCCCTGCTCTGGTAAACATAACAATAAAGCATAGCTAACTTCTGCTCTAAAATTATGAGGAGCTGATGTAAAGCTCAGTGAAAGCATGCACACATGCACACACATGCACAATAACACTTACAGAATGTGTCACTATGCCGTACTGTTTGTTCAGTGAAATTTTCAATTCAATTTTCATTAAGTCCCAGACTCCTTTTTGGTGCACAGAAAATATTATAATCAAATATAGGCCCAAATAAAACCCAAAAGAACTCAAGCTACATACTGCAATACACTAAACCAATGGCTGTTGATTGTGAAAATGGCCTCTTTAAAAGTTACATAAATTCTGGCTTATAATGTATTTTTTCACTTATTTGTTTTAATAAAATAGTTTTCAAAGATTTAATTGTCTTCAACAATACAGCACTGTAATATTTTACTGCCTTCTCCAAAGTGTATCTGTGAGGACAAACAGAGTCAGCATAAGGCCATGAAACTTTTTTTTGATCATGAGTTGTGTAGCTGTGAACAATAACAATAATTCCCAGGCAGAGGATCAAAGAAAGAAAATCAGATTGAATACAGATTATATATTTGCAGGAATAGAGTTTGGACATGCAGCTGCATGATATTGATTGAACAATGTCTCCTGAATCTTCCATTGGAACAGCCAAAGTGTTGGTTTGGTATTACTTGTATGGCAATATCAAGTAAATATGAAGGATGAAGCCTTTATTTTGCAATCTATCACCATGGACATCCATGCCTAGTTTAATGTCATGGTAGTAATTTGAGGCCTTCATCTTCAAATGTGTATCTTCAGGCTTAGCATACTGGATGTGAGGAAAATGTCTGGTATTTGTATATTATTGTGAGGAAAATCAGTTATCTGAAATGTTCTTTGTTGGAAATCCTTTCCATCCTGAAACAGATGTTTCTGCTACACCAAATGTGATTGCTTATGTGCTTTTTGTAACATAGAAAGACAGTCACATTTAATGCAATAAAAAACATGTTTCATTTGAAAATCTGTTGTGATTTGTTAGGTGTCACTGGAACTGTTGAGTCGGGTAAATGGGCGGTGAAGGGAAGGTAAAAGGGAAGAATAGGGAAGAGGTGACTAATTAATCCTCATTTAAAACATGAGCATTTTTTTTGATGCAATGAAAGTTGCTTTCCCTATTCACCGGATACATCTGTTGACAGTTAAGGAGGGTTTGTATGGGTAGAGCCAAGGGTATGGATATTTTCCCAAGATGGATGCATTGTTACAAGATTATTTCCAAAATAAATAGATGACTCAGCTTTTCAGTTAAGTCCGACCTCTAATCGCAAGTATCTAGTCCCCAGTATCAGTTCACTGTGAGATCTAATGGTCATCGTACATACAAGACAAATTTTCAATAGTAGAATTTCATTCTAGAAATGGCCAGCAGAAGTTATTCATCATTGTGTGTTTTTACTTTCATTTTCTCACAGTATGACCTTAGAAAGCTTCCGCTGGGTTTTTTAGTAGTGAAATCGTATTCTTTCAAGGACACAGTTTTTTCTATGTGCAACCAGTTTAAAGCAGTTGCAGGTTAACCATCAGTCAACACTTTTTGTTTTTATTTCAAGATTTTTGCCTCATTTCCCAGGTGGACATGAACATGGCCACATTAAAAAGGCTGTTTCCACTTGCAGCCAGCTCTAGGTGATGTGCAGCTGAATGTGGGTAGCTATCTGCACAGTTTGCTACCTTTTGCTCAATTTGGCGAAGCCATGGTTTTATTACCCTTGGCATGATTTCGCATTTAGGCATGATTTTGGAAAGGATAAAGGCAGCCTAGCATAGTGGTAAGTAAATGGTAAAAGTAAAGTAAAAAGCACAAGGTCCAGCATATTGACAAAAACATTAAAAGACATAACTATAAACTCAGTGAAAATGATGATGTCTAGGTAAAGGAAGATGAAATCATCAGACACTGTATTTCAAAAAAACCTGTGTGTTTTTTGTGTCAGCTTGACCTTATCTGTTTCTTATTGTTTAATCCAGTAATAAACTTTTTTGAATCCTTGACTCTTTATCTCTATCTTCAGCCCACTTCGAATAAGGTGCTCACTTTTCTTATTTTATATATTAGTGAATCAGGGAATAGATCTTCCCCATATTTTTGGTGCCTGTTTCTTTTTCCCTGGAACAACTAAGGACAGGATGTTTTCTAACACCAACAAATAACAGCAAGAATGTTTCCAAGTTGACAATTGTTAAGTCCAGAAGGACTCAAGTACAACATGAATGTCAGTTGAATATTTCATTTTAAAACTGTAATATTGAGTATCTTCATTGACACTGTTATCAGTAGTTTAAAGTAGGGTCAGTTATATAAGAGAGAACTTTCAAATTAGTGTGTTCATACTGCTTTACAAAGAAATCCAAATCAGGGATTTCAGAACCTACATTTCTGAACTATACAGTGTCATGCATGGTTTTCTTTTAAAGAATACACAAACAAGGGAGGAGGAAGTAAACATTTCCTCTGACAGCCAACCTCAACTTCAGTCATTTTATTGACTTTACTGATAGCCTGATAATAATGCATTTGGTGACTGATAAGTTGCAGTTCAAAAGATTTTTGCTTGCCTTTCGAAAGTACAATGTAAGTGTTCGTTCCAGCTTGTGTTTGTGCAAAGTATTTTGAAACTTATTCCAACTAAGGCAGACACTGGGAATGATGCCTAACACAATCTTAAGTACATTAGTCTGGAGATGTAATTGTATAATTTTGTACTGTGGTAATTATTGTGTTAGACTTAGTCATTTTCACCATGTGGTTCTATACACACTACATCTTTGAATTTGAGGTTGAAAACGAATTTTGTAATTGAACCCACTCAGAAAATTTCACTACCCCGTGTGTCTAATAAAACTGATGATTTTGAAGCATGACCTATATTTACATGCCATCTCATAATCTGAGATGATGATCAGATTATATTGACAGATAACCTTTGAAGGAACCGATTTAGACTTAAGGGTGCTGAGGGTTTTTTTTTTTTTTTACATTCTTGGGATTCAGACTTAAATTAAGGACCTGCATATCTCTTAGAGTGGGTGATGAACGCTGTAAATAAGTGTAAATTGCCCTAGAAAACCACACCTACCTGCCCAGAGCCTGGTGGCCAATGAATTTTCTCACTGGATTGTTAGTCCTCATTGCAGAACACATTTGCAAGACATTCACTGTAATTACAAAATCTGAGCAGATACTTCTGAATAAAACAAATAAAACACATCTGGAACTGAGATGAGCCTTTGTAATGTTTCTGCAAAAAAAGTACAAGTTAGTATGAAATATTTTATTTTAAATGAGGAAAAACGTATCAGTGTACTTGTTCAAAACATTCTCTCACATCAGTCATCAAGTAGATTTATCACACAGAAAAAGCAACAGGCAATATGTAAGTGTTTTTTTTTCATACCACCCATATGAAATACAATATTCGGTAGTGTTGAATTCTGTATTAAAAAAACAGTTTATAATTGAGCGTGAAAGAATTTTGTTAAGTCATCTATGTGCCATAGCATTCCCCAGAGGAACTGGTTGAAGAAGCCAGAAATTGATGGAGAGGAGGTTGTCCATCGTCTGAACTAGTTAGTTTGTGGTTCAGATCACTTAGCTAGCTAGAATGCAGTGTGGCCTTACATACTTCCTGACCATTCTGGGAATTGAGTCAGTGTTTTTTTCGTAATGTTGCTGTCTATCAGGCATTTTTTTGTGTGTGTTCAACAGCATTTTTACAATGCTCCTGTTATGATCAATTGTTTATGTATAGTACTCAATGTACCCTTGTTGGCTAGCTAGCTAACTCGCTATCCTTTCAAATGTAACCATTGTGACTGCAACTGAATTAACGTGCTGCTTGCCCCTTTCAAGCACGTCAGCTGGAGTACATGGGTACATGGATAAAAGTTTGCTGGGTGGGTAGAAGTGCATGGAGAGAGAGAGAGAGAGAGAGAGAGAGAGAGAGAAGGACAGAACCAGTGAGAAGGACAGGTGTCAATTTTACAGCAACAGGGAGAGCAGAGGGACCTTCTGTACCAGCCTCAAAATATACTGCGATCAGACGACAGATGTCAGCCACAACCTGTCGGGACAGATGCAGTTCAGAGCGGTAGATCAAGGAAAGAAGATCTAGTTACACTCGCACCCGCCAGTTACATCATGATGTATTTCATGTTGCTCTTTATGAAACTGCAGAATGATGTAAGGGTTTACAGTACAAGCTATTAGTAAAATACATACAACACATAAAAAAAGATATTGAACAGTTATTTTAAAAGACATTTTAGAAATATCACTGCATTCTCATTCAGGATAATGTGTCCTGATATGTGGTCACACCATGTAAATACTGATAGCAGTATGTAATTGATGACATTATTCACTGCGTAAGTCGAATGAGAAATGGAATACAAAACACATGATCATTGACAGAAAATTGGTTCTGTGAATGGCATTACAATGTGTTCAGTATTAATGTCACAAATCTTCTGCAGGGCATCATTTTTACATTGACATGTCTTGCGCTTGCCCTAAGAGGTGGCCGTTGAGGGCGTTATACCCTAAGCACAAAGCTGGCACAAAAATGTCACTTTCCACAGAACCACACCCTCTTGTGTGCAGGATATCCCCTCTCCTCCCACGTAAGACAAGTGCTGTGATGTTTTGATAAAAAATTACCAACTTGTTCCAGGTAAGGCATATCTCAGTGCTGTTTTTTTTATAGAGGGGATTTAGCAACTCACTAACACATTACAGCAGTGTTCACTTGTGCCAAAATGAAATTAATACCTTTAGTCCAACACATATCTTTTGCTCAATGTAGAATTATTATTGGATGGATATTTGGATAATTGGGATGGATATTTAATAATGCGGAATGTGGCTTTATTCTAGCCTGGCCTCTGAGTAAGAATGAGGTGCAGTTGGTTATATTTGATGCTCTAATGAAGCGCCAGCCATGTTTTCTCTGGATTATATTAAGTCTGATGACACTCATAAGCACTTTGTACTTTTTGTATTCTAATTACCTGCAAAATTAACACCAATATTTTTTTAGCAATGTATATATAAGAAAATGTACAAATACACTTGACTTTGTCAACAAAATGAAAAACCAAAGCACATTAGTGCAAGAAGCCTATGTTGCCTTTGCAAGTGTAGGGAATGGCTGTTTCTTTGGCATGGGGCAAGGTCAAGGGAGTGTCATACGCTATATTTGCACCCTGAACAGTGTCCCAAAAATAGATGAAAGCCAGACAGGACACTCCTTAAACTTATTTATTTTCTAACCCAATGGCTGTAATGAGTGCTAAAAAATGTAAAGGATGTTACTGTAACATGATGTGTAATGTAACTTAGAATTTAGAATAATGCAACATAGTTAAGTGGAATTGCAGCAACATAGGTACTAGAAAGTATAACGTCATCTTGGTGTTCATGAAACCATTTAGCAGTGTGTATGGGGGTGTTATGTTTTTAGAATATGGGAACATCTGGAGGACACAATATTTGTACCATAGGGTGCCCCTCATTGCCTTGTTCCTTGCCTGTACAATTTTTCTGTGTGTGTGTATATATATATATATATATATATATATATATATATATATATATACAGTATTATCATTCAATCCACCAGCCAGTGTTGTTACTAAGTGAAATTGTATCAGATTTTACCTGGGGTAAAATAATATATGGATGATAAATAGTGGATGTAATATGTGATTCGCTTCCACTTCAGGAAATATCTATTGTGATGATAACATGTACTTTCAATTGGATCCTGTAGCTACGTATGTTTCATGTTCGGTACTTTGTATCCAATATCAGAATCCAATATTGGGTTCAGCAGCTGCAGCAAATAGGGCAAGTGCAATTTTGCACTTTAATTTGTTCTTATCCATCCAATAAAGACTTCACAGGAGGTACATGCACCCACAGTGTGACATTTTATCTTCATTTGATGTATAACCCAATAATTTTTCCCTCCAAATTTGAATTTTCTTCTGTAATTATTGAAGCCTTAATCAAAGTTCAATTTAGAAGATACATAGTTAGGTGCATAGAGATGCATAGTGGACGGTGAGCAGTTGACAAGTTTATAAACATACTGGATGATGAATGGCTAAAAAAATTAATGGTGACATGATATGGATGTTCTGTTGTTGATACTTCTGGTTAGAGATGTGAAAATGAAATTGGTTGTGTTTAAATAGCAAGTGCTGCTTTGAAAAAAAGAAGCAAAAGAAGGAAATTCCTTTGTCAAAGCTTCTCTAAACATCCTTGTCTTTCCCTTTGGGAAAGTGTAATGGTTGACACGTTGCTTTGGGTAAAAACGTCTGCTAAATAAATAAATGAAAATGTAAATGTAAATGACACGGATGAAATGCAGACGATCCACCAGAAGACACTGAATGTAATCTAATTTAAATAAAACAGTGTCCGGCACTCACTCTCTGTTAGAAGTTATAACTTATATGAAATGTTTTTACTCTTTGTTCATTTCTGTATACCTCTGTATATATTAGTGGATGAAAGTACAGCCTAATATGGTGAACGTGGTGGACAAAGCGAATGAAATCTGCTGGGCTCTGTTTTCATAGGAAGGAAAGGAAGGAGTGTTTGAAAATACTTGAAAGTGTTTTATAAGGTTTTAAGATAAGCAGTGTCACCCTTCTGTTGACTTTGGCTTGTCAGTGTATATCTGAGCATAGCTACTGTGTTTGACATTATATTTACTAGTTCATTGGTATGAACGGTAATTCCTACCATTAAAACAGCTTAACACATTTCATCCCCAAATGTAATAGTCATCTACAGGTATTTTCCAAACAACGTTTGGCTTCAGCACTGCCTGAGGAAGTGTACGTGCTATTTTTTACCTCTATTCCTTCAGTTTAATCATTTGTTAATTATGAATAAAAGACTTACTAAGAGGGCTTACGAAGTTTTCCCAAGGCCTACAATCATTACTCCCTCATTGTGGTTTTTTATTTAGTTTGGAGTGGCATTACTGTTTTCATTCATAGCATCACATTGCATAAACTATACAAGTTAATAAGTCTGAATAAAGAATATACACATTCATAGGTAAACAATTAAAAGCATCTCTAAGACACTTCATTAAGAGTTGAGAGCTGACCACATTGAGATTATATTGAGTAAATAAGTGAATAGTCAGAGGGCATTAAATAATTCCCCATTAAATTAAGTTTTTATTCATTTATAGATATTTCACCTATTTGTAAAAGGAAAGCTTTATTCTAAATATATTTAATGCCATAGCACAGGAGTTTGAAGTCTGTGGAGCTTGAATTTTAGGTTGTGATATCTAAAAAGGATACCTCTGAAAATACTCTTAATCATTATTTACTCTTGTGACACAAAAGCATCTATTGGCTGTATTAAAGACCCATATCAAAAAATGATTTGAAGGTTGCATTTCTGTGATGTGCCAATTTAGAAAATCGCTGTTGTTACTGTGCACATCTGTATGCATTTTGGGAATGCTACAGCCAACCAGCCCGTCACTAGAGTCATGCTGAATGACGTTTCTGCATATCCACATATTAGGGCTTAAAAAGTTGTGGGTAGCAGTGATGGGAAATTTTTGTGGTGCTCTGGAAACACAGCTCCTATTTAACATCATCTTCTCTGTCAATGCAAGTCATGAAATTGCCCTGAGAGAAATTTGTCTGCCTCTCCTGATGATTCGGGTGGAAACATGCTGCCCACATGTTCATTTTCAAAGACATAAGCCCACTGCTGTAGGCTGAATGGGAGAAACTCCAGCACCCCCCAAAGTCACCGAACTATGGAATGGCAAAGGCTCTCCTGAGCTGAAGAGGGCATGTGATGATATAATAACCCAGAGCACATTCCTGTTCCCACTAATCAACGGCAGCTGGAGATAATGACACATCCAGCCAGGAAGTGGAAGAAGAGAACAGGAAGCTGGGAGTGGGAGGGTAGCTGGGAGAGTCTGCATGAGGTCATTGGCCCACCGCACTCAGACGTGCCTGGAAATACTATCCAGAGGCTTTCTCATGAAGTTACTCTGTTCTGGAAAAACCGCCAGGGTGATCAAAGAATCTTGAGTTAACTGTATGAGTCACGTGAGAGCTACAGCACCTCATTACATGTTTTCTTGGATTAACTGCAATGTGCCATGTCCTTAATTTTGAATAACTAAATAAATTATATTTTTGGTTTCATACAGAACTTTCAAAGTTTATTGGGTACTGAAATTAATGAATAAAATTTTACTAAACTGTTTAACTTGTGTTATAAGGACAAACAAAAGCATGTTGTGGTTGGTCTGCATGGAGGGCAGCATTCCTTCCTGGAAGCAATCCTGCCAAGGCTCTTTCTTGCAGGAATGGCATTGCTTAATGCTACCAACTCCACTTAAATCTCAGATCCACAAAAAGTATTTTCTGTTGGTCATATCTCTGAGGAAAAAATATGCTGGGGTTTCAGTATTTATTATTGTATTTATAACTAAATATATTCATGATGTGTATATTGGACCTAGAACACCCCTCACATAATTCTCTGAAGTTGTAGCTCTGACGCTGGATGCAGGACTCGAGCAGTTTTTGAAGATAATAAGCATGTGTCTGTGACTCTTTCCCTGCCAACAATGTAATTTATATACCCCTCTGGTTTTCCAGTTACAGCCTTATTTTAGTTGCATAACATGTCAGAGCAATTATTCCATGTGTTGGGATGTGGCTGTGTAGCATCCCTACCCAAAAAATGTTACTGCCACTCCAGTAGGGTTTATTCCATAACACAAAGGCGGATGACTGCAGTGTTTTGACTTTTAATGAAAGAGAAGATGATTAACAATACGTCTGACAGACAGAAATGATAATCAGATGATCTTTGTACATTGCTTTCAGCACACTTTCTGATCAATGTTCAGGTTTTTACTGCCATGTTAGACACAATAGGTGTCTTTAAGCTGTTATGTATTCATTACAGACTAGATAAGGTAATAGACAGTATGTAATAAATTTCAGATTTTCATTCAAAATACACTCTGCTACTCAACTTTTTGATGGAGCATTGCTCTTTTTCATTTTGCATTCCTATATATCCAGATATACCTAAAATAATCTTGTAATATACCTGCTTATGTGTTTAACAACAAGTCAGTTCAACAATTGTCTCCTTCATGTGTTTTGTATGCTACTGTCTTTCTCCAGTCTTGTTGCTGTCTTAAATTGTTACAAGAGTAGCACTTCTCTAATGCACAAGGGCAAATGCATACTTAAAGATACTGTGCCTAAATCCGGAATGGCCATTAAACAATGTTCCTTGGCCCACCTGAAAATTGTGCTTAAGGTATTTTTCCAAACCCAATAAATCACATTGCCCTGGCCACACCTCCTGCATTAGGAAATTGCATAAACAACATTGGAATCATGCACAATAAGTCTTCCATGCAGAAGTGAATTCCATTTTGTAGCCAGGATACTTGACATTTCAACATATGTTAGATACTTATATTTAGTTTCAATGGCCTGTGTCATAATACTGAAAGCAAGTGCTATATATATATACCTGTGCATTAAGGTTGTATTGTACATTCAACAACAGTCTGTGTTAACACTGAAAATGAGGTCACATGTATTTTCAGTTCCTATTTAGGATCTCTCCTTTTTTGTGCACTCTGTAGACTTCTTTTCCTCTCTCCTCTTTTGGGAATTACCCACATAATATATTGTTGTGTAGAGTTATCAATAGCAGCTGAGCTCTCCGTGGGACTCTGCGTTAGAGGGCAGTGCTATTCTGTTGTTTGACTGCCTAGCGTCCAGGCCAGTGCAGCTTTCTCATTGACTCCCTCCACCAGCCGGTGCAGAACAGAATGATTAATGGTCCCGCCAGTGGGTTTGTCTTTGACTGTCGTTATCTTTTCTGCCACTAGATGGCCCAGAATAACTGACATTGACAGTTTATGACCCATGTATTACTTTTTGAATAGCATTGATTTACTCTTAAAACATGAAGGAATTACTGAATTTGAATAACAAATACCTGGTTGTTTCTCACATGTATGAACAGACAAATTTCCCCTTGCAAGACCCGAGAGAACTCGGGTAGTGACTTTGTTTACTTTGATCTATAGGAATAGTCAACCACATGCATCTTCAAATTGAAATAAGTCTGTACAGTTTATGGACATGGTAGTCCTTTGGATGGAGAGCTTGTCTAGTGAATGTACAGACAAGCAGCATTTAAAGAATTGAAAGTAAATCCATCAACACATTCCCTCTGGAACTCACCTGTTAAAATGGAGGGATTTATGTTTAAACAGTAATACCATACAATGAACTAATTAAAATTTGGACGTATATTTGAACAGAGCTGTTAACTTAGATTATATTATTAGATCAGTGACATTCCCGCCATAGGAAAATCTGTGCTGGAGGCGTGCATGTGAGAGGTGAATGCCCTGGGGTGTGTTTGGAGAGGACGGAAGCACAGATAGCACTATGTTCCCACTCACATGGCGGGACGTCATGACATCACTTTCTCTTCATACTATTGATAGAGTGAGTTTTATCGTCTGGTGCCCTGCCGGCAAACTCTCCCCCGCCCCCTTTGAGCAACTTGAGTGAGCCCTCGCTCCATTCTGCTGTTCTTACGTGGCATTGTTTCCTCATTTAAATAGTAAAGCTATGCAGCATGGCACTTGCAAAGCGAGACAACTTTGCCCTCCCATGCACTATACCACTACTCTGTTACAGCAGGGAAAAAATACACTGATTCAAATAAAAAATATTCATGTAGAACAAAAGATTTATTTCACATGGCTGTGAAAACAAATAAGGCAAATGGTTTACTTTTACAGGTGTATTGTGCTGTTTTCTCAACTGCAATGACAGTTTATTGTCCAGCACTCCTAGCTACTCTCAGATTAAATGCAACAGTTATAGGAAGGCTCCTTTCATACAGGCCATTGTTAATACTGACAATGTGACCTCAGTGATCTAAACAATGGCAGGAAATTTACAAGGGAGGTGGCAGAGTCAGTTCCTTGTCTGAGAGCTTCCAAATTGGCCAAGACAGCGATCCTTTGGGAAGGAAAGTATGCCCCTGTCTATGCCTCAGGGATAATCTTATTTTAAATTAAAAAACATATTTTATTACACTGACAGCTCATTATAGAGTAATACTGATTAATTTTTCCAAACAAAGAAGGAATTAAATTATTTGGCATGTATGTGATTTTTATAAGATGCTCTCCCTTATGGTATAAGGGTATAAAAGAGCCATAATCATACACCAGAGCACAGATTATAAATGGTTGTTTCCACATACCCAACCAAACACTATCCTTAGACTTTAAACAGAACAATCAAAGTTCCTTTCAAGAACATTAACTTGTATCCCAGTGTACAATTCCCAACACATACTTAATTTTGTATAATTTGTATAATTTTGTATAATTTGTATTGTAAGGCTATGGGAATTGCATTGAAAGCAATGATTGTTGGATTGTTTAAAAATTAGAAAGCCAAATACATATGTATTTTCAGCTTTATGACCATGGAGTGGAAGCAATTTGTGCAATGCAAGACCAGTAATCTGGATGTTTCATATTCAGTCAGCCTCAGCTGTTGCCTTATTTTCATCTTTGTTTTCAAGCTTTACTGCTTTACTATGTAGATCAATGTACTGGAAAAGAGGTTTTTGTGTGCATTGATTTTTGTGACCAGACATTTTTACTCACATCATTATATACTATATATTTACAATACCAAAAACAAAATACAAATCCACTCCCCCAGCATTGAGGACCACAGAGACTGTCACGTATCCTGCCACATATCCCACTGAATGAGATACTGGACCTCTAGAGACTGGCACCATCCTCCCTGTTACCATTAATCTTAGTTGTAGTCAGCTCCATGTGTAAAATTTCTAAAAAAACAGAGGATTCACTGGAGCCAGGGAAAGAATCAGTCTTACCTCCAGTAAGGCAGCAAATCAAGGAACATTTAAAAGAATATACTTAAAAATAACAGAAATCAACAAGCATTTCTTAAAACAGCAAATATTTGCATTTTTGCAAGAATAGTAATTAAAGGGTCATAAATTGCATGTCTTCAGGTATGTACTTTAATATGTTAATTTTGTGATTTTTGTCTAATCTACTTTTAAAATAGAAAAAAATGCCAAAAAAATAAGTGTGAAGCCCTGTTCAATGTTGTTTTTTTCTGTAGATTGGAAGGGGAGATTGGTCTTTTGGAGAGTGAAGAATCACAGATTTCTGCCAAAGAACAAGTTCTCAGAGAGAGGCTGAAGGAGACGGAGAGATCAATTGAGGATTTGCAGAAAGTGAGTAAAGCAAAACTGTTCACTGAAGCTCACTAAGTTCATTTCATCAGTGCTCTCCACACCTTCATCATAAACAACATGCTGTAGGTATCTATGGATGAATGTGCATGGTTCTAAAGTTTTATCAAATAAATGCTGCTGCTGTGTACAGCAATTCATGATGTGATAAATATGTACTGTATATGTAACCAACTATTTCTGTAATCAATGTTTGTTTGTGCTGTTTTGCTATCAATATTATTCATGTTCACTGAAAATATTTTATGTCTTGTCAAATTTTTTATAGAGTCTTCAACAGCAAGATGGAGGTAAGTAGTGGGGCACAGTTCATCAATGAAAAACACCAGCTAACTAGTCAACTCTGATTTCTAGGATTTCTGTGTTGTGGTGGTGCTGACAGTGTTGGTGATGTTAATGATTATTACTAATTATTACTAATTGTTATTGTAATAACAATGTTGCAGTGATACACCTTTCATTAACTCAGTTGTCGGTGCTTTAAGGTTAACTGTTCTTCTCATGAATAGTCATCTCAGATACATTATTTATAGTTGGGCACTTACAAAATAGTTATATGGCTGTTGTAGCAATAACCAGGGGAAGCTGGGGAGAGGTGTGTGTATTAGGTTCCAAGTAAACTTGGAAAATCCGAAGTGTAATGTCTCCAGAATTTCGTGTACTGGCTCAGTTGACGAGGGACATTTCATTCGTCAAACTAATATCAACATGTGGTTTGGGGACACTGATTCTCATGAAAAACAATTGTTGAAAAGCATATAAACTGCTTCAAACTACCAAAAGTTGGACCATTATTCACAGTTACAAAGCTGGTAGTTTCCAGCACCAATAGAAACTTATCAGGACTGGTGTGACGCTGACTCGCTACAGCTTGTATTCATCATGTAGCTATTAGCTGGTAGTAGCTAGCTATACTGAGCCTCTGAAGATGTCAAAAAAAGATTAAGGTAAACATTGCCTCAGAATTAAGATTAAACAAATTATACATGGAATGAAAAATCCGCAAAAAAAAGCATCAGAGCTGTATGCTTTTCACAAGATCCTGCAGGGCTCCTCATTACCGGTCTCCCAGTTTCCTTAGGGAGCCAAGGAATCTCACAGATTGAGAGGTTTTGGGCATTTCATTTTGTCTGGTCGCCTATTGCCCAATGTCAATCACCAGTTACAAATCATCTAACAGACAATCAGTTTTGCTTTTAAAATATGATTAGGTTAATCAATGTAAATTTGTCGTGAAGCATATCTTAGAGAAAGTTAGAGGACTAGAGAGCTGGTTTGTTAACTAGCTAGTTATAGCTATTATTAGTATGTTATCAGTATGTTACTTTACCTCCTACATACTTTTCATAGCCTAGAGTTTATATTTGGTCTTTACCCTTTTATTTCTATAGTGGGATAAAGTCACCACCGTGGAACTTCATGGCAGTACAAAGAGCAATAATAATGTATATTCTGCATCTAGCTTGTAAATAGGAAAGATAGAAGTGCAAAAAAAAGCTACATTGTTGATATAAAAAATGTATACCGTAAAACTTCCAGTGAATGCAGAGGCATTTATTTGCTTTAGTTTCTTAACTTTACCGGCGTTTATTGGAGACTCGGTTATTATTGGAAGTTTTACGGTATAAAAAGGTTCTCACTGTAAATAAATAACCTGGCCAAAAATCAGTTTAGTGGTGAAATTCAGTGTACAGGACATGTTAAGAGCTGAGGTGCTTATGTGAATTTCCTTTCTTTTTTCTGTTTGCTAAACTCTTAACTTTGACTTAAAGAATAGCTTTTGGTTTGGAATGATTCTTTCGGTCTGTACCAATGACTTAGTGCTCCTTTGTGATACATGCACACAGACACACGTCTACATACACATACACGTAACAGTCTATGGTACATTAGACCCTTGGATCGTTTCCCTCTTGCCTCAGCTAGACTATTGAACTAGATTATCAAACAATAGTCACAAGGCAATGACTCCACTTTGTTTACACTGATCCTCTCTTTCAAAGGGAGTCCCCCTGAACCGAGGGGTAGCATTGTTCTCTCTAATACACTCTCACTGCTTTTGCTGCCTAAGCGTGGAGCTGCTCCAGAGAAAGAAACACAGAGAGAGAGGGGGCTGGAATGGGGGCAGCAGGGGGCTTTGCATCTGAGGGGTGCAGTGTTACTTCCTCTTCTACTGTCCGCCTGACAGATGCAGTGAATTACGTCTCTACCCACAACCCCGACCTCCCAGAGCTGTACTCCCAAACAGTGGCCAAGACTTCTGGGGACGAGCAACTCCCAAGAAAAGCTGGTACGTGTTGAGGGGAGTGGGAGGTACTACGTTGCCACCGGTTTTGGCCTGGGCCAGGGATAGTTTGGGGAGATTACTGAGGGGGGCACAACACGGTGCCCCAATTAGACTGCACACACTGGCACAAACAGCAGGATCTATATTTATGCCCAAATTTTATGTTCATTAACCTGGAGCATGTAGTACTTGTTAACCAAATGACAGGTGCATTAAAGGATACGTGCTGGATAGCTGTTGTCATATGTTCTAAAACATTTGTGCATATCAAACTCATATGATTACAATGTTCACAAAATTCACACTTGAATCTGTGAAATTGCAATGGAAACTGGATTCTTCATCATAGAAATAAATTAATTTTGAAAAATAATTAATAAATTAATTAATGAATAATTACAGGGAGTTGGGAATGATAATACAACAAAATAAGTTGGTTAAACAAAGTGAAATGATATTTCAATAATATGCTGAAATGTGTAGGAGTACTTATGATCCTCGCTCTTTATATTAAGGTCAAAAATGCATTTTACATATTGTTAGGAAGTGTCATGATCATTTATTCTAAAAAAATTCCCTAGTAAATATTTGGGGGTAAATAGTTATGGAGCCCAAACTGGTATATTTGTCAACATTGTGATTCTTTTCTACAGAGCACTGAATTAAGTACACCAAGCTCATTTTTACGTTCAGATTTTAATATTGTTATTGTTTTGGTATTGCCTCTTTTAAATGGCAATTTTGCAGCAGTTATTGCTGTGTGTGTCTGATCTAAACACTGTGTTGCTGTTCTATTCATGACATTTCTGCGTTAGACATATAATCCACCTTGTACAATGAATTTAAAAATGAGAGAACTACTGATCCTTCAAATGCATCACAGCTAAGATCAACTAAATGGACTAGCAAGTGTCCCAGTGGTTATTTTGGAAAAACTATCTATGAATACCACCTTGTTATTTCCTATATTAGTGTCAGTTAATCCAAAATTGTTCCTGTATTAGTGACACACACAATTTTCAAAGGTAAGATGGGTCAGCAGGGTCACACATGGCTCTGAAATGATCATGTTGACAGGGGTGAGGACAGGGGGTCAGAATGTTTGTGTTTTGGGCCAATTGTGATCTAAGATGCCAAAACACACAGCAGGGCAAAGCGGATTATCATCATTTGGCAGGCACTTGTGTTGTCACTTGGAGAAGTATGAAGTAGGGGTAAGGGAAACTGACGTTTAACCGAGGATTGTGTCCAGTGTGTGACCAATGTTGTACTCAATAGAAAGGTATTTCACTTGAATTGTTCATTTAAAAATAAGTCATATACATGCAGATGATTATGATGATTCTGATGACAACAACAATAATAATCAATCATCATAATCATAATTGTTATACTGTTTTATGTAGATAATGTAAAATCAGAATAATTAATGTATCTATGTAAAAACTTTTTATGTTTTAATTTTATTTCAAAGAGTGATATATGTTGCTTAATTAATGATCGGTCTTCCCCATCTTTTCCATCTCCCCATCTGAAGCAATGTATGCTGTGGAGATAAGCGTAGAAAAAGATAAGAAGACAGGGGGAACTAAGATTCTTTCTGCCTCCCCTGTGAGTCCAGAGGAGGTCCACCAGCGGGGTGTGAAGGTCTATGATGACGGACGTAAAGTGGTGTACGAGGTACGCTCTGGGGGGTCCACCACCCTGGAGAACGGGCTCCACCCCTGGAACTCTGTAGAGGTGGATGAACTGATGCAGCGGGTGGGCCAGAGTCGTGGCCGGGGAGACAGCGGGGGAGTAACGGTCACCCCCGCTGGCAGCGGACCTGCGGGGACGAAGGAGCAGACCGTGCACAAGGAGGCCAAGCTGGAGATGATCCGCGGGCCGCAGGGCAAGGGGACAGGCGACCAACCCAAGTACGGGTACGAGGGTGAGGTGACGGAGGTGCCCGAAGCCTCGTCGGAGAAGCCCGTCACTATGATCTTCATGGGCTACCACAGCGTGGACGACGAGGAGGAGACCAAGAAGCTGCTGGGGTTCGACGGAACCATCAAGGCTGAGATTGTACTGATCGATGAGGATGACGAGAAGTCCCTCCGGGAGAAGACGGTCACTGACATCTCCACCATGGATGGCAATGCCGCTGACCTGGTCTCCGGCCGGCCTCTGTCTGACACCACCGAACTGTCCTCAGAGGGCAAGGATGAGAGCTCGGCCAAGGAACTCCCACCTGCAGGTACTGACAAGAAAAAGCGCTGCCGCTGCTGTACTATCATGTGACCTTTTTCCCAGCTCTCCCTTCCCTGGAGCACATCTACCAAGGCTCTTCCTCTGTAAAATCCTCACCTTGTTACTAACAGCACCTCCTCTTCTGTGATCTGAGAAAGCGTGCACACACACACACACACACACACACTCACACACGAGCACACACACATGCACACTCTGTCTCTGTGTCTCTCTTTCTCTCTCTCGCTTTCTTGTCTCCTGTGTCCTACTTTGAAACACAACTGCCTGAATTGCTGTAGCATAGAAGCAGCTGTAACTGCATGGTGAAGGAAGACGAATCTAAAGAGGTTGTTGTTCAAACCAATGATATATGGGGTGGCAATAACTTGTAAGCTGTCCTGTAATTTCACATTTTTGGGACTTGGGGGCTTAGAAGAATGAGAACAAGAACAATCCACATCAGCAGCAGTTGAATGCAAGTAGGGCAGACCTTTCAAAGACACTCAAGTCTAAATCCTTGCCCTAAATCAAACTGTATTGAAATACCAATTCTTCCATTCACTGAGCTTTATATGACAATGTAGCATAGAGTCTCACAGATACATGTAGGTGGGGTGTCAATATTGTAACTACTCTTTGGTACTTTACACTGTTAAACACTCATACAGAAATATAATTTATTTCAATATCCATACCCAGCATTTGTCCAGTGGCCTTACTGAAGCATAAAACTCAAACGTACATTTGAGCATATTTGTCAGTGTGGAGGTGTTTGTCATTTTCTTGTTTACAGAGTTGAAAGTACCAACAGCTGTTGTCCAATGATAGTGAAATATTAAAATAGCAAACGTGCAATGTACATATGCTACACTTATTTAATATGTGCAGACCTTTTTTGGAAGAACTTGGTATCCTTGCCTTGGTATCTGTGCCTATTTATTCTAATTTAGGACTAGTAGAGGCTTATTTCAATTTTGCTGTTGTATTTGAATGTTTTTGCTTTTTTTTTTTTTTTTTTAAAAAAAAGGCCATTGAATGGACTTCCTGGTCTACAGAGAAGAAATCTTCATGGCATGTCTTAAGTGCCATGACTTTCTAAATATTCAACAGCTGGCTTTCAGGTTTCTAAGACTATTTTTTAATATGGTACCTTTGTGTTGACAAAGATGCTGTTGGCTTTGTGTAACTGGAAGATTGTCCACTGAAATTATACTATACCCCTTTTCTTCCAGTGTTTAAAATAGTTTCCCGGGATATTTAACAAACAGAAAACAATTTGATGTCTTTTTTATCATTTGACATTTTGTTTGGGTAGGATTTATGGTACCACAACTGCCAATCAAATCTTTCCTGCTGAACTTTCCAGGGTCTCTAACTCTAATGTTCTGCCTATGAAATACCGAAATGCTTGGATGAATCTTTGAAATAATTAGTTAACAGAAGTATTAGGCACTGACCTTTCTCTGAGAGAACCAGTGGGTGTGAGGTGTGTGGAATTCACACAAGCCATAATACGGTACAACTAGGTCCTAGTTTACATGTTAACATGGTGCTAACTACTGTGGGACCTGTGTTATGGACTGTTGCTCTTGAAGGGTTAAATATAAGCACATTAATGAACGTTCTCTCTAGTCCAGTTTTTTAATGTTCTGCTCTTCTCCTGATTATTTCACAACAGTTTTCTGTTCAGTTTTCTGTTTCCTAGTTATATTAAAATCAGTTCCATCATCATAGTAATCATGAGAATACCATCTGGATGGCAACATACTAATAACTGGACATCATGCATATCAGTAGTCAAAATGATAAAATACCAGCCAAGAACAAAACTATTGATGCCATATCAAACTCATACCAGAGAACACAAAAGAAGGTTCAGTGGATCTTCTGCCTTAATCTATTAAAAGATGTATTTTATGGTTTGCCACTGAGATGGACAGTACAAATTATGAATGTTGTCCCAATTCCAGAAGCAAAATTTCAGAATGAAGTATGTCAGGTAACTTCTATGAGTAATGGCCAGCAGTTGTACCATCCTATAACATAGCGGCCAGTGGCTGTTGCTTAGCAGGGATGGACTTGGTTAGAACATGAGTGGTAGACCACCTGGGACAACTAGGTTGCACCTGGAAGTAATTTTCACAAGCCAGTAGAAGGCATTTGTCCCTCTGCAACAATTGAAAACCAATGCTCAAGTGTACTGATGGTGACAGTGTGCTGTAGGAAGTACCGTCTTGAATGAGATGTTAAACCACAGTCCTAATTTACTGTGGTCATTGGTCCTTACAGTTAATGGAAAAGCTTGAAGGCTAACTATTTAGTGCAATCTGTGAAAGAGACAGTGATTGTGGTTCTTTCAAGCTCAGAGGAAGTGGCAATGCCTGGTGTTTCTGTGCAACTTGTTTCAAAGTTCTCCCTGGCCTTCTTACGCAGCCTCAGTAATGTGAAAGTAATTCAGTCAAGTATAAACGATTGAGATGTTCTCAACAGCAGGGGTGGATCACACTTCATGCCTCACCTTTCAAAGGAAATTGAGTTGGTCACAAAGGTTAGTAGTTCACTGAAGGAAAGGTAAAAATTGTATACAGTGTATGTGTAGATAAAGTATGTATATATGCTCTATATGAATGCTAATTTTATTTAGACCTTCCACATGTGTTTATATAGAGAATACTAATTTAAAAATAATATATTAATACACATAATTTATATGCACACATCTGAAAAATCCTTATCAAGTTTAATATTTTTATGTTCATATTCTTAAAGTATATCAGATGCATTTTATTTTAATTATCTTCCTCTGATACTAATTGCTTTGTTGTGTTTCCATACTCCATAATGAAATTTCTCTTTCTCCTTCCTGCATCTTTCTCTGGAGGCAATGTGAGCTGAACGTTGTGTTTAGCACTTCATGCATATTGCAAAGTGGTGAAACTCTTCAATTAATTTTTGAAATTTGTTAAAAGCTTAAAAGTCTTGTTTTAACAAATATTATATTCAGGTTTTCTCCCTGATTGTACCAAGATATATTATATATTTCAACCACTCAGAAGGAATGCATTCTGTCGCAGAAATACATGAAATAGGTCTTTATTTTATTTACGGTGGTCTTATACATCCAGTAAAATATAGTTTGTGTAGGTAAAGCCCTAAATCCTTTCATTTATAAATCATAGCAAAATTTTATCATATTCAAGCAAATTAGAAAGTCAGTCATTACTAAGGCATATTTTCATTTTGATATGCACAAAACTTTAGTTTCTATTTAGCCATTTCATTAACTGTAACACAGAAATGTTAATATTATCTAGCTTTTTAGACGTTAAACCAAGATTTACAAAACATAATTTGTAAAGCATGCTCTTCCAGTCATTTGTTTGTTTGAGTTAATATTCTACTGACAACACAGTGCTAAGAAAATCCAGCCAAACATGGTTGGAATATATTCTTCAGTTATCTATTAACATAATGTTAGTGCAGATACCACTAGACTACAAAAAGCAACATGAAGAAAGGACACAGTTCCAATTGGAAGAATTGACAGTTTAACAAATAACTAGTGTCCCTAAAGGTACCCATATATACATATAAGGTGTGAAAGTACATTTTTGTTTTTTAGCTCTAGATGTTTTGGACAACTATGTCCACACAAGATTATTTTCTGTAATTCATAAATTCTTCCTTGGTACAATAATGGAAACACCCAGATCAGACTGCTGAAATCAACAGAGACATCAGAGAAAACTCAATTAAATGATAGTTCCAAGAGTTTTTTTCATCTATGTAGTGATATCATACATTGCTACAGCAAAAACTAACCTGATTAACTTTTTAAAAATCCATTTATCGATTTAGAGTTACGACTATATAGTCTATAATGGTGGCAGTGTAGCATAGTGGTTAAGGAGCAGGACTTGTGACCAAAAGGTTGCTGGTTCAGTTCCCTGTTGGGGCACTGCTGCTGTACCCTTTAGCAAGGTACTTAACCCTGAATTGCCTCAGTAAAATATCCAGCTGTATAAATGGATAAAATTGTAAGTTGCTCTGGATAAGAGTGTCTGCTAAATGCCAATAATAATGTAATGTCTTCCTTCTGTCTAACTAACAATGGAATCTATACTACAAAAAACTAAATCAACCAAAATATTTCCTTTACCAGGTATGGTGTTTGTTATATAGAAATTAGACAAAAGATTAAATGTCAACTGTTTTCTATTATTTATATTATTTATACCTAGCCCCATAATGAGAAATATAAACTTTGAGAGTATCCAAATTCATCAAACCCCTTCACAATAAGCCCATAGTAAAAGGCCCACCTGTTATACATGGGATGTCCACATGGGATTGCAAGCAAATATGTACATTCTTCATTTTTTTTGGGAATTATATCATCTTGAAATACATTCAGTACACCAGTTTGTTGCGATGTGTGAACAGTGTGGAACAGCTAGATTAATTTGACCAATAGGAGGACATTCACTAACTGTGCAATTGAGTTATGTGTATCAGTACAGTTACCCAAGAGTGTTCATCTAGAAGTGAGCCATAATTCAGTCTCAGTCCTTCCTTCAATATTTATTTATATGCAGTTGTTGTGTTTAATATGAACCATGAAAAACATGTTGGTTTAACCATATCAGTGGTACACAAGCAGGGGCAGTAATGGTCTCCTCAGCACAAGAGCACAGTCATATTGAACAGGAACATGAATGTCGTCAAGCGCAGTTTCCAGCATCAGACACACTGCCAAGTAGAAGTTTGAGATGTGGGATTTAGTTGCAAAAGTGTTTCTCTGTCTGAGCTTAATGAGAACAAACTTGCCATGAGACCGCTGTGCTTTTTAATTGAGATCTGCTGTATTTTTGTAACCTGAAGTGTAAATTTTTTAATGTTCCACCCTGTTTTTTCTTTTTATTATAATAATACTATCTGTCTGTATCTCTTTCTCTCTCTCACACATTCTCACTCTAATGCAAACTGCCACCAGCCATGCTGTAACTATGGCTACTCCTTTGTATGGTATATTCCTAGTCAAATAAACAGCATTTTTTTCACTGCGCCTACACTCTGTGTCTATGCTATGGTTCTTTCTCTAACACACTCTTGCCGGTGTCTGAGTACTCCTGCCTTCCACTCCGGGGGCCGAGCCGCACTTGCATCCCTGTCACCTCTTCAGCACAACTAACTCCACGGCAGCCTGTCTTGCACTTTCACTGCCTGCCACTACCAGGGCTGCTTTCCATCCATTCCCTAAAGACAGTGTAATATCAGGGCTTCATAGGCTGTGTACGTCACTCTGCGTCATACATATTCAATGTCTGTAATTTTCCCACATACCTTTTCAAAATGTAGTTCCTGCTTTCTCCAGCATATTTTGTTGCGATGGAGCACACTCAATCAGACAACAGAGCACTTTGTATTCATCTACTAAACTTATTAGATTATTCATCTACTAAACTTATTAGATTGTAAAATATAATGTAATTTCTAAAGTATGGCTCGAAGACTTAACAACTAAGAGTTTAGCAAAAAAAACTCCCAGTGAAAACATACCATTTTCAACATTCGAAAATGGTTGGTGCAGGCACTATAAAACTGAACAGGTTTAAATCATTTGTCATTGAATGAAACCTGTTATGATAACATATTTAAACATTAAAGAACAAGGTTAAAGGCCTGCATTTCCAGCATAGTGTTACCATTATGAATATTAGATCACTGTAAAGTTCTTTCTTCGGTCTTCATTTGATCACAGTGACATTTGTTTTGCAAGGCATACACCTACTTTCCAATTGTGGAAAAAAAACATGAACAACCTCTATTAATAGTCTCGACTATTAATTGGTTGATATGTTACCCTTGTTAAAAGTTAATGAGCATAATAAAGTGTAAATTAAATTGTCGATCTTCATTTTTTCAAACTGCATGGAGGGGAGTTGGCATATGGATGGGTATGGCTTAACACAAATAGCAAATCCAGTACTCCAAATACATGCTATGTGCTAACTGTAGTGAATACTGATGCTAAATATGATATTAAACATAAGCCATAGGTATATACATAGCCTTTCTTATTCACAATAAAGTAATAACAGGCCTAATATGTATAAAACCTATGGGGAAATTTACAGAAATAACCATAATTACCTTAAATAGCAAAAATAGCATTTCATCAGATCTCTAATAACAACAGACTGATAGAACACTTTTTTGATGCTTACTTTTTTTTTTTTTTTGCTTGATTGTTCTTGGTCTTTCATAGGATTGAGTTTCAGGGGTGAATAGAGTGCATATTTCTTTGTGCTCCAACTAATATATCCATGAGTACAGGTATTATCCATTATGAAAAGGTGATAAAAATGATTTTTTTACAGTTCTTAAAAATCTGCAGACTCAAAGCTATACCAATGAGCTTTGAGGGTTCCTTGCACTATGGACAAATTTAGGGTGCATAATGACATCAGTAAAGAAATCTGACAGTAATTTAATCATAATAAAATCTAGTGCAAGGATTAGGATTAAAGGGGACATTAGATTTAAATAACAAATAGTAGATGGTTAGAGATCAAATGACACAGAGTCCAGCTCTTCAAAGCTTCTCTTTATTAGCACATTGCATAAATCTAGATATAAATAATCATTGAATAAATCTAAAATGAATATAAATTCAAGCCCCACATTTACCACCCAAGAAAATAGATGGTTCCTCTGTTAAAAAGAGGAACGATTTTTCTGCAACATTTTTAACACATTGTTAAACGTGTAAAAAGGGCATCTGTAAAAGCAATTACTTCACAAAAGTCAATAAACATGGATACCAGCTTGTCTGGGACATTAGCTGGGCTCTACAATATGGTTTCCGAGTTAAATATCAAAAATCAGGCCAGTAACACAAAATGCTGCTTTTACCATGAAGGATCACATTGCAGCAGTAAGCCTTAATAAACACCAATGACCTCTAGTGCAAATACGGGTCTGCTTCAGTGTATTGCTCCAGTGTTGCTATAAGAGGACAGCACCCAAATGGAAAGTCTCTTAGGTGGTCATTAGCCTGGTGAGAGGATTCACATAGACTGTAAGGTAAGAAATCTCCATACAAACATAGCAAATGTTATTATGTCAAGTACCTAAAAAATCGTACAAAGTGGCTTGAGCAATATCAGTTGCACAGTCTGTGCAAAAAGCTTTGCAGTATTGACACATCATGTTCAGAAGATAATCATTTTGATTCAACTCATTATACATTAAATAAAGCCTAGATAAAAAAGGATTCATAAATCATTTTTTTGGAGAACTGAATGAGAATGCTTACTAATTTCACGTCATGGTTTCTACATTCATATTTCAATGAATATACAGACTAAATACGATGCTGTGAGTTACATAACAAGACATGTATTGAATAATTAGTCATTATCTCTGTTGAAATCAATGATAATGAACATAAAAGCTCTATCATGCTAATCTTTACCAAAGACGCCCCCTACTTTCTTCTTATTGCAGATACATTAAATAAATATTACTTGATAGAGTTGAGGGACCTACCATTCAAAGGGGCCACTGATCATGCTGTGGAAACAATCATTTTATTCCCTGACCCCAGGAAATGAAATATGTAACTGAGATGGCAGGTGTGTCACTCACCAGTTTATGGGTTAGTGAAGCATACCCATACCCATACAGCATCAAACTTGACCCCTTTTCGGTCAGAACACCTGAAACAATGACCATCTTTCATTAAAGACAGAAGACCCACCTTCTCAGGCTACACCTCAACACCCCTACCCAGTGATTTTTTTGTCGCTATTATGTGCAATTACATATGTGGACTTATGCTTATGATTTTTATGTAATTTGGGTATGTGGAGGATTACTTGCATACAATGTGGTACGTGTTAGAATTATACTTGAAATGGCACAGTCCTTACACCATGCTTTGCACTTTCATGTCAATGTAGGCACACATTTGTGATCTCAGTACCATGTCTGACACTGTCATTGTTCATGTGTGGTTAGTGGTGCTCTATTTTTGCAACTTTTCATGCCACCTTATCAGATACATTGTGTAAATCACTCTGGATAAGAGTGTCTGCTAAACGATAGTAATGAAATTATGGTGACCCTGGGGTCTGACTCGCTACAAACATTAATGTGTGTGCCATGTAACCTCATCTGAACTTACAGGATTTGAATACAGTCCCATATGGCCACATAATAAATGCCCAGACTTGGATTTTTTTAACTTCCTTCCTGTAATGTCAACAATAAATGTTCCAGGCCCTGAGTAATGCTTCTCACCCATAGTCTCTCTCTATATTTCACTATTAGCCACAACTATTCAGATGTGATATTAAACAGAGATCCTGACACTCTGAACATTAGAGATTCCTTGGCACGTCTCACAAAGAGTAGGGGTTCCATAGTATCCTGGCTAAATTTCCAATAGCTCTATCAATCTGGCCATCTAATAACCTCGCAGGTTAACTGCCTTAATTCCAAAATAAACTGGTGAGTGGCTGCTTTGCATCGCTCAGATGCGTGCTACACATTAGTGGTGGCTGAGGTGAGTAACCCATTTCTCTGCAAAGCGCTTTGAGAATCTTGAAAGGCACTATATAAATGCAATCCATTATTAATTATGACTGCATTGAATATGTCTAGGTCAGACAGCTTGTTCATTTTGATTGACAAAGTAGCCTGCATGGGATCTTGGTTTTTCGCCCTGCTGCACTGAAGAACAAAGCAGTAGTCTTGAGGGATACAGTCTGCTGAGATCTATGTTCTATCTGTGTCATGCTAGGCAGAAGAGGAGCTATGTCTGAGTGGCCTGGCACTCTGAATCACTAGCATATATGCGTCAACGGCAATGACGCGCTCGATCTAAGCAGGGTGCCTTATAGCGCTTATGCCTTTAAACAGGGTGACGTCCCTGGTCACAGCTTGCAGCAGGATATTTTTCAGCCTATCAGCCTTTGTGGTTATGTACCTGCGCTGTATAGTGGGAGACCTGGGTTCAGCTCTCAGCTCTAGGCAATAAGATCATCAACTCCAATGGAAGCCCCCCATTTGCCACAATATAGTGCTGCCCATACTGCACAAACTTACGATGTAATGAGGGCTGATAAAAGGATAATGATTTCAGTCTCCAAGTATAACATGAGTTTATGCCATGTCATCATGTCAATCTGCTTCAAAAATGAATGCCATGGCACCAGTTTAGCAATATATTCAACTGCAGAGCCACAAAATACAAAACATGAACTTTCAGTTGCAACATTCGGTTGTCAGTTATATGACGGGTCCATTTTGTGCTGTGACTCCTGTCAAACATCCTCTTACATACACATGTTGTGTCAATGAGTGTAGTTCACAGTGCCAGTTTCTTTGTATATTCTACAACAGTACCAGTGTTCTGACCATACAGTTACAACATATACTCTGACTGTGTTAGACCTAGTTGTGCAAGTCTGATTTATATAAAAAAGTACTTAGCATGTGTGAGAACTTGCAGTTTTGCGCACTGAAAGTGTTTTTTGTGGTAATAGGAAATTGTTCTCCAGGCTTCCATATTCAAGATGAGCTACCTGTGAAGTCAGGAAGCGTGGCCAAATTAGCATGAGGAATGTACTGTTGTACAGTACATGTATGTGGAGCTATGGTATTCCAACAACATGCATCATCTCACATTCATGTCACTTTTTATACATTTTTCCCCCTTTAATGCAACCCTATTTTGGAACCGCCAATTGTATATACAGGGTTTATCTCACCATGACAACTTTTGCACTCGTGCAGGAGCACTGAGGCAAGATGAAGGCAATCCCTTGATACTCACACACAGCCACTGGCTATTTTTTGCACTACAAGCACTCTACAGTGGAGTGGCTGCTCAGGAAGGCTCATCTTCTGCTCTACGCCTGTCCTTAGCCCATACAGATAATGAATGTATCAGTTTACCTGAGTGCTGAAATTGGTATTTTGAGGATGTGCTGACATTATGGATAAGAGGACCTGATTGGGGACAATCAAAAAAAAACTGAAAATACCAACTGTTTCCGCAGAACAAAATCAATACAGGATAAAGTATAAAGACAATAAATAAAGTCATCCTTTTTCGTTCAACACGCACAAAGCGATATGACCTCCTTAGTGGACAGATTATGCATTGCTGTACTGTGAATGCATTTAATTGTTGATCCAATGAGCTTATGATTTCGAGCCATATGATGTCTTATATGACTACAATACACAGATGACCCTGTTGCCACAAGATTTGATGATATAATATAAAGACAAAATTGCAGACTGCGCAGTGTTTCTGAATTGCATTGTGGTTATAATCATTGACTATATGGATGCTGCCAATAGTCGTTCTGATCTAATTGCAAACCCAGAGCGCGAGAAAACCCTGGAAAGCAAATAGGGAGGGAATGCTGACATGAGGCCTTTTTACTTGCTGCTTTGGCAGGTGTTCATTAAAGACCACTAGTGAATATTCAAACACATTGCAGCCAAATCAAATCATCTGATTACTCCTCAGTATGATGCAGTTTGGGTTTGAGCAGTTGTGTGTGGGGAAAAACAATTTTAACGTGATGATAATTATATTACTACCATCATCATCAAATGAGGAAAACAGACTTACATACAGTGAAACAACACTGTAGGGAAAAGATTATTTGCAGATTTAAATTACGCTTGCTGTCATGGTTTTCACTAACACCCCAAATAATTTTTCCACTGTGTTGTATACGTTCACTTACACACACAACATGGAATTCATAAACTCTAGATTCATAAACTCTGGAAGACTAACCATCACAGCTATGCAAATATCAAGATCTGTGCTTCCTTTAAGCTGGTCAGGATGGCCTAATTTTATGTGGGTATTGGGGAGGAACAATCACAGCTGGTCCTGAAACAATGCTTGCCTATGGGCTTTCTGGCTTTTCAGTCACGCTGAAAAAAAAACAATGCCATATTTCCTTCATCTAGGAAAGCATACAACAGTCAAATTCACCTAGCAAGTCAGGGTTGGAGAGAGCACTGTCATTTGACAATGCTGTAATCCTATATATTTATTATATCTCAAAATCACAAATCCTTGTGCACTTAATGGATATTCAGCTGGGTAAATAAAGGCAGTATGTTCATTGGTCCATTTTAAAGTACTTGATGTAATACTACATTGGTTGAATGTACCAAGCATTCTAAATCTGAGCATTGCCATAGTGTATTGATCCAATTAATTACCTTCCCTGAGTTTCATTTCGAAATGCATTTTTCCAGAATGGTTAAATTATTTTCAAGCTCTAATTAGATAAATGTGTCAATCAATGGTACAATACACCATTGAATTGTATGCATCTGCTTCATCAAAGAACAGCTTTTGAAGGTACAGTCAGAACAATTAAGGGTTGGAGTCAATAGCCTGGTACGAGGTTATTACGAGTATAAAGCCATAATACATAATATAAATGAACCAAAATGAAATGTTAATAGTTTTTTTTTATTATTATTTTAACGCTTAGCAGTATTTGACATCTGCTGTCAAAGGATGCTATGAAGAATGTGATTATTATTTAATTAATTGTGTGTTGTTAATCTTTTATATTCCCTTGTGTCTCTCTCACATTGATTGGCATGTTGAATGGGTTACAATATGTCGAATGGTTTAAAAAGCCTGAAACTGAGAACAGTGAGTTGAAACTGAGTACAGTGTCTGCAATACTTTAACATGGTAACACCCGTCCTTTACTCATCAGTGTGTACTGGTGTTATCTCCTAGGTTCAGAGCCAGCATGTTCAGGGCCAGTGGCTGAAGAGCTTGAATTGGTGGCTGGTGTTCCATCAAAGACTCCTCACACTGCATTGGTAAGTCATTAATGTTAACTGCACATCTCAGAACTGGTTTTGCAGCCTAAGAATATTTGCTGTCACCTTAAATATATAAGAAAATAAGAGCACTGAATGCCAAGAACAGCCCAGTCTGTCATCTGCTGTAGGCCTGCCATTTTAGTGCTGAGTGCTTCTCCCACTGTATCAAGCCTGGTCATGAACAAACCAATGGTCTTTCTGTCCACTGTGAGTCATGGTGATCTACTCCATGTATGTAATTATGTAATTATATGTCAAATGTAAATATGCAAGCATGCATATGGGATGTTACATTGCTATAACAATGCAGCAAAACACACTATTCTTTTGACGCATGATAGAAACAGTAATTCAGTCAGGCAAACTGATTATTCAGCATGATGATGAAAGATATACAATATGCTGGAAGGTGCAATTAGAACACTGTGCCTGTGGTTTTTATGCTTCTGTTTATGTGCTGGTTATCCAGATGGCCCTAATGGCTGTTTATATTCAGGCTTTGTCTTTATAAACTTATCTGAAACAAAATTATCTTTGATCTCTGAAAATAAAACAACTCAGTGTGCTCACAAAGACTGGAAATTCATCGCATGTATGAAGCACAGCCATTCGTCGTGCAGGATGTTATAATGTCTTTTTCTTAGTTTGGGAAGTCTAAAAAGAATTTAAGCATTTTCAATCTACAGTTGCATCCAGATTACATTTAAGGCTATGTAGCTGAGGCACGCATTACTGATTGTGTTCTAATAATGTATCACATTGTCACAATTCTGTAGGAATTATAGGAAACATTCACTATGAGAAAATATGACTGTCAAGTACATATTAAAAATATCTAGACCACTAATCTACACAAGGAGTACGCTCAGACTGCATCACCATCTTCAGAAACACTGTGGAAAAAATCCAGCACATAGCATATAAATGGTATTATCAGTAGTGTGCAGAAAATAGTGATATAAATTAATAACAATATGAAAAAAAGTGTTCGCTGACAACAACAACCTAAATCCTCTGCAGTCAGCAGTCACACAATCGTATTATCACATTATAGCAATATTCTAATGGTAAAGAAACATGTTGCGCATGCTATATATATGTGGAAACTACATTACCTAAGAGAGGTATTGGTGCATATTTTAAATGCCTTTGACTTAGCACATTTCCTCTAATCAGATGACTGGCAATAGCACATTGTTGCGGGGTTTAATTGTTCTGGAGCGTGCACTGTTTGTGTTTATTGTCTTTCACAAAAATGCCTTTACCGGCAGCTTTTGACCTCCAGGTCCGTGTTTCGCTGGGTTCCTATTTGGTTTGGAAAAACAAAGGCAGGATGAGGGCCAGATTGTTGCGCAGCTGAATAGGGAACTGTAACCCGAGCTAACGCGCAGGTCTCATTGTGTGGCCTCGTTGTGATCGGTGCCTGATTGCCCTGGAATGAGAGAGAAACCTCCAGGACTACATTATCCATTCATTATTCAGCAGACGCGCTCACACACAGAGAGAGGAGGGAATAGCGAGCGCAGGAGAGGCAGCGGAACGCTCAATGTCATCCAAGTCAAACCTGCCGCAAACAGCACCGTCGCACTCTGGCATCGGGGAGAGAAACGGACAGTGTGTGTGACTCGGCTTGTGCAGGCTCTTTTCAAACACTTTATCAGACTTTTCAACGCAGTTTTTACCTTTTTCTACGATTAAAATATTGTTTATTCTGCGGACTGGGAAGGGAAGGCACGGTGAGGCGCACGCAGTCCCTCGCTGGATCTCTCGTTCAGTGATGAGGTACGGTACATTGCTGGGTTACATGCATAGACTTAGTAGTTTTACAGCTAGCTAGCTATCAAACGTGTGTGTTTTACAGATGAAGAGAAAATGTACTGGAGTGAACTTCATTGGCTTTTCGTGGCTTAGTTAATAACACATAGCCTTTATATTAATTTGATTAAATGTAATACTGTGGGAGTGGTACAGGGAGAGGAGACCAAAAGAGGTCACTGAAGCTAGCATACTGCAGAGGTTTTTGTTCTTGCAGCATTATCTGTATCAATGACCTCAATCTAAATTGTAAAGATAGAAGTGTCTTCCTATAGAAATCATAACCAAGTGTCAGAATGGGTGTGTCAGGCAAACGTGTTATAGTTTTGAAGAGCAGAATCTGAGTTATCCCAGGATTTGGGAAATGGTTTTCAGTTTGTCAGAACATATTTTACATATGTAATATAATTTTTGGACAGCTCTTTAACTTTTGTATTATCTGCTTTTTATTGTGTAGCTCCATATATCTTTTCCTTGATTGCTCTGAAAGCCCCTGTTTTATTTATTGTGTTGATAATCTACACATTTGATCAGTCAAGCATTATGTCAGGTCACTGTATGCACTGAAATACAAAACTAATATTAAATTCTACCCCTTTTGTACTAAGCAAGGTTTATCTGATTTGGACATTTTGTCAGTGACGTGTACCAGGTATGCAAGTGCAATTTCTGACCTGATTGCTGTGCTTGGATCTGCAGTTCAACAGCTATCGAGGGAGTCCGATGTACATTTGGGACACAAAGCAACTTGACTTTAGATTTCAGAGGAAGTGGTAGGCAGTTGTATAATTTGTCTGAAGTAACAGTGTGATGCAGACAGAGACAGCAGCTGAATATGATGGATTGGAGCAAATTACTTTAAATTAATGCACACTGTGAGTGACAGTCTCAACAGGGTAAGCATCTCCATTTATTATTTGAATTTGAAATTTGTTTAGCTTCATGTGGTGGTCCAAAGGGTCTGAAATTGGATTTAATTTAATATGCCTGTGAACTACTGTACCATCAAGTACCATCTGCCCTACTGCTAACATGTCCCAACAGGATGCAGACTAAGGTTCAGTGCTTGCTGACAGGACTGCGATCAAGGACCAGGGAGTGATTTTCTCTCTGCCTCGTACTGTAGGGTGCAGGAGGCACTGGGAATTAAAGTGCTGATGTATTGATATTCCCCTTTGGGTTAGGTGGTAATGGAATGTCATGTCTGCAGTGACAGGGGCATTAACTGTGAATGCAAACTAATGATGTTTATGCACACAGTACCTCATACTGAGCGGAAGTCTGCATCATTTGCCATGAAAATTTTTTCCGCACAAATTTTTTTCTTGTTGGTTAAAAATTGTCCTTGTTTGCATCTCCATAATACAAAGACTATAGTCAATATTTGGTTGAAATGTTGCCTTTTCATACACTTTTTGGATCAGTTCTGAACCCACAGCTGTAAGCTGATGTAACAGTAAGAAATTTTGTTGTTTTTTGAAAGGTACTGTATAAAGTATGGAATGTGAAACTGAAGTACAGGTGTTTGCATGATTTTTATTTATTCATTTATTTATTTTGTCTGTGTGGATTATATTCTCTGAGTCACAATAAAGTTCATATCGGAAAAAAATTCAGTAGCGCACTATAATACATAGCCTCTGCAAAAGTTTATGCATGAGAAGTTTGTATTTGTGTCTTTAGACTTAATTAAATAATATGTTTTATTTTTCTTAATTTTTCTTAAGGAAAGCATACAAGAGAGCTGAGAAAAAATCAAGGTTGTGATAACATGAATAGTTAAACAGAAGTTACCATTTCATTTAAGGTAGTACCTTCCTTTTGATTACTAAAAATGCTTTTTAAATTAAACCTACGTTTGCTAATGTGAAGTTGCTGTACAGCACTCTCCAGTCTGAGATCGCTTGCAGTTCTTTCCACATCCTGTAAACAAAATGGTGCTGTTTTGGTATATAGCTCTGAATATTAACTCCCCAAACCATACATTCAGTTTGATCCACTTGTGGCCACTCCCGGAAGGTGGAAGAATCATGAGCTTTGTTTTATGGACTACTTCAATTTTCAGTGAGCAGCACAGAGGTAAATTATGTATGTCCCACAGTGTGCCTTTATTTAAGTATGAACAATGTTCTTTTCCCAGAAGTCCCATCTTATTTCATTTTTATCCATAAATCACTGTGGACATAATGATGAAAAAAATGAAACTGGGACAAATGTCTTTGAAATATCTTACTCTTAGAATGTCCTCCAGCATAAAAACAATTATTAATATTGTTTCTGAAAGATAGAAGAGCAATTGGCCTTTGTCTCATGTTGATAACTGATTCTCGTACCCAGACTACATCATGAAGTAATGCAAATGCAAAATGTGTGAGACAGTTCTGTACTCTCCCTGTGCTTTGTCATTAAGACAGAGAAGAGTTTCATCAAGTTTTATCATTTCTTTTGTCATTGTGTTCACACATTTTGCATTCATTTTACCAAAATAAATGTTTTGTGTTTTTTAATAATAAAACAATTTGTTCTATAAAGGACATGTTGAAAGGGACAGTTGAATATTCCCATATTCCCTGATCCAATCTAAAAATTTAATTTCAAATAAAAATATAGATGGACAATATTTAGTTTAACACCAAGGGGTATAGTGCAATGCTATTGCTACTCTCTGATAGGGGGGCACCATTGCCTCTAACTGCAATGAAGCAATACAAGCAATGTCATTGTCATCAGTTTCCAATGCCATTTAGCTTAACACAAAATCAGTGACAAAGACATTTCATGTCATGCCAAATTAAATATGTTAAAGCACAGAATTTAAGAACAAAACATAAATACCATAGTGATTTGTAGTTATTGGTTTATTTGGCAGACACTCCCAGATCAACTTTATGTCATTATGGAAAGTCATTAGGGCAGGACAATAAAATAGGTACTGAACTGTTTCATATACTATCTAATGGTGGATAGTCTTTTCCATGGTGTTACACAGGACTACTAAAAATCCTTTTGTTCCAGAGCATAAGATTTTTTTATATAACAGTAGTATTACAAATTCAGCAGAAGCAAACAAGTGTTCATATATCAAAGTGTATTTCAAAGACCGTGAATGCAAAGACATCTGCCCAAAACAAAACATTTTTAGTTACAACCACCTGCATACATGAGCATTTTCTTATGCAGAATTTGGTAAGTAAATGAGTAACTATTCCCTGTTCCATATGAGTGGCTGTTGAGGGTTAAATGATAAGTAACTCCTGCTAAGCGGACTGAAACATTTTCGGTGTGCATGGGAACTTAGTGTGTAAAAACAGGAAGCAACAGCTCTTTCCCATTCCACAGTACTGTCAGAAGGAATGTTTTGGCACAGCGCTACCACAATACCATTTCCTTTTTTTCTTTCCTGAGGAGATCATAAGATCAGTGTAATGGGGATATAATTGATGTTGTTGGTTTGTAAATTTGAGGAATATTCAGATAATAATAACTTTTGAAATACCAAATAGCTCAATCTGCCAAAAATACATGTGTTCCAATCTCAGTTGTGTATGATTCCTTCTAATTATTAATGTGCTCTTTGTAGCTTTTAAATTAAACACAGTCTCACAACTGCATAATTGTTATCAGGTGAACAGGTGTTCCTTTCTGACGTTATACCTCAAGGGGAAGAAACATGTTTGACGCGCTGCTATTTCCTCACAGAAATAGAAGGAGGAGAGAGATTGCTTTAAGCCCTGGGTATCAAGTATACTGTTCTGAGAAACAGGGGCAGTCAGCCCTGCAGGGTTCTCTAGTGTCCATCTCCTCTCCTCAGTGTGCATCACTCTCATTAAGCTTAATGGCCCTTTAGTCACTGCCTCTCAGGTGGGCGACAGACAACGGGTCAGAGAGACCAGCGGACGAAAACAATTTTCTCATTTATTGTTTCCTGGTCACTTCCTTGTTCTCCCACTAAGAGAAGCTGTGTAACACTCGATGTGAGTGTTTAGTGTATTGGCAAGTTAATTCATGTACCTTGACATTTCAGGAAATTAAGCTGGGGAAATTAATTATGGATTCATTCACACGTCTTTTTTTTTGCTTGACAGCTAGGGTAACCACACTTGGAGCTCTACTGTGTACTTTCATACAATTGTCTGGAGCAAAGACACTCCCTGTGTGTACAAGGAATAGAACTTACCCTCGTTTCATATGACAGTGAGAGTACTAACGCAGTGTTTCCCACAGACATTTTTACTAGTTAAGGTAAAGGACAGTGTGAGGGGAGCTGTTGTGTTACTCATGTCTTTGGTATGAATAAGTATGTTTATAAGTATAAATAGAGTATAGACAGTTAGCTGTAATGTGCATGGACTGTTTACATCTAAACTGATATATGGCTATGTCATGGTTAGCTACATAGCTAATAACATTTGTTATAGCTTAATACAGCTAGTTAGCTAAGTATCTGGGCGTCCTATGTTTAGTAAGAGTCTCCATATCACTAAATCCTTAGCTACCTGTCTTAATATCAGTTCAACATCAATTCTATACTTGCATTTAAAACAGCATAAGGACAGTCAATAGGATTCACTTTCAGTCCTACAAATGTCTTGTAGTGGGCTATATCTTTTACTGCATCAATGTAACTAGTCAGCTAAACAATTGTACAGATCAGAATCAAAGGTAACCCCAAGTATTAGTTTCCCCACTTGCAGGTCAAAGTAGCTTGGTGGCCATCTACAGCATATATATTAGCACAAATCATCAGATAAACCTTAGCTGTATGGCCGACCCTGTTCAGAGCATGCGCTTTTGGCATCATGTCAAAATTGCTCTTGGTTAGCAAGGTACTTTCCCATCGTTTTATTCTATGTTATTTTTTATCCTATGACAATTGAATTGAATATAGTATTTCCTCACTGCCAGACATATGCACTTACCTGTCATTTCCCATTTTGAAAGATATCAGTTATATGATTCATGATATGTTTACATGGTCTGTCAAATATATGATTCTCATGACGGTATTTTGAAAACTATGCATCTGAGGATTAAGTAAAGTATATTCTGACATTTAGCCTAACTCCTGCAATTTACAAGCCTCTGTGTCTCCTTAAGTCAAGGCCTGTTTTGCTGTCTTTGGAGCAGTACTCTATGAAGGACTCTCACAAAGAAATTGTAATTCCCTTTCTGTTGAGTGCTGAGTGTCAAATGGAGAGGCAGTATGTGCCATTTTCTTTTTGTATGGCTGGAAGTTGACTGCTCAGATTTCTGTTGTTCTAGATGGTACTTCACCTTAAAGACCACACAACTAGTATTCTGATGGACCTTGAAGTAGACCTGTATTGATTTGAGGCATTTTAATGTAATGACGTTGTGCTAATTAATTGCAGCAGATAACATTAACACTGCCACTGCTCTCTGTGCTCTCTGTATAGTACAGTACATAATGTTATGCACTAGGGTTCTCAAATGACGTGCTCTGCATTCATGAACCACATTCCTCCATTCTGCAGTATCCAGAAAAAAATTTCAAAGGACGTTCCTTTGCCATTGCAGGTCTGACTAAGAAAGAGTAATATGAAAATGAGTGTATCCAAAATTAAACCAAACAGGAGGCAGAGAAGGAGGCGAGGACAGCTGTTTGGATAGTGCACAAGAAAACTCATGGGGTTATTGCCTTGATTTACAATGTATAATTTGCCTGGCCTGGGAACATTTTGATTGTTTTGAGAAGTATCTTGATCATACTTCTCATATAATTTATACTACTAGCAATTTCAAAAACAAAAGTCAAAATAATTAAAAATCACTTAATAAATGCTGACCCAGTTAGCAAGAAGACTAGGGCCGAGCCCGGGAACTGTTCGGCGCCTTCGGTTAAGACTCGGCATCACTCAGCCGGCTATCTGGCCGAGTGCCGCTTGCCACCTGACAGCTAGGGCGTCGGCAAAATGCAGTAGCGCCAATGCTGTGCGTGTTTACTCGGCCCAGATGCACATTAACCTATAAGTGCCACAGGAAACCGCGAAGGATAACTGATCACCACAGCCATAACTCGAAATTACCTTCAGTAAAACAAACTCCTAGGCTACTTGTGATTTCTTTCGTTTGTATTACACTGTGACATTGAAATATATTAGCCAAATTAGCTCTTAATTAGCTGACCAAAATCAACATTTTGGAAAATATTTTAGCATATAAATATGTAAATTTGATATATTACCTCTTACATACTCCAAACTACGCCACTGGCTAAATATGTTTTGAGCAGTAGCGAACAGTTAAAATTCAAGTCAGGCTTGTTAACGTTATTTCCACATCCGTATCCAAATAGCGGCTCGATTACGGCCACCCGACTCAGCTGAACTCTGGCTTTGAATCTAGGTCCAGGTCCGGCCCGAACACTCGGCTTGAATGCAGCCCGAGTGTGGTATACCACATGCTTACGAATCGGGCCACTTCTGGCGCAGATACACTCAGCCCAATACCAGAACCCCGAGTGAGCAGATGCTGCTTTGAGCTAGCTACCTGCTAGCTAGCTAATATGAAGCGCCAAGAGCTTCGAGCTGACCAAGCAGTTACCAGTACGATCAAGTTATTGATGTAGAAAATTCTTTGTCACGCGATAATGATAAGGTTATCTAGCTGAAAAAAGTATGAAACTCCTCTGGCAAAGGCTCACACTCATTAGCAACCATTTTGACCAGCTAGCTACCTGCTAACCATTTGGCGGGCTTTTGGGTTAACTGGCTAGCAAAAAACATTTTTGTTGAAAGAATAATAAATACTTGCTAGGTATGTAGCCCAATGTCAGACCTATCGCGTTTGTTTCAATTATTTGAAATTTACATTTAGAATTATTTGGTAGTATTATCTAAGAGTACCCCCTGCCAAGCATGTTTTAGATCTCTCCCTGCTCCAACACAGCTGATTCAAAGAGCAATTATAATTTTAATTATTATGTAGACATTTAGAGGTATTATTATATAGTTTACATTATGAACAGTAGTTTTTTAAAAGCACAACACTCTCTTTAGCATCTGAAGCATTTAGGGGCTTAATTCATATGTGAAATAACTTAAATAGCTAAGCAGTAAACCTATATAGCCGAGTTGTACGCAGCGGCAAGTTTTTGGACGAAACCAAAGCAGCATCTGCTCACTCGGGGTTCTATCAGGCTGAGTGTGTGGCGAAGGGTATTTTACTGCACCGGAAGCGGCCCGATTCGTAAGCATGTGGTATACCACACTCGGGCCGCATTCAAGCCGAGTGTTCGGGCCAGATCTGGACCTAGATTCAAAGCCAGAGCTCGGCCGAGTTGGATGGCCGCAGTCAAGCTGCATTCGGCCCACGTATTTTTTGCTACTTGGGGATGCATTTATGAAAAAAAATCAAACCAACATGTAAATCAGTATGCATCTGAACACATACACATGCAGGAACAAACACAGAGTGCAGGACAGGGAGTATAAAACAGGATATTCCTTGTGTGTCAGGTATTTTTAAGAACCATCTATGGTAACCAATAAGGTGTTTTAGGGATCATTTAAACAAGTAAAATATGAGGAGCTACAAAGCATGTCACAGCTAACAGGCCTGTCCCTGGTTGTCCCTGATTGTTCCTGGGGTTAAGAGAGAGATGATCAGTGCTGCCCGAGCCCTGTGCTGCAGGCTCCCTGCTGTATCCTGCCATTTGTCATTTGTTTCCCTTCATCAGCGTTTCCCAGTAGGGGAGCTCCTGAGCCCTGTCATTGGTGCTGGTGAAGTGTTGGTAGAGAGAGATTGGTACCTCTGTCATCATGTCAGACATTTCTGATCCATCTGTCATTCCCATCAGGCCCAGTAATTTACTTGACAGACTCATAGATTGTCGTCACTAATGTTGATTGCTAGTAGGATGCTGTGGGTTTTATTTTTAGCCACAATCAGCCATCAGATAAAAGTGGAAGGGCCCCTTAATGGTCTCAGTCCTTACAGTAGGGTGGGTTATTGTACAAGGTCATAACTAGGGTACTTAAAAGAATTACTGGTGCTATTTTTGCACATTTCAATGATGGAGAGGGGTGACAATATAGATGTAAATACGCTGCAGCCAATTTAAATAATAATTCATGGCTGATAAAACATGCATGTTCACCAGTTTGCAGTTACTCGCAAAATAGGTACGTAAAAAATCCATGCATATCAAAGGTGGGATTTTGTTGATTGATAAGTTATCCTATAATGTGCAAAAAGTTGATGGAAATTTGTAAGTGTTTCTTTGGGAACATTATTGAGAAATGGTGCTTGATAAAGTTAATTCACTTGGAAAAAAGACTGAGCTTGCTGCCTGGTGTTGATTCATATTGGCTGAAACTTTCATGCAGTGAGTTAGTGGTTGACCATCTAACTTGTTTGCTAGATGCATTTGGAGGAACACAAACAAATCAGAAATCGTACCTTGATAGTTAGGTAATTACTGGCAACTTACTTTACGAACTCTGTGATCAGGTTATCAAATTGGATAACAGTAATTAGGCAACTATCAAGGTGTGATTACACATACAGTGTTTGACTCATTGGGGTATACGCCTAAATGTTTCTTATACATAACTTCTGACTCTGAGTTGTGCTTAATTCCAAACCAAAAAAAAAAACATAAGTCAAAGGAAAGACTTGACAAAAGCCAGAAAAGTAAGTTGATATGAGCACCTTGTCTCTTAAATTGACATGCAGCCTGGCTTTCCAGCACACAGTGATTTGATTTTCTGCAGTAGTACTGCAGCTGCTGTTGGTCTATGATGCTTTCATAGTCTGAGGATTCAAATGTTTTTTCAGTCATATATACTGTAAGAGAAAGGTGCCTAGTCTATGGATCCATATTAAATTATGTTAAGACTGTTGTGGGTGTATGACACAATTGGAATCACAATGTACACTGAAATCCTATGTCATTCTGTAGTGGCTTCCTTTTAATGCTTTAATTGTAGGGCTTCGGTGGTGAAGCTTGTTTCCGAGGCATATCTTTTTGGTGTGGCTGTTAGTTGGCAAATCATCAAACAACCTCTGTTCTGTGAGGCTAACGTGTGTTAGGTTCCTTTAGAAACCACACAACTGGAATAAAACGTGTTTATGGAACAAATGCATTAAGATCGGTAGGTAATGTAAACGTTACTTGAGTCATCATACACTATAACTGTGAGTCCAGACAGACAGCAAGCAGTTACTGCAAAGGGCTTGTTGACTTTTAGTGGGAGAGGGGTGGTGTAGGCGGTGCTTGTGGCAGTGAAGCGCCATTCTGGGGACTGCGCTCTGCAGACTGTGAAGGGTTTGCACTTTGCTCAACGTTTCAGTCTGTCGCTTCTCATTAACCAATCAGAAGCTAGTTGGGATTTCTCTCACAAGACATGAAGTTCTAGCTAGTGAGAGAAGAACAATTGAGGAAATGTTAGTTGCAGCTTTTGCCAAAGGTTCTGAGTTACATTATACAACTGAAGCATTTTATCAAGATTTAGCTAATGTCTTTTCTTGTGGATTAACTCCAGGATTAACACCTTCACAAATGTTTTGCTATGACAAATACATCCTGCACATAAAAGTGTTTAATTTTCTTTTTAATATGCCTAGGATTCGTGAATGGTAGTTTTCTACAAGAATACCTGTGCTCCAAGAGAAAATAAATGAAACTACAATGACAAATCAGATAATTCAATCTGAAAAAACAAAAATCATCTGATGGCGGAGAACAATGTGTGCTCCAAATATGGTTGTGCACTATATACAGATCACCTATGTAGCTGTCAAGGTCATATTAAGAAAAGTTACCTCAGATCTTTCTTTCCAAATGAAGAGATGGAATCAGTTCATCAAGCCAAGGAGCTAGAGGAAGAGAGTTGAGCTATGAATAAAGACTCAATAGGGAGTAATAAAGAAAATTGAATTGAATTGAAACTGTATATAAGTGATGTATTCTGCATCTGTATCTTTTTTAAATGAAACCGAGTAGTATGGAAGTTTGTGCCAATAAATCTGCTGTTTGTACTCTCACTGAAAAGATGTTACTCCTGTTCTGGATCTGTGTTGCATTGAGGCAGTTCTATGATTTATTTATTTATTTATGTTTTGTAATGTTCCAAGAATTTATATCTCTTACATCTCACTATATGTTTTTAACAGTTTGCCAAAACTGTACTGTTCCTTCCGAAAGGAAATCTTGTATGTCACTTTGATTGACTGGAACAGATTGGCGCATCTGCTGTAGTTGAGTTTGGTCACAAACTGGAAATTGTGATTAGTACCAAATTCAAGATTAACAACCTACAAAGCTGTTCACACTGTCTAAATAAAGCGGTGTAATCTTGCTCTGAAAATAGGATTGTGTATGTGGTGATTAGTAGGAAACTGTCTCTTATGTGATCTCACGGCATTGTGTGAGGTGTCGTTAACAGCTGAGGTGTTTTTTTCGTTGTTTTTTTTTTTGGTGTTGCTGTGTATTTAATGTGCTCTGCGAAGGTTGTTGACGTTACTTTTTAAACTAAATTGCTTTAGGGAGACAGTTCAGGTGGGTTGTCTCAGCTTTAGCATCAGACTCTGCGTGATGGAGGTGAAATCCAGGGTCACTGAATTGTGTTCAGAGATCACTACGCCGTGGCATCCAAGCAGTGAGGATTACATCTGGTCCTCTACTAGTTACACCAAAAGATGCTTGAAGCTGGAAAATGCCGTCACACCAGGTAAGGGTGTGGTAAATATCTTTTTGTTGTTTTATAAAATACCTTCAAACTACTAGTAGATAACTAGTAGGGACAACCACTGCTGTCTGTCATTTCCTGCAGGATTAAATCTGAACCAGAATGATCTGATTATGTAATTATTTTGCGTACATAATAATACTCAAAAAGGAAACCTTTTTGTATGTCATGAGTACATTTAAACCTTTCAGTTTAAATGTAACTGTGAGAGAATGACTCAGGCAAAAAATTCTGCTATAGCCCTGTTGCAAAGGTTTTGCTATAGGTTCACCCTGCGTGTAAGACATTTTGACATTTTATCCTTGTTATAACTTACTCAACTGCAATGAATAATTGAGTTTCTTTCACTCCACTAGTCTAGTCTCGTCTCAAGGATGTCTCTTAGATGAAAATGGACTGATATTAGCAGTTAGTTGCGTACATGTAGACGGCTAAATAGTGATTATATAAAACAATGAGACATTTAGAGGAATAAAAACACGTATTCAGCTGCGATGAATAGTTTGTTGTTGAAAAGGGTGCGGGAGATGCAGTTGAAATCCAGCAGCCCCTCTCTCTGTCTTAATTAATGGGTCTGTGCTTCGCTAAAGGACAAGCATGTCTTAATCACCTAAAAACGAAAGCCAAGGATACTTTCACACTTCAGTAAACTTCTTGTAGGGCCCCTGCTATGTTTTTCAGGTCTTTCTTAAAGAAAGTCCTTTGTTAGATTTTCCAGTGTTTTATTATGAAGGATTAGTGACAAATTGTGACTGGACCACAATCCTACATGACAAACTGTACCTGGCAAAGTCTAATCAGCAGGCCTTTAGTCATTCATTCATCCCACAGTGTGATTTGTACTTCGTTTTGAGTGGAAAGATTGAGGTGCTTTTAATTTAAGTGCATTTTCATTCCCTACATAATATTTGTCAATTTCATTTGCAAATAGGCTCAGAATGCTGTGTAATCTGACTGAAAGGAGAGCCTTTGCTAAAATGTCTTTACTTACAGTTGAACACCAGATGCTTTGTGGTTAGAGTGCATAAAGACCTTGTGTATATCTGATCTGATACAACAATCCCAGTTTTCCTTTGAATATAAAGTGTTACCCTGTTAGTTTCATTTGACACTGAACTCATAATCTTTATATGGGCAAAAAAGTAGTACTTTTCACTCATTGTTTCTGAAAGTTAAAGACAAACTGCTTTGAGGCCCTTGATTGTGTTTCAGCTGGGCACAGGTTTACTCAGGCAAAGATTTGGTTGAAGTTAGATATGTTAGAATAATTATCTCATATCACACATGACAGTTTGATTTTGGTGAGCAGTGTAAAGATGAGGTTTTTTTTATTACTTGTTATAATGTGAGGGGGTGAGTATAGGGGTACAATACTGTACAATACAGACTGCTACATCTGAAATATCATTGTTTATGAAATTCTTCTATAGCAGAAATAGCACTGTGTCTTTTTCCTGTTATTTGGGTCAGTCTATCTGTATATTTCCTAGTTTCAGTTATCACACTAAACACTTTGTAACATATCCTTCTCTGAGATGAAGAGTAACAGAAGATTTGTCTACTGCAGTAATGTCTGCAGCTAGGAACATCCATGCTGGCCCTGTTTCTTTCAGTGAACCAAGGGTTACTAGTCATAGTTTCAGTATATTATGCCTGATTTAACTAAAACTTTTATTTTCATAATTGTGGAAGTACAGCTCACATACTGATATGCTTTTTCAAAACTGTACTTCAGATGTTGATTGGAATAAGCTGTGTGATTACTGTCTGCTTGACATGGATTGGTGTTTTCATATTTCTGTTTATGACCTTGCTTTTACAGTTAACATTTAGGTAGTTTTACATTTATTCTGTCTTGCTACCGAAGATAATCTCAATGCTCCTTCTACTCAGTCTTTGAAAATCGTGATGGAATTACAATTTAAAAAGTACCGTATTTTCCTTTTATGTGTCTTTATGTTTGGACATTGTTGGCACTAACAGACACAGTGTGACAACATCGCGAATGCATGCTGACTGTAACTTTAGGACAGCAAGCTGTGTCATTAGAATTCAGTCTCAGAGCCTCTTTTCTTTTCTCTGTGGCTCTGAGCCTTTTGTTGGCTGCTTGTTTGTAAAGAGGAGTGAGTGAAGGGGAAAGACCTGTGTTGCCATGTGTGTTGCCAGCGTCCAGGCACGCAGTGTATTTTTCTCACACGACTAAAGACCCGGACCGAAACACGGCCATGATATCCGTATGGATGATATTTTCTGCTCTCTTGGTAGGTGGATTGCATACCTCAAATCCTGTAGGTAAAGATAATCTTGTTTGTGCTGTAAAAGGAAAATTAACTTTGATTTTTCATTTCCTTGAAAATATACAACTGACTTTGTATTGCTGGTGCAATGCACACTCAAGCAAGTATAACATAAATTGATGTTTTTGATTGCTTGGTTTTACGTTTACAACCAGTGAACAGTTGGAATCCTGATATTACCGTGTCTAAATGATAGTAGACAAATGATGTCTTTGTACTGGATTGAAGCTGATCTATTTTTAAAAGTGGTTTGCACATAAAGGCATTCAATCAGGGAGGAAATCTGCTTTGAGGAAACTATAGCAGTAGTTTGATTTGTTCTAAATGTTGTTCTGTTCTAAAGTCATTCTTGATTAGATTCTTCTTGTCTTTTAGAAAAGGTTCATTTTCCTTTTTGCTGAATTTCACAGAATAAGCAGCAATATCTTTTAGATGCATGTGAACATTTCTGTTGCTGTTACTGAGTTGTCATGTTGCTAAAACATGCACAGCACAATACTGAACAGTATATCTTAGGATCAGATCGCATTCCTTATTTTCAGCATTCATTTAAAAATTCATTTTCTATCCCATTATCAATGATTAGTTTTTGGGGGTTTTTTTCTGTAATTTACGTACACACATATTTTGAATGTCTTGGAAATAGTTTACATGTATTGCAAATAATGGTTAATATCAGCCATTGGAAACCTGCATTGTTCATTGCTAAAGATAAACTTGTCACATTGGGCAAGGCCCTTACTGTCATTTGCATAAAAATATCAATGGGCAAATATTGTTTAATGTTAAGTTCATTCAAAATGGAAAGCTTTGGAAGAACTTTTTAATGATATTATTAAGATTTTTTTTTTACATTGCCAGGAATTTTATACATGTCATTGGAACATTTTTAAAGCAGAAAATAGGGAATGCAGTTTTCATCTGTACACCATGATTGCTGCCATGCAGTGTAATAGGACTGTATCTGCTCACTCAAAAGCACTGAGCACAAAGCGGGCATTTTAAGTAAATGCACCCCAAGGCACTATTTTGTGTCTCTTTTTAGAATCTTTTCACTGCTTGACAAGTTTGAGCTGCAGTATTACTTTGATGGGACTTTGTTGCTATGGACTGAATTGTGTTCAGACATTAGCCATGTTAGATTACATAAGAAAAATCTTATATAGGTCTCAATGCATAAAATTAAAAGAACGACTTTACAGATAATGCAGGCAACACTAAAAACAGATGTACATCTATTTGCCACATGTTTACATTTTAACTTCCCTGTAAGGCTTTAAAAAAACTCCCAATAACTATAAATATATATATATTTTTTGGTGTGATTGGTTAATGATTGTTTTATTTGGTTTGTGTTGTTTGTATTGCTTATATGGAGTTTTATGATCTGCAACATTAGAGTTCAAGAGGAAATTCATCACAGGAAGTTGATGTGATCTGGAAGATTTTGGCACTGAAACACTGTTTTTGTCATATGAGCTAATCCTGCCTGTGTCTTGACAATAAGGGAAGAGGGACAATTCAGCGTAATCAAGCTTTGCTCGCGCACATAGAGGTAGTATGTCCATATCCTCTCTTACTTTTGTTTGGTGTTTGTTGAGGGCCGGCCCTTGGATACAGAGAGAAGTGCTTCCTTTCTGGCTTCATCCTACTTATTGTGCTGGAAGGGTAAATAAATCACCTGCTTCCTCCATCTGCTTCACAATTAATGTTAAGTTATGAGGAAGCAGTAAAATTAAGGTTTTCAGCACCCACTGAGTGAAGGAAGTCTACGGCGTCAACCAGGAAGTCAGGTAAAATATATTAATCTGTTTTAGGGACAAATGAATATTGCACATGTAGACAGGAAGATAAACATTATTTTATAGAAGTCAGTTAATTTAACTCATCCACTATGGGATGAGTTATGACAGAATTCTTACATTTCAGACTAAAAATTGAAACTGTATGAATTGCAGAACCCTGTCTTATCTCTAGAATGCTAATGTGATGTACCCGACATTGATTATTTAAAGGAAAATTTGTGAATCTACAGATTCACAAAGTTCAGAAGTATAGATATGTATATAACCTCACAGACAACAACTGTGAATGGAAATAGACTTTGTTTCCATCCCACACATTTGTACATCTGTGAGATGACAGGCAAATGTAGCATACGCACTCCGCTTCTGCTCAGGTAGAAACGAGGATAGAGCCAAGAGGAAAGTGTGTCACGGCCCCGCGCTGTGAATCTGGGACATGTGCTACAAGGACAACCACTGTGATCCATTACAGCTGCCTGGATACGCTGTAGGTGCTGGCCAATTTCTTAGGACGATGAGCCTCGGTTTCGCTAGCGCTCCTGGCTGACCTAGACGCTAAGCGCTGCGGGGATGCCTGATTAGAAAGTCACATTAGTCACTTCACGCTTTCATTCTCCACCTTGGAGGTCATGGCAGATAATGGGACAGAGCCACAGAGTCCAAACATCATTTACTCTCTTTATATGGGGATTGTTTATGTAAAATTTTTGTTTGCGAGGTTGGTGGTAGTTGGTTGTTACAGATGCAACATGTGCAAAATTATCAAGTAAGTGAGTAATTCAGTTTGATTCAAGTTTAGTGTCCACTTCAAACAGGCCCAAATTGAATAAGATTACCCATGGTGTAACAGTTTTTGGTGTTGTTATTCTCATTACATTTACATTTACATTTATTTATTTAGCAGACGCTTTTATCCAAAGCGACTTACCTTTACTTTTCATGCTCCTGGGTCCGATGGAATGCACAATATGACAACGAATGTGTGGGATGTGTCTGTTAAACTTCAAAACAGTAAAAGTTGTGAATGGAGGCAAAAGGTTGGTGAACACAACCCACTTCTGTCTCTAAGGTCATGATAAAGACCTTGGCATACCACATATCCTCAAAAACAATGAACAGGAAGTCTAAGGCATTTATGAGCCCAGTCAAGATGGTGCAGCACATGCAGTATGAAAAACACTTCAGATATTTGATTATTTTTAATAGTATCATGTCATCGTAGATAAATTTAATATTTAAACATTTTGTAGATGGTGCTCTTCAGAGCAGCTCACAGAATAAATGTCGACACTAATTTGCCTGGACTTTGCCTTTCATATGATTTGTCAAATGCCAAGCACAGGATACATTTACATTTATTTATTTAGCAGACGCTTTTATCCAAAGCGACTTACAAAAGTGCATACAGTAGGTACAGCGACAGTACGGGGACAGGATGTGTACAGTTCCACAATGAGACAGTTCTCAGCTGAGAGCAAGGTCTGTTTGAGGACGCAGTACTATCAGATTTTTACAATTACAGCCTAAAGGGCAACTAGTACGATACACTTTCGAACAGCAAACTTCAACAACTTCAAACGGCACAATGAGCGTCAGGGTAAAGGCGGCAACAAGAGACAAAATTTAAAAGCACAATTTAAAAAGCACAGCAATTTACGACAGCACTGATGGGCAGGGGGGGGGGGGGGCAGCAATTGTGTGCTGGGTCAGTCCAGGTAGAGTCTGAAGAGGTGCGTCTTCAGGCCCCGTCTGAAGGACTGGGGTGAAGAAGCTGTCCGTAGTGAGACCGGGAGTTCGTTCCACCACTGGGGAGCGATGTAGGCGAAACGCCGATGTCTGGCAGAACGAGCACCTCCTGCCTTGGCCATGCAGGGAGCAAGGCGTCCAGTTGCTGCTGAGCGTAGGGGTCGGGCTGGTGTGTAGGGCTGGATGAGTTCTTGGAGGTAGGCAGGGGCTGTCCTGTTGACTGCAGAGAAGGCGAGGGTCAGGGTCTTGAATCTGATCCTGGCAGCGACAGGAAGCCAGTGGAGGGATTTCAGCAGGGGAGTAACATGGGAGAATTTGGGGAGGTTGAAGATCAGTCGGGCAGCTGCATTCTGGATGAGCTGGAGAGGGTGGGTGGTGCATGCTGGGAGGCCTGCAAGGAGAGCGTTGCAGTAGTCCAGTCGAGGGAGAACTGTGGCCTGGATAAGGAGCTGCGTCGCGTATGTGGTTAGGAACGGGCGAATCCTCCTGATGTTGTGGAGGAAGAATCGGCAGGTCCGTGACGTGTGAGCAATGTACTCCTTGAAGTCCAGGTTACTGTCGAGGGTGATGCCCAAGCTCTTTGCTGTCCGAGAGGATGGTATTGTGGTGCCATCGAAGGTGATGGAAAGGTCATGCAGGGGGGGAAGGGCCGGCTGGGATGAAGAGGAGATCCGTTTTACTGAGGTTCAGCTTCAGGTGGTGGGATGTCATCCATTTGGAGATGTCAGCCAGGCATGCAGAGATTCTTTCGTTGACCTGGGGGGTAGAGGGAGGGAAAGAGAAAAAGAGTTGGATGTCGTCAGCATAGCAGTGATAGGAGAAACCATGCGATTTGATAACTGAGCCAAGAGAGTTAATATAAATTGAGAAGAGTAGGGGTCCCAGTACTGAACCCTGTGGAACTCCTGTAGTGAGGGGGGTGGGTGCAGAGGTGGAGCCTTTCCAGTAGATCTGGGAAGATCTACCAGTCAGGTAGATACAATGGTAGTCTCTCAGTATTAGTGAGATGGGAGTCTCTCAGCAATAGTAGATTTTCTGTTTAGTGTCACACAGAAGTCACAAGGATGGTGTACTATTAGTTTGAAGACTGATCAGCTGTGTACTGTACTAGCTAATGATTTAGGGCTCTGTCTAGACTTGGGTTTCATCACATACAGTAGAACTGTCTGAAGTATTTGTAGAATGATTTGTACTTAACTGATGGATGCAGGAATATATCTATTGCGAAGTAACAAAGTATTGCAGTCCCCACTTGACACTGTGCATTCCTGGAAACCCATGTTGGGAATTTTATCGTATTTTCCCATAGATACAAAATTATAAGCAGGGGTTATGTACACAAGACAGAAATTTATGGGCTGGATAAAAATGGGATTAAGTCAAGTATCCAGAAGATGTTAATACTGTATATATATGTGCATATTTGAATATATTTGTGTGCATAAAAAGCACAGGAGGCCTATGAATATTCAGCATTGCAATACACACTGCATTCTGGAATGACAGGACACAGAGAACATCAAACTGGTGTCTCTGGACCAGCATTTATTTATAAACCAAATGAGGCAGCAGACACACAAAAGAAAAAATGACATGTCCTTCCTTTTTTCTGTCAGTTTGCTGTTTTTTTTTGTTTTGTTTTGTTTTGGTTTTTTTTTTTTGGGGGGGGGGGGGGGGGGGGCTTCAAATAGAACTTTTAAAAATCAACCTACAAGACAGTAACTTCAAATTCAACTGAATGATACCAAGTTTGCTCTGAATTTGGCATAAACTCATTTTTGGGGCTCTTGTGTCTCTCAGTGGTTAAGGAGCTTAACCTTAGCACAAGCTGAGTGGTGTGGCCCAGGTGCCTGTGAGTTGCTCTGATAACATCAGTGGAATACCCCCTCTGCTCCAATGAGTGCCCGCTCCACTGTAGTGCACTGAGCAACTGGCAGTGCAGAAAACAGCCGTTGGCTTCATGTGAGTGTGTCAGAGCACTACATTCCTCTCGCCTCAGTGCTCCTGAGGGCAGAGGGTGCCAGGTTGAGACATACCTACTATACAATTGGCAATTCCTAAACAGGTGCAGAAATAAGGAAAAAATCATAGGAATGCATTCTTAAAAAAGGATATTATGTCGTAAAAAACAAATAACAGTGTTGTTTTATCAATAGTGATGAAGGTGGATCATCATAAGCAAAATGAAAAATGAAACGGGCACCACTTGCATATACAGAATCAGAATCCCTTCAAGGGCTCCGACCAAATGTTCTACACCCAAAAGAAGAAATGCAGTGATTGTCCAGCACAATAAATACTGTTTTCCCCAATCAATTGAAGAATCATTGGAAACATGATATAAGAAGGAAATGAAAGAGAAATTAACAAATGCATCAGACTCTCTTGGATGTGATGGGGATAAAGGATATTGAGAACAGAAAGTGCTTTTGTCTCAATGAAGCTGCTACATCTTAGCTACTAGCAGAAGACCATGATAGGCAAATGAACCAGTAGCATACACTCCCTGTGCTGATAACTGTCATACGTACACTTTCTGTCTTCACCACAGGGTAACTTCAGAGAATGCTAAGGGTATGATGGGTTTGTCCCAGCCCACCATTTCAAGAAACGTGGATGTAGCTGTTTTCTTACTGGTTAGCCTTAATATACAGTATCAGTATTTTGGGAATATTCTAATATCAGACAGCAAAAATATTTGTAGGAGAGTTTGTTAATGACTAGTGGTGATTGCAGAATTTGTTATTCTGCTTGTATTGTTAAGTGTTGCTTATGCAAGTGAGCATTGTCATAGCTTCTGCATACAGCTTTCTCCACAGTCCTGTGTCATCACTACAAATCAACTGCGTTGATTTAAGAGTCATGTATGGATCCCAGGTGCTCCTCCATACATGATGTTATGATTCTTTTGTAGTCACACACAGCCTATGTATTCACACAGTGCTCATATTCTCATGAGTGATGGCAGAATGAGTGGACTGTGGGTTCACTCACTTGCACCTATTATGTATGGAAAGCCAGCATAGGAGTAAATTCCATGGTGCACTTTCCATTAAATTGCTGTAACCATGTAGTCCCTCTGCAGCGTTGAGAGAATGAATTTATTTTGGTCTTGCTGCAGGGAAGGGTGATAGGCACATGTCAGACTCCAGCTGCAGATGCCACTGTACACTGGGCACTGTGCACTGAGCCAGAAGCAAGGCAATGCAGCGTGAACTGATTCTTCACTGCTGCAGGAAGGGCAGAGCTGCTCTGGGTACGCTATCCCAGGCCTTGTTTGGTCGTGTTGAGTAGCTCTGGTATTACGTGATTTGTGGCTGTGCTGATGAGAGAAACCATGATGTTTGGTTTAGGCATCTGGAAAAGGGATGTTCAAATGGAAAATCTGCAGGATATTTACACGAGCACCATATTCTCAGTTCGCACTAGATATTCTGAGTACTGACAATGTCTGGTTAACATTGGCCATACTTACGTTGTTCATTCTGTTAAAGCTGAATCCCCTGGATCCAGACACAAATTCAGCACCCGGTCTCACTACAGCACAAGCTGTTAATGTAATAGCATTTAGCAATCCCATTGACAACATTTGACAGGATTTTTTTCTATGTAGTGGACACAGGTGTTCCTGTTGAATAAATGTTTTAACATTCAGGTGGCTTGTGTGTGTTTTACAGGCACATCAGCAGTTTTCGATGGGTTTGTGAAGATTTTGGTTTTGGAGCAATATTTGAATGTGTGAATAGTTGCATAAGATTATGGCTTGCAAAGATAGCATTATATGGTGGCATTTGATAAATAACGTCTAATACTCAATTTCAGTTTCTGAGGACAAGTAAATGCATTTAGCAACATCACTGATAGATTTGTGCAAATGGTCCAATTACAGAGTTTGTTATAATGTTTGTTTTTTTCTATATATATCTCATTTTTAATTCATTGGAAACTGGCTGGGTTATAAAATATAATGTATTTAACTTTATAAATTGACAGAAAAATAAATTATGGTGTCATGTACGTGTACGGCTTTCTTCTGGTTCCTATTGATGTTCTTATTAAAGGTGTAGTTTCAAGGCTTTAGCAAGAGTAACAATTTGGAAGATTCTAGTGTCTCTGTTTGGTATAATCCAGTCCTTATAAGGCTTTTGAACATGACACATCTTGCTAAGTCATTCCAGTAGCACTTTAACATTCCAGATACAGCTGGAGAGGGGGACTGTGTCTAAAGACTCTCTCATCAAAGCTCCTTCCCCCCACTCTGAAGTGGGTGTTCCCTTTAAGTGGCTATCACAGAACCCAAGGATTAGAGAAGGAGGAGACAATGTCACTCAAGCTTGGCCACACCCCTGTGGGAGGGGAAAGGTTACCGACATAATTGAGGTTAAGCTCATTTTCAGATAAAAAAAGCTCTCGGTAGTAACTTTACTTAGATCTTGGTTGCTGAAGAGCGCTGTCCATGCCAGGGTAACTCCAATGTTCCAATTCCACTCTGAAGTAAGGGGTGAGGGTGGAGGGTAGAGTGTCTTTGGGAGACGGGTGCTACTTCAAGGACCTTAATGAAAGGACTTTGGCAAGCTGATAGATGTGGGAAACTTCAGTCACTTCAGTGCCGCTTTGGAGTAGCTCAAGATGTTAAGGTACACAGCACCTTGGCAGGCTCTTTGTCACTCCATGGAGAAAGGCTTTAGGGTAAGACTAGCTTTTATTCTACTCCCTCTACACTTTTTCTCATGTCATTATTTAAATTAAGCAGCGGGCTTGTGGTAGATTGTGTGCTAGAGATTTTGACTTCCAACATTCAGTGAGATTATTTGCAGTAGTTGTAGATGTCAAAAATGCTGTCATTTGGTTTCCTCCCAGCACAGATCATTTCCCAGTTTTGTAAAGTGAGCAATGGAGAAATTGTCCAAATTGGGTTAAATAAAAAGCATTTTATGCTACTTCTAAAAGCATCGTAATTCATATACTGTATGTCCTTCCAAGAAGATACTTGCCTCACAGCTCATAAACAAATACTTAACTAAAAAAATACAGATACATGAGCAATGACCAACACAGAAAGGTTTAGAGTGAAAAAGTGAGGCATACATAGAAATTATGTTCAATGTGAACTGAACTGAAAGAAAAGTACTGGACTCTGGTCATTCACATAACATGATCAATAGCATTATATATCCTCAACCTTCCTGCCAGCATTGAGACTGGTAATACTAATGTACTAATAGGGGAAGTATTGTAGACTCACTATTTATTGTTCACAGCTGTAGTAGATTTTAAGTCGCTCTCTAACATAAACTTTTAATTGCAACTGCATCCCTGAGAGTCCCCTGATATATAGTCTTTGTATAAACTAGAACATCACCCCATGCACTTTCTAGAGGGCAGCCTCATTATTAATTACACAGTTGACAGTTTTACCAGAACCACTGTCACAACTACCAGTGGCTTTGACCCTGAGACCCAGAACAGTCCCAGAGTTTTGCATAAACAGATAGAATGACAAGATATTGTGAGGTTGCTATTACAGACAAGTAATAAAATCTGTAGTGAAAACCAGACCTTTTTCATAGCTTATTCTAATTAAAAAAGTAACACAATTTTAAATCTCAACATAGAAAATGTAACAGTACATATTGTTTATTTGAGATAATATCAAACTACATATAAGTATGTGCGACCTAGTGTTAAGGAGCAGGGCACATAACTGAAAGTTTGCAGGCTTGATTCCCCGCAGGGGCACTGCTGTTATACCCTTGGGCAATGTACTTAACCCAGAACTGCCCCAGTAAGAATCCAGCTGTATAAATGCCCAACCTAAGTAAGTCACCCTGAAGAACATCTGCTAAATGACAATTAAGTAAATGTAATGAGATATTGCTATAGGAAATGAAAATGTACTGTACTTTAATTGCAGCTTCTCACACAATCATTATTCAGTTGCTTACAAATGACATCAACTCCATCTCTGATATTTCTAAAGGTACCCAACTTGCTAATCACTTGTGAGTGGTGATACAAATTGTTAATACCTACATAGCCAGTCTCACAGTCTGGATGACTTAACTAAACAGATCTGTTCATACTGTAACATTTAACAGAACAGACAATGACAGGGAACTTGGAGTCTTACAGTACAGAGACTTGGTGGAATCAGATCTTAGGGATATCCTCCTTGACTGTGCTCTGCAAAATAGCAGTGCCATCAGGCAGCTTTCCAGTTTTAGATTTGTCAAGATGTGCCCTATTTTCTGTTTCCCGGTGGGACGAGAAAGCAGGCTAGCTATGAACCACACAAGGTGCCTGTAAAAATCAGCTCTCATAAGGAAACCACTGAGGACAGCACCTGCATTTCAGCCATGCATGAAAAGCACAGTGATTTATTCATGTGGAATGTCTCCTTCCTTTTTTGGGTGCTGTCCATCTTTTCTGCTTAAAAACACAGACTCCAAATACAGTTACAGGATCGACATTATATGCAGGGGCGTGTGTCAGAGACTGTTCAGTAAAACTATTAGAAAATATTAGATCATAAAACAAAATATTAGATTATCTTAAAACTCTCATTGAATATTTTACACAGACATAATGTAAGTGTAGATATTAATTTCTCCATCAGGAGTCGTACGTTTCCTCATTAGAAAAATAAGCCAGCTTTCATGTTGGTAAATCTTGTAACCTCAGGAAAATACATGTCAGCCTTGATTTGCAGGGAGACTTTTAAAAAACGCATACAGATTTGGGGCCAGTATTATGAAAAAGTAAAAGTGAAGGTAGGAGGCGATTACCCTCCTGTATCTGCTTTCACTGGGTAGACAAGGAAGTGATAAACAATGACCGTCCCCACTAGCCTTATGATGGAGAACCTTTGCCTTTCCCCCAAAAGTGTTTGTTAAATTGTCACTTGTTGAATGTCCAAGGATTGCTGTCTTCCATTTCCAACGTTGTAAATAACTGAGCTCACTGATCAATTCCATTCTGTATAGCTTAATTGTTTAACTGTCAAGTGAGAATTGTCTTTGTCTTTAGGAATCAGCCCATTGAATAATGAGCCACACCTGCCTAATTAAAGGCCTATTAAATGTAAGTGTGTGGCAGGGGAACAGGGGGCTTGGTTTCTGTTGACAGTTTGCACAAGCTGGTTCTTTTGTTTGTTGGTTTTTAAAATAAATTATATTTGTTTTTTTATGTTTGCTCTTCTGTTCTGCTCATTTTTGTCGGCAGTGTTGGTCAGCTTCTCCACAGGCCTTGAAGGAAGGCGTAGTGCTTCCACCCAGGAAGTGGCAATTGTCTCTACAGAGCACTGGCTTGTGTGAAACATAGGACAGTTTAGTGCTGAGCATCCATGATGCCTCCCCTAGCCTGAGGCAGACAGTCAGCGAATGACCCTGTAACCCCGATTAGCCCTGTTCCTGAAACTGGCGGTGACTCTGACGTCCTCGGTGCTGCAGGCCACGATCTCTTTAATCCTCCGTAATTCGGCCTTCATTGATGAAAGAAGATGCCAGCCTCAAAGACCTCTTTAAGCCACTTTACTGGTATTTATGGTCCGGCAGAGCAGGCATTGCATTGTGAGTAGTTCTGATATCAGTAAAACGTGTGCTTTGTTTTCCAAATTCTTGGGTTTAGCCTCAAGAATCAGAATTGGTATGTTTTTGGTACCCATCTGCCGCAAGGACAAAGTCAAAGAGCTGGAATTGAGCCTCATTTCTCAAAACTATACCTCCACACTCAGCTGTTCGCTACTGAACTCCCACAGATCTTCCCGAACTGTTCAGTTTACAAAAGCAATTGGTCTGAAATTCAACACAGTGACCCCATCTTCTGAGAACTACAGAGAGGACAGTGCAGTTGTCATCTGCAGTTACTGTACGTAGGATTTCTAGATAGCCTGTTCTCATTTAATTTAGTGCTCTCAAGAGCTGCTGACAGGCACTAGCTGACCCACTCCATCCCCTTCTTTTGAGCCATGCCCTTCTCCCAGATTAGAGGCTATATTTGAAGCAATTGCTTTCCCATTTGTCTGCACTTGCAATCATTTTGCCAGTCTGATTTTAATCTTCACAGGGCATTTGCTTAAAATATTTTGGTGCGTCATCTGTGTGAATGTTTGCCTCGTGTATTCTCTTTGAAAAGCCCTTTGATTTGTTGCGACAGATGAATCCTTGCACTTTTTGCATTGGGTGACCTGATGATTACACAAATTAGCAGAGCAGTACAATGGAGATCTGAATCTGTGTCCACTCTCAAGTCAGTTTTGTTTTATTATAACAATGACAGTGTTTTTATGAAAATGATGTTGTGGTGCATTAGTGCAAATATGATGCAGTCCTGATTTTAAGGCAACCCTCTGCCCCCAGCACATTATTAAAGTGAAAAAATAATGCAGCTTAATAAAACAAAACATAAAGGCTTTTTGTAAGGTGTGACACACTACTCATCTACAGTAAATGTCTGTTAGATACAATAAATGTCGAAGAGTAGAGACTTTGGGGCTTCTCTCACTAATGAGCTCATAGAAACCTGGAATTTATATACACAGACAATTATATACCCTCAGTCCAAAATGCACATACAAAGAACATTATGTAAAAATACAGCAAAGATTTGCATTATACTTGTATTGGTTTCAAAGAATGTGTAGTTAACATTGGCATTCATAATTTCATGTTTCTGTCTTAAACAGTTTAATTTTAGTTTTAGTTTAACATACCTACAGTTTATATATTAAACAGTTAACTACTAAAGATGGCAGACATATTAATAATAATGGACATGCATATTAAACATTGTTTTACTTGTGTGGCAAATGATTTATGTTATTTTTTTTTTAAATAATACTGTTAGTTTTTTACAGTTAGTTAATACATTTCAATAAGTTGTTAGAGGTACAGATCTGTTGTTTGTATCTCTGTTCTGATCTTTTAGTTTCTGAAGAATGCATAAAGTTGCACTCCTGCCAAAATTCCCAATGCTACTTCTGCTATACCAGAATTAAAGCTTCTGGTTTATTTAGCTTCACCTGCCAGGGAGATTAATTACACCTGGAGCAGGCCTGTCACGCCCCAGACAGTGCTCAGTATTTATATGTCTCAGAGGATCACAGAGTCCAGTACACAGGGTCCCTTTCCCCTAACATGGTCTGTGAGCAGAATCCCATCTTCCAGTCTGACTAATCCATTATACTCTCTGGAAATGAAATAATCTACATTCCATCGCATTCCTTCCTGTTCACACATTCACAAGGCTAATGACTGTGTTCCGCTCTTAGACACTGTAAAGTCTTAGATGACTCGATAAACTAGATAATGGAAGGTTTGGGAGACTGAAGTCTAGAAGTTGTTAAATACATGTTTGTTAGGTGTTTAAAGTGCTGTGGAAGAGGTTGAAAAATGTAACTCTTGCTTCAATTTGTTTCTGAAAGTTAAAGATGTAGGTGCATGGGAAAAGGGACAGAATGAAACCATTAATTTAAGGTAGTTTTTGAACATACGTGGCATTTGTTTGGTAGACCGAACGCTCTCAGGACATTAATTTGCGTGTGACCGTATTCACCTCAATCACAGCTGGGCATTATAAAGCTCACTAGACTATCTTTGTTCTAAACAGTATGTGTAGGCTGTGTGCATTGCCCTACAGGCCCTCTCCTCTCATATTGATCTATCACTACAGCTGCAGCTTCTGGCGACCAGTCTCTCATGGGAGCAACAAGCCATTATAACGCTCTCTCTGACAGTTGTTACTTTTGCCTGGCTTCTTTCACCACGAAATAGGCATTGCTTAGTCATGGTTGTAGCCTGTTTAACCAAGCATAAACAGAATTTTCTAGAAAACTAAAAAACTGTTCCTTTGCTATGCTGAAATGCAGTGAGATGACAGCATTTATTTGTTTTACAGCAATTGTCCAGATCATTTTACATTCTGAGTACTGTGCATGTTACATCGTATTGGGTTGACATGGTATTGTATCATATCAAATCGTATCTCATGGAAGTGAAGACTTACATATATTTTGATATATCATCATTATGGCAGTGTAGCATAGTGGTAAGCATGAGGAGTCGTAATCAAAAGGTTGCCGGCTTGATTCCCTTCCCGGGCACTGCTGTTGTACTCTTGGCCAAGGTACTTAACCCAGGACTGCCTCCGTAAATACCCAGCTGTATAAATGGATAACGTAATAATTGTAACCTAGGTAAGTTGGATAACAGCATCTGCTAAATGCCAGTAATATAAGGCTTAGGTATGGGTATTTTATCATTTCGTTGTTAAGAGAGAGGTTTATACCCCTGGTATAACATGTCCAGCCAATGAAAATAGCTCAGAACATTTCTTTTATTTGCAAAGCTCTGAGAAATGCCTCTGCAATGTATTCATGGAATTTGTTGTCGGGCAGATTTCATGCACTGTCCTCTTATGTCCAATTACTCACATTTGGTAATCTTCAAATACTGGGCATCAAAGCAATTTAAAAAATTAAAATGCCAATAACAGTAATTCATCAGAGTACTTTCATTAAAGTATTGGATAATAAGCCACTGGATGGTCTTGATTTTCTGGAATGCATGAGACATGGGGAAAAGCCACACCCTAGCTCTCAGAAACAACATCCTCAGTGAAAATAACCATTTCCACAAGCTGCAGAGGCACACCTATACAGTGTACACAACAGCGGGGTGTAGAACCTAAAGCCTCTCTTGATTTTTTTTCCAGAGGAAATGTTGCTGGATTTTGTCATACTCTTTAATCCCATCCATTCACATCTATGGTTGCAGAATACTGGGCAAACAAAACAATTGTATTTTCAGTGGTATGGACAACTTTTCATTGAGGAAAAAACATGCTGTATGGAAAGATCCTTCCTTTACTTTCTTCAACAGCCTATTTTATATTGAGAAGAAGCAAGGGGATATGCATGTCTTGACCCACACTAACTTGAATAACTTGAAAAGATATTAAATGCTGAATTGATCCAATAAAAAATGTTGAAGCCAATGCAGAATGAGATGTAACAAATTGTATAAAATGTCCCATGTGCCAAATGTAATTTGTGTTCTATTCACTGAAATTAAATTATCAGATAAATTCAGGAATTTACAGTAGCACTGCCCTGACATGTGAAGATCTGACACAGATCCTCAGGGACAGAAACGTGTTACCACTTAGGAGCATTAGAGTAGTGTGCGGATAGATTTCACTTTTTTCTGTTTTTCTTGGACATGCATGAGACTATTTATTCTGTTGTATTTGTTGCAGGAGATTTTGATCTCCAATTCCATCTTATGCAGATGATAAGGGAGGTTAGGAAGTGGGGGGGGGGGGGACTTAACACAATTGCATTCAAACTGTAACCTTCTTTGCGTGAAAGCAAAGTGACCCACTGCGTCTTCAAAGCCAATGTCTGTTGTTGTTTGCATACACCACAGAGACTGACAACAAGACCCCAATCAATAATATGACCCTCAAGGCAACCGTGTTTATGTGAACATGTCCTAAAATGTAGATTGAATGTAGTATCCTTGCATACATGTTTTTGTAATGCTCATTGTAGTCAGTGGTGTCTTCTGCTCAGCCCCCACTGCTGCCACTCCACTTTTTTCCTGTATCTGCTATTGCTGGCACTCAGCCTGGTGCCATTTCCTTTCAAAATTGCTATTGCAATTGATACAACAGCCTGATTGTACTATAGTAAATTGAGCCACAGGATCATTTTTAAATCAAAATAAAAAAATGAAGAATCTTTTTGCCTCCGTGAGGTCAGCTGTAACCTGTGCTCTTCAACTAAGAAACAAATGCCAAAGAAATGATCCTGATGGCAGACATTAGTTATCGCAGAAATAACAGTTAGCTGTGTGCACCTTGTTTGGAGGTGGCATGAAGTTTTCACTTGACTTTTTCATATAATTTTGTTTTGTTTTGATCTCTGATATAGGCCAACACAACTATTTGTGGCTTAAGATATTCTAGAAACCACTTGGTTGTGCCTTTACATTGAGGCATAGGTTAGCAAGTAAATACAGTATGTGTCATTGATGAGTGCAAGGACAAATAGGATTGGGAGGATGTCAAGAAATATATTCCCTGTGAAGCATGTAGCTGCAGAAGAGAAAGTGACTGCAGAGTAATTAGTCAGAGCTAGTGTGTTGGACATCAAATCACAGGGATAACAGTGATACAGATAATGCTCTGGTGTTTGGTTACAGGGCAGCGATACAGTGACCCACAGTTTACAAGTATACTTTCCTCAGTTAAGCCTTGTCAACCACAGGTCTGTGGAAACAAGGAGTTGTAAGAAAGGCAGAAATAATGGTGCATCCAGCCTACATACACACACAAGAGGTAAAACACAGGCTTTATTCCTGGGCGTGTGGCTGGTCACTGCTGCTGCCCCCCACGTGTGAGGACCTGCGACAGTGACAGTTTTGCCCAGCCCAGCCTGTCCCTCCCTGGGGCGGGGGCGGGGTGGGGGGTAGGGGCCGGTTTGAGCTCCAGGGGGCTGGCTTGTTACAGAGCCTCTTTGTGTGAACAGGCTTGAGAGAGGGAACCACTCTTCCTTCTTTTAACCAGCCCCCCCAGCCTATGACATCATAGTCTGCAAAAGACGCAGGGGAAGGAGTATGCCTTGAAGAACCAAAGAGAAGAGGGGTATTGTGGAGAGGGAGGAAAAAAAGGCGGTCGGAGCGGAAGTGGGACAGCAGCAATGTGGGGGTGAGGGCAGCTCTTTCACATGCCGGGAAAGCATAGCAGGGACTAGCCATAGAACTTCAGCGTGCCGGTGAGAAGGATCTGCAGAACGGGGTTTGTGTGTTATTCCCTGTTTGGGTGAGGTGGAAATTGACTAATGTTGTCTCCTTTTAGCATATGAACAGTAAGGGTTAGTCTGACTGTATTAATTTAAAGAGAGACGTTTGGTAAAGCAGTAAGAGTGTTTCTGTCTGGCAGCATTAGCCACTGACAGGGTTTAGGGAAGTCCGTGATTTTATATATTGTGGATGGGCGTGCCAGTTTTATGGTAAAAGATGAGACTAGCATCACTAGACTCTCACTTCATCTTTCAGATCTTTGTGATTAGGTTATGGCTAAGTATTATGGTCTTTTAAGAGGAGACATTTTAAAAATGTGTGATGTTGTTCACATTGCAAATACTGCTTACAGTATCTTGTCAAACATACTGAAATGTCCATTGGTATTAATGAGAAATATCTGATTTTATTTCTTGTTTAGAGACAACAATCTCCTCTGAAAGGTGCGCTGATAATAATTGCAGATTTAATCCCTGTGGTTATTTATAGCACTATATGCTTTGATTTTGTTGGCACTGCTCTACTTTAAAATAAAGGCTGAATAATTTGTAAGTGAAATGAAATTTCCTGAGTATCCTTCAAAAAAGCTGTGTGTATTCTCTGGGGACCGTCTCCTCTGTGCTGTATCCGCAGTGGTGATGGGTGCAGTCCACTCGTTAAAAGCAGATGTCGAGACTGCATGCTTGTCACTGGCTTTGTGTGTGTCCGGAGAAAGTATTACTTTCAGGAAGGACAGGTTGTGACAGAGGAGGCTGCAGTCTGTATGAGAGGGGTGTTCTGTTGTTAAAGTGTGCTGTGGAATAGCTCTCTTTGCAAACGTGTTCAGAGGGCTCTGTCAAGACCAGCATGCACTGGGAGGTCTGAAGCAGTTAATGTTGTATGTCCAGGTAACTGCTTCCAGATGTTAGAGGAATGGCTATGCCATGCCAGGAGTATTGTGCAATTTGACTTCTCTCAGATATTATCACAGGGAGCAAAGCGAAAGTAAGATTAGGGGAAATGGACTTAGCATAGGCTGAGCAGAGACAGTGTGCTTCCTTACACGCAGACACACACACACACTTGTGCATGTGAGTGCGCGCACACACACATACGCACACACACACACACAGGTGCTTGAGTAGGCCACTTTAAGGTCAAGAAAAATTGGACTGGAAGGAGTGTACATGCCTTTTTGTGCAGCCCTTAGAAAGTCAGAGGCCAAAGGTCATATTTTACAGCATATCGTACAGCAGGACCTACAGCACACGTGGACTTATAGCACGCCTGCCTCAGTTTTCAGATACATAAATTGTATGAGACAATGGATTCAAAAAATGTTGCAACAGACAGAACCTTTTTTGTCTAGAACCTGTCCATCATGCTTTTAGTTCCCTGGGGAGTCTGTGATGCATCATTCAAGAGTTTGGACAGAAGAGTCTTCCTTTCTTTGCGAAAATCTGTGAAACGTGTCAAGCTGACTGACACCACCGAATCTTAAACCCTCCAAAAAAACTATCCAAAACTGTGACGAACAAACAATGTGGGAATGCATTTTGAATAGTAATGGAGCTGATAGCCTTCTGACATGTCTGTATGTCTCTAGCATCTCTGCTTGATATCTGATAATTGAACTCACAATTCTATCCTGAAGAGACATTCTCGCGGCTAGAGCTGGTGAAGAAAGAGAGGCGCCTTCCCATCCTGATAATGAGAGGTGAAAATACCAGCTTTATGAAGTTTCTAAAATAAAACCTCTCAAAGACAATAAGAAGACAAGTCCTTCACTGAGGGAAAAAAAAGCATTGTTTCCAGCCGCCAGAAATATAAGTGAGATCATACAACACAGCTCAACATAGCTGTCAGGAGCTCTTCTGCTGCAGTAAGAGAAAAACAGCTCTTTTTCAGCTTTAAAACTGACCTCTGCAGGGACAGAAAGGGGAGGGATCCAGGTATTTACCATAAAATGCACAAAATTTGAATGCATGCATTTCTTCTTCCCAAAACATCATTGAAAATCCTTTTCCAAAAAAGGAATCAACAATTCTTGATTAATGTTGACATGCCTCCAATCTGTGAACCAAAGTCAGTCTGTCGCAGTGATTGAGCTAATAACTGATTAGAATTAACAGATTTCTTCTTTTTTTCCTGGTGTTTACTCTCCTTGGCACTGGCTTTGACCAGCAAGCCTCACATGACTGATAATGTCATAAGGGATTCAGAGTTAAAGGTTCCATTTTCTGAAGGCTGATGCTGCTGCAGAGCCCCAGGGAACAGGCTCTGCATGACTCCACACAACTGTCTAGTGACTGAAAAATGGCTTTATTTTCCATATGTCCTATCTTAGCCTTTATGTCACTCTGTATCACTTCATATGAACTTTTCTTCAGCCAGCAGAACATTTTTAGGACACATAAAGTTGAGGATATGCTGTACGATAACTTTAAACAACAAACCCATTTCATTGCCTCTATGTGGGATATACAGTAATGTCTATAAATCGTAGCTAAATATATTTTGTTTAAGTTGTAACTCCTGTGACTGTGTAACTGGTACTGGTAGTATGTATGGAGAGTGTAGAGTGTAATGAGAAAATGTGTGTGTGTGTGTGTGCGTGTGTGCGTGTGTGTGTACATGAGTGCATGTAGAGCTAAATTAAGATTATTTCTCATTTGAGTTAAAACATCAAAGACATAAAATATTGAATGTTGAAGGAGATCCATGCAATGGAGTTGTTTAAACAATAGTACCAGACTCAGAATCAAGAAATTCAGAACCAAAAGGATAAAGTATGTATAATTAACACATTGCTGGGCTATTTCTGCATTTACAGTGTTTTTGCATTGCTGTATTTTGTAATGGCAGAGTGAACCATAAAATGGGTGGAACTGCCATGTTTCATTGTTGATTTCAGCATCTTTTTCATTTTGTGCTGTGGAGAGGAGAGTTTTTTATTGACTGAAATAAGGCAATGAAACATGGAAGCTACTTGCATTGTGGGCTTCATTCAGTCTACTTTCCCAGCACTTGACAACTGTATATATTTTGGCACATTATTTTAATGGTTCATCATCAAAATAAATACGTTTTTGACACTTAAAATATCTGGATAAAAGTCTTAGCTTTATCTTGTATTATATCTTGTATTATAATAAATTATTTATTTATTAAGTTCATTCAATCAATCTGTTCCCTGAAGGTCAATGGGTCATTTGTGGGCAGAGGGCCTTGTGTGGTGGGAACGACCTAGAAGTATGGCCATGTGTTCTGTAATGACTCACCCCCTCCTGTGATACTCAGTTTGACAAAATCCAATTGTTTCTGCAGCTAGCGCTATAGTCAAGGCCTAACTCAATCAGATCCTGATGTCTCTGGTCTCAATTTGCTGTTTTGTTAGGCTTCTAATTCCAGCCTGTTTATTTTCCAGCCTTTCCCTCAAGAGTTGTTTACTTGAGTTTTGGGTGGGTTTTTGAGTAATACCTCATTAGTTACAACAGACGGAAATAATTAAGTAGCCCCTGCTGTGCATATACAACTGAAGCTTAATCAATTAACAAAGAATTGAGTGTTTGTGAATGGTAACTGTTTGCAGAGGCTATTAAAATCTGATAATATATCTGATAAAATTGAAAACTCCAACTCCAACAAAGTATATTAGGCTAGTGCTTCAATGTGGGTGACTCATAAACACTTAAGGAATCTTTTCACATCTGCCATCCATTGGTTCAGTCTCGGCAGCTTGTAGTGTGGAATGCTTGATATAAACGTCATTAAACCAGCTAGTGCATAAAGATATCCACACTGAATCAATCATTTTATTGACAGTGCTTATCGTACCATTATTCATACTATTTCTGATGTACTAATGTCTTCCTGTTTTGTTTTCCTTTGCTTTGTGTCTGTTCTGTAAGTGTACAGCAGCCGTTGATATTGTAAATGCAAATTCTACGTTTTGTGAACACTTTTATATGTCATATATCATTCCCTTGACAGATGTTGTTGTCACACTGCAGTCAACAGTAATCAACAGCAGGCACTTTCTGAAAAAGCAAGGAGGGATTAAAAAGCCAAATGTCTAATATTTTAATGCAACAGCTTCAACAGTTACACAGAAGCACTGTTTTGTGTATCTCATTCATCATGCGAAACAGCAGGGGCCCACTATAACGTTTTTTGTCATTTTTTGTAGTCTAAACTATTCATGAGATACTCTCTCCACCTTAATGCATATTTTATATTAACAACAAAACAAAAGGCTCTACACTAGGTTGTTTACCTTAAACAGGAGCAATATAATGATGTGGTTTCATTCAGTCGAGGTACAGTAATTTTTGGTTCCCCTGTTCAATCAGTGGCTTTTTCCTCTACAAAATATACAGGGAGTCTGCAGAGGGTCTCCCCAGCAGCAGATAAGCCTGACACAGACTAATGAGTCTCAGCAGCTCACTGTGAAATTCGAACCCATGAAGTACCAGCCCCTTAAAGGAAGTATCTAGCCAACAGCCATAACTATAACCACAGTTCTTCTCTTAATTAATAATGCATCACACACATGCCCCATAATATATTTGTGAAAAGTAGCAGAAATTTAGGACACATAATATTTCTCTTTTTTTCTCATTTTACTGGCTTTGTCTTGGCAATGAAACCTGGAAACATGACACATGGTAATTTATATCAATGCCATCAGTTAAAAGATGAGAATACATTGTTTTGAATAGCTCTTTGAATTTATTTAGAATTTCTGCCTCTGTAATGGCTAAATCCTTAAATTGTTATTCTTGTTTTATTGCCTCCTTGGTCAATTGAAGATACAGAAAGACTTAGAGGACAATTAGCCATTTGCTGTTCCCCCTGTGTGCACTGGAGATTTGTGCTGTTGATTACCTGTTTGTAATGGGCCCCCTAAATGCCAAAAGATAGGTCTTTTCCTCCTCTGACTGCCTGCCTTTGTCTCTTTTCAGTACTTTTACTTCACTTTTTTTAGTATGTGCAATTAAGGACTTGGAAATGACTAAATTTTGCATTAAAACTTCACTGTCATGAGAGGGAGCAGCTAGAACTTTGCATAGTCTATTTGCCTTTAAGGACAACACCACTGCTTATTCATTTGTTTAATCAGAGGTGCAGGTGTTGGTGTCCACTTGAGATATTTCAGATTAAAAATCTTATGCCTGCAGGTAGTGAGTATAAATTGTTACCCATGAGAAGCACAAACGACCTGGTCTCACATGTATGCACCCAGTGACCAGTTTAAGTTATAGTGTATGTGTTTAGATGGATGTTTTCTCCCAGGTCCAGTACAGAGTGCTTTTATCACATTGTCAGGCTGGATCCTGAAAGATCCCCTCATCTATTATTGATGTCTGGAATCAGATTGCCTAGGTCAGAGGTCAATATACACATTATCTTCTGCATTTACCATGGTCCCCGCCTCTATTATTTATGATCGTCCCCTACAATGATGTTATGAAGCCCTTTGGTAGTGCTCACTGCTGTGTATGTAGTAATGTAGTAAGGACATACAGTTTACAATATATTTTACCAGCATGAGTGAAAGCAGTTGCACAATGGATGCCTGTCATTTCAGAGAACAAATATCATATATAAGTAGTAAAAGTGTAAAAATGTTGAAGGTCAATGCTTAAATAATTCATCACAAAGCACAGGTAGAACATGTTATGCCATAAATTCTTCACAAAGCACAAATAATGTAGAACGTATTGTTATGAAATAACAAAATAATGTACCAAACACTAAAGATGCTTTATAATATCAACTGCAGTCAAAGAAAACAATTCTGCTTAATACTTGGACATTTTGACAGTACTGTATGTCCTTTGACAACGAGATTCTGTTAACAGACATTTATTGACACATCTGTTCTGGTCTAAAGTTTCTTGCATTGGTGCAATGGTATATTGCCTGCTTTGACTTTCTACTGTGTTCATCTCTGACAGAGGAAGAATCCATGGTTTGACCTCTGTCGACAACAGAGAAAGGCAAAGCTATTTAGAGGATTTCTGGTGATCCTATAATTAGCGCAGCCTTGACACATATAAATATTCTCACGCAATGCTTGTGTCACCGATGTCCTTGTGTGTTTTGTTTGCTTTCAGAAAAGCAGTAAATGCGGACATTTATTTAAATGAGTTCATCTTTTTGTCTTTCTATCTTTTGTGTCTTTCAGAAACCCTCTAAAGTGGCGGAGGATGACAGTGAGCTGAAGGGAGAGAAGTTCCCGAAGAGCGTCAGTTTCCTAGACTCTGTCAGCGTGATATCTGGAGGCAAGAGCGACATGGACCTGGACGCTTCTTTCCCTGAGGCTCAGCCAGACGTCCAGCATGCTTGCTACCCCACCAGCGGCCAGAACGGTATGAAAAACAGACACGAATCACTGGACAGTGATGTTGCCAAGGAAATTCGCTACCTCGACGAGGTTTTGGAGGCCAACTGCTGTGACCCTTTGGCCGACGCGACCACGAACGGAACATCCTCCCCTGACCTGACCACAATCAATGTTGATGGTACTGGGCCATCTGTTCAGGTTTCTGGTATGCTGTCACCACAAAGCGACGAGGTTATTGTTGAAGGGAAGAAACAAACCACATTCATAGGCCATCCGGACTCTAATGACGGAAAACCCAACGGTCATTCAGGGATGGAAGACCAGGGTTTTAAGAGGCTGTCTGTGGAGCCCTCTGTGACCACCATCAAGAAAGAGGCCCGTTTTGAGCTCCGCGCTTTTCAGGAGGACAAGAAGCCGTCAAAGCTCTTCGAGAGCAGTTCGGAGAAGGAGCCGGTCCGGATGAAGAAGGTCCGGCAGTCCGAGGAGATCGCGGAGCTGGAGAGGGAGCGTCGAGAGCTGATCCGGGGTCAGGCGGTCAAGAAGAACCCCGGGATCGCCGCCAAGTGGTGGAACCCTCCTCAGGAGAAGATGCTGGAAGAGGAGCTGGATCCAGAGCAGCTGGAGTCACTCAAGAGGTATGAGGAGAGGAAGCAGAGGAAGCCTGAAACTGCCAGCATGCCAGAGATATCCTCCAAACAGACAGCTGTCTCCATTGTGCCACCAGAGCCTGGCCAGAGGGAAGATGTTGTCATGGAGCAGATTGACTTTTCTGCAGCACGCAAGCAGTTCCTACAAATGGAGCCCGCTAAGCAGCCTGGAGGTCCAAAGAGAGGCGTGGCTCCTCAGCTTTACTCCGCCAAACCCTTCTCCAGAGCCTCAGAGGTCACACACGTGGAGAAGCCAAGCAGCTCTGTGACAGTGGCCAGCAATAGCTACAATGCTGAGAACAACATCGGTGAAGTGACCACCATCAGAACTGAGAGAATCCATTGCAGCCCAGGGGACTCCCCCATACCGCAGGTGACAGACAGTGTGCCAGAGAGCGTGGTAAAAGACAGCAGCAAGGCTTGGACAGATGACGGGGACTTCACCTGCGCCCGAGCTGTGATGACTATTCTCAAAGAGGAGGATTCTGACATATACCCTTTACAGCAAACAGTCCACAGCTCCAGTCACCCAGAGGAGATAGACTCTGGACTAGATGACCTGTCTCTCCGCTCTCAGGACACCACTGTGCTGGAGACCCTGTCCAACGACTTTAGCATGGACAACGTGAGCGACAGCGGGGCCTCAAATGAGACCATGAATGCCTTCCTGGAGAACTCTCTCGGAGACTACTCCTTCCCCACCACCCCGCAGGCCACCACACCCATCAACGGAAAGATGGACGGAGGCACCAAGTCCCCGACTGAGTACGGTGTGTGCCCGTCCTTCCGCGGGGCCTCTCTGACTGAGGAGCAGCTGGAGTACCATGCTGGCATCCTGGTCCAGAACGCCATCCAGCAGGCCATCGCCCAACAGAGCGACGAGTGGCGGTCATTTCAGGCCCCAGAACATCCCTCCCCCATCCCTGAGAGGCACGTGAGGGTGGCCGAGCAGCCACCTCCCCCTTCAGAAGCAAAAGCCAAATTCGAGCCTTCACAGGCATCGTCCCCAGTCCACGAGTGGCGAGAGGTCACCCCGGAAATCACCGTGCAGGCCCCTGCGGTCTCTGCAAGCATGGCTCAGCCGCAGGCAACAGGCCGGAGCCAGTCCCCCCCGCCCAGCGAGAAGCAGGAGTTCAGCTACTTCAGCAAGTACTCGGAGGCAGCTGAGCTCCGGAGCACGGCCTCTGTGAACCGGGCTCAGGAGATGGAGGTCAGCTCAGGACCCTTCAGGCTACGCTCCCGCAAGCAGAGGACCCTGTCTATGATCGAGGAGGAGATCCGGGCGGCTCAGGAGCGAGAAGAGGAGCTGAAAAGGCAGCGGCAAACACAGGCCATGCAGGTGAACACCAGCCACAAGTCAAAGACCAACAGCCTGCCTGCCAGACAGTCTGTCACAGGGAAGACAGTGCCAGGTGAGCCAGTCACAAAATCTGAATTTTACTGTTTTTAGCATGTTTGCTTACATTTACTTTTAACATTCCTTCACATTTAGTTGACAACCACATATATTACTGAGTTCTTTGCAGAACTGCTTTCTGCAGTCTCTCCAGTTATTGTCATTATGAACAAATAAATGTAACACATTTGTATTAAGTCATGGTCAGAGAGGGTTATTAAATGGCAGTTCCAAACCCAAAGAGATAGTCAGCAGACTAGGCTGGCTCCAGGCCAAGTAATTACACTCAGAGGACAAACATGTTGGGAGGATATTGACTATGTTTACATAATTACATTTTGTAAATTAAAACTTGTCTCTTGTCTAAGCTTAGCTTTAGGACACTAGTCACCCCTGCCATGTATAATTACTGCAGCGGTCCTCGGATGGCATTTTAAACATTTTACATTTTTAAAGAATTTTGATTCACACAACACAAGCAACACACTAAAACCCGAACTGTATACTTTGAGTTAACTAGCTCCATAATTACATCGTAACTCTGTACCTCTGACATTCATTAGTTGCTGATTAGCTTCCACGTAACTGATGTCTGGCAGATTTAATCAGAGTTGCTTTCAGTTATTCACCTTTGCATGCACTGTCCTACGGTCAAAGCTGACCTACTTCTCCAAGCGTTGTGGGGAGTGTAAAAAATTGTTGGTTGGGAGTTAATTGTCAACTGAATAAATCATTTACCTTGTCACACAAGCATGGGTCAGTATAAAATTAGGATTGATGTCTCCAAAATTCATGCTGGCTAGGTGTTGCTCATAGTTGAGAGTTCAGGCTAGTAGGCATTTGAAAACTTACATTTGGAAATAAGATGAACTATCTCGAATCTTGCCTTATTAAGGCAGTTTGAAATTTGTGAAATTTGATCACATTTATTATTTATAGAGGTAATCATGAGCTTATAAAGAAGGACAAACAGAAAAATAGTGAGACAGGCAAAGATCGGGGGTAGTGTTATGAAGGCATGCCTACTATAGAATACACTTAATTTCAAGTGGAGATTCTCTGACATCTGGTGGTCTTAAGCAGTACTGCAATGAGCAACTGAGACGTTTTCCCATTTCAGTGAAACTGCAAACATTGCTCTTCTTTTTATATTTTAGAATACTTTAACTTCTTGGACTTGTTAAACTATACTTCCATCAATCATGTGCTGTCATGTACATTTTTTGCATACAAGACATTGTGCTGAAACGTATGTGTAATCCACTGGCTGTCATAGTATTAAAGTAATAAAAGGACTTCTAGCCAATGACCTGGTGAAGATCACACCATTCACACACATCTTTTTCCATAGTCTAGCTAATCTTTTGTCCTTCAGAAGATTCCTTGTTGTCTCGTGTGAAGCCCTCAGGCCAGTCTTTAGTAACAAGGCCAGTTTCTGCTCAGCTCTTCATTGTGGACACACACCATGTCTGCCAGATTCCTTGTTCCCCTTCCCCTGAACTTACTATTGATGTGAGGGGAACTGAAATTTATGAAGAACTGAACCAAGGTTCACACTCACTGACTTCACTCGCAAGAGACACTGTGAATAATGTGACTGGGCATTGCCATATCCTGAACAGTGTATCACAGACAATGCAACAGGAAAATATTCAAGTTATTTCACAAAAATAAAGTTGCATTGTGCTTCAGGATCATTTTGGTCATTCGTGAACTTTTGGGATAAGCAGTGACAGGCAAAACATTTAAAATCCATCATTTTACATCATTTTTTTCTTATGTACATCAAAACTAGATTCATTGTGTCTCTTACAATACCAACTAATGAGCCTGAATAATATAATTTCATAAGTAAACCTCTTCTCAACCTTTTGAGTGCATATTACCTGTTTATCACCTCTAGAGGTCTTACATATTTTTTTTTTCCATGCAGGCAAGATTGAGAAGATTCGCACTGTCCCTGTCACCTCCCCCGCCTCAGAGGGTCCCCTGCCCTCACCCCTCTCAGATACGGGCAGTGATGACTCAGGGGCCAGTCAACGTCCCAAAAATTTCATGCAGACCCTGATGGAAGATTACGAGACACACAAAGTGAAGCGTCGGGAGAAGATTGAGGACAACAGAGTAAGTCCCCATATCACCTGTTGCTGTGCACTCAGTGTCACCCACAAGCCCTGTGCAAGTGGCAGACAGGCTATAGATCAGGGGATGAGGGGTCTAAAGCCAGTCACTATTCTCCCTAGTGTCCCTTCCACATCAGTAGCTTTGTAGTTATAGCTACTTCATTGAATTCACTTACTTTTCCAAGGGTCAGTCAATATTTACTCAGTTGATACCAGTAAGAATAGCAGACTATTCTTAGCATAGCAGCTTGGCCCTTAAGGATTGGCATTGGCTAATTGTGCTACAGAGACACCAAGTAAGCTTTTAAAAATAATATCTGTTAGAACATAATTTCACAGTGGGGCATTTGAAGAGTGACCCTTTAAGGCACACACATACTAGTAGGAGACTTTTTGTAACATTAGTAATTTATTTCATCACATGAGAAGTGATGCAATCATTTCAAAGTCATTTGAATTGGTAATGTCTTCTGCTCATGTGTCTCTGAAAAAATGCTTTGTCATCACAGAGGACAGGGACTGCAGTGTAACAGTGGTTTTAAACAAACAAGTGTTACTTGCTCTGTTGCACTGTGATATTCAAGGGCTCCGAGGGTCATTTTCTTGAAAATAGAACTTGTGTATTTTATTTGTTTTGACAAACCAATCCTAGCAAGCATTCAGGGTTTTTTTTTTGTTGTTGTTGTTCAATCATTCTAGTAAGAGTCATTGGCTTGCTGTGTGCCTTCTCTGCTTGTTTCAAAATAATGTAATGATTTGCCCAGATATTTTAACTGTTCGTCATAAGGTAAAGTATTGATTACTGTTAAGAGAAGAACTTCAGGTGCCCTGTATTGTGACCTGTTTTTCCATCACATTTAGCACTTTTCACCATTTAGATGAACACCGTTTTGACTTAATGGTGAGTGGCAGCCTAATTTTTTTACAATTGTACATTAACCCTCAGTTTGGCCAATTTAGCTAACTTTTGGTTTTCTCATATTTTAAGGTTCATTAGCTCAAACCGTGAGGGCTTTTAAAAATGGTGTTGGTGAGCAGATTACCTTCAGTGCACCTGAGTGCTGACTTCTCTTGACATTAATGCCATGTATTGTATGAAAAATTATGTCTGATGATCTCTCCTTTTTATGGATGTGTAGCCAGCTCTTTCATTCCTGTTTGTATAGAGTAGTCTCTGAATGTACTTCACAGCCTGTCAACTATATCCAATGAAAATATCCAATCAGCACATTAAAATAAAGGTTGAACCATATCTCAGTATATTAATCCAAAATAAACAAAAATCTATTTTGAATGTATACCAATGCCTGTAGTTACTCTCCCTGTAGGAGCACTTTGTGACCCTACTGATCAGTCAAATAGACCTACATGAATTTGATGACCTTGATTAACCTGATTAACCTGATATACACAATATACACATTTCTTATGGCATTTGTGGCCTGATGCACTGTGGGGCCTGTGGTGTGAACAGAAGGCATGCATGTTTCTCAGAGGATTGCAGGCACCTTGCCTGCCCACTTCCACATGGGTTCAGTGATTGTCGTTATAGTGGTGATGAGCTTAAATGAGTAATTGGGAGAAAAATGTAAGAAATACAAAAAAGAATGAAGTAATTGTATTGCATTTGTATTACATATACATCATTTGAAACTCAATAGAGCATCAACAGGAAAATTGTTCTATATAATATATAGCAGCCTATAATTTTTGTCACATTGTGTGTTATCCAGAGTTAGAAATACCACTAAAACAGAATATTTAGACAAATTAATATTAAATGTGATATGTAATGTTTATAATTTGGGAATTTCATGCATTACAAATGGTTAGTGAATCTCATACACTTTTTGGTAGGCCTTTATTGCAAATGCACATGCAGTGTTTTAGTAAATCTGGCAGTGAGAATCAGAACATACATACTATACTGTAAGTGTGACAGGACTGAGGGGAGACGCTACATATCCATTTCAAAGGGGAGACTGAATTTTCACTGTTGTTCTTTACAGTATCTTCCATTTTTAATGTTTCACACTGATGACTAATATTACTTCTTTCCTTCCCATCAGTATGCCCGTTTATTGCTCTCTAGTGATGTTACTTCCGAGGTACCTGTTCAATGCTTGCTTACAGGCTCAATATGCTTTCTTGTTTGCTGCTGTTGCATGTTTTGTCAATGGGTATTGCATGAGTCAGCGGAAAACTCACCTCTTCGTTTGGTATTGCCGATGCACAAAGACAAATAGTGGAAGGAGTTTCGCTTCTATGTGATTTCAGTGTGTGCCCTTTGATTTTACCACTTGGCATTTGTTATAACTTGCTGTCCCTGTGTACAGACAGTTTGTCCACAAGTGTTTGTTTCTTGTGGTTTTGACCCATTAAAGTGTGACAGTCAATCCACTTTCCCTTATTCAGCTCAACCTACTTTAACCAGCTGGTCATTGCCTGACCTCTGACTCTGTCCTTGAATTATGAACATAGAATGTCCACTTTTGAAACTGGGAAACAAACTCCTTAGGTTAGAAGAGTTGTGATCTTCAATGTATTTGGGATATATACTGTAAAATGTATTTAACTTGTGTACAATATATTCAGCTTGAACATACAATTTAATACCTGTAATTGTAATTATATGTTATAGTAGTAGTATATATTAATAGGTTTAAATTGTACTGGGTCTTGTTTAACTAGTATCTGTCATTCTGTAATCAAGGAATTGTTCCAGAAACTTAAAGTCAGTTGTCCTGTAAGATGAATAGCTTTAAGAATTAGCAGAATGTATTAGCAATGGAATATAACTAGTGCACTACTATATGCAGATTTAATGAAAAAGCAAAGAAAAAAAGAGGAGAATTTCCTGTTGTTCCAGTTTGGCAGCATTTGTAAGCAGCCCTTGGAGAACTGAATGGACAATCTGTGGTTCATAACGACAATACAGAATTGCCCTTCAGGAAGTAAAGCTTGACACATGGCTTCAATCACCAGTGACTGCACACCTGGCTCTGAGATGTGGCATGAAGGCCCTTTTCCCTTCTTATGATTACCCTGTTCTCTTCCTTTATACCCCCTGTTTGTAATCAAGCTTTGACCATTTTTGCTGTGTGGACAACATGGTGTTCCTCGCTTGTGTAGCAGTACCAGCAGCCAGCTGCTGGCACACAGCATGTATGGAAAGTGTAGAGAGTGTGACGGTATCAAAGGATGTGCTGAATTTATTTGTGTTTATGCATGCATGCGTATGTGTGAACAAGAAATACAACCAATTGACTTTTTCTATTTCATGCTACTAAATTATGCAAAAAGAAGACACAGATCCCTATAATATCAAAATTTCCATTGTTATCAAATGGTTCCTGATATGAGTGTATTTTATTCAAAATAACTGATTTCGTGTTCTGCACATACCATTGCTGGAAATGTGACTTAAATCTGTGGTAAAATTATTCCACTAGGAAGATAGATAGCTGTCAAGTCAATGCTAAATGATTGAATTAAAACACAAGAGCTCAGTCGTGCAAATCTGATTTGCTGTAAACCCGGTACATTAGATAGAGGCTGTGACTCGAGTGAAGTGTTCTGGGGACTGACTCTGACTCTGTGGACTCGGGCAGGTGCTGGAAGCGACACGAGTGACCCGCCGAAAAAGCAACATGGCCCTGAGGTGGGAGGCGGGGATATACGCCAACCAAGATGAAGAGGAGGAAGAGGAGTAGGCCATCTCCCGCTTTCTCCTGTGACAATCAGGAAGACGGAGGGTTGAGGAACCCCAATCAGGACAACTCTGACCCCCCTACCCCCCTACCCCCCACCCCCCTCAGTATTTATTTCAGCAAAGCCTCATGTCACGTGAGCACTTCATTACCCTGCTGAACTGAGCAGGATCCTCTGACACACAAAGAAAACGCAGGCTTGTGTTAGACACATTGGGTTATAAGCAATAAGCTCTGGGAGGAAACCATATATATATATATATATATATATATATATATATATATATATATATATATATATATATATATATATATATATATAATGTTGGGGGGAGGGGGTTCATGGGTAGTTTTTTTCTGCTTCAGGTTTTTTTCCATTTGTGTTTTTCTACTTATTAAGTTTTTAGTGTGCAGAAGTGCTGGGGAATGTGCAACTTTGAGGAGGGTGACATGCATGTTCTTGGGATGGATTTCAGGTGAGGATTTACCGAAGTAAGATAATCAGAACCTGTCGGGTGATTTTTTGCAGAGAATCTACTTCAGGGTCGGGAGTTTTTATTCAGCTTTTGTTGGAGATGTTATTTGCCTACTTCAAGTATATAGCTCCATGTGCTTTTCGAGGCTGGAAGGGAGGCAAGGTTAACTTCAAAAAGAAATGTCATTTTACCACAGCACCTAGGTCACAAATCATACTTACGCTGGAAGGAAAACTTCATTAAAACCGAGCATCCAATTTTAAACATCTGTGGGTCATTAGGGGCTGTTGTAGATTTCCTGTGTGCAATGCTTGATTAAATTATATTGGCTTTTAAAAGATCTATGTTCTCTACTACTTTGTTTTATTTTTGCTGGAATGATAACTTGTTCTGATGTTACTCTTTAGAAACAGCTCAATGTTTCAGCTCTGAGCTTCTTTTTACTGGTCCACTTTGCTTAACGTTCAGTTATAAGGCAGTTTGGTTTAGCATGACCGAACATGTGACATAAACACTTTAAAGACTCATTTTGAAAGATGGATCAGGGTTTCCATTACATTTTATTTTGGGGAGGTGCCTCAAGGAGGTTTTCCTAGTAGTGTAGGGTCATGCGTCAACCCTGGTCGTGGGGACCCACTGGGTATATTGGTTTTCTTTCTTTCTGAGATTTAAATTAACTTAGTTTTTACGTAGCAGTTAAGTAAATGCTGACCTTGATTTAGGAAAAAGAACCGATGGCGGATTCAACACACTCCGCATGTTTAATTATTTACTTGAGCATGGAGGCAAGGGCCAACAGCGTATTGGCACTTAGCATAAGTTTTGTAAAGGCATCTCTGGGTGTTTGATCAGTTCCTCTTCCCTCTATTTCACCTTTTTTACAGTTTACACCTAACTGCAAAATGTGGATGTTCTCTCTTTTATCGATAGTGATCCCAGTTAGTATTAATAACCACATTTCTTTAACAGAATTCAGACTAAATATACAGATTTGAAGTACAGATCAGTACTCAGTCAATCAAACGAGCGCTCAGCTGGATTGAAAACAAGCATGCAGAGTGGGTCCCCTGTTGTGGGGGGGCTGTGTTGTGAGAACAGAAGAATAGAAGGGAGTGAAACATTTTTCCTTCTAAAAGAACACTGGACACATCAGGTCTTTTTCATTAGACTCTAGTGTATGCAGTTACTTCTGCAGGTGTCAGAAACAGTGGGACAGAGGGTCTGCAAGTACTGTTCTCACGGAAACCTCTTTGCAGCTGTTCCATTCTCTTAACACCTGGGAGGAAAAAGGAAGAGAAATGCTAAACTTAGTCATACGTAGTTATAATGGGTGGCAGGAGGGTCGTTATCATAAGGCTACCATGCAAAATGCAAAATACCAGCAAACTGCACCTACTACTGCAGATGGTGGAGTGTAACTGAAAGTTTTGTTGTACCTTCAAGCGCACATATACGAGGAAGTGCAGTCATGTGCAGGGAGGCATCAGCAAGTGGTTATCCTCAATCTCTCATCATTCAACCAATCAATGAGATCAGCCTGTTTGATCCAGAAAACGTCCAATATTAGGGAGAAGAATAGAACAGTATAGATAGTGTACAGTGAGTTATACTTACAGAAGCTGTGGTGATAATTACAATCAAATAGATTGTGGTTCTGAAAACCACATCACATAATGAGAAACCAAAGCCAAATGTATCAAAGAAAGTTTTGATCATGGATATGTATTGCCACCTTCCATCCATAGTGTTCCTTCCTTATGAGCTGTATCAATGCCTTATTCCCCTGATGGGAGGACTATCAAAGACATTTTAAATAGTATAATTAAGCTATAAATTATTGTCTTGCTACTATATGCTGGGAATGCATTTTTCCTAACTGGTAATACTAGCAGAAACTATAATGGCAATAAATTGAAAGCAATTACAACTGTTCATCAAAAGCTTTTCAACTTAATACTCCCACACTTGCTTAGAAGACGATTCAACATATACAACATTGTTTCTGATAGTTAGACCCCTCTAACTTGCTCAGTAGCATGTTTTGTTTAAGATGTAAAAGCTTTTGGGTGTACTGAATTCTTTCAGAAATTGCAATAATATATTTAACTGAGTAACTTATACTCTGCCCTCAGTACTTAATTTTGATCTGAAAAGTTTTAAAAAGGCATACTCTCAAAGTGTTGTTCTGATGGATGTGATCTTTTGTAGAATTCAAAAAAGACAATTTCTTCATTGTTGACAGCAGGTCTAGGCTTCACTTATTTTGCAAGTTGAAGCTTCCTACATTAAATAACTTTAAAAAGACAGAAGAGATGGCTGTTCAACTTGCACATTCTAATTGTGACACCAACTGGCAATAATGCAAAAGGCCCTGATCAAAACTGTAAAAAACAGCTATTTAATGACATTTGTGGGTTGACTCATATCATACCAAGGAAGCAGTATGCCTGTCAATCACAGCTTTCAATCACACAATTTTGCTGATTTGTTCCAGGAAAATTGAATTCTGACTTCCTTGTATTTTTCCCCTTTGGACTCCTGCTCTCTTGAATGAGTGTCACGAGCCTACAAAGGCATTAGCACTTACAGGAAAATTGATTTTGTGTCCTGCACATAGAGCAAAGAAACTGGGTTTCCTGTATGATACCCAAAGAACCTTGGAGGTAGCTTTCTGTGGTGACAGTAAAGGGGTACTTGTGGTACTGCTGCGGTTACTGTGCTTTTTTAGGATCCATATAACAAAAGGTATTGTGCATTTGTCCCTTTCTGAGTAAAAGAAACCCTCATCATTTGTTATTTCTGGATTAGAATGGCACATAGAAGCCCATGTTTGATCTGTATTTTGATTTGAGGAATTGTGTTATATGCTGCAAAGTAATAGAATGTTTTTATTTAATGTGCCAGTTGAGTTGCGATAATGTTGCAGATGTATGCAAAGGTCTGTATTTCTTGCAAAATAGCATGCAATTGATGGAAAGGTCTGGGACTTGGGTAGCGTAGGATAGTGCTGAAATAATACAGAAAGACTGTTACTGTTGACTGATTATTTAGAGGGGAAGGTGCATTGATTATGTGTCTGGACAATGGAAAAAACTACTATTTATGATATGTTGGATAGAGAGATGTGGAAAGTTGTTCATTTAAGAATTATTTACTTAAGAGGCGTAATGCAATGTTTCATCTTGGATTCTTTGGTTTTGAAATATAATGCGAGGATGGCAAACAAATATTTTTGTTGTTAATGAAGAGAATTCTGTTTATATTGGTGCAGTATGATATTTACCCTAACCTCTGGAAAATAGTTTTGAAAGGTCCTGAATTTTAATGCCATGTATGCAAGTTATATATTATTTTGTGTTTGGGTTACTAAAGACAGTCAGATAAATCTCCTGAAAAGGTGTCTCAGAAAATAATATGCAAAGCTCGTTTGGCTGTAGCAATAACATTCTGCATGCTTCTGTGCTTGGTCACACAAGCATCTCTGACCAGAATTCTGGATTCAAAAGGCAGAGATGAAGTGTTGCTAGTTTGTGTGCATATGAAATTCCATATGTCTTTGAAAAGCATTGGAGTGGTTTCTATTAAAAAGTGTTGCTTTTAAGGATGTATAATATAATAATAGCACAGCAGGAAGCAACATTATTTACTTCAAGGGTTTTATTTAAATGCTGGGTTTAGCTTGCTGTCTTGCCCATTGTTTGTAGGCAGAGCAGACCTGTATTTTTAATGAAGTATCCAGTTGTTTCAAAAGGCATGTAGTAACAGTAAAAACACTGACTGTGTTACTTTGCTGGTATGACCAACTTAGGTGGGTTGTAATATCAACAAAGTTCATTTAAGGTAAAAGTGTATGTAAAATATGTTTACATTGTTATTGCTAACAATACAGAACAGCAGCAGCTTTAACATCAGTGTTACTTGGAAGCTGTCGGTTAACAACCCACAGTACCAAAAAATGTAAATTCTGTAATTTTGTCCACTCTCCATTCTAATCCAGAAATTTTATGACATAGTTCATTGGGTCAATGTAATGCAAGGCTGTCCCTTGATGAAAAAAAACACAGGCCATGGTTTTAAAAATAAACTCCAAGGGTATAGTTTGATATCTTGAGAAAATGAGTTTTGTGCCATGGCGTTTAAGAAAGAAAACATTGCAGTGAGGCTTTTCCCGCGCACAAGTTTTGTCAACTTTGTGCTATGGCAGATACTCGCCTTTCAGTACCTCACTTGCATGCTGTAGCATCATAGCTAATGTACAAAACAAAACTCATACATAATCAGTATTAGACCTGCAGCTAATTTAAAACAATTGTTGCTCCTGCAATTTTTGTCTCCCATGGAGTGAAATGAACTATTCCTTGTGTCCTATGACTGAATTTACTGTATGAATTGTAAACTTAAACTAACATACACAAATGCTATTTTGTGAAATATTGTTATTTTTATTGTTGTTATTTGAAATAATACTGATGATAATATTAACCATTGTAAGGGGAATGACATAAGTTGTTTTGAATGCCACCATCTAATGTGGTGAGCAAGAGGAATTCAGAGGTTGTTTGTGACACTTTGCGATACCAAATGAGAATTATGGGAGAATCAACTTTGAGGTGAATGTGAAGCAATCATGTTCTACAAACATCCTGTTAATATGTTAACCACTTATTGTATGTCCATATTCTGCTTCTGTTGTTTTATAGATATTGTAAGGCTCACAATTATACAAGTATATAATTATTTTCTCATTAAAGGGAAAGTGTCATTTCTTTCTTTTTCCCATGGATCCTCCTCTAACATTTGTATGCAGTTTTTGGTGGAAAAAAGTATGCATATTCCAATGTATTAATTGTCAAGTTTATTACTCCCTCATCACCTAACCACCTGTGCCACATAATTTTTTATTGAGATTTTCTTTTCTCATGTAAATCACAACAGTTAGTACTATTACTACATCATACACCCATACACGTACATTTTTTGAATTGACTAAGGCTGTCAATATAATTGCAACTAATTGCAGTTTTAATCACTTTTTTAAACAGCACCAGAGCATCATTTTAATTGAAAGAGAGACTTTAAAGATAAATAAAGATCTGAATAAATGTTTTATTTGGTAGTACTCCAGAGAGTACAGCATAGTGATTATGGAATACAAATTCCTTCACAGACCCCGGCTTAGTTATCTACAGCTTTTCAACTCTTCAGTGTGCAATAATACAGAACAGATAGAAAACCAAACTCAAATTTTCATACAGTGCAATCACAATTTTGTCTTATGTGAGCAACTGTGAATTCTGAAATTAAAAAATTGCTCTTCTACAAAAATATATTAATGTAACAATGAATCAAGTGATTTTGAGATCATTTTCACCTTTACACAAAGCCATTCAAGCACTGAACATAACAATCCGGCCACTATGCATGGGCCATGCAAAAAATCTTCATTGTAACGGAAAATGTACAATTTACATTCTTGTTCTCATTAAATAAAGACTGAAACAGGCTGAGACACTCAAGCTGCATGTTTCATAGTACAGCATGACAGTCAGGTACAGCCTGAGTGGTACACAAGCTCTTTCTCAAAGCTTCATATTGTCATTATTACTTAGACCTGGAGTGTTCTGATGTTTTCTTGGTATTTATTATGCTTTTCTCTTGTTTCACTCTTTTGAAATGACATGAAGCTGCTAAGTGACAGAATATCCACCCTCATGCAGGAGTGCTGCAGCGTGATGAATGGCATCCTCTGATACACTCAAATGCTGGAGGTCCTGCAGTGCCCCACAGCAGAGCAAACTCCAATTGGAGGATAGATACTTTACCATACCACTACTGCTGTCACCCAAATGACTCACGAGCACTTCACGAGCTGCTAGCAGTACCATAGCAGCTGAAAGAAGTGACCATGGCCGATGAAATCCCTTCAAACAACGCAGCACAAAACCAACTGTGTTCCACTATTGTGGACTCCCAGTCATTCTCACTGAATGACATGGCTCAGACTCAAACCGGGGTCTGGGCTGGAGGACTCAGCCTTAACCGACTGAGTCATAAATAGCTAAAATGAGCAGTCATAAGTTTGGCGGTATAAATACATGTTTGGATGAATGCAAGAAGGTCTGCTCTCCTGGAGTGAAATCTTTTCATTTGAATAAATGCAGAAGCATACTTCATAATACGGTATTTTCAATTTAATGAAAGAAATATCAAGAACCACCTGTTTTATTTCATTGGAGAGTAAAAGAAGGACCAAAAGAACTTCTGCCAAAATCTTCCAAACTAATTAAAAGTCAGTCAGACACCCACTTTTTCATTACATGACATCATTTAGTGGACACTCTTACCCAGAGTGGCTTCCAAATAAGTGCATCACTATGCTAAGAGTAGTTATCAAATATGAAATATGTAATATGAAATATTTCCTTCTTTTAATGTGTTATTTCTAGTAACCCTTCAAAAAAATAACATGAGGCTTTTTTGAAGATGAGAACTGTGCAGATATGTAAATCGTGAAATTGGGTAGAAAAACAAATTGCAGATAATTCACTTCTCGTCATCTCAATGGCCTGGTGAAGGCTACACATTACAGGCCCATATGCACATGTGTGTATGTACATAACTTCATATTTGCAGGGTATTTAAATAGATTGAGCTTGTAAACGCAAACCACGCTCTGCACTACATTTCAATTAGGCACTTGCTTCAGTAAATTATGGTCTGTTTTTGAACTCACAACAAATACATGCATGGCTGGTGAACAAGCAAACAAATAGCAAGCTAAGGAAAAATTCCTACAGAGTTGGAAATATTAAAAGAGGAAGAAAAGTATCTAACCGTCCTCATCCTTCCCTTCTGCCCAAAAATCAGCATTTTCTATTCCTTCTCCTGCCCACAAAGTTGCTGCCCATGTAGCAGACCCACTGAACCCCGCTGCAGACTTACATAACCATCACATGGTTTTCACAGGAGGTAAACAAATCTGTAATAATTTCAATGAGCTCACATGAAATTATAGCAGTTGCCACTTCCTCCATGTCTGCTTCCACTGCGGCAGAATACACGCTCATTTCACATGTCCTGTACATTCGTGAACCAGCTACTACTGACAACCTGCCACATCTCCTGCCCAGCTAATGTCCCCATGTTTGCTTCCAACTTTCAGCCCCATTTTAACCCTTTCCTGACCCAGATCACCTTTCGTGGCCTCTTGAGCTCCTCAATGGTCATAGTCTCATCGCTTTGGGAGGCTGAGTGGCAATCCAAATTGGTCTCCATTCACACAGATATCACTGCAACTACCAACATTATCAGTAGGTGTCACTTACAGTTCCTTCACATTTTGCTATTTTTCACAGCCTCATTTTAATTTGTTTCAGGGAACCAGTTAATTTTACATAGTACATGCATCTCCAGGCCCAAAAACTCACTTGCTCACTCCTTTCACATTTCAACCTAACTTTAACTATTAATAGCATCATCCAAGCCATCTCACCTGCCACCCTGAGATCCTGTTGTTCTGCCTTGAATAATTTACACAAAATCCTTACTTATTACACCCAGTTTCTCTCTTTTGATCTAATTACAACAAGTTATGTTATTTTTTTTTCTTACTTTTAACATAACCTGCATATATGCATCTGCACCATTAAAGTTCGCCTCATTTCTTCATACTCCTTTACAGTTAGGATTTAGTTTAGTCAGTTTAGTCAGCAAACTGCCATTCTCCTCAAAGGTCATCGATATGACCACACATCAGTTATCTTATCACAATAGGCTATATACCAGCCAATGTGTGCATCCCCTGTTCCAGTGAAAAGAGATATATCTGTTTGCATTCCCTTTGTCCCTGGAGCTCCAGAGTCTATTGGAAGGTCTCTCAAAACTGTTCTATGGCTGCACTGATGTACTGCATCCTTGACAGGCTGGATTCTAAGTCAAGGTAAGGTCCCAGCAAACTTATTTTTATACACTTTGTGCCTTGAGAGACAAAGAGGTTACAGATTAATACAGTTACAACCAAAAGTACATCAGAGAAAACCTTGTACTTTTTCAACAGTTTTATTTGTCAATACAGATTAGCATTCACTGAGCATGATGAATAAGGCTATTTGTTTCTTATCTAATAATTCAACACATTCCAAAAAGAATACAGTTTTTTTGTAGTGTTTCAGTACCAAAGAACAGTCAATGCCTGCTTTAATGAGTGTTCCTAGCAACTGTTAAACTATCTAGCCAGCTTTTTATTAGGAATAAAATGTTCACCAAATTAAATGTTATCACTACCATCAAAATATGACTGCAGCATTGCAGACAAAGATGCAATCTTACAACATACTTTCTGTAAAATGTTCATTTAAATCCTTCAACTACTAAATACAACAGAGCTTAATAAAGTGATGCATTTTATGGTGAAATATTTAACTAGCTGACATTTTGAAATCTGTCTAGCAAGCTATCTACTTTGTTCATTTTATTCTCCATGTTATTGTCCAGATATAAAAAAACAGGTGTTGTTTTATTGTCACTATGAATTGGATTCTAGTATTTAATTATGAGTACTGGGAGTACCCTCATTAGCATCATCTGTGTAGGGTGTCAATCTTGAAATTGCTAAATTGTAGGTCTGTAACAATTATTCCATAATTGTCTAACCGCGATTTTTTTTTTTTTTTTTTTTTTTTTTTGACGTGAATGCGGTTTCTTTCTTGAGCCGCGGTTACAGCATTTTTTTAATTATTTTTTTAATGAAATGGGTCGAAGCATGGTGACACTTTTGTTTGCATCCATCAAACACGTTTCCAATGCCCGCGTGCACCCTGTAGCGCGACAGAACAGTAGCTATCCTATCAGAGGACGCCCTGCCCGCATTGATTGACAGTTGCGAAGTCAAGTCGGCTTTCGAACGTTAAAAATCCAAACAGAATTGGGCAGTTTCGTGAGAAACGGTGTTGTACCTTTAAACTGACACACGTTTGGTTTTCACTAGAGTTTTCATTTAGTGTTAAAAATATATATATATATATTCATTTAAGCAAAAAATTACAATGTTTATGATAATAAAGAGACGTGGTTTACTTCATAGGCTGTGTATTTGTGTTATTACATTATCTGGGTCACATAACAGTGAAATAACCAAAAGTTGTATCATGGGATTCATTCAAACCTTGAACTTGGCTGAAAAATAATAAATAAATAAATAAAAAACATTTTTAATTGACCAAAAGAGACAGTTATATTGTTAATCGCAATTATTTCTGAGACAATTAATTGTACAGCAACATTTGGAATTGTTACAGCTCTACTAAATTGTTTGGAGGGCAATGAAACTGAAAGTCAGAAGAAGTGGTTTGAAGTACTGTAGGCTATACTTCCTGGTTGGTCTTTTTCCTGTTACTAAACACAGAACTCAAACAAATGAATCACTCAGGACGTTGAACTCTTTGTAAATAATTTATGGTAACAATTCATTACTTTTAATATAAGGCATGTTTTGACTTTTTAGAACCAATAAATATTCAGTGTTTCAGTCAGTCTGGTTCAGTCATAAAATACTAGAACATTTGATGATCCAGGTACTGGGCGCACCCCTACCAGACTCACATGAGTCCACATTCACATAGCATGCCAGATACACTCAGGTCACATCTCCTACTGATTTTCAAAATTTGTATGTGAGATATAGGCTTTAAGGCCCTACAAAAGCATAAGGTGTTGGAGCTTGGTGTAAAAGGTTTAGGCTCGCTAAAAAGCTAAACTTTTATTCAGCTAAACCCATTCAGTATGTGAGTATATTTCTAATCAGTCCATTTTTGTAAAAGAATTTACTGGTTTTGGAACGACGTTTTACAATCTTACAAACACCTAAAAACGGATATTCTTATTTACCCAGCCAGGTAAATATACGTAAAAGTGTTAGCGAAATTCTAAAACAAGTAGTGCAGACAAACATTTGCAAATCACTAGAATTATTTTTTAATTAGCTGTGTTATCATTAGTTACTTTATGGCGTTTTTCTAACGGGAAGTCATATCTCAAGGATAGAAAACATAAGCACGCACTTCCAGTTTCCTTGTTTGGTCCTATAAACATATGCATGTGACCATGAATTTACCAATAAATACTGATGTCTGCTATACTGCAGTATCACTACGCTGTAGTTGTACAAATCTGATCGTACTGTGTCCTCAAACAGACCTTGCTCTCAGCTGAGAACTGTCTCATTGTGGAACTGTACACATCCTGTCCCCGTACTGTCGCTATACTTACTGTATGCACTTTTGTACGTCGCTTTGGATAAAAGCGTCTGCTAAATAAATAAATGTAAATTTAAATGTATCCTAGAATAGGCAATATCAGATTCAAAATTGCTGTTTTACAGCTTGCACATTCTGCATGTTATTTACATTATTTCACGCCCCAGGATAAATATACAGTGCACTAACACAGTATGACTTTGGTGATTAGAAAAATTCACTCACTTTCCTTTAGGGGGTAGGTAGCCTATAAATAGGTTATGTCAAACCAAGCATGTCGTGATTTGTATACTTACAAGTACATAGTCGCGCATGCGCAGTAAACCGGTTGCCATAAAAGCCTGTTTGATCACATTGAGAAGCACTGACTCATGTTCAGCTGCACCAAAATAAGGCGTTACTATTGGAAAATCATTGTGATGCTCTGTATACGTTTTCAGAATTAAAAAGTACATTATTACCACACTAACATGCACTGGTGGTTGATTTTTCACTTATTTTAATGTTCTGCAATGTTGGGGTTGTTGACGCACTGAATAAGTAGTCTGTATTTTCCAACCCAACTTCCCCATCGCAACCTGACACTGAGCTCGCCCATTTTCTCTCTCATAACAGACAGGAACTGGCCTGCTTTCATTTAAGGTTGGCAACTGAAGCAACACGGAGCGGAAAGGTGTTGTAAAGTTCTGCTTGTGGTAGGGTTGCTCTTTACCGTTTACTGACTTGAGATAACCAGTTCTAAACATTTCTGCATCTAATTAGCCTAAAGCAGCGCGGTGTCAAACCCAGAGATTTATCATGCTACGTAGATGACGTTTGAAGCTTAGTGAACCAAGATCAGTAAGTAGACCATCTTACAAACCTCAAGTACCAGGAGAATATTCTACTAGGGATTTCAATTTGGAAAGCATTTGGTGACCGGGTGAGAGAGTGCTAACGTTAGAGCCTGTTTATTGCTGTTCTTCAAGTACCTGCGCTCATTCTTCAATTGCCGTGTCGCCTTGTGGAAAATGCAGCGATGGACGCCGATTCGGGAACGTATCGCACCTGTCGTTCTTTGTGCCCAACTAGCGAGTGCATTCTACGACACCGGCTTGCAGATGGTGGTGAAAGAGAGATACACCAATTCCACCAAGTCCATAAATCACACCGTCACCGACGACGAACAGCAGAAAAACATATCAAATTTTTACATGACTTACACTATGCTGTCGAATTTCCTCCCATTTGTGCCAGCGTATTTCCTGGCAAGGTTTGGGGATAGGGGTCACAGGAAGGTACCCCTGGCTGTCCCTTTGTTGGGGTACTTTATCTCCAGAGCCCTCCTGCTGCTGGTTATCTTGCTGGATTTGCCTGTTGAGGTGATTTTTGGAGGGGCAGCGGTGTACGGGCTGTGTGGGGGATTTTCCTCCTATTGGGCAGGTGTTATGGCTCTTGTATCCTTAACCTCAAGCGAAGAAAAAAGATCTGTTCACATGAGCAGGACAGAACTGATATACGGAATAGCGGGATTTGTCGGTAGTATCGCATCTGGCCACCTTTTCCAGCTGTATGCGTTCGAGCACAAACAAGGAGCAGTGCTTGTGGGATTGTGTGTGTTGCTGTATCTGTTTTGCTTTTTATACGTACTGTTCGTACTTAAAATTAACGATGGGCTAAAGTCAAGGGTTCACAAAGAGCCACGGCAGGATGGCTTTGGAATACTTAACCTACACTCCCGTGACAAGATTAATATCATCTTACTTTTTGTCAGTGCCATCCTGTATGATATTGCTGTTGGGGGTGGTATGGAGATTTTGATGTCTTTTGTAACGAAAAAGCCATTAAATTGGGATGCCGAGTACATGGGATATGGCAACGCAGCAGGCTTCGTCATCTTTTTCACAAGTTTCCTCGGAGTCCTGGTTTTCTCCAGATGTGCAAGCGATGCCACCATGATCATCATTGGGATGGTCTCCTTTGCAGCCGGAATTTATTTCATGGCTTTTGTGACAGCAACGTACATGTTCTACCTAGGTAAGAATTTTGTTTTGGGGGTACATTTTAATGTATTTATTGTGTTTTAATTGTCTTCACTCAAGCTCGTGTTAAGACTCAGGGTGCTCACCAGGTGTTTATTGTGTTAGTATTCACTGTCAGAAACCTCAGGTTTGCAGAGTTTTTCGCTGGAGAACATTCAAAAATTGAATTGATGCTTGTAAAAAATATGCATATATCAAAGCATCTTACCGATTTGGGTTTATTGTTTCAATACAAGTCCTGTAAATTAATCTGTGGGTATAATGAAATTTACAGTTCCCTGTTGGGTGGCAATATCTGAACTGAAACTCAGAGCTTGAAATTAAAACAGTGGTTGTGTGCATGTGAAAGACAGTTAGCTGCCTGACAGTATTGTGTATGCTCTATTTCAGAGGTAGTGCTGTATAGAGAGTTTCAAAACCATCACAATTTTTTTGCTCTGCTCTATTCCAGCTCGAGCTTTAACTTTGTTTGCGCTAATCCCAATGCCCACCATTCGATCTCTGCTGTCCAAGCAAGTCCAAGACACCTCGTATGGTAAGTCCTTTGCCTGGCACCAGACGTACAGAACATCACTCACCTGACAACTGGTGTGTTTTTTTTTTTTGGTACACAACACTCAGGGGAAGTTTTAAAATGGAGTACAGTATGTTACAGCACAACAAGACAGACAGGCCTGTAAGGAATTTTAAGTCTACACTCACTACACAAACACAATGCAATAACCACAGGCAATTAATCAAATACAGTTCAGCTCACTACTAGTGAGTCCAGTTGGAAGTGGTTAAATCTTAACATTGCCACCAGAAAGGTAATGAGCCATACATCAGTCACTGGGCTGATGGGAAAAGTCACAGTTTAACGGGTATGTCCACATTTCTTTTTCCAGTGAGAGTCAGAGAAAGTTTCCTGAGTTGCATCACTGTGTCTGTCTCAATAAGTACATAACAGAGGGCTGGCAGGGAGGGAAAACAGGGCCTTTGTTCAGGTCTGTGTGGCTTTGGGGGAGGACTAATAGCGAAACCTGCAGGGGATGGGCCCATCCCTGTGATTTCCGGCCCTCCACTTGCACATTACTCGATTTGTGAAACTTCATTCATTTTCCCTAGCTCTTTGAACATTTTGCAATATAAAAAGCCTATTTATTGGCATTAATTCAACCCCTGTAGAACCAGTGATATTTGAGGTCAACTAATGGCAGCAAAAATTGGCCTGAACAATTATAAGTTTTGGGTCTGTCTTTACAGGGTTTCTTACCATTCTTTATGCTTCTTACAATTTGAGGATTGACCATGAAGTAAAAATGTCAGTGTCTTCTGTCAAAATATATCATTTATGCAAGCAAAATGATTTAATATGTTGAATAAACTCAGTTTTTTGTATGTCAATCCTGTAGTATCAACAGCACATTTAGTGAGATATTTTCTCCATATTGTATGAGTCTGTTTAAGGCATCAGCCACACTGCCTGGTGCTGAATGTATGGTAGCCTTTGCCTTTCATCAAGTGGAAATCTAAATGTTACATTTAATTTATTAATTTCTAAATTATTATTCAGGCTATTTCAACTGAGCAGCATCTGACTATTATTTGAGCACTACACAATATGTTACCACACATCAGTCGACAGACGCATAACAACAAAGAGGACGTCTGAGGTTCTCACTGTTAATGAAATCCTACACCTCAGTGAAATCCAACAGTGGACTCATGTGACCTTTATTAAATTGACAAGTTATCACACCAGAAAAATCAGAAGCACACACCAGAAAATCAGGCACAAAATGTTCCCCTGTTGTTTTGCTGTTTTATAATCAAGGCTCTAGACCAGCGTTTCTCAAACCTCTCCTGGAGTACCACTTGTCCTGCATGTTTTAGATCTCTCCCTGCTCCAACACAGCTGATTCAAATGATCAGTTTGTTATTAGGCAGCTTCAGGAGTTCATAATGAGTTGATTTGAATCAGCTGTGTTGGAGCACGGAGAGATCTAAAACATGCAGGACAAGTGGTACTCCAGGAGAGGTTTGAGAAACGCTGCTCTAGACATTGAAATTAAATCACACATCACACTTAATCAGTCTGTTATCAGCCATGTGAAGTATTGGCTGGGAAATGTCTGTTACTGCATTCATTCATTGTACTGGATCATGTCAACGATTTGATGTATGTAATTCCCTATTCCACCAGGAGAACATTTCCTTGGGAAATTCTTTTTTTTGCTTTTGAAGGTCCAGCCTCTTTGCTGTTTTTAACTAATTCTGCCAAACTACTAATTGCTTTCCTTTAATTACTAAAAAAATAATGAAAACAGAGAATGGTCATTGTTTAAAATGCAAGGTCAGTGACAGGGCACAGCCTTGTCATTTGTGAAGTAATTCATACTTTGTCAGACTCTTGGCACCAGTCATAAGAACAATAGATATTGTTATCAAAAATGGATATTTGTTAGGGGAAGATATGTACACAGTGATCTTGAAATATTTTTATCTCATTGATCAACTGTATGCACACACAAATTTGATTCTGATCTATGTATACACACAGCATAGTATTTATGATTTAACAATGTGGATCATAAATGAACTTGGTGTGGGAATGAACTTGCCTCAATTGGCAATTCAGGCCTCAAGACAAAAGGAATAGGGCACACAATGTTGTAAGGGGAGTGTTATTTTACATTTTTTTAATTGGAGTGCCCAATGTTTTTTCCCTATTTCTCCCAAATTAAATTGGATTGCCCAGTTGTGTCAGAGAAGCTGCCCTATTGCTGCAACCCACACTGACATTCTGGGAGGGTGAGCCTACCACGTGCCTTCCTTCGAAACTTGTGATGTCAGCAACTACTTCTTTACACACCACAGTCCCTATGCCAAGCATGTGCAGACATGAGTCAGACGAGGACACTTCAAATGTAGCTTTGTGCAGGCAGACTGTGGGTCCCCGACTCACTGGAGGAGATAGCTAATGAGCTACAGGACAGAAAAGTCCGTTGCCAACCTACCCTGTCCTATATCCCCCACAGTGAATGAAGCCAATTTTGTTCCCCTGGAATTGGACCCTAGTCATCATCAGCTAATAATATGGCTGGGGTTGATCCTAGGCTGTAGGACTCAGCCTTGCACTTGAACACCAAGTGTTTTTTCAGCTGAGCCACATGGGAGCTCCTGTTTTACAATTATGTAATTTGTATGGTAATTTTGTTTCTGTTTATCTCCTATCTAACATAAAGCAGTGACAAGGTCCAGCCCTGTAGTAGCAGAGGGGGGCATAGCATGCATTGATGTTTGGTTTTGCAAGCAACACAATCAAAAATATATAACGGAGTGGTGGGAAATACACAAGCTAGTTTAATTAATTGGCTTTGCAAAAAGCTAAGCTTATCTTGTTGCCAGGTGCGTTCTGGAAAATGGCACAAATTGGGAACAAGTCGTCTCGAGATTTAGTATCAAAAGTTCTGAATTGGCAACACATGGAGAATGTCAATGTAGTGTTCTGGTACAATAACATAAAGAACAATCATCCTGTTTCATTGGTGATTCGTTGGGGCAGTTACCAACCTTTCACAGTATGACATGTCAGAGCAGGCATTACCAGCATCTCCTTTCATGAGTTCATCTTCCATATGCACAGGAAGAAAAACATAAGTACTTTGGCAGTGGCAGTGAAACAGCCTTTCTGCTCTGATCTTTACAATCTAGGGTATATAACCTTGGGGTCATATCTTGTACATGCTTGACATTCGAACAACTGATATAATAATGATCCAAGGGAATACAAAATGGTTCAAGAGGTCTTATTGGAATTCAGATCTTATAGAGGTTCCTTTACTTGTATTATTTAAAAAAATACTTAACCATCTGCTTTGGTTTGTGGTTAAGCATGTATGTACCCTGCAAATGTCTGGCTGCTTTGGTTAACTTTTAGAGCTGTTCACAGCTGCTGTCCTCTATTCTGGAATCGTGAATGCTGGAGGTGCTGCCTTTTCTGCAACGATGTTTATAGTGACACGGATTTTAACAGTGTTTTCCATTCAGATGGTCCTTTGGTCTTACCCTCCTGCTCTCTTGGTTCAGCAGCTACATTTTAATTGTGGGAGAAGGCTCCAGCATATTTCATTTGAGGACATTTCACTAACAAATGTAAATGTTTTATGGGTTCACTGCCTGGCCGCCTGTTGCTGGCTAGACTAAGACTAGACTAGCCTTTATAACATGTCACCTTACAGCTAATACAATCAAAAATGCAATTTTGGCTATACAAGAAAGTATTATTTTATGATCTCAGATTCAGTGTTTTCTCTTCCTGCCATTACTGTAGCATTGTATTACAGGTAGTATACTTCAATTAGAAGACATTTAAAGGCTAGTGGACCTGCTCTATCTTTGCTCTTTCAATAGAAACCTGGTGTGATGTAATGAAGTGGAAGTGATAGTGATTTGGCTTGACCCCATACCAATACCCCATACCATCAAATGGATTCTTTGTTGAAATTCAGGTGGCAGCCTTTACACATCCATCTGTGTTTGGGTTCCCACTTCCCTTCACTCTCAAGGCTCACCCACAGGAACTGGTAGTCTTCAGCTTCCTCCTTCATGAGACTTCAGTCTTGTAGATCCCCTTTTATTTTGCAATAACAAACATAAAAAGAGAACATAAAAAAGTACAAAGACAGGGTGAAAAATAGTATGAGTAAGGAAAAAGGAAAGGGCATAGGCCTAAAGCAATCATTTAAAACATTAAACATTAAAAACTACATAGTTTAACTAATATCCATGGCTACTTTCAGATGTGATTTTCAGTATTCAAACTATACAGTACCATTATGGTATCATTATGGAACCATGATATATATGTACCATATACCATGGTGTCATGGTATTACATCTATCTGTTGTGTAATTTTTGTCCATATAGATAATTCTTATGGAATAATAAAGACGATTGTCTTATATATAGTATAATAAAGATAATTGTGACAATTGTGTTTATTATTCCATAAGAATTAGCTGTATGGACAAAAATTACACAACAGATAGATGTAATACCATGACACCATAATCATTTGAATTGCTCCCCCTGCTGACAAACACTGACATTGAACAAATAAATAGTGGCACAGTATTTAGAAATCTTGGATTCAGTGTATAAAGTGAGACAGTCTATAAGTATAATAACGGAGCTTATTAATTACACACATCTGTTTTTTTTTCCTCCACAGGGAAAATCCTGATTTCACTGCAGCTCTCCCTGACCATTGCAAGTGTGGTTTATTCCCCCATATACACACAGATTTACCAGGCCACTCTCAACTGGTTCCCAGGATTTGTTTTTCAGGTGTCCAGCATCGTCACAGTCCTCGCTATCATACCAATAAGGTAAATGGGAGTCTAATTCTCATTAAAGTAGTTACACTGTTACAGATAAAAAATGGCTCATATCCTATTGATGTTTGAACCTTTTTTTTTTTGCGGTTATTGCAATTTGGACAGTACTTTCGTGTTTTGTTTCACTTACCATCAGTAATGGTACTTACAGTACCATTAGACAGTGAGTAGTGAAGATTGAGTTATGGATACCAGTTGTTTGAGTTATGTTTCTTTCACAGTATTATTTATCATATAGCAATATCTAAACACCACAAGCCCTTTTCAGACTTACTAATAATGGTGAAACCTAATTTAAAAGCCTACTGATGCGGTTTGTATTCAATACACTCAGTCCATATAAAGCTCTAAAGGTCCTTAAAATTTGTTGTGTGTCTTTTTTTTTGCAAAGCATTGTGGGCTGTAGGACTGCCAGACAGGAGGGCTACGAGAGGATTCAGGGCAACTGACATCTGACATCATTGCTGATCCTGAATCTATACCATGTTTCGCTAGCTCCATCTCTGTGAGTGTCAAACAGATGTGTGAGTACAGGCTGGTGAAGAATCTCACAGTGAAGCATTTCCTCCAGGAACCTCACTTTCTGGTAGATTTATTTTTCCAGTAAAATAATCGCTATACCGTACTTGAATATTTACATTCTGAAATGCAGGGTTTTGGTTTTATTGTATATTTGTAAATGAGAGAACAGGGCCATTTGTAATGTTGTTTTACCTCTATATTTTACTTCTCTATATTATTTTATATATATGTTCACTCACTGTAATTTAAAAACATTTTTAATCTACAGATATCAAGATTATGAAATGTGGTCAGGTACAATCAGGGTTTTCTCTAGGTTTTCAGAGGGCTTAGGTGCTGTCTGGGTTTTGGGTTGGTGGTGGTTGGGGGGTTTGAAATTATTCAAAGGAAATTTTAAGTTATTTTAAAAAAAAACAGCGTTTTTATTTATATGAAAAAACGCTTTGACCAGCGGTTTTCATCAGACAAAGACGTTACGTGTGAAAACAGCCTAACTTTGTTTAGCTACCAAGCCACGTTAGATACTAATGTTTAGTCGAGGTATCTTTATGTAACGCCAACTAACTAGCTTCGCTAACTAACGTACTTCAGTAACAATACATGAATATCTATGCAAGTTGGCTAGGTTAGCACTTTCTTTAGTAAATAGGCTACATTATATCTTCATTCCGGTATGTCGCCTAACTGCATTTTTACGTTTTCATTCGGCTTAAGGCGCTCCGCAAAAACACTTAGGCGCAGCGCCTAAGCGTTTCTATGGTAGGGAAAACCCTGACAATATTGATTTTTTTTTCATGTAATATTATTGAAGGGTAAATGAATAACATGTCTGACAGAGATGTTTGATGTATAAATATGTATTGTTTACTTTCATTTAATGTTTATGGACAATTCCTAAGCAGTGGAGTATAGCTGAGATCAATACCTTGTTATAAAGTTAACTCATTATCCCTCCACGCTGTTTCTTATGGGTAGCATGACATTCAGACATGCATACACGCCTAAAATAATTTTACTCTGTATGATGCATCCAGTATTTTTGTGAATGTATATTCACCCTATACATGTGAATGCTACCAAAAAAGCAACAATATATGAATATTGCCAAACAAGCCAAGACAAACAAGACAAATGTTTTTTTTTTTTTTTTTTTAAATGACGATGCCACAAAAGACCAAGATTTCTTTTTAAACAAAACAGCACAATGTATGCAGTATCACCCACATTTTCAGTTGGAGATTTTAACAGGTAAAATCAAATGTTTTGTGTATCAAAAATGTGCTGGTGAATTTTTCTACAGGACCAAACTAAATGACCAAGTCCTGTATAATCATTAAATGCATAAACAATTAGGGGATCCACACAGATTTAACCTGTGATATGTATATGAGTACATACAGACCTGTATGTTTGCTGGCAGATGGTATTTAATATATATTCTGTCTGAAATGGGCATTGATTGATCCCTGTAGCATGCTACACAGGAGTTACACGCATTTTTTAAAGGTGCTGGGCAGACATTTAACAGAAAAGAATCAAATACATGTGCTTGGCTTGCGGACATGTACGTTTTATGGTACATGTACAGTATATTCTGGGTGGCATTTTGTCTATGAAAATTATCTTTCAGAGAATTGTCTATTTTCGTATGGGACTCTGTTTTTGTACTGGTTTGAAATAAAGTGAACTAGATTTGGATACATTGTACCTTTGTATGTCACACTTTTTTGGACCACTAAATTCTTACAGAAAAATAAATGAATATACAATATTTAAGTGTTGTAGCACATTTTTTGGTCTCACTGATATGCCATTTTTTCCCCTCAGTAAGACTATAATACATATGTATAATGAAATGTATAATTACAAGAGTCAATCAAACCTGAAGCTGAGGGAAAAGAACTGAAGCTCTGCAAGGTCTGTGACTACAAGGAACCCACATACCATGGGATTCACCAGTTTAGTTGCAGAACTTGAACAGTACCAATTCTTTTCCTGGCTTTCACCATTCACAACATGAAATTATCACTTTCACCAGTAAACACTGAATGGAAAAAGCAAGAAAGTGCTTTCAGAAGTTAATTGGTCAAAGTTATGGACAGCTTGTAAAGCAAGATTGTTAAACAGACCCCATAAATTGCTGAAACAAAAATAAAAAAATGTAACAAAAGAAAACATCTGCAAAGGCCTGACATGAGTGAAATCCATTCTTTTTTATTGGTCCAATATTTTAAATCAGTTGAGGTAAAGATAATTGCATCAAAACAACATCAATGAACAGGCTATTTTTACACTTCTTGTAATTAAAACATCAAAATTTACATATTATGAATTCTGTAGTAAACAATGCACACTAGAAAAGGGCAATGCACAATGGTGGGGGGAAAGGAAACTCATGAAACAAGCTATTTGGCTTTTACTCATTTTAGGTTTACAAATATAAAAGAGACACTCCCCCGTTTTCCCCCTCAGGAACTTTACCTAATCTTGGTAAATTTAAACAGATTTTGTAGAAGCTTGCAAGACTAAACTGAATATACCTATTATACACATGGTTACTCAACATTTAAGGCAGTCCTAACTGACAGAATGATGGCTTCTTGACAGGAGATGAAATAGTGGAATACTGCAGTAGGGAACTGTACACAGGTCAAGGAATATTAGTGGGTAGTTACAAAACGGCAATGTACCTTTCTACACAGTAATTATGAAGTGTTTTTTAAAACTTGAATATTTTGGCAAGTTCAGTTCAGAAGTCCCAGAACAACATCCATGAATGTTTTAGTACTGTAGTCTGAAGAGAAGAAAAAAAAAACAGCACTCCTCAAGAACCTTATTGTCAACTAAAACATCTGCACAACTGAAAGTGAAGTGAAGTGGAGCTCTGTGGAATCAAAAGAGATGTTTCTCCACCGAGGAGATTTGAAATTCAGCTTAACTGGAGTGGTGTCAAAAATCACATTTTATGCAAAAAAAAAAAATTAATTCACACTCACTGAGGTTTGTGACAAAAATGTTTCAAATTACAATAGAAAGATTACAGGAAAGACAATAAAAATGCTACAGCTGCCTAATTTCCATCCTGTAATGACATACTATCTGTGTAAAAAAAAAAATAAGGCTACATTGTTTATGATGAAAGACAGATGTCTGGGTTCAACAACAGCATTGTGAAAAGAACGTTTTTCAATGGGGGTATGGGCACAGAAAAAGCACTCCACAGAACAGCTGTATTCCTCAAGCATTATCCTTCATGGTCATTATGATGAAAAGGGACTGGAGATTTTGAATACTGGATAAAACTAGAGTGGCACTTCGATGAGTCACCTTCTCCATCCTTAACAGCTGTTGGATCAGCCTTAAAATCAAATAATGTATGCCTTTCCCCATGTTTTATCCCAATCTCTACGTGACTTCCTGTTCACTACAAATACATGGTGGTGATCACATAACCTTACCCCAGCTTAGTGCTTGCAGAGGAGAAATGAACACTCCCAGCACACAGCTAACTCAAATATTTAAAAGTCTAAAATCAGGATTCATTTCATGCACGTAACAGATAAATTACTTCAGTGGTGTTTGCAATAGATCCAACTGCATATCTCTTTCACACTATCTGGGTTACCCTTTTTTCTGAAGTAAATTGACAGGAAAAGTATAAATGCACTGTGGCACTAATTTATAGGTCAAAGGTGAACTGTCTGCCTGCACTGACATGTTGGACAAGCTGAGAGAGACTGGATGCAGCTGAGAGGACTAAGAAAGTAAGAGAAAAGATGGAGGTCAATGGGAAGTGACAGTTGTTATTCCAGTGTCACCATCTGGAACAACTGTCCAAGTAAAAAGTAGTGTAGATAAAACTGAACTCGCACCATCCTATCTAAACCACCAGCATTAATCTGTTATTTCCAGGATACACTAACAGCAGAAATCGCATTCAAGGTTGCATTTGCCCTGTTGTGATTATTTCAGTGGATGACATGGTGTGCCTCCATATTCATTCATTCCCATGACTAAACAGGAACAAAATCATGCTATAAAGAAAAAATACACACATTATTCTGCTTAAAAAAATAAAATGTTACACTTTAATCTTCATATCATTGCACAGAATTCATGTCTACTGCAGTATGGTGGGAGGTGTGTTACATTTTGGGGTTGTTTGGTATTCATGGGTCCTGGGGCTCTTGTTAAGAGCGAGTCGTGAACTCCGACTCAAACTGGTTCTTTCTGCTGAAAGAAGCTGAACCCTGGCGAATATGGACATTCCAGCATGACAATGTCCCAAGGTATTCATTCAAATCTACAAATAAATAGTTAACTGAGCACAAAGTAAATGTTTTCAACTGATCTCAATCACCAGACCTCAATCCATCAAACATGTATGGATCAACCTCACAAAAGTAGTTCACAAATTAAAGAACACTGTAAAACCCAATTCTGCTGGGAGGAATGGACATGAATCCCCCTCAGCTGAGCCAGAACCGTTGAGCCATCTACAGGGCCCATCTTCTAACTATAACCTGCACCAGAGGTGAATAAGAAAGTGTGAATAAAGATAATCCTCATGTTTTCTGGAATAAAATTCTGGATACAACATTGGGCAGAGTATTTCCTTGCTGTGTGGAATTATAATAAGATTAAAGTGTAACATGTTTAAGTTTTAAGCAAAGTTTAAAAATCATTTATTTTACAGCATGTTTTGTTCTTACATAAAGAGGCTGTATAAAGTAATCTGGTTTAATAAGGTCTGAACACATAACAGAGATGGCATGCCATTGAAACATTTGTATTTTGATTTTATTTTTCAAATTAAATATTATATGCACCCAAATTCCAACATGAGTGAGGCTGAACTGTAATATATAAACTCTGTTAAAATCTGCCAAAATGCTCACATGAATCTAAGGCTGTACCACTGTATTTTGTAATACAATTGCAACTCTGTAACTGTCACATTTAAAAACAGGTACTCTCTTTCCTTATTGCATCTTGCACAGAATATGTTGTATGATGCTACAGTATATTATAATGAAAAAGGCTGATTTTGACAAAATATCACGTAATGAAAGCAACTCTACAAAACAGAACTACTGAAGTACTTCAGCATGGGCATCGATCACATCAATGACATGTCATAGCACAATGCTTTTGTTTTCTTTTCCTTCATAAGAGCTTGAAGTGAGGATATGAAAAAGACAGAACCAGCTTTTCCAAAAAAAGATAAAGTACCTAACCTTGGCAAAGACATAGGAAGGTCACTACGATACTATGGTTAAAACAATTAAGGTCCTCCCTATGGCTGAAATTCTCTGCCCAGAAAATCCAAATAGCCAGTCTCCCAGGCAGATCTTGCAAACTAATGCATTCCAGCATAACCGACAAACAATGGCTAAAAACTACTTGTACAGCTTTCAGTCTCTGTTGGAAAAACAGTTTCTTTACATAAAGCTTCTCAGATAACCATAGAAAATACAGCAAATTAACTTAGGGTGTCCTCACACAACTTGATATACACAGAGTGTCAACAAATTTGCCAGGTGAAAGCACATAATTGTGTTTTTTTGGTAATGTAAATGACAGGACAAAGCAACAAAAAGTTTCAAATGTTGATGGCAGTTTTTGTGAACTGAACTTATGATACGGGAAGAAATACAGTATAAAGTAATATAAACATTAAATCTGCCCTTTGCCACTCAGAAGAATTTTATATTATATTCTGCAGTTCTACTACCAAGTACTCACTCAACTGAAACTGACAATTGATGTATTCCATTTAACTTGATCACCATTCAATCATTGAATGAATGAATGTAGCCTGAGACTGTATTCATTCATGAATGACTAGATCATGTCATTCAGTATGTATATGCTGTAAAATCAAGCTTTCACATATGGTAGAATTTACAGAATCACACAGAGTATTTCTAGATATATATCAATAGTGCAAATAAAGTGTGCTCCCAGGTACTGGCATGTAAGACAGACTGAAGAACAACCTTCCTTACAGAAATAAGAGGCCAAGAAGTCTCGGCCCATAGTGAATTACAGACTGCAATTGAGACACCGTTTAACATTGAAATAAAAGTTTGCAGATATATTAATGATGGTGCTGACCACAGAGGTAAAATTAAAACAAAATAAAGTTCTATGTATTCCTTCATGTAAATCATATAGAGGTGCACTACATAAACTTTCACAGACACACTGATCTGCTATGTTGGTACAAATCCAAATACAAATATTGGTACTATCAATGAAACAGGTAAACCGTCTTGATTTCCCTAAATATTCATGACAAGAAAAAAAATAGCTGACCTTTCATATCTGTCATTTTATGAGATTAGTGGTGAACAGACTTCAGTAAGACATGTGGAGAGGACTTGAATCTGATGTCGTAACATCTTCATAGCCTAAATTCTCCCAGTATCATTATGTGTTTTAAGTATTTTCTGATGTAGCTGGACAGTTCTTATTTCTGCACATTAACATAATCGGTTCCCATAACTGTGGAGTGAGCATAATCTGTTCATCTCCTCAGGTGATGTGCACCATGACTGTTCACTGAGCAGACAGCATGGGTGGGAATTCAAAATCACATGTCTATATAACAGTTAGTGGTTTCAAAGCGTTACATACTATTGCAACAGACAGGCTAGATGAAATGCAGTACTGAAATCAGTAAATAATTAAAAAGGCATATATGAGAAACCATACTGTAATACAATGCCATGCTGTGCACATTTATATTTGTCAAGGCCGAGGTTACCTGATATTGTATGCAGCCACACTAAAAAATGATACGCACAATTTATGCCAAAATATCTTTACTAAAGCTGTGTATTGGTTACTGTTGACCGTTACTATGTCCCATGTACATCCTCTCAATGTGTCATTTATTTGCACAATCCCTTTTAGTCTGTAATAGCTGAAAATGTCTCCCTTCTGGTGTTCTGATGTTTTTCAAAGAATGTGTGCCCAAAACAATTAGTCCTGGTTCCCAGGCAACAGAGGAGGAGATCAGCATAGCAAAGTAGGACTGTGTTTACATTGAGACAAGTGACATCTGCCTTGATACAATAAAGTCGCTGACTGAGCCAGGAATTCTACACAAACATGCTGGATTTAGTCAGGGAAGCCTCATCTATTAGACGTGTAAGCCTCATCCACAGATTTGCTGGCAGCTGTGACAGACAATACAGATATTCACGTTTCTCCAAATTTTGTGTGTAACTTCCCACTGAATACACAGATCCTACTGTTCAGATTATAGCTACTATGTACAATAGTCTCCTTTAAATCTCCAATACCTGACCACAAACTCTGACCTGACCACTGAGGATCATTTTTATATAAAAAAAAAGTACTAGCAGTAACAAAAATAATATTACTATATAAACTGATGTGTTTGTGCTGCAACAGTTTTTGACCAAATTTAGCACCTCACATATTCATGGCAAACAATATCGGAATTTTCAAAAAGTCAACTGTACATATGTATGCAAAGCATTGGCAAACATTTCAGTATTATATGAGTTCACTTTGAGTGACATTAAGACCTTACTTGTAGTTACACAAACTGAGACAAGTCTGACAAAACCATAGTGCAAGCCTAGCTGCCCTAGTGTTCAGATGTCTTTTACACACATTAATCTTGTCCTGTGATGTTTCAGCTCATGTCAACAGAGGAGAGGAGCCAGGGGGGTTCACTTTTAAAGCCATTTTAAAACTAAACATGACACTTCCTCAATGACTGTAAATAAGGAAACATTTGCCTGCAAATACATTACATGATTATAAGCCCTATAGCTGTGCCGCACAGTGAAGTACTGGACAATATGAATGTGCTTGAATAATTATGAATAAAACCAACTAAATCACTCTATGACAATATTCCTCAAACCTAAACCTGTGCTCTTCAAATCAAAATCCTTTTGAACTGTCTGGATGCAACAACTACAAAGACAGGTATGCAAATGTATCAAGGTGCCAAAATGCTACATTTAATTCACTGTGTCAGACTATCAACTTTCTGTATTTAGCATGTCTGCCGTAAAGCTAAAACTAGTGAGCTCTGAAAACCAAATTTTAAAGAAACCATTATTGCTCAAAGGGAGTATTAACATAATAAGACAAAAGTAAACTGTAGGCCAAAAGGCAAGGCCTATGTAGTGACATCCCTACTCTGATAGTGTTGCCCAGTTACATTACAGTTACAATACAGTTAAAGTTTTCTCCCATTGACTGCACATGGAACTTGGCCCCCGACGCAAATGTAATACATTCACAACATCAGTCACAGCATCGGTCAGAGGAACCATTGCCATCTTAGATCATAACCACTTTATTTTGATGCTTTTTTGTCATTTCCCATTCAATAAGGCTTCAGGGAACTTTTTTCTAACAAAATAAGAAACCTCAGGCAGAAGCAACTTCCCCTTTCATGGGCATCTCTCATATCTTGTTACCTCAGGTTTCTCTTCTCATCTAACCGCAACGTGCTTCTTCCTTAACTTTGAAAAATCCATTTAGGTGAATGTTACCTTTCCCAAAACGCAACTTCATGAGTTCAATGAAATTAGCCAGAAGTGTGAGACTGGAAAAGTAACACTGAAATGCATTATTCAGAGTTAAGCGCAGAACGCACAGCAGTAAGAGTGAGGGGAAGGCTCACTGTAGACAGTAAAACTTTTTTCCCCTTGATACACACAGGAGCGCAGTCCAAGACAGTGAGCCCAACCGTTTCAGAGCTCTGTGGCATTGAGTCATTCCAGCTTGGCGAAACAGTAATATCTGCATCATGGAAACTCCATTTAAAACACGCTGAACTGCAAACAACTGTCATGATTCTCACGAAAATATTGTACTCCTGTGCAGCAAGAGGGCTGGCACACTGAAGCTTTCTTATCCAAGTCACTCTTTCTGTTAATTTTGCCTTAAGAAACAAAACATTTGTACCAAATATGTCCTTTTGTTTGATCATAACCTGGTTTGTAATACTTTCTCAAACAATACTTTCACACTCTCTCAGACAGGTAGCAAACAGCTCTGTGGCATTCATTATAAAGTAAAGTTGAAACAAACAAAAAATGATAATAAACAGAAGACCCCTTTCTCTGTATCTTTGGCCAGAACATTGCACATATCTTTGCCTGACTCTCCTTGAGCAGAATGAAAAAAAAAAAAATTACATATTGTAATGAAAGGTCTGATTTTTTTTCTCTTCAAGGGCCAACATTATTTACAAAAGAATCATTTTCAGCCTGTTATCTACAAATTCAACAATCTACAAATTAGTGCTAGTCAAAAAAAAGCTCTGCACATTTGTTTGTCCTTTTCTTTGTCTTTGCAATCCGTGCTCAGACTCTAGGTTTCTACTCACCCTGTGGTCCCCCTCAGTGCATGGTTGGTTTTTAAGTGTGAGGGCCCAGGTGCTGTGCTGACAAGAGTGGGGTTTAGGAGGGAGCAGAGTTCACCTCATTACTGCCACACGGTGGTCGGGTTGCGTTGCACATATATAAACACTTAAAAAAGACTAAATACTTGCAAGTCTTTGACAAGTCTGTGCCGCCCTACTTCTCCGTTTCCTGGGAAAACTCCACTGGATAGAAGTGTGTCTGTTGTATGTCATGTCCAGAGCTTGGGTGTAGGGGTAAAGGAGAGGAACGGGGGGTAGAGGCAGTGAGGCGGGTATCAGACTCAGTTCGTATCAGACTTGACGTCCTGTTTCTCCTGTAACAATGGAATGATTGACTCCCAGGCTGCAAGGCACTGCAAAGGGAAGACAAAGAAAGACACAGGGAGAGAGTCAAGCATATAGCTTAGGGCGGCAGTCTAGAATAGTGGTAAGGTGCAGGGCTTGTCAGCGAAAGGTTGTTGGTACGATTCACCACTGAAGCCATGCCATTGTACCCTTCGGTAAGGCACTTAACCAACAATTATCTCAGTAAATATCCAGCTGTATAAAGGGATAACATGCAAAAACTATAACCTAATCAAGTCACTCTGGATAAGAGCATCTGCTAAATGAAAATAATGTAATGTAACAATCAATACAACGAGTCTGGGTTGTTTACATTAGCTTTAGCTCATATTTGGCACCTTCAGAGTGTCCCAAGTATCCCAAGAGGAATGATTCCCCCAATGCTAGGTCTCATACATACGTCAACATATTTTATGAATGTTTTTCTCCCTTCAGGTCCCTAACTGTTACACCATACTAAAAATATGGAAGAAAACTTTCATTAGTGACATGCATCATCATGGTTAACATATGAGAGATCTCTGAAGAATGTGGCCAAATGGTTATCAACCTCCACAAGTTGGGAGATGGCAGCAAAACAATTCTTAAAAATTATTAAAGAAAATTAATTAGACTGGTGCAGTGGAGACTGTACCAAGAAGAGGACTCAAACGTTTCTTGCCACCACAGGCTGCGAGACAAGTAGTTTTGGAGGCACCTGTAAATGCAAAGGTAACACTTGGGGATCTCCAAAAACTGACAAAATCTTCAGGACACAGTGTCAAAAATAACCATGTCACCTGCATGAATGTGAAGCCTGTGAGGCTGCATAAATTTGGCAAATTCCATCTTAATGACAATTGTAAGCATAATGAAACCAAAATTGATCTTTTTGAAAATGCTCAAGAAGTGGTTGGAAACAAATGTCAAGTTTATGCTGAGGAAAAAGTTCATGACAACTGTGGCAGGGGTTTGTTGTATGGGTGTTTTGTGACTACAGGTAGGGCTGGGCGATATGGACCAAAAATCATATTTTGGTATTTTTAGGCTGAATGTCCACACACGATATAGATCTCAGTATTTTCTATGAAGTGGGCTAAATGTTCAGTTGTAAGTCAAAGTCACATGTGAGATGTCACAAGCACTTTTATTAAAACAGACTGTGATCAAAATAAAATGCAAAGACAGGGTTTCCTTCCCTGTTTGAAATAAACCAGGCTTTCTTCGGCAGTGTGGACCAGCGCTGTGTCTCCCTCCACGTTACAGGAGAACTTGTGAGCAAGTAGGGGTGGGCGATTGATCGAATTTTATTTTCAATTACAATTTTGCTTACCAACGATTATGAAAACAAGATAATTGAGATCGAGAAACGATTATTGTGCCGCATTATTTATTGAAAAATAAATACATAAATTTTATTTATTCATCTCTTTTTACATTTTTTTAAATTTTCTTTTTTTGCTTTTTGCTTTTTTATTTGCTTTTCAGTTGAATTTCAGCTGAAATCCACTGTTAACCCTTTCGCACGTAACTTATTTTTATGCTACGTAGCATGCGTGTTACGTTACATGGTTCATTGTTTTCATTAGCGTTATGAAGCTTGTCATGGTTTTCAGTTAGCATTTGCTATATTCTTTTACGTTAAATTGCTGTTTCCTCAAAGCTAAAATTATCTAGAATTTTTCCAATCTAGTGTTCTAATCACACCGTTTTTAGCACACATGCTAAACAGCTAATCACACTGGTGTGACCATGAAAGGGTTAAAACTTTTTTTTTTTTTTTTTTTTTAAGTTCAATAAATGCATGACGTTTCCAAAGTCAATGAGTAATCGTATTAAATAATCGTGATCTCAATATTGACCAAAATAATCGTGATTATGATTTTTGCCATAATCGAGCAGCCCTATGAGCAAATGCAGATGCAGAGGAAGAGTGGGGGCAGGGTTGCGCGGAGAGTGTGAGAGAGGTGAGATGCAAACACTGGCACGGCTTTACGGAAGAAACGGGTTTTGTAACGCAACATCAAACTATATCATTATAAACAGTATCGTCTCATCCTGTATTTCGTTTGAATATATATATTGATATATTGCCCAGCCCTAACTATGGGTACTGTAGCTCTTGTTATTAAGAGCAAGGGAGCTTCCTTCCAGCAAGATGATAATCCAAAGCATTCATGCATATCTACAAAGAAATGGTTAAATACACACAAAAGTAATGTTCTCAAGTGGCCATCTCAATTACCAACCCTCAATGAAATTGAACATTTGGGGCTACAACTGAAAGTAGTTTATAAATGAAAGTCAAAAGGAAGGAACTAGAGCAACTTTGCCTGGAAGAACAGTAAAAAAAAAAAAATCCCCTCTCGGAACTGGCACAACCTCAGGCTAACTACTCAAAGTGAACATGAAAGTGAAAGTTGCAGATTGATGTTTTGCATTCTGTTGTGAGATGCTGAGAAGTTGGAAAGTAAACTGCAACAGTTTAAGTATTTTGCACAAACAAGTCTTGCTGTCTTCCAGTCACACAGCTGTTGACCTGATGGTTATGATAACAGCAACAGCTAAAACCTGTAAGACTACAGGTTTAACAGGTTTTAACCAACCTGCTGCCAGTCTTTTTCACAGCCTACAGAGCTGGCAGAGAAAACACCTTGACATCCCACCACAACACATCTTTGAGCTTATTCTGTTAGAAGAAAATATGACTACAGCACAGCAATAGGTGTTTTGTCTGTAAACTGTAAACAGCTGGGGGTATATGACAGATTTTTAAAATTTTTTTCATTTAAAAATTTTATTTACGATTTTATTGAACAAACCTTGGTTCAAAGCAGAGAAGGACTTTGAATGAAAAACTAAAACAACGTTGCACCAGCAGTAGAATTTTCATTATGCTACAGTGAAGTTTTGCATCACAAAACTTCACAAAACAATATCATTGGCATTACATTACATGTGTGCATTTCAGTAACTTACTTCCTGCCAAATATTTTTATTCAAGAGAACTTGATTGCAAACTAAGCATACCAAAGTGTACACTGCAAATGCAGTGTAAATAATGGTGGGAAGCTCTATGCCTTTATGCCTTTTAAGATTTTTAAGATTCAGCATCCACATTTGAGGTTTAAACAATGTTATGTTCATCACAAAAATGTAAGTCTTTTCCTTCCAGGGACATAAGCCACTCAATTACAATATATTTTACCACTGTGGTACATTCTTATGACTGGCAGTCCAAGCGCACAGTGCACACCCTTTACATTACTGGTCTAGCGTTAGTGAAGCAGTAGTCTGAAAGACAGAAGTTCTGCCTTAGTCTCTGTATTTTCTTCCATGGACTCTTCCCATTTGGCAGAAGCCCCTGGAATTTTGCAGAACTGTGTCAGTGTTTGGCGTGGAAGCAGAGTGTTTGGGAATTCCATAGCAAGTTCCAGCGATTTGAAGATACCTTATTTCAAAGACATCACTGAGCGTTCAACATTTCAAACCACAAGATCTCCAAATTTAAGAATATGATACTGAGTACATACATGTGGTATACCAAGAGGAAAAAAAATAGAAAGGTCAAATGTAGAACTATTAAAGATATATCAAAATTGAGGCAGTAGAAGCTGAAGACATTAAATGACTATCAGTCATTTAACTGCAATCTGAATTCAGAAGAATCAGCTGTAGGAAAACGGTGCAGGCATTATTTTGATTTAACTGATGCTTACACTTCCAATTAGTTACAACTTGTAGAGTTATGGAATAGCTAGTGGATGTTTCTCTGTTTTACTGTGCCTTTTTTGCACAATGTCCATACTATCTGAAGCCAATGAAACCACAATTTATGAGCATTGTTCATTTTGGCAAATGATCAGGGTTAAATATCGGATTATTGAGGAATACAACCTATTATATAAAACATAGCTTTCTTTGAAATGATCTGATGCCTAGGAAGTCTATCTAAATAACATAACATTTTAAATGTCATGTGCTAGCTGGTATGTATGACTGTTTTTCACTTCACACAGATTCATACCACCCACAAAGAAAATGAGTCTCCTATATCCACTATAACTCAAATATAAGTGTCTCACCAAAAATTACATTACCTTATTGCCATTTAGCAGATGCTCTTAAGTACCTTGCCCAAGGGCACAGCAGCAGTGCCCCCGTGAGGGATCGAACCGATAACCTTTCTTTATGAGTCCTGCTCCTTAACCACTATGCTACACTGCCACTCAATAAGTACGAGGGTGTGATGGTATAAAATAAATACATTGTTTGATAGATATGAAATCAAACAACTATGCAAAAACTGAACAGAAGGGTCCATGGCAAGTTACATCACAGGTGGAATAACATTTAAAAAAACAAAAAAAAACACAAAAAAAAAAATCTGTAACTGGAAATCTAGTACTGGTAAGCAACAAATTACTGCCTTTGGCGGTATTGTCTCCCCTGTTCTGGGATGCTTCCAGTCCAGGGTCGTAAGAGCACGGTCTCCCTCACCTTCTCATAGTACTGGATGTTTTTGTCTGCCATTCCAGTGAGGAGCTGTCTGAAATCCTGCCTCTTGTTGTTCTGCCAGCGATCCCAGTCAGCCTTCAGGTCAGCGTTGAAGCACTCTACTCGATCCTGACACTTCTCAACATCTGTAGGCATCTAAGAGACACACAGAGGACTTGGAAACTTCTGAGCTGCACCAAACAGTGTTGTATTGCTCTGCTTCAGATGTGGTCAATAACAAGATTTTTTTTTTTTTTGGTTTCTTTTTAAATACATCAGTTGGCCAAAAATGCTTTGGACAACTATGTCATGGAGACTGTCTTTGTCAAAAATGGCAGGTCTGCATCAAGCAGCACTGTGGTCACTGACCCAAGAAAAGAGAAACAGCATAATTAGGAGCAGGGAGACATGTTAGGTGACATATTTTGAAAAGTCCCTGGTAAAAGCAAGGGCTCCTCACAGTGGTTATGTAGCACACTTCAGAAATTAAAAAAGAGCCTGGGATATGACTGTAGTCAAATAAGACATGCATAAGATAAATTCTGTAACCTTTACAAATCTGATGGAGGCTGAAATGTAATCAAAATGTGCTTCCCTGTCAAGTTCAAAATCTAACGAAACTATTTTTGCCCTTGGGTGAACTGTCATCAAATTTTTCTCTTCATAATTATTTAAATCCCATATGTGAAGAGTCATGCAATTTTAATTTCCAGTTTCATCTGAAATAAATGGAAGTAATTACTAATTATGGCAGAGTATGAATTGTCATTTGATTTTATGAGGACAAGTAACAAAGAATAGTGTAACTAAGTTACAGACGGAAATGAAAGACTAAGAAAATGAGTAATTACAGCATCAAAGTCATTTCTATGTCTAGGTTACTTATTCTGTAAATCATTGTTTTGTAGTGGAGATACTGAATTTTAGCCATTTAGAAATGGCAAAATCAAAGCAAAATTGAAACTATACACTTTTTAAATAATAGACAATAATTATTGTTTCAGAAGGAAATACAGCAATTAAACTGACAGACAAACAAAAGAACAGACAGACTACTCCAGAAACTGTCAGTTTCAGATAGTTTTCAGATAGTTTGTCTCCAGTGTACCTGCATTTTTAATGATTCCATTCAAAACACTGCCTCAACAAGAATAGATGAACAACAATGTCCCAAACACTTTTTGCCACCATCTACATCACCCACCTCCTGAAGTTATATGACCGAGTTCTCATTTTGAAAACAGACTAGCTGCTAAAGGCTTGAGTTTTTTTTTTTTCATCTGTACTGCAATTATTGCCTTAGCTCACAGCACTTACCCCTGTTCTCTCCTCTTTCCGGAACGCCACAGCTTCCAGCTTTGCCTCATATTCTGCCTGGACTTGGTCTCTCTTCTTCAGAACATTCTGAACATAAGCAGCAGAAAAAAATAGATAAAAAACATGAACACAAAGACACTGTTTAACAAAACATGTACATATTTTGACTGTAATATTAATAAAAAGTGGTCAGAAGTACAGGAACTTTGGAGTTACTTGTTGACAATCAAAGAATCTGATTTAAAAAAAACGAGATCACTGACTGTTGTTACTTTTAAGACTAAAGTCATCTCTACTCCTTTTTCAGAAACAGCAGGGTTAAACAACAGCCTGGAAACGACAGGGGAAACTGAGAGGAAGTGAACTGTCACATTTGTGCTGTTCATTCCCAGTAAACCGTTTCACAAGCCTGACTTAACACCCAGATATACACTCCACTCAACTCTCCTGTAAAGGCTGCTGTTTATGACACTCGTTTGACAGTGAAGAATTCTATTCACAGCATAATGTCTTTTCCACCCAATTTATGTGTCCAAGTCCAAGCTCCAATATGGAAGCTATTAAAAAGCGCCTCGCCCCTTCCAATAAATCCTTGCCTCACTGCATCTCCCTGCCACTTCTGCCCTCCCTCTGCTCAGGAAGAAAGATGGCCTTGCTGATTGCTAATCTTAACAACATGCAGTCAGCAGTTGGGAAACGCTGAGGCCCAGAACCTTTTTTCATTAGCACCTCTGTGGAGAAGAGCCGGGCGAGACTCCACCTAGAGGAGCGAATATCCCAACAACAGCAGAGCAAGTTTATTACTGCTTCTCAACGCACAACCAGCATGACAAAAGTTACCGAGCCCTGAAAATCAGCACACATTAAAACCTGAGATTAAAATCTCATCCACATTTCCAGCGTTTTCATGGTCTGAGCTGAACACAGTACAACATTAGGTGCCAGACTAATTTCTCTGAATTTACCAGTAGGATTAAAGGGGAGAGACAAATAGGGCAGTGTGACCCACATAATGTATTTTACCCTCAAATAAGTCTGCAAAAAAGCAAAGAAAGATTAAGACAAGAGAAAATTCAGTCATTACAATTTGATTTTTTAAAGAATAACACAAAGGCATGAAACTAGATCTTGTGGTATCTTTAAAGTTAAAAATTAAAAAATCTTTACATTTCTAATAGCGTTGTACAGGGCAAAAATCATGCTGATCACAAATAACTAATTTTATTCCAGGAAATGTGAGGGTCACAGACTCACACTCCTGGAGTTGGTATTTTGTAAATCCTGTCATGGTAGAATGTCCTGTTCCGTAAAGGATGAGATTGCTGGCAGAGAGAACCTGTTTTTTTACCAAAACATTCTCACACACACTGGAGTTCATGACTCTGTCAACCTTATTGGCCTGGACCTGGGATTCAAAACAACCCCACATTAATGTATTACACCCCCACACAGTCATATTTCCTCTCTCAAGATATGCTTAACCTTTTTCTACCAAACAGTATATTTATAATTTGTGATTATGTCAAAAAACTTTCAACTGGCCATGACACACGCTTGAAATAGACCTCACCAAGGCCTTGGTCACTATGGACCGTTCTTTACTGATTGATACCTTGCAGAAGATTGGCATTGGTATATTAAGTCAAATGCCACTGTTTTCACACAGAGTGTTCCTCATAGATCAATTCTTGGTCCTCTGCTTTTTCTTATTTATATAAATAATATTTGTGCACAGACTAAATACTAATTGTGTCGCATCATCATCTGTAGGCTGATGACAAGATTTTGTATTCCTGAAGTCACGGTGAGACTTCCAAGTCCTTGCAGCATGCCCTAATAGAAACTGCTTTTAAATGCAAAGAAGACTAAGACTATGATGTTTACCCCTGGCTGCACAAATGTACCAAACATCCCCATCAACACTCTAAAAGGAATTTCCATTGAATTTGTAGAGATATAAATACTGAGGTAGTTGGACAAAATCTTAATTAAAAACACTACATTAAGTGTTTAACCAAGACCAGAAACACTGGGTTTCTTCTACAGGTTTAATTCATGCTGTTCTATGTCTTCACATAAATGGCTGGCTGCTGGCTTATTCCTGGCCCAGCTTGATTATGGAGACACCATTTACATAGCTGCAGGGTTCAACATTAGGGTTTGTTCTCACTTGCTCTACTGGCTTGTAACGTTAGGTCACATTGGCAACGTAGGTTATATCTGCTAAGTAGATATTGTTTCAGATGTATTGCTAGCAGTTTCTCATGTTGAAACACAGAGCTGCAGAGCTGAAGCGGACATCAGAACCCACTGCAACGCCACAGATGTAGGCTGCTGGAAACTGCATTTGTGGTGCTTCAGTGAGAGGTGCCTGCAAGTCCAGTCTCTAGTTGTGCATAAATCCATGTCAGTTAAACTCTCCTTTCTGAAAGTCATCTTCTATGATACAAATCAACTTGGTAGCCAGCTGTCTGGCTATTTTTTCAGCTGCCTAGGATACAATAACTACATGGTTATGTATATACAATATAAACCAGCTGAGCTAGACTCTTACCAAGTTAGCTAGTTTAACTATGATAAAGATCTGTCTATAAAACTAACAAGGTAGCTCATTACACCTGTAACTTTCTGTAGATCAATCAGAAAAATGAGTCCTGAGACATAATAGTAGATGTCTACTTCAACCAAACTTGAGTCACTGTATCACACTGCCTTGAGATATATTACCAGCTCAGGTCATAGGACCCATCATTGTATCCAGTATAATTAGGTCGGTTAGATATCCCTTGTCGCACACAGAAGACAACATTGATATTTTCTGATCTAAAAAGTCAAACTACAAAACTACCAATGTATATCAGCAATAAAGTTTTATTCTCACACAGTAGCCACATTCTTACATGTAAAAGACAGCTGCACTTCAAGGTACCAAAGCTGCAAAGAAGAGTTGTAACAGGCCCTCATCCTGGAATGAGCTGCAGGCCAGTCTCACACTTGAGCCCCTTGTTTCACTGTCTGATTTTAAAGGGAAGTTAACAGACATTCCCTCTGAAAGCTGTTCTTGCTTCAGGCCACACATTTTATCACTTCACATGTGTTCTACTAAACCAAGTTTGTTTTCAGTTTGCGTTTGATAAAACCTATGATTTACCCATTATTTGTCCTGTTTTTGTGTTGTACATGCTTGTAATTGTACTGTCTGTAATTTGTCTGTTTATGTGTTTGTGTGTTTTGCTTAATTATAGAATTAATTATAGATAAATATAGACTGAAATTAATCCAATAGTATTTATAATACTGCTATTTCTTTCATTGCCAGTCAAACACATGATGTGCTTCAGAGGGTTTGGAGGCAAGTCTCAATTAATGAAAATGTTGAGAAAGCACTGAATAAGCCAAGAGAAAAGGGGAAATGAATCATTACCAATAGCTGTGCAAGTCTGCCCTGTCAGTGCTGAGCAGGCAAAGTTAACCTGAGAATGCAGGATGAAGGCTGAAATATGCTAGTCCTGGTAATAAACATGCAGAGGGGGCCAGAAGCTGTCAACACAGGGAGCAAGACAATGCTGCACGCTAAAGAAATGACAAGAGCTTTCAGAGAGAAAGATGTCTTCTGCATTCATCTCCCTCTCCAGCTGATGGGAGACACATCTCTGCTTCCAAACTAACATCAAGGAGCCGTCATGAGAGAAGGGCACTCAGAGGAGGGAGGAAATTAAACAGAACAAGTGTTGAACATAGCCCCTCCAGCTATCTGACATGCTGTTTGTGTTAAAACATCATGTACATGGGTGCATGTGACTCAAGTGACATTATCTCACCACGGAAAAAATGCGTGTTCAAATCAGTTTTTTTTCTGGTTTCTGTTTATAAAAACACAAGCTGCTCCAGATATACTCCTTTGAAAACCTGCCTGACATTTCATGCTAATGAAATTCTACATACTTCTGAATGTGGCAGGCACCAGATGAGCTAGGGGGAAGACTACACAGCTGCGTCTCTGGAAGGATATTTCCAAAAATGGCAACAGTACGCCCAAACAGAATCCACTTGATAGTAACCAATCTCCATCAATGATTACTCACATTACACATGTAACCACATAGAAATCTGTTAACAACTTTCATTACACTGGGACAATGCCCTTCACTGGATAACAGGGGGAGGTGCAAGGCCGGCTACCTTCATAGACTCGATGTAAAGGACGTATTCACGCAGAACAGGGAGGAAGTCCTCGCTCATGTCCTCTGTGAGCTCCTCCAGGGCCGTGGAGCAGTTGGCTATGCACCCCGACACGCCCTCCAGGGGCTCCTGCAGGTCCCCCTCCGAGGCGGCCCAGCCCGAGTACACAGGCCCGTACTCACGCAGCTCCACCAGGTACTCTGCACGGGACAGAGAGTATAATCCCATCAGCACAGGACCCAGCACTGCTGTCAAATTCCACAAGTGGTATGATGCAGGTATGTTCTTGTGCTCAGTTTGCCAAGAACTAAAATAGCCAAGTAACGCTTTAAAAAGGACAATAATTTTTTTCCAATCTAGCTTCCAATCATAGAATCTCCATTTTGAATTGTGTGAATTATGAAAGAGTATGAGAACAGGCTGAACACCTTGGCAACACATTCTCTATTTAAAAGCTGTTATGTGTCAATTTTGATAAAAAAAAAAAAAACAGTACAACATGTTCCATGTTGACTATCACCTTGTCCTTTCTCAAGAGGTTTGGAGAGTGCTGCATGTTCAGTCTGGCAACCATATTTTACAGGACACAGCATTTTCCTATTAGATATGAGTATGTCAGACATCTGGACATTTTCCCCCCTTTTCAAACTTTTTTAATGCTATTTTCCCTTGATACAACACTGTTTTGGAATCACCAGCAGTACAACAGGTTTGTCTCACCATGTTAACCTCTGCACTCACACAGGAGGAGTAAGGCAAGATGAATACAGGTCTCCAATACACCTGCCTGCAATCAACGACTTTTTTCACACTACAAGTCACAGTGCACTGCAGTGGAGTGGGCACTCACCACAGAATAGGCACTACTCCACTGACTGCAGGTTGCCTGTGATTGGTGCAACAACGAAGCTGACCTTCTCACCCCTAGCCCTGGGGTAACAGAGCAAATTTGTTCCGTCTCTGTCGCAATTACTGTTGGAAAATGACATTGACGGTTTTGAACCCAGGCCACTGGGCTCAGCCTGCATTCATTTTGAATACCTTGCCAGCTGAACCACTGGAGACCCCATTTTCATTATTCAGCTGAGACTGTCATATCATAGCAGTCAAGTATATATCATTATAGTGTAAAGGGGAAACAAAATTCCTTTGACTGGTTCCTTAGTTAGTTGCTTCCCCTTTACACTAACAAAGTTCCTTTGTTGGTGTCAAGGGGAAACAAAACTCTGAACTCCCAGCATTCTTTAAAAGATTGAAATGCATGCAAACAACTTTTAGGAGCATTTTTCTTATTATTTCTCTCTATGCTTAATAATTCCAGTTCACTCTGCACATTTCATCACTTTTTCATAGCATTCCCCAGCATCATCAGTCCTACCTAGTGGGTCAGGAAATACATTCACATTGATTGGAAGCAGGGAAAAATGAAATGCACCTAAAAATGTGATGGTAACCAAAAAGCCCCTGAATCAGGCTAAGCGCACTGACAATGTTTCCAAGATGATATATGATGGAAAATATTTGGTCTTATTGGTTGGCTGGATCCGTATCTCCAGGACAAGAGCCACTTTGTTTCTGATCACAAGGGCCTCCCTGGCATCACTTATAAAGGCATCGTAAACTATTCAGTTAATGCAGTTACTGCATACTTGCCATGAACTGGAAGCTTACAAGTTTAAGCTTACATTTATCTGGGGAAGGGTTAACAATGTCCAGCATTTACCCCCCAATTCCAACAACGCTCACCTGGCTAGGTAGCCAGTAAGGAACATGACGTCAGCCATTTCAACCATCGCCATTATGGATGACAGCTGCTGTTATCCAGACATCTAGGTAACTGACATGGTTGAACTTACCCTACGTCATGGCTGATGCTGAGTGCTGTATACTATCAATGTATCAAGCTTATTACACTCAACAGCCTCACCTGACTGTTCTTTGATGATCCTCTGTGCTATTCTGTCAATGGTGCCCAGCTTCTGTGTAAACACATCCAGGTAGTCCCCCATGGCTGCGAATTCCAGTGGCCGCCCCCTCAGCTTGTACCCTCCTGTGACGTACTTCACAGACTCGCCCATTTTTGTCAGCAAGGCCAACCCTTGCCTCTTATATGCATTCAGATCCTAAAGGAAAAAAAACAGCATGTGAACCAACAACATCATAACCAACATCTCATCAGTTTTATTTATGTACACATAAGTGTGTGCATGAAACACAAGCTATCTGTAAACAGAGAGGTATGAGGGCTGTGCAGTTGGCTGCTATCAATGTCAATGTCTGTTGGCATCTTGCTTATGAGTAATGTCCATGTGCCATGTCATTCCATACTCCTGATCTATCAATACATGTCATCGTGAGGAAAAATGATATGAAGCAAAAGTCCCTCCTCTGTAACAACTGCAATTTGATTCATAATGCCATCATTAACACATGCACTACAAAACCTTAAGTTCAGGTAACTCACAGGCTTTCATTCAGCATGTGTGCGGAGAACAGTTTCACATGAAACGGTTACTATTGGTAAAGGAAGCCTGATTACTTATGGGCAGAATACTACCGGCTGTAAAGTCCAAGCACTGACAAGCACAATCTCACCTTGGCTGAGAGAAAGACGTTGAAGTGCTCGTTGAATGACAATACGGGGTGGTCTGCTACCCTCTTCAGAAATTTGTCCAGTGCCTTCCTTCTTGTCTCAACAAACTCTTCTGAAAACCTGTCCACCACCCCCTTCATCACAAACTTCTCAGGAAGGGGCTGCAGAAGAGGAACGGAAGGGCAATTCAAAATCTCCTCAAAATCTTTTACTAGCAACCCCTGATTCCAGAAGTGAAAATAATACAATATGTAAAGGTATGGTTCCATTTCCCAATGAAAGACCATATATGGACATAGCTGGGGTGGGGGCAGCCACTACCTACGGGAATGAGATGTGTGGGCTGACTCTCCTCCAGCTTATTCCTCAACCAGTCAAAGTCCTGGTACCGCCGCCGCACCGAGTACTCTGGCAGGTCGAACTCGGTCCTTGTGGTCTATGGGCAGGACAGAGGTGAGAGGACAATGTAAGAGTTTCAGTGACCTTGTGTGGTATAGCACTGCTAAGTGCAGGCACAGCATTTCCACTACATGTAATTTTGCATTTGATACCACGTTTCTGTATGTGTCTGTATGTGTTTTTGTATGCCTTAGTTTCTGATGCAGTCAATTTTACCATTAATGAATAATGAGCATAGCAACTGAGCAGACCCCAGGTTAATAGTTCACCAAGCCATTAGCCCTTCCACAACATGCTTTTTTCCCTCTGAAAACCAGAGTGGAAAGGCCATTAGTGCCATCAGTGTGGAAAGGCGGCTGCTAGTCTTATTAATTTGAACCATGTCTCCTGAAAACTAAAATCTCAACCATTCTGAGTGGTTCTCTTTTAATTAGAACATCACATCCCCAACATAATAGTCTTTGCACCAAATAAAGGGAAAAGTATTTATTCTGTTATGGTAGTTTGATGTCACTCTGACTTTGAATTAAGAATTTCCAGAAAAAAAGAGAAAGAACTACAACTGGCCTAACAAACAACATTTATCAAACATTCCCTAATCAGCATACTGTTAGAAGATGCTGGGTGGTAAGGTCAGTTGGCTGGTTGCCAAGATACATTTCAGCAGCTCATTTACGCTGCTCACTGGGTTCAGATTAATGCCTACCATTCCTGTTCTGTAAAAAATTGACCACAGTTCTGCAAGAGCACAAGACAAGGGGTGACTCCAGGCTGTTACCCAGATTGTGGGGTTCAGTTCACACTTACTACTGAAAAGGAGCTTTAAGTCCTGTCAGGTTCAATCAACACATGAGAACATGAAGAACTCTCATCTGTGCGTGGACTCATCACCATATCACCAACATGCCTGAAAGGGGACTGACTGTGTAAAAGTCTTCAGAAGGTGATATTAAAGCATGGGAAGACAGACATATGGATATCTCTTGGTTCTTTCTGCTGCTTCTCAAGGTAAAGACGATGCACCAGGCTTTGAAACTACAGTTTCTTCCATCTCTTAAAGATGACCTCCAGTGAAATTTTCTATGCTTTTATGGTCAGACTGCTGGGATCACAAATCTATTTTCAGTAGTTTATTCTCAATGTCATTTAACCAAGGAGGTCATGGCCACTGAAACAGAAGATACAAGAGGGTTTTGGTTTCATTATTTTCCGTTTAGTTTGTTGTTTTGTGCAGGGGAACCTACGAGGAGGAATTGACAAAGATTTTATTTATTTTGACTGAGATGTTAAAGAGAGCATTCTTGCTCTTTTCCAAAATAAAAGCTAGTCTGGAGACAGTTGCAGCTGTAGCTTCTGGTTTCCCATCTGGTTACTCGTGGATTTGCACAGGGGTTGGGTGTAACACTGAGCACTGAGCTCATTTTCAATATTTGCATATTTATCTACTATTAGTATGGCTTGCCAACAGCAAAATATACTACATCACCCTACTTGTATGCAGCCAATCATCCTTCACTTCAAGAGCTGTTTTTCTCTCACTTTCTCTTGATTTCAACTGTTAACTTACACACAAGGTATCAGACCAAATATGAAAAGAATGTCTGCACTGTTACGATAAAACCTCTAAAAGAGCAGAGCCATGTTCTTTATCATTATTGACATACTGGCTTGGTATGAATAAAACAAATTCACACATCTATCAGTTCTGTGACCTCAGAAAACAAACCTGTTCAAACTGTTGAAACTGTAGGAGAAAAAACCATACAAATACAATTAAAGCAAATTATTACATTGCAAGTTGGCCCTGCACTTGTTACATCACATCCTGCACAAGGCTCCGCCCTGTTACCTTTGTGCTGACTCTGTAAGTAATGTATGTCTCCATGGTGGACACATGCTTCTTGGGGTCGTCGACTGACACAAACAGGTCGCGGGTTTCTCCGTCCAGGTCATCATCCAGTTGAAGTCGGTTGAGCAGGGAGGAGGAGGAGGCTGGGCTAGATGTGTCCACCGGGGTGCCATTGGGGAGACTCAGATCCTACAGAACAAGACTCAGTCATATGTAACACTTACACTGAGCAATGACAGTCACCAGTTCATTAACATCAAAAATGGGAAAGAAATGCCTCCAACTATACATTTTAGCTAAGTGATCAAAGAAATTATTCAAACAAAAAATAATTTAAAAAATGTCTGGTCAAATTACTTGTTGTTTTTTGTTTCTGGTCACTGTTAGCAGATAAAATGATACAGTGGTTTCAACACAATGAAAGTGAGAGACTGACCACTTTCTTGCATGTGACCATCTCAACCACCACAACCCACAGAACTATAACCATTATCCCAGTACACACATCACTTTTGTATGCTAAAGTATTGTAAAATCTCAGTTTGAGGCCACTCTTTCAATTAGCCCTGTTCATTCAAATAAAACTCCAAACAATAAATGCCCCAAACCTGCCCTCAAGAAGCATACATAACCAACGTAACACACAGCACAGAGAAAAAATCTCACACTGAGTACAGCAGATTGAACAGTATTTTAACTTTGCCTTTAAATACAAATAAAATACAATATACATCCTGACAGGAAAAGAATGTCATTACCTATTAACAGTGCTGAAATATCATTCAGCCTGAGATGGATTTCAGGGGAGGGCTAGGAGCCTTTAGTCATGTTAACTGAATAGAGGCTTCTTCAACATTATGACCCTCAGAAATAATCACAGCCCATCTACCCAGAGATAGCACAGCACACCACAAAAGCGCCATGCATCATCTACTGACACATGACAGTAACTGACATTATTAATTTAATGAAGACATTTCCATGCACAGACTAAAATATTGTAACAGGAGAAGACAATTTCAAACCTTTGACACTGGCTAGTATATAAAATCTGATCTTGGATGGCATAAATTTGAAATTAAATCAAGGATGTCTGTAAAATGCATGAGAAGTATTTTCTATAGATCTTCCATACAGTAAAACCAGAATATAAACATCATTATAAACACCCGTTTTCCTGCTTGTACAAAGGCCCTTTATATTTGGGACAAAAGATGGACTATGAGTTGTTTTCTACCAGTAGTGGATTCACAGGAATATAGGACAGAAGGAGGGCAAAGGACATAGACAAACAAGCTGAGCATGGCTCCCAAACATTCAGGCAAAGAGACAAAAATGAAGGCTTTTTACACTAAGCACTATAGCATTTCAGCCTAGATGAAAGAAAGGGTGTTTAGTGATTACAATTCTATATGTGGATCAGCTACACATTAATCAGAAAATGAGAAAAAAAAGTGGGCTATAACCTAATGAATCACTATGCTTTCTTCATTTTTTCCATGTTTTCTTCACTACCTTCTTTTTCCTGAAAACAGGCCTTGCAATAAGGTAAGCAATGTGCTCATTAGTTGACCATGACAATTCAGTACAATTTTAAATGTAATACAATTTTATTACATTTGCCAAATGTGACCTCTATTATGTGCGAAATTTCACATTCAGATTCATTTAGCAAATGTTGTACAGTTAGCTGTCATCTGCCTGCTACTTTAGCAAAAAGGAACAGAAATCATCAGCTTCATAACAAAAAAAGGTAGATGTTGGCTACTGATCAGTCAAAGCCTAGTGAAATTTCACATTCAGATTCATTTAGCAAATGTTGTACAGTTAGCTGTCATCTGCCTGCTACTTTAGCAAAAAGGAACAGAAATCATCAGCTTCATAACAAAAAAAGGTAGATGTTGGCTACTGATCAGTCAAAGCCTAGTGTGCAAATAAGCATGTTTGCTAGCTAGAATCCAAACAAAACTGGAGATTACTTTGTTAGTTAGCTCACTGGCAACAGTAGTTCATGTGTTCATGTTGTGATGAACACAATACCTTGTGTTTTGAGGACATTGTGTATTGACTGGCAGAATCCCAGGATATAGAATGACTGGACTAAATTGTTTTGAACAGTTAATCAATGTTTTCTAAGATTTACTTTAAAAAGAAAGGAGAGGTAATAATACAGAACTGATGGAGACTCTCGGCCCACTTTCACACCAACAACAGCAAAACACTTGCATTGAAATGCTAGCACAACTGACTGATATGCCATGACATTGCAATTTGCACATTATTACAACAGCCACGGCCCATATCTTGCATATCTCTACCATGAATGTTACAATTCAGTCTTTGGTGTGCTAAAGACCACATGTAACTAAAACACTTCACTGGTTTGTTATAATTATAACAACCTGGAAAAACACCACCTGTTACTATTGATTTCATTAGTATTGGTATAGTGCTGTGACTGTTATCCCTTAGGGGGACAAGCACCTACTGTATGGTGTGAGGTAGTGTATTGTTATCGTTTTGTTAAATCATCTTTTCTAATGCCCCCTCCCAAGCTCACTAGCTTAAGCAGCAAGATGGGGACATACACAATGTTAAATGTTTTCAAATGCAGTAGAAAGTAATTAAATTTTGCTGATTATTACCAAAATATGACCACAATGATACTATAAAAACACCTTTTCCTTATGCTTCCCCATCTTAACCCATTATTATATCCTGTTACTGTAAAATATATTTTATCCTGATCTGTAACTGCTATCTGTATTTTCAACTGCTTGTCAATGTGGCACATTTGTCTTGTCTGCTTTCCTCGGGGAAGGAAAATGCAGGATTCAGGCGTTTCCGGTCTCACGATTTCAGTCATAATATACCATAATATATCACTTTTCCAGCATATTACAGCGCTGTTGTTTGTCCAGTATAAATATTTCAGCCATGTGTGATAAACAGTTTTATAAACAATATCTTCACAATATCTTTATAGCAAAGCACAGCCCTCTTCAAGGAAATATACACAAATTTATCAGTACTACATCTATTTATAAAAGACTACATTTTAATAATTTTCCTTGCTTTATTCCACCACATTAATTGCAGGGTAGATGGCAAAGACCTTGGGTTGGATTCTAAGGTGAAATTTATTTTTCCAGTGAAGGAGAAAGTTTAATATAACCTGAAGGACTCGGTATCCTGGCCAAGCTGCTGGTGATACCAGAAGTCCACCTCATGCTCCGAACATCCTCAGCCTGTGCCGTCACCGAAGTATCAGCATTTTTGAGCTGTCCCTTCATATCGAAGCACTCTACAAAATGCACCGTCACTGACGGTTAGAGCATCACACATTCCTTCTGTTCTCTCTTCCGGCCACATTCGCAGCACACTGAATATGGAATTTCAATATTTCCATGACTGCACATTAAGGAAAATTACTGTGGGTGATGCAGGGGTATTCACGCCTTCTACTCTATTCATACTGAGCTCTAAAGACTACTTCTGATTTTCTGGAACTACTGTGCATCTGTTGTAAATTGGGCCTCTATCTCTCAACTACAAACAGAGCAGCTCCACTGAATTTTCTCCCAGTGTCATTCGAGAAACACTGCAGAAACCACTGCATTAAGACATTATCCCTGACACACTTGTAAGTATGGGTAGTTAACCACAATAAATCTTTCACAAGATGCAGCAAAAACAACAGGACACAAAGCGAGAGTGAAAGAAAATAACAGGAAGCAACTGAGGTCTTCAGGGAAACTACAACCTTAAAATATCTAAATACAAAATCTCTGGAAAGCATTTTTATACTACTGCTCAGGGCAGATCTGTTTGATCTAATCTAACTGAATAATAGCCCCAACAGATTTCCATTTAAAAACAATGTACCATGTAACAATTACCAATTATGTGCAAGTATATGGACCTATGTGTGTGAAATGTGTGTACAAACAGATATAGGCATACTATATATGTATTTGCGTACCTTCATGCCTATGTGCATGCACCTGTCGGGGTATGTAAACACCCATGGACGGTTTGTGATCTTCATTGAAAATCTTTACATGAGTAATCCTTTCTGCAGATTCTCCTCGCTGTGGGCAGAGCTGTTCACTCTGCCTCCAACACAGCAGGAATCCTGGCAACAATCAGCCAGTCAAAACTAATCATATCAGTCTTCCCAGGGATGATTATACTTGCGCAATCCTACTTCAAGACAAATTTGGAAAAGGGGTTTGAGGTGTAGCCTAAACAAGTATAAAAAGTCTAAAGAGATTGCACAAATTTCAGCTGGTCTCTCAGATTATATAGGGCTATTTGTAAAGCAAAAAAAGTTAGGCCTCAGATCATCACCTTTAGAGATCATCAGATCAATCATTTTCATCCCTAAAGAATAACAGTCAACAGGGTCAGCAAAGAGAGAAACTTCAAGGAGTATGATATAACAACATACTAAATGATTGTTTTTGACCACATTTTCAACCACACAAGCATACCCAGATACGTCTGGAGGCATACTACCACTTAACCGGGTTTAAAAATAGCCTGGTCAAAGCCTTTGATTGTGTGTCATTCAGCAGTGAATGTCTGGTTGCCTTTGGATTTGTGAGGCAATGATTAAACTAAAAGCTCACATTAGTTTTCCTTGCTTCTATCTAAATTGCTATGTTGGATATGGATCATGTGAGGACTGGCCTAGTGCATGCTACGCTCACTCACAGGCCTATTGTCAGAGCATTCAGAAAACCTCCATCTGGAGTCACTAGAGGTAGCAGCGCTTCCAACTGTGACCATCAGGGACTGTGAGCAGCTCAGAAATGCAAGCAATTAACATACATCAATATCTATATCTACATACGGCATTTAAATCTGTCATTACTTTGTGAGATATTACTCAGCTTTCATTTTAATGAAATAAGCAATAAAAACACTGTGTTAAACTCAATATAGATTTTATAACTATGGCTGTTCACATCTCCATTCGAGAAATAGGCTCTGTTTAGTTTTACAATCCAGAGAAAACAGCTGTATATGTAATTGTTTAAATTGCTCATGTGAAAATCTATCAACCTAACTTAGCCAAACTTCACAAAACTACAAAAAATAACAAGGGGAACAATTTTTAATGCTTATCAGCTATAAGAAAGTAAATAAATCAGGCAGACATGACCCACTGATAGAACTGACTGACTGACAAAGAAGGAATCAAAAATAAAATAACTGTTACTAGCAAATGAAAAGGGGAAAGTGTGAGTGTCACCATAAAGAACAAGAGTTATACATAACTTTATGGCCACTCTTTCCTTCACAGTAAACAAAGAGTTCCAAAAGCATCTAAATGTGATGTCACACACAGAACACTGCACTATTGTCAGCCAGCTGCAGAGACACCGAGTGTCAAGGCCACTATCACAGCCCTTTTGACTTGCAGTTGCTAAGGGGTATGAAGATTGTTTGTGGAATGAAGGTCGCAGCTTCACACCACTGCTCTAATTAGGTACGGGTCGAGGTTATCACACTATTTTGCGGTTCTGTTTTCCTCTGTCACACGTTAGAATATCTCTCTTTCTAGCCTCAAACACATGTATACATATGGGCATCCACTGGTACCACACCATACATTACAATTATTTGACTTTAGATTTTGATTGTAGTGGGAAAGAATTAAACTACATCAGAGAGAACAATGGGTCCTCAAATAAAAGTTTTACACAAGCTTGCACACTGATAAAACTGCACATTAAAACACTTTAAAAGCCATAAACAAATTACAACTTCACAATAACCACAGCGGTTACAGACCATAAATTTGTAAGAAGAGATTCCACCTCCGATATTTAACTCAAATAACTGCAATACTGAATGATGAAAATGACATGAAAATTGCAAGGCTTGAACCGCTAAACAATATTTCAAGAAAAAAAAATGTATCGAGTGCTAAAACGATTAAAACAAATACATGGAATGTGAACCACAAGTCACTGCCGAAGGTTGAGGGGAAAAATAAACTGCAAATCTAATGATTGGTAAGACAAGACACTTCCTTTTACTTTGAGTACAGTAAATGAGCGATGGCGCTGATCACATCACCCATACTGAGAACGACAAAACAAGAAAAAGAGTTGATGAAAGCAGGAGTTCGAACACTTTATAACATAACAGCAGTAGTATTGAAAAAAAGATGTGGTTAACGCTGCCAGTTTACAATTCCAAAAACAGCAAGCTAAGTATAAAGAGAAAGACACCTGACATTGTTGAAAAGGAAAATACTTTAGCTGACAGTTTAGCTTACTGGCCACGTTTAAAAATGCAATATTTTTCATTCATATTTTCACTTTTTTTTTTCAATAATTCATTTCTTCCCGGCCGCTTCCATATAAACAACACCAGGATATGGGTGAATTCAGATGCCTTCAGCTAATTAAGACTGTTTCCAGAAGAACAGCTAGAATAGTTTTCCACATACATGCACATTTAGAAATTATGGGCTAGCTAACCAACTATTTTCATGCGGTACTCATTTAACAGACTAGCTAAACAGCTATCTAGCGATCTGCCATATTTTATACTTGAAAAACGCTAGCTAGTTAGAAGGTATCTAGGCATCTAGCTAGCTAGCTTACTTACTTAGTGAGAGACACATGAATGAGTGAATGCCCCAGATGGATGATCGGCCACTGCTTTACCTTCTCCCCGATGCTGGCGGTGTTGTTCCCTAGGTCTGGGCTGGGTGTGAGAACTGAGTCCTCGGCAGAAAGAGGGTGGCTGATGTCTTGAATGGATTTCTGTCCCGACGACGGTAACGATTTCGGAGTGCCAGCACTCATTGTGCAAGCGGCGAGAAAAACGCTATAAGATCTCCGCAAATATTCCTGTTTCTCGCCAGTAAGTGGTTTGCTTTAGTAGTTATTCCAATGCCGTGCAAACTGCCGTAGCCCTACACAGAAAACTGTCAGCTGACTTACACTGCGCAGGTCCGGAAGTGCAATATTTAAGTCGGAAACAGCGACGGAAGCGCCACTGAGCGCGTCCCCGTTGCAGGGACCGAGGGTGCCCGCGACGTCACGTAAGTGCACACTAAAGGGTGGAGGGGAAGGGTGCTATTTGGGAAAGAAGCTGGTGCAACAGCATCAAAACCATGGAAATTTAAGAAGCGGTGACATCTGGAAATCATGTCTGTTTTTTTTCCCAAAATTATCTTTGTATTCAATAAACCTCGCCCAAAACCGCTCAGTTTTCATCCTTACAGGTATACTGGGACAGTGCTTGATTTGCTTTGAAAGCCTGGTATGTAATGTTTTGACCACCACCCCTTAATTAGGTGACACAAATGTCTAATGAATTGGCAATAAAAACATTTTTTTGCCATAAAGGAAATTACTGTATAATTCTTCTTTATTGTACATTTGAGCAAAAAAAAAAACAAATAAAAATAAAATAAAAAGATGAACCAGAATATAAATCAGCAAAAAGCATGCCAACTCTAATATTCTGATAAAATTCACAGACAAAGCAGCAAAGATCAACATTACAAATGCATTCCAAATAAAATGTTTATTACATTGGTTCACTTAACTTGTGACAGTAGCAGCAAAATATCATTAAAATTAATCAACAGCAAGTAAGATAAGATAGGGAATATTAATATAGTAACTAACCTTGCAGACAAAGTATATAATTAACAGTGAACAATCTCTAATTTTTGCAGTGGATGAAAAGGGCAAGTGAAAGCTCTCTTCACAGATTGGGACACTCTCTGCCACATGAGTCCTGCACCATTGTGAGGGGAAGGACCTGTGGCAAATCAGCAAAAATGTGACATGCACTTGTGATCTCAGTGCTATATTTGGCACTGATGCTTGTTCATCACATGGTTAGTAGTGTCCTGTTTGTACATTTCATGCCACTTTATTGCATGGACTTTGTAAGTCACATTGGATAAGAGCGTCTGGTAAATGACTGTAATGTAATTATAATGTAGATGCAGACAAGTTTCATTGCAACGAAGGCAATGATGATAGGCTGCATCTACAGTCTTCAAAATGACTATACGGTTTCTCATTCTCTGCGGCTGATTTTTGCCACTGAGCCTTCATAACTGCAGAATGTAATGGCTTTCCTAATGAGGACTTGAGGGCTTAGACCTGGAAAGCAGTTATGATCTAATATGTACACCTATGCTTTGAAACAGTGGATTTGATCTTCCTTTAAATCTCCTACAACAGATTGAAAGTCAATCCTACTAACAAAGCTCAGAACCAGCCATGCCGTGTGCTGATAATGACTAGGACCCCATGGTGGGCAGGTCAGCCGGAGTTCCCTTATGTCACCACTCTCAAGCAGCCTGTAATTTGTCAGGTGCCTACAAGTTGATATGTAAGGTATTTCTGGAGTAAAAAGAGATTGTCTGTTAGTCACTTTTCATGTGTCTGTAAGGAATATTTTCACATCGAATGCTGGGTGCTTATTATTGCATTGTGGATCATATTGAACTGGATTATATCGTTGCACTCGACTAGCTCAGAATAATCTTTCACAGCTGCACCTGTTGGATGCCATCTGTCCAATGGTGGCTCTCATGGGATTCTGACACCTGCCCAGTGCAACAGGAAAACAGTGGCAGGTCCTTGCAGTGGCTGCAAACTTCCCTCTAAAAATATTGATTTTCACAATAAATTATATGCGCTGTCTTTTTGGGTTTATCTAGGTTTTGTCTGTTGGGCCACCTGCTGTACAGTGTGACCCAATTTCCTTTTTCCTTGTGGCCATTACTGCAGAAGAAATAATCAGTACCCTTCATCATTTTCTCATCTGTGATGGTTGTTTGGGCTGGTCTGTTCAGGTTGTGTTTTGGGTTGTTCCCTTAGGGCTGGTATATTGCAGCCTCCCATGACATGTCTTCATCATTCCTTGAATCTATACAAATGTGCTGATAATTGGCCCATACTTTTGTTTTGTCAAACAGAAGCTTGGACCAGTAGTCCCCCTATCTTGCTGTTTTCCTGACTGACATATTTCTGGACTAAATCTTTATGTCCACCTGGTGTTTCCAACTACTAGAGTATCAAAAATGAGGTGAAAATCAAGGTTTCACCAAACTAATGTAGAGGGTTTATGTATTAAATTTTCACTACTCTTCTCACAGAATTCTATCTGTCTAGCTTTATAGAAAGTCTACTGTTTATCAATGCATTCATCAAGCCTATACTTTCCATCATTTAAAAGGCATTTATTTTTGAATGCAGCTGTTTTGTTGTCATCGCTTAATTTTATGTGGTGACGACAATCTCTAGAGTTCCACCTAGACGTTTGTACTGGAACTATAAATTTACTGGGATGTATAGAAAGGAATTCTCTTTCTCTTTGGAAAAAGCTTTTCCAAAATCACTTGCTCAAAGTAAAAGGTTTTTTGTACATCACTCACTGCTAATATATTTAATGGGTTGCACTCTTTTGACCAAAATATTCTGTAAAAGGATATTTCATTTTCTTCATAAATATATATTTAATTTATTGGTCAAATATTGTGCATTGCAGCATATCAGAGCATTACCCTTGTTGCATTCTGGAAGTACTTTTTAACTTTTGTGCTTGCCACTCCAGTCTGACAAAACTGTCTTTTATCAAAATAACATTAAGATAAGATTTTGGAGGACAGACAGGCAAAGTTTTTGGTGATAAGGTTGAAGCTGGAGCATTGTGGGATGAGAGCAGGGGTCTGGGTAGTGGGCAAACACACCCTGATGGTCACTGTAGTAGGTGTAGAGTGCCTGAAAGAGTGACAGGGCTATGCTTGGGAAAGGAGGGAGTTATTTTGCCGCCTGGCAGACTTTAAGGTTTTTTCCAACTCTCTGCGGACGCCTCTCGGACCACGCGAGAATATTCCGAATGTTTCCGCTTTGGTTTTGAGTTTCATGTACGCTATAGGTTTACTGCAGCGTAGCCCCAGGCCAGTCGGTGGCAGCAGAGCGCCTCGCAGCGTTTGACCCTAATATTAAAACATACGAGAAGAAGAAGAAAACAGTCGGCAGGCTGCTGAACGGTGGATGGTTAGTGGGGGGTGTACTACCTCAGCTGCATGTAAGGATATAACTGTTTGTTGTTTTAGTCACGGCTAACTCTCTAAATAACACCTAATAAAGTGAGCGAGTCGGCTCAGTTTACTCGCAAATTAACTTTTAATTTGCAGTGAAAGTGCGCTTGAGAGACGGCAGTAGCTAGGTGGCTAATTAGCTAGCTTGCTTCCCTGCTATTTCCTTTCATTCTGTTGGTAACGAGTGTGGAATTACTCGTCCTTTTTTTCCAGGGAGTGCTTTTATTCTGGAGTGGTAAACGGGAACGTTTCAGTTTGATCCCCAGCCTGGTAGCTGTTTAGCTAAAGAGGTAACCTGTTAAACTAACATGGATGGTTTGTAAACTACCTAGCTAACGTTGGCGTGTACTGTAGTTGTTGGGGTGGCTTAACTCTCAGCCAGCTGCATGTTTAAATAACGTAATGTTTTTCTGTCTTGTGTGTGTCTTAAGTTCCATGTAAATTCCATGTAAAAATTAAGTTACTGGAAATTCCAGTAAAGGGCCAGTAGCTTTCCAGTTAATGCTACTGAATCATTTTCTGTATGTCTGTAACAACGAACTATAGAGCATGCTGGGCTGGCTAGCACACTGTGCTGTGCACACCAGAAATAATACTCACTAAAATTGACAGTAGTTATTTAAATAATTATTTATGATTTTTTTTTTTATTTGACAGATTGGTTTTTGATCGAAGAAATGGCTTCAAATCCACCTGGACAAGGTGAGAAATTTGTATGTGTATGTGTGGATAGCAGTGATGTAGGCCGTCAGTTTTTATTAAAATATGCTGTGGAAGGAGGTGATCAGTGTAGAGCCTCTAGCTACATAATGTAGGTTATAAATAAATGTATAGGTAATGCTAATATGTTACACATTAACCTAAGCAATGCCACCAACCAAAGAGCTAATTCCATTTGTACAAGAGCAAGTTCTCATAAGGGGATGTGGATGTGTGTGCATATGTCTGAAATGGTAAAGGTGCAGTATATATATGTGTGCACAGATTAGAAAAACTTGTTAAACAAATGTAAAATGTTAAAATATACATTATACAATATAATTTACATTTTTGTGAATGCATTTAAAGTATTTTTTATTATTATGTAATTATTTAATTTACATAATTGCAGGATCACCAATGAGAAATATTTTTTGTAAAACTGCTCTGTACGTCACACAGGGCAGTCTGCTTTGTAAAGAATAACATCTGTCCAGGATATTTTCTTTCTGTTCTGTTCTGTATGGGTATTAATGTGTCTGTGTGTGTGTATATATATATATATATATATATATATATATATATATATATATATATATATATATATATATATATATATATATATAAAATTCTATTTTACATGCATGTGATATTTAACATTGGCCCGGTGCCAGGGAAGAATACAGATGGGTGCAATTGTAGGGGGGCTTAAAAAGTCATAAATACTAGGTAAACATTGGATATAAGGAGACAACTGGGGTTGCACTGAGATCTGTCTGGGGGTGCAGTGCTCCCCTACGCACCCCCATAGCACTGGGCCTGGGAATTTGGATTTGGAGCAGGTGTCTGGAAAAGCTTTAAAAAAATGTGAAAATGAAAAATATTTTTTAAAAAAGAAAGTAAGAATCAAACGGAGCTATCCTTTAAAGCTAGGAATACTCCCTATGGGATTCACCTGTTCTGTTTATTTTTGAAACAGATTTCATTCAGGAACTCAGTAGATGGCAAACAGTCAACATTCTTGTAGTAATGCAATGATTTCAGATGTATGAGCTCCCAGTATATTACTACATTACTCCTGGAAGTTTTTTGTCAGCATGACATAAAATCCTCAAGCCGAAGAAACCAAACAAAGTTAACTGTACGGGCTGGCTGCATAGTGCGCACACCTGTTCATACTGATGATGTTTTATTTAAAGGAGCAAAATGTGAATCAAGAAAAAAGTACCACATACAAATATAAAAACTGAGACAAAATTATATTTTGGAAAAATTGAAGGCTTGACATAGTAAGAGGTTAAACATGATTCAGCAACATTGTTATGTTTTCTGTTTTTCTGCCCAAATATAATACTACCAAATATTATACACTTCTTTTCGCTGAAATGCTATTAATTCATTCACAGGTTTTCAGAACAAAAACCGGGTTGCCATTCTTGCAGAGTTGGATAAAGAAAAAAGGCGCTTGATACAGAACCAGTCCATGAACAACCCAGGAGCAAGGTACCTTGAGCAGCATGGATGTGCACACTTGCTGTTATGACTCCTAATTTGCAGGCACTTAATTAAGGTGTTTGAGCAATACATTTAAAAAATCTACGTGTTTGTTTAGCTTGATTAACAAGACATGACACACACTTGTGCAAAACTCCTTAGACATGCGCAGGAATTCTAATACACTGATGTAACTTTTTATAGAGATAGGAATGAGTTGTTGAGTCGCTTTGTAAAGAAGTACTGAAGGTGGCATTTTAATCATAATCAACAAGTACTCAGAAACGCAATCTGCAGTTGACAAGCCCTTGATGATTCTGCAGTGCTATTATGATTGAAATTTAGTATGCACATTTTGAATACTAACTGCACATAACAATGCTTCTCACAATCCTCTTGCAGCAAAACTACAGTACAGTTGTGGCTGCTGTTCAGAGCCATACTGTGTGTCCTCGACTGTAATAATCTCTGAAAGGGGGCCTCAAAACTGTTTAGGGCATGAAAAGGACTCTGGACTCTGTGTTTTTACAAAATTAATTAGTATGAGTTACGGACAGCTGCAAGTGGACTTTCGGGGCTGTTAATTTATTTTATAAATAGAGGATTGTTGTAGTGCTCCAAGTTGCCCCATTAGAAGAGGCTGATAGGTGTTTTTTCTGTCTGTCTGCAATAGCATCCCCCTTTCAAGACCAGCACTGAATAAGGATTTTCGAGACCATGCAGAACAGCAGCACATTGCTGCTCAGCAGAAAGCAGCTTTACAGGTGAGGCCTGGGGAGGAGGACACCAGGGATGGCCTCAGTTCTACTGTGTTTCAGTTCAGTCACTTCAAGAAATTAACTAAAATTCATTTCATTAATTAAAAAAAAATATATTCATAAAACATGATGGGCAATCTTCAGTTAATGAACCGAATATCAGTTCATTGCCAGAACTGACTGAGTTGAAGTGGACCTGAGCCAAACTATGGAGGCCACCATTTTCCCACACCTGTCAGCATCAGTCAGTACTATATTTTATTTTATGAGTAAAGAAATGTAACAGTAAGTAGCTGGGGAGAAATCTGAAATATTTGTTACATATTTCGCATAGTCTGCACCCCTAGTTTTATTTCCAGTACAGTCACAAGATTACATTTATAAGGCATTTTTTCAATTTATGTCATGCTCTTTACAACTGCTGTACATTGTTTGAGGTGTAAATTACATTTAAACTCTTTAAATTGTATCTGATATTTAAATCACATATGAATGTAGTAGTGTAGCAAAAAGCTGAGGCCCAGGCTGTTGGCTAAGGATCTGGGTATAGACACGTGTGTCTCAACAGCATTTAAATGTAATAGGTTTATAGTTAGAATGAGATGTGTCTAAAGCCCAAGTGTCAAATATGTCCAGATTTCCTGAAGAGTCGTTGTGTTTGTTTCAGCATGCACACGCACATTCCTCCGGCTTCTTCATCACCCAGGATTCCTCTTTTGGAAACCTCATACTTCCCGTTTTGCCACGACTGGAGCCAGAATAATAGCATGACCATGCTGAGGAGGGACACTCATACTTAATGAATTCTACAATGAATTAATACTTTTTAATAAATTCTAAAATGAATTCTACAATGTATTTCCACATTATTCTCTCGACTGTTGGTATGACCAAGGACGGACACAGAGTGCTAGTTTTTATGTATTTTTTGTGTTTTTGTATTTGAATTAAATAGAATTTGGACAATTATATTGCTGTTGTTGTATTAAGTATTTGTTTTCTTATTATATTGCCAAAAATGTCTCTATTCAAGCAATGCACTCAGTGCTTCAGTGTGAATGCTGCATGTAAGTGACAGTGTGGAAGGAGTTCCAGCTAAAGCCTTGGAAGATCTGAATTATGACAGAATTTTCAGTTAGTATGGGACATGGGATAACACATCAGAGCTGTCTGCTAAAAGAATACTGTGCAAATGTGGCCCCCAAGTATTGCCTTGAGGATAATAGTGTGATCCACCAGAGCAGAGTAGGTTCATGGGGATGATGGTCCTTCAACCCCTCAGGTCCACACATTGGTACACAGCCTTGAACACATGCCAGTTTTCTCTTCTGAGTGTTAAATGTGCATGTAAAGTTGAGTTGTAATGTGATGATATATGCAGGGAGTTTTCTTCCCTGAGTCTATTAACTTGATGAATTTTGTGTCAAGTTTTCAGTCAATCCAGAGAATGAGCCTTGGTCTTTTATGTTTCCCAAACTAAATGAGAAACCTTATGCAAAAAAACACTGAAAATACATATTATAATAATTAGTCAGACCTCAGAGGCTTGAAAACCCAGTTAGGAATTTCTGCTTTCTAATTAAAATGATGAGAAATGTATCTTTCCCAATATTCCAATGTCTGGTTCAGATTTACAATTCCAGTTTCTTGAACCCTAAGATACAGTGTGTGCATTATTATTTGGAAGTCAGCCATTGTCACACATGAATCAGACTCACCTTGTCTTGTCTTAGAGATGTATTTTATTAGTGAAATACTGAGTAAACACTGTATTAACCTGTCATGGCATGCCAAAATGGCAGCATGATGATAAAGTAAAACAAAACATAGTGGTTCTGCAAACACTGCCCTCCACAGTTATTCATACCCCAATAAAACAGAAACAAAAACGCAATATAACAGAAAAAATGTGATCCTTGTGTTTTATTGAATAAAATTCATTGTTTTGGAACAATAGGGTTGTTCTATACAATGTGATTATGATTATAACATTTTCTGCTGAAAAAAAATTATCCCATTATGTCATGTTTTTGTTCATATCTCATCAGTAGGTAGGAATAAATACAGAGGGCACTGCATATTTTCATGCTTGAGACAGTTGCGTGAGAAAATACAAATTTTTGAGTGACAGACATCCGACATTTGTTGGGAGGAAAAACAATGGAAAAAACAATCAAATTTACTCGAAGCCTGGTATCATCTGTACTTGTACTTGGCATTGTTCTGCATAAGTAGGGCTCATTGGTTCCTTTCTGTGTTGTTTAATGAAGCTTGAAATTGTAGAAGATAAATCTCCTCTCACCTATGACAAATGAACTCCTTTACTACTGAGTGCATATGCAAGAGTCACTCAGCCTCACCTGTTTATCATGAATGATTAGTTAATCAAACTAATACCAAAATATTAAATCAAAAATCCAGGTATTTTATTATTCTAAAACATACACATATAGTGATAGATTTTGATGCTCAATATATTTATGGAGTTATGGAATGAATATATGCCCTTATTACAAAAGTGCTTTTTAACTATCTCCTTAGGTGGACAGTTTTAAAACTAAAATTCTAAGAAAAATTCAGCTTTTTTGTCACTCAAATACCTCCCAAAAAAAGGATTCCAAAGTGAAAAGAAGCTCACGTGTAAATGCTCTTTTGAAAGCTGGGAATTTACTTTTACAGAATACACAATCCTGGATCTATGAAGCCAGGGTAGAGTGTGTACTCCTGAAACCACATCTCTTTCCTGGCTGGGGCAGGATCTTTACCTTCGTGCCACAACAGCGGCTGGACTCACATGTTGTCAGAGGAGTCAAAGGACCCAGCAATGACGAAATTGGTACCTCCTGAGTGGGAATTCATGGACTGTGAGGCCTGCTGGCTAAGGTTGTTGCAGATCAGCACCAGCTGGTTGCTCTGGGCCTCGGACAGGGTGCTGCAGCTCTGATAGACGCTGAAGTTGGTCTTCCTGCCCGGGATGTTGCCCTTCTCGCACATGGTCTTCACCATTTTGGCCAGCTTGTTCTTCCCCAGGGCCTGACAGTTGTACCAGTGCAGGGCGGCCAGATTAACGACGGGCTTGATGGACAGGTAGAAAGGGGCGTCTTCGTAGAGCATCGCCTGGGGTCTCCGCTGGGCATACTCTTTGTAGTCCTGCACGGGGCAGGTCTGGGGGGCGTGGGGAGTGGCGTAGATGCGGCACTCGGTCCCGGGGCGCTTGGTCTTGGTGTTGCCATCGGTGTACTCCTGGTAGCTCCACTCCAGGCACTCCAGTCCTGTCTCCGTGGAGAGCAGACGGACGTCTCCCCACTTGAGGGTGGAGCCGTGGAAGCCCGTGCAGTGTCCGAAGGCCTTGGTGTTGTTGAGCCACACCAGATTGAGGAGCCCCTCAGGGTTGAAGCGGCTGAGCAGGCCCCTCTTCCTCAAGATCAACTCATCAGCAAACGTCAGCTTCATCGACTTATGGGGCTTGTTGCCCTTGCCCTTAAACCTGAGCTCCAGCTGCTTCTGCTTGAGGGCCTCCTGGGAGCGCCGGAACTCCTTGTCCCGGGTGATGCTGTAGCTGTAGCGGTGCTCCTTCAGGTATCGCTCCAGCCCGCACTGGTAGTTGGCCAGGCTGTTGGGCTCGTACTCGGAGCCGTCCTTCTGCCGGGCATCCACGAAGAAGGAGGCGAGGTAGGCATCCAGCTCGCCGCAGGGGATGCAGTAGATCTCCCGGGTCTCCGAGGGGTACTTGGAGATGAGGAAGTCGCGGAAGTTGCGGAGGGCCGTCTGGGTGCTGCGGATGGTCTTCTCGTTCTGCTCGCGGTTGGCCTCGGCTTGCCTCTCTTCCATTTCTGTTGAGAAAAGTGATAAACTGTTAAAGGACAATCGTCAGTTACCTATTGCATAATCAGCCACTGAAGAAAAATAGAAAAAATTGAGTTGAAGATACAGGTACAGTGAATGGCTATGTTTGTGTGTTTTATCTGAAAGTATTATCTGTAGTCAGTCATTTTTTTTCTTATTTGAAAACAAAGTAGTACTTTTTGAAAAACTTAAGCACTATGACACGCAGGGTATATGGCTGTAAGTATGAAATACCTTGCACAAGGCAAAGTATTTAAAAAATTACAATTACCTTCTGCTGGTACCAAGCATCAGTAAAATCATTCTATGGAAGATTCTAGATTTCTAAAAAATCTACAATATTTTGTTTAACGACATCCATAATTTGTTAGGGTGCACAACAACACTACTTAACCTGATGTACTACTAATGTGATTCTAAAATCAAAAATAAGGCAAAAATAAGCTTTAAGTAATCTTAAATGTCAACCTCCTGGAAGCTCTTGGGCTTTTGGTGTTAGTCTATTATTGGTATATTATACTCAGTAGTGCCTCCATATCAGTCTCATACTCAAATAGCCTTAGACCAGTTTTGGACTCTGATTGTCATTTCCCAGCATAAAATGTGAAGACCCTATGAAATTGTGTATTGCAGTATAAAATTACATTTTTGCTGTTGATGTAAATAGTTTTAACAAACACATTTCCGTGGTGAAAATAATTACAAAATATGGATTGGCACAGATTATTGTAGCGAATACTGATTATATTAGCCCTCATATGTTTCCCATTTTTTATTTTGGAAATATAATCTTAATTGCATCTACAGTGCATGTCATTTAACATATATCTCTCGAAGAATAACGAGACAACGACAATGACAACAGTACCCAGGTGAAGTGTTTGGTTGGGCATACCAAGCACACATGAAGTAATGTAAATTTCCAGAATGACTGATGAATGCTTGGTTTGTCCAGATGTTTTACCTAACTTTGAAAAAAATGCCTGTCATATTTCTGTCTGCTTAGTTGTATGCTATTTTAACACCAGTGGCAGCGGGTGAGCTAGAAACAGGGGAAGCCCAAACACTACCTTTAAATCCATCATTACTTTCAACCTGTTCCCCTTTATCCTCATTGATTAACAATAAAACAAATAATTCACAGAATAATTGACACCAATCGCGTAATTAGAATGATTACGCTCGCGAAACAGCGCAGATTGTCTGCGGTTTGTGTTTGCGAAAGCTACAGCGTGAGATTGTTTAATTAACAAGGATGGCATTTATCAATTTAAATTACGTTAAATGCTCATGACACATCACAGCTTTTGTGAGGTCTCTGTTCTAAACGTTGTTGTTCATTGCACCCAACCTGCCCTAAATGTTTATTCTCAGTAATTTAAATCGATTTAACAAAATTTAGGTCCGTTTTGTAATTTGTATTTTGTAACACAAGAAAGCTATAATGTGAAACATTTAAGAGAAAGCTTTGGGATTACTTGCCACTTAATTATTCAAATTGCTATCCTTGTTAATTAAACAATCTCATGCTGTAGCTTTCGCAATAGCACACAAATTTCAGACAATCTGCGGTGTTTCACGAGCATAATCATTTATTCTAATTACGCGATTGATGTTGATTATTCTGTGAATTATTTGTTTTATTGTTAATCAAGGAGGATAAAGGGGAACAGGTTGAAAGTAATGATAGATTTAAAGGTAGTGTGCGGGCTTCCCCTGTTTCCAGCTCACCCGCCACCACTGCTTCTGACATCTAAATAGACACACAATACCAACATGAAACCTTGTTCACAAGTCTACCCGAAACAGTGTCACCCTCATTTCATTTTTTAAACAAAAGAAAAAAAATCTTTCATGACAAAAGTACAGCTTTCACTTTTACATTTTTATTGGGCATTACATTACATAAACAGTCAAGACCACTGAAAACAACTGAGATAGTACATGCTTGAACTAATCTGTGGCAGAATCATATTTTACACATTACTTATACATACATGCTGTCTAACAGTATTTTGTTGTGACAAGGAAAATTACAAGGTGAATGAGGTACCCACAGTGTGTGTGTTGTGAAAAAAAACATCTTTAAAAACAACAGTAGAAATATCCTGTATTTTCCTCCTGAGAAAAGGACCTTCATCGACAACTATAATCCAATTCCATCCAATACAGTCCGATCCAATTGTAAAAAGTTGTAGATGATAAATAACTTAAGGCTGATTTATGCTTCAAATTTGCACGCGAACGAGACATACACTATATGGCCAAAAGTATGTGGACACCTGACCATCACACCTATATGAGCTTATTGGACATCCCATTCCAAAACCATGGGCATTAATATGGAGTTGCCCCCCCCCCCCCCCCCCTTGTAGCTATAACAGCCTCCACTCTTCTGGGAGGACTTTCCACAAGATTTTAGAGTGTGTCTGTGGGAATTTGTGCCCATTCAGCCAGAAGAGCATTTGTGAGGATAGGCACCAATGTTGGACGACAAGGCCTGGCTCGCAATCAGCGTTCTAATTCATCCCAAAGGTGTTCAATGGGGTTGACGTCGGGGCTCTGTCCACTGGAGTTCCTCCACTCCAAACCCATCAAACCATGTCTTTATGGATGTTGCTTTGTCATCAGGGGCACAGTCATGCTGGAACAGGAAAGGGCCTTCCCCAAACTGTTGCCACAAAGTGGAAAGCATACAACTGTCTAAAATGTCTTTGTATGCTGTAGCATTAATGCTACACTTCACTGGAACTAAGGAGCCCCAGACCATTATCCATGCTGGTAGGTAGCGCTCTCCTGGCCAAACCCAGATTCGTCCATCAGACTGCCCGATAGTGAAGCGTACTCCCTAGAATGCATTTCCACTGCTCCAGAGTCCAGTGGCGGTGTGCTTTGCAGCACTCCAGCCGTCACTTGGCATTGCACATAGTGATGTTGGGCTTGTGTGCAGCTGCTTGGCCATGGAATCCCATTTCATGAAGCTCCCGACGCACAGTTCTTGTGCTGATGTTGCAGCCAGAGACAGTTTGGAACTCTAGTGAGTGATTCAACAGAGGATAGGCGGGTTTTACGTGCTACGCACTTCAGCAATCCGTGGCCCCGTTCTGTAAGTTTGCGTGGTCTACCGCTTCATGGCTGAGCGTTGAAGCTCCTAGACACTTCCACTTGACAACAATAGCACTTACAGTTGACCGGGGCAGATCCAACAGGGCAGAAATTTTGCAAACTGACTCGTGGCAAAGGTGGCATCTTATGACAGTGCCACATTTAAAGCCACTGAGCTCTCCAGTACTACCCATTCTACTTCCAAGGTTTGTCTATGGAGATTGCATGGCTATGTGCTTGATTTTATGCACCCATTAACAATCGGTGTGGCTGAAACACCTGACACAATAATTAGGAGGGGTGTCCACATACTTTTGGCCATATAGTGTAGCAGCGTCCTGCGCTACCTGGAGACCCTACATGCTTACTGCATGTTTTCGCGGGGCAGTATGCGGCCGTATGTGCCATTCATCATCAATCAATCATGAAATGCTGTACGAAATCCACGACAGGCAGCACGACCCTCCGTATAAGCGGCCGTTAAGGTCACAATTACGTCATTTCGTTCATGTGACATTTACGGTCACGCTGACTTTAACAAGCATTAAGTTAGCTCCAAGGTTAATAATCCTGGGAGTAAATAAACTACCAAATGAATTGTGTTTCTCTTTAGTAGACCGATCTCTGACAATAATACACTGAGGTTAAAACAGGATAATTAAAACGCACCACGATTTTAATGTCAAAACAGAATAAAAGTAGAGAACAGCATAAATAGCTCCATCTTTCAGGTCATCTTAGTAACACAGACTAAGGGGAAACAGGAAAACAGGAAATTGAGGAAAAAAAAGAAAAAAAATTCATCTCGATCCATTGTGAAAGAGCAAACAGTATCTCAAGGACAGCTCACACAAAAATATTAACTGTTTTATTTGCTGACAATAGGCAAGAGTTCCCCCTTCGCTTTCATTGTTTTAATCTTGGCTTTAATGCTGTCATCCATTGCCTGGCGGCACCGGACGGCGTAGTGTGCCAGCGTCTCCTCCTTCTCGTCCCACGGAGGCAGAGAGTGGAATACTTCCGGGGCTGCCAGGCTGAGCTCAGCAATGGCAGCAGTCCGGGAGATTGTATTGCGGTCCACTCCCACCCTGTCAAAAGCCACTTTCATTGAAACGCTTCGGCGAAACTCCTGCAGGGCTGTCATGTACCTTGCGATGACGCCCACCACGTTTTTCACTGCAGAAAGGAAAGAAAGGCATCAATCTCGATGCAAACCAATATCGTAAGACATTAACGCAATGATGGTGCAAGTTTCTCTTATTTACTTTGTCCATGTAACTTTACGTATGTTTATTTAACAACAATCTTCATTTCCAGAAAGACAACATTAAAAGCTCTACTGCATTCACCATAAGTCTTTATATTTTTCCAAAATAAACCCTATAATGATGTAAGACAAATAAATATATCCACTTTTTCAGAAAAAAATATATTGTGATTCTTCTTATCACAAATTACTGAAAGTGGACTCTGGTGAGAATTGTGTATTTTACTCTGATACACTTTTTCAGTATCTTGGGTATAGGTAAACACACCAGAGGGTAATATTTCCTCATTTAGGACAATGCATAATAATGGCATTAAAATGCAGAGCTTTCAAAAGGATGTTCTAATCAAAATGAGGAGTGTGCATATCCCTATTTGGGCTATATACAAATACGGGCACTTGCTGTGGTAGACAATGATCAATAAGTGAGTAAAACTTTCAAATAATCAAATGTCACACACCACCCTGGTGCTGGCTTGGGACTGTTCAGCTGAGAAACCAGAGGGGATAGTGATTACTGTCTGTGGACTGTCTGTGATTCCTCCTCATAGGTTCCCCAAACATATAAACAAACAGGCAATAATAACAGGCAATGATCAGTGAAACCAAACTGGTTGGGGAAAAAAATTCATCCATTTTTCATTTTTTCCTGTCTGTGTGTGTCCACTGCATATGGATTCCTTGTTTTTGATGTTTTGACAGCTTACATTTTTAAGCCACAAGCATTTTTAGGAGCTTTTTTGACATGCAACATTATGATTTTTTGGTAAGAACCCGTCCACTCCTTCAAACTGAAGGTGGTTCCAAAATATTGATCAAAAACACAGTGAAATTCAAGTGGAGTCCTATCTCACTGGAATCTGTTATTAATGCTTTATTAATACATTAACAGAGAAGTGGTTTGATTTATATGTAACGTGTGCCACTGACCAGTTACATTTTCCTTATTTTGCATCACATTGTACTGTTTTTGTTTGTGTAGCACTTACTGCGAACACGTGTATTTTCCCCTTCTCTGCTTCTCTTTGAGGTTTTAATTGTCTTATGGCGTTCATTTGGATGCACCTCCATCTCATCGAATGAGTCAAAAAGAGCAGGTGACTCGAACGCTGGACCCTCATCGGAATATATGGGGAGATGCTGACGTGAACTGCTTGGCTCTGGATGGCTAGAGGTTTGACCCCTTCTCTTTTCTGTAAAAAATGAAAACAACATATGTATGGCAGCATGTGTAAAGTACAGTTAACATTGTACAATTTCACCAGATCTTCTAGAGGAACTTCACAAAAGCCAGGTAACAGAGTGAACTAATGCACAATAATAACAGGAATAAGGAATAACAATGACTATTGACATGTGTCAGACAACCACTGTCAGATGACTTTTTTTACCCTCTTAATAGTCGTCCTCATTAAGTCTGACCTTAATTCATCCAGCTCTTCCATCTAGCTCTTTGTCACCCCTACAGTCTACCACTCTGTGGTAGTATCCAGTGATTACTCAAACCACTGACAACAAAATACAGTGCACCCCAGTTCATGTTCCTAATCAAATTCAAACATAACGTGAAAACATGGAATCACATTGATTACTATGCATTTCCTTTGGAAATGCTTTCTTCCCCGCTTATGCAAAAATGTTTGGAATCACCAACTGAACATCAGGCTCATCTTACTGTGACAATCTCTGTTGTGTCTCTGTTTTGAAGTGACATGAATGCAATCCTCCAATACACTTCCACATAGCCAACTCTTTTGCACTAAAAGTCTGTCAGGACTGCGGCTTCTTAGCCCGGTTTGTTTTTGTTTTCCTTGTCCATGTGCTCTTGTTTACTGTTGTTCCCTGTGTTCCAGCCCTGCCCTGCTCTCTGCCCTATCCCCGCCTACCTGATTACCTGACTGTCTCCACCTGCCTGCCTGCGCACCTGCTTCCCATCTCCTCATCAGCCCTGCCCTATATATTCCCCGTTTGTTTCGTGTCTCGTTGCTAGTTTGTCTCAGTTCATCTGTTGGGCTACAAGCCATTTGTCCTGTTTTGCCTGCCTGCCTGTTCTTGCTGATTTTTGCCTGTTTCTCTGACCTCGTTTTTGGATCTGTTTTTGGTATTGTTCGCCGTGTTTCCCTGGTTTTGACTTTGCCTGTTTTTGACCTCGTTCTTGGATACCGATTTGGATTTATTAAACAACCTTGTGCATCCTGCCTCCCTGTCTGCGCCTGAGTCCCTACCTGAGTTTGACAAAGTCACAGCGCACCACAGAGCAGAAGCTGGAGGAGAAGCACCACTCCGCTTATGCTGCCAGAAGAACCTGCACGTGCCTGACAAATCATAAGGTGTCTTCTGAGGACGGTGAGATAAGGACACCTGGCCAACCAACCCACCCCCAACCCATCTCTGGAAGACTGAAGCCAATTTGTTCCTCTGCTATGGGCTCCTGGTCATTGACAAAGCTGGTAAAGCTCAGCCTGCACTCAAAACAAGAGCCTCGACAACTGAGCTGCTCAGTGTTAATTTTTTTAAATGTCAGTTGTAAAATGTAAAATTACAGTTGATGATATGGTGCCTTATGTGTTCACAATCGTTCTCAGGACGTGATGCCTCCTTAGCCCTTCACAGAATCTTGAGCAACGTAGGTTGTGAAGTGCACAACCTCTCAGGTGCATGTCTTTCATTGATCTTAAGACTACTGTAAGACTCAAGCAGCATTATCATCTTTAGAAAGCATATTTCTTATTCCTGCTACATGTACTGGCATCCACATACTTCTGTAATGTAAACTTTATCCTCTAAATATTTTACATGCCAGAAGCTTTGGGAATTAGCATAAGTTATTCAGATTCAAATAACACTTTTCATTGATTATGCGCCATTATGCACCACTGAGTACCATATTACATTCTGTACATGAGCCTTAATGGATTCTTATAAGAGGATTGCTTGACTATTACCACAGAATTCTTAAACAGAGTTAGTATAGGAATGATTCTCTCCCAGTGTTTTTGATCAGTGTATATGTGCATTTTTCATCAGTATTTGTCAGAAGCCGAGTGCACTGTAGATATTGAAATGCACAGAACATTTTATTTGTACATTGATATATTAAGACTATGTTTTCAGCATAGAGTTTTTTCCATAACATACTTACTACATACTACATCCATGTACACATATATTCTGACATACAAAAGCTCATCTATACATATTCCACACTGAACGTGGTCTTAAGTAAAGCTACCTTGTTCAGAATGACACATGACAATGTCCCATAATAAAACAACTGATGTCCTGCACATAATCATCATAAACTGAAGATGCATTTACGGTTATTATGTATACTTACCTGAACGGTTGCTCAGTTGTTCCTGGAGGAAGTCACAGATTAATTCTGCCTTTTTAGTCAATTCCTGCTGGAGTAGTTCCTTATCCTGCTTAAGGTTGTTTATAGTCTCTCCCATCAAATCACTTCTGCTTCTTTCTGCCTGCAGCAGAGCTTTGAGTCTCTCTATTTCAAATAGAGCTGGTGGCACTGTTTAGAAAAGAAGCAATAGTTTACTAAAGGGAAGCAAATAATTTTAACAATGTTACAGGTGAGGTCAACATGAGTTATACATTACACCTCTAATTCTCAACCATACAGAAAGCAATTTTGTAAGCCAGAAACAATAATTACAATGTAAGTGTAATATAATAACATGAACAACTATATTCTACAAATGCAAAATTACACTAAGGACAGCCCCTACATAACTTTAACTGTACATAATCAGGTAAACACAATCAGTACATTCAAAGACAGATGTAATGATATAAATAGCAGACAACATTATACACATTTTTATGCTCATTTTCAAAGCATTCATTGACATTTGCAAGCACTTTTCACAGCTAAAACAAGTGTGATATGCCACGCACTACCATTAGTGACATAATCTATATCATGAGTAGCTAGTACAAGTGAATGCATGATTCTTTCATACTTGCACCATGACCACATTCACAAACATTCAAAGCCATTTTACCAGAGGACACAGTTACAAGTGACTTCGTAGTTTCTAAGCAACATACTGTAGCAATTGAGACTTGACATACTGTCACATTACAACCATCAACTGTTGATGATGTTATGACCATTGTCATAAAAATATTGTGAATGTTTATGAATGCTTCCAAGAAAAAATTTGCGGGGTTGAGGAAAACTGGATTATCGTACAAAGATGATTCTGCAAAACCCAGATAAAAGTATCTCATTGAAAATGTCTGTGTTTTACAGGTATGGGTGCGTGGCCAACACACTTCACGTTACATTAATTCAAGCCTTAATATTTGATATTTAAAAGGAACCTACCTGCTAAGCAAAAATTAGCAAAATGCTATGGTGAATACCAGCATCCTTATCAAGCCATCATTTTTTTATGTTGTTTTTCATTAATGAGTGTGTCAAAGTTTCAATTAAATGCCGACTTCATAGATGTGGGTACGGTACAAAAATAACCACTGATATTGCAGTTAGGATAACTGTCCGATTTCAGTATATTAGCTTAATATATTAACTGAATCAGTTTTCAAAATTCAGTAACTGAATGTCCTCTGAACTCTACCAAAATGATACCACCTAAGTCAGAATAATGCATTTGATAAATATGACTATAAAGGATTTGCACACCACTTCTGTTTATGTAATTAATGGTAATCAATTCTTTGTTCCTTAAACAGACACCAGATTGGACACACTCATATCAGTTTGGTTTCTTATATTTGTATATATCCCCTCAATAAGTGTTCATATGACCCTGTAAATTACCCATGTAAATTCTGTTTTTGCTCCTTTGCTATAATGCATTAAACACTTGCTGCATGCCAATATATGTTTAAATCTGTCATAAAATCCAACACGTAGAAAATTCACCAAATTCCATTAAGTTGTAACTATTAAAAATTTTGTGTCTGATGATAAAAGTCCATCTTAATACCACAACATACCAAGGATAAAATGGATAAAGCATCTTCACCTCCACCTCATCAGTTTATTGAATGAAAACAAAACAAAAAAAAAAAATAGCCTGTTGCCATTTCAGACCTTTTTTCCTTCACTGCTTTCTCATTCACTCTCTTATCTTTCATCAGAGATCCGTATTTCCTCTGGTATAATTAATAGATCATAACAGATCATAAAGGGACTGTCCTGATCCACTAACTAATTGTTGTTAGAGGTTTAATGAGACTTACATTGGAACAAACTTACATACAGCTGGTACCACCCTGCCACGTTGTTATTAAAGTATTAATCTGCTGTGGTCTCGAATCCACCTACGATACCCTGTACACACTAGCAAACTGAACATGGAATGGTTGGCTGACAACAGACAAGGTGTGAAAACAACAGTAATTAGCATGTGGCTAATTTCAGGCATGGTGGGGCCCACAAGAGCGCATACATTCTTAGTTCTTACTATGGAGCAATGCATTTACTAACGTCAAGTATGAAAGTTTCTACACTGCATACTCCTGTAAACCCCTGAGCTGTCCATTTGTCACATGCAATACTAGTATTGATACAAAGTCATTGATGTCAGTTACTGACCTACCAATTTGTCAAATGTAAAAATGAAGTTATAGAGACCTTTGTTAACTTTGACATTGTGTGACATGCTTTGAGATGTCATGCTTCTCAATACACCTGAAAGTGACAGCTGACTAATTAGCTAAATCAGTGAATAAGGTAGGAGACAAACCACTGAAAAATCTGGCTTTTATGTTTTTTTCCAAATTTATGCCACAATTTTGTCAGAATGCAATGCAATCCTGCAATATACTTGCATGCTATGACTTGCTACAGACATTTTTCATGGTATAGGTCACACAGTGCACCACAGTAAAGAGGGTGTCAGCTGGAGGATGAAAAACAACATTTGAGCAACTCAAAGGTGCCTGAATGAGTGAGACAAGGAAACCCTGGCCAACCTACCCACCCCTTCCCCCCACAGAATGAAGCCAAATTGTTCCACCACTGTGGTCTTCCAATCATTGTTGGCTAGGGCATCTCACATTCTTTACAATTGGCTGCATTTGTTTGACAAGCGAGTTATAACCTATGCCTATGATTTCACCTTTGATATTATGCAGTATACACTTTGAACATTTCAGCCACAACCTTCTACGCTACTTCACAAGTGTACATTCAGCTAGCCTTGTCACTGTCATTTCTATTCTCTGCACTACTGATGCCATCTAAGGGAAATCTTACTGCTTAATGCTACTATTGTTCCTCAAGGAAAAAATGACCTCCCAAATTATATGGACACAGAGAAATTAAAGCTGTGAATCAATACTCCTATAATGTGAAGCTGTGAACATCCATATACATTGCGGAAACATAAAAATAAGTGGAAAACAATGAAAGGCAGAAAAGTTTTTTATTTGTATGAATGAAAAGAAATTTTACAGTTAAATTTTACAACAAGCTTTACAACAATGCTCACTGTTACTGAAGACAACTACAAAGTGTGAAATTCTTCAGCCTGCTAGTGAAACATATGTCAATGACACTTGGTTTTTCAAACAACACAAACCACAATGAATGGCGCAGATGTATTATGGGGAAAAAAATATCTGTCTTTTGAACTAAATCAGAATTGCCCATATTGATCTTGAAAACTGCTAGATATTTCACTTGCTGCTTTCAGAAAAAAAGGTGCTGACTGAGCCTGAAATGACACTACATTACACTATAGCAGTAAATGTACTAAGTTGGCAACACTGTACATAACACAATGTTCTGGGGATGTATCACAATTAGAGGCCAACCCATCAGGTGAGCATCTGCATTTTTTATCACATCAGCTGGAGGACGCTGATATGACAGATTTTTAGTTTTTATGGGCTAGAGTCACTTTTGTGCTTCTTCCTGCTGCAAGAATCCCTGACCATGTAACCATGGAGTGTTGTCTAACCACACCTCTGGAGGAGCTCTGGAAGTTAGGGTCTTCCATTTGCCTATTAATAATATTGCTTGTATGAAGTGCAGTGTCAAGACCATCAAGAGTAAACTTTCTCATTCAAAAGTTTAAAAAACTGAAGTATGTTGACCGATATCCACCAGTTGGTTGACCTCTAATCACACTGACAGCTATTTCAGTCTGAAATCTGTTTTATCATTCAGCACTCAACAACCTACTTTTTAAATTGCTAAAACGCCATCAACTGACACTTTCTTTTAGGTACCAACTTCAGGTTTTTACAAGTACTTTCTTTTCTGACTCATTCTTTGTCGGCATTTGTTTATGCAGGCTTTTTTCAGCTTTGAGGACTCCACCGATGTCCATCCATCCAATGTTGAACAGCGAAGGACATAAGCTGAAATTCATTATTTTATATTAGCAACAAATACTCACATCCAACATAATAATGCAAGTACTGCAATAGTTTTGTTTTAAAAAACTACATTAATTTCATTTGATTCAGTTAATAATGACGTGGGCTTGGACATGCTGTATATTTGTTTAAGATAACATAAAAATAATTAATTTAAATTAATGTAAATTAATATGACAACTTACTACAATTACTTGTCACACTACTTCAACACTTCAACACAAACACTTTATACTTACATATTATCCCATCAACAGTTTTGCGATCTAAAATTTTCTTTCCGTCAGGAACTTTGCCATGTTTCCCAAACGCCACAGCGCCATTAAGATCTTCGTCGCTGAAGAAGTGCTCAAAAAGCAAATGGAAAAGCCTCATGCAGTCTTTCCTGGAATCCTGGTGAATAGCAGAGAGTTTGACTGAGGACAGGAAGATCCCACTGCCTGGATACAGTTCCTGCTGTCCCATCCTGTGAGGACTCGGGTTGTGCTGCTGAGTCCTCTGGTGATAGCAGCTGATCTTAGTTATGAGTGTCTGGAGAATTTGCAATTGCACTGGATCTACATAAGTCAAAGAAAAACATAGTTAGCATTTTCAGATTCTCCCCAATTTCAGATATTTTATTGATTTGGTTATTACATTTGTATATCTATATCTCTGTACTTTGTCTTTATGTCTGTAGCAACTAGGTATGCAGCTAAATATTCAACTACAACAACCGTAAACTTGTAGGTGCCTGATGAACCGAAAGGTGCCTGTAAGTGGCAAGACAAGGAAACCCCTACAAGTATTACCCATCCCTATCACAGGAGCTGTGGGCTCCCAGTCACTGTCCGATGACAACAGTGCTAGGATGGCCGTAGGACTCTACTTGTATTGAAGATGAACACTTTATCCACTGCGACACTTAGAAGCTCAAGGCATTAGCAGACTAGTCTGCCAATATAGATGCAGGTGTGTTTACAAAAATACTTTAAATGTAAACTTCTGGATGATATTGGGATATTAAAAATGGCAAAATGATAAATTATGAACACTGCACACTACATAAATGAACAATATATTTCAATAAATGTTCACTAAGCCTTAGCAAATTCATACTGTAACTATGCATTAATGTGTTTCCCTTGGGACTTATTAGGTGTGGCACACCACCATTCTAAAAGTGCCACAATATTCATCAGTGATAATTAGTAGTACATGTATTCTTACACATTCACATTTCTGTTTTTGTCTTATTTACCATTTTCATCTGAACTCCCCTCCCTCATGGCCCACACAGAGCTAAACCTACTGAAAATATAAAATGATAACACAATAAACTGCAGTTTTTCCTGAAAAGGGAGTTCTTTGTGGATTGAAAAGGGGGCCCCATTCTATGTAGAGTGTAAAATTTACAACAAAAAGTTGATAAAAATAGTACTTTTCCTGCTCTGAATAGTTAGCAACACTGATTATACACTCTAATCAAAACACAATCTGCTGAAACGCCTTTTGTGCATTTTATATTTCGAGTAAGAATGCTGTATGTAGTAAGCACCAAACATTCTTAAGGAGTTTTTGCTACTGACCTATGTTTGCAACAAATTCTTCCAGATTTCTCCACTCCTCAACCAGACTTTCACCATCTGGGTCACCACTAAGATAAGAGGGCAGGTTTTGTTGGCATCCAGTGTCAAAGCTGTGAAATTGCCTTGGCTGATAAAATTTGCCTGGAACAAAAAAACATTAGAAAGAGCCAACTTACAAAAACATTCAAGGTTGAAAAAAGACCTTTGAAAAAGTATTTATCTGAAATGATCACACTGCATTTTTTGTTGTTTACAGTGAATTTGCTTTAACCAAACTAACACTAAAAATGTCTCTGAGTCTGTGTGGAAACAAATTTGTTTTGAATGAAAAATGTTTATGTGTAGCCTAAATATACACAAATAACACATTTATTTTCATATTTACACAGACTTTAGAATTTAACCTACATTACTGCCAACATTAGTATTTACCAATTACCCATTAAGCTTGTCAACACCGCAACAATCAATGGACCCATATAGGAGCATGGGGTGGGGCACGGCATGTGTAATACTCACATGCCTACCGCAACAACTTTTCACACTACAAGTCCCACAATGCACCAGGAGGCAGACACATCCTCCTGACACAAGCTGAGTAATTCGTAGGCCCCCACAAATCCTACGATGTAGAGAGCAAAGCAACAAGGGGATGCTGGCCAATCTACCCACCCCTATTTTAAGCAGAACAAACTGATGTGGGCTCCTGGGCATTGTCCATAAATGGCACTGCTGGTTTTCAGCTTGCACTTGACACAAGCAATTCTACCATCTGAGCCACTGGAGCCCCAGTTACATGTAGTTCAATGCAGAATTTTTCATTTAACAAATAGTTGCATTGTTTTGCTGGAAGCCAATGACAAAACTGCAAAATGCAGGTGAGCACATGGCTGAAACAGGAGGCAGAGTGGCCCAGTATTAAGGTGAAGTGACCTGCTGACCCTCATTTTTAATTTTCTAAGTGATTGGGTTTTCCAACTCCAATTTTACAAAGATATCAACAACATACTGCCTTAAATGTTGGTAACTGTTTGTTAATAATTTCATTGTTAATTCACTTAACATGTTTCCAAAAAGATCAAACAATAATGCATCTGGCAAAATCTACATCTACTGCAGCATCAAAGCCTTAGTACCAATTCAGACTAATTCAATATTTACCCCGAAAACACAGAACCCAGTTGCAACAAATGACTGCACAGGGCTGCAGAATACGAGTCTCAGCGATACACACTGACAGAAACAGAAAACTGTACAGACCAGAACTGGAGACCAGCTGATCCATGATGATACAAGATACTAAATTTGTTATCTCAAACAGACAACAGTACAGAACAGAACTGGAGACCAGCTGATCCATGATGGTATGATACCAGATACTAAATTTGTCATTATCTCAAATCTGTTTGTTATCTGTCAGTCAAACAGGAAATGGAGAGCCTTCTGTTAATTCAGCTGATTCATAAACAATTGCTAGCCTCTGTGCCCCAAACTTCCATATATTACATACTTTTGGTCCACTGCTATGTTTATAGAATTTTAACTTGTCAATACATTTAGGTAGCTGTCATGCTAATCACAGGATCCTCATGTGCTGATACAACAACTTCAGGACAATGAGACCAGTGAGCTTAAAAACCTTGGATCAAATCACAGATGTCTACAAAAAAAAACATAGCCCAAATGAACATATTCAGCACTTTATTTACATAGGTATAAATGTTTCAATATGCAAAAATAAAAATCAGCAGCAAATTAAACAACATATAGGGAACTTTAAAATCTTGGGTGTACTGTATCTAAAATTCTTTAACTCAAAATACTTTAAAGCCCACTCACTTTCCTTATGAGGAATGATCGATGCAGAAATCACTGTTAATGTACAGTACAGACACAAATTTGAGGATGGACAAAATTTTACATTAAGAACTAACCATTTTCCTAAACTTTGGAGGGTGTCAGAAAAGTGCCATATTCCATCATCTTCTCTGCAGGACCAACAGACCTGTAAATATGATGACACACATTCAACGGTTTAATTTCTGCTGAGGTGAAAGACTAATGAAAGACAGAAACTGATGGTAATAATGTTTTTGTTATGGTACCTAAAATCACAGATACATTTCATGTCTGTAATACTGTAACACTGGAGGATTTTTCACATGAGTGAGCACTTGAGTGCAAATAAATCATACACTCCATACCAAAGCATAAATGTCAGGTTCAGACCATGACTGAATAAAAGGATTAATCAGGTTTAAGGTTACATTAGTTAAGATTAATTAACTGTTAATAAGGTAACAATTAACTAACTGTATTACTAATCAATACATTTACTAAGCACAGACAGGGCTTGGTAATAAAATTAATAAATATATAAACAAATGATTTACAAGAATGTTAGCTCATGTTAAGATAAAATATTGTGCCATTTCAAAACAACAGTGCAACTGTGTAAAGATAAGATTTATTGCTGCAAACCCACAATTTTTAACTGCTGGGGATAAGCAAGCACAGACATGGCACTGCCAAATTTGTAGCACACAATCCCAAAGAAGATCTCTCATAATACAGAGTGCTCCCCTTGTTGCACCTACCAATCTCAGTGGATATCACTATGCTCCCCCTTGTCCCACATTGGACAATACGTATGACAGAAAATATGTGACGCATAGCAGTTTGAAATCCAAAACAAACTGTCTGAAGTATTTTAATCATCTGGACATCATAACCACAGATTTCCCAGCCCAATAAGGTAAAAAATAAACTGAGTAATATATATTACATCTTTAAATCAAATAAATGTGAGGTTATTTTCCCTTGGGAATGAGGATTGCTACAGGGCTAATTCTTCAACATAACAAACTACATGATAAGCATCCACACATCATCCTCCTCTCTGAGGCAGGTAGTAAAGGGTGTAAGTTTTCTACTGAGGGTCTGTAGTCCAAAGATACCAGCAGGTAGATACTGCTCACTGCATATGACTGACTCAAAACAGATGAATATATGTTAGTCAAGATGGTAAAACAACCAGTGACTGATTTTTTATGCCCAGAAACTGTTTCTACCTGACCAATGTCTTCAAACCTTTAACCCAAGAATAATTAAAGCACCGTGAAAGCTTAATCAGCATTAACAATATTTACTATATCATCTTCCTCTTTTAAAAACTGTAGTAAAGTGGCAACAATTCACACCTTTACCAATTAGTTGTATATTAAATCATGGTACTTCATCACTAATTCATCCTCTTTGTGCATCAAATTTCAAAGCGGTATCTACTGACATCTCCATGATTCACTTGTAAGTCCTGCATGATGCTTACAAGAAATAACAGTAAAACCACTGTGACATAACAGGAAAAAGACATTTATTGCATGAAATACAAATGTAAAATCGTAAGGGTCAAATTCACATCTTAAAGTTGTTTTGTGAAGCTCACAGGTAACACGGAAACATACTCTGTATTTTAGACCACCAAGTATTGTACTGAAGTCATTTTAATTAGTAAGAGTTTACACTCATTCTTCAAATTCACCCTTAAAATACTTTGGTTACATTCACAGGTAACACAGGCAAACAGGTAACATGGCAAAGGCCACTATGTATTTTAGACCACCATGTAGCCTGACTGCATTGAATTCAGTTTTTTTGTTTTTTTTTTGTTTACCTAACTCTTCATTTGTACAACTTTTTCCACAATTTCCTTCTCTTGGGCATCCTCCTTGCATGCTGCACTGAAGTGGGACAACCTCATCCCCTTTGCATGTCCCTCAAGCAGAGACTGCTATTTGTCTGGAACAGCAACCGCCAACTCCGCAATAGGGGCAGACGTAACAACAGTGCTACAATTTCCCCTAGCTTTTTGGAATGCCCACAACATTGTTGATCCTTTCGCAAAAGTCTCCAGCACTCCTTTGGACACACAACTGAGGGGAGAGAAATAAAAGGGAAAAAAATGGAAAGGTAGTGTTTCAGAGGAATCGTTGGTTGCTAGCTGTGAGTTGAGTATGTTAGCCATGTATGGGCTGACTAGGATGGTGATAGTAAAAAACTAAAACAAAGCATGAACAATTCATAGAAAGACAGCATGCTATGAAAAAGATTAGGGTTGGGCGATATCGATCTCCTCCCCATTGTCATCACCTGGACACTGAATGGGCATTAATGCCCATTCCATATAATTAATTAGTACAAGTAAATCCTCAGCTGATATCCATTGTGTACTTTTGGGTATACACAAGTTAACTATTTTTTCAAACTGCAGAAATGATCTTCCCTCATGGAAAAGGGTCTGGTAAATTCCTCATATCATCTACAAAGCTGATAGCAGCATCTTCCATTGGGCAAACTTTTCTGAATAAAAAGGTAAATGGCATGTGGGGTTCTTTAATACATAAATATGTTTACTCTGTCCAAAACTGAGGGTAGGAAAATTACAAGACGTATCCAAAACAAATAATAGCCGATTCTTTATTGATGTAATGATAATTAATGTATGTATATTAATTACTGCAATACTAAAGGTTATTTAATGCGACCAACAACAAGAGTGAGTAATTCATACTGATGGATGGAAAAATAGACAATAAAATGATCAGATAGATGGTCAAATTTAAAAGTTTATAAGATGAAGTTTTTCTTTGCAAAATCATATTTGTCACATGAGATCTGAATTTAAAAAAATTGAGATTTGTGAAATACTAGAAATAAGAAAAAATAGTAAAAAAAAAAAGTAAAAATAGTAAGTAGTAACAATAATGTATTTTCTTCTATTTGACATTACCTCTTTGCTGAGATTTCCCTTTCTCTCCACCTCTTTTTGACTTCTTTTCTTTCCTCACCCTCTTTCCTTTTCTTCCTCAGAGAACATGAATTAAATGAGGGAAAGATGGATGACTCTGAACAGTCAAGAGTCTGACTCACTGGACATCTCATCAGGTGACCCCTCTTCAGCTGTGTCTGGGATGTTCATCCCCTTCATTGCTTTCCACAATATGAAAAATATCATCAATCACTATACATTTTTATTTGAAGGATGTGTTAAATCAGCAATAGATACAGTGTGTGTGTGCAAGTGTACTAGTATAAAAATACTTCAACCCTGCACTCTCTGAATGCCATCAGCTTTATAATAACTGATTCAATACTGTACTTTGCTACATGTAAAGTACACAATCTACACGATGAAACCTCTAAATTAGAAATTAATTTAAGTGTACTAGCATAAGAACATGCAAACATGTATGTTCATCTATAGACACACAGAATTGTTCTTGACACCTTACACCTCTGTGATTCACATTCAGACTGCTGCCCTTTGAGGAAATCCCGCTCTTCCATAAGGTCCTTTGGAATTTGGAATCTCAGGGCTCAAGTAACCTGCAATACAAATGAATTGTTTCAAGACAACGAACTGAAACAGTGGTTTAAAAACCTGTTTTTACAGTAACACAGCAATACATAGCTTTAACATCCTACTCAGTCTACTAATTGCCTACTTAGGTGAGGCATTTGCGTTTCAGTGCTGTACTAACACTAAAATTCTGCAAATGAAGGCGCTAATCACAGTCCTTGAGAGCTGCAGTTTTTGTTGCATCCATGCTCTACACTGCCTAATTTGACTAATTACTGCACCCCTGAAATGAGAAGGGAAGCTAATGTATCCTAGCCAAGTGTATTAAAGTCTGGTTGGAACTGCAGAACTGTGATTGGCCACCCCAAGACTGTAGGACCACCCATCCCATAAATAATTAATATATTATTCATAATTGAATATACTTTGCTACAAATGTAATTGTTCATTAGCCAATGAATTTCAGTAGCTAAAATTGATTTTGTGTGTTGCAGAAAAAGATTCATCTGCTTACTCTTAGGCACTTGATGTTTAAGTATAATACTACACAGGCAATTACAGAGATAAATATAAATTCCTCAATTTATACTCTAATTAAAGGTTTATTACCTTTGTTAAACTAATCATTGGTCCCTTCAGATATGTGTATGCTAGCTAATAATTTGTTACTCAGCTAACATGGTAAATTTAAGCAATATTAAAGTAGCAAATCCTAGCTGACTAAAAACAATATGACCAAACAACTTGCTAGAGCTGGCATAAATTATGCTAGTTATTATTAGCTAAGAATTTGGCAATGCAAAAAAAAAATAATAATAATTATACCCCAAGTTAACAAATGTTTACAGGTAGTTCACATGAAGATTGTTGGTTAGCATGCAAGCTACTAGTTCATTGGCTAAGACATGTAGATAGAGCTACATAGCTATAAACCTGAAAGTTGAATACTTGAAAAAATTGGCTATGTAGCTAGATATCTCACAATGCAGGTAGCACAGATGCAAACAGATAAGTAGGTCATGCAGTTAGAATTGTTTACTACCATTAACATCTTACCTGAGTTTCCTGAGGAGTCGTCACTCCGAGTAGAATTCTTTTTTGTGTGTGTGTGGTCCGAGGCAAAGCCATGGCACTCCTTTCATTCTCCATGGTAATTGCTCACTCACTGACCTCCTTGGTTAGCCAAGGTCCTCTCTGTTATCCTAGTTGTAGTGTGCTTACTTTTAGTAGAGATGGTAAGAGTCACCGATTCACATCGGTGCACTGGAATAAAAGTTCACGATGTGATTGCGCCGATTAAAAAAGTGTGCACCAGATACAATTTGGGATGAACTCGGGATGCATCCTTTCTAACATCTTTGCATTGGTAAAATCCAATTTATTTATATATAATTATTAGTAGAGGCCCTATGCCTTTATTATTTAGAAATGTGACCAATAATTTGTGACCAATAATTTTATATTTAGATTGAGTCCTCCTCTCTAAACTGTTTCTCAAGCGTGCTCTCTCATCTCCACTGCTGTCAGTGGCCAATTCTCGTCAAGTCTCTCGGCCAAGTCTCGCACGAGTTGGAGGTGTGTCCAGGCGAGTAACAGATTATCTTGGGGGAGGAAGAGCTACATGTTCCACCGAATTGCTCCAAATCAAGTGTTTGGCGACACTTCCGATTTTTCAAGAGAACGGACAATTTGACAAAACGCATACAATTTGCAAAATATGCTGTGCCGCTAGAAAACAAACAGCATAAATGAGATGCTTACTGAGTTGCAGTACTACAGAAACAAATATGTGAAGTAAAAATGGCACTTTTTAGTTAATTTATGGTTTGCTGCCTGCTTAAGAAGAACAAAAGAAATAAAATCAATTGAATTGCATAGCATCATATTCTTCTGCATTGCATAGTATCGCATTGAATCGCATTGTGTTGAATCAAATCGTGTCGAATCACTCTGCATCGCAATAGGGGTGAATCGTATCGTATCACATTAGTAGTTGCTTCATATGTATCTTTATTGTATCGGATCATTGGCAATGCATCGAGATGTGTATCGGATCGGCCTCAGTAATGGAGATGCACATCCCTAATTTTCACCAAAAACAAAACAAAACAAAAACCACTGCCGGCAAATGGATCAAAGTTCAGTGGAAAATTATAAATCACCATTAGTAAACCAATGTGTCTCTTTGGCAAGGTAAGCCATAGTGTGAGTCATTACAAATTTTGGGTAGTACAGCTTAGAATAAAGTGGTAATGATATAGTTAAATGGTGTAACAATTTGAAATTTTTCTCAATTAGCTGATTATAAATGTAATTTCTTAGATACTACATCAGAATAAAGGGGTAAAAACATGGTGCGCCATTAGTTGAAATTTAGTAATTATTAGCACTGAGTTGTAAAATGTGTATTTGCTATAAATCTCAACCTTTGGCAGGGTTTACAATAAATAAGAAAAAAGATCATTACATATCTCTTTTTAATGATGCTCTGCAAGACCCTAAGCATTAAGAAATACTTGGCTTGATTAAGGTGACTCTTTGACAGGTGGCACTAACATTTATGATGGCCACTGAACACAAATAAATAATTTTGTCACATTTATAGTACAACTGATGTGACTTTCCATGTACCACATAAAATAGGCAATTAAAACATTATAATTTCACATTTATATTGAATCGATATTTCACTTTTTAAAAAAGGCTTAAGTTTATGTTTACAAAAGAGTATTCTTATGGTACAACCACACTGAAATGGCAAGGCCGTCTGGCAAGGGCGTGTCTAAAGGGGTGGCACGGGGTGGCCCCCCTGAAATATGATTGCCCCCCCCCAATGCTACTGGGCTAGAGTACTGTCAATATGACAATGCTCAATGCCATTGGATCAGAGCACTGTCAATCGCTGCCTGTAAATTTGACAATGCTCAACGCCACTGGATCAGGGCGCTGTCAATAGCTGCTTGATTTGTGATGCGGAATCACAGTACCACGTTTTTCAAACAGGAGGAGAGACATAACTCGACCACAGAGCACATCTCTGTTCATGGTATGTACACACTCAATTATATATTTTGAAATATGTGGACTGGGGTGTTGTCATTCTCTGCTGCAATAAGATGCATAGGCGAACATCAGATAACAGCAATAGTTGTGAGTGATGAAGCCTACCAATGGTGGAAGGCTACTGAAGCCTTGATTGCCATAGTAAAGTCAACCCTCACAGGTATAACGGCTTCAAAAGCTCCCAAGAGTCCCATTATAATATTACGTAGCTAGTTAGCTTAGCTAATGTAACTTCGGCAGACTAGTGTTGGCGAGCATAGGAGTGACCCAGATGACAAGGATGGTTTTAGAAACATCTTCTATCAAATCCTTGACTCTATGATTGGGGAGTTACAGAAATACTTCTCCAAGCCCAACTGCAACATAATGAGAGGCATTCAAGCACACCATCCCAACAGCAACAGCTTTTTAGAAGAGTCACCTCTTTTTTCGTTCGCAGAGATCTACAAGTCAAACTTAGATGATCTGAGGCATGAGCTGCACCAAGCCAAAAGGATTTTGGAGAGGAAAAGGAAAGGAGGAATGCAAAGCCTGACCAGCATACTGGAGTTCACTGTGTTTCTGGAGCCTTTCAAAGAGGTGTTCCATGAATTCCCTAAAGTAAGCAATGCTGCTTGTGAACGGAGTTTTTCCCACCCTGAAATTGATCAAGAATCACCTACGAACAACCATTACTGATGAGCTACTGAGTGACCTGGGAGTGCTCAGCACAGAGTTACGGAGAGCAAGTCCTTGGATATGGACGAGTTTATTCGACTATGTAGTAGCCAGCACAAAAACCACAGAATACAGCTGTTCTGAGGCAGCGCATAGCCTACATGTGTGACAGTGCAGTTAACCCACTTGAACAGACACAGATTTCAAGTTCACAACATAGAGTGCAGAGACCACACATACACACACTGCAATGTTTGTATTGAAAATAAAACAAGTTAAATGAATAATTAATGCCTATGTGATGTTTTTTATTTAGTAGAACAAAATTGTGTTGTCCTATCCATGCAAAACAGTTATTCAATACAAAACTATTATCAGGCTCTTGTGCAGTGCCACTTTTCATGCAATACCATCTGTATTAGAGCACAGGGCACTGCACAAGAGCCTGAAAATCGTGCCTGAAAAAAGTTTTCTAAGCCAATTTTCAACACTCTATTTATTTCTGATAGAATTTTCTGATTTCCCATGCCCCCCGACTGGTTCTTGGTCCCCCCCTGTGCCACCTCATTTAAAAAATCCTGGAATTGCCCCTGTCGTCTGGGGCCACTGACACCACGAACAACTGGCCACTTGTGGGCCGATAAATTGTAATTAAAACCATGTACAGTTTAGAGCAGGTAATGATATGATTTACAGTCAAATAGATTAAAACAGCTGCCCGTCTTTAATGTAATTAAACAACTTAAAACAGAAACAGATTTCACACCTGCTCAAGTCCAATGATTTCTCTTCTGAAATATTTTTTACTCCCTCCATTCGTAGTCTGCAATTTTTGTAATCAGTGGAAAGAACCTTTGGACTGACCACCAGCTGCTTTTTGGAAGCCTTTTTCTCAAAATATTGTGTGCCTTTAAGGACTCATACAAAACAAATCAAAAATATAAAAGAAAAGAAAAAATCTTTCATATCCAAGAACTCTTGAGGTACAACCACACTTATCACAGCAAGGCCACCTGCTGCCGCAGACACCTCGAATAACTGGCCACTTGTGGGCAGTTAAATTGTATTCTAAACAACTGAAAACATAAAGAGATGTCAGACCTGCTTCAGTCCAATGATTTCTCTTCTGAAACATTTCTTTTTACTCCCTCAATTCATAGTCCGCAATTTTTTTAATCAGGGAAAGAACCTTTGGACTGACGGCCAGCTGCTTTCTGGAAGTCGTCTTCTCCACTTTTGATCCCTTGTCCGGATTTATCTTGAAGATGCATCTGGTGAATGAAAAACAGCAACAATGCAATAATTTCAGCAATAATGTGGAATCTACTTTGAATATACTCCTTTCATATTAGCAATACAAGTTGTAGAACAGTATGAATTTGTAATATTTAAATATAATGCATTCCAATTAAACACCAGCACAAACTGCACCCTTTTGCCACAGAATTAATCAACACCTTGCAAGGCGGTTTGCATTAGATTGTACAGGAGCCACTATTTTTCTGGTATTTCTATAACAGTTCAGATGCGATCAAACTGACTTCTGCTTTCTTACCTCTGCAAGAACTCCAGTGTTGCACCATGGGCTGCTGGGTAAGAGATGTTTAGACAGTAGTATGAGGCAAACATCAATGCAACAGCATCGCTGAAGACAGTGATGTGGCCATTCACAATGGTTTGGTCCACAGATAGCATGAAGTGCTCTGCTACGAAGGGGGAAGTCCCTGTAGTACATACATATACAAGAGAGGGTATCATCAACTTCTGAGCCCAAAGATCAAAATGTCCAGTCATTGAAATAATTTTACTTTATAAATCGATTGAATTTACATAAAAAACATCATAATCCAAACAACATCCAAATGGTTGTGTAAGAAGCATAGTCCATAAGGAATTGTTTGGATTTGCTCATTTCTGTCTGACAAGCTGCTGTCTCATGAAAAATCAGTAGTGCATCAAACCATGCATAAATAGTGCATGACTATAGCCTGAGCTAATGTCCATAAATGCCTTTTGCTTCTAGTCAGTAACTCATATCAGAAAATGAGAACTACCACTTTGAATTACCAGAATTACCAGTAGTATATTATAATAGTATAATAACACCAGAAAAAGAAATAAACTTCATCACACAAACTTACCACACAGAATAATGCATGGTGTACTTGGAAGTTCAGCACAGTCCACTTCAGAGGGTAGTGTTGTTTGATCCATTTTTTGGAACATCTGGTCCTCTTCCTCATTGAAGTATTTAAGCAGCAGTAGAAGAAACCCAGCAGCATTGACATCTACAAAATTCTTGCTTGATGTTTCCATCTCTCTGAAGATAGTCTCCATTTTCCCTGTCGTGTCACTACACTTAAAGTATGAAACAACTCTGGAATATTTATTAGCTATAATGTTGTCATCAATGTCCATGCCTGTAAGCTCTTTAAAATGAGTCTTCATGCCAGTTGTCTCAAATAAATATGGCCATTCATTTATCAAATCAGAGGTTTTGATTCCACTGATAATGTCTTTTCTCTGAGTGAAGAAGGTGGCCCTCATCATATTCACAATACATTTGGCGTCATGGCATCGTTCTCTGTACATTTTCTTTAACACTTTTTGTGCACATTTCTGGGATTCAGACGTTTCATCAGGTGGTAGCAACATTGGTTGCCAGTTGATACATCCATATGTGTCTAATCTTATCTTTCTGGGAGGGGTATCCTCTCCTTCACTGGTGCTAACAGCTTGTCTCTTTAAGGAAAGTAAAGTGTTTCCTCTCCTCAAGTTATCCACTCTGCTACCCAGCTGTTTTGTGAGTGAGTCATACCCACTGCCTACAATTTCACCTTCAATGATATCTGAGAATGCCACAGGATATGCCTTTGCCATCTTTCTTGCAATCTCACTGAGGTGTTTCTTCCCAGGTGTTGAGCATATTGTTAAGATTTCATTGACAATCAGTCTTATTATTTCAAGTCTCTCACTTTTTGTTGGTCGCTTCCCTTTTTCCAGCTTTCTGATGAACGCAGATGGCATCTTAACCCAAGGAATTTCAAAACTGAAATGCCAGTTGTTGTCAGACAGTTGACGAGGTGTGAAACCCGCACTTGAACTTGATGTTGATATGGGTGAGTTTGAACTTGCTGTACTGTAGTCACCTGAAGAGTTGCAGAAAAAAACCCAAAGAACAATTTAGGCCTGTGTGAAATGATGACGTGCAGCATACCCTGTAAAGCCTTTCATTTTTACACTATAAAATATGTGGTGGGTTAAATAAATTTTTAACTAATCATAGAAACAAAACAAAATCCATGTAAATTTATATCATTTAAGATGTGTCAATCTGAATAGAAACTATCGTAACTACCTACATAACACCTACATATTTGATCCGCACCAAGGATGCTGCTGCACAACTTGATTTGGTGATCGGAACCTCACCATTAAAGTCATTTAACAATAATTCGCAGAACAAAGTCCCCAAAATGATTGACCCAATTGATTCTACGCAATTCAGGCATGTACTCACCAGAAATCAACATCTCATCAGGCTGTGCTTGACTTGTATTTGAGGACCTTTGGTTGCTGGAGGGAATGTCCAACATATCTCTTTGGCCTGAATAAAGGACAAACAATTCTAATGTATCTGTCACTGAAAATGATTTTTTTAAATATGAAAGTCACATTGTGTACAAAACAAAACACGTACTTGCGGTTTTGAAACGTGAAAGAAGTTTCTTCACTTCCACTGGTTTTAGGACATGAAGAAGGTCACTTTCCTGTATGTAGTCTAAGTCCTCAAGGTCGTGGACTCCTAATTCCTCAAGAACCTCAAACAAAGGCTGAATTTCTCTTAGGGTTGGAAGAGTGGATGTAATGAAAGAGGCAAGAGCATTCTCTCCATCCATGACTATACAAGACAGATAAAACAGACTGAAAGGTTAGTATCCCAGGTCATTGTTCTTCATTTATAATTCAACTTCCAGACCATTACTCTGTAAGAGGTACAAGGGGCCTGAATGCTTCTGGCCCATATAGCCACCTCCAGCCAAATCAAATCAGAGTTAGATAAAATCACAAACCCACTTAAGTGTTAGCATAACAGTTGGTTTAGTTATGTAAATCTGTCTCCCTAAACTGCTACATGGCTTTAGAAAGAAATCTTTTGCTGATAGAAAGAAAGCCAACCAAAAAGAGCACTCAAACAAATAATTTATGAGTAAATAATAGAAATAATAAATAATTATATGAGTAATAATTATTAAATAAACAAATAACAAGGGACACACGGTTACTGTTTCCCACATTATGTGCAGGTAACACATGATCTGCTAGTTTGAGTAAATGGATAACTTGCATAAACTTTCAGGCATTCCATACTGTTGGAACGGATGCAGACAAATAGCCTGTGTTAAAGAGCATATTCATTACCTTCATACAGCCATTATATTCTTCTAGTTCTGACTTCTTAACAGATTAACAAAGACAAAATGCTAGCGTTGATTAGCATTTTCTCCTTGTTAACCCATTTTTTGGCTCTACACACCAGCAGTACAACTTCCAGTCCAGTCTAGAGCTGATTGACCGCAAAAACATAACTTACTGTTAAGTTAAGTTATAACTTCATAACTTTCTGTTATAAAATCTTTATAAAACATTTTCACATATGAAAAGGTTTACAACATGGTTTTGATACTTCTGTTACTTTTTATAAATGACCTAAATGTTTAAAAGTACTTTTGTTGATGTCTGTTTAATGACCAATATTTATTCATGAATACCATGCACTTGATGCCAAATACTCAAGAACTAGGTTGAAGCTTTACACCATTATAATGACTAAGATGTCATGCCACATTTATTACACCCTGGTAAAGTTATAAATAGATGCCACTTTACAATTTGATGCACAAAAAGGATAGTAAATTACCATGAGTTAACGCTTAACAAACTTATCACACATCAATTAGTCATTGCTATAGATGTGAATGTCTGTCATGTTACTATAAATGCAGGAAGATTAATTCATGAAGTACTGCCAAGAGTTAATGCTTAACCAACTGTCATCACCCATCAGTTAATCATGATGGTGAGGTTGTGAATGGTTGCCATTTACTACAAGGGTTGCAAAGAGCATGTGCTACTGACAAAGTAACATTAGTTAGTCTTCAAGTTCATGGTATACGAATTATTCTTGGTTAAATGCTGGAATAGATGTGTCAGGTCAGAGCAGTTACTGGTCTTAATAGATCAGTCACTGATTGTTTTACATCCTTGACTAACCTACAGTACCAGTCAAAAGTTTAGACACACCGAATTAAGGGGATTAATGGGAAATATGGACTCAATGTCATTTTGACCTAAATGCTTGAATTTGTTTTTCTTAGACAATTATAAATTGTGACGTTGATGCCTATGTATGAATTTCTTTCCAAAAAAATTAATTTTAAACACATAAAAAATGGCTATTTTGAAGAATCTAAAATGTAAGATAGTATATGATGCTTATAATATTTCTGTGGTCATTGCATAATTCCATTTGTGTTGTTTCATAGTTTTTATGTCTTTACTATTATTCTAAAGTGTGGGAAATGGTAAAAATAAAGATTAGTGTGTCCAAATGTTTGACTTGTACCTGTAACTAGTCAATCATATGCAATGATTATTCTCTACCTGCTGGTATCATTGGACTACAGACCCTCGGTGGAATACTTACTACCTTTACTACTTTAGAGAGGAGGATGGCATGTGGATGCTTATCACGTAATTTATTATGCTGAGGAGTTAGCCCTGAAGCAATCCTGCTTCCCACAGGAAAATAACCTCACATTTATTTGATTTAAAGATGCAATCCATGAGAATACTGAACGCTTTACTTCAAATGTCAGACTGAATTTACAATGGGTGGCTCAGAGATGAATTCAATATTGCCCTAATTTTTTTAACCTTATTGGGCTGGGAAATCTGTGGTTATGATGGCCAGACGCATGTTCCAACACAGTTTCCAAGACAGTTTCAAACTACTATGCACCACATATATTATCCAAGGTGGGACAAGGGGGAGCACGCTCTGATATTCAGGGATGGGAGGGTTACTTTAAAAATGTATTCCGATACAATTACTAATTACCTGTTAAAAAATGTAATCAGTAACCTAATCCAAGTATCACAATATTAAAGTAACGTAACTTGACTGGATTTGATTGGATGTGCTGGTGAAATTGTTTAGCCGTTTTATGTTTTATGTTCGTTGTTAGGTTTATTAATTGTTTGTCCAGGTATTCCTTCCGTTGTCACGCGCGAATGCATGTTTAGATTAATAGCAGTAACTATGCGCATTTACTAACTATAATGTTAATTTGGTTGGTAGCTAGCTAGTTAGCTAACAGTACTAAAGTTGTCAGAACAGGTTGCTTGCAGTGTCTGTGGTAAAATTAACTATTTGGTCAGAAGAGACGTGATGAGGCTGTATTAGTTTGATAGCTAGCTAGATAGCTATTAGTAATATGACAGTTGAGGAAAGTGTGTGAAAGCCAAATTAGCTAGCAAGCTATCTAGTTTTCTATGTTGCTTTTTTATTGTAGCTAGCTAGCTATGTGTTTGTTTGCAAGGTGATATTTGTATTTGTCTGCGGAATGTGATAGTAGCTAGCTAGTTACGTTTATTGTTTTGTTTGTATTGTAGCTAGCTAGCTAGATTTGTCTTTGTAAGGTGGTATTTGTACTTTTCAGTTGAATGTGCAAGTAGCTAGCTAGCTAATTTGGCTTTCACGCACTTTACTAACTATCAAACCAATACAGCTTCATCATGTCTCTTCTGAACAAATACTTACATTTACAACAACAGACAGACTGTGTAACAGAGCGGAACTTGACTTGCAGCGTCCGAAGGTGTGATAATATTTATTTATTATAAAGGAAGATATAACCTCCCAAACCTACCAATGCCAATCTCCCTTCAAAAAAAAAGACAATCCCCAGGCAAACTTGACTCAGCCCCGGATCTTTTCAATAGCTAGAAACGTCCCTGGCTGTAAAGCATTACTTGCACTGTACTGTGATGTTGTTCCCCTTTTCTGCTTTAAAGACAAACTAATGGCGAAATTTCCACCCAGTGAGAGCATTTTTTTCACGAGAGGCCATGATAATGAATTGGCAACTGTAAGATTGGCTATGGTTTCACTCGAGACCAGAGTGGTGTTGTGAGACTTGTGAAGTGTTCTAATGTGTGCGCACTTGCATGGTAGTATATCATTCTTTATTTTAAAATGTATTTTAAAATTGTAATCCTGCCAATAATCCCCATTTTTACTAAATGTATCGGTAATCTGATTACGTCTTTTTTTCCTGTAACTGTATCGGAATACAGTTACCTTTTTTTGTATCCTAATTACGTAACGCCGTTACATGTATTCCGTTACTCCCCAAGCCTGATGATATTACACAGTACACATATAGCATGTATAGAGCCACGTCCACACACACTTGCCCAGAGTGGCCAAAGATCACAGTTTTAATTCCATTCACAGGCAAGCATTTTATTTTCAATTTTCTATAGCAACATTTAATCTTTTGCTTTGTCTCAGTTGATATTTGAGTTCACAAATAATACATATTAGCTAACATGCACTGTAACTATGATACACCATGACATTAGGGATGCACCAATTGTGAAATTCTAGGCCAATACTAATAGGTAGCTAGCTAGGCAGTCTGTAGTGAGTGTTTTAGCTAGCTAGTTAGCTTAGTGTGCCAGGTCTTCCTTTATACTTCGTGGATATAACCTTAAAACCAGCTACTGTTCTGTTTTATTTCTTCAAAAGGTAGATACAGACACACGTCAAACTTTTGGTCCGCTTTGCCATAGATGCTGACTGAAGAGTTACCCTGCTCCCACCCTGAGTATGACGTAAGAGCAAAATGGCCACCATGTGAATAAGGCTAATTATAGTACCACCTATTGGATCTTCTCCGATTCTGCAGTTGGGTAGGCTACTGTTGTCCGAGTCAGACCGCAATTAACCAACACAACATTTAGCCCGCGCAAAATTGATGCCACACAACAGATAAACATCGGCCATTGCCATCAGTGAATGTCATCTTATATCGGCCCATATCAACGTTCGGCCGATATATCGGTGCATCCCTACATGACATTTTATCTTTTTCTGATTATGAACTAACATTTTATTAACCATTTGTTAATGCATTTGTTAACTATTTACTAAAGTCCACATAAGTCCTGTCCATGCTTTGTAAATGTATCAATTAATAATTTATTTCTGCTAACACATTAGTTCATGTTAAAGAGTCTAACCATACCAATAAGTTAGCAGTACCATGAAAAAATATGTTGCAAACATTGTATTTAATTACAAATGAAGTGGCTTGGAGTCAAGAAGGATTCTGGTGTACTCTCTGTGAGGTTGGAAGGGACTTCTTAATTTTAACGAAAAAGGAAATACAGGTGATGCTTACCTTCATTGCAACTTTGTCTTCACACAATTTGAAGAAAAGCAATTACGGCACCATAATTTCCTAAACCTGAATTGCAAGATGTACAGGATAAATAGTGATTTTGTTCTGATGAAGTCCAGTTCTTTGACTTAAAGATTAGTCAGACTCCTGGAATTTCCCATTTCTTCCCAAAAAACAAAATAAAAAACCAACTTATTTATATGCAATTAAATAAAACTGATTGCACATGTTTCTTTTTTTAGTCTTACTACTCAGATTAATTTAACCAGCTCTGTAAGAGTAACATCTCATTAGTTGCTGTATGTATAGTTTCCCAAAGAAAGCTATAAATGAGTTCTCCATGGAGTTTGTTATAAGGAAACATCACAGTCAATGTGTTCTCAAAATACAAACAAAAAGAGAATGAGTATAAATAAACAGCAAATTATAATTGCAATAGTTTATTGGCTTACCATTTTTTCTGGACGTGTTTAAAGAAGCCACACACAAATCCACAATTTTTATGATGTATACACGGGCTAATATAATCATTTGTGTTATTCAACAGAAAATCTAAGCAAGGAAATGACATCACAAAAGGGTAGGATTCACAACCAACTGTGTTAATGGTTTTAAAGTGGTTCTTTGCATTGACTTCCACAAAGTTGATGTATTATGCACTGCACAGTCAACATTAGAAAGAAATAGCTGTTTGGTAAGATTTCAAACCCTGGTGTTTACTTGTTATTAGATTCTTAAAACAATGATGGGCGTTTACAGAAGCATTATGATGAGTTTGAAAAACCCAAAAAGGAACATGAGTGCAAACTGAAACTCTCTTTTAAAAACACCTGGAAGAACACCCAGTATGTGATTATTTCAACAAAACAGAAGTAAATTGTTGCATTTTTTCTAAATTTTAGGATTATTTTTCAGAGAAACTGTTGCAATGTTATCGGCTACTGAACCAATTGACTTACTAGCACAAAATATGGTGAGCCATGCCCGCATACAGATGTCAATGCTGAAGACCCTTAAATGGTCTAGGATCTGTGGCCTTACAACAAAAGTTCAAATTGATTGCCCTATGGCTACCATATTGTTTCAGTCTACATACACTATAGTAATGAACAAGCTTGATAAAGGTACCTAATATGTAAAATACCATGCTAGTTAGTTCTTTACAGTAAGACATTTGAGCCTTGCCCATGATAAAATCAAGCACACCATATGATTGAACGGTCTAATGACTGAACAGCAAATTTAGCATCAACTGCATAATCACTCATTTTCATATTAATGGAGACTGCTGAAATTTGACAGTCTGCTTAACCATTTAGTTTACAACAGGAAGAAAAGGTTTAGGATTTATTATCTTAGATTCACATGAATTTTTTTGCTTATGGCATCCATAGTATTTGGCGCATAGACCTGAAATGAACAAAACTCATGAACACAAACCCATATATGCCAAAAATAATCATTTTGAGCATAATTAGCAAAAGGGAACTGAAACCAAAGCAGGAACCATAATTTTCCAGTGTCACTTCCAAAACGCCACACTCAAAATCATTGAAGTTTATTTTTTATCTCAAACCATTTGACTTGTCTGAGTTGTGAAATATATAAGAGTCAATAGCCACAAACTGCAAAGGAGCTCAGAGCAGTTCAGCTATTCTACTGCCTGGAGACTTTCCACCAATTTAGGGCACTGAGGGTCCAAACAAATTCTATTCATGAGCTCTTATTTCAGAATAATGATCACCCACATGTGACTTAATATTATCTTGGGGTCAGGAAGTTTTTCCAATTTAACGTAACTTGTAACAGTGCACCGTAGAGCATCCAGCGTCAATCCAATTATAAAGGGTGCTTTACCAAATAAATATTAATTGATTGAATCAATCTCCCACAGATAGACAACACTTTGTTTGATTTCTACTGTACTTGGTGAGATCACCACAATACGAATCACATGCAGGCCATGGCACTTAGAGAAAGGTTGCAAAATCATTTGTACTTTTCTGGGCTGAAATGAAGCAAACCTCAACTGTAAAAGTTTCTTGTTCAGTGCACCAGATTTGAATCACTTACAAATGAACTTGGCTTGAAAGTGCCCTTATTCATCCAATTACATGAAATCTGAAAAGAAGAAATATGTCCATTTTCTCATTTTTCTGAGGCAAATGAAACAATGTCTCTTTTGATCTGTGTAAATGGGTTATTTTGCCAGCAATGCCCCAAATACAAAGGCTGTTTTGTACAGTGTTACATTACTGATGACCTATGATTTCAGATGAGATGCATCAGTTCTTTAGAAACGCTAATGGTGAGTAATGTGAAAACTGTCAATTGTAGCTGGCACTCTAATTAGACCTAATCTTTTTGATACACAGTCCCACATTTACATATGCTGTGATGTGCATTAGTAAGGATTAACACTAATGGCAGAATTAGGGTTAAAGTGGTCAGAATAAAATGTTCTTTAAGCGCAGAGGAAAAAGCTCAAGGGTAAATTATAAATGCAGGGTTCGTCTGGGGAGACAGTTCTTAATACAGCTGCAGCGCCTTAAATCAAATTTACAGCCGCGGTTTCCTTGGCTGAACAGCCAGGCACCCACATAAAGATAATTACAAAAATAAATCATAAAACATAATTACAAAAATGGCTCCTGCTGCGCCATCAGAGCTGGCTTTATATGGTGAGATGCATGGAGGAAAAAAAGCAATGCACATTGTGATTTCACTATACAGGCAGATGCGGAAAATGTATTGCACGGGGGGGGGGGGGGGGGGTTGCAGCAGTATTTGTATACATTTTTATGCTAAACAAAGAGCACCTAAAACAAACAATAGTTCTGGAGTTAGAGGGCATGTATTACTGTATTTAATATGTGCTTTGCACTGTAAGGACATGAATGAAATTCATTTCCTCTGTCAGTTTTTATAACTGGTCTTCCTGCTTCATCAGAACAAGGGATCACACTGGGCAGTCTCTCTCTCTGAGCTGGTAGCATACTAAAGTGCTAAATATGTGGTGGAAGTTCCAAAGGTGCTATTGCGTTTGTTCCAACTGTTGCATTCATGCAATTCATCTAAGTAACTAGGCCTAACAACATAGATACTGTACAGAACTGTAAGTGTTTTATATAATATAACCAATGCCAATAGTGTAATGTAATATCCACAAAGAAAGTAGTATAACTCCAATATTCTGTCAACAAATGTTGAACGGACAACTGAAAAAAAAGAATTAAGCCAAAAAAAAAAAAACCTAAATACAAATCTGTAAAGGTACTATAGGCTAGGGGAGGCTAAATAACATATTTTCTGGTTAAAAAAAGAAAAATGGACATCAGAATCACTACTAAAGATAACTATAACCATTCTTGTGACTAACTGGCTAACTTCTTATATTCAGGCTAGCTGGACTGCAAATGTCTCCATGTGTCAGTAGTTAGCTAGTTAAATAGCAAACAAATGAGTAAAAAGTCGAGTAGAGAGCATGACTTTGCCACACCAAAAGTAGGCAATTCTTACACACTACCCAGAGATATGACACTTAAGTCTACCATATACAGAGTTCATGACCAGACCAAGTACACTGCTAGATGCACTTTGAGCAAAATGACACCCACAGCTTGGCTGAATGGCCAGTTTTCAAACCTCTCATATTCTCAATAGCTTATTTCCAGTTTTTGCATTTTAACTTATCAGCAACGGTGTAATAAGATGAAAATCTTATTTTAGGTACATTACACAACTCAAGCAAAGATTATTTTCAAGCTCTATAAAAACTAAGGCTAAATGTTGTACCAAATCTCTCATGACTGTGTATCTACTAATAGCATATCTAGTATCCATTTCACAATGAATTTTAGAAAAGTATTACGGAAACAAGGTCCTGGGTTTGTAATGAACCTTATCGTCACACTTTTTGATAAAGTAAATTACATACTGTATTAAATGAGACAAGGTAGATTACTCTTTTCACCTTATTTACCAGCCATTTTGCCCACAAAAAGGTCAGAGAGCTTTACCTGCGGCTTCTGCTTTGGGCTCTGTGCTGATAGCCTGTGCTGAGACAATCTCCAGCTCCGGGTTGACACAGGCAGGGGAGGAGACCGTATCCCCAAACGGCACAGACGTACCACTGGAGGACTTCACCAGCTCTTCATTTGGGAGACCCTCCAACAGGTCGCTGTGGCCAGGAAGCTGTAGGCCCATCAAGGAGGCATTCATGTTCTGATTGGGTCCGCAGGAATGACTGGGTGGAGGTCTCTGAAGGGCATCTGGCTGCCTAGGGGATGGGGTAGTCATCTGTAGCCTGCCTTGACCACCGGGAGCAGGGGCACGGGGAGGTTTGACCATTGAAGGGTTACCAGAGGGTGAGGCGGACATGGCCACAGGGTCCATATCTGCAGAGGAAGGCTTGTGGGGCAGTGTGTGAGGCAGGGAGGAGCGGGGAGGCGGGTGGGCCTGAGAGGTCTGTTTGGGCGACTGGGACACCGGGGCACTATCAATGCCTCCAGTCAGTTGAGTGTTGGCCACAATGTAGTAGTCCTCAGGCACCTCCTGCTTTATTTTCTTCACCGTTGCATCGGGCTGTCCAGAAACCAGCCCGGGGTTCCCTCTCTTCCTGAGAGTGGAACGCGACATATGGTGCGGCTGGGGCTCGTAATCGCCATCTTCGTCTGTAGCGGAAGACTCGCACACAATGTCAAACAAGGTGCTGTTGTAATCCTCCGTGTTGTCGTCCACCTCCGAGGGCTCGCTGCAGTTCGAGAAGTCGCAGGAGTCCCGCGTCTGACCACAGTCCCCCTTCCCCTTCGATGCTCTGCTCAGGAACCTGTCCCCGGGACTGGGCTGTATCCCTGAGCCCCCCTGGAGGCTGAGGCTGTCGGAGGTGATGCTCCGGCTGTCCTGGTAGCACACGCGTTCCTTGGGCCCCGTCCTGCAGGTGGCGGTCAGGGGCCAGTGGTAGGCGTGGCCAGCGCTGCAGCCCCACATGGCGGTGAGGTTGCCGTGGGCGCCCTCGGTGAGCAAGTGCTTGAGGTTGGGAATGAGTGTGCAGATGGTCCCGTGGCTGTGGGCCCAGCTCACCAGCTTAGACAGGTTCTCAGACGAAGTGTGCAAGCAGTCCTCCATGACAGGCTCGCTCCTCTGCAACAAATGGAAAGTTGCAACCTTACAAAGCAATTTAGGCATGGTCACCATACAAAAACACATTTCAGTATCTCTACAGATAGGAGCTGGGCCCCTTTGCAGTACTACACAGATGACTGTTTCAGCAAAATCTCATAGTGCTTTACGAAAATTCCAAAATAAGATAAATGGAGCTCTTTTGAGAAGCAACCACACTCAATAAAATATCATTAAAGTGCACAGCAAAAGAGAAGACCATGCAAAAACAAGAGACATACAGAAAAACTATATAGGTAATAAAAGTGAGTTTTAAGACAGGGTTTAGGCTAAAGGCTGAAATGGCGAAACCCAAATTTAAAGGAATCACACTAATCTTTGAATTCCAAGAACACTGGATAAGAAAAAGAAATTCCCTCCCATCATTATTCCACATCATTTGGGACTCTGCTTTTAAAAAAAATGGATAAAATTGACATTTACGTTTTAAAAACATTTCTCATTTTAAGCTGGAAGGTTCCTCTGCTAGATGCTTCAAGCATGGAATAAACTTGATTGTGCAGTGCTTTCATGCAACTAACATTTCTTCTTCTTCTTCGGCTTCTGCTTATTATTATTATTATTATTATTATAACTACTACTACTATAGCTACTAATGGCTTTGGTGTTGTTTTGAAATTCTAAATTTTCACCTTCTATCCAATAATGAGGGATACAATTTGATGTTGACAAATAATTTCAATTCTCATCTTAACGGGAAAAAAAAGTCTAAGTATCGCAATTCCGGGCAAAATCTGTGACCCTGCAGCCATGAAGAGCGATAAAGGCCAAGCTGGCCGCCCTAAGCAGGCTGTCTGAGCCAGGCTGGGATAGCGCCCACTACACCAAGGAAAGATGAAGCCACATAACGAGCTAGAATAATTCATTTTCATAACTTGCTAGATAGCCGATCACCTAATCTGCAATTCGTGAGCACCAGTTAGCATTTATGCGAAAATAACTTAATTTTTTTATTTATTAAGCATAAAGCTTGCTTGCAATATTCGTTGCAGTCTCATATTACAGCAGTAAAATCAGGATGGAGAAATTGGTAGAACCTCTTAATTGGCTAGCTAGTTAGCCAACAGCAGCGTTTGTTTAGCTAGCTAATAAACTCCTGCACTCTCCCACACCCCCATGCGATGAACCTGACAGCCATTAATTAGCTATTACAATGACGGACGAGACTCCAGCGGGACGATCCCTTATACACGCAGCATTAGCTACATATAAGCCTATATGCATGCATGCTAGTATAACAGAGTTAAGGCATAGCATGCTGCTTAGCAGATGGATAGCCCCGCTAGTCCCCTGCATCCACCTCAAGGACTGTTCTGAAACAAAGACGCGTAAGGGAAAAACAGATCGCTTACCTTTACACCAACAAAGCCTTATATGTGCCCTCACTCGAGGTGCGGTACGTCGTGAGACATTTATTTTCCTCGCTTTCCTTCCACTTATTTCACTGAAATAAAGCACGATCGCCAGAAATCCCTGCTGTACCCCCACCGTCATATATATATTTTCCAACACAATAAAGAGTCTAGGCACACGACCACTTCCACGCACGAACGGAAACACGCACAGTGACTGTACCAAAGATCATTTACCAGCAGGGAGATGAGCCAGCATGAGTACCAATTTAGGGTCTCAAAGTAGTTCCGGTTGCTGGTTTAACGAGTAGATGAGAACCAAATAGGAACTGTAAGCCTTTGTTCGCACGCAGTTTCAAGCTGCTTTCCATGTTTATTCTAGTTTTTGGTCAGCAAAACCTCATAAATTTCAATTTAAAACGTACCGATTACCGTTCAGTTCTGAGTAGAGTAATATTAACACCAAAAAGCGAAGAGGTTCGGATATTTTAAAATCGATCACAGACTCCGACCCATCCCGGTAAAGCCAACAAGCAAAGAGTTCACTCGCCGAATGCATTAACTGAATCCTTATTTGACATTCTACACTTGTATTTTCTCAGCTTGTATTAAGTGAATCTGCCTTTAGCCTATTACCTGAAGGTGCATTTGCATTCTGGTTTGCTAATTCAATGTTATATTCATTGGTCTTTGAATGCATATTCTAAATTCAGTTTGAAAATGTTACATACGAATGTCATTACCTGTAGCCTAATTTAAATTTTGGAGAACGTAAAATTCAATTTAAAGGGTCAGTTTCACATTCAAATGCTCAGATGTATTAAGATGTGTTTTCCATATTCAGTTTTCAAATTCAACATGTCCAAACATATAATGGCCCATATGGTGGTGATGCTGCCTCCATGTGAAGGAGAACCTTCACTTTCCTGTCTAAGGATTGCTGTCTTTCCATTTTCAACCCTGTCAATAACTGAACTCATCGATCAATTTTACTGAACAGGTTCATTGTTTAACTGTTAATTGTCCTTGACTCATTTTCAATATGTATGTTTTACTTGTGGACAACCAGCCACTGGTTAACGGACCACACCTGCCCGATTCCTTTTTTTTTTTTTTTTTTTAAATAAATCACTCGCTTTTTGAACACTTGCCCTTTTGTTTATTTTTGAGATAAGTGTCGGCCAGCCTCTCAACAGTCCATAACTCTCTTTTCTACCCTATGAAAGTTACAATAAATTGGTAATTATGAAATCCAATAAAAATCACATTCATCAGCACACACACATCAAAATTAACAAAAAATTCTCCTTATGCTATGCACTCAGTGAACAAAGGTGTGTACAAAAATAAATGCACTTCACGGTCTGTACAAGTAGCTAAAAACAAAAATCTGAAGCTTCAGCTCAAACTAAACGAGCTGTTCCAAAGGAGCACCTTTCCGAGAAAAGAGAGGATACTTTGCCGAAAACAGTTTTGATCGATTAATGTTTATTTTAGACATGGCAACATCCAAAATGTTGGATGTTTTTTCATCAAGATGCTTTTTTTTTTTTAATAATTACTGGGTTTGTATGCAGACAAGCTTTTCCAGTGCAATGGCTGTCAGCGTTTTTGCATTAGAGCCTAAATTTCAGAGTTATGACATTAAATTTACTCACATCCATTGAGTTTATTTTTCTTGTGTATTCCAATATTTTGAAATGACTATTAATTGTGTCTGGGTCCAGATGGTAATGTAGAGATATGTGGCAAATTTTTCATTTACGTTTGAATACTTAATTCAGTGAGGCATTTTGTTTTCACTTTTGAGAGGAAATGCAACGTCAGCATTATAGCTGGAATTGCCTGTGATCAGGATCATGAGCCTCAGGTCATGTTATTAATGTCAAGGTGGCACAATCTGTGACTACAGACACACTGAACCCTCCATATTATGAACTGGGTTTATTTTTTGCAGGACTTAGGAAAACAAACTTAATTCTGTTTACGGACGTGAATGTATGTGTATCTCAGTTATTTCTTCTTTTTAAACATCATATTTTAGATAACCCCTTATCCAGATTTACATTGCTTTCAATCTTTATTACTCTCGTTTTTATTGGGTTTTCTCATATTGTACACCCATTTTAAATGCTTCTCAACTACACTGTTTTACAGGTTTACACCAATTTCCCATTTCCATTTTTGGGTTTTTCAGTTAAGACCATCAGCTTCCTTCAGCTCTAAACATCACCCCTTTTCCTCTGAAATCAGGCAAGATATTAAGTGCACTCTAATTTTTTCATGCTTTTCTTCTAACACCAAGAGTGCATCATTTTTTTTTCTAATTTTTCTAATCTAATTTTCATACAAATGCCCCATATTACACCTAATATGATTTAGAATTCATATTTAAAGTTATTGTTCCTTTGCTAATTTGTGGAAGAAAATTGTGAATAGCACAGATGAGCTACCTTTTTAGTCTAGTTGTTTTAAGAATTTCTTCCAAGTCTCACACATTGTGGGACACTGTGGATATGAGTATCTCCTAAACTACTTTGTTTTGAAAAATAATTTAATATAGGCAACCAATTTTCTCATGCATTTAAACCCTCATCCATGTCACAAAATCTATAGAATTATTTACTTTCATTTCATATTATTTTATTTTGTTTGCTACTATCTGACCCCCTTTACTGTGGACTTCATCACTCAAAGGCAAAATACAATGCAAAAGATTTTGTAACATTCATAAAAAATCTTACAGTTCCAATTTTCCAGCAACCACACAAAAGGAAGGGATTAAGTTTACAGTTCCGTTGATATATTTAGAAAATGCGTAAGAAAATGTTAACATTTATTATACACATTGAAAGGCAAACATGTGCAAGTGCATTACTGATGTTCTTTCCATTAAAGTTTAGGTTTCATCATGGCCATCATCTTCTCCAGCTTTATCGCCAGGGTCATATCCCCTTTGATCTTCAACTTTCCAGACATAAACGCCATGACTGGCTTCAGATTGCCTGTAGATAAATGTCAGTTATGTTATGTCAGTTTTGTCAATTTTGACAAATATTTATACCTTGATCTTTTTTCAAGTCCAAGATAAAGGTGAAATATTAAAATAATAGCTCCCAATAAGTCATATTATTAAAGTCAAGGTGGCACAATCTGTGACTATGGACACACCGAACCCTCCATACTCATATTATGAACTGGGTTTATTTTTTGCAGGACTTTCAAAAACCAACTTTACAATTCTGTTTATGGATATGCATGTATGTGCATCTCAGTCACTCACCTGCAAACATCTTAACAAAGTCTGCACTATCCATGCTCATCACCACGTCTGCTTTGACTGGTGGCTCACCGCTGCCTGCACTTCCAGTATCATTCTTCAGGTCAATGTACCAGACTCCTGTATGCTCTCCTAAAGAACACCAGAATGGGACAAATGAACTGCATCCATTTAATTCACTGAAGGTCTAAACTGTATACAGCATCAAATGCAGAGAGACCTATGCCTAACGATAAATCCGTGCCTAGGTGACTATGTCTGACTTCATCCAGCTTCATCTTTACAAATTCGGTTACATAACTTCACAAGATAACAGGACAAATCAATAATTTGATTATAACAGTATAACAGATAACAGTAAGTGTTGACATTCAGAGTGTGGGTGGGGAAAGAATATTTACCAGACAGATCAAACTTGTACACTCCCTGTGTAGTTTTGACTATGTCGGGGCTAAGAAATCCCCTGATGACATTGAAGGTTTCAGCAATGGGCCCGGTGGATGCAGGCTCTGCGCTGGTTTTGCCACTTTTAAAGACAGGGGTAGCACCTGTGGAAAGAGCAAAAGGTGAGGGGACCTGACATCGGTCTCAAACCCCTGAATAATACATTGTGCTTTTTACTGAGACTAAGCTCACCTTGATCTTCCATTTGTTTTACAAGGGCCGCTGGGTCCTCATCCAGGAAGAAGTCAGGGAGCAGTGGGTGCCCTGTAGAGATCGTCAAGGCAATGAGGGCCGACAGAAGATCTGATCAAACCTAACAAACCCTTCTTACACCATCTGAATTTCACCTACCTCAGCACAGTACATTTTTTTATTCATTACTTCCAATTTGTGACAAAACCAAACATTCCATTATTGAAACTTGGACCACACAAACACTGAGCCTTACTGCCTGGATCAGTATTCCAAAAGCTTTTTAAAAGACAAGTGTTCCGGGCAGTCAGTCTGTAAAAGCACTCATTCTGAGTGTAGACTTAGAGCTACGGGCCGGGTTCAAACCCGACCGTGTCACTAGCCGACAGTGACCGGGAGCTCACAGGTGGAACACATTGACTTCGTTCTGCAGGGGATAGGGGTGGGTACGTCGACAGGGGCTTCGGTCCCATTAGCAACAGTGACCCCTGTTGGTTGATCGGGTGCCTGTGGTCCACGTGCCATGATGACAAATCGGACATTCCAGAATTCAGGGAATTGGCCATTCCAAATTGGGGAGAAAATGGAAAAAAGAAAATAATAATAAAAAAAAAGACAAGTGGCATTGCTGGCAACAAACCTGGAGCGACAGCATACACATCAAATTCTTTGATTCCTTCCTTCTTCAGCTCATCCTCATCAATGACAAAATTTCCAGTGTAGCTGGTGGGCTTGCTCAAGATGGAATAGGCTGCATCAGCCATGATCTCCACCTTCCTGCACTGTTTGCCCACGCCAGAACCTCCCAGCATGTCCATGGCTGCTGTCTGAATGGCTAGGAAGGAGAATACCACTTTGCAATTACTTGTGTACAAAATCTGAAACTACAGGGCTAATGGTCTGCAGGACTTGCTGTGGGAGCACTGTTGGAGCTCCAATCAATAGAAATGTTATCAAATAACCTATAACCTATATGATATCAGCCCTTTTGTCAAAACATGCTAACTTCAAGTGCCTGGACAAGTTGTTTTGTGGAAAAAAAAACACTCTGAAAAATCACCCACCTGTCTTAGGCCACAAAGCATTAACTGCTATAGATCCCCTGAACTCCTCTGCCATTCCCAGGACGCACATGGACATTCCATACTTTGCCATGGTGTATGCTGAGGAGATAAATATGAATATGAATAAATATGCATTTTTTTATGTTGACAGAAACAAACATTTATCCCTCTGCACAACCTCACAATGCTTAGTGGCATGTTTTAAAGTTTGCTGAGCACTCTCCCCCATTGGAGAATGTTCGATTGTTTGCAGGAACTTGCGTTTTGATTGTGGAAACTTCCGTATAACTGACATGCAATTTAGCACAGGCAATAGACCATATTTTGCTGAGTTTAAGTCAGTTCTACATTGTTCAGTGTTCTTTGTTTATGTCATAGCTCTATTAAAGTTACATTATATGCATAAAAACCACTACCCTGTTATACTAGCTACTACAAAATGCAATCTACCGATTTTGACCCTTTATCAGAGCCATACTAATTGTAATGATGCATCAATTCGAATTGGTGCACTGATACAAAAGCAATGATGCACGCTGCATGTGAGAATTGATCGACACTATTAAATTGTAAAATTATTTTTATTGATATTAATGCAGCAATTTGAATGAAACTAGAGTGCTTGTGACAATCATACTAACCTTTGAAAGCTGATTATTATATAAACACCATATAATGAAATAATGCTTAGATATGCTACATTTTTTAACAACACAGAATAATTTCACGGTTATGCTGACACATATTGTATCTAAATGTACTGTATGGAAATGAATTCTTCAGCATTAACTCATTTAATTTATGAGTTCAGGGTTGCCATACCTGTGTGATTTTTGAACCAGATGGGGTTGAGGTTAAGTGGTGGACTAAGGTTAAGGATGTGAGGGTTTTTACTCTTCAGAAGGTGAGGGATGCAGAGCTTTGACCTGTGAACACAAAATTTCAGACTGGCTTTAGAGGAAGTTCATTTGTGTCACAGTATCTTTCAGGACCCCCATACCACTACATTTGAAAGTTGTGTTCAACCACATTCTCAAAACAGTTTGAGAGAAATTTAAGATACTAGCTAAAGCTTACTTTTAAAAGCAAAACAGAACAGCTCGGTCCTCATTATGAAGCCCCTACAGTATAACTGAATTTGGAATGCCAATATTATGTTGAAGGGTGTCAGTCCCTGTGGTTGATCTGGATCTCTTGCAAATAACTCTACATGTCACTATTTTACAATGAAACTCTGTTTATATCGAAGCCCTTGCTGCTACATTTCACAAAAGTTTTCAAGAGATAACTTAAAAGAAACGTATATTAAAGAAAACCCATATCTATTTTCAAAGAAGGTGGATAATTCTACAGAGATCAGAGCTTCCAAGTGAAAACGTATGCCAATTTACAGTGAATGTATTGGAATAGTTATTTTTAAAATCACTGATAGGAGTATTACATAAAATATAATACTTATTTTAAATGATAACCTGGTGAGTGATTATGGAAACTAGTTTAATTACAAAAATTAAATCCAGACTGTGGAGGGATATTCGGTAACTCACCTACAAAAGAGCTACTAAAGCACATGTAAGGTTATCCATTAAAACTACACAAACAACATCTCTACAGGTGATAAAATCTGATAAATAACTAACACTATGTGATATGCCTTCACAACGGATCGTTTTTACACCTGTGCAACTTATCAATCAAGCTCCAAACAGACCTGAAACACTAGACATTTAGTATATGCATAAAGAACAAAGAGTTACAATATGTCTCTGCATGAGGAGCTTGCTTTCAGCAATGGCGTTATGGAGTTTTCCAACTAAAAGCCTGACTCACGTTAAGTAAGTTCCTCTCAGATTGATGCCCAACATGAGGTCCACTTTCTTCATGGGTGTCTCCAGAGTTCCCGTCAGGTTGATGGCACTGGCATTGTTTACCAAAATGTCAATGCCTGAGAAAATCAAATGCAGGAAACAATAATTACTGAGTAATCATGTCGTGTCCATTCTGTACTATGTATGCACCTTTATTTATTCTTATATACATAGACGTGTCACAAAAAAGACACAGCTATAGATCACCTCCAAACTTCTGTACTGCTTGCTCCACTGCATCACCGATCTGCTTCTCATCTCTGACGTCTACAATGCAAGGTAAGGCTTTCCCGCCTGCCGCCTCAACTTAAAGGAAGATAGACAGAGGGTGGTCAGACAGTGCTACCCAAACAGTGGATGGAGTTCAGACAATTACAACAGATGCAGGCCATTCCAAAGTTTCATTAAAGAAATGAGTAGTTTTGGTTTGCCTTGAATAAACATATGGAGATTCTCTACCCTGCTGACAATGACATTATGCTGTGAAGATATACTAAAACAATGAGAGAATGTATCCATTCTTACTTCTTTAACCACAAGAAAATTATGAAAAAGGAACCTGGGACATCTGCCACAAGGGTTAAACAGCAGGATCCCACTAGATATTTAAGGTTATGATTGTCTCATCACGATAATTCCTGAACACTACTGCAACTACTTACAGATGTAACTTCAGAGGTCAAACCCCAAACTCTCTCCTCACTTGTGGCTGACATTGTGTATCTGTCCTTGACTGTGCATGGTGGTGTTGGCATGATGCAGTTTCATTATATAAAAGTTGAGGCATCTGCACCACACAGAGAGCAGCCATCGTGACCTTGAAGTCCTGCTACGCCACCTCCATTTCATTTAACAACACCGTTAAAGTTAATATGACCAGTCCCTAAGTGCATATATTTGTATTTTCCTGACTACAATGGAGGGCATAACTTCCAGTAAGCAACAAGGACTGTCACTGACAGAAAAGAGAAAAAACTATTCCCCAAAACTATTCTCAGTCACACATGGGACAGGCTGACATTTCCTGCTAATGTGAAGAAAGAATGACTCAGTGCTCACGAGGCTTTTTAAAGCTGAAGGTGCAGTATAACGCTTACTCTCTTCTGCAGCTGTGTAGATGGTGCCGGGAAGCTTGGGATGGGCCTGGGCAGTTTTGGCAGCGATCACCACGTTGGCACCGTCCTTGGCGGCTTTCAGGGCAATGGCCTTTCCAATGCCGCGGCTTGCTCCCGTGATGAAAAGGGTGCATCCCGCCAGCTTTCTGCAATTGGAATTAACAAACATAACTTTGGGCCGAAAAGAAGGACATTCCTCTACACAGCAAATGAAGGAAAAAGAAAATGCTCCAAAAACTCAGGTTTTTCTTTGGGACACACTCAGAATTTTATTTATCATGACAAAGTGCTAGTCTATTGAAAGCCTCAAAAGGTTAAAAAGAAGAAACTGTAGCCAGTTGATGTGGTTTAAATTTTCTCATCCTGAATTATCTTGCCAAACTCTAACATTGAAAAGGTTGCTTTGCTTGTCAATATAGGTCTACATCAGTTTTAATAGGATTACTACAAATGGTGTAGACATGAACTGCTTCTAGTAGGGCATTGTCACAAATAATCATTGACTATGGTTATGTGCACACAACAATGCAATTATTGCCAATACTGTGACTATGACAATAGACATATTAATCCATTTAGATGCCTGGCATTTGGCGTTTGCCAAATACTCCCGCTTTACATGTAAATAATAGCTATTACGATTAAGATAATGGATAAGAAAGGGCCACAGGCACTGACTCAAGGGTAACCTTGCAAACTGGCTTGCTACTGTTACCTATCCTGTCACTTTCATTCAGTGTGAAGTAGCTACAGCCATAAGAACCATGCAGTATCATTCTTACATGTCTCATAATGTTCATGTCTTTCAAGACATGAAACCTCTCTCTTGTTCAGCTTTTCCCATTCACCTTGCTTCTCACAGATATAGCTAACTGGCTAGCTAGCATGACAATCATTAGTAATGTTGTTAAAAAATAAAATGCAATTTTTCCTCTTCCTCAACTTAACAGGAGCAACTGAGGTGTGTACATATTCCAAAAGCACTACGGTAATGTGAATAAAATCAGATTACTCTACATCTCTTACTGTGAGTAAGAGCTTAATCATATTGAAATAATCAAGGTAAGGTGTATATATGACTTCTGTGTAACCTGGGGTAGTGTCTTAATCACATGAAAATCACATTTTGGACGTGTGAGCGAACGTGGCTATTCGCAGGTCTCCTCAGGTGTTTGGCTAGATTCTCATGCTAAGTGCAGGTTGAGCACATTTAGCCCAGGCATGAAGCCATTTGTGTCATCTGCCAACAATGATTGGAAGCCAGGACAGGCAGTCACCTATACTGGCTGTACTCCACCAGGGATAAGGTGCAGTATGTCTGCCATACTTTCATCATTTCAATTGCAACCTGTGATTTCACCATCTGACCCCTCCATCCCTTCCCTGAAGCTGCTTCTGAAAGCATCAAGAACCCCCCCCCCCCCCAGCAAAACAACATTAGGTACTTTATTCATTTTAGCAGTTGTTGTTATTAGTACACCTCCCATCTGGGCAGGCTGTACTCCAATACCTTTAAGCCTCTTTAACGTTCATGTCCATCAGAGTGCCTCGTTTAAACATTTGCCAACTGCTCTTAGTATTTGATGGCCCTGTGCATATGTGTAACCATCTGATTAACTTGATTTCAAGTAACTGTTTGGATTTGTACCGGTCCCACCTTTTAAAGAGACGCTCAAATACGCTTCAAGGATCGCGTATTGATAGATCATCACTGTTCAATCAACGAAGTCCACCTTGATTCAGACAGCTTGGCTAACTATCTGCCTAACCTAAATATGGAAAGCCAACCAACATGACGCCGGCTATTTATCAGGCTACAAGGAAAAAATTCAGCAAGCAACCTTGCCAAGCATGCACGCCTGAAACATATTAATACACAGTCAGTCAATATCTGTACGCCAAGCAGGAGCGCGGCGACCTGGTGATGGCATGCAGCGGCACAGGGCAATGTAGAGCAAAGGTCACAGCTTCCTGGTACGTAGTGTAAGGAAACGAGGGACTTTAACCTTAAGTAAAACTGACAGCTACCGTTTGCTGTTACTCAGCTACGTTAGCTAACTAAACACCTAAACTGATCAACATTTAAGTAATATAGCGATTTAGCATTTAAGTAATATAGTACTAATCCACTAGTCTACTTAGTTAGTCTTACGTGTCTTTACAAAGAATTTAAATCATCTAAAGGAGCATTAACAGACAATTTGTCAAATAGTGCCTGGTTAACTGCACTTCTGCAAAGCTAACTAGTTTGCAGTAAACTTAGGTAACGCTAGTTTAAAAATAGCTTTCGCTGTTAGTATCTAATGCAAGTGTTCTCAGTCAAACGAATCAAGGTTTTATGTGGTCGGCTATCTTAACTGATTTCTGCTAAGGGTAATTACTGATCGGCAAAAGAAATATAGCACGCAGTTGTTACAGGTAATTAGCAAACCGGTTAACATTAGCCAAATAACTTCTAAATGAGTTTGCTAACTAGCTAAGGTAGTCTAGTTGCAGATTCAATACTTACCCTGTGTTTGGCAGCATATCTCCTGCAGAGATGTAACTAAGAATTTGCAAAGATTTCTGCAAAAAAAGACCCTGTTGAGTGTACCGTTATGAAGCAAAGACAAGCAGCTACACAGCAAAGCAATTTTTGTCCTTAAAACTGGTTCAGCTCAACCTATTGTCCGCAACACTATAGGCTTTTAACGATCTTACAGGCTTGCTAATGCTATTGCTCTGCCCTCCACCCTCACCTAAGAGACGCGCAGTAGTCCAAATATGAGCGACCCGGAACCGCCTGAGTTCTCGCGTTTGATTGGTGCGTACCAGACATCTCCTGTATTTCAATTGGTTCCATAGTGATGACAGCGAGTGAATCCAAGGTCATCATTTCAGGGTATTACGGAGATCTGTAGTCATAAATACAAACTGAGTGTTCTGATAGTGGTCCCCTATGATTAGATACATCTTCTATTCTACGGCGTACAGTGGCTGCTCTGAGCTGATGCTAGTGGGCAAGCAATAGGATATGTTTTGGATATCTTCTCCGTGCATCTTGCGCGAAAAGGCAATCATTTGATAAATTAGTTATGGATCTGCACTGATTCATAGCGACATACATTAGCTGTACATTAAGTCTATGCATACTAAATTCACATTCACGCCACATGAGGTAGAAAAGCTCAGGTCCAAAAATGATCTTTCTCACCTCAGACGCAAATTAGATTCTACTGCCCCCTAGAGGCTAAATATGGTGACAAACGCTGACCAATCTCGTTAACGAGAGAAAATGCATTATACACGTCATGGATTACTGTGTATGCATCAGTAACTTTCATGTGGCTGGTATCATCCAACTTTATCCATGTATAATTAAAACGCGGAGAGTAAAAATGTTTGTGCAATGGGTATGTCATTTTATTTATAAGAATCCAATCATGTACCAGCTACCTGCATATTAGTAATGATGCAAAAATGGCATATGTACGTATCGTGTGTAACAGCTGCATATCCTCGCTTCGGAGATCAGAACACTGTTAAACTCCCTATATTATTTTGTAAGGTGTACATTTTCTTGCTCTCAGGGTGTCCACATTTGGCACACAACCAGAGATGATGCCAGTGATGCATGGTGCCCTGCTACTACTGCATCAGGTGGTAGCCTAAGGCTAGTAGGAACCTGAAGACTAACTTAGTTGCACTCATTGTAATTTACATGCCATGTCTGACGTTCAAAAATGTTCCTGCCTGAAGCTGAAAGGCAACAGGCTTCTATGTAGGCCTCACAGAATATGGAAATACTGCACCACATGGCTTTGTACCTGATCACTGGCTTAGCAACCTCACATTATGCGTTTAGCACTGGCATTACTGTAACATGCTATGTGGCCTTGGACAGATATGAACTGCTGATTACAGAATGCAGGGTTTATCATCACGCCCAACTGAAGCACGTTTAGAAGAACTATGTGCTATGTTACACCCATAACAACTTTCACTTTTAATTATGTCTTGCATATATTTGAGGCGGGAATGCAATGGTATTCACATCCAATATTGTATGCTTAAAATAATGAATAATGAATGAGTAATGAGTTTTGGTGTTAACGGTTTGCATTAGTTTCATGTTTTGATTTTTTTGTAAATCAAACTGTTTATATGGATAACATTTGCTTGTATGATGTTACTTCCCTCACTGTATGTTCAAGTACCTGTACTATGGCTGAATGGCAATAGTTGGTTGGATGATATCATATATACTTCCTCACACTTGTCTTCTGAGGAGTCATGTACTGTCTGGGGCAACATTTCCAACATTGCAGTGATGTAGAATGTGAATATTTTTTAAGTTCACACAAGACAATTGTTACTGCTAATTAAGAGACATTCTGCACAGAATCACTACAGAAATTGCATGTATTGTTTTTTTCTCTGTCAATACATGATTTTATGGTTAAATTTAACTTTGTTAAGTTAGAGGTTTCATCAAGCAAGGGTAATTTGTACCAGGTGTTAACTTAGGCTGAAAGTCGATTTCCACATTCAAGGAAGGCTTATGTATGCTAATAGGCATTGGTTTGGAGGCATGCCTAACATACTATACTTCACCTTTTGTCTCCTGACAATATTTGGGGCTCCTTCTTGAGGAATTTTCAGCAACCTTTTATGTTTTCTATTGAAATTTTCAGGGCAAACAGTGTTTCAAAACCAAGCAAAATGACTGATACATATTTTATAATCTGTCTGATTATCATCTACTTATTTCAAACATATGCTGTCCACACACACATTCTACAAATACCTTATTTTTAGTGACACTTCTAAAGCTGAAAAAGTCTTTGAAAAAAATCTGTTATTTGAAATACACAGATCTTATTACACTAATGTAGTTATATTCTGCTTGGAAATGTGAGGTGCACAAACTGCATGTGTGTACAGGACTGAAACAAAGCTCGTCAGGCAGGTACAGCAAGTTTCCACAGGCTTCAGGGGAGTACATGGATAACATCTGCATTGCTTACACTTTCCTCTGACACTGCAAGGACACAGACAGGGGAGTGAAATGCAAGTGCAATAACTGCAGCTTGTGAAAAGTCTACTTTGAATGTTTCAACATTAAGTTAATATCATCCTGTGGTATCATATACATTAAAACATAGAAATAAAAGATACTCACAGTGTTGCCTTATCTTTGAGACATTTTTTCTTTTATGGATTGTGAATGTTTCAGTTTCAGAAAAAAATACAGTATTTACACTCTAGAATGTATTTTTACATCCTAATATTCAAAGGTTTATAGAGAAACAATAACTCTAAGATGATTAAGTTTTAATAAAAATGTGTAAACGTCTTCTGTAGGTAAGTAACCCACCTTACACTTAACAGATCTGATATCTTTATCCTCATTCTCATATAGTGTAATGCTTTTCTTACAGATCATTCCTAGCATAACTAGGAACATGGTGGCATTATGCAAGTTAGTATTACTCTTTTGGATTACTATCTGACACAAAGTAAACTATGTGAGGGAATGTTGCTTTCATTGGGTATTGTTAGGCTCTGTGTTCACTGTATTGTTTGCATACACAGAAATAATGGTTCACTGCCATGTTTTATTGCCATGCTTTTATTTTAGTACTGATTTTCAATTTGATGCCTCTTTATTGTAATTTTGGCTGATCTCTCCATAACCAGTATTCATGTTGTTCCTGTGGAATATATTCAATGTATCATGCAATATTTGTCTTGCATGCAACTTTGGATAATAGCACCTGCAAATGCCACAGTCAAAATAAGGAGGACTACTGGAAAGAAACATAACCCAGTTCAGAGGAGAAAAGTAAACGACTAACAAGTTTGCAAAGCAATCTTTGTTCTGTAATCAGGGTGAAATATTCATATCGTACCAACAACAGATATGGTGTATCACATTTGAAATTTCATTTTTAATGTTACGTTTGTTATGTACGTATTACATGTTCATAAAATGGGGACAACGTTGTTTCATGACAATTCAGCCGTGCTGTAGAAGGCCAGTCTGTGGCTTATCTTATATAGATCTGCAAATTTAACAGAGGCCAGGGTTCAATTACAATTAGCAAGACTACCTCTTCAGTCCAACAAGAAAATATGTCGTTCTGTGGGCCTTTTACACTCCAGTTTACAAACTGCAAATCTACATACCATCTTTTACGGAGGGTCGTGAAGTATTGAGCATTTCATAGCTTATCACTGGAGACATATGTGTAAACATTTTCACTTGTATGCGTTGAGTGAGGTCTAGTACGTTTAATGAACATACCCAGTTATACGGTTGCAGTTCATACCTGCAATTAAACAAATCAGGTAAATATGAGCACTATAACAGCCCCTTGTCTTACCTGTCCAATTGAGCCTATACTGCGGGAACATTTAATGATACATGGGTCTTACTAACCTTTGACAATGATAATTAGTAACTGGACTTATAATTCCATTAGGTATGGGGACACAGGTATTCATATCTATTATCCACTAACACTACAGTCCTTGCACAAAACCTACACCTAGTATTAATTGCACTAGGTGTATAAATCGCTTTGATGTCTCCGCATTTAAGTGCTATCAATGTCACCTATTCAATTCAATACCTTAAAAAGAGGCTAACACTCAAGTTCCCCCCTCGGGCAGTTTTGATGGAACACCTAAGCCACGTCTGAAGTCTGCCATAGCCACCGATATGTAAGATGGCTAAATCCCGCCTTCTTTGTTTAATTGTAACTTGAATTGTATCGACGCGACCAGACGACACGGGTTTCGATTTAGCAAAACATCCTTAATACGATTTAGTAAAGATCGATGGTGTTCCCTGTGTAAGGAAGCCATTTTGTGTGGTGAGGCGTCTGTACATGTCTGTGTATTTCTGTGTTCACGTCAGTAGCAGGAAGCGTGTCTTTGTGCCTATGAGGGAAATATTGTGTGTTGGCGAACAGAGCTGCGCTGTAGTAACAACACCCAAACCCATCTCTTCATTTTACTGAGCCCTTACTGCAGCCTCATCCTGCTTTCCGCTCCCTCTGTGCAATGGATGGGTAGGTGTTTTTTTTTAATCTACTGTTTATACACGTGTGTCAGTGGCAAGATATGCTGTGCACAGCTAGCAGTCTGGAGTTATTTTCACAAATAGCGAGTAATGATTGAGGCAGTGATATACGGTACAAAACAGAAAAGAAGGAAGAGCAGGCGGCGAGGGTGTGAGCTAACAAGCAGCCCTCAGCCCTACAGCCCTCGGAGTGATATACTTAAAATATTTAGCTGGCTAACTGCGGTCAGTTGTCCTTTTCTTTTGTGGTCATAACTTATCGGTGCCATTTCCCGTCTAGGGTAAGTGTTATTGAATATCAAACAATAGGGCCGCACATGTGTCTGCTGTTCTTTTCCCGTCTCACGCATGGGGATATTAGTGTTTATTATCAAAGTTGGCTAAAGGAAGTATATGCTACAAAATACCTTTTAATAGTAATTGTGATTTTTTGTGAAATACACTGAGTATAACAAAAACAAAATACTCAATGTATATTGCTTCACTTTTGTTTATAAACAAATGTGCAACATTTTATTTAACAATGTGATGCTTGGGGAATATCCCTATGCTGCCATTTTAAGATCAGCGAGGGGCGTTACTGATATGTATTGCTCGCGAAAACATCGCCTGTGCAGCAGGATTTTTCCGTCGAGAAGAATGACCGATTCTTCTCTTTGAGTAAAAAGAAATAAAAGTCGAGCGAACAAGCTGTTACAAGCGCACCAGACACCATAGGCTGTTCTTCCATAATTGCAACAGGATGAGGAAACTGGATTATTGTTTACGATTCGATTGCGTGCGCAATACATTCGCCTTGTGGGCGGGGGATTTCTTTTTTACTCTAAATTTGGCAAATAACAGATTTTTTTATTCTTTCTTGAGGAGATTAAACATTCATGTCATTTATGCAGTTCAGCCCGCTTGCGATTTTAAGTGAGTTGTGTGTCTGGCGAGTAGCCTACAGCCAGGTAAATTTTATATAATGGGGCGGAACTGCGTGACAGAAAACATGGGGAAAGAGAACCAGCTTTATTATAAGTAATCGGATTTGGAAACTCACGACTAGCCTATATCTAAAACACTTGAGTTGTTCATTTCGCTGCCTGTTTCGTGGAATGTGGAATCGAAAGTGGTGTTGTTGAGTGTAATTAGACTTTTCAGTGGCTTTGTTAAACTTCGCATGGTGTCACGCTGGCCACTCTAGAACAAAAGACAGCGGCAGACCCCTTTTAAGACTGGTTGACAGTCATGGTTCCTCTTTGACCCCTCTGTTTTTGTGATATATGTTACAGTTAAGCACACAGTTAGTTGCTGTCTTGTTCTGTTTCAGCATCCCTGATCGGTGTTACCCGCAGTATGAGTACATATGCAACAGTGTACCTGCAACATATAATGAGAAATATTTGAGTAGCAGGCTTTGCCTTGAACACGTCGTGGGAATGTGTGCTACTGTCCAGCTCTTGCACGGAAATCTTATCCTGAACAGACTTCCATTAACATGCTATTTTGGGCTATTTTACCAAAACACTTTGTTCTATGAATTTTGTGAGGCGATATATTTCTGACTGGGATATACGTGAATAAACTTTGTTGAAGCACATAACTTTTGTCAAGTTGGGTGGAAAATTTTGTTATCTGTTTTTAAGTGGAAAGAATGTAATCAAATTGAATGTGTCTGAATGTTTTGGATTATTGTTACAGTTGACATCGTCTTAAGAAAGGCTGAACAGCACAGACATTATAAAGAAAATAAAGAAGGAAGGACATTCAGTATGTTATATATTAGCTTGAATTTGTTTAGGATGTATTTTCTATTCAGCTTCATTTAGCAACCCTGTCCTCTGATGTCACAAAGTTGGTGACAATGTGGGAATCACTCAGTGAGTGTCTCCAGACTGTTTCTGCACTGTTGCAAAAGCATCACTAAAGGTGAGTTCTGGTCAAGGGTGAAAACACTGCTGAAACAAAGGCACGTCTCTGTCCGTGTGTCATGTTTAGTTTTGATTCATTCATTTGGAAGATGGAGTTATCCAAATAGTACTGTAAACTATAATTACTGAAACAACAAGAGTTAAGCTAATGCCTGTAATACCCCAAACCTAAGAATAAAATCTATGCTAATACAGTACATGCACACTAAAGGTTACTTAATAATATACAGTTTCAGTCCAGGTCTCAATCCAATCATATAATGTTAGGATGGATCCAATAGATGGGAATCTTGGTTCAGTTTAAAAAAGGATCAATCTGCAAAAGATGATGTGGATGGTTAGTGAGTCTGCCATTCTTAGCTCATTACACCACAAGGACAGGAATGAGCAGGTCCTTGTCATGTATCCAGTGAGGGGTAGATATATACCGCAGTGGTAATGGGGTGCAGGGAGAAGTGTAGGTACATTGAGGGTGCCATTGGATGGCAGAGTTTTAGACGGTAATGTAACGCCAGCCACAAAGAGGTTTTAAATCGACCAGAGAGGTGAGCAGTATATAGTAGCTGATGAGTAATGGACGGATTCTTTGGATGAGGGACTTGGAGTACTGACAGGTGTGGATCTGTGCAACAATAGTGAAAAAGAAATTATTTTTTTCTTAAAATGTAACTTGGTGGGAGCCTTGTTGCTTCTTCCCCTATTATCAGGCAGATTAAATTACAACTCTGGTGAAATGTCTCTCTTCAAAGCCACAGCTGCATCACCCTTACCAGCATGGTTTATGTGCCTTCCTTTGTTGCTGAGTTTTCAAATTATCTGACAAGGGTTAACCCGGTGTGGTACACTGTTGTAGCTGTCAAGAGCATATTAGACTTCCTACCACTGGTACATTACTCATACTTTGCGTTTAATAATGTAAGAATTAGAAAAAGCAATCTTCATAAATGGTACAGTGATTTATTTGTTTAGCTTGTAGCCTAAACTATAAACTAGGGCTGTCAACGTTAACGCGTTAACGCTCGTTCGTGATTAATCGCGAAACTTTACCGCGTTAATGTTATAACGCAAATTAATCATATTATCAAGTTTGACCGCAGCTTCCTTCCGTACTTCCAGCGCGGAAATTTAGCTGGCAGAATTACTGAAAGGCGTGGCAAACGCACATGTGCTGAACGGCAAATTTCGCTTTAACCCTTTCGCGCGTGCGGTCACACCGGTGTGATTAGCCGTTTAGCGCATATGCTAAAACTGGTGCGATTAGAACACTAGATTGGAGAAATTCTAGCTAATTTTAGCTTTGAGGAAACAGCGATTTAACTCTAAAGATATAGCAAATGCTAACTTAAATCTATAAGAAACTTAATAACGCAAATAAATAAGTTACATGCGAAAGGTTTAAAACGAAATTTGCCGTTCAGCACATCTGCGTTTGCCACGCCTTTCAGTAATTCAGCCAGGTAAATATCCGCGCTGGAATTATGGAAGGAAGTTGCGGTCAAACTTGATAATATGATTAATTTGCGTTATAACATTAACGCGGTAAAGTTTCGCGATTAATCACGAACGAGCGTTAACGTTGACAGCCCTACTATAAACCATATCACAGTTAGATTATCTTTGCTCATCTTTGATATTATGATATGTTGTGTATTATGACAAGATGTTGATGTGGATAGTGTAGGACTGTTAACTAAAGATATACCCCCTAAAATTGTTGCAGTGGATAAAGCTAGAAGGTCATAATTTCTCGTGCTTGTTAAATTAAACCTATTAACAGTGAACCTACATCCAGTAATCATTGGCTGTAGAGGATAATACATTTTGTGACTTGAATCACTTTTTTCTATATAGAATGTCGGTAAAGTACCATACTCACATGAAGAAAAGTGTACAGAACAATTCTCTCTGTGCATCATTTAGGGTTACCTGACTTTCCTATTCACAATTACACTATTCAGCACTTTAAAACGTGCTGAATATTCTGTATACCTTATCATTTTAGGAGTCTTTAGCATCAATATGATAAAACAGATTTGGTATGGTATGCTAATATGCTAGCAATTAGTCTAATAATGCTAGCGTAGTTATTATAGTAATGCTAATAATAACTATATTATTAGGTCAGTAAACATGGTAATGACGTTAACAATCATAGTTATCGCTGTTAGACCAGTAAACGTGTCCTTATGTACTTATTATTCATTACGGTAAGCATGAATAATAATTAAACAAGCCATAGTAAATAAGCAGAGGAATAATTCTGATGTGAATGATTTCTGGAACCTGGAGGGTCTTATATGTGCCATCAGCAGGTCAACTCAAAATAAATTACAAAATCTTGACCCTAACTCACTTAGGTTGAGTTTCTATAGTTTTTACTGTATATCCTGCTAGGTTCCAAAAGGCAGAGTAATTTCAATGGTGAAGCACCATGCTGGACTTTTTACAAAAAAGGAAAGCTTCTAACTGGCCTCTGGTCTTTGCTGTGTTTTACTGCATATTTCTTGACTTTGCTCCTATGATCAATTATTTTGTGTTGATATTTGCATTTCCATTGCTTGTCTGCTTGATCAGATTTGTCTCTATTTTGAGTACTTGGGAGATAATCAGAATCATCGTAACAAGGAGCAGACTTAGAGCATGTTTAGAACAACTGTGGATGGAAAGAAAAAAACCTTCAGTCTTGCACCAGGAAAAATTTGTAACCGTGTATATATACAGTAACACCCTTTAGTGTGCTAAATGTTCATAATTGCGTTAGAACTATGCATTCCATGTATAATCATCTATGGTACTGTAGTTGCAGTGTGTGGGACTGTGAAAGTTCAGCTCATACTTAGATTTTCAGGTGGAGCACTTGTTGTTTTAAAAGTGATAAGTAAAGCGACTGCTGGCAAATCAGCCAACATGTATCCATTGATACACCCAAAATATCCAAGAGGAATTTAAAATTGAGTTTAATGTATCATTCACTTTCCATTACATTGCCATGAAAAGTGCTGCTACTGAAGCAATACTAGACTACAGGTTTTTAACATTCTGTTCCACTTCTCTGTTTAGGTTTCCAAGGAGCTTTTCCCTACTCTGACCTTTATCAATGTGCAAATGTGTAACTATCAGCATGGTATTCAAAGTAGACTTCATTGTTATCAAGACATCAAGGATAATGTGTGACAGTATGATACCATGCATCATACTAAAGATGCATGGCATTAAGACCTCCTCATACAGTACTCTTACAGTGGTACTTCCTCATGTAGTGCTATTAAGATTTAAGTATAACCAAAAAAGATTCAGCACAAACTGTGATTGAATATATATGTTTTTTTGTTGTTGCATGTTGTTCCTGTTTAGTCAGGGTTATGAATAAGTAAAGTATTATGTATTGGTCAGTGGTGTCAATAAAAATGAATAAATAAGGATATAACTAGAAGCAATCAGGTAGATAAGTCATTAAGTAAAGTGGTGCTAGTAAGTGGCACCAGTATCAATAAGGTTAGGAATTATTGTCCTTTAATTTAAGCACACACATAATACAAATGATGTTGTGGACATCAACAACCATTGCAGCAAATGTTTACTTTTTATTTATTTATTTAGTTTTTTACAGTTTTACGATTTTTACAGCTACAGTAATGATAGAGAGTAGCTACTGTACATGTGGGTTGTGTGTATCATGAATCAAAAATTAATTACTGGTGATAAGCTGCAAGTGTATCTGAAAACTTTATATGACTGCTGCTGTCTGTGTGTGCATGTCATGTCTGTGTAGTTGTAAAAAAAAAACATCTCACTGTTTTACCCATGTAAAAAATATGAGCTTTCTGTCTTAATTCCTCTAGCATAATCTCGTGCTCTGTTACAGTGTTTTTTCACAAAACATAAGTATTTGCCTGGCCTAAAAACCAGTTATTACAGTACATGTGTTAGGCTCTCCTTATTGTATTCCAGTATATGCGTCACAGTCTGGGCGGCTGGACGAGGAGATTCAGCGCCTTTCATTATATTAAAAAATGCAAGGATTCATGTTGTAAATATAGATCAGAGGATCCAATACCTTTTTGAAGCTTGGTAACAGAAAAATACCCCGCAGAGTGATGTTGGAGAATCAAACACAGTGCTCCCTTTAACCCTTGGATACGGCAGAGCTGTAGAGTCTGTTTATTATCAGAGTAAGCATAAACTCCTTATTTCAGTTTTGAGGCTGTAGACAACAAGGATCCATTAGACATTTAGGTTTTGGCTTAGGTTGTATTCTGGATGGGTCTGAACAGGTTAGTTCTCTACCCCGGGAAGAACTGTGTGCATGCCAAGTCCGAGATATATTGGTGCTCTGCCATTCAATAGAAGGTATAAAGCAAATCCTCTTGCAGGATCATTTAAGTTTTTTGCAGCTGGTTTTGATGAGGTGATGATATAGACCTTGCAGAACTGGGGAGGCATTTAAAAGTGTGGATCAGTGATCAAACTCCTCAGTTTGTCTCTACGAGCTTCACAGTAAAACAGGCCAAGGGGAAAAGTTTGTTTGAGCAGCTGAAAGAAAGGCATTGTGAGGGTGCCAGTGAGAAGAATTTGTTGTTTTCACTCGGACGGATAACCCGTGAGGGGGGAACCTATTTATTTATTTATTTTATCTTTTGTGCGCACTGTCTTCTTCAGCTTGTAATTTAATCACCTGTACGAAGACCGTGTTTTAGGCCAGGCTGTTCTCAATTCCCTGTCATTTTTAAATCGTCGTATAGTGTATGTCACTACAATGAAATATATATATATATATATAGTGTGTATATATATATATATAGATCTTTATTATATATGTAATATACACACATACATAAGTGTACACATTTAGATTTTAGTATCATATTAATATTTGACTTTCCCATATGTAAATAGCCTTTTTCTAAAAAGCTGCATTTCTAACCTGTGTTCAGGAATATAACCTCTGCTTAAGCATAGTGTCTATAGGAAAACAGCATTCAGTACCTGAGGATCCATATCATTTATGATAAGGTTTCCAGGAACACATTCTATCATAATAGCGGGTCATATAGCAGGGACTGCCTATAACATTAAATATTGTAAGGGAGGAATCCATTGATATGTTATTAGGCTTTAACATCTTAGGATTTTAATACTGAATAATGTGCTCAAGAAACAAGACCACAAAATACTATGTGATTTGGAGGTCTTCAATTTTCATCTAAGCATATTTTGAATCTTTAGAAGTCAGGATATATGGTATTATGAATATATTTATATATTGTATTATTATATATAAATATATATAAATATAAATATATAATTATATATATATATATATATATATATATATATATATATATATTTATATATATAAATATAAATTATTATATATATATATTATATATAAATATATTATGAATATATTTTTTACTTAGACTTGTGTATTCTGAAGAACGAAAGAACCACACAACAGCGGGCAGCGGGTTAATTTAGTGTTATGCATAATGCACTTGTGAGCTGGAGAACCATGACACTGTAATACTGTGCAGGCCTTTATTAGAGAGCAGTCAATGCTGTGGAATTAAGATATCAAGATGTATGACCTAGCCTTTTTTTTTTTTTTTTTTTTTGGTATTTCAAAATGCTGTCTCAAATGCTATAAAATATATTTATGTAATAACAAAGAAAGCATAATAAAAGCAATAAGCAATAAAAGCAAAGCATGAGTGGGGAAAAGAACTTACTTTAGTGTGGGTTATTTCCTTATCACGGGATGCAGCCATAATCAAGCTTCATGGTTAAATGTTTTTTACCCCACCATATTATAATAACTGCTCCACTGTCATTGTCCAATACATTATCATATTTGCTTGCCAATGTACTTTCAGGTTTTTCTGTTCTATATCCAGGCAGAATGCAAAAAAGTCAGGGCATTGTTAGAGTTGTTACAACAGCTTTTCCATGTGGGCAGAGCAGCACAGTATTGACCTGCTGTGTTTGATAATTTGGTAGTTTGATACCAGATGATGGTAAATACTAGATACAAGTTTTAACAGGAAGTTGTCGTCAACACTTGATTTGATCTAAAACTGTCTGTTAGGAGGTATGAGCTATTAATTTTGCCAGTAGAACTGAGGGAGAAACATGCAAGATTATGCACTTGAATGCATGATCATTGCTGGTTTAACATGACTGTGGGGCACTGGGAGATGTAATGTGGAGTATGGAGTAACGTGAGTGGAGTAATGGGAGAGTATGGGGCAGTAGGCAGTGTAATAATGATAGTGGAGTAATGGGGGATGTAATGCATTGTATGGGGCAATGGGAGGTGTAATGATGATAGTGGAGAAATGGGGGGTGTAGTTATGATGGTAGAGTAATGGGCGGTGTAATTCCCAGTTTGGGGTGCTGGGAGATGCTGTGAAGCGAGGCATTCCATTGTGATATGTCTTTTATGCCTCATCTGCTCAGATCTAGATGGCTCGCTATGGTCCCCCACTGGGGAATACATTAGCCCTGTAACAAAACCCTCAGCTAAACACATCCTGTTACACACTCACAAAATTGCCTGCTTGACTAGTGAAGAGAATCTAGATTTTCATAAAAAGACCTCTTCCATGATGTGATATTTCATTGTTATTTGCATCCTTACAGTATGTACTGATATGCCTGTTTGATCTACAGGCTTCAGCAGCCTTTTCTGCAAATATTCTTGTCTATTCCAAATTGAAGAATAGCGGTGAATATAAAAAAGGTGTGAAAATATGCAGTGTTGATTGGAATGGCAAGAGCAGTAGACTTGAACATGTGTTTCACATTCAGTGATAAAAATAACTTGGTGAAGGAAAATGTAGTGTGAATAAGTTTACGTTGGTGTGCGTTATCCTCACAATACAATGCTGTATAATTCATGGTTTTTGCAGTATGGCCGAGCCTCCTGAACAAGGGAACTATAAGCATGCAGAGTATGTCTCAGTTTTCAGTGGACATGTTTAACATGAGCAACGCAATGTGCAACTGTCCCATTGTAGGTCAGCTTTCCATTTACTCCAATATAATGTGTAACGTTCCTGTGCTACATTCTGCAAGGGCAAGTACAGGAGGAGAATTGTGAACTGAAAAATGAAATATGTGCCTGACGTTTGCCTGAAAACAATTCCCCAAAAAGAAATGGAGAAATATAATGCAATGTAATAATCTAATGCAGACAATTCATGTGGTGTTTATATGGAAGTGTGAAAGTAGTGTACACCTTTACGGGCACTCCTACTGCCAGACTCTGAGGAAGCCCTTTCTGCGACACAAAGCAGCAACTGTTCCTTCACCACACCCAAGAACCCACTGAGCCTGTGAAAGTACAATAGGAAGAAATTATTCACAGCTGACTTGTAGAAGGAGTGGATCCTTTGACTTCGCCTCAGTCTGGCTGTGCAATGTGTTTAATATTGTTAAAATATTTGTTTGTCAAATGTGGATATCTTGCAAATTAGCTTTTGACAAGGCTGTTTTTCAACAAAACAAGTAGCATCGATACATCAAATTTTTACAGTTTCTTCAACATCAGATGCATTTTTAATATGATGGAAGGAGGTGGCCAGTTTTGTTCAAAGATTCTCTGATGTTGTCTGATATTCCTTCCAAGAGTTTTGTGATAACACAGTTCATTATTTATTGATCATGTGGTAGTTGGTTCATGAGGACAGAGTGTATTCTGTTTGTATTTCTGAAGACTGATACACTGTAGAACTATTGTTGTATAATGAACATGTTTGCTTGGATGACGGCAGTTGTTTTGGTGGGACACAGCCATCAAGTATAGTCATGTTGTGTCAAACCAACTACAGCTTGCTGAGTCATGTTTGGTATTTGCTGGCAGTAGTCGGTGCCCTACTGCCTAATGAGATGAGCTGTGTGATGTGACATCTCTGACTTTAAAGACATTTTGCATTACTTTGTTGCATTTATTGCCAACTAATAAATGCAACAAAGTTTTTTCTGATGACAGAAAAAAAAACCAGAACAGTGAAATAACCACCATTTGAGTAGAAAATGTCTATACACTTTGACAAACAACATCTACAGCTTGTTTAGTATCATAAAGATATCCAAGAAAGGATTTCTGCTGACAGTGTCCCACTTCCTACCACTGACTTTCACCAACAGCTCAGAGCTTCCTCAGTCAGTCATGTCATCAGCAGTAAGGAAGCGGCTTTGGCTCTGTTGCAGCTATGCTTTGGAAGCATCTTTGGAGTAAATCATTGTCATACATATTGTGTCAATGATATTGAATAGCATGTAATATTGTAAGTTTTGACTAATGTGGCACTTTAAGATGATAGTGTGGCTTTACGAATAACCCCAGATTGCCTGGTCATCACTTGAGGGTGAGGGTGTTGAGAGTGAACTGTTTGGCTCATACTTTGATCCTAGACTTCAACATTTGTTATTGCTTGCCTTGAAAGACTTGCTTTATTTATGAAGTTTTTTTGTTTTTGTGTTCAGTTGCTGCACTTTATTTTTAATGACAGGACCTGGACAGCCGCCATGTGTAGCATACTTTAGTTCATTCTTTCATAATTACATTTCACCATCACCATTTAACATGCACAAGCTCATGTGCAATCACTGCTTGAGGGTTGCTCATGTGTCTTATCTGTATCTGATAATCTGAACTTCAAATCGTAGTAATCAAAGAAGATTCGTAATCAACGGAAAAATCAAGAAAATCAATTTGTAAAAACTTTGCGTCTCAGAGAGATCTCACTGTGCGACTACAAGAATAAAATGAATGGCTGCCTTTCAAGTAAATATGTCAATTCTATGATTAGTAACGGATTTATGCTTTAAATAATGATGTACATCTGGGATGCAGCTGCCGTACATATATTAGCATGCATAAAATAGGAGGAAAGCAGATGAAAGTTTAATTTCTAAATGGTATCATAGAAGTGTACTGTTTCAGACAGAGGAGGGGGTGCACTGTCCTCCACTTGGGTCTGATTTTGTTAAGGCCACAGCTTTGTGGGAGAAACAAGTACACTTGATTTTGGGTCTTCTGATCGCACAGATGGATCCTCAAGGTTTTGAACAAAGAGGCATGCAGTGCATTGAGACAGTAATTGTTGGGATTTAGCAGTTTAAGTGCTGTAATTTGTTATGGTGCCCTTGGTGTGAAACCAGCAGTTTGCAGAAGCAATTACAGTTAAATGTCAGATATAGATGAAAGTCAGTGAAAATTACTTAAAAACACCTTTACGGAGAAACCATACCTTGTTCACTGTAGAAATACAATTACAGTTTTGTTTTGTATAGGATTAAAATGAATCACTTCAGCCCTTGACTAGATATTAGACTTACTATTGTACAACAGACAGGACCATACCTTATCTTTAAATTAGACTGTAGCGCTTAACTGTTGAAACCGCCATCTCTCCCTCTCTTAAACGACCTTCATGATTTGACCTGAATCATAGCCCCCTCCCGACTGGGGAGAGGGAAATAAGTGAACTGGCCTTTTTTAAGCCACTTACCAGAGGTGTGCACACAGCCGATTAACCTCTGACATCACTTTTCATTCTGTAAATCTATCGCTGTTCCTACCTAAATCATCATGGTCCTGATCATTATTTGCACTTGTCATCCATTCTGTTTCTGACTGCTTATCCCACGCTAACAAGCCTCTCTAATTCATATTTCCATCTTCTCTTCTCTGTCCCACACAGAGTTGTTTCACATCTTATAGCAGTTGATTTAAAGGTAGGCCTGTGCTTTCTCTTCACTTCATGCATTTCATCTCCCTCCCCTCTATGCGCATTTCTGCCTTATTTTTTGATGCAGCAGGGCTTCATACAGCGGCCTCCATTTTTTATTCACACTCTAATTAAATAGAAACAAAGGCATGATATAATGCAACATGTATGTGTTGGATCATTTATTCATCTTAAAAAATGATATACTTTAATCAACAGCACTGCACAGAGGAGTTATATCGCTACAAATAATGAATGTTATTCCGGAAAACACAAGGGTCACGTGTTATTTACTCTTTTCAGTTATCTTTTGAATAAAATCCAACAGAAACAAATATACTCCAGTATACTGTTCTTTGGAAGTCCAGCTGAAGCTTCTGGAACTGTAGAGGCCTCTGAAGGTTTTCTGTTTTAAGAAGAAGGTAACATACAGAAGAAATTCATTATTTTTGTGTCATAAGTCAGAGAGCCGTTTGAAAACGGCAGCCAAATGGTAATCACCCAACATGTTGGGAGATGGGTGTAAAGTAATTTACAAAAAAGTGACTCTAACACTTTTCACTGCATATTGCATTATTAATAAATGAATCTAAGGCTATTGGTACAGTGGCAATCCTGCCAGGGAGGGGGTGAAAGTTGATCTTGTTATCAGGGGCCGTCAGACAACTGGATTGGAAGGCAATCATAAACCTAAAGGCAACAGCTGGAGGTCTCCTAAGCAAACTGGCATCTTTGGCATAAAGTGACCATTCGGTGTGTTGCCTAAATAAATAGACAGGTTGCAAAGAAGCCACCTCTGAAGACATGAAAGTATGTAGTTTGATCTGGATAAGAGTCTGTGAAGCAAATGTTTATCAAATGAACATTGTGATTTTTGTGTTTATCAAGTGAACATTGTTGTGCAGTGCCTATATTTAAAAATATATATAGAGCGGGGATCTATAATATCTTTGGGTATTAATGCACATGTGCATATACTAAGACATTTTGTCCAAAAACAGGGTTGAGCTTCTCTGGCACGAAACTCAACCCTGGCCAAACATCGACATTCCAGCATGACATTGATCCAGAGCATTCATCCAAATCTACCAGGAAATGGTTAACTGAGCAGAAAATAAATGTTTTCAAATGGTCATTTCAATCATCAGACCTCCATCTAGTTGTACATTTGTGGTTCAATCTCAAGAAAGCATTTCACAAATGAAAAGTGCTTGATGACATGAATCAGTTTTACCTAGAGGAATGATCAGATATCCCTCCTCAGAGGTTCCAGATCCTCGTTAAGGATTACAGGAAACATCTTGTCAGTGCAACCCATGCTATAGGAAGGCTTTCAAAATACTAACTATAGGTGTGTGAACAAACATGACCTTTGTGTTTTCTGGAATAAAATGCATTATTTGTGAACATTATGAGTCTGCCCTGTCCAGTGCTATTAAAATTAAATGTACCTTTTTCAAAATGTAAGCATAAAAATTAATTGCATGCAAGCATGTGTTTTTAACAGACCAGTTTGGGAGAAAATACAATAGTACAGTAGTGATGGATACTGCAAGGATAAGGGTGACATAGTTACGTGGAGGTGAAGGCCTTGTTTTATGTATTAAAGCATTTTCCAAATACAAGTGTGCTAAAATGATTATCTCAAATTCCTACCTATCTTTTTTCTGTATATAAATAAATAAATAAATACACTCATATACAGATTTCTTTCATCATATTAGTAGACTATCCCTTTGACCCTCTTTGGCTGTGAAATATGTAAGCCTCAGCATCTGAGGAGATTTATTTTGGGGTTGATTAAAAGAACCCGACTGGAAATTGTGCAGCTAAGCTTGCTTGATGCACATGATTTTGTTCCAGCTGCCCACCAAAGTAATAATTAATTCAAAGCTGAGGGTCTCATGTGTAATGGGCTTTTTCATATCTGTTTCAAAACTGATCTGAACATCTGTTCCTCTAGAGGAACAATAGGGAAAGCGGTAAAACCCTGACTCAGAATATCCCCTGACAGTCACTGTTGTCAGCAGTAGTGCACACCAAAAACAGGCCCCACTCACAGAGAGGTTATCAAGAGCAAGTATTTTCATAACATGCCTTATAAATACAGGGGACATAATACTATAGAACATGAAATAGCAAGTGTTTCTGTAATGGGCCAAACTGGCTTGATGGAGGGGAGAGAAAAGAGTGGGGCAGGCTGACCATCTGTTGAGATCTGTGAATGCTTCTCTGCATGCCTTGTTCTTGCAGGCAAAAACATTCTGAGTGAATTTTTCCACTTTGAGTGCTACAGTGTGCTTTGTAATTGGGGACATGTTTTTTTCTTGCTCCCTTTTGGATCTGGTCAACATGGCCCTTTAGATCTCATGTTGTGAGATGTAATTATTCTCAAGGTCTATCCAATCAGTGAAGGACCCTCATCTTTACTCCATAGTGTGTCTGTTGATCTGGAATATGTCAGACATGCTTCCAGTGCTCATGATTTCAGCTGTATTTGCCAGCTACTAACAATCATGCCTTTCTCACACATAGACGGAGCGTCATGAAACGGCTTGTTTTTTTATGGTCAGATCTTTTCCCCTTCTGTGATGACATGCACTAAAAGTGTTATGTGGAAGGAAGCTCACCATAAAGCTTAGGAGACCAAACCAGTGAAGGTTTTTCAGACCCAAAAACAATTCATCATAACCCCTCACAGAAGCTGGTCACTCAGTTGGAGTATTTACCTTTTTATAGTGGTTTGTGCTTCCAAGTGTCAGCACATTTAACAACCAAATTATTTATACAACAGTATAAATGTAAGTAATTTTGGTAGGCAGTGAGAAAATATTTTTGCTGGTGAAATTTCTTGGCAGGAAAATAATCAAAACCAAAACCAGGATCATAGAGATTCATGATGGTGCAGCATCTTAACTTCCCCCACATGCTTCATTAACCTTGTGACTTGCCCTGCCAACAGTCTGATAACACTGTGGAAAGTTATACAAATCAAAAATGCAATCAAGGACTGCAACCAATCAAATCAAGGACCCCTTTACCCCATCCACACATGGCTGGCATCTGTCCAGAATTTACATTTTTAAGAGAATAGTTACGATCACACTTCCTTGTACTTTCCTCAGCTTTTAGGTTTTATTTTCCCACTCACCACTTACACCACACCTGCATGACATGCTTATGGAAATGCACAGATCCAGATTATAAAAACCTTTTTTTATTTTGTTTGCTTGTTTAGTAAGATCTAGTTAGTATAGGGGAGTCTTGCTCTTGTTTCAGTCTTGAAATACTTTTTGACAACAGGAATTGATATATTCCCTAGCTAGCTAATTCCAGTGAACTTCCACCTGTGTACAGATTACCTCTAATTGACAATGGTGCAGAGATGCAACAGACAAGTGCAAACTATGTTTTGTAATGGATGCCTACATGCAATCCAGTAATCATAAAAATAAGAAATTGCTTTTGGAGATGTAATGTGCAAGGGTAGGCTTCATGCAATAATGAACTTTGTGTTTTATGACTGCTGGCTTCCTACAGCACTCAGATACAGAGCTGCCTGAAAACTGCTGGTGGCTCTTAAGGTCTGAAAAGAGGATCCTGAAATTTATGTTTTAAAATGATAATTCTCATAATAAATCTCAGCATGTTTTGTTTGTTGTACTTGATTAGCACTGAAGCAATTAATTAGCTGAAGAATGTGTATCAGTTGGTGGCCAATTACTTATCTCTTTAATACATCAAGATTGCCTTCTTTTTCTTCATGTAGCCAAATTGTGCAGCATTTATACAGATTCACTGATGGTTTGACAATATGAATAGATTTACTCTAGTAGATGTTCTCTGGACCTGCCACCAAGGTGTGCCAATGATGTAAGGAAGAGTCTTCCGACTCAAAATCAAAGTCAAAATGCTTATGAAATACACATTACAATGAAAATGAAATGATTTTCTGATTGTTACATCGTAAGTGTGGGTTGCCTTTAATTTCCCATATGTGATTGCAGGACAGTGTATCTCTTTAAATGTGTTTTGGAATGACTGCATTAGTTTTACTAAAATTGGACCTTGTCATATGATAATCTATCATGATGTGAAAAAGAATGTACCTTGCTTGGCAGCAATCAAGAGAAAAGGAATTATCTGCCAGTACGTAACACGTGATTCAGGTAATTGGTATGCTTTTGTTGAGGCAAAACAGATGAAAACAGGTCTGAGCAATGATAAGGTTGACAGCAAGAGTTTTCGCTATTTTTAGCGACCATTACAGAAAACACAGAGATACTACATTACCATAATGTAGACCAACCCTGAGGCATGTGCATAAGTCACAGAAATTTGCAATCAATAAATTAGTGATGATATCTGAGATATCCTCCCCCACCTCCCATACTCCACTTGTCTTGACTCACTCAGGCTCCTCACCTGTTAGTGTGCTGATCAAGAAGATACTGTAACCCTATGGACATACATGGGTGCACTCAATGACTAAACCCCACATTTAGGCATTTTGTATTTATGTACATTGTAATAGTTTGATTTTTTTGCAGAAGTAACTAACAATGATTTGAACACTGACAGAAATATTCCTGATAATGATGGGGGTTAGAGAAACATGCTTGTGCTTTTTTGGTTCACGTCTTCGTCGAGAGATGAAGTTATTTGTTTAATGGTTGAGGGCACACCCTTGAATTGCCCAGTCAGCCACAGAATATTCATTCAAGTGTGAGTATGTGCAGGAGGCATAACATTTTAATGTGACTCTTATGTGGATTATTAATTTATGTGTAGTACAGGTAACCCTACCGCTTCTGTTTCATCAATGCCCAGTAGATCGCAAAGTATTTGACGTGGGAGTCCATATACAAATGTACAGATATTTACAAACCACTTTGATTGCAGGAAGCACAATGCCCTTAATGCGGAAACTAACAAGGGGTTGGAATGATATTAATGGTACAACTGATAAATTGGTTAAAAAACTGGAATACATAATCATTTTTTTAGAGATTTAGTAGAGTTTAGTAGAGTACAAGTATGTGTATGTATTTAGAATTGACTGTCATTTTGGGTAACTTGAATCAGAGTGCACTTGTCAGTGTTTCTCTCTCTGTCTACTGCAGTGCAGTGATCTGGTTTTGTGGGTGAATTGCTTATGCCAAAGATTTTTTTTATGTCTCATCACCTGCCTGTGCTCCTGATAGCTTTCTGTCTATTGAGACTTTCTTAAGTTTAGATTGCAATTTTTCACTTTTTTGGTGTTAAATATTCAGTAGAATGTGCCTGTCCATGACCAGTTTCAAGCACCAGTTACATTTGCTGTGTGTTCCTGGTAATAGAACAACAAAACATATTTTTTATTATTTACAGGTATGGTCAAAATGGCTCTCATTGGCCAAAATACATACACTTGTTCTTTAAAAAGTTAAAATCTAGTCTTTGTAACAAAATTTGCAGTAGCATGTGAAAGGATGAAAATGTGATTTGGGACGTTTTTAAAGGAATAAACAAGAAGACATGAGCTCTCTTATTTTCAATGAGATGAAAATCTTCAGTCCTCAGCTGCTAGGGGCTCATTATTTCTGCTTGCACACAATGAAAGTCCAGTAAATTGAGCTCAGCGAGTGAACCCAGGGCAAATGGCAACTTTTCAAATATGTTAGCTATCACTCTAAGTCTAATGATTTTAGACTGATTTTATTCTAGTTTGCTACAGCCAGTGTGTGACTAAACATCTGTGACAGATAATTTGCATTGCATACAGTGTTGCACATAAGTGAGTTCTTCTATATTTTTAATGTGGTCAAACGTCATGGTTAGAGAACTAAATAAAACACATTAGAAAGTTTTCAGTTTTGTGTAATATTTGATTTTTCTGGCTGCCTGGACACCATCATGGACACTTTAATGTCCTTGTCTTTGACACGATGCATCCAGTGAGACTGTGGCTGCATGCCGATCCATGTGAACTGAAGGCTTCCTTTCCTTTCCTGCCACATAATTAAACACTTAACCCCTTTCCTCTCCATTGTTATGTCCAGACACATATGGGACAGTACATGCTTTTGTTGTTCTGGTGGCTTTATAAATAGGGCCTGGAGTTTTTCTCCAAATTTTGTCTGATTCACTTCTTCAAGCAGAATATTTGGAGATGAATGCATCTGTCAGATCACGAATGACATCCTTTTTTCCCCTGTGCTTTTGATAGAGGATTCTGTGTGTGTGTGTGTGTGTGTGTGTGTGTGTGTGTGTGTGTGTGTGTGTGTGTGTGTGTGTGTGTGTGTGTGCGCGTGTGCGCGTGTGTGTGATTTCCGTATGTCCATGTTTCATTATCTCCCTTCTGCCTTATATCCACATCTTTTTTTTTTGTTTTGCACCAGTGAACTCCCAATCATTACTATTATGCAACTGATAATTGTATTATTTTTCATGTGTTACTGCTGATTGCTCCAAGATGGCAGAGACTAGAGTGCTTGTAGGGATGCCTGGTACATAATTATGGTGGAGAAAAGCTTCAGGTCCTATGCCTGACGTCCTTACCAGTTGCAGGTTTGGGATCCATGGTTTTTATAATATGTAGACCAGGCAACACTCTCTGAGCACCATCCCAACCAATGCCTAATTACATGTAATGTACATATTACATGTAAACAACATTAATGCATAAGCATATTAATAACTTCCTTTTTGCAGTGTTATATGGTGTTTATTCTATACTTAAAACATAATAAGAGAATGAAATCACATATGAAACCATTGGTGCCGCAAAATATTGGTGATATATAGAAGCTTTTTATATGGCTACAGTTTGTTTTTCTGCCCTGGAAATGGTAACAATATCAGAATCACAGTGCTTAGTAATTGCAGTGTAGATGCTACATGCATAACTGTATGCTTAGTGAATGTCAGACATTTTAATTTTTTTTGATACAAAAAAAAACTTCTCCATGTTCCCTACCAATCGTCTCTTTGCTTTTATAAGTCTTCTAGTAGTGTCTAGCTGGCTGCTGTGGCAGAGTTCATGAGAAGCGTGGGCAAGAACACAAAAGGAGCATTGAAAGGATGAAAGGAGTCCTGGGCAGCAGTCTAGCATGGTTGTGAGGAGCAGGGCTTGCAGCCAAAAGGTTGCCAGTTCGATTCCCCATTAGGACACTGTTGCTGTACCCTTGGGCAAGGTACTTAACCTAGAATTGCCTCATTGAATGTCCAACTGTATAAATGGATAACATTTTAAAATTGTAACCTATGTTAGTCTCTCTGGATAAAAGCATCTGCTAAATGCCAATAATGTAATATCAGTCCAACATGACTGCATGTACACTCAAGAAGAGTGGAAGCTGTTATAGCTGCAAAAGGGGGACCAACTCCATATTAAAGTATATGTATTTGAATACAATGTCATTACAGACCCTGATGGTGTAATGGTCAGGTGTCCGAATACTTTTGTCCATATAGTGTATATTATATTGATGTATTTACTTTAGTGTATTGTTTCCACTATGCTAATGCTCATAAAAATGACTGCTTCTAAACCATCCAGTTGTGTTTGAAGCGTTTTGACTGAATACTAATTTTTAAAAATTTCATGAATTTTTTTCACTGCAGTACAACACAGGAGCCTCGAGTGTGGCTTGTTTAGAATGCACCCAAAGTTAGTCCACAAAGAAGTAAAACCTAAAGAGAGTGTTTGATTTAATGAACAATCCTTTTGTGAATCATTTACAGACTTTTTTTCAATTTGACAAATTGACTCCACTCAAGTGTACTTTTTTGCGATAAATTCAGTTTTCAATTTCAGATGCAACATGCATGTCAAATGATAAAGCAAGCTAAAGATAACTTTTTTCAAGAGTACTTCTTGGTGTCCTTTAAGAATTAGTTTTATGGTTTCTCAACCCTCATGAAAGGACCACATAGTACCAATCTTAGTTTTATGGTTTCCCATCCCTCATGAAAGGACTACATAGTACCAATCTGCACAGTGCAAATGCTGTACTCTAACATGTGTGTCACATGTCTGCCATATGCTTGATGCCTTGCCCCCAATTTTCCTTTCTATTGTAAACCTCACAGTGTTTAATCAGTCCTTGTCTGAAGTTAACGTACAGTAGGAATGGGCTGACTTCCTCAGTGTCCATGTAATCCCAATTTTGTCTACTCTTGATCCGCTGCTTCTACGCAGATCTCTGTTTTTTTAAATAGCAGCCAAATGCCTGCAGCATGGATTGTTTTCTTGAGGAAAACCCGTGTTTTCTTTGCATGGGGCAAGTTTGAGATTTTTCAGATGGTAAACAGATGTCTAAAATGTTTATTAGACATTACAGCTTGCAAATGTGTCATATGACAAACACCAGTGGAAACTACATAGAAATTGATAAGAATAAGAGCTCAGTAAACAAAGTTCATTGCATTACATTGCATAACATTACATTTGTTAAGCCGACGCTCTTACCCAGAGCAACTTCCAGCGCAAAAGAACAGAAGCATATCCAAGTTTAAAGTACATGCAGTCCTATAATATTCACACCCATTCAGGACAATTTGAGTCATATTAGTAGTTTTTTCTTAAAAGTGGACCTTTATGCTTTGAATACAGTTTTTACTCTAATTGACAGTGATAAATAAGAACTAGGTTCTACAGTTCTTTTGTGTCTTGTGATATGTGATTAGGCTACAGTGCCATTGCATAGTCATTGATATATCATTAACACGTGCAGTGTCAAGTGCCTCACCCGTTGGTGTTTCCTTCATTCGTGGTGCTCCCCTTGTCTTAAGACCCTGGAAGGCTGTATTTTTCATTGGCAGAGGGTGATATCTCTGGCACTCAGCTGTACAGTCTTTTTTTCTAAAAATATTGAATATGCTAGGTAGTACTTTATACAACATGCCAGATTCACATTAAAGACTTCATCACGTTTTGCGGTGTATTATACACTGTTGCACTCCAATATATATCATATTACATTTAATAATTAATAATAATAATAATTAAATTATTCTCATAAGTGGAGTATTTAAACACCATTAGTATAGGAATGATTCTGTCCCAGTGTTTTGATCACTGTTATTTCATCAGTAATTTTTATAAACGGAATGCAATGTAAATGTTTTTTAGTATGGCTTTGGTGTATATGAGTCTACCACAATGAGACTGCAGCTCTTGGGGGATCCTGCATTTGCAAAGGATAAGGTTGGCAAACCATTAGGTTTGGCAATGGTCAGTACTCTCCTGGTCAGCCTTGTTGTGGAGAAAGAGTAAAATGTGGTATATTCAAGGCTTGTGAGTTTCTCATGCCTACTTATTGGAGCGAATAAATGTCATAGTGTAGGTGTAATAGAAGGGCCTGCTAAAATGTAGTTTTGTAGTGGTTGTAGGAACCTTCAAGAAAACATTCTGTTTGGAAGCTGTAGGTATTGCTGTGACACAAGAGGACTGACTGCTGACCGATTGTGCTGCTCTTCTGAGTCTCCTTCTGTGGGACTTCCTGGTACATGGGGCAGGAAAGAAAGCTGGAATGTAGCCTTGTCACAACTGCTCTGAAACTCTGAGTCTGAATCAGCCATTTGATCTACTTCTCAGGGCTCGAATCCCCCTGGGCGGTCTGTAGTCATTGCTGGCAAAATAGCCGTGCATGGTCATGAAATGTAGACTACTGTCACTGGTCACCGTTGCATTGAGTTCTCCTGAAAGCACAGCTTTCCTTTTTTTTTTTTTTTTTTTTAATTTTTTTGATGATTTGTAAATGCCTGATATGTCCAACCAAGCACTTTTTTCTGAGGGTTTTGTCATGGGTGACCTTTGAGGAGCCATGACCGATGACTATTTTGATTTTTGTTCTCCATTTGATGAAGTTTTCTTGATCCTGTCCTGCGTCAGGGATAGGCACAGGCCATTGCTTTGTGGCCCTTTTCTGACGGTTCCCTGGGAATTTGTAATGTTTTCAGAGGGAGTGCTGTGCTGCAACATGATGGAATGCCCACTGTAAACAAATCCTGCACCCAGCAAGAGTGCATCCACACAAGGACTGGACAAATTCCACCATAGACGCACATCGTGACCTGAATCTGTGAGATTCCTATTACTGCCACACACACACAGAGGTGGTCTGAAAACAAGGGCCGAGCCTGCCTCCTTTCCCCCCGAACCCCTCCCCACCCTTTTTGGGGGGCGGGACCATGTCGCCAGCCGCAGGCGTGGTCTGGCCGGGGGAGTGATCAGACGGGGCGGCTGGAGGTTGGGCTTTCCGGTCTGCGGAGCCGGCGTTTATTGTTACCCAGAGAAGAGAAGCGAGAAATAAACAAAAACTCCACACAAGCTTGGCCTCGCTGGTCAGCCAACAGAAAACAAAGAACTGAGACAACCAAGGCAAAATAAACACGACAGGGAAAGCGTCTATGCTCTTCTTTTTACAGTTCCATATGCTGCGGGTGCTCTGCTGCCTCTCCTGCTGTCTCTGCTCTGCTCTCTCCTCTCTCACTGTCCCCCGGCCCCCGCGCTGTTGACACCAGTCTCTCACAGCCGACGCACCCTGACCGAATCAGTCACTTCCATCTTGCCCAGGTGCTCCGGCCCCTTCTGAGTCTGTGAGGGTGTGGTTGACTTCCCTGCCCCCCTCCCCGGCAGCCAGACAGCATGCCACAGACTGCTTTAAGCTGGTCATAATTAACTTTCGCCAAACTGCATCCAAATGCTGGTGTCTCGTTTTTTTAAAAGCCAGCGAGGAGGCTGTCCCAGGAAGCGCTCTCAGCTGGGGGTCAGAGTCGTAAAGGATCACATGACGTGGCGATGGGGAAGTTGCTGTCTGAGTGCTGTTGGCAGAGTTAGCCACAGTAACCACAATTAATTGCAGGGCTCTGTTTGGTATGGCTGAGCACACAGCACAAAATAGGCATGCACTGTGAATTCATGTCTGGAGAAAGAGGTGCAGTGTCATAACACCCTCCCCACACACACATGTGCACACACACACACACATGCATGTGTGTGCACACACACACACACACACACACACACACACACACTATTTAGCCTTTTATTTAGGTGGGTTCATATGTATATATTTATTCCACAAATGTCTTCCTGGGAGAACAATGAGATGGGATCTGATTTTTAATATATTTTACCAGTGTGTCTCTTTACAAGTGTCACAGGCCAGCGAAATGGGCCTGAACTAAATAGTAAATAGCCCTTGTAGGAAAAGTGCATACAGTGATGTTGTGTTAAGAGAGAAACAAAAACTAAGGCTATTCAAATTAAGAAATAGGGGCTTTGAAGATGGTGTATACAGATTGCCTTCTCCCAAGTGAAAGCACATGTTTTGTGTGCCAACAGCAAGGTATGGTTCTGTCAGCTGATCTGCCAGCCTCTTTGGTCCCTCACCCTCACCCAACAAAGCTGGCTGTCGAGTCTCAAAATGTCCATATTCCATTCCAGCACCTTTTTGAATGACTGGAAAGTTCCACAGAGGGGAACCCATTTCCTGGTCCACTGTCCCCGCTACATTTCCTCTCATTTGATTTCAAGGTTTTTGTGAATTTACACATTGAGAAGATTACAGTCATTAATTTTACATGTGACATGGTTCTCTCTTCCTTAATCTGTTAGCTGACCTTCAGCACATCTCCACAAATGTACTCCACAAATAGTCTTACATTAGTTAGTGAAGTTAATGTAACAGTTAGATGAGCATATCACCAGTGTGATCCATCTGTGCAACTGTCACTGTTTGCTTTAGACTTTACTGTACCTTCTTGGCAGCAGTACAGGAATACCTCAGTGAAAACTGAAAACATTTATATGGCATTCATACTACAAGTTATATGTTTAATATGTAGCTGAAATTATTCATACACATCAGACAAGTTGATGCGTATTTGTACATCATGCACACTCGACAGTATTTTTAAAACTTGCAAATCATGTCCTCTGCGATTGTGACATTGTTTCCTCATGATAATTTGAGGGATTTCTTGCTTATAACATGAGCTTGCACAAGTTCCTGTCCTTGCTTTCTTTCACGCGATGTTTCTTGCGCATCTGAGAGGGAAGAGAAATAGATTGGTGAGCAATTCAGAGACCTTTTTAAACAGAGGAGCATAAACACTATGCTGATGCTGTCAGAAGTTCTTAGGTTGCAGTTGCGAGGGACTGACAAAGCACAGTAGGACAGTGTGTTAATTCACCCTGGCTACACTGGGAAAAGACACAAGGTGGAAGTGTTAGATGCGCTGCTGTACGAATGGAAATTGGCAGTATTTCTGTTTCAGCTCTCCTCTTCTGGCTGTCACCGTTTGTCTTGCCGAGGGACTGTTGTGCCTTTTGCTTTTTTCTCATGACCATTTCCTTTTGCTTTCAGTTAATTCTGCAAAGAATGCCCCAGTCATATGACTATGAAATCCTGTTATTTCTTTCACCCTTTTCCCCTGTCTTGTAGCCAAGTTCCCACACAAAGCGTTGTGCTGGCAGAATCCTCTTTGCATTTCTGTGGCTATTTCATTTATTTTAAACAAATACTGTATGTTTATAATTGTGGAATATTTTGAAGAATTTCTGAAGCTTATTTTCGTAAGATAGAGCCAAACCTTTTTAGGTAGCCTTCTTTTTGCATTTTGCTTTAAGGGGAAGAGGATGCATATGAAATTGAGGAATTGACAACTTAACTGAGAAAAATCTGCACAAAGAGGCATATTATTCTCAGACATTTAGTTTTAATTCATAAGTAAATATGGAATTTTTTTTTTTTTAAATTGCATTTTCGCAGCTGCTCACTTCAGTTGTGAGTCCAGTGTGCTTTGTTTGCTTACTGATAATTTACACACTTACACACTGTGTTTGCACACAGATAACTGAGGATATTAAAACGTGCAGGGCAATCTGACTATTGAAGAAGAGCAAGTGAAACGGAGATTATTTCAGCTTTACTTCAAAGGTCATATGCCAACAGTGATCTTCTAACATGTGCCAACATGACACCTTACAACTACCCTGAGGGTCTCCAAGTTTCTCTTGCTTCCAGGTCATCACTCTTGTGTACTGTGTGATGGAACTGCAAAGGCCAGTGCTGTTTAACTGTGTGCTAAAGCCTTGTGAAAAGGACTTTTAGAGGCATTTGTAGGAGCTTTTCCCCTTCTAAATCCAGACTCCAAAGTGCTTTGTCTCATTTGGCATCATTGTGGCTGTGCTGTGGTGTCTCTCCCCGGCCTTGTATTTTGACTGCCCAGCATTGTTAGTGCTCTGTTGGCATTCTGGTCTCCGCTGACTGGCTGTGTTTTGGCTAGGAGTGCCGGGAGCCCGGCTGTGAGGGGCATTGTTCTGCTACTGTACTGCCGTGTTTCGCCGAAAGATTTCTCCCCCTCTCCCTAGCCCTCATCTGTGAGGAATGTTAACTATGTAGTGGCCTGTGCTGTTCTGCGCCTTTCTGCTGCGCCCCTTTCTCTCACCTCGGCGGGAGAGTGGCCCGGGAAAGGGGACGGAGCAGCACCATTAGCAGATGACCTGTCAGACCGATGAAACCATTCTAATTGGAGGTTTGTTTGTTTTAAATCTGGGACATGTGCTCCATCCATCCAAGCCTAGCTCTGACCCGCTGACAGGTTGTGGAGGACCCAGGGCATGCATGGCTGGAGGCTCTCACTCACCATAAACAGCCTTGGCGTTGCAGGATAAAGGTTGGAGTCGTGCTTGTGTGTTTGTGTGTGTGTGTGTGTATGAGCTGGCTACTGTCTGTCCATTCCTGGCATATGCTTTTAGCCCCACACTACTTTTCGGTTCAGAATCAACAAACTGAAGTAGGATCACAGGCAAACTGAAAACATGGTTGCTTTGGCAATATGTAAAGGTTTGGGAAGGTTATTCAAAGTTTAAGGCAAGTCTCTTCCAATTCAAGAGAACACTAATGCTAAGTGATTTACATATTTCTGTGTTTCCTTCTGAAAGTGTTATGGGTTGCTAAGGTGATGGGTTGTGGAGCTGGGGCGTGGCAATATTGTCTTGTTTTTGGGTCAGAATAGCTTCCCAGAGCGAAGTTTTGATTTTGTCTTGCAGTGTTTATTGTAGAATTTTTGGTGCACATGTGTTGGGTGTTATTAAAAATGTAACTGGGCTGTTGTTATGTATAAGTTCTCACATATTCAAAACATTACATTTTAAGACCCATTATTTTTGAAAGTGTAACCATCTTTGTAAATCATATGCCTTAATTACTAAAATGGCCTGCAATATGAAGTATCTTTAACTACTGTAAATGTTGTTCACATACTGCCCACCATTGCTGTTGCCTTCATACATTTAAAAATTTTTAGTCTAAGTGCTTTGCTTGTGCATTGCTTCTTACTAATAAAGCTTTATGGCTCACATATGTCCGACATGTTCAAGCCAGTCATTTTTAGAATTATGGAGGTTTAAACTTTACAGACAGCCACACAACACATGGGCTACTTGAATATTCATTTTGGGGGTGTGGTTGTGTTCCTGAGAGTGGAGAAAGGAGGGAATGTGTATGTTTGCAAACTGGGATGCCAGGATTTAAGACCAAAGTACAAAGCCACAAATCAGACAAGCTCTGTAGCCAAGATAGCTATCATTTGTAGGGGTGGGACAAAATATCGATACGGTAATATATCATATTACTTCCTCTTGCGATATGTTATCGATACACTGGCGTCAAATATCGATATTTTTATTAAAATATGCAGGCGCTCAAAACAGATTCCCCCGTCTTACCAGAGTCACTACTTCATGACTCCTCGTGGTGGAGCTTATCAAATGAATGAGAAAGAGAAGTTGTGCGCATTTCTTCACTGCAAGTTTACCCTCAGAGTCAGTTCTCCCTGGAAATGAGACCTGTCGAACTCAATTTCTGTAAGTAACACTGCCTAAACAGTTTGGATGGCAGAGACTGTTGTTTTATATAAGTAGCTAGCTTCAGTTGAGTAGTTAGTCAACTTAGCTAGGTAGCTCCTACTTACACAATTTTCTTAATTGAAAGGTACTTTACAATTATATCGCGAGTATTCTGCATGATTAGGCATTTAAACAAAAGCTTATCTACCTAACATCCAAAAAACAGAAAGTGGTTAAAGCATCACAGTCTCAGCTCAAATTTGTCATTGGTTCGCAATTGGTTATTGGTTAGCAATTACTTATTGCAACTAACGTTACCATGTCTTTTCCCTGACCACCCTGAGCATAACTCCAGACCTACACCTCGGTGGTACTAGCTAGCTAACGGCTAGCTCGCGAATTTACACCGTTATGTTGATTAATCCTTAAACTTGCAGATGTTCATTTTAATAACTTAGTTTATGGTTAATTTGATGACCTACTTAGTTATGTTATTATTGGACAACTGACCACCATAAAGATGTAACAACTGTAGGATCAACTAGACAGCCAGCTAGTTGGCTAGCTATAATGTCATGGGTTGATGAAAACAGGGCATTGACTTAACTGAGATAAGTTAGCTACTGTTTCTTAGCTGGCAAAATAGTAATGTTATGCAATTTAAAGAGGAAAAATATATCTTCACTTATGGCAGTCAAGTCGGCCAACCGGTCCCTCATCACACTTCTTTTTTTCTTCCAAAGTTGGTTTAAAAAAACATCAGCTCGTGTGCTAGCTAACGTTAACTCCCTCTTACGATGTAATCCAATGTCTTGGTACTATTTCCCAGAATGAAATTGAAAATGTATCCACACACATCGGTTGTTGTATACGGTGATTGTCACGATAAAGTTTGCTGTTAATTTTTCACTATATAAGGATGAGCAGCAATGCTTAGAGCTTTCCATGGTTTGTGTCTTCCCTTACAGTTAGCCAACCACCCAACTCCTCAAAACTAATTTGAACTGCAGCTTGGCCTCAGAAACGCCTCTTCACGGTCATGATTGTATACACACACCATCACCACATCAGTGGAGACCGGAGAAAGGGTATTTTCAGTAAAAACAGTTTCGTACTGATGGTGTGGGGTTGTGTAGCGCTCTTATACCGAAACTAGACTGAACGATGTAACCATTACAAGCCAATCCAAGTAATTCATGACACACAGGAGCTTGTCATCAACGTGTCCCTACAAGAAATAACGGAGCCAGCTGATAATGAGAAAAACATGATCTAGCTTGTCACCTAGCCTAATTACTGTATTTCAATACACATGGAGGCCATACAGAAAAAAAATTGAATGTAAAATATAGAATGAACTCACGACTTGAATTGAATGACTTTAATTGCCACAAAATATGTAACACAATGGCTTCCGGAGTTTCATTTGCGAAATTTAGATAATTAATTGTCAAATTCTGTGAAACTGACACCACAATGCAGTGAATAAATACATAATTCCTGCTTTTTGCCTTTTTAGGGGTATTTTTTCTTCTTCAGTTACACAGATATTGTGATGTATCCTAGATGATTGTCTTGCAATGTATGGAGTATCACAGAATCGCTGTATGGTGATACCATTGTTATCGTGGGCAACGTATTGTGATAGTATCGTTTTGTGACTTACTCTGTGATTCCCACCCCTAATCGTTTGTGACGGAAAAGAGCTGAGGAAAAATATCATATTTTTAAGTAAACATTTAAGTTAATTGGTCCTTCTTGCTAAGGTCTGTGTTGCAGTCTCATCCTATATACATGTTATTGCATGTGTTTTTGGATGCCAGTTGATATTTTAGTGGTTCAGTAGCCCTTGTTCAGGAACATATGGCATGTTACCTCTTATTATACACAAGAATTCAATTGACTCAGTTAGAGAGTGTTATCATTCTGAGGTGGTGAATAGGTGTGCTGTTCAATCTACAATGGGTTCCCACAGTCCCTCAAAACCCATCCTTGAAAATATGTTATCCTGGAAGATTACGTAAAAGTCATGGAGAGTGGCAAAACTGTTTTTGAATTAAATGAAAATTGGCCAGGTCTAAAAAATAATTAGGCTCACTCTCATGAGCAAAGTGCATCCATCTTTCTTATTAAATTGCCAGCTTAATGCAATATACTATCAAGTCTAGCAATGTCAGATATTGCTACAACGTGTTAACACTAGCACAATTTCACAGGAAATAGCAGCAATTGAAATAGTCCTTGAACATCTTACATTTATCCCTAAAAAGGCATAGAAAAATCATGGCAAATGTCAATGTGTTTTGAATGGAAACCCTACCTACAAGTCTTTCATGTTTGCATTTGCCCTTCCCCATGCTGAGTGTAACTCACTCCAGTCTGTCTGAGTGTTGTAGCCTTTGTGACAGCTTTCCGTTGTCATTGCCCTGCATTCCTGAAGGCCCCCCACTATCCACTGTATACTTAGCGACTTGTGTGACATTTTAACATCCTGCCTTTTGGATATAGAACTCTAATTGGGGGAAACGTGGGCACAGGTAATGCCTTTTTTTTACATGATAAGAAGATAAGCCCCCTATCCATTGAGTGTGACGTATCTGTAATTTAAGAAGAGTAGTTTTTTTTTCCATTCCTCTGCAGTAGACGGGGTATGATTGAACTCTCCTGTGGGTGTGCTGAGAATTCCCTCATCCCTTGTCTTGTCTGTCACCGTGACACAAGGGTAACAGTGTGAGACGGGCTGCTGGGGGACAGATGTTCTGCACTCTGGTTTGGTAAAAAAAAAAAAAAAAAAAAAGATGGAATGCCAGTGAAAAGGTATGCAGCGCAAGAATGTGCTCCTGCAGAAACAAGTGTGTGCAATATGAGGTGTGTGCGTGAAGAAGACTGAGAATTGAGTTTTTGTATGCATGAGTGCCTGTGAGTCTGAGATTGCTCTGACCTAGCTTGTGCCACAGAGGTATTTGTTTTGCCATGTAATACCAGTGCAGGAGGGAGTCAGTGCGTGGGAGTGTTCATAGTAACTGTGAACACTTCACATCAGTAGTTTAATTGTACTCCTTTTGTGATATAAGGAATGAAAATACCAAATACTGCATGAGGTGCCACAGGTTGAAAGGTCCTTGAGATCTTGATTCATTCATTTCATTCATGTCATTGAAGTCAATGCAGTTAACAAAGGGTCACATTTTTGAAGTAAAGGCAACATTCACATATGTTGAGAAAATAATCCTTGTGCACTAGATCATCCAGAAATTTTAGCATTTAGGAAGGCTTAAGGCAGTATTAGCCCCCATATGTGGATGAGGGATGATTTCAGCATGTGTCCTGCTGAGGGCTCTGTGGATGTTCCCTACATGTCGGTTTCTGCGGCTGTTGTTTAAAAACGGAACAGAAGACAATAACCTGTTGACACAATCATGGTTTGTGCCACAGTCCGATCACAGCCCTGTGTGCAGTTATCTGGGGGTATCGGACAAACGCAGCTCCTGGGGTACTGCGTGTAGACTAGTTTGCATCCAGACCGCATCTGCACGTTAAATTTTTCATGTTTAAAAAGCCCTATGCATTTAAACCTATGTGTGTCATATGAAGGCCCTTCAATACTTTACAGAAACACTGAGGCACAGGTTGTCTCTGGCTTTTTGTGCATTTAAACAAATGAGTGCAAAGCTTTAGTCCTGTCACACCAGATCATCACATGTGAGACTACTATCATTCTGCATCTCATTTCAGACTTAACCAAGTACTTAGATAGGGAGGTGCCCATGTTAAAAATTAAAAGGCTGGCTGATTCCAAAAGCAATCATCTTACAAAATATTCTTTCATTCTGCCTTAGCTATATTTTAACACAGAGTCAAAAATCTCAACTTGATTTGGGTGGAGTGGTGAAGAGTCAGGGGGATCATCAGCAATTTTCAGGAGTAGGGTATCGTATCAAGTATTTATGTATGGTAAAATTGCATTGATACTTATGGATGACTGCTGTCTACTTTACCTGAAGTTCCAGAATGTGACAAGACAATCAGAGATATGTGCTGATGTGCTAAAATGGATATGTTAGGATGGTCAGGATAAAGATTATGTGAGTGATGCTCCACTTATCAAACATTTCTGAAAGGTTTTCTATTTATTCTAATAAGGTTAATTTAAAAATACATATTTCATCAACAAAGTAACCAGCTGGATTCTAGTCCTGTTATTAACTATAAACCATGGCAAATAGATCATGACTAAAAAAGATAAAAGCAAATACAAATTTTGTGCTTCCGTGGTGTGTACTGTGTAATCAACCCTTGCCTACAGTGCAAACTCCAAAAAAAAAAGTACTGGCACAGAACCAGTTTTATATGTATTATTCATCATTTGTCATTTGAGTCATATATTTTTCCAGTTGCAGCTTGTAAATTTGACATTGTTTTTTTTTTGTTTTAAAAATAAGGGGATACATGCCCTGTATGTGCCCTTAAAAATGTGCCCTTGTTCTCCTTTTTGAAACAGACTTTTCAGCAGCGTTGTAAAATCATTGTGTCATTCTGAACATTATAGAGGCACAGCTTCATTTAAAACATACAGGCTGTTCTCTACCACATTCGCAGTGCAGGTGCAGTGGAATGACTGGTCACACGAGATTGGTACCTTGGCTCTGGCTCCTGTCAGTCACAGTGGTAGAGAGAGTGCAATCTATCAGTCTCTCTCAGTTTGTCAACAAGGCGATAGTTAATCCCATGGTTATTATGATGCACGAACAGCTTTAGCTCAGTCACCTTACAGGGTCTCTGTAGCAGCTCAGCATCTCAACAGAGCTTGATGATGGCTTCGCCCTGTATGCCACCCCTCACCCCAGTACTCCTGATGGCCCACAATCCACTGCAGCACAACTGCCCACAGGCTGAGCAGGCATGTATGATTCAAACCATTGACACGATTCTAACCAGCACAAAGGGAGTGGCTGGAAATAATTAACAGTTTAATTAGACAGAGGCAGTAAAATAAGATGGTAAATGATTCTATCCTCAAATTCTAATAAAGGTGGAATTATGTTTAATTCCAGTCAGTCTGCATTTTTAATATGATTCATTCAGTGCTGCAGAAAACAAATGCATCTCAGGCTGAAATCAAAATGTGGGGTTGGCACAGAATAATCTCTTTGCTAGTGCTGAATTTTCCAGGTGGCACTCAAATATGTCTGTCATCCGTCTTCAGTTAATGCAAGTAGTCTTCATTCTGTAAAGTTTTTGTTTTTTGTTTATTTGAAGGACAACGCTTAATAACAAGCTAGCTTGTGTAGCAGTGTCCGGCAAAAGTCATTCAGGCAAAATGGGTCTTCATATGCTGCTTTCATGCTTTTTAGCTTAGTTCTCATCAAATTGCATTGAATTGTGAGATCATAATATCCCTAATAGCGCTTTGTGCTTCCTCACCAGGCATAAAAGGTGAATTCTATCTGGATCGACTGCAAGTGTAATTGGGGGCCATATACACTTTGAGATCCTGCTGTGAGGGGGGGAGATGAGCAGATTGTTGCACTCATTATGTCTGGTGAAGATGTACAGGGTTATTTGGGGTACGCATTCAGTTGTTATCACAACCGAATAATCGATCCATGCACGTCTCTTGTGACATGTCACACAAAGTAAATGTAACGTCACCATTTTTATTTGGATGTACATCCAAGTGCTTGCATCCTCTGTGCACAATCCACAATGCACATCCTTTGCGCAGGGCACACAAATGTAACACTCCTAAAGTGCATTTGCCAGCCCCTTTAACAGAGCGCAGTGTGCTGAGGCTGTCTGCGTGCGCTGCAAAGGCACAGCTGAGGCCTACTCACCAGCACGGTGAGCAAAGAGAGGCTGCCTGTTCCTGCGCTTAGGTTTCTCTTTTATTTGTCTCGGACAATGAAGCGCAGGTAAAACTCCATTGACTCTGGAGGATCATATGCCTCTGCCTTCTCAGCCAAGCGTCAGCTGGGTCGGTTTCAGTTCACTGTTCTTTATTACCTCCCTAGAATATTAAAAGGAAACGTACACCAGGCTTGGCCCTCCCTCCGTAACTTGAGTTACCAGTTCCTGTTTCTTTAAGTCATTGTGTTCGCTGGATCCTCAGTGGAAAATGCATAACCTGCAGATCGGGAGCATTGTGGCCAAACGGGCCTTCATTTTCCTGTTTGTTTGCGTTTCATGCAATTATCTGCCTCACAAACCTAACCGAAGGAAACTTGGGCAACACGTACAGTTGAAAAAATATGTTATATCTATAAATTGTTCTTTGTTTACTGTGTATTTTTTTAGGCTGAAAATGCAGCTTGAAAGATTTTCATTGTCAATGGCTGTTGTTGCATAACACAAGATCCCTGCAAGTGGTGTTGAAGTTAGCCCAGCCAATTATCAAATAGTGTTCACTCCTCTTTCTGATGCACTGTTCCAACATGTCGCTCTCCATTTCAGAAAGTATGCTTGCTGAAGGCAAATGTCTGTATTGTGAATCAGCATCTCACAAAAACCGGAAATGAAAGAAGTGGGTGTGTCCTAAGAGAACATATCATCGTGTCTGATCGTTATATTGGCCTCATTGCCTTATACAGCCAGTACTTTGTTCCAGAATTTGTAGCTGACAGAGGCATAATAACACTAACAGTCGACCTAATGTAACAGTCATGATAAAAATCTTACGTTAGACATCACCTGTCATGCAAGATGTAATATGTATAGAAACAAACACGGAGACAAGAAAATAGGAATACCAGGTGAATTTCAGTGTGGTCAAAATGTAGCCAAATAGAAATGGTTTTATTCTTATTTTTATATTATTTTATATTTTAGTATAATTAGTTATAATTAACTAGTAATAATATAATATTTTTATTATTATTTTAAAAATCTTTACAAGGTTATATTGTGTGGTGTTTGTGATAATAGAACACATGTAGTTGGTTTTGTCTTTAATTTTAAAATCATGGTAGCATGTGTATCAGACTGATTATATAGATTTAACTGCTGTCGTAAACATGAAAAGATCCAAGTCTAAATCAGCGTCTCATTCAGTGATCTTAAGTCGCTCCATTTTCAGGTGTTTTTGGCATTTACACCCTGTGCACTGTTTTCTGTCAACATCCGAAATGCCGAGTAACAACACGGACATACATGCACAGTGTAAACACACACACTCTGCTGCAGGCATTATAGTGTGGAATATTACATTTCACACATGTCTATGGTGTGCGTCAGACCTACTGCGGAAGTGTTCCCCAAGTGAGCATTTGATTGCCGGTTTGTGTCGTTGTAGCTGTAGCGCATTGTGATAAAGTGGCAGTCATGAAGAACCAACCCCCCGCCCCCTTGGAGTAGAAAGCTCCCACAGGGTGTCCCTGCAGACTCCTGACTGCACTGTGGCAGCCATTGCTTCTGTTTCATGTGTAAACAGACACGGGTTTCTGAGCTGCCACTCCCTGGCATTCCCGCATCTCTCGCAGGCCAACGGGCTCACCTGAGTTTCTAAACAAAGCCCCTCGCTGCCTGTTCCTGTTTTTTAAGGGGTGTGGCCCTACAAGCAACCAGCTAGCAGTCCAGCTGCCTCACCGTCTGCTTTAACACGAAAGTGTAACCCGACTCCAGTGAAAGCACGAAAGCCTAATTTCATTGTGGTGGACTTTGCTGAAGGGGATAATTTGCCCCTCCCCCTTCTCCCCCACCAATCCAGCCTCAATTAGAGTATTTCTGTATTGCTGTCATGCTTCCCACTTGTTTCTGGACCCAGTTTATTTTCATTTTCTCAGCGGTTCTCTGAAGGAAGCCTCTCTGTCCTTGGCTTGTTTTGCTCATGCTCAGTATTTGGCGTGGCTTGTTCTTTTCTCCGCTGGGGAGGCATTGTTATCAAACATTCTGTGCCTGTCCGGTTTCAAAATATTCTGGAAATGTGGAAATGTTTTTGTAGAACTTTTTTTTTTTTTTACTGCTTGTGCTTCGGTTACAAAAGCATTTGTGAATGATCAGATGAATTGTGGTGATCACTGCTCTGATGCTTTTTCAGGTTGCTTCAGTTTACCTTTCATTTTGGTCACTTAACAAGTTTTCAAAGATCATTTGTTATTACAAACAGCCTGTCATGTTGTTGCATTGATCAGATGTAGATATTTTGACTGGAATCTCTTACTGTGCTCAGACCTCATGTATGATCACCCCCATCCCAGTCCTACAGAACTAGCTGATTAAGGGCCCGGGTGTGCCCTTAAACATGTTGGACAGGCGGCAGGGGGGAAAAAAACGTCGGCTACTCCGTCTCCACCCCCGAAGCCCGCGCCGCGCCGAGTGCCACACTGGAGCGAGCCGGGGTGCCAGCTCGCCTTTCAGCAGCGCTCGTTAATTGGAGTGTGCTGCCGGCTTTGTTTGGCCAGTCGTATCCGGTTACTGATGAAGGGGGCCAGCTTCAATAATAGATACCGCAGACAATGGAGAAGGCACATGCAGCCCCCCCCCCCCCCCCCCCCCCAATCCTCCCACTCAGCCATCCTTAGCCAGTGAGCGCGCGAGTGAGAGCGTGAGCCCACAGGACAGCTGTTCGCCTTGTACACCACACTGACACTGTTTCTAGGGAGATTGCTTCTCAACCTGTTGAAGAACACACTCTCTCTCTCTCTCTCTCTCTCTCTCTCTCTCTCTCTCTCTCTCTCTCTCTCTCTCTCTCTCGCTTTTTCTGTGATGATGGAGGTATCCTTTTAGTCAGGTTAGGGGGTTAAGTTTTCCAATAATGGCTTGTTTGCCCAAGGTTAATTTGTTTATGTGCAGCAGATTTTATTTGCCCCTCCCCCGTCTCTCTTCAAAGCACAGCATCTAGCTACACGGTAGCACTGAGCCGTGTGCGTGTGTGTGTGTGTGTGTGTGTATGTGCGCGTGTGTACGCATGCGTGTTCGTGTGCTTGTGTGTGTGCGCGCATGCATGCATGCGTCCGTGTGTGCGTGTGTGTCTGTCTCACACAAGTGCGGGCATACACACTCCCTCCCCCTCCCTTATCTCTTCCCCCTCCTTCTGTCTCTCTCTCCCTGTCTCTCTCTCTGTCTCCCTCACTGTTGCACTTGCTTCCCTTAAGCTCTGTCTCTCTCACCCCTCTCCTAGGCCTGAATGCACTTCTTTCTTTCCCTGTTTTCATTCCCTTCCTCCCTCTCTCCTCGCTGTGCTAGTCATCATGCCACACACAGAGGACTAGTCTGACATGCCATCCATGTGCTTCAGGTAAAGTAAGGTGTTTTCCCGGATACTTCAATGTTTCGCTCTTTGCTTCTGAATATATGTTTTTAGATGGTAGCAGTGTTCATTTGTCTTGTTCTACACTTACTGGACTCCAGTAATTAGTTCAGCCAGTTTTCTTAAAGACAATCAGTTATACATTAAACAGTTACTTTAACTATCCACAGCAACCTGTATAAGCAGTCATGCAAAGCAAATGTGTATTGGCTGTGCACTGTTAGCGCCGTGTCGATGATTAATGGCTGCATTGGTGGCATCTGTTGGTGTTGCTGTCTTCTCCCTGAATGTAGCTAATGTTTTCTGAATGCAAATTGGTATGTAAAAAAATGTCTGACCCAGCCATTTACCTGATAAACTCAGTTCTGATAGAGCTGGAAGGATCCTGTAGCCCAGTACATTTTTAAGTGCTGGTGTCCCTTGGATACTTTAGACACTAGTGTAGCGAGTCATCCTCCACGGCATTTGCATGTCACATTGTTTGTGTCAAACTACATCTGGTATTCAGTGTGTTAAACCAATGTTACTTGTGGTGTCTTTAGAATATATTTTTTTAGGTCTGTCGTCCCTATCTGTGTTAAAATAAGTGATTTTGGTGACTTGTTTGCACCAGCCTTCCCTCTGGGCTGTTTCATAAGTGCTTGCTGTAATGAGTGTGTGATAACCTGTTCTCCCTGTACTGGCGCTGTTCTCTCAACTTCGGCAGCAGCAAACTGCATGGCGTAGGACAGTAATGTGATGATGAGCTGTACTGTGGAGTTCTGAATTTTCTTTTACAAATAACCTTTCGAAGAAGCTTAATTCAGAAATACAAATGTTAAGTGTATTAAGTGTATCTCAAGTGCAGCTATAAGCATATTTTTTTTAACAGACTAGAGATATTAGATGGATAAAGTATACTCAAGGCTGTGTTGCTTGTCATGAAATATGTCATCTGGAGCTATTTTCTAGCATTCCTTTTATTGTTGGCATATTTCTTGACATTTTTATAACCCACTACATTGATACATTAATTGATTGAAGTTACCTCGCCAAGTATGAAATGGCAGTATTGATCATTACTCTGGTACAAATATAAATGCTAATTTAAAAAGTTTTTCAAATTAGCTACTTTGAAAACTGTTCTGAGGGTATCCAGTTTCTTCTCCAGCCACATATCATTATTTATTCATATTGGCAAAAAAGTACTTCCTTGAGGTTATAATCTATGGAAATACGGTACAATGGCTGGTTGTTAGTGTTCTCTTGCTATTGATTCATTTTATTGCACAGAGGTAGAATTTTCACCGCTGCTGTAGTAGAATCCAGACCCAGAGTCTGATTCATGTTATTCTAATTTCAGCTCTGAATTTAATCACTTCTCAGCATCCACGCTTTTCACTTAATTGCTGTGAACTATGACAACCTCCCATCGACACAGGCTAATGTCTTAAATTTAAACACACCTTCTGGAAACGGGCAGCAACGTCACTCTAAAGCATGTAGAACTGGTTTGATAACAGGCTGGGGTGTGTGTGTGTGTGTGTGTGTGTGTGTGTGTAGGGATTGGTTGTAAAAGCAAGACAGAAATGCAGGTGGGAGAAAATTGAATGATGCTGTTAATTCTGCCCCAGAGTCGTCACACTAACAGAGCACCTTCCTTCAAGAAAGACAGGGTTTTGAACATTTGAATACTTTAATGCCTTGAGCACTGTTTAATGATGCAGTGCCATTGGCCACATGGTGACAGAGCCATGGAAGGTAACACTCTCATGACATTTGACACTTCGTGGATTGCATCTCATAGTGCAAACTGTCAACCACCAATGTTTAGGGGCTTGCTTTGTGTGTGCGTGTACGCACACATTCAGTACCCACACAGAGCCATCCACATTTGAATTGCTTTTTTCCATGCTTTTTTTATTGGCATTTAGGAGGCGCATTTATCCAGAGCCACTTACATAAGTTACTGTTTTTACGTTATCCATTTATACAGCTGGATATAATTTGGCATTTGTGGGTTAGGTACCTTGCCCAAGGGTACAGCAGCAGTGCCCCAGCAGGGAATTGAACCGGCAACCTTAAACACCATGTTACTGCCGCCTATGCTACGCAATGCTACACTGCTACTTTTTATTCTGTAAAACACAAGGGACACATTTATTCACACTTGTAAGTAATCTTATAAATAAAACACAAATCTTCACCCACATTCTGCACTTTGGAAGTTAAGTGGAAGCTTCTGGAACTTTAAAGAGGTCTCTAACATTTTCTTGTTCCATTGGAGTATAAAAGGAGGTAACACACTGAAGGAATTGCATTAGTAGCATCATTGTTATGGGTAAAATTCATTGACCTCCATAAGTAGAAGTAGCTATAAAAGAGTACAGAAAAAGCTGAATATGCACTTTTAACAATAATATCCATTATTAAGAAATCTAAGGCTTGAAAGGCCAGGAAGAGGAAGCAGGCGTATCTTGCCAGCATATGCTTGGAGGCAAGTGGTTTGAGAAACAATAAATCCAAAGGCACAATTGGCAGTCTCTCCAAAACAAACCTACATCTTCAGGATACAAAGTGTCAAAAAATGTCATTGAACATTACCTGCATATTTGTGACATTCCCAGGTTCCAGGTGGCAAGAAGAAGCCACTTTTTAAGTCAGACAGAAAGAAGTGGTGACTTGAATCTGCTAAACTACATCAGGACATTCCAGCATGGCAACGATCCAAAGAATTCATCAAAATCTACAAAGAAATGGCTCACTGAACACAAAATAAATGTTCTCACTTGGCCATCAATCAGTCAATCTCCCACCCTCAGTGCAACTCTAGATCCAGTTGATCATAAAACATGAGATTGTCTATGTCCATCCTAAATAAAGTAACTACAGGAGTGGGAATAAATATGCCCCTCATCTTTTCAGGAATAAAATTCATTATCGATTAATATTGTGAAAATATTATACATATTAAAATACTATATTTGCTTTGTGCAATGATATAAACATGAAAATATAACAATAAGTAAAGAGAAAAATTATGTAATATATACACATATATATACGGTCCCTGGATGATCAAAATATGGGGGCACTTTTTCTGCAAGAAATTTTTTGCTTTTAGACTGGTAGTGGCCCTGAACTTGTTTTTCACAATTCACAAGATTTCCAGTTTTAGCAAGGATCACGCTTCAGCTGCTGACTCCGTTTAACTGTGTCGAATGTGATGTCATCAACCTCATACACTCAATGTACTACCAGAAAGTGATTTGAGATGGATTGATAATTTACAACCAGTTTTTCTGTCTTCCCAGCTTGTAGCTGATGTGTATGTGATTGAGTGAGTGTGGGCAATGTGTAGAGAATCTCTTCTGGGACAGGAAGGGCTGCATAGCAGTCTGTGTTCACACATTGCCTTTGCATTTACATTTACATTTATTCATTTAGCAGACGCTTTTATCCAACGCAATGTACAAAAGTGCATATAGTGGGCAAACAACAGGCACAAGGGCAAGATGTGTACAGGTCATACAATGCAGATAGTGCTGAAGCTGAGCACAAGATCAGTGTAGTGAGACAGAACTAATCTGATCTAAGGTTACATATATCAAATACAGTCACTGGGACAATAAAGTGCTGCTATACTACATAGGCAAAAACATGCTACAAATATAACGGAAGAGATAGTACTACAAGTATGAGCCAAGAATCTTAGATTTACAAGGTCAAATGGCAATGGTATCAGTCCAGGTAGAGTCTGAAGGGGTGTGTCTTCAGCCCACGTCTTTGTCCAGACACTTGAAGATTGCATGTCATCAGTTTTGTTTACATGGTTGATGTGTGGCTATAGGCAATGCTGTGGGGCAGTGTGTCCAGTACAGTGCCATTGACATTCCCTGCCTGTGTTTTGTTGTGTATAATTTGTGTATTGTGTTTCGACAGCAAGTTGTTGTTTTTCTTTTCTTGTTATCTTTTTCTTAGCATCATGAATTTTGAAAAGATGTGGTTATAAACAGACAGTCATTTCGAGTGAAAATAGCTCGTAAAAAACCAAGCATCTGCCATTGAACAGTTGTAGAAATGTTCAGTTTACACTGTAGGTTTGTGTCAGTCACACAGCTGTTTTGAAGGTATTAGTGGAAAATAAAAAAAGCCTATTACCATGTTTCCCAGTTGCAGTTATGTTACTGTTGTGAAAGTTCTTATTTTTCCTCTTTCCTAATGCATTCTGTCAGCCAGGAACATAAAATAATTTTCCTTTGAAGAGATTTGCAGCTGGATCACAAAAGATGCTGCTGTTTTGTCTTGCTGTTTGATTACATTTCTGTTTGATCCTGAAGAGCACATGGTTTAACGCGAGAAAATGCAATACACATCAATTGGCCATAATATAAGCGTCTTCCAGTAGGCAGTAAGCAGTAATGCTGTGAGTTGGTTTACTGTGTACAGATAGATTGGATCCTGAGGTATTGATCAGTTAGCTGTTAGCCAGGACAGTAGTGTGTATATAGGGCAAGAGAGGTTCAGGGTTTATTTGCGGTAACAATACAGAGGCATTTACTGATTACCCATACCAAAAATGATGACTGACATTGCATTTTAGAGAATGTATTTTTTTGGCTAAATCAATATATTGAAAATGCATACATTAACTCCATTTCAATACATTGCATTATATTTTTGCTTTCCATGGATATATTTTAAATGCATTTGCTATATATTCTTGGGCATTTTTCTCAAAATATTGCAATGTATTTTGTTTTCATATGGGTAGAGCACAGTCCTTCAGCAAAACAGCCTTAAACCTCACAAGAACACTGTTTCTCATCAAACTGCAGTACTTTCAAAAATGCACCGGGAATAGTAACTGCATTGGTAAAGCCTTGAGTCAAGCATAGTTTTGAATCCTGTATTTTCTCAGTTTATTGCTCATTTCAGTTGCACTGTAATCTGTAATGGGAATGGTTTTGCATTTGTATTTTTTCCCCAGTTATTCTGCGTTTGAGATTAAACAAATTTCTTGAAATTGGAAATGGGTTTACAGAATAAAACTGATGATCACTGTAGTGGTGCAGTGCGCTTTGTTGGCTGTTGCACCTGGTTTTAGATTGACCACAGTGCTAATCCATTTCACTCTGTCACAGGGTTGCACCATTGCAGTGTACAGAGACTTGCCCCGGTCTGTACTGTGCCACTTGTGTGCCATGTGGTAGCAATGGCTGCGGAGATGTGCCACCTCCGGGTGAAAGCTTGGATAGAGCCCACTGCTCTCTTCATCATGATTCACTGTCTTCCCCTGTTCTGTTTCCATGGAGACTCTCTTTTTTCCTCACTGCTGTCTTTTTTGAAAGGTTTCCTGCTGACTAGCAAATCATCAAAGACAACCGCTGTACATTAGGAGCCCACATACAGTAAGGGGCCTGTGTGGAGTAACAAGTAATTTGAAACCTAATGTACTGTCATACATGATCCTAAAGATAGACTAATTTGGAACTTGCAATGACTCATCCCGCAATGGTAATCCGCAGTGACTGTTTTATGTCTCGGACAGCGATGCATGTCATCTTTTCTCCTATTACCTGACAAGATTTCACTTGACTGTTTGTAAACAAGCCACTAAACCTTGGGGAATATAATAATTATTGTTGAAATACTCCCCACCTTGAATATTGTGAAACAGAATTAAACAGGAGATAAACAGAAACAGGGATTGTTCTTTGTGAGTTCTCTGTTTTCACACCAGTTGCAGTACATTCTAAATTATTCTGTATTAACTATACGATGGTGCGCACATTATCAAATATTCATTATTACCAGATTTAATGTACGAAGTAGGATGAATCACAGTAATCTCCCATTAAAATGTGCATAAGGGGAACATATGTTTTAATCCTCCAAGATAAACAACATTATATCCTCTTGCCAGTGGTCTGGAAAAGATCAAATTAAGTTGTCAAAGCAACAGAAAGAGACTCAGACCACAGCTGGCTGGGCATTAGGAATTGTAGCTGTTCATTAAAATAAGTATAACCAGATAAAAATATGAAATGGGTTTTCAGGTTGTAAGGGCATAATTCAGAAGTTAATGTTTTGAAGCAAAGTAGAAGTGGTGCTCTGTTTTGTTTCTTTGTTTGGTCTGACTGTTCTGTTTGGAGGCCTTTGGCCCTGATAGTGAAGTCACATTATCCAATACATTATGGATACGTCACAAAGGCCTGGTTTCTGACAGAGCAGGGAGCTTGCATCACTCAGGTTTATCCTGGAGCCATCTGGCACCTCATTTGCATTGAGAAGCAAAATTAAGTGTTAGCTGTGTGGCAGTGAACGTTATCAGAATCCAGTGAGGTCTGACAGTAACAATTTGTCCGAACCACTATCTGTCCCTTCACAGGGTGGTCAGGTGATGCCAGCTCAGTTCTGGTGATCCCCTTAAATTGTATGTGATAGTCACAGAGATTCATATTCATTTCATACCTTTATTTTAACCTTTCTGAACTTTTTTGTATTAAAACTTCATTAAAACATCAGATCCATTAGAAGAAGTGGAAATAAATCAAAAGCTGCCTATGTCTTGTCAAAGGTTTGATGGTAATTCCTTATTCAGTAAACAAATTATGGTGTTTTGTGCTATGTAGTGCATTTAAGCTCCACCCTCCACTGCAAAATGTAAGCACATCAAATATTTCTGCTCAGGCCCTTTACCTTGTTATTATGTGCAGCACAGGTAAAATACCATGCTGTCTGTCCACTGCAGTGGTCTCTGGGACAAGAATTATAATGCAGTCTGAATTTCACACGGAATGAATTTCACAGTGGGATTTTAAAACAGGATCTAAACATATGAACACATGGTGTTTAATAATCCAAATGGTGACACTGAAATTTCTTTACGATATCAATCCATACTTTTGTCTGTTCTTTCTGCTTGGAGTAAGTGTAAAATAATATATTTCAATCCTAATAACATTGTACAGTCATATTGTTAAAAATATTGCATTTTATTCCAGAAAATACCAGGGTCACATTTAAACCCCCCTTTGGCCTGTGTTACACTGACAAGAAACATTTGGTCACATTGCAGAAGAGTTACAGGATTCCTTTTACTGGTGTCTGTTATTTGGAATTCCATATCTGGAGTAGGGAGCAGCATCTCTGGAGTAGAGAACAGCATCTCTGGAGTAGAGAACAGCATATTTGGTGTGTGGAGCAGCATAGCTGGAGTAGAGAACAGTACATCTGGAAATCTGTGAGGGCCACAAGCCTTTGGCGGATCACTTTGAAAAATCCCCCCTTTGCAAAACCCTTGTTGATTTAGGGGCAATGTGTTGAACAGTCCTGACTCATTACAGAAGAACCAATGTGACAAGGAAGATGTGATGTCCTGTGGCCATTTGTTAAGCATGTATCCAACTCATTTTCTGCAAGTTTTATGTCCAGCTGGTGGCTATCTCCGATTATGACATATGATATAATGAAGGCAAAGAAAGGACATGGCACATCATGCCAGATCATTTGTCTGGGTATGCTCTTATTCTGTTATTTTCTTGCTTAAAAAAGACGGCCAATGAGTGCGTTTCTGTTTAGTGGCGTATCAGATTCCATGAAGGAATTGGTTAGATGAAGCGATGGCGGTGAATTACTTTAATTGATATCAGGCCACTCTCTCACTAATTAAAGACACTTTGCTGTAATGACGGCAGCGAGGGGAAATGGCACGGGTCTGTACTCAGCCATTGACGATGTGAATTTCAATGCGGAAGGATTCACGGAGGGCGCGACCCCCCCCGCCCCCCCCATCCCCAGGAGAGCGCCGTTTGTGAAATGATGGAGCAGAGGCGGGACTGGGATGTGGAACCTCTTCGAACGGCCCCATTACCGCTGCCATTTCGGGTCAGACGGAGAGCTGCCTGTGTACATGCATCTCTCGCTTGCGAGACGAAATGTCAGGGACATTAGAGAAGGGCTCGGCCATAAAGGGTAAAGAGATTGCATCGTTTTTGCATATTCATACTCCGGCAACAGGGATTTGAATATCAACTAAAAAAAGATACGACTACTTCTTCTAAAGGAGGAAAGGAGACGTCAAAAGGAAACCAGATGAGAGTTAGCTTACATAAAATGAACTGCGCAGTAATGGTAGCATAACTGAAGCCCATGCTTACAGCTGAAGTCATCTTTCTTCACCTTAAATTTTTTTTGCTCTTCTTTGGAAGTCAGGCTGGAGTCTTTTCACTCTATTATTAGTATTTGATATGCCATCAGCTATCTGGAGTAAATCTTATGGGATGCTATTAATATCTCCTTTCTTAATTGGCACTAACAGGCATATCAGACTTCTCAGAGCTAGCGTTCTTTATCAAAGGACTCTCTGTTTCTTGCTTTGGTAAACATGAAATAGCCTTCAACTCTGATGGAGATTATTAATCAGGCGTCCTGGCTGTATAATACAGTTGTATATTACTATGGGACCCTGCAATCCCTGACCCATTCCCCAGCCCCATAGGCATTCACGGATTGTTGGGATTGAATGTGTTTTGCTACATTTCCTGAAATGTGTTTGATTGCTAGTTGACAAACAAGAAACAAATTGACATTTTAACACCAAGTACATTTTTTTGTAAGTGGGAAAGTGAAACCCTCTGCTGACTCTAGTCCTCTGCTGATGCTCACGTTATGTAGTCTAAGTAACCCTGTGAGTCTCCAGCGCTGCCAGTATGCTGTTCCTGTCCTCTGCTATATGGATTTTAACATTGAGCCCACTAGGTTGGCTCACTGCTGTTGATTTTTTTCCTTTGTAAGGACAGAAAAAAGCTGTTGATCTTTATTTTTCTGTGATTTATGTAAATGAATGTTTTATAATGTTTTGTGTCTATTACAGCTCTGTTGAAGGAATTAAACTACCTTTTTGAAATTACATTGTGCACCAGCACAGGTTTAAAAAAATATGCTGCCCTTCACTGGCCCGGTGCCTTTTAATCCTTGATTTTCCTTTGTCACTTCATTAGCTCTAAATGCACAAAATACATTACACAGGGCTGTTCTATTCTACCAACTGTCACATTGGCTCAAAATGTAAGTTGTTCCAAGGATATCCCCCTTTTGGCCCTGAAAGACTAAAAATAGAGCTTTGGAGGAAGTTAATTAGTGAAGTATTCCCTCTGGTGAGACTTTCTTGCTCAGGAAATGAAAGGCAAATGAAAACATTTCCTTTAATGTCTTGCCCTCCAAAGATGTAGTGGCACACTGAAGATACCATTTTGTAACTGACCAATGAAATAGTTATATCCATTTACAGGATATTGGTATTGCGGTTTCAGTTATCCAACTGGGTACACCTTTAGATTGAATCGACACACCTGAGGGTAGATTTATATGCTTTAAACACCACCTGAGTCAATGGATTGATTATTTTAATGTTATGTTAATGTAATGTTTTTTTTTCTTTGAAAAACTGAAACATACTTGTTAAAAAATGTTAAAATATTCTTGCCATATAATTTAGTAGTCATGCATCGAAAGTAAGGAAACCACTTCAATAGTGTTGAATTCTCTTTCTCTGTGTTCTTCCACTAGAGTTTCATGGCCTGACATTGCATCCTTACATTCACTCTCTCTAATGCATGAAAGGTGAATGACCACTTGAACACCCTAAGAAACATTGGTTGCGTGAGCAGTCATTAGCCATCAAAACATACTCAGGTTGTTGTTAAGTGTTGATATTTCTTATATTTAACATGTGTTAACACTTTGACTGTTCTCTGGCAGTTGTTCTAACTTTGGACCTGTCTGTATGAAGGTAAATATGTTGCAAAATGGGAGAGCTTGTAGACCTGATTTTAAGAACTTGTAGAATACAATGTGAGAACTTACAGAATAAAAATCTGAACTTGTATGTTTAAATTATCACTTGTAGAAAAAAATGTGAACATGTATGATGAAATTCACAAATGTGTAGATTGAGATTTGAGGATTAGATGGCCTGTGATTAACTAAATCGTTAAAAGGGTTTCCAACTGGTTTATATTCCTCCTGTTTAAAACAAATGTAGAGCTTTTACATACAGTTCCCTATTTTTATAAATGGGCACCCATACAATTGTTTTGTTCATTTTTATTTTCTTACTGTCAAGAAGGTCATGAAGCCCGTTCTTGGCATTGTAATGCTCTTCATGGAATGTCACCCATTGCAAACACTTATGTTGAAAATGCAGGAGCTTTTATGCTGAGACAAGGGTATTTTTGACAGATTTTTTTAACCTTTCAGGGATGAATTTTCTTCTGGTGTAAATTTCAACTGACATACTTTCAAAGGAGAACTCAGATCAGTGAGTAGAACCAGTTTAGTTCATGTAAGTGAAAATCAGACAGTTTTCTATGGAGTAGGGGAAAAAAACTAATATATTTACAGCGTAACATAAAATAATTTTTTTACAACATTGATAACTGCTTATATAATAATACCCTTAATGTGTATTTTTGTAGTTCCAAGGAATTTTCACAGTTGTAGAGTAGACTCAAAAATAGCTCTCCTGCAGCATGTGGTCAATATCAATTGGAAATCCTCCATAATTTTAACATACAAACAGTGGTTCTGCTGTGTTACTGCGGTTACTACTGTGTAACTAGCAGCAGTTTGCCTGCCCTAAAGCTCTTCTGATCTCTTAGCAAGTTGTTACCAGCAACACACCCTCCAACAGGAAGTGAACAGCAACCTGGGCTAGTACAATTGTGGTAGCTACAGCATTGCAGGTGCTTAGCACAGCATTTCATTTTATTTCATTTTGAAGTGATACCCACTCTGAGCAGTCTGTAAACCAAACTACTCCTTCTACCCCATTTTCTTAAGTGTGAGAATTTTAATTTTATTCTCATCTAAACCTTTTTGTTAGTTTTTCACTCTACATGCAATTGCGTTGGACATGCAGATTCTTTTTGTACAATATCCGAAGGATCCACCCCTACCTCACTATGTATTGCACGCAGCTCATATCAGTTCATACCTAGTTCAGCTCATACCACCAATCAGTCTTCAGACTGTTTGTACTGCCCAGATGGGGTCACTCCTTTCAGATATGATGTCTGTCTGTACTGGTTCCCCAGTGGTGGAATGAACTTCCAACAGGGGTCAGGACAGCGGAATTTCTGGCCATCTTCTGACGCAAACCAACCTCTTCAGACTGCATTTCAGTTCCACCTCAATCCCCACCCCCTAACACCTGCTACTTGTATTACTTGCTGTTTATTTTATGTGTAGTCTTGCAATTTCTTATGGATTCTATGATCTAGTGGCTGTGATGTATGGTTGTGTGTACTTGGCTTCCCTTAGTTTCTAGGCTGTCTAGTCAGGTTGCACAAATTAACTTGTGGGAGTGCTTGAATAGTGTTTTGCTCACACTCACTGGTCTGGTAGTGTGAGTGAGCCTGGTCTGGCACTGCTGCTCATTCAACTTGAATGGATACACTTCTGTTCTCTTGTGCTAGAAGTTGCTCTGGATAATAGCATCTGCTAAATCAATGTAATGTTTGAACTAGCAAGTTAGAAGTAAAAATAACCAATGTAGATATCATTCGATACAGCTGTTTGACTTCAGACCTCTTCAGGCATAGTTTGACATTTTCCACAAGTGCTCTGTATTATTTACTGGAAGATTGTAGATTCAAAAGTATGTTTGTTGGTTTAGGGGTGGCAAAATGGTGTCCATACAACCAACAGATCTCCCCCATTTTTTGTCTTTCAGCGAGGATCTGAGGAGCCTCTTTCTTCTGGTTTCACTTGTGGCCCTTCTACCATGAGCAATTCCACTCCATCTACAGGTACGGTAAATTCACTCTCAGATAACGTTGACAGTACCTCTGGACATTGGCCTGCTATTGCCGCATAATTTTCCTCTCTAATTCCGCTGTGGTTTCCATGTAAATGTGTCAGCCTTACAAGAGAGGTCGGAGTTGAGTGTCAGGCTTGCTGTGTCATACTTGGAAAAAGTGCTAGGTAGCTTCTCTATTTAACCTTTTAAGTACCTTTACATAACTTTTTAAATAACTTACAAGATATTTATCCTCTCACATCATTCATGGTCATCTTGATACCCTGTCATTTACTGTTTAACCAGCATATTACAAAAAGAAATCTACAGCTAGATGCATTTATTCCAGCTGTACGATGGTAGCTTCCTCTAAAATCATTTTGCTGGAATGGAATGCAGTTGTAATTGTACCTAGGGCACATTTGTGTCACTAATGGATATGTACAACAGGCTATGTTTCCTCCTGGTCTGAGGTGGCGAAATTTTTTTTCTTTTCAAGACAGCAGTAGACCACAATCTGTGTAAAGCACCAGCACTCTGGGAGCTGATCGTTATCGTTGATGTCGTGCAGTAGGAAGCGGTGCAGAAAAGTGTCTATTATTCCATTATTCATGTTATCTTTTGACTGGTAGCCATTAGTCATTACATCTCATGTTTTCCATACATGCACTGTATATGCCTGTTCTCTTGTCAGTACTCTAATGCAATAAACTTAAATGTATTTTTTTAAAACCAATAAATATTCTCATAATAACTTGTGTCAGTATACAGAAATTACTAAAAATGCTTAGTTTTAACAGCAAGGAACTGTAGTCATTGTTTCAATCTGTTTTATGTTTAAATAAATTGTGTTTTAAGCGGCCCGCCCCACAGTTTTGAATGGGTTCTTACTGGAGTAAGCCATTACATTCCTTAGTAAATGATCTGCACAGCGATCTTCGGTGCTGAAAACATACTGCATATCAGCTGCTCACCACCCCTTTGCTTTCTCACATTATGCTATATTTAGCCTGTTCATGTGAAGGCAAATCACACCTACAACTTTTGTGTTCGCAGTTCATTTTATTGCTCTTTTGGAGTTTTGCCTTTAAAAATTACATTTGCCTAGATAAATTTCATTATATCCAATGTTTTGCTTCAGTGAGCCTTAATTCAAAATTGAATTGCCTAAGAGGCAGAAGCATAAATTTGTTTTCAAAAAGCAATGCAAAACGCTATTAGCTGAAAAACTTACTACATACTACAGAGATTAGTGTGGCCAAATTGAAATTTCCAGTGAATATTTTTAGAAATGTGTTGTGTGTGTTGCATCTCACAGTAGAGAGATGTCAGAGAGTCTATACTGTTACCTCAGCCGATGTATTATTTTTGTTGCTAAACTGAATGACAGTGAGCTTGCATTGCACATGGTCATCACTAAGTGTTATGGTGAATGCGTAAACCCGTATTTACAAAGCAGTGAACTGAGATAGCCATGCTTAGACTGCTCTTAGACAAAGTGCAGACAGAAAACGTCAATATTTTCATAGAAGCTCTTCCCACTAAAGCAAATTAAATTAATGTGAGTTTGTTGCTCACCCATGCTTTGTTTCAGTGAAGCTGTCAGTGGAAACAAAACTTTATTTACTTGTGCTTTTAATGAGAATTGAAATTTGTTTTGAGCTTATTTAGAATAGATTTAGATAGCTTTCTGTACTGTTGCAAAGATTTAAATGGGGTTTGGTAAAAGCTGTCTGTTTCATCCAGAAAAAACAACATCCCATTGGTTGGTAATCAGCCATTCCTTTTTATTTCTGCCTTGGAATTTGGGTCAAACTGGCCAGACTGTTGTGCTCGGAGGACCACACTCACAACGCATGACCCTCTAAAATGGCAACAACTTCTGCCCCAAATCAAGGCCTCTCCTACAGTAACTAGGACCTTCGTCATCTGTTTATCAGTTGAAAGTGTATTTCTTTTTACAAACATGCATTGTGCCTCACCCCTAGAGGGTTTGGTCTTTGGTTATTAGTTTATTGTTCCCTCGTGTTTTGATTTTGTTGCGCCAGGATTGTGCAGTAGCTGCTGCACGCATTGTGTGCAAAATAGAGTCGTAGACCACAGTGTCAAACAGCAGGTATGGAGGTGCAATCTTCAGATGCAGTTAGGGCCTTGGGTCAAGGGGTTCCACTATTTGAGGAAACTGTTTTCTGCGATTTACCACAGTTGCTTCACTGCTAGGTGAGAAAGCTAATGGAGCCATATTGATTAGGCACACAGGTGTCCAGCATCTTGGAAAAATAAGTGTGAGTGGTTGTGTTCTTGTGAGCACAGTGAAGCCACAAACACGCAAAAATGTGTCACTTGGGTGAGTACACATGCTGCATTCCTTCCTGGCCTGACTGAGGAGTTCTGCTTGCCATTGAAATTGTTCCACAAAACAGTCTTTCAGCTCAGCGGTGCAGCAACACAACCTCAGTTATAGGGTCCCTGTTTTGGTTTTATTTTGGTGCAGCATGTTAACTGAATCTGGTCATGTACAGTACCAGTCAAAAGTTTGGACACAACTTTCATTCTTTATTTTTACTATTTTCCTCATTTCAGAATAATAGTAAATAAATCAAAACTATGAAATAACCTAAATGGAATTCTGCAGTGACCAAAAAAGTGTTAAACTAATCAAAACTATCTTATATTTTAGATTCTTCAAAGTAGCCAAAAAAAAAATATTTTTTGGAAATAAATTCATGCATAGGCATCAACTTCACTATTTATATTTGTCTGAGAAACAAATTTCAAGCATTGAATACATGTTTTCCATTATCTTAATCAAGTGTGTCCAAGCTTTTGACTGGTACTGTATGTGTAAGCTCCAAGGTACTGCTGGTGTGCCAGGGTGGTTTACAAAAGTGATCATGTGATATTTAGTACCAGTTCCTTTCGGGAACACCCCGCTCCTGCTTATGCATCATAATGACACCGCTGTCATGTAATTTCAGTTTCCCATTACAGTCTTGATGATGACGACTCCTAAAAAACAGATCAGAGCATTCGGCATATGTTTGTGAAGGAAGTAAAATGTGATTCAGCATGGACGTTGGAAAGGATCAGCAGTGCTTTGCTCAGGAAAGTATGTAAAGAATGCCAGAAATCAGAATTGTTGACTAGTTAATGCTAGAGCAGTGTGGTGTGTATCGCATTTCAAGCATTCTAGCATGACCTAGCAACTTCCCTGGCAGGTCCCTGGCCAGGTCTGTCTCAGAGAAATGTTGCACTCAATCCCTTTTTCCTGAAGTTGGACAAATGTCAGTGAAAATGCAGTTCAAGTCCTTTTTAACATTACATTAAATAACATATGTGTCTCTCCTTTCACACATTTTTAAAGATATGTCGCAATTAACAGTCTGCCATTTCCTGCCTCATGTTTGCAACCAATTGAACAATGTTATCGTATGAAAGACTGCTACAGCAATGAGCATGAGGTTTGTACTGTTCTGAGACGTAACACCAAAATCAACCAAATCAAACCAAAATCACCTGAGCTATGAACTGTACAGAATAATTAATCATTGCTTGGATAAAATGTGAAGGTTTTGCACAATATTTGACAGCTGTAATCTGCGTACTCTCTCCTGAGTTGACTACAAATTCTTAATAACTTTTACCAGAACAACTTCAATAACTTTAATGCAGAATTTAAAAGGTGATTTTAAGGTAAAGTACTGATTGTAGCCTTAGGTGTTTTTAAAGAAAATAGCTCTTAATTTTTAATAGTAAATACAAGTATTTCTAGGTCACTGAACATGATCTCCACTGAATGCGTCAGTGTTTGTAATTTATGAAGCTATTATGTACCAGACATAGCCACTGGCTCCTAGTTTGAGGGGTTTGTTGATCAATTTTCAAAGGTCTCTGGCATGCATAATTGTATGGGATAGGCTCCCTAATTCCATTAAACATACACCAAAATTTTGTTAACTGCACTAGGAGATGAATTGCCTTGCTACTGCCAGATGCAGTCGACAGGTCATCGTCATGTCACCATGGAAACACAGGGTCATTGGAAGCCGAGCCAATCATTGCCTTCTATTTCACTGTCTACTTACACGTAGTGAGAGACCTGAAACCAGGAATCAATATTAATCTTCCCTGAGGTGTAGTTATATGTATCTGCAGTTTTAGTATTTTTATTACTATTATTTTTTTCCACTATTATTGTTGTTATTATTCTCTATTTTATGAAACTGCGTCATAGCAAACGTTAAAAAATAAACAGCAGTGTTTTAATTGCTGAAAGCCTATTAGATTATGTAGCCCGTCATCTAGTATTTAAAATATCACATATTTTATTGTGTTACTGGTGGGACACTTTTGACATTGGCACTGCAGAGATATGGATGGACTGTAGGCGCAATAAAAGTCAAAAGGTTAGTGTCACTAAATCGCTATTGTAATGTCAGTGTCAGTAGTTTGAAAAACCATATATTTACAAAACATTAATCAAGTAGCTGGCCATTCTTGTGGGAATATTCTTTTTTTAAGGATGGCAGCATTCAAAACCATGGAGGAGGATGTTCATACCCAAAAAGAATAGATTAGTGTCTGCTTCCCTTTGATGGTTTTATCAGTTGGTAAAACTTCAGAGCATGTTGGTCTTAAAAAAGAAAAAGAGAGTACCTGAAGTTAAAAGGCAGTGTGAGCACCCAGCTTGTTGCTTTGACCCCAGAATTTGTGACCGACCTGAACTAGCATCATTTTTGTCTCGTCTTTGCTTATTGTTAGCAATCATGTGACCTCCAGTAAGTTTAATGACAGCAGTTCTGTAAACATAAACACACAGAACGTTGTGACCGTGCACACAGCATGGTCAAATGCATTCAGGTTAGTCTGGGGTGAGCCGTATCCAGTGAGGAGCTGGGCGTGTGTGTGGACAGGGTGAAACGCGTAGAGTAGTGCTGTCAGCCAGAGCATTTCTGTCCTGCCTTCCCTCCCTGTAATGCTTCATGTTGTGGAAGAAAACAGGAGCAGGAGCTGCTGCAGGGATTTGCATATGCCTCACTTTCAGAATGTTCCTCTTTGATTTTGCTGTATTTTTGTGCATATGTACCGCTAGAACGCTTGCTTGGTGTTTTGGTCCGGTCACTGGGCGCTTGGAAAGACGCTGTCTCACATAATAATACCAGTGATGCAGGGTTCAAGAGACCAGGGGAACCAGTTGTATTCTCAGTACTTGGGCTTCAAACTGTCTTGGTGGATCACGCCTTGCTAGTGACCATTTGTGCACTGTATCTTGTCCTAATATATTCTGTGTGGTGCTGGATTTTTCACCATTGTTCAACTCCCACTTGAGAGATGCTCTCTAATGCAGATACAGAGACAGGAATTAGTTTTAGATTCTTTCATGAGGTGCTGCTACATTTTTTGTAGGGTGTTATGGGAAACAGGTACCCCATACAGATATAGTGTCTTCCCCCTTCCCTTATTTAGTAACTTTCCCCTTTTTATCCCAGATAAAACCAGAAAAGTGAAGTGAATGTTGGAGCCAGAGGCTCTGGAATGGGTGTACCCTTTCTAAAAAAGGATGGACTTACATTGCCCCTGTGTGAAATCACTGTGAAGGTTGCTGTGAAATCACCCTGAGGATACTAGTAGTGGATAGATAAATATCCTTTGAGAGTTTAAGTGAATGTTGACCCAGTTGTTGCACTTGTAACGGTGAGTGAGTGTTGCCCCTGCTGTCATGCTTGTAAAATGTGTAATAGATTAAATCTCACCTGTAACAGTGAGTGAATGCTGTCTGCTGTGATGCATTCAATAGGTTGAGCTTCTGGTAACAGAAGCAGTTTCTTTTCTGCATTTTTTTCTTCCTTTCCCTTATTGTCTTGGCTCACAGGAATAACTCTGATGGTAATGAGAGAAGGGCTTTCATGGCACTGAGAATTTAACAGGTAAACCTTTTTTGATATTTGGTAGAAACCAGCTTTAGAGAGGCTTATGACACCAGATCATTCTCCAAAAATATCCTAGACTTCAGATAGAATTTTGAGAGAAAGCTGCATCTTTACCAGCTAGCAGTCTTACCCATTACCACTGACGGGATTGATTTGAGTTTTCCCAAGTTTTTCTTTGCCTTCCCAGGTATGACTGAAGAAGCCTGAGGATAGTGCTGGAAAGGTGGATGAGTTACTATGGAGTCTGCTAAATTACACCTAAAATGATGCAGTTCAAAACCTTTGTTTAAAATTAAGTTCCTGAATATATTGCGTTCTGAGAAAAATAGCCATAAGAATTCCAAGTATAGCCCATCACTTAGAAGGAATGAATCATCTGCTATTTCACTGCAGCTCAACACTTGAAAGCTGAAGTGCTTTATTTTAATACAACATCACAGCTTGGAGTGGGTTATTGTGCTTATACCATGGCTGCTTGCCATCAGAATAAACGTGCATGCATTAAACAAATGGCTTTTTATTTTTCAGAGAAAAATGTTATATGTTTATCACATCCGCGGGAGTATTTGGTCCAAATTTGAAACACTGAACGTTATTTGTTAAGAATAAACGGCATGTTCCTGTTGATCACCAGGGGTATTTGCAACACAGCACTGATTCTGCACATTTGAAATGTCATTAAAGTTACTGTAATAACTGCAGTTAGCATTCATTTAAATACTGAGCATGTGTTTCTCCAACCAGCTAGCTATGTATATACTTTTTCCGCACCTACCAACATTTCTGAGTTTAATGACTTGGTGCTTGGGAATAGGGTTACAAGGTTGTGGAAACTGACCAAACTTGCTTACACTCAACTTGAATGTGTGAACCAATAACCTCCCTGTGTGCACTGTCAGGGCATAAATATGTCTATATCCATAATGGCTGGATGAGATTTAAAAGTCACTCATTTGGGGGGTAGTTGATACCATTTGCTTATGTCTGGATGTTGTTACTGTGTCAAATCACTGTTGTATCAAATGCCATTTAAGTAAGTAGGATATTTGATTTTAAACTGCTTTTGGGCAATTTCTGCTGAAACTGTGATATAGCTATGCATTGAAATGTCTCAGAGTTGCTGTTAATTAATATACATCCTCTCAGTCAGGTAGAGTCCACCATTTCTCCCAGCCATGATATCATTTTAACATTTTGAAATAATTCTTGTATTATTTTAACCACAACATGAATTTTTTTAATCAGTTTAAATTAGGTTTTAACAATAAGAAAGTTTTACCAGTTAAAGAGAAATTGCATGAAGTGTCTTAACTGTCTTGGTAATTTCTGAATTTCTATTAGCTGGCTAGTTAGACTTTAAACATTATTGTGTAGTGTTAGAGTTACAAATGGGAAATCATGGCTATCATGATCATGCCTACATATAGTGATAATACATATATGTATATGTGTATATATATATATATATATATATATATATATATAATGTGTGTGTGTGTGTATTTTGCAGTCTCTTTGCAGTTGTCAGTCACTACACAAAAACAAACAGACAGTAGCTACTGTAGTCTTCTCTAAGTCTCTGAGGTCCTAGTTCCCATGGTGTCATGTCATGAATGCCTTTCATGGACTATTCTAGACTAGTTGTAGTGGGAGCCAAGGTTAAATAAACAGTCACTGGCAGCCAGCACTCTGAACAGCCATTTGTTGCCTATTACAAAGTTATTTAATGGATGTGGTTTAAGTATTCATGTACTTTTCTACTTTCTTTATACAAAAGAGACTGGCAAAAAAATAAATAATGAACTTATCGGATAAAAAATATGACTCTTACATTGGACATCTCTGCCTGCCAGAATTGAAGGGAAGTAGAGATCTGAAACAAAAAGACATGCTTCTCTCACTGTCTGCCATTCTAGAGCTCCTGTATCCCGGGTGCCAAATTACCCACAACGGCCTGCACCATTTGCAGTTTACCAGCCTTCATAATCCATGTAATCCTATAAGAAGCTTTTTCTCTTGTGATTTTCAGTCATTTGTAGGTGTAGCCTTCTTAGTTTTAGTCAGTGAAATGCCCATTTGAATGATCAGAGATCAGTTGTCCCACCCCCCCCCCCCCCCCCCCGCCTCAGTGGGACTGCTTTCAAGAGTTTAGTCCTTTGTTTGCCTTGCATAGTTATAGTAATCTTTAGATCATCCTTAGTCGTGAAGAGGTTCAGTTTTACAGTTCTGTCATGTCCAGAGCTGACAGCTGACTTTGAAGACTAAGAATTATTATGTGTATGTGAATGTGACATGAGGTGAAGATAAATTCTGAACTCAGACATATGTACCTGTTGAATGCTTAGCCCTAATGAGAACACTGTCCTCCTGTAGCTAATGGCAACGACAGCAAGAAATTTAAAGGAGACCGACCTCCCTGTGGCCCATCCCGCGTTCTGCACATCCGTAAGATTCCCATCGAGGTCTCCGAAGCAGAGGTCATCTCACTAGGAGTCCCCTTCGGCAAAGTCACCAACCTGTTAATGCTCAAAGGGAAAAACCAAGTACGTCCCTGCTTGTTCATTCACATCCCTGTAGAAGGCTGAACATTGGGCCTCAATCATCCATAACTGTGCTTTCTCCCTCACCTTTTTTATCCTGCATGTTTTGACACTCTAATATGATGCTCACAAGCCAAGTGTATTAAATATGCAAGATGGACCACCAAGCTACACTTGAATTTTCACACTGAGTCAGCTTGGTGATTGATTATATATTTAGTATGCTTACTCCTGTTTTCCACACATTTCTACTGTATGTCTTGGCAAACCTTAAGCTTTATTTATACCTGAAGGTGTAAGCCTGGCTTCCCGGCATATCTGTTTTTATTGAAATGGGAGAAGGAGAGACCATTAGAAGAAGCCTCTACTGTGATCTAAATACAGTTTTATTAATCAGATATTTCCCGCCCAGAAGTAGGTAGGACCTTTGTTAGTTCAAGTACATTTTGTGCTGTGGGAGGTTAATACGATGACCGATGACCTCACAGGCAAGGGCGAAAACACACATGTGGAGCCTTCCATCTACATTAGTACCCCATCCCGCCTTGTTTAGTTACTGTAAAAATGTTGTCTGGCATGTTACAGCTGTCCTCTCCGTTTAGGCTATAAATAAAGACACTGAGGGAATCTTTGATTTTCAGTTTCCATTAGAGTAAGGACCATTTCCCACCTGCATCAGAGTCAGAGTGAATATTGCCTGTGAGAGATCTCTCGGTCTTGACAAAAACCCTCTGTCAAGGTGTAGCAATATTCTCTAAATGGGCAGTGGCTGGCTCAGGTTTTTTTTAATGGTTTTTTGTTTTGTTTTGTTTTTTTTGTTTGGCAAAAGCTTCAGTTTACTTTCAGTACAGTAAATCTGCCATTTCTTTATATATTTTCCTCTCTGAATCAGATTAAGTGGACATATTTTGAACATGATTTTGAAAAGGACTGCTCCATTTTAATTTACTGTTGCGTTTCCATCTGTTTGCTACCAAACAGAGTGTGTTCAGTGACGATAGCCACTCTGAGACAGGCATCCCTGTGCAGACACTTTTGTTGTCTATCTCCTCCTCATTTGCGATGCACAGACACAAGGTGTTGGAGTATGTATCTGTTCAAACGCATCAATGTCTCTTTGATAAGAAGTAAGACAGATGCAAGAGGACTGCAGACCGGCATCTTGCTCAAGTGCCCTTTCATATTTAAATTCAAATGACACATTTAAACATGAAAGAAAGACCACTAAATGACCAGATGCTTTGATACATAAATTTCCCTGCGCGATATCTACTGGTTGAGCTTCAAAAGGGATTCTGCCTTTTTTCTACAAGATGTCTTATTTATCTCACTCTGTATTCAAACCAGGTGGAATAATTTTACATGTGACAACACATGGTAGCAGCACAAAAGTAAGCCATTTCACATCAGTCTTCTGCTACAGATAGTAGAAAGCAATTCCTTGTGCATTTTCCTCATCTGTTTTTAGAATAGTTAAAAATGAAACCGAATTCTCTGAACTGGCTGATCTGGTTAAGTACAGTGGAAATGCCATACAGATCCTCATTGCACAGAGATTTCTTTGTTGTGGTGATACATTTTTTTTCCATCACCCAGGGGTTATATTAGCCACAACCATAATGATCCAGACACACATCTGTGTCAATTGCTTTGGTCTGTCTTTGCACAAGGCTTTTATAGAAATGGCTTCTGAGGAAGCGGCGATAACGATGGTCAACTACTACACCACTGCCACCCCCCACCTCCGCAACCAGCCTGTTTTCATCCAGTACTCCAACCACCGAGAACTCAAGACCGATAATCTGCCCAACCAGGGGGTAAGTGTCATGCACCATTTCACGCAGTAGGAGTTCATTGGGAATTACTCCCCTCAGATTACCACTAACAATGCTGTCATCTTATTCACACGCATCCGTCATAGTTGGATTTCTTAAGTCCCAAAGAAAGCCAAAGCATCAGTCTTTCTTTGTGGGTGTCATTGTCTTGCCTGTTTATCTTAGACAATATCATTGTTGGCTCATGCTGAAGGATGCTGGGGGAATTGGATATGCGGGTTCTACTATGATAGCCTCTCTTCAACTGAGGTAACATCCTAGATTTAATGCTGGGAGCTGAAATCTGCACATAGTTAACCTCTCTGTTGAGCCACAGGCATGTAAACATTTGTTCTAAATGGCATCTTTGAATAACAACTGCTGGAGAACATAAATTAAAAATGTCTAATTCAAATGAATGAAATAATTGTTGGATATTATGTCTGGCCTGAATGTTAACATTCAAACATACATAACTTACATTGTTTATTTAACATGTCAAAGCACAACTTGTGTGCAGCAAGTGGTTATACTTTAAATTACTGTGCCTTTGAAGTGCTTCACCTGAAGCTGTGTCTGAAATATAAACTGCGTAAGTGGCTGTGGGATAAGGGTGCCTGATGAATAAATAATACAGAGTAATAATGTGTTTGACAGAGAGCTCAGGCAGCGTTACAGGCGGTTAACGCAGTGCATTCTGGGAACATGACCCTGTCTGGCTCTGCATCGGCTGGCGACGGCGGCCTGATGCCGGGGCAGAGCCCGGTACTGCGCATCATAGTGGAGAACCTTTTCTACCCTGTCTCTTTGGAGGTGCTGCACCAGGTAAGCCCAGCCTCACTGGCTATGTCCTGTTCAAAGTTTGTGGCATGACTTCTGTCAGGTGACTTTGAATACTGGACAGGATATTTAAAGGGCAGGATAAGGCAGAAGAATTTTCTTTGAAATGCAGAAATTTGTAGGTGCCATAGCCATTTAATCTAGACCTGGATTCAATTGAAACCACCAAGTCATCTTAAGAAAAGGTGTGAATCACTCAAAAACATTAAATTTAGCCTTTATTCAATTGACTCAACCTTATACACAGACTTATGATCATAATGACCAAAACAGGAAAAGGTGTAGTATAAATTTATAGTGCCCAGGCTGAGTCCTTTTGTCAAAGGACAAGTCCAAATTTTTTTTCTGAGGTATCTGTTTGCCTCTTTCCAATTTCACTCCACTTTTAATCCTTTTAAGGAAAAGTAACACACTTTATAATCACAAAAGTAAATTTCATGTCATAGCTGGTTCATGTAGTATTATAGTGAGTATAGCATTTATATTATGTGTTCTTCAAAATATATAATACATTGAGAATTTGGCAACTCAGCTAGCTAACCATCCACACTGTTCAGCGAATATATATTATCAGTAGACATTAGTTATTCTAATTATAACAACTTTATTTTCTGATATCTTACAGCTTTCTCCTCACAAATCAAACATGTCCCAACTCACATTAGTCCCCAAACCTGTTGTCCCTTCAGACAACTTGGCAGTTTTGACTGAATCCTGGCCTTGGTGCCTCTGTCTCTAACAGTGCCTCTGGTCTGCTATCTAGAATTGTTCTACATAATATGAGAAATTAAAAAAATGCTACAAATGACAGTGGCATAAAGAGTAAAGTTAGTAGCTTGTCTTGCATGTGTGTAGTCATGAATCAAAACATGAGATCATATTGGCAGCCAATATTCCCAGTCAATGTTTGTTGATGCCTGAAGCTTGAATGTGGAGAACTGTTCCTACACTGTGTGACTGTATGTTTTCTTGTGGTTCCCCACAGATCTTCTCTAAGTTTGGGACAGTGCTGAAAATCATAACTTTCACCAAGAATAACCAGTTCCAGGCCTTGTTACAGTATGCCGATCCTATGAATGCACACCATGCCAAAGTGGTTAGTACTGACAACCTCTGATTTTCTTGTTGTGTGTTACGTAATTGGCTGGTATCAGATGTTGCCTATAAATAAATAACTGCCTGAAAAATGTTATTCTGGTACAAATCAGACCGTGAACTTACTTTGTTAAATGTCCCTTTTAAAAGTATTGGATCTTTTGTGGATAATGATTAGGGTTTTCATGGGCATAGATTGTGGTAGTCTACCTAAGCATTGTTAGACTTTCACCACTGACCCCTCTTCATCATACTATCACTGACATAACTAAGACAACAGACTTGTCAACACTTTGCCTGCTTTGAATGGCTAGTATTTCTCATTTGTCATCTTTTACACAATACTGATGCCTTCCGTATGCCAGTACATTTCTAGTGTAGCAACATTCGCGTTGTGCCAGGCATTGACCGTGCACCTTTTGCACATTCGTGCATTTGAATAGTGCTTGGAGAATGTAATACTTGTGTGAATGGTAAAGACTTATTTTTTCAAAACATTTCAATTTTTCACTTTGCTCAGAGTCTCTGTCAGCTCCTATGACAGATTGTTTCTTCTGCTATTATAGGCCTTTTCCTACAGCAGCCTACAGGCAATTTTGAACATTATAGGTAATTATGTAGTTGGCCACATGAAATGGCCAGGTACTAACCATACAAGGTAAAAACAAAACTTTGATTTAATGGAAAAAACGGAAGCTGCATGTACACTGTATCTGTGCTTCAGCCTCTAAGGATGTTCTATTTCTCTTCAAGCCTCTCATCTCCATATGTCTTAATCATGATGCCAAAACTCTATGGGCTGTTAGTCTCTTTGTCCACGAGCCTGAGTGCCACCATAGTTTTCTGAGTCCAGTCTTTCACAAAAGAGCGGATGGAGCCGTCTGGGACTCCTCACCTGATGAGGTTACATGCGGCCAAGTCCGACTAGGCCTCAAGGGGGGAAACATGACATGGAGTGTAAGCACAGGGAATCAGAGCAGTCTTCCTCCTCGGTCTGCCAACCTCTCAAAACTGTCAAATCTCTGAAGCTGAACCTACAAACCGTGCAGCAGGCAACACCAGCTGCTGCTGCCATGCAACAGCTGTTGATTCAGAGTTATTGTGTTTTTTTCTTTAGAATCTTTAGGAACATATTCCCACTACCCCACAGCTGTAACACCCAAGTATGCTGTCTAGAGCTGTCTTATTGGCTCCTTGTGTTTTACCCACTAAGATGCTGTCTTTTTGCCATCATGGTATTCAGGTGGGAAAACCATGGTTTTCTCTGTGCTAGAACCTAGTCTCCGTCTGGCTCAGAGACAAATAAAGAGAAATGGCTGTCAAGGAAATAGCTAAGAATCATTATTATTGCCTGTGCTCATGTGATGTGTTGTGACCCAATCCTAATGCTCTGTCACACAGACACACCAGTGATAACATTATAGGTAACTCCCTGTTGAGGGGGATGCCGTTCAGGAGAGGAAGTCCTGCCAATGTCAGTATGGTTTGTGCTACAATATTGTGGCACCTAAGCCTGCTTGAGAAGGCAGCAATCTCCTTACCCTTACAGTAATTTTTTCAGTGGTGGAGGGACACAATGCTATTTATGTCTTACATGAAGTGTCAAGGCGGGATAAGGTGCGTTTACTCATACAAGTGCACCAGCTTCACAATGTCTCTTTGTAAGCTGTCTGGTTTTGCTGCCTTAGTATTTGTTTAAGCGTAAGAATAAGATGCATGCAGTTGCCTCATTTGATTCATGTTTCGAGAGGGAGAAACTCTTCAATGTCTCTCTTCTTTGTAGACCCTTAGCATGTTGACTATCAATCAGAGTCAACGTTACGAATGCAACCATTAGTTTTTAGTCACACATAGGAGGTACTGGTAACTAAGGAGGTCCAAAACATTTTGAACTCTGATTAGCAAAGCTGTCTGATATTTATAACCTCTCTCTTAACACACCAGTAACCATGTGATACAAACATTCACCAGTTCAATCACTGGCACGGTAGTGTTAAACCCACTTTATGAAAAATAGCTCAAAAAAGCAGGCAGTGTGAATGTGGCTACTGTGGCATTCTTTTCAGGTTTTATTTCAGGTGGCTTGTGTGTACTTTTTGTGTAAATTTCTATTCTTTTTACACATTTCTTGGTCTATTTTCTTTCCTCAAAGCATAGCTGTCTGGTGAAAGGATTGAGAATTCTGTATTGCTCCTGCTAAATCAGAGTTTTGTCAGTTTGGCTGCCATTTCCTTCCCCTAAAAACCAGGCCTTACCACACAGCACAAATCTCAGGCCCCAGTGATTAATTTGTCACCGCAGTGGATATCTAATGAGCGTCATTGGAACAAAAAAGCAAGTAATTACTCCTTTGGTCTGCTGGTGTTATCCATTGTGCTCCTGCCATGTTGCATTTCTACCCTGCACAATGAAAAGATTTGTAAGTGTTATGGTGGGGCCTATTGTAGTGAGCACCTCTGGAAAAAAAATACTCAGGGAAAAAAGGAGTTCTCTGAAGACAAAACAAATGCAAATCGGCCTCATTATTTTTACGAAACATGGCAGTAGCCCATATCTAATTGACAAAGAGAAAGAAACAATCCGCAAAACCCACCCCCGCAGTATCTCTCTTTAGCTTTGCAGTGAAAATACGGGTCCGCAGCCTGAGCCAATGCAGCCGGCTGCCGCGGTAGAAGGGCGCAGTTGACGAATGTTTGTCATCAGGGTTTATTTAATGAAGGGCTTCCTTGAGGGAGGGCATGTCACTCCACCTATCCTGCAGTCCCATCCTACCTCTAATGGGTACCCCATTCTGTCACAGCACATCAGGGGACAAATTCCATCAGCACTGGAAAATGTCTTATATTGTGCAGAAAGGTAGTATACCATATGCCTTTATTATTGTGTAATGTGCCAGCCTTCTAAACAAAACATGCTCATGGGGATTAAAGTAATGACCTGAAAAAAATATTTGTTTTGGAATAATGGCCTGCTCTGAAGAAATTTTGGAAAATGTGGACTTTAGTCATGTGTATCAGAGCTATAATGGTCTGTAAAGTATCATAAGAATAATTGCAGCTGTGCATCATCTTTCAAAATGAAAGAACAGGTTCAGAGATTCATCGCATTCATTGGGATCGCATTCATTATGTAGCTTGAAGTTAAAACAAAATGGAGAATAAAGAGTTTTTTTCCGGGGTTTGATGGTGGTTCTGTCTTTCGGTATTTTTCTAACATTCGGTAGCACTCAGATTTTGATCGCTAGCACAGAAGACACTTTGGAGTATTGGTGTGATGAGAACCAGCCAAAGGAAGCTCAGCCAAAATCTATTCTTAATTAAAACTAATGACATTAATCATTACGTTCCTATCGACCTCAGGTAGTGTGTGAATGCTGATCTCTTATCTGGAAGGAAATCAAGGTACTCGCTCATGGTCCAGTAATGGAATTGAATGACATACGTGTATAAATTGTAAATGAAATGGTTTTTTTGGAAAACATGTTCCTTACAGTCAGCAAAATGTGTTGACCAAATGTTAACCGAAAATAATTTACTGATTATCTGAATCTGTTTTTAATCTGGATTTAATTCTGATTTAACCCAGAGGTACCAATCTTCTTCAAATCTGAAAGGATACCTGTTGATAATCCATGCCTTTGTCTCTGATCCATTCTCAATCTCTCTATTCTCTGACCCAGACTTTGGATGGCCAGAACATATACAATGCTTGCTGCACCCTGCGTATTGAGTTCTCTAAACTGACCAGCCTGAATGTTAAATACAACAATGACAAGAGCAGGGACTTCACGCGCCTCGATCTCCCTTCAGGCGATGGTCAGCCCACCCTGGACCCCGCCATGACTGCTGCCTTCGGTAAGACACCCTGTTCCTTGGACACCCTAGACAGCCAACCACATAGTATTTCAATTTTTTTTTCCATGTGTTAAATTTCTTTATGTGAGCGGTTTCTTGTGTAGATGGTTTGGGTTTGATTTGTCTTTGAAGAAATGTAACCTTTCACCTTACAGCAGAAACAATTATTGTGAGAGCCGTTTTCTTCTCGTTTCTGGATAAATGTCAGGACTGGCACGGGCAGCGCTGGTTTACAGATGTCTTGCTCTGTATCATCTCATTTCCTCTCCCCCTGACCGATGTAAATCCCGTGTTTGTGGCTTGAATGTTACCGCTATCGGCCTTCAGCACACGGGCAAACAAAGAGGAGGGAGAGGCCTTTATCGCAACTCGAAAAAAGTTCTGAATGGGCTGTATGATGAAGGAGGTGGGCAGGGTTGGGGGTTGGGGGGTGGGGGGCGGGGGGGCGGGGGGGGGCTAGGCAAACAGCCGCTCATCTTGTTGTCCCAGGCCCCGTAAATCAGGTGAGCTGTTTGGACGGAGAGTCGCTGCAGGTGCTGATAAGCTTTGCGGCCGAGGGCGAGAGGCGGGGGTTTACGCAGACGCTCCGTTTCTCCCCCCGGCTCCTGTCAGCGTGTAAATCACCCCTGATGAATTCACACCAGGCTCTGGCTGGAATCCCACTGCCAGTTTGCCATGCTTGGTATTACAATGTGGCCAGTTGCACAGCGAAGGAGAAGGCTGTTACATTTTAGTTGCACCATGACCTGACGCTTAGTTTAAAATTCCAGGGAGATTTTAATCTGCTGTGATATTTTAATGTCACGATGTGCATGAATAAATTGTGTCATCATTGTTAGGCCAAAAAAAAGAAAAAAGCCAGCCGACGTGGGGAGTGATTGATGTGTGGACTGTGTTGCTGTCTGGATGCAGCTCCTGTCTGTGCCTTGTGCACACTGCTTCTCTCCGTCAAGAAGTTATCACTTATGTGGTCATTTTGTCTGTAACCACTCAAAATACACATAGAAAATGACAAAGTCCGAAAAACAAAGCAGTTGTGGCTTCATCGAAGAGTGGGAATCACCCACCTACATAAACACACACACAGAATCAGTGTGTGTGCTGAGAGTGGGTTTGTTATACATGTACAGTTAAACAAAATGTGAAAAGATTGGTTGGGGGAACTCCTACATTGTTCCAGAGAGCAACATGTGCTTCAGGGAACCTACCAAATACTGTTTCTGTGTGCATTCCTCTTTTGAATGTGGCTTAGCTACATCATGAAAATTCTTTTGAATTATGTGAAATTTGATTTGTTACCAGTGATGATGTAGCTCAAAGGTTCCACTTCACGTTTTTCTGTGAGTTAACAGTATAGCGCACTCTGATTGAATTAATTTTTAAATTAATTGAAATTTCAATTCAATAAATTTTAGTTTTGTACTAACTATTAAGGATGCCTGTTGTGTGTGGAATGGCCGCTTTATTTAAATAATTTTAAGTGAACACCGTGAGTGGAACAGTGTTTTCTTGTGCACCAGGAATCCTACTTAACCACTGTAGCAAAATAACAGAACCTATTTCACAATGTTCGCTTGGTTAGCGTGCCATCCAAACCCACCAGCCACTTGGCTGGTGAGCCAGTCTGTTTCACAATGTTCAGTTTGATTGGTGGGCCATTTCCTCAAATAGAGAGAAGACATGTTCCTGGGTTGCAATTCATGAGTGACAGGAGGAACAGCCAAACAGATCCACAGTGTCTGCGGTGGTTGAATGAGTAGGGCAGTACTGCATTTGGATGAACTTTGCCCTGCTGGTTCTGACTGTACTGTACGGGTTCCCTTCATTCCCAGGAGCCCCTGGGATCATCTCCTCACCCTATGCAGGGGCGGCAGGCTTTGCTCCTGCTATCGGCTTCCCCCAGGCTCCAGGTAGGACGCTCTCTCCGGCGCGGGCACCAGTTCACTACCCCTCTGTCTTCCTCTGTGAGAGGACCTGGTAGACAGGCAGTCTGCCATCACAGTAATGAAAGAATTGGCCCTACCTGCCATGCCTCCATTGGTGGTAACTGTTTAAGGCAGGTTATCCTTCACTCTGCAAGGGCACCTGCATATCCCAGTCACAATAGGCAAATACCGCAAAATGGAATTAGGTTTGGCAGCAGACTAATAAAGGGGAACAGGAAGCTAATTAATGGGCGAATATTTGTTTTTATGTGCGGTCATTTATCATTTATTAATTACAGTCTGCTTACTACAACAAGTTGTCTATATTCCCTCCTCTTTTGGCCACCAAACCCTATCCATTTCCCTCACGCTCCTCCCTCTGCTTCTGTGCTCATTCACCTCCTCTCGACCTCTCCCTCTCTCCCTCTTTCTCCTCCCTCAGGTCTGTCCATGCAGTCCATGCCAGGTGCCCTCGGCCCCCTGACCATCCCCACATCGGCTGTAGCAGGAAGGATGGCCATCCATGGGATGGCGCCGGCTGCTATACACTCTGTGCTCCTTGTGTCCAACCTCAACCCAGACGTGAGTCCCACACTCCTCATGTCTGTCCTGCCCTCCCCCAAATCTCTCCCTGCTGTTTCAAAAGCTGCCCCCAGACCAGGTGCACCTGCAGGGGAATGACAGAAATGCAAAGGGAATCCATGGCTGTTTTTTGCAAAATCAGGGGTAGTTTGTCCAGATGGAACCTTAAGTTAATTTTAGGTTTAACATTAAAGTCTTCCATTCACAGGTGTGACAAAAAATTGAATTGTAAGACCAGGTTCCACTATGAAGCCTTTTATGGAAATTGATTAGGTAGTGAATAAAGTATGCTTAGGTAACATAGTTAGACAGAACCTGTAGAGAATTCTTTGCAGAAAAATTAACTACCTGGAAACAAAACAAAACTCAGGGTGATCGTTTAAGTGGACATTCCTGGCAGATCTTTAGTTGGTGTGACAGAGGAGTCTGCCTTACCCGTGTCAGTGTCAGACTTTGGTTTTTGTTTAAATGCTAGTCTATTATTATCCTCTGTGTGTGGCTTAATGATGTATTGTAGTGCAAAATAATGAAAACATCCAAAATAAAGTAGTGCATCCATGTTTCATTTTTTATTCCCTTATCCATAACTATGTAATTCTATTTGTTTTATTACAATTATGCAATATGATTATCGTATAAGTATTCGCATGCCTGTACTGATTGCTGCAAGATTGGTGAAGTTGAAGTGTCTACAGAGATGCCTGGAGGATCATGATTGAAATACAGTTTGATAGCCCTGCAGGTCATGTGGTGGAACAAAACTCCAGGCGCTATACATGAGACCCTTGCTATTCATTGATTTCCAGCCCATGGTTTTGAATGTTACCACCAGGTTGTTCCTGAGCTGCACAATGCCATCCAAACATTTGCTTTCTATTTCATATGCTCTATTTATTTTACATTTTACACATGTAGCATGAAAACCTACATGTACTTATGGGTCATTTGTTTATTGCATAATTATATTAATGTTTTATGCTAGAAATTAATCTCTTTGTGCATATATCTGTATTATTGGCATATTACAGTAGTCATTGATTTCCCCAGCCATAGGGATTGGTATTTCTTATCCCCTGTGAATGGTGAGGGATGCCTGTGTCTAAATGCTACCTTTAAAACCAAACAGTATGCTTTCACTACTGTTTAGTATTGCTATGCTAAGCTAACAGAAGTGTCAGTTTATTTATTATTCAGGTGAAGTTAATACAAACAATTAGGAGCTAATATAAAGGCAGTAATATGAGTAATACATGAAGGCATGTAATAATTGTGCTTTTTGCGCATTTTATTTTTGTGTCACAGATAATACAGTTTATGATTTAATTTTCTGAGAAGTATTAGGGAGAGGTTTGTGATTGATATCATGTGAGGAAGTGGAGCCCTTGATTGTACGCCACTGTGTCATTTGAATATAAGGTATCACATATTATGCTCCTCCCCAGTCTCAACCCTGAGTTGATCAAGTATTGACTAACAATTCCTATTATTTTGCTCCCACAGAGTATATCACCTCATGGACTCTTCATCTTGTTTGGTAAGATGTTTAAAAATGTACAAAATGAAAATTAAATGAACAATTAACATACACAATGTATAATTTTGTAGGTGACTATATATATAATATTAGCATGAAAAGTGTATTCTCAAATTTGTGTCTGATATGATGGAAATGGAAAATGTGCCAAAATGGTGGTGGACAAGTTATGTAAACAAATACAAATTAGATTGTTCAGAGATTGGAAATGAAAAATATGCTGGTGTGTAATTTTCATATCGCGCTCATAAACATTTGGTCTGTTGCATTGCCGCTGTCTCTGCAATCTAAAAGCTGTCACAGGCTGACTCTGAAGGGGGCATTAACTTGAGCGATGTGTGTCTGGGGAAGGGGGGCTGGTGCTCGCCCACTTCCCCACCATCCATCCTGTGTGGATCTGGCGGATATTGGCTCCCTCTGCCTTTGCAAATATTAAGCCAGGATCAACACCAGGCCGAGAGAATGGGGAGATAAATTCTCATTGTGTCCTTATTCCCTCGTCTCTCTCGTCATCTGCCTCACTCTCGCTCTTGCTATCTCTCTCTCTCTCTCTCTCTCTCTCTCTCTCTCTCTCTCGCTCTCTTTGTCGCTCTTTCTCTCCATCGTTCTCTTTCTCCTTCCCTTTCTCGGTCTCTCTCCGTCTTACTCTTCCTCTCTCACTCTCTGTCCTTCCCTCTCTTGCTCTTTCTTTATCACCCTCTACATATGTATTTGTCTCACTCTTTGCTGCTCTTTATCTCTGTCTCTTTCCCTCTGCAGGGGTCTATGGAGATGTTCACAGAGTTAAAATCCTGTTCAATAAGAAGGAAAATGCCTTAATACAGATGGCAGATGCTACACAGGCACAACTTGGTAGGACATTTTTCTTACTTCATTTTTAGAAGGAGGAATCAGAAGAGGTCAGGTTTAGGCCTCATCTGTGGGATGGATCTGTCTCTGTCTTGGTATTTGTTATCCCCTTTGAAAGGTGAGGGTCATCTGTGTCTAAATGTTACCTTTAAAACCAAACTCATCTGTGGGATGGATCTGTCTCTGAATATGGCAGATCTAAATGTTTGATCCCAGCTAGCTCTGACCTGTGGCTGTTTCTTTTTTTTCTTTGCTGGGCCTGCTTAGCAATGAGTCACCTCAATGGCCAGAGGCTCCATGGCAAAGTCATCAGGGTCACCATCTCCAAGCACCAGACTGTCCAGCTCCCCAGGGAGGGTCAGGAGGACCAGGGCCTCACCAAGGACTTCAGCGGCAGCCCCCTGCACCGCTTCAAGAAGCCCGGCTCCAAGAACTTCCAGAACATCTTTCCCCCGTCCGCCACCCTGCACCTCTCTAACATACCGTGAGTATCTGCATGCTTCTCTGTCTCAGGTAGCAGCCCAGGCGAACGACCAGGCTGTGCGTTGCATTAGTGCATTGCCTTGTTCAGAATTGAATTCGAAACACAAAACATTTTTTTTTTATACAAGTATGGACTGACCTCGTACAGTATATGCAGATGTCAGTGCTGAATGTGCTGCTGAATCATAAGAATTGTATTACTCCAACAACAGGCCCTTCAGTGTAGTCTTAATATGGCTTCTTTAATGTGTTTTGGTTTTTGTCCATATTTTTGCAATTCCTAGAACAACTCACATCGCGTGCAATTAATATGAAGCAAGGGATCCAGTTTCACAGTTATGCTAATTATAGTGATCATGCTAATATGCTAATAATGATTATCTTTATTTGTATAGCAGCTATGATGAATGTACCATTCAGGATCTCCTTATTTGCAATTCAATAAAACACTTTTGCTGTATAAAAGTGTTCCGATTTTCAAAATATATAATGTATTGCACAATGTACAATCATATTGTAACAGGACACTTTACAGTACACTATTTCCACAGAGAAATAGAGAAATAAATAAATCCTAGTGATATTAAAAGGGAGAAAAACTAAAAAAATATTCCTTGATCCCTTGTAAAAATCAGTATTGAAATCAAATGTATCCTAATAATATTTAGCAGTGATAATACTGTAAGCCAGTAGGCAATAAATCATAACTGTGCTAGTGTCTGAAATCATGCTAATAATGCTATTAATGCTTATTATCTAACAAACATTAATGATGACTTCGTTAGTAGATTCACAATGCAAGTACCAATACTAAGTTATATTTGTCCCAATTTGCTAGCAGTCATTCTAATGATGATTATTGTATAATAAGTAATAACAAGAATAAAATGTAGCTGCAAGCAGCAATGAAGGGGCCAAGCACCACAGGGCCACCAGGTAGACAACTAATCAGAACAACCCCTGAACAAGACACCAGTCCATCACAGGGTGAACAGACACATTGACACCCACTCTTACACTCACACGTATGGGCAGTATAGCATGTCCAATTGACATGACCTGAATGTGTTTGGACTGTGGTAGAAAACCAAAATACCCAGAGGAAACCCACATGAACACAGGGACAAGTGAATGCAGATGCATCCCGAACTTGAAACCTCCATATTGTTAGGCAGTAGTGCTACCCATTTGCACCACCGTACTGCCCCCCACTACATATATGTCAAGCTTCAACATAAGCAGTGCCATAAAATGCAGTCATACCATATTAGCTGAATATAATAACATGTCCCTGATTAGAAAAGGACCCCCCCATTCTTCAACACCTTTTTTGGTAAAAGACTTGAAGATCAAATCTTATTTTTTTTAAGAAAATCATTTCATTTGATATCAATTTAATAAAACACACTGAATAAAAACAAGGTACAGTGATATATTTTCTACATCTTTTAAATGAAATTACCACATTGAAATAAAAATAAAATGTATCGCATCACATTTTCAAATGAATAAGTTAGTTAAATAAAAATAAAAACAAACTAGTCTACTGGGATTTCTTATACCACTGAATAATCTCAGATAAATGGCGCCATCTGCTGTTGTTAATGTATAATGACATTAAAAAGTCTAGTCCTTGAATGTAACACAACCCCACTTTTCAGATGTAATTTCTGAAGTAGAAAAAAAGTCTTACATTCAGGCTAATATGCAAGGTCCAAGTGTTTCTTCAACACTATTTTGTGTATTAGTTGTGGCAGTAAGTCAAAAGGTGCAGGAGATGTGCCTATTTTAAGTGCTACGAACTGATTGTATCTTGGTGGCCATGCCATTTGGACATTGAACTATGTGTTCATTTCCCAGTTAGGACCTGACATGTAATGATGTAGTGATCTACAAAAAATTGATGGCAATATCTGCTTTTCTTTGTGTGGTCTGTGCCTTGTGATGTCCATTGGAACAAAATGCCATTAAAATCTAAGTACATGGACACATGGGTGTTTAAACCTGTTTTTCAGTATAGCACCCTAAAGTGGCCAAATTTCACTAAACCTGGTGTGTACCACCCAGGGCTTGTGGTAAGTATGTTTTATGCCAATGAACGAAAGCATTGCAGAGATATGGCCACTCTTCCTTTATGGCGCACTCACAGGCGAATCTGTGGGTACACTGAGGCCATATTTTTCAACCTGGCAACTATCCTTTACCAACTCTTAAAGATAATGGTCCAAAGAGGTAATACGCAAAACCTCATTGTGCCATAACTCTAGGAGGAGATGGTTAAATGTGTTTTTGACAAAATCAAAGCTGAATGAAACACAAAATGGCTGACACGGAGGTTTCATGAGTTCCCAGTTCGGATCCTTAACTTTCATGAAGCACAAGAACTTTAGTTGAAATATCTGCTTTTGTGCCAGAGTAATAGGGATTTAAATGTTTTTAATGGTATAGCACCCCCAAGTGGCCAGATTTCATGATTCCATGTTGGTATTCCTAATACCAACAAAGTGTACCAAGTTTGGCATCACTCCAGCAAACCACTGCTGAGATATGGCTCACTTCCTGTTTTGGCATCTTTTACCATCAAATTTCATTTGATGACTGTGGCTATATCAGTTGATCCATCACAATTCTTTTGACAAATTTTGGTCAGAACCCTCTCTTAGGTCATTTAGGTCATTTGGTCATTTGGTCTTGATTTGGTCTTGATGATTCATGCCAAATTTGATGGTTATACGGTCAGTGGTCTAGGACTATTTTCGAAAAATTCAAAATATGATTTTTTTTTGAAAATCCAACACAGTGGATGAGTCTATTGACCCAAGGATTCAGGGGAAATAAGGATCACAACTCTAGGACAAACAGTTCAAAAGTTATAAGCAAAAATGTACTCTGAAATTTAGCCTGTTGTTGGCGCTACAGGGAATGATGGATTGACCCCAAATTTGGTGCCTGGGTACCTTGGACTGTGCGCTATGAGGGTGCCAGATTCCACCAAAATCCATCAAGGGCTTCTATGGCCTGCCATAGGAAACCATTGAAAAAACAATAATATCAAGATGGCTGACACAGAGGGTTCATAATTTCCCAGCTAGGGTCCTTTACTGTGATGATGCGCAAGAAATTTGGTTGAAACATCTGCTTTGGTTCCAAAGTGAATCAAAGGCATTTGAATTTTTTTTCTCTGTTTTTCTGGTATATATAAATTTCATGAAACTTGGTGAAGTTTCCCCCTGGCAATAAAGAATACCAAGTTTAGTGTGACTCCAACCAAGCTGACAAATGGCTCACTTCCTGTTTTGGTGTCTTCACCATGGAATTTCATTGGATGACAGCGGCCGTATTGTTTGCCCTGGTAAAATTCTCTGAATAACTTCTGGTCAGAACCCTCTGTAGATGATTTGTACCACATTTAGTGGTGATAGGATCAACGATCTAGGACAAGTTTGCAAAAGTAGGTTTTTCGAAAAATTCAAAATGGTGGAAAATCCAATATGGCGGACTTTAATGGCAATGGGTGCATTCGAATCGAGATGACCCAAGGATTCAGGGGAAAAAAGAACACAACCCTAGGACAAATGGTTCAAAAGTTATAAGCAAAAATGTACCTTTGGCCTGTTGGTGGCGCTACAGAGATAAATGGATTGACCCCTTTTGATGCCTGGATAGTTTGGACTGTCCTCTATCAATGTGCCAAATTTCATCAAAATCCACCAAGGGGTTCTATGGGCTGCCATAGACTCATATGGCAGAAAGTATAATAGTGAAAAATTCTAACAATTACAATAGGTGCCTTGCATCTTTGGTGCTTGGCCCCTAATTAACACATGATGTTGCAAGCAATGATCACAGATGCCATGCACAAGAAAGCAATGTCTTTCTGCAAGAGAGACGTATTTGTAGACATTTGTTGACAAAGTTTCATAGTTTTACCACATCCACATGGTTTTGCTAAGTGTTTACCAAAGTTTTGAAATTTTAAATTGCAGTTGACTGTTATAGTACTGCCAAATTTCATGCATGGAACAGTCTTTCGGAATAAGCCTTGTCTTGTGTAAAAGATTTTGTGACTTTTGAAAAACTCAATTCTGTCTCATCCATATCTCAAACTAACTCAATCAAAGAACCCTGTTCTGTAAGCAGGTCTTCTGAGGCATCAGTTTAATGATCCCTTGATCCCCATCCAGTACTTCAAAAAATAAAATAAGCTTGCGCTTTTTGCTCCACAAGCCTCTTATCCAAAGCCAGTTGCCTCTTTTCTCTCTAGCCTCTACCCTCACCTGGGTAGGTTTTTACTGTTTATCCTATGCCATCAATCCAGTCTTTCTTTTGATTCCTACATTAAGGTTTCCCAAGGCATCAGTAATTACGTGAGAGGCAATTCCTGAACACAGGGTGATGTCAGTCCTCCGAGTTGTAATCACCACTTTAGTTGGGAGAAGTTGATGTTGCCCAACTCATCTTTAAATGTCATTTAGCTGCCAGAGTGTAGTGTGCTTTGAAAGGGTCCCCAGGCTCGAACCCGGTGAGAGATGTAGCCTCTCATGCTCTTCTGTACACAGTCACGCCATCAAGTAAAGCGCACTTTGCAGAAATGCCTCACGATCTGACAGAATGCGACCCCCTCTAGTTTTTTGGAGAAGAGCACTGCCAGCATGTGGCATCTCCTTGTCTCCAGACACACTGATGCTGCGGACAAGGGAGGCATCACGAGCATATCTGATCAGGATGTTGTCTATATTAAGCTGAACTGATCACATGCCTCGCCAGATGATCCTTTGTTTTTCCCCCATCAGGCTCAACCCTCTCCCTGCTTTATTGCAAAGTAGACTCAAATAAACATATTCCCTTTCTACTGCGTTTGAACCTGTGCTGTAGTAAATACATATGGTGACGCTGTCAGAGTCTGAGTCATTATTTACATGAGTTGTGGTGGGTGATGACAGAGGTACATAAAGCATTCAATACTGTGCTTGGGTTAGCCATAACCTTTCAAGTACGTTTGGTGTGGTGTAACAGAACTGCACAAAGGGGGGTAAATATGGCACTTGTACCACCTGCCAGTGTCAGTCTGATTCCTGGTGCAAACGGTGTTTTGTTATAGTGTGGAAAATGAAAAGTCTTGGAAGACTCTCCTTTTTTGTTGCATTGATCACAGATTCATTGTGTTCAACGCAGTGTTCTGCATTTGTTCCCACAGACCATCAATCACTGATGACATCCTAAAAGACCTTTTTGCAAGCACTGGATATACGGTGAAGGCCTTCAAATTTTTCCAGTAAGTCTGCTTTTGCATTATCCTTCTCGGACTTTTGTGTGGTCTTATTTTTGTTGCAAATTCTCAGATGCTGTTAACATCTATAGATTTACCAAAACAGGATGTGCCATTTGTTTAACATATATGTTGGAGGCTAAATCTACACTGTAGATGTAGATAGGGTGTATTATATTCATAAAGCCACTAGTTAGAAGTACTTAACAAAGAATATATTTTGTGCATTTCTTTGAGACACATCTTGTTCACCCATGGGTGTAATTTCTAAAAGTAGTTTATAATTGCTCATTATACAGATGATTACAGTGAGGGAATTTTTATTTAATAATCTATCATTCATAAATGATGTGATTCGGAGCCAATAACGTTTGCATCTGGTCAACTCACTGATTACCAGGTAACCAAATGGCATTGTATATGTTAATGATTTTAAAGTACAACAAGGTAATTATCTATGAAAAATGTGTTGATGAGCTGTTATATATATAGAACAAAGATATTATTCTCAGAATAAGATAAAACAAACTTGTTTTCATTTGAGGGGCAACATTTGCCCATATGATTTGCAGAAAGAAAAACTCGTTTTATGGACATTATTGGACTGCATTGAAAATAACATCCATATGTATCACATGCAACAACGGCCATGTTGATGCACAGGAAATGAAGCCCTGTGCATTTTATTGGTGTTCGATCCTTTCTCATTTTGTCTGAAGAGATTCCTTTCTCCTTATCAGGAAGGATCGCAAGATGGCTCTGATACAGCTCGGCTCTGTGGAGGAGGCCATCCAGGCTCTGATTGACCTTCACAACCACGACCTGGGAGAGAACCATCACCTCCGAGTGTCCTTCTCCAAGTCCACCATTTAACAGCCACTCCTCGCACACACAGACTCCGCCCCCCTGGCCTTTGCATTATGTTTTTTTTTTTTTTATTAAGATCAAGAGAGAATAATCTAGGAATTTACAAATACAGATAATCAAATGGATTAGTTAGAATAAGAGATTGATAAAGACTACTGTCATGCCTTCAGATAGAGACTGACGTGTTGTAGAGACCAGTCCCTGATGCAGGGCAGAGGGTATATCAACATCCTCAAGCATTTTGCTTCATTGATGCGATGCGACAGGGACCTCCAGCGGTGTGCAAACTGGACTCCCAGAATTCCACGGGAGCCGCCCCTGTAACAATGTGCATCTTCTCCCCGCGTTTGACTTTTGGACAAGTAGCTGCAAAGCCTACAGAGAGCTAGGTAAGGCTGCATGGCGCAGCCTCCTCATTACCTGGAAATATTTCGCAGGAAGTAAGCGAATGCTGCATCCATAAAAACCAGCTCTTTTTTTTGGTTTGGAAGAAGTGTGTGCGAATGGGACTCTACGAGCCATAAGGCCTTGTCACAAACCAGACTTAAAATGGGCGAACCCTTCTTCCCGCTCCTCTCCCAGTGAATATTGTGTATGTACGCCAAGTGCCACATGCAATCCTTCTTTCTCGCCCCCGAAAAGGGAATTCCGGGGTTGAGTGGGTTGCCCTGCCCAAGGGAGGGGGGTTTCATCACTTGAGCGACGGGGAGAGAATTACAAAGTGCTGAAGGGAAACCCTGTAGCGACAGCCTCGACCAAATGGGCTGCCTCCATTTTTTTTCGTGTAGCAGTAAGTATGAGTGATGAGGGCCGGTTTTGGGCCCTGCCGACAATGTGGCACGGTGATTTTGTCACTGTACAACATACATTTGCACCAGACAAAACCAGCCCTGATGTGGTGATTTTATTTTTCACGTTTTAATTTTTAAAAAAAAAAGATTCAATGAAGGGGGGAGAATGTTCAGAGACGTTCAAAGACCTTCAGAAAATGATTCGTTTTCTGTGAATAGGCAGACTGATGGTGAACTGAGTGCTTTTATTTGCCCCTGTGCATGGGGCTGCAAAACAGAGCTGATTTGCTACCTGTAGCCCCCAGCTCACATAAGCCTCCTTTCCTCACGCTGCATCACAAGCTCAACCATGCGAGATATGGGCATTTGTGTTTCGTCTCAGAACCATGGCGGAGCGAAGATCGTGTATCAAGTACAGGCCGTTCTGCAAATCAAGACGATGCGGTCAGCTGACTGGACCTCTCCTGTCCACAGAGCTCGACTTACACGGAGCCCGGCTCCCCCGAGTGGAGTCATGAATGTGAAAAATGTGTTCCCCCCCGAAAAACGGTTTATAGATGGGAAGGGTTTGTTTGTTTTTTCCCAGCGCTTTTATGTGATTCATTAACCAAACAAGTCTCCTGAGTGTATTTTTTATGTCTTTTAGGATGTCATCAAGCAAGTGCTATTCTAGCCCCGCCTCCACACACTCTTCAGCTTTGTGTCAGTCTTTGTCTTTTTTTTTTCTTGTGCCGTCGCGATCGCTCGACTCAGCGGCGCACGCGGCTCTCCCTTTCGCCTTGCGCTCACCACAGATCACGTATCCATCTCTGATCAAACCAAAAAAAAAAAAAAAATTCAAACACGCTCCTAGTTGGGGGCAGGTGGAACCCAGGCTGAAAAGAAAGCAGTCTGTGCAGTTCAGCATACAGCGTAGGACACGCGGAATTTACCGGAAGACAGAGTGATGCCTCCCCCTGTCCAGGCAAAGTGCTGCGTCAGGCTGCCCAGGTCTAGCCTTAACATTCCAAGGAGGGGGGGTGGCATGAGCCCACTGAGTAGCATAAAACGGGGTCGGTACCGTGCCTGTGTTGCCTCACCTCAGTTACCTTGTCTCAGTTTTATTACCGGGAAAAAAACAAAATGAAGATTTACCGCAACTGCAAGGCAAGGGGCAATGTCTCTTTCGAACTAACTTCACCTGAAGCGATAAAACAACAAACACTTCTTAAGAAATTGAATGATTTTTTTTTTTGTTTTGAAAGTTTACAGTCTTAAATAAAACAAAACTATTCAGGTCTATATATCTTAAGGATTGTCAAGATTTTTTGAGAAAAAAAGTTACTTATTTTTGGTAATTTGTTCTTTTTTATGGATGAGAAAAAAAAAAAACAAATCTGAAACCTCATGGGTTTTTGTACCACTATAATTATTCAAGAAATTGTGGAGAAAAAAGAAAATCATATTTACTGTGTATTTACTTAATTTCTTATTACGTGCCTTATTATGTGCTCATAATCAAATAGGTTTTAGAAATTTTACCTAAGATATCTTATGTACTATTTTGTGGGATTGGTGAGAGGGTCAATTTATTTTACTTCTTCTTTTGTCTTGTAGGAGTTATTTTTAGATGTGTATTTTTTGTGGGGACTCAATACTATATGGTCTTAATTGAAAATGTAAGTTTATATTTGGTGCTTTGAGTGCACATTTTAGAAAAATGAATGGTAAACTAAAATGTACAGTGTGTGCTGTGGGCTTCTTCACCCCTTTACATGAAACCTTAGTGGGAACTTAGAGATTCCACTCCTCAAAAATCAAGACTCACTGTATGTGGTATGTTTCAAATCGGAGGACTGCCTTACTTAGTGGTGTAGAGAGCCGTTAGCAGAGTTCAGCTTTATCCACCAAGACAACTGCAGCTTTAGGGACTGATGGAGAATGTGGTTCATTTGTATTGATACTGGTATTGACATATTACAAGTGGAGTGTGTTTGCTTGCTGGATGTACAATACACCCCTAATACACCCTTAATCCAGTGCCTAAAATGGCCTATATCGGCACAGTTCTGTTCCTTGACACATTCCATCCCCGGAGGCTTTTTTTGCTAAGAGAATGAAGTGACTGAAACGTTCAGGATACGTTCCTGTCTTAACTACACATGAAAGCACCACTGCAGCCACTAAGCAGATCAGAGAGCTCACGGAGTCACAACGTGCTGCATTTACGTGGCAATCTATTTGCAGAACTGCTCAACACAGAACTGGCATTAAGTATGCGCCTTAGGTATACAGTACCTATATATATATAGAGGTGGAAGATTTGATCTAAAATCTTAAAGAACCCTGAAACTGAAGCTGAGACTGATGTAAAATCATCCCTTTTCCTTCATTTTATTATTTTTATGGTCAATTTTAATGGCATGTTAATTTGGAACTATGCAAAAAAGGAGCTTGAAATCTGTCAGTCAGAAATAATGTATACTCACTTTTAAAATGGTTATGTAATGCATACCTCTGCATAATTTCTCTGAATGGCTAAAGAGTACTTTTGATTTCATCTTGCCTGTCCTATGAGTCATGAATATGGATGCAGTGTGGTGTGATTGGTGTTGAAATTCCCTGTAAATCTCAAGTCCTCTTCTATCCTATCTTTAAGCTTGCTCAAAGTTATGCCATTTTTTACAAGTTTGTCCAATCGCTATGGAACATGACTTAACATAGTGTTGAAGCTGGCATTCAGTATGGAAAACAGATTCTCAAACAATTGCTTGAACAACGTTAGCCAGGTAAAGGTAAAGGTAAAGGTAGCCTCTGTGGCACTTGCCTCCAAAATTGAGGAAATGTACAGAATATTTCATTTAAATATGAAACAGGTGACTCTATATGTCTTAAGTATGCATGGATACAAAGAGAGGCATTCATTTTTAAAACAATTGCAAGACAGTGACATTACATAGTAGCATAAATATATTACTAATGCTAACAATCATTTAAAAATAAGGCTTCTGCTAAAAATAACATTTTGCAGTCATTCAGATTAAGAAGACTTTGCCTTTTTCTAGGTTTTTAAAAATAAATAAGCTCATTAAAATGGAAGGCCTCATCATTCAAGTGATGTTTCCAGTTTCCTCTTCAACTCCTGATGATCTCCTCTTTATTACTATTATAATCTGTTCTGTAATACGAGCTGGGTAGTATAGTCATCATCACAACACCAGTAGGCATCATAATTTTATTTTAACATAAGTTATTTTAACATAAATTGCAGAAAAGGAAAATGAAAAAATAATAATAAATTTAAATAATAATGCATGCTCTTGTAAACTTTATTGGATGTAGAGAGCAAGTTTAAACAGAGGGTGGAAAACAATCCAGTCAGGGTAAATGATACTGCACATGAGAACTTTGTTACAGAACAGAAGCTGAGAAAATGCCCTGATGAATCTTAATAGAATTGACCTTCAGAGTTTTTCTTTTTCTCACATTCCATTTAATGCTGATGTACAATATAACAAAACCAAAATAATTTCAGTGACGGTCTGGAAGTATTGAATCAAAATTACAAATCAAAGCATATTTCCCTCTATTCTTATTCCTGGAATGATTGTGGTTTGTTAATTACTTGTATGGTTGGAATAGCATAGTATTGCAAACTTTGACCTGTTTTAAAAGATTTTTCTGTTCCTACTAAAAAACGGAGAAAACTTGCAGTAACAGCATCACTCTGTTCCTCTGTTGTCCCCTGAGACAATCAATGGTAGTTTGGACCTCATTCACCCTCTGACCTCAGTGGTGTACCTGCACACTGTTGGGTTGCCAGGGATAAGGTTAGGTTTTCAGTGATTCTGATGAAAGGACCATGGTCTGTCTGATACTATCAGAAGTACCTTGGCCAACGTGACTTACGTTTCATAATGAATGTATTTGGAACTCACGGTTGTTACTAACCAAAGGCATCCATACTATTAAGACATTCTGTATTTGCTGCTAAAATCCAAAAGGGTTTGAAAAAGACACCCCATCAACAATTTCTCAATTCCTTCCCTAAGAGGCCCACAGCACCACTCTTATTTTCAGGTATGCCTCTGTTTTTGCTGTTTTGAGTGAAACTGTCTGAGATCTCCCATCTGTGTGCTTTTTGGGGTTGTAATCTTATTTACTGTATCTCATATTTTATTCGTTTTAGGTTTGTTGGCCTGCTTTTTGGTCTGTAGTGTGAAGAGATATTTTATTTCATGTGTCTTAATTTTTTTTCTTTTTGAAGAGGGTGTGAAACTGGTTGAGGTTGTTGTCTGTCACTCTGCTTTCCAGCGCATGAGTTTTGAGTCTGCGGCATCTACTGGTGTTGAAAGAGAGCCCAGCCATGACCATGATCTGCCCCCTGGTGAATCCTGGCAAACCATGATTATTTATGCAGAAAACTTGGGGGTGGATATGAGATGGCGGGGCTTATTGTTGAAGCACCTGTATATTGATTCTCCTGCACTCTTAGAAAGAAATTCAATGACATTATTTGCTTTTGCCTTGCAAGCGTTTCTTTTCAACAGGAGAAAAGCCAGACTCCAAACCTGTGTCATTAAAGCTGTACACTCTGAATATTTCGTAAAATTCCTTTGGACGTTGATATACAAGACTTTTTTGTGTTGCTCTTTCTCTCTCCATTTTATTGTTTCCAATCTTGTCTGGACTTGAGTTTTGGCACAGTTTAAAACATTCTGTTTTTAAATTTGTTACAGTCCATCAGTAGGCTAAAACGACACGATTCATATTTTATTTCAAGGTTTTATATTCAAAAAGTCACAAATAACACAGGACCAAAGTTTATGTGCCTTTCATTAACCATATATGTACCTGGTTTCTTTGCTGTCAAGTCAGTAGAAATGGACAGTTCCTATTCAGTGCTTTTGAAACTGCATGATCGTTTGAAGGATGTTATTGCTCCAGACAAAAAAAGGTCATTCCTTTTTTTTTTTTTTTTTTCAATTTCTGATCATCATGTCGAGTGCTTTGTTTGTCTACTTCCCACAATACAAAACGTGAAAGAAGCCATAAATTTCCCTGTTAATACTGTAATAATGTGTATGAAGATCGTAACAAACACTCACAAGCTAGAATAATGTAATTTATAAATTCTTCTGAACCTTTCAACACCACCAGATACAGGATGCCTGCTGTCTGCATGTCCTTTTATGTACCGAACAGCTGCTTCTGTAAGCAGTTCTTTAGTAGTATGAAATAGACATGGACATATGATATTTTACAAATTTAAAGAGACCACTTTAAATTACAACACTCTTGAATTCTAAAAAAAAACACCTACAAAATAAGAGTGTGTAATGATTGCAGATTATTTTAAATACCATTATGCAGCAGTATGTCATTTTTTGATCAACACAAATCATATAATTAAATAAAAGCTTTATATAAAGTTGTTCAGGAAAAGTATGTTGTAGACGGTTACAGAAACCAAAGGAACATTTCACAAATTGGACCAATAGTTTGTAACATTTTAAATGAGCTGTTTATGAAGTCTCACTTGCGTTCCAGTTGAGAAAAAATACACAGAGCTGTTGAACTTTGAATTTTAGGTATTACCACCCATGGTGATCATTTAACATGCTTTCCTTTTCATTACTAAATTGCACAGGAGACAATGAAAAAATTAAGATGTTTGATGTTTCATAAAAGGGAGGATCAGAGAGGTGCGGTTGAGGCACAGAGCACTCATAGTGTCTTAACTGATAACACGTTTTTCCAAATGTTCCACTTTGGTATGTCTTGAGACACCCCATTTATTTTTTTGTTTGAATGTTCCACTACCAAAAGGAAACAAATGCTGTAAATATATATTACCCCTTTCCTTGTTTTTTTTTTTTTTTACCTGGCCAAAAAGGGTTTCGGGAACAAGATTTAAAGAAAAAAACAATTGAAATGAACTGGTTTTTATATTTAAACCGATGAGCAGAAAAACACAATTTGTCTTGTGTATTTTGATAATGTACCAGTACCAGCTTTCATTTGTAAAGCAGTTCATGTGACATTGTGGGAGAGGGGGGGAGAGAAACAAGTGGTTTTCATTTATGTTGAGTTCATGTAATAAAATGCAAATAGAAGATGAACTATTAAAGAAACATATTTTCTAATTTCGCAGTGCATGGTTGAGTGGAGTTTCTGTATTTTGTAGAAACCATTTCTTTTATGTTTTGTATTGCCTATTATTATTATTATTATTATTACTACTACTACTACTATTATTATTATTACTGCTACGCCAGATTCTCTGCTTACTTTTTTCCTAACCAACTTTAATTGTAGCATGCCTTGAATAAATGTCACGACATCTGTACTTCCCTCAGTCCTCTTGTGTCCTCGTCTTTTTACCTTGGATTTCATGGCGTGCTGTAAACCAGTCTCAGTGTATTCCTCGCTCTTCCCCTTTTATGCTGTTTAACCTCTGCAGCCTGAGACCTTCTCGCCTAGATGCTCTGTGCTCAGTTCAGCAGCTGTGTCCTCTTCTGCTCTGTGATTCTCTCATCTTTCCTGTAGCGCTTTCCTGCTGTCCTCAAGGCAATACTCAGAGAAACCTCTTCGTTGTGACGCAGTGCGAAGGAATTCTGTATGAACAGGCCTCTGTAGTGGTTCTTAATCCAAGTTTGGGGCATCGCTGGTGTACCCATTAAGCACAACATCTAAAATCGTATTAAGTAATTGTATTGATTAGTCAAAAAACATCACAAGCATCTGAACTGTCAAGTTGCCCTCAAAACAAATGCAGTGTTAATAAAAAATGTAATTCAGTGTCAAATACAGTACTAAAGGAAATCCACTTTTTCTGAGCTGTATGTGCGGCAGTGTAGCATAGAGACTGGGAGTAGGGCTTGTAACAAAAAGGTTGCTGGTTCGATATCACGCTGGGGCAGTGCTGCTGTACCTTTAAGCAAGGTACTTAACCCAGAATTGCCTCAGTAAATATCCAGCTGTATAAATGGATACCATGATACCTCTGGATAAGAGTGTCTGCTAAATGATTATAACAAATGTCCTCTTCGATCTACAGGCCCCTAACTCTGACTCCTTAGCCCCAGACTAAGAGAGGCTTGCTGACCTTTTGCATGACAAGACATATCTTAAACACAGGCATATCTGCGTAGGTTGAATATACAGGCCGAGATGTGAAAATGAGTCCTTAATCATGAATTTTTAAAAGAATTTTTAAGAACTTGGAATAGGTGTACCATGAGTACTGTACTCAAATTAGCTTTCTTTTTATTCAATGGAGTGGGGGCTTACATAACACACACATTTTGAAATTGTCACTTGCACCACTCCTTCAGGATGTGGCTATTGTACCAATGCGGGTCGAATGATTACTCACGTTGTTGCTGCAGATAAGCTGCACGTATTCAGCTGCAGACCTGCCTCTGTTTTTTGCCTCGATGTGCAGGTCCTGTTGCGAGTGAGCCTTTCGGCTTCCGCAGCTCTCTTGCCACTTCTTCTGGCTCTTTCTCTCAGCTGCATTCGCCTATAGTTAGACGGCAGCCCTGACGAAAAGGCCGTTTCCACCCATTTACAGCTTTATGTAAGGTAGGGTTAGAACCTGGTCACTTTGGGTATATAGGACTAAGTGTGTTCAGTGTGGGTTTATACTGTTTGCCATTTGAATGGGGACGTAGCATGGCACAGCAAGAAGAAGTAAATCATGGAATGTCCAACAAATACAAATGGTTTTTGAAATGCTCCCCCCCCCCCCCCCCCCCCGGCCATCCAATTTTGGAATTGCCAGTTGTACATTTGACTTGACTATTTGCATATCCTCACACAAAAGTGCTGAAGCAAGCTGAGTACAGGCCTCAGACACACTCGGATGTAGGCCATTGGCTATTTTTCACACTACATGTCCCAGTGCACCATGACAGAGCACACGGTGACAGCAGGATGGGAGGATCCCCCACTGGTGTTACCTAGCGGCTGTGCAGGCACCTCACAGGCCTGTAGAGGGCGCCACAGTGGAGAGATGAGAGAATTCTACCAACATACACTCCCCTACCCAAGCCAAGTTGTTCTGCCACTCAGGGCTCCCAGTCATTGTCAGCTGTTGACATGAGCTGGGATCAAACCCGGACCATAGGGCAAAGCCTCCGCTCAGAAGCAGAAATTTAGCTGACTGAACCAATTTTTAAAGTAAACAGTGCAGCCAGACAGAGGGAGACATTATTTACTGTTCGGTACAAGAAGGGGGACGTCTTGTTTTTGTTGTACTCACACTGTGGTGTTTTCTGCATGCTTACTTACCAGCTACAAGTGAAATGAAAAATAAACTCTGGAAGTGATAACCTTAAATCACGTAATATTACAGACTCAAAAATGCAGGAAGGTATTACAATCTGTGAAACTGGACCATTATTCCACCAAACTACCTACACAGCTAGCTGCTAATAAGTAACAAGTAGATATTGTTAAAGCTGGCTGGTGTACACTGGTTACTAGTTAGTTACCATAGTAAGAGGGGTGTGAAGTTAAAACAGAAATTCACTGTCCTGTGAAGGGCTGTATGGAAACATGCCTACTAGGTTGTCAACCCACAGATAAAAGTGCCAGTTGTCCTGTTGTCACAGCTGGACACACGTCTCAAAAAATAACCAGTGCTTTCACATATAATGTATAACTTGTTTAATGCTCAGAACATAGCATAAAACTTTTTTACTCTCAATGATACAACAGCATATTAACGTATACAGTAGAGTAAAATACATTTTTTAAAATGTTAGTGTTAAATTATTTTCAATTAAAATGCACTTTAGTTAAATCATACTAGTGAATAATAACAACAACAAAACATGATGAAATATTAATTGAAAGCATCTTGTGTTGTGATATTTGACTTAAAACACTGTGTATGTACAGGTATGAATACAAAAAATGTATCCTCATTAAAAGCTCTGGTCGTAAGAATCAAGCAGTTTGCTTATAAGAATCAAAACGCTCAAAGCATGTCATAAGGAACTGGCAGTGCAATGGTACATAACTGATTTTATAAATTGTAATGTGCATAAGTGTATCTTTAACCTTCCAATAATTATCAAAGCACCTAGCATTTAAAACTAATTTGAGAGTACAGTTTAGTGCTACTCCAGCATTTTGGCAAGGACAAGAAAGGTGATTTCCACAGATGAAAAAAGCCGCCCTCTTGAGTCTTTGATAGTTTTGAGACCAATTGAAGGAATGCAGTTGAGACATTAGGGAGTCCACTGCCAGCACTAAGATTCTGTGAAGTACTGAGGCATCACACCACAAAAATGAGTGCAAACTTGCATAGCACCCCAGGAACAAGTATCATGGAGACACTGGAAAATGATGAATTTTAATAATTTTATTATGTTTCTGTGTAGTGGACAAGGACATTGACTGTTAAGGCATTGAAGCTCACAATGCCAGCCGTTTGAATGGTGAATTACAATAACATGGGTCATGTTCATTTTATTTTATTTAATAAAGACTGTATAGAACATTGTGCTCTTCAGATTCTTTTTGTTCTGTGTTTGAGGAAATTAGACAATGCCTTTTCTCAATTAAGGAAAAGAAAACGTTTAGAACATGAGCAACATTTGTTGGGGTGATTGTTGCGTGTTTATATGCTTGATGTTTATAGCAACATAATTTCCCATTGTTGAGTAAGTATTTCGGTTCTAGAATGTTACGTGACTTTTTATACAATGTAAAGGTTCACTTATTGTTGATACATTGTATACTGTATGATTCAGTTCTGTTCAACCATCCAGTCATTTCCATTCATACTGCTGATTAAATTGGAATGAATGTATGTATTTCTGCATTCAGCTTAAAAAATGTTATACTTTAATCTTACTATTATTGCACAGAGCAAGGCATATTTTTCACTACTAATTTTAGTATAAAATTCCATGAATTAGTTTGTGTTTCTGAAACCTGCATGCACAAAAATGAAAGGAAGAAGACGGTGGCAAGAGACACTGCAATACCATCAATGAACTGCAAGTGGCAGTCATACACCACTTCTCATTTATCCTTCTTGGGTCACCACAGTGTCCTTTTCAAAGTTGCTGCCCATCTTCTTTTCAGTTCATCTTTGAGCCACACCCATTTTGCTACACATATAAACACGTGTCTATCACAAGATACCAGTGCATCATTTCCAGTTGCAAAGGAAGTTCTGTGGATGGGTAGGTAGAACAATTTGGTGAGGTATTTTCATTTTTTGAATGTCACAATGAAAATGTAACTATTGTTCGTGTGCCAAAACAAATACAGTACAAAAAACAAGACAAATATTAGAGAATAGAAATACAAATGCTATCATGTGATTGTGAGAAACTCACAAACATCAAATTACTGCCTGTGACTAAAAGGCTATTTGTTTACTCCTTTCCAGTATCTTCTGAGTCATCCAATGTAATTTGAATATACACCACCCCTTCTGTTTCATTATTAAGGAGGACTAAGGAGATGGACTTTTGAAAAGGGTGAAACTAAAACTTGGAGCTGCTTTTTCCACAAGAAACTTTAATAAGAATTATGGTAAATGGTTTGATAAAGGGTTTTTGAAAGTACAACTCTGAGCTCTGGTTCTAGCCCTCCTGAAATTCCAGCTCATCTATCCTTTGATAAATGTCTCACTTCTTTACCATAATGCCCACTAAATATACATTGCCTCAAGATAAACATGACTTCATGAAGACAGGACTATTAGGGGTTAGGGTTAGGGTTTTGGAAAAAAAAATTATCTGGCATATGTATGCTTTTGTTAGTCTTGGGCCCAGTTGTCCTGCCTCTCCCCTTTTCCACAGAGATAGGTCTGATAGATAGCCAACAAAAGGGTGAGGTATGAAGACCACGCAAACGTAAGTCATCAAAATGGAGCATGGGCCTAATTTTCTTGCCTTTAAGGGTCAGTCAGGGTGTTACATGTGAGAATTGTGGGTAGGGTTGAGGTGGGGTTCAGGGTTAGTGTAATTAATAAATAAATCTAAACCCCTTTTTAAAGAAGGGGGGGGGGTGCTGGTCCCATTAAGTGTATTGCATATTCAAACAGTAAGTGCTAGTATAGGAATCTGACATGAGGGCTCACTACTTTCTGTCATTATTATTAAATTCAAAAATCACATCAGTTAAAATCATACACAAAAGAGAAAAAGACACACATGATCATTGTTTTATTCATTTATTTTCCCCTAACTCGACAGACCTAAAAATTCATTTCATTGAATCAGTATGCCTGTGCCAATGCAGCCCCTGCATATGTGTAAACACAACAATCTTTTAAGAATGCTATGTATATCCATGGACCCACCATTCAGCCTCAAAAACAGCTATTGCCCCATTTCTACTGGCATTCATTTAAACCCCCTAGCGGAAATGTTTTTAGCCTTTATATCCATTTCTGCTCCATGGCTCTTCACTGGTCAATCATCTATCACGGATTGGTCTGCACGCCTGAAATTCTAAGGTGAGTGATGTGATGTTCCTGGAAGCGTGTGATCAGTTGTCTACTGTAATGTAACAACTGGGGATGACATCCACTGGACAGACAACACAGCCAAAAAGATGCTAGAGCACTGGCTGAAGCATTTAAACCGAGCATCCCCACAAGCCCAAGCACACACAGGGAGGGGAGCAAAAATGCTATACTCCTGGCCAACAACTTCACAATGACACAGGACCAACTGGACCTATTAAACAAAGGCCTATCATACATACCGATATTAGGATTCTGCAAAAAAAACAAAAGGACCCTCAGAGGAGGGAAAACTCAAACTGGCAGCCTTCTTTGATGGAACAGATAACACACCAAAACCACCTTTTTTTTCATACCACAATCCAGCTGGGAGCCAGGACCAGACCAAATGCCGGCAGAAATCAACATTCTCATCAGGGCAAACAACACCCTGATTAAGGCACTGAATCCCCAAAACCACAGGGACACAAACAACCTCGGTAAAGAAGAGAGACAGCTCAACAACACAACACGCTACAGAAAATTAGAAAGGCCCATGTACCCGGACACAGCCCAGGAAATCCACAACATCATACAGGCACTCTTGTACCATGGACATATCACAAAAAACAGAGTTTCTATCTCAGGGGGGAGGAGAACCCTAGACCCAGGTTATTCTGCCTACTGCCCAAAATACACAAGCCAGCAGAATCGTGGAGCATACCATTTGAAGTCCCATCGGGCAGACCCATTGTCTCAGACTGCAACAGTGAATCCCGCAGGATTGCTGAATACATAGATTATTTTCTCACCCCACTGACAACAAAACACAACAGTTATATCAAAGACACATATGACTTTGTCAACAAAATAAAAACAACCACAAGAAGCAATACTATTCACTGTAGACATAGACAGCCTGTACACAAACATCAATACGACAGCAGGAATTACAGCAGTCAAGACCTGGATGGAGAAGTACCCAGACGACAGCCGACTAGACACATTTCTCCTACAACTGCTGGAAATCAGCTTCACCAAGAATGACTTTGAGTTCAACAAGGAGTTCTTCTTACAGACCAGTGGCATGGCTATGGGCAAAAAATTTGCACCAGCCTATGCCAACATTTACATGGCACACTGGAGCACTCTGTTTTTGAAAAATGCCACAAATTACTTCAGATACTTAGATGACATATGGGGAACACGGACACATAGCCTAGAGGATTTCACGCAATTCATACAAATTCTCAACTCACACCACACATCCATTACAGTGAAATATAGCACACATAACCAACAAATAGACTTCCCAGACACCACCACTCACAAGGGATCAACATTCTCCCACACACACACACACTAGACTGCAAAGTCTACTTTAAGGATAAGGACACACATTACACAAAAACAGTCTCCACTCAAAACACACATTCAGGGGCCTGATCAAGTCTCAACTGCTCAGGTTCCACAGGATCTGCAGCCAACAATCAGACTTTGAGGAGACTACTAAAACACTCTTCAGAAATCATCCCACTAATCACCACATATTTGGAATTCAGCCAGATGGTCAACAACAGGATCAAAAACAACATTGCAGAGATATTGGGAAAGACCCACATTCTCCAGGAGTACAAAATCATCTCTGCATACAAAAAAATCCAAAAACCTCAGGAACCACCTAATAAGAAGCAAACTCCCGGGAAGCAACACAGCACCCACACACGGCCCAATATTTTACAAACACCTCACGATCAAGAATGGCACCACAAACACAACATACCTCATCAAACAAAGACTCACAGCAAACACAAACAACTGCATATATGTCATAAGGTGTAAACACTGTGACATAAAAAATGTGGGCGGAACAGAAGATTTTAAACACTTTGTACAAATCCTCAACACACACCACAAATCCATCACAGTTAAGTACACCACACATACTCAAAACATAGACTTTCTGGATACCACCACGTACAAGGGACCCTCGTTTCCCCAAACACACATCTTAGACACAAAAGTCTTCTGTAAGGGAACAGACACACATGCACTCTTACACAAGGGCAGTCTCCACCCAAAACACACTTTCAAAGGATTAATCAAATCCCAATTACCGAGATTCCACAGGATCTGCTCACAAACTACAGATTTTGAACAGGCCACCAAAACCCTCTTCACAGCATTGAAACCAAGAGGATATTCCAGATCCTTCCTCAGACAGGTCCAGAAAACCTTCTTGGCTTCAAAACAACAGGATACAAGGAAAATCATCCCGCTCATTACCACATACTCAGCATTCAGCCAAGCAGCAAACAGGAAAATAAAACACAACATAACCAGCATCCTACAGAACGCCAACTTGCTCCAGAACTACAAAATCATCTCGGCCTACAAGAAAAACAAAAACCTGAAGGACCACCTGGTAAGGAGCAAACTATCAGCTATAAACAGAATACCCACACAAGGCCAGGTATTCTACAAACAGACAACTACAGTCAAGAACAACACAACAAACACAACATACTTCATTAAACAAAAATTAACGATTGACACAAACAATTGCATATATGTCATACAGTGCAAACACTGTGACAAAAAATATGTAGAAGAGACAGGCAACACAATTAGAACTAGATTAGCCCAACACTTACATAATATCAGAAACCACAGAGACACTAGCACACACCTAGTGGCCCATTTCCCCCACCGTGGACTTGGGTCACTGGAAATATCAGGCTTTCAAACAAACATCAACTGGACACCAGAAGAAAGAAGAGGGGCAGAAAAACACTGGATCAGGAAACTCAACACAATTTTTCCAGGAGGATTAAACAAACACATATAACAATGCTAACCCTAAACCACAACTCCAACTCCAACCCTAACCCTAACCCTATCCCTAAACCTCAACCCTAACCTAACCCCAACCCTAACCCTAACCCAAACACTAACCCCTAACCCCAACTCCTAACCTTAACCCGAACCCTACACACACAAAAATGCAACACTAGGGTAACAAAACAACTGTCTACCCAAGGGCTCCAGTACACTGAATGGCCAGTGCAAACTTTTCTTTCCTAAGGGGCCCTCACAGAGGACAACTTAGGAAAGAAAGATTTTTCCTAACCTAACCCTAACCCTAGCCTTAACCCCAATCCTGACCCAATCTGTAACCCTAACCCTAGCCCTAGCCCTAGCCCTTGTCCTACCAACTTTAAACCTAACCCTCACCCTTGCCCTAACATCCATATCCTTACCCTGGAATGTTAGATGACATTCCATTTATCTTCTACGCACCATAACAGAGCAAAAGGAAATGGCTTTTCATTAGTACATCATTTTTATATCTCAACAGGAAGTGCTGTCTCTGGCTGCTGGCCACAGTTCCTCTCTCGCTGTTTTCAGGTCCTTTACCTGTGGTGTGTGCTTTTAGCAGGCAAAAGGCTCTGATACCCATAACATTTAAAGCACCATGTCATCAGAATTGAGAACCTACAGATGAATGGAGTGGCAGTGTCGTATAGTGGGTAAGGAGCAGGACTTGTAACAAAAAGGTTTCTGGTTCAATTCCCAGCTGGGGCACCGCTGTTGTACCCTTGGGCAAAGTACTTACCCCAGAATTGCCTCAGTAAGTATCCAGCTGTATAAATGGGTAACATGTAAAAAAAATGTAACTGTAAATTGTAATTGTAATTGTAAATGTAAAAAGCTCTGGGTAAGAATGTCTGTTAAGTGCCAATAATGTAATATATGTCACATTATAGTGCACACATTTATAGTATGCTTCTCGTTACTCACTTTATTACGCCTGAATGCAAACTTTTTTTTTCCCTGTAATCCTCTACTTAGACTTGAATCTATTTTAACTTACTGAAATTTTGAATTACTTACACAGCTCTGGCCTTTTGCTATTTTATCCCTACATCACCCGTGGAACCAGATGTAAAGAGAGGAGAAATCTAAACACATGGGCACATTACAGGTGCATTAAACTACTGAGCAATTATTTTATACATTCACCAAGTCAGCATATTAGACACTCCAACCAGTTGTCTGACCTTTAACGCTTTATTTATGGCAATCGACAGGAAAACCCTGGAGGTAGTGAGAGCACATGTGACAGTAATGAAATACACAATTCCCTTTTTTTAATTACAAAGTGTGTTATTCAGCTATCTTGGCATAAACCACATGATAAATTTATGACATCATTTACCAGGAAATTCTGCAAGAATGAGCTGTGAGCTCAGAGGTTTACGGCTGAAGGGGCATATCTCTGAACATTTGACTAATTGTGGTTGTTGCATTAGTCATGGGATCTCAGATTCTGCGCAGCTTATCACATGACAAAATGTACCTACTTTTGCGTGCAAACCTATTTTAAATTCCAGATTGACTATGTGGGGTAAGTATTTGGGGGAATTTTTATTATAATCAAAAGTGTGCACAAAGGTGTTACATTTTTGAAAATAATAGATTAAAAATGACAAAGCAATTTTGTTGCTGTTGCACATTAATGAATTGGAATAACTACAGTAGAACTGTGCCTGTTGTTATGTTGTTTTATTATCATTGTGTTGCTGTGATGCTGTTTTCCTTGCATTGTTCGGCAAATGATATGGCTGGTTTCAAACCCAGGCCGCAGGGCTCATCTCACACGCATTATGAGTACCTAGTGGATTGAGTCTCCCAGGAGCCCTGCAAACATCCAAGGGGTTTTGACAAATTAATAATGATAGTCAACCAATGGAGAAATCATGAAGGCAAATTAATTAAATATATACTGACTTTCCGCAGACAATATAACATTTATTTTGAAGCACCCATATACCACATGACCAATAAGACATATTTGTGAGAGAACAACTGAAGGTGCCCTCAGACTTCAGTGTTGTTAAATTGCACCTGTGTAATGTAGAGTGTCTCTGGCCTCTCTGTGTTGTGAATGACAGCTCCAATCACTCATCAGTGACACTGCATCACAACAGATGGTTCCCTGGGAATGTCCATTTAGAACATTATGCCTGTCAGAGCTTGTAGAGATCACATGCATACCTCAGCCCTGCAAATGCCTCCTACAAAATCTGAGATGTTTCTGTCCACCCATTGACTCACGGAGGACTGTCTTTCACTTTGCTGTTCCCTTCAGAAAGAGGAGTTTGCTCTGATGGCTGATCAGAGCCCAATACACATTTAAAAGTACATAAAAGAGACCTCTCTGATGCAAACAATGAAGTGTTTCAACACTTCCACAAATGAAAAGACGACCGGAAACACAGTAATTATAGCAAATAAAGAGGGCCACAAAGTCAGCCCAGTAATGATCTTATTCTCACATGACTATTGTTATGTTAACACAAACCTAAATTCAGGGTTTTTGACTCTTTTATTGTTTGTTACCTCCAGGTAGGCCGGGACCACTCTCTCTCTCAGCTCACTTTGTGATAAAACCAAAGTGACCATATCTAGGTTAACTTCAAGGTGTGTTTATTGTAATATAATGAAATTAAGAACTTGGACACTGTACACATTGTACACTGAGATATTTGAACACTGTGGCACAGCCCCAAAAATACCCAGTGCAGCATAAAAAGGTTTCTTTATATTTTTTATATTGTGCCACAAGGAGAAACATTTCAAAATAGTGGGAGGACGGTGCACAATACATATGTTATAACTGATACTTTTATTATAACAAAACAGTTTAGTCTGGGTTTAAAACATTGGCATTGCTATTGACCCAAAAATTTTCACACAATCAAATATAAACACATTTGAAACAAACTTATTTGTGTGGTACTGCACTTGAATGCTAATTATATGTGAACACACAGAAGTATAGGCAAAATCATCACTGCTGGAGAGGCCAAGGAGAATCTTGGCACATGGGTGAAACCGTAGATCAATCTGTTAATGAGATGGTGTTAGAGTGGAGATGGGGAGTGAGAGGCAGGGTGAAAGCAGTTGATTGCACAGTGATTCATCAGCTCTGAGTGTGTAAAAACTTCAGCGAAGGTCCTGGGGAAATGAGCTCATCTGACTGACTAATTGGTCAAACTAAAGAGAACATTTAATTGAGGCAGTAAGCAATCAGTGCACAAAGGAGAGCCTTTTAATGGCTTATAAAAACATCTCTGAGTTTCAGCCTGATGGAAATGTCACCCACTTTCCTTAATAAAAAAATTGCACTTCATAAAACCATGTCTGTGCAGTGAAAGTATATTTAAGATGAAAACCAAATCATCAAGTGAGTGTGTAATTAAATGACTTTAACCTAGAACATCTTTGCAGGCCGCATGAGAAATAGCGCTGGGAAGCACAAGGGCTGTGAGTGATCCTGAAGGAATGTACAAACTGCTTATAGGTCCTGAGGTTCCTGAGATATTTCCCATGGTCACACGCTCCAGGAGATTTATTCACCCAGCTATACATCCCATGACAAGCTGCTGTAGAGGCTTAACTAATCATGTGAATGTCATTCTGTATTTGTAGCTGAAGTAAATGCATAAAAGCTGTAGCAGTACAGCATTTGCCCCAGTTATGCAAATGTATCCTGTATTAATTTTACGTCCATGGGCGCTCGTATGTATTTTGTATTGCATGTTACTTTGTATTGCACAATTCTAACGTTTCATATATCGGTATAAATACCAAAGCTTTATCATGTGACATCCTACTGCTGTGTCCGAGCTCATTGTCCCTCAGACATTTATTTTAGTGTAAATCGTTCTGAGGTAAAACATGGTTAAGACTGAACAACAGCAATTAGAAAACTACTTCCCGGTACCCACTGTTAGTCCCAGAGCATATTCCACCTGTCTGATGTGCAACAGTCTGGCGGCCACAGAAAGAGATTACCCTGAAACAAGCATTTCTCTGAGGATAGGATCCCTTTGACCTCTAAGTAGTTCCCGTGCAAAAGCAACTTCAAAGCGTGAAAACAGACATGTCCAATATTTTCACGTCTAGAGGAAACGCCACGTAAATGCAAATTCTCCGCACTGTCAAAGTGATAGATGCCGAAAGCCCAGCTGAGCTCGTCAGCTCAAGAATTGCTTCACCCTCCCGCCATCTGTCTGGAGACCAGCTTGATGAAGAGCGGTCTTTGTCACGGCGTGTCAGTGCACGGCATGTCTTTTCAGCAGTGAGTTACTCGGCTCCATGGAGACTCCTCAGTGAGGTCTGATGATTTGCTGACTCACGGCCAGACCTTGAATGTGGAGCGGTTTTGTGGCAGTGAGGTTGTGCATCTGTGCTACTCATACACCATTGCTAATTGCTCCGTGTGTATTTCAAGGGTGCTGGCAAGGCTGCATTAATTAAAAATAGGGTCTGCCATAATGGACAGGTTCTTGTTGGATGAAACTGCTCAATGAGATGAGTACTCCTGACAAATTGTATTTTGTACCAGGAGCGAAAACTAAACAATTCTTAGGCCGTAGAGATTGCCATCCTTTACATACTAGCAATAGAATCAATGCACATATGCATTGAACCTGGAAAATTTTCATTGATTAGTGTAAGTGAGTGGACATTCTAATTCTAATTTGAGATCTAGTTGGAGATGATGACCTGATTACATGAGGAGTGGTTTTATGTCACACCATTACTCAGAGCCGACAAATACATGCAAGTCATTTTATAAAGAACTTGTTTGTTCGAAACAGTGGAGTGTATTGACTCCCTAAGCAAGTCAGCTGAGAGAGTTTATATACTCAAGCAAAAGCACTCTTTAAATGAATACGAGATAGTGTGATGTTATATTAGGGCCAGTCAATAGTGACAACTTTGTTTTGTGCAATGGAATACTTGTTCCGTCACTTGCACTCAATTTCGCCCTCTTCAATCTCGTCTCACCCCCTCTCTGATCTCAGTGTGGAAAGGAGGGCCTCCTTTCAGAGCTGGCATAGCAGGGGACCACCCATGCCAAGCATTTAAAGATATGGCCTGTCCTCTGCCAACACAGACAGAAAGATCCTACCGAACCTGTTCGAAAGCAACTCTAACCTAACCCGCTAATGGTATCACTCACCTTAAGTTATGCCGGAGCGGGCTGCCATGAGGCATGGGGGCTACAGCCTTCGGTGCTCCTTTCTTTCCTTTATTTCCCCTGATTTAGCAGACCAGCCAAGCACATCCACTCTAAGTAGGTCACATGCCAAGTTATCTGTGAGTTCTGATGAGTATCAAAGGTTTTAGTCATGTCAGGATGTCATATCTGCTCAGTCAAACGGATCTTGGAAACTATTTTCTGCTAAATTAGTTATATTCCACTGATTTTCACAATGACCTTATTTGCTTTATCCAGTGATATACATAGCTTGCCCTTAAAAGGAGAATCGACAAAATAACAATTTCATCATCATCAACATCATCATCATCATCTTGTGATTCATATGTTCTCATGTTTTACATTTCTCTTACATGAACATACAGCTGAAAGTAATGTTTCACAGAGCAAGAACTGCAGATGACCTGAATCCTTGGCCTCATGATTTCCTCCAATGAGTAGAATGAAGTAATTGATGGTTGTTTTGAACTTTTTTCCAATGTTGGTTTTTCTTCAAAATTTAGGGGAAAACTGTTCTAAAAGTGTAAATCTATTCTGGTACTGTGAGTCTACGATCCCCAGACTGCTCTAAGATGGTTGTATTTCTTCTGACTTGCAATGAGGTTTACAGTCTGCTAAAATGAATATTAAATTAACCAGAAAAAGCTTCACAAATTAGCTTCAGAATAATTAACAACAGCACAATTTGTAAATATACATTAAGAAAGGTCAAATCAGCTGCGTTCTTAAGCAAACAGAGAGCCTCTAAATATGGATTATATGCTACTTAAATATACTATATAGTAGTATATTTATGTAGTGTATTCTAATATATTAGAAAAAATACCTTTTTCCTTACAGAAAATGGGGTCATTATCATGGCTTATTTATTTAGCATATTGCTCTTACTTAGGTATGCAAGTATCACATCCACACTTCAATCTGTCAAAACAAACCAGCTTTGTTTAGAAAAAGATGGTGATTGGATTGAGACCAGACCATATCATCCAAACACTCAATTCCAGGATAGAGCCAGATTAGATTACATTAAAATGATACTTTATTATCCACAGTAGTAAAATCTGAACGTCACCTTGGCCATGATAAGAAAAAGATAACAGAAGCATTTTACATTGTACCATTTCACATTAACTCCTACATTAAATGTTGATTTTGAAACTAAAATATGTACAAATAAATAATATGGATACAGATATTTGTACATTACCCAATAACCTCCAGATTATGGTATAATGTAATTCAATATATCTACATTATATGTTGATTGTCCTCACATTGTTATATCATTCTGCCATGTATGAGTTTTTGAGTACAAAAGCTTTTCCCATCATTACTGCTGCTATGTAAAAGTGTTCTCGGATTACTTGTGTTGTTGACTTCCCACTATACACGGGTTGACACTCCTAAGCCTGTATTCAGATCTCTTATTCAATGCGCGTGTGTCATATATCAGTGCAAATACTTACATCCTTTACCACTGGGTGATAAAGGCACAGGTGGCTTTGGGCTTCACCTCCTGCCTGTTCACGTAAAGAACAAGCTAACTACACAGAGCTGTCCTCTAAAATGGAAAACCAGGTAAATAATGTTATATGATCAGCTCTCTCATTTGTTTGGCAACAACCAAATGTATAATTCAAAGTCTCAAAAAAAACATAAGGCTCTCAGATGAGCTACACTGGTCACTGACTGCTTTTCCATGTGGCAGGGAACCCTGTGATGACATGGTACACACTATTGAGGGATAACTGACCTAGAACTCACATGCAATTTCATAACATCTGATAATGCATAGAAATAATAACCATGCAGAGGCAAAATGCATTGACTGATCAAATGACTGGTCAAATAGCTGTTTGATATTTTATAATAGATCTTTGCTTGATGTTGTCCTGTGCAGATGGCTTTATTGTGTCAATATTACATTGTGGTCAGAAAACTAAACCTGAAGTCAGATGTTGCAAGATTTTTTTTTGCATCGTGGGATACTGGCTGGGTTGTATTACTCATATGGTCTTGACCTGAACTACATCAGCTCTATAAATGGATAAAAGGTTCAGAGTGCATATCCTTAGACTTCACAGCAAAATAGCCAAGCCTATAGCCAAGACTACATGATGTCCTCACTATCTGAAGTTGGCATGGCGACTCTCCAGTATTTGACCTTTACTCCCCATTTCCACTTTGTCTTATCTTGAGGCATAGCATAACAAGTTTATTTATATCTTATCCCATTTGATTTATCAGTCTGTAATAGTAACAACTTGCTTCAGGAAAAGTGTTGTCAAGCCGCTCTTCGGTTCTCTAACATCTCACTTTTCTTTTGTTAATATTTGTAGGGAGAGCAGATTATTATATCTCGACACTGTCCTTACTAACATTTTAATTATTCATTCTTTCATTCAGTCCGGAATTTGTTTGTCTGTTTCCCCTCTCAAGGGCAACACAATGAAAAAAAGCAAACTATCACATACAAAGTGCGTAATAAAGGAAAAGAAATCAAAATAATAAACCAATCTTGGGAAATAGATTTCAAAAAGATTTCTCCTACAATGTCAGTAATGATCCTTACTATGCCTCATCACCATTGGAACAACACTGCACCATGATATTTATCTAAAAATCTATAAATCTATATCTCTCTCTCCCTATTCATCTCCATAGGAAATTCATATTGGGTAGAGGCTCTACACTGTGTTAAAATTAAAAATAATGCTGCACCTTCATTTCTAACAAAGGAAGAACCATTGAACGCTGAAGTTCTGCTAAGCTAATACATTGCAACAAAAGACGTTTTGAGATTTGCAGAACTACCAAGCGTGGAAGTTATTCCTTTGAAAGAAATCAGGTCATTTGAGGTAGTTACTAACTACTGGCAATTAAAACCTCTTGAAAATGAAAATGACTGATGTTGAAATAACACTTAAAAAGTTTCCTGTACATTTTGTACAAACTGCAATTTTAGTGCAGTATTTAAAGCTTTAAAATCTTAAGATGTGAACTGTCCCTCTGAATTACTTATATGCAAGTCCTTGTAAGCTCCACCTCTTGTAAATGAGGTATCCATTCCATGACTGTGAAGGTCGAAGATCTGTCAAGATAAGGGAATTTAAAGAACAACAAAGCCATTGCAAATACTTTTGTAAAGCTTTAATTTTTCTGTAATAACACAGTTTCCAGCTGTGGATTACACATTCAGCTTCAGAGGACAATACAGAACAGTCAACAATTCATATCTACAAAATTTAAAATAAAAAAAAAATTAAAAACACAGAAGTTTGTCCAGCCTTGTTTTTACACTGCAAATAGATCAACTAGTGACCAAAAGAAAAAAATATGTCCAGCTTGAGAATAAATTAGGTTTAAAAGCAGTGTTTGAAATGGTATCAACCAAACTTCATAAATATACTGTACATGTTTTTTAAAAAAAAAAAAAAAAAAAAAAAACTCCCAACACAACAATGCTATCTGAACAGACTACATACAAAATATGAGTTGTGGATCACAACCAGACTGTTTTTGTATTTATTGAGACTGGAGCCTTTGTACTGAATATACGGCTGCCCCTAATGCCCACGTTGATTGTGCATGCGAAAAGGTAGTCACAGCAGTATAACTGGTCTACAACAGAACTGACAGACAAAGCAGAGGCCACAAATACGTTCTTCTGTGTGCGTGCCAAGACATCTATGAACAACGACGGATGGCATGCTTTGGTGGTTCTGTTCAGTACTAAACTTCTCTACACTGCTTGATCTGGCCAATGGCTTCAGTACATAAAAGCAACATAAAGACCTGTTAACAACCAACAGGAGCAATTGCATTCCACATATTCATCATGTCAGATTCTTAACCGCGTGAGGAATGCAATGATACCAATAAGTGCAAAAGTTAAGCAACTGGGTTTTTATCCTGTTCTTACACTCTCACTTGCAAAATGGAAGGTTTGGTAATCCCCCTGCAGCTAGTATCGATGTACTACTGATGTTCACTTTTGACTGTCTGATACAGTATGGTTGAACTCATAGTTTTGATTTTATTTTTTCCTTCTTGAGCTGTTGCCTGTATAAGCCATTCAGTAGCTTTTATCTTAATGGATGGAAAAAAATGCTAAACTACTTTTATCTCCCTGATACACCTACAATACTACTGTGAAATGCGACTAATATCTGTAAAGATTATTTTCACTGACTGGGCCTGATTTCCCCTTGGAATCTTCTGAATTTTTCCAACTGTATCTGTGTGACGATGAAGGTGTCACAAGACATTATGAAGCCTGCATCAGGGAACAACTCAAGAGTTTAGCTGCAGGGTCTTGCAGTGGGTGTGCATTTCCTCCAGCAACGGAATTCAACAATGTTGTCATTACCGCAGAGCAACTGCCTATCAGCGGAAAGTGTCGGCGACGATCAAAAGCACCGAAAACGAAAGGACGTCGGCGCGGTGGGGCACACAGAAGCACACTGCTGAGGTCCCCCCCCCTCACCAGCCTGAAGGGCTGCCTCTCTGCTGCGGGCCGCCCTGAATGAGGCTCTTTCAGAGCGAGACGCGCGTGCTGCGTGAGTGCTCTCTTGTTTTGGCAGCTGAGCTGAAAGGAAGTTAGTCACTACGCGCTGGGCACACGAGTGGGGGGGGAAACTGCTTTCCTCCGAGGGGGGCCCGCTGGCACGGGCGCACGGCGATGCCCTTAAAGAGCCGCCCTGGTGAAGATCCGCCGCGAGAAGGGGAAAAGCGTATGATCTGCACAAGGGGATGCTCGCATACTCTGAACAGCCACACTCATGGCACACGAGGAGGACTCATGAGCAGCCGCGGTCACGCAGAGGCAGACAAAGCGGCCTTCAGCGAGGCGCTGGCAGCCCCTTTGGCTGGTGAGTGGAAATACAAAGAGCTCTTGGCACAAAGCGAAGCGAGCTTAACCGTACGCCAATCCATAATTTTTTTCCAATTTTGTGAAGGCTGCCAGTCTTGTTTACTCCACATTTGCCTATTCACATCCACCAGTTAACACTTGCACACAAAACTGAAAGAAAACTTAAAAAAAAAAAAAAAAAAAAGAAAAACAAAAACAGTCCAGTTCCCCACTTTACATCACAATAATACAATCTTTTTGATTTGCAAAGATAAAAAGGCCATCAGTAGAGTGCACACCTGCACACGCTCTCTCTCACTCTCACACACACGCACACATACGCAATATCATTGTACAAACACATGAAAAGAAATAAAAGGGATAAGTCTAAACAATAAGCATACAGTGCGTTGCAGACTTTCCGGTAATGAGGTGGATAAAAAGAAAAAAAAAAAGCTACTTAAGACGATGATTCACAAAGAAGGCAAAGACTGACAGACTTGGTTTGATAGTCAATGAAGCAGCGCCTTCTGCTGCAGGAAATGCCCCCCTCGCCCACCCCTTTCCACCTCTGTGTTAGAATGGCCTCTACCGTGGCACTGTATTCAGTTTTACTGTGAATTAAACAGTCAACATTTACCTATTTACATGCAACATTACATTCATCTTTAATTATTAAACTACACTACATATTTGGTAAGGAAATTGCTTTAAAAGGTGAAATGATGTACTGAAATGGCAAAAGACAAACAGCCATGAAATGTTTTATTGTAAGATATATTTATAAATATTATAATGTGTCACGTGTAGTCTCTGTGTGTGTGTGTGTGCGTGCGTGTGTGCATGCGTGTGTGCGTGTGTGTGTGTCTATGTTTATGTGTGAGAGATGTGTTTTTGTTCCATGTGTACAATACAGCATGTAGCTTCTAGGGCTTGTACCTGTATTGTTTTTTTATTGCTGTTTAAGTTTCTACTTTACCCTAACCAACAATGCCATCACAATCAATTCACTCAACTGAAGGGTTTTTTTTTTTTTTTTTAAACAGATGATGTAAATAAATTTTATCTGTAAATTTTATCTGTCATTTTATCTGTAAATATTCTAAGTCAAGCAACACCCCAAATTTAAGTAGAGTTAACAAAGATAGTTTTGTTAATTTATTCAACAAAATTAATGATCACAAAGGCTGCTGTATTTGTTCAAACATATTTTAAGTTCAAGTTGCAGATGTAAAAATGATATTCTGACAGAGGCCTTACCTAAGCTGCTGGCAGGTGAACTACTGCATTCACCAATGCCTGAATGCCAAGCCAATGGCTAACAAATGAAGAGCGGCAGCAAAGCATCTTGGACCTGACAAAACGCTCAGTGGTAAGGGACTTTCCCTTTATTTCACTGCTAGCTGAAGATGTAAAATGGCTCAGTGTTGTTGGGACTATGTATTGCGTTGATTCATCCCATTTCTGCAAACACAAACATATGTGGAGACCACTTTATTCAGAATCAGCACTTTGAAATTTGTCTGGTGACCAAATAGGAAAGTATAAAAAAAGAAAAAAAAAACAAACTGGAATTTCTACTAGAAAATCTAGTAGTAAGAAGGGGAATACCTCAGTTAGTAAGACAAGTTTCAGTTTCATTTACGGGTTGTTTGCTGGTGTTTGTAGGCACATCTTATCTTTGCACAAGACAACACTCACTGTTCAGACTGACCGTTTTTCATTTGTACAGCTGGAATAACTGCATATTAAACGCATTTCTGTTCTGCCATCTTCAGCATGCAACAAGGCAAGGACAGAGGGTCAAAAATGGCAAAGAAATGAGCCATCAATCATAAACAAGTAACTTCACATGATGCCACTCTACTAAATTGATCACAAATGTGTGTGTAAGCTGTATACAAAAAAGAAAGAAAAACCAAGTCTGAACAGTGGGTTTTGTCCGTTACATTAGTTTTTTGTTATAACCTGGGTTGGCATTATTGTCTCCATTCTGTCCTTAGGTGAGTGCCTTTATGATCTGTCATTTTTCATGATATACAAAAAACTGTAAAAGATTTAAATAAAGTGGTTTTAACATCGGAAATGCTTTTAGAGTGATGGCATTTGACAAACGCGCTGTACTAAATTTGGGTTTTGTTTGACTTAAAACTTGCTTTCGTGATTGTGATACATGTCAAATCTACCAAAAGTGTACCACTCGTAGGCGTGTGCCAATCGTCAATACTGTGCCACGTTTCCCCAGAATGACTACACAAACACAGACAGACGGATCGAAGAGGATTCCTCCCACACACACTCGATTTCATCAGTGATGGTGCTGCAGTTCTTGTAAACAACATTTTGACATCTCTCTTGTTGGAAAGACTACTATATAAATGTAAGGTGATTTAACTTCCTAACATGGCTCAGATACAGTCTGGCATTGAATGGCAAGCATTTTTTTTTTCAATCATTTTGTTCAAAAGTGTTTTCTCTTTAAGGGGCAGCAGAGGTATCAGAAATAGCAGACCCAGAGGGGCCATCAGTACAGGGGTGCCTTTGCCAAAAATGCCTCTCCACACTGCTGCCCAGTTCTTGCCACTGCTGAACCTGAATGTGTCTCTTTTGTTCACTTTGTTCTGAAACAATATTTCAAGGCCTATCTATGGAATGCAGACAGCTCAAACACACTGTCTGGTGTTAGCAGTCTAATCTTTTGAAACGTGTCAATCTGGAATTTTCTTGATGTTTGGTAATTCCTTAGACTAATTTCAAAACACTGCTATAGTTTTAAGAGACTACATCTTTTAGAAAAGCTAAAGCCAATTCAACCAAACTGCCCTTGGCATAAAATCACACTGACCCTTTCTGTCATACAACAATGTAGATTTGCACAATTGTTACACAGTGCTTACTTGTTTTAACTGTACAGGCAAATTGCCTGCCTAAAGTGTCAAAAACATATGAAATGGGATGCAAGTTTGAAATAAAGTGGACTGTTCAGATGTCAGTGCCCTTGCGGATAAACACTGAAATATGCCTCAGGGAAATACTGACTGTGCTTCATGGAACACCATCATGAAGTGACATTAAGCACAGAAACAAATGGCCACATCGATACTCGACAGCATGGTCGAAATTTGCGTGAATCTTCTGACCTTGCACATATGCACACCGGTAAGGTACGAGACCTGTCCTTTTAGACAGCAGATTCCTATGACTTCGGTATAAATGCACACCATTAAAGAAGTTTCAAGTGCTTCGAGATAATTTACCCAGAAACACTCGTGAGCTTTCTGACAATGTCTACGAGAGCATTCAAAACGTAAAGCCTGGTAAGCTGTTCTAGTATCCATGTTTCAAATTATGGGAAAAAAAAAATGTTATTTGCTGGTAAATAACTGCTAGATTCACCCTGATGGCCATTCACATTGGCTGGCTGATGATGGCGTGCTGGGGACGATCCTGTCAGCATCATCTTGTGATACTTGGAAACATTACTGATCTCAGAAACAACACACAAAGCCAGAGCCAGCTATGTACAAATCACTCCCTACTTTTACTTTAAATATTGCTTGAAATATCTGACTAGTAAACACAAAGTGGTCCTGAGTGGATCCTTTTGTTGAAACTTTCAGTAGGCAGCACTTCAAAAAGGCAACACTGCATTCAATTGACAATAACTACACAGCACTAAGGCAGCAATAGTCAACTAACTGCATTAGTGCTACTAGTAATTTATATGCCGAAATGATAGGAGTTCACATTTCAATAAGATTACATTATCGTATTTGGTAATCAATTGGCTATATTATGGCTACAAGATAAATACGGTGCTGTTAACCACTCATGGAATGTGTCACCAAGATAAAAAAGAAACTAAAAACAAAGGCCTGCAGTTGTAATTCCTACTGTTTGCCTCCCACTCCTGTCTCTAGCCCTCAGAAGGATTCTTAGCCTTAGGTTTTTGCCTTCTTTACAGCAATAAATATTTACACCCTCCCTTCTTTGTCCTCTCCTTCCTTTCAACACAGACTGGTTTTTGGAAGGAAGGTACACATCTTCTCATTAAAAACAGGGATTTCATATTTTTTTTCCACATAAAAACTATCAAAAGTTGAATTCTCTTAAAACCTTAATTGTCCTATGAAGTTTTTTTTTTTTCCTTTCCATGCTCCACTTTTCCATTGCTTTTTGTTACCATTTTTTCGCTTGCTTCTGTACAGTCTCTGGACCCGTCTGGGTTATACCTCCAGGATCTCCTCTGCTGTTCCCCCACAGCGCAAGCGGTAGCGGCCAGTCCTCCAGCTTATCGTGGGGTCCCACAGCGCTGAGAGGAAGATCTGTATCGTCATGGACTCCCTGATGAACCAGGCCACGGCATAGTCCAGCTTGGAGAAGGCCGGGGGGCCTCCCTGCAGAGGAGAAGGGCGAACAGAGAGAGAGTGAGGTCAGGGTTGAAGGCTGTCCAGTCAAGAAATGCACTTCCTCATAAGTTGTGACCGAGTAAGGGATGCCATTTCATGCCTGCAGTTACATGAAAATGTAAATGTCTGAAATTACATGACATTACATTTCTGACTGAAAACAGTCTACTTTTTTGGTCTCATGCGGTCTGCCTTGTTTGTTGCATGCTTTAAACCTCAAGTTTAGAGCAGACACCTCTTTAGGCCGCATAAAAATACCACCGAACGCCCCCCCCCCAGCCAGTGAGACGTGTGAGTGTGACGGCACAAGCTCTGCTTCACCTGGATGCCTCGGAGTTGGATGTAGTCTGCGATGAACCAGGCCAGGCAGTGGCACATGAAGAAGACCATGATGTCCCAGCGGAACACGTGGTGCGCCGCCCAGCCGATGATGAGGCTGGCCACGAAGCACTCGGAGATGGGCTCGCAGACGGTGGCTGGGAGCATGTTGATGCGCAGCTTGGCCCACCTGAGAGCAACACAAGGAGGCTTAGAGCTGCGCAAGCTGTGCATCCGAAAGCAGACGCACTCAGGACTTCATTTCTCAATCTTATCTTACCCAGCTCTCATATTTTTCAAATCTGAGAACTGACAATCAATGAACATCACAGCGAGTTCATTTTGGCACAAGTCTTGTACATTAGTCAGGCTAACATTTTTTAATGTTTACAATTACCCAATTTATACAGCTGGATGTTAGAGAAAGTCCAGTATTGTGGGTGTAGATGCAAACTTTACGAGCACTTCCTGACACAAGATTCAAATCCAAAATTCTGTAGGCTTCAGTCCAGTATTCTATCACTGATTGGTTCTGCCGCTATTCATTCAATTATAATGATCTCATATTTGGGACATGAGCTGATGTGGTAACAATAGACGTACCTGATCATGCGAGACTGGAATTGTGCAATTGAATAAGAGCCCGAGTTCTGCATGGCTACCTGCGTTGCCATAGCGAATTTCCACCCCCTGCAGAACACATGAGAAAGGGTAAAGGGCTTTCATTTTACCATTTTTACAATTAGCTAGCCAGTGTTTTGCAGAAATCCAAAACACACACAGGTTTATAATAACGGAGGACGAACTGGGCATTCCAAAGACTCTGCTGGACAGAGGGTAGTCATCAATAAACAGTTAATGACGATTCCACATAATTTCAATACGAAATGCTAACCAATTGTCCTGCTTTCTTACATTCATTTGTCGAATACTAATTTGAGAGAAGAGTTTGAAATATTGAAATATTGTTCATGGAAGATTTAATAACAATGCCTAATGGTATTGGTACATTACATACCTGAAACTGTAGTGGTACATTTGCCACAGGGACATTGATTTAAACATTTTTCAACACCATACAAACTGAAGTAGTAAGGAATGATAATTTATACAATGACGACATACATCAAATGAAAAAGATTTGCTGACATCTATTTCTCACATTCCATATGGTACATTTCCATGGTACCCATGACAGCCTCTAGGTGACAGCCAGCTGAGCTCTAAACCCACAGTATAGTGTCTGGAATAATCTGTCATTAATGTAAGTACTTGACAGCAAACATAAACACGTCAAATTTTAATTTCTGGGATGATTCATGGCAGCAACAGTTAAAGCTTCATATTTGCATTTCACAAAATTACTAACTGAAACAGGCAAAAAAGAGTGCAATTTTGAAACAAAAAACTTCCCCTTATTTTCAACCCTAACCAGCCGTTACCACTATTGTGTGTACAATCACTGCACTATTAAGGGAGGTCCAGAATGATGCAATGTTTTTGTGGCCTAAAGGCTGGGAAAAAAAAGTGGACTGCGGGATCTGGTTCCCACATTCTGAGCTCCGCAGCTAACCCCTCCTACCTGTCCGCAATGGCCTTGGCCATGAAGTAGTCCTCCGCAATGTACTGGGCAAAAGCGATGAGCCCCCCGGCCTGGTCCAGGATATCCTTCCTCATGAGGCACGACATGCCTGTCACACATTTAATGCCCATCACATTGGCTGAGATGTAGGAGCGTGGGTGGGATGTCCCAAAGTACACCTGCAGAGATCAAGAACAAGTGTTTGACAGTAAGCAGGAGAGCTACCACAATGACAGAACACACAAAGACCCAGTAATAATAATGAGAAATGCGTTATTATTATTACTGCTAGTACATCATCCCAAAAAATACTACCATGTCGCTCAAACACCTTCACCCAAAACATTAAAACATGGACAGATTAATTCAAAGACAAAAGTCTATGGAAAAAATACATGGTATAAACAAAGTAAGCTATCAGATAACAAAATATACCATTTTACAGCCATTAAAAGGTAGTCTTAAGAATCCATTCAGTCCTTCTTATGAAGGAGTCTCACAGACAGATGCAGTGAGCTTTTGTATAAATGTGCTTCAATCAAATTTTGTTTCACACAGTGCTCTTAATAAAGAGTTGTGACAGAACACATCACAGAGCACATTTAAAAGAGCAATTACAAGTTATCCAAGTGCCATGCCTACAAATATATACAAAGCATAGATGTGCCCCAGGAGCCCACGTAGCAACCCAGTGGTTCGTGGCAGGGACAAACCAGAAGTGACTGTGGTTACACAGAGTAGCTAACAAAATCAATCCCAAATGACTAATATAATACAAATGCAGAGGTAAATTGTGATAAGGGAAAAAAAACACTTCCTTAAGCAGCTACTTCTGCACCAATGGCTATACAAAAATATTCTGTTCAGGATGCAACTACTCACCATTCACCAAAGTTGAGAATATTAAAAAAGATTAAATATATTCACTCAAATGATTTGAATGGTTATCTTTCGGATTTCCAAAATTATTTACTTTACGATATGCTCACAATTGCCTACAATTTACTAAATATGTTTATTCAGTATATTTTTCTTTTTAAAAATCTACTGATAAACATTATGCATTATTGCTACTTTCGCAGTGGTAGAAGTATTTTTGACTTGACATTTTAAATGAAAATTGCACATGATTGTGTCAGCCTATAAACAACTTCTAGGGCCCTGGCCTTGTTAATTCCAGGGCATGTGTTTAAGCATAACAAACCTTTCATGTCTTAGTGTACTATAAGACTAATAATGACCATATGACGATAAATTACTATGAATGTGTCCAAGACTAAACCATTTCATCTATCTGCTGGAAGCATGAAACCAGCAATGGAGACTGTAAACAAGGGCAGCACCTCAAAACGGCTGACAGAGCTTTCTTTCCCCTCCTCTCAGACACAGTGGCTGAGAACATGCACGCTTCATGCACGTTTCAGGCGTGAGTGTGCGAGAGAAACCTGCCCTTAGCCAGGTCTGAAAACACAGGCTTGCTGACCATGCAGAACGGAGAAGGAAGTTACTTTATTCCTACTGATGAAACCGTTATAAAAGGTCTCATAAAATAAAAGTCCACTTGAGTCTCAAATGAAGACCAATTTCAGCTTCAAACTTGGAGTCATCACAGAGTTGAAAAGACGTTACACACTCTTCAAAACCAAGTGAACGAACAGGAGTCAATTAACTCGGGTATACCGACAAGCGTCACATGATTCTTTCTTTATCCCTCTGAATAGGGCAGTGTTATCCAATATACCACGCTGAAAACCTGGAATGTGGTATCCTTTTGAGAAGACAAAAACTAGTAGCTTACTAAACTAGAAACAAAGCATTTATTGTTTACATTTTAGTGTGCTTAATGACAAATAAATTCGCACTGTGAGACTTTAAATGAGTAAATGTGTTGCCTTTATGGAAATCACAGCACAAAGTGAGAACAACCTCAATTAACTGAGGCGAAACAAACTTAGCACAGAGAAAACAGACACACAGAGAAGCGCTATCACGCATGAGGGCATGATAAGAGTTCTTAAATTACTCTACTGCTTATCTTTGGGTAGGACTGTTTCCACTAATAATATAGCCAATGGTCATGAAGCCTCCTACTGTTTAAGAAAAACCATCCTCTCTTTGCCCTCACACACAAGACGCTTTCAGTCAAAACCTTACAGTCTGGATATTTTAGTATAGCATTTAAATTAATTATTGATTTTGAACTGAGAACATCTCCAAACATTTTCTTGTAATGCTCTACCAACCCTGCTGTTTTAAAATAAACCACCTTTTGCCAATCCTTTAATGTTAACACCCACTGAAATCACAATTAACTCATCAAAAGTTCTACTCCAGCACACAACCCATTAGAAGTCCATAGCTATGTGTATATCTATTTTTAACAGAGGTAGAGCACAATATCCTGGTGCAATAGGGTGTAAGAGACTATTGTGGGTTGCTAAAACACCCTGCGATATTGGATACCACAGAAAGGGTGAAGATTTCACAAAAACAGCTCTTGCAGACTGATCCAAAACAAAATGAAAAAAAAAATTATGATGACCTTCAGAGACCGCAGGGCCTGTAGCAACTCTCACCTGCTCTAATGTGGCAGCGAAGCCTTGTCTATCCGCCACGTACGGGAGGCCATGCACCAATCCCACCTTCTCTGTCATCTGATTGGCCATATCGGTGAGGGTATCTGATTTCACTGAGATGAAGAAAAAAAAAAGAAGACACTGATAAAGCCATTTATCTCCAATTCTTCTGAAAAGAAACAACTGCACAGATTATGGATCTTCAGCAAAAAGAGCGCTTGTAAGAAAAGTGTTTTTCTTGTTCGTGCCTTCAGAAGGGATGTTGGATCTCAGCCACCACTGAGCAACATGACCACTGATAACCTCTCTCTTCCCCGTGGTCAGGAAATGAAACGAACCCCTCAGATGTGCCTCAGCCCCCTCACCTCGTATCCCGCTGTCGCAGATCCACACCAGGTCATACTTCGCCACCTCGTATCCAGGCATAAGGTTGTTTATCTTTGGGTTAATCCCAACCTTCTTTCCTCCTGAAAGAGAGAAAGAGGTACACTCTGTGACTGATAGTGACCATGCTTTAGTGAAAAGTGGGATAGTGCAGACTATCTGGGCCAGAAATATATCATAGGGTTTAATTTAATTTCCTTTGTTCTCATGTTAATGAAAATGATTCTACTTCAGTGATCACAAAAGGTGTTATAAACATCAGCCGATCTACAGTACCAGTCCGAGACACCTGATTAAAATAATGGGAAACATGCATTCAAAAACATTTTGATTTAAAGACTTATGCTTAAATGCTATTTGTGTTTTTTAGACAAATACGGTGAAGTTGATGCCGATGTATTAATTTCTTTCCAAAAAAAAAAAATTTTTTTGTCTACGTGGAAGAATCTAAAATATAATATCATTTTGATTTGTGTAACACTTTTTTGGCCATTGTGTAATTCCATTTGTTATTTGATACTTTTGTTGTCTTTACCATTATTATAAAATGTGGAAAATGGTAAAAAAAAAAAATAATAAAGAATATAAGTTGCAGCCAAACTTTTGACTAGTACTGTATAGATTACATTTACATTTATTTATTTAGCAGACGCTTTTATCCAAAGCGACTTACAAAAGTGCATACAGCAAGTATAGCGACAGTACGGGGACAGGATGTGTACAGTTCCACAATGAGACAGTTCTCAGCTGAGAGCAAGGTCTGTTTGAGGACACAGTACTATTAGATTTGTACAATTACAGCCTATAGGGCAACTAATACGATACACTTTCAAACGGCGGACTTCAACAACTTCAAACGGCGCAATGAGCGTCAGGGTAAAGGCGGCAACAAGAAACACCCTTCTTGCAGAAGTAGCATTTACATGATTTGATTTACACCCTATTTCAAACATTACAGATAATGTGCTCAAATAATAAGTACACCACACAGCCTGGGTTAATATATCTGCACACATATTATACATACTATTGCACACATATTATGCATACTGACATACTGAATACCAGTGGCTGCAGATTTACTGACAGCAGTTTTACTGACAGTTTCTTCAGGTAACAGATGGATATAAAGCACCATGCAGTAGTGATGCAAGGATGCTGAGGCCCCTGAGAGCACTGAATTGGATAGCCAGATGGTACTAATGTGCTAGAATCAATTGCAGCTCTCTGTGGCATTTGCATCTAGGCAGCGGTGCCAAGGCATATATACACTCGGGGTCACCTTGTGAGAAATGCCACACTTCAGGGACCAGGGGAAGCAGCCGTTTCCCATGATACCACAGCAAAATGAAAAAGCAGACAACATTCCGAGGACTAGTCTACAGCTATTGGAATGCACACATATTTGGATTGTAACACCTGATGTAAGACCCTGTATGGTAATGCTATAAAGGCTCGTCTTTTGTGAACTCTGAAGACAAAACACTGTCAACAGAGGGTGTGCAGTGCAGGAAGTAAGTTTTTTTTTTTTTTTTTTTTAATGGAAGCCAGACAAAACCCTAATGGAATTGGGCTGGATTAAATGGTGCATTCCTTACATCTGGTAAAAACTTAACACAAAAACCACTTTTTAAATAAATTGTGATCATTCATAAAAGGTTTCATATAATAATCATAAAGGAATTCGTATTTGTGCAAATATGTATTGTCAAGAGCATCACTTCGTTCTGGAGGCAAGGACTGAGATCCTTCAATTCAGCATTACTACAAAAACAAAACAGTGACACTGGTATTATCACATTTAATTTGATAAAGACAGGATCCACTGCCCTTTTCTGCTACTGAAAAATAACAATTATGGAAAATATGGTGATATTTTACTGGTAGGCTTAAATTCTGAGATGGTGTGATTTTTCATGTAATTTGGCGCTTTACAATAACAGAAAACAAAATTTTACATCATACTCCAATGGCTAACCTTTTGTTGAGGCTTTGACTTGGACCAACAATCCTTCTGAAATTTAGAAACTGACAGTAGGGTTGTAGTGTGCCAAACTATATCATTTTTTTCTATTCAAACCAACACACATCCTCTGAAAACAGAAATACAAAATACTGTATGTATACAAATGTCTCCCTTTTGATGGAGCAGAAATATTAATAGTAGGTAGCAGATTTGCTTGATTCCAGCTGTGTGGTTTACAGGAAGGATTATGTAAATCACCCTGCATTTTAAAATATAAAACATTAATGTAATTTTATAAGCAAAAACAGTAAAAAAGATTTCACTATGCATTGTGAGAAGATGCAAACCTCATCTTCAAAATGGACTTAAATTTCAATGGCTGTAATTTGTGAACAGACTTCATTTTAATTATTTGGTGGACAAATAATTCAAGGAAGCTAGCATTAGCTAACATTAGCTTGCTTGCAGGTCGGAATGAACAAAAACATAACTTAATTTGATTACACCCAACTTTGGCAAGCTGGTAAAATTCCCAAACACATTTGCAGGAAAAACATGTTTTCCCTTCACTGTTTACTTGGGGGCATTGTTTCCACAGTGTAACAGTAGTTTGGCCAACTGGAAAATTTCCAAAAATATTATTAAATGAAATGGAGAAAAACCAAACAAGAAAAAATGGCAGGCATCTTAAAAATTTTACATAACGATTTTATGCAATTTTATTCTTCAACAGGAGGAAAAAAAAAAAGAAAATGAATATCCAGTACTGAAATGTTCATCAAATGAAGTGAAGCACCAAATGCACTCAACAGCAGCTATTATTATTACTACTACTTCACAGTTAACTAGGCTTCTCCTACTGTGCATACACACTGCCCGCTGCAGCTACCACAGGCGAGGTAGAGAGCTGCGCTAGACACACAGGGAGTGGTTAAGACCTGTGGGGGCAGGTTGGTTTTTCTAATGAAAATGGAAATTTCACCTGCACCCATGCCCAATTTGTTGATAAGGCACCACATATACATTGAAAAGCAAAATTATGAAGTTTAAATATACAATATCAGGTCTTGCGCGGTTAAAAACGGAACGTTAATAACATCTTTGTACCATTTCATTTCTAAATCTGCCAACCATGGTGCACAGTGCAGGCCATCTTAAGTCATCTAGGTACTTTACCACATGAATGGTTTCTTGATGGACTAGGCATACTAAATCTTAATACTAAGGTTATTATTTTAAGATTGAGAGCCAAGGAAAACATCTCTCTGACAAGTTATGACACATATTGTATATTGTCACAGGGCTGACAAGTCTGGCGCTTTTGCAGACACCCAAACACAATTTCATACATTTCATACATTACATTTAAACACATTTAATAATTAATGACCAGAATGCACCAGAGAGTTTACATGTATGCACATGCATGCATGTCTATACATTAAATATGGGAAATGGCTGTACATTCACATGTAAAAGCATTGTTTAGTACTTACCTATAAATAATCTTGCATCAACGTTGGGATATTTGCCCAGAAGCTTTTTACAAACATCAATGGCAGGATCATCATGGTCTTGGACACAGAGGAGAATTTCATACTACAGAGAAAGAAAGGAAAGGTACCTTGTTAATTCACATGGCAATCATATTTCAGTCAGAGAGTATTGGGGGGGGGGCTCAACAGAAATTACACATGCAAACCAGGTGGACAGATTTTTATGTAGCTTTGGATTTAGAGAGAGAAAAACATTTTAAAAAAACATGAAACAGGGTTTGATACTGATTACAATTTAGTTTGAAGTCTTGAATACAAAAATTCCACCTCAGTTAACAACTTTCTTGTGTTTTCTTGTTTTCTGATGTGTATGCGTTAGTCAGCAATGAAGGAGTGCTTGCTATTACTGTGCATGGATGTGGACCTGTGTGTTGCTGCCAACTGGAATAAGTGAGGGTGACTTCTGTAAATACCAATGACTCCATTTTCGTGAACTTTTATGGAGCGCTAGACAGGGGACTGTTACAATCTATTCACACAGCTGTTAAGAGTATAATCCTTCAAACAGCACGGTCTGTTTTGAACCTCCATTCAAACCTGAAAACAATATTGTCATTCGTCAACATTATCGGTCATTTAAACTTGTAGCGTTCAAACTTATCATTCAAAACAATCACCACAGGGCAATGAGGCAGTGAGTTACTGCAGTGAAGCTTATGCAGGGCTCTTACAGAGAGAGCTGGCCTGTTCTCTGTGGACACTTTGCAGAGCATTCAGGTTGACTGCAGACATCTGCATTCCACAGCTCACAATGCGACAGGGATCCATTGTGAATTAATGACACTCTCAGGCTCTCGGCGGCACTAATTAGAGGCAGTGTTACCATGACTATTATGGGAGACCTAGGAGCTGCACAAAAATCTCCTTTTCTGCATGGTCAGGGATGCGCAGCTCAGAGAACAAGGAGGTCGTGGCTCCTCTGTTGTGCTGGGTAATGGAGAGAGGGTTGTTGGGGGTGGGGTGGGGATTTGGGGGCAGGCAACACAGCGGGAACAATGAATCATTGATGGAGTGGCCTGGCCCATTCCCACTACTTTCCCTCTGCTCAGAAACGATTGGGAAAATGAATGATTCACAGTACGGATGCTGCAGCAACACTGGGGATTCCCACACATTCCCTCGGCTATTACCGACAATGTAAATCCAATTTAAGCACTGACCACGTGGCACACAGAAAAAGCTTTAGGATCTGACCTGAACCACTGCATAACGGATGATTTTTCTGTGATGCACGAATGTCTGTAATGGAAGCATGAAAACCACAGGAATACTTCAGTGTTGCATCCTCTCAGTGCTTTGGAAAAGGCTTCCGTCTCAAAAGTGGCTCAGGCAAGGCCGGTTAGGTCATTCACACTAATCCCGCTGCCAGCCAGTATATATACAGTGGCAGCAAAATTGTTAATAACATAAAATATTTTGTTTTATGTTAATAACATAAAAAGGTTAATGAAAAAAGTATGCTGCTGTAGACTATACCCAAAATTGCACAAAATCAGGTTTGGCACTGGAATTTGAAAAAGGATCACATGACTATTTAACCAAATAAGCAGCTGAGACAAAAATTTACATCTCCCTGTAAGCAGTTAGCAAGAAAAGTACAGGAAATCTTTCAGGTGTTGCTGCTGTCACTATAGCAAGATGACAGCATCTATACATGAACTTTATGAATGGCTGTGTAACTGGAATACAATACCCACAGCCTGCTCAGACTAACAGGGTTCCCAAACCAAAGTTCACTTGTAATAATTAATTTATAATAGCTGTGACTGTGACACCTTGTGTTTTCATAACAGAATTGTGTAACAGATGATTTTGGGGAGGGTCCACAGCTTGGTCTGAGAGGCTACTAGTCATAGGGTAGACATTAAAACAACGTGGGCCATCGGGGAGAAAGTTGAGAGGTGACATCAGGGGCCATGTGGAAGATATTGCTGACCACAAGGAAAGAATCAGACCGCACTAAATCTTGACCTACGAGTCAAATCCGTTATCTAGATAAGCCTAGCCATAATTTAATTTAGCTGGACAACTTTGAAGTTTTTTTTTTCTTTGCATCTAAAAATGGCATTTGGAGGGTGGGAAATGACACTTTGTTCCATAAAACATTACCCAGCATTCTGTTGTTAAGATCCTGCTTGTAAATGTTTCAAAATGGCTTGTATAGAAAAGTTCAGATGGAAGACATGTTGGCAACTGCTTATCAGCAATGTGACCTCTAAACATAAGGATAAACTGTGTGACTTCAGGAATTTTAACGTCTGTTTTGCAGCCATACAATGGTGAAAAAAAAACAGTTGAAAATTAGCTGGATTCAAGACTGCTGAGTGAGGGGAAAAAGATAAGATGCACTGTCCCCAAATAATCAGACATCCCATACTCTTAACTGTAATGAACAGAACTTGTAAATACCCAGAGAAATATGAACACGATAGAATTTTGAATTTATTGGACTACTGTAAGACACCTGTACTTAAATTCTCTCATATTTCATTGTTAATATGATATATGCAGAAGAGGAAAATGAAAAACAGCTGTTTCAAAACAAATTGCCAGCTACTGTACAGTAACTGCATCTGGGCTTATAAGGCAGTGGGAAGGCTGCTGATGGTAATTCATAAATGTAAGCAAGATTGCCAGTTATTATTTAAACAAATTTGACAGCTCTCAAGCCTGACAGCTCAAGCAATACACAAAAAAAATTAGAAAATCACTATGCATCTCCCAAATCTCCCAAAACCTGCTTTTCAAATGAAAACCTGTCTCACAAAACTGCTGTGCAAAATGAGGAAAAAAAAGCATTTCCATCCATGGACTATAATAGAATGACACTATTTTTTGACCCCAGAAATCACTTCCTGTTTGTGTATAAAGTATGTGAGGGGAGACCAAAGAGGGAGATCATACTGTACAGCCTCACATGCAAAACAGTCAGACACTCACATGGACTCATTAACCGGGGATCAGGAGCTGTCAAAAATTCTGTCCATGAGGACAGGAAATAAAAGCCCCCTTCTCTGAGATTTGACGGCTGGACTGGGCCTATCTATTCCAGGAAACACAAACGCCAAATAAGCACATTCCTTCTACGCCAGCCATAGTCAAACCCAGGAGCCCCTAACAAGCCAGGCTAATCACCTGGTTGCCTGGCGCAAACAAAGCAAAGTTGAGAGTTGACAGGGTAGTGAACTCATGAGCCAAGGTTACCAAAGGAATAACAGAGCCCAAGCAACCAATGAACTGAAGCATTTTTATAATAAGCAACCAAGCTATAAGCAGTCAAATGAAGGCAGATCAAATCTTGGTGTTAAATGAGTAAGACATTTGTACATCAACAAACCATTCAGATAGGGAAAATGTTTGAGCTGCTTAGCTGGTTTGGCAGAAAGAGGCTCAGGTGGCAACATATGAAGGTAATCTTTGTGGTCAAGTCATGTGGTTCAGTTCAGTGTCATAATTCTCATGTAACGTGCTTCATGGTGTTTGAGTTTGATTAGGTCATTGTACATCAACGCAGACGCAGGAAATACGTTTCTCTCTGCAACACAAAGGACCTTTGTAAAAACGATATGATGGGATTTGGTGCAAGAGGTTTATTTTTAACAATTATGAAAGGAAATGCTAACATTTTGACAGAAAATTCTGACTGTTCACATGCACTCTTTTCTCTGTATTGTTTGAACACCGAGAACAGGAATCTCAAGAGACATCAGTTAACCGCTACAAAACGGTTCCAAAATATTGTTCATGGCTTCTGTTCTTCAACCAGCATAAAAACAAGTGATGGGTAGGTCTAGGGTAGGAAGGAAACTCAGACACAGTCTTAGGTTTGTACCACTTTTCGGACTCCAGGTTGTTTCGTTTCCGTTTGCCTTAAACAATAGGTATTGACCTCAAGCTGCAGGGCAAGACTGAGCCTTAGACCTCTGTGCACGAGAACCGTTCCTTCCCCATCCAGGCACATGGGCACCCATACAGCATGCACTGCTAAGGGTGTGACCCGCTCAATGAAATATAAGCAGAACTGACAGGGATGCAGGAGACCCTGAGGCGGTGCTAGGATAACTCACTACTGGGGTTATATTCCACAGTTTCACACTAAAGAGCACTACTTTAGTCTTAAGCCTTAAGCACACAGTGATTTTAAACCAAAATTCACCATGTGACAGCATTATATTCCATGACTAAGGATGTGCAATAAATGAGTGCTTAACTGAGTAACTGCGAAGTCTGTTTCCAATTTTCAGAAGGCTCTCTCTTGCACTAAGGCTGTAGTGCCACATGTAGCAAAACTCAGATTTTACTGTATTGAAGATTAAACACTAAAAAAGGGAAAAATGTGTCAGTTAAACTGATTGCCATTGTCTTCCATGCTTATAGAATATCGCATGAGTCCAAAGCATAATTTTGCAGTCTCCCTCCCTGTTTTGAAGACCTACAACATAAGGAACTTCCTGAATTGAATCATCACGCATTCCAGACATTAACCATACTGAGCACACACTCTCTGATCATGAAATCCCAAGCAAAATTCAGCATAGCTTGCTGTTTTTTTAGTTAACAGTTAGACATCATCAGTACATTTAATGTGACGCAAGGTAACGTTGCTCTCACAAGTCACCGATTAGTGAAACTTATGATGTTGTTCCAACAGATTATTAAGATCTACGTAAAAGTAAGCATTACGCACATATTTTTCCCTCAATGATAATCAATTGCCACTATATGCACACTAAAACATTGTACATTTTAGCACTGTTTTTCAGGTTTATACACAGTTCCTGTGTTCCTGGCTATCCTTACTGCACCAGTGATACACCTTCAATTTATTTTGCCATACAGTCACAGGGTTGCCCTGAAAAAGAGTATCTTCAAAAATAAATAAATGTAAACGTAAATAAATGTAAATGTAATGTAATGTAAATGTAAATAAATCAACTGTAACAGTGAGTGCTAACCCTCAGGTAGTGCACGAGCAATAATCTGCATATGTCCTAGCAGTGTGGGCATATACACCTTTATCCACTGAATGATCTTGCAGTGCAGTGTACTATCTTTACTCACTGAACACTCATCACATTATAATGTGGTTTGCTTAGACCTTTATCAGCAGAGTGGAATGTACAGAATTGTTCTCTGGCACCACAGATTTAAATATCAGTCTGTGCAACTGTATTACACCTGTGATATCTTTACACCAGTGTTTCCCAATCCTACTCCTGGAGGTACACTGTCCTGCATATCTTCTATCTCTCCTTGCTCTACCTACCTGACTGTAATATGAATTTACACTATATGCCCAAAAGTATGTGGACACCTGACCATCACACCTATATGAGCTTATTGGACATCCCATTCCAAAACCATGGGCATAAATATGGAGTTACAGTTGCCCGGGGCAGATCTGGCAGGGCAGAAATTTCACAAACTGACTTGTGGCAAAGATGGCATCCTATGACAGCGCCACGTTTAAAGTCACTGAGCTCTCCAGTACGACCCATTCTACTTCCAAGGTTTGTCTATGGAGATTGCACGGCTATGCGCTTGATTTTATGCACCTGTTAACGCCGTGTGGCTGAAACACCCGAACTCAATATTTAGGAGGGGTGTCCACATACCTTTGGCTATATAGTGTATTTACAAGTCAATAGCGTTGTTTTATGTGATTACATAGTTTATTTAATATTCATCTTGGTCATGTGTAGATGATGTTTCGTGTTTCCTTTGGTGGGCTGGTTTTGGTTTGCTTTGGATTTTGTGTCACTTCTCTGGTTGCCCTTTGTGCTTTACTTCTGGGGTCGCTCTGGATAAGGGCAGCTACTGGAGGTCACTGATGTAAATGGAATGTTGCATGCACTTACCTTGTATTCTGCTCTGAATAACAGCGACCAAATTGAAATGTATGTGTAAGACCAATTCTATTCCTTCCTATAAACAGGCTTAGTAAGAAAGTGGTTCCCAGCATTGGATCAGGGTGAGTCAGCCCTTGTTCTGCAATAGGTTTCCTGTTGGCCTACGGATTAAGCCATCTGCTTTCACCAATCACCAGGCTGAATGGCAGAACAGGCAGGAGTAGGGAAACTGATTCGGAGTCAGGAAGTCAGTATCTTAGAAAGCTTGGGGCAAAAAAAAAAAAAAAAATGCTTAAACACAATTCTCTAGGCCAACATCTGCCACCCCTGCTCTAGACCAAAAATAGCTAAGAACCCGACACAAACGCAAACCTCTGGCCTCACTGTAGACATCACAGCCGAAGCCCACAGATACTTCGAGGCGTTGCACCCGGTCCGGTGGACAGAGCGGCAGGCAGATGCCTGGGGAGGGATGGGCAGGAGTCACACTCCTGCACCATTACCAAGGCAGAGTGTGGGCATTTCCCACACAATACTACACATCATAATGCCAGGGTCATAATACTGCGTATAACTACACTACTCAAAGATTCTAAAAATAAGGGATGAAATGCCTGTATCTTCTGTATTGTATGAATTTTTGCACTTAATTCGTCTCACAAAAAAAAAAAAATAAATAAAAAAAAAACACTCCAAAAAAGTTGTTTTACTCATAGACAGCTGGCGCAAAGTAGCTTAAAAGCTATCAAAACCATAAAAAACATGGTCTTTACTAGTATCATGGATGACTTAAAATAGTACAGGTCGGCAGCTAGGAAATTACCATCGAGAAACAGTGTTAAGACGGCTATATTTGTCATACAGCTGTCTCCTGATAGCCTTCAAATAAAGTTCAGTAAATTGCACAAAGAGTCATATCCTGAGACTGTCATAGTGTACAAGATGGTGTACAAGTGTACAAGATTTTCGTATACAGAAATGTATGTCAAATGAAATTACTCCACGTTTAACCACTTATACTAAACCTCTTCCGGTCTTAGTAATTTGACCTTCAAACAACAGAGTCAAATGACCAGCGCTGATGGAAATGTTTCAAAGAGCTGCCAAGAGGAGTATGTGCCTGAGGAATGCTTCTGACTCTGCAGTTAATTTTGCAAACGTACTGGGAGAGGTCAAAGGTGAGGATGATGTCACTGTCAGTCAGCTATGACACGCTTGACCCGTTTGAGGCTGGGAGTTCAGTGGGAAATGTGATTAATTTTTCTAGCTGTACCCTATGGGTCATCACTGTTTCTTTTTTAAACAGTGAGATAAGCTGCAGATAGCCACGATGGCGAAATTGAGAAGGGAAATGGGTGTGTCCGGAATCACTGGAGGTCAGTGGGGATTTTCAGGAAATTCACAGACCAAATTCAGATGAAATAAGACATGCGGCTGATACTAACGGTCATTGTCATTAAAAAGAAAACAGTCTGTTTTTCTATAACAGTGTTGTTGCGTTCCTGAAGAACACGTTAATGGCAAATCAAATAAAGAATCAATGATTCATCACAAATTAATATGTTGGGAGTGTTCAGTTTTGTGCAGCATAGATTTAGTAACTCCCTTTGTGTGAATGACATCACATTCTTTCCTTCCATTCACAAAACATAGCTTTCTTCTCTTCTCTTCACTTTCACTAGCACCACTACCCAAACCCAGGAGCAGATGTTTCTAGTTGGATAAAAGTCTAACAGTTGTTACCTGCCATTTCACTTATGCGACTACATAATATAATAAACAGCATTTACCAAAAAATGTATGCATGCATCAAAAAATAAAAAGACACAGATGTCCTAATTGCCCTGGAATCTTCACTCTTGGGTGACTCCGAGATGACATTTGTGTCGAAATACAGAACTAAATTTCCTGTCTCTTGGTAAAACCTGCTTTTCAATCCAAAGAGTCCTCAGATATCGTGTACTGACTGACACCAACACTTGCCTCAAGGAAAACTGAGAATTAGTAAGGCATTTTAAAACACTATTACTGTTGCTGAGGGTGAATGAAGTTTCTCTTCTTGGGCATGCTTTACCTTTCAAATGGATAACTAACTGGTTGGTGTGGCATTACAAGCTGCAGATTATCTGAACAGCCCTGACTCCAGCTCTCCGCAGTGAGACCGGTTGGCTATGAGGCTCTGCTTCGCTACAGCGGCTAGCTGGCCGGCGTCACGCGCTTTCGCATGTCAGCGGTTCCCCGCGCCGCTGACCCGCATGACGCAGACGCTCTGGGCAACAGCAGCGGGGGGTACGAGGCAGAGCTGCCCCCCCACCCCCCGGTCGCAGTCCTGCTGCCGGCAGAAGGAGGCTTCTCTCGGCGCGAATCAGTGTCAGCCTCCTCTGCCAGCTGCTTAATCAGGAAAATGGAGCAGAAAGCTCCATCTGCGGCCGCCCGCTGCCTGTGCGTCTCCCCAGACGATTCCGCCGGGCCGCCTCTGACGAGGGAGGCCTGTTATAGGGTGAGTCTGACCCCGTCCCTGAGGGAGGGCCATGCGGAAGGTCAAATGTGTGATGGACACACACACACACACACGTACATATGTGTCAGTCAGTCAATATTCACTTGCCTGCTTCATGTGCTCTTTGAGGAGGACTATGAGAGGTTTACGCCTTTCACTCTAGCTGGTCTCAAAATGCAGCAACTAATTTTGGAGATACCAACACTGTATATATTCTTTTACTGTGCTTTCTGAAAAAAATAAAAGGTCAATGATCAGCTGTGTATTATTAAAACTCAGTATGACTCAACTCGGCGGTCAGAGCACATCATCTCCTAAGAGCCTAGAGCAGATGAATAATACAGCTTTATCTGTGGAATGGTAATAATCTGACAGCTCGTGTTACACTCCGTGACTGAGCGGGGGTTACCGAGCTCTCGCCCCCTCCCATTAATTCTCAAAATGAAGAGCATCCCAACAGCAAGGCATGCTGGTAAAAGAGAAGCCAGTGCTCATCAGAAGTACAGGGCAAACATAATACTAAGAAATGGAGGAACACAGATTTGAAAATATCTGAAACTCACAAGAAAACTGCAAAGGACATTCTTCATCATATATGTTGTGTGCGTTCATAAAAGCACACCCAACCTATGCTGAAGGACATTTCTCTAGGACATAATTTATCATTTTAATGACAAATTACACGTTTTCCCTCTACATTGTTCTATATTCTGTGGGCGGCATTGTAAGATAGTGCTAAGGAGCAGGACTTGTAACCAAAAGGTTGCCGGTTCGATTCTCTGCTGGGCCACTGCTGCGCTACCCCTGGGCAAGGTACTTAACCCACAATTGCCTCAGTAAATATCCACCTGTATAAATGGGCAACATGTAAAAAATTGTAACCTGTGTAAGTTGCTCTGGATCAGAGCGTCTGCTAAATGCCAGTAATATAATGTAATGTTCTCTGCATCCAGAAAAAGGCAGGTGGAGACTACCCTGTCTTTGCCTTCATGAATAATAGTGGTACCAAGAGACTTATCCCTCCCTATTCTCCCCTGAATTCCTGGATAATTCTCTCCTGGGTGATTGCATTCCAACCATATCATTCCCTAGTGAAAACCCAGATAACAGCAGCTGTAACATTAGCTATATCCAGGACACCATTCTTGTAACACATGGTATGGACGGATATATCTAATAGATTTCTGAGAATGCTGTCAAAAGCAAAAAAACAGTTTGCTCAAGAATTCAGCTATGTTATAAGTAGGAGCTACCAATTAATCCGGACCTTAACAGTGACACAAGACGCAAGATGACTATGTATGATATGCATTTTCTCTAACAAACTGGAGGCCCGATAAATAATGCAACAGGGTACATTTGATTGAGGCAACACAAAAGCAGCAGATTACAAGATGGCCTGGTAATACCCCAGAGCCCCGAGCCCTTCAGGAATTACACTGCATTATTTATTTTCTCAGCATATGCCGTTATACAGGGCTGTTTACGTCTCATCCATTTACCATTTCCAATAAACATCCATGTGAAATCTGAAACCTGGAGCAATTCAGGTTACGTTCCTCGCCGAAGAATTGATCTTGCAGGCTTGAGGTTACAAGTGGACTTCCAGAATCCCTTCTGCACACTGCCATCTAGGCCAATGAATGGGTGGAGCCATTGTGTGCTTCCGACAAGACACCAAATAGAAAAAATAAAATCGTTTTGCTGTAGAGACTGAAGCATTAAGAATTTTTAAAATGTGTCCGTGACTGGTAGTGTATGAGAGTCTCACTGATCTATTGCTACGTTAAGTCACAAACCAATAGTGAGCACAAGCCAATCTGCTGCTTCTCACTAGCTAATATTTTACCAGCAGCCAATTCCAACTGCCCACATAGGGATGACTGAGGCGACTGGAAGCTGAGTACATACCTGAGCCATTATGCAATCTAAGGGGAGCAATCAAACAGTCTTCAAGCGGTCTCAAGTCCACAGCTAAAATTTTATTTTTAACACTAATTTAAGGGCACCTAAAGTGAGTTTCCAAAAAATATCAGTCGTGGATTTGTACCCGTGCATCTATTTAGATCTTGAAATGAATGGCAAATGTTTGACCATGGACCCCAAAAGGTCCGATTGAGAAAAGATTGGTACTTCCAACCGAACACTTTCCCTGGGTTTGTTTTATTCAAATGGCAACCCTGTCCTTAAGTGCAACTTATTCAAAGAAGTCTCATTTGCCTGTCAAAACCTGGCACTGCAACTATTCAAATGCATTTCAGTGAGCCCAAACTGACGCTGCATTTTGGTCACACAACACAGCTCTGCTACAATGGAAGTTCTACTTGAAATCTGTCCAGCCTACGAGGACACTGTGGGGCTGGGTGAAATTTTACTCAGTATGTGTCACTCAGCTGAGCACAAAGGATTGTGGGTGTTGGACATGCAGAGGGCTCCGACTCCGATGACTTCACCAAGGGCTGGGTCTTCAGGGCCTGGCGTGAATGGACCGGCGTGAATGGACCAGCCCTCTGGGAGTGGTGTTAACTGCGTTGTTGTCGGCTTGCAGTGTCATTAACGCTGCACCATGGGACCTTGTCAGGGTTCCTGCCAAACGCTGCGAAACCAAGCAGCACCACGTGGTTTTGTAATAGGGTAGCGCCTGGGTGTGCCGCTACGTGCTGGATGGCAACAGGAGATAATTATCTGATCTTATTCTGCCGTAGACATCTTATGTTCAACTCTAATAAAATGTGAAGACCTGCTGAGCTTGACTCAGGAACTCTATAATAGCACCACACAGTGCTGGCCTGCTACCATTTGTCACACTGGGAGTCCTGTTGAGGGTGGGGAAACCCAGTTTAATATTCTAACAAGTTGGAGCTGGCCAAGAAACAAACCTCCCTGTATGCCCTCTACAGTTTTCCGCCATTTCACATACTTTGTAAAAGTTTGACAAAAACAAAAAAAATGCATCCTAATAATCCACATATCAAAATAACACTTGTTTCATAAGAGATTTTTGTGGTGTGGCTCTCATTTTTCTAGTGAGGTCAGATATTTTCATACAAACATATTGACACATGTGTCGAAGGCACATATGAGCTTATCTACAATGTACTAGGTTTACACTGCTTGCATTTTTAAGGCAGATATTAAACGGTCACCCGTGCACACAAAACTGTGAACCCAAGCAAGCCGATCACCTGATCCCTTCTCTTTCACAGCAGTGATAACTTCAAAATACCTGTACAAAGAAAACGCCCATTTGAGGAGTGCCACTGATTATGTTTGAAAGTCAGCCATGGAAGGTGAGTCATACTGAGGTAATGTGTAGAGAACATCCATCACTGCTCAACTGTAAACGTGCCTGTCCTGCAAAAAATTTGGCTGGACTATATGAAATGTTTTAAACAAGTTTAGGCTATGCAAGTTGTGAGAGCCACACAAAAGCGTTGTGTACAGTAGGTAGTTCCCAGGCACTCCAAAGTATCACTTAGTTCACTGGAAAAATACCAGCCTCCTGTTGGCCGTGTAGAATAATAGGTCATATCACCACATAACAGTGCCTTGGAGAATGAAAAATAAGCAATTGTGTATGTGCCTCCTTTAAGCTCTGCCATTTTGCTGGTTGTGCCATGTTAAGCATTTTTGTTTGAGGTTTATCTCAATTGTATTATCAAAATCAAATACAGCTAATAGAATAAGCACTACAGTTTATCACAAAAGGAACCTTTGTAATCAGACTGCAAAAATGGGGGACATAGACACTGATGCAGTACCATTTCCATTGGCCACTCCCCTCCAGATTTAAACACTAAACTACTGCATTTTCCCAATAAACTCCAAGGAAAGAAAGGCATACTATGTTCTAGGATGACCAGAGGTGTAGGGGAGCCATGTGCACTGAAAAGGTGGAGAAGCCATATACAGCAACAAGGTGTAAAGTGTGTGTCGTGAGATGAGGGGCTTCATTTTCCGAGGGACACAGTAAGGCCATTTACATCCACTTGATGGTGTATGCTTTCCTATACAAAAATCAAGCAACAATGTTCATAAACATCATTAAAAGTTCTTATTTTAAATGCTTTGTTCTTCATTAAGAAATGCCCATCAAGTTCAAATTTGAGCTACATAAATAAATGTATATATATATATAATTGTAGCTGTGGTGCCTTAAATGTATCTATTTGATCACATACAGATGTGATGTCTCCTTAGTCCTTCACAGAATCTCACACAGTCTAGCCAGTGGAATGCCCAATCTCCCAGCTGCATTTATTTTATTGGTCTTAAGACCATCATGAGACTAAAGAAGACACCATTAAAGTCTCTCTCATTCCTGTAATGGCAGCTGGCACTTAGCTAAACTGCACAACCTTTTTCTAAAAATAGTTTATATGCTACATGCTTTGATAATTAGTGTGAGATAAGAGATATTATATGTTGTGAGTCCAAACTGATTCATAAGTAGATTTTTTAAACATCATTAGAACAGGAATGCTTTTCTAGTTCACTATGTGCAGTTGATCTTAGCATCAGTATTTCTTATAAGCGGAGTGCCCCATCAAGATTACACTGCTTTGTAACAGTTTGCAAATAAACTCAAAATGAACTCAAAATTATCAGGTATCCCGCCCCAACAGCAATCAATTCTTTAACAAAACATGTTGTTTATCCATGAAAACATTTGTGAACTCGGCATTTTTAGCTCCTTTACACAACCTTTCCAAAGCACATTTTGATAGCACTGTTCTACTTTTGCTGTTCTGTGGGAATGAGGACATTTTTCACAGGACTGCAAATACATTAAACCCAACAGCAGAGAATAGACCTGCCAGATAACAGCAAACTCACCTTTGTTTAGACACTACTTAATGCCTTAAGCAAACAAACCTAGATAGAGCAGTGATCTCATAGTAAAATGGAGTATAGATGAGGTACCTTTGGGTAGTCAAGTTCAAAGAAGGTCTCCAGGTTGTTGATAAGGTTGGGGTCCACTCCTTTTAGAGGCTTTAGCAGTGACACCCCAGCAAGTTTACTGTACGGCTGCTTGTCTGTGGTCTTCTTGTTGAGGTGAAGACGGCTGTAATGGAAGAATGAGGGAAAATATTAGCAACGGGCTGAACGGGGAAAATATTTGGATTATAGACTTTTGTGATATTACTTAATGAAGGTAGCTGTTGGATACAAACGGAGTAATTTTCATTTGTGCCTCTGCAGCAACATCAGTTTACCAGTTTGGCTGTGCCAGAGAAAGGAAAACAAGTAGGGGAGTACTTTGAAGAATGCAATTAAAACATCCTGGCACAAGTCATTTCCACAGCCCCACCCTTTGTACTCTCCTCTTTATTCCAGTCAATGCTTAAGTTGAGTGGTTTCCACAGAACTGCAGAGAGTCAAATAACACTATAATTACACACATGTTTTGGTTAACTCAAGGGAATGACTTCAGCTGCGAAGGCAGTATTTTGTAGCAGAATTATGAAATGCCCTTGACAAAATAACCTGCAGTCAACATGACAGATGACTGCAGTTTCCCCAAACAGCAGACTTCACCTTCTTTTCCCACTCCTATTAAAATGCAGTCACATTTGCTTCCCAGTCTATGGGATCCATTGAAAAATGCTTTTGGGTAGTGGTACTACACTTCAGGATACATTTTTCCATAGCTACTCTGATATTAGTAGCAAGCAGAATTTTAGCAAGAGTTTTTCCAGAGTAAACTCTGAAAAAACAACGTAATGCAAATTAGGGACCGAATGGAACTGGGCTTGAGCGGTCATCTAATTTGTATTGTATGATTAGTCCTCCAGTACGAATAGAGTAGAATGAGTTTTAATTTGTGTCCTTAGCAGCTAACAATCACAACATTTAAAATTCAGGAGCGTGACTTCTAGCTTGGCCATCTTTGTGGTCCATTTCCCATTTCCCCAAGAATCCACTTGAGCAAAGGTAGTGAGGTGAGCATGGAGGTCACCACTGGAGGACAATGCTTCTTGCTGACCAGGCAGTTTGACTAATACACTTCCTCTAATAACTGAGGTAGCTTGGGCAGGAGCAGCATACTGATCACAATCATGGCGGATGTGGTGTACAATTACAACTTCTTAACAACTACCCATATGAACAAGTCAAACGCATGACCACTGGAACGCCACTAAAAAAAATCCCCTACTGTGAGCTATATCATTCCTGAAAGTACAGGCAGGTGTCAAGGTTAGAATGCAGAGTATAATTTTAGCACCAAGATTTACCTAATCGGTACCATTATGACTTTGCTGCAATTCTTGTTTTAAGTCAGTGTGTGCGTGCTGGAATCACGAATCATGATCCGTTTTGGCATTTCAGACTAAGTTTAGCAAAAAGCAAGAGCCAAGCTGAGGACTGCCACCAACTAATATATCATTTTTTGTCAAACCAATACTCCATATGTTGCACAGATTCAATAATTCGTACAGTATATATAGATAGTGAATTGGATACTAAAACAAAAAATGAAAAAAATCAGGAGCTACATCTTATAAGAAGCATGCAAGTAGCTATGGCAGACAATGACAAAACATGTGCACCAAGGCAACAGCAAACTGCAGGTAGAAATGCAGGGTAAGGAACCTATTGAGTTTGGGTGAGAACACAAATGTTTATCTGCGTCATTCTTGGAGGCCAAGCTGAAGCAATCAACAATGTAAGTGTAAAGAATAGCTGGGTGATGTGGGAGCAACTCAAAGCTTTTGCAGCTAGGTTGGTCATATCAGGCTAATAATCCATCTGTAATCTGAACTATGATTCCCTGTTTTCATAACTTGCACACTGCATCAGTCTCGACTCAGTGATTCTGCAGTGTCAAACATTGTCAGTTGCACTTGCCTGTAATTTACAAAAGAAAAATGTAAAATATACTAGGCATTAAGACACATTACACTGTTTTACAAATAGACAGCATTCACCTTGAGAATCGATGTTGAACACGTATTAGAATAAATGCTGAGTATAAATATTAAAAATATGTTACTTTTTAAAAAGCACATCGGCCAATGTTCTGTATCAATACCAGGCATGACACACTCTACCAACTTGAGAACTTTAAACTAGCAACATGAATGAATGTTTTATCACATGCACTTCCTGATTAATTGAAACACTTAGCTACAGTCAAAGATTCTATCTCCAGAAATGCACCAGCTCAATGTCTGAATGTGGTTAAGTGATCAACTGGGTTCAGAATGAGAAAGGCTGAGTTAGTGAGCCCACATCTCTCAGTCAGCATAGTGTGTGACATTTGACTGGGGCAAAACATTTATTTCGTAAAAACTACCTTTGAACTTTTACCAGCCACCTACCTCTTTGGATAAGTGGGTTGTCAAAGGCAAAATAACAGGTTCCAAAAGTTCCCTGGGAGAAATGACACCCTGAAAACATTCAGCCCACATAGCAACAAGTTCATGCAAGTGTAGCAACAGAAGTGTATTACATGTGCTGTTTCTCTGACTACGGAATTTAATTTCATAGCAATGGCTGCCAACGTTGCTACTGTAGACAACAAGGAAAACAAAAAATGTCTGCAGTGTTGTAATTAGGACTAACCCAGGCTTCAAACAATGACAATTTTTGTTTCAAATGCTACCAGCCTCTTTTAAAATGGGATGCAATGAAAAATAACTACTTATGGGAGGTTACACCAAAAGAGCTGAACTATTGCTAAGAAATATCAATAACCTCCAAAATCATTATTTTGCAGCACAAAAACAATTTGTTATAACCTGGCTGAAAGACGATTCTACTAAATGGAGATCTACCGAGTGGGAAATGGAAGCATGTGCACTAACAACTTTGGCTTTTGGTGCAAAGAGGCAGAAAATGTGACATGACACACTCAAAAACTAGACATGAATTCTGGTATTACCAGGGCTTAAAGCAACAATTTATTTTCTGAGCCTGAAATAGGACACACGTAAATTTAGCGTTACCACAACAGCTTTAATTTAAAATTGTTAAAAAAATATACAATTAATACAATTTTGTATCACAGTGCACAAATTTAAAGTGCTTCCCTTTTTCTCAAACGCTATTAAAAATGAAAATCGCAACTTCAATAAGTTGGTCGAGTAGCAAGATGCTGTGTTACAACTTTGTCCAAGACATCATAGAATCGGACCTAGACATTGAGAATTCTGTCCATGCTGCGATTTGTCGACTCGTAAACGTTCAGTGGAAACATCGGTTTTGACAGCTTGTGCGCTAAACTTTGCCTAACGTGACAGGCAATGCCGTGAGTGGATACGTAGCTGGCCTGTGTGTTTGACACGCTGACTTTGGAGAGCGCAGTTCTGTCCTGTGAGAACGTTTTGCACAGGTCAACTAGCGCTGGCGCTATCCTGAAAGACTATAAATGCACAAACGCAGACTTGATTGCACACGCGGTCTTGGATGGATGAAGTGGCAGCAGCTACAGTGGCCACAGCTCCTGGCAACGTTGACGAAGAGCCCGAACAGCTGCTTTGTGTGAGGGGATCTGTATCATGCCGAGACAATGCCTTTTTCCGCTTGGCCCACACAGGTCCCAGTCTCGTTTAATTTGTGACAACATAAGCCGAACGCTTGTCCGTTATAACGTCTATCGCCGTTTATTTTTCACCCCCCGTTCTACTGTGCTTGTGTCTGCGCCAACCTTCACAAGCTTCGCTTCCATGCTCCATCTATTTCAACGCATCCTAGCCTACGGAGCAGTAGTCAACTGATACAGTCCCCGCTGTAATACTGAAATACTTCCTGGCACCGCCTCACAGAAAGTTGAAACTAGTTGCCGATTGTGCCAGTACGTCGCCTAAACAGGCTACCATTGGTTAAAACTCATCTGAAAAAACACCACGTCAGTGATACTTTTTAACAGAATTGCGTTCCGGTCTGGTATACGCTAGTAATTCATTGCCTGATCTAAAATCTCTGCACGCCAGAGATCTTTAACCCATGTATTGCTTATAGCAGGGGATTGAGACTGTACTCCAAATAAGACAAACTGGATTTTCAGCATGTGGGAACAGACGGGACTGGGTATTTTTCAGCAAATCTCGGATAAAGGATTTGTTACCAACTCCTCATATATATTATCTTTATTGTTAACATTAAATAAAAACAATAAACCACCACACACTGTATGCTCGGGCAGTGCTTCTTACACTTTGACTCCATAGGAGTCAATGAAGCATGGTGCTAATGACACATAAGGCACCACAGTAATACCTGCCAAGTACTTAGTAAGCAATAAATTCTGTTCCCTTGAGTGCAGTCTGAACTTCACACTTTATTATACAGTTCTGGAATGGCAGTCTGGGAGTATTTCCGACCAGAGATCTTGCATTGTCAATCAAGGGGCTAGGCCCCTTATCTCCAGTGAAGGGCAATCTTAATGCTTCAGCATACCAAGACATTTTTGACATAGCTATACCAAGACAATGCTATGCTTCCAACTTTGTGGCAACAGTTTGGGGAAGGCCCTTCTCTATTCCAACATGACTGTGCCCCAGTGCACAAAGCAAGGACTATAAAGACATGGTTTGATGAGTTCGGTGTGGAAGAACTTGACTGGCCCACACAGAGCCCTGACCTCAACCCCATCCAGCACCTTTGGGATGAACTGGAATGGAGATTGCGAGCCAGGCCTGTGCCTGACCTCATAAATGCTCTACAGAATGAATGGGCACAAATTGCCACAGAAACACCCCAAAATCTTGTGGAAAGCCCGTTATAGCTACAAAAGGAGGACCAACTCCATATTAAAGTATATGTATTTGAATACAATGTCATTACAATGTAATGGTCAGGCCTCCGAATACTTTTGTTCATATAATGTGTGTGTGTGTGTGTATATATATATATATATATTATATATATATATATACACACACACAGGAAGAATTGGAAATTAATAACCCTGCACACCTCCTCCCCCTTTGGCACTTTTTTGGGAGGATGTTGTGATGAAGTGAAGTTCCATTCATTTACCCAACCCTAATAGAAAGAACAATAAAGGGGGCTCCCGAGTGGCTCAGTCGGTGAAAGCACTCATTCTGAGTGCAGACTGAGCGCTACGGCCCAGGTTAGAACCCGACCGTGTCACTAGCCGACAGTGACCGGGAGCTCACAGGCGGAACACATTGGCTTTGTTCTGCCAGGGATAGGGGTGGGTACGTTGGCAAGGGCTTCGGTCCCATTAGCAACAGCCAGCCCTGCTGGTCGATCGGGCGCCTGTGGTCCATGTGCCAAAGCTGCATTCGAAATGTCTCCCTCAGACTCATCTCAGTGCTAGCTTAGCTTGTGGACCGCAGTGCAAAAAGAAGCAGCGGCTGACATCACGTGTCTCGGAGGAGGGCACGTGCTTGTCCACGCTCTCCCGGTTTGACAGTGGGGGTTGTGCAATGGGACCGAACATCGATGATGACAAATTGGACATTCCAGAATTCAGGGAATTGGCCATTCCAAACTGGGGAGAAAGTGGAATAAAAATAAAAAAATAAAGAACAATAAAGAGTTACCGTGTTTCTGTGGTATATGCTACTATGGTGACAGGGTGGCAGTTCAGAACATTGATAATGGTTTTATGTATGAACAGCAACCTGTGTGATATTAGCCTATAAGCACCTTTAAATGCCAGCATTTATTGTTTAGATTGGCTGGCCTGCAAAACAGTTGTCACTCTCCACCCATGCCACACCACACTTGGCCACACCAGGCAAACTGAAAAGTAATTTCTCTTCCAACTAGGTAACTTGAGGCCCAATCTGAGAGCACTCTTTTTACAAACAGCAAGCAGTAACAGGGCTTTTTCATCTATGCCTGTCTGGTAACAACTGCACTCTATTTAGTCGGCCCTATTCAAATCAGAAGCTGAAACAGAAGGAAGTAAGCACACACTAATGGACTCTTAGCGCCGGACTACACCGGAAGCCGTATCTCTGTAGCACCTCTCTCCTTCCCCGGAAGGCACACGTCTACCACAGCCCACATGTTGCCAACACTCAAAAATCTGTGCTTCTGGACATGTGGTTTTGAGGGAAGAGAATTTGATCACGAATTCTCTGGCACAAACACTGGCCTACTGTGCTGATAATCGAAAATTAGACACGCACACAAGAAATCACCAGGTCTACTGACAAATTGGACAATGTTTCCAGCAGGAGAAATATGTGTGTGTGTGTGTGTGTGTGGGGGGAGGGGGGGGTGTAATTAGTTTTGTCTGCAGAATACCCTGAAGTCAAAGTTTACTTTTGTTCACAACCGCCTCCCTGGCATCATTATATCATTTATCCATTTATCCTGAGTAAATCTGAGCCCAAGCTATATGTGCAAGTTTATTCTTTTTTCTTTTCATCTTTTTAAAAACATACTCAAAGGTGATAAACATATAATTAAAAAAAAAAAAAAAAAACTCATCTTTTAGATGAGTTATTGTACTGATGTGTTATGCTCTACCTCTTCTGGGCTTCCCGGGCTACAGCATTTCAGAACGATGACAACCATTGTTTAACACCACACCTTACCACAGGTATTTCACTGTACATGTTGCTAAGAACCAGCAGGGACACTGAAGTCTTATATTTATTTCCTGTTGCCATTTTTCAATCCTTTCCTTTTTAGGAATTTTTTTTAATTCTTTGGTTGTGGTGCCTGCATTTTCCGTAACCACCTGCCACACTTGTGAAGCAATAGGGCAAAAACTGAAGCAGACATATAGCCTATAATAAATAAATTCAGTCTCTCTGAGTGATAGTTAACATCTGAAAGGATAACCAAAGACTTGTTATCAATTGTCACAAGGCTACTGTCGACTCACCCTTTTGGCAGGGCATCTACTGCTCAAATGTGTGCACAGACGTAGGGTTTCAGAGATCTGTAGGAATTTGGCAGCGACTCAGAACTGTCAACAGTCTCAGGAAAGACAAAGAAGGGTGTAAATTAAACCTGTATGATCTGTTTTTCCCTCTTATGGCCAGTTTCAACTCACTAAAAGCTACACTGCTCCAGTTACAGTAGATAAGCACCTCATGTGAGTTGATCAGAGAGAGTCTGGGCTTTGCTTTCACATGCTCCATTTACCATGAGGAACAGTGCTGTTTAGTCTCACTTCCTCATGCTCTCCTGTGGTACCAGCTCTCCTCTGTCAGAGAGAGTCATGGAATTTTTTGTTTTTTTTTGCTTCCCTTTCCCCTTCTTCTCCCATTTAATATTTTTGCATTATACAAAATATTGGGCCATCATTCCCAACTTAAAAATCAGGATACATTTTCTTCTTGAATTGCCAAAACATGTAAGGGGAAATAAAAATGAACTGAATCCACTGAATTCTTATAATCCACACCCATATTAAGGTTTTTGACGAGAACAAAGCCCTGTAAATGACATTTACTTTCCTGGAATAAAGCCTAAAATGCTGTCACACCTATAACATTTACATACTACTTTTTCCCAGCCTTTCCAAACACATAACAGGTTGTCACTTTGCTATTGGCTGGCCGGCCAAGTTCAATTCAGCAAGGTAGTCACCAGTGGTGGGGTAAAAACATATAGCCAACTGTATTTAGAGAAGGATAGCTGAAAGGTTGAAAGGTTCCTGCCAAATTGCCAGCTTAAAGCTGTGCAGGAGGGAACAGTACTTTGCTTTCATGTTTATTGTAGGTTTACTGTTGCACTGGCTACAGCCAATGCCAGAGATAAAGACAGGGGAGGTAGTAATATGACTCAATATAACCTGCAAGTCAGCTGAACTTCAGCCAGTATTCTCATCTGAGGTCATATTCCCAGTAACATTTTGCTCTTTAGACTGCCACAGTAATGATTAAATTTTAATTGTGCAAGGCACACATGTTGGAGAACAGCAGCAAAAAATATTAATCACATTCCTTCTGGATAACATCTGGACAGTGTTTTTCTTTTTGATAATTATTAAAAGGCAAAGCAAGGCTCAAAGACCAGTTTATATCCACATATTTACACCTTAAGTCTCTCAAACCCCATTCAACCCCCGTTTGGTGCTGCACCCTGGCCTGCTACCAGCAGGCCTTCAAGATAATAAGACGAATGTGTTGTCCTAAGGAAATATCCTTGGAATTCTCTGTTATTTAGCAGAGTCTTGTGTGGGAAAACATACAACTGAAATTGCTCCCCATGACCGAACCAGAAATCATAATAAAAGTACACAATGCAGAGCTGTGGATAAGAGGTACTATAAATATACCAACTAACACAAAGACGCAGACGTCTTTTCAGGCACACGGACCATTGAACACTGGGAGCTCCGTTATGCGGCAAGACCTCAACTACCCTTTCTGTGTTTTATACAGAACAAGTCACACTTCTGGGCCACCAAGAACGTTACCCCTCAAGGGGTAGAGACTTTCAAGGGACCCTTTACCAAAAAAGGGGCCATATGGATCCATTACTGCAATAAAGTCACATACAGTGACCCCCCCCCAAATTCTCCTCGACGTCATCTTAGTGGCTCACGGGCATCTGATGAGTCGCTGGGCGCCTATCGTCAAACCAAAAAAGCCTTTTCCATGCCTGTGTTAAGTGTTGAGTCCTTAAAGGCTGAGATGTTAAACGATTCAGAGTACCAAAATAGATATTGATAAATGATACTGATATCTGCAGTCAAAGTATAAGTGGAAACAACCTCACCAAGTGGCACAAGCTATAGCTTGGCATCAGCTGCTGGCCTGAGTCAAGACAAACATCCATTCCTCCTTCCACACACAAGCCAACACACAGTAGACCCTGCTGTTTTTGGCCATCTCCTTCAGAAAACAGCGCTGGTGAATTCCCCAGTGTGCTCACATACAGCCTGTATGTCCTAGGTTTACACAAATTGCATTAGATGTAATAAAGGTAAATTTTCTTTACATGTTTACACCCAAAACGTATGATCCGATCAAAGCCTCCCCTCTAAAAACAGAAACGTACCCTACATTGGAATTTTGTACATAGCCGCTGCATTTCTTTCCATTACTTTAAAAAGAGCACAACAGATTTGGTCTTAACAGAGCTACAAAATGGTTGCAAACATTCCCTGCAGTTGACCTACATACTTCCTAATTCCATCATAGAGAAAACTGCAATCTAAATAGCCATGATCCTCAAATCTTTTTCAAACATGTGATGGTCAAAAAAATATCGTGGGGGGGGGGGGGGTTGTGAACAAACCATTCAAACCTATTTTGTGAGCTTTCCTGTGTGCGCACATACACATGCACATATAAACACACTCACCAGTCTGACTGGAACAATTCCAACGCGCAGACGTTTAGCCTGAAGTTGCTGACTTCCTTTGTGAGTTGTTGTGAAAGCTGTGCCTTTACAGGCGATCTTGGCTGCCAAGATGTCACTGACATTATAACCTAAACGCATCCACTGCTCAGGCCTGTGTAGGTTTTACCCTCAATGGAAGAACAGCAGCTAATTTTATGTCAGCATTAATAACATCACTGAGACACAACACATAATGTAATAGCCACCAATATTTATTATAATGCTAAGAAAACATAAAACAGAAATGCAACTCCGGATGACTTGAACTATACTGTACTAGAGATTATCATGGTAGAGGGAGTTTATCCTGTATGGGGGAAGTATAAATAAAACAATTTAATTTTAGCCTATGTTTCTAAAAAAAAATGACAGTCTCAATGTTTTTCTTAAGATGTGAATGATAGATAAATTCCTATTTGATGGAGCATAAACATACCTGACAAATAGTAGCTCTTAGTCCGTGTATCAGAAATGGTTAACCCCGTCTGTACCAAGCCAGTCCTACGCTCAGCATTCCATTAATCAGAAAAGACGCAGGTTGAAACCTTGCCAAACGAAATCCATTTGCAAAGCTGAATAGGCCTACATCACTCACTGATTCATTAATATACCTCATTAATATTTAATGAAGGACCCGGTTCACTGATTTTTGTAGCAGTTTTTGTGTTTTACACCTGCCCACATGAATAATTGAACACTCTGGGGGTGCCACGCATGTGACCTCATTTAACCCCCCAGTTCCCTTAAGCTAAGGGAACTGATGGCAAGCAAATAAGAACCCCTATTTCTTCACTCATGCAGAAGAATAAATTGGGATGGGGGCTAATTTTTCTCTTTCCTGTGATTGGACTAATTTATTATCATGATGCCTACAGCTACTTTCTCTGAATTTATCCTGACAATGTAGGAAGTATAAGCTTTTACAGCCTAAAACACACACACACACACACACACACACACACACACACACACACACACACACACACATCAAAGCACTTTCATGAAGGATCAAAAGTTAAGGACGGTGGAAAATTTACTCTGTTTAGATAACTAGTCTGTTGCCATTTTTTCCCCTCAAAATGTCTTAATCAGGTTTGTATTAACAGGGCATTTATGACAGAACAGAACAAAATACAGGGCATCATGGGACCAGTAACAGATTATGTTTGTATTTACTTTCAGTAAAGACTGCACCATGAAGATGGGATAACTACCCTGACCCTCATTAGAACATCATAGAGACACAGCCAAGCTGAAGTTTTACTTTTCACATAAACTGTTCAGGAAAAGGTGGAACAACATATATTACAAGTACAATATACAACTAAGTAATAAGGAGATTACACAGGCAAACATTTATTTCACATTAAACAGTGCTGTGGTGCAGCAGATTCATTTCCAAATCTCAGGTGCTAAAATCTCAGGTAGAAGATGCAAAACTGCTTCCAACAGGACTAGGGTGCAATCTGATATTGTGGCATAGTGTTTACGGAACACAGCCTATAACTGGAAGGTTGCAGAAGCGCACAGATCCACAACTGTACCATCATTCATCAAGTTTACCTTAACCTTATCTACTGCTCCACTTGATATCTATCACTACAAAAAGAAAATAAAAATTTAGGCCATACATGTCACCCTATATCAATTAAGCCTTCTTAAGGCAACACTTGTACTCACACTGCAACAAAAATCCACACCATGGGTCTACAATGATTCACTTACAAACAACAAAACCAATATTATTAACCAATAATGAGATACTTAATGCATTTCTGACTCAACTGCTGAGCACATAATACACACGCACACACACACACACACACGCACGCACGCACGCACACACAGTGAGCAAGTCAGTGAAACTCCTAGGGCGGCTTCATATTTATCACTGATGCAGCATTCTTCCAAGAACCATGCAACACCCAGCCCCCTTTCACGTGCTTCCTTATTTCTGCTGGCTAATGCTACGCTGTAATATTTAAAGCTGAAAAATCCAGCAGTACTTCAGCTCACAAAAAAAGTGATAATGCACCGTGTTTACGTGAGATATGCTATACAGGGAATCAGGATCAAATGGCTGAGGTATACTTTTAGACTCAGACTCTTAAGTTAGTATAACAACGAACAGTATTATTGAGGTCTTTTTTCTGTTGAAGAGAGAAATTAGATCATTGGTCTTAGTTAAAAAAGACAGAAATTGATTGTGTCAGACTTCAGAATGGAAGCCTGCCATTCTGGGTGTAATGCAAGTCCTATTACTGAAGAGTAATGAACAGTGTCCCTTTTTGTGTGTTATGGATATGTTACTATATGGATGGTGAGTGAACGGCTTGATCCTGATCAAATAGCAGCTGAATGTGCCTTTTCACTCAAGTCGAGTGCCCAAATCTACACATGTAAGCAGAATTATCTTTTTGCTTAAACATCAAGGTGTTTCTGACTCTGTAGATATGTCTCAAAGGCTTCAGGCATTTTTCATCATTCAAAATCGTGGGCTAACAATCAGTCCACTAAACAATTAAACTTCCTTTCAACGTCACAGGGGAAGGCACACTGAGGGCTTCAGTGAAACCGTGCAAAGCACACAGACACTGCACAGCAACCAGGTACACACAGGAGAGAATTGTGTAATGTGACTGCAGCTCTCTCTCTCTGGCACTCCCCCGATCCCCACCCAGCCCATATATGACATTCTCTGTCTCAGACATGTGATGTAAGCTTGCTGCAGTCCATTTGAAGTAATTCGCTGCTGAAAGGGAACTGGGTGGAAAGTCCACTCTGAGGCGCTTATTATATGCATTTACTGCATTACAAGGTCCTTTGCAGTTCATGACAACTGACTGGCAGAGGTATCAATGATCCCATCAACTCACACTCATTAATGCCCCAGGGGATCAATGGCCATGATGAGTCTGCTGGACTCCAAGAATAACAATCCGGCTATGTTTTGTTGCTTAGACTGGCTTTAAAGGGGTTATGAGCAAACTTCTTTTTTTTAAGAAACAAAGGGTCTTTACAAAAATTCCCCTTTGGCCAGGGGCAGCACCAAAGTCACATGGACGATATTAACGTCAGACAAAGCTTGTAACCTGGGCCGAACTTCCCACACTGCTCAAAACCAGACAATTAAGCCTCAGGGTGGGCCTTAGCCCCATGATGAAGAAAGCATTCCAATGATTCCTAAAGAGGGACTCTAAAGAGGTTACAGACAGACATATATTCACATATATTTTAAATCAACTCCCTGAGAATATCTAGAGGTGGCAATGAATATGGCTAATAGACCTTGACCTTTTTCAAAAAATAGGAGATTTTTAGGAGAACAGCAAGGCTGTATGGAGATTAATCTATAAATAAGAGCTTGCGCTATATAGGCAGCGCACATTTCACGTGTTAACACTCCCAGTTTCAGCTTTGGGCTAATTATGACATCATGGCAATGTCATCTGCAACCCAGCTTGAACTGGTCATAGAAAGCAAGACCTGATGAAGGCAACTACATCACAGTCTTGTGAAAGACAGACTTACACTAGAGTAACTCAGTATTAAAACAGGCACAATGCCATCTATGAAGTCTGTGTTGAGACGGTTCAGAGACGGCATAATTTACATCTGCAGTGTATCAGTGTAACACTGTCTGCTGCAGCGTTTCAAACCAAGTTTCTTGCTTTCTGCATAGCCTAAAAAAATGATATGATTACCCTGTCAGTCACTGTCTTGTGCTGGTTCTATCGTGGGTGTCAGCTTCTCTAACAGATCTTCATGTGCGCATTTGCACCACTGGACTCTACCTCACCAGAATGACAATTACAGTGACAGTTACACCGAAATGTTTACCATCTCAGTGCTGGCAGTACAGCATTTTATCCAGAGTATTAGCAAACATAATCAGCCAGTTTTTCACTAGGCAAAATGCAATGAACTTCATCATATTCTATGCTGAGAACATACTAGCCCGTGGAGCAATGACAAAGCGAATTCACTGCACGAGGAAGCAAAAATGCAAAAGCTGAAGTACTTGCATCTATGAAATGTCAAAACAAAAAGTATGCATATATCCCATATTGCTATAATGTATAACCACACATGAGGACACAGATTAACGACAACCACATAAAACAACAATGTAAAAACTGTAACCTATATAAATCGCTCTGGATAAGAGTGTCTGCTAAATGCCAATAAAAACACAAGTACAAGACTTGCTCCTAATCTGTGCCACCTAGTGCCACAGAGTCAAGTGGTGTGAGTTTGCACATGAAGACCTGTTAGAGAAGGTGACACCCATCCTAGAGAAGTACTGGCGAGCTGTAGCTGTATCAACTTCACATTTATCTTACTACTCGAGGACAACTTTGAAATAGGGTCCTGCCACGATTTTACACACTCACTGCATTTTATATTTCATTATTGTTAGGGACACTTACAAAATCGACTTATTTCGTAGAAATCTGTATGTTTTGCTCACAAAATGTGAGTCACCTCAACAGGCGGCGTAAAGAATGAGTGAACTGTGTACTGGGTTAATGCAAGGCTGTTTTAGTTTTTATGTCTCCTGCCATAAAAAGCTGCATCATATTACTTTTTTAACATCAGCTATACACAGCAGTTGTGTCGGTATCTAGCTCGTTGACAGTTTCCACACAAAACCAAAAGGAAAGCATGAAATACCTGATCGACCGCTTGTCAAAGAAGCACTGCGGCGAAGAGAGGAAGTAGCCTAACGTTAATACAATTAGTCACTATCACCAGTAAAGTGCAGAAATTACAACCGAATTAACATTTTTAGTTGAAATCCAGCCTTATTTTGATCATACCGAAAGAATTTCGCGTAGAATGGGTGAATACTAAAGCATACCGACTAGCTAACTAGCTATCTATGTAGTGATCTTAGCCGCTAATAACGTAACAATTTCTCTACGTCGATTATAGTCCCTCACATTAAACGGTTTTCAAATAGTTCGCTAGCACCATTGACACGTTTGGACCAGCTAGCCAGGTTACCCAACCAGACACAATTAGATTAAGTACAAATTCTGCTAGCAAGCCGGCCCGAGGTGTGTACTCAAGTGAACCCAGTTTAGCTAAGTGGGCTAGGTATATTAGCTACTGTGTGCTAACAGTACACTGTGCTGCCAAGCCAAACTCTTAACTTGGTAGCTAGCGCTGTACATTTCCCGGCTGTATTCTTAAGACGTCGTAACGTTACCTAAGATATTAATGGTTAGTTAGTAATTAGCTAGATAGTAACACCAGTATACCTAGCTGTCCAGCTAACCGATGACTGACGTTTATTATCCAATTTCTTTGAGGTCTGGCTAGACAGCTAACGTTAGCTAGCTACCTAATATTACGTGTCTGATCGTATTCTCGACACAGCAGTTCAAGCTATAAAACTACAAATCTTACCGCTTTCCTGTGCAGTATAGTCAATTTTCTAGATCATTTCCTACGGTTCAATTATTTAACTACTTATTTAGAGACAACTTGGCATGCTAGCTGCTAATCAGATGATCATGCACTAGCGTTCCACTTCCCTTAAAAAAATACCAAATTACGTCAAAACTACAACGTTATCTAGCTAAATAATTGGTTACCCAACTAGTTAACTGACTGAACAACTTTTAACTAGGCAGAGTCAAAATGAATGATGTTATCGGGAATAACATTTGGCAGCTAACTAGCTCTCCATTTATTGATGTTTCTTGATATGTGGCTGGCTAGTCCAGGTAGCTACATCAGCTAACGTTAGCTAGTCAGGTGCAAATAAACTCGGATTTTCATTAGCTAACTTAAAATCGTAACAGACTGACAAACCAACAGCGCACAGGCTGACAAACAGTACTCACACATGACAACGTTATGTGGCTACCTAGCCCGGCTATGCGCAAGGTAGCACTACAATTACCGTTTGTCTGGCGAATGGCTGGCTAGCTTTGCTAAGGTACGGCGAGAGCGCGTAGTAGCTGGCTGGCTAGTTACGGCACTCGTATAAAAATAAAGGGCCCGACTTACACGTAGATGATGGACATGAAATGCATGAGCCACAGCACGATGAACAGAATGAATCCGAAGAGGGACAGTCCTTGCATGGCGAGTTCTAGCAGAGCCATGTCTCGCCCTTGGCGTGTCAGACCCCAGATGTGGGTGCTTCTCCGAGAGCGCAGAGACACTGAGCAGAAAATTGAGCACTGCGGGAGAAGGGGGCGTTATTTTCCCTGCCGACGTCACGCACCGACACGCCCCTTAGTTAAAACGGAGTGTGACAGCATCTACGGAGCGCTCTGATTGGACAGCGGACGGAAAAACTTTTGAAATTGGTGTTGTAGTGCGTAGGCCTTTTTTGGACTAGAGACTGGAGTGTTGTTGAATGTGAATAAAATGCACATTATAGTGCTGCCGTTTATAACAAAATTTCTCAAAGTGTAGACCGCGGAGTGCTGGTGGGCCGCAAAGGTCTTCCAAGTCGGCGACCAGCTGGTAAATTTATTTTAAACCACACCACAGAACCCCCAACATCTGCTGCTTGTATTACTTGCTGTTAATTTTAGGTGTTGTGTCGCGATGTGTTTTGGATTCTACGATCTAGTAACTGTATGATAGTGTGCTTGGCTTCCCTTGTCTAGTCAGGTTGCATAAGTTAACTTGTGGTTGGGCTTGAATAGTGTTTTTGCTAACACTCGTTGGTCTAGGAGTGTGTGAGCCTGGTCTGGCGCTCCTGCTCATGCAACTTGAATGGATACACTTCTGACTTATGGTGAGAAATGTTTAACTGATTTTTGGATTCAACTACTTCCAGAGTATCCTGGGTTCTCAGATACTGCTATGAGGTGCCCAATGCTATTTTCAATAACATGCAACTTTGAAGCTGGAGTTTCTACATTTGTTCATCACTAAAAAAAAGCAGAACTGGTGTCACTTCCTGATCTGGCTTGAACGATTTGCTTGAACTGTCTGTGCCCCACCACAAGTATTGCTGATGTTATGCTCGTTATTTCTTTCTTTCCCCTTTTCCTAACAGGCTATCTACAATTATTACCTGTTCATGGGATCCCAACCCCCTGGGACCTGTAACATCTGCTTCAACTCTCCAGCTCTGTAGCTTGAAGATGCTTTGCCAAGTTTTAATGACAGGAAACAGTTTACTCTGTCCCTTATACTTCTTTTGATCCATTTTCATTCCAAATGTCATTAAAAGTTGCCTGTGAATAACCTACTGGTAAAAATAGGCCTACTTTTTAATTGACTGCTACAATAGCCTGTGGTGAGTACTGTGGGTTAGATGTCAATTACCACCAAATGACATTTCCATATAATTTATGTTTATGTTATTCTGCTGCCTGGAATTTATGTTGCTTCATGCTCTCTGTTTTGACTTAAGTCAAACCAAGTTCTTCAGACATGCTATAAAATACAAAGGTCCATTATCAAATTTGATTTTAAAAATTGCATGATTTATGTTATTGTTGGTACTGTACAAGCTACAATGCCATAGCACAGTCAATGTCCTCAATTAAATTAAAACTGAAATTATAAAATAATTACTATAGCAGAATAAATATAATAATTTGGCTCATGTTAATTATTTGTCTCCGTTTTGTAACTCCCATTTTCTTAGTTGAATTAATTTCATTGGTCTTACACGACTATTGTGAGACTGAATGTCAGGGATTCCTCTGCTGCTTCCCGAGATGACTTCCACACAGCCTCATCACTCCCTGTGTTCCATGTCTCATTTAGTTAAAGTCCTCCACCTATGTTAATTAGTCTTTGGTTTCACCTGTGTTTTCTTTTATTTAAACCCTGCCCTTTGTCCACATATTTGCTCAGTATTTGGTTGCCATGCTTGTTGTGTGTGAACTCTTGTACCAAGCCTGTTTAGCCTTCTCTTGAGTCCTCAGTAAAGGAAATGTAATTTTCTTTGAACCAAGCCTATCGGTGTCCTGAGTCATTTCTGCACTTGGATTCACCCTGCTCCTTGTAACACTGAAGAAAGCAGCATTTTTCATCTGTAGAAAAAATCATTGACATTCCTGCCATGTTCACACGCACCAGGGACTCAGCCAAACTACACAACTTTTTTCCTCAAAATATTTTACACACTTGATAATTAGCCTGACATAAAGATGCTGTATTCAAATTCAAACAGCATTTTTTCATTAATTATGTACCACTTGTCTCCTTAGACTATTGTAATGTATGTTGTGAACAACCCCAAAGTCTTACTTATAAGTGGATTGATTAAGCAGAGATTTAAAGCACTGTTATCTTAAGAATGTTTCTGCTCCAGGGTTTTTCACATCTACTTGTTCTAACTACGACATAACATCATTTGTGAGCAAGAGCTGTTACTTCACTATACAAACTGTGAATATAACACTACTTGATTAGTTAGCTAGCTAGTTATCTTGTGACAATCAATGTTGTGCCATAATTACATTTTAATTACATTTAAAAGTAACTGTTGAGGGTGTTGAGTGGCTCAGTTGGCAAGGTGCTCACTCTGAGTGCAGCCTGAGCCCTACTGCCTGCGTTTGAAACCATCCACTTAACGTGCTGACAATGACTGAATTTCACAGCAGCACAGTAAATTGGCTGCGGTTCGTCAGGCACCAGCGAGTGGTTCGATGGCTTCAATGGAGTAGAGCAAGTGTATCAGTAGACTACATTCAACTCTCTTCTATGCTCTTATACAAGTACAGAGGTTGCCACAGTGAAACAAGCCTAATATACAATTCTGGTTCCTAAACAGGATTGCATAAAAAGCATTAAAAAGGAAAATTTATGAAATGTGTCTCTGAGATGAAAGGAAGTGGTTACATTTATTCTCTTTGACAGAGGCAAATATTTGGGATGACTATCTGTGATATGTCAATTTTCAATACAGCTCTTGTTCGAAATCTGGGGGGCTCCCAAATAAAAGATCACCCTTATGTTTTTATGATTTAAGAATTTGGATGAACACAAACCTTTTGTTATTGAACTGACAAAACTAAGATCATATCTTTGGTTCATCCTGGCTTCAGAATCTGATATATTTGCTTTTAATATAACAAACTCTCACTTACCCCAAAAGGAGAAGTTAAAAATCTTGGAGTAAAACCTGACCAGAAAAATCTCTCTTTAGCCCCATGTAAAATACACTCAATGAGCACTTTATTAGGAACACTATACTAATACTGGGTAGAGCCTCCTCTCAAAACAGCCTCAATTCTTCGTGGCATGGATTCCACAAGATGTTGGAAACATTCCTTTGAGATTCTGGTCCATGTTGACATGATTGCATCATGCAATTTCTGCAGATTTGTCAGCTGCACATTCATGCAAGACCACAGTTTCAGAAATACAGAATAGCATCTTGGGGTCACCATGTCTCCAAATCCACCATAAGATGTCACCTCCATGTCAACAAACTGTTTGGAAGGAATCCCAGAAAGAAGCCTTTACTATCTTTTCACCACAAGCAAAAGCATTTGGAGTTTGCCAGATGCCACTGGAACTTTAACTGGGACAGGGTTCTGTGGTCAGACAAAACAAAAACTGAGCTCTTTGATTCCAAACACTCAAGGTGGGTTTGTCGTAGAAATAAAGATGGCTACAGAGAAAAGCACCTAATACCAAGCATTAAATATGGTGGAGGATCTGTGATGCTGTGTTTCTCCTCCAAAGGCCCTGGCAGTATTGTTTGCATACATGGCATTATGGATTCCAGGAAATACCAGGTGATTTTAAATCAAAATCTGGCTGCCTCTGCCAAGAAGCTAAAACTTGGTCGTGGTTGGATCTTCCAGCAGGACAATGATCCAAAGCACACATCAAAATCCACACAAAAATCGTTAAAATGACACAAAATCAAGCTTTTGCCATGGCCATCCCAGTCCCCTGACCTAAATCCAATTGAAAACCTGTGGGCTGAGCTCACGAAGAGAGTGCACAAGAGAAGACCCAGGACTCAGATCTGGAGATCTGAGCAAGAGCAAGATCTGGAGAGATTCTCTATTGAGGAATGGTCAAAAATCCCTTCTTCTGTGTTCTCAAATCTTATAAAACATTACAAGAGAAGACTCAGTGCTGTTCTGTTGGCAAAAGGGGGTTGCACAAAATACTAAATGAAGGGGTGCCAGTAATTACGACACACATGTTTTTTGGAATAAAATTTATTTTGTGATCACCTGTGACTTTTTTCTTGTAGTAAAGGGCTCATATGGAATTTATATATTTTCTTTATTTGCTGAGTAAAGACAACATTTGATAAACAGTAAGGGGAATTTTCATCAGCCGTTTTCACTCATATTAATTAATTCTGGAGGACACTGTATATTTCCTAGAATGACCTAGAATGATCTATAAAAGCTAAATCACACTGTGTGAGTAATATTATAACGCTATTTTTCCAGGGGCTGGAGTTGCAGAACCTGGAATGTGATTATAATGTTGTTTTACTGTTGTGCAATCTGTTGTAAATCCTTGTCTGGCACATTTTTTTTTTGGCTTTATTTTGGGACAAATTCACTTCATTCTATGTGTGAAAATATTATTAGTTCCTGTGTCTGAGTGCATTTCACAACCTGACTTACCTTCATCTACTTGTAACCTCCCTAGCCCCTTACCCACCCCCTCAAAAAAAGAAAGAGAACACACACATACTTATTTCATTGCACTGTTACAGCACTCTAGACTCTGCAATCAAGACCAGGCAGTTCCCTCTGGAATTTCTTCAAACAATTCCACACCCATGTACATACACATTGCTATTATGGGAGAATTGCCACTGAGAATATGTTACGCAATGTGACCACACAGGCCAGAGGGTGGCAAGGCCTTAAAGTTACCTGTAATAAAACCAAGGAAAACATTTCCTTCAAAACAATATTTACAGCATGATGCAACTTGACAGAATTTCTCACAGTGGGTGATTTAACACCATCAGAAAGAAATTTTTATGCCTGAATTAGCACATACTGTAGATCTCAGAATGGGTATTGCAGGTAATAACATCCAAAAAAGAAAGAATGTATCAGACAGATAGTGTTGTTAGGAATTTGTTTAATCTCTTCTCAGCTGAAGCAACAGCCAAATAGATATATAAATATATATCAATTGGTTAAAAGAAGATTATGAAATGAAAACAAAATGGCAATGTGTGAAGTCAGGAGATTTGCTACTTTTGGAGACTCACAGTTATTATTTGTTTCATTATTCATCTCACTAAACTTTTCCACATCTTTCACATTGTAATAGTGCTCCTCCTCTCTCTGCAGCAAATGAGGATAGAGCTAAAGTAAACCAGGTACATATGGCAAATACCTCGGAGGCCTCACCCTTGGGAACCAGCAATCTACAGTAATATCCGAAGCGCTTCTGCCAAGAGTTTCCCACAATGTTTTGCCCCAGAGGGAACCTCACATCTGTCATTGGAAAGATACTGTCAGAGGCACAGCACAGCAACTCCTCTTACTGTGTAAGAGAATAAGAACCTACACAAGAGCATGAGACCACTTATATGACATTTATATGATTTATATTAACATTTATACTTTGCCCATGGACAAGGACAGTAAACTTAATTTGTGTGCTGCTTTCCTTATTTCACCATTCTCAGGCACCCTGTGATTTGTCAGGCATTTGCAAGTTGTTTGGATGATGTCAGTGGTGTACCTGCTTTCATCCAATGAGTGCCCACTGTGGCACACTGTGCGATACTGTATTGGCCATGGGTGAGTAAATCGGAGGATTTCATTTGTTTCACTGTCCCACTTCAGGGTCCCTGCACAAGTGCAGAGGTCATGATGATATAAGTCCAATGTACAATTGGTGGTTCCAAAATGTGGTTGCATATAGGGAGAAAAGCTTTAAAAATCATATACGTGTGTGTGTGTGTGTGTATTTATATTTATATTTATATATTTATACAGAGTAACAATCAAAAGTTTGGACACACTTTTCTTTATTTGTACTATTTTCCACATTTTAGAATAGTAGTAAATACATAAAAACTATGAAATAGCACAAATAGAATTATGCAGTGACCAAAAAAGTGTTAAACAAATCAAAATTATTATATTTTAGAATCTCAAAAGAGCCAGAAATATTTTTAAATATTAAATGATTTTGGAAGGAAGTTTGTACACAGGCATCAACTTCACTATTTATATTTGTCTAAGAAACAAACTTCAAGCATTTAAGCATGTCTTTTTAAGATCAAAATGCCTTTAAATGCATGTTTCCTATTATCTTAATCAGGTGTGTCCAAACTTTTGACTGGTAATGTACATTTAGCTCCAGTGATCATTATGGCTGCCATCCTTAAAATGTGAATATGCTCAGCAGCCTGCTTATCACATTTCATCTCGAGGCAAGAATCCCATGTCCAGTCTTCCTGCCAACAATCTCCACTGATGCACAATAGCCCCACTGTATCCAGAGATGCCTTGGCTATCAATGTGTTAAAGAAAGGACTTCTTGAGTGATTAAACGGCAATCTGTTTGAAAGATTTGGAAACATGATGAGAGATTCAGTAATTTTCAATGAGCCATTGACACAGCACAGAGGGTCAACAGAAGCCCTTTCATGCTGCTTGTGAGAGGGGATTATACTGTACCACTCATCTGACATCTCTGCGTGAAGGAGGAGCTTCTGTGTGTAGATACAGTGTCACCGGAGACTCACATAGCTATAGTTTGATTGACAGTTGCCATGGCTCAGCCGTATGTTTAGCAGCCCGAGGACCTGACCATGGCAGCCACTCCGCTGACCTCTGACCCATGTAAGGAACAATCTTCTCCAGCAAAGTTTTCCTCAGGCACTGACCCCAGCAATGCCATAACACCCACCGTTTTCTCACAGAGTGCTTCTAAAGATAGAACTGAAGGGGTGAATTTAACAGACGGAATCCTTTACTTTAATCGTGAATCAAAAATTGGAATTGCCTAACTTTGTGGACTGAATGATTTTTTTTTTTTTTTTTTACTGAGAGAACTGTGATTTAGCTTGGTATTTCATTATGCATAAAAGTAAAATGTTGTGTTCGCAATAGGGGAATTAAGTCCTCCTTAAATGTACCATTCAAAGATCAAATGGCAAAGCATTGAACTGAATTGCATCTTTTGTCATGTTTTAATAATCTATCATGCCTGGCTTGTGGGATTTTATCAATACTCATAGTCGTCTATTTCAATTTAAAGGCCCTCAGCTAGCTCTGATGACAATATGCAATACTAAGGTTACTTAAAGCCTAGAAAATAAAGGGAAGATCATACTTTGTACATGTTCTCTTCCGTATGTCTGTAACAATTTAGCTAATGCTAAACATCTGGTACTTTAGTTCAATACTAGGTACCTTCGCGTCACTGTACCCTCTTTATTTATCATTGAGTATTATTGTAAATAATACATCCAAAATATATTAGCAAAAGACTAGAAATTATATTTTTCTTGATGCATATCTTCTGTGTTTCTTCAGAAATGTGTCTAATAGAAAGAATCAGGAGTACTGGACCTGTGAAATCATGGCTGTCCGACGACTGCATCGCCTTTGTTATTGGAATGCGCAGACCACTTCCTGTCTGGAATTTGCTTATCGCAGAGGTAACTTTCAAACCCACGTCCTGTCAGCTTTAGTTTCATATTACAGAAAGTATTCATATATACTGAGAAAATGATGACTGAACACATGTGAAAGTGCTCCAAGTACAATATAAATCAGATGTTTTTTTTTTTTGTGTGTGTGTGTACAAACGGCCGAATAAATTTCCTTCAGTAATATTCTATTTTGGAAAGTCTTGTAAGAAAAACACCTTTATTAGTCTTTGCAGTCTTTCTTATATAAAGCTTTGAAGTGACACTACCCTTGGCAATGCGACTAGAAACAAGCATGTACATAAATGGGGACCCATCGAAGCACATGGCCCTTACTGGCCCCGGCAACCTGTGTCTTTGGATGATCAGTGTTGGGGGAAGTGCAGAGGTCACTGGGGAGGGTTAATCCACTTTTGCATGCATTTGTGAACTTGTGAACTGAATTCCTAGAGTTAAGCAATCTAGGAGGTAATACTGCAAGTTTTTTTTTGGTGCCCTATATAATGAGTCATGAAATAACAATGTTGACATCAAAGGTGGAAAAGAGGTAGTTTAAGGGAAATTGATATTTCCTAAAGTTGCCATCTTACTGTCAGCCTGAAACACTTTTATTATGAGCAGGGAAAAAATTGCAAGCATTTTTACATTTTCTGTGATAGCTAGCATGTATCCATGACTACCATTGATGCGTGTGTACACTAGCCATGAGTTATCTACAATTTTAACACCTGCCTGTGGAATGAGAAATGCCTATGTTTTCATTAACGCACAACTCTCACAAATAAACAGTGAGCAAAGAAATGGTTTTCTGTTGCTTTATTCTGTTACTGTGTTAAACGTTACAAAATGGTGTGAGAATGGAAAATTTTGCAACGGACACGCTGCAGTGTAATGCCGTTTACAGATGTCACAAGTAAGATAATTACCCAACGGTGAAACTTTGGATTTCATCAAACGACCAGACTTAAACTCACTTCAGACAAACTTGTTGTGAAACCACAACTAAATGTCATCTACAAATATATTATTTCCTGCCAACCAGTGGTGACAAAAAAATAAAGCCTTTAAAAACACCCACAAGAAGTGTGCAAATTATTATGATCACCCTCGACAAAGACCTCTGATTTAAACATGGGCAGAGTAAAAGGAGTTTTCTGACATTGCTGGAAAGCATCTGAGTTCAGGTATACCTACAGAAATCACAGAAACAACTGTTTTAAATGGCTCAGTAGTGACACTGCACAGGCTGAAGTACACTTAAATGTGGCCGGCAAGAACATGGCATTTCTCTCTTGTTGTCATATTGTGGAAGATTATAGTCTTGTGTGCTTTTAATTTAAGGTATATTTCACATGATTTGAATTTCCAATCCAAAGTAAGTCCTTTCTTTGACATTTTCTGTTAAGCCTTCAATTATACTTTTTTAATGAACTCAATTTAGCATATTTTTAAAAAAAGAAAAGAAGTTTTAAATCCTTAATATTTCTTGCAGAACTGGAATATCACTATCCAACTAAACCAGACAGCACCTTCACTTTTGAGGAATTTAGGACAAAATGCCTGCATTAAGCACCTAAAGTGGTGACGATAATGCTGTTCTGACCTTATTATACGGTATGTAATATATATGAGCTAAATTTGTGATCTGGTGATCGGTAATCTGTCCTAATATAAGCTTTGATTCAGTCATGAAAATCTAAAGTGGAATGAAAACCTGATGTTTTCTCCAGCCACTGGGAGCCAGCTGTGTTATATGTAGGCCATGGAGTTTATCTTCACCATGTGACCTGCGGGGCTTTCAACTTGCATTTCAATCGCTAGCCCCCAGGCATTCCTGTAGGCACTTCAGTCTCGATAATCTTGGAGCAGTCAAAAGCGCATGAATAATTATACAGGGATCAATTTTATAATTGTAACAATTAGGAGTTCATTGTCACAAACAAAAAGCTGGCACAGTTAGTGAAGGGTGAAGGGGAGGAAATGAAACATGAAGGCATGAACAACATCAATAAGTGTTCTTTGAAGTGAGCTAATACAACAATATCCATGTGCTACACTGCATATAGGTGGATCTATTTTTTTCACATATTGAAATACATCATTAAATCACACAAAAATGATCATAATACATGAGCTTTTAAAATCACAAAAAACAGAAATAATGGAGTCTAAGGTTGATGTGGACAAGGAAGGATCCTCTGTTAAAAAAAATAAATACAAGGAAAGACAAATATCATTTAAGATCTGACAGATGCATTCATCTGCACAAATACTCTTCTTGAAAAAGTTGATCAGCCAAAAATGATGTGCATTTTAAACAAGTATGGAATATTCAGAGGAATTCCATTAGCCAGTCAACCTAACAAATTGTATCTGCTGCACACTGGTGACTTTACAGCTCATCTGTAGTTACTGCCAAAACAATAGATGCAAAAATTTAACATATTTGGTGTGATTTGCAAAGGGAGTTACAAGTTACAACTGATATGAGACTTCTTCTGACTACTACTTCTTCTACACTCAGTGAATTAGTCCTCAGTGACAAATGGCATTGTGACATGCATTTGATTGTGGCTGATTTCAAAGAGGTGACTGTGTTTGTGTCAGACAATGCAAACTGCAAGGCTTACAATGACATCCCTTGAGGTTTGCTGCCAGAGTAATGTCCAGCAATGTCCAATGTCCTGCAAAGCCCATTATAAATTTAAGCTGACAAACTTAACATCTGGCTTGATATGAGGCTATATCGATCCCCTGACACTGGAGGATTGAAATACAAGTTGAGAAAATCTCTAGGCCCTCATAGCAACAGATGTAAACAACAGCAAGCCAATCAGAGGGATGGATGCCCTGCTTCTAGGTGGTGTGGTAGTCCTTAATGAGCAATCTCTGATTGGCAGCTTCACAGCGTCATTAAGATATTTTCTCACCTTATGGAGTGGTTTTACCGGTTTCTCTCTCGAGGGTCCTGCAGCATCTTGTCATTCCGCAAAGGCCCACGGGCATACACAGATGCACCTCACTCGATAAAGTGTAAGAAATAGTTTTGTTGCGTCAGACTGTTTTCTATTGTGTCAGTTGGGTCTGTTAAACTGTGATAAAGATCAAGTTAGTTTCAGCTATATTACGTTTCTATCATATCAAAGATAGTCAGTTAGACGTGTGCTTGCCAAGACTGGTGAGTAATGGTTTTCTAGTAGGGGAAATACAGAAAGCCAATCTTTTGAGAAATGCCATTCGCATTTAACATACTACATACTTTTTACTATTAAGATAAACTTCAGTCAGAATATTGTTGAGTTGACTTTCAGAGCTTTGCATTTGAGAGACTCTGACATTTAAACAGAAGATGCCTCTAAATTTTATGTTAAAAGTCTGCCTTTTAGGCTCATGCCTCTATATTGTTGTTGCAACACTTAATAGTACAATGAAAGTGAACCTGTTTTTTGCCCTCACCCAACACTAGTAGACCACAAGAAAGGACGAGTTTTTCCCTTATCCTTTGCTCATAGTACAGCTACTGATCTTTGCCATAATTTAGCCTTTATGAACATACCAATAGCATAACATACAAAGGCCCTGTTTACACTTGGTTTTAAAATGCGTCTTGGGCGATGGGATCACAGTGGACAGCGCTAAATACAAGTGCAAATCACCACCAAGATGCATTGTGATCCGATCACTCAAACCACTTGCCGAGGTGGTCTGGGACGCATTTGACCACATATCTTTTGCAGTGTAAACGCTAATGCGTCCTGAATGCGTCCCCGACAAGGACGTAACGGGAAAATACGTCATCAATGCGGGAAGTGGTGGATGTTTTGGTGACAGCACGCCAACGCTCAAAAAACGCTCTTTTGCAAGTCGCAAATGACTTTGTCCTGCTAATCTCAACAGTTGGAATAGCCCATTCATGTATACTAGTTCGTGAAATATTTTTGTTTTCTTAGCTAACCTGTGCTAAACAAATCTGGCGACAGAGACTAGCATAGGCAGGGTGATGTAGGCAGTAACGAAATCTGAACACAAGTGGTCAGCTAGATCCCTTGGAGACACATGCTAGACACCAGGTGTAAACGGCGATGTGTCCCGGCTGTCCACTTGTGATCCGATCGCCCAAGACGCATTTTAAAACCAAGTGTAAACAGGGACAAAGAAATGTGTTTAATCACAAAAACAGCTAAATGAAAGAACAGCCTTCACTTGGCCTTTTGAAATGCATCAAGGTTATTTCTCAATAAAGTGGTCACTAGTTTGTGCTCCCATTATAATTATACATGTAAATTAATCTTCGTTTCATTTCATTTAAAGAATGTTACAAAATGAAATCCAAGGAAAATGAGTGGCTGGATCTTTTCATTCTGCGTTAGGTACATTGCATGGTTGATTTAGATATGCACATTTAAACAATCACTTTCCCTATTTTTGTTTCTTGAGAGTAACCACAGTTGAATCATACTGAATCCCTTCCAAGTACTTGTGCATTAGGTATTCCACCAAGCAGGCCCTTGGACAGTCATTATTATTTCTATGTTTGTCTAAGCCTTGCAACATAGGGTGTCCCCCTTCTTTATCATTTGTGTTAAGATGCTAAAATGGAATTGTATTAGATTTTCACAGTGTTTCACAGTGAGGGCACTAAGTTACAAACAGAAAAAGCAACAGAAATGGCTAATACTTTAAAATCAAATGGCATAACCCCCCAACAAAATCAAATAGAGCATTAAAACTATGATAGTAATATTTAATAGAATTTAATTATTAGTAATATTGATAGTGAAAAAAAAACAGTTTGACAGTTGAATATAAGTTGTGTCAAAAAATTTCTTTGTTTACTAATTTCCGCTAATTTCTTTCTTTGATTTTTTGAATACATTTAATATGTAGGGAACAATGATTCCAAAATGTGATCCCTGTATCTTAAAGAAAGAGAAAAAAAACAGGTATGAAATTGTGTTGCTTACTGTAGGTAAATTCCAACTGACATTTTAGGTGACAACTAGTTTCACCACAAAACATGTTTTACAAGTAATTGAATTTGTTAATTTAATTTCTTTATTCACCTTTGCTTTCAACTGGTAGCAAATCAGTTTGATCCTCTTGCCACGCTGGCACTTAGTAGACATTCAGGGTGGCAAGATGTATCATGTATGGCAGTCCTGTCACCCCTACCAAGATGTGCATATTACAAGAGAAATGTTTCACTGTAGCACAAAATCCTGGAAGACCAATGAAAAACTTCAGAATCACAGCCAACAAATATGCTGATCCAACAAAATGACGAGAAAGCAGCAGAGTAAGCAAGAGGAACTCTGCACTGAAATATTGAATAACTAAGTAACTAGAACATAATCAGTCACACACAGTCAGGTGTAACATGACAGGGACTGGACAGTGACTCAAGGCATGGGAAACAGAGCAGGACAAAAAAGTCTGGTAGTCCGGACTTGCCTGATTTGCCTGATTTGCCTGATTTCAGAGGGGGCAAATATTTGTGTACTATCAACTGGTCAATTAATGCAGGCACTTAGCAGCCACAGATTTCTGTCCCTTCTTCTGTGTGAAACTTGCTTTCTTGAGAATAACTTTGTTTTTTTCCCTTACATGTATGTTTTTCCATACATATATTTATGGAAAGTATGGGGTCTTTACTGCGCAATCTAGGACAGTAACAGTAGACAGAATGAGGTTTTCTAAAAACCTCAAAAGAGAGAATGATCACATTATAGAAAATATAAGCAGCATCTTGATAGACAGTGAATATATGGACACATAAATGGGAGAAAACATATGGAAACGGCTGGAGTGCACTGCGGCAGAATGCCAATTCTCAGCCTTGCCTAGTGCTTTTGAAAGCTTACTTCACATGTTATTGCAGGTGTCCACCTAGTGGTGAGACTGCAAAATCACATCTGTACAGCTAGCAGGACCTGTCCATGACCCTAAACATGTGGTATTCCATCTGCCAAATTACAGGCTGACTATACTCCATACCTTCATTACATGAGAGTCAGACCCTTTTTGCTGTGTCCCACAGAGACAGTCTCAATGACTCTGAGGTGACTCCCTAAAATCATTTACACCTCTGTGCCTCATCTCATCTGAGCAATAGAATTCAAACACAAGTTTCATACAGGCACACAATAAATGACCAGACTTGTTCAAATGACTCTTAGCCTGTTCAGTAGCCTCCCCAGACAGTGAGAGTCTCATTGAAGGTGCAGAAACTGGGGGAAGGTCCTTTCTTTTATCAAAAAGATAACAAGGATGAAAATACATTTCACAGCATAAAAATGAGGGACCTGAGCAGCTCAGTTAGAAAGGCATTCTCTTTTAGAGCTGGCTAGGCTGTTTCTGCGTGGGTTGGAAACCGGCTGTGTCATTTCCTGACAATGAACAGGATTCGCCAGTCATACAACAAGTTAGTTTTGCTTTGCCTGGGATGGGGTAGGTAGGTCAGCCAGGGTTACCTCGTCTCACTGCTCTCAGTGATTCATCAGGCACCTGCGAGTTGCTCGGATGATGTCAGTAGAGTAGCACCTGCTCTCTAATGAGAGCTCACTTCACTGTGGTCAAACTGTGTGACTTGCAGTGTGAAAAATAGGCATTGGCTGCATGCAACTCTATTAGAGAACTGCGTTCTCGTTTCAGCGTTCCTGCATGAGTGTAGAGGTGACATGAGCATAATGTACAGTTAGCAATTCAAAAACGGGGTCACACAAAGGGGAAAAAGCAGTAAAAAAACAATATGACTCAACTGTAATCTTCATCTTTCACATTATATCACTGATGATCTGACATACTGGGGAGCCATTCACCTGTAACGTTTAGAATGTCAGTATTTCTCGGACCTGCAGATGCCCAAATATAAGGCTCCAGGTCTGTTTCTGTGGGTTGCCTGAGATGACCTGTCAGAACATGTTGTGAGTCAGCTCAAACAGAGGGTGAGGTCTCTGTGCAAACAGGGGACTGTGATGCACTCATTCAGGCCAGAGAGGGACCAGCTGCCGTCAGCCGATAATACAGTTACACTATTACAACTCAGATGCCAGATAAGGCTTCCTAAAATAAGGCCTTATTTTTTTCAGTGCTCATTTCAGCCTGCATTTGGATAAACAGCCTACATATAAAATAGTTGTTTAGTTAGTTTTCTTTTAAGAAACAACCAAGCTATGTTTTGATTTACAGTGTTCAATATCTAAAGCATTAATTCAGCTGTAACATAGAGATATAAACGTGCATTACCCAGAGCCAAACATCATGAGGAAAGGAGGGGTAACACTTGACAGAAACAGGGAGTTTTTCATTTGCACCTTCATGCCGAGCCAGCTTTAGTGAATAGATGTGACTGAGTGAAATAACATCTGGCCACACTCACGCTACAAGGATGACGGAGTTTGATCACGCAGTGAGGAGAAATACGTCACATGTCCAGCATTGTGTTGCTGTGTATGAGGAAGTGAGCAAGGACAAACTTCTTCTTTCTTTGTTAAGATTGTTGTTTGGCCTAAAATGTGGTAACAGAGATAATTATGGAAAAAATGAAAACGGTTATGCGACTGTCTAAAAAGTCAGATGTTTGGAGAGGGTGATCATGTTAACACTCTCGTTGCGGCCTCCATTGTCAAACTTCACCAACGTTAACATCATTCCGAACAGAAATCAAATACATCTCCATTGTCATTATCCACTGGCAGGATGAATTGACAGCTAATGATGTACTTTAATTTTAGCAATTGAATGCTGCATTAGAACTTCAGGGCCATGCACAAGTTCAGACAATCCACACCCCAATCACATTTTAGATTGACTTTCATAAGAAAAAACATTTGACAAAAATGACAAGAACAGGTCATACATAACTCTCACCATTTCATTTCAATGGCCCAGGCATCACCTTCTTCCAAAGTGATTGAATTAAAACAATTATTTCACATCATAAAAGCCTAATAATATTCTTACAGCAAGAAACCACTTACAATGCAGATCCCAGTGCATGTACAGTGTACAACATTTACATTTCTTGAAATGAACATAACTAATACTAATACGTGTGCCTGATTTAATAGAATTAACTTACCTAAGAGTCAATCACATACGGTGATCAATTTCACTTGCAATGTGTATGAAGATACTTAATTGAAAGCAATGGAATAAGTTAAAATAGCTATTAATAATTTGAAATTTGAATTTGAAACTGAATCTCTCATGTTGCCCCAAATTAACATAATAGCAAAATATCTTGAGAGATAAAACAATTGTGCAGTTTAGGAAAGCCCTGAATGCCAGTCAACATAGCAGAAAAATACTGCCCTCTTGAATCTTTACACAAGGAAACCATCATCAACATTGAAGGAGGAAAAAATGAAGGTAGATGGGCAGGGCACTTAGAATGACGACACAGCCTGCAGCTAACTTAATGCTCAATTTGCTGTTCAAAAGTCCGGGCAAAAAAAACAAACAAAAAGAAACAGGGAAAAGGGGGAAAAGTATTAGAGATCCTAATTCATTTTTTCATGTGTGGAACTATAGCAGGGAGCAGTGAGTCTTAATCACATTTAATAAAGCGGCAAGCATATTCAAAATTTAAAATTCAGCACAAACCGTTTACACTTTAAAAGCTGGTCATTATTTGAAATATCTAACCAGTAGAGGGCAATCACACAGCATTCAGGAACTACATTATTTCTTTATATATATTGAGAATGATGAGAATGATGATTTCATCCTTTTTATACCTATTTCAAGGTTTACAATCTTAGTAAAATAGATGTCCTACTTCACATAGCAGTGCCTGCTCAAGACTAGAGAGCCAAGAACATGATGAGGATGTAGTCTGTAGTGTTCTAAAATAATTCAAAAAATAAGTCTTGAATCAGTGCCATACCAAATGCTAACACTTTGTTTCAAAAACTAGATTGTGGGCTTGAAGGTTGTGTTCTTGAATCCAATGTGGGGCACCGATATTTTATCCTTGAATAGAACGGTTCACTGTTCCGCTAAAATCCAAACATGATAGAAGGTTACCACAGAATCCCATAACTAGGCCAAGGGTCATTGCGGGCAAGTGACGCAGCCTAGATTCGAGTCTGAGCTGTAGGACTCATCCAGTACAATTGTCTGAAATGGGTGAGCCACTTGGGAATCTGTCCAATATGTCTCTATGTCAGGAAAAAAAATTATTAAAAGGTCATGAGAAAACATTGTGTAGAACCACAAGAACTGTAGGATTGAAAAGGCATTTTTTTATTCCATATCTTGGGCTACGAGAATTTTTTTTTCATGTTTTACTTGTTGAAATACTGTGCTAATTACCACATGTTGGAAATTCATTACATTAATATTATCCATTATATTAGTTTTAGAATGGGACACCCTCTTGTCTCCCATAAATATTGATGGCACTATTTTGACAATTCATTTAGAATCATGTATCATATTTTTTTGTTTGAAAAGGGACAGACTTTCTCTTCATTTCACATGGAGAGTTACAAATATTTGTAAAATGGAACTGAAGAGAGAGATTATGTAGTGTGGTGTAGGCAGCATTAGAGGTAGTTCAAAAGACGGTCTAAGAAGTGGCGTACATTCAAACATTGACAGGTTCTACTTTTCTTTGCTGCTTGAGTTCATGCAAAGGTTCGCACACCATCTACATAGCAGTATGTCTCTGCAATATACATACCCACCCCCAGTGTTCTAGGCCAGTGGTTCTCAAATGTGGTCATGGACAACAATATTAATTGGAGGTGATTTGCTAAGGTTTGAAGGTGTATTTTAATAGTCTGTCCCTCATATTTGTCTTGTCAGTCATTCAAATTGAAATGGGTTCAGAACAGCCTACATTTCACTTTTTAGCAAGAAAAAAATACTTTTGACTTGACAGATTCAATGCTTGTGGAGAGCACTGTTACATTAGATATATATTAATGCTAGTGTCCAGATATAATGCAGAAGTTAGACATCAGAAATGTCCAAAATTTACAACAGAACATATGAAATCACTGGTTAGCTAAGGACTGACTTGGAAAATGCGAACTCTGTGCCAAGTTTAGCACTATGCAGGCAAGTCACGCAAATCGGAGACATCAAGTAGACCAAGCAGTGACATTGGCTCAGTGTGGAACTTGATATGAGTCTCAAGCTATCCACTTTAGAGCCAGACATCCTCTCACTCACATCTTACAAACAACAGCACCATTCACCCCATTAGCACAGCAGCTGGGAGAGGACAGAGTGCATGACAATTGTACAGCCATTTTTCAAAGTAAATAATTTGTTACCATTAATCACTTAAAGTAGCACTGCCAAATAAACAAGTGTATTTCTTTCTTTCCTTAGAGGAAGCTGTGTGTGTGTGTGTGTGTGTGTGTGTGTGTGTGTGTGTGTGTGTGTGTGTGTGGGGGGTGTGGAGGGACAGGGGGATTACTGGGTACTTCACATAAAAGTTTCAATCAGTTAAATACTCTGCGACCCAAAAAAGTTTGAGAACCTCTGTTCTAAGCAGGTATGTAATGCAAGTTCTCCTGGCAAAGACTTATGGAATGTTCCACCCTAAAACAGGAAGTGATGACACTTTAACAAGCTCAGTGTACTCATGCCAGGAAGCTGCCCCACACATGCAGCTTGAGGACAGCTGTGGAGATGGTGGACAAACTCATTAGAATGAAAGGAAAAGGAAGTGAGTGGCGTAGGGAACAAACATCCTGTGACGTCTTTTCTGATCCTGAGGACATTGTGTTGCCCTCAGGAGCTGGAGTTAGAAAGCCATTCAAGTGCACACCATTGCAAATGCATGGCTCTCAGCTGCAATCAGACTTGTTATGGGTTTGATCAAGCCATCCCGATGTTTCCTGTCAGACAAATGGCAATCCTCAGGCCAAGCTATCTACTGATTACGCAGCAATGAAATGTTGTTGGTAAGTTGTTTATAAACACAACGGTCCATTTCCTATATTTTAAGGGTCCTCCCACAAGACTGTTTATTTCTCATGCCTGGTATTTAGTACTGCAAAGTCACTCCCGTCTCTCCTATTATCAGATGAGAGACTTCTATCTTGTCATTGTTCGTCATTCTGATGTGGATACTTTGGGGCTCTTTGTTGCATCAAATACTTTGAAACAAATTTGAAGCCGTTAAACAGGAGCTGAAAAGTATAGGTATGTAAAAGTATAGGTAATAATATATTAATAATCAGTGATAATATTGTCTCACAGTATTCATTTAAGGACATTTTTTAGTCTTAATAACACTACACAAAGAGAAGCTTTAATGTTCACAAATGCTGTATTTTATTCAAGTAAACACAAGGGTCACATTTATTCATTCCTTTAAGATGTATTTTAAAGAAAGTCACACAAACATGAATCTACACCTACATTCTGCATTGTAGAATTTCAGTGGAACCGTGGACGTTTCTGGAACTTTATAGAGGCCTGCCAAAGGTTTTCCATTTCCATGGAGTGTAAAAGTAGGTGACACACAGAAGAAAGTCATTGGCAAATAACAGTTCCCACCACTGGTTTGTCCCCATACTTAGCCAATAGCCTCATCTGTTTACTGTAGCCAGGGTTTGCTAGCGTGAGTAGATCTGTGTCCCAGCAGCCGTGGGTTATTCTAGTAATTCACATTAGCAACTGTGACTCTGTTACACAGCTCTAGGACAGACGTCCTACTCATTGTGACCAATAATTAAGTTTGTGGGGCTTTGACAATTGCGTTGCCTGATAATTTATATACTGTCATGATAATTGTATTTAAGAACACACATTTGAAATGTCTGCCATACATCATCTAGTTCTAAGTAGTTTGGCTGTTTACATGCAGCCTGGGACTGCTTCAAGTGCCAGCTTGAATCAATCATTCTTTTGCATACATTGGTCTTGTGTTTTTCCACCTTACTACCTAAAGAGAGCAAAGTCTTTCAACTTTGAAGTCATATCTAATAGAAAAATATGGTAAAGAGTCAGAAAAATAGCAACAATAATGAAAAGGGAACAACTATGTCCTGCAGGGAGTGCTGTCGATACAAGGAATCATATGTACAGTAGGAAGCAGAAGATGATAAGTAGGACCATATATCATGTATTGGAATTCTTCTTATGATTTCTCAACAGCTGTACTGCAAAAACACATGGGCATGCTCATGACGTTTTTTCTGTATGGCTTTGGAATACTGCAAACATACAGCATAAAAGTGTGGTTGACATGTGGTATTGTTGTGACATGTGGTATTGCTCTCTTACTTGGTCTCTACTGTATGTAGCCTTGCTTGCTTGTAAAGGTTGTGCAATATTCATGCAATCATTCACACTGCTGGTCTACACGGTCATATTTTCAACCATGGTATATGACAGGAATTTAAAAGAAATATTCAAAGGGGCAATGTATTTGAGGGTGTTGGTATATTGTAAGTTCAGACTATTACTATATGTCAAAATTGGGGCTTCAAATATGTAAGGTGAAACTATAAACAACATCTAGGGAAGTATGAACATGTCACTTTTGGGGAATACTTTCACAACAGCTGTACATTACATTCACAAACAGCATATCTTGCAACATGTTACTTCTCTAAATTTGAGACTTGAATGCCACACATAAGGACCACAATGTGTTCTGACCATCAGATGTTAAAGGATAGTACTGCTGTACACAGGGAACATTGGATAGGTTTGCTTTGGGATAGTGCTTGCTTATTGCTGAAAGCATTTTGTATATATACAAATAGTCTTCCATGCACTTAATCTTATGCTCACAAACAAACTCATTCTGCTGGCCTGCTGGCTCAGGGCTTCAATGACAATGACTATGACAAAAGACAAAAGATGAATAATGTAATCATCTGTGGTCTTGAGCATGTACTGTAAACACCAACCTGTCTGTTTACCATCAAGATGGCCTAATATTGGACAAAGAGGATTATTTTACTGTATCCATATTCTATAAAGACATATTTTATATTTATATATAGATTTTTTTATGAAATATTTGATTTAAAACCTGGTATAAGTATGCATATTTCAGGAACTTTTAACAGCAACGGATACACAGTTTTCAAAACCCTTCTTACCATTGAAAAGGGATGTACTGTATGTTGTAATAACTAAAAGGAAACCCAAATGTGATTTCCAGCGTGATTGAGGACACCATCGCACCGCCTCGCAGTGCATGTGCAAGATAGTTTCCACGGTAACAAAGACTTCTTTTGAGATGACACAACTTTCTCTTTTCTAGTTGAAGTCTAGCAAACTCTTCAGGTACGCACCCTTTATCTCCTTGGAGATAATCTTATTAGTAACTCTGACCATTTTATTTGACATCCACAGCGACTCTCAGTGTTGTAGGATTTCGTCCTTCTCTCAGAGCCCAGAAAGACATTTGCTATTTATTTGGCACGCAACCAACAGACTTTCTCCAGTGAGAATCTGTTATGTTTTCTGCTGGTTACTCTGCACTGTCTGATATATGTATATTTATTCATACTGAGAAATACTCATCTAAAGCATGGCAAGACGACACATTCCTTTTCATACAATATATTTTTTATTTTTGTCAAATAAATCATAGTTTAAGGGGCTTCTTGAGCATTTCAATTAAATGACAATTGGTTTTTATATGTTCAAAATATAAACAAATCTAAACTGATGAGTTTAGAAAACAAGAGTTTACATTTATACTCTATATAAAAAATACTGAATAACAAATCCTGAAAAACTAAACGTTAAGGGCACTAGCAACCAAAGTCTGAAAGCAATGGGATTTAGTAACAGTTTCTTTGGTTCTTGTACCCAACAAGCAGGCAAATATACATTTCCATATCTTTTACATGCATTATTATATGGTAATCACTGTAGTGTAACAAATTGATAAGATACATTATTATGAGCATCAGCAATCTGATTAAAAGTTTATATTAATATGTTACAGAGGGGATTACAGAAGCTATTTGAATATGGAAATTTCAACAAAACAAGGGGGTGCAAATTAAAGTCAAAGTTCACACTGATACTAGGAAGGATTTTTTTTTTTTACCAGGATTTGAAGACACTTCAGTGTTCCAAGACAAGGCTTGACACAACCCTAGACACACTCTGGCCTACAGGCAAAATGACATGCCTAGCTGGGCTATATGGCCTGTTCATATTATTAAACTTCTGTTATTGAATGCGACAATTAATTGCATCTGTTAAAAATATTCTTTGGCTAAAAAGCTGCTTTCTCGCTCTTCACAAACCAAACAGTTCTTATCTCAACATTCAGGAGAAATCCCACTGAAATTCAAGCTTAGAATGTCTCTGTGAAATGTAAAATTTGAATTTTATTTTCATGTGGAGTCTTCAAGAAACTGATTTTATATACAGTAGAATACATTATTATCATTTATACAGGCATTCATTTCCCTGCCAGACAATACCCTGAAATTTTTTAAAACATTATGTATGAGAACCAGCTGTGAAACTGATTACTTAACAGTGTTGTAAATACAAATAACACAAATTATAAAATTAGACACTGAGTATCTAATCGTCCGGATGATCAGGAGGTTGGGACATACCCAGTCACTGAGGGAAAACACTCAACCCTCCACTCAGTTAACTGACCTCGTTTTGCAATTCATTTATAAAGATCAACAACATTGTCACATAAGTTTGGAACAGCCATTTCAGCATTAAGCTGGCCTTGCTGCGACACCTTTCCACACTGAGCACTGAAGCAAAGCCCTACGCTTGTCTGCAGCTAACAGCATTTTCACACGCCACAATTACCACGCTGCACTACACAAGGGCCAGCACCAACTCAAGGATTGGCCTATTTGTCACTCACTAATTTAAAGGCGCATTACAAGTCTCTAGGAGCCACTAACGTTCAGTGATGTGAGGAATCCTGGCAAATGTAAGCCCGCACTACCCCGATGGCATAAAGCCAATTATGTCGCATCGCTGTGGACTCCCAGTTATAGACGGCTAATGACATGACGCAAGCCAGACTGGTGAATGTCTGGGTTATAGGGCTCACCATGTGCTCTAGAATTGCAACTCGCCACCAGAGCATGCAGACAGTAAAAATACTGGGACAAAACTACAAATGTAAACATTCAGCCATTGCATGCAAAATCATTATGTAACCACACACAGCATACTTCCTGATCTAAAATACAATTTAACCTTTAACAAGAAGTCAGATTACAAGAGTCTGTCAAGTAATTCATAAATAAACAAATTGTGTGGAAAAGCGGATTTTTTTTCTGTGTAATGCTTTTGTATGTTTGTTAAGGCCAGGCTGCTCAGAAGGTCATCTGTCCAGGCCCTGGTCTGGCCTCATGCCCTGCAACACACAAAATGCTTGTTATCTGAAAAACTCTGCAAGCACAACCACTTTTTTACAGTTGCAAAAAATAAACAGATTCCTAAAAATCATATTTTAAAACCACCTTCACTTCAAAGTGTCAAATAAACAGTGTTTACAGTACTGTAAGTACACAACATGATTTAAAAACGTATTTAGCCAAGATAACTTACACAAGTTGGATGTGAAATAAACTCGATTACTGATGTAGCATTTAGCAACAAGATTTTGCTTAACATGCAAAATGCGGGAGACATCTTTAAAAAAACAGGTATCACAGAGAGGCCTGGACAAAACACATGTAGCTATGGTAAAAAGAGGACAATACTGACACAATTACATGTATGTCCTTATGTTTTGTCTCAACAATAGCTCCCTGCTGCCAGTGCTGTGCTTCTTTCCTACTTCCTGCCTCTCTCATTCACCGACTTCCTGTTGATTCAGAAGCACTCAGCACTGTGGTGAGCTGCACAACAGGCCAGTCATGCTCCACATGAGTGCCGGATATGGCAGCAGAGCTCCGGGGTAAAAATACTCCCAGCCCGCAGCTTCCTCTTAAACATCCCACAGTGGTGAATTCCCAGAGATAAGCAATGGGCCTGACAACATTAAGGAGAGTCCCTAACACTGCATATGTGGAAGCCACATACTTTACCATACTGTATTAGCACAGCTGCATCACTGATTAATAGAGCACAAAAATGTTCAGAAACACTAACCATTAAAAACGTATTTGATATGACTTAACATTTATATATCAGCCTTATAATTTGAGGGCTACTGATGAGTGTATGGTGCATCCAGCAAAGCATTGCCCCTGGGGTTGCTTTTCTGCAAAGCTTAATTTAATCAGCAGAGTAGCATAGAGGTTAAGGAGCAGAACATGCAACTAAGAGGTTGCTGGTTTGATTCCCTGCTAGGGCACTGCTGCTGTACCCTTGGGGATTTCCTCAGTAAATATCCACCTGTATAAATGGATAACATTGTAAAAAACTGTAACCTATGTAAGCCACTCTGGATAAGAGCATCTGCTAAATCCCAATAATGTAATGTAATTTCAGTTCAATTGTTTGGCAAACTACAGACCTGTTTAAGAGGCCCAAGAATTTGCATTTTAGGTGAGTTTTGACATATGGCCACTCATATCCCAAAAGGACACTACTGCAGAGGGGATAAGGGGTCCAGTACCTGCAGGCTAGAGAAGGGAGCAAGAGCGTGGCTCTCTGAAGGGGTTGCTCCCTGTGGGGACCCCGACCAACAGGGCGTCCTTACAGGCGTTCTGGATGCAGTACTGCTGGAGCTCCGCAGCAGCCTGGGACACCTGAGGAAAGAGAGACGCAGTGAGAGCAGGGAGAGGTCCGGATACACAGCTGATGCACAGCTGCAGAACACTCTGCTTTTATTAACTCCAGAGAGAATGGGTCCGGGTTGTTGAGATTGACCAGAGCACCAGCCCAGTGTCAGTACTCACTCCAAGATTAACTGCAACCTAAACTCAGCCGCGGAAATGGATCCACATATCCATGCTACATCTCGGGCAAAGTGCTCCTTCCCATTTACTTTGGTTTGCTCTCTGCAATACAACAACCACAAACGCTCTTCTAATAATAGTAGGCCATTTGCTCTAGTCTCATATGAAACATTCTGCAGGTCTCTCATTTCTACAGTACATCATGTCAGATGGAACAAATGTAATTTCCGTTTTATGTTGGCTTATTCCCATCAGCACTATCAGTGGTTTCTGCAGTAATAAAGATAAAGGCCCACATTAGCTCCACTGTTTAATATTGACCATCAAGCTGTCAACCGAGATATCAGTGTACAATTATCAGCGGAACTGTTATTCTTCAGAGTCAGAAAACACTAAGACCAGGCTATCACTGCTAATCAGAATGCACTATCAGATACCAAAGGAGAGAGGTGAAACCAGCCACTGAATTCTCTAAAGGTAAACTACAAGCAACCTGCTTGTGACATCATCATTCAGACTTTTGAGCTAAACCATCATTTATTTGGGGGCTACATGGAATGCTTGCAGCCACTTTGAAAGATTTGTTTTATTAATCTGATGTATTTCTGCTGGCCTGTAACAGGGCGTGCCACTTTTGCATCCACATACAGCTGGGTTCTGGCAGAGATTTGGGTGTGGATCGCAGTAGCCACTGCTGTCTAATGCACGGTCCCAAGATCATGTTTCCTGAGACCGTTTTTAACGGGACTGAAGAGGTTGCGTTTTCCACTGCTAAAACTTACTTCTCACAGGCACTCTGAAATTGGCTGACTGAATTACAAGGTTCAGATTTAAAAAAAAAAAAAAAAAAAACATTCCTGACTTTTAGGCAGTGGTAGTCCACTGATAGATTTCAACAGCCTACTATGAAACTTAACCATTATACAGTTTCATTCTTGAAAAGTGTCTTAATTTCAAGGAAGATTCCCTCACTGAAAGTCAACAGGTTTTCAGAAAACACCCGAGCAAACAGTGGGCATGCTCTGCAAAAAGCAGGCAGGTGCCCCTAAAAACAACAGCTTTGAGCAGCTAGTGGCACTTTTTTCCATTCTTCAAAGGGATTTTATTTTCATTTGAGTTAGATGAAAGCAACACAGCCCCTCGTAATCAAACCCCACCCACTGCTATTTTATCGTGAAAATAAAATAAGGACAGACTTCCACCAGAGATGACAAATTTGTGCAGATAAGTATGCTTTGCCTAATACCCTCCGTTATGAATTCACACTTTTTTAGTTTCACAAATTTTAATATTGAACGGCAAAGACTACAGTTTATAACCTTGCACACAGACTGCTCCCAAATACATGTTTGTAAGTACAACCCTTAACAAGGTTTGACACCCTATTGGTCAAATTTACATGGAAGTCAAAATCTGACCAATCTGGTAGGGAAGCGACTGTGTCAGTTATCAGTGAAAACTTTCACGCGTTTCTTATATCTGTCCACCTTCCTGTGAGACAAATCCCAACGACCGATTTTTAACATCCACGTCTAAATCGACTGTCATTGCGACAGTATGTGACAACATTGCGCAACATTCAAGTGTGGATTGACCAGTGAATGGCCACGACTACACAACCTGAGTCGATATGTTGCGGAAAAAATAGTAGTGCTATTCCTACGTGTTTAAACTTGGAGGTATAATAGTTCGTTTCATTGTGATCTGTATGATATAGGTACCCAACTATTACAAACAATTAAACTAGCGCTTGTTCATATTCATTTTTCCAGCTCGTCTGATGCTACCTCTATATGGTTTATGGCTGCCAATTTTGACACCCTGTATGAACTGCAGGCTACTGTTGCTTGGAATTAAAGTTTACACGGGCAACTTAGACAGACAAAAGTTAACATTAGCGCTGTTGCAAGCACATCAGCTGGTACCAGGTGGCAACGAACAGCTAAGCATAAATACAAATAGGCACACAAAAAATAAAAACACAGACACGAAACTAGAGTTCTTGGATCTATTTCCTTACTTTTAAGTTAAATATTCACTTAAATTTTTGATGAACATGAACGGCCAATACTTTTCTTCAGCGAACTTTAAACGTACGTGCGCACCGCTACTCCGGCAGGTTCATACCTTAATCCGCTCCACACTGGCCTCCAGTTTCAGCTGCTCCACAAGCCGACGCATGTTGGTTAGGTTTGAATTTGACGACATTTTTCTAACGGCTCTGCTTGTTTATCCTTGGAGGGGAAAGGATCGCTTAAATAGCGTGCCTCGACGCTGAATTTTCCGGGGCTTCTAAAGATAAAGTGCAGGATCTTACGGCAGAAGTCTCTTCGGACACTGCCCTGTAACAACCCACCCAGATTTCCAGAGCGGAAGCAGCAACGCAGCTGCTTTACGGAGGGGGGGTCCAAGCTAACGGGAAAAATGACCAGCGAAAGTTAACTGGCTCCTTGTCAGTCCGCACGGATGTCAACTTTTATCAAGGAGGAGAAACCCCTGCTCCCATATATTGTGGAAAGTCGGATCCTATTCTTTAATGTACGTATGTACTTACGATATTGTATAACCACAGTTTTTGTCATTATAACTGATTCCACAATTTAAAAATAGCAATTTTTATTTCACACTCTGTGAATTATTTATCCAGCTGCTCTTTGTAAAACCTAAGAAATGCAAAATGCTGATTTTCAGGGTACACTGAATGCAATGCTGTATTGAAGTTAGTCCTGATGTGTGTGTAGCTGTGTCATCAAACACATACATTATTTTTGTTTTTGTTATATGTACTCTTCGCAAAATGCAAAGGAATCTACATTGGCAGCACTGCTGCCTGAAGAATTAAGATCTCAGTCACACCTCGCTGCATGCACTTGAGTGGGAAGCGAGGTTTTTTGAGGGCGGGAATCATAACTGGCCATTAGTCTGGCGCCTTGCTTAAAGTCAATAAAAGTTCGATTGCAATTAGGGGTTAATCTGTGCTTTTTATTTTTCTGAAACGGTTAAACCCATAGATGTATAGGTGTACCGTGTATACAGACGTTCCTTACGTTTGAAATTCACATTTCAAGTGAGAGCGAAACAGCTGTTTTCTAATGTGTAGAGACTAACATCAAATTCAGCTCCACAGGGCAGTTTTGTTGCATTACAATGGGTAGAAAAATATTATAAACACCAAAAAATATATACTTTTTTTTAACTAATAAAGAGTTGGACCACTTTCTGTGTTCAAAACAACTGCACTCCTTCTTGGCAGGCTGTTATATACGCTTTAAAATGTTTCCAGTGGGATGTTGGGTCAGTATTCTTAAGGCCCGCTTCCAGTTCCGTGAGAGATGAGGGACGTGGAAATCTACTCCATACTGTATGTTCCAAAACTTCTCATAATGTTTCAGTGATATTTAGGACCTGGTGATTAGGGAGGCCATGGAGGGTGTTTGATTTCATCCTGCTGTTCATGAGTCACTCCTGAATCTGTTCATGGCTTGTGTATGTGGGCATTTTCATCTTGAAGAGACAATGTTTGGCTAAAATGGCTTTGTATTCTACTCTGTAAAGTAATAGTTGGACACAAAAGCTTCATGAGATGGCTGCCCAGAGCATCCATCTGTCAGGGCTCCGCCCCCTTAGCTGTGGTGTTTTGTTTTTCCCTGTCCATGTGCTTTTTGTTTTCCTTGTGTTCCAGCCCCGCCCCGCTCCCTGCCTAGTCTCTGCCCACCTGATTGCCTCGTCACCTTCACCTGCCTGCCTGCCCACCTGCATCCCATCTCCTCGTCACCCCAGCCCTATATCTTCCCTGCGTGTCTCTGTCTTGCTGCAAGTTTGTTTCAGTGTTTCTACCTGGTTTGTCCCTGCCGTAGCTTGTCCTGTTGATTGCTGTTTCGCTGATTCTGCCTGCCGCCTGGACTCAATCACCTGATTACTCGCCAGCCTGGTTCCTGATACTGTCTGCTCCAATTCCCGACCTTGGATTCGCCCCCGGACTGTTTTTCTGTTTTTCGAACCCTGCCTGTCTCTGGTCTTATGAACTGCCTGCCGATTACAATAAATGCCTGGAACCTGAAAATCTCATGGTCCGTGTTTATGTCCCATTCACCCCCGTGACACCATCACCATGTTTTACAGTTGGGAACAGATAAGGTTGCCTTTGGCTTTCTCCAAACATAAATCCATTCAGTAGGGATTTCTACAAAACCTGTGTATGGACCTGGCTAACCGGTGTATGGATTATGTTTTCCTCATATGCAGAGTTGAGAGGACCGCACTGAATAGCATTGTTGAGTTTTGGAATACCTGACATCCCACTATCAAATTCATGGCATGACACAAGTATAGACTTTTTTGAGATATTAGTGATAATGATAAATTTAGTGCTACGTAATGCAAGAATACAACAGACAAAAACAATAGCCTTTGCCCATAAGTCACCATCTGGAAAAATTAAAAACTTACCTTACAGCCACTTTTTACACACCAGCTGGGGCATGTACGACACCATCAAAGAATTCTGGGCTCAAGCAACTGTAATTAAAATACAGTATCTAGACAGGGGTTACAAAGTGAATTGGACTGAAAACATTTCAGACAAAAAAAACAAAATGACTATAGCATTTGTGTGTCTACCTGTTCCCCTGTTTAAAAAAAAAGATTTTGACCATCATCAAAAAACACGTATTTTGACTTCTGACCAAAGAAGTAACACATGCATTCAAAGGTCCACCTACAGTATATTTGCATACAAACAGTGCAAACATTTAAGTGATAATCTGGTCCATACGTCCCCTACAGTATCTTAACTTACCCATTTCTTGTCTCAAATCCCAACCAGTGTTATCATTGCTTCAAGTGTAATGGAATGACAATGAAAACATAAAAGGATGTGGTTGCATTACCTGTCATTCAATCCGACATCCGATGCAGTTTATTGGATGTTGGAAAAACCTTTTGTCACTTGAAAACATGTATTTCTAAACACAAGAGTGCTATCTGTAATAAGGACCCCAAGTCCTCAGTGCCCAGAAATTTTGATGCTTTTAATCACAATGTATCCACACTTAGATTATTGGGTATAGATGCAGTGACTCCAAACTCAAGAGGTGGAAATAGAAACAAGTTTCAGCATTGTGAGACTAAATGGATCCGCGTGTTGGACACTGCCTTCTCCAAAGGAATGAATGAAGTAATATCTTTTATACCTTTTGTCTGATTCATCCTATCATTCCTGCTATCAACTAGATTTCCTGCAGATCACTGCCCCCTATTGACAGCAGAATGAACTAACACAGAGGCCACCTCCATTCACTATTGATGGGATTTTTTGGTTTCCACGTAGTTTGCAGTTATTTCATTCCTTCACACATGCATTTTGTCCTTTGTGAGGTATAGCGGACTTAGAATATAATATAAATGTAAAAATCATGTTCATTCAATGTGAAATGGAAAATGTGTGACATTAATGGTTTTGCATCCATCCGAGCCATCCTTTCACCATGACCAAACCCTCTATTTACACTTGTAAGATGGGACTTAATTTGACAGTCCCCCCCCCCAAAGCTGGCAAAATTTTTATAAAGACATATTTTTATAAAATCAATCCAACCAATTATATTCACTTCATTTTCTGAAAACCAAATACCCATACTGGAAAATTCCAGCTCACTCATTTGCACATTTCACTCTAGCAAACCATACATTTTAGAATGACTTTTAATCCTGCAAACGCTGATGTGATCCTGACACTTTCTCCTGCACCTGGAACCATGGGTACTTAAAATCTGGATAAAACTTGAACTAGTTATGAAAAAGTGCCACAACTTCTTCAAGGTAGAACATGATTTATAATTCAGATGTTAATGGCAGAAATATAAGTATCCAGACTTGATATTCAGGTATCATAAACTACACTACATCAATCCTTTATGCTGTTCTTGGTTAGTACACACGTCAGCCTAAACAATTTTTTTTTTAATTCTTCCATATACAAGCTCAACACACCCCAGGCCCAGTGTTTTAAATTATGTAATTATTAATTGAAATCACACATGACTAAGACCCAGAGAAGGAGGCCAGGTAAAAATTGACTTAATTTTACTTTTGAGAAACATCCTCTGTACATCAGCAGCAGTCAGTATTTACATGTGATTTTCCATTGGGCCAAATAAATTAAGACATAACCCTGGTTTAACAGCAATCCACTGCTACACAAAACAAACCAAAAAACCCAGTAATGCATTAACAGGGCATTAGATGTGATTAGATACCAAGTGGGAAATAAAATGCTTGAATTTCCATGGGGGCTTTTTTGCTGCCAATTGCTATTTGCTCCTGCAATTACTGCCAATGCATAGTCATATTTAGATGTGGTTCTGTTTTAAAATGTCAGCACAGTTTCAGCCTCTGGAAACAGGGACAAGGATTACAAACACCCTGTGACACTACCAGTTACACAATAAGACTTAGGAGGGACCATGACACATACACTACTATGTCATTATTAAAAATAGAACACCATGTAGTTTCACTTCTGAAAATACTGTCAAACTTACATCAGCATTAAGGCATTAGCGGTGTAGGAGATGCATCAACGCATTTTTATTCATTTTTATCTTATTTTGCTAGAGGATGCTTTGACATTACATTTTGTCATGAAGTTCAGGATTTCTTTTCAAACTTTGTATTCTCAAACCTTCACTGACAAAAGGGCTTTCTTTCAAAGGACTCTTGTAAACTTTGTTGAAGCAATGTTTGGGTATTACTTGTAACACAGCGGTAAGAAGCAGGGCTTGAAGCCAAAAGGTTGCTGGTTTGAGTCCCTGCTGGGGCACTGCTATTGTGCCCTTAGGCAAGGTATTTCCCACACAATTGCCTCAGTAATTATCCAGCTGTGTAAATGGACAGCATGTAAAAATTGTAAAATCTGTAACTTGCTCTGGATAAGAGTGTCTGCTAAATGACAATAACGTTATGTCACTTGCTATATTGATTAATACGAATGATGAAGTATGACCTTCAAGTGAGGAGCATCCAGGAGCAAAATTAGACTGATATTAACATTGCTGTCCCAATAAAAACAAAAACAGCTTTGTGCTGTTTTTTTACCTTCATATATATATATATATATATATATATATATATATATATATATATATATATATATATATATATATATATACACATATACAGAGAAGAAAACTACCAACTTCTGTGTGAGTCCATACAAGGACAACTGACTGACCGACAAATACAAGGCACGCATTATTTAAATTTCCTTCCATGTTTTATAATTGACATCTGAGGACATTTAGCTGTACCTCCATCAGGGCTCATATTCGATCAGAAATGACATGCTGACAGTTCCTGATTTTTTACCATTTTCCGCATATACACGTACACTGCTCTAGTCTGAACTGACTTCTGTAGTCCTGAATCCAACAGCCAGAAGAAGAAACCATTTTATAAAACTGTTGCGGTGTGTGGTTCCTCCTGACATGCAAGGCTTGCTGGCTGACTGCATGCAACATGCAGGGTGCAAAACACTGTATGTGTTTGATGACACAGCTACACACACATCAGGACTAACTTCAACACAGCATTGCATTCAGTGTACCCTGAAAATCAGCATTTTGCATTTCTTAGGTTTTACAAAGAGCAGCTGGATAAATACTGGCCTCTGAGGAGACAAATAATGGGGAAAAGAATGGGTACTTATAAATGAAAAAAGCCACTCTTCCAACTACCAGGAGCAATAATAAATAATAATAATAATGAATACCTAAAATAGGCATGGAAGGTAATATAATTGCTGTTAAAACTTCACACTACAGAGAGAAACCCAGTGGTAAAAAAATCATCTCCCACATTACTTTGTTGAGGTTCAGCCCACTGCATTGCACACCTTGAATTACTTTCCTCCTTATCCATGCCAAAGCTGTGATACTAAAAAATATTTAACATATTCCTCATATCAATCTCATGCAGATTCCTGAGTCAAACCACTCACCTTTCAGTCCAATATAACTATGAAAATAATTTGTAGATATCTTATATAAACATATATATATAATTTTTCAGTTATGTATACACATTGGTGCACATATATAGTGTTCTTCAAATGTATCCGTACCCTTGATAAATAACCAAAAAAGAACAGAAAAAATGCAAATGCACAATCAGTATCACTTGCATGAATTAAAGGAATTATGTACAATTATAACACAAGCAACAGGAAGTGTAGTATTTCCATGTTTCTTTTCTTTTTTTTTCAAAAAAAAAAGACCTTTTCACCAAAATCCTGTCATTGTAATCCATGGATAGCTTCAGGAGACTCTGATATTTCAGGGTTACTGACCTCCACAAGTTTGGTGCTGGCAGTAAGAAAGTTCACAATAAGATGAACCTACCAGTTTGCTTTATCAAGAAGTCCAAACTTATTAACAGTCCCTAATTTGCAAAGAAAAGGTACAGAAGCATTTTTACCACAACATGCTATGAGGAAACTCGAACTCAAGAGTAATTACTGGAGGTCAATATCCTGGACTGGCCACTACAACACCGTAATTGCAACCTAACCGCATATCTGCAGTTCAAATACTAAAACAGCTATCCATAACCAAAAACCAAGAAATCTGAAGGATCTGGTAAAATTCTGATAGCAAAAATTTTCATTTTCAGTCAGTAGTTTCATTGTTATTTGACTGGGATGACTCTGGTAAGTTGCTCTCTCTAGTCTTTTATGCAATGATTATTGCCTCAGCTCCATAAAAGGCCACAGAAGACAACTTATCCAAATCAAGTCAGACTGCTGCTTGGGAGTGTAAATAAATTTGATCATTGTTTTTTGGGAGGGGGGCAACATAAAGCATATTCTGTTGCCCTGTTAAGTATTGAAAGTATTAAAATTTTACACATTTTCATTTGTTATTGCAAAAAAAATAAATAAAATACTGACTGTGCTCTTTTGGTAAATGAGTCTTTTGTAACAGTTAATCAGGGGTATGAATAGATCTGGCCACTGTAGATGTGCACAAGCACACAAGCATGTGGATATGTGTATAAATTGGCACGGATGCAGGGTCTGTATCCGGTCAGTCATCGATGAAAGTGAGACGGCCAGGCCCCTCGTTCTTCATCCATCGGCGGTATCTCTTCCATCTGGGATCCATCGCCATCTTCATCTTCATTTCCTCCTCCTGCTCCTCTTTGTATACCTGCTCACCAAAAGGGTTGTGGTTAAGGCACAGCTCTTTACTCATGGGGCTTACCAATTAGAACTTAATTAGAATTAAAACTCAGATAGACAGTGTTTTCTAGATTTGTGCTGCATAATGGTTTTCCAAGGATTCTTAAGTGCAGACCTGTATCAAACATGTAATTGATCCACAGGCCAGTTAGTGAGAATGGTATTTGACAATGTTATTTTAACTTTCACCATTTTTTCATTTGACACTTCACTTTAAATTTTTCAAAGGACAGACTTTGACCCACTAAATTCTAAGGCATACTGTTAATCCCTGAGTTTAATCCCCAGTTTAATATGTATGCCTGCAACTGTGTATGCACAGAAAGCATATTAGAAGCATAAAAATAATATAAAGGATTTCAGCTGGCTCAGCTGGCAACACACTGGCTCTGAGCGCAGGCTGAATCCTACAGCCTATGATCCTATAGCTGGCTGTAAAATTTAATTGATTACTTGGTTTCCTAGGTGACAGATTGCGTATATAAACATTTTACCATTTGTAGGGCTGCTAAGTTTAATCTTTTAGCAGGGCTAATTTTATTTTAGTCACCAAATGTTGAGTGAAGTGTACAAAAATGCACTTCTGATGTGAAAACACACACACACACACTTGTGCAAAAATAAAGGTTAAACCAGTGCAGACATACGTCATAGTTCTCCTTTATCCAAAGTTGCTTCTCCAGGAAGGTCTCCTTCTGGTGGTCCTCCAGGCTGTCAAACTGCGACTGGGACATCTTCATGTACCTGCGGATGATGTACAGCTTCTCCTCCTCTCCGTACTCCTCCCGGCAGATGGTGAACCTGTAGACCCAGGAGCAGTACCATACCACATAGGCGCACAGGTAGTAAGGGGACAGTATGATCTTGCACAGCAAGATGTCAGAGAGGTTGGGCTTCTGGTAGCCGCCCTTGATGTCGATCTTGTTCTTTATGATGTCGCGGATGATCTCCTCCTCTTCCTCCCGAATCTCTTCCTTGGAGCGCCGGTTCTTGCCCTTTTCTTTAGTCCTGTTCAGCAGGCCCTGCTGCTTGGCTATCTCCGTGGCCTGGATGCGGTACTTTGGCACAGTCGATAGGTAGTTAATGGCTTCGTTGTAACTGCTCCACCAGCTGTAGTACTGGGAAAAAAAGCACAGAAGGCCACACATAATTAGCATTGGTTGTGTCACTGGTTTTCATTTGCCAAATTTAAATCAACATTGAGTATAAGAACAAACAAAAAACTACTCATAAATGTAGCTTTTCCACTCTTTTAAGTCACATTAATGAGTCCTCAAAAATCAGTTTGTTCTTGTTTAATACAAACTCTTCCAAACACAACTTACCAATTAGTTGAAGAGTTATGAGGTGGGATTGTGAAGCAAAAAGGCTTGCTTTTGGTTTAAACTTCAGTCACCCAAAAAATAGCACAGCAAGACAACTTCAAAAGCTATTTGCCAACTGTTTGTTTGTCTGAAGTACAGTATTTGCAAAACAAACTCAGCTGCATGCCATCCTTACTTTGCTTTGTATGAAATGACTGCTTTTGTCACCCCCTATTACCTTGTAGTAACAGACAAGGAGACAAGAACAAGGAGATCTGTCCCAAGAAATGTGTAACAAACAGCCTGAGCTGTTTCATAGGGCACTTTGGTACTGCTTTTGAAATGGGGTTTAATGTGGTTTTACCAGATGTGGTCAATTTGCTTTCCACTTTAACCAACAGACTTATAGTAGTTGTACTTACAGTGCGATATTTATTATTACCTCTGAAAAAAACATGATATATATGAAAAATGACATATTGCATGTATATTCTTTATTATGATTTAATCTTAAAAGCACAGGACAGAGCAAATTCAGATTGTTAATAATTAATGGATTTCATTCCAGAAACACAAAGGTCACATTTATTCAAATCTTTGTGATTAGTATTTTTAAAATCCTGGATTACAATGGACACTTTTCTGATTTCTGTTCTGGAACTTCTGATGGGGGTTTTTGACCATCCCCCCCTGGAGGAATTACTATTGGTCTGAACTTCTGGTGCTGATCTTTTGTTCACTTGTGAACTGTTTTCATGAGTTCAAACCACAAATATCTGACTGGATTGAGGCCTGGATTGTTTTATTATTGCTTTGTGTTGATTTGGATGAACACTACAGATCACTGTCATTTGCCATTTTCAGCCAAGTCCGAGCTTCCTGACAGAGTGAACTAGGTTTTTGGCCAAAATGTGCTGCTACTATATGTGTCAGAGCCGTACCAAGGGACTAATAGATGCGAAAGAACTCTAAAGAATAATAAAACCCCACCATATTTTACAGTGAACATGGGTCAGCTTCAGCTTTTTATGCCAAACATTAAGATGACTAGAATGTCCAAAAAGATCAATATCAGTTTCATCTGGCCATAGATGTGCTTCCAATTGTGAATCAGATGTAGTTCAGCAAATTCAAGAGGCCCCTTATTGTGGTTTGTCTTCAAAGGAGGCGTCTTCCTTGCAACCCAGCCATGAAAGAAACACTCATGCCTGAGACTGTCAAAAGGAGCTGTTCAATATCTGTCACCTGAACATGCCCGTTGGTTTAGACCTCCAACTGATGCCTTTAGATTTACAGCTACTTCCAAAAGAGACATGCATCATTCTGGAAAGGTTGCCATGACAACAGTAGCAGTTTTCTTTATAAACCACACTACGGTGGAAAGTGCTAAATCCAGGTCGTTACAGATCAATTTATAGCCTTTTCCAACAGGTGGAGGTGAATTACCATTTACCTGTTTTGTCAGAGAGCTCTCTGACCTTAACCATAAAAAAGCATGCTACTGGTGAATCTCTTCTGTTTACTACCTCATTTTATACCACAGGAAATAGCAAACAGGAAGCCTTTGGATGCCCCTATAAAGTCCCAGAAGCTTCCACTGAACATTCAACAAGCAGAATGCTGCTGTAGATTTGCTTTGTCGACTTTTGTTTTAAAGATTAGGTGTGAATAAATGTGACCTTCATGCATTTGGGTTAAAATTCATTATTTGTGAAAAAACCAAATTATTCTTAATAGCACCACACAGAGCTAAAGTATAACATAACAGTAAAAATTATGATCAGGAAACCCAAATCCAATGTGCACATTTTTCGTATAGTGCTTTTGTTCCTATATAGTCAGAGTATGAATAAATATAGCGCGCACTCCGAAATTTGCAAGTGTCCATATTTGCATAACAGCTGTAAAATGATTTAAATCTAGATAGCAAGCAGTCTGGCTAGTTATAAACTTTACATAGGGAATGTATTAGCCTATTTGACAAACTATCATCTCTCTTCCTAAAAGTGCAGGGACACATCTGTTGTTTCATTTCATTTCAGTATTCATTTTAGGTACTAAGTTAGCCATTTTTCTAAGTTCTTCGAAGTAGATACTTAACATTATTTGTGCATCCATGACCATTTAAGCTTTGGTATCCCATTAAAATGTGGTCTTCTGTTATGATGACAGATATTAACACAGTAGGGAACTATGAACAATCACAATCAAATAGAACAATGAGCATTGTATCGGAAGGCTTGCACCTACCTGGAAAACTGATATAGCGCACACAGTTACAAGAATGACTATCCTGACGTCCACTTTAGGCGCCAGCCTCCTCCTGTAGTAGGCATAATAGTGGCTGTAGTACTGCTCAGGGTGATCCAACATGTAGTCATAATCTTTTCGAGACTCTTCATCCTACAAAAGCGAGTCCACCTTGCTTTAATATTTCACAATTTGTAAAGGCAAAGACAGGCAACTTGATTTACTTTTTAAATTTGAGGACACATTATTTTTGAAATATGAAAAATGAGCACAGTTGAAGTAGTCTAAATAATGTATCAGGGTGCGTAAAGAGGTTTAATATCCACAAAGACTGTATTTGCATTACATGAGTTGTAGTACCTTATCTTAACCAACGCCAGGGTAAGCGTAGACGTGGTAAAACACGACTTCTGCAATTAGCAGAGCAAAAAATAATGACGTATTTTGACTGTTCCAATCTCCAAGGGCCAAATTTCTAAATGTTCCAATATCAAAGTCAGTTCCATTTCACACAGAATGATTCGGTATCCAATTTAGAGCAAGCAGCTTCAGTTAGTGCCGATTTAATATCACTAATCTGAAAGGCAAATTAATGTATCGGACTTCCGCAAAACATAAAGTGTGAATTTGGCAGGACAGCTTTGGACTGTGACCGGTACAGTAAATACAGTTCAGACTAGGAAAGTGGTCTCTTTTGATCATCTGTGCGTAAGTAACTGCCACGTTGGCACAGAACCAAAGACGATCTACCCCAAACTTGGGTGACCAGTTGGCCAGGCTACATACCTACGTGTCGCTTACGAGCCGCTAGCCAATTATCTTGCTCGCAAAACACCGTTTGCCAGCGTTATACTAACCTTACCTATTCTGGTTCTAATTTAGCTAGACTTAGTAACCCTCGCAGCCTAGTCATTAGCCACACAGGTGAACAGCATGTTGCCAAAATTAGCCTTACAGTCTTCACTTACTCTGAGCGTTTCGTAAGCAGTTACAACAAGCAGAAATTTTTGCTGTGCACTTTCTGGGGTCTCCTCTGCAAGCCCTGGGTCCCCGACCCGGAATCTATCGGGGTGATACTTTCTGGCCAGCTGTCTGTAGGCACGGGCGATCTCCGCTTTGGTCGCTTCCCTTGTAACCCCGAGCACATCGTAGCAGATCTCTTTACCGCAGTATAGTCCGTCGATCAGTGCGGTTCCTGAAGGTATGAAAACTCCCAAAAGGAAGAAAATGTATGTCCAAGGCCCTATTCGCCGAATAAATTCAATGGGAGCAGCCATGTCAGCAGTCGGTCGCCGGACAAAAGACGTAAAATGAAGAGTCTGTGAAGGTGCTGATGGGAGGTGTAGTACGTGGCAAATGCGCCGTCAGGTATACTGTCCTGGGAGTTCATAGGACTGCGGGGACGTAAACATTTCCCCGCTGAGGGAAACGGCATTGCTGACCATATAAACCAGACCTATTTAAAGTCCACCAATATTTTATAATACAAAACACAAAAAGCCTATAAAACTGCTCACTTTGGTTGGTTAGACGCAACGAAGCACGTTATCTACGTCATTACGTTTCAGTATTGCGACCAATATGCGAAAACTCACAACCCCGTTCCGACAGATGGCGTACGTTGATGGATGTGTACGCTGTCTGAGTTTGTGAGTTGTGATCGTATCCTTTTTTTCTAAGGCTGTTTTTTTCTTAAACTCTAAGAATCGCGCACGAAGAAACTGACGTACCACATGCAAAGCAAGTTTGCAGTGGTTTCCTGATATTGCTTGTCACCTCTTCAGGAGTTTCTGACACAAAAGAAGAATAATACTTAATTTTGAATTGTGTGGTAGGAACACCAATATTATTGGCAAAATTGTCTTCAATTTTAAAATATTATTTTAAGTAGCTCATGTTCTGTTTTTTAATAGGCCAATACCAAAATAAAATAAACGTTCAAGGGGAAATCCAGGGGTCCGAGCACAAGATGGCCAAATACCTGGTGTTGTGACTGATTCTGCATACTGACTCTCATGCTCAGTTGTACAAAAACTGCTAAGTATATTACATTTGACCGTCTGTAACAATCACACAATTTTGGATTTTTGTTTTAAAAACAAATGAGCAGATATAAGGATACATTCAATCAAAGATAACCTGCATTCTAATTGTTACACTTTGGTCTCACACACATCTTTCACAAATAAAATTACTGTATTCAAACTGTTGTTCGACTTGAATTCAAACTAGTGCCACCAAATGTGTGCTTCTTTCTTGTGACAAACATGTAACTTGTAACTTTTACTTTACTGCAATGTAGGTCATTTTCAGTTTGCTTTTGGTACAGTATTTAAACTTAACAGTCCCAACACGGACTAACTGCCACTGTAAGGATGTTCCTGAGAATTTTTTTACCTTAAAAATACAAAGACAGGCTTTCTTTTTAATTAATGTCTTTTTATACAAAAAGTATCACTAAAAGATACAACTAATCTTTTTGAACAACAAACGTGTTTACATTGCAAGTCACTGTACAGCCATACAGCACTGATTTGAGCCTTGGTTTGGACTTCAGAAGAAAGAAAAGGGAAGTGTCAATATTGCTTTTGTCACTTCAACACTAGAAAAATACATGGCTCAAAACAAAAAAGATATAAAAAAGGTACAGTGGCTTTGGAAAGTATTCAGGCCCATTCACTTTTTGCACACTTTGTTGTGTTGTAGACTTAATCTAAAATGGATTAAAATGGATTATTTTTTGCTGTCAATGCACACACAATAACCCAAAATGACAAAGCAAAAATATTAATAAAATTTTAAAACAAGTTTAATACATTTTAAAAATACATTTCAGGGCCACCCTGTTTGCTCTGATTATCCTTGAGATGTCTCTAGAACTTCACTGGAGCCCACTTGTGGAGAATTGAACTGATTGGACATGACTTAGAAAGGCACAGACCTGTGTATAAAAGATCCCACAATTCACAGTGCATGTCAGTCCAAAAACCAAGCCATGACGTCCAAGGAACTTTCTGTAGAGCTCTGTAATCAAATAGTGTGAAAGCATAGATCTAGGGTATAAAGCTCTAAAGCTTTGAATGTTCCCAGGAGCCCAGTGGGCTCCATCTTTGTGAAATGGAACCATCAGGACTCTTCCTAGTGCTGGCCATCCAGCCAAACTTGGTAACCAGAGAAGAAGGGCCTTGGTCAGGGAGGTGACCAAGAACCCAATGGCAAATCTAAGAGCTTCAGAAGTCCTCTGCAGAGATGAGAGAACCTGCCATAAGAACAACCATCTCAGAAACACTCCAGCAATCAGGCTTTTATGGTAAAGTGGCTACATGGAAGCCACCCCTGACTAAAATGCATATGAAAGCCCACCTGGAGTTTATCAAACAGCGCTTAAAGGACTTTAAGGGCATGACGTAAATGATTCTCTGATCTGATGAGACAAAACTGACCTGAACTCCAAGCGCTAAGTGTCGTGAAAACCAGGTACTGCTCATCACCTGGCTAATACCATCCCTACGGTGAAGCACGGTACTGGCAGCATCATGCTATGGGGTGCTTCTCAGTGGCAGGGACGGGGAGTCTGGTCAAAATTGAGGGAAGGATGAAGGCAGCCAAATAAAAGCCCTCAAAGAAAAACCTGCTCCATAGAGCACAAAAGCTTAGACTGGGAGGAAGGTTCAACTTTCGGTATAACGACCCAAAGCATACAGCCAAGACCATGCTGGAGTTGCTTCAGGAGAAGTCTGTTAATGTCCTTGAGTGGCCCAGCCAAAGTCAAGACCTGAACCCCACAGAATATCTGTGGAGAGACCTGGGGATAGCAGTTCATAGCTCCCCATCCAATCTGACTGAACTTGAGAGAATGGGAGAAACTGCCCAAATCCAGGTGTCCACAGCTTATAGAGACTTACCCAAGAAGGCTGGAAGCTGTGATTGCTGTCAAAGGTGCTTCTACAAAGTACTGAATAAAGGGTCTTAATACTTATGTAAATGAAATTTCAGTTTTTGATTTTTAATACATTTTTAAATTTTTCTAAAAAAATGTTTTTGCGTGGTCATTATGGGTTTGTGTGTAGATTAACGGCAAAAAGAACATTTTCATCCCTTTTTAGATTCAGTCTACAACACAACAAAATGTGCAAAAAGTGAAGGGGTCTGAATACCTTCTGAAGCCACTGTACTTGCTACAACACTGCCAGTTTCAGAACAATTTCATACTCCGTTTTAGTAGCAATATCTTCATTGAACCATGTGCAATACATAACACACACAACTGTGGCAAGTGCAGGGTCACAAACCCTTTTTCCAAGACAACTACAAAACTGGGTAACATTAAAAGGCAAGGAGCACGTAGGTATGTCCAGGGAAGAACAAGGGAAAAAAATCCTTAACCATCTGTCAACCAAACCAAATGTTGCCTTCTTTGTCTCTCCCAAAAAAAAACAGTAAAACACAAACTAAAACACAAATGCATTTTTGGTTGTTTTCTCTTCCAGTTTTGTTACACTGCATGCATGATACACAGGGCGTTAGGCTCTCAAAAGACAACAGTGTAAAAAAAGGGCACAATTTGCGCAGAAGGTACAGTTCCTTTAAAAAAAAAAAAAAAAAAGTACAAGGTAATCTACCACAAATGACATCCCCCCCCCCCCCCCCCCCTCTATGCTGTCACTATCTCCTGTAGCGCCCCCTCTCCTTCTCCCTCTCTCTATCCCGGATCCTGTCCCTCTCCCGGTCACGTTCGCGCCCGCGGTCTCTCTCGCGGTCCCGACGGGCGTCTCTGGGGCGGTCGCGCTCCCTCTGCCGGTCGCGCTCTCGGGGGCGGCTGCGACGGCCGCTCACCACTGCCTGGGTGCGACGCAGGAAGTCATCGACCCGCATGTCATAGTCATGCTGCAAAGGAAGTGAGACCGGTCATTTATCCTCCAAAACATTCACTTAACACAAACCTGATAGACTGAAGTTTTATTCATAACCACATACAACTCTTATGACCTTTGTCTATGGAACATATGGTGAGACCATAAGGATGTGTGGTTGCCGCTTTAAACCACATTACCTTGCTAGAAACCCTATGTGAACTGGATTGCCTGGAATTTCATCATACCATAGATGCAATGTTGCCTTATTAGACAGACATTAGCTGCAATACATTTTAGAATATACCTTTCATAAGGCAACATAAATGTCCTTTGATCTCTACATAACACTTGGGATTCAGGGGAAGACGTCTGATTACAAAGTGAACTCCTGAGATATGGATAAGAAATTCAGACCAGTGTACATGCACTGCAAACACAATCTTACAAAAGAATGGTAATCAAAAAATAATGGAAAACGTGTTACCAGACTTGAGGAAAACGAACGGACAACCCGTTTCTCTCTGAATCTGGCGTCATGTGGCACGGGGTGGTGGCCAGAGTATGGCGGGTGGGCTTGGGGTGGTGGCGGGTGGTGCTGGTAGTATGGATGGTGAGGGGGCTGCTCCATTCCAGGATATGGTGCCTACAAATGAATAGAGTAACTATGCACAACTGCACAACATTGCATAGCCAACAGGCCAGACTTACTTCTGTACTGAAATTCAATTTCCATATGTGCTGATCATAAAACGCCAATTTAACCCTGTGAACCCTGCCTTTGTTTCACGTGTTCTGACATTTCAGATTCCCCTCAGTTTTACTTGGGATAATAGCTATCCACAGATCCCATATATCATTCTGTATAGAACTAATCTGCCTAATAGAAAATGATGGAGAATTTGATAGGCCCTTCTATACAAAGTAAAATAAATTTTCCCTTTTTGATAAAAAATTGTGTTTACTTCAATGCCCCTCCAAAGGCAATGGTGTCAGCTTAGTTCTTTCTATAGACTAGTTGCATAGTATATGTATAGCCTGGACGGAATACAAATAAACACCATGTCAGAGGGACATTCCATTGCTTTATAATATGGAAAAAAGAGTATCAAGTGAGTGCCAGGGAGAATATTGTCATGAATTTTAAAGTTATATAAAACTGTCTTTTATCTTTTATTTAACACACTGCAAACTACTTCTGCAGGATACACTACAGCTATCAAAAGGCAGATATTATTATATAAAAAAGAAAACGTTTTATGTCCTGAAATGGCCAAGATATCAAAAGGAGGTGAACTAGAGCTGTTTAAGTAAATGACACCATTGCTGACGCACAAATATAGGCAGAATTTGGCACCTCTACTGGGGAGCCAATTTTATAATTACTGATGAATTTGACAAATTGAAAGTGATTAACCTCCTGTACACTACAAAACAAATGCAATGTTTCTACAAGGAAAAATAACCAGGTTATTCACCAGAAACAGAAGTAAGCTCATACAGCTGCAATTGATACTTTTTGGGTGCTAGAGCTTACTATATATGTTATGTTTTTGTGAACAGGTCAAATCAGAAATGTATTAGGCAGTAGTGAATGAGATCTCACAAATCCAAATGAGGACTTTGTTCCATTTATAATACAGGATTACCTTTGAAGAAGTCTTCAAATAAGTTTTATTGTATGTTTTAAGTTTCAGTATGTCTCACTTTTTAAAGATATTTTACAATGTTCAACACTACTTACCATTCCTTGCCAAGGGGGTGGTGGCCCAATGTTATGATGAAATTCTCTCATGTAATCATTGTAAGACTGGAGGAAGAAAAATGAAGAAATATTAAATTTACACCAATACATAATGAGGCTTCTTTCTAGCTAACCATTTGGCTGATAACTGCTATCGAGTGGGCTATTGTTCACCAATGATTACCAAGCCATTTTAATTTGTATTTCTGTAATACAGAATAACCACATGTCTATCAATCTAGACTACCTCCAGCCTTGTGACCTTAAAACTGGGGTAGCAATCAGGACATCTCTGTATTTAAACATATGCAAAACTGCCAAGATTTTTTTGCCTTTACATCTTTAACACAACACTGGTTAGGAATTGTAAACTGAATGGCTTGTCTCACTGCAGCAAACTCTGCAATTGTACAGGTGTGCTGAACTGAGACTAATGTAGTCCTTTAATACGTTCAAAGCCAGCCTCCAGCCGTTTTTCACACTACAAGTCCCATGATGCATCGCAATGAAATGGGTGCCGACCGAAGGACAGGCACTACTCTACTGGCATAATCTGAGCAACACACATGCAGGATGCCTGGAACAAAGCCAATATGGTGTGACCATGTGGACATCCAGTCAGCCTGCATTCACAAGGAGTGCCTTGCCATCAGAGCCACTTGGGTGAAAAATCTGAGGCCTGTCTGACTGTAATGTTTGACTGTCACAGGAAAATCAATAGTTTTGATAATGACGCAAGATAGTATTTGGTTCAAGTTTCACCCAAATCTACATACAAACAGAACTATCAAAATCAGAGGCCTCTGTACTGTTGACCAAAACAAGCAGGATTCTGGGGAAGAGGAAAGATAACATCTGTCACTTACAATCTTAAACCAACCATTTTGGCTGAGTCACTAGTATCCTCCACAATTATACATCAGTTTGGGTTACCACCCCCGAAATACCAGAGCAGTGACTCACCCCATTCAGGAACACATCCCTCCGTACTCCAGAGAACCGTCTGTTGGAAATGAATTCACTTGTTAAAACACAACCTTTTAGCCTGATTAAGAAAAACAGAAGATGAAAAATCAGCACTAATGAAAAAAACCTACCTGTCAACAGGCTGATTGCGAGGGTCTTGCATGAAACCTGTACAGATCAAGCAACGGACTCAGTTACAGTGCAATTTACACCTGGCTGAAATAATCCTCAAATAATGGTCAGCTTGCTAAACAGTAGCACCTCTTAGACATGCCAACGCTTACACATTGCCTATATTTAAACAGTACAAATATGCATAATATAAACACTTAATTCCTCCTTGAGCTGAATGATATGGACATCGTTCTTGTACAATGGCTTGACAGACTTCTTTCCATGCACCCACATAAAGAATATAAAGAGGTTCTTGAAATTCTAACTAAAACCAGTTCACACACGAAATACTATACCGCACAACTGACTCGACTGCATACACATAACTCATTTCACAGACAGGTCAATTAACATAAATCAGAATAAAAAATCTACAATTTCCTGGTTGAACCAGAACATCAGGGGCAGGGGAGAACTGTACTGTTCAGCAATTCCTAAAATGGAGTTGGGACACCAATGTCTGAGACAGCACCCTTTATCCATACAAAAGCAGACAGGGAGATAACTTGAATGGTTTTATGACACCCAGGCTTACCAAATATTAATCCCTCCAAAACTAATTTGAGTCTACAAATAATACTTATTTTGATAATAATACTTTGAAATTTGATCAGCCTTGAAAAAGCCATCAAGCTATAGATATTCTATTTGAATCAATTTTGGCTCCATTAAAGTTTGGTTTAAAAATTCAACTATACAGCCCCAAGAAAAATTTCACATTAGAGAATTACCAAAAATGTGTTTACAACTGTATTTCAAACACCATACAATAAATCCCCATTTTTTACTCTTCAGACACCGGTGTTGATATAAAATGACTCTCAATACAAGACAAATGCTGATTTTGGTATAGAGCGGAATGAATGCTTGAACAGGATTTCTTTTTAAAACCCTAATATCACTGTAAATGTTATATTAACCTGGTCTTTGAGGGAATTCTGGCGGATAGTCAATCCTTGGTCGTTTCCTGTTGTGCATGTCATATTCCTCTGGTCGACGCCTATGTGAATTAGGCAGATAATTAAGAAAAATGGCATTCACACGATATACATTACAGTATCTTACCGTTTTTCTGTTTCACATGAATTACAATATGCACTCTATTTACAGTCTGACAATATGGCAAGCCTATGCACGGATGTGTCTAAAGGCTTTTACATACAGTTGCTTAATCACGTTCTGGGCAAAACCTGGAGTAGGAACCTGAGACAAAACAACGATCTTTTCTTGAAGTTGTGTTTAGCTGGCTACCATTCAGATGTAGCATATTTTGATGCTGATGGTTTCAATCTAACAATTCTCAATAGCTTCTTTCACGCTGTGTTAGGAATGAAACCATGGGCATTCCATAATTTTTCAACAGGGCTAACCCACTCAGTGTGCTGACTGATGTGATCCAATGTTCTTGCTATGCACAAGTGAATACTGACGTGTGACTAAAATGGTCCCTCCTTATACGATTTACACGATTCACAATTTCAAGACAATACAACAGATTTTATGGTACACTTGCACCCGAAATAACTTAATATTCACTTAATGAAAAGTGGGAGAAACCCGGCATTTTGCCACTTCAAGTTGTCATGAGGGAGCCATTCTACCTATTTTAATCCCCTCTAATCCACTTATCTCCACTTACACTAAATTAGAACAATTTAAATGTACTCTAATATATTAACTGACTCAATTTTAATAAATACTACCTCAGTTTTGGTTGTTAGTACATTACATGGACGTAAACATTTTTAAAAATTGTGTCAACATAGTGCAAAGATTTCCAGAAAATACTCAGCTGTATTGTAACTACTGAATATTTGAAAGAGAAGACTAAAACCACTTTCAAGTCCACAAACCCAAAAACAATGTCTACAGCAAATTCAAAGAAGCTGGTTAAAATTGCAACATACCGCTTTCTTGTAGTTTTGTGACTGTTACCGTTGGCAATAATTATGACAGTAAAAGTTCATAAACAGTCCAGCTTATGATTTAGGGTCTACAGCCACAAACATATAACAAGGAGGGCCTGGCAAGGCAAAGAAGGGATGACAGTCCATTGCAATCAAACAAAAAGACAAGAGAAGCTCCGGCCTTTTTTTGTTAACAAACCAAAAGGTGAACCCCCCTTGGCTTACAGCTTCTCTTGGGTTCTCAGTCCATTGAAGCCTTTAAAAGAAATGGGAGCGAGGGGGATCTGCCAGGTCTCCTCCTATCTTACTTCAGCACAGTCCTTTAGAGTGAAAGTGGCAAAAATGATTTTAAGGAGAATTGGGTATTTCAGTTCATTGGCAATAGATCTCCTTTTGTTGGGCATTTTACATTTAACTTAGGACAACCGCTTGAGAAAAGGCTTAACCCCCTCCCTTTTCTCTCCTCTCAACACACAGTTCATATAATGCAGTGCTGAATTAAGATGATCCCTGAAAACATTTTGAGTCCAAAGGCACTGCGACAGGAGGTGGGGAAAGACTGTACACACACAGCTACAGCCCCTCATTGGTGTGTTGCCAGGTCTCCCGCGGGCCAACGACTCCCTTTTCCAAACTGGCCTACCGCTTCCCCCGCAGCTTGGTAGAAGGAGGCTTGCTCTCTCTTTTGCTCTGTCTGCGGCTACACGCACATCGCATTACGTTACATCTATGCACATTTAATGAAATGCTCTGCCATGGAAAGGGAAGGAGAACCATTGAAAGGAAGTCCCGCAAAAATGCTCCTCTTGAAAGCATTTTTTTTAAATGAGCATTCGCCCCCCTCAAATGGATGCGCCATCTTCTGATTAATTATTACGGCTCCGTTTATACAGTCCCATATATGATTAGGTTTATCCCCAGGGATACTCCTGAAAGAAAAGGCTTTGGGAACAAATTTAAAAACAACTCTTCTAGAAATTCAATTAAGCAACCAAAAACAAAATTCATTTTTATATTTACTGCCACTTCTGAACTAGAATTAAACAATTTTAGTTTAGTTAAGTTCACACCTAGGTGCATTAGCTAATCTCTGGGACATCATAATGACTTCATCGATTTCCTGTGCAACTGGAAAGACATTATGGAGAATAGAACACCACCATCATCAACAACAAAATGAAATAACCCAGCAGTAGGACTTTTGGCCGTCAATCCTCAATGAAGCCGCATGACGTCCGTGCAGCTTGATTTGAGGATTTCAGATTCCCTCTTCTCTTGTGGCGAGAGCGCTCGGGGAGGGGAAGGGAAGGTCAGACGAATGGCTCGAGAGCTCCATCACGTCACGCCGACACATGTGCTTACTAGCAGTCCAAAGAACATTTCTAACCTTCCCAGATCGCGGCCGGGCTCTCGGTGCGGCGGCCGTCCTCGAGAGCGGGGCTCCGAGTGCATCCTCCTCTTGTGACGCATTTTATGAATAACCTGATACAAGTCAATGCTCTCGTCGGGGGGAAAAAGCAAGCAGAGCTGCGTTCCACATTCAGGCTCAATTTCCTTCACCGGCGGGGAGAAAAAAATCAAAACGAAACCAAAAAAAGAAAACGAAAAATACAAAGTTAGTTGAGTGCACAAACAGCCGAATATAAATCTACGTGTGCATTTCTGTAAGGTCTGTTAACATCTCTACCTGATCAAATGCAAACTGTTGAAAACCCTGACATCCCCACTGAACAGCTGTCACACTAACTTGACGCACTGCCCCTTTTTTGACAGTCTGTATAAAGGCAGCCATTTAGATTCACAGCATATAAATGTGCCCTGACAAATGGGGAGGAAAAAAAGAGCACGGTCAGAAACAAACACACCTGTCCATCACGTCCAATTTTCACAGGTTTGTGTTCATTCCATGGATTGGAGAGGTGTGCGGTTTTGGTGAAGGGCAACTCCCTCCTGCAAACAGAGACACATCAGGTAGATTCAGGTATGGAAATGTCCGGTTATGGATGGAATTGTTCATCCATTGTGAAAACTTTTTTGTATCAAGAATTGACAAGAAATGTGTTTTCCAATCAGTTTTGCAACTGGTTCATGATTCACATTGTTTATGAGATTTGAAGAGCATGACTAAGCAGCTTTCTCAGAGAAAAACACTGTTTAAAAACAAATGTCCATTTCAACTGCTTATAAAAATTAAATCATCCTCATCAGGTCAATTGCACTGTATGTTATTTGTGAATGTCACTGTGATATGTGGCTCTGTATAGGCTGTGACACAGTCAGTGTTTGAATATACACATGTTGACTATTCCCTAGGCCACAACATTGTTAACTTCCTACTCTGTGATGTCACTGAATCCTCTGTCCCATGAAACAGTATTGAAAATCATGTGTATTGCTTTCTCTTGGCTCAACAACCAGTGCTTCTTCCACAAGTGCCATCAGACCTGCTATTTTCCTAGTAGTTCCAGATTGCCAAAGCATCAACACCACACCAGGCATTTACAAGCACTAAAATGGCATCTGCAGGAATGACCTTCAGCACAATTTTAACTTGGTGCAAAACAATCTGAGTCATTCCCTTGCAAAAGTGGACCTTGGCAGTTCTGACAACTCCTCACCACAAGTATGGAAGCTGTGCTCTTTAAGAGAAATTCAAGTCAGATAAGCTCTGGGTTGTATGTCTTATCACATGGCCTGTCCAGCGGTCCACAAGCAGTAAAGTACTTCTCTTGTTCTGGCCATTGATCCCAGGCCTAAGCCCACTCCACAGACAGATTTACACACTGACAGAGGGGCAGACTAGGACACTTTTAATGTTTTTAAACAGGGTGGACACCAGCTCTTCCTGACAATGAATAGCTCCCTCTTCTTGCCAATCATGGAAGAGGAACACAGGTATACTATTTTCAGTTGGGTTAAAAAGGTGAGAGTGCCATCAGACAGGGCACTTTCATCATATTTTCTGTGCACTTGCATCTCATTTGCATCCATATGCTCCCTTATCACTGACTGTGTGAGTATCTGCCTCTGTGGCTTCTGCGAGCAGTTTCTTTGACAATAAAAATAAAAAAAAAACACACCACATTTTTTCAGAAGTGCACGAACCAGCCAAGGCTAGGTTTGAAACTGAGACTCATTGGTTTGAAACTAATACTCATGCTCGCTGCCAGCTCTTTCATTTTTTCCATCACTATTCATCAACACTTCTTTTTCTGGCATTTTCAATCCACCACCTCAGGTAGATGTGCCTGGCTGATTTGCATTCTCTTCCTGTCTCCTTTATTCTTAACGATGGCTTTCCTGCCTCTGACAACCTTAGACAGTGTAGACTGTGGTATACTGTGGCGCGACACCGGACTCAAGATGCTGGCGTTTTCTCATCAGCAGAGAACACCTTTCTTTTTTTCTGCCATCTCAGCTGGCATCAAGGCACTTTGTTAAGCTGCACAACCTTTTTCTTCAAAATATTTTATGTGCGAGAAGCTACAAGACACGAGACTCTTAAATCAGTGATTCTTATAAGAGCAATGCACTGTACGTCAAGATCAGAATATAAAATTGGCAAATTCTGGCATTAGACAAAACTCAGGTAAGGTAAAGAAATGGGCATATGACTAAACACATTCACAAAGTTACTTTTTACCTGCAAATCCAGTCAATTTTGAAAACTCCTCCCAGCATTTTGGCGTTCATTCCCGCAGGGAGGACCCAGTGAATTGGAGACCCTCCGTGGTGGGATTCAGATGAGAGCCGCGCAAACCCTACAGAACACACCGCACAGGACCATGAATGTAGCAGTGTCCAATCAAACTACACGTGGAAAATTGGACAGTTTTGCCCTGCTCACAGCTTCTTACCTTGAAACTTTCCGCTCTCCCTGACGGAGAAAATCAGTATAACACTCCTGGCTGAGCGGAAGGCAGCGTTCAGCTTCTTCTCGTTGACTGGCAGTGTGGACCAAACACCCTGCGAGGCACAAATGGGGGAAATAACAATGTGAACTTACTGAGCAAAGCACTGGGTATCACAATGTCAACTACTATGCTCCTGGAACATTGCCCTCTTTGTGGCTTTTTCTAATCATAAATACATAAAACAATTAAATTAAAAACAGTCTTAGTAATTACACCCACAGTAATGTGAAGTTACCAGACACTGAAACTACAAGTGTGTCTTAGACCTGTTTGAAACAAATTTACTGACGACAGATTAGATGTCAGCTTGAAACAGGCCTACTGTACTTTCAAATAGTTTGGAAATTGCTGAATGGATGATGAAACTGTCCTATGCACATGCAATTAAAAACTGACCATCACAGAGACATTATAAAAAGTGGAAACTAGCATTCACCTTCGCTTTGGCCAGAGAAACATTCTCGTGGTTGTTGCTTTTAATCAGGAAAAACCTGGCATCCCGCAAAATGTACTTCAGCTTGCTTGTCTGATCTACAAGAAGAAATTAAGATAAGAACAAATGAAAAGCATTGATCACTGGCAGGAATCACTGCTGAATATATATATATACATACACTGTTCTACCTAGTTTACCTGATCCCCTAAAGTTTATCACACTTACCTTTGCGAACGGCTCGAACTGAGGAGGGAAGTTTCTCGTGTTTCTTCTCAGAACCTACAGAACAAATAAAACACATTACCTTTGCGTAGAATAACCATCTCAGTGGGGAAAAAACATTAAAACCTGCATTGTAGGGTTTAAATACACTGGCTGACCTTTGGCACAATTATGCATAATTTTAGCTCAGTTTAAGATATTTTTAGTTCACAGCACAAAAATAACTTAAGTGACACACTGCATGAAATTTACATAGTGAGGTTTCATACAGATATTCTAAATATACTATCTGAATATCTGATATTTGACTATTCTTCAGTGACACTGGTTAAGTACTACCTGGCACATGTGGTTTGTGAATAAGGCAGCCTATACAGTGGCCAACAACAACAAACCTTAGGGCCTTCCATTATTTGAAATCGCAAAAAAATTACCATTTAATTCCCGAGTCTCACTGATGGGTTCATTCACGGAATATGTGCTGGAGGGATCACATGCTTTATGGTCTGTGCATTAAAGATCGTAATCTGACCTGCTTTGCCACTGATGCGCACTTGTCAGAGTGACCTGGTTACAAAGTACCTGGTTTATAATGTCTTTATTCAGTTTCACTACCGTACACTAAGCCAAAAATAGGTACTCTGGGAGACAGGATAGGGGGTGTACCAGCGGGCCAGGGCGCCACTTATGTTTTTACTTGAATCACAGTTCTTTCTGTATCAACATACCATTTATATACAGAGTATGTTAAGAACAGTGCCTAAGATTATGACTGAAGAAATGATTAACAAGCTAACTCAATGTACACGCATGCGTACAAGGCAAGCAGATATGCAATCACTTTCTTTCATACAATATTCCATTACATTTACTTTGATCATCAAAATTAAAGTTAAAATGCAAGAGCACAATGTTTCAAGAAATGTATGGGCATTCAGAAAACAGTATTGCTGTCAAAACACAATTAAGTTCATCGTTCAGCGTATTTTTTTCATTTTGTCATCTACAGATTGAGGCTGGTGGGGCAGAAACACTGCCAAGCACACAGTGTTTTACTTAAAGCCATTTCTGTTCCTTTCTGTTTTGTTTCTGCCGTCACCTGCATCTCAGAAATTCAATGCTCTATAAACACAGAGCCAAATTCAGGTCTAAAGTTGCGATTTAGAGTTGCAACTTTATTTTTGGGATGCCACATTTGAATAATGCATGCCCTCGACTTTGCTTTTGGATATAGCCACCATCATTTTCTGCAGCAATTCTGGGTACACACAGCTGTTGCTGGACTTGCACAGTTTGTGCTTTAAAAAATGCACGTCATAACAGCACAAATGTGGTGTAAAGTTAATGACATACTCCAGTGAAGATCAAGCATTTTCTTCTAATCGTTACTTGGGTAGCTTGGGTGTATCCAATTAAATACGGCAAATGTAATAACTACATTATTTTAGGAACACATATACAAACAGCATTAACTAGAAACAAGATTTCTCATCAAGTCTGATGTCACAACATTGCTGGGCAAAAGACCACACCTCCAGAGCCCTCTATATGGGTTGTATACAAATGAAGTAACATGAAAATGAAAAATACTTTTCTCGCATTCTTTTCTGTTGGACATAACTACTGGCCATCTGTAGTAGACTTGAGACTTTCCCTCCACTAATGTTTATGTAGTGTAAAGTTTACAAAAGACTGCCTCTTTATCAGTTACCAATTACATAGCTGAGGCAATTACACATGTTTAAAACCAGCCACAGTGCATACCCAGTGGTACAAGTAGATTTTAATTCTTAATTCTTGGATCAAAGTGCAAAAATCTTGCAGTTCAAGTGAATCTGAGACACTAGGTAAACTGGTGTCTCTACAAATAAGGACAGTTTTACCAACCTTCTAACAGTTACAAGAAGTATTAATGACTAACAATACTAAGCAATCTAATAAACCTGAAGACTGCACCTCGTACTGTATGAAACTTTTGTAATACTAGGATAACACCACAATGCAATTTGATTCATGCATTGTGGAGCCATACTGTCCATTTCAAACCCTAATCCTACAGGTTTTCATGAAAACCTGTCTCCCTACTATACATCCACAGCAAAATTCACAACACAGCTTTATGTCTTTTCTTGACCAAATAACTATCCATCTTAATCTAGGAGGGGGGCAAGTTCATCAGTACTTAGAAAACTGATGGGGGAAATCCTTCCCGTTCATCCTCAATGCTGACAATTCACTAAGTTTATATATGTGTGTGTGTATATTATATATATATTCATAAACACCTCAAAAAAAACTTCAGTGTACAAAAATATGCCAGAATACTCATATGTATACAGCAGCTAAGTCAGAAAAAAATGCAGAAATAAGCCTGTCATTAAATTTACTGAAAAAGGCATTTTACACTAAACAATTTGGGCACCATTACAAAATTAAAATACATTACGTTATTAATCCATCCAATATTTCCAAAATTCTTTAGTGTAACTTGGCCATTCTTTCATCTTATGTTGTGAACAGAAAATAGAAAAAGTTCAAAAACTATTGTTTTGCCTTTACACCTATACAGAAATCCAATTTAAAAGGGCTATCACCAAATAATACTATAAGAGAAGGAAAACTAAAAACATAGTGTATTTTCAAATGAGTTTAAATCAACATTCTTTTTGTGTTTTTTGTGAAATCATTCTCTCCTCCACACATATGGAACTCCATTAGTCCATTCATCTTGTCCATAAACTTTGATTTACTACAATTATCTTTCCCACTCGAGGCAGGTTGTGTTTTGGAAAAGGAATTTTCTTCAAGGAACCCCTGATGGATACCTGGAATGGATAGGTCAGAACACATTACACAGTAGCTACCCATCTGCATGATGGTTTGTTGAGTGTCTGCATAATCAAACTGAAATAAAGACGAAAAAGGTAAACTTTTCATGGGAGGGGAAAAAATGTGTTTAGACGTAGAACATATTAAAGCTAGGCTGAAGACTGCATCAATGAAAGTGTGCCTACTCGGTTGGAAGCTAATGCTTAACAAACACTGCACCCCCACCCCCCCCAAACTAACCCCACTGGAAAAAGGCTATCTATAGAACACACTACACTGCACCCCACAGTACCAGAAGTCATCAGAACTGGCAAAAGCAGGTTAGTTTACACTACTTCACAACAGCAAACAATCTCTCACTGTTAAGAGGACAATAAGGGAATCTTAACTTATCCTTAAACAGAAGTACTGAATTAAGTAACAAAAAAAGAACAAAAAAGGAAATCGGAACTGTTTGGGGATCTTTAATACCTGCATATGATTCTGAAGCTGAGCTTCCACTTCTATCAAAAACGATTGGAGATATCCCTCTAGCGTGCTTCTTCTCTTTTCTTTCCTCATCTGAACAGTAAATCGGAAAACATGTCCCTCATGTTAGATTGTCCATTTAAAATATATATAGGGCTGTTTTATAATACTAATCTGAAACCTATGCAGGACTCAACCTCTCTCCTACATTTCTCTCCAATTTGACACATCCAAGTAGCAACCTATACTGAAATATTCTGACAATATGCATAACTACAAATATCATGAGAACATTCCATGAAACAAAGTCCATGCACTCCAGTGAGTATTAGCAGGTGATAATTTAGTACCCAGGCATCTGTTCAATACAGACTAAAAACTAAAAAGTAGTAAATAAGCTAAGCAACTGAAATGCCTCCTTATGTGTTACAATTAAAGGCAGTGTCAACAGTGCTCTTTTAAAAGGTTTTCAGTGTGTTGCTAATGGTTTGTGTTCTTAGCATAAATTTCATTTGCATTAACCACTTAAACTCTACTGCGTGACAATACGTCACAAAAAATGCTAGGCTGCTCAAAACCTTGCTGCTTGTCCCATATGCCGGTTTTGCACTTAGAGTTCAAGTGGTTGTTCAATCACTGAGAGACTCATTATGAATCATGTAGCTATGAATGCAATTTAAAGGCACGTGTGAGGACAAATTGGGTATAAAGGTGTGAAGCGTCTACCTGAGGCGTCAGAGCCGGATCCGGAGCGCACGGACTCGCCCTCCGAGAAGGAGACGGACTCTGATTGGGAGTCGCTGGCCTCGCTGCGAGTGTCGTAGTCGTTCTGCTCGTTCCCGTCCCGCTGATCCCCTTCCTCCAACTCGTACTCTTCCTCCTCCTCGCCTTCCTCCTCCTCCTCCTCTTCTTCCTCTTCGTCTTCCTCCTCCTCCACGCCCTTCTCCCCTTCCTCTTCCTCGTCCTCCATGACCTCCTCTTCCTCCAGGTCGGAGCGGTTGCCCTCGGAGGAGTCGACGGAGCTGCCCGTGTCCTGGTCGGAGGCGTACTCCTCCGAGTTGGCCTCCTCCTTGGAGGAGTGGCTCACTCTGCCCATGCTCTCATCGCTGGTGCGGCGCAGCTTCTGGGTAAAGCAAGGAGGCAGCGTTCAGTCAGACATCGCTCCTGTGGCCTCACACAACCAAAGAGACAGGCAGATACCAGGCCCGTTCATGCTGAACACACCACAGGATCTGACTCTGTTCAGTCAGCATGCACAATTTGGCATGCTATACAGTGTCATGTATTTACATTTACAAACAAGACTAGATCTGAAACTATGTAAATGCTCCAGATCAGTGTCTCTTACTCCAACTGGCAGCAGATCAGGCATTTCTGACATGTGGAAGTAGCTGTAGGCCCTAATCATGTTGCTTGCATTGTGTGACAGAATACTGTATCACAACCTCAGAGGTTAACCACAAACTGCTTTCTGCCTGTGAATGATATGAGGACAAAAAAGCTGGTTTCAGTGTGAGGCTTGCCAGCTTGTTACTGACTGAAGTTGAGCTGCAGATGTCAAATGTACTTTCAGTTGGAGCCCAATGAATTTCCACAACTGGTAACTTTCAGCCATTCAACATGCCTAGGCATCAAGACATATCAATATTTATACCAATACCTTAAAAATGCTGGTATTAGCACATATTCCAAATTAAGAAAAATACTTTAACAATGTACAGTTCTACTGTCACCATCACCTTTAGTACCCTTCACTTTAACAAAAACATATACAACAAACATTTTAAATTTCATTTTAATTCATATAGCAGATCTCATCCTCAACTTACGATTAGCTCACGCTAGCTGCAGATCCTCTTACCTCCGACAGCTCGGGCATTAGAGGTTTGGGCCTCCTGTCAGGCTCTCTCCTGCGGGACAGGGGCTTCTCGCTGTGCGATTTGGAGGGATCCCCCCTGGAGGCGCCCCCTCGCGCGCTGTGGTTCTTCCTGTCCTCGCTCCTGTCGTAGTGGTAGTCCTCGCCCTTGTACTCCGCAGAGTGCCTGCTCCTGGGGGTGACGGGCTTCTTGCCGTTGGCCCCGCTCGACGGCATGGATCTTTTGATGGCCTGGCGCGTGTGCCCCGAGGACCTCAGCCTCTTGCTCTCCAGGTTGTCCCCGCGGTCGTTCTTCCTCTTGGACCCTGCCGCACAGGATTCGTCCGTTTGAAAAACACTCCGAATGTCAGAATACAGACCAGAATGACTGAGCGGAACCAAGTCGCCCCTGACAAGGCGCGCGGTTGCTATACATCCGTTAACAGAAACAGCAGAGGACGGGTTATTTTTTTTTTCCCCTGTGGACCAGAAAACAGTAGCCTGTCTGCACAATGTGATCTTGCTATGGAACACGAGGTCAGTGGCGTTAGAGAAGGGCAGGTAAGAACAATGTACTCACAATTAGCTGTTTGGGGGTGCTCTCCTCACCACATTCAGTTTTTTCTGTCTTTTCTGGGCAATTTAAAAAAATCTAGATAATGTAGCCCCTGGTAACTTTCAGCAACAAATGCAGGCATTTGCTTGTGTGCATATTTACAGGAAAAATATCCCTGGTTTTAAATGACTATGCATTTTCTTGTACAAAACGTTTATAGCTTCCCAAGTTCATAGTTTTAAGCACTTGGAATGATTTTACAGGTAAAAAAAACTTTTAACTCCAAAAGCGACAGACGTGAAGTCCATCCACATTCATCACAAATGCAAATGAATCTTCTGTTCAGCAGAGAATTACTAATTTTTGTCACTGAACTTCCTCTTGCTGAATGCCATTTAAACCCAATCAAATAAACAGCTGGTAAATACAAAATGTATTCTAAATTAAGTCTGTTAACACAATGCACGTTTCTGCTTCATTATCTGCATGTGCAATGAATTATTTTGGTCCAATCTTATCTGGAGCTAGGTGAGTAGAAAGCTTGTTTAGACACCAAAACTGAACAGATAACCCACTACGTGACACAAGTAAACACACGACATTGTTTAGTTTGTTACATCTGTTTTTTTTTAATTTGCTAAAAATCCCAGCAAAACACTTCCTGATGCTTAGAGGTTAGTTAATTTGTATTAGCTAGCCAACTACCAAGCAGGCTATTACAGATTGGCCAACCAACTGTGCTGCAGTCATTAATGAGGGGTAAACTGACCTATCCTGACACTCGGTGTTCTGAGTGCACATCTGCAGGCCCGTTTCCCAGGTGTGGCCTACATCATCCAATTATCATATTAATCATCCACTAATGGTCCTCCAAATCCTGTTATTATAAATATCACCAGGCTGAGAGAACCACTGATGCGTGCCAGCTACAACCTTAAGAACTTGAGTCCTTCCATTAACAACAGGACTGGTACCATACAAAGGAAGACGATGACGAATAACAATTTAACATGAACCAGAGTGTTTATGTTTGACCCCGAACTCGCTTTGTGCACTTCCTCAGCAATAATGAGGCACATTCAGTACCTTTTTTGTCACTGACATCATGCTCGCTCTCTGGGTTGTAGAGCTCGTCATCTTGGTCTGGTGCTTCAGTCAGAATGTCATCCAGGACATTCAACTCTCCATCTGCAAAGCAACAAGGTTTGAGGATATAGGTATATTTAACTGTGTCCATATATCTACAGTTAGATCCCAGGATTCCAGATGAAACAACAGAAAAAACTGAGTGGAGGCAAAAACATTAAAAAGGTGATCAATAACCTGCAAAATGCATTACCAATCAACATCACACACGGATTTCCTGGACTTTCCTTATTTTTCAATACAATTTCTATTGTTTCGTGACAAAGGATAATTATTCTTGTAGTCTTTCATTTGCTGCTTCTTCTCAAAGTTCTGCCCCTTTTGATAGTTAATCACTCACCTTAATGCTGAATACACTGCTTCATAAGTACAAACAAGAGACACATCTGTGTTCTTTCTTTCTCTGTCTTTCATTTAATGTTACTGGCAAGAGCTGTAAAAGACAACTAGCTAGCTGGCTTGTAGCCTTTTTGTCTGGGTCCTGGACTCTTAAGTTTCCTTTTTAACAACATTACATGTTTGAATGATTTTTTTCTTTAGAGAATACTTTACAATCTGCTGTAAAATAAAGAACAACACAGTTTTGGTCTCTGGGGTGGCAGCGTAGCATACCAGTAAGGAGCAGGAATGCATAGCTGAAAGGTTGCCTGTTCGATTCTTCACTGAGGCATTTGTTGCTGTACTCTTGGGCAAGGTTCTTATCCTTCAGTAAATATCTAGCTGTATAAATGGGTAACATGTAAAAAAAACTGTAACCCATGTAAGTCGCTCTGGATGTGAGTGTCTGCTAAATGACAGTAATGTAACGTCTGGAAATAGTGGATATGCCACATTTGTGAATCCAGCGTCCGACAGATTTTTTTCCCTCACATCTTCCATTATTTCAATTGCCCACTTCCACACCGTAGTAGCGAATTGAAATCACTGTCAGTAGGAAATGCAGTCGTTAAAGCATATCCGTATGGCAAAAATGCCACTGCTCCAATTAAAGCCTACCCATGCATGGGAGCTGCATTACACAGCAAGTGAAGCCAACAACAGCAAGTGATTGCGGACCTTCGGAGCATCACAGTTACTCACAGTATATCATCAACACAGAATATCACCTTCCTGTGGAAGGTTCATTTCAGCAAAATGTTATGGTGACGGTAATTCATTAAATTCCGTTTCTACTGGCTGACGGTGGCAATGGCTTAACAAGCACTTATCCGGCAATGCTACCTCGTTTCAGCAAAACCGTAAATAAACTATTTCGATGAAATCTTAACGAAAGTACGGCATAGGGAGATCGTGTATAGGTGAATTTGCTCCGGCCTGCTATGGATCGCACATTGCAGTCATCTGGCTAGCTGGCCATGTTTCGGACCTCATGCCTGACCCAGCACAAGCTTAGACTGCTGAGAACAGCCTCAGGGTAGCTAGGTTGCTAACGCTAACGAACTTATTAGTAAAGGGAAAGCTACTTAACAGCACTAACTACATCAGCCTCGCCAGACAGCTACATCCCATAACACAGCACGCCATGTATCTAACGTTAGCCATCTCATCAATGATTACTCAATCGATCTTCGGTAAACAGCTATTCGCAATCTGCGTCTAAATACCTATTTATTGGACTTACATGGTTAACAAACTAAATATGGGCTGCGACAGACCCATCTGGTTTACGCAGATTAACTAACATGAGCTGATCCAAGATCGGCAGCGGGCACTGCTTTGTTAGCACGCTAGTTAGCCCGTCAGCTAGCCGCTGTACACCGCTGTTCACAATGCAGAAAATACAGCAGGTTCAAACAGCCACCACACTATTTAACGAAACAGCATATCTAGCATACTATCCATCTTACAGAGCCAGCGTGTTGGCTAACCGGTACCGCAGTTCTGTTTTAGAAAACAAATCACAACAATGGAAAAGGTGGCTAACTGGTGCTATCGATGCCTCTTAACATTACCTTTCTCGTCTCGCCTGTCGACCGCCATCTTCCGCCCCTTTCTCTGCTTGGCGTGTACTTTCAAAGGACTCGTTTTGCCTCCTCTTGTGTTCGCCTATATTACACTTTTTTAATACAGAAATTAAGACTTAAACGCTGCGTCCCTTTACAATTGTGTGCATGTCGACGCAGCTAAAATGGCGGATTAAGCGTCTCTCTTTGGGGAGAAACACGACGGACAACGCTGATGGCGTCACGTGACTACGGAGGACCTCGAAGGCAACCGGACGTTTATCGTCACGTACACCGGGCGTAGGCGTGAGCACCATAAGCGCCGTTGGAGCGCCCCAGAGCCATCTAGAGAGAGCCATTATTCTTTATTATTATTCTTAGCACATTTTGAGCCAATCTGTGCGTTGGTTCATGTTTGACTTGAATTTTCAACCCAGGATTGCAGATAAGTCAAAATGACTTAAAGTAAATAATGTTCCATATCTTAAGGACATTGTTTGTTTATTTAGAACGTTTATTTAGAGTCATGCCGACGCACATTGGCGACGTTGTGCATAAAAATACAAAAATAATATCATAACTCATAACCCAACACAGTGGTCATACCATGACAAAAACACCGAGAGTATTTATTTTTTTCAGACAACAGGACGTTGGACTGTTTTCGCCATAACGTCACATGATTACGCCGGAGTTGTCCGTCTTTGCGACAGTGCAGTTACCCATAATTCTCGAATGTTGCGTCACTTAGAACGCCAAGCAGTGAAGGTTGCGGTGCTCGGCAAACATTCCGCACATTTACTGTGGACGCTGCTTGAGCTTTACGTACTAGAATCACTGGCACATAAGATGTGCGTTTAGCCATTCGGCGAGGAAAACAAATCGTGCCGTTTTGTGAGTTTTGTTGTTTTATGGAAGCAGATGTGCTAAATCATTATGGACGTGATTTGCTGCATGATCGTACTCAGTTATTTAAATGCCTCTGAGACAGAATGAAACTTTTTCTTCTGTACATCACGAATCATGTTAGTTCGGTATATTGTTGAAGAACATGTGCCCCCATTGGTGGTCCAGTCATTGGGGTTTTTCAAATGGCAAATTGCCTTAATTGTGCTATGTTGCCCTGTTTGTGGTACTGAAGCTGGTTGGCTGTTTCACATATTTACTGAAACTCTCAACCACAACGAAATGCACTCCATTTCATTTCAAATATAAAAATATGAGGGATCTTGTGATGTCCACCGCCACCCTAATGATCCCCATCTTGAAACCCAGTCCTGCTATTTCCAGAGGGAGTTCACAATCTTAACTGGAAATATTAACAGTTTGTGTTAAACTTTCTTCTGTGTGTCAAATGAGCTTTAATAACATTAAATGCCATGTAGTATTATAATGCTAAACGAGTGCTAAAGTATAAGTGGCCTATACGTAAACAATCCAGACCAATATGCAACATTACAGTATCCAGCTAAAATGACTTGTAACAGAGTTCCTTTTTTCATCATTGAATATTGTAAACGCCTCTAGTATAATAGGAAATTCTTTAAACCATTTTTCCCCCAAACAGAACATCAGGTGAAATTAACAGCAAGTAGAAGTTCCTTACTTTATTTTTCCTAAGTTTATTTAGTCATTAGCTGATAAATGCTCAAATTAGTTTAAAAATGATTATATACATATCTAAAATGGATGTTTATTGAAACATAAGTTATGTAGATAGAATCCATAGCAATAACAAAGGAATAGCATACATAGCTAACTAACTAGCTGCCTATCAGTGTGAATTTGATCAAGAGTTGCCAGTACCACTTTCAGCAAACCCCTATAACTGAGTCAAAAATTCTTCAGGCTTTTCCCCTCACAGATTTCCCCCATGACTGCACAATTAAACAGTAACATAGGATGGAACATATCCCCTGCACTTGGTGTTACAATTTTACAGATTAGCGAAACACAAATGGACCAATGCCTGAATAAAAAATAATGTACAGAGTTAAAAATATACATCCTCACACAGCTCGTCATGTCTCATATAAGGCCTGTGAGGAAATCCTCATCACTGTCAAAGGTTTTACATGCTGCTTGCTGCAGTGCATGATGAGTGATAAAGTGAGAAGTACACAATTGTTGAATGTAGCAAGCTGGCTAGCTAATTGGTTAGTACACACGCCTTTGCCAATTCCCACCAGCAGAGGGGGTTACAAAACACTACTTTGTGGAATAGATATGGCTCTCATGTTTTGAGCACTTCAGATGTATTGTATTGCTCTTTTATCAGCTGAACACCCTATTTTCAAAATATTTGCTCTCATCATTTCCCCCATGGGCTCTCCCTCCTATTTTCTCCCTGATGGACTTGAAAATTTCCCAAAATGGGGGATTTTCCCTCAATATGGCAACATGGACAAGCACAAGCATGAGAAGACACTGTAAACTTGGATATACTACAAAATTTTGTGTATGCAGGTTAAAAGCTGCAGGAGGAATTTAGTATTCTTAATGCACCCACCAAAAATAATGTTTACTATGGTCAACTGCCACCTCTGCATTGTTTGCATGGTAACATGTTTTCATCATTAATTCCAGATAGCATTAAGCCCATTTAAAAAACTAGTTAGGTCTAGCTAGATATTGGATTGAGGATATGAATAATAAAACTACTTTAGACATTTAGTGGAGTAAAACCAACCAAATTTTCAGGGGAAACTCTACATCATAAGAACCACTTGTTCTGGTGGAAACCGTTTTTTAATAAAGTAATGGATACATTATAGAAATTTCAAAACAAATATTTTAATGGTAATTTTTACACCAGTTTCATCATTTACTGAGCAGATTATCCGTAATCTATTTTTCCGCACTTTTCACAGGACATGTAAGTACATTCATGTATCCATGTATAAAATTACATATTAAAAAATATCAAAATACAATTTTCATAATTACTGTATGTGGTCATATAAAAAGGTATAAAGACACTTAACAAAAAAATCAAACCTAATTAACAGGAATGAGTGGAGGGTTGTGTTCATTTGTGTGCCATAATATGTCATATCATGCATTCGCGTCAGTTCTTGCCATTTCTCAGTACAGGTGTTCACAACAAATATTGTGTAACAACAAAAACGTCTGGTGTACAAATGTAACCAATATTTTATCCACAATGATTTACTACACTATAATAACTGGAAACTATTTTCAGGAAATACTAGATCAATAAAACACCTCTGCATCAGTGGACATACTATAACTACCCAGAGACAGAATAAAAATCAATCGTTTTTACTCTTTGATTTTGATCTCAGGCAACACTTGCGGAAGCAGAATTTGCATGTTTTGAAGGTGATGAAAATCACGAGTGCCACTGTGGCCGCCAGTGCAGCAAACACATCCAAGCAGTGGTACTGATACCAGGTGAGGTTGTGGGCCTGGAGCCTCAGGTGCTTGGCCCCCTTATTCCGCATCACAAACTCGATCCAGAACACAGCTTGGTCCAGAGGTGTCATCGGCTGGTCATGGTGGATCCTTGACAGCTTCATGGCACTTTCTTTGTACCTGACGAGTGGCACAGGCAAATCAACCAACAACCTCTTCATTAATAGCTAACAAGAGGATACAACCGGCCTAATTTGGTAATTATTGCCACCTGCTGGTTAACCACTGTATTACATTTTCCCCACGTTTACAACACAGCTCAAATATTACCTAGAACTCTGCAGAATCAATTCATATTTTAGAAACCTGAATTTGGGAACATATTTCTGACTCCTAATTTAAAGCCAGGTCTCCCAGATCCTTTAGAGAAGTGGCAACATGTTCATCTCCTACTGCTTCTCTTTTCTTCATCCCTTGCAAGCCTCATCTTACTTCACCTGTTACAGTGGAAACCTGCATGTCAAGCAGATTTACTTCCTGAAGAAAATCATTCAGTAATTACTGCTATATAAATTTGCATAGAATTTTTCAGCTGCTTCAGTTGTTGTTGTTGTTTTTTAAACCAGCTTCCCACTGCTTTGTATTACTAGGAAACTGTTCCCTTCAGAAAAGCCAGTTATAGCTTTTATGCCCTTTGCGTGTTTTCCCCATAGAAATTTTACTTTAATTAATACCACAATTTCTTTTCATTACAGATGTACAAATAATCAGGATATACTGTACTTCATTATGTCATTCTCAGGGGTTTGCCAATGGCTTCTTTCTCTCTCTTTGTCTTACTTTTTGTGTCACCTCTTTTCTTCATGAGCTTTAGTTTTTTCAAAAAAAACTTTCTATCCAACATTCTTGGTTGACTTAGTTCCTGTTTCTTTCATAATCTTAGTAAATTTCCCATGCATTTGTTCTATGCAATCTTCCTCTTTACTGTATAATATTTAATTATGACCTTCCTCCTGCTTCCTTCTACTTTTTATTCCTACTCACCTTCTCTGGATAGACAGTATCCATAATCATATGCCTGTTCCTTTCTGGAAATTACTGTCAAATGACACTGATTGCCTGTGGTTACAGCTCTCTGACTTGGCAAGTAATGACTACGTCAACGGGTGGCTCACGTTGGGTCATTGATCACAGTGTTGAGGCCGTCCACCAGGTCTTTGGATTGCATGTTGTTGAAGTCCAGGGTGACGGCAGCTCCTTTAGTCTTCATGTGCATCATGTTGTCTGGCTGGTCAGCAAACAAGGGGATGCCCACCATGGGGATGCCATGGTAGATGGCTTCGTATATTCCATTGGTCCCTCCATGGGTAATGAAGGCTCTAGTCTTTGGATGGCCTTTTGAGCAGAGCAAACGAAGGACAGTAGATTGTGATGTTGCTCTCATAGTGAGAAAATACATAAAGGTGTGGCACTGACTACAATTATGTACTTCTTCAGCAGTTGTAGCCAATAAGATACCTTACCAAGCAAATCATTCTGAGGAATCCAGTCATAAATTCTGGTGTTGCTAGCCAGAGTTTCTGGCTTCTCTCCGCTGTATCGCCAAAGAACCTGTGACCAGAACAGAGAGCAGTCAGTACATCTGTTGGACTACAGAGATGTTACTTTGGAATTTCATTTCATAAAATGATTATGCATGAGGTAACTGGAATAATGTGAATGTATGGTACAAAATGGTGTACCATATGTACCAAAATGTTCAAATTGTATATCTGACATTCCATGCCACAGTGTCCACCAATAATTGACAAACTTCAAGTGAATAGGTATCACAGTAGTCAGATTCAATTTCAACTGTGATTCATCTACATGACAGGACTATGTAGTACCACAACAAAATACTTTTACACTGCAGTACTGATGGAAATGTCAGTTAAGAGGAATATTCAAAAGTACATACTAATAATGACACTTAAGTGGTATCACAGGCAGTGTGGGTGAATGGTCAGGTGTAATAATGAATTATATGTGACCACCAACCTTCTGTGGTATCTGTCCGAGAGCAGCAGCGATGGTGTTTGCCCTTTCTTGAGTGAGGTTCTTGATCATTGATCCCAATGAGAACACCACAATCCCATCATCACCCGAGCTCTGTACAAATTCCTCGATATCCTGAAATAAACATTCTGCCGTTAGACCACTTTATGATAACACTGCTGTGGGCTGACTGAGATTCAAGGTGAAACACATCTATTCCCATATATCACCCAAAGTATGTATAGGTGGAAAGCTGGTCTATTTTGTACTTCATTTCACATTTAAAGCCCTAACTCCTGCAACATGAGCAGCACATCTTAATCTGAGCAATTTTAAAGCACATGTTAGATGGATACTGTATTGCATATTATGTGATGTGCAGTGGAAGCAAGATTGTGAAAAATTTTATGAAACATCTTTATGGTAATTGCCACTAAAGAGAACAGTCATACCAAGCCACATAATACAAGCTTATGTGCAACAAACATACAATGTTGACTTATGTTTATGCAAACATATTAGTTTTGTGCTCACGTCAGGTAGTGGCTTAGCAGGCTTGCAGTGAAGACCACCAACAAATTTGAAATTGGGAGGGAAAGGTCGGGGATATTCAAAATCCCAGTAGGTGCGGATCAACCAAATGTCAGCCTTCCCCATGGTCTCACAGAATGTTGTGGGTTTGCCTGCAAAGTTAAAGAAGATATGTCAGGGCTGTTTAATTTACAAAAACACAAAGGCAATTCATCTTAAAGGGAGGGTAAATCTTTCAACTACTTTCCCAGAAACAAAGAACCTAGTTACTCACTTTTTTATGATATGATGAGATAAGTGTGCAATTACATACAGTACATGAATTTGTTTGGAAAGGTTAAAGAGCACCGTTGCAAGTGCTTTACAAAGAAGGTGAAAAGTGAAAGAGGATAATTATACTGACAGAAACACCTTTCATTCAAAGACATGCTCTGGGCATTTGGAATTATAACACACTGAAGCCAGTAAAACATTTCTTAAACTAAATAAATGTAGTTTTCAGAAAAAAAACATCAACATATTAGTTTTAGACTTTATCAATACATTTACAGTTACTCCTTGGGTAGATGCTGTTATCCAGAGAGGTGTGATAACAGATTTTATGTATGGAGGAGCCATTTTTATTACTGCTCAGCTGGCTAAAACCAGATTTTTAAATTTTATCCAAGCCATCCCAGGTGGCTAATATAGAGAGACAAAAAAACATGTCACACAATAGTATTTTTGTTGGTTGCAGATCAGTTGAGCAGCTGCAAGAACAGAACCCTGAGAGACTCCTGTGGTGAGGCTGTGAGGCTGTGAGGCCTTGAGACAGATTCATGCCAGATTAACTTGTAGGAACAGTCAGAAAAGCAGGATGAAAACTACTTGCGGGCAATGCCCAAAATGCCCAGCTCGGCCAGGGCTACCGGAAGGGCCAGATGTTTGACTCTATTGAAGACAGCACAGTGACTGTGCAGAAACCAGGTATTTGACAGGTTTCAGGAACAACTAAACACAACCATGCTGGAAAATACATGTGAAAACACTGCTCAGATTTTAAAATGCTATCATATTAAATTTGATTCTCTGTTACTGGTGGTGACTTAATGCAACTTACTGCAAATGCAAACCATCAAACACAGCGGCACTTCAAACAGGAAGAGGGTACTTTACCGATTCTAGTATTAGATGCTGTCATTGATGCTTGTGAAATCATGTGCAGACTGTACAGATCAGTATAGATTTAAATTCTGTAGATGCTGCTGCTTAAGGAATTATTGTTAAGCAGTGTTAATTATTAGTTTACCAGCTGCACTTATTCAGGTCATTAGAGTAAGACATTTAGCAATGACAAATTGAACCCCTCTCCTCACACCCAAGGACATTTGGTCCAAAAATGACTTCTGTGACTTTCACATAATATTTTATATAAAGTTGACTAATTGTGTATTTAACAAGTTTCTCACTCTGAGTCTAGTCATTTTTCATTACTTTTAGTAATTTATCAAAGTAGCTTGACATTTGTATCCAGTAGTAAGGTAAAGTACAGATTTTGTATATTGGAGTCTCAAAATGGGGTGGGTGTTGTGCGGTAAAACATGTTCACAACTGAAACTATTTTTCTTTTTCAGCTCTCACGCTTGGTTAACCTAATCAGGTGACTGCTGCAGAACTATATAAGCAACCATGAGTACCAGCATCATTGCCTCACGTGAACAAATACAAGGTTTGCTTACCTATATGTCATACAGGCCTAAATTACAGATACATTACAGTTACGTCTCTAATACTTACCCTTGATCTCACTGTAATATCGATTCAGGTTGGTAATGCATTGGATTTCAAACATTATAGTATAAAAGCTGTATGCTAGAAAATTCCTCAGTCGCTGCAGAAACGTCATCTGGTCTGTGTACGATGAAGGAGGTGCCGGGACGTAAGAGGGGGGCGCTGGCATCTGCCCACAGAGCCTCTCCATAACGTAGCCAAAACTGACCCTCAGGGAAAAAATGATTGGGATGTCGAGCTTTTCGGAGAGCAGGTCGCTGCACGGGATCATTGGATCTGTCAGCACCACCTCGTATTGCGAGCGCCTCAGCCTGTCTATCAGCTGCTCGTTCCGGAGCATGCCGTCGCACATCTGCCTCTGCATGACATTGAACTTCCCCAACACCTCCATGATCTTCAGGAGCACCTGCAGGCTGGAGGCGCCCGCCGACTCGTACATCCAGAAGTGGATGAAGTCCTCGGAGAGGCCGTGCATCTCCGTCTTGCCGAAGGGCACCTCGAAGACCTCCAGCCGGTGACGCTCCGCCTCCGCGTCCCTGACGGACGGAGAGGCAGAGCACACCAGCAGCGTGACGCTGTGGTTGCGGGCGATCAGCTCCTCCACGATCAGCTGCATGTTCAGCCAGTGGCTGTACTCCCCGGGCACGACCAGCACGTTCCCGGCCCGGGCCATCCCGGCCCCGCACAGCAGGAGCAAAGGAACAGAGAGAAGCAGGTGTGTGCGAATCATGGCAGGTACGGTGGAGCAAGCTGGAGCGTTACACAGCGAGCAGGAAGACTGTCTGTGCCGTGTGAATGTTTTCCAGCCCATCCCTGTGTGACTTTTTCTCCAGTTTCAGGGTACAGTGTACGAGAGTATGGAACGAGGCCAATAGGAAGAGAAGGGTGTAAACAGCTTAACGCCCAGAGTGCATTTTATCAGCAGATATTAAAGCTGTGACGATATAACAGCTCATTTATTTACTGAACCTAACACAAATAGTATAAGATTTTTAGTGCAGCAGTAAAAACTGCTTTCATTCAGGCACACTCGTATTTGTCTCAGACATCTCTATTCTTTTATTCGTTTTTTGCAAAGGTAACAGCAAAGATAAAAATAACGAAGGTTGTGTAATGATAATGAGCTATTTTTGATAGCTCACCAAAGTTACATTCTTGACGCATGTCCTCTAGCGAACTATAAGGTATCCGGTATAAGGTATATAGTCACAAGTTAATTCAGAAAGGTGGCTGATTACTCACGTATCCTTTTCAATTTGTTCACAGCAATCCAGTTTGTTCACATCTCACAGTCGCCAGTCCCATTTCCACTCAGCAGCAGACACATTGCATCCATTCAACACAAACTCGAATCGATCCTTCGAGGAAATATTCAGTTCTTTAGTTTGTTCGCTTTGCTCTGTGTTGCCGATTTGACTGCATCCTTACTTATTTGTTATGAGGCTGTTCGAGCAAAGAATACGGACATGGTCGGAAAACTGTATGCTCACCCACCTCTTGATGCACTAACCTGTTAACTGGCCATTTTTTCTCTCCTTTTCCCAACTCATTAACATACTCTTCTCTCCCAGTCAAGAGGGGCGTGGCCTATAATATATTAAACCCGTTATACCTAAGGCAACAACTGACGTGACAAACTCTACAAACCCATTTAAAGGTATATAACAGAAAAACAACCTTTATGTTCTGTGCTTAACCCATACATCAGTTGAATAATGATAAACTTTAAGGTTCGAAATGGCTCCTACAGATGCATTAAAACAAAGTACATTTCTTATTATACTTCTCTTTCAATCTAATTGAATATAGGAAATCTGAGAAGCTGTCCTTTCTCATTCCTGTTCAAGTCTTAGAGGCAAGCCTGCTCATGTTGTTCTGAATAAAATCTTACCCACCCACATATGACCATGTGACCTGCCTTCCATTCAAGACCAAACACATGGCAAGCTGTGCCTATGACTCACTAAAGACTCTTAGTTCTCCCCAGGAAATGTCTCATTGCATTTATTTTGGTGGTAACATTGCAGATGGCAAAGATCTGACTGTCCACCTTTCCCAATCGTCCTTTGTTCTCCCTGCGAAACTGCTTCATTTTCATGGGGACAGATTTCTTTGCTGTCACTTTTGTGCATCTGCCATGAATAAGAATTCCAATTGTGTGTTGTTTCACTGTAATGGTGCTTCTGTTTGGAAAAGGTCGAGAAGGGGGGGAGGGGGATTTTGGACAAGGTAAGTGTAAAGATTCATGACCTGCTCCATGAAGCTCATCCTGTCAGAGAACTGTATGGGGAAGGCAGAGACATGTGAGGGTGATGCAGGCATCTGTCCACAGTAATGTTCCACAGTGAAGCCAAAAGAACATGACATCAGAACATGACATCTGAAAGGAACACAGCATGGTGCCATCTTCTGAATACATGAACAGTTCTTCCTTGAGATCTCTGAGCTTGAGAAACATTTGCATCCAGCACAATTGAAATTAGCCAAAATTTGACAAATTTGTCAGTGAGGTCAAACAAGTTGTTTGGGAATGACGCATCAAACACTACTCACTACACATTAGGGCTAGGCTTTTCTGTAGTTGACAGCAGCTGACCCAGTGTGAGACACTGTGACACTGGATTCCTGTGGGTCAGCTCCTCACTTATGGACTGCAGGATAAGCTTTTGACTGAATTCCCCTGACCAGATGGACAGCTTTCCACCCCTCACTGTCTCTAAAGCATTGTCAGTGGTAGTGTGGCATAGGGGTAAGGAGCAGGTCTCATAACTGAAAGATTGCAGGTTTGAATCCCTGCTTGGGCACTGCTGCTGTACTCTTGGACAAAGTACTCAACCTCAGGAAATATCCAGTTTTATAAATGGGTAACATGTAACATTGTAACCAATGTAATTCGCACTGGATAAGAGTGCCTGCTAAATGACATTTAATGTAGTGTAATGTTTCCCATGATCCAGGTGGCCTCCTGTGCTGGTTTTCATTCAAGCTAAAGTCTCAATTAATTAGGTTTGATTGAGCCGTTAGCAGAACACTGCTCTTTATTTGGATAAAAATAAAAATCAGTTAGTGATTGGTACTCATTTAAAATCTTAATCAAAGCTCACAAATCGACAGTTTAGTTGGAATGAAAACCAGTATAAACAGTAGGCTCCCAGGACCAGGACTGGGAAAAACTGCTCTAAAGCACAAAGTTTCCCCACCCCCCTGAGAACATCTCTTTCACTCCAACCCTTCAGATGCGGGCTGAAGACACACGTCTTCAGACTCTACCTGGACTGACACCATTGCCATTTTAACCTTGTAAATCTAAGATTCTTGGCTTGTACTTGTAGCTCTATCTCTTACCTTGTATTTGCAGCACGTTTTTGCCTAGGTAGAATAGCGGTACTTTTTTGTCCCAGTGATTGTATTAGATATATGTACCCTTATATCAGATTAGCTCTGGCTCACTACACCGACCATGTGCTCAGCTTCAGCACTATCTACATTGTATGACCTGTACACATCTTGCCCTTGTGCCTGTCTGCTCACTATATGCATTTTTGTACGTCGCTTTGGATAAAAGCATCTGTTAAAAATTAAATGTAAATGTGAATGCAAAGTACAACCAGTGTATAAAACCCTCACTTTTTGGGACCCACTGTGGTAAATGTCAGTCAGTTCAAGGAGCAGTTCGTATAAAACATATGGGGAGATGTTCTCACAAAAGTACCATTGCAGCTGATATCACAGATAGGGGGACATGCCACTGTGGACACTAAGGACAATTTAGTTGTGCACATTGAATCATTGATCCAAGAGCTTAATGATACCTCAGCAAATATCACTCATACAAGGGTTAAATTAAGAATCATTCTGTACAACTTTGAGTATAGGAACTGTTAAATATGTAACCCACAATCAATGCATGAGTTTGAATATTATGTATTCTTTCTTTCTGTGGGTCAGCTCAATGGCTTGTAAGATAAGCTAGTGACTGAATTCCCTTGGCTGCAAGACAGGCAAGTGACTCAATTCTTCTGGCCAGACAAACAGCTTTCTACCTCTCACTGTCACGAAAGAACACAATACAACCAGTGTGCACAACCGTGACTCGTGAACCACAGCTTGCATAAAGCAGATGGGGAAGTGCTCTGACAAAAGTACCATTGCCCAGGAGATCCAGGCTATGTCACAGGCAGTTGGAAATGCCACTGTTTTGAAACACTGTAGATTTTTTTTCCCAAATTTAACTTTACATTGCTGAAGTTACAGAGATGTATGGACAAATTAGCTGTGCAAGCTGATTCATAGATGTGGCAACTTAATGATGCCACTGCAAAAATCACTCATGTAAGGGTTCAGTTTATGAAACATATCATACAACTTTGAGTATAGGAAACTGAATTATTAAATATCTAACCCAGAATCAATGAGTAAGATTTTAGATAAAAATTATATTTTTCTTACCTCTATGCTCAGTGAAAAATGAGTCCCATTTTGTTGCAAAAATATTTACCAGAATGTCTTGAGAAAGATAATACAGGGTGTTTTTCAGCCTCTGTGTGAAGTCCATGTTGTCTGTATACTGTATACCAACACCTGGGACATAAGAGGGCGGGGCAGGCATCTGTCCACACTGTCTCTCCATGATGCTGGCAAAGGAGAACCTCAGTGAGACCAAGAAAGGGACCCCCAAGATGTCAGCAAGAAGCTCACCACATAAAAACATGGGGTCAGTCAGCAGGACATCATACTGTGTTCTCCTCAGCTTGTCCAGGAGGGCCTTGCTGCTAAAAAGAGCTTGGCAAAATGCCTTATTCTGCTCCATGCCCTTATTGATCATGTCCTTGATCTTCAGGGAGGCCTGGATGAAGGAGTCCTGTGGCAGATCATACATCCAGTAACGCAATACCTCTTCCATATGATCACACAATTCCTGTTTGGTGAAGGGCACCGGGATGACCTCAAAGCTGCAGTTAGGAAACTGGTTGCTTTCGATGGTTGGTGTAGCAGAATGGGTAATCACAGTGATCTCATGCCCCTTTGCTGTTAGCACTTCCACAATGCTCTTCATGTTGAGCCAATGGCTGTACTCTCCTGGCCAGAGCAGCACCTTCCCACTGGAAGCACCTTGTGGTAGGCAGAGCACCAGCACCAGGACTGGCAGGACCTTCCCAGCACACGACATGATGAAATGTTAGTGGAGGTCTGAAAACTATAAGCCATAAATCTCTTTCCAGGTCAGTCTGTGGGAGGATTACTGGCCCTGCGACAGCAACTTTGAGTTATGCAACCACTCTTTTGGAATGAGTTTGTGAAGTGAGATAATCATGTTGAAGGCATTAACCCTTTATTTTCTCAACAAATGGACATTATACTCTTGACAATACTTCACACAACAAAAACACTTTTTAGTCTTGGCACATTTTTCTGTAGTTGTTGGTAAAATCATGTTGCTTCCTTTTAGCAAAAGGGAGAAACAGAGACTAACCTTGGTATAAAAAATACAGGAACACAAAAATTGTTATGTATGTTATCTTAAACCACCTGAAAAGTAGTTAATACCAGACACAAGGGCAAGTAGATTACCCTCTATCTGTGAAAACCTTTGCCCAGCCCTAGTCAATATACCATGAACTATATAACCCTTATTTAGCCTGACCTCAATTAAACTCATAAATCATTACTAATACCTCTGTACACAGAACACCATGACTCTATATGACTCTGTCCCTGACTTCTGTTGAAAGCAAGGATTTGCTTCTACTTAGTGTACACTGACATTGCATCATAGTCTTTCTGCCTGTGCTTGAGTTTTGGGGAAGCTCTTTCCAACATGCTTCTATTCTGTAAACTGTGAGTGGGGAGGATGTTCGAACTGAACTGGCCAAGCATGATTTGGTGTTGAAGAACTCCAGGGCAGGATTTCAGAATGCAAAAATTGTGAAGGGTGTGAAGATAAGCGATGACAGGAAGCAACTTGATTCATGAAAAGAAAAGAAAAGAAATTATTTATTTATTAAATTCATTAGGGAGGGAGCAAGTTGGAAAGACTATACAGGTGTTTGGGGAATAACCTACAACATAATTTTGAGAAATATACTTTTTCTTTTAAGTGTGCTGCACAAACCATCCACTGTCTGCCTCAAGAAACCAGGCATAGGACATTTTTATTGACATCTTAGTCTAGTTAGCCAACGTTAGCCCTGTTTGTGATAGTCAATTAGAATGATTTTTCTTTTCCACCCCCCTTTGTAATCAGACAATAGTTGGCGATAAAACTATAACAATAATTATTGCGATATAATTTTCCTCCATAGAAGTATAACAAATGTTCGATATAGACTAATTAGATAGCAGGCACGGAAATGAATCACAAACTGCCAATCATGTCACAGGAATAGAGGTATGCATTGTGCGCTTCTTCACTTCCTCCACCGTACGCACCTCTGGTGAAACTGCATTCATAGCAGTCACCACTTTGAGCCACTCCGCATTTTTCCATCGATTTGAAATGCCGCTAGTCTGGCCTCCAAAAAGGACATTTTTTTTTCCCTCTCCACCTCATCAACCATCACCTGAGAGGGCCGCGTTAACCTATTGAGCAACATGGGCTGCAGCCCAGGGCCCCGGCCACTAGGGGGCCCTGGGAACAGCAGATTACGTTGAGGTTTTGAATGGGGTTTTATGGTGTTTTGACATACTGAACGTTTTGGTCCAGTTTCCCATCTGTAGAATAGCCTATTGTCAGTGAGAGTGGAGTTTGTAGGCTAGTCACTTCACAGTGATGTCTCACGAGGCTATTAGAAAATATGATAAAAGGTTCTTTGGCACTTGCATTGATTCAGACTTGTGCCAATTTTCACTTATGCGTGCGGACTGTGATTCATTTATTTCGTCTTCACTCTGTTGTAGGTATGTGGGGTAGCCACAGTAACTTGCAATTCTCAAGTATTATTCTAACCAAAACCTCATTATTTAGCAAGCCCTTTACAACAGTTCAATTTGATGTAGTCTATGCTAAAACCGGTGCGATTAGAAAACTAGTTTGGAAAAATTCCAGCTAATTTTAGCTTTGAGGGAACAGCAATTTAACATAAAAAATATAGCCAATGCTAACTGAAAACTATGAGAAGCTTAATAACGGTAATGAAAACATAACAAACCATGTGTGCTACATTGCAAAAAAATATAAATAAATAAATAAATAACGTGCGAAAGAGTTAAAGATTCAGTCCGCGATTCTGACAACCCGAATCGTGACGTAGAAATAGGTTTCAGATACGTTCATTATTTAACGTGTTTAACACTTATTTAGAACCAGACGTGTCAGTCACGTCGGTTATTGGGCTTCCGGTTGCTGTAGGCCTAAATAGACACCAAATCAACACCTTTGTTAAACGTTGGAATCGGTGTCTGTCAGATGCCTTCATGTTTAAACGTTGTGTTTAACACCCGATTAGAACGTTAGAAACATTTCCTTCCATTGGTGTCAATAAACACGTTTGGTGGATGTATTTTACACGTCCATGTACACGTACACGTATTGAACACCAAAATACAGCCCAAATCAAACACTGGTTTTGATTCAAATAACGTGTTTTGCTACTTGGTTTTTAGTTTTCCGGTTGAAAATTGTGGACATAGGGCCCCGGGAGGTGTGTTAGCCCTGGGCCCCGGGGAGGCTTAATGTTGCCCTGATCACCTCTATCTCCGTGTCCGAATAATTTCTTTTCTTACGTCCTGCCATTGATCCTAAACATCAATCTCTGCATTACACTCAGATTTACCTGGGATCTTTATATGCTAATTCGACTAAACGCGTGTCTCGGTCCATATCAGAACAATTGTGGGAGTGGACGTTAAGCGCGTTCATGTTTTCAATTAATGAATTTCATTAAACCTACCACCAGACCAATTTTAGATGGTGACCTGGCAATCTGCCCCAAATATTCCTATTTCATATTATGGCCATGACGCACAAACACATGGAAAAGGTAAGGTAGGGAATTTTTCGCATCTAGTCAAAACGCCGCTATATTGCAACCCCCAGGATGGAAAAAAATGCAGAAATGGGAATAACAGGATGATAACCTACTGTTTGGCTATGTAATAAAATTTGCCCCATCTCCATTTTAACTGCCCCTCAGTCACTTTATCCTGGCGCGAGAACACTCATCAATGATTGACACAAGACCCGTTTACTTGCATCACCGTTAGTTCCTCTTGGTGTCGCCAATCTGCAAATTACAAATTTTATGCATACGCCACCTCGAGACCACGAGCAGAGGTACGCACGTTTTCCCGGCAAGTATCTTTTCATAAATACAGTTTTATATATAGAAAAGCGATTTTAGTGCGTACGCACCGTTGATACATGTGGCCCATGGCCCCATAAATTTCTCATTTTATCCTTGACATTCTAATGATTGTCAATGTAACATATTTTAGATGCAGAAAAAAACTAAACTAAAATGAGTTAGGCAACATAGACCAACGGTAATATATGGTGGGTATATATAGTATATAATAGGGATGGTAACATTCACCGATTTGCATCGGTGCCCCGGCATAAAAATTCACGTTGCGATTGCCCTGATTAAAACAGTGAACCGGATACAATTTGGGATTAACTCGGGATGCATCGTTTCTAACATCTTTGCATTGGTAAAATCCGATTTGTTTATAATTATAAGTAGAGGTCCTATGCCTTTATTATATAGAAATGTGGCCAGTAATTTTATATTTAGATCCTCTCTTTTTCTCAAGCGCGCTCTTTCGCCCGGGCTAGGCAGCGTCTGTACCACCTCAGACAGCTGTGGAAATTCAAAATCTCCACAGCTCTACAAGCAGCCTTTTACTCAGCCACCATAGTCTGTGGTTACTGGGAGCATCACAGTCTGGTACGGGAACAGCAGCTCCCAGGGCAGGAAGGACTTAAGCAGGGTGATCCGTTGTGCCGAGCGCATTACCAGGACTGCATTGCTTGACCTCCAGGCCATCTACATCAGGCGATGCAGGTCCAGGGCACAACGGATTATCAAAGACATTCACCATCCTAACCATAAACTGTTTCATTGGCTACCTTCAGGAAAGCTCACTGATGGCCAAGACTGAGCGCTTCAGAAGAAGCTTTTTTTCCCCAGGCCATACGGACAATAAACACCACCACTTAGCCACTTCTTCTATATTCTGTATGGAACCCAGCAAAGAAACTTTATATTTTCATGTTGCACAGGCCATATAGACAGTGAACATTCCTTTTACACCTGCACTGTCTTGTTTGCACTTAGTTTATCTCACTATAACTTGAATGTCACGTTATATCCTCAGGACACTTCATCTGCTCTGTACATAGTATCTGTTGTGTAAATAGTATAAATTTCTTATTCTTTCATATTTTCTTATATTTTTTATATTTTATATTTTTTATATTTTCTTATATTTTTATTTATCCCTCTGCTGGTGTGTTGTGTGTCACTTATTTGCACATGCATGTGACAAATAAAGCTACTTCTACTTCTACTGTTGCATAAAAGCAGTATCACGCTCGAGGTCGTGCTGTTATACTGAATATCAGCACGGTTGTGATTTGGTCATAGTTATGAGGCTGCAAGCTGAGCACCGTAAGAAATCACATCCGTGCTGATATTCAGTATAACAGCACGACCTCGACCATGATGTTGCTTAAATGCACAGTGACGTATAGCGTTAAGGGGCATCATAGATTGCGATTAATGTGCTTTAGTTTTTGTTTTTGACACGTTATATTTTCTATAATTAATTAATTGAAATTAGCACGTTATTTTGACAACCCTTAATATAATATATCACAAAAGAAAAAATTCAAGCTCTCTCGTGGGACATTTCAAGCACTCTTGGGAAGCAGCCGCTTAGTTCGCTTATGCGTTAGACTGGCCCTGTACACCTGCGCTGAACACATTAAGGTTCAAGACAAAAAAGTTTGTCCTTGAGATCTCTGAGCTTAAGAAATACTTGCTTCCAGCACAGCTGAAATTAGCCAAAAGTTAACTATGCCATTGGGGAGGTCCTACAACTTGCTTGGGAATGACACGTCAAACACCGTAAACTCGTAGTCCTGGGATTGTAGTTGGCAGCATGTGACCCAGCGTGAGACACTGGGTTTTTGGGGGTCAGCTCCTTGACTTATGAAAGACAATCTGGTGATTGAATTCCCCTGGCCAGATGAACATTCTTATTGTCACTGAAGCACACAATACAACCAGTGTGCACAACTGTGACTCTATGGGAACCACAGCTTGAATAAAACAGACTGGGGAAGTGTTCTGACAAAAGTACCATTGCTCAAGAGATCCAGTTTACATCACGGGGTTATGGAAATGCCACTGTTTTGAAACTACGGATTTAAATTTTTTTTTTTTTTACAAAATTAGATGTAAAATTTTTGAAGCAACAGAGATGGACGGACAATTTAGTTGTGCCGAGTGAATCATAGATACAGCAACTTAATGACTATTAAATGCTTAACCCATAACAAATGAAAATATTAGAAAACATAAGAAAGAATGTTTTCTTACCTCTAATCTCAGTGAAAAATGAATCCCACTGTGTTGATGTAAAAAGATTAAACACAACATCGTGAAAAAGATAATACAGAATGTTTTTCAGCCTCTGTGTGAAGTCCATGTTGTCTGTAAACTGTATACCAACACCTGGGACATAAGAGGGTGGGGCAGGCATCTGTCCACATTGCCTCTCCATGGTGCTGGCAAAGGAGAACCTTAAGGAGATCAAGAAAGGGACCCCCAAGGTGTCAGCAAGGAGCACACCACATGCAGACATGGGGTCAGTCAGCAGGACATCATACTGTGTCTTCTTCAGCTTCTCAAGAAGGTCCTTGTTGCTAAAAAGGGCTTGACAGCATGCCTTATTCTGCTCTGCTGCTTTATCAATCATGTCCTTGAATTTCAGGAAGGCCTGGATGAAGGAGTCACGAGGCACATCGTACATCCAGTAATCCAATAGTTTGTCTATCAGGTCACTGGCCTCCTGTTTGGTGAAGGGCACCGGGATGACCTCAAAGCTGCAGCTAGGAAACTGGTTGCTTTCGATGGTTGTTGTAGCAGAATGGATAATCACAGTGATCTCATGCCCCTTTGCTGTTAGCACTTCCACAATGTTCTTCATGTTGAGCCAATGGCTGTACTCTCCTGGCCAGAGCAGCACCTTCCCACTGGAAGCACCCTGTGGTAGGCAGAGCACCAGCACCAGGACTGGCAGGACCTTCCCAGCACACGACATGATGGACTGTGAGTGAAAGTCTGAAAACTGCAACCTATGAACCTCTTTCCAGGTCAGATGGGAGGAGGATTACTGGCTCTGTGCCAGCAACTTTGAATGAGGTAACCACTCTTTTGGAATGAGTTTGTGAAATGAGATTATCATGTTAAAGGGATTAACTCTTTGGCATGTTAACAAATGGATATTATATCCTGCACAATGCCTCCCACATACAACAAAACACTTTTTTAGTCCTGGCACATTTAGTTGTCGATTGAAAGAACACCAAGAAACAGGTAACAGAAGCCTGCCTTTGTGTAAAACATACAGGAACACAAAGAATGTTATGCATGCAATTACTTGTCTTAAAACATGTGAAAAATAGTTCACACCAGACACGAGAACAAGAACGTTTTGGAGGATGTGTTTCTGTTGTTCATTAACTGGTCAGGTCTGAATGAACATGCTTTTGTTTGTGCAAAGGGTGTCAGATGGCACGAGTAAACACTACATCAGAACTTGGTTCACTCTGCCTACAGAAAAAACAGGCACATCATTTATATATAGAGCTATTAGTGACTTCCCAGCCACAACAAAGCTTAAATACAATAACATCACCTTTATTTATATGTGATATCGGGCATGATTGTTGCAGTATATTTTGCATGCGATATGTGCTTACAGCAAGTTGGTGTCCGTGAGATATCGGTGTTAGGAGGTGTTGGTGACACATCACTAAAACATACCACTTGTGTATTCATAGTTTTTCGATAGCCTTTCAATAGTCTTAACAACAGCCTATTTAAAGGCTATTTTCATCACCTCTCTTGTTTTTGTGTCCTGCAATCTCCACTGCAGTACATCCTAATGTTTGATCTTTCCATCTCTTTTCTTTTCCTACTGAGCTTAGCCTTGAGATCCCCAACACTGGTTTCATATTGTGCAGTAAACATAAAAAGTTATTAACTCTCTGGTTTCTGAGCTAATTGTTATTGCTGTTTTCCATCTGCTCTGGTTTGTGGTCTTAGCATTGCCATGTCTAAGGTGCTAGCATTGCAGTTCCCCTTCGAATAGCCGACTGAGCAATAGCCTCTTGCCTTCATTATATATTTATTCATATCACAAGCACAGCACCAACACATACACTCGTAACAGATCAACCAAAATCATCACTTTCAATTTGGGGAACATAGGCTAGCGCACAATGGATAAATTTTTAACTCGTGAGAAATGAGCTGCTCTGACTGATGCCTTGCTGCCAGTACTTCAGCCCCCTAGCTGTTGTTTTTGTGTTCTCCCTGTCTGTCAGTGTTGTCCATGTGCTTTTGTTTACAGTTCTGTACCCACCTGTTTACTCTTGTTGGTGAAACCGTGCTGACTCCTGCCTGACTGCCTACCTAGTCCCTGCCTACCGTCCTGCTTTGGTTGCCTGATCTGCCTGCCTGCGTGTTTTTGACCCAGCCTGTTCCTTTTTTAACCCATGCACCTGTTTTGCTCTGACTTGGACTGCCTTCCCGGTTTTTGACCCTGCCTGTTCTGCCACCAGGAGCTTGTCCTGCGATTTGTAATAAAACCTCTTGGAACCTGAATGCTACTGGTCTGCGTTTGAGTCCGTGCCTGTGCCTTGACACCTTGCCAGTTGCCAAAAAAACAAAACTCCGCAAATACGACGAGAGTTATTTGCAGTTCGGTTTTTCGGTAACTGGCACATAAGAGCCACGTCCACAGCGTGTAATTTGTGTGGAGGTACCTGCTAAGGACAGCGTGAAATCCTGCAAATTAAAGCGACACTTGGACACTAAGCACCCCGAAATAAAAGACAAACCCATTGACTTCTTTAAAAGAAAACGTGATGCCCTTGATCATCAAAGATCCACTATAGCTAAACACACAACCGTGTCCAGTCAGTGTCTCTGCTTCATATGTCCTCTCCCAATGTATCGCAAAACTTGGGAAGCCACATATGTCTGCAGCACAAGATATGTGCAGAATCATGCTTGGGGAAAGTGCTGCCACTAAACTCGGTGCCATTCCGCTTTCGAATAACACGGTGGGTCGCAGAATTTCGGATCCAGCAAATGATGGGAAAGAGCAATTGCTACAGTATGTTAGGCAGAGTCCATATTATGCACTGCAATTAGATGAGACCACTGATGTTGCTGGGCAAGCCACGGTGCTTACCTATGTAGATTTCTCAAAGACCAGGGGATTGAAGAGGATGTTCTGCTTTGTCGTCCTCTTCAAACCCACACAACTGGTGAGGCGATTTATGATGTGCTTGACACATATATCAAAGATGCTGACTTGTGCTGGGACAAATGTGTAGGAATTTTTTACCGATGGGGCGCGATCAATGACGGGACGTGTGAGTGGCCTGGTCACACATGTCCAGCAGGTAGCTCCACTAGCAAGATGGACTCATTGCATGATCCATCGTGAGGCACTTGCAGCAAAAAAATGCCGAAGCCCTTAGAGTCTGTCCTTCATCAAGCGGTTCAGATAATAAATTACATTAAAGCACGGCCACTGAACTCGAGCTTATTTGCAGTCCTCTGTCAAGAAATGGGCTCTGAACATGAGCAGCTCCTCTTTCGCACGGAGGTACGCTGGCTTTCCAGAGGGAGAGTGTTACAGCGCCTTTACGAACTGCGAGAAGAGGTGAAATTGTTTTTGGTAGAGAGCAAATCGGAACTTGCCAAACACTTCGACAACCCCTTGTGGCTAGCTTCCCAGGCGTATTTAGCTGACATATTTGACAGGCTCAATACTTTGAACTTGTCTTTGCAGGCCAAGATGCCAGCACGTTGCTCCTAGCTGACAAAATGGATGCATTCATGCGAACACTTGACTTTTGGCATGACCACATAATTGGTGGAAATTACGAAATGTTCCCAAACCTTGCAGATTTCATTGCTGATGTACGCAGGACCAATTTCTCTACTCTCCTTCTCTCAGCTGCCGATCACTTAACTGCATTGAAGAAGTAGTTCGCTTCATAGTTTACGGAGGACTACAGTTCAGTCCCGTGGGTTCGGGACCCATTTGTCTGCACAGCAAAAGATCTGTCTTTAGAAATGCAGGAACAGCTTATTGAGATGAAGAGTGACGGCAGATTGAGCATAAATGCAGGCTTTGTTGGAAAGATAATAATAATAATAGAGGCTAATAATAATAATAATAATAGTCCTAAATACCTTAACTATAACTATAACTATGCTACTACTACTACTACAAATAATAATAATAATAATAATAGTTATTATCTATCTATCTATGGGGGGCATCCAAGTACAGTAGAACAGTTTGGGGGGGGGGGGGGGGGGGGCTGGCTGCAAAAGTTTGAGAACCCCTGCTCTACATGATTGATTGATGGTTTATTTTACCCATGTGCCTCTGATGAGAGTCAATGTTTGCTTACACTTGACTCTGACATTTTGTTTCATATTGCAACACAACAGACTTAACATAGCCTTCCTGTCTGTGTCTGAGTTTTGCTAAAATTCTTTCCGACATGCTTCTATTCTACAACTGAATGGGGAGCCAGTTAGTTCTGAGCTGGCCATGCCTCTCTGTGTTGCTGACAGCCATCTCAACAACCTCTAAGAAATAATGCATTGTATTTAAGAGACAGAGAGGCAGAGCACACCAGCATTCTGACACTGTGGTTCAAGGCAATGAGCTTGGGGTACGTGTCTGTCTGTGGGGAGGGGCGAAATCCCCTCATGTCCCCCCATGCTCTCCATGTAACAAAATGAGCCCTTGGCAAGATGAAGGTGATTGATTCTGTACGGGTGCACACTCTGTCAGCTATAAAAGTGCCTCTGTGTTCACAGTGAGAGAACAAGAGCGAGCAAGAGAGCTTTCCACAGCAGAATAAACCATTGTAATAAAGGAAATTGTGCAACTGCACATGATTTTTTGTCTTGTATTGTCTATGTTGTTTTAGTCTGTTACTTTCTAGGTGGCTGACTTGTGAGGTCTGGCCACCAAATAATTATGCTAATTTTTGCATCTTCATTGCTTGACCTCTTGTGTATCTTTAAACAAACATAGGTCTACAGACCAGAAAACTTCACTGACCTCCCACCTGATCCCTTATGAGCCAGATTATGCTCACGTGTCAAAACCCAGGAGTGATTAGAGACTGACAGCCATGGAGCCATTCCCCTGAGTCAACCAAAAGGCCAGTTGTATGACTTGCAGCAGAACCAATGGTATGCTCTGCTCCACATCTATGGACATGAGCAGGAGATATGGGTTGCTCAGGCAGAGACAGAGCTGTACTGATGGAGCTGCAGCAGTCCATCTTCCTAGCCAGTCAGGTGGTAGATTAGGAAGTTCCAGGGGCTGCTAAAATTGAGCAGGCAGAGCTTACACCAGAGGGACACACAAACAGTTCCGGTCCCTGAAGCTATGGGACTCCTGCGCATGGTAGCTCCAACCAGACGCCAACACTGCTAACTGAATCATTGAGGTGGTGGCACTGGCACAGTTCATCACAGGGCCTCCACCAGAGGCCACCACTGGTCCAGTGTCACCAACTGAGGTCCTTATCAGCAGCCATACAGCTAGCAGAGAACCACCTGACTGTCAGTGAACAATCTCCTTTTGAACCAAGCTGAACTAACTCTCTTCATCTATTGGTGTTTTTTTCCATCTATCTCATTTACATATGGCTGTCATGGATTCACAGGAGACAGACATTTTCTTTTTTGCTAACTCATAATTCAGTTAATTTACACATGAAAGCCAATATGCTACCCGTAATGTGGGTTTGGGAGGTAATTAGTAGGTTTTAGGAAATGATTATGAAGTGCTCTCTTCTCACGCATTAAAGCAAAGTACATGTAGGGATTATAGTTCTCTCTCAATCTGCTTGAATGAATGAAATCTGAGAAGCCTTTCTCATTTCTGATCAAATGCAGTAGGGCAAGTCCGTACATGTTGTTCTGAATAAATTCACATCTTCCCCACCCATGTGTGACTGGCCAATCATTTAAGACCAAAAACCTGGCAAGCTATGCCCACAGCTCACTAAAGACTCTTTGATATCAACAGTACATAGAGTATCTCATTATACACTCAGGAATTTATTTTGGTGGCAACATTGCAGATGGCAACGATCTGACTGTCAACCTTACCCGATCTTCCCTAGTTCTCTCCAGGAAACTACTTCAGTTTCATGGGGATATATTCCTGTCAACTTGTGTGCATTTGCCCTGAATAAATATTCCAAATACTTGCCATTTCACTGTAATAGTGCTTCTGTTGAGAAAGCTTGTCCAAAGGGTTGATTTTGGACAAGTTAGTGTAAAGCAGTGTATCTGCACTTTGCAGCCTGTTATACAATAGACCACACTCCACTTCTATCTACCCTGGGTACATTGGGGATAACTGACACCACTCTTCTTTGGGTTCAATCTCACCTCTCTGGATATTCTTTCAGGGTGTCCTGGAAAGGTGGGCTGTGTAGACCTTGTCTATGGGTGTCCCCAAGGCTCTGTACTTCTGCACCTCTCTTTTCACATGCAAGCTCTTGTCATTTCCTCTCATGGCTTTTCATACCACCTCTATGCTGAAGACACACAACTTTTCCTGTTTTTTCCATCATCTGACACACAGGTTTCTGAGTGCATCCCAACTTCTGTGAAAGAGATTTCATAGTGGATGGTGGACCACCGCTTTAAGCTTATCCTGGTTTAGACTAATGGTGCATTTCCACCAAGCAGTACAGTACAGTTCGGTTTGTTACGTAACGGTTTGGTACGGTAAACCCTGGTACGGCTTGTGTCTCCACTGCCAACCGTACCCTACGTAATAGGCGGCGCGTATGCTGGATGGCAATTGCTGCGTCAGCTAGGTAAGTAGCGTGATATCATAAAAGCGCGCGAAGAACTTAACATAGCGGAGACGGTTGATGAACTTTTGTGTTTGTATTACGGCTGTCAACATTAACGCGTTAACGCTTGTTCGCGATTAATCTGGAAACGTGTTAATGTTTTAACGCAAATTAATCATATTATCAAGTTTGACCGCAACTTCCTTACGTAATTCCAGCGCGGAAAGTTACCTGGCTGAATTACTGAAAGGCGCGGCAAACGCAGATATGCTGAACGGCAAATTAATTTGCTAAAAAATTATTTGCTATATTTTTAGAGTTAAATCGCTGTTTCCTCAAAGCCAAAATTAGCTAGAATTTCTCCAATCTAGTGTTCTAATCGCGCCAGTTTTAGCATATGCGCTAATCGGCTAATCACACCAGTGTGACCGTACACGCGAAAGGGTTAAAATGAAATTTGCCGTTCTGCACATCTGCGTTTGCCGCGCCTTTCAGTAATTCAGACAGGTAAATATCCGCGCTGGAATTACGGAAGGAAGTTGCGGTCAAACTTGACAATATGATTAATTTGCGTTAAAACATTAACGCGTTAAAATTTCCAGATTAATCGCGAACGAGCGTTAACGCCTTAACGTTGACAGCCCTAGTTTGTATTCACGTTGTCGCACCGAAGTGATGACTCTCTGTCGACCAATCAACGGACGGCAGTGGGTGTAGCGCCATCCTTTGCAAACCGTACCACCATGCTTGGTACCCCAACAGAAGGGTACCAAAAACCAGTATGGTACGGTACGCTTATTTTGGTACGGTTCCATAAGATGCTTTTCATCCGATCCAGGTCCTCCCCATTTCAACATCTCTCTCTCAGCCTTGACTCTACAAGCCTCTTCACTAATAGCACTGTAAAAAGCCTTGGTGTAATATTTGGTAGTTAACTGTCCTCCTCCTCTCAGGTTGCAGTAGTGAGTCGGGCATGTAAATTCATTTTGTACAACATCCAAAGGACCTGCACGTACCTCACTATATATTCTATGCATCTCTTCTTTCAGGCCCTGGGCCTCTCATGCCTGGACTACTATACTGTCTCTTTGCTTGTCTTCCTGCCTGTGCCATCAAATCCCTACAATTAATGCAGAATTCAGCTGCACCACTTGTCTACAATCTCCCTAAACGTAATCCGTTACTCCCCTCCTCACCTCTCTTCATTGCCTTCGTGTTATTGCTTGCATCAAGTTCAAAACCTAAACAGCACAGTCCCTTCATACCTACAATCATTCCTCAGACCATGTGTACCGCTCAGATCAATACGCTCTGCAACCATGGGGCAACTGACTGTCTCATCTCAATGGGTTCGCTCCTCTCAGACACAATGCCTGTGTGTACTGGTCCCTCAGTGGTGGAATGAGCTCGCCATGGGGGTCAGGAAAACGGAATCACTGGTCATCTTCTGACTCAGACTGAAGACCCACCTCTTCAGACTGCATCTCAGTTCCACCTCAGTTCTTGCCATTTAAACCTGCTACTTCTAGTACTTGTTTATTTTATTTGTAGGATGGCAGGGGGAACTGTGACACTGGATTCCTGTTGGTCAATTCCTCACTTAAGCAAGACAACCAGGTGACTGGATAATCTGGTGACTGACACCGCCTGGACTTTCTGCCGGTTCATCTGCATGTTCCCTGCCGTGACAATGAAACCCAGGAAGGAGATAGTGCTACGGTGGAATTCCCACTTCTCCGCCTTGACGTACAGATGGACGTGTTGGACGTGTTCTGACAGGGAGCGGGAAAAAATGAGGATGTCGTCCAGGTAAACAAACACGAGCTGATTAAGCAAGTCCCGAAGGACGTCGTTAACCAGGGACTGGAACACGGCAAGGGCATTAGTTAAACCGAATGGCATGACGAGATATTCGTAGTGCCCGGATGGAGTGTTGAAGGCCGTCTTCCACTCATCCCCCTCTCAGATCCTAACCAGATGAGGGGTGTCAATAATGTGCAGCACGATCGCCTCGTGGTGGTTGCCGGAAATGAGGAAGTTCACCGGGGAAGTGACGTGGGTAATGCGGACCAGCGGGGCTCCACTGATGGCGTGGGCCTCCAGAGGCGAATGCAGCGGGATGCGGGGGAGACGCAGGCGGGCCACCAGGTTGGCGTCGATGAAGCTCCCGCTGTCCCCTGAATCTATTAGGACAGGGACCGCATGAGGCTGATCCCCGACGAGCAGGGAGGCAGAGAACAGGGAGCGGATTTCAGGGGACTGGCAAATAGAGGTAACGCTCACCTGTAATCCCCTCACTACGGGTGAGCGCTGGCTTTTGCTGAACAGGTCGCCATGAAATGGCCGGACTGCCCGCAGTACAGGCACGACCTGGTGCTAATCCTCCTCTGATTTCAGCGGGGGACAGGCGAGTGCGGTCAACCTGCATCGGCTCTGGAGAGGCAGGAAGCGGAAGTGCAGGGCTCGGTGCTGCGGGCACTAACGGAGGGGCTCGAGCGGGACCAGGCAGTCCGCCGGCGGCTCTCGCCCTTCATCGCTGCGTCAGGTGCTGGTCCACACAGACGGCCAGTTCCACCAGGGCGTTGAAGCTGGGGGGTAGCTCCCGGGTGGCCAGCTCATCCTTGATAGGCTCTGCAAGACCATGGAGGAAGGTGTCATACTGTGCCTCGGTGTTCCAACCGCTGGTGGCAGCCAGGGTGCGGAAATCAATGGCGTAATCCGACACCGACCAGCGCCCCTGGCGGATCAGCAGCATCTCCCTGGCGGCCTCGCGCCCGTGCCTGGAGCGGTCGAACACCTTCCTCATCTCAAAGGCCGCAAAGGCGGCATAGACATGGCAGAAAGGGGCGTCGGCATCACAGACCGCAGTGCCCCACTGCCTGGCTCGGCCTGTCAACAAGGTGATGACGTATGCGATCTTGGCTCGGTTCGTAGGGAACGTGGAGGGCTGGAGCTCGAAGATCAAGGAGCGACAGGACAGGAACGACCAGCAGGTTCCCGGATCTCCTGTGTACGACCCCGGAGGTGGCAATCGGGGCTCCCAGCTCGGGGGCGCGGGCGGGACAGGCGGGGAGGCTGCCGCGGACGGAGGGGAAGAGGAGCGGCTGTCCTGGTTCAGCTGCAGCTGCTGCAGCTGAGCGGTGACACCAGCTAGGCTGGCAGCGAAGCTCTCCAGGAATCGACCGATGGCATCCAGCTGACTCTGATGTCCCCCCAACAACGCACCGTGCAGCTCCAGCGCGGCCTTCAGCTGAGGTAGGTCTGCTGGGTCCATGGTGGCTAGTCCGTAATGTCAGGGCTCAGGCAAGGACTCAATCGCAGACCACAAGTGCGTCGGTTTCCGGGCAGATTTAATGATATCGCAAAGCAGAACGTAAAACAGTTAACAGGCAGGGTCTAAACCAGAGAGGCAGTCCGAGGGAAAATCCAGGTACGGGAAAGCCGGAACTGGCAGGGTCGGACAACGGGCAGGCAGAGAGATTGAGCGAACAATACAGAGCGGCAGGCAACAATTAGATCAAAAACAGGCAGGTCGAAAATGGGAAACAGCAAACAGACGGGAAAAAGCGGCAGGGACGAAACAGTCAGAAAACACTGCTACGAACTAGCAACAGGGGCACGCAGGGCAGATATAGGGCAGGGCTGACAAGGGGATGGGAAGCAGGTGTGCAGGCTGGCAGATGAAGGCGATGAGCAATCAGGCGGGTGGAGAACAGGGCGGGGAGCAGGGCAGGGCTAGAGAACAAGGAAAACAAAAGCACATGGACAGGGAAAAAAAAAACACTACAGCTAGGGGGCGGGAGCACTGACAGGAAATATTAGAAAACATGAGAAAAAATGTTTTCTTACCTCTAATCTCAGCGAAAAATGAATCCCATTGTGTTGATGTAAAAAGATTAAACACAACACCGTGAAAAAGATAATACAGGGTGTTTTTCAGCCTCTGTGTGAAGTCCATGTTGTCTGTATACTGTATACCAACACCTGGGACATAAGAGGGCGGGGCAGGCATCTGTCCACACTGTCTCTCCATGATGCTGGCAAAGGAGAACCTCAGTGAGATCAAGAAAGGGACCCCCAAGATGTCAGCAAGAAGCTCACCACATAAAAACATGGGGTCAGTCAGCAGGACATCATACTGTGTTCTCCTCAGCTTCTCCAGAAGGTCCTTGTTGCTAAAAAGGGCTTGACAGCATGCCTTATTCTGCTCCATCATCTCATCAATCAGGTCCTTGAACTTCAGAAAGGTCTGGATAAAAGAACTGTGAGGCACATCATACATCCAGTAATCCAATAGTTTGTCCATCAGGTCAGTGACCTCCTGTTTGGTGAAGGGCACCGGGATGACCTCAAAGCTGCAGTTAGGAAACTGGTTGCTTTTGATGGTAGGTGTAGCAGTATGGATAATCACAGTGATCTCATGCCCCTTTGCTATTAGCACTTCCACAATGCTCTTCATGCTGAGCCAATGGCTATACTCTCCTGGCCAGAGCAGCACCTTCCCACTGGAAGCACCCTGTGGTAGGCAGAGCACCAGCACCAGGACTGGCAGGACCTTCCCAGCACACGACATGATGGACTGTGAGTGGAAATATGAAAACTACAACACATGAACCTCTTTCCAGGCCAGTCTGTGGGAGGATTTCTGGCTCTGTGCCAGCAACTTTGAATGAGGCAATCAACCTTTTGGAATGAGTTTGTGAAGTGAGATAATCAGGTTCAAGGGATTAACTCTTTGTTTTCTGAAGAAATGGATATTATAGCCTGGACAATGCCCCCCCACATACAACAAAAACACTTTTTTAGTCCTGGCATATTTTGTTGTTGTTGTTTCAAAGAACAACAGGAAACGGGGAACAAAACAGAGACCTATCCTTGCATAAAACATTCAGGAGCCTAAAGAATGTTAGCCATGAAATTGCTTTTATTAAATCATATGAAAAATAGGTAATACCAGACATGAAAACAAGAACCTTTTGGAGGATGTGTTTCCACTGTCCTTCACCTGGTCAGGTCTGACTGAGAATGCTTTTATCTGTGTAAAGGATATCAGGTAGCATGAGAACATGCTACCCAACTGCCTACAGAAAAAAACAGGCACACGATTTATAAATATGCGTTATATGTATATGCGATGTCAGGTATGATTGTTGCAACATATTTTGTGTGTACTATTTGCTTGTAGTGTGTGTGTCTGTGAGATCTCAGTATTAATTAACCTGTGAAAACCTTTGTACCTCCACTGTAATAAAGATACTGTTAACTGCACCTCACCTAGCCTGACCAGCCTTGACTTTGTAAATCAATATCAACACCTCTGAACACAGTGCACCATGACTCTACATGATTGACTGATCCATGTGCCACTGTTGTGAGTCATTGTTTGCTTATACTTTGTTGAACTTGAGGGGGTTGTTTCATCCATACACTGGCTTCAGGATAATGTTGTCGCATTGCTGTGTTAGTCAGAACATAGCAGTCACATATCTACTTCACGGATGGGCATAGATGCACACAAAAACACAAACATGTGTTCCAAGGACCCTGTTGCCCCCAGCTCTTCACTCTACAGGAATTGATACAGCACTAAAGTGGGGGAGGTCACCACAACTTTTATAATTTCCAAAATCCTTGGCTCTTTTGGTGGTTCCTATTGGTGTCCAATGGATATGAACATCCCAGAGGGCCACATTCTGCATGCTGAGGGCTCTCTATTGTGTCATCTGGTACGGCTGGGGGCAGTCTATGCCTGTTGAGTAGAAGGCCAGCTTGAAGAGTCGCGGGCGAGCAGGGGCAGGTCTGTCATCATAGCTTAGCTCACTACTGCCGACATGTCATGCAGCTACACTGGTGGCATCAAATGGGCAGTGGCGGAACTACTGTGATAATTCACTTAATGTGTTCTTCAATGTGGCAGATAGTGTGGTCCACTAGGGTTACTTCATTAGAATTCTTTAAAATCCTATGAATAGCCAATGGGTCTATAAGAATAGCCAATGGGTCTATAAGTGTTGAACATCCAAAATATTTTCAGAAAATAAAGCCAAGGAGATAAGATAGCATTTGTGTGTGACATAATTTGCATAGCTTATTTTTGACAAAAAATTTGACATACCAGGTATGACCATCTTGTACAGACGTCTCTGATCCACCCAAGTCAAACAATATGTTTTTTCTGTCTGACTGAAAGCACATGATATACCTGCACAAAATATTATCAAGGAGAAATGGACTTGAAAAAGTGCTCTGACCTGGTGGTGGTAGACTGGGTCCTTGTGAAGTCTGACCACACTGACTCTGACTAGCCTCAGGTAGGGAGCTGCTCTGGGGTCCGGTGGTGATGCAAGGGCTGGGGTCTGTTTGTGCCTGATGTGCCTGTTTGTTCTTTTTTAAAAAGAACTCTGATATCTCTCCCTTTCTTTTCATGGTTGTTTAATTGACCCTATGCAAAAATAAGACTATGGTTATATCTAAGCATACAATTACCCACATTTTAGTCCAATCTCAATCTTAATTACAAATCCACATTATCATAACTGTACCTTAAAATCAACTACCGGCCTAAGTTAGTAGTTCGATCGTGGCTAGCCCTACTCTGCAGTAAGTAGCTATAATTTATTACACCTTTACGATAGCAAACCGGTTATCTGCAAATTGTGGCAATGTTTTGAGTAAGGTTAACATTGATAATAAGAATTGTTTGTTTTGAGTTGAAGTACGAAAATCTGAGTTAATGGATTTCAAATGGCTAAATGTTCACTTGCTGAACACTGACAGCTGTACTAGTTACCCCACATTAGCTAAACTCTCGTATACTGTAACTTACAACACTGCACTGTATATGCATGGCGTGTATTACTAGCACAGATGTAAACATAATGTTAGGCTAAATTGGGAACCGATCCCTCTTATGTGATTAACTGTCTGTTATGGAGCCAAATTGCGAATATGCATCTACATAGCGACTCAACTTTCGTAAGAGTTGTTCAGGAAACCTAAACCCGACGCTAAACCTTAAAACTTACTTCAAAATGGTGCTTTAGCGGCAGGCCTGCCATAGTTGTGTCAGTCACTCGCGTGACTCGTGAGCCGTAGAAATATTCTCTCATCCTCGTCCTCGATTTGAAAAAGGCACCGCCTGATATCAAAATAAACGCTTCTTTCAACAAGAAGTGAAATGAGATGTCAATCAGCATCAACCTCCAGTGATAATGAATGAAATTTTGGGGTGGCACCCCGGGGTAGCCAATCAGATATCAGGGGTGTCCAGTGCCACCTCGGACACCCCTCTGGCTCCGCCACTGCAAATGGGACTCCTGACAGCTACTGAATTGACTGACATCTGGGAGGGCTTCTGCAGCTCTGTAGCAACCTCCTCTTCTCCTATAGTTAGTCTGGAAGGCCACTCATCAGCTGTCTGGTGGAGGAATGTGGGCCCATGGCCACACTGGTTGGGTTCAGCCAGCTCCATCAGGGACTTGCTGCGGTACTGTCATCTGCGGGCTGCTGGCTGAGTCGACCAAGCTTTGTAATTGGTGAGCTTCTGGATTTGGGCTGCCTGTGTGCCGACGAAGACCTTGAAACTGCAGGAGCTTGACTGCAGCCATGAAAGGATGGTTGTAGAGTCTGTCCACAGAGTTGTGCACTGGATCTCAAAGGTGAGCTCATTCTGCAGCAGTTTGGCAAGCTGAGCCCTGGTCAGTACAGTGTACAGTTCCAGTCATGGCACTGACTGTTGCCACTGGAGGCCACTCGAGACCTGGCCATCAGGAAGCTGATCTCAGCCTGGCCCTGGTCATCCGCTGAGTGCAGGTATGCCACTGATCCATAGGCTTGCTCAGAGGCATCACAGAAGATGTGGACTTCTCTTTTGACTGATACAATGCCTTTCCCTGCGGGCACGTGACATTGGGCAAGGCTAATCTGGGACAGGTGTACTAGCTCACCTTCCCAGGTTTCCCAGGCTCTAAGCAGGAGTTCTGGGAGTAGGGGGTCATCCAAGTCCTGTTCTTTGTCCCACAACCATTGGACCAGGACCTTTGCTTGGGTTGTGAAAGGGACCCCCAGGGAGTCATATTCACTGGCGAGCACCCTGTAAATGTTGCACAATGTGAGAACCGTATAGTTGACTGTACGATGCCTGTATCTGAAGCTATCACTCTGGCGGTTCGAGTGCAGCCTCAGCGTTAGTTCCTGCAAGGTCTGTGTGCTTGACATTGCATGTCCTGCAAGGCTTCTTCAGGGTGCACTGAGCAGCTTGATGTGCATGAGCACACCACCAGCAACTCTTGTTCTCCTTTATCCAGGCCCCCTTCTCATCGGCAGAGAACTGCTGGAAGGCTGTGCACTGGCTGAGGCAGTGCTTCGCGTTGTCACAGTGCGCATAGCAGGCCTGGCCTGAAGAAATGCAGTACTGACAGTATACCCTCCTCCCCAGTGGTTGTCCAGCATATGATGCTGTAGATGACAATGTCAGGGGTGTGGTGCTGGCGGGCGTAGGTGCAGGTCACTGAGTTGACTCCAATATTTTGCCTCACATTACAACACAACTAACAATCTTATCATAGCCTTCCTGCCTGTGTTTGAGTTTTGTCAAGCTTGAAGCTCTTTACAACATGCTTCAGTTCTACAAGTGACAGGGGTGCCTGTTAGTACTGTCTATTTCTGTTACATGTGGTCTGATACCAGATATGAACATAAGAATATTCTGAAATAAATATCAATGTGGAAAATGATTCAACTGTGGAATTGTGAAACCATAGAGCTCCATTTGTGATTAATGGCTTGTAATGTACTTATTAGAAAACACATGAAATATAATGATGTAAATATGATAACATCCTTCTGCCCATTACACTGAAGTTCTTCATGTGGTAATCTGGTGTGATGAAAGCCATGCAATTTTTGTGTCACATATCACTTTTTCTCAGGAAACCTTTGACAATCTTCCTATGGCTTAATATTACAGCATTTAAACAATATTCATGAACAGGTGTCAAAGTTTAGAGAGGTCATAGTCTGGGGTTTATTTATTTTATAAAGAATATATTAATCAATTACAGTAACAATAGCGTTTATTTCACATTAAAAATTCATTTACGGAATGACTGTAATACACAGGCATATTACTAACACTGTAATTACACATTTGTTATTTCATGGGTCACCCATACTTCAAGTAATATAAGAGCAATATAAATTTGATTTTTGTGCATGGCAGCCAATGTTTGTCATTCAGGCAAATTATGCACAGTGTGACACAGTTTGAATCAGATTTCATAGTATAAACAGCTGGAAGCACATACTGTGGTCCATGCAATCACACTGCATATAAAGGTGGTTATACTGCTGCTGCATTATGCAAGAGGACTCTGATACCTGCTTTGCATTCTCATTTTGAACAGAAAATTAATGTAAATGTCTCTGTTTATATAGTGTTTGCTGAACAGACACCGTCCTCATAATGATAATCAGTTTTTTAATTCAACAGCTAGTTCATTGGTAAAGCAATTATATAATATTGAAAAAGAAAAAGGCACACACACACACACACATCGTGATAACCCACTCCAACCCATGGTAGTTTGTCTTATATTGTTTTCTGTTTTTACTTGTTTTCTATACCCTAGTGTATTTCTTGGTAACAAGACTGACACATCACTGTGATTAAGGACTTCCTATTTGCTGGCCACCCACACTTTCCCCATTCCACAGCCCCTTGTCACAGAATTTACCTACAAATGAATGTCCTTGGGAGAGGGCTATCAATTGCCGCTGATTTGCCTGGGTTTCACAGGAGTGTCAGTGTTTGTGTACTGAATGCAAGAAGGGAGCAAATGATTATTGTCAGTTTGTTAGATTATTAGATGTGAATTATTAGACTAACCCCACAATCCTTAACGATGGGAGGGATTGATCAAATGTTTCTATGATTTAGCCTACATCTATTGACAATATGCTTACAAATGAACACCATTAACTGCTGCGATGAGTTTTTGTCAAATGCATTGTAATGCATAGATTTTTCTAAAAATGTGGCATAAAAAACACATTTCCATAAACTGTATATAGCAAATAAATACATTTAAGAAAACCATATTACCTTTAAAGTTAGTAAAGTGTTCTCAATATGCAATTCAGAGCAGCGCTTTTCTAGAACATGACCTTTTCCACAGTACATATGGAAATAAAGAATAGGCTATCTAGACAAACCCATCCTACTAAATCTGAGAAATGAGAGTCAGAATATCACCTCATTCTAGGAGTTCTGCATTACAGAATGTCAAACAACTTGGTAATCAGGAAAAAGCACTGTGCAGTGGCAGTGGTATTCAACAAGCTATATATTACATTGTTAAACAGCAGAACTCCATAATATATTTTAAATAAAATAGTACAACCATAAATGTAAGTAAAATGTTAGTAAAACTTTTTACACAAACTAGAGCTATGCAGAGTGGTCGAAGTCTGTAACTACCTTTGATTATTTTACGTTCCAACGTAATGCAGGCATGTAGGACAAGCGCCTACTCACTCCCATCCTCCATGTTGTAGCCTTATAGGGGAAACAGTATTTTCTGTTTGCACTGTTTTTTATAGGAAAAAAGCAGCGTAAACAGACACCTTTTTTGGTATCAGAAACTACATTAGGCTCATCTCACCATGACACTCACGTAGGAGCGCTGAAGCTAGATGAATGCAATCCTCCAATATACTGATGCAGCCAACGGCTATTTTTCACACAAGGCACTCATTGGAGGATAGGTGCTACTCTACTGACATCATACGAACAACTTGCAGGCCTCTTGCCTCAAGAATCGTAGGGTATCTACAGGGGGTTGAGATGTGGAAACCCTGGCCAACCAACTCATCTCTGTCCATGGTGGAACGAAGCCAATTTGTTCCTGTAACAGAGCGAGTCCTCCGTTTCTTAATGCGATAAATTGTAACAGCACGTACGGTATTTGCCGTTTTAAAAATGCGACAATGTGTACTCGAAGGAAATGGTTCTAAGTATTACTGCACTGTAACTGGAAATTAACCGTTATTAGGCTGCTCCTGTAGTTCTTCCATCCTGTGAGCCAGGCCGGCAAAAAGCAGCGCCAAAGTTAGCACGCAGGTTCATAATCGAGGTGCCACGGTCTATGCTCTGCAAGTGTGCTAACTACGCGCATTATCACAAATATGACTCGTCGAAATAAAGCAAGTGACTGGAACATTGGTTCATGTACTAGAGAACATTTCTGGAAAATGTGAACAGCCAACTGATTTTTGTAAATATAATATAAAGTTGATATAACCTACCCCCTTTTTGGCGAGTTTGGTATGGCGTTGACACCGTCAGGTGCCGAAAAAGAGGGGACGTTGTCTTACGCAAAACTTTATGGGGACCTTGACAAAAGTCGAACTAATGCAGGGGAGGATAACGAGGAAATGACATCGGCCTGCAAAGTGTTACAGTGTGAAAATGGATTGTAGCAATGTGGGTAATATTGTTGGTACTGATAAAATTTGTGTAAATACTGTAAATAATATAATTGATGATGGTAAGTGAAATTCTCTTAGTTGGTATGTTCTGGGGGGATGAGCTTAGTTCCAAAGTGGGGTGTTTTGGTAAATTGTAAATAGTTCTGCTGGCATTATTTCTTCATGTTTTCATGGAAAAATAAATTTCTCACCAGAGGGGTGCACTACAACTCTTGTGCGGTGCTCATTACTGCTTCCACTGCTTGCCCATCCCTTTTCAGTTCCCTTACTATGGGCTACCAGTCATTGTTGACATAACTGATTCTGAATCCAGGCCAGAGCGCTCAGCCTACCCTCAGGTTGAGCGTTGAGCCCATCAAGCCACTTGTGAACCGGCACCACTCTTTTAATTTTAAAGCAGTCTTCATCCGACAGCCCCTTATCTAAATTAGCTATTACATTTTCCAAAAAAAAAAAAATCACTAAAATGACTTTTTCCACCAGTATAAATATCTACTTTTGTTTGACAACTTACAAAAAAAAAACACACTACATGTTCTTGTTAACAAAAACAAGTCTACATACTTCAAAATTCACAGGGATTGCTGCTTGAATCTCAATGACAACAAAAAATCTCTGGCAGTTGTTTCCAGTTTCAAAAACGACAGAGATGAAAGAACACCTTACAGCTGGTCTTTGAGGATAGCATTTTACCGCACTCACTGATTCAAGATAACACAAGATGCAGGTTTCAAAATTCAGGTTAGGACGCTGGTGTGAGGGATGTTTCACCAGATCCTGAACCTGCTGTTGGGGACGGAAAGAACCCCAAGCATATCAATCACCTGACTCTCCCCTTCATGTCCCAATGTACCGTTAAGTCAGAGAGCCCTGTGCTTTTCAGTACACCTGGATGACCTCGTCCCACTCTCTTACTGGCCACACCCCGTTCTCCTTCACATTGGACGGCGAGGTCTTCCAGTCCCAGGTCTTGACAGGAATGTTCCAGTTTGGGCCATAGTTTGCCTCTACGTAGTCCAGTGTCTCGCAGGGGACACGCACCTTGAGCTCCAACAGTTCTGTCCAGCACAAAGTGAACCTCGGGAACACATACCTGCGAAAAGAGAGGCAATCTGTTAACACACTTGCTATGGAGACAACAGGTGGCCATGAGATCAGAAATCAGAATGACAGAATAGCTGCCAGCAGCAATACATGCAATGGCTGACATCATACATGTAATTATTAGTCAAACATAGCTTGCAGCTGTCATGATGTGAACTTGAATAGTTCTATACATTTTAAAACATAAACAGAAAAATACAGTGTTAAATCTGTATCAGGTGATCAATCATCAATTTTTGTATTGTGACACATCCAAAAAACATATATACATTTGCCAAGAGTAATCAAAACCCAACTGTGTTATTTATGAACACTGCAACTGCAAGATGAATCAATGACATTCTGAGTACAAGTACAATGTATGCATTGACTTTTTGTAAAAAAAATTACAGCTGACAATCAAATAGACTAATTAAAAATAAGACAAGTAATAAGTATACAACAGCCTACTACTGCTTTGTTATACACGGAGTTAATTCAGTTATGAATGGATAATTATTAGTCATTTTTAATGATAAGAAATTCTGAAATTTTACTGGTTTAAGCAAGGCATACTGTGTCACTGATAAAATGCTCATTTACCATTTGACAATACGCAATTTACACATACCAACTTTTTGGCAAATGAGTTCATGAGTTCTAATTGTATTAAATTTTCCCTTCTCATAAGGGAAATATTTGTATACGGTTTCATGACATATACTTTATACGGGGGATAGACAAAATAATGGAAACACCAAATGAAAAAGGACATGCATTTTGAGGGAACCTCTATTAGTGTCAGCGCTGATTATGTATCAGTATGTTTCTGCTATAAAAGACATTTTAAATTAAAACTTTAATATTTGAGCTTCTAAAGCAAGTGGAGAGATTGAAAAGATTTTGAAAGAGGCCAAATAGTTGGTGCCTGAATTGCAGGTGCATCAGTCAGAAACGGCAAAATTATTTAATGTGTCAAGGGGAACAGCATGATGGCAAAAGACAAACACAGACAGAAAGACTGCATCGGTAAAGAGGAACAGTGGTTGCAAGTCAAAGCTCACCAACAGGGAGCAACAGATACTGTACTGAGTCATCTATTACTGTTTTTACGACATCTGGACAAGCAAGTTTGTTTTATGTTAACCTACATTGCCTGCTCCTAACTGCTACACGTGGTGGTGGATCTGGTATGGTATAGACTGACATCTCATGGGAGTTACTGCATCGGATCATTACTCTACATGGTAGAATTACAGCCAAGGAATACAAAGCCATTTTAGGTAAAAATTGCTTCCCCAAGATGTTCCCATATTCCAAGATGAAAAAGCCCCATTACACACACCCCATAAATTGATTCAAGAGTGGTTTCATGAACACTAGGAAGAAATCAAACACTTTCCATGGCCTCTCCAATCACCAGATCATTGAACCTTTACAGTGTGTGGAGTAGATTTCCTCCTCCCTCATCACTCAAAGAACTGAAGCATATCCTTCCTGAAGAATGGTCTAATGTCCCACAAAAAACAATTCAACACTTGTATAACAGAATTCCAAGAGGGACTGAAGCTGTTCTGAAGGTGGCCCAAACCCTTATTAGTGAATAAAGATTTATGTGTTGTTTGGTGTTTCCACCTACCTGTGTGCCTATGAATTTATACTTGTGAAAACAGTATGACACCACAACCTTATCCAAGACAGCAGCCAATCATCATGAGCTATAAACTTGAAATTCACAAAGCACATACCTTCCTTGACCCTCCGCAGACATTTTAAATTTCATCTTATTAAGACTATCTTTCAGTTTTATGGCATTTCAACCATATCTGCAACTTCATTGGTCCTTTGGCAATATTGTTTTACCTACAAACTAATTAACAAACTTGACAAAGGGTTAAGGACCTCATCAGCCATTCATAAGGAGGTGACTTTTGAATGTTACTGGCAGAATAAAAAAAAATGACAACAAAAATTTTGAATAGACTGCATTCATTTTTGCATATTTTAAATGACAGATCATGGCCCACCATATCTATATGTAATTTTATGCTAATTGACTGAATGTTGAATGGCATATGTTTATTTGCATATTATACACAAATGAAAATGTCAGGCCAGTGTCAGCCACATGATTCTCTTAAAAATATGTATCAACAAATCTGATGTCCGGTATTCATAAATGATGTGTAATAATTGTCAGAATCAGTTCATTAGTTTATGAGAAGAAGTCATTTTCAATAATGAGCCAAATCCTCTACGACAAAATCAGCTGATGTAAAACAAAAATGTTTTTACTATGTGTGCAGAATTTTAGAGCTCTATGCTATACCGCTGACTTATTGGAAAAAACATCTGTAATGGCAAATTTTGGCTGCTGCATGAGTGTGTGTCTGAATCAGATGGATACCCATTAAGGACTGAGATGATGCCCACTGGCAAGAAATGATGAGTCACGTACTTGAACTTTTTGCCACTTTTGGCCTGCGTGCCCCCATTCCACACAATGTCCCCTTCCTCATAGAAGAAGAATATGTCCACTTTCACATCCGGGCCCTGGAAGGAAAGCTCCAGGCTGTCCTCCACCTGCAGCCAATCAGACAACACCATGCAAGCACAACAGAAAAACAGTTTAGGCCCACCTAGTTCAGCTAAACAATACCGTCCCATTTAAGCAGGCTGACTAAATAGAAGATTTCTGCTATGATAAATTTTCATCCCTCTCACTGACAGACAGGTCTGAAAAATTTGTCCATCTGCATTTTCAAAGATCAGCAAATCACCATTTGATCAGTATCAAATTAAGAAACACAGCATGATGCAAACATATTTTACAAACCCTTCCTCTCAATCCATCATAATTCTCATAAACTGAAATGCTCTGCCATTAATACTTCAGTATTTTCTTCCCATAACATTCACTGAATTTCTTAATCAGCAGCTGCATGCATTAAGGCTTTGCAATGCATAAACAACAACTCAACAACAATACATAATTTCATTTATTTTAGCATTATAAATTACAAGATTCATTTTGACCATCAAAACTTGAATACTAAGGAGACATTAAAAAGAAATGCTCATGATTTAGAAAGTCTGATTTCTGTCTTTCAAAGCACAGGGTTTGAAAAAATTCCACAAAATCTTACAAAATTCAGTAAATGACAGGTACTTGTTGGTTAATGGAAACCATATATATACATATATATGAACATTTCATATCATTGTTGAAATCTGAATAAAATTTTGAGATCTCAGACATACCTTTCCAAATTTGTGCTTGAGGGGTAGGCCAGCCTTCTGAAAGGCCTGGGTGATGTCAGGCCGATAGTCCTTGATCCAGATACCCAGGTCAACGTCTTTGCTGTAGGGAATGACATTGCACTGCCGAAACCAGCCTACAGGAGAGGGAGAAGAAAGCTTTAGCTCATAAACGGTAAACCAAAACTTGGCTGATTTAAACATCCTTGATTAAAAACATCTGGAAAAAAGTACTTAACAGTTCTTAAAATCCAGATCAACATGCAGTGAAATGAAAAGGGCTATGCTTCTCACCCAGGCAGGTGCCACTACTCAGCCAGAAGGGCACCCCTAGGTCAGTGAGGGTTCGGGCAGCCAAGTGTAGCAGACTCTTCGCCTTCATCCTGAAGTCCATGGCCTCTGGGGACGTGTCATCAGGATACAGCTAAGGGGGGTGAGCCGAGAAATACCACAGTGACGCAATGTGCACCTAAGCAAAAAAGTACTGAGAACTATCGAGAACTTAAGCTTGATCACAGAGCGTGAGAAGATCTGCCTTAAAAAACAGTCATGCTAACCCTGAATATCACTTCATTCATAAAAAAATAACAGCGTTTAATTATGGACAGAGACCTGATAGAAGGCCCGTGCGTCTCGGTATCTGCACTCCAGAAAGCGGGCCTGGGCACGCTCGCTCAGGAAGCGCGAGGTGTTCCTGGGAATCCGCACGTCCAGACCGTCCAGTGAGGCTGTCACTAACTCTGGTCTAACACAGAAAACACAGCAGTGCACATTCTCCAACTGTTAACAGCATGACATGTTTTCCAAACATTGCAAAACTGTAGTCATAACATTTTCCCCCAATCCTGCTAAATCTACAAGAAGCATTAAATTATGATGTGGGGGTGGGGGGGGGTAGTCTGACATCTATCCTCCTTGCAGAGATAATTAGTATTTTTCCAAACACATCATAAGATCATAGGAAATTGTGACTTCAGCCAAGATGGTGATTTGTGCTGGAGGATCAAGGTGATGCGTCATATAAATAAAGTAAGGGATGCATGACTGGAAAGCAAGACTCGCTAGACAGCTGCATGGTTATAGAATTACAGCAATTCTACAACCATGTAGCAATGTAGCAATGTATCAGACTGATATCATTATTACCCGTTTTGACAACTAGCTACCCAGCTATTCCTGCTTAGCTACAGTTGTTGGATTGCTAGCTAAACTTGTTACTTACAAAAGTTCTTGAGTTCAAGAAACAATCTGGAAATCTACAATTTCTGTCAAGTTTGTATGCTTCTCCAGCTATGTTGCATTAATATCTTCTTACCAGTCTGGACACTTGCTCCTTCACAACGACTTCAACAGGCATTCTTCTAAAATCACTGGATTTTCACACCAGGTGTTTTGTTTTTTGCCAGTAATGAACAAACTATTGGCAAGGTGTCTCACTGTAATCAGCTAAGTTTTTAAGAAAAATTTGTAAGGGCTCCACTGACTAAACGGACGGGAATCTAGTCCACACTTGTAGTATAACAGACTCAAATAAATCCTCTGAGATCTCCACTTTAGTCTCATGATCACTTTTTGTAAAATAAAGACACCCATGGAGCACTGTTCTTGTGGTAATGTCAACTGTCCTATTATACCCTGAGTAGAGCAAGTGATTGTTATGCTCTTTCATTTATTCATCAAATACCCAACTTCATTATCTCACTGTTGGTGGGGACGTCACCACATGTGCAGCTGTAGACGCATGCCCTCTAAGCGACGATGTGTAGCAGCCCACCCTCTGTTTACCTGTCATAGGCTCCTGCCTGACGTCCAAAGTCCAGCTTCCGGAAGGGCACAAACTTCCTGTCCATGTTGGGCTTGAGCCGGAGTGGGCCGTGCCACAGATAGTTCCCGCTGCGTTCGTAGAAGACCACCAGGTGCACAGCATGGCTGTTACGGCGGAAGAGGAAGTGGAGGGGGATCTCGGTGCCGGAGAGGTCATCCAGGCCCACCAGCCGGGGGTCCTTCCCGCGTACTTCCAGCAGCTCCAGCCCACGCTCAGCTGCTGCTTGGGTCAGGCTCGCCTGCACATTCACACACACAAACGCACAGGTCGAACTGGCTCAGGCAGACGCACAACCACAAGAAATGTGCTACTGTAGTCACTTGTGAGGGTCATGAATACTAATAACTGGTAATACATTTCTGCTTCACTCACTCAGTAGAGGAGTTTTGTTACATATATGACAGCAGTGTGGTGTCGTGGTTGGGACCGGGCTAGTAACCCAAAGGCTGCAGCTGGGGCACTGCTGCTACACTCTTGATGGAGGTACCTCGCCAAAATTTCTTCAGCAAACTACCTCAGATGCCAAAATGGATCACATTTAAATTAAATAAGTTGCTCCAGACAAGAGTATTGGCTAAGTTAATGATATAACAAACAGGAGGAAATAACTGTAATTTGTTGGGGATAATGGGTTCACTCAAAAAAAAAAAAAAGAAAATATATCCTGTGAGCAGAGAAATGTGTAAGGAAAAAATAAATTCTTCAGAGACGGATGAGAAATCAAGTCCATAAGTGAGCTTTGTTCATGGAAACCCCTACAACTATAATATTAACAGAGTTCCACCAATAGAGGTATCAACCCCTCATGTTTCAACATAGCAACCTTTAAAAAATGTGCTCAACAGTCACCTTAATTTATCAGTCGGATAAACAAAAGTGCCGTTTTACAAAGTTCAGCTTCTTACATCATACTTCCAGAGCTTGGCCAGCAGTGCAAAGGTAGTGAACTCTCTGTGTGTGCAAAGGGTCTGGCAGTGGGGCCCCTCGGCCTGGCTGTCCCTTTGCTGGGTGGAGTCCAGAGGGAGCAGGCCCAGGACAGCCGTGTCAATCAGGAACACTGGAAGATTATATTTGGATACCAGACCCAGAAACTTCTTCACCACCTGCTGCACAGAACCACCCACAAAGAAAAGACAAGTCAGGAGAGATAATGTAAGCTAAAGGATAAGCAGCAACTGTTTGAATAACAGCATCCACTGACAAAAAAGGCTGAATTAACTGTCAAAAAGGACGCTGCTGATGCCACAGAATGAGCTCGGTTATCTGGTACTGAGGGCTGAGGATCATGTTCTAATAAGCAATGGTTGTTTTCCACTTACCCACTGTGCATCACTCCCCTTCTGACTAGCTTTGCTGTTGGAGACAGTTCCATGCTAGACAGAGAGGATATAATATACCATATTATCATATGACAATATGTAGTCTTGGATTAGTAAGTGAAAATTAATGTAGCAGTTAGGTTAGCAGCATTACTTGAAGCATTATCTTTAAAAACCAACATGGAGTCAGTATGAGCCTTACTGAGCAACAATCTGTGAGGCAGTAGAAAGCATAAGCATCCATTACCAGACTAGTTAGACTAGGGCTAACTCACCTTTGACACATACTGTCTGTAATAATACAGCTGGAACAGGAGAAACACTGAACTAGCTGCAATAAGAAGCGCCAGGACCACCGTCTTGTTGATTCTAGGCATTAGTCTTGCTGGCTTGCTTTGTCACAGAGTGGCAGTCGATGGGGAGCATGGGTTTCGATCATGTTCACAAAGACACCAGTTGTCTCCTGACTGGGGAAACAGTTGATTAAATTAGTTATATTTCTCCTGCTCAGCTGTGAGCTCTTCTTGATTGTTCTGTGATTCCCATGACTGAATATACATCATGTATGCATAACGTCACAACTGCAGCACTTCATTCATTATTGGTACACTATATAAATAAATAAATAAATACAAAGTCAGGAACGCATGCACTCCATCTCTGCTGCAAGGGTACCGCCTACTGGGCAAGTTAGCCATTTCTCCTGCAACGACAATGTCAGTGAACGACAGTGACTTAAAGGCAAACTTGCTGGCTAGCTAGTTAGCGGTCTATCGTGGTAGGTTCGGAGTACTAGATTACGTAACTAGCTCGCAAGGCAGCAATACATCTGAATGCTTATAAAATAAAGATAGGTAGCCAGTCAGCTAGCTAGCTAGCTTTAATTGCTTATCCACGCTCGCATGGAGGAGGCTACCGAGCACGACTGGCGGACAATTTGGCTAGCTTTCCAGAGTAGGACTAGCTAGGCAGTTCAAAGAGTACATCTCGCTAAATGGAAATAACCGAGCAAAGCTGAAAAACAACAATCACGAAAGCCCAATTATGTGTTTAAAAGGTAGATAAAATTACCATAGTATATTAATGTGATCTAGCCAGCACTCCAGTTATGATAGCTTGCTAGATAACTAGAATACCAGTCGGTCAAGAAGTAGTCCAGCCAGCCTGGCTGCAAGTTCATATTCTAGACGAATTATTTTGCGTTCAGAACAGCTACCAGATCTCTCTGCTAGGAATATAATGTGTGGTGAGGGTAGGAACTCACCTACCGGCTATACAGTGTTACGGTTGCAGCGAGCCCTGTTGACATCTTTAACAGCCTTCGTAAAAGTATGGCAAGCGAATGGAGACAAACAGGCCGCAGCCACAACCAACGCGCCCTTTCTTTAGTAAGCAAAAAGTGAATTGCTAAGTGGGTGAAATGTACTGGAAAGGTGAGAATAGCAGTTAGTATGGATGGTCGTATTTTATAGGATACCAGTCGTGAGCATGAGCAACATTATCCCTGCTCCATAACTCGAATTAAGTTTGTAAATGGTTCAGATAATGGTATTACAGCGTTAATGGGACGAATATGGGACCACTATTCTTACAACGGGTACACTAACACATATAAGTGTGTAGGAGCACAGACCTGTGGTTATTTGCCCCCCCCCCCCACCTCCCCCAGCCATGTATATTGTGGTAATGAATATGTCGGCAAATTTGGTTCATCCTCTTGAATAATTCATGAAGTTACACTTTATTTTGACATTAAATCAGATATGCACAACACAAGCAGCGGGAGAAAGCATGTTTTATTTTTATTCAGTAAATTCCTTTACAGTGCCATCCAAACACTCCTTTTTCCGCTTGAATTAAATATTATCGTAAAGAGGTATACCAGGCGCTGGAGAGGGTCGAATATTCTTTTGCTGTTAGGAAAACCGGACTCCTGGAATCCCAATCAACACACACACACGAGTAAATATCACTATCAAATCAATTCAAGTTATGAATTCAACTCGACATATTGGCCCTCTTTCTGAATCCACAGGATTAGTGTCTTCCCATGCCTTTCCACATTACAGCAGCATAGATCAAGATGTAAAATATACAGAACATTACAGTAAAGACCTTTTAACGAAAATGACAGAAAAGTTAATTCATTATAATAAAAAAGTCTACAAAGGGATTCACAGACCACAGTGCAAGTCATGAACTACCTAATGTTAATTCAGGTTTAGTCCAGGACAATGACAAATATTGTTCATTGAAACCACCCCTAATATCATAACTCTTCTTAGTAAGGTTACTAAGAAAAACACGGACGTTTAGGGAAAATCTCAAGGTACTGACAGTAAATTTAAATGCAGATATTTAAATAAACTGCAATAAGTTCTATTCACCCTGCTTTAGAACAATGATTTTTTCCCTTCTTCAGTGATCTAATGCAGTTTATAGCCATTAAGGTGAATCAACACCAGGGGGCACATGAAAAGATACTGTGTAATTCACATTATTACATAAGTGGCCCCACTTCTTGATGCTGAAAAAAAAATCTTTGGTAAAGGGAGCTTTTGGATGGAAAAAATCACTTTCAGTATATTAAAAAAAATCAAAACAAACTAATCTGTAATGGTTAACCTTCATTACATGAACAACCTTGTCTGAAGATTCATGAATGTGTTTATTTCATTCAAACTATTCCTCTATCAGTCATTTGAAATTCTGTCAGAATGTGAGTCACTAACAGGGCAGCATTTGAGTAGCTGCTGAGAAAGCCATCGGTCCATGTTCCAGCCGTGTCCATCTGGGGCAGATTCCAGGCAGAGGTTTAGGAGCATTAGGAGTATGGGGTGCATCAAATGCACCACTGTATTTTACACAGGACAGCAAAAGTCTTTTATGACTGCCATGCACCATCTGGAAGTGCACAAGTTAGTCTGGTTTTGTTCCAACATGACAGATATGCATCTTCAGTGGTGTATTGCAGTAGAGGATCCAGGGACAATGCCTCAGCTTGACTGGAGGTTGGACATCAACCATCTCAACTGCCACACTCATACGAATACATACAAAAGAAACAAACTAAAAAAAATAAATACGAGTAATTACACAGGTGTCAGCTGGTAGTGGACAGGGTCTCTCATGCCAGGAAACACCCAATTAAGAAAGAGATCTAAAACTCAGCATTCAAACTAAAACAAGAATGAAAAAGTGCACTCTTCGTCTATTCCCTGATTAAGTGGCTAGCATTCCTGACACAACCTCCCCACATGGAAACGTGACAGACAGCGCTTCCTAAAGGGTGGAGAGCTCAGGTACATTAACAGCGAAGGCGACTCAGGCTTTTTTTCCCCCGGGCCAGACATGGCGCCAGCTTCTCGGGGGCCTCGCCCGGGTTTCAGTTTGGATGTACTCTTCAGGACTGACAGGAAGGGCACTACTCGCACAGGAAGCAGGAAGTTGAGGATGAGTTCCTGGGTGACTGTGGCCTACTGAGGCATGCTGTTAAGGCTGCTGTTGGAGCCACCCAGCCCGTTCTCAGTCTTCTGGAAGCTCTTGACTGCACTGGGGACCTGCAGGCCTGTGGACAGGGTGAGGCCTCCGCACCACACCTGCAGAAGACCACACACATCAATGTCACCCTCACTGACACATATCTATGTTATCTATCTTATATATCTTATCTTATCTTATCTCACATATCTATGTTACTTGTTACATATTCACTTTTTTCATATATCAATTTCAATACTGTGCGTGTGAACTGTGCAGTGCCCACAAGCATAGAACACTTCAAAACTTGACTTACACTTTTCCTATAAATATCAAATCTTCATTGCTACTAGAAATAAAGCTGTAACAAATTTTTAAACAAATGAAGAATTCTAATTTTCATCACTTTTCTGTGCTCACTGAAATGGAATTATGTACAGTTAGTATTTAAACTGTTCAAATTCTATAATAATTTAATTTTCAATGAACTGAAAATTCTCTCTCCATATATATCAACACATTAAACTAAAAATAAGTATCAGGAAAAGGTTGTGTTGGTAATGCTGGGCTGGTAATGTTATCATTAAACCATCATCAGTATATCTTTTAAAATGTACACCTACTATAATTACACATAGAATCATAGCTACATAGCTCTACAGTGTATGCATATTTAACTTAACATACATGACATTTAAAGTATTGTATCTTGATATTTCTAATTTTCATAATTAGGTTGATAAATGTGAAAAATGAATTAATCTTTTTCTATCCTTCATGCAGAATCATATTTTTCCAATAACTTAATAAAATGGCAAAAACCAACTATTTATTTTAACCAAAATGTGGCTTTTTTGACTTTTACCACAAGATAAGAAAAAAGTAAGTCTGAAAGTACAATGAGCTGCAATAACTGAACATTACTGTAGGTGTCTGACATTTCAGACATTTGGGACCTGATTACAGAAGGCAGAAGGGATTGACAGAGTGACTGTCCTCTAAGCCAGCAACAGTATCAATATATTATTTGTATTTACTGGACTTACCATGAAGGCTGGTACAACAGGCTGGCTGAATTTAGTCTTGAAAGTGTGAAGTAACTGCTTGTTTTCTGCATTATAAAAGGAAAGCTGGCCTAAGGGAACAAAAATTAGAGCTATTTATGCCAACTGCAACACATAAATGTCTTTCAGGCAAAGCAGAGCATGAAAAATATTTCAAATGACAGGCTGAGAAAAAAGAGACCAGTTTGTGATCTGTTACAGTCAATTTGATGAGTAAACGCAATGGCTGAAATCCAATCTCACCGTATCCAATAGCCTACAGTGGATTCAAGGGTTGAAGTCATTTGATATTACCTGTTTTACCCGCAACACACTTTACTCAATCTAACTAGTCCATCAAAGAGTAAATGATTCTGGTAGTAACACTGACTCTTTCTGCTTAGGTGTCAGTTGTCAAAATGTGAAGCATCACTTACTAAAAATATGGAAAAATTGTGTAAAGCTGGATAACACAATTAGCTAAGTGCTCAAGACATTAATACTTTTAGTCACTTACATTACATCATTACATTACATTACTGGCATTTAGCAGATGCTCTTAGCCAGAGCGACTTACATCAGTTACAATGTTATCCATTTATACAGCTGGATATTTACTGAGGCAATTTGGGGTTAAGCACCTTGCCCAAGGGTACAACAGTAGTGCCCCAGCAGAGAATCAAACTGGCAACCTTTGGTCACGAGTCCTGCTCTGTCACCACTATGCTACATTGCCGTCCCTTAATTTCAATACAAAGCAGCTTGCAAGAGGCTTGTGTCATCCTCTGACTCTGCTGAAATAGAAGTCCTCTCTAGAGCCATGGAATTTGTGACAAGCTTCCATTTTTATGCAATGCCCAACAGGTCCAATGGTAAAATTGATTTTAAACCCAACCATCCTGCTAACCATCAATCATCAACTAGGTCACATTACCTCAGTGAAAAACAGCATCACTGAAAATCCTGCAATTGACCATTTTGAGTTAAGAAAATGCAATACTTTCAAAAATAACTGGGTTTCACAGGAAGGGCTTAATTTTTAAGTGAGCAGGTTATTTCGCAGCCCTAATTTTCGCTGCATCAATCTGGCAAAGTCTTACTCATTATGGCTTCTTTGTGCATGAGGCTAGGCCTCCCTGATGTCAGACAGACACTTCTGACAAGGCTGATGAGCTGGTGTGTCCTTAATGTCCTGTATTTGTCTAATGTTTAGCAGCAAGTTATACCTCCATCCAAGTCACAGTAGACTCCTATTCTGTCTGGCACAGGGACCTCCAGGGTCTTTGCCTTGTTGTTATGCTTGGCGGCAAAGGAGGTCTGCAGCCAGTTGTTGATGTGGATGCACCAGGTGGTGTTGGTCTTTCCCAGCTGGTCAAACTTGCCAAGGTTCCTGTAGGCTACACCCACACTGTAGGACTTACAGTCTTTCAGGGCCTTCACCTCCCAGTAGTGCTGACCAGACTCCATGCTGGTGTCCCCTGTAAGCACGAGACATTAGCAAAACCCACAGGGGTCAAATGGGGCTGACTGGTAATCTGTTGTTGATGATCAGCTGAGGTCAGCTCCTATCAAGCCTGAACCTTTGTCAGCATCTACAGGCTTTGACTTACTGAGAAGAGATAATGCCTGCTGTATGTTCTGTGAGCTTTCCAGTTTTATCACAAGAGTATCATGGTTACAACATTTCTTACCATACACCATACAAAACCATACACATATTCTCCTAGTCCTTTGTCAGAGTAAAATTTCTAAGGTGGGCACTACAAATTGCTGTAGAGGCGGCCAAGGGCAGGCAATGCAGTGCTGGAGATGCAGATGGTTTTGGGTCCAGTTGTTAATTATGTAGGTAGATTAATAATTTATAACTAGATTAACAGATGGCCATGTGCTAAAGGTGGTCAGTATTTTGTTATGCACCCTGGGAATCTGTATGATTTTAAGACATGAGGTATAGTACAGGGCTGCCTTTCCTTTGTGTCGACCACATTCCCTGCTACACAGATAAATGACGTTATGTAATGCATAATGTAATAATATGGTATCATAGTTAGGGTTGGTGAGGATTACCCAGTACGGTGTAGGATTCTCCTGTGAAGCGATCTCTGCTTCCCCTCATCGCCGGCGACCGCGTTGTGGAGGTGCGTTTGGGCGAGGGGGTTCCACTTCTGCAGCCGGCAGGACAGAGTAAAAACTTGATTGGAAATGTCAACTACAGACCAACAAGCTGCACAGCATCATGCTGTGTAAACAGGAAACACCACTTTAACTACCAACAGGTTTGCTGTTTAAATAAAGAGTGAAGTAATACACAGTAGGTGAGACTACAGCAGCATGCGTGCATTTCACCTTGCCCTCCAAATTTCAGTCCACCCAAAGGCATCTGTGAGTTTAAGTTACACCACAAACAAGGTGAGGGGAAAAAAAACGAGAACAAGGCAAAAAAGAAACGAGAAAAGTGAATTATGACGAAATGGTGACATAATGAAGAAATGGCCATAATAAGCAAAACAACTTACAAGCAACTCTATTTTTTGGACTATACTGTATATAATTTGACTGAGGTAAAAACTAACATGATACCAATTAAAAGAAATAAAAGTTTCTTTTCAATCCAGATTTAGCAGAAAAAGCAGCCGTAAGTATGTGTAATTATCAAACACTACAGACAAAGGTTAGTAATTTTATTGGCATAATTCATGATCAGATTAGTACAAGCAAGCCTTCTTGAACACAGAATTGTATGAAAAACCACACCAACTAAAACCCACAGCAAGTAGCCAATAAGAGTGGTACTTTGAAAATCTACCAATAAAGCAGCATGTGACTTGACATTTCAATGTCAATAGTTAAAGTAACTGGCCAAATTGTCTTTCATGATTTAAAGGGTTAAACAGAGTGCATGTGCATGGCCAGTAGTTTGTGTGGACACATAACTGATGGTAGCATACTGTCTATATGTGAATTATAAATAATAAATCCCTTGACCTTGAGAGACTGTCTGGTTTATTATGGACGTTGTTGGGAATTTTGAGGGCCACGGCAGTTGCGGGGTGTCAGCTGTGGCACCATGGCGGGTGTGTCCCCGCACACTGCTCCTGATCTACAGCCCATCTGCTGCATGCCACACATTAGCAGGGCACTCTGGGAACAGCTGGCCAATGACTGACACCACACACAAAGGGGGCTGGACCAACTGACAGACAGGAAGGAGATGGGTAATTTTACTTTTCCACTCAGGGATGGAGACACAGTCTTTCCACAGAGGCCTGCTGAGTCATTATGATGGAACAGAGTGGTCTCATCTAAATGATGTCATCATATTGCATGTCTACATAGTGTCATTTAGTGAGCAAGTACAAATCCTGAATATACTCTTCTTTGTTTTTCTGTCAATATTGTCCAACATTTAACTCACTGACTTTGTGCACGATGCTCCTGGGAAAATGCAGCACCTTAACATGGAATGAACTAATGGACACTGAATGTGTGGACACTGTTGAATGATGTGATTCTTACTCACCAAAAAGCATTGGTTGCAAGCATGAAAAAAATATTCAGCAAAGGTTAATTCTATGCAACATATTTCTACCAAAAGTTGATGGACCCACAGCTAGCTGTTAATTATTAATCATTGCTGTTAAAAATTAATCATTTGTCACCATTTCTTTTCAGGAGAAAGAGAAGGAGAAGAGCATCCTGGATTAAGAAAGAAAATTAATTGGGACTGATTTCATTTACAGATGGAGCATTTTCATGGGGTGCAAACTGCATGGTTGACGGAGACTTTATAGGATTTGCAATAAATCTTGCAGGAGACATTCAATTACAGGGTAACTCTTTCCATCTTTAAATGACTACTTCAGTCTGGCTGTCACATCAGACATTCCAAGCACACCACACTTCATTTTACCCAGTTTATTTCAGGGAGGTTTACATCTTTAAATTACGTCAGCACTGGGTATGAGCATGTTATTCATTTTTGCAGCCTCAGAAGACTGCAAAAATGAACATTTGCTTGAATAGTACTGCAACCTGTAAACACAAGAACCTGAAAAGGACTGGATAAAACCAACCTATGTTAACCACCTCTGGTGCAAAAGGCATTATTTGCGGTTGCATTCTAAAGCTAAGCTAAATCCTACAGCTAAGAGGCACAGGATCACCTTGACATGTTCTTCAGATTGGTAAGATGAGCGCTGTTGATGGACAAAAACAAAAACAAGCAGCGGGTTAATGGGCCTTATCTGGGGGCAAAGAGGAGCAGGGACAGAATATCTATCCGGGAAATTATAGTGAAATTATAGGACACCTGTAGAAAATGGATATTTCTTTAACCAGATATGTGTAAAAGAGTGTAAAACCTCCTCACAACCAAAAGCGTGAGTAATGCTGTTATTTGTATTATTGTTGAATGATTTGTCTAAAAATTGATCAGATGCATTGGGGTCGCTGTTTACATACTCCTACTTGGCTGAGAAGCTCAAAGACACCAGCAGGTGTCACAGTAGCTGGGAGAAAAGCACTCTGGTCAAACCTTGTTTACTGTCACAAGGATATATATTTGAAAGAACCCAGCCTCTTGGCAATAACTGTTCATGGATGTGATTCTGGCCACATTAACAATTAGTTGTAGTTTTGTAAATTTTGATTTTGTTCATGTTTATAAATTAGAGACAATTTCAAGAAGCGCAGACCCACCAAACCATCCATTTTCATTTACCACTGTCCTGTAGGCAGTTGCTGAAACAAGGAAATGCTGATCTTTAATAAAACATTAGTGGTTCGAGTGTCCGTCCACTCTGTTAATGAAATCTCACTCTCGAACAGAAAGTGACTCACATGAGATTCCCATCCTTTCTCTGGCCAACATTAGCACATAGGCACTGATGCATAAATCATGAGCTAACTTTACTGCTCATTTGTCGACATGGATAAGATGGGGTAGGTGGTCGTAAAAATCTGACACCGTCAGGGTTATTGCTGAAGATTCTGGAAACCTCTGAACTCATAGAAATTTCATGCTTAAAATGCCTGCTGGTTGTGTTTCTGTTGAGATGGCAGCGTGATCACGATGGATGTTATATTAATAGATGACACAGAGGTGAAGCTTGCAAAGTCTGCGATGACGTAGTCAGTGTTTCCACAACAGCAACTTCAGCTGCAATTTAGATAGTACACTAGTCACTGTACACTGTATACTCCTCTTTCCTCCTGTATACCTGAGCAAGAAAAAGGGTATCCCCAGTGCAGTTTGACTGGCAGGGTTGAAGCTAGAAATACTTGCTAGACAAAGGCTTGCAGAAGAGAAGACAAGAAGATCTAACAAAGAGTGCAAATGGCCATCCTAATTTGAAAGATGTTTGACTGCCCTAAACTGTAAATATCCCAGGCTAAGAGAAACAAAATATTGGACTAATTACACTTTTTTACATTCAACATCAGAATCCAAAACAACTTCTTCCTTTGCCCAATACCAGAAAATAGTTCAATGTAATGCATATTTGAGCGCATACTGTTGGTCCCTTGCCTCTCATCAAATGACTGAGAGCCCATGGTCTCAAGATAAATCAAACAGCAATATGAGATTTGCATTTGTTTGTGTTGTACCGAGAAAGAATAATGCCAGTTCAATTTCACTTAATTTCCTTCCGCTGTCAAAAGCAATAAAATACCTTAACAAACTTCAGCTTATAGTGCATTACGGTGGGCCACACTGTCTCTAAATGGATGCTCAGACATTGTTTGCTCTGGATTTTTGGCATACTTTGCCATGGAAGATACAATACATAATGAACACTGACCAAGTGTACAGCTTATCACTTTCAAAGGCAGATAAAGCACCTTGGTGCTACCACTGAGTTTGAAGGCAACACTGAAGGCAAATTCGGACTGAATATTTGAACATGTCTGTAGCTGCATCCTCACCTGCCCTTGTTCTCCTTGCCCTTCACCTTGCTTTCCAGGCCTTTACCCCCCTGTGGGTCCCACTCCACGCTCCTGTCCTCCACTTTCAGGTTGAGGTGTGAGGATGTGGAGTCAAAGTTGAAGTTAAATGCTGGAAGGAAACGCAGCATGGTTGAACAGAGCAGATATTGCCTTGACTTCAAATAGTGTGTTACCTGTAGAACCAATGCCCTATATTACCACAGACATGGACCTCTAATAGGTCTGCTTCTTACTGTATTTATTTAGCAGAACTGCTTTTGTCCAGGGTGACTTAAGATGCTTTACAAATTTTACACATCCTTCTGGAAATTTACAAAAGTAAACTGGGTTAAGAGCCCTGTCTGAATGTGCAACTATAACACTCTGCCTGGGAATCAAGCTGCCAACTACCACATCACAAGCTTAGCTCCCTACAAAGCAGGTTCATTACTATTCATCACTATGAGTCTAAATCTCATATTACTTCCCACGGGGGCATTGGTGGAGCATCATGACAGGGACTTATGTACTAATGTAAAGCAGATATCACAAGGGTCAGGCCTCACCTCTAGTCTCCAAGGTTACGGGGTCAGAGTATTCTCCAGCTGCTGCTTTGTTGCATGCTCGTACACGGAAGTTCATGAATTTGGAGTCGAACTTTAAATCTGAGAGGAAAAAAATCGATACTGTCAACCTGGTCTGCACAGCCACGCAATTTTTACACATGTTAAAGAATGGGATGTGAAAATACATCTAGTTTTGTTTGTTAATTTAAGAATACCACAAACAAACAGGTGAGGAATCGTGCTACGCATACCTGATAGCGAGTACTCTGTGGCTTTGATGTTATCCACCACCTCCCAGCAACGCTCATCTTTCACTCTGGGTAGCCCTTCGTGGTTTGTCTTCCTATACTCCAGAATATAGTGATCTATCTTACTGTCTTCCACTGGCATCCTCCAAGCCACTCTGATCATATTATCTGCCACCAGACAGTCCTGGACATCTATTTCCGGTGCTCTGGGGACTGCAGAGAAATCATATTTATTAAAATGACACCAAATCCATTTCTGTATCAAATCACCTCCTGGAACAAAGACATCATTAGAAAGCATTGATAGCAAGTCAACAGTACAGTTGTTTTTCATCTATATTTTCAAAATGTCCTCCACTTTTAACCACCTTTTGTAGTCTGAAATTGCACATTAGGCTTACTGAGACACCCTCTGCATTCGGACAGGAGTGCTGGACAGTGTGAATGCAACCTTCCAATTCACCCGCTCCCCTACCGTCATTATTGGCCACACTACAAATCCCACAATGCATCAGGAGGAACAGAGGATGGGTGTGTCCCCCTGATGCTATCTGAGCAAATCACAGGTGCCTGAAAGACTTACAGGGTGCTGTATGAAGAGCTGTATGAAAAGTTTGCTGTATAAAATTATATATGTGTGTTTGCACATGCTTGTGTATGCTTTAAACTATATTTCCATGGAATTATTAAATGGCCTTGTAGCAAGCCTGGAGTGGTGATTTTAACCCAAGTGAAGCAGGGAGCTGTTAACCACCCAGAAGTGCTATATATTATTACATCTGAATGGGCAGATGTGGCTATCACAAAAACATTTCCCAGGTAACCCATTAAAATTGTACATAAAAACTCTCATCTGCATCTACAACATCTTATAACGAGGTCTGCACAATTTCGTTGAAAACAGCAAATCATAGCTGATGTAGCTATCGCGATCGCTAGTTAGCTAAATAACAACAAAGTATTAAAATACCAGTAGTTAGCCTCTACCAACATTTTTGATATTGTAATACTTCATTTGTGTGTTAAGGCTTGCTAGTTAAAAGCTAGCTAGCTGATTTTTTAATAGTCCTACACATGAGTTAAATAAACCTGGCCTACACATCTGAGAGTATAAGAGGAATGAGAGGCCTTCTCGTGACAGATGTCTTATTTCCATGAGAGTGGTGACACCGCCCATAGAGCAGGTGGTTTGCCTGTCCCTTTAAAAAGAGTACTGGGGTAACCACTGAACACATTAACAGCCATACAGATGGGACAAACAGCAGCTTTAAGATCCCTTACAAATCCTCTCCATAGTGAACCAGAGTATTACCTCAGGGGCCTCAAGGGAGTTGGTACAAATCAGCCTTGTTCACAAAGGAAAAAATGTAGGAAAATCAATATAATGGTGTGGTTTAAGCCTAAGGTGTTTCTGTAAGGTCATGTTTAGACTGGGTTTTGAAGTGCCATAATTCATAATACTCAAATTAATTTGTTTGATTGCTTGCACATTCTCCGATTTTTAAGATTTGTTGTTGAATGTATATTTAGAAATAAATAGTTACATTACTATCATATATTCTTGTGTGACTGTTACTCTCTATTTCATCATAGAAAGATGAAAAGATTCTCATTCCATGTACATAAAAACGCTGCTTTACGGCACTGTCATCAATAACTGAACTTTAAACAGCAAGCAGCTCCAAACAAGAGAGAAATGTTTCACGGTGAGGCGGTGCTGTCGCCATGGTGACGGAGCCCCCAGAAACGCTTTCCGTCAAACAAGGATGCAGCCGGCTTCACTGAGTCAGCTTTTGAAAGGGTGAGGGAGGGCCCTTTTTGTCCCTCAGAGACTGGAGGAAGCCTCAGAGGGAATTCTTTTCAAACAGAAAAAGAGAAGCAGGAGGCCCCTCCGCATTCATCTTCAGGGCCTTGACGAAACAGAGAGAATTACTGCCAGAGGCCTATGCTACAGACAACGCACAGCCGCATCACTAACATTAATTAAACGCGAGGTTAAGGAGAACGTGCAGGGCAGAGTAACACACACACACACACACACACACACACACACACACACACACACACACACACACAGTCCCCATATTCAGCATGCAACATACCCTTCCACAACATTTTACTTACAACCCTGCTATTTTATACAAGTGGCCCCTCCCCTCCCCTGCCTCCCCTTACATTTCCAGCGTAACCCTAGCCCATCCTGAGCTGGCTAAGGTTGGCTAGGGTGAGAGCTGTGTTCCAGTTTTAACATTCTAAATGCTTCTGGCCCCCCTCACCCAGGCCAGTGTACTGAGGTCAACGTGTATCTAAGGCACCACTGCCTGCTGTCTGAGCTCAGAGAGGTAAAGAGGGATCTCTGCCCTGATGTCTTTTTTTTAATATGCAATGCTGTGGACTTTAATGGGATGACGTTTTGCGCCGATCTACCACGCTCTGCTGAGCGTGTGCCTCCAAGCACTGGAGAAGCACAGAAACTCAGAACAGGACGGGAGTGGGCATGGTTGGAGGATGCTGTGCTCAGACTGAGTCGGAACTGTGCTCCAGATTCCTTGAGAAGATTATCATTTTTTTATGCTTCCTTTTCTCTGCTGGTGCATATTCGGCCACCAGCATGTCCACACAACACCTAGACACAATTAGGGGAGAGATCGCTGTCTGAAACAGCAGGCAAGCCCTGCACAAATGTACTCACAATGGCTGGACCTGAACACTTTCCAGCAGCGTACTGTGGGCGTGCCGACATGCTGTGTCCCCCATACGCTGACCCTGGATCAGTATCCACTTTGTACACTAAATGGTCCGGATTATTAGGGATGAGTTACAAGGCAAGACCAGCAGGCTTTTGAGTTCAACGAGTCTCAAAAAATTTTACATTTTCTCCTCGCTTCACCTCTCTAATCCAATGACTGGATTCACAGGTTACCTCCTGAGGGAAATTGTTATATCCTGGTTCTATTTTAGGCTCCCGTTGTGCACCCGGCTTCAGGACACCTGTGGTCCTGCTCTGGTGAGTTACCGCCGGGACAGGTTGTTTCGGACATAGGACTGGGGACGATGGAGTCAGCAGCTGAGCCACGCAGCTCTTCAAAATAATCAAACCTATCTCGGTTGGAGTGCAGTGACGGCCCAATACATTACACTGTGTTATTCATTTGCACAGCAGCCATCCTTGTCCAAGGGCTCCATTATTTGCTCATAATTTACATACTGGCCGTACCGCCTCTTGTATTTGGAGCCAGCTGAAGAATTTAAAGTTAGCTTAGCACCTTGCCAAGGGAGAGCTAGAAGTGTCACAGCCAGGATTTGAACCCACGATCCTCTGCAGTGGTCTGAGATGCAAATGCTGTCTTGGTATTGAACACAAGCATGGCCGACCTGTCTGAATCAGTCACTCAGATTATAAATGTTTGAGCAATTCTGGGGGTAAATGGGAGGTACAATTATGTATGTATCTAAGATGGCAGTCACCAGGCACAGCGGTCAGTCAACATTGTTCCTGTTTGACTGTTTACAGTGCAGAAGCTCAGGAACACAGGCAATAATACGTCAGAAGAGTAGTGGTGCTCATGGCCCCCTAGCCAACAAACAGCGCATGAGATTTTATACATTCTGACACTCGCACACGAAATATGAATAACCTAAACAAACACAATCTCTTCTGCATGAGCTGAGCCCCAATATGATCATAACAAGCAGAAAACAGACAAAAGATTCTTCCACAGAGAAGGCGATCAAACCACAAATCCGTTACAAGACAAGGCACTGAAAAGGCACTAACAAAGAACATATGTATTGTAGGATGTGCAACAAAACGACTAAAAACACAAAAAAAAATCCTAAAAATTCCAAAGCTGTGATGTTGTTGGACCAAGTCTGCACTTCTGAGATACCTCACATTTCAGATATCTGACCAGAAAAGGGCTGAGCCTTATAAATTAATGCTACATTTTTTCTGTATTCCATATGAAGGATGGTGCCTGAGTAAATAAGGTCAGGCTGTCCTCTGCCTGTTTGCTGCCTGTATATGCTCTGTTGAAACATAAAACATGGCGGAATTATGTAAACCCCTCCCAGCATTTCCTGTGAGGTAGTGCTGCCAAAGACGTCAGGGGGCGGTTTCAAATGTCACCCTAGTGACACTGATATGCCACATCCTGTTTGTAAACCTTCCATAGGGAAAGCCCTACAGGGACATGCAAAACCAGGGTCTTCCCAGACGTTCCCCCATGTTCATATTCACGTTCACAGGTACAGACAGTAATATGCTCAGTGTGCTGGCAGTACCTGGCAGAAACTTCAGGTTCTGGAGCAGCTGCCTCTCCTGGGAGAAGTCCACCATCAGGTGTGTCATGTTGTCGGTGGCCCTGGGTTTCATAGTCAAGCGGAAGGCGGGAGCCATGGTCACCCTGCAGGGATGTCAGAGTCAGGCCACCACCAGAAGTCACAAGCTTATACACGTCAGTGGTCAGTGATACACAACACACATATGCACGCCTCCAGACAGACACACACACACACACACACACACACACAAAACCACTCCTAGTCACGCACACTGACATTTACTTGGTCACACGCTCATGCCTTATCAGAATGCAAAGCGTGAGGAAACATTGTCTGTTTTGCAAATTAACATCACTCCATTACCAGTACGAGAGCACTAAAGGGAAACTGTAAAAGCCAGATGTCAAGTTATGACAAAATCACCATAAGACCCTCATTCAAGCCATGTGGATGTTTGAAACATGCTAAAAAAAGGACATTGCAATTTGCAAAAAGAAATAATAACAGACATGTCAGTCTAGAAAGAGTTCTCTTAGTGCTTCTCAGACTGAAATGCTTATTGAATTGTTATATTTTTCTATGCACCCCGGAACCTGCAGAAATAAATCTAAATAACAAACAACAGTTACATTTTTAAACATTTTTTACCAATACAGACAGGAAAAAAAGAAAATACCACAGGGATACATTAGTCCCTACAGTAACTCACTCAGACCAACACAATAAGGTTATGGTCAGAACACTGCATTCCTGTTTTGTTCAGCTGTCAATCAGACCCATGCACTGAGAGTGTCTCTCTCTCACTCTCTCGCTGCATAGCACCACAACACATCAGTGGGCAGGGTGAGTCCACAGCAAAGAAGAAGAAGAGTACCATACCTATCCTTGATCTGTTTGGCAGCCTTTGCAGGAGAGAAGGAGGGTGGGGAGAGAAGAGAGGGGTCGTTAGTAGAGCCATGCAGGTGGAAGTGGGCATGCGGTTCTCTGGGCAGCGGCCGGGCTGGACACATACACACATACAGACAGCGGGAGGCTGAGGAGATCACAGTGTCGCTTCTCACACGAGAAGCAGCTGCTGGAGGTCTTGTTTGTAAAATGGCAGAAAAATGCTTGCAGGTCAGTGTATAAAAAGGCTGTTATTCTGCCTTTTGGTGAAGTCCTGGAAAACTGTGATGGAACATAGCTGGCTTTTGGAGCATGTTGTGCTGTGGTAGATTCTGTGATTACTGTGCAGTGTTACATTTTTCATTTCATTCTTTTACAGGTTAAAAATGAAGTGAAAGCTAGATTACCATAATTGCTGTGTCCCCTCTAATGTAAAATGAGTCTAAGGGAAAAAAGAAAATGTGGATTATGATGTTTTTCAGGGACTCCACATTTCTACCCTTTGTTGATGTACATGTCAAACCTGTACTCCTTAATTTCAAAATATAAAGGATTTTAAAGGAAAGACAGAGGACAGAAAAACAAAAAAAGCAGAGATTAGTTAAGATTCAGCTAAAAATCAGAGAGGGTATTCTGAAAGTTCTTGTTAAGCAGGCATTTCATAGTCTGATGGAAACAAAATCTGAAAAAAGAATCAGAAACTCAAAAAGTCTTAAGAATCTCAAAATTCCTCCAAAAAATTCATTGAACTATGACTTGGAGAACTGGGAATGCAGTCACTTTGTACCACTTCATTTGCCCTGACTGGATACGGTGCAAATACTATCATATTAAATGCCCTGCAGTGCAGTGACCTGCCTGTGAGTAAATATCACATGTCACACCATTCCAGTTTCAGACCAGAAAGCAGTGGTCTTAACAATGTTATTGAGCCAAGTCACGATAAACAAATAAAGGTATGTCTCTGTTCAGCAGTGACAGTGTAAGCAAGACATAAGGAGAAGGATGCTTGTCTTGCCTGGATAACTGTGTGAATAAAGTGTCTTATCTCAGAAGAGCTCTGCACAGGGTGTATTTCAACCTCCAAGTTTACTTAGTCCTAAGACAATACAATGCTTTCTGTATTTGATATGTGCCACTGTATTTCTGTATGCTTATGAGAGAGTCAAGAAAAACTGAATCTTACAGTTTAAACCACTAGCTTCCCCTTGCATTTTCCGCATCAACTCTCAACTGTGCCTGTCTCAAACGTTAGTAATTATAGTAATGCTAAAGGTTCAGTTCTTTCAGACATCGCTGGGGGGACAGCTGGGGTCCAACATGGATCCTTTTCAAACACAGGTGTGACTGAAAGGCCCTACGGACCCTCAAAGTCACAAACACGTGTGACATTGGATTACATGGGAACTGCTGTCTTAAACGCTCCTCCCCACTGGCATTTAGGAACTTGTATTTGTGGTTCAAAGAAACACAAACCTTTTGCAGTGACCTGAAATTATGTGATTGGGACAGACCTCTCACTTTTTTCACTACCACTTTATTTTTCTCTCCTGCTCTCAGTGTACAAGCAGTGTCTACCTTGGCAAACTCTTCTTCGTCTTTGATGTCCAGGGCGTTGTTTGCAAACTCCAGCAGCTCCTCTGAGCTTTCCAGTGCATTGGTGCTTTGCGTGAGTTGGTTCTGCGAAGCAAAGGAGAAGCAAGGTGAAAAATCGGCATGAAATTATCCACAATGTGCTGGGCTTTGTGATAGGGCAAGAACACGTTCCCCTTGTAACGACTTTAGTGAGATTTCAGTTCTCTTATACGCCAAAAGGAGCTTCTAGGTTATTGATCTCAACAGATTCACTACCATTATAGTTTACGCAGCGACATAAAGCACCATTATTACACGTAGATGCGGTTCTGGGGGCTTGCCAGAAATCTCTGCTGAGTCACTCAAATTTGGACCAGAACTGACTGGTCCGTCATTCAGACTGTCCTCCAACAGACCAGCATACAGTATCCTTATTGTGAAGCACCAGACAGTTATTCGGCTCTTGCTGAAGCTATGGGTTTTTGGGATACCCTAGAGACAGGACTGGACAGGAAAAGGGCCTTAGATTACCACCTCTACTACATTGTAGACAGGTTCAATCACTGTTCAGTCACGATTAAATGAAAACAGTACAACAAACCAATTGGAAAAAGTGTTGAAATAAAGCCTCCATTCACAGTTGATGGAAGATTTTCAAATACAACATTATAAACTCAAAAAGTTGTTCTGCTTTTTAGTTGCAGAAATAAGAGATTCTTTTTAGTATTTGATACAGGCACACATACACATCATCTGGGGGTTGTTCTATGAGAAAAATACATAAAAAAACACAGTAGAAAACCATATGATGTAGTAAGCAAAGATTTAGTCACAGGCCCTAAAAAAGTAGGTTCATACATGATTTGTACATGCAACTAGTTTCCCAGGGTTTACTTGCAACATGGAGCCACAACACCCTGGGGAGCCTTTATCTGCACTTTATATCAATCATTTAACTTTTACCCATCAAACTTTAAATATTTAACTGTGATAAACTTACATATGCTGCAACAAGCTACCTAGACTCAATTTGTAACGAACTGACCAGAAGGAAACTAATTGCACTGACCAGAACTACTGTCACTTTATGTGAAACTTTGTTAAGCTATTTCCTGCTCTTCCTAGCTGCTGTCTTTGAGTCATCATGAGTATAAAATGTGCCCTGTCCCTGTTCCTCAGTACTCACACTGCGAAAGTGAAACACACAATAGCACTCATTTCCACAAGCGACTCACTTCCCTTCTGCAAGAGCCAGGGGTTATATTGCGGAGCTGGCACCCTGTGTGTAGTGAACTTGATGGAATGAGAAACAGAATACCGCCTGCTTTAGGAAATAATGGCTAATCTCTTATCTGGGTGAATTTCAGACAGGCCCATTGTTCCTGCTCACTGGCCTCAGTGGGCTGGGCCGGGAACTGCCACAGCAGCACGATGACATCACGCCCAGGCCTCGGCACTTCAGCAACACGGCCGCCTCCCGTTCCCATCGCAAACAACACAGGAAAACGGGCGTCTCTTTCACAGTCTCACTGCGTGATTCAGAGCTCTCCTTAGCCAGACGCACACAATTACACTTTATATCAGCCATCCAATACGTGACTTGGACAAAGTGAGCCAAAGTGAAACAAGCAAAATACACTACTTTCAAGGAATAAAGCAGACAAATTGCACCAAAGCTTAACCCCCCTAATCAACGCAGAGTCTGTTAGGCAGCAGTGGTTGTTTCTATAAGAATAAAACTTTGAGAATGCGTCTCGTAACAACAACATTGAAATCTGCCTTATTAGGGTCATTTACTTGTTCCTTATAAAGATTTGATTTGTGATTCCATTATCAAATATTCTTTTCCCTTTTTCCAGAGATGTCAGAAGTTTAAGCTCCAGTCATTATATTACACTGTATTAAAATTGGCTTAGCTGACACGACTCTGATAACATTTTTTTTTTCATGTAATCCATTTATACAGCCAGATATTTACTGAGGAAATCTGGGGCGAGCACAGTACCTTGCACAGGGGCACAACATCACTGCCCCATCTAGGAACCGAACCAGCAGCCTTTTTTTTGGGGTTACAAGCCCTGATATGTGAACTTTAAGGCAAATCAGTGACAATTATTCTGAGGACAGTCATAGGTGAGCTTAAAATAGTCCTCTGGATAAGCATGTGTGCTTCACAGCTGTGGAGAGGTGGGGAGAGTATAGTGGGGAGGGAAGTGTGCTGTCACCTGCAGTTCCTGTGACTTCCGCGCCTGCTCCTGTTTGATTTTGTTGGTCATGCTCTCCTTCATCTCATCCAAGACAGAATACAATGTGTCGAACTCCTCTTCCAGGTCTGAAACCACTTGTGTGGAATTCACCTAAAACAGTCAACCAGTGCTTTAGTTTAAGCTCATCCACACTGAGGATTTTATTTGTATTAGAAAACTGTGTTACAGAAGAAAGCAAATATTTACCCTCTAGGGGAGTAGTCAGATACAAGCATTGCGTGGCATGACAAGTGTTCCAGGGAAGATGTTTTTTTTTCTGTTAATCCTTCAGTATTTGATTTCTAATACCGATGTCTGCATGTGGATTATTATATACTGTATCTGGGAGACTTTAAAGTCAGTACATTTGAATAGGCCCCTAAAAAGAGTAGATTTCTCCATGTGTACTTCTGTTAAATGCACTGTGCATGTGTGCTCTGTACATCTACTAAATTCAATTTGTGGTGATTATGGTTCCGTACCTGTAGACCTGTCAGTGAATGGCTTAATGTGTCAATGAAACTGTGGAGCTCCTCATTCTTGCTTGCTAATGTGGTGATTATCCTTTGTAGGGCCTCCTGCAAGAAAGAGAGAGAGAGAGTCAAGTACATACTCATTGTTTGGTCTTTTCCCTAGGGCAAGCTGCTGTTCAAGACTCGACATTTTAGGAACAGTTATTTGACTTTACCTCACGCTGCACAAAATGGTAACTTCAAAAGGTATACCTGCATGAGATTCTCTGTTAGTCAGTTAACTCAGACAATCAGTATTTAAAAACTTAACTGATCGAAAAATTTCCTTGTGTGGTCTGACACGATGCAAGCACTCAGTCTTCATTACAGACCATGTTATGATGAACTGTGTGGTCTTTCCAAGCAAAAACTGTCATGCACCATGTACATCCACCCTCTGACTACAGAGCCCCCCTCCCCCACTCGCAGGACCTCACATGACCCTCTCACTATAAATACCGATTTACTGACAGGAAGTACTTGGAGACAGGCCAGCACGCCAGCACACAGCAAGTTACAGAAAGACCTTAGGAGGGCTTAAAAAGACAACCAATTAAAGAGATGAAAGTAAAAGAAAATTTGGCTCACTTTAAAAAGAAATGACAAATGAGTCAAAGTGAGAAGGCACAACAGACCAGCAGCGTTCACTCCAGCACACTGTTTTGGAAAACCACCACAGACCGAGGAGGCTTTCTTAAACAAGGTTTTATATGGCAGAGGTTTCTCTGCTTGGTAAAATGATGAGCTATTCCATATGACATTCAATGACGCAAACTGCAACATAACTCAAACATGCAAACCCAATGAAGGCACCTTCTCAACCCTTAAAACACCCTTTCAATATTTTGAAAACGACACTGGACCCACACACAGAGTTACAAACTGAACTACAGGTATAAAAACATTCAGTTGAGATAAGATTTCAATGTGATTTTTAAAAACCACCTAAAAACCACCTAATTTCTCAGGAACAATTTCTTGGACCCCCATCAGTCAGGTTTCAGAGCTGGACACTCAACAGAAACCGCACTCCTGGCCGAGACAGAGGCTCTCCACACTGCTAGAGCCTCCGGCTTGTCATCTGTCCTCATCCTCCTCGACCTCTCCGCTGCTTTCGACACAGTCAACCACCAGACACTAATATCGAAGCTGTCTGAGATGGGCATCTCTGGAACCGCCCTCTCCTGGTTCAAGTCCTACCTGACTGGTAGATCCTCCCAGATCTACTGGAAAGGCTCCACCTCTGCACCCACCCCCCTCACTACAGGAGTTCCACAGGGTTCAGTACTGGGACCCTTACTCTTCTCAATTTATATCAAATCTCTTGGCTCAGTTATCAAATCACATGGCTTCTCCTATCACTGTTACGCTGATGACATCCAACTCTTTTTCTCTTTCCCTCCCTCTACCTCCCAGGTCAACGAAAGAATCTCTGCATGCCTGGCTGATATCTCCAAATGGATGTCATCCCACCATCTAAAGCTGAACCTCAGAAAAACGGAACTGCTCTTCATCCCAGCCGGCCCTTCCCCCCTGCATGACCTCTCCATCACCGTCGATGGCATCACAACACCATCCTCTCAGTCAGCAAAGAGCTTGGGTGTCATCCTCGACAGCAACCTGGACTTCAAGGAGTACACTGCTCGCACGTCACGGGCCTGCCGATTCCTCCTCCACAACATCAGGAGGATTTGTCCGTTCCTGACAACATACGCGACGCAGCTCCTTATCCAGGCCACAGTTCTCCCTCGACTGGACTACTGCAACGCTCTCCTCGCAGGCCTCCCAGCCTGTACCACCCAGCCTCTCCAGCTCATCCAGAATGCAGCTGCCCAACTGATCTTCAACCTCCCCAAATTCTCCCATGTTACTCCCCTGCTTAAATCCCTCCACTGGCTTCCTGTCGCTGCCAGGATCAGATTCAAGACCCTGACCCTCGCCTTCTCTGCAATCAACAGGACAGCCCCTGCCTACCTCCAAGAACTCATCCAGCCCTACACACCAGCCCGACCCCTGTGCTCAGCAGCAACTGGATGCCTCGCTCCTTGCATGGTCAAGGCAGGAGGTGCTCGTTCTGCCAGACATCGGCGTTTCACCTACATCTCTCCCCAGTGGTGGAACGAACTCCCTGTCTCGCTACGGACAGCTTCTTCGCCCCATTCCTTCAGACGGGGCCTGAAGACACACCTCTTCAGACTCTACCTGGATGGACCCAGCACACAATTGCTGCCCCCCCCCCCCCCCCCCCCCCCAAATCAGTGCTGTCGTAAATTGCTGTGCTTTTTAAATTGTGCTTTTTAAATTGTTTCTTGCTGCCGCCTTTACCCTGACGCTCATTGCGCCGTTTGAAGTTGTTGAAGTTTGCCGTTTGAAGGTGTATTGTATTAGTTGCCCTATAGGCTGTAATTGTACAAATCTGATAGTACTGTGTCCTCAAGCAGACCTTGCACTCAGCTGAGAACTGTCTCATTGTGGAACTGTACATGTCCTGTCCCCGTACTGTCGCTATACTTGCCGTAAGCACTTTTGTAAGTCGCTTTGGATAAAAGCGTCTGCTAAATAAATAAATGTAAATGTAAATGTAATGCTCTTCCCACACCATTTAGCTGGATTTTTAAAGGAAAAGGAAACAAAATTCCAGTCATAGACAAAAACAGCCTTCATTCATGACACCATTAGCTCGAAGTAGCCCAATTAAAAAAAAAGCTTCAAAAGTTTAGCTCTGCTCGATAGGAATCAACTCAGTCATATCCTTGTGGACAGCAAGGAACTAGATAAAGAACAAGATTCATATGACTCTGTCGGTTAAAGCCTTCCATTCAGACAGACAAACTGACAGATAATCTGCTGTTCTGGAACAGTGTTAGCGCTGCTCAGGTGCTGCCGGGACTGTGTGATTGACAGAGGACAGCAGTAATCACATGTTTGTCCTTCCACAGTTTTTAATATGGATAAGTGCCCTTTCAGCATTGAATGCTGGCACATCACAAATGCAGACTATATCTTGACCCAGTAAGGCTGTTAAGGCTGGATGCATTTTGCTTTAATCCCGTGACGTCAACAGACGCCATATCCTGCAATGAATAACAGAAGCTCCTATACCACGGCACAAAGACACTAAAGGTTATGCTGCTGTAATTTCATTACTGTGCTACAGCTGAAGACCTCAAGTCAATACCACAGGGACACATAACATCAGGCTTTCCCTGCACTTCCAGAAGGACTACCAATGCCAAGCGGACCCCATGCTATTCTCTGTGATGTTGAACAGCACCAAATAATTGTGGATGAGTTGCAGTAGTTTAGCAATAGTGAGGCCTAATGCTTCTAAGACATTTGCTCTGATTCTACAGAGCGACATTTTCATTTTCAATGCGCAAGAACGAAATCAACCTTTAAGGCTTGTTCTGCGTGTCCTATATAATAACTCATGCGGAAACTTCACAACCAATCCAAGTTGTTCATCACATGTCCTTTGTACTCTGTCTGCTGCAGATTCAACCCCCACCCTCACTGTTTATGGCCTCCATAAAGTACAGTGTACCTGAAGTTAACACTTTGAACCCTCAACACCTAGAAAAATGAAGACATCATGACTGATGTGGTTTTACCAGTTTCTGCTGTTCTGTGTCGGGACAGTAGGATTTTAGCACATCCGTATGATTTTTGCATTCCCATGTTTCCAAAATACAGAATATGTTTTTGTGACACCAAGTCCAAGTTACAGACTGAAATAAATGACAAATGTAGATCGATCAAGGACAATGCTTTAGGCTACTTGTATTGCCTGGCCCTTGTATACATAGTTACTTAGATGTTCCATTGTGTTCCTTGGATACACAATTGCATACTGCTTAAAGGCCAAGATTCACACAGAAATGTAATGCTTCCTGATAACAACCAAGCCATACATTACCCTACGGATTAAGAATGTGAATATGGTTACTGTCCACCTAGCCTATGATTCTGGGTCAATTCCAACTGCTGGGCAGCAGTCAACCAAGTACTTCAAAGGCAAACCACATCTGTGCTTGGCACAGGCAGAGTTATTCGTGCAATAGTAATCTGACCCTGACCTAGCATGAACTAATTAGCAGATTTCAGTCACAGCTTGGCAACAGTTTCACAGTCATGAAACTGTCATTTTCTATTTGGGAATTACTAATAATAAGTAGTAATTATTACAATGAAAGTTAAGAGAGCAGCTTGCACAACATGAGAGATCGGCAGATGAGGAAGACAATCTCAAAATGTTTCGACAGATACTCCAAGATACTCTGTTTCTTTCACCTGGACTTCTCTCAGATCAAAGATTGATGCAGGTGTTCTGATGGATCAAAATTTCTGTTTCAATGGGGTGCTTTGATGTGTGTGCGTGGGTGTTCTTTAATATGTCACTACAGCAAACGGCTGCCAAAAACTGTATAACTTAAGACTGAAGGGGAAAACACTGTAGAGTCCCTGTGTAAAAGGAAACTACAAGACAATGTATCAATCATTTTATATGAAGGTTGAAGAATGGGGGCAGAACAGTGACACTGACGTTAGTGTTAGTGTGCAGCCAGAGGTCATTTTTACACTGCTCACTGATATGTAATGTTAAACAGGGACACTGCATTGACTCGCTGTGCTACAGGATGACTCAATATCATGTTCCCACAAATAACAGGCTCAGCATGGTTAATGCTGCAGTACTGCGGGCTGTTCCTCTGTGGCTGCATCAACAGCTGCATAATATGAACAGCAATATGCAGGAAAATTCATGATGTACCAAGACCTGAGACTGGAGAACAGAAGATCATTTTAAAACATTTACACACTAAAACAAAATATAATCAAAGTTATCTATACAGCATCCAATACGTGGCAACTGAACTTCAATAAAGAATCTTTTGGCGAGTTTCTTTAGGCATTGTTTGTTAAGTGAAATGTATTAGCATGGACAACAGATCTTGGATTTCCCCAACAAGAACATTATAAACCAGGAAATCATCAAAAACAACAGGAGAATAGAATACCATACAGCACCATATCCCTGCTTAAGGAGCTGGAATATCAGATATCCACATGACACAAAGGACTTTGGCATCACAATATGGGGTGTGGCCTGGTCCTGTTTTATTTGTATTGTACAGAGGCACTTTTGTTTCTACCAAGCGTGTACATGCTTGATGTTAACACTGTATGGGGTGGAGGTCTCTGGGCTGTATAATGTGTGGATCACACAGGAAGCCCAGCTCTCGAGTCCCACAATGCACTGGAATGCCCCAGTGAGCACAGACCAATAGCCTGTGCTGCCTTCCCATCCACACAGGGCAGCACAACGGTGCAGAAGAGCACAATCAAGCAGATTTTAGGATTAAGCCACTCCCTCTATTTATAGCATGTTAGACGACACCAGATATAGATCAACTGGAAATAAAATGAGACAAAACAAATTGCATTTAGAATTTCCAGGAAATACCAAAGTCAGAGAGCCAAACAGACTTATTTAAGGCCAAATGGTAAAGGTCCACAGAATACTGTATTTGAATTGTTTTTATCTGTTTGAGCAGTACAAACAGATACGATACAGAACTTATACTTATACTAATATTTAACGCACTGGAATTGTCCCATGAGGAGACCATCCCCCTCTTGTCATATGATACATAGTATTTAGCTATATCTGAAATTAATTAATTACTTCTGAATGCTAAAATAGTATTTATATCTACATTTATTTTTTATTTTAACCCTTTTGCGCGTATGCTAAAACCGGTACGATTAGACAACTAGATTGGAAAAATTCTAGCTAATTTTAGCTTTGAGGACACAGCGATTTAACATCAAAAATATAGTAAATGCTAATTGAAAACTATGAGAAGCTTAATAACGCTAATGAAAACATAACAAACCATGTAACGTAACACACACGCTACATAGCATACAAAATAAGTTACATGCGAAAAGGTTAAGAGTGAAATGCTGCCACACTTTTGAGGTCTTGAAGGTGGTCATGAAGGTGCGGCCATCTCTGTTGTTCACTCCAGTGAAGCAAAGTAGCTTAGGCTACATGTCTGAGCATTCCAAGTCGGCAGGAAAAATACATGCGATGACATCACCAACTAATCGTCAAATTTGTTGGCAACTAACTTGGTCATTGATTTTAGTTGACTATGTTGATTATTCGTTGCACCCCTAGTACCAGATAGAGCAAATGTAATGGAAAACCTAAGAGCTATGGATGTTCACCCCTCAACAACAAAAAACTACTACAAATATTGCCTAATAATGCCTAACTATGACTATGATCATTCTATACTGTAAGCGTATATAGTCATTTTAAATATGTACGTCTACAGTAATATCCTTATTACAGCAAAAGCTACTGAGTTTTCTCAGGCCTTGTTGCAGAGGTATGCACAATGTTTGTCTTGAATCATTCTGAACAAAATGGATGAGCTCACCACAAAACTGTGAGTGCAGACAGTGCCACACTAAACATGGCTTCAGTTTTCCAGGATTTCAGCATTTATTCACAAAATATCCACAATTCCCTGATTAGACCATTTTTCACAACTGAAACACAGGATCAATGTTTTCAGTACAGCAGAGCTGCACAGGCTTTCTTATTCAGCCCATCTTTTTACTGCTGGTCTTCACTGCTCTGCTAATACTGGAGCTAAACACAAAACACAACAACTACTGGAATATTAAAACACTGCTTGGCTGCTACAAAAACTGGTGTCTTAAAGACAATACTATGCTTTTATGAGAGGAGGTTCCTTTGAATCTTTTTCAAGTTTATAGTAAGGGCTCAACTGTCTGGGATTGATTGTTTTTGTCTGGAGCCTCACACCAGACACACAGGCATTACTGAACTGTGTGAGCATGGCATCAGCTGCATCATTAAAAGAAGCATTGTATGGAAACAGTCTGGATAAACAGTTGAAACCACAGAGGCATGCAAAATTTGCCACAGCTTCCTTACTACTGTGATGCGATTAACTTCACTGGGACACAGTTTTCCCCACTATTAACCAAAGTGCTTTAATTGTGATGTCATTGTTTTAATTTGATTAGGCAAGAGTTTTTTCACTTAAGCATATCACTCCTGCTAGAGCGATCAGGCTTTCGAATGGGAGGAGCAATGTCTGCTCCAGCTAATATAGTAAAAGGGGTGTGTGTGAAAGGATAATCCCCGTGACTGCCACTGTATCTCTCTTACCTTATTCTACCTTAGTCTACCTTATTCCTGAAATCATCAGCAGAGGAGAGGAACACACATTGCTGAGTTGCCATGTTACTCAGCCGTCTTGATCATTGCCCCACATACCCACACTAGCTAAAAGGAGACTCAGGGCCTGTCCTATGCCACTTTAGGATTACTTCACTCGGTTATACGAACAAGCTTACATAACACGCGTGTTGTAGCAGCTTAAGTACATGACAGAAACAAAGGGGCGGGGTTTAAATTGACTTAACTAAGAAACGTGACGACATGCCTACTAATCTCAGTGTGCTCAAACACAGTATTAATAACAAGCCCTACCGGCTCTGGTGACTCTATTCTTAAAATGACTCGATACACTTGAATTCAACCCATAATTTTGAATCTAATGCAGTCACTCGGATGTGGAGACAACTATTGATCTCTAGGGTGATTCTACAACAATTAAATCCCAGGGTGAGTGTGTAACTGGATGTAGCCTATAAACTGGTATTTAACTGGCATAAACGCTGTGTGCTCAGTATGGACAACCGAACACTCTTCTTGGTTTTCATTGTCAAATAGAACAAAAAAAGATTTAATTCCAAAGCCTAACTAGATATACACTTTCAAAGAGCAATGTAAGGTAAACTCCTGACATATGTATTGTTTTATATATAGGCCTATTTTCCAAGGAACAACCTTAGGTGTCCTTAAATGACTTGTTATTGATCAAGCTGTTTGCATCCTCTAGCCCCGTGTTTCCCAACCCTGCTCCTGGAGGCACACTGTCCTGCATATCTTCTATGTATCCTTCCTGCTTGACTAAATCAGGTGTGCTCAGCTAATCAAAAGTGCCACTGATGAGTTCAGTCAGGTAGGTAGAGCAGGGATAGATAGAAGATATGCAGGACGGTGTGCCTTCAGGAGCAGGGTTGGGAAACGCTGCTCTAGCCGTTCTGTATCCCTCGTTTCCCAGGGGTTTTCAATACATCATCTACATTACAGTATATTTTGTCATTCAGCTGATGCTGTTATCCAGAGCAACTTAAAAAGAAAAGGAACAAAGATGAGGTAATAAATCCCTAATAAAGTTGCATGAAATATGGTACACACAGGACACAACTGACCACATCTGAACATTAAACTGTACTACAATAATCAGGGATACATGCTTCAATAAATTCATAAGTGCTATGCATGAAGTGGATACAGCAACACAACACGCCCTACCGTAATACTACACAAACAATGGAAGGTGCATTATGCAAGGGCAGGGGAGGCAGGGGACAGTCTGAAGAAATGGGTCTTCAGTCTGCAACGGAAGATAGCCAGCGACTTCCCTGTCCTGACTGCTATGGGAAGCTCGTTCCATCACAGCGGGACCAGAGCAGACAGAGGACGTAACTGGGACGTGTTGCTCTGAAAGGGGGGACTGGCTAGATGACCTGAGGTTGAGAACTGAAGCGGTTTGTCGGAAATGTAGGGTCTGATGAGGACAGGTTAAGGTTGTGCGTCTTTAGACAGAGCTTAATGCCATTGTAAGAATGTTTCCCACAATGACACTACATTTCAAGGATGGCACTAACATTTTGGTATATGTGCAGCTAACTGCCTACCCTTTTGAATGGACAAATTCAATTTTAAACATCACTCTGGATAAGAGTATCTGCCAAATGACTAAATGTAAATGTGAATGCAAATGGTGAGAACAGCATTTCTGGAAGCATTTTGATGTGAGCTGCTATTGGTAGCCAGTGACGGGAGATCAAGAGAGGAAAGAAATTGGAGAATTTAGGGTCACTGCGGGCTGGCTGAGCAGCAGCATTTTTGATGAGTTGTAGGGGTATGACTGCACAGGAAGTGAAAACAGCAAGGGGGGAGTTACAGTAGTCCAAGCTTTACATTATATTCATTTGGCAGATATCCAGAGTGTCTAACACAGTACAGCTAATAAAGTGGCATGAAGAGGTGCACAAGCAGGACACCCCTAACCAAGCATGAACAAACATCAGTGCTAAACATAGTGCTGAGATCACAACAGTGTATCTAGATTGACAAAGCAATGCCTACAACTTAAGGGCTGCATCATTCCAAATATAATGTTAACACACACTACACACATGCATATAAACCTTCACATAAACCTAATTACATAAAACTCAAATACACTTCCACATATATAACTGCACATAAGAGACAAAAACTCATGCTGGGGGGTTGAGATATAGCCTGAAGAGGTTAGTCTTCAGTCCACAACAAAAGATGGCCAATGTTTCAGCTGTTCTGAACGAAAGTTTCTTTCATCACATAGGTGCCAAGACAGACTGTGGTCATTACCCAAACAGGAGGTAGGACTCACAAAAAACACAGATCCAAAAACTAGGCAAGTACAGTTCCACAGCACACTTCAGCCTTCTTTGATCACCAAGTGAGGATTACAAAGGAGAGCACACATTCTATAGCCCTTCATTACCCATTGTAACTAAACTAAGAACTCTCTGCAGCACTGATGTACTTCAATCCTCCAGTTAATTAACCTTTCTAACTAAACTCAGAACTCTGCAGGAGCTGGGTTTAATACACAGTGACAACCACAATATCAAATCCTACAAGAGATACAAGGGAAGGGACATTATCAGTAGATTAAAAGGAAAGTACTTCTATAATGATATAAAGTATAAAGCACTGACCTTCTGTAGAGGCATGTTATAATGCAAACAAAACACAAGACATCCCAGATTAACTTGATTCCCTGCCTAACTGCTCTGCAGCCAGATTTAAATTAAAAGGTGTCAGAGATGCCATTCTTCGAAAACAACAGGACCCTGAAAGCAATACTTGAACAGAGTAAACACCTCTACACATCATCTGACAGCCTCTGCTTAGTCAGGCCTGGTGACTGCTGATGACTAATTAACCATTATTTAAAGCAGAAAATGTGCCAAGGCACACAAGGCTTAACATCCCTTTGCTGGATCCACTGAGTCTAGTCCTGGAGAACCAGATGAAGTAAGGCAGCTTCTTGTTTCCATTTTCCACACAACAGAGCACACAACAAAGCTGATCAATCACAATTTGTCTATCCCTGACACTGCAAACAACAAATGCAATGGTGATAATTTGGCAAAGTAACCATACCAAATGCACCTCGGCTGTATTTGAGTGCCTAGTCCCGCAAATTTACTGCACCTGATTTGTAGAATAGCTGATATTTCCTTCTCATAACTTCTGCACAGTGAATAATCACCTTCAGTGGAAGCTCAAAGGGCTGCCTGCAGATTCCTACTCTCAGTGGTCAAAGAATGGTTGCTACCCTGCAGAACTGGTGGATATAGCTTTGGACTGGTCACCTACTGCCACTGTTTGAAGTGCCCTTTAAAACTGAGCAAACAGAAAAGAGACTTGCACTCAAAGGAAGTGTTTGTTCCAAACGCTGTAACAACACCGTAACAAGATAATATCATTTATACATGAATATTTTGTGTATTTACATAATGATGGTATGTCTTATAACTAATACTGTATACCTTAAGGAGGTCTATGAGAACATAGTTGCTTTATAACAGGGGTCACATTTTTAACGATTAAAAATAATATTATTTTTCCCGTTTACCCTGATTTCTGATGATTATTTAAACAAATTTAGTTAGGGGAAACTAATTTCTGGTTAGAACGTTATAAATATTTTCCCCAAAAAGTCACATCAGTAGAATTTATTGTTTCTTTACTTGTTTTGTTCAATACTGCTTTTGAATACTGTTTCTATTTTGTAGTCATTTCTACTAATACCACCACCATGTGATGCCAATGCTTGTTGAGAACAACAGCAGTGTCAAACAGCACAACAATGTTCACTGATAAAACATGCACAACCTGTAAGATGTGTAGAATCTGTATTTCCATATACATCAAGCACACCAGTCAAAGTTACAGTTTAAAGTTTACTCAATCTTTTTACTAGACATTCTTATTTACAGCAATTTATAAATGTTCAGAATCAGGAGTCATTGCAAATAATTCAATAGTGCTGTGACAAAAGTACTATGACACTTGTATACCTTTGGAGAACATTTTCAAAGTTTGTTAAAACTTGAATACAAATCTATTTTATGCTAATTTATGCTATTTATTTTTAATAAGGTTGAATTTGTACTGCCACTACTCATTTAATGTGATATATGAGTAAAGAAAATAATTATTCTCTTGTGTTATATTTTTGTTTTCCCATCAGGATTATTTTTCAGGGAATATCGTTTCATGAGAATATTGCATTGCGAACATTTGTATTGTGAATGTCATGAAATGTACCCTCTCACACCTAGGAGAGTTTCGCAAGCTTGCCATTTAAATAAACCTTTTAAATTAATGGTCTCTTTATCATTTATTGTAAATGGCAATGCGGAATCCAAACAGCCGGCTACTGCAACTGCACTGCAAGTGAGCATCCCTGGCAAGAGGTGAAGTGCTACATTCTTTCCAGTTGGCAGAGTGGAGAGTGGAAACCTTCAAGCAGAAAAGCTCAAGACTTCATTTCCAGATGCTCGTGACATTAACAGCTGGAGGTAACTCAGTGACGACATGCTAAATAACTGTAAGAGAGTGGGGGTTGGCGCAGCAATGGGAATCAGGGAACAGGAAGTGCTGCCGGGTGCAAATACTCAGAACTGCCAATGGTCTCCTTTATCTGGTATATGAAAACATAGCATTAGAAGAACTCAAAGTGTACAATATTCTATCAATGTGTTAACAATTTATCATTATCTCTAAATCACTCTGAATAGTTGTACTGGCAAAGAGAAAGGGAGGCACTGTGAACTTTAGAGAAAGGTACATGTGATGGGAAATATCTCACAATAATTTTCCAGAATGGTTATGGCTTACTGAGAATCCTATGAAGACAATGAAGACAATGTCATGGAATGAATCTGAAAGTCTGTATCTGTAGGTGAAATCATGGATGAAACTTTGGATGACATCTTTTGCCTAATGACTTCATGTTGTCATTAAAATGTTCCACACAGAAGTGAGTTATTGACCTTTACAGTCAGTGTTCCAAGCATGTGGCACATTATGGCATTGTTTTTTCTCTGACTGCAAACTGAAAAACATTTACAAGACTGACTGATCAGTGGTTGCTTTGCTTCTTCAAGAAAAACAATAAACCTGCATGAAGTTCAAGAGAATCACACTGTACAATCCAAAGTCAGCACATCTCACATATGTCTGCAACAATGGCCCCTATCCTTTGGTAAAATAATGAAAAATTATAAAATGATTTCAATTTCAATGGATTTCACTTTGCTGAATACATGTATAATATGTAGTTTATTCTGTAGTTTATTCTCTACATATTACATCTTCAACATTTACCTACATTTTTCTGGTATATTCCTTTTGCGCCCATAATCATTTGAGGCACAGAAGAGGCTAACGCTGTCCTCTGGTCTGCTCATAATAAACCATTTACCTGCATTTAAACTGATTTAACCTATAGGCATACCATACACAATTCAGATAAAAAGGAAAAATGACTCAACTCAAATCCATACAAAAATTTTTAATGTGTCCATTACAAGTCTTCTCTTTCATCTGTACAGTTAATTTGCAAACCACTGCAATAAAAACACTGTGCTAACAGGAAATACTGTAAAGTACACATTGAAGAGGACACCCAGAGGAAAGAGGTAACTAATATACGCACATACTGTAACCACAGCAAAAGAACCCAGGAGAAACAGACCGGACACTGGCTCCAGGCCTAGTTCTATTTAAGTGGCATTCTGACCAGTGAGGGTCTACGCATGCAGAATACTGGCACTAGCAAATGTCAAAATGCTTGGTGCAGCGCTTGCATACAGTAAACACTCCAGTACTGAGAAGAGTGGTGTACAGAAGGATGGCGTGATACAGAAGAGATGTGTTAGGCATTAAGCAGAACAACATCCCCCTGGAGTGGCTACAGGAATAACTCCATCTGGTCTGTTTCAGAAATTACTTTGGTTCCATCTACATGCACCTTTTCCACATTATTAAACCTAAATACATTGTAATTACCTGTAAGAGAATTCAAGTGCTACTCGCTGCCGTGAAACTGAGTGACACTTCCCCTCAATGTGTGAGATTAAGTTACACCCAATGGCTCAGTGGTGGAAAAAATCTCAGATTACAAAACAGAACTGCTTCAGATGTACTCTACCACAAGAGAGGGGATTTCATTAAGCTCTACAGAACTGACCCATGTGGTAGCGTCTCTTAAATACAATATGGAAAATCTCCCATTATCACGTCAGATAGCATTATCTCATTGATCATCAAGGTTTTAATAAATCAAATAAATCACCTGTCAGAATTGTCTATACTAAGACAACAAAGTTGCTTACAAGTGTCTATAATGACACTTTTTACGATCATACATAACTACCTTGTTTCACCTTGTGGCTCCAGCACAGGGAAAGATCGTGGTTACCTCTCTTGCTAACAAACCAGCTAGCTATACACGCTGCTGCAATAACTATCTAGTACCTACATAGCCACACCAGAAGTATGACATCCGTGTACTTTCTTTTTTCATTTGATATTTACTTCTATTAATCTAGCAGATGATCTTATGCAGAGGAACTTACAAAAAGTTCATTCAATAGGGTTAAGCAGTACAGATACAGAATCGTTAGTTCCATCCATGAAATACAGTGCCACAAAGGAAATGCAGTCATAAGGTGCACAACCATATCCTGTTACCACAAGCTTGTATTAGCAAAAGGTTTACCAGTGAGCTTCGTTGCTGCAAAAGCTTATACTGTCACAATTCTGTCCCTTCTTATTTTTTCCATTTTACCACAAGCTTTTTGGACATTGCTAGGGAAGGGGAAGGACCAGTGCTTGAGGAATGTAGATGTAGTATGAATAGGTAAGTTTTGAGTCTGTACCAGAAGATCGATAGTGACCCTGCTGTTCTGACAGTCGCACGACCTCCTTCTACCTCTTGGAGGCCATACTTCCCACAAGTCTTACTTTCCTAATTTCATCCTTGCAATCTGCTATTACAGCTAGCTAACCAGGTGGACTTGCTTCTTTGCCACTTAATCTTTGTCTTAGGTGTCTGCATAACTCTAACTATAAACATCTACCACAAATTACTTTGGTAATTAGCTAAACATGAGGTCATAATCATTGAGGGGAACTGCTGAAATATTTCAGCCTCTCCATTTTATGCCAAGTGAAGATTATGCATTTGCTCTGCTCAGTCCAGGGTGATCATGTTACGGCAATCTTCTGTATTCTGCGTCATGTTGGGTGGGATCAGAGGCAAGAGTTTGGATCTCAGACAGACGGTGAAGCATTGGGACTTACAGATTTAGGCTTAAATTCCCAGCAGGGAATTAGCCATAGCTCCTGCAAGTTTCCATTCCTATAATGGAGTGGGCCACTCTCATCAGCGTTACATTGATACTACTGAGTTTCATTGTATGAGGGCCAGAATACAGCTCAGGCTGCGCTTTATCAATGACAGTGGGTGGGTGAGGGTGTCATATCATTAGGGATTTTCAGTTTACCTTATTTTTTTTTTTCCTCAACATGATTTTCCCCCACCCATTTTATTTTTCCTGGGGTGTTTTTAAAACCATATTAACTTACCAACAAGGGCTACAGGGAGATAAGGTGGAACAAACACACCTGAAGATTAAATATTTAAAAAGGAGGTACTGTTACACCTGATGAATTACCCTCAGTCAGATTGGAAGGCTGCCCTTTTCCAAAGCCAGTGACTGTCTTAACATACTTGGAAAGCACTTTTACCCATTTATGTTCCATCTTTGCTTTCTTTTACACAAAAATACTGACACTCGACTCCCAACACTAACATAGCCTAAACAAATATTTTTAAAATAGATCACACTACCCTTCACACTCCCATGCAGGCTATGCTGAACATGTGCAACTATTTGACTGAGCTGAGAAATGTGCACCCTCCATCAGACTCCAGGGCACAATGTCACTTAGTGGGAATTAGCTTGGCATCTCTGAATGATGTCACTACCTCTCAGACAGTAACGGTGACAGTGCGGATCTGCTGCTGCTGGGTGACCTCTCTCCTTTTAATTCCACTTACATGGTCAGAGGCTTTAGACTTAAGTCACGTGTGGATATACTTTTCCTTAATGTTAACAGTGCTTCACATTATTCTCCACTTGAACATATTCCCAAAGTAAAAGTAAAAGCAAAAGCGTTTACATATAAATCAACTATCAACTAGTCAGAAATCTTTCAAAATACGTACACCACCTCTCACTGTTTCGATGACACCATTCAAATGCAGGGCAATTCAAACCTAAATCGTGCGAAGTCCTGAACCAGTCCTGAACCATCAACAACAGACCACCGCATTTTCAACGGGCTGCTTTTTGGAGGACTTTTACTCTTAGCAAGTACAGGCTACCTGCTTCCATTAATGAAGCAACATGTGACACAAATAAGAAAACCATAATCAACAATAAAAAATTGGAAAAGGATATCTATGTTTTAGACCTTTCTCTGTCTGGCGTTTTCCATACAATCAATAATTACTCCACAGTTAAAGGTTCTGCGATGCTTGCGACCGCCGCAAAATACCAACATTCCCCCTCTAGCAAGAGTGCGACCGCGGTTTATCTGGCTGTTCGATAAAATCACCAGTTGTAATAAAACTGCTACAAAAATATCAACTGTATATGCGTCTTTTGTGAGAGCTTATCTGTACAGGAGATACAATATTTTCATCCTTGGCAATGTTAGCTGACAATAAATGGCAACACAGTGACTCTGTCGAACAAAATGATTCCAACAGTTATAATTTATTCGAACAAACAAAACTGGCTTTGATAACGGGCAAAGTTTCAAGACCCAAAATGAAAACAACTCTAAAAACTAAAAATAGTAAGGTAATATTTGGCATGGATTTTATTTCCACTACGCACCTGCTGGAAGTAGCATTTTACTTTAACCTAATAGAATGTTTGCCCCAGTTCAGTCGGGCGCCTGACGGAGTAGGCTGCGTACCACTAAAAGGCTCCGGAGGGTTTCTGTCCATAAGCAATTTGTACGGCGATCGTTGAAGTAGCTACATACAACTGCTTAAAATGCAGATCCAAAATAAGTTTCTCTGTGATATAACTAGCGATTTACATCCAAAGAGAAAATTCGATACTCAGCTCCGCATTTTTACCATCTATATCTCAATGTAATGTCACATCATATACTATTACAGATCTTTACCAATAAGAGATACTGTTCCGGGGCTGGTTCCTAATATAGTTAACCAAGCCCCGATTTAGCTTCACGTTATTTTATTCCACAGGAAAAGAAGCTTAGCTATAGCTAGTCTATCGAGAACAGCATTTTAATAACGATACTCATAATTTAATTTATACATGACACTTTAATTAACGTTGTGCATTATGTTAGCTGGCTTGCTATAAAACAACCTGCTAGGCGTTTGTGAATTCATAGGACTGCAGAATTGCTATATTCTGACAATGCATTTGGATTACTAGCTAAACATGAGCTAATTGGCTATCTGTCGTCCTAAAAGGCATACCGTTTCCTATAAACCTGCCGAGACGCTTCATTTTATTAAATTTAGTTACACATGGCCCTGTAATCACATGTATAAATCCGTTAGCTTTCAAATGGAGTTTGATTTGAATTGCACACTCTAGCACAGTCATTAGCTAGCCAGCTGGCTAACGGTGCAGGCTTCATCAGGCTTTACAATGTGGCAATCTGCAGCACACAAACTTGGCACATTGCATCTACTAATCGATTTCAACACAAGATGTAACACTTACTTTTTGAGAGTCCATACTGAGGATAGAAGAAACGAAAATAAAAATTCAAATACAGTTCATGGAAGGTACAAGTTTCTCTGAAATGAAGACGATACGGCCACCGTGCAACAAGGCGGAGCACTGGGTACATGCGCAATACATTTCTGACTCCCCTGCGTTAAACTGAGCGCACTTCAAGTGGATGAACACCAAATCCGAGCGCAAGAGTGATAATAAAACCACGTTCTACAAGCGGTCGATTTGGAAATATTATTGGGCATATTCCCATTCTCACAGAAATCGCTTCAGATCAACTGTTTACTGAGCTAAAATATTTAGTCACTGCAATATTAAAACACATTTTATAGGTACTTCATATTAAACACTTGAACAGATCATGAGGGGAACAAATGAAACGTTGTGTATTTTGCGAATAGATACGTTGAGCATTTCTTTTCAAAGTATGCAAAATTCTGTAAATGCTTGTTTTCCTGAAATTTAATGTGTAGTTATACACTGAATACCGTTGCTCTGTTGTTAGAGGTTGGATCCACTACTTTCCTTATTATTGGAACAAGCAAGATTCATTGTAGTAGCTCCAGCGCCCCCTGATGGCCCATGCTTAGATCGTAGCCGTGCGGCCTAATCGGATAGGTCCAACAGAGTAGGGGCTTTCACATTAATGGGAAGAAAATGTTGGAAGGGGGACGCTGAGGGATTGATGAGGAACATACTGTATTTAAAATAGTTAATTCATCCAACAAAATGGCACAATGAAATTGTTTTCCGGTTTAAATTTAGAAGAAAAAAATCTGGTCAATAACTTCTGATGGGATACATCTTTCTGCCTTCGAGAGTCGCTAAAACTCTAATTTGGATGCGTGCTGATAAGATTCAAAACATGGTCCCAAACCACTTTATGTTATGCTGACACATAGTTCTCCCACTTTCCCGATTCTACTGCAGGGCTTAAAATGTATGTGTGACATTAACTGATAAAATGATACTTCAAACACATGCTGTCTCCCAAGGACTAACAGTAGTTACTAACTAATTTCCATAGCTGTGTTCAATAACGTGAGTAGCACCCAAAATGACAACTACTGATAGGATTCTAGACAATGATGGACATTGCCAAACGATTAAAATCTAGCTGGCAATTGGATTCAGAAGATACAACGTTGCCAGGCAGAAATACACTAAATAAGTAGATGTGGAAGTGAAAATGCAATGCTATCATCTTAATTGACTGACATGAAATATAGCCTCAATGAAATATATGAAGTATATTTATATATGAAGAATACGTTACCGGTTAAATCGTTTTAAATGTAGCCAAAATAACTTAATACATCATTATTATGAGCGTGAATATAATTAGGAGGAAAAGGTATAGCAAAACTGTCTAAAATAGAGAATTTTCAGTTGGCAACCCTCGCAGCTGGCTACTAACATATCTACCAGTGCATTCCAAGGGTTCAGTCTTCCTTATGTGACATCCAGTTCACAAAATTTTTCAGACACACCATCAACACGGTGCTCTTTATGAGCGTTTGTTATTACTAGTTACGAGAAACCTCGGTGCTGGCAACATTGTCACTCGTTTATTTGCAGACGACCTCCCCTCCATAAAATCGGAGCTGCTGGACTCTCGCGATAAAGGCCGTGCGTCGTTGCTGGGTAACGGTGGTGGAGCGTATCAGAGACATTAACTGTTGAGGAAGGTGTGCGGCTTCAACAAGGGAATAGACAGGTAGCCAGATGATTCAAAACCCGCTTATCTATCAAATTGCTTTTTCGTCTGCGAATTAGGTTGATGTCGTGAGATAGTCAGACTAGCGGACCGGCGAACACTGAATAGATCGCCAGCTAGCACATATAAAATAACAGCTAACGTTAGCCGCTGTTGCCAGCTATCTAGCGAAATCACCCTGCTAACCAGCCATCCAAATTACTTACAAGTCACATAAATTAACTAATTGGCTAATGTTACTTGGAGTAACAGATCGTTCATTGCATGCATATAAAGTCTGGTAGCTAATGTTAGCTAGTTAGTTACTGTGTATATTAGCTAGCTAGGTAGGTACTATGTTACTATGTTAACGTTAGCCAGTAGTTAACAAGTTTAGCGAGATAAATCGATACATAGGTAATTGTGCATCGATAACTGCCCATCGATTTAGCGATTACAGCATCTGTTAATGCTGCAGAACTGACTGGTCGCTGTCTAGACGGCTATATAACCCGATCGTTTACTATTAACTAACATTAACTAGCTAGTCACTGCTAATGGGTTACTAACCCTGTCGCCGAAAGACGTTTGCAGGCTAGCTAACTTACTTTTCTGTGTTCTCACCCAAGTATTATATGTTATCTTGGCTTTAACTTCAGATAGTGGCCTGCCGGCGTCTGTGCTTTTCTTTTTAAGCGATGGCGAGTCAGAGACCACCCTCTGGCAGACCGATGAGCCGTGGGGCGCTGGTACCAGGAGGAGGAAGACCCCCGACGGCAATCAGACCGCCGCAGACGGCCATCAGAGTCGGAACAGGGGCAAGTTTGCTACTTAAGCGCTTCAGTTTTGCATTACATTGTCATTTAGCAGACGCTCTTATCTAGAGCGACATTACGTAGGTTACAGTTATCCATTTATACAGATTTTACAAATATCCGTTTGTATTTGTACAAATGTATCAGTTTATACAGTTGGATATTTACTGAGGCAATTGTGGGTGAAGTACCTTGCCCAAGGGTACAACAGCAGTGCTCTAGCGGGGAATCGAACCAGAAACGTTTGGGTTACAAGCTCTGCTCCTTAGCGATACACCACACTGCATTTAGTCAGATAGCTAGCCCTATATGTTTTAAATTATCTATCTACCTGTCTTTTATTTGAAATATTTACCAACGCAGGGACGTCCATATACACAACTTTTGTAATGGAAGTCCCAAATTGAAGCCATTCATAAGCAGTAGGTATCTGTGTTTAAAACAGAATTAAAAGGACTCATTAATAACATATTTTATAAAAATAAGGTTTAAGACATTTATGAAAAACCAGGAGTGATGGTGACTCTGTGATGTAATGTGTTACTGAATTACAGAGCCTTGGAGTATAAAAACTGACAGCAGTTTCCCTACCTTCCCTACTTTGGAGATTAACAGCAGGCTACCCTACCCTCATCTCATAATTTGTTAGACCGTCACTAATGTATTTTGTTACTTAGTAATTTAGTGCCATAAAACAAGTAAAATGACTTTGAAATCAATACTAAAACACACAGGCAGCCAGTGGAGAGGCTGAAGTGGTGGGGTATTTTGTGCTCTCAGCTTTGTTTTGGTGAACAACCTGACAGCAGCATTTTGCACAGCTTGTAATTTCTCAATAAAGTGCTCTGGAGCGCCTGTCAGTAGAACAGTGTTTAAGATAAATTCATGCCTTATTTTTTCAGCATCATATAGTGATATAAAAAGGTCTGACCTTTGCAGTGCTTAGACCTTTGACATGACTTTTGCACACATTGCGTCACTACTGTAAGAAAAACAAGGCACAATTCCAATCTTCATGGAAAAGACTTCTTTATTTACAGGAACGGCAGTTGTCAGAAATATGTGAAAATGCACTCTGGGTTGAGCGGAGTCAATCTGAACCTCGAGCACTCAGTGAAAGCATTCATTATAGTGATACAGAGCTTTGATGAGGATAGAAAATACACACTGATCATTTCTGCAAAGCAGGAGGCTGCAGTAGGCTTCAGGCAGGGCTTTCTGACTGAGTGCTGCGTTTACTCATTAGAGGAAGAGTGGCCTCAGAGGAGATGCAAAAGTGATCTGAGCAAGGGCCTTAATGCCAGACACTCCCATTTCTACGCCCCAAGATGGGATAGAATCTTTATTGTAACTCTTTGCTGTCACAGATACCGTCTTTTGATAATCAGTGTACATATACATGCGAAGTAAGCTTTAAAAGATGCATTGAATAGTTAAAAGTTGAGAGTGAAAAAAATGGAGAATAAGGTTTGAAAGGTCTGTATGAGAGGATGGAGAAGAGGTGATGAGGTTGATGTGTTTTTTTTATGCCTCTGGAGAGCTAGAGCATAAATATTCAGATTTACGAATGCAGGAATGAAGAAAGAGAAGACCCAGGTCAAAGGTTTCTGGTAAGGGGAGCAGCAGCGTGCTGGTTGTGCTTCTAGGTCTGACGTGTGCACATTTAACAGATGGTGCCAGGGACCGGTCGGCCAGGGACCAGGGGAGGACCCATGGCCACTCCAGGGGTCCTGTCTGCACAGATCAAAGTGGCGGACCGGCCTGTCACTCAGCAGGGCCTGAGTGGGATGAAGACTGGCATGAAAGGTGCTGTCATCACTGTCCCTGCTGTGTTACACACTGATGCAAGAGAGGTGTTTCAGTCTCACCCGTCAGTATTACTTTCTGTTGTCAGATGAGCTGTATCCACTTTGCTCTTGATTGACAGGGGTATGAGATATGTAATGCTTTATTTTGTTTGAGGTTAGCATTTGTCTTCTTCCATTTATGTCAGCTGTTTGTTCACTCATAATGTGTGTGAGGACAATTTGAAATTAAACTGCTCTTCTGTAATCTTTAGGACCTCAGAGGCAAATCCTGGATAAATCTTATTACCTTGGCATACTCAGGTAAACTAAAACATTGCACATGACCACCTATTTTGCAGTTATTTTTCTGTATCTGTTGACATGGTGACTTATAAATCATATTGTAATTGGTTTTGTTTTTCAACAGGAGTAAAATCAATGAACTTACTGCGGAGTCAAGTAAATTGCAAAAGGAAATCGAAACCTTCAACCAGGAGAACTCTGTCTACCTGTCCTATGAGAAGATGTGTGTACGCCTTATGTACCATAGCTTTTTTGATCAGAGATATAGATATACAGTTTACTGAGTCAAACACATTAACACAAGTGAGCGCAAGGCATTTTAATCCTGCTAGGGTGTTCATCATTAGTTTCCCACAGCTTGTGGAAGGACAGTTGTTAAATACATCCAGTCAAATAGTTATGTATCCTGATTAATAAAGACAGTCTTGTCAAGAGGTTGCATTAATGTATGGTAATGAATAAGGTCACCAATATTTTTTTTTTTTCTCAGAGCGGAAGGACTTGCTGGTGAAATCAAAGACCTACAGGGACAACTGGCAGATTACAACATGGTAATTATGCATTCGCTGTGTCACTGTATAAACCACTATCATGTTTTGGCTATTTAGCCAGAGCGATACATACAAAATATCAGCACATTTAAGGAGTTTGTTTTTGCCATAGGTTATAGAGCATTTCATTTGAGCTTAATCTTGAAAAAGCAAAAAAAAAAAAGATATGGAGGTTTTTACAGATAAAGCTCATGCTGTCTGATGGAATTGTTGCTTCAGGTGACAAGCTAAAAGCACCAGTGGGAGTAGGCAGCACACACTGCCCAACTAAATAGCACAAAGTAGGCCAGAAGTCAGTTTTCCCTTTAGTACCTCAGAAGGCTGTGCTGCAGTAGCCGCAGAGCAGATGACTGTAGATCACACTGACTTTGCCTGTGGAAGGCAGACGTTATCTTTTTGGTGACCCCTTTCTTACATTCTTGCCGTAAAAAAATGATAAAATCAGCACGATGGAGTACTTAATCTGCTTGTTAATAGTGATGTACTATTCTCATTTGGCAGAAAATATTCATATAAAATGAAAATGCGTACATTCTTCACTGTTTAATACATGTTTAGACTAGTCAGATGCAACACACTGTTTCCTTCTAACATATTCAACCTCATAGACTATTTGGTAGGTCTGGATGCTGCAGTTAGTTGTGCACTGGTTGCGGGAGGCTTTTGAGTCAGTGACCCGTGAGTTTGTGAAGTATACACTATGGATGGGAGGAAATTGTGTCCCAGAATATGAAAGGTTGAAGGAGGGATGACATTTCAAAGTTTGTAGACAGGTGTCATGTAATGCAGTGCTATGATTCAAGCATTTGATTTTCCTTCCATGCTCGTGCTGATTCCTGAATTTCAAAAATTCACTTTTTTCATTGATCAACTAATAATAAATAAATAAATGACTAAAAAGCCAGTGTGCACCATACTGTTAATACTTGACATACTTCATCCCTCAGTGGCAATGTATTCATACCAGAGCCTTTATTGTAACTATTTTCGTAGTTGGTGTTTCTAGTTAATGCTTGACATTGTCTCATCATTACTGAGGTGTTATTGCCGTGACATATCTCATAATATTCTAACAAGATAGCCTTTTTATAATATTGCTGAGATGTTTTGTTAACTACAACTAGGAATAAATTATGGGATTGGTTGTAGTTTAATCCACTGTTACTTTGCTGTTTTGCTTACAGCTCGTGGACAAACTAAACACTAACACTGAGATGGAAGAAGTAATGAATGACTTCAATATGGTGAGTGAACTCCATTTTCACAGTTTTGATAAATGCGTTATACGTATAATAAGTGGGATAATGAGTCAGTGCAAGGAATAACAACTTCACTGTGTCTTGTATAGCTGAAAGCACAGAATGACAGGGAAGCCCAGAGCATGGATGTCATCTTTACAGAGAGACGAGAGTGAGTACTTTGACTAATTCATGTCTTCTTATCTTAATTAATGTTTTTACTGGCAAAATTTCAGTTCTATTCTATGAATTATTGCTGTTGCAGTTTTGGTTTTGGTTGGACGAAACAACAAAGATGTTGTACATGGTTCTGTTGTGGCAGGCAGTACATGGGTAAGGCCATTTACATTGTTAGAGGGGCCTATTAAATGACCAGAGATTAATGACAGCGTACATAGCCAGATCAAGATAATGTATGAATTTGATGCATGTGCTGGCATCAAAAATGCATAATGCTAGTTTGGTGAAGAATCAGACTACTTGAGACTTGTAGTTGGTCAAAGGTTAAAAGCTGAAATACTTTTTTACCACCACAGTCCAGCAGTAATGAGTAGGTATGGATTCATTCCTTCAGCATCCTTTTTGTGACCTCTGTCCCATCAGCCCCTTCATAAAAGTCAGCATGCAGGACTTCACAGGTTTAACCCCCATGTTGCTACCGAAACCAGTGCCAGTATCTCATGAATGCAGAATAGTAATTGTATTTGTGGGAAAACGGCTTTGTTCTAACAAGAAGTTGCATAATTCCTCATTTATTTACCGGAATTTATTTTTCAAAGACATTTGTTTTTGTTTTTCAACCCCTGAGCAACTTTGGGTGCATGAGTTGCTCAGTTAAGTCCCTAATTGAACCTTTCAGTGGAGTGATGTGAGAGATAATGGATTTTTAAAAGAAAAAAAGAAAAAGAAACCTTGTGTGAAACAGTGAGAACAGTACAGCCAACCCATTCTTCCTTCTCTTGTTGTCACAGTCTTTCTTGATTTTTTTTTTTTTTGTTTGTGTGTGCATTTCAAAAGAAAGAGTCGCTTGTATTTGATCATAAGCTCTGGTCATGAGTATCCTCAGGCCTCAGCTGTGCTGATGCAGTCCGGTGTGATGGCGACCAGCAGCTGCAGCTCGAATGTGGGGTCGTGCGCGGTCGCCTCCCGTCGGAGGCCGTGGCGGTCAGGCCGTGGCGGTCAGGCCTCGGCGGCGTCCCCGTAGTCCCCCGTCTCGATGTAGCGGTCCTCGATGAAGCCGTCCTCGTCGTCCAGCTGGGCGTCCAGCTCGTGGGCGCTGGTCTCGGTCTGCTCCGTGTCCAGGCTGAAGTTGGAGTAGCGGCCGGTGGCGAAGACGCTGGGCTCCTCCTCGCACAGCCGCTGGTGCCGGTAGTTGAAGAGCAGCTTGTGCCAGGAGGGCGACTTGACGGCGCAGACGATGAGCAGGGCCGTGGTCAGGGCCGTCACCACCACGCCCGCCAGGAACTTCCACATGTGGCCCGCCGGCGGGGCGTCACCTGCGTCGGGAGCTGCTGTAGTGAACGCAAGCGCACGGCCGTCACTCTCACTCTGATACACAGCGTTTGTCACTGCAGCGTCTTCCTGTCTGTGCATTCTGTCACGCCACCCTCTGTAGATTTAAGTCACTGAGACGGTGGATTTAACTGCAGTTTTTTTAGATACTTCGATGGGAAAACATATCGCAATAATGAACCTAATTCTTATCTTAAATTGCTAAATAGGTTGTTCGTTAGTTCGTTTTTGCTTGTCTATCCAATGGAAATTATATTTGAGTAGACTCATCTTGACCATATTGTTCACCCGAAATTTGATTATAGTGATTTAGCATGGTTAGTTTTTACAAATTGGTTGCATTTTTTTATCTAGTTTTGTCAAATTGCAGTGCAGTTATCTGTTCTTAAAGGTTGACAGGTGTGAATGAAAATAGGTGGCTGATTCATTTAATTTGCTTTGAGTTGTTATGCAGTAATAGGGAATAGTTCATTTAACATAACTTTTGTGCAAAAAGCAATAGAAAAGTAAGGTGATTTACAGATACTGGTATGTCATCTACATCATTTTGTGGCATATTATTAAGTGTAGTAGTAACACGAAGGTTTAGGAGAATAGACCAGTGATCAAGGGAATGTAAGTTTGACATTTCTGTCTGAATATTTACTTGTTTTACCTTTTTCTAAGGAGTTATTGCTGCTGATGTGTCCAGGAGTGGTCATGTGTATTGTCTGGGGTGAGCTGGGTTTGTTGTTTTGGGGTGGTTCTGTTGTGGTAGACCCAGGAGAACTCTTGCTTTTGTCCAGGATGCTTTTGCCAGCTTGGTCTGTTGGGTTTGCACATCTGGCCCCTTCACCTGCCGAAGAAGCACACATAGCATCACCAACTGAGCACAGAGGTCACAATGGCAGGCTGGAAATGTCAGAATTAATGATAGCGACAATCTCCTTATTCTAGCCATATTACCATCCAGTGTGCTGAGTAGTGCTGTACTAACCCAGACTGTTGACTGGAGTCGTATGGTACTATTCAGGACATTGCCTCCTTAGCAGAGCAAGAACAATAAATGAAAATGGACAAATGGATGCCATGCAGCATGACTCTTTCTGTCTTCTGTAGTGCTTTCTACCCATATTAACCTATTAATCTAATATATAATCTATTCCTTGGTTAGAATTGTCAAGAATATTAGTGAACCTGATAATATAATTACTGTTGTAACTGACAATAGGAGAACAGAAGATTGCTTATGTAGGCTGGTCTTATACACATTATTGTCAGCAGGTGGCAGTGTTGTCATTGTCTCACCAACTCCACTGTATGTCCATGTCATTTAATGACAGTATAAATTAACATTAAAGGCTAAAACCACTTACTTATCTGCACTCTCCAGTTTTTTATTAGTTGCAGAAAGGCGTAAGAGCAGTTCCAAGGATTGTCCATCAAGTCAATGTGTTTGAGCTTTACAAGATCAGTGACAATATCGCTCTCCAGAGACTGCAGACTGTTGCCCTGCAGGGAAAGGCTCTCCAGGCTGGATAGGTTGGCGAACACTCCGGGGGGTAGTGAGCGTATTGCGTTTTGGGAGAGGTCCAGCTTCTTCAGCCTGCCCAGGCCTGCGAAAGCCCTGGGTTCCACTCTGCTGATCTTGTTGCCAGAGACGCTGAGGATCCTCAGCCTCGAGAGGCTGTTGAAGGTGTGACCAGGCAAAATGGTCATTATGTTGTTGTCGAGGTAAAGATCCGTCAGCTTGGTGTAGTTCTTAAGCGTCACAATGTTGGCCTCAGATATATTTATGAGGTTGTAGCTCAGGGTTAGCTTTGTGATGTTCGAGGGGAAATCAGGAGGAATGTGTTGTAGTGTCTTGTTGCTCAGGTCGATGTCCTGTAAAAACAAAGATGTGTGAGGAATTATTCCTGCAAACGAATGGGATTCCTGCAACATGATACACATACACGTGTATCACGTCATGAGGATGACACCTAGCTTCCCAGTATGTACAAACAAAATTGCAGCATCATGAACAATGGTGTAATTGTAGTTCCATCACATCAAATGTACATCATGTAACAGTGTACTGTATAGTTAAAATCATATATAGTTTGCTAGACAGTGAAACCTTATATTCACATGTTTGTACTGATGTCATTCAATGTTACAAAGGAAAACTAAACTATTAAGGGAGATGAAAAGTCATTATAATTCTCCCTTGGAACAGCTTTGAGTTCCTCGCATTAAAAAAAATAAGGACAGGGTTATCTGTGATATTTGTGTGTATATCTACATATCTACATAATATTAATATGTTTCTAATATACATACACATACACATATATATATATATATATATATAATATATATATATATATATATATATATATATATATATATATAAAGTATCCCCTCACACAGAGAACTGACAACTGTACTTACAGCACCAAAAGGATGCAGGAAAAATTCCTGAGTGATGCACTGTCAAGTTAATACATGCATAATATTTAAACATTTGAAGCAATGGATCCAGGTGCCTGCAAAGAGAAATACTGTACCGTGACTTACCAGCCCATATTGACTTGCTGCTTGTCTCGATGCCATCAGCACCCACCCCAGCCACAGAAGCAGCGTTCCTCTGATCGACATTGCCTCTCCTGCAGCTGAAATATGCGACGTGAGTCAGATCACCACCTGATGTGGCAGTGTTGCAACTACGTTGAAAGTAGAAAGGGGTCCACTGGCATGAAGAAGTACATTGAGCTCCTTATAGCACTTGTGCTGTATTTCACGGTGGATTTGGGTAGCCGCTGTCAGAAGCATACGCCTCAGCTGTCCTGAGAGTACCAGCCGCCTCGGAGAAATCGCTCTGTTACAATAACGAATAACCCTAAGTAAGAACAAAGTCTATAAATAGTGTACAAAGAGCAGCTTTGTTTGTAGACAGCGCTCCTGTTGCTCACTGTCGTCCAGCATGTCTCTGCTTGCTTTCCCTGTTGCGGTTTTACTCTTATCAGCTACAAAGACACTCATGTTCTCCTCAAGCGGGCCTGCATCACAGAAGTGGCATTCTGTTTGCGAGGAAATTGAATGTTTTCTGCCTAAGTACAAATTACTTTGGATGAGCGAGGACAGCTGTTTATTTCATCCTCGTGTCGTAAACACAGCCTAGCTGTGCCCGGTTCAGGGGTAGGATTGGTAAGTGCCCCAGCACACAACCATTGGCTTGGAAAATCAACATCACATGCTCTGTGGAATCTCACCTTGTTGTTTTTGTCTGCCTAGAAAAACCAGATAGAGCTGGAGTAAAAATTAAAACTGCAGTCTCTCTGAAAGAGCGCACTATAATACTGGGGCCCAGTTGTGATTATTGACACAAGGTTATTAAACATTTGGCGCATTGGGATTTAAAAATGTTGCCTTGCAAATGTCTTAGCATTCTTGGGTCTGTTATCTCAGGTGACAATGCGCAAGACATTAATCACAATAACAGATGTCACTCAAAATCTGGAAAAAAATTAAATGTGTTAATGAAATTTAACATTTGTTAAACTTGAATCATGATTAGTAAGCAAGCCATTACAATTTATACAAGCTGAAACAAAGTGAGGAGTACAAAACAGCTTAAAAAATCTTAGCCTAGGCCATTAGGATGAGGCAGAAGCCAAGTATATTGAAGGTATGAAATGAATACTGAATGCTGTGTGAATCAGAGAGTGAGAATAGGAAAGAGGTGTTATTTTGTAGAAATGATAAGGGACTATGCAGTGCTGGTGTTGGTGAGAACAGTTAGATTCCACCTCTGAAAATCCAAAATAAAAAGAAATTAATTTATATATGGGAGAAAGCAGTGACGAGAGAGCCATCGTAGATGTATATGGTCTTCCAGTAGAACAAGATCATGAATGCGCAAGTGGGAAGAAATGATTGATTGAAGATAAAGTAGAGCAGAAGAGTTAACATAGTAAACAAGAACGGATTTCGAAACCAATTTTAGCAGTAGAGTTGATCCAGTGAAGTGGTGAAGGGAACCGAAGAGAACAATGTGTGAGTGTAACAAATGACGGTAGCCTGAGTTAATTATGTTGAGTACTTTGACAGAAACAAACTCCACAATTATTAGACAAGAAAATGCAGTAAGAGAACATATTATGAAATCACATGAGCTGGATATTAAAGCAGAAGAAAGCAAGGCAAGGATAAAGGTCTGAAAAATGTCAACAATGAAGGAACAAGCTGAAATCTTTACACATCCAGCGAGATGTGAGATGTTCTCTCTTATGAAAGATCAGCACAGTCGACACAATTTCAAGAATTTTCCTCCAGGACTGGTTCAGATGCCATGACTGTTGCCTCAGGTTAGAGGTTTTTTTCCTATCTAAGCCAAACCTGCCCTCAGTGAAACTGAAGGAGCAGAGACTCCCTCCAGTGTAAACATTCTATTTGTAAACTGAATGTGTTGCTGTAAATTATAGACTGCATGCAACTAGTGAGTCACCTACAGCACATGATGTGCGAAAAGAAACAGCATTCTATTTACAACTTGAAATAGTGGAATGGTGTTCCTCCAGGTATTTTCAAATGTTTCTGTGCATTTATTTGAAGATTGAAACATTATAGCATTTTAACTCTTGGATTTGCACAGTTGTATTTTTACCGTGGTGCAAAATAAACAATTTAATTGATATAATTATATAAGTGTTATGGCAATTTAAATGCTTACCTGGGGGAAATTTAGCTGAGAACGTACTCTGACGAATGAGTTTTTACTGGAACTGAATAAGTAAGACGTAAGAGACCTTTGGTCTCAGTAATAAAAGGGTGCCACTTCATTTAGCTAAATATTGACTACTGTGTTTCTATCTCTAACTGGGTGAATTTTAAATTATTTATTGAAAAAAAAAATTTTGTTGACTTTTCTACTTAAATTCCTTATTACAAAAAATATTTTATAATAACTAAACAATCCTTTATATTAAAAATTCCTTTGACATTTTTTCACGTTTTCCTTTTTGAAATCATATATTGAACATGGTTCAGAATATACCAGACTACTTTGAAAGCCAGTGTCATTAGACAGATGTTCTACACAATGTGTTCATCAGAAAGATATTATAAGGGTCCTCCAGTCTCTGATTGCTTAAATGAAAAATGCTATGGTGAAGGACAGGTCTTTCCATATTTTGACACTTGAGTGGGTTCCGTAGGAACATGTGAACATGATGTAACCTCATGCAGTGTACAGGAAACAGTGCTTCCTTTGGTGTGCTTCCTGTTCCTTCACATACATCTGCATTTCCATATGTTGAAAGCTCACATGTCAACAGGGCTGTTGAACAGTGATTACAATGTTTTATCTGAAACATAAGCTTATGGTTGCATTGTCATTTATCATATTGGCACAAGTTTCCCTACCACATTTTTGTAGTATTTAGCTCAGTTGAGTTAGTACTGTATTGTTGATGCACCTCTGTGTTTTGAATCATAGGAAAATTATAGGGGATGTAAAGCAAATGGATCACAAAAAACACATTTATAGAATTTTCTGAATTAATGTGAACACTTCCTCCACCAGTGCTGTACTTCCATGTATGTCACGCTGGGCTTTTAAAGCATGTATGCATCTCATACCAAGTGATTATCAGCAGTGGTACCAACAGGGTGTTTGCTTTTTTAAACCCTGTCATAAATAAACTAAGAGGGGTTTCCTTCCAGTGAAGATCACAGTTACAGAATGATCCTTGAATAAACAGTTTTGCAGATTTATTTGGAATTATGGTCCCTAAATGTTGTTGCTACTAAAAAGGTTATGTGGCATTGTGTGATATAGCAGTACAACTCAGCATTGCTTTTTTGCCAATGCTGCAATGTTCCTCCAAGGTGACACCCAGTTATTGTGTTGATGGACACTGCATAGAGATGAACTTTTTCTAAAAATGCAGGTAAATGTACCAGGAACTGTGCAAAAAAATGTTTGTCATCACAAAGTGGCATTAGAAATTATAACTGTGAATTTTTGCTACACCTTTAAAGTATGCGTGATATGTGTCACATTGGCATCTCCCATGACCTTTGACCTGTCAGGAAGGAGGAGATGATCCGAGTGGTGGAGGAGGAAATTGAACGAGAGAAGCAGGCCGCGGAAAACATCGTGAAGAAGATGGCCCCTGAGAAACAGGCCAAGTACGCTGAGATGAAGACCAGCAATGAGGAGCTCCTGCAGGTCAGCCTGCACTTACAGTATTACAGCAGATAAACCTGAACTGCATGGCCAAATGCTGAAGTTATTGGCATTCAAGCACAGCTTATGTGTATTGAAGGGATGTTCTTCACCCTTATCCAGGTTTACTTCAAGCATATTGCCTGTTTACACAGCACAATATTAACTGAGGCAATTCCGGTGAAATGCCTTGCTCAAGGGTACAGCAGTCCACATTTATGACAATATAGGGCAAGGGGGGCTGAGTATCCAGCATTCTGGAATATACAGTGAATGTAGGTTGTTGATTACACCTCATGTGCTGTAAATGTTATGCAATAGAAGTCACTGCGGTCTGACGCAGGCTGCACCTGCTCGAAACATGCTGAATGCAGAATATATGTATATAATGTATCTGTAGGCAGAATATACATATGGATGACCTCTGCAGTAGGTTGTGTATTTGGAGAGGTTTCTGTGCTCATGAACATGTTCCCTAAAGAAATATGTTAAGTTGTGCTTGTAATTATGAGAGTAGCTCACGTTCCTCTTCGTTTACACATTGACCTTTTTTGAGGACCCCACTCTCCAGTCATTGTGGAGACCTGTCTGAGCTGGTTGTAGGCTGGCTATAAACGCTGACAGAACGCTCCTGCTTTTCACCACGCAGGAGCTGGACGCCCGTCAGCAGGAGCTTGACGCGCTCATCTCACGGAAGGAGACTTTGGAAGCCGTGAGTGTAATCTAACCTCTCGCACACAAGCCATTATCGCCGCTACACGTTTCCCTCAGCGACTGAAACCAGCACCGTGTCCTTTGCTTGAAATGTGATAACTTATAAAGATATACTTCTGTGTAATTTGCCACGAATGTGGTTAGCGCGGTGGGAGTCGGGCTAACCGCGGCGCTGAAACCCGTGTGGGTATGCGCTAACATGTGGCTTCATGCCTGTACAGTGTCATACAGTTCATTTCCCACTAAAGGTCATCATTCCTCTGTGGTTATGTACACAGTGTTTGCCTTGCAGCCTGTACTGGTTCACCCTACCAGGGCAATGAAGTCTGAGTAACATTTTACACAGCTTCTAATGGACATTTCACGTACAGCCCGTTCCCTCGTTATACACATTGTTACACACATTGCCCTTGTGACATGGGCAATTCTGACATTGAGTTTAAAATAAATTACTGCAGTTCAGAATTTCAGTGCGATTTTCAAATATACGTGTTATATATTTTTTTAATGTAGTTATTCATTTTTGAAATTAATATGAATTATTTAAATTGTTTTAATGGTTTTTACATACAGATGTGTAGGTGGAAAACGCAATCAACTGTTGCTACAACTGTATAAATGTTTACCTAAAGCAGATTTGGCATGAACACTTTTTCAGTTAATAGTATTGGAAGAAATACACTTCATATCATATGAAATTATTTTATATTGGCTGCGTTTCAAATCAATTGCGATGTTTATAAGTAAATGCATGGCCGTGGGGAATAGAGGAGTACATCATGGTGTTAACCAGCATTATGTGGGTGGGAAATGGCTCCCTCTGTTGGATGTTTATCTACAGTGCAGCAAATTAACCCTGAATTTATAACAGGGGGAGGGTTTCTATATTGACTCGTCTATACGTCAAGAGAACTGTGAGTGTGATTAAATGTTTAATTGCTATTGTCTGGGGAAAACCCAGGAAATGATAAAAAAAAAAATTAGAGGTGAAACCCTGGACCTCAGAGACCCTGGCTAGATAGAAAAGCTGCCAAAGAAGCAACCCCTGAACGGAAGAAACCCTATGTACTCTATGTCTGTGTCACCAGTGCTTGCAGCTAGAGCATTTATGATTTGATCCAGATTACTTAAGGCTGTTACATATAGACCAGACTGGAATGCTGGAAAGAGTTCTGGTGGATCAGTCTTGAGCCAGACTCGTTCTGCTTTTGACCCAGAACCTGCATAGTCTGCCAGGCCATAGAAAATTTAGTAAAGTCCTTTAATGTTATTCTTAGAAAAATATATATTCAAATTTGAATGTTCTTTAGTTATTTGGTTGAAAAAAATTTAATTTCTTGTGCTATAAAATTATTTAAAAAATCAGTATCTTCTACTAATATTTCAAAAAGAGTGGTAACATGACTGATTAAGGTAACATTGCAAAAGTATTGTTGCATTCAAAATCATCATCAAAACACAGTTCGTATGAATAATGAAAGTGTGTTTGTATGCTAGTACCAGAGTGAAAGCAGGAGGGGTTTCAAAGGGGAAAGAGGGAACAGTTTGAAGCCCGGCGTGGGGCAGGGCTCACCCGGATCACTGGTGTCCTCAGGAAATGGCCCACTCGCAGGTGAAGCAGGAGGCGGTGCTGCTGCACGAGAAACTGCAGGAGCTGGAGCTGCGGAGGGAGGCCATGGTGGCCGAGGACAAGAGCCTGGGCTCGCCTCAGGAGGAGAGGGAACGCCTGCTCAAACAGGTGAGCCCCTGGCTCTGTACACACTGCTCAAACAGGTGAGCCCCTCTCACTGTGCACACTGCTCAAACAGGTGAGCCCCTTGTACTGTACACACTGCTCAAACAGGTGAGCCCCTCTCACTGTGCACACTGCTCAAACAGGTGAGCCCCTGGCACTGTACACACTGCTCAAACAGGTGAGCCCCTCTCACTGTGCACACTGCTCAAACAGGTGAGCCCCTGGCACTGTACACACTGCTCAAACAGGTGAGCCCCTGGCACACTACACACTGCTCAAACAGGTGAGCCTCTCTCACTGTGCACACTGCTCAAACAGGTGAGCCCCTGGCACACTACACACAGCTCAAACAGGTGAGCCTCTCTCACTGTACACACTGCTCAAACAGGTGAACCGCTCGTACTGTATACACTGCTCAAACAGGTGAACCGCTCGTACTGTATACACTGCTCAAACAGGTGAGCCCGTCTCTTCATTAACTGCTCAAACAGGTGAGCCCCTCTCTGCATAAACAGGTGAAACTAGGCTGGCTCACTTGCCCAATCCATTCCATTTCCTGTCCTTATTGTAAGCATTATATTCACACAGAGAGTAGTGACTCAGCTTTCAGAAGGAATGGGAAACCTATTTATCAAGATCAGTTCAGGAGTTTGACCTTGTTAGTAGTAGTGGACTACCAGTAGACTTTGCTAGTAGAGTTTCTAGAAAGACAGAAAATTATGTAAAGAGTATAAAGCTAAAGAGAAGCTTGTATGTGATGTGCTGGACTGACAACCTGATGCACTGCACTCTGTGTCTTAACCTTTGTCTTACTGTTCTTACAGCTATTTAAATATTCATTTTTTACATTTAAGGTTAAAGAAGATAATCAGGAGATAGCAAGCATGGAAAGACAGTAAGTAGATCTGTCCATTGTGACTACATGCATTTAATAATATAGTTAGTTTCCCATCAAACAATAATGGTGGTATTGCAAATTTAAGTAACTATTAAGACCCTCTTCTTGCATCCATCTGAATTGTTAATCTGCAATTTAGGTTGACCGAAATCAGAGAGAAACTGAGCCAGATCAACGACGAAATGCGGCAGCTGGACAATGACATGGAGGAGCACCAAGGTATGGTCGGCCATTGCCGCACGGCGCTCTGACCCCGCCGCTGAACCGACGGAGACATAATGGCCTCCCTCGGAAGGAAAGGCAGCAGGGCCTGGCCCCTGGTCTGCGGAGACGAGGACGCTGCGATCCTACTCGGCGCGGGAGCGCTTTCTGGGAACGGGAGGGCCGCCGTTCTCGGGCGGGAGCGCCGCTCCGTGAATGGATCATAAATCTGAGAATGTGTCTGGATTCGGTCCAAGACAGTAGCCCGCTTCGTTAGTTTGCAAGCATCCTGTTCAGAGAGCCAGAGGCAAAGGCTTTATAAATGGAGGCCCTGCGGCTCTTTATTGTATGAAAAATGAGCGATTGTCTCCTGCCAAGAACAAAAGCACTTAGCACTTGCCTAACAAGTGAACATTCCAGATGTGTGGGGTCATCATGTGGCGTGTCAGCTCACATCACATTGGTTCGGTTGATTAGAGGTGATGTGAGAACACATCTGCCCATATGGGGCGGAAGAAAGCACTTAGTGCTGTTTGAACATTTTGTCCTTGCATGGAAAGTGTGTGTGCCGGCGTGTGCTGTCGTGTGCTGTCGTACGCTGTTGTACATAAACTTGTCTTTGTTTCTTTCTATGTCTTCTCTCCTCTTCCTCTCTTGCTTCTTGCTCATATTGACCAGATGGTAAGAATGCTTTGCTCTCTTGATGGAATCTATGGGCGTAACACAGCCCCTAAATTTAGGGAATTTGAATACTTATTTAGATCAACCTATTTCAGTAATATTTCTGTTGGTGTGTTGTTATTACTTGTGGCTGCCATTTCTTGTCTTAAAATACCGAAAGACCATTTTTAAATCCCTGTAGTGTTAGGCATATACAATACCAGTGAAAGGTTTGGACACACCCACTCATAGAAGGGTTTTTCTTTATTTTTAATGTTTTCCACATTTTAGAATACCGGTAATAGTAAAGATATCAAAACTATGAAATAACATAAATGGAATTATGCAGTGACTTATACTTATTTTAGATTCTTCAAAGTGTCCAAAAAATATTTTTTAAAATAAAATGTTTTCTTTTTCAGAAATTCATACATAGTCAATAACTTCAGCATTTATATGTCTCTTAGAAGCAAATTTCAAGCATTCAACCATAAGTTCTCAGATCAAAATGTCTTTGAATGCATGTTTCCTGTTATCTTAATCAAGTGTCCAACCTTTTGACTGGTAATGTTTTTATATTTCCTTTTCTAGCTGACACCCAATACTGTGTTTGCAGTTTTATGTTTTCTGCATTCTGAAACCCACTCAGTAATTGTTGACAGTGACCAAGGGTACAACAATAGTGTCCCATCTGGTATTTGAACTCGCAACCCTTAGGCTTAGATATTAATTTTCCTGGATATCAATCATACTTTGGCTTTGACACAATGACACATGGTTTTCATTTATTTGCAGGGGAACGAAACCAGAAGTACAAAGAGCTTAAGAAGAGAGAGGAGAATATGGACAGTGAGTGTGACCAATTGTGATTGCCTGTTAAAATGTACGGTTGAACCACATCTGTACGATTCATTGTGTATTGAGAGGAAAAACTGATTTAGAGTAACTTTCAGACCAATGGGATGAGAGACTAAGTAATGCATTTTGAAAATAATGGAGTAATTACGGGAAGCTGGCTGTTGATTCTGTACTATGAGAGCAGCCAGCATTTCCTTTCTTGTCACTGATACCGCATATTGGTTTTAACATGGATTGGTGTTGCGACAGATTTTCTGGAGGCGTTCGAAGACACCAAAGCTCAGGAGCTGGAGCGCAGTCGTCAGACACAGGCCAGCATTGTGGCATTGCTGGAACACTGCAGCAGGGTAAGGCTCTTTTTAAAGACCTTTCATAGCCTGGTGGTTCCTTTCCAAGCTTCAGATACAAGTCTGTGGGATCATGTCCCAGCTGAGTCGTATTTCAGGCTGGCTGTAAACCTTATGTGAACCCATTGGTGTTGCTTCTCTTTTTTGTACTTAGCTTTACTTCATAATAATTTACATGCCGTGACCTGAGCTTTGCCCCATGTGTTTTGTAAATATATACATCTGGAGCATGAAATGGGGCCAGAACATGAGTGCTGCTCCTTGTTTGTTTTTTGCAGAACATGAACCGCATGAAGCAGATCTCTTCAGTAACAGCCAATGAGCTGAAGTCCATGCAGGAGGACCTCAGCTTCAAGGAGACAGAAATGCACAAGTCACAAAACACAGCCAAAGGCCTGTCTGCAGGTTTGTCATACATCATCTTCTATATAATCCTTTTGCTTCAGGGTGGAGCATCTCTGCATTTCCTGTTATGGTGAGCTGGTGCATGGTATTTCTACCTCTGGAAGTTCTCCATGTTCCCAGTGCTGTCCATGGTGTATTTTGCCTTGTGGGGTGGAGGTAAAAGCCATCAGTGGGAACCTTCTTTTGCCCCTCTGCAGATATGACCAGGTTACCCCTTTTGTCAATAATGGCTGACTCAAAGGCCTGTTTTGGAAGGTCTGGCACATTACTGCTGGTACAGTCAGTGTGACTGCATTCCTGATATCATAATGCTGTAAGGCAAAAGTTCTCAAACTTTTTTGCACTGTGACCCTCTCATTTGGGGAAAAAAATGTTGCACAGCCATGTGAAAACGTAATAATACAGCAGTTAACTATATGCCTGCTTGTAATGGTGAGCAGGTCTAGTGTAACAAATCAATCAACAACTAGCAAAGAAGGTGATACTAAGAAATGTGATTGCATTACAGGCCCCATTTCTGTGTGAAGTTATCAACCAGATTTGCATAGATACTGGCGTAGAGAAAGCCTGACTACAGGATATTATTACAAAATATTCATCCAATCGTGGATGACACATATGATGCAGCATTAATTAAATATCAGCTACAGCATTTATTAATTTGTGAATAAATGAATGCTATCTGATTAAATATTAAACAAATGTGTAAAAAAATCCACACACCCATGGAAGACAAAGATCAAGGGTACATCAGCTATAAAGACAGTTTGCAGAACCATAAACACCCATGTCATGTAGCCTGGAGGACAGGGTCATTAATGAGCACAGAGAGTGAGTGTAACAACTGGCTTGTCCACCGATTACACCCTACTACATGGAAACATAGCTGAAACAACATAACTACCTAACGAATGCACACATAGTAATGCTGTTACAAAGCTGTACCAAACTCAAAGGCAACTAATGTAGCTTAACTCATTCATTGGAATGGATATGCCTGGACAGAGGAACAGACATCCTTGAAGTGAGTCGAGGTGGGACTGAGGAAGAGATGCATGTCATCTCCAACCCTTAGAGGGCTTCTGTACTTACGCTATGTGTAGGTTAGTTCTGGAAAGACTGTCTTACAAAGACAAGAGGATGCAAATGACACAAGCACTTTTAAGGCTGTGACTGGCAGTCCTCGATACTCACCTTGGAGCTAAAATAAAGAAATCAGCCAGAGGCTTTCCTGGAATGCTACGCTTTAGTGTTGTGTAGCAGAAGAGGTCACTGGCAATGGCAGCTCCAGTTCAAGTGACATTCCCTTGTGTCTTGTCACCACTGAGGATGGGGAATGTGGTACTGGTTGTCTCGGACAGACGGTGTCTTGTTTTCAGGGAAGTAATTCTAAACTGTGATTTCAGTCTATTCAGATGATCACTGATCGTCTGCAATTAGGCTTTTGGTAGTCTCTCATTCAAAAAGCCCATTAGACAGTGCTTTGAAATTTCCACAGTTATCTTGAGATTAACATGAGGAGACTTTCCCATCCTTCTAATTACACTGTAAGGGTAAAGAAGGTTAAGTTTTGTCCTTGTAGTCCTGCATTCAGAACATTATAAGGGTCAAAGATGCTTGTAAGGTAGGTCTAGAAGGACGAGCCATTTCTGCATCTGAGAAGTTTCCGGGCAGCTGAAGGGTTTTCTGAAAGAAGAATCATCAGGTCCCCTCTGATCTTGAATGGATGATTCAGCACTTCCCCCCCTTGGACAACCACCTAACCTCACTGATACATCAGTTTGTGGTACTCTGGTCCCATTTCCTAGCGGCACACTCTCTGTAGCATTTTCTTAACCACAAGTGCTTGTCTTTGTATCATGCAATGCAAATAGTGAAGAAGGCCCCTGACTGTACCCTTGTCACCAGACCATACTTTAGCAGTGCAAATTGAAATTGAAATCTGATTGGAGAGCACCAAAGGAATTTGGACTCTTCAGCCATGTTCTTTGCCCCTGGTCACAGTGTTGTTGCCACAGCATTTTGGGCTCTCTTTTTTACCCTGATCTCCTTACAACAGTGCACTGTAGTTATAGCTCATCCTCTAATCCACCCATACTCCAGACATTGTGAAACAATGTGAAACAACCTCCAACGTTGTTTTCACCTGTCTTATTTCATTTATTATTATTTCAATTATTATTTATTATTTAGGTCCCTCTAATATGAAATTTCTCCTTGATTAGCCACTAATGCTAAACCTGCTGTTTACTACACAGGCTAAGGTTTAAATATGCAGCATACCTTTGACAGCATTTGAATAATCTAGGAGAATTGAAAAAAATTCTTACTTTTGAAAAATGTACTTCATAGAGGAGTCTGTGATTTAAATAGGTGGCCTGTAGGTGGTGCCAATTTGCCTCGTTAGTTTGTACAAATTCACATGAATATTGACACTTTGGTATTTACATGCGGAAAAAATGCTGTGGTGAGCCTACCCTCCTTGTTAAAGAAAGTGAACCAGTGAAAGATGGTGTAAGGAATTGTGTGTTGCTTCAAGTTCAACAAGTAACTTACCTACTTTTCTATCCTAACTTTTTGGAATTACCACTTGTGTGAATGCGGTCCCCTGATACTCTCATATGCAATCAATAACTACAAATCCAGCAGTGCACCACAGTAGAGTTAACACCAGCTGGAGGATGATGTCAGTGCATCTTACTCTGACGTTATCTGTTTGTTTCAAAGCCGCCTGACAGTCGTCTCATGGCACTGATGAGAAGTTTGATGTGGGTCCCCAAGCTGACGTAACACACCCAGCGAAATGAAACCAGTTGTGCTGTATATGTTGAATATCAGTATTTTTTTTTTCTTGCAAAATAATTCAGTTTATTGGTCTGCAGCACTCCTTGCAGCCTCCTGCTACACCACATTTTATAATAAAGTACAGTGACCACATCTAAATTCACGAAAGCCCACCAGGGCTTAGTAAAGTATCCATTCTTAAAAAAATAACCTATACCACAAACTTATTGGACAAGCCAAAATCTGAGCATGTGACACATTGGTTAGTGAACATTGACACAAATTGATATTTCTAGCTGAGCTTTGTATTATATCACAGAGAAAGTATCACAGAAAAGGTGAAGCTTAACACCTGTTCTTACATTCTCCATGATCTCTGTCTGGCAGAAAGTTCACAGAATAGCATCTGATTTATTATTTTTACAATTACTTGATAAGGGAGCTGCAGCTTGTGAACTGGGTCCTTTTGCTCTCAGCCACAAAAATTTCCAGTCATCGATGGAAATGGAAAATTAGGGTGATCTCCATAGCATACAGGTAAATTGTATTACCTCTACAGCGGAGCCATGCCCGCCATTTGAACCTCTAGGCTCCACCTCCTCAGAGCTGGGACTGGGTGTACTGGATAAATACCCTCAGCTGTGGAATCCCTGCTAAGAGTTTCCTTCCCCCGTGCTCAGCCGCCCAGTATGTGTTCATCCTAAATTTGTCGTGTCTCATCGCTGCCATTGAAAAGTCCAAGAACGTTTCCTCAATTGTACTATTCTGAGCCAGCCAGCCATTGTTCCCTTTCACTTATTTATTTGTGCTACAGCATTTAAGTTTCACCGCTCAGTGAAAATTGCATGCGAAGGCACTGGAATTGGTTTTGAAGTTACCAGTTGCATGGTATGTAGCCCCTAGAATCGCTGCTATTAACATCCATACATACTGATCATACCGCTGCAAACCGTCTTTGCAGTTAAAGCCATTGAACTGAGAGGTAGGATGGCAAAGTACACAATGATAATAAACAGATGGCTATCTGAGCAATGCAAACAGCCCGGTGTAGCGTCCCTTTATAAATATTTTCAGTAGTCCTCGCCAAGGCCTTCATCTTGCGAATGCCGCACAGCCAGAGGAGCCGTGGAGGAGGGGCCGCAGGCAGGAGGAGAATCCCAGGAGGAAGTGGCAGAGAATGCACAGAAGTGCTGATGGGGCAACTGTGTGGCTCTTTACTGCGTGGTGCACACAGGCCTGAGCGGGCTCCTATCAGGAGGAACCGGCCTTCTTCCCCTTCCTGCCCACGCCCCCGCCCCTACCCCTGGCCCTGCCTGCCCCCTGCTTCAGCAGCACTCCTAGCCAGAGACAAGGCCAGGCATTCCCAACAAACACCCTGGGGGGGGGGGGGGGGGGGGGGGGATAGAGATAGGGGTCCTGGGAACAAGAGGTGTTCTGTTACCAAACAGAACTACAGGGGTTCCTGTCATGTGCACCACAGTCACTTGTAAAAGAGGATAAGGGAAGGAGCATGTGGCAGTATAAGTCAATCAACCTGTATCTCTACTGCTACTGGTGATCTTTAGGGAATTACACTTTGAATTGGTACAATTCAATTTTTGGCTTTTAGAGTCTTAGAATGAAATATGTATAAATATCTTTGTCATGGTGTGTATGGTGAATGTACATCAGTGATAAATCTAATTTTAGGTGATGAACTGCCTGCTGTTTTCACAGTAAGAATGACCACAGCAACTTTAACTCTGAGTCCAGCCACTACCTTGGCTGCCTGGGTCCCACATCCTGTATAACCCCTTTTCCAGACTGTCCTCGCCCTCCTTCAGTGTGGAAAGGGCTTGAGGAGAAATATGCAGTGTGTCCTTTGATGAACTCAAGTAAAAAGAATTAAAGTTGACTCCCTGAATTGGGTGATAAATAATAAATACTATTGTAAAGCCAGTTCTTGGAGCTGGACTACACTGTCAGCAGAACAGTTTGTCTTTGGAAATGATAATAATCCAAATTGGACCTCTGAGGTTTTAGTTGCTTTTACAAAATACCCATTGTCTCCCTAAAATGTGTTATTTAAACAGCAATTTTGGTGAAGGTTTACTGCTTGCTTTTCTCCTGTTGGAATGTACTGTACAAACATTTTCCTTAAAGGGATCAATTGAAACTGATTTTGTAACATTGCAGTCAGTTGCCTGTGTTGACTGTAGGGCAGTTACTGGATTTGCAGATTAAAATGGTTGGGTTTTTCAGAATGCTCAGCTTTTATCTTAAGAACGTTCTTATTTCTAAACATTTGGGCATCTGTTTCCTTTTTTTAGTAATGAAAAGACTGTGTAGTCAGGCTTGTGCTGGTGTGTTATCTCCCAGAGAGCCAGCGCCTTCAGCAGGACCTGCAGAAGGTGGAGCAGCTGGAGACCAAGATCAACACGGAGCTCAGCAGCCTGAAGGAGAAGATCCAGCAGATGAACGAGGGCCTGGAGACCTACAGCAACCTTGACGCACTCAAGGCCGCTGGCGAGGAAAAGAAGAAGGTACAGTTTTGTTTTCTGTCAGTGTCTGACTTTGATGTTTTTGTTTGTTTGTTTTTTTGTGAAAAGGCAGCTGTAGACTCAACTGAGGTGAAGGGGACACTGAATTTACACACTTTCACACATGTGAAAGTGTACACAATTTTGAAGAAGCTTCCTAGCTAGCTAATTGTGAAATGGTATCCTCTCACACATAATACATAGTTAAGAACATTTTTGTATACTTTCCCATCAAGCTAGCCAGTTAACTAGCTACAGTTCCAAGACCAACCCATTTCCAAGACCACCCCATTAATGTTAATATTATAAATATTATAAGTAGTTGCATTAAGAAGGCTCATTTAGATTGTGATAGAGTTGGTGAGAGACCTGATAAGCAGCATGTTGATTCTAGATTCAAAATTTATGTCCTATTTATATGGTAAATTTAATTAGTGTAGAATGGTTGAGGTATCAGTATACCCATCACATTTAGGACATGCCTCTGCAATACCAATTTATGAAAAGTCCTATCTTGGGAGCTTAAGATAAGATAGGGATTTCTTCTGTAATACGGTCCCAGACAATGATGTTGTACAAGAAATCGAACAACATTTTTGTCATTTTATCACTGGCAAATGTGTCCAGCAGTTGCTAACTTTTGCACGCAGTTGGCGTTTATGATTTTAAGGATCATTTACCAGTTAAATTTTTATATTTAATATTACTACACTGCTAACACTACACTTATTCTTCTCCATTACAAGATTACGTTCATGATGTCTCTGACATCATGTCTCTGACCATGCAAAGGAAGAGTATTCTCTTCAAGGCTTTCTTCCCTCTGGGGATTTCTTTATTCTGACAGACATGTCCGACATATTCCGTGTTCCCCTGCCGGTTCCTTTGTGTGAGAAGGCCTCTGTATTATAAACATTGACCATATTGTCACTGAGTAAATTGACCTACAGCAACATTTCCACAAATCTTTAGGAACCTTGAAGACTCATATTGCGCTTCCATTGGGGCTCTCTTTAACAGGATGCAGGGTTTTATGAAATGTTTGACACGAGGAAGTCATGTTTCTTCCACTGAGACACTGTATTTGTAACCCTCTTGGATGACCAGTTTTGTGTAAAGTCAATCTAGTTTAATTTCTTTGTATTTTAAGCCACTGGCTTCGGTTTTCTTTTTCCTGTGTTGGGAATTGTATGAATATATTTATTGTGACCTGCTTGTTTTATTATATTCTCTCATATGTCTCTTTTCACCAGACTTGACCCACAGAGCCTTGTTATCATAACATAGTTTGGCCAATCACCAGTGTGATATCTGAACAAATGTTGTCTCTGCATACAGAGCTTCATTTCCTTCTTTTGTGTGCGTTAAATATGTACAGCAGTATTTACTTCAGAGCTGGCACTGGGTCCGTCCTCTGTCGGCTAACAGCAGTATAACATTGCTGTTTCAAGCAGCATTCAATAAAGACCTCAGTGTTTGGAAAGAGAGAGTGTGTTGGTGTAAATGGCTGTGCCGGTCTTCCCTCAGAGACTGCAGGAGGATAGAGTGTCCCTCATACAGAGGAGAGACACCTTTCGAAAGGTGATGCAGAAGATGAACGACGAGTATGAAGCACTGAAGACCCAGCTGCAAGAGAACGAGACCCACGCACAGGTAAGCTGGCACTGCAAGGTGGTAGTGCTCTGTAGTGGTTAAACTGCTAGACTCGACCACTTGTTTGGTAACCAGTAACTAAAATTGATGTAGTTTTGAATATAAAAAGGTAATGCAGGATCAGTTTGTGAGGCAGATAAATAATGTATTTTTTAAATGCATTTTCCATTCAGCCTGCTTTCCAGTAGATGTGAAAATTAAATCATGTGGGATTGCATGTGGGAAGGTAAACAAGAGTATGATATGAGAATTAGAGGTTTTGACAGGTATATCTGCCATTTCTGCCTATGCTGCTTATTCTTAAATTAACACAGGTGGGTTTTGATGTTTCCTTAATGATATCGTGAAGACCTGATTATGAACTGTGCTCTTGCTTTTGTGAAAGGTCACATGGACCGCATGTTTATATCCTTAAAAGGCCACAGTGTGGGGAAAAAATGAACATGGGCATTCACTACAATTTTTTAGGTGACTAAATAATAATGATCTGTCAGTGCACCCTCTCTAAATTACCCAAATGAGAGGATCCTGCCCTCTGTGAGAGCAGATCCTGCACTGTTCATCTAAACATATTGATTTGTCTTTGGTCAGCATATTCAGAGGTGAAGCATATTTTAAAATAAACTTTTAAATCCTCCAAGCCTAAATGTTTCTCCTCTTTTATATTGATACTTGCTGGGGCTCTTTACATGCTGAACCACTACAAAAGGCTTTGTTGTGGTTCAATATTATGTGTAGACATTGCAGTTTCAGAAAATAAATGATGGTTGTGGTTGAGAAAGCATAATGTTGAAGAAATGTCTCCAAACTGTCTGGACTGACTGCAGTGGACTGGCAGAATTGTCGGTGTTTGCCAGAGGAAGCCGTTCTGCCGAGGCAAGCAGTTATATTCAGTGAAAGTTCACATCGATAAAGAGGGGATGTACATGCCCCCAGATTAAGGACAGCCAAAATGGTCTGTCTTAAACTGTCCCCATTTGAAAGGCTTTCCCACCTTCTGTTTACATGGTTTATACAAGCATTTACCTTGTTCATATCTGCACCTATGCCATGTAGTCCTTCAGAAACCTGAGAGTTCTTTAATTTTGTATATTATTTTATCTGCATACCTGTTGTTGTTGTATTGTACTGTAATTAAATTTAATAGTTAGTAATCAATTAAAATATACCCATTAAACTAGGCAAGATATTTTGTATAACCCAATTCTCCTCAGACATGGTCAGTTTCTGCATTCTAACTGTCTTCAACTGGATTTCAGCTAACCAACTTGGAAAGGAAGTGGCAACATCATGAGCAAAACAACTTTGTCATGAAGGAGTGTATCCTTTTTCAGTTTATTTCACTTCTCTGAGTCCATGTGTAATATCTGTGTGTACAAATATCAACTGCACGACCATGTCTATGAGAAAAGCTACTGGCCACCATTAATGTCAAAATTGTCTCTCTGGCAAAGCCTTGCTTACATTTTTATATGCTTTGCTGGTGTAGTTTATTCTGCAAAGGTCTAAGTGAGATTTGCCTTGTGGAATATACAGGCAACATACAGTACCAGTCAAAAGTTTGGACACACCTGATTAAGATCATGGGAAGCATGCATTCAAAGACATTTTGATGTGCAGACTTCTGCTTAAATGCTGGAATTTTTTTTTCTTAGGCATCAACTTCACTAATTATGTTTGTCTATGTATGAATTCCTTTCCAGAGAAAAATTATTTTTTAAAAATATCTTGGCTACTTTGAACAATAAAATTATAAGTTTTGATTTGTTTAACACTTTTTTGGTCACTGTATAATTCCATTTGCATTATTTCATAGTTTTAATGTATTTACTGTTATTCTCAAATGTGGACAATAGTTAAAATAAAGAATGAAGTTTGTGTACAAACTTTTGACTGGTACTTGATATCCGGGGACCTCAGAGCACAGATCTGTCTCAGATAGTAAGCTGAAGGTGTCCCAGACAGGTTGTTGCTTTGCTCACTGTCCATTTCCATAACTCATCCTTCCAGTCATTGCCTCGAAGGGAATGGAGAGTGACTACCGTCCTGTGGTGAAGAGCGTAACCAAACAACTGGCAGAATACAATAAGATCCTCATAGATGCCCTTCAGGGCAACAGAAACTGAGGGACCACTTCCTTCCTCTGGTCTGCCATGGCCTTCTCCCAGGGGTCTGACCCTGGTCTGTTTCCTGTGAGGGGACCCAGCAGGCATGCTCAACATTCCGAATTCATACTGCTGCAATGAGTACACATTTGTCTAGTTTTGCTTGTGAAGACATGATTCATGAGAGTGTGTGTTCGTTGAGCAGCCAATGTCTGGTTGAATATATTTGCTTAACTATGTTGGGAAGGGCATTGAGACCTATCAAACTGAGCTTTAGCGGCTTCTCGATCGTCCTTTCCAGCATTGTATATTTGCTTAAACATTGTCCCAAAGGGCTTATGTAATAATGCAGGGTTCATTTCAGTGTTCATAGGTGAACTCTTTCTCTCTACACCATGGTAATTGCATACACTGTCCTGTCATGATCTCATAGTGTGTGAGACCTGTGGACAGGCAGGGTCCTGCTCACATTTGGTTAAATGGCAACCCCAGGCCCTGGCTGAACCGTAGGCCTGCTCTTAGTGAGGGTATATGCACTCTTGACCCTGGGCCCTGGCTCAGCCCTAAGCCTGCTCTTATAGAGGCTTACATGGCCTCTCTCTTCAATCCCGGAAATGACTAGTCGCTAAAGAAAGTGAGTAGGCTCCTTGATTCCTTTCTTTTTCTAGGAGTATCCCTCACAGTCTAAACAACTGTTTTGATTTAATAGTCATACATTCCTAGCTTCATACTCTTAGATACTTTCATGAATATGAGCCTAATGTTTTGGCAGGAAACTGCCATGCCTGACAAAGGCAGGTAATTTTGATCCAGACAGCCTGCTCCTTCATAAGGTGTTTGTCATTGTATTGTTTATTAGCAAGTAGTTAAATCATCTTGACTGCTCACTGTGATCATTTCTCTCAAAGCAACTGTAGCTTCCGCTTGATTTGAAACGCACATTAAATGTAGTATTGCAGATCTGAGACATCACGCTGGAGTATCACTTTGCCGCTGATCAGCGGTGTGGATCGGGAGCGTCAGGGGTTAAGTGGAGACAGGAACCTTGTCGCCTGATAACACTATTGTTTTAATGCTATTGGTTTCCGCCGAGCGCTATCAGGGCAGCGGGCTGCCTGGCGTTTCTCAGCCCCCTCCGCCCCCGTCAGACAGAGGGGAAGAGCACCTCCCCGGAGCAGGATAAGCGCCAGGTCAGCGCTGGAGAGAGCCCCAGGATCTCAGCTCAGCCCGGGGTTCATGTTTGTGTCCAAATGCTACCCTAGGGGATTTTTCGCTACAAGTGAGCTGGGCCTCTGGCCAATGCAAAAAAAAAAAAAACCCAGAAAGAGCCATTTAAACCAGGCTGTTATTCAATACTCTGTGTACCGTGTCAGGAGAATTTCAACAAAGTCTCTCCAAAGGTAGAGATAAGGACAGCGTCAGGCATTGTCCTCAGACTTCAAAATATGGCGAACAAGACTGTGGGGAAAGTCCTTTTTCTATCAGGTGGAAACCACCTTCTTAAGTTAACTTTATTGTGTCTTTCTTTAAAACATGGCAAGAAATATAAATTAACACTTTAATTGCCAAAGCAAAGATGTTGTTGAAGAATATGACTATAATAGAAAGTGACTGAAAGTTGCTGAAAATTCCGTAGTGTTTGCAGGTTACTTACTTGACTACCATTCACATTGTAAGTCTCCTTAACATTTGGAGTAATTGGAGTAACAGTAATTGGACCCTCTGTCCTTCAATTCACTGAAAACAGTCATGTTCTGAAAAGTGCCGTCTAACGTGGGACATAAACTAGTGCTGAAATGAAGCTTGCTCAGGTAATAGTGACAGGGATAGATGGTTTTCACAGTTAAACTAAGGCAATCTCTGTTATGCCTCCCCTAACCCCCTTCCCTGCCCATAACTCTGCCCCCCCCCCCCAATGTCCCAGGGCCCCTCCGTCTGCCCTCAATATTCCATCCTTGACATTCCCTTGTGTTTGCTTGCCTCCTGTTATCACTCCTGTTGTTATTCATTACTGCGCATTGTGTGTTACCTTTGGCAACTGTTATTTCAACTTTTTGTTCACTTGTCCTAACTTTCATTTTTTTCCAAACATGATTGAATGTAATGTTTTTACAAAAACACTACATAAAACCAATGTATTTTTATTGTATTGGTGTTATTGTTCTTCTTGTCCTTATTATTGTGATGATCAACATGTTTAGTGACCCAGACCTCCAAGCAGCTCTGACTCCACAGCAGGTGGGTTTGAGCCTGAGCTCAGGGGGTGAGAGATGAGGCGTGGAGTGGCCTGTGAGCAGCCACACAAATTGGCAGTAAACCTTCTGAGTGCTGCTCGGGGCTGTGAACCGCTGCGGGGCTGGACCCCTGGTGGAGGAAAGCTGGGTTGCTGCACAGCTCCTGCAGAGAGTTCAGGCTGTTCCCTGCTAAGGACAGCCCAGCCAGAGGGCCTGCATTACTCGGGTCACAGTTGGTAGGCTTGGCTCTGTCCTGCCCCCTCCTGTCCACCTTCCGCATACCCCTCTTGAACCCGTCTTTCCTTTTTATCCCTCCCCACCCCATCTCTCTGTGCTCCTGTCCGCCTCACCCTGCCCAGTCAGCAAGACGCAGCACCCCGAGCGTGTGATGTTCCGAAACCCATGTCTCCCCCAGGTACCCCGGAGTCGCGGGCTGGCATTTAACCCATTCCTTTTCATCAAGAGCAAGGAAAAAAGGCATCCTTTCAGCTCGTGGAGCTGCGGGGGGCTGCTGCCCGGTGGCTCAGATGTAGCGGTGTCTCAGTGTTTCCACAACTGTTGTGTTCACAGCTCTCGGGCAGAGGAAGAAAGGCAGACTTCTGTCTAAACAAAAGATCTTAGACCTGTTCCTTTCTCAAGCCAAAGGTCTCTGGGAATTATTTTTTCCCAGCAAATACAGTTTAGAAAATGTGTTTATGGCGGTTGTTGATATTGCAGGGGATTAAAATGCGAGGTTAATCGAAAACGCGTATTCTGTCCAACCAATAGCTGTGCAGAAGCAGGTATACACTGACAGAGGAGAACCTTATCACAGGAAGTAAGTCCCCTCTCAAACTTCCAAAGTTGGCATTTACAGAGTTTGTTCTACAGTATTTTGTCTAGACCAGCTCAGGGTTGAAAACGCCTATGGGCTGTTGCAGTGGTCCTGGAGGTCCAACCCCCGAGTCCCCAGCAGAGTCCAAAATTCCCCCTCTACCCCTGGATCACGGTGCTGACGTTTCCTGTCTCCGTTTCCTTCCATCAAGCCCATTACATCATAGGGCAGTTCCCTCCCTGCCTCTGTCATTTTCACTCTTGGAGGGAATGTAGTCTTGAAAGATGAGCGCCACTCAGAGCAACTCATGGCCTGGAGGAATCTTTAAAGTAACACCCACATACAGTAGATCCACCTGTACTCAGGCAGAGGAGGGATGAGTGGTTAACTTGCTGGGGAGTTCAGAACTTGCGTGTCCTTATAGGTCCATTACACTCAATCAAGCACGAGATATTCCCAGAAGAGCAGAACCTGGATCTGAACTAGATGTCCTTCACTTTCTCTGTGGGTGTACACTGTTAAATATGCTTTAATTGGCTTTCAATTAAGAATTGTTCAGTTTATTGCTGTCCTTGAGGTGCAGTAGCTTCTGCATGAGGGAGAGATGCACTGGAATCAAACCTCAAAATGCTTTGTAAAGCCCATGTGCGCATACATGCACACAAACGGAAGGCGATCCAAAAGGTAAAACAACTTGAGATTGGCAGTTTGTGCAAGAAAAATAAAACGCTAATCTTAGTAAAACAAATGGTAACTTGGGTTACAAATCAAAATGTCAGGACAATACCCTTGCCCCTGGCAAAATAGTAAATGATATACGTATGTTTTCACAAACAGAGTCAGAGGGACGTTAGGGGAAAACTATTGTCCGTTGGGAAGCGTAATAGTAAATTAAATTTAATGTAATTGGGCATAGCTCTACTACCATATGTGCAGATGTGGACACAGTTTTCAGAGATGTGAATGTGAAGTGACAACAAAATTAGAAAAAAAAAATTACTAGAAAATACCAAAAAAATGTAAATTGTTGAGACCAGGAGGCGGATTATTTCAAGGATTTTCTGAAGTTTGCGGTTATCTGAACCAGTACAGAGCCCAAAACATTTCCGAAAGAAGCTCAGCGTAAACATGTTTTTATGTTCCATAAAATTTCATAGTATGTAATGAGAAATGCTGCATTTCAGAGATGAAAAACTTTGGCATAAATGTATGAATAAAAACAATGATGGGAAGGAAATTCAAACTATAAATAAAAATCTAAACTTCAACATAAACCACTAATTGCAAATGTGACATTAATTTTAATTTTAAGGAGAAAAATGCTGATATGCAACATAAACTCCTATTTTCAATTTTGCCAGTATTGCCAGTTTCCCATTAGCGATAGAACTAAATGGTTTGTACAATTTTGTAGTTTGAAGTGTACAGACCACGACATCACAGGTAGGCTTCTGGCCCCACACAGCCTGCCTTCCTGAGGGGCATTCTTTAGGGTTCTGCCGAGGATCCACCCCAGAGGACTGCGAGGGTGTAATTAATGTCAGGCAATTGTTCAGATGGTGCCTTTCCCATCCTCAAATGAAAGGAAACAGGAAAAAGGAACTCAAACTCCCAGTGCCTGGACAGCCGAGAGGTGGGTGGGGGGAGGTTGGAGGTTAGGGAAAGCTAGGGGAGAGAGGGAGAGAACGCCGCCACTTCAGACAGTGTAGAGATGTGTGCAGACGGGCTTCTCTGACACCCTTTGGGGTTCGGAGCATTCCTCATTACCAGCACACCCCCCCAGCTCCACGCGGCTGACACACGGATACTACACCAACACCGCTCCTCAGGTGGAAGAGCATGGGTTACTTCTCTCTCATCCTGCACTTTGTCTGCTGGTTGGTTTCAGGTAAGTCCCTTTCCTTGGTCTCACAGAGGTCTCACCTTGGCTTAGCATTACCACTTGGGATGTGCCTCAAAATTTTAGCATATACTAGACCATACTGGAGAACTTTCTAGAAGCTTTGATTTTTACAATACATTTGGGCAAGTACTGAATTTGTTGATTTTCTGTTGACATCACATTCAATCAGTTAGCAAATTAGCACGTGCTCGTGATGCTATTAAGTGCAATGTACTTATTTTTTGAACATTTGAAAGAGATTTATTCAAAAATCAAAAACATAGTGGTAAACAGGGCTATGCTGTATTTAGTGTACACTTTAATAGTGTTTCATCTGAATTCTTTATATAGGAAAGATTGGATGAGAAGTGTCAGTTGGATAAGAAGTGTACTGTATTTAGTGAGGCTTTTCTTTTGGAATGATTTGGGGGAATGTCATTTTATCAACTGTTTTTAATACCTACCAATCACATCATGTTACTGCCCCTTCTATGTGTCAAATAAGGCTGTTAGATTGCACTACATGTTGTAGGTTACCCTTATCTTGTTAAAAAAACAATTTAGTTACTATATACCACAGTTACTTTGTTCTTTTATACTTTGGTTTCAAAGTTGAGTTTTGAACTTTGAATTTGAGTTTTGAATTTAATGAACTTAGCATCACAAGGTAGTTCATTTCATTGACTGCAGTACCTCATTTTTTGTTTTGCTGTGGCTAATAGCTATATAGTAGGTTCTATTTAAGTGTCAGAAATAGTATATATATACTAAATTATAACTGCATTACATCATACAATTCCATATCATCGGCTTTCATGGGGTTACACAGGTCAGTGGGAAGAACAAGCAGCTGAAGATATTACTTGCTCCAAAAGTGTGACCTAGGGTATGCTTGTGGGTGTGCTTGGTTCTAACTGGATTCATGAAGCACTTACTGAGCAAGACACTTCTGTCGCTGACAAGTCTGTTGTCTGGGTCAGGGCTTCTCCTCAAGCACCTGAAAGCATCAGAAGCCCCTGGTTTTGCATCTCGTCTCCTGTTAGAAAATATTTTAATCAAGTGCCCATCCGTCTACCACTGGGATCAGCCATACTCTTGAATATGTGCTGTTCAGGATTCACTGTGGAGATCCTCACGAATGCTGCAATCTGAGTGATAGGCAGTTTTATATTCAAAAACCCTGGTTACTATTCAATTCAAGATCTGTAATGGATTTGGTTATGAATATCTCAACCTATAAAGAGGCAGAGTCTGACTTACAGTGCCTGGATTGTGCATTGTTTATAACAGCTCATTCTCTCTGTCTGCACAAACTGAGTCTGGAGTCATGAATAAGTAGCAAATAGGTGCTTCTTGTTGTCAAGTGCAAGTACATCTGATCTCAAATGGCTCTAGAATTGTGAAATATCAACAATATATCCCAAACAGATAGCAGCCACTATACGTATGTGATATATGTCTTGAAGCTGCCGTGCACTGGCATTTTGATTATCCCCCTTCTGATTTGGATGTCATAAGTAGAAGGTTACAAGAGGCACGGCTGAACTAGGCAATCAAGTGAAATGTGAGAAAGCATAGGTGCAGGATTTAGATGCTATAGCCTAATTTTAGGGAGCACTGTCAGCTACCTGTGAGACAGTGGAATGACCATATGATCTGGACAATGTAGTCCACTGTGATTTTAAATAACTGGACTGAGTTGCAACATTAGGTTTTTATTATTTTATTAATAGAAGAGTAATATTCATCTGGAACACATCCAGTGTTTCAAATCAAGATGTCAGGCATGAAAATAGGCAGACATATTGTATCCCTGTGGCACTCATTTGAATGATATGTTAAATTCTTTATAAATGTACTAAACATAATCTATGTTTGCTCATTTTAAGTTTCATAGTAATACACTACAGAGCAGTGCATTCATAAAGCCTGTAAAAGAATATTTAGTACATAACAGCATAGTGTGGAAGAGTACAGAAACCTGCCCAATCATGATACAAACTGTTATTGTAGTTATAATGAAAAAGTAAAGCCCAGAGGAATCTGATGAAAGTACCTTGTAATGAGGAAAAAGATGTTATATCAATAATGGAAAATCAGTGTTCAAATAGGACAACGTGTTATATAATTTTCCATGAACGAAACTATGTCCTTCAAGATACAGAACACTAAGATGGTAAATTAAAACTTTTTTCAAACACGAGCTGAAACAGCAACCCATTTCCTTTCTTCCTCTCCCCACCCAGTTTCTCTCTGAACAAATTAGCTCATGACCCCCCACACCCTTCTTTTATGTTGCCAGTATATCACTCCCTCAATGGCAAAAAAATAAGTTAGCTAAGCAGCTTTAATCAACTTACTCAAAACAATACAAGAGTCCACTGAGAGACTAAATGAACTTAAAATGACAAAACAAAACATGTTTATACAGTGAAGTGAATGGTAATAAAATGCCCTTTGCAAATTTATCAGTTGTGTTTATGAACATATTTTACATGTGGATAGCACTGTATATAACATTACTTAACATTAGCGTTTATTTTACGTGTAGTATTGCGATGTGCTATGGAGACTATGATCAGGTGACTGTGATGTATGGTAGTATGAGTACTTGGATTCCCTTAGTTTCTAGGCTGTTTAGTAAAGTTAGTACAAGTTAACTTGTGGTTGGGCTTGAATAGTGTTATGCTCACACTTGTCTGGGTGTGTTGTTAGCCTGGTCTGACACTGCTGCTCATTCAACTTGAATGGATACACTTGTGTTCTCTTGTGCTGGAAGTTGCTCTGGGTAGGAGTGTCTGCTAAATGATTGTAATGTAAAACATTCATCCAGCAATTCAGTTCTGCAAACTGAAGAAGTACAGTAATCTGATCTCTGCCACAGTCGGTCCATCTCAGACATTTGCAAGTACTTTAGAACTACTTATGTGGTACTGCTGGGCTGCAATCCAGCAAGATTGCTGATCTTCTTTAACAGTCTCAAAACTGAAGAGAAATGCTAAATTCAAAACAGATCATGTGTCCATTGTCTGACAAAAAATGATCTCTGAAGCATTTTTACTGAGTAAAAATGTAGGTTGTCTGTCTATTGTCCTGATCAATGTCTGCCATATAAATGAAGTTCAAAGGCGCTCTTAAGGAGAAGTACCTTTTTAACATCAACTTAATACAAAAACAGATTACACTGTTGTTTTCATATAACTATGCAGATACCTGTTGAATAGCCTTAACAGCATGAAATGGAAAATAAAACAATGAGCAACAACAAAAACCATTTGTGGTCATATCACATATCATACGTGGTCATATCACCTCTCCTTGAACAGCAGTGATCATGGCCAGCCCACAGAAACCTATCCTAAAGACAATGATCAATTAAATTTGGAGGTTAAGCGGCTGGCTGGAACACAAGCCTGCAAACACTGCGGCCCACTGGGACCATGGCTAAGCAGCCAGGCTTAGACAGAGTAACACATGTGCTTACTTACTGAACAACTCTACTTCACACACACATTACCCCCCTGTTGAAAGAATTTGTTAAAAAGGGTAATGTCAGCATATCTGTGGCAAATTCCTTTTGTGCTGCCTATTGTTTTTATATGCCCTTCTTTTTGGCACATCTTGATAACACATGACCTATGCCTTTCTGTTAACTCTGCATGTGCAATTGCTGTTTGCCTCACTGACACAGGTGGAATATATTGTATCAATGTTATTTTATTTTGTTGGCAGGCCTTTGAGGAGAGTTTAAGTACTTTAAGCGTATAAAACACAACAGATGTTATGAATCAGTTTTGGATGGCTGAAAGCCTCTTGGAAGTCTTCATTGCTGCTATTTGACAGTAATCACCGAGTTAAACTCTTCCTCCCCTAGGTTATCTTGCACCCAAGTTCCCATGCAGTTTAAATGGCCCTAAGGAACAATGAGGGAGCACAAATACACGTTGCACAATGTCGCACTAATGTGTGCTAGTCACAACCAGAGATCTTGTTTTTGAAACTTAAAGATGCATCCTTTGTGGCGCCTCTCCTATACTTCGGAAAACAAGTAAGAATGTCTGATCGCTTTCTCCGTAGTGAACACAATGGAATGAACCATTTAGCATTTTAACACTTACTCCCTCAGATAAGAGAAACTAGCATCAGTCATCCTAACCTGACAGCTTTGTTAGTGTTCCGTAGGAGTGGGCTGGACTGTAACAAGTTTCCTACTCACTGCACCATTTAGCCCCAATATTATATTATATATTTTCTGAGCCCAAAAGTTTATGATGACACCTATTTGATCTTGAACAGCACAAGTCATAGAGTATCTAAACAATAGGAAATGACTTAATTTATCTTAATTAGCTTATATATCAAAATGAGCTTACGTTCTGTCATTTTACGGATGTGCTGCCTTTAAGTAAAATAATCCATTTTTCATCATGGAATCTGGAACTCATAGGAACTAGGAATTAACAGCCTGTCAGGAACATAATCATTAAATCTGCCAGCCCAGTGTACATCCTCATTATCTTTCTGACAAGATTATGCAGAATATGGAAGCTTTGTATAATGACAACATGACTACAACCAACACATTATACCGTCAGTACAGAGGTTGATATATGGCCCATCGGAATGGTTATGACTTCACTTGAAGCCAGCTTATGAATAACATTTTTTATGGCAGACAGGAAATTTCAAGTTATGTAGTCCCCTAAATTGTAAAACGAATGACAAACAGCTAGCTAGCTAATCGAGCCCATCCATATGGTTAGCAATATGACCTGGAATGGGTAAATTACAAACAACAACTGAAAAAATGAAATGTGTGGATCTAATTTCCAAAAATGGGTAATGTTGCTGGTGATGGTGCATCAAGTACTGTTGCTAGCTTGTTAGCTGGCTAGAGAAGCAAGGGGTAGACTGTATAGTTAGCTTGCTTGCTTACCAACAAGATATCAAAGAAAAATGCCTGTGATGACTGATAGTGTTAGCAGGCCTCTCCATCTCCTACTACCCCTCCCTCATAAAACCAAGTGTATAAATGGAAAAGAACCATTACAGCAGAACATTTTCCTAACCAAGTTTTTGAACTGTCATGTGTGTATGTGTACATGTTTAATCAGTGAACAGAAACACTGTAGTGTAAATAACTTTGCCTTTATTGTGAATTAATTGTAGCTAGTAGCTGTTCATTCGTTTTAATTAAATTTTTCTTTCATTGTTGTAACATGAGGTAGTATGCAGAACTTCTCATAGCTCTTCTAGCCAGCTAGCTTGGCTATTGCCTGATGTACTGCCAAGTGTACTTCTAGATTTTGTTCGACAACATGAACATCGTGGTGTTCCGTAGTGGATATCCCAAGCCACACTGTCACCTCTTGGATGTAAGCCTTAGTTCATGCGAGGCAAATTCCAATTTCAATATTGTAAAATGGGCTAACATGTCTCAGGCAGTGCGTCTCAGCCCCTGCAATATATTGAATACTGATACCTACTGCTAGCAAATATTTGAATAGTCCCTCAGACAGAGGGTAGTACAAGCTGAGAGTAGGTCAAACAGAAAGAGCAGAGGTAGAACCACATTAATGTAGCTTGAAAACAACAGGCTATATTTGAATAAAACATTCAAGTTGCGTGTTGGGATAGCAGGAATGTCATTCACCAAGTTACAGTTTGGCAGTGCATATCTCATACCAAGCACCTTTTTGGGGTATACTACAGAAATACCCACGATGACCCTGAGGTCTGAATCATAACAAACATTACATTTTGTGCCAGCTAACCTCAAATAAACATACAGAATAGATGTAATAGTAATAGATGCCCGAACCTGAAGAAGTGTCACAGTCTTCTTGCTCTTCTTAATTTGACTGCCTTATTAATTTGACTGCAACATTACATCACCAATATCGTCATTGGTATCCTCCCATATTTAGCTTATTGCCACATCTGCTCACTGCAGCCAATGGCAAGTCATTTTCCGCCCTTACCAGAAAGTATAGATCCAGGCAGAAGCTGTAAAAAGTGCTGGTCTCGGACCAGTTTTGCTATTTATTTAGTGGTTGAGCTTAGAATTGTGGTTGGGGAAAGTGGTCATAGACCAGCACTCTTGGTCAACAAGAAGACAAAAAACAGTAGCTCCCACGCAGTTTAGCCCTCCCAATCAGGTTCCTTTAATACAGCTGCACTAACACCTAGCAGCAGAGTAGCAGTATTTAAGAAATGTTTCTGCGGCCTGTTGTGGTTTCATTGCTATATTAGCAATGTTCTCAATCTCTTTAAGATATTAGCTTGTGACCTGTAATGCATTGTCAAGAGTTTTCTTGTGGAGTTTCTGAGAATTTTCAAATTTAGAGTTTTAAATACAAAGTGCAGAAAGGGACAGGCACGTGTAGATGTATGGATAAAATGTAAGCGCAGGTCACATGATATGCTATGGTCCAAGTTGTAACTTTAAAAGGTGGTTACAAAAATGTGAAGCTACTAGCAGCTTACAAGAAAGCATTGAAATATCACATCTGGAGAGTACTCAGCAGAACAGTACATCAACAGAGATGATATCTTGCACCGTGATGCTTTTCAGCATTTAAAAATTGAATGTGACACATAAAGAGTGCATTCTTTTCAGATGATAAGATGAGAAAACACAAGGCCAAGTCACACAAAAGAAACCTACACTGAGTAGGTTTGCTTTGGAATAATGCTTGTCCAGTTTGTGTGAGTTTGTGTAGTTTATGTAGCATAAATTGCTGGATGTAACTTGGCTCCATTTTGAGTAATTTTAATATATTTTATATTTTGTCAGTGTTTTGACTGATTTACAGGAGATTGTGTACTGCATATGTGTGAGTAACGTGGCATTTTTGTTCATTGAAAGCTTTTTATCATTTACTCCATATAAAAAGGAAACAATTTATCATATTTTGTTAGCCTAATTTACATGGCCTTTAGACTTCACAACCATAGTTTTGATTTGATTTAAAATATCAGGTTATTAATCTGTTTTTAGCTAAGTTTATGGCCCTAGTATATCTTGGATTTGGGAAAAACCCTATTAAATGGAAAAATGTGTGATTTATGATTGTAAAATTGAAATACCATTCTTCCCTCTTATCTCCTTGGTGAGTTTGTCCACGTGTGCCTTTTATATTGTTGCTATAAAACACACAATGAGATAAGACTGCATCCAGGCAAGTAGCCAAAATAATTTGTTTTACTCTTTGACCCCTGTTGGAATGTTGGTTCTATGTGCTTTTTATGCTTTGCTTGGAATGACTGGTTGGACAAAAATACAGTTAAATAGCAGCAATGCACAATTGATGTATATGAACTAAATATAAAACTGAAAGATTGCTCCTGGAAGAGCAAGGCAGCTTTAATGTAAGATGAAGGGGAAAAAAATGTTGACTTTTCCCTGGGTTTGTTGTTTCACATATTTTAACGTCCACTTGGAATTCTGTGATATGCCGCTTGAATGTTTTGACTAGAAGCCATGGCCATAATACTGCTGGAGAACCAAAGTTTTCTACACAACCTGCTCTCCAGAGCTGATGAGGTTGTGCTTCAAATGTATGTTGCATTTTGTGTCACCTTTTGGTTTTCCCCCAAACTCTGCACCCTCCTGCCAGCAGGACTGTTCATACTACGACAACTCTGGAGTGTGATTTTCTTCTGACACCCTAAAACTAATATTTGGTGATGTCATTTAAAACTGTTAATGACTGAATGGATGTGGGTGAGATACAGTAGTTAAGTGCTAGGGTGAGTCCTCATAACTGAAGCCATAGTTACCATCAGTGAAAAAGGAAGAACAGACTTTCTGATGAAAATCCCACTTCTTCAGGAAGAAACTAGGTGTGGTCGGTTGAGTTGAAATTGCTTTTTTTTTCTGGAAACATCTGATGTTAACATTTATATACTGAAATTATTTTAAAGAAACTATGCTTTTTTATACAATGGAATAGATTTATGACAATGCAGTTGTAGGAGTTGTTTTATGGAGTCATTATTGTTCATAGTATTTTCATAGATGAAGACTTAAACTGTTCTTAAACTTTTCAGGGTGCTAGGCTGCAATACTTTATTCTTACCAAATACCCCGAAGTGGTGAAAACTGCAGTATCCCAACTGTAATACTGTACCATATAGGGGGCATGGCTATATTATGTGTTATACATTAGCATGTTTTATCTTTGTTTCTTTTCTTGTCAAGTTTTTTCCTTATTTGCTGTTTTCCCTCAGTAGCCATCAAAGTGTTATGTTTGTAACTGAGCCTTAACACCTTGCTGAATAACCTTCAAAGTATTAGGGTTATCATTAACAGCTAAGGAGCCTTAACAGCTGTAGTTAGAGCTTAACCTAGGTTTTGTGGCATGAGGCAGTCTGACTGAATTTTTGCCATCATTTTGTTGTTTTGCAGACAGTGAAAAAGGGATGTGATGTAGTCAACATTTGTTTCTGGCAGGGGTAAAGTCAGATGTTTTGCTTTCCCTTATGGTAGAAATCTCAGGGTATGCTGAGTTCTTAAAATTGGACAGTATTCTGTCCACATTTATCACTCTCAGGTATCATGTTACTATAATACATATCCCATAAGTGTTGCCCCCATGGTGGTACTAATATCTTAATTAATGACATAGACATAACCAAAGAGAGTGTAGTTCCTTTCAATTAGTAGTGTGTGAGCTGTGTCAGGCTAAATTTAACAGGCACACTTACAGCACATGTTTCTTATGGGAGGCAAAATGGCTGCAAGCTCTCATCTGAAAGCATTGTTTGAGTAAAACATTAATTATGTACAATTTTAATTATGTGCTATATTTCAAATGTCTCAGCTTTGCCCCTCTTTCAAAATGACACTTGGATCCATATAAATCAGAATTGGTGTCTTATGTAGCAGAGGCAATTTCTGGAGGCTGCGTAGCCCTTAAACAGTATTTAAGTTAGTTATAGATGAGTTGGAGCTTTGGCAGAGCTGGAGACATATGGAACACATTGTGCAGGGTCTGTATGTTGAGGTCACTGCTGTGCTACGCAGAGTGCTGACCCCCACAGAGAAAGCCCCACCCAGGTAGACATGGGAAGTCTCTCACACACCAAGCATCATACCTATCAAACTCACAGCAGGACACACATCAATCATGGGGCGAAAAACCAAACACCTGCATTGTATTATTTCTCTCTCTATTTTCGTATCATGCATCTGAAGCAAATCACAGCCACTTTTTTGTTTCTCTGAAGTCTTGTGCATCCCTGCAGATATGATGATAAGCAAGCAATGCCTGTTTTCTTGCATACATTTAAAGTGTTTCAGCCATATCTTAGGGCTGTGCTGAATTAAAGCTTTATGATTGAAACAGGATGACCATTACTGAATGAATCTTACTGCTTGCTATATTTAAAACTGCTAAAGTAACCTATTCTTGATCTTCACATCACACAAGCACAGTGTGATTCAGAATATCCATAAAACTGGTTTCTTAGTGTGTTCTACAACGTGTCTAATAAAAAGTCAATGTAGTAGCTCAAGTTTAGGATTCTGTGTTTTTTAAGGTGAGTAATAGGTATGCCCTCCATAAAATTATGATTTGGTAGGGCATACTGCATACCTGTACATCATCAAGAGTTTTGGGGGGTACTCTCTGACAGGGCATGTGTGTTAAAAACTTTTTGAGACATTTCCATGATTATTACAAAAAGGTGACTCTTCCCATATGATTGAAGTGACGTGTTCAACTCGTCAAATAATTTGTGCAGAATCTGAGAGTGTTCAACTGAAGATTAAAGTTCAGTTTTGACTAGCACTAGTTGTAGAATTCAGTGTTTCAACAACACCCACATTCATACCTCATAAACTGTACCTGCAAAGCATAACAATTTTACCTATAGACTGTGTATCATTACTCTGGAAGATTACCTGGATTTCTGGATATATTTTGTCAATATAACACGAGCATTGTGATGAATTCAGTCTTACACAGGCAATACCACAGATTTCAACAGTATTGCCTTTTAGCACTGCCTGTAGACCTTTTGGAAACTCCGCACTTGAGTAGGTCTCATGAAGCCTGCGCAAATGTATCCAAATCAAGTTTGACTGATGAGATCAGGCTGAAAAAACAAACTACACAGGTGCCACATAATTCTGCACATTCAGCAAGGAGAACAACCCTACATTTATTCTCTGGACAGAAAAATGAAGCTGGCATGTTTACATGTTACTCATTCCAGATACAGTACTTTTCTCACGTTTGTTGCAGCTGCTCCTCAAGGAAGAGTTGTACAGGTTTTTAAAACATGATCTATGATTTTTTTTGGTGAAGAGAAGAAAAACATACACTCTAAGTAGGCATATGGTTCTTGACCTGAAAACCTACACATGAACAGAAGAGTGACGTGTTTTATATATAAATATATATATATATATATATATAGTTTTTTCACTTCCCCAGGAAATTAGATTTCTCATTCATGAGGTGTCATCTCAAGGTGTTTTATCCTATTCCAAACACATTTACATGAAGAAAGAAAAAAATTTAAAGAACGAAGAAAAGTCTCTGTTTAAAGCAGAAACTCTTTCAGTGAGCAATGATGGTGAAAATGCTACCGATTTCTGCCCTAACAGCGCGCTCCCTGGACATCGCGGACCTGACGCTGGTGAACACGGAGCCGGTGTCGGTGTCCGCCGAGTCCTCGCTGCTCTGCGTCAGCGGCGACTGGAGCGCTTCGGACGCGATCTCCATGGGGCGAGAGTACCCCCTTCTCCATCTGCAGAGCCCGCCGGTCACTGCTGACAAAAACTACCGAGCCACTTCAAAGATTACCTGGAAAACGCGGAATGTCGATATTTTCGGAGCCTTCTATTGTAAAATCCAAAACGCTGATTCAGCGGGTAAACTGTACACGGTCAGGATGCTAAATGAAGGTAGGAAATCATGCTCTGGGGCCCTGTCTGTTTGCAATGTGCCTAGTATATGAAGTTATTCACTGCATCTACTTTTGAGGTTGCAAGAGAGAGGCAGTGAGAGAACGTGTTGACAAGTTTCATTCAGTACAAGACGAGACTGGCGAAACAAAGTAATATAGTTGAACTGAGTTTTCAGGCACTATGGGTTTGATAATGCCAATTTCAGTGTTATTAAAAGGCAGGTACTGAGATGCATTGTTTCGAAGAAACGTGTGTTAGAATCCAAATGCTAGGCACTAAGACTATACAAATACCGGTATTCATAAAACTGGCCTTCTGTGACAGGTAACAATAATCCATTTAAAACAGGCTGCTTGACATACAATGCAGGTTTCTTGACTTACAGTTCAGCACTTGGTAAACAAAAGATTCTACTCCCACTAGCTCAAGTTGCACACTCAGGATAAAAACTGTATACCACTTTGATTGCTATGAATCCATGCCCCGGGATTGTAACTGTTCTTAATTAGCAATTGCTTCTATTTACTTTTGCAGTTGGGGGTATCACATTCTTTCTGACTTTCTGAGTACAATTTACAAGTATTTACTGTATGCCTCTGTCTGGAGGCAAACGGCAGCATGGGTATTCCCTCGTTTCCTGTAAATGATCCTGCATGATTCCCTTTGTCTTTCACAGTTCATGACTGAAACGTGTTTTGCTTGTCCTACAGCTGTGTTCCATCCAGAGTCCTTAACAGTCATGGCGAGCATAGGGGACGTCATTAATATTACTTTCAACCGGAGGAAGATTGTTGCAGAGGATGCGGTCATCTATAAAAATGGTAAGAGACCTTTCATCAGAGGAGGTCTTTAAAATATTCCTTTTCATGTTTAAATGTAACATATTTAGATAATTATTCATACTTAGCTAATTTGTAAGATTTGTAAATTACCAGGCTTGTGGCACAAGCTGCAAATAATTGACATCTATGCCAATATTTATTTTGCTGAGAGATGTTTCAGTTCAGTACACAGTTTGTTTCATTTTATTAACCTCTTTCACGCAGTAGAAGTCATTGTATTGCCTGCTCTACTGTATTGTCACAGTTGTTTTCACTTCCATGTGAAATATGTCCACTCACAGCTCAGCTGGCAACTAGTCAGTTTTTAGTAACTTCCATCCATGCCACTATACCACCAAGGCAAATTTTCATTTTGGCTTTCATCGTTTAGCCAGACTTCTCATGATGTGCATGGAATATGATGTGTCACAAACTTAAGTCAGTTTAACTATTCACAGAGCTCAAAACAGTGCACTTTTCTTTGCCATTTCCCTGTCACCAATAACTCCTTTTTTATGTTAAAAAATAGACACTGCAGCTATTTTTACTTCCTCACAGCTTTGTACAGCTTCGCGCTGCTCAGTAACACACTACGAAGCATCTCTGCATTTTGTACACTTGCAGTATCAGCTGTTGTAGCACCGTAAATGCAAATTACACTTGCATCAATACAAAGAGACATGGTCTGTCACTTTCTCCATTTTAATATACAATAATACAGGATTTAATTTCGTAACCTTTAAGTAGATGAAGGTTGTTGTGTCTAGGGCAGTATGAATGACACCTCACCAGTAATTTGCCAGCATTTTGGGAGTGTCAGTCTCTAGCGTAAATGGTGAGTGGGTGAAGTCAGCTTTCACTGCCAGGACATCAACAGCTTGTTTTATGCTCTTTGATGTGAAAGAGGCTAAATTTAACCATTGTTTGTCATAGGTTTTCTTTGCATGCTGCTTATTAAGACTAAAATGGGAAACCAGGAGGGGTTCATTTTTCCTGCGTATGTGTTGCAGAAACTTTGTGAGATTCTGTTCTTGGGCCTTGGTGGCCTCAGAGGTATGTTCATTTAAAGTACAGTCAGGGTTTTTGTGTTTGTTTTCTTGTCTTTCAGGTGATTTTATTCACTCTATACCCAGTTATGAGATCCAAGACACACTGCAGTACGTTATTAAAGAGGTGAAGATGCAGGACTCTGGCCTCTACACAGTCAGATACATTGCTGGGACCCCAAATTCCTCCGCTATCACCAGGCTGATAGTAAGAAGTTAGTGCTACTGTGATCTTTCATTTTTATTTTTACTTATTTATATTAGTTTTCCCCTGCCCCTTTTAACCCTGACTTTTAAATGACCAGTTGTGCATTAAGCTGAGCTCACTGCAACATCCTCTACACTTGCAGTGAAGAATGATGATTGCAATCCTTTGATACACTGGCATGAAACCTGTAGTATAGTGGAATAAGAATTAAGCATTGATGTATAACATCACTTCCGGCGGTCCTGAAGTGAGCTGGAATAGTTAGCATCAACTATGCAACAAGTTATGTGTAGCGGGTGGTATCTTGCGTTGTGTTTTAATATGATGTTACGTGGGTCGGCGAGCGAGCGAGTTTCGAACTGAGGTTCTTACTGCTCGCTGCCAACCCCTTAAAGCCAGCGTCGTTGCCAGTTGAGCTAAAGGCAAATTGCCGTTAGCCTGTCGGCGACAGCGCTACTTAACCAGGTCTCAGGGGGAGTGACGTAGCCGCTGCAACCACTCGGCTACCTGCTACCCGCTACCTAAGGCTTTACGCAGGACTCACACGAGCTAATCACTTCAGCTCTGCTACATATGCACCTACCTGTAATTGCAAGAATTGTTCAGTAAATCATTTAAATAAACTGAATGCATCTGATCATTAAAAAACCAACAGCTATTTTTCATACTGCAAGTTCCACAGTGCCCTACAGGAAAGCAAATGGCAGTTGGAGGATGGGGGCATCTTTCACTGACATCATATGAGCAGCTCAGATGAGTGGACCCTGACCACCATTTCCCTCCCCTACTTATTTGGAACCGGGACAGTTACTTTCCGCTGCTGCAGGCTCGTAGTCATTGTCAGCGAATGGCCCAGTCCAAGCTCAAACTTGCAGTGCCTTGGACTGTAGGACTTATCTTACCCCCTCTGAGCTGGGTTCTGCTCAAGGTTTCTTCCTGTTAATTGGGGAGTTTTTCCTCCCGGCTTGCTCTCAGGGGGTCTCAGGCCTGGGATCAATGTAAAGCTGCTTTGTGACAACTTGTGTTGTAGAAAGCGCTATACAAATAAAATTGAATTGAATCTTTTGCACAGAATGAGTAACTATACTGACTAAGCCAGTCAGGAGCCCAAAAAGTCCTTTACTTTTCTGCACTCCAGTATATGACAATATTCACTGTTTTTAAAATGATGATTTAAGGGTTTTAGTTCACAGTGCACATGTGATAAAGTACATCATTTGTGAATACAAATGCAAAGTTTTTGCTATATATTTTTGAAATGTTTTATGTTTTATCTTTGTTAAAGATAATTTTCTGGAACACAGTATCTGGGCAGCACGGTGGCTCAGTGGTTAGCACTCCCTCGAATCCCGGATGTCCCAGGTCCTTTCTGTGTGGAGTTTGCATGTTCTCCCCATGTTTGCGTGGGTTTCCACCGGGGGCTCCGGTTTCCTCCCACCATCATAAGACATGCATGTTTAGGGTTAAAACTCCTGTCAGTGCCCTTGACCAAGGCACTAACAAAAGAACAGGAGTTGGTCCCCTGGCGCTGCACTGCGGCTGCCCACTGCTCCTAGCTCCTGGTGTGTGTGTGCCCCTGGTGGGCTCCTGGTGTGTGTGTGCTCACTGCTCACTGTGTGTGTAGGATGGGTCAAATGCAGAGGACAAACTTGCCCATGGGGGATTAATAAAGTATATGATGATGATGATGATTATTATTATTATTATTATTGTTATTGTTATTGTTATTATTATCTAATTACATTTGTTGTCTACATTATTGATCGCCTGTTAAACCAAATTATTATGCTAATTTTTAAGTCATCCTCCACAGACAGCTTAGTTCCTTAGAGCAGAGCTTTTCAACCTTTTTGGGGCTAAGGCACATCAAAGGTCAAACCAGAAAGGCAAGGCACACCAACTTAAAATTAGTTATCAATTATGAAGAATGTCGCACACATAACACATTGGGCTCCTCAAAACTCCACGGCACACTTCACTTTGCCTCCACGGCACACCGGTTGAGAACCACTGCCTTAGAGTCTTGAATGCTTTTTTTTTTTTTCTTCAACTCAAGACTGCTCAGCTGGCTTTTGGGGTAAAGACTGTTCTCAGACCTGCCCACCATGTTCCAATGGAGGAGTGTGCCATGATGAAACTGGAGAGTGCATCTGTCCCCCCGGCTTCAAGGGCCAGACCTGTGAAATCGGTAAAAAGTGTTCTGTGACAGATGTAGCTCACCTCCCGTGTATGGAAAAGCACATGTGTGTGCTCTAATGTGTATCTGTGCCTGTTTGCAGTGTGGCGGGGGCATGCTATCTTCATAGTTGTTAATGTTGTTGTGCCAGTTGCAGCAAGAAATTAGTATGCTAGACCTTAACTGTGTCCTTAATCTGGCTGTATAAATGGGTAAAACTATAATATATCTGGGTAAGAGTGTCTGCTAAATGACCATAATGTAATGTGATATAATCCCCTTCATGGATCATTTCCAGACTGTCCAGGTTAACTGTTATTGTGCTGTAATGACATGTCACAAAACATTAATCTCTTACAGTGTGCGGGGAGGGAAGATTTGGAAGAACGTGTAAAAACAGGTGTAGATTTGGCTCCTGCCGGTCCATGGTTTTCTGCCTTCGGGATCCTTATGGCTGCTCGTGTGCCTCTGGGTGGTGGGGTTTAAACTGCAGTGAGGGTGAGCACTGCTGTGGAAATGTGTGGATTGCTGATGTGTCATTTTATGGAGCTGAGCTCCAGCTTAATGACCCATTGTAATCATTTCTTTATGTCATATAACAGATCATCATCTGGTCGACTGTAAAATGTTTACTACCTATTTTGAAAACATGAATTGGGAGTGTTGAATTATGGAATGGAATACTGAAGTGTGTGAGATATTTTCCCATGATGCATTTTCCCTGTAATTTTAGCCTGTCCCCAGGGTTTCTACGGGGCAGGCTGTAAGCTGAGGTGTGAGTGCGGGGGCCGAGGGAAGTGTGACCGCTTCCGTGGCTGCGTGTGCCCAGGGAGACATGGATCTCGCTGTGAGAGAGCAGGTAAAGCAGAACAGAGACATGTGCCTCCCTGCACCGCACTGCTGACAGTAATTACTAGGTAATTAACGTGAGTTAATTAATATTAATAGTTTAGCATTAATACTAATGAATGGTTAATAAATGTTAACTAATTATTATTAAATTGATTATCTGAAAACGATTGCAGGGGCAAAACAATCTGATTCATTGTAGCAGAATGGAGTCAGTCACTTTGCTGATAGAACATTAGCCTTGTGATTGAACATTTTTGAAAAATATGGTCAGGCGTGATGAAGTGGATCACAGTGTACTGTACAGCAACATAACTGCATCACATATCAGGGATATTCAGCATGGCCGTTGAATGGTTACACATGCATTGTTATTTTATCATAATAAAGAAGAAAACTGAAAACCTTTGCATGATCTTGACCTTGCTGTTGTGTAACTATTGGTAGTATCCAGTTATTTTCCATGGAGATGTAGCCTCAGTGAGGAAACTACATCTTTGTCGGAAAACGAACCTTGGTCAGATAAATAAGCCATGAAAATTGGTGCAAAACTATGAAAAACATGCCAGCTTCCACAATTGCATGTTGTTTATAAATAAGGCAGAGTAGAATATTTCAAAGTTCAGATGTTAAAGCTTAAAGCTCGCATTTGGCCTTCTGCGAAAAATGTAAATGCACCCATAATCCACACAATTCTCTCACTAGAAACAAATGGAAATTCTGATTTTTGCCAGCGTCAAGATAATGTTTTTTGTGTCCATCTTTAGAACAGGCCCCTGTTGTGATCAGCGACCTCAGAGATACAGAGCTCAACTCTGGAGTCAACTACACGGTCAACTGCACAGCACAGGGATATCCACCACCGATGCACGGACAGATTGTACTAATCACACCTGGCAAAACTGAAGTATACGTGAGTACCAAAGAATGGCCAGTCACAGTCATGAAAGTAATATGTCTTATTTATTAAAGAACTCAGAAGCCAACATAACCCTTAAGGATCCAGAAGGGTATGTGTAAGTCATTGCAATAAATCTTAAATCAGTTATTGATATTCCTGTTGTGCCAGTATTTAATGTTGTATTTTGATGTTTCTGTTTTTTAGGCAATGGACACTGAGACGGTGGAAAACGGATCCACCTCCCAGTTCAAGGTGGACAAGATCACGTTGCATGAAACTGGCCGCTGGCTGTGTCAGGTGAAAACATCAGCTGGGCAGGCGGAGAAAGACTTCATTGTCCATGTCAAAGGTGAGAGAATACAAGCAGCAAAACCTGCTTTTGGTTAGGCTCCAAGCTGCTTGCCTTTCCTAGTAACATAGACGCCTTCTTTGCACAAGGAGTTCAATATGCATTTTGCGCTTCAGTCCTAAAGGAGATGTTCTTGTCAGTCATGATGTTCCTTTTTTCTCCAGTGCCTCCAAAACCACAGTACCCTCCCACACTGAACAGCAGTGGGCCGTATCACCTGACGGTGTGGGTCAACAAGGACCCATACACTGGGGATGGACCAGAGACCTCAGTAAAGATCTTTTACAAAAGAGTCAACACCACCTCTTGGGAGACCATTGAAGGTATGCTAAAGATGAGACCAGCTTTCTCACCTTTAGCCTTTGTTTCTCAGCTGTCTACTATAGCGGTTTTACACACCCAGGTTGTTGCAAGTCTTTGTGGTTCAATGATAATTTGAGTTAACTTATCCAGGATGAAGGTCCAGATTCAATCTAATTGCAATGAGTTCAGTCTTCAGCTGTGAATCGCCAGTTAATTGGTTGACTAGACTCATTTATAGTGATTTGTCCAGTCAGTGAAATTAATGAAATTTATCGAACATTAAAGAAACCTAAATTGTCATGCTTTATTATGTTTGAAGGGTTTAGGACAAAGTGAATTTTGATTGCAGATTGTGATTTAATTTGGACTTAATTGGATGCCTAAATAATTTTCTAAATACCAACTGTTGTGCAAACCCTAACCCTAACCCTAACCCTAATCCTGCAACCTTGAAGTGTTTCAAGAAGTAGGATTCAGGATATTGAAGTGTTTTTTGTCCAAAAGGTGAAAATGCGTGCGAGAGCTTTTGAAGTGACAGCATTGTGCTTCTAACCTTTTGTGCTCAATTCTGGCAGTGACCGGGCCGCTGGTGAAGCTGGAAAACCTGACCCCGTGTACTCAATACACCATGTTTGTTCAGTTGAGTCGCCATGGAGCCGGAGGGGTTGGGTTCCCTGGGCCGGAGGCCAGCTTCTCCACCCTGGTGCTGGGTAAGAGCTGGCCAAAGCTGCTCTTTTAATATAAGAGGAAGGGAGGGGGAGAAGGCAATCCTTGCCAGGTGATTTTCGAACTGGAATTTGGGAGCTTTTGTTGATCCGAGCCAAGGATTCCATTGAATGATTCAGAGCGGCACATCTCCTGAGCTTAGGACAGGGCAGTCATGTGTAAAAGCACAGAAAATGATTTCCAGTGCTCTAGAATTACATTCATAGGAAAGCAGTTCTCTTCACCCTAAATGTGAATACAGATGCACCAGTTTAAGTCTGTATAAAGTGATGTACAGTACCAGTCAAAAAATTTGGACACAACTATTCGTAGGAGGGTTTTTCTTTATTTTTCCTATTTTCCACATTTTAGTAAAGACATCAAAGCAGTGAAATACCACAAATGGAATTATGACCACCAATTGTGACCAAAAAGTGTTAAAGAAATTGAAACGATCATATATTCTAGATTCTTCAAAGTAGCAAAAAAATATATTTTTTAATTAAACTTTTTAGGAAAGAAATTCATTCAGAGGCATCAATTTTTTCAACAATATATTTATCTAAGAAACAAATTTCAAGCATTTTTGCATGAATCTTTAGAGCAGAATGTCCTTAAATGCATGTTTCCCCTTAATCAAGTGTGTCTAAACTTTTGACTGGTACTGTACATGTTGTGGAGTCTTTGTCCTAGTCTTCCCAAGTTCTCATCACTGTTTTTTCCTGGTCAGACCTGCCTCTCCCCACAGGGATCACATTGATTCCACTGAGCCAAACCTCTCTAAGCCTCACCTGGGACTTGGTGAAGGGGCATGTGAATGAGCACTGGTCCTACCAGGTGGAGTGCCTGCAGTCATACGAGCCGGAAAATATTCAGACCCACCACCTGCCAAGGAATTCCACTGGCCTCAAGCTCACAAGCCTGAAGCCCAAACAGAAGTATGAGTGCAAAGTTCGTATAATGACGAGTTCTGTGGGTCAGTACTGCAGGCCAGTGTCTGCATGGACCCTCAGCAATGGTAAGGGCTGTAAAGAATGGTGGGTTTTTGAATGTGAGCTGAGAAATACTGCATAACTGTGATGTCCACTTTATCACATTATCACTGACAGTGCCTAAACCTCAAAGGGCTATTCAATTCATTTCAAACCATTGTGTCTTTAGTTACCAACAACATTATCAGTTTGGCAGTTGTACTGTCAATGAATGAAAGGTAGAAACACTTTCAATTTGGGAAACTGTAATCCTCTTGCTTTTCAAGATTTAGGCAACCATGTACATAATCTACATGCTCACTGTTTTCTCTCTGTGTGTGAGGGGCACTCACAATTCAGTGCATTATATTATTCTTCAACTACAGTATAGTAAGCTGACAGTCTGCTACTGTTAATATGTAGCCTACAACCTGTCAGAGGCAGAACATGCTAACAATGGAAATAGCCCCATGATGGGACTGGGACAACACATCTGCTGAGTTTCTGAAAATTTAATGCCAGTAACCATGAGGAAGTTACTTATTAGTTATTTACTTATGCCAATACAGAAATGCCCCTCTTCTGGATTCCATATTTGATTGGGTTATGTCTTCTTGGAACCTGTTCTGTTCATATCCTTTCAAGTTACAGTTTTAAGATCAAAACTATGTGATGTCCAAGAGGACCTGTGACTAATTTCATACTAAATTTCAGGAAACCAAAAACTATCTGCAGGGAACTTTCGGGTTTACATTTACATTTATTCATTTGACAGATGCTTTTATACAAAGTGACTTACAAGTGAGGCAAGTTACAACACAAGCAAATAGCCATATAAGGAGTCAACAATATTAGAAGTGCTGCATGACCAAGTTTCAATAGTTTGCCAGGCAAGGAACAAGCTAGCTAGTAGAGACACAAGTGCAAACATGTTTGTTTCATGTTTGGCACAGAATTAGCTGTAACAATTACACATTTCTCTCTTTTGCCAGAGCTGCCACCACCACCCTTCAACATCATGCACTGCAACATCACCGACTCCTCTGCCGTCCTCATCTGGTCCCTGGAGGAGGGCAACTCCATCTCCAAGGTCAACATCCGCTTCCAGGACACCGACCTGGCCGACTACAGCCAGCAAGCGGAGATCAATGTGCAGGAGCACCAGGCCATGCAGTTCCAGCTCCGGGGGCTCCGAGCCAACACGTCCTACCTGGTGGAGATGTGGGCCACCAACAACATTGGGAAGAGCCTCAACAACCCGCAGATACAGATCAAGACCATGCCACCTCAAGAAAGCTCTCGTGAGTCAGGGTCAACTACTGTAGTATTGCTAGTCCAGACTCAGTGTTAACTACATGGTCACTGTGTAGCTGTGATTTCAGGAGCCTTCAGGATTAAATGAAACGTTGGTCTGAAAGGTTTTGTAACTACGGGCAGGTCCTGAATGTGTTTTTATTCCAAATCATGGTGTCCATGGATGTGTGTTTTTTAGCCAAACACATAAAACAGCTTACCCTCATTTCTTTGAATGTTTGGTCAGAGTGCATGGTGGTAGAGTATATATTGGAAGGTGCTTATATAATCACTGAAGATGTAATAGTTACTGAGTAACTGGGTTTCTTTCCCAAGGTCTGTATGGGTTTGGCAGCGAGGGGAACATGCTGTTCTTTGCTATCCTGGGCTCTGCTGGGATGACGTGCGTCACCATCCTGCTGGCCTTCTGCATAGTGCTGCAGCTGAAGAGGGCCACCTTTCAGCGCAGGATGGTCCAGGCCTTCCAAAACATTGTGGTGAGCCAGAGGACTTGCCTGGGCAGGCAGCATAGGGCAGTGGAGGCGTAACAAGTTGTTATACCAGTTGGAACATGGGTGTTTTACCCTTCAAGAAGAAACTTAACCTATTTTGGTTCAGTCAAACATCTGGGTGCAGAGATTGTATAAATCCATCATGTGTAAAAAGTTAGTTATGTTAATCACCCTGGGTAAGAGCATCTGATAGGCAAATGAAGAGCATGGTATTATGTGCCATATACAGAAGAATATGGTGCTGTTTTGAGGGACATCAGCTGCTAAAATGCTTACACAGGATGAGAGCAGAAACATACCTTGCTTTGTATTCATCATCACCGACTGCAGTTCCTTTTGGTTGCTTTTCCTTTCTTGCTCAATGCAGAGGGAGGAGCCTGTGGTCCAGTTTAACTCGGGCTCCCTCAACATGACCAAGAAGTCCAAAAACTCTGCCCAGCCGGTGGCCTACCCGGCCCTAGAGTGGAATGACATCAAGTTCCAGGACGTCATCGGCGAGGGCAACTTCGGCCAGGTGCTGAAGGCGCGGATCAAGAAGGATGGTCTGAGGATGGACGCTGCCATCAAGCGGATGAAAGGTGTGGAGCAAGCCTGCTCTCACAGTTCCATTTCAATATGCTCGTTAGCCTCACTAGTTTATACTGAAATATTAATAAATGTGTGTGAGAATCGCTCTCCACTTTATGTTATTCTGAATAAGCTTTCATAAAGCATGTAGAATGCCTCCACGAGTAAGGCCAGTACAACATTTGTACATTGATATAGTGACATTGTATATTGATATAGTGACTAGATTTTCCAACTTACTTATGTATTTCAAAAGATCTTCAGTTTTTGTGTGGAGAGGGCTGTTTTTTGTGGTGCCCCTTTTCACTGAAGTGAATATGGCTTGAAAGGTGGGGAGAAGTTGGTTTAAAAGCATCTTATTTATGTGTAAAAGGGATTTCTGATGACTGTACTTTGTGAAGAAGTAATGTCATACTCATGAAGGCAATGTGTTTGAGCTATGAAATGGTATATATATAATGTGAGACTCACTGCAAAGCGAGACCAATGCATAATAGGCACGAAGTTGTCAGAGTAGGGGAGGAATTTATAGTCCCCAACATGGTTAAATTCCAACTGGGAAGGAATTCTGGAAGATCTGAAAAGCTTTTTTTACTTCATAAGTGCAATGGTATTATTTTCCTCTTGCATCCAGTATATTGTAATGTTTGGACAGGACAACACAGAGTTTGTCACGGCTCTTTTGAAATGTATCTCGACCCAGAGTATGCCTCTAAGGATGACCACAGGGACTTTGCCGGGGAACTTGAGGTGCTCTGCAAACTTGGCCACCACCCCAACATCATCAATCTGCTGGGTGCCTGTGAGCACAGAGGTAAAGCAGAGCCTTTTTCCCTATAGATACCGAATGCTTCGTGAAATCAGCTTTGTTCTGATGCTTTTCCACACTTGGTGGGAACTGTGAAAATACTGTGGTGCTGTTGATGCAGAAGTATGCTTATTGCAAAATAGGAACTACAGTTCATGCAAATGGAAAAAAAAACAATTGTAGAATAAGTCGACATTTACAGTAGATATTGTATAACAGCATGCCACTATAATTTTTTAACATTATTCTTGTAGTAGTGTATTTTGAGCAGTAATGTGGCTTTTCTTGGAGTCTGCATTACGGGGCCCAGGCCTTACTGAATAGGAAGTGAATTTGCTGTTCTATAACATAGGTGAATAGGTAGTTAGGTAGTTAAATACCTGGCATTGGGATTGGTTGTCAGAGTAAATAATACAAGTGTAAAAAATATATATCCTGTAGTTACCACAAACAATCACTTTATTTTACTTTACAATCTCATCTGCAATATTGCAAACATGTGACTCTAGAACATTGACATGATGGTATTAAATGGGTATTATGTTTGTGTGTGCATTGCTGTACTGGCTGTACAAGACGTATCTGGTTGATAGAGTGTAACATCAGCAGCTCTGACTGAATTTGTGCATTGAGAGTTAGAGCTGCTGCTTCTAAGCCTTCTGCGCTGTGCTCCTGCCTGCAGGATATTTGTACCTGGCCATTGAGTACGCCCCCCACGGAAACCTGCTGGACTTCCTGCGGAAGAGCAGGGTCCTGGAGACGGACCCAGCTTTCGCCATCGCCAACAGCACTGCCTCCACCCTCTCCTCCCAGCAGCTCCTGCACTTCGCCGCCGACGTGGCGCGGGGCATGGATTACCTGAGCCAGAAGCAGGTAGGTGACCGTGTGGAAGGGGCGGCCACCATCTGGTGCTGAGGGCCAGAGTCCAGCAGGCACTAGGAGCCAAGTATGCCCAATGACACCGACCCTTATCTCTTCCTACTCAAAAGAAGGACTCTGACAGCCAGTGATGTGAGAGAAAAACAGCACACTCCAGGCCACTTGAGTCAAGCAGTACTGCAAATCACTTGCACATGTGAGATGTACAAAGATTCTAAAACCTCAAAAAAGAGGAGCCACTTTCCCATTTTAAATACCTTAGGTGTTTATTTGTACACTGTCACATTAAGGCTAGAATCAATGTGTCTAAAATGGCCCTATTCTTGACAAGTAACAGTTGCATGTACGCAAGAACCACTCAGCCATAGCACATAGGATTGAATAATATTTTTTGTTCAAATTCATTACCAAATTTTTATGTGCGATGAAATGTGCTGCTTTGTATCTCATCCTTAGGTGTATGTGCCAATTGAGGACCTAAATTTGTGCAGGAAAGTGAAACTTTTGACTTTTGCAGTAATTTGGAGCCATCTTCAGTTTATTCACAGGGACCTGGCTGCCAGAAACATCCTGGTGGGGGAGAATTATGTGGCAAAGATAGCAGACTTCGGACTGTCTCGAGGGCAGGAGGTTTACGTGAAGAAGACAATGGTACAGCATGCTGAAGTTCAATAGAACTGTTTTGATCAAAGAGTGGCTGTACAACGCAGGGTGTCTGTGTCAGCCATGATTTAAGCAGCCTCTTCACTTGCATGCATGAAAACTGACTTTTTCTTTGATTGAATGTGTCCCACAGGGAAGGCTGCCGGTGCGATGGATGGCGATTGAGTCGCTGAATTACAGCGTTTACACTACAAACAGCGATGTGTAAGGATCCGTGCCTCTGCTAAATCAGTGCAGTTACAGCTGCAGAGCATCAGTGGAGACTGGGCCGACTTCCATAGATGAGAACGTGTCGGTAAATTCCCAGATAATGTGAACTGACATGAGCTTTTTCTTTCATTTCATCTGTAGATGGTCCTATGGAGTGCTTCTCTGGGAGGTCGTCAGCCTAGGTCAGTGTTTGGTTATGGTTCATTGCTGGACTTGACCCAGTTCCTGAAGTGAAATTGAACCCGATGGGCGCGGTGTCTGAATGAGAATGAGAGCGTGTTGCTGCCATGTCCCTGTGCGTCTGACTGCAGGTGGTACGCCGTACTGTGGGATGACCTGCGCCGAGCTGTATGAGAAGCTTCCCCAGGGCTACAGGCTGGAGAAACCCCTCAACTGCGATGATGAGGTGTAAGTCCAACAGGAAACCCCACTGCGATGAGGGCAGAAACACAAACCCTATACATGTTTGCAGTAATGCAGGAAACCGCTGTAAGCTGGAAAACAGATGTCTGGAGTTCAGGTTTTGTATGGTGATAGCGACTAAACTAGACTAGACCAAATCGAAACTTTGATTTGGTTTGGTTTTGGGGGCAGTATTGGTACAACAGTTCCAATAAGTGATACAGGAGGATAGACAACATCATTCCTGGAAGACCACAGCCTTTCTTCTTTTTGATAAAAATTAATCAAAGCTGACAAAAAAATTGCCAAATGAATTTCAGTAATGAATGTACTTCTTCAGCAGCTGCAGCTAGTATTACCCAGAGCAGTCGGTAGCTGCTGAATAAATTTCATTGAAAGAAAAACGTATGTTTCTTGTTGTATAATATATCAAATAATGCTGTGGCTTGACTAAATTTATGATTTATATGATTAGAGCTGGTTACTACAGCATATCAGCACTGGAACTGAAATATGTCACAAATACGGATGTCATAGAGATGACATGACTGTCTAATAAGCTCCTCCCCCTTGGGTGCAGGTACGACCTGATGCGACAATGCTGGAGAGAGAGGCCCTATGAGAGGCCCTCGTTTGCCCAGATCCTGATGTCCCTTAACAGGATGCTGGAGGAGAGAAAGGTAAGGCCAGCAAATCCATCCCTGCTGGAGAAGGTAACTAATAAGAAGGGTATCTTGGGCTGGTGTATTCACTGCTATTGTAGGATACAGGTACAAAACTGGGTCCACAACGTTGGTGGTACTCCCAACTTATTTAATGTGCTGACCGCATAAAACTCATTAGCATTAGCTCATAAAACACCTACCTTGCATCGCTGAGAGTTGATAAGCGGGAACTAATCAAAAAAGAACGAGTCAAACTTTCACAGCAATTATTCTTGTAGTAGTGTATTTTGAGCAGTAATGTGGCTTTTATTGGAGCCTGCATTACGGGGCCCAGGCCTTACTGAATAGGAAGTGAATTTGCTGTTCTATAACATAGGTGAATAGGTAGTTAGGTAGTTAGTTACCTGGCATTGGGATTGGTTGTCAGAGTAAATAATACAAGTGTAAAAAATATATATCCTGTAGTTACCACAAACAAACTTTCACAGCGTGAGCTCAGCTCACCAAAGGAATATATGTAATCTGCACAGAGAGGGAATGATGGGTAACATACACAGAATTCCTCAAAGGAATAGCATCTGAAATAATTGACTGTTACGACTGCTACATCATCCTGCATTGCTATATGAAGGGGGTGATTCCAGGATGACTTGACGTTATATGGGCACCCCTAGATAACGTTAACATAACATGTTGTGGGGAGGGTAAAAAACCCTCAAACGAATGCTTTCACAGTTTGATGTTTTACATTAAATAACTAACATGGGAATGCCTTCAATTTGTTTCTCACCTTTTAAAAATCTCTGTTCATCGGATAATGTGCCTGTCTGTTAAATGACTGTCCTGCTTGTTGTTTTCAGACATACGTGAACACCACCCTGTATGAGAAGTTCACCTATGCGGGAATCGACTGCTCTGCAGAAGAAGCTGGATGATCCGTTAATACTCTTCAGAAATAGCTTTTCTCCTCTTTTGTATCATGCATGTACCATATTGGATCAAGGTTTAAGCAATCCTTTACCAGGGATTCATGGACTAGTATTTTGCACACATTGTGTATTCCATTATATATACTAACTGGTGGGCTGGAATTAATCAAACTTAAGTTCTTTTTTGTTTTCTTTCATTGTACATTGTTGAGTGAGTTTATTGTACAAGTGTGTTATTGATGTGGGATGCCGTGTTCTGTAGATCACCTGTAAATAGTAAGATCTGAAAAGCATTTCTAAGGTAACATTTAACTATGACCTATTAAGCACTGAAAGTGTTGATAAAAATGTTCATTTTTAAAAAGCCGAGTGAATGTAGCTTCCGAGTATACCATAGTCTATGCATGGAATCAATGTATGTATACAGATTTCAGATTTGTCATTACAAATGAGAAGTTTGTTGTTCTGGTCAATTACAGCTGAACCACCTGGATAAATATTGTAAAATTAACATTGTTACAGTATGCATTCAGAGTGATATGCTTATTAAAACTATGATAAGATTCAAAAACTGGCAGCATTTTTTTACTGTGTGTTCTTACAATATGTACTGTACAAATGAGGCCTTACTGTACAACTAAGGAGCAGTTTGATCACATTCATCTAGGCAAATATGTGCTCAAAACAGAACAGGGCACAAATGTGTCCCCAGCATTGCTGGGTGCCTTTGCTCCTGGTTTTTTGGACAGAGCAAACTACAAACATACAAGAAAACTCTTTAAGAAAAGAAAAAATAAGGGGGGTATAATTCATTGAAACTTAGAAGCAGCATTGATGGCTTCACACATTACGTAATGTTATATTGCGTTACAAAAGACGGATATTTCATGTGTGATAAATATGTTCATTTTGTCTTCCCCCTTGGCTTTCAACAACTGACACACTCCACTTAGTTATGGCCCTGGACTACAGGAAAGGGAGAGAAAAATGAGAAAGGGAAAGAGCAGAAGCTGAGAAGTTACACACCAGTTGGGTATTGTAAATCATACTGACACAGTAATTTAACATACATCACTTTTTGTGTGTGCTGTTATATTCTTAATGCTAAATACCTGACAGATTACAGAGTACTCCATTGTACAGATTTAGCTATTACCCTATTCTTTTAGAAACTGGCTTCTATACAGTATAATGTCAGCTGAAGCAAAGCTTCATTTGTAATTTACATTATATTTACTGTACTTGTACATGCACTGTTACATGTTTTTGATTTTTCCCCTCTGTGAAACCCTGTTTTTGCAATGACTAAGATATATTAGGCTCTACTCTCCACAACAGCCTCTGTACTTGTGCTGGGGTGCTGAAGTGAGGCGAGTGCAAACCTCCAGCACACTCACACTCAGCCAACAGCAGTTTTTCACACTACAAATGCCACAGCAAGCTTGTGCAGGGGAGTGGTTACTTATTGAACGATAGATGCTACTCTGCTGACGATCTGATCAACTTGCGGGGTGCCTGAAAGCAATGAGGCAAGGAAGCCCTAAGCTATCCTCTGCGGAACGGAGCTAATTTGTTTCACCGCTGGTCACTGTCAGCAAATGACAAAGGCCGTTTCAAGCTAAGGCCATAGGACTCAACCTGCGCTCAAAGCGAACGCCAAGTTGACCGAACTGCTCGGGACCCCACAGCTTTACATTTCATAGTACTATTGCTATAACAGACCAGACCAGCAAACACCTCTGCTCCATCCACAGAAGATTAATTTAACCCATTCCCCCCAGCTTCCATTGTGTTCACACGGACGTTCCCCTTCTCCTCCTCACTTCATTTCAATATATTCACTAATGCCCTAGACCCCAAATCACCAGCACAATTTTTATGTCTTCAGCACAAAACTCTGGAGCCATTTGTCTACATGTCAGCACCAGTACCTCTAGAGAGGGTTTTATAAGAGGGTTATATGGTATAATTTAGAACAGCATTAATCAGATATATCACTATGCCTTCAAAGTCTCAAATAAACCCACTATAGATTGGATTCTCATGGCACACACAAGACAGAGAAAGTCCCAGTGAGGGATTTCAGCACAGATGTGATGGATGACTGTTTGCAGGCAGAAGAAGACAAAGCATGCACATGGGACATTTCTAGTGTATGAACATACATGTAAAACTGTTCCCCGAAACTGCTTTCATAAACTAATTTACTCAAGATATGTGGGGAATTTTATGAATACCAGATTTATTTCACAAAACTAATCACCAACAGACTGACCAAATCTGTGAGAGAATACATAGTGCATATAACAGATGTGAGCAGTACTAATTAATTTAAGGCATGCTTATAGCTCTGTGCAATCACGTAAGACCCATATGAATAATTGATAGATTATGTCTTTGCTTCTGTACTTTCCTGTACTTTTTCTGAACAATTATGAGAAGGGGAAACTGCAACCAACTCAAACATGTCCTAGCAAGCATCTGACACGATGATATTTAGGTTGTTTACAATCTCCCAACCAGATTGCTTTGTGATGTTTGGATTCTTTGAACTTCATCACTACCCACTCTTCCTCTCCCAATGCACCATATGCTCAGACTTCCTCACCCTTACATCTACCTTCTTTTCTGTTATTCAGACAACTAATAAATAATAATATTACAGTGGAGCATATTTTGTGCCACACAAGTAGCTCTGCTTAATTGTACATTTTAGAGAGTCAATCCGGCTCGCACTAAAGGCTCACAGCTTGCTTGTAATGTTGTCAGTTACCCAGCTAGTCTTTTTCTTTCAGCTGTTAACTGTCAACTGTCTTGTGCAATGGAATTACACTCAAGTTTTGACCATGCAAAAAGAGTGTGGTGAGGTAAAAACAGGTATCAGATATATAGATGGGCATTGCACTTTTCACCTACTTACCTACGCAATTTATTTTTTTAGGCTGGTCAGTGGCTGAGCTTGGATTTGATATTACATATTACATTGTGTGTATTTCTGACTACTTTTGCAGAAGTACTGTCCACAATTCAATTTAACGTCTGCCACCTTGTGGTGAAAAATGTACAAACACCATACTCCAACATCAGGGCAATGGGTGCAGCTTAGAATCAGTTTAGGACCCTTACTTTAGACCTATACATCAAATCTATTGGTCAAAACATCTCATTCATTATAGTGCAAGTAACAACAGAACGTCCGGAGACCTAAACAAAATCATTAAGCTATTCAACTATTGACAACACTACACGGACAACAGCATACAAAAAAGATGTTATACCACCCACCAAATTAAACCAACACACAAAACATATTTCTCCTGATGATTAATAATAGTAATATCACAATTATCTTTCATTGCGTCTTGGAGAAAATGCACATTACATCATAAAATCACATCTGAATAACATACATTTCATATGCTTTCATTGTTAAAAACATGATTGCAGTAATTGTTTATACTATAGCCATAACTACTGTAACGTCTGTCTGCATGTATATTAAAAAAAGATACTTATTTTTATGCATCCTGACTTTTTATAGTTTAAACTGAATTATAAATTAAATTCATCATTTACCATTAATATTCAAGCACTCCATTCAAACAACCTTCAGAGATACAACTTCAAGACTTCAGAAGGATTTTGGTTCAAAGGTTAAATGCGCAATAAGTTGCAGTAGAGGTCTGCAGTGTCTTGAAAACCCCGGTCAGTGTGGCTTCCTAAGGCTGCCTGGGGGTCAGGCCCGTGGAGATCTCGCTCTGGGCCATGACGATGCACACCTCGTAGACACGGAAGGCAGCGAAGGCGGCTGCCACGAGGCAGGACCCACCCAGGATGTACCACCAGTTGAAGAAGCCGAAGGAGATGCCTTTGGCTATGGAGTAGAGCCCGAAGCACACCATGGCGACCAGCGATAGGATCTGCAGGCACAGGGGCGGCCCGGACGGCTTTTCTCCCATGGTGCCGAGCGGAGGGTCCTGACGGCCTCACTGGCTCCACAGATGACTTCTGTAGCTGTTCACCTTTCAGTCCCCGATCCACATCATTCCTCTTAGCAATGGACAGCGTCAGGACTGAGTCTCTCAGAGCAGAAGGAAGGGGACCAGTTTCTTGAGGAGTGTCCTGGGCTGTGCTTTATATGCTGTTGGCCATTAAGGAGGGATTCTTAAGGATAAAGAAACACCTCACTCCAATTTATTAACCCACCTAGAGAATAAATCTTATGCTTAATCTGTGTGAGTGGAGCCTTGAGTAAATGAAAGCCTGGATAGATTAAAAGCGGGCTGCTCTCTCTTGAGTAAAATACACACTGAGTGTTAGAGCTCTCTCTAAAGCATCCTTGTACTCAGTAACTACTGTGAATGCATTTGATGGTCAGCTATAGGAGAGAATGGCAACACTGTTTTCAATACCCGAGACCAAAGCCCCTGCACTGATAACCCACCCCTTAGTAGCCTCAATAATAATGGCCACCTGTACTTTCTCATTTTAAAAATATTTCCATTATTATGATTTTATATCTTGCTACTTGTATGAATGTCCATTAGAATGTCATCAGTCAATAGTAGTAGTCAGAAGTCCACTTTCTGACATTATATGGACGTAATTCCCCTGAGGCCCTAAAACACTCAAAACTACCAGCTCCATCACTCTGTGTCTTGCACACACAGAGTAAAGTCAGACAAGTACAGCCCCCTCCCAGTCTCTGGTCAGTAAACATAGACAACAGGCAACATCAGTCATGAGGAGTTATCACTGTCGTTCCCGTAATGTCTGGACCCATACGTGTGGATATTTATACTAATAAGCTCAGGTGCCTCATAGAATATGACAAATTAGCATGTGGTAGCACATAACTGAGGAGCAGTGTCTAGGGGATGGGTGAAGGGACTGGACAGGGAGTCAGCCAGGGTCTCAGTGTTTGTGGCAGGAGGCATCGTTAGGGTATGATCACCATTCCCAACAAAAGCACATTACCCACAATGCATTTTCTACTGTTGACTTTCCACCAGAGCATGACGTGCAGCAAATTTCAACTAACCCATGTTCTGGGATCAACGCGGACACTGAACGCGCTGCACTGAAACCGGTCAAACTTGTTTCAGATACCATTACATCAGTGGTGTAACCCAGGCCTAATAAGCAAACCTGCAACGTCACAAGTGGCTGTCGAGGCAAGAGAGCATAATTAGGTTTAGCCTGGAGATAATAAAAAAGAGGATTACACAAACGGGCACAAAGCTGTTGCATCTAACGTAATCTTATTGTGCCAATGGGATTTCACAGATGTCTTCGATGTGGCCACAAATCCGAGCAGAGCGTCTGCAATAACAATGTGCCTCCCATCGACAGCTTTACAGTCATAAGGCTAATCTATGAGCCTTCCTCTTCTAATGCTTTCAAAAAAAGAACACAAAACACTCCCCCATAAAAGACAAAAACTTCAATTTAAACAAATCAAGCTACGTTTTATTGCTTATTGCGTTTACATGGGATCATGAACAAGTTTATTTGTTGTATGAGATCAGCAACAATGAATGAAACAAAAAAACAAAGATAATTTCTTTGAAAAGGTCAGAGCAAAGACAAATAAGAGTTAATGATAAGTTAACTATATTCCATTCGAAAGATCAACACACCTCTTTTGTTACCTTGGAGGATTGAAGCAAGTGGTTCGCTTAGAAAGTGCTGCCTGTTTCTTGCAGTCTTCCTGCAAACTACAGGTCTCTGAAGTTTGGGAGAGCGTGTGACCGTGCCCCTGAATTCATCACCAGGACATAGGCATGTATCACTGAGCCAAACCCGTCAGTGGTACGAAGTAGGCCAGGGGGCGGAGGAACTAAAGCACAGTCAAAACGCATTATCATGCTATAAACTGCAAAAGAGACTCGCCTCTCCCCTGATTGTTCAAAATGAACTTAACTGTCGAATGTCCCTGTATGCTGAATTTCATAGAAACCACAACCCGAAGAGCTTGGGAAAACGAGAGACTCAGACTTTTAATGCTGAATGTCTTGATCCCCATCTTTGCTTCCTGTTGAGTTCCCACAAAGTAATGTGGAGTACCTGTGGTATGAAGCAGGAAGTCAGAACCACATTACAGTAATATCTTTCAGTTTGTTCCATAGACAGTATACAGGATTAATTGCATCACACACTCCTTCTGGTTTACTAAGTCCCACAAATCTGGAATCTGCTGATCCAAAAATGATTAAAGAAACACTACAGTTAGCCTGTATGTAAACTATAATGGCAGACACAACCACACTTTTGGTATAAGTCCGATATCTTTCAATACTACCTCCTATATAATATAAACAGTGTGTTGTTAAGCTATCTATGAAGGTCTGCTTTATTTCATCAAATCAATAGGACAATTTAGCAATTCTCACCACAAATTTGGTTTGGGATACTTGAAATACAGTATAATGCATAGAGGATACACTTTACAGCAGGCTTGCCATTTCATGTTGTCCTTTTGGAAAACCAGCAATAATGACAACAAAGAAACCCCCCAAAAAACCCACAACGGCCTATTTTGTAGTGTTAATGAATTATCAAAAAGCATGACCAATATAAGCTAAAGGTTTATAGCTGTTGTATCATCAACAGATGAATATTTAAATTGTAAAGTGATGAATATGCCCACTTTGCTTTTGGTTTGGAGCCACTTCTTCTGCCAGGGTCTACCATGGTAATAACATGTGATTTTGTTTCAACAGCAGGTGGTGCTGTTTCGCTAATTTGTGTAAACGTTCGCCCTCCCTGTCGGTGCCATCTGTTGGAGAGGGACCCTTAAACATGAGGAGCATGACCGCCGGAGCATGCTCTTTGTCATGCGTCCAGATGTTGCAGCAGGTTTCCTTCCGGCTGTTGGGAGTCGTGGGGTGATGTCATCGTGCGCTGCGGTCACTCCTGCCGCTGCTGGTGCGTTTTTCCCCCTGTCTTCACTGCGTAAAGAGCAGGGCGGGGGGATTGCAAGGTTCTTCTCTGCTTTTAAAACTTCTCCTTCGCCTCATTGCAGTCTTTTAGTCCCAGGGCTGGAATCGCTGCAGCTCAGTGACACATTCGTGATGTCATCTCTTTCTGCGAATCAAAGAGAATAAAACTCAGGCTTCCAAAGATAAGCAACCCATGACAAGACTATGCATACAGAACTTCCATATGAAGCAAAACATCTCTCATTGCTTAAAAGTGACAGGTAAACAGTTCAGTTAAACGTAACAGTTAAAAGTCCACCATTCATATTTACAAGGCTGTTTCATCCATTATACAACTAAATTAGAATGCCTGGAAAAAAATTACAATAAAATGAAGAAGGGATGCACTAAACTTTAAATTTTACACCTGTGAGGGCAGGTGTCAGCCTAATTAAGGGGGTCAGTAGATGCTTACAGTGGGGCCCCTCGTCTATCACAATGCTCCACACTCAAACTCATTTGTTGGGAGATGGAAAACAGCAGGGCAGCGGGCAAAGCCCTGCGCGACAGAGCAATGCGGATCTCCTGCTACATCTGTGTGCTTCTCCCTGCCTTATCTCACGCTTTCACGCGATTCGGCGGGCCGGGTAAGTGTTCACATGCCCATTCCGTTCCGGGGGCTTGCGCAATCGCAGGTTCACAGCTGTCCCGGGACCCTCTGGGGGGCGTTCAGATGCAGCAGATGCGACAGTAATGGGGGCGCAGTGCACGCCATGCGCCCCTTGCATCTGGGTCATCCGAAGATTGCGGAGATGAACGCAGTGTGAGAAAAAAGTGGGTTTGTGCAGATGTCATTTCAAGGTTTGTATGTAAGGTGCAAGCTGAAAGATGTGATCTGACAGAGCTGCATGTACATTTACGACAAAGCATTTGAGAGTGAGAGCAGATTTTTGCTCACCAAGACTGAATTTAGGGTATTTACCAAAAAGATATGTCCCTCACAAGGTCTGTCCCCAACAGTAGAAGTCTCCTCTTTTTACAGTTACTGCCTGACTAGAAGAAGGTGACTTCAATCTCACAACAAGACTACAGCTGCCCTCTCATGTCTCATATCTTCAGTAAAAAATGTCTCCTCATTTAAAAATTACATTTTCTCAAGGTTTTATACTGCATATCTGGATGGACTGATTAAGTTTTACTGGGTGATGGTGAATGACTAAATGTATTGTTACCCAACCAAACGCAATCAGTCCATATAGGAGACAATCTTGAGCAGAACTTGTTTGTCTACTGAGGAAGCATGCCTTGTGCCTGGAGTGTTCGAAGGCCTTGTAGACATTTAGGGCAGCACAACAGTCTGCTCATATCGGCATGGCTGCACTCCCAGTATTGCAGGCCTCTGTGCTGCTTGCTATTGGACCTGCTGACTTGTCTCAGGCCTCCTGATCCTGCCTTAAGTGGCAGCAGGTGAGCAGAGCGCTTGTCAGTGTCACGTGTGCTCTGTAAGCCATTCTGTGCACGTCTCCCTCCTCTGCTCTCTTCTCCAGATCTGACACTTCCGTAATCGTGCACTGACTTACAGCAAAGACCAGCACTACATGAAACAAACATTAAAAAAAAACACCACAGCTCTGCATTCTGCTAAAATCTGTGAACAATTTCCACCACAGGTGAGATGTGGTTAGTGAGCAGACTCGCTCTTCCAATAAAAACGTCTGTGTCTTTACTCGTGTGTGTGTGTGCTTTAGTCACCCAGCTCTTTTACAGATGTCAATCTTTTGGTTAGTATTCATCGCTTACTTTGTTCTGGCTATCCCTGGTATTCTGTGCTATCTTCAGATCTAAAACATCACCATATATCTTTTCTTCATGACACTTTTGAGTGTTGAGATATCTGTTTGAGTCACGCTCTACATTATGCATCATGTAAGAATATAACAAAAAAATATGATGTTTAAGTGACATTTTAAGGGAATACAGGTGCTGTGCCTCTCCTACAATTCCCAGCTTCTCATTCCTAAAAAAGTCTATTTTTCTGTTTCCAAAAGTAAAGCTCAAATGCTGCATGCCCCTCCTGACAAAAGCAGCTGTGTGCTGAATGTAGTACACAGCAATGTGACCTGGGATTCCTTGAGGAGATGCACTTTACAAGGGAGCAGATGTTTGCACATCGAGGGCGTGCTGTGAGCTGCACATCGGTGAGATGCACCGCTGCTCTTGGGTCAGCCATGATTCGTGCCTGTACTTCTTTCCTTGGCGACTGTGAGGAAGCCAGTTACCTCACAGAGAAGCACCAGAACCAAAATGGGTTCTGTCATCAAAAGTTGTTTGTTGGGCAGCTGGGCCCAACAAACAACAGTGAGCTGGATCTTTTTTTTTTTTGAACAATGAAACGCCGCCCGGCCAAACTGCTCAGAGGAGCCGGAGACGGCCAAAGCCATCTGTGCCAGCGTGAGGTGGCCGTCTGTCGCTGCTATGCATTGTTGACCGCGGTCAGACTGACTAAATCCCTGGCCCCCCCCCCCCATCTGGATGCTGTGGACAGATGGGAGGGGCGAGAGCTGCTGCAGCTCCAGAGCGAGAGCGGTCACGCTCAGCCCCTTCCCAGCATCCTTGGCTCATCCGCAAAAATCCTGTTAGTCTGAGGTACTGTACTTTACCACTCATCAGCTTATGAAATCCTATTATTTTACATTACTTTTTGGATTTTTGGGCAAATTTTGGCAGAACAGCTGCTTTTAAAGTAATTCACTAATAAAGGGGACAGAATCCTAGTTGGGTTTGAAACCTCATGTTCATGATAACGATTTCAGATCCCTAGCTCTGCCCCCTTAAAGTGTAAATTCATTTCATCATATACATAACAACAAACCAAAAAAAATCTTATCGGTCTTATTAGAAATGGTAGGAATTGACCCTCAGGCAAAACCTCCTCATATTTCCATTTCAAAGCACACACACAGAAGCGAAGCAGCAGGAGGAAAAAGTATTTCTGCATTATTGCTTTTTATGAATTTCTGAGTATTCCTTTATGTCCAAGATATAGCCAAACTTAAAACTTTTCCACAAGGAAAATAATTTACCTCTCCGAAAAGGACCACAGGAGAAGGTCCTCCCTGAAGCGTAACGGCTTGGTCAAGCTGGAAATTGTTTTTTTGCTTGCTTGTTTGTTAAATTTAGTGCTGATAGTCATCTCTGATCTGCGTATGCTGCTGACATGCATATCCTCATGAGAACCACCCGCATCTAATATTTCTGACTATGCTGAACTGAATCAATTAGCAAGAGCTATAATTAGTATGGATGCTTGAGTCATTTCCACTGTCCTCTGTTGGCTCATGACTAACAATTCTTCTCTTCTCCCATAGTAATATGATCACTGTGGCTGCATTGTGGGATATCATCTGCTCTCTCACCACACATTCGGACCATTTTCAAAAGTAAACAGGGAAATAAACCTCTACAACAGAGCTGAAACAGAACAAAGAGAAGAGATGCCAGCATATTCTCCTAACATCTACATGGTTACAACCAGACCACTGCATACAGTATCACCTGACTTGCAGTACCACTGAGCATTGAGACTCGCCATATGCTCCCGTCTGAGGCATCTCTTCTCTTCTCTTATTGGATTAGGGTTATGCTTCTATCTCATGGCCACTCATCAGCTGGGACACTGAGCATGCATTTTCAAACATCATAATCACAATTCTGTTGCTTTACGGAAATCATTGCTGCAAAACAGCCGTTCAACAGAAGCATCTGGGAATCAGTCTCGTTCTCAGGATGTACACTTCTGAATTGGTGTTTTTATGAGAATTCAAAAGAATAACAGATATGATGTATTATATAATCACATGGATATTTGAACCAGCTCTGGACAAGGTATGTAGAAAATGAGCGTGGGCTAAACGCAGACAGTGTAGTTAATAAAACCAGGTTCAATCAGCGGACATTTATCAGGGTCAGCTGGTATATGGTCTTAGTGATAATAGTAAAAAAAACAAAACACAAAATGGAGCTTTTCCCTACCATATTTACATTTTGGCTTTCATTACGATGAACATTTTAACCCTGTCATGAATGACTTACAAACTACTGCTGCCTAGTTATGAAGAAATAAAGTCTATTCACTTATCACTACACTTCACATTTCACACACTTGGCCTGAGTCGTGCATGCTGTCAATAGTACAGGGGCAGCTCATGCACAAAGCCTCACACAGGCCTGCGATATTAACTGACTCCAGCGCTATTCCTGGTGCTGCTTAAGGTTCTCCGCATGCAAGATTTAGTGTTGCTGATCCATTGACGCAGCCAGTTATGCGTCCACAATTTCACAGTGGGCTGCTTTTCTTGGTCCGCTCCCACTCGCGTGGGTGTTGGCATTTTCCGAGCCCGATCATGGGAATTTCTTATGATAATGCGGAGAAAGCGGCGATTGTTTCCCCGGGCCTGCGTTAGTCACTGTTGATTGTCTGCCGCTTTTCTGTTTACAGTGCTCATTTGTGTCTCCGGTCTGGGGGATCTGCGTGTTGGCTGCGGGACGGGGGACGGAGGCAGCTGTGGTTCTTTATGTCGTCACTAACGACAGTCTAATTCTGAACTCCTTTTTGATGTTTAATCACACACGATAATGACTGTAATGCCTACTCAGCTTTTCACAATATGTAAGAATAACACTGCAATGAGAGGCATAAGTAGTCGTGGAAGTGTAGGCAGAAGTGCGGTGTAGTGGAAAGGAGCAGGGCTTGTAAATGAAAGGTTGCTGGTTCAGTTCCTCCCTGAGTCACTGCTGTTTTACTCTTGAGCAAGGTACTTAATCTACAATTGCCTCAGTAATATTGTAATACATTCTAAAACCAAAAATTTATTTACACAAAAAAAAAAAAAAAAAAAAAACACCAAATGAAAGAACCAGCCGGAGCACACAGTCAAACTCACTCTCCAAGCATTGCAGGCTCACACTTGTATTTAACAAGCCTGATTCAGCAGGTGAGGCTTGTTAACCAACAGGCCTGATTCAGCAGGTGAGGCTTGTTAACTAACAAGCCTGATTCAGCAGGTGAGGCTTGTTAACTGTTAAGACAAAATCCTTAGACATTTAACGTTACTTAAACAATTAAACAGTTTTGGGGGAAAGATGAAGGCTCTCCTTCACAGATAGAGCTGTAACCTATGCACGTCTCTCTGAATAAGAGTGTCTGCTAAATGACAATAATGCAATGTAATGTAAATTATACTAAACATTGGGAAAACTGAAATCTGAGGGAAGTCAGATTTTTGAATGACCACAAGTGGAGCCCATGTTCACTAGTGTCCAGCTGATCAGGTAAGCCCAAGAGAGTGAACTCAAGAATCCATTCCATCTGACACAGCATTGTGCTGCAGTCTGTGCCCACTGTTCACACCTGGATTTCAGAAACGGAGTTCCATCAAGTCACGACAGCTGCCTGTGGATGGCAGATCTGAGTTAAGCTGCAGGGCATATGTGTCCCACCAAAAAAGGAGAGAACATAGTCCCTGATCTGTTAATCCTATTTTTGGCTAAACTTTTCTCCCTCTCACAGCCTGGTAACACCTTGGTCTGACCCTCTCGTCATGATGGAGGGACTTTTCGCCCTGTTCTTTATGTGAGCAGGACACTTTGTAGGGAATCGTAATGACAATTCTTCTCAAACCGAGTGGGCGTCACACATACAGGCGATGCAATGTCTGCATGCCTTGACTCTGGTGAGCTTGCTAAGAACACAGTATCTTTTTCCTTTTTTCCCAGTGTGAGTGCATTACACCGTAAAGACAAAAACACACAGGGTAGAGACTTGTGAAAGTGACCTACAAGATAACACACACTGCCGCTGTGTTCAGACTTACGTGTATTCTTTCAGCAGTATGGAGTGGTCCTGTGGGACACTATTGCGTCACCCCTTTTTAATGGAGCTTAGCTGAAATTACTGCAGCACATAACACAGCCGTAGAAACAGTCACTGTGTCAGAACTGAAGATAGGAGGCTTCATAAACAGATAAATAATGTAATTCTGGTTTACGGTCACACGCTGGCCCTCGCACTCACCAGCGGCTCCAGCTCCTTGCGGTCTATGAGGTTGAGCTCGGTGCCGAAGTAGTAAAAGTGCTTGTAGCAGGTGTTGACGTGCGCCTCGGCCCCCATGAGGATGATGCGGTCGAAGTGGTGGATGTAGACATGCACAAAGACCCGGAAGAGGCGGCACAGGATCTTCTTGCAGATCTGGATGAAGTTCTTGGGGAAAGGGATCCCTGGGGTAGAGAGAGAGAGAGAGAGAGAGAGAGGGAGAGAGAGAGAGAGAGAGAGAGAGAGAAAGAGAAAGAGAAAGAGAGAGAGCAAATGTGATCACCAGAGCCCATCTCATCTCATTCTTCATCTCTTTTATCTTATCTGGTCTCCCCTTTCTCAGATTGCTTGAGTGTTGATCTGGATAATAACTTAATCCCAGATAGGCTTGGGTCAATGTTGTCCAGATTAGAAACTCCAGATTCCCTCCCCCTGATTAAGGAGAAGACAAGGGGAGAGGTCAGGGCACCCTGAGGGCCTGTTTGAATTCTCTGGAAATGTTCTATTACATTAACAGAAACAACGGATGACTAAACATATGAGACCCCTTTAGCCTGTAGGCAGTGCTGTGGTTTAAACGAGTATAAACTGGACACTCCCATAACACTTCCCACAGACAAAAGCATTCTTACATATTTCAAATGACAAATGGGCTTTTAAGCAACGTGTTGAGAGAGACAGGCAGAAAGGTACAGTGGCTGTGGCATCTGCATGCTGGTTTAAATAAAAACACATACATGAAAAACGACACTATTTACCTATTCCCTAAACATTTTTCTATGTGTTATATCAGTAGCGTGAAAGTCCTGTAAGCCGATTTCAAGCGGTGATGAAAATGGGTGAAACAGTCCCCAAAGTGAAGCACACGTCATCCGAGGGACTGTGATGAAAGAATGTTGCTTTAAATGCCTGTGAATAATTTTGGTCCATATCCGGTCTTCCAACTCGTCTGACCGGGACCATGTGTTCTTACCGATGAATGATGCATTACAAATGGTGGCACCTTATAGTTCACCCATCAGATGCACTAAACGCCAGCATATGCATGCTTTCCGTTACAGCTCCTGAAGCCCTCTCTGCACCTTTTCCGACAAAAACAGGATGGTCCTGGCATAGCTAGCCTCACGGCTGTCCCACAGAAAAGGAAATGTTTTTCCCATTACAGCCATTTAAAAAACAGGCCATAAAACTACTGTTTCAGCTCTCACCTTTGCTTATTTAGACTGTAAGAGGAGCTACTGTATGGTCAGTTGTTTGGAAGCTATTCAGGGACTTTTAGGTAATGTCTCAGGATATAACTTAATAGGACCACAAAACCATTCCTAGAGGTTTGGCGCCGCATAGCAGGACGCTGATACTGATGCTTTTGGAAGCTTAAACTTCGGAAGCTTAATCCTTTCCACACCGACATCTGTCCTCAGACTCCTAGGAATAAAGCCTGTGTATCTATGGTATTGCAAGTTGCTCTGTGAACAGGTCTCAATGGCAAAAGGAAGCCATAGATCATATACTGGATAAAACATAACTGTGTGTGTGTGTGCAGCTGACTGTATGTGTGCATTTGTGTTCTGTGCGCATGTGGTATGAGTGGGATGGTGTTGAATTAAAGGCCATTGTTTCACAACAAAAGCTTACTATAAACTGTGCTGCTATGTGAAGTGCCCTTTGTGCTCTTACAGCAATACTGTACATAGCAGCAAACAAGGAGTGTTACTGTGACTGCATTTCAGTTTTCTTTTGAACAGTTTTTTTTTCACTGCGTTACTGGTGTGCTTCCACTATTTATTTTGCAATAGAAGTATCAAGTGCCATGCATACAAATATATTTCATATAAGAGGACCACAAAACATATCTCCATGAAACAATCACATATACCGAAATATCCAATATACAATATGCCTATCAATTTACAAACTGAAGCAGTCTATGTTGACAACATGTCTTAATAACCTGCAGGTGTGTCTTCTCTTTGGTAACATAGGGTGGCATTGTTTAAATAAAACTACATAAATTTGACTTGATTTGTTATTTTTTGCTTGGCAATTCAGATCCCACTTTCAGAGGGGTGCTTATGTTCTCCTCCTGACAACACAGACGTATTGAGTTATTTTAGAAAAAAAAAAAACTTCCAAACAAATGCACCACTGTAGTTTAAATGTTTGGTAAATGTGTGCCATTCCTTCTCTGGTCTTCCATGCCTTGGGAAGCCTGTAATGCACCTCTCTTAGCTGACCTTTCTTCAGTAATACTGTGGACAGCCAGGGGGCAGCAGTGGGCTGCTGACTGTAGTCTGACAGTCACCCCAAGACCAGTTCCCGTACCCCCTGAGGTGCTGCTCCCCCCTCTGCCAGGCCCACTTAGCCAATACAAAGGAAATGGCCGCTGACACCTCCCTAATCCCCGCTATTGCATAACCTTCTGCACGGCATGCAACTTGCAATCCTTAAAATGTCAGGTTTGTAATAAGTCCCTCAGTATGGCTGTTTTGCAATGAATCTCTGTGAGCTGTAGATCTTTCGCACAGCGTAGCCATTACTGAGGGGGGCATAAATGCACAGCAAGTACGCAGAAGCTGAAAAAGTTCAGTCTCCTCATTAATTATCAAGCTGTTATGAAATCATGCGATTTGAAACTGAGCTGGACAAACAGTAGCTGTGTGTATCAAACACCACGCCACGCCATTTCAGAGTGCCCTAACACGTGTCTCTGATCGCCAGGATTCTGACTGTGAGTCAACAAAACTCACAATCACTCCCTGAAGCTGCAAAGATAATTCGGAAAAAACACAGCATGATTGTAGTGGATTTCGGGATTTCGGGATGGCCAAATCCATGAATCACTCCCTTCATTCACACTAAAATACAGACTGCGGGGAGGGCAGGCACCAGTTCTGTTCAGTTTTGCTTTAACAATACTGACTGGACAACCAATACACTGTTTGCCACAGTGAAGGTTAAAATGCTCATTCAACACATGACAACTGAGATGCAAGTAACATCCCTTGGAGGAATTGCTGCAATAACATTCTGGATATAAAACTTGAGTCAGCATTTGAAATATCTCCAAAAGCACAATTCAGCTGGTATATGAATGGCTTAAAACCTGCAAAGGTTCACCAGACAAACAATAAACAGGGTGTGTAGTACGATATCACAAACACAGGAGAGCCATGAAATATCTACCAGACATTAGATTGCTATATGTGCTCCATAACAAATTCAGAGTGAATGTGTCATTTATAACAACATGCTGGAGAAACCTAACAAGAGGAAAACAAGACTCTGGATGAAAAGGTACAGACAGAACAAATATTTGTTGATGAAGCTCTCGTGCCAAGGTCATCTTCCCATGCACAGCTGCACTGTTTTGACATCTAATGGGAGGGTAGGTACACTAAACTGATATTTACAGGAGCCTGTAGTTAGCTAGGCACTGATTCAGGGGTGTCAGCCTTTAACCCTTTGGTTAGGCTCTCTTCAAAAGCCAGGCCGTGATTCATTCCAAACAGGCACGTCAACATGATGCCTGTTCTTTTAAGGGAGGTACCTGTTTGAGTTTGGCGAAAAAGACAAAAATGATCCTCAGTGTTTCTACTACCAAACTGCATTTATGCTTCATTGAATCCACATAAAGGCACCGAATAATGATAGTTTCATTCTGAAACATTCAATTCTACATCGGGTGCAGAAAGACAAGGTATTCTGCTGGCTAAACTGATTAACCAGAGAAAAGAATTGTGGGACCAAATCTAGCAAATGTAGTTTAAAACCCACAAAATGTTACTGCGACCCTATGCAAAATAGCTTGTCTGAATTCATCCAGAAATTACACCAGCTGCATGGATTGTCAAATTGAATGCAGGCATGTACATCAGAATGCATTTGTATTTGGAATGACATAAGAGGAAGCACAATTCTTACTTCAACAGAACTAAGGCGAAACGTTCGGAAGGTACCATGTGTGATTGTTTTTCTCACCAGGTGCTTCACAATGGTGTTCCTCTAAGAGTATGTTATCCTTCTGGACACTTACCAGCGGAACCACTTACACTCAAAATAGCCCTGCACTAATGGAAAGTTGAGTGAATAATAGTTCTCTCACTCTTCACTTTTCAGGGCAGTAAAACGTTTTGTGCTCAAGATGAAAGGACCTGGACCTGTGTTACGTTTTACTGCATGGGTTAGCAGAGGAAGCAAAGGTAAATGAACCTTCAAATTCGAATCAATTAACTTTCTATTTCACTAAAGAGTCCGCTCTACTCACTAAACTACCGCCGTAAAAACACTTACTCCTCAGCGCAGCCCTGTAGTACACAGATGTGACACAGACATCCGCAAAGCAAATAATTTATGATCATAATAATAACCAACATTCAGATTTCCATACAAACTTCTGCTGGTATTTCCCACTGGGAAGAAAAGCTAGGAATATTACTGCAACTCTATCTGATGGAGGGCGTGGACCTCTACATAAATGTATGGTATGAAGAATGGGATTCATGTGTGCTGTTTTCATAGAAAGCAAAACCCAAAAAAAAAAACAAAACAAAAAAAAGCAGGCCATGTTCACTGAGACTGCTGTGCTGTGGTCTCCATTTATTTAACATGGTCTGTAATGCTGAACGCCACAACAGACTCCTACTCCCCCCCGCCGCCACTACAACTATTTCAGGACACGGCTTGCCGATTGTTTATCCCAGCCCGCCTCACGCCTGACTCCACGTGCCCCCCCCCCGCCTTTAAATCCGTGTGGCGGGGGGGGGGGGCAGGAACGCAGATGGGAGGGTGGGGGAGGGAGGGGAGTTTATTGCAGGAGGCTGTGCCTGGAACTTTCTTCCTACCAGGAAACAAGGGGGGAAGACGGGATCAAAGGGCCGGGCGAATCAAACGGCTCGGCCCTCCAGCTGTGGTCCCCCGCCCCGCACCCCCTCCCACCCCCGTCGCAGGCTCCTCTGGCTCTCGTGATCCACGCCCCAGATGTTTTCGTCGTTTGCTGCGCGAGACTGCACACTTGCGCACGCTCTGTTTGGGGAACTGTAACACCATGCAGCGCTTAGCGCGGCTCCAGAGCTGTGCTCTCTGCAAGATCGGATGTCTCTCTGCTCTCCACTCCACCTCTGGATCAATCAGATGGTGTGAAAAGAACAGTGGACCTCCTGGAAAAAACGCTGTCTACTTGGCTTGCTTGCTAGATACTTGTGACCTTAGCATGCTGGACAGCTACTTAGATAACTAGCCATCTTGACAACTTTATGGTCATTTAATTTAGCACTGATTAATGCTTTACTAGCAACTAGTCAGCTCTATAGACACCTTTTAATGCAGAAAACTTGCCTTGCCAATTGGTTATTGCCACTTCTAGAGATCTAATGTGTTGACTGCATAAAGTTACAAATTTGAAGAGGTACATTTTCAGACACAGGAAACTGGGGTGGACAAAACAGCCCCTCCCATAGTCAGATTGCAGTGATGACACACAGCATATTCTTACTGCATTCAGCATTCAGTAACAGGCCTTAGCTCAACTGTTTTTATACAGTCGGTACTGTGTGACCATTGGAACTTCATTGAGTGCACTGTTGTGTTTCAGCTGCGATCCTTCTATGAAAGGACTTGCTGAGTGGGACCAGACCATTTTATACGGTCTTGAAAAACTAAGCTATTACAATGGCCCCTCTGCAAGGACATTCAAACATTTGAAACGTGTCCCGTTTACATGACAGACATGAGGCAATAAATGCCATCATCTAATGAGCAGTGACATACTGCTCCAGGCCGTGGGAGTTAAGACGCTACTGGCCCCGATTCAAGCGCTGCTGTCCGTAACCACACACAGTGAACACACACACAAACACATCCACAAAATCACCCAGATATCACCCAAAGCACGGACACTGCGCCAGGTCAAACAAAAAACCCTACAGAGACTGCGTCAGACCGCTCAGAAGAAGAAAATAAACATCTGCAGGGTAAGCAGCGAGCGAATGTGTCAGGATCCCAAAGATAGAACTTCGACCACAGCCTCTGGAGAGGGATCCCAACGCTGGCTGTAACCAGGAACAGCTTCTATTATATAATACTGAGCAGAATTACAGCTGCAGTTTAGGTAATGCAGGCAACATGGAGGTTTCCGGAAAAATCCAGCACAGGCCACAGTCTGGGCATTGGCCAATCTTGGAACAGAGCCACACGTGGGACAATTTTCACCACATGGTGCTTGTGGACTTCCAAAAGAATGGCAACAATGACTTCCCTCAGGAAGACACATATCAAAGCCCTTCCAGACAGTCATCACTTGCTGTCATCACAGCTTGACACTGTTGCAGGTTCTGAACAGTACGTCAGTACCTGGTAAACCATAACAAGTGGGCGTAAAGTCAACTATGTATCCTCTCACCATTTCTTTTCATCTGAGCTGTGGATTTGATAATGAAAAATATACAGCAGAGGATGGAGCATGGATTGGACATTGCTATTGGTATAGAAAGACCAAAAAAAAAAATAAAAATAATCTGCATCTAATTAACACAGCTTGATCCATTTGACTTCAACGTAGAGGGGATATGGTTATGCAATGGAATGTCACAATTGATCTTAAATTTTGCTACGAATAGCCAACCACTGGAGGAAATAGGAAAAAAATGACTTACCTTGGCAACAATATGTCAACAGATGGTAACTATGTGAGGGGGATCAGTGCTGGAATCGGCAAAGCAAACCTAGCTCTCTCCATGCTGTGATGGGTATTGCAGGCCTTGGAAGTGAGCCGAACGGCAAAAATCTAATTATGCGGGAGCATCTTCGGTCTCCACCCGTATGGTTCAGAAGGAAGGAAAGCAACGTGTGATTGCACCAAGGAGTGAAATGAGTATCTGGCCTAACATCACCTTCAAACCCAGCAACCCACAACAACAACAGGCTGAGGTAGCCTCCTCCCGAAATAATGTGAAATGCTGCGAGCACCTAAGTCACATCTGCAGAATGCCACCCTCCGTTCTCTCCGGAACATTCTTAAAATAAACCCCCAAGACAAAGGGAAAGCAGCCGACATCCCGGCTACCCATGGGGAGGAACTGCTTAGAGCACTTAAACTGAGGGCTGGCAGACACATGAGCAGCGGTGTGCCCTTGACATCACCTCAAGCACCACCTGGTGCAGAAGGACTTGAGTTAGAACAGCATTCAGAATTAGGATGTGTCATTAAAATGAAAATCACATTTTTCCCTTTGACATATTTTCTTTTGTCAGCCTTTTCAACTAAAGTAAAAGAAGTGCACTTAAACCAATAAAAGGACAAATTACACCGCCAGACTAAAAGGCATAATCTAAACAATTACCCAGAGAATAAATTCTGTTATTGTTTTCCTCTTTGTGATTGCACTTAAGTCATTCTGAGGGCCACTGTGTGCACTCTGAACAGAACAGGCTTGGTCCAGCTGAGCCCTGTGAGGTAATTGGAAGAGATGGTAATGAGTATCTCAAGCAGCGGATAATAGGACAAGAGTCCTTCAAGGTATTCATTATCAAGAGATTACAGAGACTGCCAGGACAGAGAAGACAGGAAGGGGGCACAGGGGAGGTACCCTGACCTGGGGCTGGGGCTGGGGGGTCAGTAAGAGGCCAGAGTAGGGAGGCATCCCAGGGAAAGTGAAGGTACAATTCTAGTAATATGTGTGTTCTGAAAGCTATGACTGCATCTTTGTGGTTGCTCTCAACAAGCACCCAAAACACACTCTGAGCGAATGTAACTGGAACCACCGCTTCAGTTACACACCCCTCCCCCCCACTGCCCGGCTTCTCAGAAACATGTGCTCTTTCTCTTTTCCGTTGACATCACGTGACATCATGGCAGGCGGCCAATAAGGTTTTGGCTTCACGCACACATGGGGCGTTAGTGAGCGGTGACACGTGTGTCTTTGTCAAGCGTGTCCTGAGCTGACCATTGCAAACCTTCATTTATTTTAGCTCAACCAGCAGCTGTACATTGAATGTTCAATATGATATACACTAGTGTTGCTCATGCATCAAATATTTACATTCAACATGTAACTATATTTAATAGTCAAAATGATATATTTTCTCTGGCCCCATCCCCATGCGGCGCGGTGACGAAATCTATAGCAGATTAACGTCACTTAATCGTTGGTTGTCTGAGTGGTGCCCCTCTAACAACGTGGGTTTTATAGGTAATTGGCACAAGTTTTGGGGGAGGCCTGGTCTTTTAAAACGAGATGGCATCCACCCCTCGAGGGAGGGTGCAACAATCTTCTCTAGAAACCTGGATCATAGTCTGAACTCCTCTAAACCTTGACTGATCAGGGCCAAGGCCAGGCAGCAGACTTTCTGTCCTACACAGATGTCTGCATTTTCCCTTGAACCACCACTCAAACTCAATCCCATAGAGACAGTGTCTGCTCCTCGATTCGCGGTCCCAAACTTCTTAAAAACATCCAGTAAGCGCATTTGTGCTGATAATTTGATAAAAATTAAACTTGACAAACCTGAAAGTAGTACTTGTAGACAAACGGTCCTTAAGATTGGGTTAATAAATATTAGATCATTACAACCTAAAGCTATGTTAATAAACGAATTGATTACTGATCACCAATTTGATATGTTATGCCTGACCGAAACATGGCTTAAACCTGATAACTTTATCGCTCTTAATGAATCAACTCCTCCCAAATACAGTAATCACCAGGCCCCTCGACCTACTGGCAGAGGTGGCGGTGTTGCTGCTGTACACAGCTCCAAACTCCGTGCCACTAAACCTGGCTATAACTTTCATTCGTTTGAACTGTTAGTACTTAGCTTTGCACATCCTGACAAGACTGCATTCCAGCTATTTACCCTTGTAATAGTCTACAGGCCACCCAGCCCTTATAGTGTCTTCTTATCGGAATTTGCCAACTTTTTATCTGACCTGGTTGTCAATACAGAAAAGGCTGTGATAGTAGGCGACTTTAATGTGCATATGGATAATGAACATGACCCGTTCAGAACAGCATTTTTGTCTATCATTGAACCTATTGGACTCTATCAAGCTGTGGATAAACCCACACATTACTGTAACCATACTCTAGATCTGGTCCTCACATATGGAGCTGATATTAACCAGGTAGAAATTATGCCACACAATCCCGTGTTGTCAGACCACTATCTCATCTCTTTCAATTTACTGCTAATGTGCTTCACATACTCGGAGCCCAAATCTTCTTCTAGGCGCATGTTTTCTTCTTTTACAGCTAATGCCTTTATCGATGAGCTCCCTAGATCATACAACCTGTACAATGAAATCTCCTCTAGTCTATGTTCAAACCCTATCTTAACTGAAATAAATCTACTTGCAGACAGTATTGACTCTACTTTGTGTAAAACTCTCGACGCTGTTGCTCCTCTCAAAAGGAAGGAGACAAAAAGCTAGCACCTTGGTACAATGACCATACGCGTACTCTCAAAAAAGCCACGCGTAAACTCGAAAGAAAATGGCGCTCCACCAAATTACAAGTTTTTTTCCTGGCATGGAAGGTCTACTAACCTATAAGCATGCCCTCATAGCTGCCAGATCCAAATATTTCTCTACCCTTATTGAGAAAAATAAGGACAATCCTAGGTATCTGTTTAGCACTATCACCAGATTAACTAAAAGTCCTGCATCAGTTAACCCAAAAGTGCCAGCTATTCATAGTAGCAATGACTTCATGAACTTCTTCGATAGTAAAATCATAACGATAAGAGACAAGATACAAAAATTTCCATCGACTTCTGCCTCCTGTCTGGCCAGTCCCGTCCCAGACAACATATGTGCGTCTATTAGGCCTGCCTCATGCTTTGACTCTTTTACACCCATTGAACTTAGCAACTTTCTTTCTTTTATCAATTCATCTAATAACTGTACCAGCCAACTAGACCCCATACCAACCAGCTTCCTAAAACAGCTACTACCTGCAATTATCAATGCCTCCCTTACATCTGGACACGTACCTCAGTCTTTCAAAGTAGCAGTTATCAAGCCTATTCGGAAGAAGCCCAGTCTAGATCCCAATGACCTGTCAAACTATAGGCCCATCTCGAATCTTCCATTCCTCTCAAAAATCCTGGAAAAAGCAGTTTCAAAGCAACTCTCCTGAAACCACTCTCCTGAAAGTGCTCAATGATCTTCTACACTCTTGCGACAATGGCTGTATCTCTCTTCTTGTGCTAATTGATCTGAGTGCTGCCTTTGATACCATCGATCATCGTAACCTCCTCGACCGCCTCGAAAACCTGGTTGGCATAAGTAGACAGGCTCTATCATGGTTTAGGTCATATCTATCAGAACAATATCAGTTTGTCTCCATTAACAATGAATCTTCTGCCTGTTCCAGAGTAAGATATAGTATACCACAAGAATCTGTGCTTGGGCCTCTGCTCTTCTCGTTATACATATTCCTTCTCGGCGATATCATCTGTAAATATGATAGTAGCTTCCACTGTTATGCGGATGACACTCAGTTATGCACATCACTCAAACCTGATGTCCCTCTGAATATCTCAAACATGTAGGCCTGCCTAACAGATGTAAATTAATGGATGGCGCAAAATTTTCTCATCCTTAACTCAGACAAAACCAAAATATTGGTCATTGGCCAAAATTCAATCAGGAGCAAATTCACTCACTTTACACTGGACCTTGATGGTGTCTCCCTCTCCTCGAGCGCAGCTATCAAAGACCTTGGTGTCGTTATTGATCCTGAGCTCTCTTTTGAAACTCACATAACTAACACCTCTAGGACAGCCTTCTTCCATTTGAGAAATATAGCTAAAATCAGGAAAATTGTATCAATTAATGATGCTGAAAAATTAATCCATGCCTTTGTAACATCCAGATCAGACTACTGTAATGCCCTCTTGTCAGGATGTGAAAATGTCTCACTAAAACCCCTTCAGCTGGTACAAAATGCAGCTGCTCGAATCTTAACTAGAACTAAACGTTTTGAGCACATTACCCCAATTCTAGCTTCTCTCCATTGGTTACCCATTAAATACTGGATTGATTTTAAAATACTCTTACTCACATTTAAGGCTTTAAATGGGCTTGCCCCTCCCTATCTTAAGGACCTTCTTCATCCATACCTTCCACAAAGAGCCCTTCATTCCCAAAATGCTGGGCTTCTCATCATCCCAAGAGTGGGCAAAACTACTATAGGCGGTAGAGCCTTTTCCTATCGAGCCCCTCTCCTGTGGAACAGCTTACCTACCATGGTTCGGGGAACAGACTCTCTCTCCACCTTTACGTCGAGGCTAAAAGCATATCTATACAGTAAATCCTTTAGCTGAGGGACATAGCCTGGTGCTGGTGTGGATCATAGAGTCTCTGGTGGACTAAGTGGTCATTGCTGTCATGGCATGGACTCTGTGCTGTGAACTGGTGTTGACTGCCTTAGGGCCGCCCTCATGACTATGCCAGTTCCTTGCCTCCTGTCCCCTAGTTATGCTGCCATAATGTTAGTCTGCCAGGGTTTTTTTCCTTGTTGCCCACTGGCACCTTTTTTCCCTGTCCCTCCTCTCCTGGCTCTCTGCTGTACATTCATGCCATTCTTACCATCCACTAATCATTGTTCTCTATTTGTTTCCTGTCCCTGCTTCGGGCTCCTGCCTGGAGCTGTAGTCCAAGCATCACACCCCGATCTCCAGTCCTGCTACTTCGCTGCCCTGCCTATCAAGCCAACTGCGTGCCAAGAACCGGACATTCTCTAGGATACATTTTATAATTACTGTTATTTACTGCTGTCTATCAAAACTCAAATGTCTTAAAGTACATTGTACAATTTCAAGTATTCTATGTAATTCTATCTGCCCAGTGCCGGCCAGAAGCAGATGGGCTCCCCCTCTGAGCCGGGTTCTGCTCAAGGTTTCTTCCTGTAAATTAGGGAGTTTTTCCTTGCCACTGTTACCTTAGGCTTGCTCTCAGGGGGTCTCAGGCCTTGTGACAACTGTAAAAAGCGCTATACAAATAAAATTGAATTGGACTGAATTTAATTAAATATACAATATGTGTTTCCCTAATATAGTGTTTACAGGAAGTGTTTTTAATGAAAGACCTGAACAATACCTTGCTATAGAGATTCTGTTTACTGGCAAATGTCCATCTTTTCAGAAGCTTGGTTGGAAAAATAAAAGCCATCCATCATTTGGATAAGCAAGAGCGTACATTAGAGTCTAATTTATCTAAGGTCCTAGTACTGCCCATGCTAACCAGTAACTGAAGGAGCGAAACACCTGTCTGGCCTACACAGCTACTGTAGCTAGCTACACTGCAGCCTCGGGTGACCCATTCAGCATTTTATTCCACAACTGATCCCCAACCTCCTCTGAAACCTACCAGTCCCTTGTATTCTCCTCTCTTTCTTGTCTGCTACATAAACAGACACGGTGACACAGTGTTAGGGTCATCAACACTTGCCAGATCAATGCAGTAGGGTCACTGAAAAAAGCACAGCAGCCCTCTCACAATGTGTGTCAGGTTCACTCTCAGTACAATTGTCTGCCATCTTTAGAATCCTAAAATTTTTCATTCAACAATTCATTCATGAAAACTGCAACTGTCTCATTGTGCCTCTATACCAGAACTACATAGTGCACACTATTCTGGGTAGGTCCTTGGGGTAATCTGTGAGGGTACTAACTAGGGATGTAATGATATATCTAATTTCACAATATCGCGATAAAAATATGTCTCGATGCCGTCGTGGGACTGTGACAAAATCTACCAGGATATTACATGGTTATTTCGGTAGTATAGCTGCGTTCTACTATCTCTCCTTGTCAAAAATTGTATTGTTTTTGTTTCGCAATCGTACATACATAGTTCAATCATTCATTGCCAAAGACAATTCATGTCAATTTTTTGCACATGCTTAGGTCATGGCTGGCTACTTTTATTTTATTTTGTTAAAGAAGGAAAGCAGAAGCACTTTAAGTTAAAAGGAAAAACTAATTTTATACAAATAAAAAATGTTGATTTATTATTTAATAAAGGACATTTCTTCAAGTCATCATTTTTCTTCGTTTTTAAATATTGTGATAAATCGTATTGTGGACTTTTTATCGTGGTATTATCGTACAGTGAGTTTTTGGTATCGTTAAATCCCTAGAACTGACAGATTCCTACCCTGGCATGCTGCCAAGACAACACACCGAGCAGAGCCACTCATAGAATGGAAATAGTTGCATGGGGACAGTGGTGTGGAAGACACTATTGACTACAAAGCCATGTAGGGGGCCTGATCAGATACTCTGCTCTGGAGCCCAAGCTGACTGTCAGTGGCCCTTCTCGCTGCCCAATGAAGAAGCGTGTTTCACCTCTGAATTTCCCTTCTCATTAGTCCTGGAGGGAATCAGGAAGACAAAAAAAAACTTAGTATATCTTCTGTGTATAACAAACAAAATGCATTCTCAAATACAACAAAACAGCAGGAGACAGAGGAGACCTAAAAATGAGAATAACATACATGCTTAGTCATGTGGACAATACAGTTCACTGTGTCCTCTCATTAAATTCCTCCCGTTTCTCTTCAAGAAGACACAGAGTTCCTGACAAACTAGATTGATTATCTTCACTCTTGGTGTAATTACGGAAGAACACGGCTCTGAAGGGGAAAAACATACAGACTAACATTAGATCGGAGCTGAGTACTTTGCCTTTATATAGCCAAAACCGACTATAATTGACTACTACTGTCACAACCATGAAGATTCAAGTTTAAAAACTCAAGGAATCCTACAGAAAGCATGAAAAACAAAAAAAGCAACAATTGCTATGAACAGAAAGAGCTGCTTTTTAATGAAATGTACAGTAAACAACATTTCAGCCTCACGTGATCTCATGGCAGTCTGGTTTTGTGGAAGGCAGTATAGAACTGACCTGAAACATAAGAGTCTGTCTCCATGTGCCCACGTGTTTTAAACATATGTTACATGACTGAGCATGGTAGGTATTAGGAAAATGCTTTGTTCGGATTTCTATGAAACAACATATATGGTACGTAATACAGGCCGTAAGACTTCCAATAATAGCTGAGTCTCCAATAAATGCAGGCCTCTTATAATCGCCGGTATGCGTGACCCTTTCAGTGAAATAAATGCCTGCCTCAAATGAACGCCGGGGAAAATTAAATTTATTTTTCGTGACTATGAAACGAAAGAGCAGTGGGTTAAAATGCTTTTTTTGTGGCGAAATAACGAATAACGAAATAACACTGGTTTTGAAAAGGTAGCCCTATTGTTTCTCCAGGCTATGAAAAGGAACACACATGGGTTAAAAAAAAAAAAAACATGTTTAGTCTATTCACTGTCCACTGTTTAAATATGTTGAAGATGCTTTACTGTAGCCTGTTCTGTCTATTGAAGTTTCATCACAGCAGAAAATAAAATAGGCTAATTTTAACATTACTGCATAGCATTGACAGCTGAAATGTTAAATGGAATTTGGTTTTTGTAAATTAAATCGTTTTGCAAGCATAATTTTAGCCAGTGTGTTTCCTATGTCTTTTGTTGAGGATGCTTTAGGCCTATTTCTTAATGAGCAGCACATTAGTTTACATTTTTTACATTAGGCTAAATTAGGTTGTTTTAGGGAATTCAGTTTGCCTTATGTGTGTTCATCTCTTCATGAATTAGATTAAACATAAACAAACAGAACAAGCTGTCTTTTGGATCATAGCCTAAATTCACAGTGATACTGCTATTCTTACAGACTGTGCTCTCCCATCATAGGCTGCAATGACAATGTTTAACTTTAGTGATTCCTTTTTGAGTTGCTACCAAAGAGCGCTGTATAATGTTTGTTAAGTAGGCTACTTGGGGAAAAAACCTTGGTGAATTTTCCTGGTCAGTTCAGCTACCAATAACTTGCAGAAACCTGAGGACTTTAGGTGAAATAAACGCAGGTCTCTTATTATCGCCGAGTCTCCAATAAATACCGATTAAAGTAATTAAAGCAAATAAATGCCTCGCTGTTTATTGGTGTCTCGCTGTTTTACAGTATACTTTTTTAACTTTTTACCATCATTATCCTTTTACTGTTGCCTGCATTACCGAACAAAACTATAATATTCAACACAGTAGTTTTAAATACAATTTTTAATGTATGTTCCTCTCCATGTGATGTTAATGACGTGTTGAGTCAGAAGGTCATATTTCACTCGCAGCGTAGCATAGTGGTAAGGTGCAGTGCTTGTAACCAAAAGGTTGCCGGTTCGATTCCTCTCTGGGAAACTGCTGCTGTACCCTTGGGAAAGGTACTTAACCCATAATTGTCTCAGTATTTATCCAGCTATATAAATGGATAATGTAAAAACTGACATATGTAGGTTGTTCAGGATAGGAGCATCTGCAAAATGACAATAATGTAATGTAAGTTAATGTAATTACACAAAAGAACAAAGTCAGACAAGCTATTTCTATAAGTAATGAAACAACTGACGCTAATATCTCATCGTCATCTTCATCAAACAAGCAACAGTTAAAAATAATTTCAAAAATCAAAACATCAGCAGGTGAGACACTTCCTTTTTTGAAAACTCATGTGACACTACAAAATAAACCCCAGGGAGTAACAGAGGTCAAGAGAGGTCAGAGGGTCTTCCAGTTGTTATGAAGCAGGAAGGCACAGTCTGGCAACAGGAAGTTCCTCCTCAATGGGGCATCCAAAACTGACAAAGCTGCAACAGATAGCCCTTCCTGTGGCATGAACTACAATCTGCCGCTTCTCTGAGGCATTTCCAAGGATTAACATGAGCTTTCTGCCTACTTCAAACAAAAACTATCATTTTATCCCATCCAAAATCAGCTGAAACAGTTTACTGCCAGTCAAAAACTATTTCATCAAATATAGAGGTAGGATTGAAGACTGTGAAATTTTGAAAAGATTGCTTAAATATCCAGTTAATTCCACTTAAATGTTAAGAAGCTCTCTGAGAGCTTGTAAAAACAGAGGGGTTTGAGGCAACTGTGGAGACAGAATTTATGTAAAATGGCATCAAAATGTTTTGCACTAACTGGCAAAGGCAGAGACCGTTTGTCACTTACATAACAGAAGGTAGACAGTAAGACAATCTGAAACACAATACCTGTTTGACTGACTTCATCTGTGGGGCATGGGAATTATTCATGGAATCTGCTGAGTAGGCCACATATATTCTGCAAGGAAGTAACTGCTCTAAGGGACAAAATTAGAAATGCTCATTCATTTTAAAGGCATATTTAAATTTCAAACTCTAATTCTGCATGTTACAGGCTATTAATAATTCATATAAATCACTAAGCTGCAATTAACAGCTAAAGTCTGGATGGCTACTGTACTGTTCTCTGTGTGCACCACATGCAAGAAGTCAGTAATGTCAGTGAAAGTTTGCAGCACCTGCAGGAAAACAACTTTATGTTGATACCACCATCTGTAACTAAATTACCTGCAAAACCTGAACTACGTGGCTTTGCCCTGAGGGGCACTTAAAAAATTATCACTTCAAAAAAATGTTCATAGGAACCTCTGTCAAAATAGGGATACATATTTGGAATAAATCAGACATTGAAAGATTCAAGTGCAAATATTCAACCCATCAAATTTCAGTGTGAAATATCTTCTTTAGCATATCTGATATTACAAAGAGTAATGGACTGTTGTTGGCGTCTGTGTATTGTTTTGGATGGAACTACCGCTCTTAGAAAACTGATATATTGAGCATTACTCATAATTTATTTACATACCCTCCCACTGAGGGCAAAGGTATATTTGTTTATGCTTTCTACTTGTAATTCTGACAACTTTGGTCTGGAAAGGAAGAGAATTGGATAGTTAAAGCTTCATTCACAAGGGGCACTACTAGCCAGTAATTACGTTATAAACAGGGTTGGGAAGGCTAACGTGTCTCAAAGAGCGTTCTAGGATAAACTTCCCTTAGTGTCGCTTCTGCGAGGTGACGGGGTTCACCTGGCTTTACCGGGAGCTGAGAAAGACTCAGCCGCAGTTAAGACGCGAGACGGATCCTTCGGTGTGTACAGAGGGCAATGATTAAGGGATCGCACTGTGAACGCACGTGTGTGTTTCGGTAAGCCCTCAGAAAATCTTCACTGCTGAAAACAAACACAGACACATCCAGCCTCTGTCCATTCTCAAACAGCCTGGTCAGTAGATACTGAATTGTTTATTGACAAACCCTGCCAAACCTTAACCAGGGGGACGTATGAATTGTGTCTTTCCGATCTCCCGACACTTAGCTGTTACTATGCTGTTTCTGCTTGTTGTTGACTGGATGGGACGTTACATAAGCAGCCCCCGCCCCCTTTCCCCCCTCACGGCTTGTTAAGAGGCTCACTCACGGGACATGGGGGATGAGGGCGCTTGGGCTAGGCTCTGTGCATGTGCCGCGGTCTGTTTCAGGGCCCGGTAATCCGCTCTTCACACGGGACTGCCCTCTGTAATCTCAGGATCCTCGAAAGGCTGGACCCCATTGTTTTCGAGAGAGAGCGACAACAACGTGTACATCTGAAGAAAATCAAGTCAATCTTCTTTCTGGCCTCAGGCTTTCTAGCTATCAGGACTGTGGCTCCAGAAAGGGCCTCCTCAGTGCTACGTTTTAAGTAAAAAGAGGCCTTCAGGCCTGGTGATACTGGCATCATCTCAACCCAAACAGGTGTAGACCTCATCTTTGGGGACATCCTCTCGCTGAAAGGTCATGAATTCCTCTCCACACCACACTCTGAAGTGTATTGAAATAAACCTTTCTGTGCTGCACTGCTGTGCCTTATGGATATGTACATTTAGTTACTTAGCAGATGCTCTTATCTAGAGCAACACACATACATTATAATTCTTGCAGTTTCTTACATGACATACATTTATACGGCTGGATATTTGCAATTCTAGGTTAAGTGCCCAAGGGCACCACAGCAGTGCCCTAGTGGGGAAATGACCCAGCAACCACTGGGGTTCTGAGCCCTCCTCCTTACCACTACAGCACAGTGTGGTGCACTGTTTTTGGTATAGCATGACAGACCTTAAAAAGATTTAGCGTTGTTTCCCAAAAAAAATAAACACTGGGCCAAATCTGCTTGCACATACTGTGCCAAGTGTTTGCTGATCAGCATTATTAGGGCCATCTGCTTTGTATGTGCTTATGCGTCCAACAAAAGGTTTTCAATGTATTTCAATTTTCGCAACTGCTTTGATGTTTCAAAGAGAGTAATGAGGTCGAGCCTTTGTATTGCTCTTAAAATTAATGTAGTGTGAGTGACCTTTTACGGGAGTCAATATTTCCCATCTCAAGCCCTCACTAATATCATAGCTCTCAATAATATTACTTCAGGCATTTTATTACATCACATTAATTTCTGGATGATCAGCCTTAAGGGACGAAAGAAATCCTGAAGGAAAGTGATGACACTTCAGAGTACAACAGAGGCCTGTACACTTTTCCCAGCATGGCAAAAAAAGCATTATAAAAAAATAGCATTATAAAATGCTATTATAAAAAAAGCATTATAAAAAATTGCATTACAATATCTTGAGGTATTCATGTGCCATAAATTTTAAGCTTTGCTGCTTATCTCCATACATTACCTGATGATTATCTCCATACATTACCATATCTGCTTGTTTGGTGTCCCTAACCTGTGTTGTCACTCTCCTAACATACCTTTTCTACCTTGTAACGTGTCTGTTTAGAAACAGGATACAAAGATAAGGTTCTCAGTTTTCATTACCTTCATATTACCTTCAGTTAATTTAATTCAATACAATCTTTACAGTACAAGCAAAACTTCTGTAAAGATGCACTGAAGACGATAAAGGACCATCAAATGTAAGTGGACTTTATAAAAACAATCAAACTTTTTTGATTTCTCTCAGACAGCTTGTTGTGTATTATTGAGTCCCTTTCAGACATGCACTGAAAGACAGAACTTATCTAGACATTACGCGGAGGAGCTGTATGTGAGAACGCAAATGTCTGAATCAGTTGGACTGGAAATGAGATGGACTTCACTCTGCCAGCTCCCTAGTACAAAGTCCGTCTAATGTCAGATTGAGTCCATGTGTGAATAGAGCAAGTCATGTTCCGGAGAATGCACGGCGAGCGAGTGGGCCTGTTGATGACGTTTCTATCTTTCTATCATGTGACTGGCGCGAAACTGGAAGAATACAAACATCTGCTTCGTACTCTTTTCTGTGTGCCTGTATATTGTTTTCCACTCTTTAGTTGACACTGCGGATGCGTTCAAATACATGCTATTTTCAGTCCAATGATCATTAAAGAGATAGTTAGCTATAGCTATACTGCCAAAACTTGTCTCTTATGATGATTAATAATGTTGGTTAATAGTTTATAATCTGGTGAGTAGCTAGCTAAGCTGTAGCTAAGTAATAGTGATAGGTATAGTGAGATAGGTGAACTGGTGACCTAACATTACATAGTGGACAAAAACTTACCTTCCTGTTATGATAAATGTATAATTAATAATAAATTATGTGTACCGGTAGCACCATTTGGATGGCTATGTGTGATATTTTTTTATAGGCTACCCAAAAGTACAATAGCTATGTTCGCCTTCTCCTCCTCCGTGCCACATTATGTGCCCGTACCACCGAAAGGTAAGACATTGAAAAGAAAAAACCTGAAAATACTTCAACTCGCAAATACTTTTCGTGAACTCGTCAATACTTTTCACTCGTGAGAATTCAAGTGGAGTCTAACTGGAAAATACCACGAGGAAATCTGGACTATTCTAAACTTGCAATGATTTCACGCAACAATGTAACATACAACAAATGTAATGATTAATGGTCGCATACTGGGTACAACACTGAAAAATAGCATGCAGTATACAGCATATACTTGTGTAGTACACAGTACACAGTATGCAGTAGGCAGTTTCGAATACAGCCACTGTGATTTCTGCAGTGTACTTTTTGCATCATGTCCTGCCTCCTGCATGCTGTACCCAGGCGCCACCCCTCACCTAAACCAAACGGAGTATTTCCAGTAGGTGAGAAAGCGCCTGACACGGACAATCTCCTACTGTGTGCTACATCTGTGAAAGGGCAACTCGGGACAATGTCCAGACCTGATTCTCCGGACATTGTCCAGAGTTCATATGCGAAAATGGCTTTGGACAGCTAAAAGGTCGGTGGGTAGTTCTTCCGGCATCTTCTCATTTTCACTCACAACTTGCAGCCCTGTAAGACTCTGGCAGCGTGCTGTAAAGAGTCAGTTACCAAGGAACAGATGTTCCACTTTATAGAAGAAGCTCAACAAACTCTCACATACCTAACAATATCAAACTATTATGCCTCGTTTTAACCAAACACAGTGAAATTTCACTTCGCTTTCCTCACGCGAGTTTGATCGCTTGCCTGAAAAATGAACAAGCGAATTTTGCGCTACGTCACGGCAAGCATTTTTGATTACACCAACCCTGCTAGCAAATGACTGAAGAGATTTCTGGAAAGGGGGTATGGCTTCTAAGGTGAAGGCGATTGGCTTTCTCCAGGTGAAATTTTCGCTCCAGTTGAACATTTTTTAACTCAAGCGATGGCTCATTTCGCATCTCTCACAGTTTCGCCGTGACTAACTCTGCCCCTTCACCTTCTGCCATTGACTTTTCATGCATTCGCGTTGCTCGTAAATTTCGCGTTGCATTCAGTTAAAACATACCTTTAGGAGGGCAAAAGCAGAAAACTGATTCACTACTCTAAAAAAAACTGTACATATTTTCTAATTAGCCACATGTTAACATGTTTTTTCTTCTTTTTATCACGTTAGGCATCAAAATGCAATCCTTTGGCACAGTGACACGTGGCTAATGGCCGTCTTTCACAGTAGAACTCACACAGTGCACTACAGTGGAGCGGCCACCACCCCACTTACGTCATCACAGTAATTCACAGGCACCTGATGAACAGCAAGGTGCCTGAGAACAGTGAGACGAGGAGGCCCTGGCTGCTCTACCCACCCCTATCTCTGGCAGAATGTATCTGATGGGATGCCAGGCACTGTCGGCAAACAACACGGTCAGGTTCTTAGTCAAGCTGTCGGGCTAGGCCTGAGCTCAAAGCGAACACCTTGCCATTTGAGCCACCTGGGTAATGTCACATGCTATTGGAAGTCCTGCTTTAAGCAGTAGTCTTCACTGAAACAACTTTGCACGTGATGTTTGTCAGAAATAACTTTTTAAATAAACGGAAGCAAAGAAAAACAAAATATAGGCCTACTGGCAAGCTGGACACCTACATTCAAAGTCACACTGAATACTGTAAAAGTCCTAAGCAAACACATTGTACATTATGTGATAAGTCTAGATAGCCTTGCCTATTTAGAATAATGTACTTTCAGTTTCAGGGAACACTACATCACAGAGGACACTTTTTTACCAACCAAAACATTCAGGTTCTGCAAGTACAGTGCCATGAACCATGTCTAACCTCAAGCTGGCAATGATGTTCTATGCTCCAAGAAAGCCCACAGGGACAGGTATATAATGCTGTCAGCTCATTCCGCTCTGAGCGCGCACAAAAACAAACCTGTGTTCTCTGCATAGAGTCCCAGTGCAGGACACGTAAAGGGAGTGGGCATTCCGGAACATTCCTGGTCCCCGTTAATCCCTTTCTGCTGACTCTGCTAAGGGGCTTTAATGCCCGGGCTTCCTGCCGTGTTCCTCGCTCTAGCGCCTGGAGATTTGGACCCGGCATCACAAAATAAACACAAACAGCTTCAAATTTCTTATCACATGTTCTCACCCCTCCAAATTAATGACATCAACGGTCCCCTACATTCATGCGTGGTGAATTTGTTTTTCCACCTAAGCTCTGTTTTCATTATGTTCACACACTCGCTAAAAGAGTTACATAGAGCATCCCACTTTTTTCCCTTCCTTCACTTTAAATAAAACATAGGATGCTATAAACAAATAAAACCTTAGTTCTGAGGGCTGTGCACGCTCGCTGATGAATAATTTATGAGTAGCTAAGAGCACTGAGGAACCTACAAAGGAAAAAAAAGGGAGGGAAAAGAACTCGCTGTGGGTAGACAGTGACTCAGGTGTTGTTACAGGCTGAAGGCAACAAAGGCCGGCTGGATACCGTTTCACCTCAGCATGGTGGTGGGAGCTGGCAGGGCCCCGGGGGGATCAGATATCATTGAATAATTCAGGGCTGGAGGTGATAGTGTTACCTGCCAGTGATACCCGCTGGAGGCAGCCGCGACCAGTCCTAGACCACACGTTTACTCAAAGAGGGCTGGGAGAGGGGTAGGCCCCAGGCACAGACCTTTTTTTTATTACAGTTTTGGTTTTCTCTCTCTCTTTATCTGGGCCAGCATTTTATACTCCTGAGAGGCAGCCAATTCACTTTTCTTTGGATTAGATGTTTACATTCAAAGGTTCCCTGGAGCGGGAACCTTTGAATGTAAACAATGCACACAAGAGCAGATACAGAGCGAGGCCTAGACATCGAGCGCAGGATCTCATGCAGGCCCTGGGAATGGGCATGCGGACTGGAATGTGTGATCTGTTGCTCTGCAGAGGGCAATAGCGTCTACTTAACAGAAAGGATTTATTACAAACTACCCTGACCTCGGCCACATTTGTCCATGAGGTTCTATAACGGCCCATTAAGTGCAAATTGAGGGCTCCTGAGCCCCTCTTCTGCATATACAACCCCCCTCCCCACCGGCCCCCCTCTGCGTCCAGGTGTAATGGCTACCTGAGACCGCAACACACCTCCTGAGAAGCTAAAGCCGGGTCAGAGATCAGCAGAGATGGGACTCTAGTCTGCATTGCTTGAGGTGGTAATGTCCCCCCATTCCAGATTATTAATTGCTCTGCCTGCACCTGCCTTTTTCATGTCAGGTTATAAAGCATTCTTTAACACCATGATGACAGCTGTCTTTTTCAAAGTGCCCTCTCTGTGGGCTTTAAAAACTATGCTGGGGAATGCTGGGTGTCAAAGGGGCGAGATTATATTTGCACAAGGACCCCCGTGCAAAAGGCCAGGAGACTACATTCCAGGGGCCAGTTACACCAGCTATGCCTGAGCTGATCCTTAGCCTACTTACTGCATATTTATGAATTCACGATTTCAAATGAGTTGCATCATGCAAGATAATTACCATATCTGTCAGAACTACTAAAAAGTTACACCAACGACAAAGTAAGCACAGCTAACAGTTGGCAGTAGTACCTACATGCTGCAACCTTATGTGGCCAAAATGTTTGAGTTTTGTCCAACAGGATCCAACGATCACACCATCCATAGCAGTATTCTGCATTCTGGGGTAATACATGTAGTATCCATCCAGCTGGCTAATTAGCACATTGGCTACCATGTTAGCCAACTTTATTTACTGTCACCGGATGGCTGGATTGTCAGCTACATAGCTAGCACGAACTGTGTAGGAATGACACCCTATGCAACCCAGCCCAGAACACTTTAAGTGGTGTTAGAAATAAGCCTCTGTCAGTAGAAAAGGTCTAATGAGCTGAGCAAAATTTGGTACCTCAAAGGTCAGGACCCTGGTCTAGTCAAGGGCCTTTGGCTATCTGTTTATTTTTCTGCTGCAAGAATTAAACTGAAGTAAGTTAAGAGAACAACCACGCTATCCAGATCTTTGATTAGCGTGTTATAGTAGAGAGAACAAGTTCTTAATGCCATCCTTGTTCTTCTCTTGTCCTTACACTCACCGATGCTGGTGGGGAAAATGTCCTCGTTGTTGATCTGGACCTCGATCCAGTCCATCAGCAGGTTCATGTACTGGGGTGCAGGCAGGGCGGTGGGCTTCTTGTACTTGTTGTCGTCCTGCCAGCGGTACTCGTAGCGTGGGCCACCCGACATGACCGGGCAGCTCTTCTCGGTGCAGAACTCGCAGACCGTCCCGTAGATGAGGTTGATGCGGTTGAAGAAGTCCACCACGTGCACGGCCACCCAGTCGTTGAGGTCCTCACCGTGGGGCAGTTGCACGGCCGCCCGCAGGTCCACGCCCGAGTTGAGCGAGGCCTGTGCCTTCTTGTGAAGCTCGAAGCGTTGCGTCCCTGGCTCGAACTTGCGCTTGGGCCGGAACGTCTTGTCCTTGTTGAACACCTGCTTCAGGGCGATGGACATGTTGCTGGGAATCGGGGACAGGGGGATCAGGGGGGAGGGAGGACGGGGGAACAGCCGGGGCTTTTCTGGTGGCCTGAGAGGCACCCCTGTCGAAGACACGGTGGCACCAATAGTGGCTCCTTCGGCAACGGCTGGGCTAAGGGTCACGGTCTCTTCAGAGTTGAGAGAGCGTCATCCAGACATCCTTTCCTGCTGAGGCAACAAGGCAAGAAATTACTAAAAAACGCAGGCCCTTGCATGAATCAAACCGATTTCATCCCTAATCTTCCAAAGCACAGGGATTTTGAACTGAATCTGCAAGTTGATGACTGGCATAAACAAGTAACATGGGTATCCCCCTTGGAAACTGAAACAAATGCCTGACTGGATCTGTAAGTCATGTTCAGGCAGGCAAGCTATGAGACAACTTTCTTTTAACTGGTTTAACAAAGAACATCCACATCGATATATGAAAGAATAATTTCAAGTACCGTAAAGGCGTTTAACTTCAATTTTCCTATTGTCGCCTTGCTTTATACAGTGTGAAAAGCAGTCAAGTCTTCAGTTGCCTCTGTTGCCGATTACAAACATGCCACTGAGCTGCAGCATGCGCGACTGTGGGCTTTCCGCTGATTGATATCTGTGTGTAGATCTTGTTGCCACTTGCACTACCTCAGCACAATGGATGGCTGTGTGATGATGTCAGTGCAGAGAGAAGCTGTGTGAATCAGAGGCAGGGCAGCCCGTTTCTGCTCGTGAATTACTGCTTTGTCAGTGGACGGGTAAAATTCAACATTCTAAGTGTTGTCTACAGTTTGAAGGTTGTTAAAGAACAGAGATAAGAAATGGGGTATCTATTACAAATGTCCAATTGTATCCAACCACTTTCAAGTAAAAACTATTCTGTACTGAATCTGAATCTACTTAGTTTTCAAGACCCAGAGTAGATAGTGAGCTCAGAACTGTTCATTTTTTCCATATGTGCTATATTATGAAATTTCATGAGCACAACAACAAAAAAAAAACAACAGTAATCCATCAGTAATTTTGAAACCCTTACTCCTCTTTACATTACACATTTTAAATAAATAATCTTGTATTAAGGTATGTTTCAGGAACATTTCACAAGCAGAAAATGCTCATTTGGGTAGATTAATTGGCGTTTTGAGCATTCGGGTCATTGCTACACAAAACAACAGGAGCTGATGTTTTACTGGTGAATCAGGTAATTACCTTTCAGCTGTCATTTAAAGGGTTTTATGTTTCATTAGCTTCATATCTCTCTGAATACTTACCTATGGAGTACAAGGACTCAGTATGTAGAGATCTCTAAGCAGACATCTGTGGCTTAAAAGCAATCCAGGCAGAATGAATAAGTTATTTGATAGGGATGAAATATCCAATACACTGTACAGTATGGGCTATGTTTGAAGTACCTTTAATTGCCACGTAAAAAAGTAATCACCTTTTCCACGTAGTGATAAGCAAGCTAATCAACTTAGTTGGAGACACGGACTGCAGCAGCAAAATCTGGCTGCTACTCTTGGATGAAGAGCAAAATTGCTGAGGGTTCAGAAAATAAAACAAGTTTTGGCACAGTTCTGAATGCAGGAGAGTTTGTGGGAAATTTTCCACTCACAAGATGTGTTTGCTTTGTCGAGCTGGATTTTAGTGGATTTCCATGCGCACACAAACTCATTAGCACAGCTCCTACCTCCCTAAAGAGCAGATTTTTCTAAAGCATCGTTTTTGAGGACAATCACGCTATAGCCACTGGGCATTTTATGGCTACCTTCCAATATTCAAAAAAGGCTAGCCACAGTAAAGAGAGAGCAGCAAAGGAGAGTGGCCGAGAGCGAAAAGCTTTTGAGAAATCCCGTTAAATACAGGACAGTAAGCCTGTGTTTCTAGAGTGGGGCCACTTCCATCATTTACATATTCTTGTGTAGTGCGAAATCCCTATCCAGATCCTTGTCACTTCAGTCTGACTGCTTTCACCATGGGCAACAGGAAAGTACCCATGTTTTCATCTGATATCTGAACTGGATGGCAGACTACTCCCTGAGGGTAATTTCTCAAGAAATGTCACCAAACCTGATCCAAATTCTTGCTGGTGAGGTACCTCTAGTTTCCTTTGAATAGCTTTGTTCCATTCTGTGTTCACATGAACTCATCAGCAAATCCTCTGTGTCTAAGTTTGGAACACACTTGTAGTTCAAGTGCATCTCTTCAGAGATCCCAGGGTGATATTTGCTCAGAGTGTGTTCATTGGAGTGGTGTTTGAGCAGAAGACAAATGACAGGAAGGCACTAAACTGACAATAACTCCAAGTCTCCTTGTAATGGTGACATTTTTACAACTGAGGAGACAGAGATTTACATTTTCTCCTCTTGGCTTTGTTTTAATCAGACAGTGAGAAAAGACTGTTTGAAAATGTGAAATACAAACAGTAGCCATCTCCTGCATAAATGGTAGTAATAGTGATTCTGTGTACAACAGTGTACCTCACAGTGGTTCTCTCTATTCTTCCACAGTAGTATTCTTTACCATGTTTCATAAAGTATCATAAAATGCTAAAAGTTCCAAGCACAGCAGCCTGGGTACCATTTCAGTGGATCAGTGAAACTCACGTGAGGCAACTTGCATATTGCAATTTGACCCCAACCCATCCCACCTGATTAAAGTCATCTTAAACTGTATGACTTGAAAAACCACGCCCTTTAATAGATGCTGCAGGTCATGTCCTTATCAATGAACACTGCCCTTGAATAACAGTTTATTTTTAAGTCTGTCAGAAAAACTCATTCTACATTATGTAGCATGTATATATTGACTACGGTGAGCTAGCTAGCTACCTAGCTAACAAATTAACTACATAGGTGTTCAATGTAGGTACTGTACTTACCTAGCTAGCTTGATGTATTCTACTACAATTACAATATCCATCAATGTAGCTACTTCGTTATCATTACACAGACTTTGTATCATTACTTTACTAGAGCTTTTCTACTGAGAGGCTTATTTCTTGCGCCAGTTAAATTCATTAATTTCAAAAGATACAACAGAAGACATGTAACCATGTAAAACATGCAAGAAATACTGTTTTTAATTTGATAAATCATGTTGTCCAAGCCTGACTCACTACACAGTTCACGAACCCATAACTAGAATGCTGACAAGCAGACAAGAGCAAGAGCAGGCTGAACACTAGCTTGTGTTTAGGGAGTCCATGACTGTCAGACACAGTTGGGTCCATTCCACTGGGGGTGGGCTGAAGTTCCAAAAGAAAATAGACCAATGCTGCACTTACTTTTGAGAATGAGCAAACCAGTTCAAATTTCTTGTTTATTAAAACAACACTTGGGGGTATTTCTTGAATGGTCTCTTGTAGTTTGCCTTTTTTGTCATTTATGACAAATCAAATTGTAATAATCTTGCATGTAGAATAAACACCTAGGAGAACTCAGAATAAACAAATCATATTTAATTGTCATTTTAAGATGACCAAAAAGAGGCTAAAAGAAAGTCTGTCACTCTGAATTAAAGGAACAAATGTTACTCTTTTGTTAATGTCTGTTTGGCTGGTTGGGCAGCTGATACCTAAATTCATGATATGCCTGTGCCATTACAAAGCTGTTTGTTCACTTCTGCTCAGGCCAAATGATCAAAGCTCTTAAGATACATATCTTGTGTGTGCATTTCTCACACGTATACTAAGCAACTATCCTGACTTACAACATGTACTTCATAGCATGCAACTTACAATAACCTGAATGACGTCCTAGTTTTTACAACCAATTTTCCTTCAGTCATCAAGTAAAAAATCTGAGTACTTTCCTCATTCCGACTCTCATTCAGAGGACAGAGGCAGGAGTTAGACTCATTTCCATGAATGTTATCTGATCACAGACATCTTGGCGTTTATGCTTGAGACGTAATGAAACCAAAGGTGGACAGGGCAGTTTACCACCACATAAGATCACACTGCTCAAAGAACTAATGCAGGCATTCTTTCAGGAGGAAGAGCTCGCATTTCAGCTCAGGCTTCTTTCATAGCGTACAGAATAATTTTGTAGAGTTATATACCTTTTCTTTCTAAACTGCATATGGCCACAGCATTAAAAAGATCATGTGAAATGTAATGTCTTCATTTGTTATTTGCTTGCCACTCACTACCTCTAATTTTACAAACAATTTTTCATGCAAACACGATTCATCAAACACATACACAGTGTCTTTGCTGCAAAAGTGCAATGCTGATACATATTGATACAGATATCTATTTTTCTCTCAGCAGTTTCACTGAATCAGCTGTGTGGATGACTGAAGTTCCGTAAACGCTTCTCATATAAATCAACAGTTATCAAATGACTGTTTGTGTGGTTGCATTTGTGTGGTCCGTTTGTATGCGAATGTGGACACAAGGCATAATGAGAAACTTGAGCGAATCTGTGGCATTTAATTGCTAGTTCTCTATGGGAGAGGTGTACTTGCACACTAATTCTGTACAACATGCATTCTGGGCTGGAACACAGTGTTCCACACTCACAATAGGTGGCAAGTCGCATTTGTGACTTTCCAATAAATACAAGACAAGGCTGCTTCAAATAGCAATATCCAATGCCTTATAAAACTAGAAAAACAAAACTTGGTCTCATCCTTTAAAAAGCCTTCCACTGATAATTGCCCACCTGTATAAATTCTAGAAACTCCTTGGAGACTCACAATATTCTTGGTACTTTGATACCAACTGATACATTCTGGACAGGACCAAGTAGATATGCAGCTGTAGTCCACAGAGTGGAATGTCATTATCTTTATCCCACTTTCATTTTCATTCTCTTCTCCAGTTTTTCACTCAGTTTCTAAAGCATGAAGACATCTGCATGGGCAAACAACACACTGATGAGTCTTGTAGTGCCTGGGAAGCTAATTATTGAAATAATACCAATAAGGATTTGCATTTCTGCATTCAGCCCAATGGAAAGCTGTGGCTAGTACTTAGACTGGCTTGTGTTATTCACTATGGGATGCAGAATTTTGATTTGGTTAACACAAGTCCTTTCATTGCACAGAGCATTACAGTTCATCAAGCCTTGCAGATCAAGCTCTTTGGCAAAAAAAAAGTTAGGTGAAAGCTTTGATTTTCTGGTGCAGGGAAAAAAGGAGTCAGGCCGGAGCAGGGGGTGAAGAATTCTATCTCAGACTTTGGTAGGACTTGATTTTCAGGCTTTCTGAGTGTACTGCGAACACAGGGGAATTTAGGAATGTAAACTATTTGAGTGCTCTCCTGTTTCTGGTGAAGGTTAACAATTAATCAGTGTAAAATCCTGATCAGCATGACCACTGCTGGGGTACTCTTTAAGACCCTCACTTCAACAGTCCTGACAAAGTGCCACACTAAGGTTATTTGTTGCGCTAAAACACCAGACGGTGTAAACCTTATCACACTGCACTTTTTGTTAGAGTATGCAGTGCTGTATGTGTTACGTGTTACAATATGCAACAGATAAAGATCAAACTGAATGTATCCATGCCTGGCATTTTAGGGCTGTGCTGCTTGATTGTAGGTAGATCTAACCTCTCCCCCTTTGTCTTTCACAAAGAGTCTGAACTGGGCCACCAATTGCTGGGATTTTTACGGCTTTAAGGAAAGGTAATAAAAATTCCAGAAACACAGCCTGAGGGGTTGAGAAAACGCATTTGTCCACAGCTCTGTAACACCAGTCTCAGGAGACACACAGGGCCAAAGCTGTGACAAAGTGCAATGACATCCTACTAAGGAATGTGCTCTGAAACACACTACTGCTGGCTTTCAGCCCAACACACCTTTCACCTACAACATCAGGCACAAGTCTTACATTATGAAAAGACGTACCTTTCTTAAACCTATTAAAATCTAAAGTGGAAGTAGTACATTTATGATATTTTAATAATATGGGTGTGAAGTTTCATACAACAATGTATCAATAATTCCACTTTCATACTGTATATGTCATTTCATGAATAATATGGTTATAACATCCATTATCAAGTTTCAGACTTCATGTACACCATACAACCATGGCATCATTTAGATGGTTATAAAATGCATTCTACAAGGCTTTTCAAATGGTGTAAAATGAACTAACTGATATTTCCAAGGAGTAAAGTGGAACTGAGTGGAGCAATAATGTTTTGGAGTGGGGCAATAATTAAAAATAATGTTTTGAACATTTCTGAATATTGCCTTAACAGAAGCACATTAAGCTGTGCTTGGCTAATTGCTACAGCTAATAAACATAATGATAAAATTAACTGAACAGGCAGATAAACTTGCAGCCAGAAAAATACAAGACAGAAAGGAAAAAACAACTAAGGTTGCTTTGCTTGGGCTACTTGATGTTCCTAGAAAGAAACAACATGTTCACTTTAGCTGGTTTCAGAAGAGACCACTGTAGTGTCCCACACAGAGGCATCTGTGAGTTACTTTGGTGACAAAACCATCCTCTGTTTTTAGTTAGCTAGCAAGACTATCTGATACTCAATTTTGTGCTTAATGTTACACACATGTGCAACCATTGTTCTTCTTTTCATTTATTATATTCTCATTATGTTTTGCTGCTGCAGAGGTCAAAATAATAAAAAACCCATCCTGGTACAAATGCTATACCACTCTGCTGGCTGGAAACCATACAGAACGCATATAAATGAACAAAATTGTAACTCGTGGTAGTCTAGATAAGAGCATCTGCTAAATGACAGCAACATTAACATTAATGTTATATCATTTGGTGTAACTGGCATAACCTGAGTAAAGTCCAAGTCTGAATCCAAAATACAAATCAGACCCAGCAAAGGCAGACCTCAGCTTCATATTCTAAATGTGAAAAAAGTATTTGTTTTAAAGACACAAACGTCAAAATTACTGTTACAGTTCCCAGTGTTAACACACCATCAACACAACTTAACACACCATCTTAAAGCCACACCGTTTTAGCTAACTACCCAATCTAGTAGGAGAACTTGTCTCTAGGCTCACAATCAAAAATGTTCTGTCTCTCTCTCAAGGTGTTGAATATGAGAACAAAGGCTCTAGATGGTTTGTACAGTAACAACAGAGGTTTTACCTCAGTACAGAGGTATAGCATGACCTGGGCCTCAAACCTTCCTGATGCCATGTTGAAGGTCTGGCCTGGAAATGGCTGAAATGATGATTTACTCTCTCTGAACAGTGGACCCACGGACTCTCTGTGAAACAGGCCACATTGGGGCCTAGCTGCAGCATATTACGCTACGTCTTTATCAGGCCAACAGCTGGCCTCAGTGGCTGGTGGCAGGATTTGGTTATGAAAGGCTTCAGAGTTTAATGCGTTAAACCTGCTTTGCTACATATATCATCTCTTAAGCTTACGTGTTATGATTCTTGAAAACAGTAAATAATTGTACTCTAAATGAACATGACACATATTACAGTAAGATTACTGTAGAATCTGACTGACTAAATGAACATGACACATTTTACAGGAAGGTTACTGTAGAATCTGACAGACCACACAAGTCTATAAATTGGGGAATTATCGACTCATAGGACATGACACACCACAGTAAGGTTTTAAACTGAAGTAAGATTTCAGCATAAAAACAGAATCTCAAAGATTCATCATGGAAAACATATGGCAAACTTGTAAGGGAAACTGAAAGAGATGAATCAGGGGACTAAAATGATGATGTGTGTAATGGGCACTAGGCTGAATGTGAAGTGAACAATCATTGTCACAGAGCAAATTGGAGCGCATAAGCCATAATCCATTCTGGTGGATTGACTTTTGTGTTGTTGCTTTAATGGAAATATGAAGTTGTATGAGCAAGTCTGCAACTTGGAGCATGATTTGACATCAATCTGATAAACAAGTCTTATATCTGAAAACAAAGATACTTCTAACTTAAAGTGTTTAGTTCAGTTTAGGACTGGACCTAAATATTCGACTAGTCGAATATTTGTTCGTTGGGTAGGTATTTGGTTTTCAATTTTGCGACTTGGATATTCGTTTTTTTTTTTTTTGCTAAATGTAGGCTATCAATAAAGGTAAACTGCAAAATACATTTTGTCAGCACATTCTTGTACTATATTTATACTTTTTAATTGCACTGTTAAAATGTGTAAATATATACCATCTCAGCTTGAGCACCTGACATCCCTCTCACTCACAGCAGTGAACGTCACGGTGATGGGAAAGTAGCCGGCGATCGCCGAGCTCATGCTTTGGGACTCGAACGGAGGGTGTAATTGTTTCAACCGACCCTAGCCAAGTTTGTCACCTTGGAAGCATGATAGCTTCAGCGATGCCATGCTCCTCTTTCCTTCCGGAGGAGCGTGAGACTATTTTTAAATTTCGCTGCTCCGTCAGCAGAGACGGCGATGGGAAAGTAGCCGGCGATCGCCTAGTTCCTACTTTGGGACTCGAAAAGGGTGTAATGGTTTCGACCGACCCCTAGCTAAGTTTTTCACCTTGGGAGGATGCTAGCTGCAGCGATGCCAGCTTCTCTCTGCTTCCAGTGGGGCGTGAGACCATTTTTAAATAGGATAGGATGGGTTAAATGCGAGAACAAATTTCGTTATGCGAGTCTACTGAGAAATGACAACAAAGAAATTATAAATAAATATAGGCCTAAATCTTATAAATATAACTCTCAAATCTTAAATTTGTTGGAGCTAAGAGCGTTTCTGCGCTTCTGTTTCACAGCGCTTTGTCAGGCGTTGTCTCTCTTCCGGAGCCTATTATTATGAGAATTTATGTAGGTCTGTAATTTATCCATGATAAGAAAAATTGTCACAAGCTGTTATGTCACAAAAAGTTCATAGATAGGACCTCGTTCAACCAAATCCCTCAGGATAACAAACATGTATAAACACACCAAAGCTTTTAGAAAATGTTTTTTTTTTTATTAACAAATAATACAGCGATGTGTCGCTTAACGTCCACGATACGTTCTGTGAAGTAGGACATTATGTGATTGGGACGTTGTGCAAACACCGCCTAGCAGCGAAATCGCTTTATTTCCATGAGACATGAGATACACGTGTTGCGTGCGGGAAGCGTTGCCTTCACTACGTCCGGAAGTAACACATTTAAGTACATACTGCATTGGTTAGATTCTACAAAATATTATTGTTAATATGATGTGCTCCCAATGTTGTGCAAGATTAAAAAATAAGCCTAATACATAGGTACACCATGTTATTTATCTGGGGGAGGGGCGTGGCTCAACACTGACCTAGTTTGAAACAAAATTCACGACTCTCCCTCAAGACCCTCCCTGTGTCAGACAAAAACTGCATAACCCCCCACTTGACCACAAATACTCAATGATTACAACCCCCTTCCAAAAATACACAGTACTGCTCAATGGGGTTTTGGCAATAATTACTGGCAGCAAATTTCAATGTAACAACATATGCCTAGGCAAGTAGTGATGAATTCCAAACGGAAGATGCCAGAGCTACACAGAGTTTGGCTAACTCTAACGGGCACCATTTGGATCCCAAAAGTTCCATGACAGTTATCCACAGACTATAGTTGAGCACTAGTCCCGTTTTGCTGTTTAGCTTATGATGGTTAAGGTTAGAACTGTGGTAAGGAAATCCGGTCCTATACTAGGTTTATGGACAACTTAGACTCACAGCTAGGTACTGTGCCATCTGATAATGGCAGAGGTGTGGCTTTTGTAAGGTGAAAGATAGAGGTGAAGTATTGTGTCAAAAAAATAAAATAAATAAATACATACGTATTTTGCCATGTTAGCTAAGCTTTATAATGCTTAACTAACAGTAACATTAGCTTTTTTTCTAGCTTTTCTAGCTGTCAAGTTTGCTAGCTCCCAACAGTATGTAACTGTACACTACTTATACACAAATGTGGTTTGGATGCTGGACAAACACTCCATTTTTGGTAATCGCATGCAGTTGCATGTAAAATGTTCCACATAGTGCTCCTGCGCAAGCTAGCCATAACTTCCACTGAACACTTTGGAATGGGAAAAAAAATCCACACATAATATCATTCAACATAATCCAAGTAACATTTAAGGGTCCTCTTGTATTTTGAACAGTTTGGGGGAAAAAGTGCTATTTGTGCTTGTGACTGACATTTATTATTATTTGATTATTCAACAGATTGTTTACATCCCTAATACACATGTGGATATATTTGGGAAATATAAAGGCAGGCAAAAAACACAAGACCCTCTACTATGACAAAATTAAAAATACAATCCTTCCTAGGACTTAACAAAAACTGCAGGGCCTTCCTCCATTTTGAGCCACCATTTCCCCCAATAAATAATGAACAGCCCCTTACTAAAGTTTGTTACTGAAAGCTGAAAACAAAGTCCCACGGCCTGAATTCTCCCTTTCATGACTCAGCATTTCCCAATTTCTTTCCCTGAGTGGTGCTATCAGGACTGTTTTGTCTCCTAATATTAACTGATATAAAACTAAAGAAAAAGAAAGTACAAGGTAATTTGTGTGGCTGTGAAAAGGCAAGCGAACAGCCCGGAAATTAACGTAACAGGTGTTGCTTTTGGTACAGAGTCAATGATTGATCTGGTCAATATTTAACTCAGTGATCTGTGTCCTTGGTTTACAAACAGTGCAGGAAACCACAAATTCCTTTTCACTGAGTCCCTAGACATTTCGCTCCTCCTCCCCCTTGAGAAACTGATTCATTAACCAGGTGGAAAGATGACAAATTTATTTACAAACCAACCACATTGGATATGGGACTTCCTGTCAAACATTAAAAATTATGAAGAAACAAACAAGTCATCAGATAGGACTATATGTCTATAGTGCATGTACATGTATAATCAGAAGGAACAGGATTTAGAGTGAGCATTCTACGATCCAAGCCTCAACGTACTCAGTACAAGCACCTTCGTGTTTTACACAATATCCAAGCTGTCAGTGGGTTGCTGGGGATACAGTACCTGATATTAATTTCACCATCAGTTTTGAAATCAGTAACTAATGGGTAATTATGACAGAGAATCATTTTGGACAGAGTAGTAACAAAAAACAGAAGTACCAATTTAGGCATTGGTGCTTTTAAGTATTCAACTCAGTCACTAACCCAGGGTCACTAGAAAGAATTGATTGTTCAGAAAGGTCACTGTAAGACATCCCTGCTAGTGTCAAAAGGGCAAGAGTTGGGTGTTTCCTGTCTGTTGTGATTCTTTTCAATCCTAGATTTAGAAAGAGGGAACTGTGAGGAAATGAATGATGTTTTCAGTACTGTTTTTAGGTTTGGGTCATATCCCCTGAGGTTGGGCAGGTTACGAAGTGAGGTTGTAAAATCCTGGTATCCCTCAAATATGAACAGCTTTCTGTGTGTACATTTTAAGTTTCAGTCATTTTAACTGTCTTGTTTGAGTTACAATGTTCTAATTAAAACATGGTACTAACAAAAATAAGTTGCACAGATGTTTCACAGTTTGGAATTCACAGTGTCACAGTTTCCTCCTCTTCACAGGATAAGAGGTTAACTTGCAGACTAAGTTTAGTCACAGCCGGTGCAGGCACGCCTGTTAAATTGCTAGCTCCAAGGTCATGCTTAAATAAAGCTGTCTTAAAAGAAACATGCCCTCACTGGTGAAGCACAAGCACAGCCCATCAGTGTGATTCATATGATTGACTGATTACTGTTTTAGAGTGAATCAGTGACACCTTAACTTTCTAAAATGCAATCATTGTTGATGGTCACCATTCTCTGGATTTTAGCTTGAAAAAGAAATATATGAAAATGTTCTGAATTTATGGAATTAGATTTTTTTTATAATTTTAATTTAATTTTACTTTGAATTCTGCTTTTAAGAATCAACTGCTTATAAGAGTCAAATTGTCCTGAACAGATGTAATTCTTATAGGCTGAAAGCACTCAACAAACTAAAATCCCAATTGTCACAATTTCCTGCAAAATGCAAAGGGATTCTAATCAAAACAGGTTCTTTTCATGATGCAGAGAAACCCATGGAATGATATTGATAGTACTAACTGTATTGTCAATCAAATGTCACCTAAACCATTATCAAATAGACACACCCTATAATAACTGTGCCATGGTTTTCAAAAAACGTAGGATAACTCAATGTTACACATATTTCACAATGCAGCCCATGTAATAAGCTTCTGTGCTAAGATGGACTTAACCCACTTAACAGACCAACATACAGCAGTCATGCAATACCTGTGCAAGTTCACATGCTCTGCACCCTGGTATTCCACATTTTAAGCCTATATCCATGCCCTACATTAGCCTGTGCTGTTGGACAACACCATCCTGCACATGCTAGGATACCTATAGTTCCCCTACAAAGAAAACATCATTGTATAACAGCTATTGGTATCATCATCATTTTTACTGAGTAAAATGAGGGATATAAAACAAAAGAAAAAAAACAAAAAAGCTATACAAATGGTCAAATTCATACAAAATGTCAACTAACATAAACAAACAACATTTAATATCAATTCATTGATTTTGTCTTAAATACTCTGAGCAAAAATAACCTGTGTGCTCTGGCTAAAAATGATAGCTGATATCTTTTAAGCCATTTTCACATATGAACTTCGGACAACGTCCTGAGAGTCAGGTCCGCACATTGTCCGAAGTTGCCCTTTCACACATGTAGCACACAACAGGAGCACGTCCATGTCAGCCGGCTTCTCACCTACTGGAAGTACTCCGTTAGGTTAAGGTGAGGGGTGGCACCTGGGTACAGCATGCAGGAGGCAGGACATGATGCAAAAAGTATGCTGCAGAAATCGCAGTGGCTGTATTCAAAACCGCCTACTGCATACTGTGTACTGCGTACTACACAAGTGTATACTGTATATGGCATGCTATGTTTCAGTGTAGTACCCAGTATGCGACCACTAATGATTACATTTGTAGTATGTTACATTGTTGCGTGAAATCATTGCGAGTTTAGAAAAGTCCAGATTTCGTCCTTGTGGTATTTTCCAGTTAGACGCCACTTGCCTTCTCACGAGTGAAAAGTATTGACAAGTTCACGAAAAGTATTTGTGTTTTCAGGTCTTTTCTTTTCAATGTCTTACCTTTCAGTGGTACGGGCACATAATGTGGCATGGAGGAGGAGAAGGCGAACATAGCTATTGTACTTTTGGGTAGCCTATAAAAAAAAAAATCACACATAGCCATCCAAATGGTACTACCGGTACACATAATTTATTATTAATTATATTATTTATTATAACAGGAAGGTAAGTTTTTGTCCACTATGTAATGTTAGGTCACCAGTTCACGTATCTCAATATACCTATCACTATTACTTATCTACAGCTTAGCTAGCTACTAACCAGATAATAAACTATTAACCAACATTATTAATCATCAGACAAGTTTTGGCAGTATAGCTATAGCCATCTCTTTAGCAATCATTGGACTCAAAATAGCACGCATTTGGACATATCCGCAATGTCAACGAAAGAGTGGAAAGCAATATACAAACACACAGAAAAGAGTACGAAGAAGATGTTTGTATTCTTCCAGTTTCGCGCCAGTCGCATGATTGAAAGATAGAAACGTCATCAATACGCCCACTCACTCGCTGTGGATTCTCCGGAACATGATCTGCTCTATTCACACATGGACTCAATCCGACATTAGACGGACTTTGTACTAGGGAGCTGGCAGAGTGAAGTCCATCTCACTTCCAGTCCAACTGATTCGGACATTTGCGTTCTCACATACAGCTCCTCCGGGTAATGGCTAGATAAGTTCCAGCTTTCAGTGCATGTCTGAAAGGGGCTTTAGTCTGGTCAAGGAGTTGGACAAATTGCTTCTGTGTATACAGACAGCACAGAGTTTTGTTGCTGTTTAGAGTGCCAAGCACAGAACTGGACTGCATTGGAGTTTTCCAGCAGCCACTGCAATTACGTTTGAGCAGCCTCTTCTCTCCTATGCACAAGGCTGGGGAGCGTTAAGCATGGGAAGCCTATGGTCTGACAGCACCTCCTTTGTAGACTTTCAATGTGTTTAATGGGATGCTCTGAGAATCTTGCCCATGCATATCAGGTGCTTTCCAGGAAACATACAGCAGGGTATGAATGGAGGATTCTTTGACGTGTTTTTGCCCAGCATTAGATCTGCCACGATCTATCCCCTCCATAACTTGCATGCCAGCCAGAAAGTATCACTGATAATTCAGATGCACTGAAGAGAATACAGCACCTATACTTTACATAACACTCTGCACATCAAAACATTTATCTAAGATATCTGTATATGCACTGATATATTTGAACCTTAACATGCCATCAAGGGAATACCCCATGCAGTCATTTTCTGTTTTTGTCACAGGCCTATATTTAGACATATATTCATTAATGCTAATCAGTGACCCATTAACTAATCCAAGGGGCAGTGTTCTTTTGAGTGAGTAGGAAATGAATAACAGAGAGGAAAAAATATGGGAACACTGATGTGTACCCCAGGGCACTACAGTTGAAAGGGAAGTATGACATGTAGTCCGGTTATACAGGCCATCAGGAATGTGTTGTGACAAGCAGCGTCATAGCGTTAGCCTTACTACCTCATTAGTTAGTTCTCATTTCCATGGCGATAACCCCATTACCCAGTATTCCTGTATTCTCCCTGTATTCTCTGAGGGTCTTTTACTCGAAGAGTGATAAACTTAGTAGCCAACAACTTCGCAGACATGCTGTATTAACTAGCTATTCTGTTGGCTATTCACATGATAACACACAACTGACATGGCTAACATGTCTTTGCATGAGGGCTCCTATGGACTGCCTTACTGTGGAAACAAGTGACAATGGGGTCAGACAAGCTGTACGACCCAGAGGCAGAACACAGTATGGAACAGTAGAAACTGCCATGGCAAACCTGAATACACATGATTTTAATTCAAAAGTATAGTTTGAAACACTATAAATTTGTCTTTTTTGTGTTAGAAAACAGAAGAAATGGAAGCCTTACTCCCGTCAGGTTTGGTTACAAAAAAACATTACCTAACCAGGGACACAAATTTAGAAGAACAATGAGCAGTTTGCTGCTGTATTAGCCTATTGTATACAAGGCCCAAACTGCTGGTCAGTTATTCTTAGTGGAACATACTGATGCAATGCAAGGGAACACCCTCTAAAGTATAAACTTAGAAGAGAACCACAAATCACCATGAGTTATGCTGATGTCACCAGTATAAGCAACTGAAAAGTGAGCCATGTCTCTGATTTTTTTTTCTTTTACTTCCGACCACCCAGTAAATCTTGTCCCTTGTGTTGTCATTGTTCATAGATAATTGTAAGACACAGATATGTTTATATATAACAGCAAGCACACCTACAAGTTGTTTTATGCCTATTTTGTCTTTATTTTTTTTAACCACACATTTCAGTACTGTGCTTCCAAAACCTTTAACTAACTCAAATATGGGGAAGATGAAGTTCTACAATAGGATCTATGCTTCTAGGCAACAGAGATTTGCTGCCCATTGCTCCTGGTGGTGCTCTGTATTTGGAGGAAATGTACACATTACAGCCAAAATGCACATTTACAGAAACTGTCAAATCAACCACTTTTCAGGATTTCCCAACATCTAGCATAATTTATCTACAGCAAAATAAACACAGACCTGAAAATAAATGAGCATCACATGCATGCTCTGTGTGACTGCACATGTTATTCAAATATATTTCATCTGACCATGCTGAAAAATTCATTCTGTGCTGCATTTTCACAAGACACAAATTCACAAACCCACTGTACATAGTTAATGCATAACTGTGGAGATGACAAGTAAGGCAAAATGGTAAGACCTTGTATACAAACAAATAATAGCCGCAATGCAATGCTTTAGTAATCATCCGTGGTTACAGCAAGGCAATTGTGTAGTGACGCTTTCAGATTTAATTAAGAGTGGCAGTGAGCAGAGGGAAGCACGAAAGAGTCCACAGATGCTGGGATGCAGAGGGAGGCATGAGCCAAGCTACAGCCCTACCGAGAGCTCCAGGTCTCTTTGGCATAAGACAAGTGAATGTGGCACATCTGAGAAACTATGCCTGTGATGAAATAAAGTTATTCAACCACGGGGTGATAACAAACTGGCTTCTCATACAGCAGATGCTTTTAAAACACAAATAAAAAGTCAAGGATGAGCATGCACTGAGGACATTAGGAATTTATGGAAAAGGTCCCATTGGTCATCTGGATTAATAGTAAATGTGAATCCTCAGCACTGAGATCAACAAAACAATCAATCTTTAACCAATGACAAACTACTTACACTACAGAGCCAGCAAGGATGATTAATAATCAGAACACCTGTGGACATTTAACTGGCAGTAAACACTAGCTACAATGGACCAAAATTTTAATTCGCAAAACAAAATAGTACAGTACAGTACAGGGTTTGCCTCCAGGCGAGGTGAGGCTGTGAGTTCACTATGTATAACCACACTTGATCTGATCAGTTATTAATGAGCACACACACCTAATTGTAGACAGCTAAGCTTTAGTCAAAACATGACAAATAACCCGTCACAGCCACCATCGGATGTGACTTGTAACCTTCATATCGCCAAATCTAAGTATGGAATGTTCTGTTTCCAGTTTTAAGTCATTATCGTTACATGACTGAATAGATGAGACAATGAATACAAGGGAGTCTCATCTAGACCCGTCAATTTTGACTTTACGGGATCTGACGTGACCGTGTTTCTCGACAGCCCTAGACTCGCCGGGTGTAACTCGTCTTAATCAAGATATGCTTTAGATGCAGGGTAGTCGGCCTACTTTCTTCGGGACATTTTAAAGTTTAGCGCATTTTAGCGCATTTAGTTGGCATGATGTAATTATCAAGTACAACAGCCCCCGATAAATGTTCAGCTGATTGAGAAAACAACCTGTTTCAACCACACTGCTCAGGTTTCTCTCTATGTTAGACCGCACTAAGTCCTACTTTGTACCAGACAACTATGTTGGTTAACCACCGAACACACTGGCTAAAGGAAAGAGCTGTCCATGCCAGTAGTTAGGTACGTTGGTTACTTCTACATACACGTAAATCAGCTAAGAAGAAACCACACGTTGCATAACATGATTCTTTGCAGTGAGTCATTAAATATGTTGTCGCAAATGCTAAAGAATATCTGTATCTTATAACTACTAACAGTGGGCTACACGGTCTAAACTTCCATTTCGTCTGGCTGCTGTTACGGATTAACCTTTTTAAAATACCAGAAATTTGCAGGTCATTACAGCTGCACTTTTTTTTTCTTTTTCTCAGGCAGCGAAATAATATTGACCAATTTGCAATTTAAAACATCACGGGAATGGACCAGTTTATCTCCATTACGAAAATGAAACACAAAAAGTAATCCGTGAACAAATTTAGCATCTTTTCCAACGACACCTTATTTCTACACAAACTGATAGATTTCGGTCAAATCAAAGTCAGCCCTATTGTGCTTGTCTAGCTATTCACTACCACCCGCATCTTTCAGTGTAGCTGTGCACGTCGTAACACCAGAGCTTGCATGAAACGGGTAACCGCATGTTACGTACTTTTCAACATTCAATTAAAGATAATCAGACAACACTAAAATCACAGATTGCATTGTAGTTTTAAATCCTCCAAGACAACTCACCAGATAAAATGTATATCCTGCAGTTTCCCCGCTTGGTGTAAATTTCTCCTCCTGAGTTGCCAGTCCCGCTCCACGATCCACTTCAACTGACACGGAAAAGTACAACTCAGATTTCATCACCCAATAGAGACGCTCAGAGACCCTGACGTAACCCAATGGTAAAACTAGGGACACATTCAGAAAGAAGTTAATGTTACCGTAATCTTAAATTTATCAACATGCATTTTATATTTAATTATTTAATTTATAATTATACAATGCCATATATGATAGGGCTTCGCAAAACAACTACCAATGGTTCTCATTTCAGAGTTTAACGTCATTATTAATTGTTAGCGTTTTTGTTAGTAATAGTAATAGTACTGAAATACTGTAGCTCAAACTGCCAAACCCTATTTATCTAAAAATACATGAAGCATTTTGAAAACATACATGTACCTCACTAAACTTGTCTATGTGGCCACACTGAATTAGTCTGTGAAACCGAAAAGAAGAGAAAATACATTCTCGAGCTACGAACACTAATATCACGATGCCACCTTGTGGTTTCATGCTGTTAAATTCACATTACAAGGAGAAGATGATGCTAAGTTTCTGTGCGTTTTAAATTTGTCTGAGCTCACTCGGGGGAAAAGAAAATCCTAAAATCGTTACAAATTCTGCTAAACAGCTGTACAGATACTTCACCATGACTGTTAATAATATGCAAAATTTCGGTGTAGCGCTGTTGTGTCAGGTTTGCATGGAACAGAATAGTTTGGATCTTTACTGGGATGACTAGTATGCTGTGTGTCCAGTTAAAGGTAAACCGATTAACCCCTTAGGCTATGTATACCGAGAGTTGGGCTCTTTTGGGGTTCACTGTGGAAATAACCATGATGACCCAGAAGTCAGACTCATTACAAACATTTACTTCTGTACCATCTAACCACGTTTAAACAAACAGAATTTTCATGTAATCCACAACCACAGAAAAAATTGCGACCCTATGACATTTTTGGTGTCATATCCGGGTTTCAAATGCCATAGGTGGTTAGGGTACAAAACATCATCACTATAAATGGAAAGAACACTCCAGACATGACATGCCTATGTGTGCTTGTAAGTTGTAGCTTAACATCACCACCTTTTAAAGTCTTCACTTAGATCACAATATACAGTACAATCTTGCAATTATATTGTAGCAATGCCTTAACAAGTGCCCATTCTCTTCACTCAGTATTTGAATACTCTCACATGAAATTGTCAAACTATCTTTTCTATTTAAGTACTATACCACAGTTGAGAAAAATGCCCTCCAGAACAGACATATTTATGTTTGCTTGTACATTATTTTATGCTTACTGTAATATTACAGCCTCTATAAGAGCATCACATACAATAAAGACCAACAGCAACACCACTACATACAGTATGTAAGCCATGTTTCTATATCCTGTGTTTGAAGTACCACAAAACCCACACAAGAATGTGAACATAACCATTTCTCCTATACCACAGTTGTTGATGAATCATAGCAGTTATCCAAATACTGCCTCTTATGCTTGTTGTCTTTTTCTTCCTCTTGTGTTTATCATTACTTGGCCAATTTTATTACATTATTGTAGTACCTATTCAGTTATTTTTGATAGCATTTCACAGGCTCATTTTTGCATTTTGCACTAGGAAATTACACAAAATATTTAGAAAATAAAAATTGATTGATTGATTTGGTTTGGAACAATTTTGTTTAGTCTGTATTAGGTAGTGTCCAAACTTGTGTAGAATACCTTTGTTTCAGGGTTTATAGACCCAAGGCTGTTTAATGGCAAACAGTGCCTTAGCATTACACTTTCCATCTGATTTCTTGCTTCTCAAATGGACGATCAGGTATCTTTTATATAACATTCACAAGGTATCCAGATTACATTACATTATTGTCATTTAGCAGACACTCTTATCCAGAGTGACTTACACTGGTTACAACTGTATTTGCTATCCATTTATACAGCTGGGTATTTATTGAGGCATTTCTGGGCTAGGTACCTTGCCCAAGGGTACAGTAGCAGTGTCCGAGCAGGGAGTCAAACCAGCAACCTCTTCATTAGAAGCCCTGCTCCTTACCACTATAATAATAATAAATACTCGTATTATTATTTGAACTGGCAAGCTACTTCAGACTAGTTAAACTCTGAAAATTCTACTTTTATCACTCTCTCAAAAACTCAAGCTAACCTAACACAGATTGGTAAACTTGTTCATCTTTAAACGCAAGCACTCTGCAGCTCATTAAATGTGCCTATACACATAGCAGTTACACGGGGCTTTGGGTGTTTTAAAGGCTCAGAAACTGAAACTGTCATCACTTTAAGTGTGGATTCTTATGCATACTTAATTACTCTTAAACATCAGTTTTAAGAGACTGCTGACAGCAGTCCTCTGTTGTCAGACACACCCAGAAAAACGACATAATGCAAATGGATGTATTATCAAACTGCATTGAACGCTTTATGGTGCATTCATTAATGTGTTTGTTTAGTGCATATATTTGAAGTGCTAGGTCAAATATATTAAGCATTAATGCTGCTTTGTATAGCTGGTGTGTCATGGTTATGTAGTGCTTATGAATGTTTTATGGATGGTCTATGTAGGTATAGTTCATGTAGACCCTTATTAAATCATCTTGTTTCAGTTTGGAATAAGATATCATAGTTGCCCAGCCAGAGAATATTGCTTACAGGTGATAGGATGACCTTTTTGAGTTATGGTCTAATTACAATGACTAAATTTCCTGGCATTTCTGCCTTTCTCAGACGTATGTATGTGATGAACAGGACAACAAGCAATCATAAACACAACACCGCTTGTACATTAATCATTAGGGACATTAATCAATAACTGTATGCTATTTCCATGAACATTTCTTTATTGTAAGCATAACACCCACACCACTCATACTTTTTATACAGCAATAGGAGTATTTTTAACAGTTCCTCTGTGCAGTTAAATTTAACTACAAAATACCCACATGGGAATGCATGTGCTATAGAATTACAATCATATTAAACCAGTAATGACCATAAAATGAAAGCTATCAATTTGACTTTTTTGTATTAAAGTGCTGTTTGGATAATAAACACCCCTTACAGGGTACCTATGGCTGTTCTCTGAAAAAATAATCAGTAGTTCACCTTTCATTCACCACTTAATGCATTTCTGATTGGAGCTAGAAATGATTTTAACATCTGTCAGGAAGAGGTCAAGAAGTTCCTTAAAAAGAACCCCAGGCAGTAACAAGACACACCTGGAAAATGGATCCAACCTTGCAGATTTTAACAATTTTGGTAGATCCAGCAAAATATTTCATTTTGTCTTCTTTTCAGTGTTGTTCATCTGCACCAAATTTCAGATGAACAATTTAATGCATTTATACTGAACAACTCAACCTATGTAAACAATGCCAAGATATCTTTTGTTTAAATGCTTTACTTGTTTTTCTGATTATCATTCATAATTCAAGAGTAGCCCAGAGAAATATTCAAAGTCCACAACTACAGGCCAGAAACCTGTGATTGAATCTGAGCACTAATTAGACATCATTCAAATACTGTTAGCACAGCTTCTGATAACATCCATTTAATGAGTGTTGTGCGAAGAGCTTGGGAGCAGGGCAGCAGTACAGAGTAGTGGTTAATTGACTGGATATTTGACCAGAGGGTTGTTGGTAACCTGGGGTGGTATAGATCACCATCCATGAAGTAGGGAAGTGGGGTGGGGTATGGAGATAGAGGGTGATGGGTAAGTGGCCCCGGGTAAAGGCCATTGCTAAGCAAATGAGTAAATTAATGACAATCACAGAAACATCATGACTTGCATTACATTGCAATACTTGAAATCACATTCATCTATAATTAGGGGATATGTGTGGCAAACAGTACAATATAAAAACAGTCAATTCACTTCACTCATTGCACCTTGAGGGCTTAAGGCAACTATATATTTATGCAATAACTACTTCTGGCTTGAGGTCCAACACTTATCCCTTTGTTAATATGGCTTTGCTTGACTGGCTCAGAAAACTGAAAAATAAAGCATACAAAAGCACATTTTAGAGTTATTTTCCATCTAGAACCATAGAAATGGCCAATGCCTTATACTACAAATTACATTGATATCATAGTTCAACAGCCCTTCAGCATTTTTCATATATATATTTCAAACAAATATACAAAGACAAGGTCCATCTTAAATCTCCTTTGTCCAAGCTTTAGTGTTGCTCAGAACTGAAGCAGATTAAACAATTCCAAATTATTTATGTGTAAATATTAGGAAAAGACTCTGATATAAAATAACTACATCACTGGTTCCTCTTTGATACCTCAGGAGTCCAACTATCCAGCTAAACAAAATCATTAGCTGGTGCCCATGTATGTTAGTGGGGTGTTCAACCATGGTGATCGTTGACAGGTCTGACTTTGAAGGGAGCAACAGTCACTAACAAGTACAAACTTAATGTCCTGCAGAACTGAAAGAGGAGGTCAGGAAAATTCAAGTGCAGCTCAACCACCTGAAATTGCAAGGCTCCTGAATCCCATATTCTGGACAGCCCTCCATAATGTCAACTGTATTTGTCAGTTTTAATTATTCCTAATACTTATAATCCATATCCAATATTTCAGTTTATATTATTCTGTGTTTTCGGCGTTCTTCAAATGAGTGCGAGCCACCAGCTTAAAGACATATCTGATCTGGACCTGATGGTAAACAAAAACAATATAATGCCAAATATCTGTATAAATCAGTAACTTCCAATAACAGCTCAATGTTCTAATATGATCTGACCATTAAGAGTCATTCAAAATGAGCTAGTTGTCTGAGGTTCACACTGTATCTAAATGGGTGCTCCTTAAGGAAGGGACAGGGGTATCAACAAACTGCTTTCATCATAACATCCCAGGAATGTACTTTGTGTTTTCAATCCCTAACACTTAGTATTAAATTGCTTTCAAATTTCAATGGTGTCACAACTGTGATTCCACAGCTAACTTCATACCTTCATGCTACACTGCTGATACCCCTTATGAGACTTTCTGAGCGGTACCCTGCTGTGCTGCGTGCGCTTCTTTTACAGCTTTCTTTCCTCCCGTTAAGCTAGCAAAGCGACTACACTCAAGTACTAAAGTGCTAGCCTGCCATTGGGATGCAAGACATCCAACTGGATTCAGTTTCGAGATTAAATAATGCAAGCGAGGTTCACAGTGCTCTGATGGATCTAACACTAAGCTGAAGTAACTCAGCACTTTTCCGACAAGATTCTGCTCAAAGTCAGCGACAGCGACTTACCAAGGTGCTGGAAAAATCAGGGACCTCAGAAAAACTAGTATAGTGTGAATGACAAGTTACCTTTTACTCCTATTCAGAAGCTAGGAGGCACTGACCTCACCTGAAGAAGTGTCTGTGTTACAGGATTCCAACATGTGCTTTGCAGACTGATAACGCCGAAGTGTAATCACAAAAATATCATCTGCACTCATCACTACAGTTCCACTCTGGCCTTACAGGGAAATGCCATCAACGGTCTACAAGTTGATACGTTTCTTATCGCTAATCAATACACACATAAATAATCCTTATATGTGGTCATTTAGCATGGTTAATGCTGTATCAAACTATAAATTCACTCTGCTAAAATTACCACGGGATACGTCCATTTGTAGTTTCTATTAAAATTGGTAAAACTCTCAAGTACAGCCTTGCAGGACTGTGAAGAGACACAGGTATAATTTATCTTTGCAGAATACCTGAATACTGTAAATATGCTAACATACAGCACTTGAAATATCTGTACTGTACTCACTGCAATTCACATTATTGGGTGAAAGTAGTTCCTTTGCTGCCAAAAAAATAGACAGATCTTTACCACAATTTCCTCTACGAAGCCTCAATTATCTCCAAAGGATTCCTGCCCCCATTGCGACACAATCTGACATGGAAGTGTGAGACAAAACTAAAATATCCCATTCACATCAGTACAAAAGGAAAACTGACTCAAGTGTCTGATACATGATTAACAACTTAAAGCAGGGGACTTTGGAAGGACAGACACTTAAAACAGACTTTTAGAGAACCCCAGGAGGGAAACGCAAAGCCACGATGAATCTGAGCAAACGAAACTAACTGAGAACCACAGTCCTGCCACGCTGCGGCAGGTCTGTCACAAGCCGCCGATGGAATCGATCCCTTTGAGGACATCGTAGAGCTCTTTGGGCAGGATGACGTAGCTCTCCCCCGGGGAGGCGGGGTCCTTGCCGGCCTTGTGGAGCTCCCCCATGGCCCTCAGCTTCTCCAGCTGCCGCTCCTGGCGCCGGCACTTCTGCTGCACCGTCTTCAGCTTCTTGCGCAGCTTCTCCACCTGCTCCTCCAGCTGCTCCACGCGCTTCCGCTGCTGCACCGTGTCTTCCACCGTGTAGTTGTGGTCGCAGGAGATGGATGCGCTGGGCGGGAGGTCGGAGCTCGCCGCCGCTACGGTGGCTGGCTGCGGCTGGGAATGCGACAGCTCTGGCTTAGGCAGCTGCAGCGCCTGCGCCTGCGCCTGCGCCTGCGTCTGCTCGGAGTCGGGGAGGGGGAGCGCCAGCGAGAAGTCCACATCCGCGTCCTCCGAGGACTCCTCCTGTGGAACGACACTGCAGCATGTCAGTCATCTTTTCACGCTTTGCCATAGTTAAACAAACTGCAAAGATGGAACTGAGAGGTAAAATACAATGTTATTCAGTGTTCTGTGATTTGGAGTTTTATTTGTACATGTTTGTGTCATTAAGAATGTAATATTGCTGAATGATCAATAAATATGACAACTCTGATCTATACATCTTGATGTAGTCTTAATAGGCATCTCTGTTAAATAAGAGGTAGTGATTGTCTCTACTGGGTTTTTGGAATTCATTATAAAAACGTTGAGAATTATGAGTTGAAACACACTGTACGCTGGATCTACGACAGATTTCAAACTTGCAATGCATGTGAAGTACCTTTAACAAATGTATTAGAGCACCCTGCTAGAACTAATCTATTTTGAAAATGGCACATCCAAACTTACATTCAGGGATATTTCATCAAGGATTTGTAATATTTCTAACTAGTTCACTAGTTCATTCATTTGAAGTGCATAAACCCTCAACAAATAAAACACCTGACTCAAATTGCAATGAAGGACCATCTTGCACATTGTATACATTACATCAATGTATATGACATCTTTTACCTTTTTATGTAATCTGTTGAAACAGAAGAGTGAAGGTACTGCATTTTCCTTCAGTACTCGGTTGTTGCACTCTCGTTTGAAGCAGTCTTTTGTGAAATGCTGAGAGCAGATATTGCTGTACTTTGTTGGTTTGAAGTTGTTCCGCCTCATCGCTGCAACCCATTTTCCACACACATCTGGACGCGCGAGTGGGAATCTGATGGATCAGAAACCAAATATTACAAAGTTCTTTCTGCTTAATTATGGTTAAAATATACATAACAATGTAACGATGGCATTTTAACATTTAAATATATGCTCATGCATGCTGTGTGGAAAAAATATGTCGGATCTCTGGTTCATGGCATGTTGTAGCCAATTCAATGAGAATAATACAACCATGCACTAGAATGCCCTACTCCATGCATAACTCGCAACTGGATTCGCGCAAGCACCTCCAGGTGAACCTTAGATGACATTCAACCATCCATCTAAGTCTAGATAAGGCTTTGCAGATAAGGTTGCCGAAAAAGGGGTGACCAGATCCCCTTTAAAACACCTGAAGTGGCTAGCATCCAAAAATAACCAACATGTTGAACAACTGACACATAACTGTCATTTCAGAGAAGCCAGCACTTAAGCCCAGTTACTACTTACAAAAGTTAAACCTGTCTGACAAACAGTAGCTAGACGCTGTTAAAAACTGATAATTAGGCAAAACCAGCACGCCTGCTCATATTTCCACAGCAGGCGTCTTAAACGCTCAGCAAAGGGGGATATGATTATGTAGCTGGCTGACTGGCTCGCCATCACCAGCTACTTCCACAACTCGACAAAACAGCTGCAGCAGCTAGCTACGAGAGCAAACATGTGGAATGTCATCAATTCCAACAAATTTTTAGCAAGCTAGCTATCCTGTTAGCTAACATTACAATCCTAGGCTGATAAGACGAGGCGAGACACTTGCAGAAGTCTTGCAGTGTCGAATAGCTAGACAGATAACCACGATCGTTCGTTTTATTTAGGGAATTAACTAAGGTACAGTCTGTCCTACACGCGCGGAAGCGTTTCAGTTGTCCAGATAGAAACTGCTTAGCCGTGTCAGTTAGCTAGCTAGCTAGCCAGCTGCGAGGAAGTACCCAGTAATCCACTTGTGATCTCTGGTTATCGGATTGAGTTAAACTTACTTGTGAAAAGAAATGTTTTTGTCTTTATGATATCTGTTTTTGCATCCGTATGCAGAGCAGGACTGGACCATTGCTGCGATCACAGCGTGTCACTGCCGAACGCGAGAATAATACTCTAATGTACCTCTCGGTAGCGTTATATTTTGCCCTTTCAGAAGCAGAAATCCCTCACCAGCTTCCAAAATGGCCGAAACGGCTTCGCGTTTTCCCACATGACCCTCTGTCGCGATTATGATTTGTCGACGATGTCGGTCAATCTCTGTTCTCGTGACGTGCATTGTACAGAACACATGAATAACGTCGTCATAGAAAATCAGAATGAATGTTGCGCAGAAGAAACGGTTACAGTACTGTTTACCACCTAACCAGATCTTGGATCACTGACATCTCATAGAGATGCTCCATTATGTCTCCTTCTTATCACCAGGGGTTATTTGGAGACACTTTGCCATTGTTAAAATTCGTTAAACATCTATGAAAATACAGTATCATGACTTGGGGGATCCCCCCTATACAGTAAGGATCTGTCTCTTTTCATTTGGAAAAGAGGGCAGTAGTGAGCACCCAAAAAGACAGAAGTTCCCACCCAGATCAACACTGAAATAGAGGGAATGGTCACACGTACACAGGACAAAGCTAACTCAAGAAACTACCGATTAGCAGAGCTACTAAGGAATCATTATTACTTAAAATGCTATACAAATGCAACTTCTGAATGTCATACTATAGATTCACCTGTAACACCATTTTCAGCCAATGAATTTGACTGTACACCAGTAGTCATGATAATTTTGACGGTAATGATTTTTATTGTCATTTTTCAGGCGTTTATGTAGGGTGACCTTCATCACACCAAGAACTGCATATTAAAAGAAAAGAAATTAAAATACAAAACAAAGAAATATTCAGCTTGAAAAAGTTGATAAACAATATTCATGACTGGAAAAAACATAAGTGGAAACCTTTAAAATAAATTTGGATAAAAGATAGTTACTAACAAATGGAAGTACACTAACTAATAGCAACTTACAGTAGCTAACAAACTAGAAGCTGACAATTCATTAGCTATGCTAATATAGAAATGAGCCAACCTACCCACACCTGCAGAATGAAGCCAAATTTTTCTGCTGTTAGGATCTTGGTTGTTTGGCAAATAGCATGGCCTGTTTTGACTTGGTTTATGGCTGCGCTCAAATCAAATTCCTTTATTAAGTGAGCCAGCTGGGACCCATCTTTTACCTTCTCTTCTGATAGCATATAATGGATCAATGGCACATTAATTTTTTAAGTCAGCGTTTCCCAAACCTCTCCTGGAGGACCCCTTGTCTTGCATGTTTTAGATCTCTCCCTGCTCTAACACAGCTGATTCAAATTATCAATTCGTTATGAACTCCTGATGCTGCTTAATAACAAACTAATCATTTAAATCAGCTGTGTTGGAGCAGGGAGGGATCTAAAACATGCAGGACAAGGGGTCCTCCAGGAGAGGTTCGGGAAACGCTGGTTTAAGTTTTCATGTCTTTAATACGAAATTATTTGAATACTGATCTGCACATATAAGTCATGTTCAAAATGACCAAGACAAACAGAGTCCAAGGTGCTCGAGAAGGCAGCTTAAGGAAGTTGACCCTGTGGCCAAGGCAGTAGAAAGAGGAGAAGGAACAAATTACATTGTCCTACCAAAAGTCATGGGAGCATGCATTTATTTAAATCAAATAATAGTGTGTTGCCCCAAATTTGGCCTTAATGACTGCTTCAATGCATTGTGGAAGTCTGTCTACTAATGTCTGGTAAAAAGCTGTTGGTATTGTGCTCCACTCTTCCTCCAAAGCATTAGTAAGCTCCACTACCAAAGAGGGCCTCCTTGGCCTTGCTCTTATTCTGTGTTCCTCTTATTCTGTGCTCTGTGCTCCTACAGATGTTCTGTAGGGCTGAGGTAGGGACTCTGTGTTGGCCTCAACAATGTTCTAATGTTTTTTTCCCCTAATCCTGTGTAGTTACATCCATAGTTACACCCATTTTCCTGCAATCAGATGCTGTTTCCCATGAGCTTTGGTAGGATCAGAATCAGAATCAGAATCAGACTTCTTTGGCCAAGCATGCTTACATTTACATTTACATTTATTTATTTAGCAGACGCTTTTATCCAAAGCGACTTACAAAAGTGCATACAGTAGGTACAGCGACAGTACGGGGACAGGATGTGTACAGTTCCACAATGAGACAGTTCTCAGCTGAGAGCAAGGTCTGTTTGAGGACGCAGTACTATCAGATTTTTACAATTACAGCCTAAAGGGCAACTAGTACGATATACTTTCGAACGGCAAACTTCAACAACTTCAAAACGGCACAATGAGCGTCAGGGTTAAGGCGGCAACAAGAGACAAAATTTAAAAGCACAATTTAAAAAGCACAGCAATTTTTGAAAAAGCACAGCAATTTACAGCACTGATGGGCGGGGGGGGGGGGGGCAGCAATTGTGTGCTGGGTCAGTCCAGGTAGAGTCTGAAGAGGTGCGTCTTCAGGCCCCGTCTGAAGGACTGGGGTGAAGGAGCTGTCCGTAGCGAGACCGGGAGTTCGTTCCACCACTGGGGAGCGATGTAGGCGAAACGCCGATGTCTGGCAGAACGAGCACCTCCTGCCTTGACCATGCAGGGAGCAAGGCGTCCAGTTGCTGCTGAGCGTAGGGGTCGGGCTGGTGTGTAGGGCTGGATGAGTTCTTGGAGGTAGGCAGGGGCTGTCCTGTTGACTGCAGAGAAGGCGAGGGTCAGGGTCTTGAATCTGATCCTGGCAGCAACAGGAAGCCAGTGGAGGGATTTCAGCAGGGGAGTAACATGGGAGAATTTGGGGAGGTTGAAGATCAGTCGGGCAGCTGCATTCTGGATGAGCTGGAGAGGGTGGGTGGTGCATGCTGGGAGGCCTGCAAGGAGAGCGTTGCAGTAGTCCAGTCGAGGGAGAACTGTGGCCTGGATAAGGAGCTGCGTCGCGTATGTGGTTAGGAACGGGCGAATCCTCCTGATGTTGTGGAGGAGGAATCGGCAGGTCCGTGACGTGCGAGCAATGTACTCCTTGAAGTCCAGGTTACTGTCGAGGGTGATGCCCAAGCTCTTTGCTGTCCGAGAGGATGGTATTGTGGTGCCATCGAAGGTGATGGAAAGGTCATGCAGGGGGGAAGGGCCGGCTGGGATGAAGAGGAGGTCCGTTTTACTGAGGTTCAGCTTCAGGTGGTGGGATGTCATCCATTTGGAGATGTCAGCCAGGCATGCAGAGATTCTTTCGTTGACCTGGGGGGTAGAGGGAGGGAAAGAGAAAAAGAGTTGGATGTCGTCAGCATAGCAGTGATAGGAGAAACCATGCGATTTGATAACTGAGCCAAGAGAGTTTATATAAATTGAGAAGAGTAGGGGTCCCAGTACTGAACCCTGTGGGACTCCTGTAGTGAGGGGGGTGGGTGCAGAGGTGGAGCCTTTCCAGTAGATCTGGGAAGATCTACCAGTCATGGTAGATGCTTCTACACATATAAGGTATTTGACAGTTTCAGTGTCTCTTATAGTGCTTTCATGCAATGACAAAGTAACAACAACAAATGCCAAACAACAGCAGTGATGCAACAAACAACAGTAGTAGTGCAGGACACATACATGGCTTAAGGATGAAACAACAGGATAGTGTAACTGCTGGTGACACTCTTGATCTACTGGAGGGGGACTAAGTCAAATTCACCATGCTCTCAGGAAACTGACAACAAAGACCCTTCTCTTCAGGAAGCAAGTGTGGGAGGCAATGATGTACTGTAGCACATGTGTAGCTGGTAGAAAGCAGCATAATAAAAAGCCAAATACTTTCTTTTTTTTGCATTAACTGTTTTGATTAAGTGGATTGGTTCTGTGTTGTAAAAGTCTCTTCTGAGCCCCAAAATTTGGAAACAAACGGGCCTTGATATATTATGGGCTGTTATTTATCATTTTTGCTGTCCAATTTTTGCTGCTGCACTAATAAATCTGAGATAAGTCTGAGAACAAGATCTGATAAGTCTGAGAACAATGATTATCCAGAAATGTTTATTCCCATTTCAAGACATGAGCATGGGTGGATGAGGTGACAATAAGGGTATGATGATGTCAAGTTTAATCAGATAAACAAGGGACTAGCTGATATCAAAACCTTAAAAATGCTGTAAACTTTTAGAACCAGATAAAGGCACTACCCCTTGGAATGCTGAAAATCAAATATTTATTGTGAGCCATGTTACACAAAAAGTAATGCTAAAATTAATTAAACATGTTTATATGCTGTGAAGGGGATCTCACCTCCACTTCAGATGATCTACTATGGTGTGGTGTAAACAGGAACTTCAAAATGGGCTATAAACAGGAAATATGTTGCACAAGAGTGATGTATGAGACAGATATGCCAATACCTTTGTTGCTGTAAATGTGTCTCAGCTAAAATTGTGGACCCAAAGATAGGTATTTTTTAACCAAATTAAATATTTTACTGTTGGACTCAGAAAAATGAACACTTTAATAATCAGATTCAGTAACACTGATTTCCTTTGTGTATGTTTGATATGTAGATTACTCTTGAAGAGTACATATGCAACATGCAAAATTGTAGTACATGCAAGATGTTCCTGATAAGATCAGCTTGGTTTACTGAAAGGTAAGTAAACATTTGTTCAATTTCCCTCCTTATATTCTGCATATTGAACAGTGAGTTGCTGCTTTCCTGAATGTCTAGACCCATGGGTGTTGTGCTAGAATTTAGCGGAACTATGTCCAGAAGAGTGTGGGTTGGTTTCTGAGGTGGGACATTGATGAAAACATGCCATCAAAAGATTTGCAAGGTAGGAAATCTCAGCTGATTTATGGTCAAATATTCACACAGTAATTACATACAAAATGCAAAAAAGCAAGTAGTGCCAGTGCAAGTTGATTCTTGTACAGTCTAATCACGTAAATTGGAGAAAGCATACTGCCTTCACATACTGAAATGAAAAACTGCTGGGTCAAAGTAAAATAACAGAGGAAACATTGGGTAACGTTAATTGAGAACAGGGTCACGTTAACTTTAGTGTTACAATTGATAATGAGGCCAATATTGCTGACTGTAAGTTATTGTCATATTGAAAACAATACTCCTCTTTTGGAAATTCTCCTAGCATGTTAACTTTCCCATATTGTACTGTGACTTGTAAAGTATAGAGTAGCAAGAAAAGTATTGTACTGGAGTGGCTCTGTGTCCTGTGTAAGTGCATAAAAATTTCTCACTTTCTTGGTTTGGTAAAAAGCATGCAGTTTGATAAACAGCAAAATTCTCTTGATTGAAAAGGGTTACCTTAAAATCAGGGCCGTTTTACTATGAGTTTTGATGCAATTTTTGTATGCAGTATGCTGTGACCTAGACTCCATCACAACTCATGGGAAAAGAATGCAGCATGACTGTCAAGACAGAAAGACTATCCATTATAGGTATATGGGTCTCTTGTCAACTGCAAAAAACTTAATACTCTAACTTTGACTAACCAGCTTTAGTAATATTTTGCAGTTTAGTCCAAAGAACGTGGATGCCCTGGACCCATCAGTCATATTGTGCTGACATGGGGCAAATCATAGGCTCAGCACCTGGTCCAGATGATGCTTTCGTCATTTGGACCAGGCAAAAAAGTTACTCATACTAGCTACTAAACAGGAAATGACATTATCTTGGGATACAGCAAGCAAGGTAGCAAGATTTTTTTTTCTAGCCAATGAGTTGGCTACAGATCTCAGAGTCTTAGAGAATTTAGAGACCTAGGTGGCTCATGAGGAGGCTGGCTTGTAACTATACACCTAATTAGCTTTCTGTGAATCTTTATTCTTAGAAATAAAGATGGCCAGGAATAACACATCTTGAAGAGAATATTAAGACCCGCATTTCAACCTTGCTACCTGTTTTAAGTCGTCATACAAGGTGATATTGTTGATTTGGAAATGGTAGGGAATGTATTTTTACAACATTTTTTGTAGTCTGTTGAGGTTACATTGCTATATTATTAGCATTATTAATATTTTGGTCAGGAACGTCCCAGCCAGTCAGCTAGCTTTAATACATGAACAAGATGGTGGTCAGCTATTTTCTGCCAAGAGCAGAAAGTGACCTCTAATTGGCTGCAGTGCACAGATGTATCTAGTGTATCTATTGAATATGAGGAGAAACCAATGCTGATGAGTGTAAATTGGGGTACAGGGTCATTTATGCTAACGTGATGAGGCAGGAAAATTAAGGAAAGCCAAAAGTGAAAATGGTCCATATCTGGACAATTATTATGTGGCTGTATGAGATTGTATCCAGTTCTGTTTGTTTAAAAGTGGTAGGATGGAACAGAACTTTGTAATAGGTCAGACCTCAGGGTCGTCATGATTATCTGAAACCACAAAACTAGCCTAATTCAGGTGCAACCTGTAACCTAGAGCAGCGTTTCTCAAATCTCTCCTGGCGGCCCACTGTCCTGCGTATCTTCTATCTATCCTTGCTGCTTGATTAAATCAGGTGTGCTCAGCTAATCAAAAGTGCCACTGATGGGTTCAGTCAGGTAGGTAGAGCAAGGATAGACAGAAGATATGCAGGACAGGGGGCCGTCAGGAGTAGGACTGAGAAACACTGACCTAGAGGATGGCATACCTGTGATGACCCTAATAAAGTATTATGCTGCTATTGCATGATAAAAACATCTTAAATGATTATGTTATTACATGATTAAAGATGACAACATTAGCATGATAATTTTCATACATGGTCTAATCATGCTTGTCATGATTATCATTTATGTAGTGTAGAGTAGGCTATATAACGAGGTTGATTGCTCAAATGTCAACCAATTAAGCAACCTGGACTGGCACTGCCACACAGAGGGATTACCAGTGATTTATGGTGTGTTCTCAAAATAAAAACATGTATACATGTATGTATATGAACATAATTGATGTGGGTGAAAAAAATGACCTTTTTCTTTTGTGTAACAAGCACTGAAACCACCAAGTTGAAGTTTCTGTCACTAGTACAGAGAAAACCCTGAAAGATACTGTTAGCACCCATAAGCATTTTTCAACCTTCTCCATCTAGATGGTGTATTTGATTGGGGGGATTTTGCCTTTCTCTCTAAAAAAGAAACCACAGAGGCAATTTAATTAGATAAAGCTCTACACTTGCTTGTGTTATTTTACTGAGTATCTTGTTTACAAGATCCTTATGCTTGTAACTCCTGTAACTTCTACTGGAATTGATTTTCTTTGCTTCAAGATACATTTTTTATGAAGTATTCCTTAAAGTTGTTAGAGATATATTCAGGATAAACATTTACTATTATAGCAAATCTTTAATAATGTACCATGCTAGATAGAAGAAATGCTTTATTAGGTATGTGAATGAAATGATTACATCAAATTAGTTTTCTGCATATACAAAACAGCTGAAGACAACTGCAGTGGGTATGCGGGGGTGGGCCATTAAGTGTGAATGTTATGGTTTGGTATTTCCCTATGGCTTCCTCTGAAAACATTCAGCATTTGCGGTGACTTATTCTGTATTAATCTAAATGTCCACTAGGGGGTAGCCCAACATAAAAAAAGCACAGCCTGACGAAGTTACACTATGAAACAAATGAATTTGTTTTAAAGTAAATGAAATACCTTAAAGATTGTGATCTGTGTCAGTATTATTTCAGTTTGGATTCTGTTCAGCTGAAAGTTTTTGTTTACTGAATTTTTCACCCCAGTTGTACTTTGCAGCAAAATTATGGTCAATTTATCCGACAGTGCTTGATACGCGTAGTCCTCTCTACTAGTGTAGGTGTTTCTTGGCAGATTTCTTGGTTGATTGCACGGGTGACAAGCTAACTTTCTGCAAAGCTGTCACACAGAACATCAGCCTGAAGAGAAGAGAGACAAACACTGGGTAATGTAAAAGTCAGAGAGCTTTGTGACCGCCAGATTTCTGGTTAATGCTTATGACTTTTTCAAACGTTTTTTTTCAACATGCAAATAGATACAAATTGTAGACACCATTATTGCCTTAATCAGATACACTTTACATGTTAACATGGCCAGAACACAGAAGAACTGAAAAGGTCAGTTCATTTACAAATGTCAGCAGTTAAACCACAGTTATGTCACTCAAGAAAAAGCTGGGTGTGAGTTTTTCCCTTGATCAGAAATATCACCTAAATGATCTTAGGCTTTCAGTACACAAGAAATTAATTGAATTAAAAAGTTTGTGCAGAACTACAAATCAACATATCTTCAAAAAAGTGAATATAAAAATCTTAAGGGTAAATAAAAGGTTAAATGCCTTAAGCGTTTGTATTCCACCCGTTAATTTGCATGTCTTTATTGACATATAATTACAGTAATACCCACCTACATTAGGAATTACCAGAGATAACTCCTTCAGATGACATTCATTACTGTCAACCAAATGGTGTGCAGCCTTTGATAACTATTTGTGTTGGTGTATCACCACATGCTGTACAGTCAAAATTCTGTCTCTTATTAGAAGTGAGAGCAAAAATGAGATGAAAAAGTCTGACTGCTGTTAAAAAAATCAGAACCTGCCTCTGCACAGAGGGCTCTTCAGTTTATGAAGTTATGAGATCAATGACTGAAAAGTATTCTACACCCAATGTCATGGGATATTGTCATGGAAACAAGAAGTCTCACATATAAGAAGTACAAATCACTGAGGTCCAGCCCACACACTTCTCAAAAAGGAAGAGAAGCAATGTATAGACATGAGCTTTCAATTTTAGAGACATACAATGCATTTGTGGTTTGGGAAAAGACTGATGGTTTTAGAAAATCAGATAAACTAGACACTTATTTCATTACATGGTACTTAACTGTGCATGAGATGGTAATTGAGTGAGGGTAAATGATTTTCTGTGGGTAAATCACTTACTGTTGAGGGCTGAAGGTAAGTGATTTACCAATGCTAAGTAAGGATCAGCATTTGAAATATAATTTTGAATTTTGGTTTTACTTTCACACAGAATTTGTGTTCTTTTGAAAATATTTTAAATCAAAATCTGATTGGCTTCACTCTATGTGATATAGTCAACACTTTTTAACATTCATTTTCTTCCTCTAGCAATGTGGGGATTTATTTTTGATGGAGCTGAGGCTGACTGGGAGTAATGAGAAGGAACTGTTGCAGAATGTTGGTAATAGTGATTTTTTTACAGAGTCAGTGTTTTTTTCACAAGTGTTTCCATTGGGGGAACATTAAAATGATAACATCACACTATCAGTGTTTAGATAAATATACTTCAATCTAAAAATGAAAAGTTGGAGAACTAAATGTTATAGAGAGATGGGAGGCAGATACTAAATGAACTACATAGCTAGGTAGCTAATCAACTGATGTGTTCTTCCTCTGTCTGCATGATAACATAAAGTTAACTCATCTGTTCTGATAAATGCATTAATATTAGGCTACAAACAAAGAAATTAGCTACCGGCTTTCTGACTTTTTCATCAAACCCTAATGAAATTTGACAGAATTTCAGAATGGAAAAGACAGCTTGATTGCCACTCTACTGTGCTTTGAGCAAATATGGGTGTTATGCTTTGAATACACCCAAGGGTGTGAGAGCTGCTTTGTGAGAAGCATTTGGTTAACCACAGTCATTTGAATGGCCTGTGGCTAGAGAGATGCTCTGGAAAGGGTGTTTCGGTGGAACCTGGTCCTACCGGTGATGGCGTGTGACGGAACAGTCTCATAAACATATATTCTGGGTGTGAAGCTTGACTATGCGGATGGCTTTGAGGTACAGTATGTTGCTCAATTGCAGTTGTGTAAAGAGCGCATGCTTTTCTGGTTTTTCCTGTTTTGAGCAACTGCTGTTGATCAATATGAATATTGCAGGTTCTCTTTCCTTTCAAATGAATTAAAATCCACTGCGATCCAGTTGTGAATTAAAATCCACTGCGATCCAGTTGTGAGGAGGGGATCATTCTCAAAATCTGTGCAGTTTAAGTAAGTAACAGAAAAAAGAGGGATGAGGGAAGAGAGCCAGAGAAGAACTATGCTTTAAAACAACTTCATTCAACAGCTCAAAACAATGTCTCTGAAGCGTCACTGAAGATTACAACAGTTTTCAAAAGAGACTCCTTTAATTTTAGGCATACAGAATAATTTTTCAAACACTAAACAGATGTCCTAACCACATTTTTACCTTTCAGTGCTCTCATGTCTGAAAGATGATGAAGATTATAAACAACCTATTATTGTCTTATTTGTACATTTATGAATTGGGAAGTGTAATTTGCTGTGAAAAAGGCATTATCTCCACCACATTCAATGGATTACGTTCAACTGTAATCCTCATTGCAGTCTTCTGCACTCAGCGGCCAGGAGTGCATTATTTCTGTGTGTGTGAGAGATGAGAGAGTGTGCTCCCCGCTTCTGTTTGAAGCCAGCTTTTTGGAGCCACTCTTCATACTACGTTGGAGGTGATTTGTTGACACCGCCAACCCTGCAGCTGGCCAGTGTGAATAGAGGTGGGGAAAAGGCGATGTTTGTATTGGGGGGCACTTATGTGTAAACCGAATCAAATGACAAACATCTTTCTCAGAGCACAAATATGTCTTCATTCTCTCTTTCGTTGCTAGTGATCCTTATCCTCAAAAACAACTGTAACAACCTCAGCATGGATGCCATTAAAATGCTTTATGAAGCTGTATCTGACTATAGCTTAATTTAACCAATTATTCTGCTCCTCCTTAACCATTCTTAAATTAATATCTGCATTTCAATATCAATATTTCTTTTGGCTCATGTATTTCATCTTGTTTGGGTCATAACAATGTTCCAAAGTGGACTTCTTTTTTTTTAGTTTGTGCTAACTTGGTGATGAGCCATATCATTCAAAACTGGCTCAGAAGAGTGCTGTAAGACTCTTTAAAGACAATTAACCCTCAGATATTTTCATAGGAATTTACATAGAGCTGTGATGGAAAAATGAAGGTCAAAATGTACTATTTTTTTTCAAAGTAAGCCTTTATTATCCACTTGCAGATATGGGCACCAACTGAGAGAAAGTATTGCAAGAGGCAGCCTTGCATGATACAGTGTGAATGGTACCACACTGGCAAATTGAAAGGTGTACACTCTCAATCTCTCATATGAAAGGAGTGAAGTCAGCTTTTTAGAGGCTGCAAATTACTAGACAGTTAGTTTTGTTCTATGGGAAGGGAGATTGGGCAGAGAAGAAGATAGAGAAACCCTTAAGAAATGGCTTTCTGGGTAATATGTATCCTAAGAATATTTTTTATGATGATTACAACTGGTCACTACAAGGGTAGAAATATCAGTCAGCCATTGGTTAAAATGTAACATCCTATCTTTACCAGCACACCAAGGTGAGGCTTTATTTAGGCATTTTGGTCTTTGTTTTAGCCTTTTAGTGTAGTGGTTACATTGCAAGTATTTTCCCTTCTAAATGTAAATATTCTCAATATTTCATACAAAGCCAGAGAACATTTAAAAAGAATGATTAAAATGGAATACACAAATGATTAGAAGGATGGTCAGACCTTTTCAGACTCCCTTTTGCTAAATTGCAATTCTTCTCTCATCTAAGGCAATCCCATGCTGATTGTAAATATAGACTTGACTGGTGGAACACAAAATATCTTTTAAGATGTTTAACTGTAGGGATCTAGACATGATTCATTCTGTGAATCACTACACAGAGTGGTCACATGCAGTTTTGCTGAATTGCTGTATTGGTGAATGCTGCACAAATTGGGGTCCATTTTATGTTTAAAACAGACTCTGTCCCAAAATGATTTTTACTTGCGATAGAAGCAGGCCATTTTGAATCCGTGGATTCCATTTATTGTGAATTAGCGTTGCTCAATTAGCTATGAGTGTCTGTTTAATTTAAATACAGGCAAATTCTACACAGAAAGTTTGCACTCATTTGGACATTTAGAAAATGGTCACATTTAATATTCATTGTTGACATTAATTGCTTAAATTATTTTTGTATTTATAGTTACAGAAAACAATGCCTGTAAGAGGATGCAAGACTGCATGGATCTAACCTTCAGTGTGTTAACCTACATTGTGATTACCTGGCCATCATATTCCAGAAAATGTCCAACATCCTATTTGAACCTAAACCTTATGAGGCCTGAAGCTAAGCAGGAGATTCTGGACAAGCACAGATTCCCTAGTGTCCTGGGTGTAACTGACTGCATTCATGTGCACTCTTAAAAATGCTATTTATATGAGCTTTCCATTCTGTCTATGTTCAGGTGTTGTCTGACACAAAGTGCATGGTCAGTTACACATGTATGTAATTATTGAGGGTCTACCCACGACTACTTCATTCTGTCCAACTCTGATTTCTCAACAGCCCTTCAGATGGACAACCCTCTGAGCAGGTGGCTGTTAGGGAACAATAGCTACACATTACAGACATGGCTGTTGATGCGATACAGAGTACTCGCATCTAAAGTCTGAAAAATTGCAAAATGACTTCAGACACAATAATTTAGGTTAGCACCCAAACAGATCCTGCATGTCTTAACACAAACACAGTGAACAGATGTCTGTATCTGACATCTGTAGTTTGGGCAGGAATCTGAAAAAATTTTTCAGTTTTCTAAAAACAGTTTTCTATGTGGGAATGTACACGCAAAGCACAAGGTGGAAGGCAGTTGGACGTTTTTTGAAAATAAAAAAATGACAAAGTGAATTAACATGTAGGCTATTCATGTGTGGGTATAACAGACATTCATTCAAATATTATATTGTACCAATCACGCTCATAATCTGTGATGAAGATCTTAGGCTCAATGCAGTGTGAATGAAGGATACATTAAAGGACTTGCAAAGGAGTCATCTATAGTCAGCTATATTTTTTATATTGTCTTTAACCTTTTATTCATTATTGTACTTGAAGTTAATACTGAAATTTTACTCATGACAATACAAAGACCAATACTTCAGTTTATTTGATACTTCGAATATACAGCAACACTTTATATTCTGCATTTAGCTTTACAATGTTTTTCCATGTAAAAAATAAAGAAAGAAAAGGGGAAAAGAAACTTGATTCTAAAAAATGAAACATCTTTACTCTAGACTCACTCCATGGGAAATGATTTAAGGAGAAGAAGTTTTGACAGCAACCATGTCAGAATGTCCCCCAAACTTTTTTGTGCAAAAATGTTCAAAGGTTGCATAGATAAAACTAAATTAATTTTAACCAAGTCTGGCATCTTTGTTTCTGACATTTACAGTTAAAATCAATTATTTCAAAACTATAATTTTGACTTTCTTTGGTTCTAGTAAGGGCCCAAGGAATTCAAATCAACAGACAGGCTATTTTAAGCCTCTACACCCCATAATTTCAGTATTTAATTTGACAGCATATAATGTAATTTCTCTATGGCTTACAAGTAGCATGGAGCTGTACTCCTCAAATGAAATTCTCAAAAAAAATTAGATTATTGGGTCTAAAATTGTGATGGTTCTCCTTATTGAGAGAGTTACTTTTATTCTGGCATTCAAATTACCAACTCCAGGCCCTCTATTGGACAAACAGGGTTAGAAGGGAGGTTTTAAAGAATGAGACCACAAAACTTCATAAATGTATTCTATTTGAAATCAAAGACAGAAAATTCACTCAAACACTTCAGCTCTTGACCTGTACACTGAAAAGGCTTTCCAGCACATTGCTTTGATACCTGCCTCGGTTCTGTATCTATTCTAGTCTACTATACTTCAAACTATATGAGCCACCAGTGGGCAGGTCGCTGAGGATTCATGTGTTCTCTCAAGCAACCAAACAGATACTCTAACTTGCTATTAGCAATTGGATGTATTTATTCAATCCACAGACACCACCAACAACAAACAAGGAGAACAAAATAAATAGAAATAAATACAATAGCATAGCTACATGATAGACGCAGTTGATAACTGTGTGGTCTGGAGTAATTTGAAGTGCTTTGTGACCAGTGGGTGGCACCATGGCTTGGAAAATATTGTAAAGCCCCAACTGATTTAGTTATAGCACACTTGTTTAGTGTGTGAGGGTGACTCACATTATACTTGCTTGCAATATCAAGAGTCAAAACATTTGTGCTAGGCTTTAGCGGACCTATTGGAAACAATCTGTGGTCACTTTTATGACTGGTAGTGTTTACATGCGTTAGTAACCTGTACTTATAAAGGAAGGCCTGATGACACTGAAGAAATTAATAATGGTGAGAAACACAAAAGTAAAACATATCCAAAAATGCAGAGAGCAATGCTACATGAATATATCCCCCAAATCTGGGATGTAGACAGGGCAGGGCAAAGTTCACACTGGCTTTTCCACTCAGCATCACTTCCAAGGTCTTCCTGGGAGGATTGTGTTGAAATACCTGTGATAAAACACATTTCAATGTCATGAATTTGGCCACACTGAAAAGCCAGTTATGAGCATTTCTTGCTTCTTCATGCTTGTTAGTGTAGCGTTGCTTCAGGCTAATTTGCTGCACACATTTGGGCTGGTGAGTGTTTTTAAAAAATCCCTTAAATTTGATTCGCTACAACACCCCCACAGCTTCTGGGCAGCCCCACTTAAAATGAGAGAGAATAGCGTTTTGCACCCTATTCTGTGCTTTAGGAAGCCTTTTCTCCACCCTGCTCTGACTGTTTCATTCAGTAGCCCTTGTATGAAGCAGTGTCATTTCTTCTGTCAATATGCTGCAGCTCATTTGGAGATTGCTGAGGTCAGGTAAGGTCCATTGCTGAATGGCAGCATAGTGAAATTGGGTTTAGTGGATATTATCAAAAACATTAGAGTAATAAAATGAAGAGGAATACTAATAATCACCATTATCATTATCCTCATCATTACCTTGCAAGAAATCAGTACTTTACAAAGCAGACATGTACAATATAGCATTTTTAGAGGGGACTACCTAAGGTGATTGTAGTGATTTTTTTTCACTGTAAGCCATTTTAGCTGTTGTTTAAAAAACCAGGTTATTCAAGGTAAGGCTGAATGTGAACACTCTGCTGAATGTTCGTTCGGGCTTGATTGTTATTTCAAGGGCATGTTTTCAAGGCTCTTCTACAAAGCAAGAAATACTTCAACCTCAAGACATACTTTAACTGAGGTTGGCACATGTATGTTCTAGTTAAGGCTTGTAGGCATGTAATGACAAGCATCGAGTTTCATTGAAGAGAACCATTAAAGAAAAGAACATAAGATTATTTGTTTAAAGTGTAATAATTAATTTAGACAGAGGAGAGTGATTTTAATAGAGTGATTAGAGTGATTGAGGAATGATGGTTAAATCTACCTAGGTTAATCTATAAATTAAACCTGTTCAAAAGATTCCTTATGAATGTACCAGGATACACAATATCTATATAACTACAGTAATCATTTACAAATACCAGTATCATGCTGAAAACTGTAATAGAAAATATTCAATATCTGGAATGCATTGTATTCTTGTTGAGCATTTTCTGGATATCATGTTGTACACTTTTAATGCTACACTGACCTCAAGCCCATCGTTTCTAGCAATGAAATAAAAGCACTCATTTCCACAGACAGGGAAACACCCAATGGGCGACGACTTGTAAACAAAGGGACCTTTCAGTTCGAGAGGCAAAGCTGAGGTTTGGCACTGGCGGATTCTCCCAAGCTTCCAGATGGCCCCTCTTTCCCTTACCCGTCAACAGCCTTGTACCACGCAGTGCGCACGTGCAGCCCTGGAGCTGCACTCGTTCATTCACTCACCGACCGGGCTGAGGGAATGAGCTCAGAGGATCCTCCAGCCAGAGGAGCTGATGTCATCGCAGCTGATAACAGCTTTCAGATGTGTTTTTCGCCCACTGCGGCCAACACAAGGGCGACTTATTCCATTACACATAACAGAGGCATCAGAGGACCAAGCCACCCGCCTGCCAAATAATCTGTCAATGATGTCACAATGGATGTGCTGAGTTTAGGGGACATGTTGCAACAACAGCAGCCAGCCCAGAGAAGTGGCTTGTCCGGGGTGATGGCTTTGTCAGTTTGTAGTAAATAGCTTGGCACCGTAACACGTTCTATTAAAAAAGCCAATGGCTCATGACCTGGGCCGCTTTGGAGTTTCAAGTTCAAAGCCAAAGTAACCACTCCACTAAAATACTGATGTGATTGTTCTGTTTGTGCTCACCATGGAAACAAGTACATTATGAAAACACTATAAAAATTGTATTTTGCAACTAGTAATTATGGGGCTTTTGTTTTGGTCAGCTCATATGAGAAGTATGGTAAATCAGCTGCAGCCTCATTACGAATCTGTTTTTTTCCCTTTGGGCCTTAAATGATTGCCTTTATTAATTTCTACTGAAAGAATAATTTCCCCTTTGTGTGTGGAAAAATATTAATCAGCTTTCTGTTTCAGAATCACTGGCCAGTTTCTGAATCGTTTATTTTTGGTGCCACCTCATCTAAAACATGTGAAAAACAAGTTTGGAAGTAGAACCTGTATATATAAATGTGTCACCATATTATAACTAAGAACAATTGGTCTGCTACTGTAATGAGGAAAAACAGTAATGACCATATTCTATTAATAAATCATTGGTAACATAAGTAAAATCTTCCTATCATGAAGTGTGAGCCAATGTACAAGTTCATATTGCCATAAATAGACCACAAACTAACTTTTTAGTAATGCTGTCATTATTTCCTGCTTAGTTAGATTCTAGACCATCTGATCTAAATCAGCTCAGAAATTGTTCCTTCCTGTGTGATCCTGTGTGCTGAAAGTCACAGTCAGTTAGTTTGCATAAAACCTGAAAGTTCTGAGTTCTTCCCTAATGCTGGAACACTTTTTGATCTATCTATCTATCTATCTATCTATCTATCTGTTTGTCTATCTATCTATCTATCTATCTGTCTGTCTATTCATCTGAGTGTTTGGTATCTGATAGTATGACATGTATGTAACAGTTACTAAGCAAAGAACAACTTAAATAACCAAAGCCTTTCTTAAGGTCAAATAAAAATGGTTGAGGATAAAGGTAAAATTACCTTTACTAATTTATTTGAATGAAGTATATTTTTGTAAACTTCATATAGAGAAAGAGGTTACCTCAACACAGTTCTGTTTTCCTACAAAGCTTGAATTCATAAAATGGCAGGGTGTCTTTTACAGGGACTTGGCAATGCTTTCAAAAGATCCCAGGAAAGTATGGATTTATGTCAAACCCTTTTAACAACTAAGAATCGGGGCAAAGGGGAAGTCAAACTTGATGAGGCTCCGAGAAAGTATGCAGGCTGTATGGAAACTGTGACATTTAATTAACCTTTTAATTAATGAAAAGGTTATAGGCTCAAATCAGTGACTGTCCAGGGCGTAAGTAATTTATATGGAGAAGAACAAGAAACAATATTTGACGTTTGTTGTGATTTACATTTTGTATTTACATTACAAGGAGGCAAAGTATGCCTTTGAGTCTACAAAATAACCTCCACTGATATGTACAAACAGCATAAGAATTTTCTGGTGTCTGATTTTTGAAGAATTGTTTTGGAAAAACACACTGCAGGCAGATTGATTCTGGGCTTACATTTGTAATATTCCAAGATGGACTGAATGTACACAATCTTTAATGTTCTGCTCCATATAAATATGCATAATATAACCTATGAACACAAAAATTTACAACTTGATGAGGCAGAAAATAGTACTGAGCAAGCTGAATAGTGACTGCAAAGAAGACAATAAATCATGCGTCAATGTATAACATTACATGATACATATGGTAATATATAAGGAAGGGTATAGGCTTCACAAGGAGGACATAATATGAATATATGATGTACTGTATGTAACTCTGATTTACTGAAAGAAAGTGGGAAAGAGACTGTTTTTGATATTACAGCCACAAAAGTACCATGTTTTTCACAGTTGCTCCAGAATGTCATTTGAATGCAGTGCAGTGTTCAGTTCATTGCAGGTTCATTTAAATTTAACAAAGGAGCCATTAAAGAGCTACAAGACACTGTCGATGACCAAGGTTTATCTTGCAGCCTCTTTCAACAGTGTGTATGATGTTGCCTTGGGTTGATCAGATTAATCTGGATTATAGCTACTTAGTCTGTTGCCTGACACATCCATCTGACCTAATTTTCATGATGTAGATGCCTTGTTTGACAGTGAAAGTGGGTTGTAATATTATCTGTGCCTATTGTTTTCTAATGACATTTTGACAGGGAAAGTGTAATGAAAAAGAAAAACAATTTACTGACTACATTTACTATTTGACATTTAACTCTTTTAACATAGATATAGTATTTATGTTTTTTACATAAAGATGATTAAATTAATGCAATTTGGGCAATCTAAATAATGTTGACTTTAAAGAAAAACATTTCAGTTGCTGGTTAGCTAGCTAATAAACATCTTTGCCTGAATTATGTAGCCAGGGAGAGACATTTAACTGCAGCTAACATGGTAGAAGCAGACCCTCTGTGCTTGAGTTTTTTGTTTTGAGCCAGATATAAAATGAGCATTTTTTTGGGGGGGGGGGGGGGGGAAAGAGAACACAGCACATTGTTATGACTAGGGCCTGGAGTTCTTCTCTGTCACATGACTTGTGGGGTTTTCATCCTGATTTCAATCATGATCCGCCATTTTGGACCAATTACTACAGGCAAATGAATAATTACACAATTAAAAATTGTATAAATTGCAGAATTGTAACAATTATGGGTTAATCAATGCAAATCAAAGAACAAACAAAAAAGTACACAGTTATTGGAAAGGGAAGAGGAAATTAGACATACAGAAACAACATCAAAAAGCATTTCTTTAAATGAGCCAGTGGAACAATATCCACCTGGTGCGCCGCATATTGAAGATGTCATATTGTCAATGTCATATTTTTGCCATTAAACCACATGCAAAAGACAATAACAGACTGGAATTTAAAATCACCAAAAAAAAAAAAAACCCACAAAAAATCAAAATCTGAGATTGATGCTGTCAATGAGGAATTCTCTGTAAAAAACAGGTGAAAAGAAGGATGTCAATCATGATTTGACATAAGTGTTGCTCCCTGTAAATTCACTTTAAAAAGTGGATCATCTAAAATTATGTGTATTGTTAAGAATGTAGTAAATTGTGGGCAGTTGCATCAGTCAGTCAGCTTCACAAGGTTTACCTGCTGGAGACTGCTGACTTGCACAGGATGGATCAACAGATGTAAAAGATCATTATGGTTTTAAAACCTCCATTCCATGAACTTTAATTTTTCCCAAGAAAAAATATTCTCCACTCCCTCTTTAATTCACTGTAACAAAAAAAAACATTTTGGACATCCAACTGAACACATTTCTCCGGTTTACTGTAAAATAATATCTCTTATGTCAAAGCATTGTTTGATGGGAAATGAGAGGGGTTTAATTTTCAGGGTCAGTCTAAGCAGCTGTATAAGCAGCATTACTGTCTCTGCGTCGGGGGAATTCAGAGCAATACCGAGCAAGGCACTTAAGCTGAATGGCTTCAATAAGTCTAGCTTTATAAATAGAAAACAGATCAAATGTATGTGATGTTAGTTGCCTGGGTTTATTAGAATGGGCGAGCCAGTACGTGTGTTAAAGCCTTTTGTGTACGAGTATCTGTGAGTATTTGCAATGGAATTTTCGATTTAGTTATATATACTATATATACCACTTGTTATATATAAACTACTTGTTTGCACTCATTCAAAGTTATATTTCAGTAACAGCTCTTATCCACTTATTGATACTTCTAGATTTTGTGACTCAGGAAAATTATAGTAACTCTTTGAAAGCACAACAGCTTTAGCAGCAACTTGACTGCACACAAAGCTGCATTGCCATATGGTCTAGTGTCCATGTTAAAACATGCTGTTTCAATGAGAGTGGCTCACTAATCTATACAAGACAGCCACGGTCTCAAGACATGCATTGGCAGGAGAAATTATTAGCCTTTAAACAAGGAGCTGACATCACAGTTGACCGCAGTCACCTTTTTCCACCAAAGGGTCCCGGTGCACTTTCTCCTGAACACCTGCAATAACACTGGCATCTGATAGACATAGACCTCCAGTGATCCGGGTCGGGTCACCAGTGCATCCAGTTTGGTATGATCCAGCCCTCTTGGAATGCAAACCAACAGTAGGTCGCTGGCACAAGAGACTGCTAAACCATTACCACTCACTCCGGGGAGTGATTTCACCATACATAACATGCTTATTTAGTCACCTATGACACCACTGTGCTATGAAAAGCTTTGAGTGCTTCTGCCCTCAGAACTATTTATGCTATTTATTCATCCAGCTGTCTCTAATGACTAATTTACAGATTGACAGTTTAAGTCCATAAAGTGCACAAAGGGATTATGTCAATACCTGTTTGTACTTTCAAAAGGAAAAGTCTTGAGGTCGAAAGTAGGGAAAGCTCATTATCACGAAATAAAATCAAAACAATGGGAGCAATGTTAAGATAGGATACGCTGAATGACTAAATTCAATGTGCTGTGCACTATGCAGGCATGCAATTGGCCTTTTATTCATGACTTGGTGGAGTTGAATGTTGTGAAATAGTGTCAGGTGGTCTGAGAAAAGAAACATGGCATTCCATGGCTGGTAATTAGTCAGAAGTTAACAACAATAAAGCATGTGCCAAGATCTTTGCTTTTGTCAGTTACCTGCTATGTGTATAATGTGTGTTTTTACATTGTTGCTCACTGTAGACTGTCATTTGCCTGGCTGATGTTTTTAAAGCCCCTAAACCTACCCAGAAAGACAGCGACATGTTGTTGAGTTTGAAAGCAGCAACCTGGACAGTGGAGTAGTGGTGGGGATGGGGGTGGGGTTGAGGGTGTATGTGTGGTAGGGGCGTGTTTGTGGAGGTGGGTGTAACCAAAGGAGTCTGAGACTGAGACATATACTGTTATGTTCTTTCATTGCTTGTATTCAGCAATGCTGTCCCCTCTGCCACCCCCTTCCCTTTAAAGAACTCTTGGAACTTTACACAGTTACTTACCTAAAAGGGGATACAAGGGATATTAATGAAGTCAAGCCAGAATGAAAATAAGAGGAGTGTGGATGATCACATTAGAGAATATCTGATGGCACTTTACCACCAATTAGGAATGTAAATAAAAAAGCAATGAAATGTGATCATTGTTTCAAAGCCTTGTGATTATTAAGACCATATTTCTTAAATTTAAGTTACGGCAGAAAGGTCAAGGACCAGAAACGAGCACTCAGGAGAGCACTCCACTTCAAAATCACATGTTATCGTAGCATCCCAAAAGGATTGTTCAGACATTTCAAAACAAAGCAGCACTGGGTTTCTAGAGAAATGATTGCGTGGTTGAGTGCAGTTGACTTGCTGAGCTCTTTATACTTCAAACAATGAAACAACATATGCATGAAAAACACTACCTAAAGGTACACCCGAAACAAAGCTATAGTGTCATCAAAATGTAGAAGGAAAATATTCCACCTCAGATCTTACTGCTTAATCAGTCATAGCTATATAAATATGCACATCTTGTTGCTGTTAATATGGTTTAGAAAAGCATCAGCTTATTGGTTTAATAAATCCCTAATTACCCAGGCAATGGTAAGTGTTGTAAACAATTTGATACATTAAATAAGTGCCACCTTAGCCAAAGTAAATAAACTCAGTGTAGTCCTTTTTAGACAGACTTCATCTTATCTACACATCACATCAGACCATTACTTTTCATGGCTCCAACCCAAATGGTTTATATGAACTGGGACTTTTCTGGTTCATCTGTCTTGCAGTATCACAATTATTTTGGCTCCAGGGGCGGAAAAGTTGGTGAAATACTGAGGAAAACGTCTGTTTGGAGAAATCTCTCAGCCATTCATAAGCTTTAAACTGCAATGACCAAAAAAAGAGAAAGAAAAACAAACAGTTACAGGGAAAGAAAGCCTCAGCAAGCTAAAAAAAGGAACCACTGATATCAGAAATTGCAAAAAAAGATTAGTGATAAGCAGTACTTGATTTCCTAGGAAGTGAAGGGTGATTTTTTTTTAAAAAAGACTTCTTTTGAGTTGCTATGTTGCATGTTGTAGCACACTCTCTGGTATCATTAGCGTCTTCAGAGATGTAGGCTACATAATTACTAAAAATAAACTGTTGTTAGAACACGACAAGAAAAAGTTTTTAATATTTCATTGCAGTAAATATCTTCTCTATGCTGATGCACTTTAAATAATTATGTACCTACAGTTATTTTTTATCTTGTTGTTGAATATAACAGATCTGACAATAATCATATGGTCTGATTAGAATCACGTCACATCTTTAAATGACAGTTGTATATTGGCTTGAAATGTTTGCAGTGACAGAGTTCTTATTTAATCTTTCATATAATATGACTTAATCCCACTGTTGAATTTGAATATCTTTTTACAGTTGTGATGCAGGGTTTTGGCCATGTCATGGGATCATTGGTTTGTTGTCAGACTAGCTGAAGTGTGATGTTTAAGTGCCTGATGGGTTGCTTTCACTCACTACAGACTACAGGCTGAATGTGAAGGGACTCTGGGAGAAGGGGTGAATATAGGTTTGAAAAGGAATGGAAAGAAGTTATTGAAGTTAATGCTGGCACAATCACACATTGCAACTCTAATCAATCATACTAGTACAAGGGCTTCATGCACAATGGATCAGTTTTTATTTTTTATAATGAAGAAAAGGAAACATACAAGTTGTAGAAATTTTACTTGCATTAAGTTATGTTTGACACTTCAGCATTGGATGGTTGGGAATATATATCTTTATTCCTCAAAATCAAAATAAACATAGTTATTACACATCCAAATGCAACATGAGGTTGCTTAGGTGGATGTCCCAAATCTGTTACTCGAAGCTACACACTGTGATTCAATTCTGGGCCTACGTGGTACTTGTCTGTTTTTGGTATTCAAGCGTCTGCCTACAGTCCAGCAGTCTGCGAGTCCCCTTCTCTTGGTGTTGCTTTGTGAGTATGAATTCGAGTCAGTCTTAGAGCACCTGCTCCGCTGGTTGTGGGGCCCTTGACAGAAAGGTGTGGGTGGGTGAGTCATTGCAGAATGGGTATTCGGTAAATGAGCAGTTGAAGAGTGCAACTTGTGTCAACAGAGGTGTTTCACTGGGTCTCGTCATTAAGGCTAAGTTACAGTAGCAAAAACAAAGATGACCAAACTGATAAAGATTGAAAAAAAAAGAACTCAGTAGTCTCTCAAGGAAACATATGATTTGTGATGCATATGTTGTAAGCAATTGAAGATGCTCTTCTAAGAATCTTTTTCCGCTTTGCAACTAGTCCAAAACACCATCATCACACTGTTATTTTGTTTGATCAGTTAACGGCTTAGTACAGCAAACTATGTCCTTATTGAATAACTATGCTTGTAATGGTTTATATTATAACAATTACATATATTTATATGTTTATATTATTAACAATTACATTCTGCCAAAAACTTAAACATCAACATCGACTTAAACATCAACATATGTTTTTAGCTGAATGTAATCAGTTAGCACTTGGATTTTTCAGATAAAACTGTGACCCTTTGCAGACCAATATTTGCCAGCTTTTCATTAATTTAACAGGATATTGGGAAACCTATAATAAACAACGATCATACTCCTATTTTGTAATAATGGCTTATGTAATTCCCTTTTGCTATCTGTGCATGATAGGATTAGGGTTAGGGTTAGGGTTTAAATGACATTATGGCATAAACATTGCATTTACAGCTTTTTACCCCTTTTAGTTAAGTGGTCTAATGATTAACATTCTCTCTTAGAATTTCAAATTCAGTGGTCTACACAAAGACGGTCACTAAACTTATTGAAAATGGCTGGAGAACTGTTTCCTGCTTCCGCTACGGATCCCAGCAAGCTGTTCCATGTTTTTATAACTCACAGTAGTTTACAGCTGATTTCCACCTATGTCCTCTTGTTCTACTGACAGAGCTAGTCTTAAAATAATTTCTGTAGTTGATTGTATTTGTCTCTTCCATATGCACTTCTATATGCTTCTTACAGTTTGGCTCCCAGAACTGGACACAGCTCTCAAAATGCGGTCTGACAAATGCATTGTGTAATATTAATATAGCCTCCTTTGATTTGTTTTCGATACTTTTTGCCATCCTTGCATGCTATTTGCCTTTTTGGTGGCATCATCACCACTTGTTGCATAGTTTCGCCAGCAAATTTAACTCTTTTGCTTCTGATGTCCATATCATAGCCATTTTTGTAAATACGGAACAGCAAAGATCCAAATACTGATCCCTACAGGATACAGCTTCCATAAACTCCTTGCTCAGACAAAACCCCTCTAATCATTAATCTTTGTATCCTGTGTTGAAACCAGTTTAATTCCCACTAACTTTATCTTGATAATGAGTTACTCATAAGATTATATCAAACTTTCTGAAAGTCCATGCATATTATAATAAGCCCAACCTAAGTCAACACATTTAGTAGTTATTTAGTAGGTCACATTTACTAGTCTTAAAAGAGGTCCCAGAGAATTGTAAAGAATAATCTCCTTGGGAAAAACGACGTTGACTATCCTTTGTGCAACTTTTTTTTCCAGTAACCTAACCTGTCCTTTATGAAGGACTGCAAAGATTTACATAAGATACATATTAAATTAACCTCCCTGTTCCCCAAATCCCCTCTTTCCTCTTTTGTAGTCATGCCATAGATCTACATATAAAATCTTGCTTCTCTGAGCTAGCATGTGGTAAAAACCGAATTCCAGAGAAATTAGCTATGGTTAAGCTAAGAGGTTCTGCTCTTGATCTTTGTTGCTAGATCAACACATTTGTCCTCCAGAACCTCAAGTTTACCCTTATACAGGTCTTTAGTTACAATGTGAACCATGACCACTGGACCGAGCCTTGCTCTGATCAGGAGCTTGGTCCACGCACTCTGGTAGGCCTTCAACCTGCACCATGCAGGCAATGCACCAGTCGGAACTCCTTCATGTGTGCACAGTATGCTACGTGCACCTCTAATGATTGAGCTCCCACCACCACTAATTTCCTTTTCTTAGGGGATGTGCCCTCTGGGGAGCCCCAATGTGCATTAGATCTCCTGCTCTCAGCGTCTCTGCCCAGATCCAGATCCCCACACACTTGCAGTTTGCATACCATTTCCAATGATACTGGCCTACTGTCCCCCAACTCTCATCTCAGCTGCTCTGAAGACTCTCCCTTCCCTTTCTCTGTAAGGTACACAATCTCCCTACAAGGTGTGCTTACCAATTCCTGTAACTCTAACGTTTCCAAATTACAGTGAGCCAGCAGTCATTTTGCAATACACACCACATTTTCAACTCTAAAACTATGCTGATAACTTTCCCAGGAACTATTTAGTACACTGCCCCATAAGGACATACTGAATCTTATACAGTTAAAACCTGAGTGGCATGGAAAAGCCAGAAATAGAATAGAGAAAGAATGATTAAACAACTTGTTTAGCTACCCTAACTATCCGACTGGAAATAATAATAAAACGGCACAGAAACAGTACTAATGATATCTTCACTGAAGCTGAGAAAAAAAGTAGTAGTTCAAACAGCACTACACTATGTCTGATCTTATCTGCTATTAAGATTGGCATTGGCTGGAAAGCTAGGTAGGTAGCTAGCTAAAACAAACCTCTTATACTTCTCTTAGATGACTAAGATTTATGATTTGCTTTAGAGAGGGTAAAACACTCATACTCACTCTCTCTCTCTCTGTCTCTCTCTCTCTCTCTCTCTCTCTCTCTCTCTCTCTCACACACACACACACACACACACACACACACACACAAACTCACACAAGCTGTTTTTCAGACTGTTGAGTTACTTAGCTGAATGCGCTGAATCACTGAATTGGCTGAATGGTCCCTGTTCCTTGGGAAAAATAAACACAAAAAACTGCCTGCCACCGCAGTGAATGAATCAATGTAACAATTTATCAATCATGAAAGACTCTAATTTAGTCAGTCATGACATGCTATGTCTTACTGTAATGCTTATTTAAGAAATAGATTCCGAACCAAGGAAACCTGAGTTGCAGTCTGAAGGCAAGCTGGAAAGCAAGCCAGCCTTTCTGGAACGGCCTTTCTGTTTCCACACAACTGTAAAAGGGTGTACGGTACAGTAAAGTAGTGAAGTGGCACTTAGGAAGTAGGACAGAGGTGAAAATGGTTTTCACTCAGGTTGTTGTGAAATTTCCCCCTCTGGCCAGGGAGTTTGAGCTTGTGACTTTCACTTTCGTGATGACCATTTCGTTTCCCTGTGTTTTACAGGAAAAGCCTCTGTACTTGAACTTGTTGTGTGAAAAGCTCAGTTCAAAGAAGTGGCCATGAATGATTTCCACAGAATTGCTGAAGAAATTGTGCCACTTTTAGTGGGAAACCAACAGCAATTAAAGTTTACACCCAAAAACACATCACCAACATACATCCACCCTTTAAGAAACGGTTTAAACTTGGCAGCTCACCAAGCATTTTATTGTAATTCTGATTAGAAGATATGATCACGTGTGCTGATCATTTTAACTTGTTCTGGTAGGAGCGGACAGCATAAAGGAATTTTAAACCAGAATATTCAAGGTCACCACTGCAAGAATAAAACAATACTGTTGGTGTATAGAAAGGAAAACTTATCAAGTCATTATGACATTGGTGATCACTGCCTTTACAAGTCAATTAATAGCAGTAATAGTTCATTCACACAGCTGTTGTTTATGACTGTGGTCCATATAAGCTCTGTCAAGTTTATGAAGCAAGTGAAAATGTACATATGTTTTCTGTATTGTATTACCAAATGCTTGGAGAACACATCCAAATGTTATGCAGTTGTTAAATTATGTAATTTAATAAAAATATACTGATAGTGAGATTTTAACTGAGGCTATTTTTACATTTACTCAAGGCTGACAAATATGATTTTTTTTTACAAACTACAACACTCCACAATGTATTACATACATTGCATGTGCTATAAACTGTTTATACTATTTATGCATGTATGTATAGCATTTTGAATAACATATATATAAAAGAATTATAAACTGTACATATTTTCCATTCCGTGTTTCAAAAAATGAAATTCATAGCAACCCCAAAAAGTAATTTACCAAAGATCTCCATCAAGGTTTTTTTTTTTAGACAATCCATAGGTGGTCCAAAAGAGGTAACAATAAGTAATATATAATAAGTTTATTTACAACAGGTTTTAATAACTAATAAGTTTTCAGATGGCAGAAGACTTTCATCATCTCCAACGGAGCACTGTTCCACTTAGTTAGCATGCAACCTTCTAAGCCAAACCTTCTAGCATGAACTGTCAAATAATATAACCATGCTACACAGATTGGAGTACACACTTTCAATGTCAATTTCTGGTCATGACATTTTTACGTAGCTTACTTCCTCTTCACTGATCTGGACCTAGAGTAAACTTACAGTGGTATTTAGCTGGCCTCAAATACAGCTGAGATATACTATAATAGGTGAATGAACAACAATGGCATTTACATAAGCTGTGTGCACAACAGCAAGTAGGGTGAACTTCAGCCACAGGCTTCCATCCATTCTCTGTGTAAACTGTGTAAATTTTTAAGTGTGACTTCTGCTTTCCTATCTGAAAACTTTAAGTTACATGAGTCCCTAGCTTTGGAACGTTTGGAGCCGTGAAATATGCCTGCATATGAGTTTCACAGTGTGAGTGCCCTGCCCCCACTCTCCCAATCATTAACTGGGTGTTGCAACAAAACACACCCAAACCCTCCCTGGGCAAACAAGTTTATTGATTTCTTTTCTCGTTTTGCTTCTCTTGCTCAAGATTCCTACTGAATGTATCATTCAGAGGATTCTTGGTTTGTAAGATTTCAGAGAAATACCAAGGACTTTCACTCTGAGACAAAACCAGACCACAAGATGTCACTCAGTGCTGCTGCGCTACTCATGAATGGTGTCTCTTCAGCAGCAGTGTAGGTGTTCTAGTGTTTACATGCGTTAACGACTCCTGATGTGAGTTATTTGGTGCAGGACAGGTTGTATGTTGAACATACTGTAAAAATATTACTCATATCACTTTTAGGGGGTGTGGGGGGGGAAGGAGAAAGGGGGTTGGGGAACTTGCCAAGGAAGGGGGAAAAGACCTTGAATAAATGCAAAATCTCCAGAGAAAATAAAACCCAAATATTTGGTTGCCCATACAGATCATTTGTAAATCAATAACTTTCCCTGTTGTTCAGCCTGAAAATATGTATTTACTTTACTTTACATTATGACAGCCCTAACTGCGCTTATAACAATCTATCTGTACTTAAATACTGAGGCCTCACAGGCCCGCACTTGCTGTCTGCCCCCTTACTCCACTGAAGACAAGACAGCATCGTGGTGAGAACGCAGTACTCGCTCAAAGGATGATTTGTTCAAATCTCAGATGCTCCCCTGGCAACGCACCTCAGAGCCTGTGTACATTATTTATTTGCAAAACAGTGCAAATAAATAATGTAAAGCCGCTGAGTCTGTCTTGTAAAGAATACGTGTTACAACATGAACCAGGTCTGAGGACAAAGGAAGCAGAAGTAGAGCTTGAGAGATCCTCTTGAAACAGTTGAATTGTACAGTTTTATTCCTCTATTTTTTCCTCTGTCCCTCAGTGATACTGAGGTACTCGGAAGTGTTCGAGTTCAAACAGGACATCTCCTCCATGTCTTTCCACCTTTTCCAGCATTTGGCGATCAGCAGCTTCTTCCGAAATCAGTTGACAGCAGAATCTAGTGAGATTGGACAACACTTGCTGACCCGTAATCCTTTCCGCTCCTGTGTGGGCTGCAGAGGTAGGCGGAAGTAGGGAATTAGTCATTCCTGAATGAAAGTTTAGCTTCACCACAAGCTGACAAAATAGAGCAAAAAAGGGGACAAACTGTTGGGGAATATTATGTGGAAAATCTCTTTAAGAGAAGCAATTGATGTATTGTGGAAAGCATCTGCGTCTGGGTTCACTCAGTGAGATCCGGCTTTCCTGTCAGTACCTGGAACAAAGGTCAGATTCAGAATGAAATGAAGGGCCAGAGGAGAACACCGCAGTATGGATTTAACACATATGCAGTCAATTAATATGCTAAAATGAAGCAAAGCATCGGTTATCGTTCTTCTTTTTCTGTCTACTTCCTTTTTAAACCATTCTTCTGTTCTTCATTTTTCAGCACATCAAACACAGAATTTTTTGTTGATAATTTATGTTCAGTTTCTGAGTTTCTAATTTCTGAATTTCTAAACCATTTTGTCATTTATAAAATATAAAAAATTCTGTTCTGTTATTATATAATGCGGTCAAAATGTGAGGCAGTCTGGATGCTAGACAAACAGTGTGTCATGCGCTGAAAATGTCCTTTTGGTTTTAACTTTGGTTACTGTTGGCCCCCAAATAGTACTTTCAGCAAGGTTACTTTTCACCTTGCCATCTACGTGCACTTCCTGAAATAAATTCCTGCTCAAAGTGATTTCCTTGTAATTCATGAATGTTTGAGGGGCAGACTCATTTCAGGTTTCCAGCGTGACACAGTGGAATTCCCTCTGATTCCCCTGCTGGGATTGGCTGCATTGTCTGACTTTCACTTTCAGAATTACCCACATCCATTCCATGTGCTTTACTGAAAGCCTTAGCCTTCTTTACAGGAAAGTCTTGAGGGTTGTCTGTGGGTGGCATTGGCTGGTTTTGGACTGAAATCAAGGCTGAACTTCCATATATATATATGTGTATGTGTGTATACAGATTAAAAAAAACAAATATGTTTGTATTGGATAATCTCTCTCCTTAGAATGTTGATGTACTGTACTCTAATTGTAATAGCACAACACAAAGCAAAGTCATATTGTTCACAAAAATTCATTTCATACAATATATGAATATACTATACTCAATATACTATATTTTTATGGTGATGTTTTTAATTTAAACACGTGTCGTATTTAGTACACAAATGCGTCTCTGTGTATTTTGATTCTCATTATAGCAGATTCCAAAAATGCATTGGGATGTGAGGTGTAAGAACCTGAAAGTTTAACTTTCACCTTAAAACTTTAAAACTTTGAAACTTTAAAGTTTCACCTTACCTTTCATGTGGTAATTGTGTTGAGCGATGGATGGCCTGCCCTTAACCAAAACCCTTTGTTGTGACTTGAGTGCCTGTGAAGACTTTCACAATATTTTATTGTGAAATCACAAAATGAACATTTTGATCTGACTGCTCTGCATGGACCCCTGAGCTGGGTTAACAGTGTGGATTGATATGACTGCTTGGGTATTGTGACTCTGACCTGCAAAAATTTGCCTGTGGAAAACTCTACAGTCTTTGAGATGGGACCATATTAAATATTATGAAGCTGGTGTGTAACTGCACATATCTACAATATTGTGTCTTGTGCCAGTTGCCATGTTGCATTCATTTTGCTCATGGCTTGATTAGTGCCCTGGGGCTAGGCTCCTGTTCCAAGGTCAGCCACCTCGACTACAATGAGTAGAGGCACGTGGTAGGGTAACACGCCAAGTGGAGCAGAGTCTGCTTTTCCGGGTGATTTTGGCTGCAGAGAGCAGCGCAGCAAAATGGGTAGCGAATATGGGAACTGATCTCCAATTAAGAAGGCTGCAGATCTGAAACCACAGTGTGGCTCTACTGTTGTACCTTTCAGCATTAACCTGAATAATTACTTCAGTAAATATCCAGTTGTATAAATAGATAATGTATAAAATGTAAGTTATCCTCAATTAAGTTCAAAGTTCCTATATACTATGAGATGGCTGGCAAGCAGGATTGGGTGTTGCTATTGTGGATGTCTAAGTGGCTATATAATATACTCAAATGGTCAAAGGACTTGCTGCTTCCATTTGAATGATGTTACATCCAATGTGTGTAAACCTCTGTAAAGCCATTGTTGATTACACTCAGGTCTTATTGCTTCTCTCTGGTGACTTTTATTTTGGTTTTAAGCCAGTCAATTACTGGGCTGGAAGGAGTGAGTCAACACCCCCCAGATCACAAGCCACAAAATATTAAAGATTAAATAAGTGTGGAGTGAACGCCTAATGTCTTGTTACTGGAAAATTCACACTTCAGGAGCCGGTTCCACATCTGGTGGCTGCCTTTTGCAATCCGTAGTCACTGGAGACCGCAAGCTGGCCTTAAGGAAGTTTCACATCCCTGTGTGGGTCCCAGAGAACCGCAGCCTACTTTTTTCTTCTCTGGTGGGACATCATGTGGGTTTTGCAGCAAAATAACTGTAAATTGTCTGTTTCCCTGAAAAGGCTCGTGGCAGCTGTTTCAGATGTTGCTCCTCTCCCTTAAACCTCGTGCTGCATTCATCTTACCTTATCAGAATCAGCGTAGGAGTGACTGGGATGTTCATGAGACGTGCTTGGAGTGTTATGTGAGACGACGGTGCTGTCTCACAAAACTGTTTCACCACAGTTAACAGTGGACTTTGTATATTTGCTTACACAAGTCTGCTTCTGTCTGTCCACATGCATCAGCGTGTGCCAGCAGGCAACAACACAGAAAGAGTTAGGACAGATTCGTAAAATCACAATACAGTATTAACCCCATTCATGTAAAAAGGCCATCAAAAATTCCAGCACACAAATACAGCTTTGACCCTCTGGTCACCTTTCACACTAGACACTGACACTACCAAAATTCTGGCAAACTTCCTGTGTGGTACCATTCACACTGCATGAGGCAAAGCTGCCATTTACTCCTCATGCATGGTATGGACATTTCTATATAAATATTAACATGTCAATGTCAGGACTGTGAAACATTTTGATTCTGGTTGATGGTGAATTGTGTTCAAATAAGCTCTCCTCACAGTTTAATATACTAATGTAAGTCCTTTAATATGGTGCCCTATAGAGTTATTCTCAATAATATACCTAGCTAGAATTGAAGCTAAAAGGGGTGAATTAACACAACTGTAAACGTAAAACATTTTTCCACTTTGGTACATTTTGACACACAAGGACAACAGATTCAACAGATGGATGTTTCCTGTTTGATACCATTTTTAAGGAAATGCTTGTGTAAAAGGTGTAACTGAAGACATGCCTTGTGTACAGTATAATATTGTTATTATTGAACTAGCTTACTTCAACAGCAAACATTGATATTACAAGTACAAGGGACAGAGAATACTTTGCTTTGGAGGAGCAGGGACTGTTTGATGCATTGGTCATAGGCCTTTCAAGAGCAGTTAAACAGAATACCTGTGCTGTGATGGCAAAGAGTGCTATGAAACCAAATGAACAAGGACTACAGGGAGGAGAGGAAGTAAAACCTTTTTCAGCTCTGTGAAGTTTTTTATTCACCAGGTCTGTTCATACTTTGCAATCGCTGGCCGGATAGTGTGATAAAGCACCTCCGAGGTAGAATTCAAGGCCTTGCCAAAAAGATGACCAGGTGTCCCGTAGGTTACACCTTTTGTATTGAAGTGAACTGTGATTGTTCTGTATTTTAAATCTTAGAGGATGTTCAAGTTTTTCTGTCATAAATAATTCAGATTTTTCTCAGAATCTTCAAATCTACCTAACAAATATTTTAGGAGTAGGCAAAATACAGAGAAAATCATCTTCCCTCCAAGCCTGTAAATTTATAAACCATTGGTAACAGTATTAATTCTGGTGATTTATGTTTTATTGTATGCAGTGATAGGCTTTTGGGACCTATTTTAGATCTGGTAATTTGTGGCTGTGGTTGCAAAATGGTTGACGACACAAGCAAAAATTGATTTTGTAAACGTATTCATTTTATTGTTCATTTTGAAAATTCGAGCAAACAATTAACAATTTACAAGACGGCATGTTGTTAAGAACAAAACAATCTGTAATTTAAAAAGAAAATTGAACAAAGCAAGGCAAGTCGCCCATAGTCATAGATTTATGTCTATCACTGTACTGGTAGCATTCAGACAACAGTCCTCTCTAGCAACTAACAATAACTGAGCATGGGTTAAAATAATGTGATAGTGATATTCAGCAGGACGTTACTCTTCTTTTTCCCTTAAAATTTCAACCATTGGTGTCAAATGCGTAACTTCATTCTATATCCCTCATACAAAATGTATCTTCAAAATTGTTTCATTTTATTTGAGAAAAACTAGATATTTATTTGCACCCTTTACAATTTCACAAAAAAATATGTAGATCATATCAAAGCCACATTCTGATGTAAAACAGTCCCACCACTGTGCCATGTTCAAAAAATGTACATGAAACTTCAATTAAACTTAACCATGATGTCTTTTCCTTTTTGTTTCTTAGGCAACGTGAGTTTGGCAGTCACCGAATAACCACAAATACTGTGTAAGAAACAAAAGAGTCAGAAAACAGGATTTCTGTAAATTCACTCAAAATTCGGGACCAAGTGAATTGCGGTCAGACTGAATCTGTTCAATCTCTGGAACATCTTTGGCTTGAAAACTGAACGAGTTCTCTAAATAAGAAGCTGTTCATCCTCTAAATACATTTTTTTTCTGCAATCCCATTTAATGGTTCAAAAGCTTAATACAGTGTGTAAACAAACTAATTTGCACAGGCATTTCCAAAATGAATGCACTGGCAAAGGGGGAAAGGAATTTCTTGTCATTTTACTGCTCTGAATTCCAGCAAATCTGAAAAGAAAAACTGCAGTGCTCTGCAAGAATGTCCTCAGCTGGCTTTGATTTTGATCTGACTGCAGTCTAAGAAACATTCTTTAAGTCTTTTAAAAGCAAACAACTACTTTTTTCACTTCCGGAATTCAGGATTCCCTTAGCTGACTGTCTTAAGTCACACCTTTATGGTCCTGTAAAACAATTTGTCACTTGCATCATATAACTTACATCATTTGTTTTTGTTATATCACTGATAGAGAAGGTGAATTCTAAACCACCCACAAGAAAACAATCTTGTACTGATACTGACACAAAACACTACACACAGTAGAGATATTTGTTTTGACACTTGTACCAATATTTAGTTGCTCTTAAGTTAACCGTTAAAACCTTCTGTATTGGCCCCCAAATAGTAGCAAGTAGATACTATGATATGTATCATACTATCCTTGATATTATTATGCAAAAACAGATGTATTTTGCCTGAAAAACCATGTCAGATATTCAGCCCAGGAACTACTGAAAGTGTCAAAGGAGAAAGAGAAGTGAAATTCTCCCAGAAATATTTTTACAGTAAACTTCCCTTTTAATCCAAACTCAATAAATAATTCATAAATTCTGAAGTTGGTATATGAATACCAAAGGTTGTACCTCAGCTCACACCCATTTCTTAAATGAGTTGTTAACTTTTAATTTTAAAACACTTTTTTGTACAAAAATATAATTGTCATCATCAAAAGCCTTATTCAAGTTTCAAAAAATAAATATCTTCTAAGCAACGCTCAGATGTGTTTTGACAGACTTAACCCCAGTTCAAAATATCCCTGTTATGTCTGCAAAGATTTATATGAATATATAAATATAGATATCTATAAATAGTATTATCTATATCTATAGGTGTAAAATAGGACAGACATTAAACAAGGATTCAATGTACTGAAAAACAGAATTCAATGCACATACAGATCTTAAACATTTCTGAAAACAAGGCTGTATGGACCTATGCGTAGATCCCTCACACAATACATGCTTTCAGTGTTTCAAACTGCAATGCAACATTTGTGAATTCTTTATCATATTAGGACATTGCCATATTTGTTTGACAATGGATGTGGATTGAGGCAGGACTCATTTTATTTGAATACAGCACTATCCTGACAATCTTCAGTTTTATTCATAGGAATCCCAAATATTTGGTACACAAGTTACCTGTCTGAAGATACTGTAGTTTCCTGTACTATTATTGTGTACATAGTCAATGTTGAGACAAAAGATAAATATGAGACATACTTTAATGTTTTGATTTATGTGCAATATATTTCCCAATATAAAATGTCAGCAAGACATTTGTGATTCAGTTACTATACTTTTTACACATACAACATAAATATTAAAGAGGATTCTGCATAAATAGATTGTTCAAAAAAAATCTTAACCAGAACAACACAAACAAAATACTATAGATCAAAAAGCCCTTATCACATTACTTCAGTCTAGCTTTGTCCCCTGGTTATTCACAACCACACTTAAATGAAGCCTTATTCATTGTTTACATACCCAGACAGTGTGCAAATTGAACACAGCGTGTTAAATAAAGCTGGTGCCATTCAAAATGACAGCCTGACAGTTTTGATAGAGCTTAACAAATCGTTAATACTTTACATGATGTGAAGACACAGAATGTAGTATTAGCGGTTTGTTAAAATGCATCTCCTACATATACTGGAAAATACAGTGCAAACGATCTTTGTCTGGGAATGCAGAAGATTCTGTCAAATCTGCTCAGGCTCAATAACTACATACAAAAACCTAAAGTAGTACGATAAACCACTTAATATTTCAATATTGTACACCACATAGCTGTTTGCTGGATCTGATTACACTTATCCATGTTGTTAAAGAAAAAATAAACATAGTCATATAGTACACAAATAAAATTGAGTATTTCAAAGAATTTCTCAGTTTGTACTCATTTTTTATACATCTAACAATAAGAAGCAAAAAACAAACAATACTCCATGATACTGTAAAGACAAGGTGTGACTCAGACAAGCAAATCTACACTTGTACTTACATCACAACACAGCCAAGGGTATCAACTTCAGTAATATGGGGACACTTTGACTAAATAATATTTGTGACTTTGAAATATATTTCACTCAAGACGACTGTAAATACAAGGTATACACACATGGCACTTATGTGCCACATTAGGTCTGCCTATGACAAATTTCACTTTTCGTGAAGAACTGTTCTAAAAATCAAATTCACATCATATAGCTCATCCTAATGTAATGTCAGTTTGTTTCTTCGAAATGCAAAGTTTGCAGTTAATAATATATGACTATGATTCCTGTAAAACCTCTTCATTTCACCCTCTCTCTCACTTTCCTTTAACCTAAGGTGTAGTTTTTCTAAATACATCACAATTTGGAAGCAAAGTCACCTTTTGTCTGATTTTGCCTCCATGAAGTCTCAGATGAACTTTAACTGTGGAAACTCCACTTTCTTCTGATTTCAATAGCCAGCATGCTGGGACTCCCTTTTTTCCCCAGTCAAACCCCAATATTTTTTTCTTCTGATTAATTCCACTGCGCTGCTATGCAGTAGAACTCCCCCTTTTCCCTCTGTTCATCGTCTCCTTACTTTGACATGATCCTAAAAGCGCCATACTCTTTAAAGGTCATACTCTTTAAGCTGTGACATATGGTTTCCTTTTTTTCCACGGGTAGCCTGTGGACAAATCAACGCAACAATCTGCATGGTACAGCTGTCCATTCAGAGAGCACTAAGGAGCAATTCAAAAACTAACAAAAACCTCAAATGTCTTATATCCAATGTACAACTGTAGCTCGCTTCAGAAAAGTCTGAGGCGTCAAAGTCGGGAAAGACGGGTCTCTCCCCACCTCTCATCTTCCATACTTCAGCTGCCATAATTATTATTAATTTTCTAATAATTTCTCTACAGGACTGACTCAAACAGTGATGGCAAAAAAACCCTCTTCATTGAAGTTCAGCAGCTGGTGCTCTCCCCACTTTTCGCCAGCGTGGCTGAGCTCACCGCTATCTGGCATCCGTTGGTGACATGATTCATGACTTTCTGTTTGAGCTGCGCCACCTGCTCTCGCAGAATGCTGGCGGTGGAGGCCAGGTCAGAGTTCTGGGTCTTCAGCACCTTCACCTTCTCCTCCAGGCGCGAGATCCTCTCCAGCTTCCTCTTGCGGCACTTTGAGGCGGCAATGCGGTTCCGGAGCTTCTTCCTCTCCGCTTTGATGCGCTCCTGGGTCTCTAGGTCGATGGGGGAGAGGGAGGGAGGGGAGCTGGTGGGGTCACCCGGTGGGTGGGGCACCTCGGGCACCGTCTGGGGCGCGTCCAGTCCCCGGCCGTGGGGGTGGGGCCCTTGCCCCTGTCCGCTGTGACCTGAGGCGTGGCCAGTGGCCGCGTACGGCAGCTGGCCACCCGGGTAGGAGGCGGACACTGAGATCTGGTTGGGATTGTAGCTGCTGAGATTAGTGTAAATGGGCATTTCTGCACTGGGCATGATGTTCCTCTGGTAAGGACCCTGAATGGAGGAGGATGGGGAAATTGGCGCCCCAATAAGCTGGTTCTGTTTGTGGAGGTCGGCCAGGGCCTTGACAAAGCCGTCCGCAAAGCCCTCCTGTTCATTAGTTGCCTGGTTTCTGTACATGAAGGGGTTGCCCGTGGAGCTTGGCGCTGGGCTGGTCGTCACCAGCCCCTGGTTGGACTGAATGATGAGGTGCTCCAAGTCAGGAGAAGCCAGCTTGAGGAGGTTCATATCCGGCGAGGGCATTAAAGAGCTGTTTGTGTTACTGTTGATAGCCAGGTTATTAGGGTTGATGTTGCCGTTAGTTCCAGAATGCTCTTGCAGGAGCTTTAGAGCCGAGTTGCCTCCCATAGTGCCAGGGAAATTATGGCCTGCCATGTTTTTCTTACTCATCATCTTGTGGTTATGGTACCTTTCATAATCTGGAAGTTGTCCAAAATTGGGAAGGCTCGGCGTGTCATCGTGATAAAAAGGGGTCTCCATCTTACCCGTCATTGACACAGTGATGTAGTATCTTCATAATCTGATTAACTTGGATCAGGTGCATGCGATTTTCCACAAAGGCATTATCTGCTGGAGCATAGCTCCCGTGTGTCTCAAATTTTACACCTGTTAAGACAATAAAATATGACATTTAAAAATACTGCGGTTGCATTGACAGGAGTGACATTAAATGAAAAAAGCAGATGCACTTAGCGTCCCGAGGCAGCAGGCACACAGCCGGTCCGAGTTCATTATCACTTACATTCTGAGCAACAAGCTTCCAAATGACTCCTGGAGACCTTCGACTACAGACGCACAAAAACTCAAGCACATACACCCCTTTCTGATTTTCGTCACACGCTGAGATAGCAATTGTTTACAATTGTCCACTTGACATACTTGCATACACAGCTACGTATATACACGGAATATTGAATACTCCGGAATACTGAATATTCTCATGATGTATATCGCTGGTAATTAGTCCGTATCTTTATTATCTAAATGCCATGCAATCATAAATGTTAATTTGTCAAACAAATGCAAATAAATCACTGGTTTCCCTCGTTATAATTTATATACAGCCTATTTCGTCAACCTAAAGGAAGAAGGATGTCTGTAACATCGGTTTTTCAGTGATAAGTTCCAACAAATATTCGTCGATATTATTTTTGCTAACAGCATTATTAACGTATAATTTTACATTTTACTTGACTTACATGTACATGTACTTACAGCGAAAGATGAGCCGGCGTATGTTTATGACCAAGAGGCTGTTGGAAATCCCGAGCAATACACAACGTAAAGCGCAGTTTATATCTCTTGCACTTGAGAAATAACCTTCCCGTAGAAGATCCAGTGACTCAACGGTCCTCCGTGGCTTTGATTATTCAGACAGCTAAAATGCGAGATAAAATACAATCCACCGTAGACATTTTACCCACGCAAAGCTCGAGAGCCGGCTGCGCGTCCACTGTCCTCTTTTAAAAGGAATGTGATATCCGTACCACCGACACAAGTGCTGCGGCTGAAAACAATGTGGCGTTTAAACAATCCAGTTCTTTCTCGATGTTTGATTTCCTTTTTTAAAAAAAGACCAAAATAATTAGCTACGTAGGCTAATATTGGTGACAGAAGTCGCGCTGAAGTGTGTATTCTCCTGTCCGCTCCTTCGTGCGCCCTCGCTGTCAGTTCGACTGTGGGACTTTTTTGCGTGTCTGATTACTAATAACACACGCCCTTTTTCTCTAGTTCCTGAAACTACCCATCGCCGATGTCACAATTTACTGACGCCTCCCCCGCTCCGCTCAAAGGTTCCCTCTTATCGGTCGTTGATTTGCATGCCGTCGACTGATGACATCTGTTATTGTAAATTGTGTATTTACAGTACAAGACTGTCATTCACAGCGAAACTTTTTGTGGACGTGTAGTGCCTCCGCGCGATGCTGGGGGTCGCTCTCTCCCGGTCACGTGGCTAAAGTAACGCAGAATCGCAAAAGCGAAAGCAAAATGCGGTAACTCACATGACAGGTATCAAAGGCGCGGCAGCTGTACACATGCACTGCGTAGACGAATGTGTGACACATGGCAAATTCCTGAGACGAAGTGGCATACACGTGTAAATCCAGTTAAAGTATCGTTACTATGGTATTCAGTTCAAGCATGGCTTCCAATATAATACCCACAATTAAAAAGTAAACAGCAATTGATGTAAATGTATCAATAAGTGAAACTAAAACCTGAATAAAAATTGTTTTTGCTTTCAGACCTGGTGTTAAGCATATTTGGTAGGTAGTGTCAGTCAAACTAGACTCAGCATAAATATCACCAGTCAACAACAGAATTTTCAGTCATATTTTTAACTGGAAATGTCACAGGTCTACACCAACATATCTGTAGGCAATATTTTAAGCAATTTAAGATGACACAGCAGTGATTTCCAATTTAATTACAACGCACTAAAAATACACTCACCATCCTCGCAGTACAACAGCAAGGGCAATAAAGTAGCCTAAAATTAAGTATAATTCTGATCATATTTTGATCATGGGTGTTGAGAAACATGTTGAGAAAACCTGCCCACTGTAAAATATGGTGGGGGTCTCTAATGTTCAGGAGTTTTTTTTACGGATGCTGTGTTCAAGCATGACAATCATCCAAAACATTCATCAACATTTACAAAGAAATGGTTAACTGACAACAATAATAATAAAAAAAAACTCAAACTCAAATATTTTAACATTTGAACAGCTGAATATTGGCAGCATGAAGTCAGTAATGCAGTCCATAAATGAAAAACAAAATGCTCTGAAGAAACCAGTGTAAAAGAAGCACCTTTCAGAATGAAACTGCTCTTTAAATATAATGTCAGTTAATCCAATGTTATGCATAAGAAATACTTCTCCACTTCACAATCTGTGAATTTTTTGTGCCTAGCTGTCTGTATAAAAATTGCGAAAAAAGACAATTAGTTCTGGGTGTGTGTAGTTTGGATAGTGTGAACTTTACACTATCCACTTTCTGCCATCTCTACAAGGCTAAGCTAAGTACCACTTTTATAACTTGCTGTTATTGTGTTAGACTGTGTTGTGTTTTCACAGTGTGTTGCTTAGCACTGTAAGGATTCACATAGTATTGCATGGTGCTCACATCATTATTTATTGTTTTTTTTGTCTTGGTTAGTTTAGTGATCATTAGAAATTTATTAGAATTTTTGTCACTTTAACTGATAATTAGTAATTTTGGCTTCCCCCTCTTAGCTGGCTGCTCATTTGCTTGTTAACTGAGCAGAGTATTTATTGGGTATGTCTGTGAGGACTTATCTTTCAGCCTTGTCATATGAAGAAAACAGAGTATATCCATGGGAATCCACTGTGAGATGCCACTGGGGCAGGCCCTGTCACATCCCATACTATTATCTCATAACTTAACAGTGCATCTAATCCGATCCATTATGCTTCGGATCAGCATATGTGTTGGAATTGTGTTGGAATGGTACAGTCCTTCTAGTAGGTATAATGTGTCGTACTTGCCAGTTGGGAGCTATTCTGGCCCAGTGTTTTTGATAACTGTATGCAGTTGATTCTTATATCAGTAATTCTTCTAAGCAGACTGCAGTGTACTGTACTGTACAGTACATTGATTGAAGGGCTAGCTGTGTTTGTACTTATTTGACATGACAGCAGGAGTAAATGCACAGCAATTACAGTACAGTGAAATGAAGATAAGGAGATAATAATGAACATTGGCTGCAATCATAGAGACTGAGAGTGAGAGAATCTGCTGCCAAAATTTTTAAGGGCCATCACACCAGTAAGATGGAAGCCACCCTGATTGTAGTAAAACCTGTATATTACATGGGAATATAAAGCCAGGAGAGAACTACTGAATCACAAAATGGTTTGGGGTTTGGGATTTGTGCTTACAATGCACATTCTGGTGTGGAGGAGAGTCAGCTATGTGAAATAATGAGAATAGCAATGCTCAAAACCATGCAACACATGTGGGGAAATTGACAATGTATGTACAACAACCCATACAAAATGACAGGATGGCCTCCTCAAATGACCCTGACAGCCGCTGCCTCATGGTACTAACTCCTGTATCCCGGGATGATGGTCCCTAAAGGAATATTTAGATCTAAATAAATATGTTTCATGATACAATTAATGAATTACTTGCATAATTAAGAAGCAAGGTCCTTGGGGATTTGATCTGTGATGTGTCCAGAAGCAATTTAGCTTTGCTGTCACTACAGATTAGAGCTATGACATTTCTGGATGTGAGCAATTTTCGATTAGCATTCACCATGCCAACAAGTAATTTGATATAAACAGAGATTTCCTTTGATTCACTAATGCCCCTAAGACAGGTTATGCATTGATTACAGCACATAAATACAAAGTCACAGAAGACACAAGTTTTTGTGAATCATGCACTTTGCATTTTTTTTTTAATAAATTTGACTCCTGTGAAGTGCAGTCTGTGATGAATGATTATTGCACTCAGAAAGGGGTTTGGGGTCAGTGTTTAAATGGTTAAGCAGTAAGTAGTTAATGCACTCACCTTGAATGCAAGCTAAGCTCTACAGAGCAGTTTTGCTCCCAGCCGTGCCTTCAGCTGACAATGGCCGGAAGCCCACAGCTCTCAGGCACCCTGTGACTGGTTAGGTGCCTGTGGAGTTGCTCATATGATGTCAGTGAAGCTATGCCCGTCCAATAGGTGTTTAGCTCATTGTAGTGCATTGGTCAATTTGTAGTGTAGGCATGGGGTGGGATGAGAGTCTAAGGACATTAGACGATTGCATTCACCACAGGGCAGCACTCATATATGAATGCAATAGTTGTCATGACCAGATACATCCAGTTGGTAATTCTAAAAACAGTGTTTTTTTAAAGGGAAAAAAAGCATTTAAAAAAATCAGGCCTAAACAGGCCTAAACTTCGTAATCTATCAACCCTGCTTCAGTGTTCAGTTTTGGTAACTTTATCAACATTGCAAAACTGACTAAGCTATTCATTGCTGTAAAAATGGTGTTTTGCCAGCGCTGGATTCTCTTACAGACCATGTGGGAAATGGTTCTACCTTGATAATTTGTATAGACATATATGGGAACTCATGCTACGCTCTGTGAGTTCATCTGGCTGGTCAAGGTTATTGCCAATGGCTATGCATGTTTGGTGGATGTAAGTTCAGCTTAAATTGTAAACTCTGAACTGAATTCAGTTGAAGGTTGATTCTTTTTTTACTCTTTCTGCTAACAAAAACAAGACCTTGAAAAACTCAATGGTGCCATAGTTGAAAGTCATCAGGAAATGTAGAAAATATGAGAGAAATTAGTCATTTACTGTTGTGGAATAAAAATAATTGAGCCTCAATGGAACCCTAATGAAAGTTTATAACTGAACACTGCCGTTAAAAAGTATTACACAAACACATCATAATTTATCTGTAAAGCTGGACGAATAAGACAGCTATCAGTAAAAAGCCACTGGCTATCATTAGATGAGCTTTCATTTTTGGAGCTGAATTTCCCCTTATGTGGCCTTGTGTTTAATAGGTTACATTTATGTGAGATGAGGCTTGGTGAATCATGCCTGAATGTGGAGTACATTGATCCCAGCCCCTCTGCCCTTTAGGATCTGTCAGTGCAAGGCTATTTTTTTCTGCAGCAGGAAAGGCCTATTATAGGGTTCAGGACTGTGCCAATGCCAGAAGCAACAGCACAAATACCCTGGATTACCAGCCACCGAGGGGGCATTCAGGACTCCTGTTTTGCTTTTCAGTCTGCATTAGTTAGATGATCTGAAGGTGAGACGCTCCAGGTTATTATTCAGCCCCTGTGAAGAATTGGGCTGAATTTTGAATGGTTATAAAGTTTCTCTTCAAGGTCAATCAAGACTCCCCCAGTATTTCCCTACTTCAGTGGAACAGGCTGAAAATTAACTGTTTGGCTTACATGCTGGAAAAGATTCATCAAAGGTAAATGAAGTCATTACAACTGTTGGGATGATTGTATCACCCCACACTACTGCTGCCAAACAACAAACATGCAGTACTCTCCATCAATTCTTGATGCTTTGCAGGAGCTATCCTGAGGGTAGAGCCTATGCCAAACATGCTCCTTGTAGGTGGTGTTTCAGTTTGTCAATCCGAATGAATTAATTTTACTGTTTAGTTGAAATAATTTTGAAGTATACGTTTGAAAGCATAGCATAGATTCATCACTGCGTTTAATTATGTTACATTACATTACATTCATTTAGCAGATGCTCTTCCAGCAGAGCGACTTCCAGCACAAGAGAACAGAAGTGTATCCATTCAAGTTAAATGAGTAGCAGTGTCAGACCAGGCTAACACACTCCCAGACCAGTGAGTGTGAACATAGCACAATTCAAGCCCTACCAGTTAACTAACCTGACAAGACAGCAGAGAAATTAAGGAAAGCCAAGTACACACACTCTCATACATCACACAGTCACTAGATCACAGAATCCAATGCGCTGCAATACTACATGCAAAATAAACAGCAAGTAATAGAAGTAGGTGGAACAGAGGTGCAGTCTGAAGAGGTTGGTCTTCAGTCTGCATTGGAAGTTGGCCAGTGATTCTGTGGTCCTGACCCCCGTGGAAAGTTTATTCCACCACTGGGTGGTTTCTAGCGAATGTTAGCTTGCAGCACAACATCACAAGGAAGGGTATCTGTCTTATACGTTTCTTGACATCTGCAATCTCTTCTGAAGCTCAGACTTAAAGATGGAGTCATTTTTTAAGAGTATATGGTGGAAATACAGAACAATCTCAAAGCCCCCCCTTTGTCTGACTCTCTTTGGCCATTGAAAGTAGGAGTACAGAGGAGCTGGCGTAGCTGGCCAGTGTGCTCAGCCATCGCCAGTCCTCTGACTGCAAGCTGTGGGAATGAGCCATTGGCTGGCACTGTAAGACCAAGGAATATGTATTAGTGGGCTAAATAATAAAGTTATGATTATTTTAAGGGCTGTAGTCTCAGGAAAATGTTAAACAACATTATCAACATAAATCTACTGTGTGCATTACGTATTGTTTTCTTCTAGTTCAATTTTAATGGATCTAGTTTACCCTCACACCAGTTTCTTGAAAGTCAAGCTTATTTCCTGTCAAAGTTGCACACAAACTGCATTAAAACTTATTTTCACTTTACATAATTTTGTTTAAAATTTTATGTAAATAATAGGTACATTTTATTATTTTATGTAAATAAATAAATTACATACTCTAATTTTCTGTCATATAAAGATTTCAAATAACTTATCAGTTGTCATTTCAAAAATAATAAAAATTCACCTTCAGTGTCTGTGCAATGCTCTGAATTGACTTTTCATGCAATGGAAGCCTTCACAAACATAGACATCCACCATCAAACGCTTTTCCTATGAGCCTAGCTTTTGTGCAAAGAACTTGCCACGTTAATCCATTTTTGGAAGGAAATGATATCTCAAACAGAACATTCCTCCCACCTGGGAATTACCAAGGCTCTTGGGCAGAACTTCCCTAACTTTCCTGTTCTCAGATGTGTATCTCTGACGTTATCACAAATTTACATCGGTACATGAACAAGTTTAGGCGAGACAGCCCACTGTTTTGTGTTTGTTGAGCTGAGCATGAGTCTGTGAGCCGTTGTTACTCACAGACTCATGCCGGTTGTTACTGCATTGATGCTGGCTCGGCAGTTTGAGCCTTGTACACAATAAAGAGCAGCATTCCACCACTCTGCCTTGTGACTGGGCTCGACATCACATTGGTGTGAAGAGTGGGATGAGAGTAAAATGGATTCACAGATCTATATGTGAAGCATCAGAGTACCCCCCACAAAGGCAAAGACCTGCCTGCAGCAGGAGGCTACAGGATGGGAGGACATCAGGAGCAGTGAGCCAGCCAGCCTGGAAGCATACCTGAGCAGATCTAATGGGTACAGCTCAGTTTGACGTGGAGTAAGTAGGGGCCTGTGAAGGTTCAGACCAGCAGTGACATCCCTTCTGGGCTATAAAGAAGGTGGAGAACATCAGTGCTGCCAAGATGCACCTACTCCCAGAATCACTGTTAGGAGCCTGTAACAACATTGGTGAGTTAATGATGAATGCGACATCAATGGAACTCATCTCACTAAACATCAGTGCTGCCAGGAATAGTACAACGGAGGGGAAAACAGGCTGTGGAGCAACAGAGATGGTGAAAAGGATGGAAATTACTCAGTTTAATGGCAGAAGGCCCTGGGAGATATACAATATGAGTGTTGGGATGTGACTACAATAGAAAACCTGTCCAGTTAGCCAACTTGTTGTAAGGACCAGAACTGCAGTGTATTTTATATTTAGGACCTAGGCAGCCTCTGGACTTCAATAACCTGGTACTGGCCTTCCTCCAATGCTTTGGGATGGCTAAACCACCCCTGGTGCTCAGCAAATGGCTGCACATCCAACAATGGGCTGAGAAGTGTGCATTTGCTGCTGAGATTGGTTGGTTCCTCACACTCAGGGCCTATGTGAATCTCCCTCTTTCAGCAGTGGAGAGCCTAGCTATGGAGTCTTTTCTGCAGGGCCTGCATCCTCCTCCTCATCACCAGGTGAGACTATTGTGGTGAGACTAATAGCTGAGCTTGGCACTCTACTTGGTTTAAGAAATAGAGGCCATCATCAAAGACAGTGGTTCTCTGCCAAACCAGTCTCCACTGTGGACAGAAAAGGCCTTTGGTGTGGATGATGAGGGAGGTGAAACTGCTGCCATATGCCAGAGCTGGACAGCACCACAGCCTGCGCTGTCCACCTGGACATCGGCTACAGTTTGTATGTGCCCTGCAGTCTTAATAATGCAGACTGTATGACACTAATGCACACAGCTTCATTTATCTGCCTTATGTGGACTGGTCTGTTGCCTAAGATGGGATATGGCACCCAACTAATGTCAAAATGAGCGCGGTGACTGGGCAGTTGGTTCCCATTAAACTAAGGCTCACACTGGGAGCCAAAGTGTCCTGGTATTTGTCAGAGTTCATGACTCCCTCTATCTTAACAAGAGACAAAACTAACCTCAAAACATAATAGACCCCCCAACATATTTGACATTCACCATGGATTATTACTCAGCATCCGTTTCATTTTTTATTTACACAAAAAAGACAGTGAAGGTCCAAAATGCTTGATTTTTGTTTCATCTGACAGTAAGATACACTTCCAATTGTCATTCAGATGTAGATTGCCCAGTTCAATATACTGTACCTAGTTTTGTGGAGTGCCTTTGGAAGAGGCTTCTTCTTTGCAACCAGGTCATGAAAGCCACATTCATGCAAACTTTGAATGGTACTTCCTAATATTTTGGATCCTAAACAGGCCAATTGGAGTTTTGGAGATCTCAAACTGTTGTTTTTGCATTCATGGTTGTCTCCCAAACTAAGCCACTATTCGACAAGCCTTAAATTTATTAATTCTTTATTAATTTCTCTCACAGTTTGTGGAGGTCAGTTACCATTTGTTTGCATTTTTTAGTGAGCTCACTAGAGGGGCTTGATAATACATGCTACTTCCTCCTACAACCGAAGAAAATAGGAAGCCTTTAGATATCATTCTGTGGTTTCAGAAGCTTCTATCAAACTTCCACGATGCAGAATGTTGATGTAGATATGCATTGGATTGTAAATAAATGAAATGCACGTGACAATAAAATGAGATGTAATTATGATAAAAAAGAGCAAAAAAATCAATTCCAACTGATTAATGGTAATATTATTCACTGCACCCATTCAGTATGGATTATGATAACCAAAACCATCAATGGTGCAAGTAATGCAAAATGAAAAATGTGTCTCTGAGAAAATCTTTTTCATTCAGTTTGTGGTTGATAAAGAATGTGAGTTATGTTGGGATATAGCAAAATTAGGTTAGCAGAAAATTCAGCTTTACTGTATCAGGGTGGGGTGGCGGTTTGATAACACACACTTTATGATAAAACGTAAAGCACAATGAGCACAGAGTTAGCATTTCAAAGGGAGATATGAGTTCATTTCCCTTCTACTGCTTGAAAGTTGAAAAATAATTTCTGTCATTTCCTTGTGTCTCTGTTAACTCCTTGTGTGATGGTTCCTTTTTTCTTGAAGATAGAAAGGCAAGTAGCTGCTTATATTGAGGGAAATATACCAATTGGTGTCTTGATGCCCCATTTCTCCTCAGCCTAGAAGTGCTTACATACCTTTCCTCTTAATCATGCAATGTATTAAAAATAAATAGAGTAGTGTTCACCTCAACATGCTTGTTAGGGCTGCAGCAAGGCTTAAATGGTTGAAAAAAGAAGAAAGATGATGTCTTAAACCTGCTACCCTGCATAAACCATTATGTCTGAGCTTGACCATTGACATGCTAGATTTTCTGTGGTTTGTCTTAAAGCATAGAAACAGATAACTGAAACATATTAGTTTGCAGTTCAGCAAAAAAAGGATGCCTCACTTGTGCAATTGCATGTATTATGTTTTGGGAAATGTCATTGCGTATTGTCATTCACATTTTGCTATGAAACATGGAGCAAATGCAACTAACACAAGTCTAGTACATTGCCCATACTTGAACCAATACATATGCCAGTCATTCTGGGTTGAATCTGAAGTTACTGTGACGGTTCTGTCCTGTTGCAGAAGTTTTTAAAAAGATTTTTTAAGTTTTTTGAATTTATGGTTAAATTTATGAAACAATGGATATTTTAGCATTTTGATGTTCTAGCATGAGCCAGTATGTATTTCAGTCTTTTTTCCTTGTGTGGTGACCCTAAAATGTTCACTAAATTCATCCTGTCATATGTATATGTATATGTGTGTGTGTATGGTCCTTGCTGCTCTTGCATCTCAGCAGTAATCCCCAGGGACAGGCCATGTATGAATAGAACCAAAACCCTTTAAGTTGCTTAGGGGAAATAATTTGGCAGACTGCATACAAAAAATAGTTTTTTTTCCTCATAAATTTGTTGTTTATAAGTTATCTTATCAAGTAGTATAAAGTAATGCATGTTTAGACTATTAACAACAGGACTTACAATAACAACATCATCCAGCATTTTCACCTTTGTGCAGCATGAAGCAAAATGCGGTTTGCTTCTGAATTGGAGAAGTCAGAACGACTGCCGTGTGACTTTTCAGAAGACGAAGTGGACATGAGAAATGTGGTTGACCAAGTCCCCAAAAGCACTTTTTCATACAAACACATGCAAGATTAAATGTTTAAATGTAACATCTATAACTGCATTGCTGTGCTGAACTCTGGAATGATAATTTTTAAAATGTATATAATCTTCAAGGCTCCCATCACAGTACCCCAGTTTTGCAGTTTTAATTAATCCTATTTTCTCTGTTTTCTTTATTAGTTCTACTCTTACACTTAGTATGAATTCCACACATTACTGTTTGTTGTTATGTATGGTGGCATTGATAAATATGATTATATAACAATGATTATTACTGGTATGAATCAATAAACCTGTTCATATTAAAGACATAATTGCATAATTAAAATCCCCCCACCAAAAAATATAAATACAAGAAACAAAGTGGAAATACAAAATCACTTACATACAGTTATGCACTATTACGCTTAAGCAGGAGAATGTTAATGGGATAACTGATAACCAAGGCAATTTGCGAGTAGTGTAGGACAGTGTTTCTCAATCCTGCTCCTGGAAGCCCACTGTCCTGCATATCTTCTACCTATCCTTGCTCCAAACACACCTGATTAGTGTGATTAACATGCTCTTAATTAAATCAGGTGTGCTCAGCTAATCAAAAGTGCCACTGATGAGTTCAGTCAGGTAGGTAGAGCAGGGAAAGATGGAAAACGTGCGGAGCAGTGGGCCCCCAGGAGCAGAACTGAGAATCAGTGGTGTAGGACACTGGTTCCCATAAGAATGCATATATGTGTAATAGCTGGTGACGTAGGATTCCTGTGTTTAACATGCTGTCTAGCTGCAAGGCAACAGGAAGGGCATCAGTGAGAGCAGCACGCGGGCAGGTTGGTGAGAGGAGATGGCAAAGGATTCCCACAGAGAAAACAAAGTGGTAGGCATGGGCATCGTCATTGTCAGGTGAAAGAGGAAGTAGATTATGGAGAGGGTACATTGCAGACTGCGAGGGACCTGCCATGGGGATGGCTAGATGGTGCTGCCATTCTGAAGAAGGTGAAGCAAAGGGCCATTGAGGAGAAATAGAATAATCCTTTCAGATTTCACCTGTAATTTAGTTTTCATCTGACTGTGTGTATAGAAATATGTACAGCATAATATTTCAGCATATTACATTATATTAAAATTTAAATATGAAATCCAGAAAACCTGAGGAAATCCAGAAAGCCTGAGTGTAGTGTAACTACTGTGCTAGAGTTCAGTCTGAAAATGCTAAAGAGAGCCAATGAGCAAAATCTGCAAAAGAAAACGGACAAGAAACATATTTAGGTGAGAAAAGCAAGCAACTTTAAATACTCTACAAACAATAGCAACAAAGCAGCTAAGTTTTTATTTTAGCATACACTCTGGCATCCAAACACAAACCCCACACATACTGCTTCTGTATTAAAAATCCCTTAAAAATGCTGTTGTCCTTCAGGCTTTTCAGTTTCATAGTTTGGGAGTCTGGAACATCTGGGCTACCACTGTGTCCACTTACATGCAATAAACATTTGATATATAAAATCAATGTAAGAGTGTAGGTATTGTTGCTGCACTCTGCTACCTGGAAAAAGAGTCAAGCCAGGAACAGGGAATGCTACTAGGTACAAATATGCAGGACCACAAATAATGAGGGTTTCCTGTATAGTTTTAAAATAATTGGTTTATCCAATAATGTCACACTTAACTGTAGGCACATTCTGAACAGCCAGACTAAGGTGGGGAGGTAGTGTTGCAGAGGGATACCACCGGTGATAATCATCAGTGAGTTTGTCTTATCTTCACATCAGCTCAGCTCAAAGCAGTCAACCATGCAATGGTTTCTAGAAAAGGGGCATTTTTTTCATTTTGAGACTTGTTGTGACATGTAAAGTACTATCAGCTATCTAAATCAGACAGAGATAAACAATTGATTATCTCTAGCTGAGTTATAGTGCAAAGTTATAGCACACCAAGGCCACCGCTGTTCTCCTTGCTGCATCACTGGCTATATTTCAGCAGTTCTGGAGTTGAGTCTTGAGAGTAGATGTGGAAATAGTGTGGACAAGTTCAATAACAAGTGTAGTTTGCATTTGACTCAATTGACTTCCACTTCCTAAATTGTACTCATAAGAGAAGAATTAAGACTGTTTAATATGCATTTTTGTCCTTCACTGATGGTTTCAGTTGTCTTCAAAAAATGCAATTTTAAATGTTTCAACCAGCCACACAAATGGGAAAGCATTCAGCTGTAATTACTTGTTACCTTTGTTATTTGAAAATAGTGCCTTGTTGCCTCTAATGACTGTGGTCTGATTTTCATTTGCTAGCAACCTTTATGATGAATATACAGTGGCATTGTATATGCTGTTCAATCATTCGATCCTCTTGCTTGCTAGGCTGAAGAAAGTTAACCTAATTTAGAGAAATACTGTACAGCAGTTGATACTCTTGAAATACTTAATATTATATTACTATGTCAATGATGACACTGTGGTCAAAAACAGGGAAATTAAAAATATGGCAAGTATTGCTTGAATCAGTGGATACTGAAATCTGTGTTAAAAAGTTGAATAATCCATAGCCTAAAACAACAATAGCAGTGTTAGACATGGCCAAGGACCAAAAGCTATGACAAGGAGGTCACGTGCATTCACAATCCATAATTGATGAGCGAGGCAAATGTGAAATGAAAAGGAAAAGCTGTCAAATGTTAATGATGTGTGAGAATCCAACCAATCAGCCTTCTAAAATGGCTGTCTTTGATAACCAATGAGTGCTCTAATGCTGAGTAAGATTAGACAATGCTCTAAAAATAGGGAATAAGGCAGGAGCAAAACAATACGTTTTCAGCATGTTTTCAAAATGTTTTTTCACCACTTCTGCTACCACTAAAATGAAATGGGAAAAAAATGTATTTGTCTTAAAAGTAGTGATACTTGCATGTATTTGTTGGGAACAAATCAAATTCTACATGGTTGAAATGGTTTCATTTCATGATTATTTCAGTTTGATTAAATGTGATATTTATCGTTAGAGCGCTTCCTGATTCCAGGAAGCACTCCATTTCCCAATCATATGTTCATGCTTGAGAAAAGCTGATGCAGCCACAGAGAGGGATTGCCAAAGATTGCCTTTCATCTTCTGTATGACTGTGGGTACCTTTCACCAGCCTAAAACACATTTAACAACAATGGTTTGGCCAGCAGTTGCTTCTCTCATAAATGGGAGAGCTTTTTCCATGATAATACCATTCTCATTGATGGTGCTAGTCCGGCATTGAACAGAGCTTGTCTTTGATTTTGATAAAAGCTGTCTTTTTTTCTCTTCCCTGGAGGTTACTTATGAGCTTGCTGGACTCAAAGCAAATAAGAAATATCTGCACATAAAGAAAAAAGGCACATAAATACCCAGTATGTCCTTAAAGCACCCTTACTAAGGATGGTGTCCATTGGCTTTTGTTGACATTGCTTGTGAATATCCAACACAATATTCAGGTCGATACTGCACATACTTCTTACTGAGAAACATGGCAAAATGATGTGTTGTATAAAATCTTTCTCCCTATGCACTGTAAACTGAAATACTTCTTTCTGTCCAGCCTAATGAGAAGGTACCAGAGATTCATTGCTGATAATTTATATGTATGTTCAAAAACATCGTTTTCTAAATGACATAATATCAGGTTTTGTCAAGTTTTTGTTGCAGTTCCTTAAAACAGCAACAGAAATCATACATTTTGCATAAGAAGAATATGGTAAAGGGAACAATTCAAAACAGCTGTCAGGAATTACAACGATCTTTTACTTTGGCCGTTAAGAAAATACAAAGATGCGATATTCCTCACCCATCCAAGAAGACAAAATAATAATTAATAAAAGAAGGAAAAACAAAGCCAGCTTCCCAGGAGATGGTTTTGTTTATTTCCCAGTAGTTAGCTACAAATATTACTGGAATAAATTACTAAATTCGGGAAGAAGACAAGAGGTTTGACCAAACAGAGCATGAGGTAGCATCTGAGAATGCAGAATAAATATTTATTTGCATAGCACTTTGAGGAGTGCCAGGTTTCCAGCCAGAGACCAGGGGCGGAGAAAAGGCCCAGCCTGATTACAGCTGCTGAAGTACATTAAGAATGACTTCAGACTCCACGATTTTCACTTGATCTCAGAGCAAAAACATTGAGAAGCTGGCAGCGCTGGTTTGGCCTCTGCACTGTGGAGTGAGTGAAGATTTCTGAGAGTATGCAGATAAGCTCTTCGGCACAGCCAGTACTGAAAGTTTAATGTGCTCACACACTACTGTTTAAAGGAAACTGCTGTCTCGTCGTTATGGTTTTGCTGTTTGAATGGAGGGGTCACCTTACAATCAAGACTACCCTATATTTGGGCCATATATTTACATTTTTTTATACAAATAGACATACTCATCAGATGAAAAGATGCACTAATACATGTACAGCTAAGGTGACCACTTATATTGGCTCAGAATAATAACAATAATAACCAATAATAATAATATAATTGTTTCAGAAATTGTTAGCACACAGCATTGTTAGCACACAGCATCTTAACTGTAACTACTAGTCAGTAATAATTCTTGTTAATGAAATTGAATCAGATTCAGTTCATTGAAGCTGCTGCAGGCATAACATAATATCATACCACTGCACACACTTTGCCTTGTGCTTCAGGCCAAATTAATTTTAAAACATGAGCTGTGTCAAACACAGTTTTATCCAAAGATCCCCAACTACAGTTTTGATTTGCACATGATGTAATGTGACGAAACACTCTTTTTTGACATCATGAAATAGCAAGGAAAAAACCATTGGTGCTGTTTGACATCATATAAAGGATGTGTTCTCACCTGCTTCACTCTCCCATAACACCATTGTTATGAAAAAGGCAAATGACTCCAGCATCCTTAGGTATAATAACTATGAACTTGATAGGAGGGTTGCGCTATAAATCCAAACCAGTATTAAATATATATTCATGGGCCGTACTAATTAAATCTAGAAACTATATTTATGTTTATATCTTTCCTATCCTAGAGTTGGGTAGAGTTGTCACTCTTGATGAACAATTTGTGCTAATACCTCTGAATGGTCTATTCGTGCATAATGAGTTCATTGCAGTGGTAAACTACTGGAGTGTTCAGTGTGGAGGACTTAGCACCTTCATCATGCATTATGTTGGGGGATATACAGCTTTGATGATGACTTTCATCATTTCAGCCTCTTTGACATTTTAATGTGTTAAATGTCTTGACAGCTTAATGCCATGGCGACTCCCTCATATAGTTGCTTAGAGAATCCATGTTTTGGATTTGTTCAAATTTATGATGTTGCAAGGAATTGTTTTGTTCAGATAGTGTAGAGAAAGCTCTGAGTGTAAACTCACACAACGCAACATTTGTTGTTGACTTGGGAGATTGATTTGTGCAGAAATCTCCCTGTAGTTCAGACTATGTGTGGAGTGGGAATGGCGTTGCCTTGGGGAGAAAAATCATTGGTACAGGAAGAAATACCTTCCCATAGACAAGTATTTCATATCTACAGAGACCCCTTGTTAGTATGTAAGTGAAAAATGATTGCAATTCTTTTGTCTCTTTTGGGATCAGAGAAGAAAAGTGTGTTAAGAAATGCTAATAATGCAATGAATGCAAACAACAACTGTGGAAACAGTGAAAAAAGAAAAAAGCTTTGAAAAGAGTCAAGACGCACATTTACTAATGATTTTGAAAGAACCCAGTTTTTCAGTGATTGTTTTTTCTCATGCTGATTAATTCTTTATATTTTTTCAGAATGCCATTTCAGATTATTGTAAATACAGAAATGTACTGTCTTCCTTTCTTAATATCAATCATTCTTAATGTATGATTGACTATGGTACCCAGTGTATTATAATGTCATATAAGACACTGTTAAACTTATTGTGCTGGGAGTTGCTCTATTGTACTGGAAGTCAACTCTGGATAAAAGTGTCTGCTAAATGAATGTAATGTAATGTAACATCAACTGGTGTCACATTACACAAGGTGTCAGACACTTTGTTCATCAACTGGTACGCTGTAGAAAGACAGGAGGATCAGGCATGCAGAAGAGCACCATGGGAGGAAAAAAACTTTAGAGGCAAATGCGTTTGGCTATTAGGCCAGTGGGGAAAGGACTTCAGCTCCTCAAGTGCAAGACAACAAGAATGACTAACAGCCATGTTTTTCAGGAGTGAGGAAGGAGTGGATTCAATAGATACTGTTTAATGACACTGTGTGACCTTGTGTAAAGGGATAACAACACAGGGCCAGCGACTAAACCATGTGGTACACCCACTGAAAGAATGGCCTCATTCCAATTGACTGGTTATTCAGCAATGACAATTGTGGTGACAAAGGTTAACTAATGTCTTTGATCAGATGCTTGCTATGGCAGACAGCTAGGACTACTTGCCATTTTTCTGTGGAGACCTTAAGCTAACATGACTTTGCATGGGATGCAATGACTTGCTTTTAATTTTGATGCACAATTGATTGATACATTCCATTTTCAAGGGAGTTGTTTTCATTAAAAAAGTAAGACTTGCATTTTTTGTTAGGTGTGTTGATTGAATCCAGACCTTTGTCCAAGGGGAAAGCCATGAGAGACCAGCCAGCTATTATTTGCCATTCCCTGCACATCAGCAGAGGTGACAAACCTCAGCATCCGACCACATAACCACATGGCTCTCCAGCATACAAAGGATGCAGCCCTAGCAATGACCCAGCAGCTGGTTCTCAGTGGACCTCAAGAATCTCTAATCATCTCTAATAACACAATATTACTCAGGAAAGACAAAAAGTAAGATAAAATTACTATACCTTGTAGTATGTATGTCCAATTTTCACTCTACACTCTACAATCAAGCCAAGCTGGCATAATTCACAAAAAGGTAAATAAAATATACCTGTTCAAAAAACCGAACAACTCCAAATATTCAGTGCATAGATGATCTTTGGTACCTGTGAACAGTTACAGAGGAATTAGTTTACTTCTTATGCATTCCATATGCATATATCGCATACATTCCAGACATAATAATGACAATGAATTCAGTTCACATGCTTTTTTAATAAGCTTGACTAAACATTTTGGCAGATGAACTTATTTTTTTTCTCCTCCAATAATATTTAATTGGAGACCCCACTTTATAAATGAGTCATGAATTGCCTTGGTTGCCATATAAACATTTGGTGGACGTTAAATTTAGACACAGAATCTGAGGAAAGCTGTTAAGTTTACTGAGCATGTGTGCTTTCATTAATACCCCCCCCCCCCCAAAAAAAAAAAAAAAAATGTTGTAAATAATGTTCAAAGCATCTTAAACACATTAGTTGAAAGGAATCTCTGCTTTAAGCAATGCACCTTGAACACATTCGCTGACATGATTCTCTGCTTTGAATTAAGTCTAAACGGTCCTGTTGATCTGCTACAATGGCCTGTGTCACACTGGCCTGTTTTTACTTAGAAATAATTATTTCCTCTTGATCGCTGGCATGAGAAGAAGTCCTCCAGTGCCACTTTAGACACGTTCATTGAAAGAATTTTCTGCTTTGAATCATGTTTGAACAGTTCTGTTAACCTGCCACAAGGTTTCACAATGGCCTGTTTTGATTCTAAACAATAATTGCCACTTGAATGCTATCAACAGATGAGGTGGCAGGGAACCACAGTAGATTTCATCACATGCTGGCATGAAGAGCTGGGGCTGAATCTCGTTCAAGAATTTGCTGTAAAAACAACATGGCCTAATTTCATCTTTTTCCCGTGGCATCATGGAATGTTGCACAACTCCACTGGAATGAAAGTCAACTAAAAAAAATGGTTTATTTATTCAATTTTTTCAAAAAAAAATAATTCTTTTCATATTCTTTCTTTGTGGATTGTAAAATTTCTTAAATTGAATGCATGAGAAAGGATACACACTGTAAAATTATACGTAACGTACCATTTATATAAATTATGGGAATATATTCAACTTCTCCTTGGAAAGAAAGCTTTGCAATCTTGGGAATAAATTACATACCCATAATGTATAGTGTTCCTGTTTTCAACATTTAATGTATTAATTTAGCCCTGACAGTTATGAATCATATATGTGTATGAAAGCGGTAGTTCCCTGAACCATTTTACTCACAAGCCATTCCACTCATTTCAGGATTCCTTTTCTCACAATCAGTCATGCACTCATCCTGCCCGACTCAAATGCAGTTCGTTTGCACAAGAGACAGGGGTCTGCAGGGTCTTGACATAAAACAGAAAATATCACACAGTCACTGTGAATAAAAGATATTACATCAACTTCAGTAATTACTGAAACTGCATCCTCCTGTATGCCAAAAAAGCCCCTTGAATGAATCATTCTGCAGTGTGGAGTGCAGACATCAGACAGAAGATCAGGCTGTAGATGAAACATTGCAAATCCAACTTTATTTACAACAACAGACAGCAGGAAGAAGCTACTACAGTATGAAGACATGGACAGGATCATGTAATGTTGCACTCTTTCATTCCACAGAGGAAAACACATGACACACCCCCAGAATTCCCCAAATACAGTAGGGTGACTATTTTTTTTTTTTTTTGGGGGGGGGGGGGGGGCAATCAATTACCATGCAGACAAGATGAAAGCAATAGTACAGTATGGGACACTTACCCGCCATTACAGCCATGATAAAGCAATGACACATTTCCACCTAATTACTTTCCAATGATAATTATAAAAATGTATAATGAAATATGTATGAAAGTATAAGTATATTTTAGTATGCTACCACAGAATTGTACAGTAAGTGTGTGAAGGAAAACCTTTGGTTGTCCCCAAAACTGCTATAATTAAACAGGTTGTAATGTGTGGCGTATTTTAAACTGTCAGATGTTTCTGTGAGTATATAGGTTTGATGTTCATCCATTGCCTCATTTCAATTCACCCTGTTAACATTAGACATTTGTAAATGCTTCATTTGAAACAGGTGACTGCTTGTGATTGTCTGTCATTCTGGCAGCTATTTATTGACAAGCCTCACCTGTCTAATGGACAAGGTCATTAAATACAGGTGTGTGGGTAGACAGGAGTGTCATTTTTTGAGCAGTTGACTTATCTTGGCTTGCGTGTGTTTTTAAAAAATAAATTCTTTGATTTTTTTTTTTTTTTGGTAATTTTGTTCCCTCTGTGTGTTTCATGTGTGGTATGTTAGCCAGCACTGTTATACAGTATTATACAGTTAAATCCTAAAGTTGGATTCAATAAGCCTTTGTAGGGGACATAGAACTGAAGGTTTTGTGGGTGATACATGATATTTCCAGCCTCAAATTTAAAAAGAAATGGAGACAGAGCTATTTAGTTAGGGACATAATCCACCAAATTAGGAATTCATATGCTCAGATGGAAGGAAGAAAAAGAACCCTTGCAAGCCCTTCAGGAAAAGGCTTTATTTACAAAGGAGCACAAATAACCAATGCCATAACGGCGCCTGCCATGATGACATACGGCACATTTCACATTTTTATTCAGCCAATTGGGTTATATCCATCAGCTCTCCCTAGGCAACCATTGATAATAATTAAATATCAGCGGTCGCTGTTACGGATTTAAATAAGGGAACGCACTCTCCAACTGGAGTGGATTATTAATTTAAACCACATTATTTACTCTCAATTTCTTTTTGTATTTTCTTCGTGGGCAGATAAAATCGCTTATCACAAGATAAAAGTGCCGTTGTTACTATTAATATGTGGTTACCCTTGTCACAGTGTATCTCATAATGCTGCATTGAGCTGAGCTCATTTGACCTTTATATATTACCGTTTATGATGTGTGAATAATGAGAAACGCAACCAACTGGATTGAATAAAAGTGATTACACTTTCAGGAAAAGGCATGGAAATGTTTTTGTTTGTGGCATCTTGTGGGGGCTCCATGTTTCAAACACACATGTTCTGTTTTATGGTGTGCAGCACATGTAGAGGATGTGGAAGAAGAGCTTGGCCTGGCTGTGCAGATTCTCACTTTCTCATCCTCTTGCACAGAGACCTATCTGACACCATCTGAGCTGTGTCCCACCTTTCACACATCTAGTTATGTTAACACGGCTTACTAAAGAGGTCAAAGGCCTCAGTGGAAACGCGCTCCTTTTGTTGACTTCTTTTGTACATTTCTGGGTAATGAATTTCCACAGAGTCAACACTTTTATTTATATGCTTTGAATTCTGATTATGATAAAAGGAAGTTTTAGCACCGTGAAAGAAATGCTTAATATCTTCATTTGGCTGGTTATTGCACACCAGTGTTGCACCAGTATCCCTGAATGTCAGTGCACTGTGCATCAGTATCTGTCCAAGTCAGCATATTGTATCAGAAACCATGAATGTCGGTTTTGTCTCATGCTGAACTGTGCAGCCATGACTACCATCTGCTGCAGCACCTTCTGTTTTTTGACCATGTCATGCACACTGTAACTGAAATGTACTCACAGGTTTATGACATTTTCAGATATCCTAGCCCTCCCTTCCAGAGCAGCATTTAATTCAATCTGTACGAAGCTGTAGTGGTTATATAGCTGTTCCTATACAGCAAAGGTTGCAGATTTGAGTTCCATGTGGGGCATTGCTGTTGTACCCTTAAGCAAGGTCATAAATATGTTTGATTCTGTAAATAATGTACACATGGTAATAAAGATACAAGTTGTGAATCACTCTGAATAAAGGCATATCTTAAATGAATGAGCATTTTGTGTTTAAATGTAATTTGTATTTATGTGAAATTTGAGTGGAACTATATATACTACTTCTCTGTCAATATTCTTCACTCAGAGACCCCGTTATTATGCTAACCATATTTTTCCCCCCCTTTCTATAAGTGGCTGGTTCACACTTGCTGTTTGGTGTTCCTTTTCAGAAGGATTCTGCACCTCATTCTCTATCTCATTTGAAATGGTTATTTAAACTGTATGCAACTGCTATGCTACCAAAAAGTAGCATGTATAATACACACTGTATAATACATTGAAATTTTAACTTACCTACATAAACAGAACAAGAACATGGCAAATGAATATATACACATGGTCACATACACAGATGTAAGTAACAAATCGCAATCTTTTTAATAGTTAAAGCTCATAAATCATACATGTGACTGTGGTAAAACTGTGCAGGAGCTAACATTTTTCTTCAAGGCACCCTCCTTCCTCCGGCTAGTGACAACAGCTAAGCACACTAGGTTAACATGTACTAGGCTATGGCTCCCCTTTCACCAGTGGACAGTACAGCATACAGTAGCTCATGAAACAACTCTCTCTGTCAGGTGGGTAACCCACACACTTCCACTGAAAATGTGTACCCTGGCTTACTATGTCCTGTAACTTTCTCTAATAGCCACCTGACTGGGAGTTCAGAAAAGCTGTATATATTCCACACCACTATACACACTGGACAGGCACAAAACACAAAATACAAAGGAAGGATGGTGGCCCGTCCTGTCAACTCCCGCCGCCTTTCTCACGCCAGCCTCTCTCCCTCTCTGTCCCTTTCGCCTCCCAGGGACGTGAGTGAATGCGACTCCCCGGCGCTACCGACCTGTCGAAAGGTGAGTGAGCTGAGCATCTGCCAGCACCCTGGATGTCACACGCCCACACAGAAGGGGCACAGAAGGTTGCACCTTCACTGCCTTTACAAAAACCCAAGGACTCGCACAAACACAAATGCTGTGTTCTCTCCATGTATAGCTTATGCGAAAAACAAACCCAGTTACAGCTTACAGCAAGCTGGCCATGCTCACGGCCCTGTGACTCTGCTTTCCCTCTGTTTCAGGTCTGCCTGCGTGGAGAGAATTGCTCCGTTCCTAGCCAACTATTCCCAGGTGCTGTACATTATGGTGAACCAGCCGTCGAGCCCGCCCACCTGTACTCTCATTCTGATACTCCCCCCTCTGTCCCACAGGACCTTACAGTAACATATTTACTTCCATGTCCAGTTAGAGAGTGATCGGAAGATTCTCAAGCCATTCTTCAATGTGGCCTAGCCTTGTACCTGAACAAGAAGACTTCACTTGTTCTGTGTTGAACAGGCTTTACCAATGAAGCTAAATGTGATGGGATGTCATATGAAACAGTAAGATTTTAGATATGTTCAAATGGAAGCAGTGTTGTAGTTTTAAAAGAGAATTTGCTGTATATCTTCAGGTGTCCTGTCTGATAAAATAACATTACTGATCAACCACTGTAGGGCAATTAGATTTGGGCCTTCAGATAACACTATAACTAGTAATTGTATGTGATTGTTCCTACAATGACATATTTGTGGTGTGCTTTGCAAAATATTTGTGACATTCCCAATGTGAAGGGCTCCATGCAAGACATATTTAATTAGTTGATTAGAAATGCTGGCAATTTAGAAGCACTGAGATTTGGAATGGGTTACCCATTAAGTGTTCTTACCCAGCCTGTGGTGGGAAAGCTGTTTAAAAGGTTGAACTGTGCAGACCCTCCATAACTATTTCTGGATGTGGTAAGATTAAGGAATCCATGAAAAAGAAGGGATGGGTGCATTTCTATGTCTTCTCCTAGGAATTAAGGAATCCACCTCGAATTCCATAAATGTGACAGCCATTTAAATGTGCCTTCGACTGAAATCTTATTCTTTTCATTTAGGTTTGTCTTTCAAAACTGTTAAAATACCTTAAAAATAACTGATAAACATGATAAGCATTCCAGAGTAGTTAACTTTGCAGTTTCCAGTTGATAAGACCAAAATCAAATCACAAACTTTTTCCCAGTGGTTATTGGCTGTGAGTCACTCCGCTAAAAACTGCTTAGGATTTAAGTTGTATTTGTGACGGTTAATTCATTTTGACAGTTGGAAATGTTAAAACCCTAGGGGCTTAGTACACAGTCATAGCTAAGTAGGTTAAATAAAACAGAGGCTAGTGTGATCAATTTCAAACAGCCTGCCTGTATGTTGCACTAATTGTGTTTGCTAAGTACTGCTGTTTATAATTCATCATAATTTATCCTAATAATATATACTGATTATACACTGATCTAAATACACATTGATGCATATGGATGGGCAGATATCTGTGATTTTATCTTTGAATAGCTTTGATTTTACATGTTCAAAACAATGCCACTCGACACATTACTTTTTATGTTTAGTGTCTTAAAAACTGATAAAATATAGCATGTTTGTGTTAATATGATTATTTTTATATCTTTTATGTGTACAGAGATATTGTATGTATATAGTTTGACCATATCTATTGAAAGTGAACTGAGTAAATGTAAGAGAACATGAAATACATTTTGTCCTAAAAACAGATCCGATCTGAACAACAGATGAAGAACAATGAACAACAGATCATTTGGTTTACTTTCTAAGTGCTTTGGTATATTGAAACATACTGAACATATATGAAGTATCAGTGTTTTGATATTTCATTAAAGATGGAGCATTGGTAGCGGCTTGATTATGCATTCCAATCTCTCTCAATGGTTTTCTTTAAAAAAAAGACCCAAAACTGAAGTCTTTGTTGTTGGTTCAAACTTGTGCAGGATGTTATGGAATATTAATGTTGAAAAATCCACCATCATAATTTGTTGTGGAACCACTAATGTGAGTTGACTGAAGATAAGAGTTTACAGAATAAGGTTATATCCCGCTCTGAAGATCAGGGGTCATGAACACAATCCAAAGATCCAAATGATTTCATTAATAAAAAGGAAAAAGAGTCTTTGATGATTGATAGAGGTACAGCACAACTAGTATTCTGTGTTTGTGTTTTTGTTGGTATTAGATACTGGTATTTTATTGAGTTTACCTGTCATACATTTGTAGGGACATATTATGAGTTACATTACATTATTGGCGTTTAGCAGACACTCTTATCCAGAGCAACTTACACAGGTTACAGGTATTTACAATGTTATCCATTTACACAGCTAGATATTTACTGAGGCAATTGTGGGTTAAGTACCTTGCCCAATGGTACAGCAGCAGTGTCCCAGCGGGGATTGAATCGGCAACCTTTTTGGTTACGAGTCCTTCTCCTTAACCACTATGCTACACTGCTGCCCACACTGCCGATTTATAATGGTAGACTTCATAAAATGGTCATATGTGACATTTGAAGATAAAATAAAATGTCTGTAAAGTTTCATACAAAATTCTGAATATCCAGTTACCATATTGTTGCAAATTAATGTTCTACCTGAATAGGTTGAAAATATCTCTCCTAACTTTGTGTGCACTCTTGAAAATCAAAATATGAATGAGAATCTCAAAATATCTCTTGATAGCATACTATGCACAGCTTGCTAGGAGAGGAAAACTGCACTAGGCCAGACCAGACTGGAGGAATCTGAACTTTGGGCATTACTGGAAAGATGTGAAGGGGTTCATGCAGCCATAATGTAATGGCATGCTGGGCTGTAATGGACCTAAAAATAACTCTCACACACTTCTCTTAATTCAGTGAAAGGTCACAGTTTATTTCCTCTACATGTATTTCTTTAAAGAATTTGACCCAGAAAATGTCATACTCACATCTAAGGAAATAATGAATAAAATGAAAGTATATTGAGTAGCAGAGGGGGGAAATGCTATATTTGGGACAGCAAGTTAAGGCTCAAATATTGCTATATGCTGTATCTTTCGAAATATATTGTGTAGAGCACAATAATGTTGTGCTAGTGTATAATGAATTACATTTTATGTTTTACATAAACAATTAATACAGAGGTGTATGCCAGTTATTGTCACATGTACAGACTATACACATTCATTCTTCGTTATTAAAAAAATGGGTTTTTTTTTTCAACTTTACATGTAAATCTTCCAAAAAGGAACATACAAACCAAAAGATATGAACTGTGCTCATTAATTCAGAGGACTAAAGTGTATATCCCTCTGGATAAGAACATCTGCTAAATTAATGTAATGTAATATCATTCTGGTTCCGTTATGAACTTGGCACCATTTACATTCATCATCGTTCTCTACCACCCACAGGGTCCTCTGGGGATGCTTTCTGGATGAGCTGGATGCTATGCTCAGCTCCTTTGCTGTCAAGGGGATCCCAGTTATTCTACTGGGAGACTTCAACATCCATCCTGAGAACACTCACATTTCTGGCCTCCTCTCCCTACCTCCATCATTTGACCTTTACCTTCAGCCATCACCTGCCACTCATGAAGCAGTAAACCAACTTGATGTTATTTTTCTTAGGAGTTGCACCACTTCCAGTCTCACAGTCACTCAGTTTCATCCTTCTGACCACTGTTTCCTAGCCTTTACTCTTCCCCTGTCTTTTAAATCCTTGCAGCCTGAACCTTCCCTCTCAGTCACCTGCCATTGTAACAGTCTATCCCCATCAGCCCTCTCCTCTGTGGTTACCTCATCGCTCACATGTATGGAATTATGTCACCTGTGTGATCATCTCCCCCCAGTCCATGACTGTGTGACACACCCGCTGCTAACAAAGCCCAGTTCTGGCTGCAAAGTGGAAAGGAAAAACATCTCATAATCCTGTGCATCTCTCTACCGAACTCTATTCTTTGCCTTCTCCCTCATTCTGTCATCTGCTGAGGCATCTTACATGCACAAAAAATTCAGGAGTCTGATGACACTCCAATGTTCCTCTCTTTTCCACCAAGTCTCATCACTCATCTCAAGTTGTCTAGCTAATGCTTCATTGTAGATGTCTAAACATCAACTAAGTCTCATTTTAGCCAAGATCAAACTTCTGTATATTCCAGCCAAGACTTCTTCATTAAAAGATCTGACCATCACCTTGGAAAACATCACGGTGTGATCTTCCTGGACTGTTAAGCCCATTGCCGTGACACTTGATAGTGACCTGACATACATGGACCACATAGCAACAGTCAGCAGGACATGTAGGTTGCACCTTTACAACATCAGGGGAACTCAGCCGCTGCTCACAACCTACTCAGCCAAACTCCTGGTACTCCTGGCTTCTCCCAGCTAGACCACTGCAACTCCCTGCTCACTGCCTTCTCTGCATGTGCGTCAGACCCCTATAGCATATATAGAATGCTGCTGCTGGACTGGTCCACAGTGTCCACAAATTCTCCCGTGTCTCACCCTTCCTGATCACGAGTGACATTTTGTATCTGCTTCAAAACACTGGTGTTAGCCTACTGAGCAGTAAGGGGAAGGGCTCCCTTTTAACTTCAATAGATTGCATGGCCCTATGCACTGACCACACCACTGTGCTGAACTTTTTCAAGACGCATGGCTGTTCCCCCTTCTTGTGAAATTGCATCTCTGTCATGTCCGCTGTCTGTCTTGACCCCTACATGGTGGAACAAGCTTCCTACTTCAGTCATAACAGCTGAAACACCAACCATCTTTCATCTCAGACTGAAAACACACCTAAAGCTACATGTCAACCCCCTACTTTTGTCTCTCTAATGTGCAGTTATATATGTGGAAATATGTTTAGTTTTATATATATATGGTTTTATGCGGAGGTTTACTTGCATGTGTGTGGTATGTCTTAGCATTACATTTTAAATGACAGAGTCCTTAAGTTGCTAATATTACTTTGCACTAACATGCCAATCTAGGCACACATTTGTGATCTCAGCACTATTTTTAGCACTGATGCTAATACTTGTGTGTTTAGTGGTGTCCTGCTTGTGCATCTCTTCATGCCACTTTGTTAGATGCACACTCTAGAAAAGACCATCTGCCAAATGACAATAATGTAATATAATAACAGAATCTGAAACACATGAAATGATGGCTGATGGTTAAAATTGATGTGAGCTTCTGTCTGTGTGTGTGTGTGTGTGTTTTGATTTATTTATTTATTTTTGTGTGGAGTGCACAATGAAACTGTCGTGCGTGAGAGAGGGCTGAGTGTTAACTAATGTTAAAAACGTCCTGTTCAAAATGATTCTCAGTCATAAATATGTGAGAGGAGGCATCCATCAAAGCTCGCTAGTAGCAAAGATTAGAAAAGTGACCCATGGTAACCTGTCAGCAAACACGGAACCTACATTGTACCATATGTTAGGTGAATTATTTGCTTAGTGTGCTCTTAAGTGGGGTGACTTGCTGTATGTATCATATATTTTATTCATTATACAGTTCCTATTTCCTCAAGCCATGCTCAAGGTAGAAAGCCTGTGCCTATCTTGGGATTTGAACCTGTTTATCTTCTAGTCACAACAGCAATTCCCTCAACAATATGCAATGCTGTTGCCTCCTGGATGGTCAGTCATATCAAGGAATTTATTTTTAGGGAAATTACAACCAGTCATGTCACAAATGGAAACCTGTACATAGTATTAATTTTTTTTTCTAACATTCCAGTTGAGGTAAACCTCAAATTTGCTGCTTAATGTATTTATATTGTCTGATGTGCTGGTAATATTTTCTGTGTTGGGTCACCTACTTCTTACTCTGTCTTTCAAAACACATATGTTGTTGTCACTGGATGGAAGCATTCTAATTAAGTCTGTGCATAAGTCTCTTCAGCAAGCCAGGGATTTTCCATGCAACAAATTTCCATTCAATTCCTCCTACTAGCATCGAAGTGCATATTTGATAAGTCTGAAGCCCTGCCCACTTGCAACTGGCTCTGAGCAATGCAACTGTGATTACTCTTAAACCCCACCCACTTATACTAGAAAACGATACCAGCACTGCAGATAGTAAACAGTGCCATAAATAGTCTAGAATGGAAAGAGTGCTGTTTCTACCATCGTGCTGTAGGATTCTTCCAGTGTGAGACAGATCACTAGTATTCAGACTGCTGCTTCAAACAAAAGACTGAAACTCAGGAAATGATATATATATATATAAATAATATGCGTCCAAACACTAGTAACCTAGTCAATATGTAGTTACAGTATAATTTAATTGTAAACATAATACAACTACATACTTACCCTGCCTATAAAAAATATCGAAGGTATTCACAACATACCTGACACTAAATGTCATCTATTGCTACAAAACAAATAGAGCTCTACACATTGTACATTTGCAAACATTTGGAAAGCATTCCCATGTCATCTGAAGTTTATTTTGTGAAGATTAGATTATCCAGTTACATAATTAGTGTCACTAGCAGCAATCACCAATATGGCAAACACATTTGGACCTTTGCCATTAAGATGCACTGAGTGAACTTCCTGTTCCAGATAAAAGTGTTCACTGCATTACATATGTTCTACATCTTGAATGCACCTCTACTGGCCTTGGAAGGCGTAACACAGAGACATGTGGATGCACTGTGGCGTCCCGCACTGGAGGGTGTCACTGTGGAAAGAGTTAGTTTTGGAACGCGTGCTTTGATGAGGACATGGATTCCTGTGATGGGTGGGGAAGGGGGACAGAGACCATGGCTGGGTGTTGAGATGGAGTCATGTCTGAAACCTTGTAACTGCTTGCACTGTTCAGAGGGAAATTGTGTAATGGTAAACAAGTGAACGTTGTTCACCCGAAATTCTGCTTTAAAAGTTAATCTTGTTCAATAGACAACTCTTAAGAAAAGTAACTAAAGTGGTACTTACAACATGCACAATCAGGAGAATTGCAACAGGAACTTCTTTTTCATATGTCCTGTATGCAAACAACATAAGACATGAAAGAGTCTCCTCATTGTGTTGCCCTAGGATACAGTCAGATCTTGTTTCCAGTCTCTCCACCAAAATTCCCATCACTTTTTGGAAGAGTTTTTTGGTCATTGTCACATCATTAAACTAAGTGCATTGACTGGATCTGAAAACAACTGTGTTTATCTCATCAAGTAATGGAAAGCGTATGATGAATGTGCTTCTATTTTATTTGCTGGTGTGCCATTTGAGTTCTTTATTTCTGGTCCAGTGGGATTACATATGACTGCATTACGCTTGCAATTTCATAGTTTTCAACAAGTCAGTTGCAGATTATTGGAATGTACTGTGGTAGAGGGACATGCTGCTGCATATGCAAGCTTTGTCATTACATTTACAATAAAGTTTCACATGTTCCTTTTCATCGCCTGATGTTCATTCCTATTAGGATTTTTTTTAAGCAATAGGAGATGAAATAATATCAGTGATGCATAAAATGTGTAGCTCAGTGATGCCTTTGGCCTAATTAAATTCCCTGCCTGTTTGTATTTCATAGCACATATACGTGTGCAAAGATTTGGAAATGCATTATATGCATATTTGCCCCTTATCTTCCCCATTCCGCAAAAGAGGTCAGTCAGCCACTGAAAACAGTCACTTCATTTCATTAAATGGCACATGAGAATCTATATATGAAATTTTAGGGAGTTGACATCTCAATGTTTACTTACATGTGAAATACTCTGAGGACTTTTTTACTTACCAACTGGGCAACAGCTGCCATGAACAGTATTTTGCAGGGATCTGCTAATCTGATATGAAACTATAATGCTAGGTTGAAACAGAATATTCTCTTGTATTATAAAATTCAACTCACAACTCTGCTAATCTAACCCATGAACTTTGGATTGACTCCACCTCATAGCTACAATACATATGACTCAGCTCCATGGCGTTTGTGTTACCTGCCGTTACAATTTAAATTGCCTACTTACAGTCAACATGAATTCACCTCTATGAACCATTACCTTTCCTGTCTATTTTAGATCAAAAAAAAAAAAATTAAGTGATATTTGACACCCACCCCTGTTGGATGGATGATCTGCTTCTCATAGACTGTGGTCTCTGGCAATGAGGGAATCCATAAAGGGATATACAGCTCTGGCACTGCTGCATTAAACATTATTTGCTCATCAGACATGGCATAATTTTATGTTCTGTCACTCCTGGATATTTCATAACATAAAATGGGAGGCTTGTGCTTTGAACAGCAGCACTGGCAGGTCTCCAGTCTTTATCCCTCTGGAAGCACAGCCTGTCCAGAGGCACACTCCCACTCTAACTCATGTTAAAGAGCCGGGTCTGCATTTAATGGTTCGTTGGAAGCTGATAAACAAAGGCCTTTGGCCTACGATTTCAAGCGAAGACCATTGGCTGATTGTATGATTAGACTGTTTATCCTTTCTATCTCATTCCACTACAAACAAGTTTATTTACACAGTCGTAATCTCCTGCAGATCCATGCTGATTGTATGGTGTGTGGAAATATCTTTCCCAATAATCAGACATACAAGAGGACATCACAGTCTAGAAATATTCTCCCATATTGTGGAAGATATCCCCCAAAGGTGCTATGCTTTAGAAAAAAAAGTAATGAAATTCATTCATAGCAATGTTTTATGTTAGGCACAAAATATGTAAACTTTACAATAATGAAAGATCTAACACTTCAATGTGAAATTGCTATAAACTATTTCATCAACGGCTCACCCAAACTTGATTACTCATGACCTTGTTTGAAGTCTAGAAGCAAGAGATTTTTAAGCAGAATGATTTTTCTAAATCAGCTTCAGCTCACACTCTCAGTGGACCTCTCCTACAGGGAAGATCATCTGTGCTCTATACAGCAGCAGAGTTCAAAAAGCTTCTTCAAAAAGACATATTAACATTAGTGCTGTTTCAATATGGTGCTATCATGATGTGCTATCTAGGTGTGAATATATATTCAAATTGGGAATTGGGATTTTTTTTTAGAAAATAAAGGCAAAAAAAAAAAAACTTTGCCACAATAAAGATGGGCGAAGAAGAAGAAAGTCATGCCCAGTTAAATTAAGTTAAATTAAGATGGGTTGGGAGGCAGTCTATAATGGTAATATACTGTACATATTACATGTCACCATATGTTTAATATATTTAAACAGGATGTGGCTTTGCATTAAAGGTAATAGACACATAAAAAACACCATCCTTTGTTCTCCTTGCACATGTAGAGATGTAATCATGGGGACTTCAATCCAAATATACTGTAAAGCAGTTGAAATATACTCAGAATGACAACCCCCAGTTTCACCCCTGGACCTCGACTCTTCATACATAAATATGCCCTCAAGAAGCTGCAAAACGTCAACCAACACAAAGGAAGCTCCACCTGCAATGAAGTTTACATCCCTTAAGTTTACTAATATACATTTTACTGTTGTATATACATGTTTATACAGTCATCAGACCTTACAAACTAATCAGATCACTTCAGTCTGCTGCCTCACAACACCTGGCTATATCACCTGATGTTTGTTCTGCTCTGATGTGGTGGAATATGCTTTCTATGGCAGTCAGGAAAGCATTTTTGTCTTGGGCTTCTACCTTCACAGAATGAGGACCTACCTCTTCAGACGGCATCTTGGCTCCCTGACCCATTCATAACTTAGATCTTTCCTTTTCTTGTGTGTTCTTTTTATTGCTGCTGTATTGCTCTGGCTGAAATGTATCATAGTACTTCATTATTAATGACGACATTAGTTATTACAGCACTGTGTGAGGGTAAAGAAACATGTTCAGATGTTTTCTGTTGGATTATTTACATATTGTTGTTCCTGTGATTTTGATAAATGCGCTTTTTCTTTATAAGTCACTCTGGATAAGAATATGTGCTGAGTGACAAAATCAATGCAACAACATCAGCAATGTTCCCTGGCCCTGATCATGTTCCTAACCTTGTATGTGGTGCAGTTGGGGCCATTGGTGTTGGAGAAATGTTTACTGCAATGTATGCTGGAGTAGTATTAGAAAAAGGCTGTATTAGTTGAAGGTGCCCTGCTCCGGAATACTATCATACCATCTAACTATCAAAACTGCACAGAGGAACGGAAAGGATTCTAGAGGTGGGCCTTGGTTGCTATGGAAAAACACAGAGACTTTCATGGCTTTGCATGCATGTTTTTGCTGGATGATCTCTAAGTAACACTGAGTAAGCAAAACATCCCACTAGTGTCCACTTGTGATCAATCAATGCCTGGATGGAAAGGATTTCAAACAAACCAATTCAGCCAGAAAAACATTGTTTGAAATCGCTGCATTCAATTGGTCTCCAACCATCAGGAAGGATGGGGAGCTGTGCATGAACATGAAAATAAACAAGTTAATCCGTTCAACCACATGTAGAACCGTCCCCTGCAGAGAGAACCCTGCAAGCAGTTAAAATGAACTGGAACATGTGAGTCTGAGGAATCTTTGGCGTTGCACTCCACCCTGAGGCACAGTGGCCAACAAATTCAGCTCTCACAACCTGCTTCTGTACAATCAGATGAGCTCACTGGGCTTTGAATTACAATTTTTCTGTAAAGTCGCTCTCTTCGGCTCAGGGACTCCCAATCCGCCACATGTCTTGGGTGTTTGTGGGCCAATTTATAGGTAATTACCATGACTTCACATAAGGAAGGGTGGATGGAACAACCTACGCTCGGGGCTTCGGAAATCGCTAAAGTAATTATCAAGCCTCTCAACCTCAAAAACCCAAATTTGCCTGTAATTCCCTGGGGGCATCGTTCTGCCGGTGTGACATACGTAAGAATAGAATTGATTTTTGTGGCATAAATGCACTCGCAACAGAGAGGTCTAAGCACCTTACCTGTCATGATTATTATTGAGAGTGCTTAATCTAAATGCCCTGTGAGATCCTGAATACAAGGATTAACTGAGATGTAGAATTACCTATAATCAAATGTCATGTGTTGCTGGTTAATTATGATTTGTACCCCTTTTTCTATGGGTTTTCTAGATGCGGTATGTTTGTTTTTCACTGAAATCAGCCCATTGGGATCAGTGATGTCTTTATATATATATATATATATATATATATATATATATATATATATATATATATATACTGTATCATATTATTTTCGAGGGCTTTTATTCGGGGCTATTCATAAAACATTTGGGGCTGTAGCCTTGGACGCCGAGGCCTAACAACGCCACTGGATACACTTAAGTTCTGTTGTGCTGGAAGTCAGTCAGGATAAATGTATGTAATGTAATGTAACATAAGTGAAAACATCACCACCATCACTATTTTCGAAAAAAAGTGTGATGTGCGACTTTCCAATATGTCCAGGTACGTGACAGTGTGAAAGGTTGCAAAGATTTGCTCGTCCCACCACTTCCAAAAATGTAATTCAGGGGAAATGGTATGCACATGTCTGTCTTCTTCGGTCTGGATGGATGAGGTCATCTGCCCTCAATAGCAAGCCGGGTAAGAAGAGCAGTCACACCTCAGTGAGAACCAGCAGTGTGTTTCCTGGGAGTGGAAGGAAGGCCCTTGGGCATGGGATCATTAACTCCATCATTCCTAGCTGCTCATCTGCCACCACTTGGCTGGATGACATCACAGGGCTGCCCTTTGAGAGGCTGCTCAGTGATGTAATGGTGAACAATGCCCAGTTGAGATCAAAGTTTAGATCAGTTTTTCTTCACAGTAAGGTATCTAAGACAATGGTTTAGCCTCCTTTTGCAAGACTGGATGGATGCCACTTTTCCTAAACATGCACCTCATGTTACAACAAACAACAAATTAAAAATATTAACTGTTACAGATCTGGTGTTTTAATAATCTTTCATTCTGGATTAGAGTGATCACCTGTTATTTCAATAGTGTTTCATCCTTTGAATTGAAGATGTCCAAGTGTATTTAAAAAAAACATTCATATATATATATATATATATATATATATATATATACTGTATCTTTGATCAAAAACGCAAGTCTAGCCTAGCTAGCCTGCACTCGCTGTGATATTAATGTGGAACATGGGCTAAGCATAGAAAGAAAGTGGGATGCCCTTACTTTGCCTTTGTAGAATCCAACTGATAAGTCTTCAAGTCATAATTCATTTCCCCTTAAGCATATGTATGCATCTCTGCAACTGATTTGGCGATTGAAACATGTATTCCACTCAGATAGGTAGCTAGCTAGGTAGCTACCAGGCTACCATAGATCACTTTTAATAGCAATCAGAAATGTCAAGCAAAGGAAAATTTAAAGATTTCTGGGCTGTGCTAAGCCCCCAATGTTTCAAGATCCCAACAACGCCTCTGAGGGTACCCATTCAATTTAAATGAGCAACAGTGTCAGAACAGGCTAACAACACTCACAGACCAGTGAGTGTGAGCATAACAACATTCAAGCCACAAGTTTACTTGTGCAACCTCACCAGGCAATAGAAGCCAAGTACACTAGAACACAGAATCCAAAATACATCACAATAGTATATGTAAAATAAACATCAGTCCTAGAGGTAGCTGGTCTTAGGGGATGGGGATTGAGGTGGACCCAAGATGCAGTCTGAAGAGGTGGGTCTCTTTAGTCTATGACAGAAGATGGCCAGGGATTCCACCGTCCTGACCTCTGTGGGAAGTTCATTGCACCACTGCGGGACCAATACAGACAGGGATCATGTTTGAGAGGAACAACCCCATCAGGACCAGACAGTCAGTTGCCTTATAGATGCAGAGTGTAGCAATCTTGATGAAAAATAGGGTTTGAGGACTGGTTGAATTGTGTATGAATTAAACATGATTCATAACTTCAATGTATTATTTTTTAATGTTTTTTTTTTTTTTTTCAAATCATGACAATGTTCAGAAATGGTTTACATTTTCTCTGACACAGACCTTGCATGTTTCCAGGTTGTACTGTGTTCCACTGGTGACCAATAGTCACATATTGTACTGTACATATTACATGAAATAGACATTCATTATAGCATATTCTTTTAGCACTTTGAAACCCCTTTTTTTTCCAAATATGTGGATATCCATTGTATTTAAAAGTAGCCAATAATTGTGGAGACTTGAGTGGACTTAAACTTGACAGACTAAATAGTGGAGACCTAAGCAAACATTTTATTGGCTATCTGCTCTACCTAATTGACTGTGAACTATTATTTTCTGTGTCCATAATATGCTCCTGTTTGTATTTTCAACCAAAAGCTACTGTACCTACACAGCCACACTTCTAGAGGTAAACCAGCTATGTGTGAAGACGAATAAGTGCGTCTTGTGGATGGTGCTTGGGGTAGGGGCTGTGTAGTACACAAAGACTAGCTAGATACACTTGCACCCCCCCCCCCCCCCCATGCACTCCCCCACCACAGGTTAAGAAGGTCACAATCACTATGCTAAGCTAAGTTTTTCCTCTAGATTCCCCTTAAGGCAACAGTTGAAACTCAATAATAATGGTGCATGCTATTTGGCGATGATCAGCACATGCAATACATAAATGCAGCACATACAATACACTGAGAGGAATACAATAAACCATACAGAACAGAAGAAAGACGGAAAGGAGGGACTCCATGACTCCATGACAGGCAGCTCAGATTTCCAAAAGCACTGAGGTCATTATAATTTGTCATGCTGTAATTATGTAAGTATTCATCTTTATTTTCATTGCTTAGCAACATCCTATGTGCATTCCTTTAACCCCTGCTTTTTTTTTTTTTTTACCCTCTGCTGGAGTCCGATGAAGCGTTTGCTTTTCATTATATTCTATCCTTTTAATTAATGTGAACCATACAGACAGAGCTGTCTGCAAATACATGAAATTATAGACTCAACACCACAGAAATAAAGGGTGGCAGTAACATGGCCACCTCCCTGTGTGACGAGAGCACACATTTGGCTAGTCTGGTTCTCAGGCTCTCATGTTACCCAGAACGGCTGTTAATATAAGCCATAACATGAATTTTAACCAAAGACTTGTGTGATAGCATCCTGTAGTGTCATTTGGACTTAATTCTGTTTGTTTATGTGTTTTCAGCATACCTGGTTTCTGTATATTCTGGAATATATTTTGGTCATCTATTACTGATGTAAGAAATGTGTCTTAAAGGACTACATATGGAAAATACTCCATACATATAATTGAAATTATATCAATATAAACAACTGAACTCAATTATAAAGTTTGGTATTGAGCATCCAAATAGGCGCTTGTATTTCAAACAGCATATAAAGCCAGTATATCAGCCTAATTTCCTTTCTGCAAAGTGGCTGGTGTGACAGATTGTTAATATCTGGCAATGATCTTCTGCCTTCATTTGACAGATAAAGAGCCATGGGAACTTTTAAAACAAGGCACCAACATAAGTGGTCTTTCTCTGACATGTGGCGTATTATGCATTTCTGATGCTAATTGCCTTGCCTGGAGAACCACAAGATTTAATTTTTATTTCATCTTAAGGCTTTGCTGCACACATGAAAAAATACGAGGGGGTTTTGTCAGAAAGTAAACGTTTAGAAGCAAAGTCCTGTCAAATTCATTTTTGCGAGAGATGGAAAATGACCCGCAGCAGAGGCAACTTATCTGACCACATATTTAAAGTCACTTTCAGGCCTCTACCACAACAATAATCAGTTCTCTGTAATGTAATCAGATTGCTAAGCTGCCTTTTTTCTGAGGGGAATGTGTACACTAATTAGAAATAACAGGTTATAAACATTGCTGCATTTCACTTTTAGGACTCCCTTTGGAACTACATTTTTATGGCCATCGCCCCAAATTTGTAGATCATTCATAATACCACATAGGAATGAGAGGTATGTGTCCCCATCTTACTAATCATTACAGTAATCACAATTATGTGTAAACCTGTATCAACTTTTTTGTTTGCACAATCGAACCAACTACCATACATTAAAAGTCTTTTTTCTTCACAATATGTGTCATTGAGCTAGGCCAAACGAAAAAGAAACGTACAAGTTTAGATATGTTTCAAAAGAGTGGCAGACCACCAGCACAAAAGAATAATTATGGAAAAACCAAAATTAATTAAGTTACTTCATTTTTACAGTTTGTGGTTTGTACAATATATAGTGTAGCGAAGGGCAAGAGCAGTCACCCCACCTGGCCTCGAACCCAGGTCTATAGGGTACCAAACTGCAGCTTTGACTGCGACAGTATGGCAATCAGAGCGCATACTCAACCTTAGTGACAGCACTCTGTCACATATAGCTTGCATTATTTACTTCGTTTTTATCAACTTCATGCTTTCTAACACACCTGGAAGTGACATTGCGCTAACTAGCTAACAAAACAAGCTACCAGACAACCAACAGTAGAATCAGTTTAGGAGGCAGAAATAGAAAAGAAAAAAGCTAGCTCACATAAATCTACCACAAAAGCTAATTATCTGGTTAGACAGTAAACAAACCTATATAGGTTGTGACTGCTGCATTACAGTATATTTGCACATAATAACTGATTCATACAAAAGCAGTACGAGCAGTGCTGTCTAAAACTTGTTGGAACAGAGTGGACAGTTGGGTTCAATGTTCTCTTTTTAAACTCAATAAAAATAATTGTTGGCTTGATTTTTTTTCTCTGGATGGCCAGTAACCGGAAACAACATTTTTGTTTTGGACTTATTACTGATTGCATGGCCCTAGGATTGATTCCAAACTTAATGCCTCAAAGTAAATTATTTGCCTTTGCCAGCTGAGAGTCTTCCAACGGATAGATTGATTTTCCATGAAATGTGGTAGTGCACAGCCTTCCAAAGGCACTTTGATAGATGCCCACTGAAATACAGCCATCCAGCATTTTGGAAACTTTTTGGGTCAAATTAAGAGAGCACTGCACTTTTGAAATGACTCTGCATTCCACCCCGCTTTATTCTTTCCACTTATGAGCTCATAGTGTGCATTTGTGCACTTTTTTTAAACCACATATAATCAAGTCTCACTCTCAAGGAAGATAAATTACCCAAACACACACAGTGACCAATTGAATCTTACGCAGTTATTGCTCTGCCTGCAAAGAAAAAGCAAAAAGTCACTGAAGGCAGCAACACTTATTTTTCATTTTAAAGATGACCTGAAAATGTAGTATTTTGCAGCAAATCATGGACAATTATGGTGATTAAAGTAACAGAAAAGCCATGACTGTGATCCCTTGCTAGTTTGACTATATGTACAACCTTCAGCCATCCGTGAGTTTCTATATATTTCATTATTTAAGTAATCAAAACATCAAATGCACGTATCCTTCCCTCAAATTATCAGGGCTCTCCCTCAAAACATGGCTGTTCACCTCACTGTCAAACCTCCAGGCAGCACAGGACACGCACTACAATGCGGTTGATGGCTGTGAAGGAGAGCCTTCACCAATTCTCCCTTGAATCTGAATGCTAATTGTCAATTGTGTATTAATCAGTTAAGTGTGTGCACATGTTGGCATGTACATTTGTAGGGGAACCAGCTTATTTGCTAATGAGTCACACCTGAGTAATTGAAGGTGTATTAAATACAGGTGTGGCTGGGGAGCAGAGGCAAGCTCATTTTGTCCCTGCTTGTGACTTGCATAGGCTGGTTTCTTTGTTTGGATTTTAAAATAAATTACTGTTTTTTTAACCTTTTGTTTTTCTCATTTATGAGAGAAGTAGCGGCCAGCTTCTGTGCAATGGTCATGCGAGGTCAGCTGTGGAGCACACAGTCGGGATGATTGTGGCTTTGCCTTGATGCAGCAGGCGACTATACTAACAGTCAGGCTTATGACAACTGCTGTGTTACACTTCTAAACAGATTTACCTGTTTAAGGTATCATGTCTGCATCCCCCTCTGAGATTCCAACCTCTGACGAGTCACCAATGATTCCTGCAATGTGCTGGTCCTACAGACAGAGCTCTGGCACCATACATTTCTCCAGTGGTACAGGTGATTACCCTATGAGAGGCAACGCTTTCTTTTTGTGGCCTGTCCTTTCACACCAGCCCACTTTTTCTGCACTTTGGTCAAGGTCTTCTGCTCCTTAGTAACTTCACTTGATGTTCTTATCATTGCTTGCTATGCTAAATATTTCTATTTAATAGAGAATCAACACCAGAATAGCTTCTTCCCACATGCCATCACACTCCTGAACTGTTAAACTAACGCCCAACTGTGCAATAGGTGTACAACCATAGTTGTACATACCCATAGCCTGCACTCAGGTACACTTTATCTCATGCTCATTGTGCAATAGCTATATAGAACACAGTGCATTAGCTGTCTAAAACAAATTGTCATGCAGACCCACAGCTTGCACTCCTGTACAGTTTAACTTAGTGTGCAGTAGCTGTTCATATTTTTTTTTATATACCTCATTCATTCCATCCTTATGCCATTCTATGTATGTCTCCTGCACTACTCTTGTTGTTTGTTGTTCCACTACTGTTGGATGGTATTTGTTGTTGTCACCTTGTAAATCATTGTGTGAATGCACTATGAGAGACATTGGAACCGGAGTCAAATTCCTTGTATGTGTAAAACCATATGTTAGCATGAGGTGTTTGGGCAACTGCAATGCTCAACTACGCCACCTTGGGAATTTCGCCCAGGAAATAATTTTGTTTACATAAACCCCAAATGTACACCTATGTTACAAGTAAGGGTTCCCTCCAGTTCTTTCACAAGGGTAAGACAAAGATGTGATTCTTGAAGGCACAATAAATTTATTGAGATTAATTTAGGTGCATCACTGGGAGCTGAAAAAGGGCACTGCCAAAAGGAACTGGAAAAAAGTTCATTTCTGTGAATTTCTACAATTACACCGTGGCTTAAAATGTTAAAATACAGCCTTCCCAGTGTAGCAAAATTAGAAATACTATGCTACTAAAATTGGGCTAAGACCTGGTTGGGGGGTGGGGGGGGTAGGGGGGGTGGGGGGGTATACTTACCACTAGGGATTCCCGCATGTGAAAGATACTTGTCCAAGTGTGCTCTCAAACAGCAAACGCGTGCTTATGTGATAAAGTGCAATTAGCATTAAGACACATAGTGATAGGAATACCTCTATGCTAACCACCCCACCAAACAGCTCCTTGCCCACAATGCTAAAACTGTTCTAATAAAAGGAGTTAAAACAGCTACACTACAACCAGTTGGTTTGCATTTCAACTGCGTTTCAGCACACACGGCAACACACATAACACACTAGTAGTTCATGCCATCTAACCTAACCCACCCCACTGAGGGCGGAACTATCTTGAGGCAAAACAGCAGCTAGTGTTGCAGAGGGGAAGACCTACAACACAAAAACACAACAATCAACACTGCATTGTCGCACGCATTATAAACCCGAAAATTACCTTAAATGCCGGTGAGACGAACCTACAACAGGAGTCATTACCTCAAATAAAAACAGCGTAGAAGAAACTACTCCAAGAGCTCACAGGCAGACAGAGGCAAACTCTATGGCTCCAGCACTGGCCTACAGATACGCTAAACAAACATAAAAGCATTGGGTTAACGACACACGTGTGGCCATACACGCATGCACTTCAAATTTAATGATGCTACGGACTATACATAGCTATACAACAGATAGTGTCAAGATTACCTAGGCCAGGCAAGCACAGGACAGCTGGCGGCATGCGGTCCAACACCACTGCATGAACAGGAAACAGGTGATGCAAGGATCCGGATGCAGAAGCAAGGTAGCTAGCAGGTATACGCAGCTTTAATAGAAAAAGCTAAGTGGATATGCGTGAGCTACCACACCCTCAATTATCTAAGCCACCTAAAAAATAAAAGGGGACAGCCTACCCAGGTTACACATACTTGGCCAACAAAGACTAATTCTGATTCTGATATTCCACTCCTTAGGGTACAAAACAAGCTGTCTGATCTTGCCTGCACCTCAGTAAGCAGAATCTTGAGCTTGCTGTCCATTTCCAAGTTCCTTTTCTATGCATGACTTTCTATTTTCCTTTGACCTGCCATTGTGCTTACCATTTAAATGGAAAAAAAAAATTACCTTATAGGCTACCATATAAGGCAAGTTGAACGTGTGTGCACACATGAACTTTATTCATGTGTGCACACATTTGGTAAGAAATGCTGACGCCCTGAGTGGCTCAGTTGGTTAAAGCGCTTGCAAGGCTGAGCCCCATGGCCTGGGTTTGATCCTGGCTGTGTCATTAACCAGCGATGACCAGGAGCCCACAGCTTAGTTCTGCTAGGGATATATGGGTGGGTAGGTCAGCCAGTGGTTTGTCAGCCTATCAGCTGGTCATTCAGGCACCTGCATTGCTGTCTGTATAAAGCTGTGCATGAGGTGTCTTTGTCTAAACCATGTCTGCGCAAGCTTGGCATGGGGATGGTGTGTAAAGAAGCAGTGATGACATCGCAGGTTTTGGGGGAGAGCATGTGTTTGCCTCGCCCTCTTGGATAGTTTGGGTTGCAGAGAGAGGACTGCAACTATGTCATAAATGGCCAATGGGGAATAATGGGGGGAAAAGTAATGGTCATTCCAATTAAAAAAGAAAGAAATGCGAACACCCACTTCCTGAAATGATCACAGATTCACATTTAGTATGAAATCTACACAGCAGCACAGCAAAGTATTTACAAAAAAATATTCAAAGTATTGGAAAAAAGTGCCGTAGCCATAGAAAATATGTAATAATTTGTCCTGGAACTTTTGGGGCCAGTGTTGTCTCTTAGCATTCTAAATTTATCTGTAAGTTTCTGTCTGTGGAATTAGTTCAGACTGTTTTTGGTTAAGGCTGTTTTTGTTTCCTTAGCTAAAATATGAGATCATGGATCATAACTTATATACCCTTAGCTAGCTGAATGAATAAGAGGGAAAAACAGACACATTTATTCGTCTAGAGTGAATGTTTATTGAATGAGAACTTTTGACATATGTTTAGGTTACCTAAGCTAGCTATTGTATGCTGCATATTTAATAGACAGAGTCCTAGCTCTGTCCCAGATGCTTGTTGTTACCATGACAACAAAGTTAAAAGATTCGTAGATTAATGTTCATCTTTTGTGGGCTGTGGGATGAAATATAAACTTGACCACCAACATATTTTACATCCTCACTCATATGACAAGAAGAGCAGAGTCAATTGCAGTCTAGCGTTCTTGATTCTCAAACCTGTTGAAGCCTTTTCAGCCTCTAAAGTCTAGAATGCAATGTATGGTGTCTCACGTTTAATGCGCAAAACATTAACCACTCTAATATTATGAGAAGCCGACCAACCTTTGGCAGACCCATTATAATCTGGGTTAATTGGTGAAGAAAGGTGCGCATCTAACCTACATAAACATATACATCAACTGGGGCAACAGTTTGTCCTTAAAGATTTTACAGATACCTGACTGCTAGTAATTTCTGACTGTGTGTTTTGCATATTCTCTAGAGATAATCTAGAGAATAATCTCAGAGAATCTAGAATCTATGTTAATTTTTAACATGAATGGAGGCCAAATTTTCTGAGGAATTTCACTAGAAAATATTCTGTAGAAATTGAGATAATCCACTGTAAAATTCTGTCTGGTCTTTTCCATTCTTTTTAACATACACTGCAGGATGGGCAAAATGTGAAACTTTGCAAAAAAGTTGGCCATTTAAGGTCATATACCGAATTTCATCAATATTGATGCTAAAACGGATGAAAAATTATAAAAAAACCCCTAAAATCATGCTTTCAATGACTTCACTATAGTAAAACATTTCATAGTGGTGAGTTCTATACTGGCAGTGCAGAATGAACCTATATAGGCTAACACCATCCAGTGTGTAACTCTGACTTTGTTGCATTTACACAACTTCCCCATAGTCCAAAATAGGTATTAATGCCTGTGTTGCCAGGGTTTGTCATGTGCTTCTTGTGGAGCTTGTTTTTGATCTATACAACAAGCCAAGACTGGCTGTAAAGTGCATTGTGGTTCATATTGGCTTCATAAAATTCACTTTGACTTCAAATCTAGAAATACCTTTTGTCCATTTTTAACAGTCGCGGGGTAAAAAATGTAAACGTGTATAATGTCACTGTTATATATGCCCAGATTTGAAAAGCTTTCTTCATTCAAGCAATTAATTATGTTGGTCGGATAAAACTAGTCTGAAATGCTGTCTTCAGAACATCATACAGCAGACCAGTCACCATACATCAAAAGATATTTTTAAGTTGTAGCTGCATCTCAAACATGAGAATATCAAGTGGATTTTCACTTTTAGGTGTCATACAACATACGGTAGAACATTGCTGTCACAGCACAGGAGGAATAATCCTGAAGTGACATTGTGAGAAGGTACAGAGAGTAACCACAAGTCCAGAACTCCCACAGACTGGATAAAAATACAAAGGTTTCACAGGCATGTGGCCATGTAAAAAAACTCTCAGATGTGAGCCAGCCAAGTGCATCATCATTCTCATGGAAAAAGGGCTTAATCGCTTGAAGACTAAACAGGATTTGGAAGCAGCATTGTGTCACCACAGAATGCGTCATTCACTAGTCCCTGGGTAATGGTTGTGGCTCATTAAAAGGACACATAACTGTCACGTCAGGAACCATATTTTAAAATAAGCTTCGGATGGTTTCCGTTTTTTTTTCCATCCAAAAATGACCTTCAATTCCAATGGCATATATTTAATTTATTTAATTCACTTTTCTATACTTGATAAAGGTATACATGCACTGGATGATATTTTCTTATGAGTTTAATCACGTAAAGTATATTCACTTAAAACTGATATATGACCACAGATCACAAAACTGCAGTAGAATGAGAGTCCACCCTCTCAAAAGGTTAAATAATAACGAACCGAATTTGGCAGCCAACTTATTTTTCTGCTGTATTTTCTCGTGCATGACTTACAAAGAGTCTTAAAGTTCCAAGTGTTGGAGCATGTTCCAATTTTTTGAAATATAGTCAAGACTAAAAAAAGGATTTGTAATTTCTTAAAGCCGGACTCAAAATGATCTCATGAAATTACTCTTGGCTCTCTGCAACAGGAAACAAATAGCTTTGCAAATCATATTGTAAATTGTAAATGAAGGTCTGTGAGAAGTATTGGTGAGACTCCGACATATGCTTCATTTTTCCTATTTGTGCTGTGATTCTTAGTATGTGCTTGGCTACAAGTAATACCAGTGAGGATCTAATTGTCGACCTCTCTTCTTCTAAAGAGGCCTTTCAAGTCTGAGACACTAATTACCTGAGCAAATGACAAGCATTTTACAGAGCACGCTCACATTAACATATGACTTAATATAGCTGTTCATTAGGACTCTGTTCAAAACTACTGAATTCCACAAACATATCCAAATTTGAATCCTTCTAAACATATTGCAAAACATATGGTATCAGGACTACTTTCCTATACAACATTTATTAACATTTAAATGGGATAACATTTCAGTAGATGTTCAATAAACATTAAAAAAAATAATTGAAAAAGACTGATCTTATTTCCTTGAAAGATATTTAAGAACCATGCATTATAAAAAAGGATACTTCTCATCAGTTTAATTGCAAAACTGTCTGCAGATTTGAATGACAGTCTGCAGTCAGGAGAGAACAACAGGGGGTTGTCTCTGATAGCAGGTGAATATGTCTGAGATCTGAATTGCACAAGCAAGGCTCAGTCAGATCCTGTCTCTCTTAGCATGCAAGTGCGACAGAATGTACCCCGCAAGAGTGTATCCTTCAAACACAATACCAACGCAAACCCTGAGGTAAAACATCTGCACGTAATAGATGGGATTAATTGTACACAGTCCGTTCAGATAATTAAAAATAACAGAATGGGATAGTGATGTGACGAGGCCTTCCACGGTGGCCTCCATCAATGGACTTCTATAGATAGACTCCTACAGCTGAGTCTTCATACAAAGAGACACAGACATGAGGCTACTGCTTCAGTGCAGACACACCTGATCAATGCCCCGTTCAGCTAGTGGGTGGATGAGCAGCCAGCTGAGAAGGAGAAGCCAAACCTACCAGGTAGACTAGAAGCTGAAATGCACTCAGAAAACAAGCCAAGACAAAAAACAGTAACACCTGATTGCAGTACTATAATCTTGTCAGTCTTAAGAACATGCTGTTAAAATGCAACATAGTTTCATGCAAAGTTAGGAAAGTGACACTTAGCTTAGTCCTGTGGAGATAACAATGTTCACACAATCCAGATTAAATGGAATCTAAACCAATTGCTCTCCTTCACAATTTCTTGCAGCCAGCTGAGAGTGGGAAGCCTTTGAAACTACCAACTAATTAGACTAGCGGTTAAAATACTCTTGTGAATCTAACCAAGGCAAAAAATAATAACAATCACGCAATTGCTATATGATCCTCACAGTGCTCATTCAACACAGTTTTATGCAGTTCCATGAATGTTTCAAATGGGGTTTGTCACAGACAAGATCGTCACATAGCATGGACAGCACTTGCAGACCAACCCTGTGTCATTAATTTCTGTGGGTGGAATTCATGAAATCATGTGCAGACGAGCTCTGCCTCTTTGATTTCTGTGGTTGGAATTCAGGGAATCATGTACGGACCAGCCCCAGTCTCTTCCATGAAAAAAGCCATCATCATCATCATCATCATCATCATCATCATCATCACACAGTTCTGTACAAACTCAAACACATTGCTTGCGTCTAACTTGTGGATAGCCCTAGCTTTCTGAAGGCAGCTCCGGAGTGAATCATAGCTGTTCAGTGAGTAATTGTAGCCCTGGAAAAATGAGCCGGCCTAACGTGCGTACTGGAGGAGGGAAAAGGTGGAGAGCTCCCTCTGAATGTGTCATTCCTCACCGACGCTGCTCAGCGTGCTCTCACAAAACAGATTCACAGATGGCTCAGACCCGAGATATGGCACCTGCTGATTCATCAGCCAGCAAACCTCACCTTAGTCATTTTTATAAATATATATATATATATATATAAATGACTAAGGTGAAATAATAAAACACGATGTGAATAAACTGTACCCAGTTGAATTTTGTTCCTCCATTTTTCTGCCAGGGTTTATTTGTACTCGTTTCCATTTGAGCTCTTCTCCTCAGGAATATACTGAATAGAACAGTACTATAGTAGGTCTGGTAGGGCTTGTGTGTGTTTCACTGTGCCTCCAGGACTCAAAATGGGAGAAAAAGGTTTTGAAATGCATTTATGTGCATACATACTTGTACATAAACAGTGTGTCATTTGTAACAGGGGACTTTGTGGTAAGTGGAGATACTGATGGCATCACAGACATCTTCTAAAGGTAAGATAATACTCTGTACATGGAGCATAACAGTAACATTTCTGTAGCATGTTAGTGAAACTTTATGACAGTTTTATGTTTTGACATGCTTAAGTTCTCTCTGCTGATATTCTCTTTCAAGAAGTTCTTATGATATGTGATATTAATGGTGGTTTAATGGGACATAGAAGTTTGTGGGTCTGTTGCTGAGTAGCCAGACAGAGGGTCAGGTTTAAGTGAAACTGAATCTCTGATATATTACCATTAAAAAAACTGGAATAGTCTGAATTTTACAGTTATCAAAATGTGTGCCATGGATTAGAAATGTCTAACATATTGCCTAACAATATGTACAAATAGTATTTACTATATTTTACAGTAATATTTTGGGCTTATAGCCATGGGCAGTGTACAGCATGCCAACATAGCCAAAAACTGACATTATTAATTACATTTGAAATGTATGAGGTTTCTTTCTACATAGATTTAAAATTATTTACTTTATACAGCATGTTTACAGACAAGCACAGCACATACTGACATGTTCAAAATGGTTGGCAAGTAGTGGATGAGGTTCTGGTTTAATCTGTTGCCTCTTGGATTGCCTATTGTTACAAATAATAATTCCACGGGGAAGAAATTTTATACACTTGTCACATGCTACATGTCATACATTATTTAGGTCACTTGTTTGATTTTACCCAAAGAAGTTTTATACAGTGTGTATGTAGTGTGTGTGTGTGTGCATGTGTGTATGTATGTGTGTGCATGTGTGTGTCTGTATGTGTGTGTGTGCGTGTGCATGTTTGTGTGTGTATGTGTGTGTGTGTGCGTGTGTGTGTGTGTGTGTGTGTGTGTGTGTGTGTGTGTGTGTGTGTGTGTGTGTGTATGTATGTATGCATGTATGCATGCATGTGTTCAACCTTTAGCCCTTGTTCTTCATTTTCAGCAGGGCAAAGCAAACTCATAAACTAAAAAACATAAACAAAAATTTGTTGAGGCTGTGTGATACCATAATGGCGGTGGTCCAATGGTTAGAACACTGCAGATAATGAAAACCTGCCATGACAGGAGGATTTAGTCCAATTCATTACATTTAATATTTAGATACATATTTAACAAAAATCAAATATTTAAATTTCACATTCATTGTTTTGTAGAAAGGCTGTTTCATGTGGGCATAATCACATTTTGAATCAAACAATACATATAAATTCATCATCAGCATTTCAGTGAACAATGAACTACTTCTTCCATGTTGATACTGCTGCATTTCTGTAGGGGTTTAAAATGCATAAAATGGGTCAGAGGAAAATAATTTTAAATCAACAGAATGTCAGAAGACATGAAGTGGCTGGGGGCAGTTTAATAACACACCACCAATATTCAACCCTACGGCTCAGCATTGAAAGCACAATTGCTGCTGACCCTATGAGCAAACTCTGTTTAATCTCCCACATTATTTTAACTGAAGAACGAGGAATTCTTAAGCAAGCCCCACAGGTTGTTTATCTCACAAAACCTTTTCATGCATCTAATGGTGAAGTAAGTGAAGTCCCAGCACTCTACAATATAAAATAGTGATGCATGATTGGAAAATAGAAGCAATGTACTTTGCTTCATGCTATCCTCAACTGCCATATTGGCACCATGATAAATATGGTGTGTGTGGGTGTTTGTGTGTGTGTGGGCTGTGTTTATGTGTGCATAGTCATATTAGAGAAGCATACGCTACGTTTTGTAAACTGGACAATCAATCTTTTTATCTTTGAGAAAAAGTAATATAAAACTGCACAAACAACTAATTCTCCATGTGCTGAATGGCACAAACTTTAATCACATAAAATGCTTTAATCTGTGGATCTCAACCACTTCTTGATGAAGTTCTGCAGTCAGTTTCATAATATGGAAATATATGGATGCTTGACAGTCTTCAGCCAGGCTAACCATCTGGAGGGGGTGTCATTTCCATATGAGCTGTTCTATTGCCACTATAGAACAGACGATGGGGATGGGGGTGCACCATTTAAACACAGAAGGCATAACTGTATGAACTTTAGTGCCTTTGTAGCACATCAGCCTTACTTCTTTTGAGTGGGCTAGGTATGTTGCAGCTGTGTAGCAACAAAATGGGTGTGTACCTTTCTAGGCTAAATGTTGACAAGATTATGTGAGGGTATTGACACAATACAATTATATAATTTTACAGTAGACCATTTGATTTCCAGCAACTGACATCTCTGTCAGGCATTGGCTATTACTGAATAAATGCAGCAGAGTTCCAATGAACCAACAACTCTGCTGGACCACGTAGTATGCAGTCACAAAATGGCTTCAAAATTATAAAATGGTTTAAAAAAGTATATCCCATAATATAATGAGGACACATAGAATTTAAATAATTGCAGGCAACTAATGTGAAGGATATTTACTTTGTTTTGGACGTATTAGCAGCCTCCATTCCTAAGGTAACCCTCAGGTTTTGTTTAAATTGTGAATGTGTGCATGCTCACACACAGTGAGATGTTTCTCAGCTGTGTTTGTGTTTTGGTTGGTGCTGCCATGGTAATATCCCCCCGGACAGGGTTGGTCTTGAGAATACTGCGCTTGGCATGGCCTAAAACTATTGATTTGTGGAGAGAAAAAACCTAATCCTCAAAAACCCAAGCTGTGGACCTAGCTTTTGCAGTAAATGAGCACCCCTTGATGTCAAATACGACGGATGTTTTTATCCAAAGAGACTTACAAGTGAGGCAGCATACAACGCAAGCAAAAAGCCACATAAGGAGCAAACAATATCAGAAGTGACAAAGTTTCAATAGTTAGCCAGACAAGGTACAAGCTAGCTGGTTGAGATAAAAGTGCATGAAACCACAGACTGAATTTTCTTTTCATATGGAAAACAAAGTTTACGATATACAAAAAATTGCTTTAGGTGGTAATGTTTCAGGTGTTCAGGTGAGCGTGAAAGAGCTGTGTCTTCAGGTTTCACAGTTTTGATTAGATCCTGGTTTTGTCATTTTGAGGTTTGCGTGATCTTTTCAGGTAATTCAGTACTGAGTATGGATAAAAAAGTTCACAGCAGTAGATATCAGAACAACTCCTCTGGTTTCTGGTTGTGGTTCAAAGAGGTGAGGCAAGGAGACACGGATTATTGGCATTAGCGGAGGTTCGTGATGAGTCAGTAGGTATTCCACCCCCAGAAATTCTGACTCGTAGCATGTTGTGATATTTGCTCATTAGAAAGTGTTCGCCACATCTTTGTCAGATGAACCTGAGAAGGATCCCACTAAAATGTCCAAAATGTTCCTTCCCAGAGGCCAGATGGCAGCTTACACCCTTCCTCAAGCACATGGATCGCCTTATGGTGCCATGTTAACCTTTCAAGAATGCCTAACTTTATGTTAAATCGTACATTTGCAAGAAAACACGAGAGAAAAGTGAAAGCAGCTGTCTTGGTTTCTCACAAGTAAGCTGAGGGTGCTTATTTTTTCATTTCATTTAGTGACTGACAAACAGCCAACTAAAGTCAGTTTTTTTGTTGCTTTGTTGTTGGCTTACAGTTTTTTTTTTGATTGCTTAAGCACGATTTTGAAAACAGGGCTCATTTTGTCAATACACTACACACAATCCACACAACCACACACACAAGTAGCAGAACACCTCAGATTTTTTGCAAAATGAAACACTTCATTCAAAACTATAAAATAATTTATAAAAACCCAATTTTGTTACAGTATAGCACACACATGGTTCTTACAATCTGATTCTGTTTGAACCAGTTACACACTGCTGTGCTCAATCTGAAAAACTTTTAACATTTCTACTTTTCTAATGATATAGTCTGGGTTTGATTTTTTCAGAGATATCGTCAGAGTAAAGTACATGAAAGCCTAACCCTAACCCTACCCCTATATTGACCAAACACAACACACAAGACCAGTACTGCACACTGATGAAAATGTTTATTTCTCTCCACATTGTAAAATCAGTCAATACATCCATGCATTTCCAAATGTTTCATTTTGCACTGAAAATCAGAGCAGAACATATTCTAAATATAGTACATATACACAGCAAAAACATTTGTAGCACTTTGTTCACATCACAGGCTATGTCCTCTCTCACAAGACAGCGAGGGAAGAATCTTCTTGAATGGCGTATCCTTGCACAGACCCTGCATCAATTTGGTCGCAGGCCTCCTCCATGGAATGAATGAGGGGTATCCTGACATAGGGCTGGAAATCATAAACCTTCCACTGCCATACTGAAAAAAAAACTCCTCAATGGGGTTAAGCAAGGGAGAGTATGGAGGTATTGGAGTGAATATTGTGGATGCTGATGAAACCGGTTTTGGACCAAAGCAGATCGGTGGAAAGATACATTGTCCCAGATGACATTCTCATCTGCTCTGCATCCATTTAGTCTTCTACTGTGACAATGTGTAGTCTGTCTAAAAATGTGAGTATGTGGGCCGTGTTATAAGGACCTAAGTTGGCATGGTGGTGGAGGACCCCATTCTGTGTGATTGCAGCGCACATTGTGATGTTACCACCACGTTGGCCCAGGACATTCAAAATAGCTCTGTAGCCAATGATGTTTCTCCTTCTTCTTCTTGCTTTTGTCAGGTTAAACCCAGCCTCATATATGAAGATAAATTCATGTGGGATTGCATCAGCATCCATTTGCAAAACACTCTGAAAAAAAGACGACATTGTGTAGTTCAATATAGGCCTACTATAAATTTACATGTAAAAAGGTTTTGTGTACAGAGCACAATAATGAAGTGTACATTACTTACCTCCACATATTCATGCTGCAGGTCTTTTATTCTCTCAGAATTTCTTTCAAATGGCACTCGGTAGAGTTGTTTCATCTGATAGAGAGACCTGACAGACATTATTGAAAACTGTGTCGTCATTAAGGATGTTTGTTTGAATTTCTCTGAGGCGTATCACATTATTGGCCACAACCTTGTTTAGAATAGCTCTGTCTTGTTCCTCTGAGAATATGGGGTCCCTTCCTCCTTGACGTTCTCGACTCTTAATCCTATGTAGACCAATCAAAATACATGTAAAATGTCACAAGACAGCGTACAAGGCATTGTTTCAAACATGGAATGCAGTGAATGGGTACCAAAAAGTACTGATGTAGTACATATAGTAGGCTACATTGTACTGATTTTACTGTAGACAGTAGAGAAAAGTTGTTTTTCACCTGTGCTCTTGTCGAAATGTCCGAATTACTGTTGCAACAGTATATCTGCTGAGGTTGGGCTGAACCCTCTGTCCAGCCTCTCTCAATGTCAACCCATGGTTTACAACATGGTCAACCAATGTTGCTCAAATCTCATCTGATAAATTTGGTCCTCATCTTCTTAATCCACGTCCTCCTCCAGGTCTACCTCTTCCTCTTTCTCTCCCTACCCCTCTTCCTCTGCGGGCTCCCCTTCTCATCCTCACCCTCCCTCTTCCTCTTCCTGTTATACTGCAACTTTGCCTTCCATTTTTGTTGAAGACAGGTAAACACATCTGTTGTCTTTTTATAGTGCTTACACCTGATTGGTGAGTTTTCAATTAAGTACCCAAGTGTCTGTACACCTGGTGGCCATGTTTGATCAATTGGTTCATATTTGTGTTATTTTAAAAGGCAGTGCCTTGAAATGGCAAAGAAGTGACACCATGTTAGACTTCTGTGTCTAATATAGAGGAATATGTTTAGTGTTTAATTTAATGTTTAGTGTTTTCCAAAACACTGTGTGCAGTGTTTTACAAAAAGTGTGAGGCTGAGAATGTGCTTATAGTTGTGCAGACCTGGGCTAAGGTTTTGCTCCTTGAGTGTCAGGTTTTACTGATTGTGTGTTATTTTTAATTTTAGTGTGTAAGCAGTCGTAAAAAACTGTAATTGTGGTGAACAACTGATCTGTCATTGTTAAAGTACATCTTGTTCTTGTCAAAGCAAGTCATTTCATGCTGAGAAAAGACTACCCAAACCTCAAAATGCCACGAGCCAGGATCTAATCAAAACAGTGAAATGCCCATTAGAAAATGACAAAGGAAATATGTTTAGCAATTAGTGTTTTGGGTTTTGTGCTTCTACCCTCTATAACAGTAAACAGCCACTAAATGTATTGGCTTTTTCATTTTTGAATGGTGAGCTATTCAAAGATTATCAGAAATGAAATAAAATTCATTTATAGAATAACGAGTCAATTTTATATTTTTAAGTCTATAATTTCAGCACATAATAAGCATAAAGTAATTTCTAAATTGCATTACAGTAAACAATTCTCAGTTTTTCTGTTCAAAGAGTTACAGTGGCCATCACTTCATGGTCTTTCATAATGATTTCATGTTTTAAATTTATTTTTTCACACCAGGTAATGGAAAGGCTACATGTATTATGTAAATCTGTGATGTAACAGCTCCTGAGCAATTTCCACTTGATGAATATATGTGAATTACCAAAGAAAATTACAGTTTATATACTGTACATTGGGTGCAAAATTAATTTTTGTCATTAAATACATGCTTCATACAGTGTACCCCCAAAATTACTATGCAGGAATATGATTTACATGAGGCACACACACCTTTTAGATGGTGCTAAGATTACGGTCTTCATTTATAACAAGGGAACAGGCTGCTTTTCTGGCAGTTGAGATTATTTATTCAGGGAGAAGTGTGGTGACTGAAAAAATGCATATATAAAATGTATATGAGTACTTTCAATGTATGAGTGAATGTACTCCCCTCCTTCTAAGCCTCCCTCCACTGCAATTTCCTGTCATTTGAGCAGAGGCCTGCAGACAGAAATCCTTACCACACTGTAATTGAACTTTTAATGGCTTGTTTATCATTTCATTTCTCCTGTGTTAGTTAAGCATGCCTTGTGGAGCTTCTCATTTTTTCAGCACTCCTCTCTGACAAGCAAAATGAATCAGTAGAGAAAATGTGTGTGTGTGTGTGTGTATGGATCACCAAACCCCATGCCTCTGCTCTCTGTTATCTTGATTAATGTGTTTGGTAAACAAATGCATAGGGAATAACTAATCATAATTGGACCACTGCATATGCTGCTATTGGACCCACAAATACATATTTTTTGTCTTAGAGAGGAAATCATTTCATTAAAGAAAAGGTAGTCAGAGAGCAGTTGTACTTTTTTGAGTATTTTCTTTCTATTTCCATTCTATCATCATATTGCTTTAATGTCTATTCCTGAGCTATGCTATGCATCCAGCATCAGATAATCCACGGTGAAATTAGGGTGATTTTTTCGGCCAATAAATTTCATCTTAATTTCAGTCGAGGCTGGTATAATTTTGGGGGTAATTTCAATTAACGCTATCACTGGTATGTCATCACATCACATCACATGCTTATTTGCTGGTCATACAAAACAACAACAAAGCAATGATTATGCTTTCACCATGTAATCATATGTCCATATATCCAAACCCATTATTTGTACAATATCTACATCCTCAGCTGGAGAAAAGCTGTAGCTGAATGATGCACATGGCAGCAACATGTCTTACCTGTCTACAAGTCTGGCAGGTTGAGCCAGTTAAAAAAACCTCCATCTGAAGAAGATAGGAGAAGTGCACTGGCATACAGTTATGTCTACACTCTCACCTACTGATACATGTTCAGGCTCAGTTGTACTGGTGCTGAAATATTACTGCCATACTACACAATCTCATGATTGTGGCATCTGGACATTTTACTGTCTTTCGGGCTCCTCTACAGCTACCAAGTTACCAAGCAGCATTCTTCCCATTTAAATCCTTCCAAGTACACAGCTATGCAGCTTCACATTAATGTATAATGTACACAGCTTCACATTAATGACATCAATCTGGATGTAAGTCTATTCCTACTAGCATGCTGGTTCATTTAGAGATATCTTTGAATGGGTAGTCCACTGGATCTATGATATTACACAACTGCGCAGTAATGTGACTTATGTCTCACTTGCTGAACTGGTCAAATACCAACACAAATTGTCATAAAAACTCAATATAAATTGGTATTAAAGCACTGAAATTATACCCTCAATTAAGATGAAGCTTTTATATTAATTAACTGAAAAAGTTGCCATTTGGAATGTCTGAAGTGATATGTTCAGTGTTCTTTATAGCTATCCCTTCACCCATACTAGAACTAACCCACACATAAAACACAACTCCAGAGCAGAATTTAACTGTATTGAATTCCTTTCAATGAATAGATCTCCAATGAGACTAATAATGTATAGTTTGCCTTGGCTTTGACCACTTACATTCTGAACTTAAATCAACATTCTAAAATGCAATTCAGTATTCAGATTTTAAAAGTGGACCCTAGCACAATGAATCAATACATTTTCACTACTCCCCCGCCCCCCCATATTTTTTAAGGGACATGTTTTCTGTTATTTTCATAGTTACTATGGACACTGGCAGCAAGAGCTTTAGAAAATTACAAAATACTTAGGAGGTTATATAATTTCACTTGTAAAAGCCTGGTGTTGGGTTATGTAATACAGCTGATCATATTCTAAGTAAGTTTTGAAGTGAGAGGTATGAAGATTTTTTTTCCTTCCACGGACCTTCGTTTTCAGTTTATATGTGCTGGAAGATTCTCTATAGTCTCTGGTGCAGCCTCTAAGGACTGAGATACTATATGAAGAGACATTAATTAAAATGTTTTGCATCAGGATGAATTCAAGGGGCCAGCATGGAGAGTGGTTTCTGTTTTTTTGAATCCCTCTTTAAAACAAACTGTGTCCTGCGTTTTGTGGCAATTTACTTGTAAATATGCACTAGGATATGGATTGAGATTTGCCTAGCTTCGCTCAAGTAATTAATGTAAAGACATCAAAGGAAAAAACAGGGAAAACTTTAAAAATAATTGGAACTAGGTCCAAAAGAAGGAATATTCATATTGTATTTTTTATAATGCAATAAAACTATGAACACATTTCAGCATATACTGTAAAATACTCTAGTAAATGTATGCATAAGATAGTATATACAATGAAGTAGCCATATAATGTATATCTTTATACATATAATTAAAATGCATATAATTAAAAGTGACCCTGTCAAACATTGCAGTGTGGTATTTCTTCACTGTTCTTTAATCAATTAGGTCTCTCGTAGGTCATGACATAAATGAATATGTTTTCCATTTTCCAGTCTCAGAATGTAGTCTAATAACCTGTGTCTATGTTTCTGAAATATAAAATGCAAACATCACACATAAAGTGATCTAACGCTGTTTGTATTGTGGTTTCCAAATGTTTTCTTTTCTCTATGCCTTAAGAAATTTTGATTGCAAAATGATTATGTGCACCTGTTAAGCATAAAAAAGACTGCTGTAATATAGGACTACAATAATATAGGATTGCAAAAGGCTATAATACAGACATGTAGGTAAAGACTTGAGACTATTTTTTGCCTAGATGATGGTGATCAAGACCTTAAAGCATGCCTTTATTTTTTTACCAGTGGACAGTGATTTAAAAATGATTGCAAATGACAGGTCTGCAGTGGGTATGTGGGTTGTTATCAAGCACTTTCCCTGACAATTTCATTCTGATCTGGAATTTTGTTGTATATTTAACAATATGAAAGAAAATTAGCTTCTGGAGCAAGAACATGTCTGTTTTGCAAAAACCTATGCTCAAATATACTTGAAAAACCATAATCAAAGCTAAAAGGTATGAGAACTGAAATTTTGAGCATAGGTTTTTGCAAAACACTAAGAGACAGAAAATAATATCTTTACAATCTTTACAGCTCTTGAAAAATTCATTGATATTGGCAGTTATTTTCCAATTATAATGTTTATAATGATATTATATATGTATCGCAAATCTAAATGAAAGTAGAGGCATATTTTGTGATACGTTATTGTATAATCTTTGTCATATGTCTATTGTTAAAACATACATATATGTCTAACAACTGAGAAAGAGGTCTGCACCTCTGCAAGTATATCCAAACCTGAATTCTCATTGCAAACTCCATGGTTGAGTGGTAGTTAGCTAACTCACTCTTCAAATTTAGCTTCTTTCTCTCAGCACTGCAAAGACCCACTGCAAGGAATGACTAGTGTCATGATTCATCCAGGAGCCCATGGGAGTGAAGTGCAATCAATCAAATTGTATTTGTTGTATTGAATTTTTACAAATGAACTGTCACAATGCACTAAACACAGCGGGTTTCCAGAGAAAAATGGAAAACCAGAAAACACAGAGTTAATTCCAAAAACTGGAAAATTATTCCCTCACACTGAGAAAAGGCAGTCAAGAGACTCCTGGAAAAGTGAAATGTTAGCAGACATTGAAATGATATGATATCTCTATGAGGCCATTGTATCAGTTTAAGACCAGGGACTGTTAGGTGGCCATAGAATGGATAGCTAGAATGGGCTCAAGTGGAGCTATGAGGGGGGCTTCCATGAAACAGTGGCCAGGGCAGGGATCCCATGGTTTTTTCAATGCAGTGATGGTCCTGGCATCTTACAGATTGAGGCATGGTAAACAGGGATCAGATCTGTTGCTCAGATTGCATGACGGACAGAAAGAGGGAGAGAGTGGGCAGTAGTGAGCATTGGAGCAGGCAGTTGGAGTGCAGTATGTACTGGAGTAGAGTGACACATTCAAGAATCAACCGAGAGAAACCATAGCATGATACAGAAAAGAGGTGAGCAGGAAGGTTTGGACCTATGTCCATTAGGGCAAGCTGAGATTTTCCCACCCAAATTACAACAGGAACTTGGTAAAAACACAGGAGAGAGCCCTCAGAAACAAGGAGAGAATGGCAGTTCTTAGCATCAGAAATTTACCTGAACATACCCAACAGTCACCCTTCTTCTCAGCATCCAGTTGTACAAGAGTACCTGCTTGGAAGATATGTATAGTTATATTTAAGACTTAAAATGTATGACTTCCAGACAAAATTTGGCATCCTATTCTATAATGGAGGGGTTCTATATGAGAAAACTCTACCATCAGATTTAGTTTTTTCTATTTTTGTAACAAGCAGAAACCCAGCCTCTTGTGAACAAAGCAATCTAGTAGGGTTTTAGAGGATTAAGAGATCTTGCAAATGCACAGGCACAGACCCATTTAAAGCCTTAAAAGTTAGGAGCAGCAGCTAGAAAACAGTATTTCACTGGTAGCCAGTGCAGTGATGCTAGAACCAGTGTAATGTGATCAAACCTTTTGTCAGGATTTATTAGCAGCATTTTGTACAAACTGGAGGGATTTATAGTGGCATTTGAGGTTAGACTGTTGAGGTCTTTTTCATTTGGTGAGAAATAATGGACCCCTTTTATAGCATTTTGGAGGGAAAGGATGGATAAGGAGGATAAGGCATGGATACATGAATCAGCTGCAGGCTTGGGGTACACACAATTAGAATATCCACAATTATATGAAGACATGGTCAGGTTGGTGAGGAAAAAAAATGTTTTTTTTATGACACGTATAGTTCTTACATCAAAACCAAGGGTGATAGCAAGGGCTAATGTGTTTACATTAAGATGTAGACTCAGTGGTATATAGATTGTATAAAGTGTTTATTTAGCCTTTTAAGGTTTTTGTTAGATTTTCAAGTTTTAATAGTCATCTTTTTGTTTACCTTAAAGATTATGATCAGTTTTGAGCTTTGAGGACCATATTCACAACATAAATGATAACAGTATAAGGAAGATATGACAGCTGTGGCGAAATCCAACTCTGTCTATTGTGCACAAGAATCACATTAAGGGTATAAACTCATGCCAAGAAGTTACCTCTAAGTTTGAAGGCCAAGCTGAATGTGGCTTCAAACTGGATGTTAACATGCCCTATATAATGTCATTAGTGCCTTTTTGACATGTGTTTCTACTTTCCCAACAAGACGAAACTTCAGAGGGCTGACTCCCCTGTTTAGACCTGACTCCTCTTTGCATAATTCCACGCTTAATTCAAGGTGAGTAGAATTTAGAATTTGCCTGACAAGACGTGTCACAAAGCTATCCTGAGCTGTATTGATCACACCGTCTCTTGCCACTGGGATGCCCAAAGATGCCAGCTTTCTCAACGCCAGGAGCCTTTCTTCACAGTCTTTCAAGTGACAGGAAAGCAGTCACGGCAACGTTAAGCTGTCCATGAAAGCCCCTAGCAACCCTAAATCCGGGCGAAATCTCCTTTCTTCTTTCTCCGCACCTTGTTGGAATAGGCAGGGAGCTTATCGCTGAAAAGAGAGTGATATAATAAATGGAGAGCACCTATTAAGATAAGTCTCTCCAATCTCTAGTCATTAACCTGGAAGGAATATAATGCTTAGTCACAGGTTTGTGAACTGGACTGATCTTACTCTGTATTCGTAAAAGTTTTTTTTTCTTTCTTTCTTAAAGATAGCACTAAAATTAAGCACAAACATTCATTTAAAAAATTCATTGTCATTACCTTCTACCTGAGTGTGTATCTCAGCAAAGAATACCTTCAAAAATAGAAATACCTTTGAAAACTGAGGTAATTTAATGGACTAGCTCTCTTATGCTTGGAAGGTCAACAGCTCCACTGAAAACCTGTTGAATTGCAAATGACCTCCTTCTAAAATGTAGCCTCCTTCACTTAAATACTTAAATACAGACAGGGGCCACTACAAGGTAACAGATGGTCAGTCCAGAAAACATTTCTGGGTTACCATTCCTTGTGAATGCATTTAATATGGAAATGTCCCCCCAGTTTTACATGCAGAATCTTGGATGCCAAACAGCAAAATCTGCAGGGCCAACCAAACAGCAGGAGGATTTAACTTGGTGACCATTTGAGCTTCTGCTTGAGATACTGTAAACATTGTAGCAAACATAGTTCAGGCTGGTTACATGGCCCTCTGGTCTGACTTGTGTCAGATGTCTGGCATAACACTCTAGCATGGGCAAGACATTACAGAAGACTCTGTAAAGCACAGTTCTTTAATACTAATGCAATAGTCAAACACATGCTCAAAAAGATGGGGCCAGAAGTTTGGGTATTCCGATGATGCACTGTATAAAACATGAGACACCTGAGACAGATGTGTGAGAAAGTTGGGAATATATACTGGTGAATCAGGATATATGCCACGGTACCTTTAAAAAGAATATTTGCACTTGGACCTTGGAGCAATGGAAACTTCAGAACAATGCATTGTCATGGATCCAAAGGAAAAGAACAGCAACAGTACATACAATGCAAGAAAGAATGCAACCCCAAACAAAATAATCCATCTCCACATCTTATCTATACATTTAATATAGTAGTTTATCTTAGATTTATGTTCATAGCTTGAAAAAATGATAATTAGTTAATACATTTGTGATGGTACAATAGCAATACAAACAATGATTGTGGTTGACATAAATGACACTGTTGACTGATTGTGCGTACAACAATACCTGTCCAGGTGCGGTGTTGTTATTTTGCAAACTGGGTTGAGATGAAATTTTCAAAAACAACTGCACTGTCTGGGGGATTACAGAATGAATGTACTTTAATTGTTTATCACAAAAGTGTTTTTCTATGACAGTGCCACTTCAATTTAGCTAATATAACAGTTGTTGAATGACCTTTCTGCTCTTGTTTCTAGAGTGGTGTTGGTTAACAGTAGTTCTTTATAGAATTCTTTGAGAGTATTTACTTAATGTTTTTGGACCCTCAAAAAGTGCATATCAAATTGAATATAAATGTTTCATGTGACACAAATACTTCCGCTGGTAAAAAATGTGAATGGCGAGAGAGTTTTGTCACCAACCAGCCACATTGGTTCATTTTATATCCTGTTGAGTGTTTAATTTGTTCTCCCTTTGCACTCTTAATGCACATTTAGGACAGGATGTGACCTGTCTTTCCTGAAATGTCTTGCACTGCAACATTATCGTAAGAATCACGTCCTCGCTTTAAAGAAAAGCAACACAACAGGTCCTTTGCATGCTATCACTGCTCACAGTATATTCATTATCAGCTTTGCAGAAAATTCTGGTAAGGAGATGAGTCACAATTACTTAGTTTTGTGGAAAACACCTTCAGGATAGATTTCATACTTCATCGTATTTACAGCTCTCCACATCAGTTTCTTTTACAGACTAATCAATTTGCAATGCTGTCTGGAGCTGAAGATGTTAAAGCAACACAGGATTTTTAATGTTGCAAACACATCAATGTTCAGGTGAATTGGCACAAACAAATTAATGCATTCAAATATTTGTAAAATACCCACCTTATGTAATATTATGATTAGTTAATAATCCAGACATTTCTCTTCAACAGAAATGTCAAGACATTTGCAAATTCAACTGTGATTGCAGATTATGCATATTGCCCTTTGTTATTCTAAATAATCAGTCCATTTAGTTAATAACAGGCTATGGACTGTGCTTTAACGCTGTCATCCCCCTATGTCCCAAATAGCATAGTCAGAGACTACTAATAGGGTAAAAATACTTTTTTCAGCTGTAAATATAACTAAAACAGAGTGTACCTGTTTAAGTGCATGTGGATGGTGGGTAGGGTGTCATGGACATTGGTTGTTTAACATCTTAAAAAGCAATGTCTTTTACAAGTTCCATAATTTCAGGTCTTCTTGTGGCATATCATTTTTCTACAGAGACGGACTCTGACTTTGTTCAACTTGACGATGAACGTGTTAAAAGATGACCTATATCTCCTGGACAAATGTGTTTAATCTCAAAGAGTACCTTTCCATGTGTTTTCAATATTAGCCATAAGTGGAAATGCCAACTCTTGATGCAGGGCATGTGTGGACCTGGAACACATTACCCATAGTTAATACTATCCATATGGAAAAAGTTACATGAGGAGTGCTTTATTTTTTTTTACCCTACACATGCAATAGAAAATGCCTGATCTTTCATGTAAGATTTCATATATTCACAAATACACAAACTCCTATTTTGAGCTGCTCAAAAATTACATGCGTAGGATACGTTATTTACTGAAGGTAGACAGTTCTAATTTTCAGCACACTGCTACATTGCAATCATAGAGTATTTTGAATATAAATACGTCAGCAATGTCTTCATTTGTGGGAGAAAAAAAGCAGTTCTGTCATGAATCATGTTTGACGCAAGGCAGAGGCAGAAACAGGCAGGAAACAAATTGCCTAACAATGACAGACTGGGTCATCCGCCTGTAATCAGATAACAACGTATGTGGGAAACTTTTCGTGGTTACTCATCAACAGGCAAATTCCAGAAATAGGTGTAATCAGCATAACTTTGAGACCCTAGAAAGCAAAAATTGAACAAATCCTACGAGGAAAAAACAACATTGCATAGTTTAGCATAAACAGTCATATTTACAACCATGTATTTATGTAGAGTTAGGTAAATCCATAATTGAAATGGTACAATACAAAGTTGCAGTACCAGTCAAAGGTTTGGACAGACTTACTCATAGAAGTATTTTTCTTCCACATTTCCAAATTTTAGAATAATAGAAAAGACATTACAACTATCAAACAACACAAATAAAATTATGCAGTGAGCAAAAAATTGTTAAATCAAAACTATCTTATATTTTAGATTCTTCAAAGTAGCCAAAAGTATTTAAAATTTTTTTGGAAAGAAATTCATACATCGGCATCAACTTCACTATTTATATTTGTCTAACTAACTAATTTCAATCATTTAAGCATCTTCAGATCAAAATGTCTTTGAATGCATGTTTTCCATTATCTTAATCAGGTGTGTCCAAACTTTTGACTGATATTGTATATCACCGTTTTGTATACAATACTTTTGTATTCTGCATTGTCAAATACAGCTTAAATGAACAGACTTCATGGTGTATAATAAACACAGTATGTAGGGTATATAATGTAACAATTTTACATTTTACACAGTGCTAGAGATGCAGTCTTTTAGAGAGCTTTTTTTAGCTGATTCTGGGAAGCATAGAAAATTCATTTCAATTTGCTTTTAATTAGGCCTTTGCTCCCAAAGTAAATGCCATACAGACACAGCGACATAACAGACACATAGATGGTCGTTTCGGTTCACCGGTTCTGGAAACTCCAGCCCCCCCGCCTGTCGAACAGCCCGGTCACATCAGACATGACATTGACACTCTGACCTGACATGTCTGCCCAGAGCCGCAGCCCCTCAGGTGAGTTGGTGCTCCACAGAGACGGTGCATGAATAGCTAATGAACTGGTAAAATCCCGCCCAAGAGCAGAGAACACCACCCTGTTTTTTTTCTCTCTCTCTCTCTCTCTCTCTCTCTGTCTTATCCTTACATTCAAAGTCATCGTTAATTTGAACAATAAAATTATGGAAGGCTATTTTTCATTATTTTGAAACACAACTATAGGACTGACTGTAAACAGCTGTTGGTGAAATGGGAATTTATTATTTACATTAAAATAAATCATTTACGTGAGATAATTTTTTGATTAATTTTTGATATCTTAGTCTAACTTCTGAAACTGATGAGCAGCAGTTTATTATTACTAGTACTGGGACTGTTGGTATGTAAGTATGAAAGGTCAACTAAATAAAAAATTACCATCCAAAATGTAGCTAGCTACCAACTGGTAGCTACCGAGTGGTGGCTAGTTAGGACTACTTGAGTCATTTAATTTATAGTTAGCATGATTATGAGGAACAAGTCTGCCTTGCATAAAAAGCCAAAATTACAGAAGAATTTGTTGTTTCATGCTGTCTCTGTCCCAGGTACCTACCTGTCTCACAATTCAACCCACACAGTGTAACCATGGAGGGTGTGGCTTCATTCATAGGTAAATGGAATGAGTACAGTTTGATTATGTATCATCATTTGGAAGCTCAGAGAATATTAAGCACTACTGAACAGTATCTGTTATACTGACATAGTGCTCATGTACCAGTAGTTACTGATTTGTTCTATAGAGTAGCAGGGAGATGTAAGCAGAAGAACTGTGTAAGAAGAACTGTGTCCATTACAGCACAAACCTACCAGGCTATCACAGACACCGGCTACATGTCCGTGTCTTATTATATCTAAAAATGTACAGTAAAATAATTTTTTAAAAATGCAACATTGCAGTCTTGTTTTGGTTCAGCTACACCTTCATGTACAGCTTGTTCAATTGATATTTAATTTTTATATACACACAAATGTGAGCATTTAAGATAAATGCACCTCAATATTCAGTTTGTTTCTTCCCAAAATGAGAGCACACAGTGTACAGTAAGCAGATTGGCATATTCTGAGGCTGCTATTTAGGGTTCCCTTTTCATCACCTAAATCGCTTGCCAGTGTTTTGCCTACAGGAAAACTAAAGACCACGTGAAAGTGGATTTGATTTTTTTGTGATCAAAGTAACATTGCACACAAATTTATTTTCCATTAGTTTTCCCCTCTGGTAACACACACACACGCACACACACACACACACACACACACACAGATACACGAGAGAGAGCGAGCATAGTCTAATTTAATGTATGGATTTGCCATGCAAGGAGATCTATAAATAGTCATCTCTATCTTCCTGATGCTTACAGCCTGAATCTGGTTCCAGCATTAAATCCCTGTAAGTTTCCCCTAAATTCAAGGATTATTTCAGGAAAGGAACCTAAGATACTTTTTCATTTCCCTGCCTGTATAAGCGTTGAATTACGTTTTAACTTTCTAGTAAAATACAAATCACACCCGCCACATGGCCTGTGTACATTAATGTTGTTGTTTTTAAAGCAAATTCTTTTTAAATAGTCCTTAAATGTTGATAAATTTATTCAAACTTTAAAGCTACATTTCTTTCTGATGTTTTCCCATAAGTGTTCCCATAATGTTTTCTGGTTTTGTAATGCATGTTGCACATGGTACAGTACATGTACCACGGTGTTTCGTGTGATTCAGTCTCACCATTCAGTCTACCAGCACTCATTCTTTTGTTTTCTGTAGTCTTGTACCTGCCTTTTCATAAATTCCTGTGTTTTGTAACCAGACTGTATCACTCAAATTTTGGTGAAATAATACCAGTTTCAAGATTTCAAATCTTAAGGTATTTGACAGGGTAATGATTTTTCTTTCATTTGATTGCTAATACTTATGAAGTTCAAAAGATGTCAAAAAGCATATAGGTCTCTAATTTCCTTTTTCTCCATGGCAAATTGGAGAGTGCAGTAACATCCAAAAAAGATCAGAACACAAGTGAAGCTAAACCTTCTCCTAGCATCATCATACACAACCTCATGCCACAAAACATCACCAGAAAAAGTTCTAGATTGACGCTTCTTTATCCCACGTAAAACAAAAAGAACATTGCACTGTACTTGGACTAATGATGGACAATTGTTCAACAATTCAAAAAAAAATCTTTCAAAAAAATTCAATTAAAAAAAATTAAACTTCTTTCATTGGCAACTGACTTAAAACCAAGTGAAGCAAAGTAAACTTACAGAATAAATGAATGTTAATCATAGATGTCCTCTCAACTGTAAAACATAAAATATAATGTGAATATGAGATTGCACCCTTGAAACCCCATGCCTTATCAGCTCAGCTCAGTTTATGGATGAAACTAATTTTAATTTGGAGCATACAGTAGATGTTCTTTTATCACTTGTAGAAATATTATTTAAGCTATGCTTATCAGCTTTAGACTTTTCTGGCTCAGAATGAAATGACGCATTGTATTTTATGAACCATTGAATGCTGCCTTTTGCCACTGTGAATAATCAATCAATTCTTAATTAGTTAGCACTAGAGAGATTTAGAGCAAAAAGGCTATGCTAAGGTGCTGTAAAATATAGCAATATGCTCATTTTGTTTTGGTTTTAAAATAACAGTCTTGGCACAGGCATTGAATAATGAAAAGAAAATGTTCATTTACTGAAATGACACAAAAAATCAGGGCAAATTGAGATGCCATAATGTAGCTAATACAAACTATGAAGCAAGTGTTACAGGCAAACACTCACTGTTACACATTGCTGTAGTGATGTTTGAACTGTACTGCAGGCTAACCTCCTGTAGAGTTCTCACTTACTTACAGCTCATATATGTCTCAGCCTCTCCCACTCCCCCTTGATCCCAGCTGTAAATCAATGTGACAGAGGACTGATTGAGGTATTCGTTTGACAAGTATTCAGTGCACTTCTTTCATAAATTTAGTTGATTTTTTTTTTACTGTTCAAAAATAATTTACCTATATACTGCTGTCATGTAATTGGTAAGTCAGTTTGTTCATTTATAAGATAAGGTGTGAAAGATACTGAAGTCTACCGGGGTGTATACAGGTAAAGGAGTGGAGCAGAGAGCTAATGTGACTTGAAAAACCCAGTCAGGTTAAAAATTGGTTTTCTTTCAGCCTGACTATCTCCTAACTGATGTCCTGCTCCACTGCCTGCTCAAGAATAGCTTCCCTTTAGCGTGGGCCTGTTTGATCACACTGTATGTTCATGCTCACTTGCTAATATCTGTCTCTGCCCAGAATCACTGCACAATACAATTGCACAGCAGAGCACTATACAGATTAAATACATGCCCCCCATCCAGAATATGCCCTCCCAACTGGCCACCAGTAATTATGGCTGACAGTGTTCCCTTGCCAAAAAAATAAAGAGGATACAAATTAAAAGCCATTGGTACACTCACAAAAACGTGACACAAGACACGCATGGAGAGAGAAGGGGGAACTGTTTTCATCCCGTCTGGTTAGCTGAGCCTAAATGGAAAAAAAAACAAATCCCTGAAATAAGATGTTTTCCCAGCAGTGGTGTGGCTCATACCCACAGAATTCATGAATGCTTGATGTGCCGCCCAGATCCCAGTGGACACAGTAGAAGACCTTGTGAAACTGCATGGGGTGAGTGGTTTTCAGGGTGTCACAATAACAAAAACCAGTGGGTCATCTAAGTCACACACACACAGTTGGGTGGTGAATTTAAAGCATTCTGTATCTGCGTAAGACCGTCTGTCTTTATCCCTCCCAGCCTTGACTGTCAATGGTTGTGAGTGATCAAACTGTCACACTTTCCGCCAAATACTCCTCTCTTAACGTTTGTCATAAATGACAGCACACCACTCCTACTGAGGAGGTGGTGATAGGACTTGGCCTATACATACACTAAACAAGTGATCCTCATTATGTTTCCCTCCATCTCTTATCAATACCAGCATCCCACCTTCTTCAGTGGCCATACAGACCACCCTTTGTTCTTCCTGTAGTTTCAGCATAAGGGCCCTCCTCTTAGGTTCAGCTACAGATAATACAGATAGAGAGACAGATATATTTGTTGTTAATAAGGAAAGTTAGTTCAAAGGAATGCAGGCTCATCCACTGGCAAACAAACTGCTGGAGCAGTGATGTAAAAAGCCCCTGTCTTATACCTGTCTTCTCCAACATGACAGGATGGGTCTCCTTATCATTAGCATCATTCATGGAACTGAGAATTATCTAGTCTCTTGTTTCTAGCCAAATTTTACAGTATTGGGGCACACCACCTTGCAGAATATAGTTCTGTATTCATACTGGAATACTATATTTCTTCATATTAAGTATACTGTTTCAGTTGTACCCTAATTGTTACATAAATATTAAGTTCACATTTATTATTAGTGATGTATTCAGTCACAACCTGATGAAAGCCATTGTGGTGAAGGTGGTACTTTACAAATTAGCAGTCATTTAGCCATGGCAGAGCAGACAATGGTTCTTCCTTTGGTACCGCTGCCATCAGATACTGTATCACAGGTTCGGCTCCTCCTCCTGCTAACTGGGTGTGGTACACCAGGAGCCCAGGGTTTAACTGACCTTTGATGACAAAAGGTTGGGGCTGCTGTCAGGGGGAAGCAAGGTTGGGGCTGCTGAAATTTGGGATTAGGGGACGTGACTTAGAGCCAAAAGTAGTGGTCAGTGGATAGTGGTTAATGGACAAGACTTGACTCTGTTCATATCATCCTTTGTTTTGTCTGGCCTAGGGTCTCTTGGTGAAGTGGAGCAGTCCATGTAGCCACAGCAACAACAAGACAAAGTCTGCATGCGTTTTTTCTCTGAGAGTCATAGGGGGTCCTATGGATATTGATACAACTCCCATTCAGGGTACTCCCAATGCTGCACCACAGAATAACACAATGATTTGATTGTACTTGCAGTTTGATCCTTTACAGGCAATTCCAAGGCATTGAAAAGAGTTCAGCCGTTTAAAAGATGTAAGGATGGATATACACGGAATCTCCATAAACAGGCAATCCACAGCCAAGATATCCCATGGTTAAGAGATGGCTAATATGTACAAAGGGGTCCTGTACCTGACACCCACCTTTTTGGTGAGGCACTGCCATAAAGTGGACTCTGCCTTTAGTTCACAATGGTGTCATATGGGATGATGATGCTAAGCAGTACTGTCATCAGCCAATCAAAAGGGGCCTGGCAGTCTTCAGTTCATGTCAGTTGCCTAGGACAGCTACACTGATGAGGACTCGGTCATTATTCATGGATGTACAAAAAAATCACCTGTCTTCTACCTGTCTTATCCAGCATGACAGGATGGGTCTCCTCATTGTTAATATCAATCATGGAACTAAGAGTCGTCTAATAAGTCGTCTGTTTTTAGTCAAATTTTACAGCATTGGGGAACACCACCATCCAGAATATAGTACCGTATTCGCAGTGGAATAATGCTAGTCTATTTTTCTTCATATTAAGTGTATTATTGTGGTTGTACTCTTTTAACATAAATATTAAGTTCACATTTATTAATCTGCATTAAACAGATAAGGAAATACAATGCAATGGAAAAACATGTCAAGCATCGCTAACATGACACTTCAGAGTAAAATAAAATATGCTTAAAATAATTTTGACTTACAACACATTCATACACAGTATGCTTACATTATTTATTAAGGCATCATATTTTTTACTTGATTTTGGAATCTTTAATTGTTATCCTGTACAATTCTGCAAAGCCAGTTCAATTAGAGTGTTAAAGTGAATGCTAAAGCAATCAATTAAAGTAAAGGTTTTATTCATATTTGATATGTTACAGTGCACAATGCTTTGCTTATTTAATTTGAGCTCAATCATAAACTTCCTTATACACTACTAAAGTAGATGCACATAGAAATGACACACATATGTCTCTTTGTACCTGTTGAATTCACTGCTCTGGTTTAACATTTGATTTCTTCAATTATGGCACCAAAGGAGAGAAAACATAGCTGGAAAGCAATTAAGAAGATTAAGCAAAATAATGCTGCGCATTTTATAGTATTCTGAACATGATACAAAACTGCATGCGTTGATATTCTAATGTGATTATAATGTAATCGGATTTGTAATTTTACTCCAGAAATTGTGTTGCGGAGAGAGCATGTTTGAGGATTAAAAAAGAAAAAAAAAACACCTTGTGCTATATTTAAAAATTCCTGCAAGCCATAGCAAAGATTTTTTTCTTCTATATCCCAATAAAAGAATTGTGTTTGCTTTATCTTCACATAATTAAACTAATCCGCATTTTTGGGTGCAGCGGTGGAATAAATCTCCCCTGTTACTAGAAGACAATTTTTCTACATCCTTTGTCCAAAGGTGAGAGCACACCTCAGAGCAAGGCCTTCCCCCTGGCTCTGTAAATAATCACTTTAATGAGACATTGGCAAGAGGATATAGTAGGAAAAAAATCCAGTCAAAACCAAATGGAAATACGAAGAACCCTCATCATAAGGTTAACTGTGTTTCCAGTCTTGCATTTCAGCCAAGGTTTATTTTGAGCATTCAGTATGAAATTTGAATAAGCCCTCCATTCAAATCAGAAACATGAATTTTAGATAAGCGTGGATCAGATTAAAATGTAAGAAGATACACCCATAGCAAATGTGACCAAGTGAGGCATAACTGAACCGAATCTAAAATTTTCTGCATTCGTAATGTTGTGGGCTTGTGAAGCATAGCAAGGTTGAGGATTTCAGGTTTGATTTTTTTTGTTTATTATCATTATATATTATGTTTATGTTTATTTTTTATTTTTTTATTTTTTTTTTGGGGGGGGGGGGGGGGGGGGGGGGGGGAGTCTGGGAGATTTGATATTTCTGCTTCATACAATGCAATCACCATATTTTTCCTTGGTTGGAATCAGGATGTCAGCTGCCATCAAACCACAAAACTAAGGTAAGAGAGTCAGTTTGATTGACACATTGGTGTAATAGTTATTTAGTGGTCTGGCTGAAAGCGACTGCAACTACAAAGACAACCTTTCCACATTCTAAGCTATGTAGATAGCATGGATATTAGTGTTGATAATGTTATCCATTTCCGTTGCATTGGACTTGGCACTGGCTAAATTGACCAAAAAAGTTGCATGATAAATTTGCATGTAAAATTGTAAAACAATTATTCAATATATGGACAAACTGTATTGTAGTTAGAGGGAATGGACAGTCAGAATTTGGCTATTTTGAACTGAAAGTTCAAAAACCTTTTGTTTTTCCTGGTACCAAAATTGCATTCCTTTGCATCAACTTCCATACATCACCAAAACTGGCCATTCTGACATTTCAAAACAAGTCTTGATTTGAAAACACCAAAAAGTGAGGACAGTGGACACATTCATGGGATTGAAATATAAAATACTGGAATGCTGGTATGGTAATTAAAAAAAAGATAACAGTGAACTGCTATCCATAAAATATGCATAATTCACCATGACAGTTACACTCTGTATCATGCTGTTACTCTCACCCTGTTCTGTCTTCTTGAGGTGTTTATAACAGCTTGTTGAGTAGGATAACTGTTACTGAAACGGTGCCATATTAATTGGTGGACATATTTCGGAAATGTCAGGGACTGGCCATCACATAAGTTTCATGCATATTTAGTGTTAAAAACTGGTTGGAACACTACTAAACAACTAATCTCAGTATTATGTCAGTGATGCTCTTAATGTGGAGTAGTGGTTAAGAATCTGGGCTTCCAACTCAAAGGCTGCAGTTTTATTGTACATGTGGGACATTGACCTTGTACCCTTGAGCAAGGTAATTAATCTGAAATACTTCAGTAACAGGTGTAAGAATGAATGATGAGTTGCAAGTTGCTCTGGATAATAGGGCCTGCTCTGCAAATAATGATATATCATAAAAAGGACACCATTGGATACAGATACAGTAGAAATGACAGCTGCAAATTGGTGCCACACTCAATTTCTTTATGCAGATGTACTTCACAAAAAGCAATATTTTATCATTAAACTAATTAGGTCTCTCAGAAGTGACCCTGATCATCAATATTTTTTTTTTTTTTTTCATGAATGACTATTTTTTTTAATGGCAGATTAATGGCACAGCTATGGGAAGCACTATGACCCCCAACTTCACTCATCTGTACATGGGCATTTAAGCTAAAACAAATTTTCTTTTCTTTTCTAAGCATAGTACACAAATGTTCCATTGATAAGATTGACATTTTATTTGTTGGTGATGTCTGGTAAAATTGGAGTAAAATTAATTGGAAGCTGTAAATTGTCAAGGTAATCTTGCAAAATTTTCAAAGCTTTGAATGGACCCTGGCAGTGGGACCCTGTCTTCTGACAGAGAGGTTGCACACGTTTGATATTGATTGATATTTATATCAAGCAGCACATCAACCATTCAAGTTTACACAATTATCAGTTTACTGTTAAAATTCCAGTATATCCAGTGGTGAAGGAGCTTGTGAGCAGCAAAATCTCACAGTGCAGATGGAAGCGTTATTACCCATGATTGCTCATAGTCTATAATTTACAAAGCAATCACTGAACTCACATAGGGCATTCAGTGACCTCTGCAATATGTTAAATTGGCATGCTAAGATGGTGTGAGCTGTTGTCTTGGAGACTTGCACTTTCAGTTCAGTTTTTTCCTACATTATGCAATAATCTCACTGCTCCACTTTACTTACAGTACCTGTGATAAAATAGCTCAATAAAGATCCAATTTATTCATTTTTGAGAAATTCCAGAAATCCACATGGACAGCCCAATAATGGCATAGAGACTAATTAATCTCCTGAAATTGATGGTGGTTAAAATAAAATACTGGTTATATATGTCTAGTCTTCTTATACTCAGAGGTAACATTTACTAGGAATCATGAATGAGATGCTAAGGATATTGTCTTAACACACTGTATATGATGCCATCACAAAAATACATGTTTAATTTTAGAAAGATTACACAGCAACAAAACTAATGTGAAGTTACAACATTTATAATAGTGTACTGTATTGAGTGATTGTTAGCTGGCCAGCCAGTTAGCAAAGTAATCATATTGTTTTATTTTCCGGTGAGCAGCAGCACAGAAATTGAATTTCTGACACTGTTAAACAATGACCGCAAGAGAGTATAATGTTTTGTTTCTTTTTCTTGCATGTCATTCAGTGAATGGATTTGGCATTCACTGAAATTTAAATAAAAATCACAAATCAAAATGATTTGAAGTCTTGCTCCAAAAACTTATGGAGAAATTGTCATAGTGGGTAGAATGCCCTCTCAGTGACAAAACTGTGTTGTATCTCAGTATAACCCTTGCACGTACTGTTGGACATTTTCCACACTCTTTTTATTCATTTTGAGCTGTGAACGTGTGAAATTTGAAATGGAAAAAGTCTGATTTTGATTTTTTAAATTTATGTATTGCCATTGTTGGAATGTATTCAATTTTTTTTTACTCATAGGCATGCAGTACCTATTACTGTTTCTAAATTAAAGTTGTTTACTGAATGTTTTATTATTGTAGCTGAAGGTGGAATAAATATGAAACAGCGTATCCAACATGATTTTCCAGAACCACTTAAGGGGTTTAAGGAAAATATTTGCAATGGTAACCATACAGTGAAGCGCATATCCTTTGTCCGAGGAGTGTAAATTATGAATCATTTAGACAGCTTGAATAAATAATTCAAATATATTAAATCTGCAGGTCAACTGTTGTGCAACAATGTTTCCAAATCCTGGTCCTGGGGACCCACTGTGTATTCTATTTTTCATTTCAGTTGAACTCATTTAATTTGGTTTGATTGAGCTGTTATCTGAACACTCTTCTTTACTTGAATATGTAAATATGCTAAATAAATATGCTTATTTATTCATATCTATGCTCATCTGTGCTTATTCTTAAATTTTTTACAGTGTTTGGTAGTGGTAGAAGAAAGGAAAGTTATTTGTTCAACACATTTGTGAACATCTGCCAACTGAACAAATTTGCTGCAAGTGCCCCATTTAAGAGTAATTAGTTCTTGAATATCGTGTTATAGACCCTAATGAATATGAATCAGATGAATATTTGTTTGTGTTACTAAATTGTTTAAGGGAGTCAAATGAATAGAAATATCCCATGTGTACTTCTGTAGAGCAAACATACTTCCTGTATCTGTATATCTGTATGTATAAATATCTGCTACAGAGATACTGGTATCTGTAAGCAAGTGAAATTAAATACAGATCTGTACTCATTTAACAGCTTTATCAAAACTAATTAATTCAGAGCTCTGCTGAAATGTAAACCAACATATACAGTGGATCCCCATGACCAGCATTGACATGTTTAATGTATAGGAATGTCAATTTTAATCCTTGTGAACTTGGATTGTCAAACAAAATAGGCCCCCAAACTCACACAGGGTGATTCGAAAGAAGACACAAAGCAGACAAATTATATATGACACATCATAAACATGTTATAGTTAAATGTATGACCTCTGGCAAAATTCCATTCTCTTCCTGTTGAACACAAATATTATGCACTCCTACAAAAAACAGGAAACTTCTTTTGTCCGGTGTTTTTTTTTTTCCCATATCTCCAGCTACCACGTCAGCTCTGCACTGACCGGCGATTAGTGATGTGCCAGGCTGAAGCATGACGGACATGCATTATTTTGCCATGTAACGTCAAACGTGATTTTGGTGCTCAGGTGTGATGGTCGCTGGCATCATAAACCCTGTCATTCAATGTCCATCAGACTGAGTGGACCCACCTTTTTAGTTGAAGGCTAATTGAAAAAGAAGTGCGGTCTGCCTGTAGGCCTCCATCAGAAGGCTGGAGGCATGAGGCGCTTGTCTGCTCCTGTTGAAGCACAGCACGGAGGAAAAGCTATCAAAGTCTCAGCAACGTCTGAACGCTCTGAGGCAACAGTTTGCAATGTGCATGCAAGCAGGCTAGGCAAAAGCTGTGGCATCAGCCATATTTTTCTAAAATAGTGGGATTCTAAGAGACAAGGACTTTTATTTATTTTTCTCCTTGGACATACATGGATCTTTTCAACTAATTCACCAAAGTTCTTCTATGTGAACCATAGTAAAATAAAGCTGGAAATCCAGAAACAGAAACATAGATCCTACCCTCTGTTAGATTATAGGTTTTCACGGTGATTGTCTATAAAATAAAGACATTTTGTTGTTGTGATCTCTCTACAGTTATGTGAATGAGTAAGAAGTCCCTCCCTAAAGATTTCAGTTTATACTTGAACACAACTTGCCAATATTCATGGCTCAATGCAGACTGGTAACATAAAGTGGAATAGCGCTGCTTTGTGAATGGGGAGTACTCTAGGGTAATAAATTATTTTCATTGCTGGTCTGTCAAAAAACTCTGATTTACTGAGATTTAATTCATGGCACTACAGAACACTCAACACTCGGGGCGTAGCCTCGGTCCCAAAGCAGTGTCACTTAGGCTTTTGAAACCACCCATTAGATTAATTTTGCTTCTCTGTTTTTTTTATGGCAGTAAATCTTGTTTGTGGTTACAACACATGCACAAACAAAATTTCACAATGTGCAAAAGTAACAATGAGTAATGAATTGTCCTGTGTCATCACATAAATTAGCCCTGTGGAAAATACAGTTAAGCCATCGGGTATTAGTGGACCTTTATGGGGATTTTTTGAATAAGCCCTCCATCTCGTAAGTCCTGTTTTAACCAAATGAGGCCTCCGGGAGGTATAAAATTTGATCATTATATGACAAGCTTTTCACTGCTTAGGGTTTTTGTCACTGTTTCCCTGATGTATTTCAGAAAGTTGCGTCATAACAGGTGAAACTATCAGAATTAAAATGACTTGCTTACAATGCATAGTTGGGTATGCAATGATATGACGTTAACTGAATAGACTTGTAATTGGATTGCATTGTAAACTTTGTGAATCACTGTAGATTGAAATCACCACATTATCTGCAAAGTACTAAATTAGCAAATAATGAAAACCATAAGTTCCATCATTCAACCACATGACCACAGACAACACAGTACCGATAGACAGTACAGTCTGACGGAATACTGTATTATCTATGAGAAGTATTTGTGGCTTATCTTCTCCAAAACTGAAACTACATCTGCTGCAGTTTCAAGACAATTGCCCCTTCAGATAGCTGAAAAAGACCAATAGTAATGAACAGGATTTTGTTACATGGGTGTACATTTTAATGAGGGTAAATTAAGTCAAATTTGAATCCCTTGTGCATGCTCAGAACAATTTTAAGGAGTGAAATGGCATGAAAAATTGTTTTAAATGCCAGTGTATATGAGGTCTTATGGAGACAAGAATTTATTTGATGAGTGGTTCATTTCCTACATCCAAATAATATTTCATTTATTTACAGTATTTGAATGTATTTTGATATTTCTTTTATATTATTATTATTAAATGGTGACAAAATCATCTTCAATCTCCAATCGTTTTCATGTACACATCAGACCATCCAAAATATGATCTTTCAGGTTCAAAGAAAGAAGGCAGTGACTGCTGGAGTTAGAATTGCATTTAACTCACTTTGGATTAACAAACAAAAACATTCAACATGTGACAATATAGTGACATGTATAACCATTTCCCTTTGTACAACCACTCCTCAAGATCACCACAATATATTTTCAGGGTTTTCTTTCTTATTACATCATAAAACAATTACCTCAGCATTACCAAATGGTGAAATTTAGATGAGGACTGCTATGAATACAACAGTAGTAATGTTAATAAATTCTGTCAGTTTAAAAAGTCAATTTAATTTTTCTGTCATACCATTGTTATTCTACAGTATTTTAAAAAATACAGTATTGTAACTAACCTACTGAACTACAATGGTATACATGTAACAACGTAAAGTGTTAGCAAGTTTTCTGTACTTTCTAATTCTGTCTGATTAAATTCTACACCTCTCTTAATTCGGTAGGTGTCTTCAGTTATTCTTTGAGAGTTTGCTATATAGCTAAGTAGTAGTATATTGGTAGTAAAGCCTCTTTGCATCATTGACTGGAAGTGGAGAGTTCAGGTTCATGTTAAAGAGAATGAGCTAGCTAACAAGCAGATGTTTGAAACATCATTGTTTATTCCATGTTGATGTCACAGAATAGCGTCCAAATGCTGGTTTGCTACAAGAACTCCTTTCTTTGTTATTTTACATTTACATTTATTCATTTGGCAGACGCTTTTATCCAAAGCGACTTACATAGGTTACAGTTCTTTACAATGTTATCCATTTATACAGCTGGATATTTACTGAGGCAACTGTGGGTTAAGTACCTTGCCCAAGGGTACAGCAGCAGTGTCCCAGCGGGGATTGAACCGGCAACCTTTCGGTTACGAGTCCTGCTCCTTAACCACTATATGATCATTAATTTGTACACGTCCTTTTACAATACAATTAACGTTACTCAAATTCTGTGTCCTAGAAGTTGTTCTGTGAGTGTTCTGAGTGGGAGACTCCTGTTGGAGATTGTTTTATCACTGTGTACCAAAAATTAGCATATGCTAAATGCTGACATGGATGACCACCCTGGTACAATCCCTGACAGTCCAAATTTCTTCTTGTTTCTTCTTTTGCTGATTGGTTGCTAGGAACTCTTTGTGTCATTGTATTACAGTCTGTTCTTTAAAATCATTAGTTGGAAAAGCATCACTAGTACCCAGACTGCCTTGTCCAGAAATGCTCTGCATAATTCTTATTCCGGTTTTATCTTGTCTATCTGCACTGCTGGTCTTGGGCCCCTTGGCCTCACACTCCTCCCTGGAGGAATTTTCAGGGCTTTTAGTGTATGCTAGTAGTAGGTTACCCCCTCGGTTAGTCTCCAGGGTACATGTCTTACCTGTTTATCACTTCACTGTACTTTCACAGGAAATCTGGGAAGTTTGCTGCTGGCACCACCAGCGGCATCGTCAATCCCTCCTTACGAATGCATGCAAACCCTGAACATGCAAACCCTGGCACCAACTTCTACTACTCTTCTTAGGATAAAACTGTTCTGTGCTGTGTGAATGTCCTGCCTAGTTTTGGGTTTTTGATGGTTCTAAATGAATTTTTAGTACATGTTCATTTCATAAACATTTTCAAGTCATATCCTTTCTAAATGTGAAACAATAATAAATTTAAAATGTGTAAAATGTTGCATGTGGTATCATTAGGCCACAGAGTTTTTCTCCACTTCTTTTCTTGCATACATTTCAGTCCTTCAATTCCAAAGGGTTGATGTAGATTCAATTTCAAGACACTTGAATCGTTTAATTACCACAAATTATGCACACAGGTAGGAAGATTGCCAGTGATGGTCATTTCTGTTGAGACTGTCACGTGTCAAACTCAGTCTTATTCTTTACCAAAGCAAAAAATGCAGTAATTAATGAAAATGTTCACCAGGGATGTGTGTACAGAGTAGTTTTTCTTCATCTGAAGGGGTGGGAAAATAATGACTTTAGAAAATTAGTGCAGTGAGGCCTGCAATTGCATATAACATAAAGCAGAAAATAGAGTAGTTTGAAGGAAAAGCATGTGAAACAAACACATAACCGGGGCGTTAGAATGTCGCAGAACCAGTTTAATGAAAGAAAGTACAGTCCTGTAAATTTTGTGGTCACATTTAATCATTATCAGATGGTGTACAGTCTGTTTCTCTTTCATGTATTGACTATACTGTGTGAAAATTTGCCTACATGAAAATGAAATTCTCCCAGCATTGACAGAATTGGTAACAAATGACAAGCATTATCTGACCCTCTTTGCCAGACTGTGAATTTGTTTTTTTTGTTCATTGCGGTTCTCTTTTGCATACAGTTTTATTCCATCTGGGTCGACAGTCCTCATCACAGGTGTGCATTCATGCCTTCACGTTATTTCAACTTCTTTTACCTGTTTCTGCATCAATTTTTTTGCTTGACCCTGATGAACTCCTGATTATAACAATTATGTAATTCATAATTGTACAGTTATGCATGAGCCTGCACTGATTGCTCCAAGAATACTAAGATTGGAGTGCCTATAGCAGTGTCTGGATGATTGAAATACAGGTTAAAAGCTTCATGTGGTGGAGAAGAGCTCTGGGGCCTTGTCATACGACACTTTAAAAATGACATTCCTATATCTGGTTCATCATGTAAATGTGACCAGTAGAATTGAACATACCTTGTAATTCTGAATCATTGCACTTTAGGACCTATAGCTTGATTTGAGCATACTCTAATGTTATCATTCATTCATAACAGATTTTTCCATTTTGTCTTTCACATTTAAAAGGTTAAAAGGTACAGCCATTTCACATTCCACTTCATATAATTTAAACTAACCCATCAAATGTCATGTAATACCCCATCTGAATGCAACATGTGACTACGCATGGTTTGAAGTGAATAATATTGAAATATTGCTGTGGCCAGCACGGATATGTAACTTCAACCTCATAGAACATCTTTAGGATGAATCAGAATACAGATTTAGGGCAAGGCCAAGATGGCTCTCCTCAGCAGTAGTGCTTACTAATACTTTCAAGGAGGAGTGGAGCACAATGCCACTAGCATTCCGTGAGAAATTAGTGGACAGTCTTTCATCATGCATTGAAACAGTCCTTAAAGCCAAGGGCTATTAATTCATTGGATGGATAGACAACAAGCTTTTATTTAATGTACGTATTGCTAATCCAGTTAGGAAGCTCAAAGTGAAGATTGTCTTTTATTTTAGAAATAAATCTTGTTTTACTTTTAATGCTGAGAAAAAACTTGTGGAAGCTACTTTTCTGCCTGTGATCGATTACGGTGATATATTGTATATGCATGCAGCCTCCTCCATTTTACGGAGCCTTGATTCAGTGTACCATACATCGATACTTTTTATTACAAATGCAAAGTCTCTCACTCACCATTGGATTCTTTATGATTTGGTGGACATCACTAACCACTCACAGACAACAGCACTGGTTTATTTTTATCTATAAAGCGATACTGGGTACACTCCAGCTTACCTCTGTACCCTTCTCTGCCTCAGCTCGGGAACTTACCAGCTACGCTCTTCCAGATGGTTGCTTTTTCATGTACCCCAGGTTTTGACAGATCTGGGGAAAACTGCATTTTCTTACCATGCACCTTGGACATGGAATAATCTACAGAAAAATTTAAAATAGGATACATTTATAGCCATTGATAAATTTAAGTCGCTCATAAAGAATGTGGTGAATGAGACATGTCGTTGCTTTTCTTAAGAGGCCACTGAGTTTAAATAGCTGTTTTTGTTGTGGAATTTTATATACTATGTTGTATATGTCGTACTTTATGTTGTATATGGTGTATTTTTATATGTATGTATATATAAAAATAATATATGTTATAATATGTTGTGAGTCCATACGGCTGCTATCTTGGCCAGGTCTCTCTTGTATAAGAGATTTTTGATCTCAATGGGACTTCCTGGTAAAATAAAGGTAAAATAAATAAATAAATAAATAAATAAATTGGAGTAAAGACATGCTTTTCTCATATCTGCCTGTGTCAGATGCCTTTTGGTAGGGTAGTGTGCAGCCATAACAGGTGCAGGCAGACTCTCTGAGAGTCCATGTCTCGCTGCTGTACTGGCTTATTTACAGCTGAAAGTTAATGTAGTTTGATTGAGCTCTACTTGTCTGTTCACAAGTAGACTCCCTCATTACAGTGTTCAGTCAAATCACATAAATTTCTTTAATATATTCACATTGTGGTCAGTAAATACCTTTACCTCCTGCCATGTCCTGTGTGTGTGTGTGTGTGCGCGCACACTACTCCAAGAACATGGACCTGACATTTTACTAAATTAATCACAATCACAATGTTTGTGAACACATTTTACCATCTTCTGAAGTGTCATATAGTATGGCTATGTTTGAGAGTAAACTGGCTATTTATAATTAATAGCTACCAAACCCATTTCAGTCAGTTAATTAAGACTTTTGGATCCAAACATTGTACACAAAGCAAAAGGGGAGTACAGACTATGAGCCTTTTCGGTGTTTCTATCCTGAGAAAACAATTCTAGCAAGTTTGGCCATTTAGGTGCTGTCGGTTACCAAAAAGCATTTGATTGGCTGTCATTTCATAAAAAGCAAAATCAGCAGTACATGACATACTGCAGTCAAATCAGTGTTGTGAAAACTTAAGGGGTTAGGAACATAAAAGAGTGTGCACCAACTTTAAGGAAGGCACAACATAACAGACTATAATTTTAAGTGTCCTTAAATCTGAGGGCATTTGTGAAATGTGCTTCCACTATTTATTTACAAGATTTCACGTCAACCAATCAAAAATGATCATTTCTCCCTTTTCTTAGCAATGAACAAAACTTCACAATTTTTCCCAAAAACTGTTTTCATGACAAGGGCATTTTTAGGCATGATAATTCCATAGTATTTGGGTTAAGGGAGAGTTATATGGAGAGAGGCTTGTTTCAGATTGTTTACTGTCCACAAGCAGTGGTGGGTGAAATTCAGATGGGCGGGTGCAGGGCCGGATTAGTCACCATCCCAGTGTGGGTGACAAGAAGCCAGGCTTACAGCCACCTACGTGAAGCCGGAGCCTTTGTGATGCATAGCGGCTGAAACCTGAGCCATCCCACTGAGGCACTCAGATTGTTCTGCATTCACTGCACAGAGGAGAAAGGGTATATAATTACCAGATATTTCAATGCGCTTGTTTGTCATTGCTTAAACGTATTAAATGTTGCTTCTAATGGTTCCCTGCCTCTTTTACCAACAATGAAGATACATATAAGAGATATTTACTGAACATCCAAAGAGGCACTCTATTTATGCTTGAATGTTTTAAGGGAAAAATGATTTGGGAATTTGGTTAAATAAATAAATGATTATTGTAAATCTGGTCAATTTCCCATGACACCTTTGACTGAATTTGACTGTCACGTACGAGCTGGTTAGTCATATAGATCATTACAGACAGGTGATGATGTAACATGTTTAATGTCAAACCTGGTGAAAATAAATTAATAAACTTCTAACAATAAACAAACACATAAAGGAATGAACTTACAATGCAAACACTATCTTGATACTATTGATATACTGGTTTTTGGACTACCATTCAAATAATATGAGAGACTGAGTCACAACATATCACCAAATTTAGACATCATCATAAAACCATCTTTATGATCATTTTTGCACCAGACAGGTCAGCACAACCAAGTCTTTCATGGTATACTGTGATTGCTTTCATGTGTGAACAATACAAAAATAGAAGAATCATATTATTTCTGTACAGAACATTGTGTTCAGCTGAAATGATGGACCAGCTACCAGTTTACCACATCTTCTAATTCAAATCAATTACTTTCCTGGGTGCTCATGCACAAAGGTAGATGTGGATTGTAAATAAATAAGTAAATAAATAATTGTATGTAGTGTATGGATTGTGTGTGTAGATTGTGTTTCATAGATGATCTGGCAATGTGGGCAACATCAGACAAACATACAAATTTATGTATCTGTGTATGACGATTATTCATGATAAAGTTTGCCATGCAAATTACAGGAGTTTCCTGGGAGAAACAACAAAATGGGAGGGCGCTGGGAGATGGCCTTGAAATACGGGAGAAACCTGGGAAAAACGGGAGTGTTGGCAGGTATGCCCATGGGTGTCAGTTTTGAAGAGTGCTGGGGACAAAAAGTGGTGACGCCTACGGGTATGCCCCTACCTAGTGTTCCAGTGTTATGCTGAAGTCTTACACAGACTCAATATGCAATATACAAGATTTCATAGATGCAAGCCAAGGCAATCAACTAGGCTATACACGCTTTGCACACACATCACCAAGGCTTACTTACTTACTTACTTGTGAAGTGATAGGGACTTCGAGACTTATTCAACCAAGAAGCAGGAGTGTGAAAATGGGTGAAGAAATTAGTAAAGATATTATTTCGCAGAAGTTTGATCTGTCTTCATAACGTGATTACTTCGGTATGTACAAATATGTGACTAGCATCATTACAAAGCTCTGGTTCCGCTCTTTCTTGTGATATGTGTTCTTGTGATATGCAATGACGAGTTCATGAGTAATTCAAACAAGAGTAATGGGTGTAGAGATGGACGCAGAGCTATATGCAAATTTTAACTATGATTAAATTTGATGTAAACTCAAAATTATTTTTCTCTCCAACACTTTGTTGCATAGACAAGCAACTAGCATCGTTAGCGATGAATACTTCGTGAGCAATTCCACCGAGAAGAAGGGATGTGAATTTGGACGCAGGCTGTGTCTGTCGGGTTTTAAGGGTTAAAAGACATTTTTAGTGACAATTGAAAGTGACAAATAATTTTTTAAAGATTTTTCCAGAGACCCCCCATAATTTTGCTGTTGAGGCTTTCAGGGGGTCTCAAGTGTCAATCGAGGGGTCTCGGACCCTCCAAGACCCCCTGTCTTTCACACCCTACATTCAACTTTTACTGTATGTCCTTTTGGAATGATATCGCAGCTAGTCAACCATGACAGGGAAATACATTTACAAGTGTAAGTGTTAGGACAAAATATTTGTAGAGAAACTCCACTTTGCAAATTAAACTCAATGTAGGTTTAAAATATTAGATATTTCTGTATTTATGCCTAAACTGTAGATTTAAATGGGGATGGGGGTTGTTATTCACATGCTTGGTGAATGTTTGCAAACAACATGAAGAAAGAATCTATTTGAAGTTTTGAAGACAAGATATTTGTATTTATTTGCTCCTGTGGGCATGTAGCAAGTTTTTTTTTCCCCATCAAGGTTTGTGTGTGGAGTGGGGGTTTAAACACTGTAATGCTTCACCTTTTACTTTCAGCTGTGAATAAAACTTACACGGGCTTACACTTGCTTAACTTCATTATCCAAAATGGAGGACAAAGCTCTCCATTTTTTACAGATTTTTTTTATCATTATGCAATCATTTTAGTAACTCCATAGATCAAAAATTATGTGACAATTAAAAACATACAGAAAACTATGGCATCATTCCTTAACTTCACAAAATTTTCATGCTGCTCACCACACTGCAGGTTGTAGCTCGCAAGTTCTTTTCAGGTGACAAGAAACTTTCACTTTGTAGGAGTACTGAAATTTTCTACGGAAGCAGCATGCAGAAATTGCGGTGGTTGACTATGGTTTCTAAACAGAAGTAGAAGACCTCAAACTACTCTATTTCATTGAGAGCCCTCCCAGAAACAAATAGCACAACTATTTAATTCTTTTAAAGGGAACTGTGAGAGAGGTGAAATAGAAATACATGAATTACTGTTTACTGTATGCCACAGGAACAAATGAAGAGAGGGAGAAAGAGAGTGTGTGAGAGAGATCTTTTTAGCATTCTTCCCTGCTATTACTGTCTTATCACTAGTGGTGAGCCTTTTATAATGTTTAAAAGAAGCTATCACACTTGTGCTACTTTTTATGCATGCACCTCCTACATGTACATAATCCTCTGGCAATATTAGGCAAATAGCCAAAATTGTATGTGTGGGAGAATGAGAGAAAGAAAGAGAGAGGCCACAATTAGAAATAACTCATTTTTCATCTCAGAATTGTCTTTGAAAGGACTTGCCTACATTAACCATATCACTTGTTTGTAACTTCTGGAAAATTACTGACAAGATGCCTTCAGTAGTCTTTTATGAGGTTATGGTACTTCTGAGGGTTTTTTCTACCATTCCTCCAGGCAGAATTACTGGATGTTCTTCAGATCTTTTTGCTTTTGTCTGTGAACCATTTTCTTGAGTTCAAACCAGAAATCTTTGATTGGACTGAGAGCTGAGTCAACACTTTATTTGTAGATTTGGATGAATGTTTTAAATCATTGTCATGCTGAAACATCCATTTTTGGACAAGCTTGAGCTTCTTGGCAGAGGGAACCAGGTTGTTGTCCTGGTACGTGCTGAAGACAACACACACCTGCCTCTATCTTAACAAGACACACAGGACATGCGGATGCAAAACAAAACCAAAATGTAACAGACCCTCATTAGAAAGAACATATCCATTTTTTGTGTAATTTCTATGCTGGGAACCAGGGGGGTGCATTAGTATTAGTAAAGTTGCTTTTTGATAAATGTGTTGCTCTCCTGAAAAACAAACACTTTCATGAATACAAAAAATATTTAATTGAAATTAAATATTTTTATAATTGAAATATTTAATTGATTTTATTGAAACCACAACAGCCTTTTTTTCCTGGCGGTGGGGGGTGGGGTGTAGGTTTCTTCTGATTTCCTGGTTTATTTTCTATCATGTGGCCAATGAGCTGCATGCACCCCACATAACAGCCCATAAGAAGGTCTACTGAACAGTATATTGTTGTAGAGTTAGTGAGGGGAAGATTAATTCTGTAGCAAGGAGGGATAGAACCTTGAAAAAAGCAGTGGCAGCAACCTCTTTGTGTTACAATGCAATGTTTTCATGGTTGAGTGGTAGATTCTAGGTCAGGCATGCAGTAATAGTGGAAACATGACATTCCTGGCACATGTTTAGCAATACTGCAGCAGCAAATGATCCATGAGGCTAATGGAACTTCTTAAAATCAGGCTATTAATTGATATTCTGCAAACTAACGATTATACCCATTCCATGACTGTACAATTATACAAAGTCAATATAACATTAATAAATGCAAGATGTTTTGAGAGTGTCATATTACTAGTTGCAAGCCACATAGTTTAACACCAAAAATAAATCTAGGATGACTTGGCATAGCACTCATCGTCTTTTCTTCATACTACTGGCAGGAAGTGCTGTGAGCTATACATAACCTTAGTATCTACTGTATGACCTAGACGCTAATGTGTTCCTTGTACATCTCTATTTTAAATCCTCCGAGGAGTGCAATGTACTTAATGTCCATACACCATGTCTTCAGTCCCTTCTAAAGCTTTTCCATGCCTTGCACATTTCATATGTCCGTGTTTGTCACTACTAATAAATTTATCTCAATCTTAGGCCTTTCTTCGTCCATGTGTACTGTATGGAGGCTTACTCTGTTTTAACATAAATGCTGCAAGGGACAGTCAACTTAAATACTCAGAGGACCCATAATTTTATAAAACAATTGTGTGGATATATAAAACATGTTTATTTGCTAATTATCCATGTATTTGCTTTCCAGATATATGTATCTGCAAAATGACTGGCAAATTATTGGTTACCCTAATGTTTCTATAATATTTAGCTGATTGCCTTTTCATTCATGCATTCTACTACACTACTACTGTATAAAATGCTCAAGTTGCATTGACCATTGTGTTACTGTTGTGTGAGTTTGTGTTACAAGTCATTATGGTGTTAATGATGCCTTTTGAACTTTCACAGGAAAAAATCAGTTAAATCTCTCTTTACTTTAATTGCTATCATCGGTTAGCTGCCATTGTTACGCCATGTGAAAATACTTAACTTTGTTGCCTGGACTGAAGGCCAGACAGAAAGATCCAAGGAGCAGTTTCCTTTCTTTACTTACCATGGTTTTATGAAATAGCTAAATTAAGAGTCTGTCATGGTGAGCCCTGACATTTATTAGTCAGCCTCACAGGTCAACTCAGTTAATCTGAATAATTATATGTTGATCACATGACTGTGCAGGTTCTGGCCTTTCTCCCTCAGAGGCAGTTAGGTTTGAAAGCATACATCTTTTCCCTCTGTCTCCCCGGCTGTATGGAATTGTCTCATTGGTTCTGTGCTTCTGCGACCCTACTTCTGTGTATGGCTGTCTTCTCCCTGGTCCTCTGCTCTGCTATTTTTTCTGTCCCTGTGGTTATGCATTTCTGATGCCACTTCTGTGGTTGTCCATATATCTGCCAATTGATTAAAAAAAAACACCAACCAAGCACAAGTATGTCATCTGTACATTAATTTTCAGTTATTCTACAGTTATTCAGTTTATTTCAGTTATTCTATTTCTTATTTCTTCTCTCATGGCCTTATCATTTTGGGATACTTTTCCCTATATGGGACTTCACTGTGTTTGGTGTTTTTTTATCCTATCCTTTAAGCGACGTTCCTCCAGTGGCCAGACCTGAAGAGGTACACAAGAAATAGACACAAGATACAGAGAGCATCTGCCATAAACAGAAACAAATCAGCCAGCATGGCTTTATTTTCAAACTAGTGTTGTTCTAGGTGAAGCTTTTCGCCATTCATTGTGTACCTTCCTTGGAAATCCCAGGAATGCATTTTTAATGCCTTCCCGGATCTGTTAAATGTTAAATAAGCAAGTTAGTGTTAAATAAGCAAGTGTTCAAGGCCTTACAGCTCTCAGCATTTCTTAGACGCATTTGCGTTCCCTGAGTAAGAGCCAAAAGAAGCATAAAATTCAGTCAAAGTACCTTCTTAGAACAAGCGCTATTTTAAAGCATACCATAGGCAATTCTTTCAGAAAAATGCACATAAATATAGATATTGTCATTTAAAATGTATATCTTTGGGGAGCCTGAAAATGTTGAAATCTTATGTTAAAGACCAGTAAGTATCTGAAAACAAATCAAAGAACCAATGAACTGTAGTATTTAATTGGACATACTAAGTAAATGAAAAGTAAACAGCATTGAAAAGGCCAATCACGCCTGAGGTAGGGTTGGAATATTATCTTTTCATTTTCATTTTTTAATTTACTCTCTCTCAGACTTACACTGATTATTATACATGTAACGATGTCATGTCATTTAAATAAAAATATGTTTTTGTCCATGAGTGATCATTGCAAAATAATGATTAACGATTCTGGAAAACTTGGATAAATTGGATAACTCTTGCATGTTACAAACAAGCTTTTTCATAACAAAAATAACTGAAAAACAATGAAATGTATTTTGGAGAAAACAAAGCAAGTCATGTTTTTTCATGACATGGTTCACAGACATTATATCTCATATCAAGAATGTTTCTTGTGACTTGGGCATGTTTTGTTTGTGAATGCTGGTGGGGAGAAGGTTCGATGCTACAGGGTTATTTCAACAGACATTTTGATCAGGCTTTTTTTCCCCAGTGAGGCTCTTGATCCCCATTTCGTGCTCTAAACCGAAAAGAATCGAGAGAAGCTGCCTTCACCATTTATGTCGGGCTGTCTTAACAGATGTCACTGTTGCCCGGGAGACCAGTGTCACTTCGGAACTAGTTGCATCAGTGACACATATTGCTCATCACTCCACTTCCCCCGAGGGGATGTGAGTTACTATAATTACATCCCTGAACTTTTTAACTGATCAACTTTGAGGTCATGGCATTTTCCACTCAATATTGTACTTTATTACCTTAATTTACCGGACAATAAATTCTCTCCGTTCTGGGTTTATTTATATGCTGCCACCTCTCAGGTTACTGTAACATTATTTATTCACTACATGGACTGCAGGAGGCTCATCCCAGCCAGTTTGTTCACCCATTGTACTGAATGTCACATGAAAAATGCAGCTGTGGATAAAGTGTGTCTCATTAAGAATAGTCAAAATTGCTCATTGTCTCCATGTTATTCATATTCAATTTATGGTCAATTAATATTTATTAGTAAGAAAAATGTGAATTCTTTCCCCCATGGCTTACATGACAATCATAAGACATATTTGTTGTCAGTTATTTCAGCTCATTCATTATGCCCCTAGCAGAAAGAGCTCCCATTCATCTCACATCTAAATGTCAACAAAAAGAAAGCATAATATATATCACATACACACATATATGTTTTTTTCCAATTCACTGTGCAACCCCCTACATAATTAGATCTTTTTCTTGCAATGCCCTGAAGGGTACAATGTTGCCGATGTTCTCATGTTCAGTAAGAACATGTAAATATGAGAACAAGGACTGTACATATGTTTGTGTATGCTGTTGTCATTACATTTTAAATCCCTGAAAACCATATTAATAATAACAGCCCTTGTCACAGTGGTCATTGCAGACTCACATTCTGCTGTGTGTAATGTAGTTTAGATGTTAGGTTTCAGTACCTAATATGACAACCTCTATTTATTTAGATTTGTCTAACAATATATCTTTAAATAATAAAAAAGAGCTATCTGAGAAAAACAGTGCGATGCATAAGGAAATACAATATGTTTACTTTTTGACTACTGGGTGGGATAATGGTGCACAATTCAAACTTAATCCAATAAAACATATAAATACAAATGTTTAAAATAGCATATCTGAAGGCTATACTGCACCCTTTAGTCATTAGGCTCAATTTCCAACTGAATGGATAATTTTCTTAACATATGCAACATGTGTGTCTTCATCAATTCAACCTAAATTAGACATCTGTATAGAAGAAATAAGATAATGTACCAATATGGTAACATGATTTTTTCATGTTAAATCAAGGGGACATCTCATATTCCTGGAAAAATACATTATTTCCAACTGAAAATATACTATAGGCAATTGTTTCCAGCTCACTGGAAAATTGATCTGATGACTCTAGGGAATATTCATATTCAGACTATATTTGTCAAAATATGGATATGGTGTAAATAGCATAACCATTTTTTAATTACATGAACTTCATATTTTATTTGATCAAAATCAAATGTGGTTTAAGATATTTGAGTTAAAGCATTTAATTTTTAAGATGTTTAATACACTGTAATGTTTTCTATTGTGTCTTAATGCGTGTTTACATTTTGACATTTTTTTCCAACTTTGAATGGTTGTTATGACTCACTCCTGTCATTCTACATAGACGGAGGCTACTGTTTTTGCTTTTGTCTGTTAAACATTTGGAAAATGGATTTATGTAAATGCCTAACAATGTGTAATACTGCAAGAAAGCAACAATGATGAATATATTGTATAATATATGACAATCAACACACTGAAATATAGCACATGTAGCTGTATTTTCACTTTTTTTAATGTATTTTTCCAATACATTAAACAAAGCAAAATGAATCAGGCCTCATTTTAATGGGTGTATCTCTCAGATGAGATCCAACTGGAAGTATTAACATTCAGACCCTGAACATGGAAGTCCTTGAATAGAATTGAGAAGAAGCAGGAGAGAAACTAGTAGGAGTGACTTGCCAGCTTGTGACCAGCTAAGCATTAAAGAACACTGCATAGGCTACACGCACATCAACATAGCATAATCCATTCCAAAATGGTTTCGACTGACAGTAAGAGAGGATAAAACTGAAAATTCTGGGACTTCAAAAGGGCTGTGACACTATTACTTGACCTATGTTAAGAGCTGGCTTCCTGGCATACACTACTGTGCTAAATGGTAATGTATGTGGCCCCACTTCGCTCCATAAAGCAAAAGGACACAGATACGTGGAATGCTGCAGTTTGGAGACTTACTCTGTGCTTGCTGACTCCAAGTCAATAGTTGGTCCATCAAGGGATTGCCACACAGGGTTCCATATTAATTGTCTGCAAGGCCAGGGAAGGGTTGTTCTACCCTTACAGTTGATTTGCAAGGAGCCAATTAAAATGACTGAAGGTGGAGACATGCGGTGGTATTGTATGTTGGAAGTTAGACATTTGCTAAGTTCATGCTGGTATTAAAGTGCACCCTGCTTTTAACAATCACATCTGTCCTTGATTCTTATTAGTAGCTGATTCTTAAAAGAGCTCCAATGTTACTTTTACTGACGTGAAATTAAGCAATGTCCTTGCCTGAATGTTTTATATAGAAAGTGATTTTGTTGCTAGCAGACTGCTTGATGGAGTATTTAAGCAGTGTTAGTATTAGAAAGATTCTGTCGCAGTGTTTTTCATCACTGTATGCAGTTCTTATATGAATACCTAATATGAATACTGTACTAACTGTCCACTTTATTAACTTTATAAAGAAAACATTGCATTTCTGCCATTTCAAATCACCACAGAGTGGCCAATGTCTTTTATGATATATACTAGGGATCGGACAATAAATCGAAATTCAGTATATCGCGATCCAAAAATATTACGATCCATTTTGTCAGAAAATGATATTGAGATATTTGCTACTTTGTATTGAACCTTGGTATTGTATTTAACAACAAACGAGATGATCTGTGATAATCTTATCATCTTACAACCACCAAAATCTCTCTATTGCAATTAGACACTTTAGTGTTGTCTAGTAGAGAACTTGATTCAAATGAGAATTTATTTTGTATTTTGCATAGCTAAAAATTAAATATCAATTCTGAATATTCATACTTTGTCACTGAACTGTGATTAGGCTCTACTGAACTGTGGTATCGAATCACGAACCTCATATCCACATATCAAACCGAATTGTGAGATAACTATATTGTCCCATCCCTAATATACAATATATTCTTCTACTTCACAACAACTGCAGTTGCGACAACCTTAGCAGTGACCACAAAACCCTATTAAAATCGGTGTTCTAAATAAATTAAACATATCTATTTATTTAGCTATTTAGTTATATTCTGTTCAGCAGGTAAGCAAGCTGAACATGTAGATGGCTATTTAAATAGTAAAGTTGCTATATATAACTGTAATTCTTAGCAAGAATGAAAAAATATATATATTTTGCTTTCAGTCTTCAATATTTACAGCCATTTAGGTATGTACCTAACCAGCCAGCCAATTTACAGTCTACCTATGACTAACTGGCTAGTTAAGAGATAAATCTCTGTTGCACACGTTATTGCACATGCCCGTACATTGCACTGCATTAAAGTGCAGTGCACGTGTCCGTTTTATTGCACAGAAGGTAGTTTTCATTGCGCATAATGTCATTATTGCATGGCAGGTAGTCTGTGGTTCATTGTCGCCTTCTAAGAGGTGGAGTGGCGGGGGGGGGGGGTTGATCAGCTGCATTACAGCTCTGGAGAAAAGCTGTCCTTCAGTCTGGTTGTGCGAGCTGAAACACTTCTCAATCTCCTGCCAGATGAGAGGAGATTGAACAGGTGATTGCTGGGGTGAGTTGAGTCCCTGACAATGATGTGTGCCTGTCGTAGACAGTGTGAGCTGTCTTGATGTCTGTGACCTGTGTCCCAATGACGTCCTGTGCAGTCCTGATTACTTGCTGTAGTGCTTTCTGGTCGTTCCTGGTGCAGGTGGCATACCATACAGTTATACAGTATGTCAGTATGTCAAGTTCACCAGTAGCTTTTGGGGCTCTCTTTAGTTTCCTGAGATAGTATAGGCACTGCTGTGCTTTCTCTACTGCAGCAGAGGTGTTGGTGGTCCAAGAGACGTCCTCTGTGATGTTTACTGCCAGGACCTTAAAATTGCAGACTCTTTCCACTGTTTCTCCGTTTATGGTTAGTGGAGCCTCTTCGTTCCTCCTGGTTTTTCTGAAATCGATGATCAGTTCATTGGTCTTCTTGATGTTGAGTGACAGGTTGTTGTCATTACACCACCCAAGCAGGTTCTGCACCTCCTCTCTTTATGCTGATTCATCATTGTTTGAGATTAACCCAATCACTGTGGTGTCACCGGCAAACTTGATAATGGTGTTGGAAGCATGTGCAGGTGCACAGTCATGGGTGAAAAGTGCATAGAAGAGTGGGCTCAGTACTCATCCCTGAGGTGCTCCGGTGTTCAGGGTCAAGGTGGATGACGAGTACTTGCCTATTCTGACAGTCTGGGGGTGGTTTGTTAGGAAGTTCAGGATCCAGTTGTAAACTGATGTATTGAGAACCAGGTTGTGTAAATTGGAAAACAGTTTATTGGGAATTATGGTATTGAAAGTGAAACTGTGGTTGATAAAAAAAACATTCTGGCATAGGTTGTTCTTATGTTCCAGGTGGTCCAGGACAGTGTGGATGGCGATAGAGATGGCATCCTCGGTTGACCAGGGTAGTGGAAATGACATTCTTGATGTGGGTCATAACAAGTCTCCCAAGGGACTTTGTAACCACAGGGGTGAGTGCGATGGGCCTGTAGTTGTTCAGGGTTGTCATCGCTGACTGCTTGGGCATTGGTTTGATGGGGACCACAGCGAGGGACAGAGAGAGGTGTCAGCAAAGACCTCTGCCAGCTTGTCAGCACAGTCTTTGAGGACCCGCCCAAGGATGCCGTCTGGTCCAGCCACCCTGTGTGCATTGACACTGCGGAGGGTCCTCCTCACATCTTGTGTGCTCAGTGTCAGCGTTGTGTCTTCATCGGATGGCAGGGCCTTCACCACTGGTGCATTGTTGTCTCTGTCAAACCAAGCAAAGAAGCTGTTGAGCTTCTCCACTAGAGCAGCATCGCTGGTTTGAAGGGCAGGTGTTCTTCCGTTTGTTGTCTGTGATGGACCAGATGTCTTCCCACATGTGTCGGGGGTTGGTGGTGTTACTGAAGTGTTCCTCAATCTGTTTTCTGTATCTGTGCTTGGCAGTCTTGATGCCCCTCTTGAGGTTTGACCTGGCTTCACTGTATGCTGCAGTGTCCCTGGATCTTAATGCAGCGTCTGGTGCTTTTAGCAGTTTCCGGACCTTGTTGTTCATCCACGGCTTCTGGTTTGGGAATACGCAGATGTTTTTATTGATGGCGACCTGGTCTACGCAGTATTTTATGTAGGACATAACTGTATAGGCATATTCCTCTCAGTCAATTCCCGAGTTGCACGTAGCTTGGTGTGCAAACTGGTTCCAATCTGTACATCCAAAACAGTCCTGTAATTTTGAGACAGATCCCTCAGGTCATACCTGTACTGATCTGATTATTGGTTTTGTCTTCTTTATTAGTGGTCTGTACGCTGGGGTCAGAAATAGAGACAGATGTTCAGACAGTCCCAGGTGGGGGCACGGTTGTGCCCTGTATGCACCTGCAATCTTGGTGTAGACCTGGTCCAGTGTATTATTGCCCCTGGTAGGGCATTTCACATTTTGGCTAAATTTTGGGAGGACTATCTTGAGGTTGGTGTGGTTGAAGTCTCCAGCAACAATGAATACACCATCGGGGTGATCCGATAATTGTTTACTGATGACGTCATGCAGTTTTGCTAATACTGGTTTAGAATTAGCTTGTGGAATGTAGAACACCATGATGTAAATAATGGTGAATTCCCTCGGCAGATGGAAAGGCCTGCACTTCAGCATGAGATATTCTAACTGTATGTTCACGCAGGGAGCGGTGAGAGCATCAAAGCGACCAGAAGTCATTCATTTTCTATGTGAGCCAGCGTCTCTCGGCAGCGAGCAGCAGCATGACTGTTGGCGGCACATCTTGGGCGGTGTGGGCGTCAGAATAAAGTTGAAGTCTGGGCAACTTTATGGTAATGAGCTATCATGCGGTTTGGCGGCAACCAATCGGAATTGTGCTCAGCTCTGAAGAATTCTACAGAACATAACCGTGTAAACTTTTATTCCCACCAAGCATTAGTTCCCAAGCACAATGGAGGAGAGGTTGATAATTGCCATGGCGGGTTTTCCCATTATTTACTTTAATGCAGGCTACACACAAATTAACGTTAATGTTAGTTAAAGGCCAAAGCTAGTAAAGGTGTCCTACAAACTGCATGCTGAAATTTGACTTCGCACTTAGCATCAACACAAAAGTCACACCACACAAATGGCTTTTAATTAGTTTATTTTGTTACCAAATATGTTATTATAATTGTTAATTTCTTTCCTTCATCAATCAATTTCTTACCTTCACATTTAAAAGATTTAATGAGGTTAACTCATACTCTACTTGTGGTCAGTCGGTACAAAGATACTGGTCGACGTGTTTGTTTGCTTTGCAGCCCCTTTAAATAACATTTGCAAGACCAAGCATTCCGAACGAACTTGTAGCCATCTACGTCAGAGCATCCATTTCTTTGACAGCGTTGTTGGCAGGGCAGCCAGAGCAAATTGTGATGCTCTTGCCGCTCCCGGATGTGAAAGTATGGTATCTCGGGAGAGCAGTGTCTGTCAACTATCTTGCTACATTAACTTAACTAAAGACAGCCAGCAACAGAAGAATCATGAATAAATAAATTTTCAAAAAATAATGTGTCTTCACATACAATTTGATATTTTAATCACTGAACAAATCTTACAAACATTTAAACATCTGAGTTCACTTGGAACTCTTAAGCATGGTCTTACACATTTGATGATGCTGATCTGAAGCAAACACCATTATGGGAACAGACCAGCACACTGTGCATTTCTAACAGTGGCTTTCCCTTCGCAGACATGAATGTAGATAAAAATTGTCACATCAGGTCAAAGTGGTCACCACCAAAATGTATCAACAGATGATTTCTACACTCTCAGATTACTGAGTCTTTATTTTCCCATGGATTTCTGAGTGCATCTCAGACAGGAGCTTTGTGTTGATCTACACCACCATCCCGTGTGAGGCATACATTATAATCCAGTCAACTTGTCTCGTGGTACATGGCACACTTTCATTCATGCTGCCTCTACCTTGCAGTTCCACAACAGTCTCTGTGTTTGGTATGGTGTTTAATAACGAGCTTTAGCAAAACAATGTTTGGATGTTTAACGTAGGTTACAGTGTAATCTGAGCTGCATGACCCTTTCAGAATATTATGAAGTAATGACCCATGCACTATTTACGCAGGACGGTTCATGCTCGAGACCTTTAAATGATCTCATTACAGGCTTATAGTTGCCTGCAGTGACGCAAACCATGCATGTCTAATCCCAATTATCATTACCAAGAGGAGATGGCTGCCTCTGAGGACAGCGTCTTGAATACAGATGACATCTACATTTTAATATCTGCTGCGCCGAATGGCTTCGTCACAACTGCATCGTGTGAAGACATGTCTGACGCAAGCCACATTAACCTGATTGGGGGATGGAGACACAGATATGCTTATTGACCCTAGCAGGACCTGGTTCAGTGTGAATGGCAGGTGTTTGATATAAATACCATGACATCACTTTCACTTTTGTTAAAATTATATTTGAAATAGGAGTGACAGTTACACTACATTATTGTCATTGAGCAGACACTCTTACCCAGAGCGACTGATACAATGTACACAGCTGCATATTTACTGGGGCAATTATGGGTTAAGGACTTTGCCCAAGGGTAGAAGCCTCACGTACCACTATGCTAAACTTCCACCTGTACAGTGACAATTGAGAACAAATGGTTGGGAATATATATATACAAGTCCAGTTTCACTCTCTGTACAAGAATCTCCTGAACCAGTTTCCAGGTCAGTTCATGTTGAGGTTTCTAAGACCTATGCATGATAAATCTGCCATACAGTAATTGATTTTTTGAGATCTGGTATTTTTCTCTGACTGTCCACACACATTTGCTAATTACGCAACTCTGGCAAACCTGTGTGTCCAGACTGAGATTGTGTTCCAATAATATGTCATGTGCAGATGAGAACAACAGTCATGGTGGCAGATGCTCTCTTAGTAATTTCCAGAATCAATGTGACACAACAGTATAAGCCAAGCTTTTTCACTAGTGACCCAACATTTCAGAGCTTGGTCTTACTGTGACCCATGCCCAATAAATGTATGATAATTTCATACCAATGGATTTTATACAAATATAAATAGATACAAATGTATAATGGATTTTATACGAATATATCTAACTTAAATCTGTTTTTTCATACATCTTCTGATGCACCTACTTGGACATATCATCAGTGTTGTATCCTGGAGTCCTCAGGTGTTTCGGGTCTCACAATAGACACCCTTGTCCAGGTGACCCGACCGAGGTTGATCAAGCCTGTGTCCAAGTGGTGTTCTACTGACCCCACTTGTCACTCCTTCTGCCAGAGCCATCTCGATGCTTTCTCTGCTGCCTCCACGCTGTTGCTGATGGCTCTTCATAAATCTCAACATTTATGAATATTGTAGTTTTGGTACTTTCAATTTCTTCCTTTTCAAAATAGATAATATATGCATCCATAGTTTACTGCTCGGTCTTTATTACCTTAAATAACCTAATACATTGGTTTGTTTTGTTTTGCAAAGTAGGAATTCCTGGCAGCATTGTCCAAACATCACCACGAGGTCAGAACTTTCAAGAACTGACAAGTCTGGAGTCAGACATTTCTGCTTTTCACCATCTTCAGGATGACCTTTATCTATCCTTGAAACACTTAGCTGCTTTTGGAAATGTAATTGCATTTATCCATATTTTACTTGCTAATAGCAATGCATACTTGACAAATGGCATTATTCCTTCCAGACAAAGAAGAATTTTTGAACAGACTGTAGTGAGATTGATGATATTAGCATCTATGAATAAGGTTCAAAAATACATAACATAAAAATACATAACACAAAATAAAACTCTTCATCAAATACAGTAAGTGTGATTGCTCTATATGATGATAAATTATAAATCTTCATTGAATTCTAAATCATTATTTCACAACCCTGTTTGTTTTTTATCGGGATAAAATTTACTTTGGGACCTTCCATTTGTGTATGACTGCGCAAGAGTTGGTGCTACTTGCATTGGTGTGTAAAATATTATGAGGCCATAGAAGAAACCATATCAAATACAGTATACTGAACAGAAGTTTCCATAGCAGGAGTCTTCACCATGACGAGTGCTTTAAGTTTCAATTCCCAGTAAAATGTCACTGGAATTTACTCACAGGACAGTTGCATTGCAATGTTCCATGATTCTAATCCAATCCTGGTAAAATCCAACACAGAATACCTTCAGAGGTGGTTTGGACTGGATTTTTACCATAAGTAATGACAGGTGTTCATTTTTTTGTGCCAGACCAAGGCGAAAAATGTGACTTTGATCGAAGTTGTTGAAAAATCAAATCTCAGTATGGCACAATTCACACCCAGTGTCAAAAGGCAAAAAACACCCATCTGCACATATGCACCATCTGTTGTAATTCATAAGTTATCTGACTAAAATGGTGATCATATGGAGAGTAAAAGTGGAACAAATGAGAAGTAGATAACCTTATGGAATGCATGTATCTACTTTATTAACTAAGGTATGCCTATAAATATGTGTAATATGTAAAATAAATGTATGAGTGTAGGTGGTGGCATAGCAATATATGGCCTGTGAAAAGCATGAAGCCAGGAACAGGGACTGCTGTCTGGAGCAAAAAAGAAACCATGAGTGGTTAATTCATGAATGGCAAGCATCACCTTTATTTAAGCAGTGTTATAATAGGAATAATTCTGCAGCACTAGGATCACTATACGCAGTTTATTTTACATTAGTTCCTACAATTCCTATAAGTTGTGTCCTGTATAATGTTGCTTATTCAATATATAACAATCTCTAGTGATGCATGTAACATGTAGCTACTTTTCTATGCCTTTCTCTAAGCCAGGTATAATATCTGCTAGTCTTTATCTAACGTAGTAGGCAAAATCAAACTTCAGCTAACACTGCTTTGCCAAGTAGCTATAGCATGCCTTTGCTGTCCCACTTTGCTTTAAGAAGTGATAACAGTAACAATATGCATATCTGATTAAAACAAAGCTTGAGGGTGTCTGAGTATGGGCTAGAACATGTGAGCTATAAGTATACTAGCAAAGGTGAGCTCCACAGAATTCTTCCACTTATTTACAAAGTGGCAGTTCAGTTAGGTTGAGGAACATGCTTTCCCCGATTAAATGAAACATGATGTGAGGATGCATGACTGTTGTGGCATTACAGCAGTGATGTAACACAAGTACAGCATAGCATTCTGCAAGCCTTGTGATATCCCTCAACTGTATTGAGAAAATCAGTTAAATGATAAATGCTTAACATGCATGTTAAGCAAGCCACTAACAGCAAAACGTTCATGCCCACTTTCAACAACTTCCTTGTTTTCTATGTCTAACCAAATACATTTGCCCACTCCACTTGTAAAACAATAGGGTCTAGTACCACCCACTGATTATTTAATTTACAGCTCTCAGCTGCAAGTTCAATAAATATGAAGGCAGAGCAGAATACTAAACCAGTACAAAGGCAAATTAAAAAAAAAATGACATGATGATAAATGTAGCAAAAAATAAATTAAAAACGGACAATAGAAATAAATTTAAATGTATTTTTCACTCTTAATTGCATAGCATATTTATTCATTCATATTTATGCATGTTATGTATTAACTCTTCTATTTAATATTATATTTATTTATGCATTTATTTGAATATTTATTTATTTATTTACCATTATTATTTTTACCATATTTAACCTTCCATAAAGTCCTGAGATCATTTCCTGTCGGCTCACCTAAGTTTAATGATAATGACGCTATACAACTACTTAATGACTTCTGGCTCACGTGGGATCACATGAACTGTGTAAAATATAATTCAGATATACCCAACAATGTATTACTGCTTTTCTTGTGTATTTCTGCATTTCTTCTAAAAAGTAATGAAATTGTATATGTTAAGCATGGGATCCATACAGGTGCATTGCCTATTTGGGCAAATACAATCAACGAAACTTAATTTAGTTTTGTAATTACAAAGAAATTGTCACAAATTAGATGGTTAGACCACGATGTTGTGTTTGTTTTAAATTCAAACAAGCCTCTCTCTCTTTTCAGAATATATAAAGAATCTACATATCAAGCCAATGGTATACAGATGATACAACTTGTATGAAATGTTGAGTCAAAGTGGCATCCCTACTCAACAACTCACAAACTGCACATCCTCATTGTTATACAGAAAGAGATAAGAAAGCAGAATATGTCAGCATTAGATAGTTGGACAGTCAGATAGTTTTTTTGGGGGGGTGCTTGGGCTAAAATAATTATAGAATGTATATAGTATAGAATAGTATGTAATGGTCACGGCATCTTAACAGATAAAAATAATATGGTCCACCCTTTCTGGAAAAACAGTGTAGCCTACATTACTGGCTGCATTACTAGCATGTACCCTCCCTATCTGCATGTAAAACCTCTCCCCAGCCCGCATGGCAAAAAACATTATTAATCAGCCAGACAAATGTATATTAATCAGCCAGACAAATGCATATGTCTACAAACTGTGTCCTTCCTAGAACAAAATAGTCTATGCTTTTGCTAGTTTGCTCATGTGGGATATAGACAGAGATGAAAACAAACACTCGCCTGTTGCAAGAAATTCCAAAATTTTCAAAATAAAAACCTTCTATGGGCACAGCTATGGCCGTCCTACATCTAACCCACAGAAGCGGAGGCCGCAGAGGCCGGCCACTGGATGGCGGGAGCTCTAGATGACTGGTAGAGGGGCTGCCTCAAGAGAGACGCCAGATGCTTCAGGACATGCCTGAAATCGCATTAAGTTCACGTTGCGCCGCCTTCGGCTCTCCTCTCCGGCCCTATTTAAAAAATGAAGATGCGCCTGAAGATTGAGCTACTGGCTTTGTCAGCGGAGCTTTAGCAAGCAGAACCAAAAAGCTCTGCCCCCATGTGACCCTGTTTCTCTCCCCATCACCCTAAAGTCCAATACAGGTAGAAACATGCACACCAAACTAGGTGATAATGCTGACAGTATCTTAGTGTATTCTTTTCAAAGGATCTAGCATTTTGCAGCTTTTATTTCATCTGAGGCATGTTTGAAACACTGCTCTACATCAATACCAAATTCATAAATTTGAATGTGCATTTATTATCAGACTAGATACAGCAGTACAGCTGGAATTGAAATGTATGAAATTCTCTAAGCCACAATATGATGCTTCCCGTACTTAGCTGCTCTGGCAACATAGCTTTGACAAGCGAGCCACTGAACTGAATAGTAATAAATGTTAATGCATGTAAAAATGCAGTAATGTAATGCTAAAATATACCCAACTCCCACAATTCAATGAAACACCAATGACAAAGTGCGCTGTGGAGTATTATGAAGGCCGCTGTGCTTGAGCTCCCTTGACACAAAACCCTGATTGTAGTGAATTATGTGTTTACTGTTTCCCTCCCTTCAGTCTCCTCAGTACAATTACACAGAACATAATTAATGATTGAAAAAACAATGTCATAAATACTAATTATGAGAAGGCAATAAATCATATAATTACATTCAGTTAACACCCTGCATAATATTCTGGGTGTCTGATATGCTAGGGCAGATGGATTACATTGCTGTCATTGAACTGACGCTCTTATCCAGAGTGACTTACATACATGCAGGGTACAATTTTTATCCATTTATACAGCTGGATATTTACTGAAAGTTACTTACCTTGCCAAAGGGTACAGCATTACCCCAGTGGAGAATCAAACCAGCAACCTTTTGGTTATGAATCTTGCTCCTTACCACTATGCCACGCCGTTGCCCAAAGTTAGGTATTTTCCTTTGGTGAATGCTTTAAAAAATGAAATGGTCAAACTGTTCATAAACAACAATTTATGATGCTCACCAAATACAACAAACTTAACACAACTATTTCTGCCTTTCCTCAAGTCTCATCACAATACATTATTCAACAATACATTATTCAACACACAACAAATGTCCTTTTCAAAGCCTATTCAAGAGTCATCCTCAGGGTACTTGTTCCAATCACAACTTCAGGTTATCCTTTTGAATTGGTGAAACAGTATATATTCTTAATGTCTTACTACAATCATAATCAGTACATTAGCTCATCAAACAAGATTCCATGTTACACTAAATTCCAGCTGAGTCTGGCTTGGCACTGGAGCTGCATTTGAAGTATATTACTGCTTTGCTCCCCCACATGCAATAGGAGTTACACATTCATCCAATCAATCAATCAATTCATGATTTACAGAACAAGACAGAACCAAACACTGTACAGTCATACTGTAAAACAATGTCAACATGAAAGGTGTGGGGGCTCAGACTGCACAGTGCTCATATCTGTCCTGTAGAAGGACAAAAGTCAGACACAGCACCAGGCCTTCACAAACCCTTCACTCTATAAAAGAGAATCAAGGAACACTGAATGACAATGAAATACTGTAATGAAGCCACAAGCAACAAACTCAAACATACAGCGCTGGCACTGCTTTTTCCAGCACTGTAATGCACTACTTTGTAACTTAGTCATAAGATATGAAAGAAGAAGCCAGTTACAGGGTATTGTTTCATTCTGATGCAGCAGTTCCAATGGTTTCTGGTGATTCGTGTAATTAAAATGCAGAAAAGGAAGAGAAATAGATAAGGTTTGCTTAGCTTTCAGTGACCCAGGGTTTACCCATCTTCTAAAAAAGGAATACGGAAAGGAAAAAAAAAAAATTAAAGGTTCAAGAGTTCACGGAGATGGGCAGCGTTACATGTGGAAAACGCAGCTGATGTTACGCGGTGTGTCTAACAATGGTTAAAATGATGAAAAATTGGGTATTTCATCCCTTCTGTCAGGATGTCAGCATTGCAATTTTTTTTCTGAGAGGAGAAGTAGGCCAGGCTCATGCACAGTGGACTGTATATAACTCCTTCAGAACTGAGAAGTAAAATCAGTGAGGTGTGGTGGACTGCAGTGGATTTAATTGAACGCATAGTGTAAATTTGTTCTTTTCAACAGTAATACAACAGCAACAGGAAGATATTTAACCTCTGGCAAAAAAATAATAATAAATTTGCTGCATACACTTCAGTTCATTTTCACATCTCATTAAACATTCTTGACATTGTTTGCTCCTAGAGATCAACTCGTAGGAATAGCTATGTGTGAGAAATTACTGACCCAGGCTCTCACCAAGAAAATTGTCTGTATGCTGAAATAAACAACCGTCACAAACATGCCAATGACGTTTATGCTTTAGCACAAGTAATTAGATGATAAGTGGCAGCTCTCATTGCCATTCAGTATGTTCTGAATTGATTTACCAGTTTGCCTATTTAAAAATAACCTTTTATTTTACCAGTCTATTGAATGTGAATGCGTACACACCTCCCACTAAAGTCATACCAGATCTCTCTGCTCTTCCATTCTAGTCAATGCCAAACAACAAAATTTAGCAGCATCTGTGGAGAATCTAGTATTAAGATTATAACATGCCCCCAATTACTAATTGAATAAGAGTGCCTCTAGTACAATTTTCAATTTTATGTAAAAAAAAAGTTCTTTTTGTTGTTTTTTGATAAAACAGCCTTTGGCTAAGGTCAAAATGAGGCCAGGCTTCAAATCTGAAGAAAAAGGTTAATTCAAATAATTAACCCCAGAGGGCTAATGAGGCCTGGCTGTATGCAGAGGACAAAAGAGATACCATAATTAGCATACTCGGGTGGCTGATAATAATTTCAGAGTAATTACGAAAGCGCACCTGGTATCTGGTGACCCAGGTAAGGGCAAAAGCAGTCGCATTTAACAACCGGCCTGTATAGTTTCCACGAAAAGAAATTTTCATGCAGCCAAAACACGAACAAGATTCACAAATGACCCGCTTGATTAGCAGGATATTGAGTTACATACTGTACAGCCCATCGCCTTAACCTTTTGTGGCTTCAGATTAATATTTAAATGTGCTTGAATATTCTTAGAATTTCTTGATATAAGTAAACGCGTGGCTCTGTGACATTGCATTCAATTGGAAGAAAATCTATTTCTCCCCTTTAGCAGGCTACAACCACATTGTGGCACAGTGCATTCCTGGAAATGCTGTCAGGTGAAATAAGTAATTGTGTCTGTGCTTTTCCATAGAAGTAATATAATAAGCAAGGGGTACATTCTTTAACACAAGCTATGAATTGAAATTTTCACAATAATACCTAGTCAAACATTTAAAGGATATTAGTACTGTATGCAAATGTGTGTACAGTATTTAATTGTACTTCTCATATTAAGTACATACTTAAGGGCATATTAAGGACACTGAAGACAGCAGGATAAACTATGTGGTCTTCCTGCTGGCATTTTTTATGTAAAGACTGCGTGAGACAGTGCACACACACAAATGATAAAATTAACCTTCTAGAGCTCTCCTTCAGAGGTTTACTGAATGCAAACAACAAACTCAAATGAGAAATCTTTCTTTCATTTTAAAGGCTTTTTTTCACATTACCATTTTCACTGACTCTTTGACGTGTTTTTTTTCTCACTCCCTAACCTGTCACAAATCAGGATTTGCAAACAGTTAATATGAGAATTTTTATAAATGTCATAAATGTGGAATGTCTTAAACCAGACTATCATAAACCAAACACTGCCTGTATAAAAATTAAGCAAAATATGAAAACATTTTGGATTTATTCGAGTTAACAGTTTTGCATATCATTACCCAAAACATGAAAAGGGAAATTTCATAACAAATATATAGCAATAAGAGCAATAATTCAGTTAATTTTTAGAACCTTACAAATGGAAGACTTAAAAACCCAAACCTGTTTATAATTAAAAAATATCTAAATTATTTAAAAATAATGTAAATGGTACTATTTTGAACTTCTAATATGACTCACAAGCTTGGGGCATATTTAGAGAAGGTTGTCTTAAGGTGAATTACACCAGTTTTCTTAAGTGTACCCCAGGTAATTTAATAAGCTCTTTAAGTGAATACAGGTGAGTGCAGTTGTCATCTATTTTGGAGGGATAAACCTTTAAATTGATCGTGCTTTAAATAGTGATGTGATTGACAATGACATCTCAGAATAAATCAGCATGAACTGTTGTAGTTATCATAATTCAGGCAAACTGGGCATTTCAGGCACTACCCACAATTGGTTTTCACCCTCCCATTCTGACTCTTCCTACCAAATAGAGAAACAAGGTGTGACTCTTTTTCAAAGACCTCTTCAAATAGAGCCTTTTCCTTGCATTCAGTCTCTCTCACATTCAAAAACGACTTTTTGGCTCTATGCCTCTTGTGGCATCTACCGCCCCTCAATGGAGTCTCCCATCACCACTAACTCCCTTTACAAAGAGGGTGTGGCTTCCTAGATGTGCTGAGGTATAACAGTCCCTCTGCTCTCGTAAGTGTGGCCCTGGTTCTCTTCCTCCTGAGGCATGCAACCATTCCACTCGAGTTTTTTTTTTTTTTAATGCTAATACAGTATGTCATCACAAAAGCAAATCCATCTAAATTGCATCCATCCCTAAATTTAAATTTGAGAAATTTTAGCAACTTCACTAGGTACTATTGTCACGGACTAAATCCCTGGCCTGAAATCCCTCCTAACCTAACCTACCTGTGTATGTGTACAGGAAGAGAGGAGCACCACCCACGCAAAGTGTAGGAGAGGTATATGCCCTGACCTAGCGTGTGGGCGTGCATGTGTGAAGGTAGCGGTAGGGAATACAACAACAACAAATAACCAAAAATGGCAGGAGGCAGACCCATGACCCTTGACAGTGGAACTCACCCCAGTCTTGCCATTTCCTCTGTCTGTATCTGTCTTTAACTGTCTATGGGGTGGCAGTGTAGCATAGTGGTTAAGGAGAAGGACTCGTAACTGAAAGGCTGCTGGTTCAATTCCTCACTGGGGCACTGCTGCTGTACCTTGGGTAGGGTACTTAACCCATAACTACCTCAGTAAATATCCAGCTGTATAAATGGATAACACTGTAAAAGTCTGTAAGTGATGTAAGTTGCTGGATAAGATAAGAGCATCTGCTAACATGCTAATAATGTAATGTACCCTGGGCCAGGTCTGTCTGGGCCTTTGCATGGCCAGGGCCACATAGTCCTGGCAGGGATTCTCTTTATTCAGTTTTAGACTATTTGTTTGCATTTTATTGCCTTATTAAAATCCAACGATGCAATGCAAACCCTACTTCCGTGGTCCGTGGTGCTGAATATGGCACAATGGATGGTTGACTTGGAATGGTGCTAGAGTCCACAAACGGCACAACATCAAAACTAAGCATTGGGCCTGAGAAACCCCTCCTAGTCAGGGCCATGAAAAGCTGTACTGGGCTCTGCCTATATCCAAACAATTCGCACAAAACAAACCATCCATCTCCTAGCTTCAAAAACTGCCACCATTGCCCTTAGCTCCTTCCCCGGGTCCCTGTGGTGCATCATATTCATACTTCCTGGCTCCGTTGGGTGATAACATGCGCAGCCATGCCAGCTTATAATTCTAATAACTCTGAAGACAAGAAAACCCAAAAACAACCAAAATATGTGGGTCTGAGGCTGTGTGTGTAAGATGTGCACCCTTGATCCTAATACTATGCGCATCCAATTGTACAAGCTTAAGCTTTCCTGAATCAGCTCTTCTTTAAGAAAACAACAGGTAGAGGCATATGCAAGGTAGGTCATTGGAGCATGGCTGGCAGTGCAGTACAAACATGTAATGTAATGCTCATTAGATTAGTCTGATGGCTGCATTTTTTTCCCTCCAAGCTTACAAAATTCAGAAAATGGTGGACAATTGATAGTAAACAGACCTGGACACAAGCACAGGTGAAAATATGTATAAACATGATCTGCCTGAGAGTGGATCAGATGGTTATATGTCAGGCTAAATTAAAGAGAAGCAAATGAAATGAACTAGAAGACCTGACAAGTGGAAAGTGACATTCGATATTTGGATCCAGCATCCAGCTGTGTAACACTACCTTCACAGAAATGTCATCGGTACCCAGGGGGGCACTACTTACACAATTTTAAGAAAGACCTTTGACTGTCCCCTCCGCATCTTGAAGAGTGATGTGAGCTCTCCTTTACCTGTTTTGTCAGCAACATCAGATGCTTCAAAGTTGGGGACAGCAGAATGGTAACAAGGCAAGGAAGAGCACAAAATAACTAAGATGCATTAATTTCAGCTAATTTACTAGTACTTCACCCCATGGTTTTATTTTAGTTTTTAATGATGGTGACAAATGGGAAACTTCTCTTTTTAAGGCATGGGCAAATGTTTGCCTATACTTTTTTCCTCTCATGGCACCTATAGTGTGGTGCAGCAGTTAAACAATACAAACTTACAATCATTAGGTTTGTAACCTAATGATTGTAGGTTTATTTCCCAGCTGGGACACTGCTGTTGTGCACTTGAACCAGGCACATAACTTAGTTTAATTTCTTCAGTAAATATTCCGCTGCAAAAAAGCAAGCTCTGTAAGTAACCCTACAATCAAGAATTCAAGGAGTTAAGTGAGAGTACTGTATCATGTTCTAGGTTACTGCACTATAAGAATGACATAAAACCTATTGAAAAGTACATAGAAGGGCAACAAGACTGGTTCCAAATATTAAACCTTCACATTTAAGAGGGAAATGTAAGACACGTAATCTCTTTAGTCGTAGCAAAAGGAGAGGATTGTTCAACAGACCAATGGGACATAACAGGAAATTTGTGGCAAATGTCACACGTGACACCAGATTTTTTTCACTCATTTTTTCCCATTAATATTTAGTACTTCATCGTTTCAGATCTTAAACACATAGAGGGTGGATAAAAATAATTGTATAGCACATACAAACATGATGTTTATATTCTTGAATGTAGATTATTGCTATTTGGCAAAACACTTCAAAAAATAAGCGATGATAATTACATTGCTGTGTACTCTCAAGGTAAGGGGTCAGCCTTGCATCATCTTGCAGTATTTCCTAGAAGGTTTCACACTGATCCACTGACTATAGATTTTGTCAATCATGTATTAACTGAAAAATAACTTCACAAAGTGGAATTTCACTTAAAATGACTTGCAACTTGTGTTCCACGAGAAAGTGCTTGCTAACTAACTAGCCAGAAGTTGATTTATTTGGTTCCTGATTGTGTCATACCTGTTGCTTGGTAGCACCTGACATTACATTAGATAGCTAGCTGCATGTTATGTAACTTGATACAGAAGATGTATTAGTATCAAAAAATGGTGGAAGTGCAGCCTTTCTAATATGTGTCTTGCATGACTGCAATTTAGATAACCAACTAGCACTGAGGAGGCGTTCTTGGTTCACAAATAAGCCAGAGTAAATAAGTTTCACATATACAATGACTAAAATGTCCCCTACGCTATGCTAATTAGCCTAATAAACTAGACCAGCGTTTCCCAACCCTGCTCCTGAAGGCACACACGTCCTGCATATCTTCTATCTATCCCTGCTCTACCTACCTGACTGAACTCATCAGTGGCACTTTTGATTAGCTGAGCACACCTGATTTAGTCAAGCAGGAAGGATACATAGAAGATATGCAGGACAGTGTGCCTCCAGGAGCAGGGTTGGGAAACACGGAACTAGACTAGCTAGGGTGACTAGCTAAATTACATTAGTTGAATTGTCTAAGTGAGCAAAAATATGTGTTTAGTATGTAGAATCTCTCGCTTGACAATAATGTATCAAATCACTGGCATATAATCCCTTGCACTGTTGCACATGGCACATACTTAAACATAAAAGTAGTTTGTTGTTATCAAATCATATCGTTCACCTGCGTTTCTACATTAAATTCAGCCAGCTGATTGAAATGGTCTTCTTTCCTTGATTGGCAATTTACTGTAAATACACACAAAATACATGCTATACTGCAGAATTGCTGAGAAGAAAAACATATTTTATGATAATTTATAATTAAACAAACTTATAATTAAACAACCTCATCGATGGTTGATAAGGTCAGTCCCACCCTCTTCACCCCCTTAAAATTCATGGATCTCGAAATGTAGCTGTTTGCAAGATTTAAAAAGCTGCCTTTGCTGGTATTTTGAGGATTGCTTTTATTGCCTTATACAATTTCAGAAATCATGTACATGAAAGTAGTTTTATGAATTGTTTAAAAAGTAATGATTACATTAAACAATTAAAATTAAGGACAGTGTATAGGCAGAATGACTGAATAGCACTTTAATTCAGTGTATGTGTATGTTTTATGGAAACATGTGGCTCAAGCTCATGAATAAAACCTAGTCTCAGTTATGTGTATTGGAAATGAACCACTTACCCTCAGCATCTGTTCATTGTATAAATAGAAATTGGGCATCTGCTGCAACTGGGTGCATTTATTTTCATACGGAAAGGGTTTCTAGTCTTCTAGTCCTACCCTGAAATTACTAGAAAATCTAACAATGTATTGCCCATGCATACGGATGTAAAACAAAATGACAGATGCATTTTTTGAATGCTGTAGTTGACAGGATACTGAAAAAAATCCTTGAAAATCTCCTTAAAACTGAAGCTATTACAAATAAAAATTGATTTAACCAGTTTGTGTGCTTGTGCCCAGAAAGCAAAAACATTTATGTACACTGAAGTACAAAAGAAATTAAACTAAAATTAGACTGTCTCAGTCAGCAAGATGTCCATTTTGAGTGCAAGCTGAGCTCTATGGCCCAGGCTTGAAACCAGCTGTGTCATCTGCCTTCAATGGCTGGGAGCCCATGGCAGCAGGATAAATTGGCTTTGCTCCACCAGAGATAGAGGGGTGGGCAGGTCTGCCAGGGTTTCCTCATCTTCGTACTCTCAGGCATCCTGCAATTCACCAGAGACGTGATGTCAGTAGAGTGCTGCCCACTTCACAGTGTTACACTATGTGACTTGTGGTATATATCAGAGGATTACATTAATAGAGGCTGGTGCAGTGAGACAAGCCTTATATTCAATTTGCGATTCCAAACTGAGTGAAATTTCCCACTATAAAAACCTTTTCTTTGGTGATTGTTGTAGCTGAAAGGAATTTTACCATGGTCACAACAAACTACCAGATGAAAATGTATTTCAAATTAAATTTAATTAAATTAATTTAAATTTAATTAAACTGTAGACATATTATTACAGCTCGTAAACATCAGCATCATGCATGCTAAAAGCAGTTTTGCATGTGCAGTTCACTTACAAACTGGTTAGCTAGCATATTTGCAAGATGTTATAAAGTAGTCTGCAGCAATCACGGAGGTTAAAAGTAGCATTCACATGCTACTGAAAAGTCCTCACTTTCTGAGGGTTTTATGAGGATCAGGGATGTAAGTGGGTTTCAGGAGATGTAGCAGCACATGTATGAAATACTTAGCTACAGAGATAAATTAACAAATAGTTTGATTTGTTAGTAATGCTAATAATTTAGCCCTGGGTGCTAGCAAAACTAGCTAACAGCAACATCAGACAATAGCAATGGAACAAGCACTGGTACAACCTGCAACATGACAAGTCTGGAGATAAACAGTCAACATTAAGGCTACTCTCTGCAGGTGCCTATCCAAAACTGAGGAAACACAACCTAATACACGATATACACATATGTATTTTAAAGTATGTTTTCTAGCATTGTTATTACCTTGACTGACATGAATAATTATATGAGGCTAGATTTTTTTCAAATGTATATTCAGCTACATTTTAGTTGTAGACAATGTATATATAGCGTAGAATGATACATTTTAGAGCTGAGCTACTTTTTTCTTAAAACCAATAATTTCCATATCAGTCACTGGTTAAATGTCTAAAAGGCAATTTCGGCATACAGAAAGTAACCAAAGCTGTTTCTGTATTTACTTGATAATACTGTGTGTTATTCTGAAAACATTGATGGTGGAAAGCATGTTAATTTGTTATTTCAGGGACATGCAACATAATGTTGTAGAAGTATACTTCTGTTGATCAATAAGGAATTTGATTTATGATGAAGTATTCTTAAGAGAGCTTGCTGAAATCCGGCACTATGGCCCTCCAACAGACTATTTTGCCATTCTGTTCTCAAAATAATAGCATCCTATCAATGCAATGGATGTGATTTATTTTCAAGCTGATTTCATTTAGTATATGAGGGCAATTCTCATTAGTTAGATTTTGTCTTACCGTAGTAGTTGTTCATATTGCTAATTCTTTTCTTTCCTGGCAATAACATCAATATTAAATTGTATTTTAAGACTACCTTCTTCATGTTTCTGAAACATTAGAGCATTTTTAACTTGCAAAACGATTGGCTCATTCGCTGAAAATCCTGGGAGTTCCAGAAATCCTCAAAGTAACTCCCTGTAGGCCTTTTCATCTGATGAAAAGATTACAATATCCAGTACCAATCAGAATAAACCTCACTTTGCTAGTATATTTCTTGGCTGTTTTATTATTTTCTTTATTTTATGACTCTGGAGGGACGGCCAATGCCTGATGACTGAGAAGTTGCAGGTGACATATTTCACTTCCATTTAAAGGATGACTACTTCCCCTAACTTATTTCCTCTTCATTAGAGCTAATAATATAACTTTCTATGTCTGAGCCCCTAATATAGTTTCCATTGCATGAAAACTTGCATTATCAACATTTATTATTTTAGCATCAATAAATTATCAGTTTCAAATATTTTATTTAACAAGACATGCCACAATTAATATGTACCATGAGCAAGTAATATCCATGGTAAAAACTAAATCCCTCTAACATGGCATCTTCCCATTAGCTTTGCCAGAGCTTAAGAGGATTTTTATAGCTCCAACATAGCACTGAAATCAGAGGAAGGGAGGGAGGGAGGGAGGGAGGGATATGGGGACGAAATGCCAAGCCTGATACAATGGATAAAGGGGGATTAATGCAAACGTCCTTCTCGGCATCCCGTTCTGATCTGCAGCAGCTTCGGCGGTCAGCCTGAGTGGAAGTGTGCCTCGGCGCTGGCGATCCTGCCAGTGACTCAGTGTCTCTCCTGCCCACCTGAGATGAGTCAGTCTCCCACTCACTGTCCAGACTCGTCTTATCACGGAGAGCTGCGGTCCTGCTGCCAGTCGGTTCCCCCCCTCCCCTGATTGAGGGGGATCAGCTCAGCCTCCTCACTGACACATTTCCTGTGTGTGTGTGTGTGTGTGTGTGTAGTGCTCTGTTCTTCTGTGTATGACAACAGCTATTTACGTCGGCAAGGTGAACACCCTGCCAGAATCTGAGAATTGGGAAGTTAAGATGCTATAAACGGTAATATTTCTGGTTGTTACTCACCCCACAGCATTAACACATTAACGTGAACTTTTACACATATTGTGTGATTTCTTATCTGGTCAGATACTGTATCTGTAATTGTCCTGGCCACCAGTGAGCTCTCAAGGGTTTAAACAGGCATAGATTTTCAGTTTTGTTCTAAATGTTATGCATCCTTTTCCAGTCTTTGTAATATAGTGAGCAGATTGTGAAGAGTTTATAATGGTGCTGTCACAATTACATGACAAGGTATTGTAAATGGCATTCTATGGAACCACAAACACAAATACATACAGCAAACATTTGTGCCAAACTGGTGGACCTCAAGAGCATTCCGGTGGCCCTCTAAACCTCTGTCTGAAGCACAGCTATAGATCTTAGATGGCAATGGCTTTTGCACTTAACTTATCATAGTACTAAGTTTGTGTTATGTCATGGGAAGACAACAGGGGTTTTAAGTAGTCACATAATCACAGTGGGCCTAAATCAGAATGAAAATGATTTGGGAACTTCTTATTTGAGGAGGGTAGGTTGCTTTTGTAATAAACAATCCACAGGCACAACTCTGATTGTAACCAATGCATCACTGTCTGAACCAGATGCTAAGTGGTATTAATGTTCTGATGAAGAGAATCATTTATCAGCAATGGAATCTCTTATCAAAACATCCCTATCATGTAACTGGTTCTTGTGACAAATCCCTTTGAGAAGACAACTTTTTGTTGTGCCCTCTATTTGTATCACACTGCAATTGGAACTGTAACTTTGTACTTTGTAAGTCGTGAGCGTAACTGTGTAGCCGCTGTAATAATGTCAGCACATGGTCTACTCTAGTAAGGGTTTTAAAAAGAGACTGGTTGTCCAAAGAACACACGGGCATCATGTAAGGTGTAGGTCAGACCTGAGACTATTGTTTTTTGTTAACAAATTATATTTTTAATTAGCTCACAGTCTGATACATAGCCTGAGCTGGGACCCAGCACAAACAAGGCTGAACGCAACCTGATATGTGGATATTATATGTTTTAAGCCTGGTTTAAGTCAGGTCAGGTATTATTTTAGGTTGTTTGTGTTTACATTGAATCATGAATCATGCAAGATAGGGTTATTTAGTAGATTCTTAATTTAAATTGCTTCATAATATGCTTCTACAATGCATGTCATTTGGGAATAATTTTTTTTTTAAATTTCCGAAACTAATTAGTGCAGCTAGTAGGGAAGTGCAATAAAAATAAATTACTTATAAGGTGAGCTCATTGCAGTAGTGAAGATGATTGGTAAATCATCAAGTTCATTCCAGTTGATGTTAATTAACTCAGCCAAAGATTGATGTTAAAGGAAGGATGGCTCAGACCACCATTCCCCCGTAAGATCAGATCTTTTATCTTCTTAAGATTCTACGTTTTTTAATGTCAGAGTAAACAGTTCTAATGTGGATTTCATGCTTGTATTCTGATCCGTGCTGTATACAGTTCACATAACTTAGCTAGCAAGCTAGATAGCTGCTAAGCTGGGGGTAAAATAATTTGTTTACTTTGTTTAGCAACCATTTTTATACTTTAATAGGTCATATCACACATTTAATATATGCATGTTTATACATTTTCCAGAGCCTCACAGTACCACGTTTTGACTAGCTGACTACTGACAGTCAGATATTTTCTATTTACAACATAATATTGGAACTTGTAGGGCAATATCCATGTATGGTGATGAGGTAGATTATAAAGCAGATAGAAGACAAAGCATGTGTTGCTTGGTTAGGTGGAATTGAAGCAAATGATAGCAAAGGTAGATCTTCACAGAGAGTAGGAACTGGTCAACAGGGTAGGTGTAAACACTTCCCAACCCAGTCTCCCAAAGACCCAATCCCAGTGCCCAGCTGAGATCTCCCTCTTTCTCAGTGCTCACTGAGAACAGAACAAAGTTAGAGGAGTCCGCTTCCCAAAACATACAAACACAAGACAGGACGCGTGCCACCCTGACCTAGATCATAATGCCCGGTCAAAATCATCAAAATAATAATAATAAAAATCTTGAGTATGCTTGCTGACATCCCCTCTTGTTTGCCTCCCTGCTTCTCCAGAACACAAGTTTCTGCCAACAGGTGAGTGATTCAATTCTACAGCAAATATGCTCTACCCCAACATTAAAGACACTCACAGAAGCTGTTACTGAAGTAATCCTTTCCCTTAACTCGCCGCCACAGGAACATGCACAATTCCCCAACCAGCTTCACCATCACATCAGGATTCCTCTCTAGATAACTCTCCTTAACATCTATCATCTGGCTTGTGTAGTTACTTAGTCCTCCATGCTCCATGTTGGAGTTAAACTACCTTTAAATCATCTTCTCCAGCTCCTATTTACCTAAATTAATAAGACACAGGTGTGCCTCTTTCCCTCTCTCTAGCCTGGTTGTAACTCCTCACTCACCTACACAGTTGCTGACACTCCTAAGTTCCATCCCCATTAAATTAATTACCCCATTAAACTCAAGATGGGGCTCCTGTGTAGCTCATAGTTAAGGCCCCAGCCTTGAGTGGAAGCTGAACTCTATGGCTCAAGTTGAATCCCAGCTGTGTCATCAGCTGATGATGACTGGGAGCCCCCAGCAGCAGAACAAACTGGTTTTGTTGCATCGGGATTGGGGCGGGTATACTGACAGGGGCTGCTTGTCTCACCACTCTCAGACACTAAGCAATGCATCAGGTGCCTGCAAGATGCTTTAATGACATCAGTTGAGAAATGGCTGTCCTCCAATGAGCATGTGATCTGCAGTGTGAAAAATGGCTATGTTTGAGAATGCAGGACAATTGCATTCATCTAGCCTCAGTTCCTGCACAGGTGCAGAGTTTTTCGTGGTCAGATGAGCCTTATATACAATGTGCAATTCCAGTTGAGGGTTGCATAGGGACAACATCAAAAAGCATCTGTATGAGGGTAGCTAAGACAGAATGCATCTTAAATAACTCTATGTGCTTTTACAGGTGGTTACTATTGCAGAGAATTCAGAGGCCCATGGCCACATCCAACATTTGTAAAACAGAAGAGATGTCCAGCTCAAAATTGTTAAACATTAAAACATATAAAGACACACTGGATGGAGAAAGAGAACGTGGCAAAGAAACTTCTGTGTTTCTTGTTAGAAAAGGAAAAGATGAAGGAATCTGGAATGGAAAAATGCAAAGATATTGATATTGCCCACACTCTTTTAGCTTCCCAAAAGGTTCCAGAGGCTGGTGTCTTTGGCTTTTCCAACTCCTCAACAAAGGTGATTATCGTCATAATGTTGTAACTGTTCAAAATGGAAACGGTGACTCCATTGTTTCATGGCGACAGCCGGCAGCCAATGCATGACTGGCTGCCATACAAATACCATTTTGTTTTTTTGTTAGAACAAATTTGTGGAATAATGAATGCACCTGTAAAATGACAGGAGAAAACAAAGAGTCCAAGAAGAGACAGCAGATTTGTTCAGCATCCTCTCGTCTCCAGTGCCAGGCAATCATGTTGGAGGTTGTCAAGCAATACGGCACGATATGCATCAGTATGACATCTCACTGAATATTAAAAATGATCTGCTGATATGCAAATTTGAATGACAAGACAAGATTCATTCTTGTTGGGTGAACTGATAGTGTTCACATCTGCACATTTGCATCTTTTATGTCTGCCATCTAGGTTAAATTTGGATGCTAAGAGTGCAAGAAAAGTCAAATGGTTTTTATTCTTCAACAAATAAAAGACACCATCACTGGCTTGAAAAAATTGGCAGCTCCTCACAAAACAGCAACGGATACAGCTGTTGGAGAGAGTCTTATGAGAAATGACAGTGAGGCGTAGGACCAAGCCAAAAAGTTTATTGCTTGATAATATGCACTAAAACCACCTGGACTAGCAAACTGAAACAGGGACAGGCGCGCCCTCAGTGTATGAAAAGTCCGAGGTGGAGAAGAAAGTCAGTGCAGGATACGAGCAGCTGACGGCAGCTCTGAAAGAGATCATATTACTATATCAGTGCAGGAACACTGTCGACAGACTCCTCAGGGATGTCCAGTGGTTTGACTGGCGAGGAGACAGGCTTGCCTGACAAAGCAGCCTTTGATGTGATTTGCAGCTATGTGAGGAGAGTACTCTATGGAACACTGCTGTGGCAGGGAGGTGGGCGGGACACGCATCTGACGGACAGCTTCCTCCCCCAGGCTTCGTCATAGGCGGGCCCCACCGCCTCACTCCAACATAAGGGAACTAACTGCTGAACTAGAAAAAACACCTGCTGGCAATACCCATTTGCAAAGGGGTTTCCAATCATCAAACAAGCTCCATTTAAGGAAGGAGGCAGCAGTGGAGTGACTGTGACTGTGACTCTAATGTATGGTAGTGTGTGCACTTGGCTTCTCTGAATTGCTATGCTGTCTAGCCAGGTTGCACAAGTTAACCTGTGGTAGTGCTTGAATAGTGTTATATTCACACTCACTCTACTGGGAGCGCTGTTAGCCTGGTCTGACACTGTTGCTCTTTTAACTTGAATGGATACACTTCTATTCTTTTGTGCTGGAAGTCGCTCTGGATAAGAATGTGTGCTAAATGAATGTAATGTAATATAATGTAGTGCAAGGGGAGAAGACTCCTGCTAGTTACATGCTGCCTAACCAGTGAGACTCTCTCTCTCTCTAGATAGTGACTCCACGGATGGCTCCATTTGCTCTGAGGTGGGAATCAGGCCCTGGGCCAGAAACAGACTTCATCAGCTTATGCGCCCTTAGAAAAGTCTTGGGTGAGCTACCTGTTGTTCAGCTTTTTGCCAAAATAAAACTTTGCTTCTTTTCTAACCCCATCTCCTGACTCTCTGTGTCTCGCTCTCGTGTGGTTCATCACACACCCATCCACTGGCTTTCTGATAATTGCAAAGGTCAGAGGGCGGATGCACTCGCCTTAGAGGATCAGGTCTTTGTTACTTTGATGAAATTGAGTCATAGCTGTAGAATGAATCAGTTCCAGGTAAGGTATTTTACATTCCAGACAGTTTTGGTGTAGGTCATGTGGTAGTCTGATTTTGCAGTATGTTGACAGGGCCATGAAGCATTTCTTAATTTCTTAATTTTGTAATTTCACAAAATTCAATATTACGATATTTCCACTGATGACTGGTGTCCCTTGATCATTTTACCTACACCCCTGAACTGTTGCACTCTTGTGGATTGCACTCATATTGAAACAGCAACCCCAAACATCATGAACCAGCAGGAGCCAGACTTATTCTGCATGCCCAGGATGCATTGCTTCAAGCAGTTGCCTGGTGTTTCCGCCAGTGCCATCATAACTGCAGCAAACTCTGTCCAGAACCTGTCTCTGACAAAGCGATAGTGAAACAGCGTGGAATCCTTAACATTTCCAGCGTGGGGACATGACTGTGGCTGACACGGGCTTCGTGATCCGAGTCATTCTGCCCGAAACAGTAAGTCTGCACATTTAACTATTACTCCACCGGGGGAAGCTGACGACAAGCAAGCCTGAGATGTCCACAGCCATTTCCAGATAGCGAGTGCCTGTGGGAAGGACCAATGGCAAACTAAAGGAATACAATATCCCGAGATTCATTCCAGTGTATCTAATGTGCTATACAGCTGCAAATTTACACTGATTAAGAATATTTTAGCTGAAAGCATTGGCGGGCAGGCATAAATTAGTTTATATGGGATTTACAACACAGCAAGGCACTAAAAAATTAACTCATTAAATCACTGACAAATTAATACACTACTGAATTATATGAAATAAATCAAACATCCGCTTAAGTTTCTTTTGTTAAGCTTAATTACCATGATTCCATTAAGAGAGCTCTCTGACAAGAGATGATTCTGATGCCTATTGCAGTTTCTGCCTTTGCTATAACAGGAAAGTCTCTGTTATGCTGACCTCCAATGAGTGCACTCATGTCCTCCTAGTTGTGCCATTCTACCACCCCTTTCCATGTTGAGGAGCTGTTGTCCTTGACTTTCTTAAAAGTGACCTCCAAACTACACCACTTCCTAGCTCCTCTGTCAGGCTAAAACTGCTTGTGGAATTGACTGGTTAGTTCACATACCGCTTTCTTTCAGAATAATTATTTTTTTCCAGTCCCTTGCCATTTGGAACCTTGCATCCGGCTCTGAGAAGCTTGGATGTTCTGCATTAGCACTGGTAATGCGCTGATGTAGCAGAGTATTTTTTTTTTCTTTTCTGAACTTCATCAAAATTTTCATTTTTTATTTCTGAACTTCATCAAAACTCATGGATGATTGTATTTGTATGTGTGGAGCCTGAGAACTGACATGAATGAAATAAATATGATCAATGCATCCTGATCAGTATATTTTAATGTGCTACTCAGCTATGTCTATAGCAAGGTCGGCACACCCTTGGAATATACAAATTTCATCATGAATAAAACCCACCTGTTCACTTTGGCTCCCCAGACTGACCTCTCTCTTGTATATGTAATATGGCTGTAAAAGCTTCTAGTAAAACGTGATTATATATGCAAGCATTAGAGGCAGAGCCTGGTGACAGTATAATCCTTTTCTGTGGAAAGAGCTTGATGGTGAAAACTTTGTGGCAAACAAGCTTGTGGGGGACAAGGTTGGTGGCTGAAAACAGTGATAGAAGTTAGTAGTAATATGTTTGTGCACCTTGCGATGGCACTTATATCAGTAATATTTCCCACATTGGTGTTATAAGCATGGCACTGATGATTAGGTATCTATCTGCCTAACCCTGTTGAATGCACTTTTTGTCCAGTGTCATGTCTACATTTTCAGTCCTCTCTCCGTCTGAGCTGCTTTCAAAAGTATCATTCTCTTTGCTATCCACAGGTATTGAAATTGCATCACCTTTCCTACTATAAAACGTATTGACATCCACCCAAAATGCATAAAAATACACTGCTCACATGTATTTCCATCACCTATAACAATGCTAGCATGAGGTTAAATATTTACCTCTTTTTGACAATTTGTCATTAATATTACTCAATATTTTTCAGTCTGGAAAACCTACCGTTTTGATTAGTCTGAAAACCATATTGAACTTGATGGAAACTGGCACAAAATAATTTCTGTAATATTTATTGTAATGCTTACTGTTATACCCTGTCGATTTCTGTAATTATTACAAAATGCATTTCATGTATTTGAAAAATACTATATACTAGTATTTTGTAATTAAACACATTTTATATCAGTATTTTGAAGTTTATTTTGTGACCTTTATATGGGAGGTATTTTGTTTTTTGTAACAAAACACAGAATGGCCACCTCTTTTCACCCCATCAGGAGAATGGTGTTTCTGTCCAGTGGAGACAACAGTTCATTTAACGATTGTAACTCAACAGGTGGGCAAACTGCTTACAGATCTTTAATAATTTGTTTAACTAAACAAGTTATGAAACAAGCACTCTGAAAAAAAAGCGTTCGTTCCTCCCATTTGAGGTTCATAATCTGCCAAAGCAAGCAGACGGTGTTCACCATCCTCTTGTGCTTGTCCCTGAGCCCTGTGAGGACATCAGCTTCAGTGATTTCTTCTCGCAGTTTCAAGGCTGCAGCAGTCAACACTCTCTGACGGCCCTGACTGCTGGCTGGATGGTGCAGCAGGGCAACCACCTCCAGTGCATCTGCTTCCACGGACGCGGTTGGCTCGGCACCCTTCTCAGACGCAGCATGCTGCATAGCGACTCTTCACCACAGTGCGTCATACACAGCAGGCTCTCCTGACACCTTAGGAATTTCGAATGCCAATAAAAACATGTTCAGTTATAACATTGTTGCCAGGTCACTTTCCATCAAGGATTCAAAAATCTTTTAAATTTGGACAGTACGTATTAGGCTTGTTGTGGTGTTACCCACCTTAAGAAGACATACAGTACCTGTTAAAGGCATTCTGTCTGTGTCCCCTTCTGGTAAGATGCTAACCACTGCTGAGCTCCCAGTGATCCCCGTAATGTGTTGGTCCTCCAGACAGAGATCTGGTACCCCACAACTACCACCACTGTGAGCAGCAAGTTGTTTTTCACCTGCCCTTTCTTATCAGCCCACTTTTTCTTCACTTCAGTCAGGATGTTCTTCTCTTTTGTAACCACCCACTGCTCTTGTCACAGCTTGCTATGATAAATATTTCTGTTTGACAGAGATGCCGCTGAGGGCACTGAACAAAATATTAGATTATCACCTGCACCTCAGTCAGCAGCACCTCTACTACACTGTCAGAAAAGTTCCTTTTCTTTGCACCTTTTCCCATTTCCACTTTCATTTAAATTGTCATTGTGCTTGCTATGTAAAGATGGCCACCATATAAGGCATATTTTAGGCATTGGATCATAAAGCTTATTCATATGGATCCATATTTATGGGCATTTGTGATTTACAAAATAATGATTATGTGTGACTTGTGCTTTATTCACGCATATGCTTGTGCAGTACATCCCAAACTGATTTTGCATTCAAATTTCATTACAAAATCTATTCAAATTTTTTTTTAATAAACATTTTTAAACATTTTTAAAAACAAGGCCTCTGATCTCCTAATTTCAGCAGAACTAGTCTCAGGTAACTTGTTCATACTGCTGAACCTAAGGTACAGGATCAGGCAGATATACTATATACTATACGCATATATACTCTGGCTTGGAGATTTCAGCTATGACATGGTCTAGAGCAGCGTTTCTCAAACCTCTCCTGGAGTACCACTTGTCCTGGATGTTTTAGATCTCTCATAATGATCAATTCATTATGAACTCCTGAAGCTGCCTAATAACAAACTGATCATTTGAATCAGCTGTGTTGGAGCAGGGAGAGATCTAAAACATGCAGGACAAGTGGTACTCCAGGAGAGGTTTGAGAAACACTGGCCTAGAGGTTCATTTTTAACAACAGGACAGGACTTTCTGTGTCAGTGGCCCTATTAATCAGTTCAGTAGTGTCAGCAGGATGTTCTTTTTGGTTCAAGTCTACCTGAATATGGTAGTTACTTTCTGAAGTGCACAAGCCTTACCTCCATTTTAAAAACATTTGTTTGTGTGTGTGTGTGTGTGTGTGTGTGTGTGTGTAATGAGGGTGAGCACCCCAGCAATATCTGCTATGGTGGGCATAAACGTATCCAATCCTCTCTGACATTTCCAGTATTTAGCATTATCATGAAAGCAAACTTATATAGCAGTCTATTTCCAGTTCTATCTCTAGAATTCATGAGGCAGAGTGCAGTTGCTTGTTGTAATTGAAAGATTTAATCTTTGTTTCTCACATACATGTCATATCCATACTCTTTTCTAGTCACACTGACCACAGAAATTTTACCCACCTGTTTTTTTAGGCTTTCATCAGATTGAAGAGGTTAAAATTAAATGGGGTTTAAGGAAGTTAAAATTAAATGGGGGTTGAATCTGAGTAATCAACAGATTTAGGGCAATACTGTATTAAAGAAAGAGCATCTGACTTTGCCCAGTTTAATTCATATCCTGATACAGAGGCACTGAAGCATACAGACTAATTTGACTGCTGGGCTTTTAGGTGTTGCCCATGGGGTTCAGGACAGCAGAATCACTGGCCATCTTCTGATGTAGACTGAAGACCAACCTCTTCAGACTGCATCTTGGTTCCACCTCAATCCCCGCCCCTAACACCTGCTACCTCTAGCACTTGCTGTTTATTTTCCATGAAGAATTGTGATGTATTTTGGATTCTGTGTTTTAGTGACTGATGTATCGTAGTATACTTGGCTTCTGTCAGATCGCCCAAGTTAACTTGTGATAGCATTTTAACAGTGTTATGCTCACATTCACTGGTCTGGGAGTGTTCTGACACTGACACTGTTGCTCATGTAACATGAACAGATACACTTCTATTCTGTTGTGCTGGCAGTCACTCTCGATAAGAACATACAGTATGTTAAACGAATGTAATGTGATGTAATGTAATATAAATTATTTATGTATTGCTAAAAATGAATTTGACCAGCTGTGTTACATACTCACATGGTTCAGACTACACATTCCAGTTACTAATTGAGGTCCAATAATTAAAGATTTTGTGCTGGGAAAATAAATATACCAAATGACACTGAGGAAAAACAGGAAGGGCAGAAGATAAAATGTGGAAAAAAATAATCTTTCTGGAGTTGTGTCAATGGTATGTTTAAAATTTAACCAGAGCATTGGTTTTGTTGGGTTGAAGTATTTTGTTGGATTTAGGAGAGTTCAGCTTGGTGGGAAAGCAACTTTGGGATAGTGCCTCTGCTAATATTATAGTGGTTTTTGGACCAACACTCCCTTCTACAATCCTACAAGAGACAGACAGAGACAATCATGCTGGATGATAAGGCAACTGGCTGTTATATACTATGTTAATGAGATCAGATGCACATCTTCGTCTTGCACAGAGAACTGCCTTATAACAGTACTGACTCAGAGTACTGAGTCTTCAAAGTCATTGGAATTCTGACCAATTCACAACTTTTACAACTGTTAAAATGCCGCCTCTTAATCCCATTATTGCTGTAGGTCAAAATAATGGTGATGGACATGATGCATGTGGACAAACACATTCTTATATACTCCATGAAAGATGACCCATTTTATAATTCATGGGAAAAGGCAGGGATGTCAGATGACTCTTTAGATCTTTGCTGATGTCAAGAGATTACAATATATCTCTGCATTATTACAGTGCAATTAGTGTTAAATCTTGATAGAGACATATTTTCCTTTTTGCTTAGAAGAAAAAAAGGCAAATGGGTTTTTCACCCCAGAACAAGCCACATATTTTCAGTGGTGACCATAAATATTAATTTCAGGTTACAAGCAGCTACAAGCATGGCTAGGTATGGCCAAAAATCACATAATGAACAGTTTGCAGATGTGCCATCCAGGCCTTACAAATGTGTCAAGTGTGAAATAAATGAGTATATGCTGTGAAAAATTGGTGTTGGAAAAATTATTTTGGTGATCATCTTAGGTGTGGTTTTGGACCTACGATCTATAGACCATGATTACTAAAATGACCATGGGAGTAGGGCAACCATGAAAGGCTTACAAGAAGAAAATCATCTAGATGTTACTTTTCACAAAGAATTTTATCTCCAATCAAAGACATTTTAGAAGTATAAACTGTGAATTGCAAAGAACAACTATCTCCTCGCTATTTCTCTGCATAGCGCCTTATTCTACCTTTGGCCCTCTAGGTAGTAAAAGTTTACTAGAGAAACTCAATTGATAATATGTGTGGAGTTTGCATATGCATATGAAGACCATACATTTGTAGCAATTCCTTTTACCCTAAAGTCTGTAATTAATTTATTTTTCTAATTACGCTATATTCTTCAATGGGGTTAGTTTTGGTGGGAGTGCGTTCGTGCAGCTCTTTTTGGAAATAATAGTCACATATGTGGCTATTGAGTCACAAGGTCTGAGCATCATGGCAAGTGGGCCTGTTTGTGTAGGTTTTGACACATGCAGAGATGGAAAAGGACCAACGTTCAGACTGGAGAAATCACTGTTACGGTTTCAAAGATAGGCCAGCACATCTCTCAAAAACAACCTACTGGGTGACAAAGCGCTCAGAGCATCTGTTGCTCACAATGAAACCGTGACCAAAATCTGCTCATTTAGTCAATGACGCAGATGTCTACATTTCCAGGCGGTTAGCAATTGACCCCTTAACACCGCTTAAATAAATCTAATTAAGATGAAAATTTGCTCCGTAAAAAGGAATTATGGAAAATTTGGTTCTAAGTGGATGATGAGGGGTTAGGTTGCTCCAAGTACTTGGAAACAAATGACCTCGGAGCACTTTGAGCGTTTTAGAGCGAGAAGCCGATGACTGTAAGCTTTCAATGCGTATTGTGTGTTTGAAGGAGAGCAGATGGCAGAGTAAATGGGTCAAATGCATTAACTCTCACTCTCTAGATGATTTACATTTAAGGGACTTTTCAATTTGCAGGGTTCAGACATTATGAGTAAAATTGCAAGTGTTGGTAGACAGCGCTACAAAGTCATGGTCTTTTGTCCCAAGATGAGTTAACTAACTCAGTAAGTCTAGAGAAGAGAAGATGCAAACCCTGTTAATGTCACCAGTATAACTTGAGAACATATATAAATCACTGAGAAGCCTGAGTACAACCCCATATGTCACTGTGGGGTGTATTTTAATGCCACGTGAATCATACAGATATGTGGGCAGTCAAGCACTGTATGTTACGGAACTTAACGGTTGCCATGCCCAGAAGGAAGGTGGAGTTCAGCTGTTATTTGTATGACCGGTGTGAAAGTAGAGTCAGAAGCAGCAGCCAGTAAACCCCAAAGATTCCTCGTGATGCGCCGCTTGGGCAGAATGGGCTGGTGGTGGTGAGTAATTAGGAGGAGGACAGCTACAAGGGAGGGGTTACTCAACCACTTTCTCAGCGGGGTGAGAACGGAGCAGAGGCTTGCTACACATGTGCTCCACACAGAGAGAGACCCCAGTGTCTTCAAAGCCCTCGGTGGTGGCAGGCCAAACACTAGAAGATAGAAGGCGGTGGAGCACAGAGAGATGAAATTCACCATTTTTAACCCAAACTGGAGGAATTTTTCTAAGGTGTTCAAAATGGAGCTAAAGGACTTTGATACTCTTTTTTGTTTCCCTAGATGAGCACAGTGGTCCCTGTCAGTCCCGTTTTTTTAATGCTATGTCAATATGGCTGGTGGTTTAGCATTTGGTGCTATATATAACTTATATATCTTTTGACTTACATGAATTTGAAATGACATATTTTTTATTCTTGTTTAATCACATGCACTTTCATATTTGATACTGCAACTTGCATAGTGGTATGTAAGGGTGTCTCACTGTTAATTCCATTATTGAGCATGCAAGGCAGAAATTAGTGTATTTCTGAAGATGCAATAATTCTGTATTATATGATGTTATTTAACAGTGTTAATCATAACGGAATCCCTATTAACAACTGATATTTTACATTTAAATGCTACATTGAAAAGAATATAGTTAAATCACCACTGACAACTTTTCCATTGGTGATAGGACTTTTTACGGTTATAATTAGGCACATATTTAAACACACCAAAAATATGAAAATGCATGTGATCACTTCAACCATGCTTTGCAAAGGATTAACATGTATACATTATTCTTTAGCTTGAAACACTACACCAAACAACTACACACATATTTTGAAGTGTCTCCCATGGTTTCTGTTTCTGTCTCCCTCATTCACTGTTTCAGGTCTGTTTCTTCCTGAAGGTATGCTTACTAAGGTTGCATCAAGGCTTTTTCATAGATGTGTGATATGATTGTTAACCTGCATATATACAGTACCAGTCAAACATTCGCACACAACTTTATGTTCACTATTTTCCACATTTTAGAATAATAGTAAAGACATCAAAACTATGAAATAACACAAATGGAATTATGCATTCCATTAGACCAAAACAGTGATAAACAAATCAAAACTATCTTATATTTTTAGATTCCTCAAAGTAGGCAAGAATATTTAAAAAAAAAATGTTTTGTTTTTTTTTTCAAAGAAACTACATCAATGTCACTATTTTTTTTCACTTGTCTTTTGAGTCAAAATATCTTTGAATGCTTGTTTCCCGTTATCTTAAGAAAGTGTGTCCATACTTTTGACTGGTAACTGCATGTGTATGCTTCTAAGTGTGTATGTGTATGTGTGTGTTATTTTAAAATTTGTTGTATTGTATACAAGTAATAATGAATTTATTTAAAAGACAATACTAAGTAGGTTATTATGGCAAACACATTAAAATGCATATCACAGGAATTAATTAATAGAGAAATTCTAGCTCTGTGATCATTGTAATATATTTTACCACTATTGGTGAAACAGAGTTGTAAGTGGTTAACAAAAATACACATTTTCATTGGAGATACAAGTACACAGTTTTATTTATTTTACAAGGGGAGGCATATTTGTGCATTTTCATGCAATACATTGAAATTTACAGGCAGTGATGGCAGAAATGAATGGAAGAACACAGTGGATCTCCCTGTGTAGAAGTTAATGATGCCTATAGTTTGCATACATTTATTTTTGTGATCAAGATTATATTGTATTGGAAAAAACAGGGACAGAATATATCATTTTCAGCCCTATACTATGTACATTAGGACTTGCACTCACACTTATTACGCATAGAATGCACAAATAAAAACAATAAATAAACAAAATGCACATATTGTGAGGTATCTTACCTATACATTCATTACATAATTTTATTAACTCAACACTATGGAATATTTATCCATTCCTTATTGATTTGAAGTCGTGCTTGTTACCATGCATTTGTAATAATGTCATGGCCATGATGAATGCATGTCACTGACACTGAGTCTAAATGACTCAGGAAAAGAGCTTCATCAATAAATTTCATAAATCTCTGTAAAATGTGCACTGGACCAAGTACTTGTGCAGTGTTACACAGCCAGGGCCCCTTGTATCCAAAACAACCCATAGTGGTTGCACTGCCAAGCGCATTCCCCCACACTCTCAAAGGAGCCTTTCTGTGCGGGTTCTCGGGGGATTATCTGCGTGCCGCTGCATCCCAGTTTAAACGGCGTTTGCATCCCATTAGGGCATTTCTTCATGGTTGGCAGTCCTTGAGAGTCCACCAACCGTGCTGCATGCGCTTCACTGCTGGAGAGAAAGAACCCAGAGGTATGCTGACTAACAGACCTCAGCAGAGAGGAGAGGCTGGAAAGGAGAGGGCCTTGGAAGGGCAGGGGAAGACCTCAAATGAGCCATGCATGCAGAGGGGTCGACCCCCTCAGCGGACCCGTCCGCTGCCTCAGCGCTGCCTCCTGCTGACAGAACCTCAAATGGCAGCTGTCTGAACTGAGGAGGAAACAAATGTAAAGAGCTGCATTAAAAAGCTACTCCAGGACTGTAGATATACCACAGGCTCTCAGCTAATGCTTTTTGGGTTCAGCATAACACTGTATTTTATCATACAAGAACACATGTTAGCCAGCATGCTTATTTGGGTACAACAGAATGTTTTGAGTTGCCTAGGACCACCAGAATGTGCAGGTATTGCACACGATAACTGTATATAAAAAACTGGTCAGATCTTCTGGCCCAATTTTATAGACATTAGTTTTTAACTGAATTCAGACCAAAACACATCACTCATCAGAATAACACCAACAAACACATCATCAGAAACCATGAAGGGCAATTTAATACAGTTGGAGGGGTATTGTTAAACAAGTGGAAATAATTCCATGAATTCCTTATGAAAAGGTATTGGGCTCTGCATCAACCCATTTCTCTACCCATGGTAACAGCACCAGCAGAAATCACAAAGAGGTTTTTTCTTTCGCATGGAAAATACACTCAGCATAAGTGTGGCTCTTTCATCAGTGAAATAACACAACACATCTCGGGAAAGAATAACAGTGAGAATAACCTGCCTTTTCTCAGAAAAGGACAGTGCACAATTATGGAGGGATGCAGAGGATTTTTTTTTTGGGTGTGGAGCGCTTATTTCCTCAAGAAGAAAATGACCTCATTGCATTTTAATACCACTTAGAATTCTCAAATTTAGAACATTCCTTATCGTGTATGTCACTGCAAATAGCAGGGTAGACTTTTTAATGCAGAAGACAGAGGAGGAAAAGCCCCTGCCTATGGGCAAAAAAACAAGTACTAGGAAAAGGTGAATGTATTTACTGAATAGTGCTTAAATGAATTTACATTCAGGATGGAGGAAGGGAAGAAAAACCATTCATGTGTCCTGATTCCATGTGTGAAATATGATCTTTCGATCATGTATGACCAATCAGTTGTGTGGGTCACTGGCTGAATTACTGAAAGAGAGAAAAAAAGCTTCAGAGTAAGGAAAAAAGGGAGAGATAGAGAACAGGCAGAAAAAGAAAATATGAAAAGAGGACAACAATGAAACACTACTCAGAAAATGTGGGAGAAAAGGTTCTGGCAGAGGCTGCTTCAAATGAGCCTGTTGCATCACCAATATATTCTAAGATATGATTAACATACCTTTAATTTTTTACACTAATAATAATAAAGAACCTGAGCAGTTGTTAGTCTGACCCAAATATTACATAAACTACCCACTTTCTTGAGACAAACTGCAAATTAAGACTTTATTAATGGTTACTACTCATAAAATTGATTATTTATGGCAGTGTAATATCTTCATATTTGTGGACATTCATGTATTTTTTATTATTTTTCCTCTTGCAGATGTAGACCCTGTACTTTGGCTTTTGCAGAAAACTTCATAAAATGTTCAACTACAGCTTTCTAGCTGAATAACATTACACGCTCCATAAGTATGTTGAATTTTACTAGAGTGAATTTTAAATTTATTTAAATGTGTATATCATAAACATCTTAATTTAGATTTTTCTCAGTACCTAGAAGACCTTTATTTTGCAAATGGTCATGTCAAAGTGTAACCTGTTAGATTTTTGTGACACCTGTTTTTTAATACAGAGTGCTTCATCATGCGTGTATATTTAGATACTTCCTATTAATAGTCTGAAGAAGCTGGCAGTCAGGGCCAGCCAAAGGGCAAGTGTGTCAGGGCGCACTTATGTGCCTTGGGCCCTGAAGTAGGAGGGGAAATGCCCAATCACAGTTTAGATCTAAAGAGACTCCAGTCAAGTCACTTTTCCCTGAAATCTGTGGAGTGTAGATTGAAGAACACAAGGAAGCGGATGAGATCGTATTTGACGGTGCAACACCAATGAACGCTAGCAGTTTCATGTAACTGTTGTGCTCACATAACCGCCAAACATCAGTGTAAAATGAACTAGTGTAAAAAGCACTCAGCTGACAGGTGGAAACGTCTAAACCCATTCAAAATACACTACATATTCTCTACCATTACAGGCATGATAATCAGGGTTATTGTTTATCACCAAGTACAACGTAGCTGTTACACAAAAAATGCAAGCCAACTGTTCTGTTCAGGTGGTATGTACCATATCTTGTTAGCGAAATTAATGTAACTTCAATTAGAAGGAGAAACAATTCAGCACATCATCCCAATAGAAATGTATTAATTAGCTGGTTGTAATCATTTGATCTCAGATAGTGAGCTGTCAGATTCCACTCTCTGACCTTCACTCAAGATGAGGAAAGGAGAAAATTAGGAACCAGGCTAGGAGGCATATATTATTGTTGTCATATTGAAACTGAGTTTATCTGAAAATATTGTATTTTTGTGTGTAAATACTTTGTAGATCTAGGTAGGTAATGTTTGGAATTTGACATAGGAGGGTGAATATCGTAAAGAGCGTAACAGAAAGGTAAGAAAGTGACTACAGCAGTTGGCTTGCTGATGTTTGTGTTTTAACGTGACAATCTTTCGCATTTGCCACTGAGCATGATTGTAACCGTGTTCTGCTGGAAGCTGTGAGCTGGTTTGTTTATTTCCTTCATGTTACCTGAAGCATAACAAAGCACTGCTGTGTGGCTAATGTGACACCCACGCCTTAATGACACCACCAGGTTAGCTGATGTGCAGTTGGGAACCTGACACATATGAAAAGAAGACCTGAGAACTAATTGAAAGATGCTTGACCTCCATAACTGGACCTGCGCTACTAATGGCTGCCAATGTTCCTGACCTGAGGACAGGAAAGAATGCATGATAAGCTCAATCCAAGCCCAAAGAAATCAGTGCGGGGTGAATGAGAGGAACGTGAGGGGAGATGGGCAAAGAGCAACGTGGAGATCATCACTGATCAGTGAATTCATTCGCATGTACAGGGAGGTAAACAGCTCTACATGTGTGGGAGCAATGAGACGAACAAGGTAAACACATATGTACAAACCAGATAATGGTACCAGCTGTGGCTGCATCTGCTTTGGAAATAATTGAGAGTTTATTCCATCTGTTCTAGTTGAGAAAGAGTAATGAGCTGACGCATTTCCTATGGTTCATCCTGAGGAACTGTCACCTGTAAACTCTTGTAATTATCCTTACGTCAACACTACTATACTAGCTAGCAAAGGATGTTTTGGTATGATATGGAATCATGACATTGTTATTTTTAGTCTTTACTATTGACATGTTTTTTTGGTTTTTGGTTTCGGCGGGTGGGGTAAATATGTTGATCTTTTCATTATTTAGCCTAGAACAAATTTGCTTGTACTGATCTATGACTCTCTGTGGTGTAATCAGTCCGAGATCGTAAGAGTAGCCATGGGAGCTCAGCTCTTTGGCCCTGGCATATAATTCCATTATAATGTTGTGCGTTATGAGTGCCACTTAGATCCCTAAGTTTAATGGAGAGGGCAGTGAACCAAAACTTGTAGAATGGCAGGCGCAGATGTTTGCTTGTGTGGTGTGCTCAACAAGTAAATGAGGAACAAAAAGGTTGGTATTTTTATTGGTGTATTGGTGTAACGGAGCATGAGTGCGAGAGGGCCAATGTTGCTATGTGCTACAGCAAAAGAAATGAGCTCACAAGTATTGACCGGCTTGAATGGAATGTATGATGTCAATACATCCACAGTGCCAGTTATAGATCCATTTTTTATCCTTCGCAGGCAAAGTAAGCAGGATAGCAAGGTGATGTGGGGGCTTTTTACACTGCTGCTTCGTAAGCTGGAAACTCTCCTTTATTACTATATTTCTAAAAGTAAACTCCCACCCACACCCCACTCCAGCTTCCACTGCGCAAAAGCCTTAATATAGCTAATGACAGCAGCTCGCATTTAATTAGCACCTACTGTCTAAACATCTCAAAACATTTCACCGTCAAGCCGTTGCTCATCTCATTCACCTCCAATGTGAAGCATGTAACAAGTTCAGTCAGATCTTCAATACAGTCAATGTTTCCATACAAAACAAAGCGCATACTATCGGAAAGGCAACACCTAACATCATTTATCTCACACTTTGACTCAAAGTCTTTCAGTAGGGGGACAATCTGATGTCAAGTTTGGGAACAGGCTGCAGACAAAAGTTATTTCCATTCCCTTTGTGATAAGTGTCATGGAACTTTAATTCAGCGGAATTCTCAGTTTTTTTTGTTTTTTTTTTTGAGCCAGCTACTTTCTGGTTACAAGCACTGGTCCATTCAGCCCCATTCCAGCCATTGTGCATTCTGCTGCCTGTGTCTGACACATTACATATTATCAGCTCATACGGTATGATGTCTACAAGGGCGTAGTTTTGGTCTCAACATTGGTAGGGACACAACAACCGAGGGGACATTGGAATTATGTAATATGACTTCACTCCAAAGATAATGTGACGGGTTTGCTCAAATATTGGTAGGGACATGTCCCTACCGTCCATATGCAAAATTACGCCCTCGGATGTTTATTTCCAGAAGCCATTCAGAGAAGTATATTTTCCAAGAATTCTAACTCAACATTAAATATTGAGCACCTCAGTTCTGAAACAAATTAGTAAATAATTAGTAAAGTGCAAAAGGCCTAAAAAACAGCAAGAGAGTAAGCAGGAAAATGCAACTCTTTTCTAAATCAAGAAAGTTTATATCGTTATACTGGAAAGTTTATATTGTTTAATGTTGTGAAACAATTTGAGAGGGATTTATGCTAACTTTGGATAGGTACATTTTGAATACATTCAATGTCAAAAATATATTCAACTCAAAGGAACTGAAATAGATGAGGGTCCATTTTTTAATATGCAAATTCAGTATTTCACGCATTCTACATTTACTGCTAAAAATGCAGTTCTTATGTGACATGCCATCAGCATCATGCTAACATTTCTCTCTCAAAAATAATATTGGGCACGTGGAGGCTTACTGCATGTCTGCGGTATGTGTAAGCGTATTCAGAATGATAGAGTCGTTAAATTGTACATACTCCTTTGAATGTACTTTTCAATCTACGCAGATATTTGTGATCTCAGCACTGTGTTTAGCAATGATGCTTGTTCATGTGCGGTTAGTGGTGTCCTGCTTGGGCAGCATTTCATGCCACTTTGTGAGATGCACTGCACAAGTCGCTTTGGATAAGTGCATCTTCCAAATGAAAATAATGTAGTGTAATGTAATATCCTTCTCAGCAGATTGCTGCAGAGGTGTTAATAGAGTGATCAGTCCATTCCATATTGCTCTGTGCAAGGAAAGTACAAGTTGTGCACTGTTATCCATATATTTTAGAGAATTGTGTCATGGAAAACAAGTGTGGGGCCAGAATGTTGTCTCTATAGCATCGCACAATTAAGCAGTCATCAATAAACGCTGTGATCATCATCCATACTATATTGCAATTTGTACCATCACACCATCTACATCCAAACCAGTCCACTAGCATGGAAAATGACCGCCCTCCCTGCATGCGGTCATGATTGTAGCCTTGGCTGACTTTAGTCAGACTGTAGTCTTCACTTTATAAAACAGCGCGTGAGTCAACCTCGGCAAAATGTTTTCACAGCTGTAGTGTAATCTGCCACAACATTATAGTCAGTGACGTGCAGGACAACTGTGGATTGCATTTTAAATGTGCCAGGTTTGGTTTGTGCCATATGACATTTCCGCTAAACAGCCTTTGATCAAACTGCATGAAGGACCATGACGAACTGAAAGAAACACAGCAGTGCACTTTGCGTCCTCTAACACCTCGGACACGGGTGCGTGCACCAACGCGATTCCAACGCCAGCTAAAAGCGCAGTTACTCGTTGCGTGTGTCCCGTGTTGAACCCCGAGGCCCCCGGCCGGCCCCCGCCGCCTAGGGCCACCGACGGGCGGGGAGGCTAGCCCTGGCGGCTGCGCCCCACCGCGGACCACCGCGTCAGTCACCTCTGATTCAGCTCATCGGGATGACGGGAAGCAGAGGGGAGAGCCAAGGGAGTCGGACGCGAGCGGGCCTCCATCACCATGTGGCTCGCATGTCGCCGCGATGACAACTGAGACAGTCGCTGCAAATGACAAACAGGGGACCGCTGGCCTGGCCGGGGCTCCGAGCTGCCCGAAAGACACAATTGTTTCCAGGGCCATATTTTTGTCAGTGTGTTGTTTTTAATTTTTTTTTTTTGAGTAAAGTAAGATTAATGCAGTCTCTGCATATACCCCACATTCTATAGAAAAGATTTAACAGTATCCTGTTGCAGGTCAACATGAGCACCCACGTATAATGTTCTTCAATCCGTGTGGAGTCTCTTTTTTTAATATGAAGACAAGGCTGATCACAAAACAAATTAACATTAAGACTTCGCTGCTATGGTCAGGGAAGTTGACTGCAGTGAAATTGGCCTTTAATTGCAGGGGCATATCAGGTGAACATTATGTCAGGTCAGTTCAGAGTCAGCACTGTGGCTTTGGTGGTCCAGGGAAGATAAGAACAGATTTATGTGCAGTTCACTGTATTTATCAGATGGAAACCATCCCTTTTACCCCAAAGAACACAGCCATCATTAGGGAGTAGTGATCTATCAATGTTAATATGTGAATCAAATCCTAACCTTTCCCTGTAGGTTCAGCATTGACCATTTATAAGTATTTTGGACGGCTGAGTTACTTACAGACATGAGCTGTAAATTGCAAGGAAGATGCTGCCTGGTGTTAACACCGGGAGAAAAACAACCAGGGTGTAAATACTTCACCCAGTGCTGTTACACATCAATATTGATTTGTGTTGACACAAGGTAGAGCTGAGACCCAGGTTGTCCCTTTTACTGTTGTAGAAAAAGAAAATTTACTTCACAGGTAACAACAGCCATTTGATTTGCATGAGGTGAGCTGGTCTTTTTTCAGTACTGCTATTGAATGAAATGCCAGCACAGTGAAATACAGATTTTTAGAATAATTCCTCTAAATCAGGTCATTGCAAGCTGTGGAGTTCACTAGGCATGCATAGATTCTCATTAAAACCTCTGCATTTTAATCCCTGTGCACTTTGTCTTTTGTGCAACTTTGTGCGATAAAGTTAAGCTATCAAAGAGTTTTGTTTTCTCAGTTTATACCTAACTTACAAGACTGGGTAAGACATTTATGAAATAACACTTGCACAAAGTAGATGTGCATTTATTGGAGGATATAGTGTATTCTAGTGTTGCTGTATATGGTACACATTCACATACAGTATATAGAGATTAGCATGAAAAGATTTTGTGTATAACTGATCAAAGCACTCTATGTTAGTGAATATGCTTCTGGATTATGAAACCGTTATCTGTTAGTCTGGCTAAAACTGAAAGCTACGGTGGTTATTGTAATCCTGGTTAGGGGATTCCTACACTGTAGTATTGACACACAGATCTGGAGGGGACTGGGCTCGTCAGCTCAATGATAAATTGGTAGGATGTCTTTGCCACACCAAACCAAGAGCAAAGGAGGTTCAGCATGCTAGGTCTATCTATTAAACACTTATGATGTGGAGCTGAGAGACCACATAAAGGGAGAATACAGTGTCTGACAAGAGTTTGTGTGTGTGTGTGTGTGTGTGTGTGTGTGTGTGTGTGTGTGTGTGTGTGTGTGAATGCTTGTGTGAAAGAGATAAAGAAGTTGTGCCTCTCTTTTAGCTCAGTCTCAAACATGCAGTCAGACTAAGCAAATGAACAGTTTGAATACAGGATTTGAGTAAAATATGGCATGGCAATGTTTCAAAATGACGGAATGAACACGTAACCTCAAGTCCAGAATCAACTGCTTGGCCTATAACCATAACCACTGGACAAAAATATGTGTTCAAGGTTTGCTATAATTTTATCTATGAACAGTTGGATATTGCAAGCCATATTTGTAATACAAGCCCATGTTCTGGGTGAACTGAGGATTGTTCAGCCATGACTAAAGACTCATTCCTTAACTATCTATGTTTGTTTATGACGTGCCTAGGCTTTCCCAGACAGGATCAATCCTGATAACACATTTCACTCCAGGCATTCACTCTCACTTATTGAACTTCCAAACAAAGATTTAGAAGGATAATTTACAGACAATCCCTATGCAATTAACGAAACCTACACAAACCAGCCCCATCCAATATAAAAATTACACCTACCACTTCCTTTCTGCGTCAGCCGTTCACAACATCCCGCCTCCACCCCATCTCCCCGTTTCCTTTCCCTGTTCATGATGTCCACACAGGGGGTCAACAACCAAAAACCAAGTAAAGTACAGCAATAACCACATCAAATGCAACCTTCTCATTTTAATTGTATAGAATATCTACTGAATGGCGTGCTGTGTATTTTGTGCTGTATATGTTATTTGTTGTCTTGGTTGTCATGTGTAATTGCATTGATGTGACACTGTTCTGTCATCCACCCAGAATAAGGGGCATCTGCCAAATAAAGGTAAAGAAAAAGTAAAAAGTCAAAGTTTTGAAGGGATGTAAGACTAGTGTTCTCTAGACCTCAATTATAAAACAACTGTTTATCTGTCTTTACTTATCTTAATGGGAAACATGCAGTGCATTATAAACGTTGGCAGGAAAGAATGGTGAGGATTTAATTTTAAGCACATTTCTGTTTGCACTAATAAGTTCCATTTCCTTGTCTTATCTTTAATTGTCCCTCTGAAGCGCAGAGGCTAAGAGCACTGGAAGCATTTTTTAAAATTGGATTCAAAATTAGGGTTCACCAAAACCAAAAACTTATGGGAAAAAAAAACACATTTAAACATTTTTTGAGGGAACAGGGCTTTGATCTGATTTGTGTGTCAGTTAAAGGAAACTGGGGGTATAGCACTGAAGTTCAGTTGCTTAAGATGCCTGCTGCCTCCCTGTTAAAGAAGTTATGCTCAAGTTGCATTGTGAGGTATGCCAGGTCCTGCTTTATAGGAAATGAGTTGCTCTTATTAAATGACAGGCACGTGCCTGTCTTGTGACTGTACCTCCTCACCCCTGAAGCCCTGGGTAGGCATGCCTCTGAGGTGGGTGAAAGCTATGGAAGGTATGCAATACACCCAGCCAGTGTAATTAATCAAAAGTATTCGGATCACTCCCACTGGATCTTTCACCACAACGGGAAAAGATAAATACAGTTTTCCTATGCATTCCAAATTGCTGTCTCTCCCTGTTAGAACTTGCCATGGCAGTGAAGTGCTGAGTGCATTTCGTTGTGAGTAAGGCTAGTCTAATGAGATAGCTCCATCTTGTGTCTCACTGTCCCTCTCTCAAAGTCTTGGAATGGACTGGAATGAACTGGAATGAATTTAAGTTAAATATAAAGTTTGGAGTGTAATGTTTTTGGAATGCTTTTCTTGATAAACACATACCAGAGATTTAAAAATCGCAAATTTAATTATTCTAAAGATTGTAAACTTCCAAATACAGACTGTGCTATCTTTTTTTGGCTGATCCTTCTTTCCGTTAATCCTAACATCGAAGTGGAGTATTACAGCAAGGAAAAGCCGTGGGAAACTTATTGCATTCACATTGAAATATCACTTCAACATCCATACTCAAACAGTATTACTTCAGGAATATTACATAATAGTTTGTGTGCTTGTTTAAAAGAATATACTTACAAGGACATATACTTGCACAAAGTACACACAGACATCATATACATTTACATAGATAATGCTTGGCCATTTTCCTAGAACATTACCTACAGCTCTGAGTATGGTGCAAAGTATTCACAGAAATAAGGCAGTGCACTGTTGTTGTAATACTGTGTGCAGATTCATCTTTGATATGAAATGAGTTGTTGAAAAGCACACTCTTTTTATTTTGTTTCATCTGCCAATATTGCTCTTGTAGTGTTAGTGCCTAAAACCGAGTTTTCACTTGACTTCTGCTGCCATCTGGTGCCCAATCCAGGAACAAATGCACGTACTACTAGGTTGTAGGACAGCTCTGATATGCTCACTGTAAGTGCCAAGAGATAACAACAACAAAAATAAAAGAAGACGAAGAAGGTGTATAATGGAGAGAAAAGTAAATTATTGTGCTATTGTTTGACAAAAAGCTAAGGCTCTCTAATGGAGACCTTACCCTTGGCATACCCAAACTGAAAATATAAAAAAAAAATACACATAATGATAAGAATTCAAATCTGATGTTAAAAGAAAAAGGATACTTCAGTACTAATGTTTTTTTCTCATATTTTATTGTAAATGGCTGTCCTTGTAATTCCATTTCATGTGAGAGAGATTAGGGGGCAGATGCAATTCAACTACAACCCACTTTGGTCTTCAGTTTCAGGTTCATTTTCTGAAAAATAGAGCATTCTGAAATTTATTTCTGAAAGTTAAGAAAAAGCCCAGTGAAAAAAATCAATTTATTTATTTGGCTTTTATCCAAAGCTACATAACATGCTAGGACATCCCAGAACGAGCGAAGATGTTCAAGAACGCAGTGAGGGAACCAGTTTTTTTCTTCATAAAGGCTCATTAAGACTGTGTCATCACATTCACAAAACTCAAAAGCCACAGGATGCGGGTAATATGCCCTCACTTCCATTTTCCAGTCAGATGGGTGACGCCAGACCAACACCGACCGCTCCCTAAGCGTGGCTCCATCTATCAGCTAAGGGCAATTTTGAAAGTTTTTTTCCACTCCCAGAACAAAAAAAAAAAAACCTCGCCCATACACCTGACATCACTGCAATCAATGACGCACCATTCCGAGAGCGCACAGCACCGGTTTACACCCTCCGAGTGGTTGAAACGTCAATTCTCTCTCTCAACGCGTTCAGAAACAGTTGCACCACCTTCACATGTAGTATTAACGTCAACGGGCAAAGTGCTGCCCTACCGCAGGCGAGGTCGTGCGTCTCAGCTCGTCATCTGCCCGAAAGCGGTTTCAGAGTAAACCGCGCTGACTTCCCGGGAGCGGGAGGCAAACGAAGCCGCCGTGCCGGTTTCCCTGGGCCGCTTAAGCGCGACGCAGCGGGGAGCGGTCTGCAGCTGGTCGAATCGATTAAGCCGGCTGAGGACACAGCTCACTGTCTCCTCCATCTGGGACCTTCGGGTTAATCCTCACAAAGGATGCGATTAATTAATTGCACGCAAGGTGCCCAGTTACAGGGAAATTAGATTATAAGTGTCTCATTAACAAATCTGCTGCGTAAGCTGTTTTTGTTTTAAATAACAGCAAACAGTTATTAATCATTTAAAATTTTGTGTGGGCCAAATGTCATTTTGAGGGTTGGCAAAACCCACTGTTATCTTCAGTTAAAAAAAACAAAGTAAAACACTGCCTTCATACACATAATCGTACACATTAGGTGATTATTTCAGATAGTTTAACTGCACAGATGGTGTGTACGAATTATTTCAGATATTTCAACTGTGCAGATGATATGTATGGACTATGTCAGATAGTTTAACTGCACAGATGATATGTATGTTTAATCTAGTCTTGAACATGCTCATTTGTACTACAGATTGAGTTCCATTATTTTACATAGTATGAGTTTGTGTTCTGCTGTCTAAATAAAGGAAATAGAATCAACTGAAACTGCGCAATTGACTATGTTCTGCAAATGCAACGTGCAATTAGTTTCCATTTCACAACATGTTGTCCTATCACACTGTCCCCCAACACTGCCAGCCCTGCAGAGATACTGAACACTGGCTTGAAGATTAGCAGTTATTAGTAGTGGTGGGTGGTAAATAAGAAAGCACTAATTATTTCATAACAATAGAAGTTATTATAATAGAGAGAAAAATGAAAGATACTGCAGTAAAGTTGGGTGGCTTTTGTATCTGCTGAGAAAATAAATATTGTATTTTCAAATGTCTGTAAAGCTTCTGCCCTAAGTTTGCAATGTACCGTACAGCTCTAGCTGTAGCATTTGGGGTCAGGGCCAAAATCCTTGCTGAGCTTGAAGTCATACGAATGTCATCATGGAAATTATAATTAAACACAGAAACACAAGCACACACACACTAAATAAAAAAAAAAATGCATCAAATTAAATTCAATGAAAACAAAGGTGACAGGCAAAAAATATGAGCACCAAAATATTTTTTTTCCCAAATGAGAAAACACATGTAAACAATTCCCTTTTGAAACAAATCTTATATTTGACGTCAACACATGACTTTTATTGCCTGTACTGATAAAGAACATTAGTGCAATGGTTTGAAGTTCTTGAATTAGTCTAAATTCGTACACACCACTGCATAGAGTGGGACACATTCAGAATATCCAACAGGTCAAAGAACAGCAGAAGAAAAGGCCAGAATGCATAAAATTTATATCAATTTTCATAATACTAATCAGGCTTGCCTGAAACACAAGCTTTGATTTCATAGGGAAGCAATTTCTCAGAAACCACACCCTCCCGACCACAATGCAGCCACTGTCACGAGTACAGCAAGAGGCAGACATTCCTTTTGACTGCTATCGTTCTGTCTCAGATGAGCTGCACAGTCGTACTTTGCAAATGAGGACTTTTTTATACTGTAACCTCTCAAATTATTCATGCAGTAATGCTTACTAATGAAGTCTATGCAATTTAGCACACCAGTTTTACCAGTTTAAATGAGATGAACTGTTTTATTTGTATCCTGCACGTCTCCTTTGGACACAACGTAACACAAAGGTAAACTGGTGACAATTATGTCAGAAGAACCAAATCTGCCAAAATAACATAATTTGTGATTTTTTTTTTTCCTAAGACTTTAAACCATCAATAGGACATCTATTATACATTCTAACGGGTCTGTAAAAAGTTCTAGAAGCTGGTCTGCAAAGCAGTGACACATACTATTATTTGGTAAACAATATAAACAAGCCCTTAAAATAAAGTGACACCAACTCCACCAGCATAGATAACGCATGACAAACAATGTGAATAAGGCAGAAAAAACTGAACAGTTCCGCCAGAGAGAAGCTGCAGTCAACGAAGTACGCAAAACCACAGTGTTATTTCATTTCACACCAGTAAATTCTTCCGTGTTCTGACATTTTTGTTCGTGGTTTCTACTTCTTTATTTCTGTCAGTGACGGTGGCCATTTTGTGTTGTTCAAGTGGCTCAGAGGGATTTCTCTGAGAAAAAACTAAAACATTTCTAGTTCATCCTAGTCTTGTCATTTCCCTTTAATTTCTTTCACTACAACCTTCACATTATTTTTGAAGTTCCTTGGAACAATTTTATAAGTGCTAGAAACAGAAGCTACACTATGGGAGAGTGTGCGGTTGGGTGCAGCAAATGCAAATAATCTCTGCAGGGTTGATATACAGGTTCTTGGTACAGCCAACAAAACACTTTCCAAAGATCCAGCATCCTCTGAGAGGAACCCAAGGTGTGCTTTAAGGGATTTGTACACACAATTTGTACCAGACTAACAAAAAACAGAGGTCGTCCAAGCTTTATTAAAATGTCATCTCCCCACACAAAATAACTTTGAAAAACACAGGAGTCCTCTGATTTTTTCACAGTCTTACATAAACTGACATCATTCAAAAATACCTCCACAAAACTCCACAAATGAATGTTCATTTTAGGCATGATACTTAATGAATGCTACATTAAAATTGAAAATTTGCCAATCATATCTGTGTGGTGAGATATTTTCAAAACCCACTTTTTCAAGTACAATGCTTCAAAAGATTATTTTTGAACTAAAATAACCACGGATATTGGACATTGACAAACAGGGGTAAATTTTTCCCCTCATATGGAAAGAAAAAAGAACATTTCTGGGGTCAAAGAGATGGCAGCTTTGTATGGCAGTCAGCATCAGCAAAACAAGTGACACCACTGAAAAATTCAGAGGACTCCCTTTTAATAAACTTGTGCCAACAGAGCTTCACTGAACACCGGTGGAGCTTGAGGTAACAGTTCTTGAGACAATAGGGAGCAGGCAGCACAACCCCAGCGCTAAACGTGTCTTTGACCTGAGGGGTGGGGGTGGGGGTGGTGGTGGGGGTGGTGGCAGGGGCGGAGGGGTCACCCCACCAGTCTCTGGGTCACGACCTCGCGGTACATGATAGAGATGTAGATGAAGAGCAGCAGGATGACGAAGAGGTCGTCCATGAAGCCCAGCAGGCCGAAGAGCGCCTCGGGGATGAAGTCCAGCGGGGAGGCCAGGTACGTGAGCGCCCCCACCAGACACAGCAGGATGCGGAGGCGGAACATCCAGAAGAGCCCGCCCACCGAGAACATCTCGCGGAAGGCGTGGCGCAGCAGGGTGGGGACGTCGCGGAGCCGGTCCATCAGCTGGGCGAGGAAACATGGGTTCGAACATTGTCATTGCGGGAACACGCTTAAGGTGCTTTTACATAAACATATTGCTAAAGTAATTAATATAAACAATTCTGTGTCTAGTAAAAGCAACAAAAAATGACATGGCAAAATTTATACATGTTTGCAATTTTTAAAAATTTCACACACTAATCTCTGTTCACACACGATTCACATGACTTAAATATGCAATAAATTATGGCAGTAAACTTAAAACATATGACAAATTACTACTATACCATACTAGTGAGTCACAGTTGGTTGTTTGGTTTGCTATGTTAGCCAATGGCAGTAGTGAATAATGGCTTTAAATCACTCACAGTCAAATTACACAGTAAAATCTGTCACACGTAATGCAATTCTTGGGCCTTAAGATGCAAATAGGCAAAGGACTGACTTTGCTGTAGATGATACGACTGTACTTCGGTGTGTTACTGTATTAACAAGGGCATACAAGATGCACTCACAGATCTCGGCTGACCCGAGAACCTCCGGTTGTAGTCATTGACGTCCTGCAGGATCTGTCCTGCCTCCACCTGTCCATCCTGGGCCTGATTTGGCAGGTCACCCTCCTGGAAGAGCGGGAACAACAGTGTCACCTGTAAACCAGATAGGAAAGAACAGTCAGTAATACAGCAGAGCCTTGTATTTCACTCAGTGATACACTAGTGCCTTTCATGCAGTGATACAGCAGAGCATGGCATTTCAGTCAGTGATGCAGTAAAGCCTTGTATTTCAGTCACAGTGTGTGTGACTGTGAGTGATGACTATCCTCAAACAAATGGAAGAAAAAACTCCATTGATAAAAACTGAAAATTTCAGTCGTTGCCCAGTGTGAAATTTAAAATTTGCAGATATTCCATTGGTATTTGCTTTGTGGCCTTGTAATGAAGTGTGTACTGAAATAATGTTATCCAGATAGGTACAGTCAGTCACCATCTCTTCATCTCTCAAAAATGTGTCAAAAAAAGATCCACACAGGGAACAACAATATTAATATCATGATCTTCAGCATGTAATAGTGATAAAAGTCTCTAAGGGAGATGTTAACAACTGTTCTCTGCAAGCCTGTTGTGCCATGGCTTCTATCAAAAGGTCATTCATGCAGTAAATAAAAACCTGAAGGACAAACATTATATGTCCAGCAGTGGTGACTTGCTGAGGCAGCTCCAGATCATGTCTTTCTATAAGGGCATTACCACAATCTTTGTGATAATTAAATGCTGCGATTGAATATTAAAATGATGAAAAGGGTGGTTGACTAAGCCAGTAGAGGTTTTGTGTAGATGCCCTGCATCTACATAAGGTCATTGTAATGGTCACAGAGAACCTGGCTCCCAAATCTTACCATTTGTCTACAGATGGGACAATTTATCGCTCCAAGCCATGACCCGTACCTCCAATATGCGATGATACAGGGACCTTGAGATGAAAAAAAAATACAACATCAAACTGCAGAAAGTCAACAGCTGATAAAACAAGTATGTCTAGAGAGCAGTAACAGACCTACTGAAAGAGCAGAATTAATGATTCATCAAAGTAGGGGAATGGAAAAATTCTGCATCCCATAAACTGATCAAGGCTTTTTAAGCATTATAGCAGATTTGGCTTAGGAGTAGCATCACCCATTTTTAGTCTATTAAATGGGTGATTTTTGTTTCCTTAAATACATTGTGAAGATTTACTATCTTAACTGTATTGTGATCCATTTATAAATCATGCATGTGTTTATATGAAAGAATGCACAAATAAACACACATACATACATCTGCACAAGAGCATCTGCTAAGCAACCAAATGTTAAACAAAAATGATTCTTAAACATGTGAGCGGGCTTTCACAAAATCTTACAGACAAATGACAAATTTAGTAATCTGGCATCATACTAAATCACTAAATCATTTGAATTAGAGGATTTCACTTCATATGAGTTTCACTTTCAATCCTGTTCCATTTATACATGGCTGGCATATTTATACAATAAGCCTAATAATGCCCTCTAGTGCACAGTAAACCTCAGAAGCTTTCCGGGGTGTGACTCACTACTCTTGACACACCAGCACATTTAAGAGAAACTACTTCAATCTGTGAATGAATAGTTAAGCCTTGGTGAGCTATTTCTTCATAAGATTCAGATCTTTCAAATCAGTCTTTCATAAAAGAGCAACCTTCAACATGCACGTCAGATCAGTTATTGGAAAGCTCTTGTCTCTTCTTATCCCTATTGTAAAGCTTATTGCCTCCTCTGCCTGTCACCTACTCCACACAAATGTCAAATTGTTGTTGTCAGTTGTCAACAAGACCTAATGACTTTTTGTCCTGATACTATTTTAATGTTCATCATCATTTTGTGTGACACCAAATTAATACTCTCCGTTATCTCATTCTACATTTAATTTGCACATTGAGATGCCTGGTTGTAAAAGCTGGAGGTCACCATTTATGACAGCTGTACAGACAAAATGTCACCAAATGTATTTGGCAGGTCACACCGCTGTTAAGTACTGACCACAGAAGAGGTGGCCACAGTTGGTTTCCACGGGCAGCGAGGCCTGCTGTAAGCAAACAGGACAGGACATGTCTGTGTAGAACTGATGCCTGGGCTCTGCAGCTGCATCCTAGACCACAGGAGGAAACAAATAAGCAGGAAAAGTGACTCAAACACAAGAGCGGGAAGTAGCTAACGCAACCTGCAAAGGATTCTTAATTCGGTGCTCCAGAGGGACTTTCAGCCCATGTTTACAGTCTGAAAAAGACTTATGGTGACTTCTACAATTTTAATATAACAAGTACATTTCAAATTTTGGGAATGCACTAGTCTTCTCAGATGCAATGGCAAGGTCCATATGCAAACATCAAAAACAGGATTCTGTCCCTATAGCTCCAACGGGAATCTAGAATTGTTCCTTGTACAATAACAGCATGCAAAATTTCTATTTTAATTTAGGCACACAGACACAGAGACACACACACACACACACACACACACACAGAAATCAATATATATATATATATATATATATATATATATATATATATATATATATCATTTGGGATGTGCATTAACTATTAGTGCTGTGCAAAAGTACAAAAAGCATTTGACAGCTTATCCCAGGAATAGGGTTCAGTTGGACATGCCAAGTCAATGGCCCCTACAATGTTTGACAAACAGGTTGCACGTCCAACCAAACTCTGTCCTTGAGCAATACGAGATGAACATTGAACTATTTGCCAGCATAAAAAAATTATGGTTGTGTACCTGCTCAGACTGGAGCTGCTGTCGGACAATCCTCACATGCTCCTGGTTCTCTGGGTGGATATTCTGCTGCTCATTTCTGAACATAAACAAACCATCTGAATAATCTCTGTTTTTACAGCCCAGATTTAAACAAAGTACGGCACATCCTGTCTTCAGAGCGATCTTGTGTTTATGAGTGTCAACACATTAATTCAACTCTATCATCAGCAAATGGGAAAAATAACAACATTATCCATGAAACAGCAGGCAGTTAATACTGATATGGATTCACTGTAGGTATCTTCATGTTTACTAATCCCTTATCAGCTGAACATGCCAACTTTATGGACATTCATATTTTACTAGATGAGTTTTCATGCTCTTCAACTTTTGTGTAAAGCTTTACATATAAGTGAAGTAATTTAAGCAGAAAACAGTGCCACGATATGTCCAAGAACAACTCATGGAGACAGACGTGCATAAGAATGTGTACCCTTTCTTTTGACACAAGACACAAGAATGATGTCACCTATTTACTCAGAAATAACACAGACACAAAGACATTTCACTCAGTTTTTCTGAGATGGGCCAATGTGAACGAAGGAGTCTCTGCTGGAGTCTTTACCTGCACAGGAGAACCGCGAGTCCACCCAGAAAGGTAATGCTTAGAACGACCACAGCCAGAACCGGATTGCTGATCCCTTCTATCAGCGAGTCCTCATCTTGCATTGGGTTCACAACCACCCACTGGTTTTCGTCCATTCCACAGTATCATACCCTGCACCACTGTAAAACAGGAGGGGGAAAATCCGTAGAGTCAGAGAAGCTTTAGCCATGTTTATCAAGCTCTTACAGGTGCTGCTACAGTGCAATTCAACAGCAAAGAGCAGACGGTCCCTTGTGGATTCATGTCCACAAACAGGAAACTGCAGAGGAAAGTCCTGGTATTTGTGTGTCTAGTCTGAGCCACAAAACCTGACATAATTCTTAGTCCAGACATTATGAGGCAGAAAACTCCACATTCAGAGAGGACACATACAGACAGGATTCAAATTGTATTGTCATGTTTGAGACAAGACAATGTTTGTTTATTTTACTTACACAGCACTGTAAATTTGGATTTTCCTTATATTAACAAAAATACGTAACTGATTAAAAAAAAAATCTTAAATTTGCTGCTGACAGTTAAAGACCAGACACACACAATGTTAACTGACTAAATATTGTACGTAATTTGAATATTTTATTTGAAAATAACTAGCTTTTTGCCTTTAAAAGGAAGTTAGGACGTCTCTATAAAAGAAAAGCGTCGATTCACAAAATAAGACAGTAGAATTGACGCCATGAAAATATTTCTGAATGCAGCAGTCACTAACAATCAACTATAAACACATAAACGTAACACATAAATTTTAACAATTACTGCTAAATGACCTTGTTTTAAAAGTGCCAATGTGGCTTTCGTTGAATTTTCTAACTACAGCTGCATCATTTATTTATCCGTTCAGACATAACAATGATTATAACCTGTGATCGTAAATATGGATTTAATAAAGACTTCGCAAAATTACTCAACTACAACTATATACAGAATCCTACACCATCAGATATATTGTTCCAGCTAATTTACTTATGGCCTGCACAACAAACGTTACCTAGGTAGTGGCAGCAGTTAAGTTGGTCAGTTTGCTTAGACGGTTATACACAGCTAGAATAGAATTACGTTAGAAAACTGTATAACCAGACAGACAAAGTGCTAAGAATTTATCTTACAACGGGACTCTTTTTGACTCATGCCCTTACATGAGTCTAGTGAAATGTCAAAGCAATTTCCGCTGGCTGGCAAGCTAGATCCGTCTCACAGAGCCAGCTAACCACATTCAAATATGTAACTATCTATCGTAACATAACTGGAAAATGACAGCCAGCTTGCACCGCTACCTGTTGTATCACATTTCCACACACTTTAATTAGTTAGCGTTGCACTGGATCTCCCGGAATATCAGCATGTTGGCAAATTGACGGCGTGATTTCGGAAGATCCCGAAATATATCTGGCTAACGCTGGTAAAGTAGTTTGGGAAAGCTTCTAGCTAGCTATCCAGCTACAGCAATGGACTGTATAGTAGTTAGCCACGCATCTATCTAGTTCATGACATGCATTCAGGAATAACGTAAACCATCTAGATAGCGAGCACGTTAGGGTCTTTTTATCCCAGTCCCCTACCTAATGTTACCCAATGGAGACTAGCTAGCGCATTTAGCCAATGTTACCTAAAGCAAACTAGCTAGCTAAGGTAGCTACTTTTAACGTTAGATGAATACCACTAGCTATAGTCAGCTAGCTATCTTATCGACAAGGGGCTGCGTTAGATGACCCAAAATACAAACCGAGACAGAAAAAAAACAAGAGAGATAAATGTTTTGCCTACTCAAAATTGGCAACGCTAAACATGCATTGATAGGTAAAACTTATATTTTACACTTTGTTACCTGGCTGTCTCTATCCATAGGAATTAGTCATACTGCAACTTCCGCATTCATATTCCGGGGCCTTCCGTGGATATGCCGTCTCCACTATTGCCTGTTGTGTTTATGTTTCTACCGGCATAAAAATATTTTCCTACTTTTAGAATAACTTAAAAAATATAACACACGTGTTCATAATTGGAAAAAAATCAAGGGTTCTGCACCCGTAAGTGGTCCTTGCCAGAGCAGGGCTGCCCTAATTTTGCTGGGTGGCATCTGTAGGACCCCGCCAGGCTGGGAGAGGGAGAAGGCGAGAGGGAGAAACCGGTGGAGTAGCTGTGCGTCCCTCCGTGGCTGTTTTAGCTAGAATCTGTCGCTATTTCTCTTTTAATCGACATCAGAGACTGTTTGAAGAGCTAGCCATAACGGGAGTGGGACTGATACAGCGGTGAAAAACCCAGACAGACCTCTTCCGCACGCTTTGTCTTTGTCAGACGTCTTGTGATTGTATTACTGTGCGGTAACGGTGTATTTAAAGGATAACGTTTCTCGTTGGCTTGATCTTGTGGATATTTATCTACGATGAGTACTTTGGAGTCTGTGGATCGGGTCGAATTGTGCGAAAGCCTTTTGACATGGGTAAGTATGTTTTATTTTTCCGATTAAATAGACTAGTTAGCTTGGGGCTAGCAAGAATTTTTCGTTTGACGCGACCTCTTGCGTTTGCTGGGATAGTTAACTACCTACCGCTGTAGAAAACGTTGCTCAATAAATTGTAGCCGGGGTAGGCTACTGATAAAATAGACTGCCGTTCGTTAGCTGAAGTTTAGCTTGCTAGCTAGCGTTTGACACCCCCCTCCACACATAGACACAGACACACACACACACACACACATAAAAACATCCGCTCCAAAACCTGAGAGATTACCTAGCTGCAACAACAGAGTTGGCAATACCTAACCTTAGTGATGTATCAGTTTGGGGTGTCAATAAAAGAGAAATACAGAGATGGATTATAGTGTGGTTAGCCGAAGTAAGCTAACTAAGCTCATATAACTGCCGATCCAGCCAGCTAGGCACCGGCCTGGTTTCCTATCTTGCTGTCCTTCCTCTTTCCATATTTCACAATATAATTTGACTTAACAACGTGTCAAGGTAGTTGCCTAACTCAAATTTATTGATTGTTTTTTTATTATTATTATTAAAGTGAAACGTGTATGTAGATAGCCAATTTGTCCGTAGATTTTTCTGCAGATAATTATTTGAATTTGTTGCATGTTACCCATTTAACGTTTTCTGTTAGTTGAATAATTGAGCTAGTTTTTGAGTGGATCGTCTTGGCAATATTAGTTAGTTGGCCGGCTAGTTAACGGTATTTAATAACAAGAATGGAATGAAAGGAATGTGACTCGTACTTAAAGCCCAAAGAAGCTAGGCTAACAAAGTTAATCATGGAAAAAAAACGATCAGCGGGTTGGAGAGTTGGGATGGTTTGGTGCTGGTTTTGATGGCATGTCAGCATGCTCCACCCTCCCTGGATAAACCCTCTTTTTTGTATGTGAGAGAGGATTTGCCAGTTACTTTAGCTAGAAACGTGTATTCTTAGTAATGAAAACGCATGACAGTTGATCCAGGTGGCTAGATCGCTATTGAATTAAAAACACAGGCAATTTGCTAGAAGCTACATGACTAGGTAATAAAGTACTTTCAAAAAACGAACGTCCAGAATCACATGGGTATTTACTGCGTTTTCAGTTTCGAGCTAGCTAGCCAGACAAGAATGAAGACAACGGGCGTTATACGACTTCAATGCGACCGGAAGGACAGTTGTGAAATGTAATTATGTTTCTTTATCCTGTTATTTTTTTAGACATTGATCCGTGTGGAGCAGGAAAGTTAACTTGTTAGTGATCTAAAATTCGATTTCAGTGACAGCTTGTTGGCTTTTCAGTGCGACATCTGCTTTCCTTTGTTAACATAGCAGTGTTTCAGGTGTAAATACCCATTGCATGGAATTTCAGGCATTTTCGATTACGCACGTCGTTATCGTCAGAGCTGTCAGCAGGTCTGAAGGCATAGTAATGCTTCTGTATTTTCAAAACGCGACACAAGAATATTCAGATACTTCTCAACTGTCATTAGTGGGTTATCTGCAGTGTCAGCCATTAGCTTTATTGCACACCTTGACAGCTTTAATTGGCAATAGTAACAATTGGTAATCGCTAGTTTTACGTTACGTATAAATAAATTTAGTCAGCACGAAGAGCTGCAGTATCGAATGAAACTGAAAATAGAATCACGAATCGTACCGATCCCTTATCACCCACGTTCGCTTTGCTGCTGAATTAGACTGCGCAGGTATGGGAAGGCCTGCTTCTTTCTGTAACAGTCGACATGCAGTTAACACACATGTTAATCTGACTGAGTAGTTGGTGGCCTAAATCTTGTCTAAGAAAAAAAAAACTCTTCTGAAGAATCTAGTAATTTGGAGTATTCCAAACGTGTTCCATTGTCCCAAGTAAAACAGCTCTTGAATCTTTTAACTGCCAACTGTAAATTGGTGCTGGTATGGCTTCAGCGGTTTTCAGCGGTTCACTGGATTGCCCTGAGCAAACAGAACACATTCATTGCCATTAACACGGCGTGGCGTGAAGACTGACACAGAGCAGCTTACAATCAAGCAAACATGGTTTCCACGAGTAATGCAATATTCATAATCGTTTATCAAATTAAGCTGGTATAAGACAGAGGTACAGCAAGCTGAAACCGTAGGTTTTACAACGACATGTATCGCACTGTGTATAAATGCTTTTGAGATATTCATTCCCATACCTCTTTCCCATACCTCACTACAGAAAAATAAAATGACTTGTACAACAAAGCTTAAGGGAAGCTTTGCCATGTTCTGACGAATAGTTGCTTTTCAGTCAGTTGCTTTTTGGTATCCAGAACCAATAACTTGAGTGAGTAATTTAAAACACAAAATATAGAGGATGTCCATTGTTGGATAGGTTGGATAGGATATTTTCCTTTTCACTTGAATGTAATCACCAAAACAGACCAGTTTGAGAAGTCCATTGCATACTCTTTCACTGTATTGTGCACAGCTAATCTTCAAGGTCTCCGTAAGTGTAGATGAACAGCATGAATAGAAATATGACACATTTAAGCAAAAAAGAAAAATTGCCCCAATCAATTAGATAGTTTAATTTGGTTAGCCTAGTTGTTAGTTTTTGTATAAAAATAAGGTTGAGTTTTAACATACCTTCACATGCATACCTGAACTAGTATGGAATGAATTTCAGTAAAAACTTTCAGAAACTGCCTCAAAGCATTATTTTTACCCTAAGTGTACTTTGAGAGGGCTTGTTGAAGTTGAAAATTCATCAGCAGACATATAGGTTCCATCTTGGGATTTTACTGCTCTTCATTAAGGAAAACTAAATGGAAAAAAATGCCCAGAAAATGATTAATGTCTAGTTGTTGTGGATTTAGGTAGGAATTTGAACTGGTGAAATTTAAAATGTATCACCTATGGGCACAGTTTGCAGTTGTAGAATAACTACAGATACTTCCCTCAACATTTAGGATTGAAACAAGGTGCAAACAAGGACATTTCAGACACCTTGGACCAAAAAAACTTTTGCTGGAAGGAGAAAAAACAAATCCCAAGCTTTAGAAAGTAGGCCAATTCTCGGGTTTGCTCATATAGGCTTTCCACAGTCGCGACAAGTTTATTTTGTTTGTGGAACTACCACATTTTTCTTACTTTTATCATATAGTGTGTTCAGTAGTGTTGTGACCAGGGTTAAATATGCTATGTCTGTGGAGAGTCTGTTGTGGAAAAAATGATGCCGGAACTTATGATGTTGTCACAACAAACAGTCTCAGAGTTCCGGGGTGATTTGAAGGGGAATCCTGCTTGGCATATTTACTGGGTGGGCCTGAATGGGTCTGAAAAGGGGTAAATAGTTCTGCAGATCACAAACACAGCTTGTGAAATTCTGTAGGCTCCGCTTTCCAGAGGTGTCAAGCCACGAGGGAACACAAACAACAGACAGCCTAAAACGGGCGGCAGTGTAGCATAGTGGTTAAGGAGCAGGACTCGTAACCGAAAGGTTGCCGGTTCAATCCTCGCTGGTACACTGCTGCTGTACCCTTGGGCAAGGTACTTAACCCACAATTGCCTCAGTAAATATCTAGCTGTATAAATGGACAACATGGTAAAGAACTGTAACCTATGTAAGTCGCTTTGGATAAAAGTGTCTGCCAAATGAATAAATGTAAATGTAAAACTGTAACCTGAAGAATGGAAAAGTATGTTTGTCAGATTATCACAGAATTCCACACAGTTGCAATTCTATGCCTGTGTCCCTGTGTGTTATTGTGTTGAGCGGCAACGAGGTACAGTGCCAGCTGAGCGCTCCACCACACCTGTGATCTGAGTACATACTTGGGAGTGATATTTTGCTGACATTGCTGAATCCACACTTGAGTGAATGAGGCCATAAGTGTGGGCTAGAGCAGAAAACATTCCTGATTGTGGACACAGTCTCCAGCATCTGTCATTGAACATCAGCAAGCATGTTTACTTTGTTAGTTTTTTCTACACATTATGTCCTCCAACCAGCTAGCTATTTTACGGCTTGCAGTAAGGGTGAGAGCTGTTATTGCTATGTCTTTGTATAGAATCTGTGGTTTAGGCAGTGAAAGTTAGAATGCATCTATATAGTTTTTAGCAGTATTGCTTCAATGCACAGTAGGTGAAAAATTGTTAGTTTCCATCTTGCCTTTGACAAATGGTCCTTAACAGCATAATCAAAGGTTGCAAAACGCATCGCTTGAAGATGAAAAGTGAAAGGTCTGAAAAATGGTGGAATATGGCACTCATTAGACATCAGTTTGGAAGCACTTCATGCTAACAAACGATGGAAAAATGTAGGCTACAGTTACCATGAGTCTTCTGCTACATGTCATGGGTGAACAATGAACTTGATGACTCACTTCATCACTATCCACACAGCCACTGTGATTACACCACAGCCAGGTCAGTGCTTTGCTCCATCCAGTACGCCTTACTCAGCCTCTACTTCACAGACCCACTTCCTGCAAAATGCTGTCTTCCATCATCCAGACCACAGGCAGTTTCACTTGCCTTTTGACTTGAGGCCATTCTCTCTTGTTTAATCAAAAGGCTGAGATTGGTTAGTTGTAATTTGTAATAGTGGAGGTATTAAAGTGGAAACTGAAGTTGCCACAGCGTGGTTATCTTATGTTTGGTGGAAGTAGGCGTGCTTATGCAACCTTTCCATATAATGATAGAAGAAGTAGCCTGACACCACAGAATGTAGCCTATCGGGGTCTGAAACGAATATTTTGGTGCAGCTGCCAGGATGGCCGGCAGATGGAAAAATTCACCAGCCAGTTGGAATAATTTACTGTGAATGAAGCTACATTTTAACTATCCTGTGCGGTGCACATCTGCATGGTAGCAACATGGTATATTATTATCTAAAACAGCTAGCCAGCAGGATAAAATTACAGCTAAGGCTGACATCTAAACCACAGTAATGTTTACTAGCTAGTGAGTTAGCTAGCAGAAAAACATAGTACATAAAGTACCTAAAGAATCAGTTGATTGTTGAAGTTGAAGTTGATTTCAAGTTTACCTGTGTGTACTTACTGTAGCCACATTTTTAAACTGATAGTAGAGTTGCTAGTTAGTTGTCCAATCAAGTTGAATCTTCCCATAGTGATGGAGTTTGCATTGTACTGTCATATGTAGCTTGTGATTGGTCATCACTCTGTTGACTTACAGTAAAAAGGAACCAGACTGAAATGGCGTAAATGTGGGCATCTTCCATTTTACTTTATTGGGTTAATTTTATTAGTTCATTGATTTTTTTTTTTTATATAAAATAGCAGGGTGTGACCTTTTTCAATTTTTATTTTAGTGCAAAAAAAAAAAACGCCAGACAGAAAGGATAGTCAAATAGAATCCCACCAATGGAAATCAATTTCTACATCGAGATCTGATAGAAGTTCTAAGTAAACTTTGAACATATTCAGCCAGACAGGGACATTGATCACTACGTGGGAGAGGGAAGCCGTTACCACAGTTGTGATCATATGGGCTGAAAGCTCCATCCAGAGCCATGTGGAAGCATAGTCTAATTTTTAGATCGACCCATGTCTGCTGGGGCTATTGAGCTTTAGCGGAATGTGGCTAATGGTAATGATTCATTCCTTAGCGTTCTCTTCAGCCTCAGTGAATATCAACAAGTTGGCCTGAATGCAGATGAACATTCATGTAGTTTTCACAGAGAAATGTGTTATAGAAAGCCCCAAGTTGGCTAGTTTTTGTAGTGACCCAAACATGCTGGTAAAATCCTGTCTTTAATAGTCTACGATGGAGCAAAAATAATGGCTCTGAGACACTGGACCAGTGCTGCATTCAAGCTCTGGGGTTGGTGTGAAGAGGCCCTGAAGTGAAAATCCTCTCTGGTTCAATAGTAGTTCAGGGTTTCTGTGCAGCAGCCCAGCATGTCCCCTACTGTACTTGTTGATTATGCAGCACGAGTCATTAAACCACTCTCTCTGAATGTGCGTACAATCTAAATATAGTGTTGTGAGTGTTTCGCTGATGACGTGTAGAGAGGACTTTTGGGTTATATTCCAGTGGTAGGGGGTAACGAGAGAAATGTTATTGGTGACATTTCATTTTGCTTGCTGTTGATTGAAATTTAATGAAGTGCTCTCTTGTTCATTAAAAGACACTCCTAATTCAAGTAGCATGCTTTTACTGAGAGAGAAGACTGAACAAATCATTCTTCTAGGTTTTTATCAAAAAGCAATGGGTCAAGTCTGATATATCTCTAACAACTGAAAGATAGCTTTGTTTCATTGCTCAGGTTGAAGATGTTTAAGTGTCCCATAGTAATGTCATCTACTCATGTGGACTATATGCTGTATGTTACTGTGCTGTGTGACCACAGAACTAATTATAACTATGCTATGTCAACCTAAATCATGTTGTCATCTCCTTCCATACAGAGCTAATAATACATACCTGTAATGCGGGAGTTGTCACTGAAGTCCACAACAAAGCTGCATCACATCAAAGATGCTTTACTTTGCAGTGTTTGAGGAAAAGTGGGACAGCACAGAACTGCTAGACTTTGTTGCCCTTCAGAAGAGCAGATTCCCAGAGGAGGGGAAAGCAGTGCATTCACATCTGGAAGAAAAAAAAAAATAGAATTCCCTTTGCAAACTGGAACTCAAAACTCTCGTGGGAGTGGAATGCTAAACCAATGTAGTCAGCTTTAGCCATGACACATTGCACAGTGTTTTCCTGGCCATTTCTGTAGGTCTGTTTTGGAATGTTGCATAATCTTTAACCGTGTTTGCAGTTGTGGGCTGTTTACATATGAGTGAAACAATCTAGTTCTTTCTTACAAATTTGGTCACCTCAAATTAATCTACTTTATATCACTGTAGGAATATATGTATGGGATGCAAGGTATGTGCTGCCGTGGATTCCCTTGCAGGAAACCAATATTTCTTTTTGTGCATATTGTGCTAATTATGCAATATACAATAACACAACACAATCAGTTTGTATTTCAGTAGCCAAGTTAAATGGTTTCGAATAGAGGGAGAAGTTTAGCTGTATGTATTTTCTCTTGTAATTAGTGTCTCTTGATTTTGAATCTGTTTAACTGTCCTAAAGCATAGAAGAGGATGGATGTGGACAATAAAGTAAATAGCTATCACATCCTTACGTGCCTTTTTGTTCTTTTGTTATATTCTGTTCATTTTGTAGTTGGCTATAGATCTGAGATTTGGTCAGTATCTACAAAAACTCAAGCTTTCTTAAAATGAAGATTTGATAAGATTTAAGAGTGTATTCATTGCATGTATATGGAGCAGGGGTGCACTGATCAGTCCGGTCAGTAAAATATTATATGAAGAAATTGCGCTCGTTTACCAGTGTGATAGGCCTAGTATTTAGGTCTATTAAGTGACACGAACAGGAAGTAAAGAGCAAATCAACACTACAATACTACTTTAGCTACCGTATTTCCCAAATTCTTTGGCCAGTGACATATTTAGCTAGCTAAAGCCTAATGGCAGCTATTTATCCCTTAGCTAACCTTGCTAACTAGCCAAAAACCTTATTATTCTAACAACAAAAGAATACCAGACCAGTGCAAACGGTAGGTCTAGGTCTCAGAGGGGTATTCTATAACTTGTCAATTAGTCTTTCAGCAGAACACAGTTGCAGAGCTGTACTTATTAAATGAAGAGATATATCAGATGTGATCTTGGTTCATAATTTCAGTACCCATAGTTTCATCTTCCCTAAGTCTGGGATCCTCTGTACTTTACAGGGATACACGTTATATGGCCTCACTTAATCTGTGTAGTATGATGAAAATATGCTGTAATCTGCATTTGTGAGATATCTGCTGTAGACATGCACACTAAGGACCTGCCAGCTTTTACAGATCTGAAGTCTGGCTCCTTTGACTCCCTTCATATGCTGCCCGGGAGGTTGAATGGACCATCTGTCAAACTGGACCAAGGAACACAGTCCTGGTGCCAGCTAGGCCTAATTGATCTGCACAGTGACAGACCCACAGGGCTTGGCCCAAGGTAACAGCGTGTAGAGATGGGGGTGACTAGTAGTTTTTATTTATAAATGTGCTTACTAGTAGCCTAGTAGTCCCCGTTGTTTTAAGACTTATCAGAGTAACACTCACCGCTGTACAGCTCTGGAGCCGTTTGAGTCATTGGGGCATGTTTGGCACACCATCATCACCAGCAGATTTCCCATAATTACAGCAGTATGTTGTCTGCTCCAGAAAAGGCTTCCTCTCTCAGCAGATGGATGTGGTTCAGGGTTTTTGCTTTCTGACAATTGTCTGTTATTTGCCAGGTTTTGAAAGCTTGGACAAAAGAGGGCATCTGTCATTTGGGTGGGCAAGAAAGCATTGTAGACAGTGCTTATTAAAAAGAATACTGTGCTGCACAGTCTAATAGGTGTAAAAATCCAACTCTGTCCTATGCTGGTACCTACAGTCCTTTGCTCCTGTGACCTGTTCAACATTATTTGCATATAGACATGTTCAAGACAAATGGCACAAAATACAACATTTTCAGAAATGCTGTTTGTATACTTATATTATGGACTGAACTAACAGTGAAATGAGTTGCTGAAATCTCTTGGAAAGTATGATTTCCTACCTAATTTTCTGAATTTTTTTTCTGAAAAAGAAGCAATAAGAAAATTAGGAGAATAGCCAATTGGATGTATTTGACTTTGCAACTGAATATGGGTGTTTAAAGAAAATGAAACCAAAGCTCTCAAGTGGTTTGGACATTTGCTACATGTGCAGATTGAGCCTTATGGCTAAGGTATGGAAACTGACCTTGCCATTTGCCGACAGTGACCAAGAGCCTGCCATAGGTGGAACTAATTGGCTACGTTCCACTGGGTGGCTCGGCCAGGGTCATCTCGCCGCTTCACTCTCAACGCTATTTTGCTAATGTGGGCACCTGTGTGTTACTCAGATGGAGTCCGGAAGATGTGCCTATCCTCCAGTGGTATTCGCCTCTTGGTGCACTGTGGGAGTTGTGTGAAAAATATTTGTGGCAGGCGTACGTATCTATCAGAGATTTGCACGTCCCTTGCCCCTCACTCCTGTGTTGGTTCAGTAGAAGAGCTCAGTTCATAATTGAGGGATGTCTGAAAGGTGAAAATATTACATTTTTCTTGAAATTGCACTTCCCCATCATCCAAAAACAGGAACGTATAGAAATCATTGAAAATGTTAAAGACTATCCATCATTTCAGACGAGCATTTCTGTCAGTGGAAACTGGCATTTCCTTACATGTGTGCTGCACTAAAACAGCAGCATACTGTACATCTGCAATCATTTAACGGTTAATCGATTAACGGTGACGGCAGACAGCTTGCAGATGTCAGCATGCCTACACTGGGCACAGCTGATTCCGTGGCATATAAGCGAAACTGGGTCTACAGCGTCAGCAATGAAGAGAACATGTTGGAAGTTAATGTTTTCCGCGAGGTGCAGCCGACTGAACCCACTCAGGAGCGGGAGCCCCAGTCATCACAAGGCATTGAGCGCGGGACCACATGGCGGTATTTACAGGGCAGCCAGAGAGGAACAGAGCCAGCGCTTCCAGTGGAGACTCAGCAGTTCAGTAATCCCTCCCATATCAGACTGCTCAGGGGCAGATCTAAGGCGGATAAACCAAAGACAGTCACAGGATAATTAAATATGGAGTGATGCGCTGTCAGAACCGCTTTCAAGTTCAGCACAAAAACCAAGGCAGTTTTGAACTTCTAAGAAATGTTGATGGATACCGTATTTACTGCAAACATAACCATCCTTTTTTCAATTACAAATCATTGTCAAAGTCTGTTTTCAGTGTCATTTTAGTGTCAAAGATCTGTCCTCATATGTTAAATATCACTTTTGAAGGAGTTGGCTAGAAAAAATTAGTCTAACACAGGCTGACTTTCAATAAGTTGAATCATTTCTCATGAATCATTAATAGTTATATAATGTCATCAGTGGTGTCAGTAAACAATACACAGACTGTTCAGAAAATCAACAAAATATAATATGCTTTTGCAAGTAGAGGAGTCAAAAAGCATAACTTGAAGCTGATCATTTTTCCTGAAACTGTTTGGTTCTATTGTCATATGACCAATCGGCATCTGATTTTTTTTTTTTTTTACTTAATTGTGTATAATTTGGTAGTATTATATTTGTGAGCTTCCCATTCAGTATTTATATTTGTAACGTTTATTATAAGGAAGACCTATATCAGACATTTTATTTTCATGTGGAAGAACTTTTCATTATGTAAAATGGCTTCTTGTGAAGTTTTTCCAAATTGGGACAGTGGATAGGACTGTACAAAGACAGAGATAAGTAGGCACAGTCAAATCAAAATGAATCTGCTTCTGTTGCGAATAAGTGATCCTTTTATAATGGCGATTATGAGACAGTTAAGTAAGTTCTCTCTCTGCTGTTTGTCGTGCATATGACACCACTGGTTCAGCTGTAGTTCAGGTTTGTGGACGCGGTTTGGCTCCACAGACTTGTGTGAACGTGTCCCTTGCTAGGTGTAGCAATGACACGAGGGTGCTCCTGCCCCTGGAAGCAATGTGACCGGTTCACATTCCTCTTGTGGCTTGTGCCTAAAAAGACACTGAGGTCTCCCTGGGCAATGAGAGACCAAGAGAGTCCAAGGTCTGGCGTCAGACACTGGATATTGTTAGGTATGCACTGCAGCCCCCTGTGAAATGGGAGAGTAGACTGGCTGTGATAAGGACACTCTCCACAGATGCCAGTGATAGAGAAAAATTCTTTCAATCAATATAGCTAGAAGGCCTCCAGGGCCTGTTCTAGCTAACCGTGAATGTGTATAAAATATGTGGGTTTTTAAACATGCTCTTTTGGCCACTCGCTGGAGTGTGGTTATTTATTATACAGTTCATTACAAGAACAAACCACATTTGGTGTATTTAAAAATGGTGGTTACTGCAGTAATGGCATTCTACGTCATGGAGTATTTTGGGTGTGCCAAGCTGTGAGTGCCAGTTAATGTCAAGCGAAGGGTTATTTCGGTGTGACCTGCTGGTTGCATTAGCTGAGCTCCACTGAACTGAGGCTTCTGTGCGTATGTTCATCCATCCTCTAAACTAACATGTACTTTAAGTGGAAAAAAGCTGGATGTTTTGGTATGTTTTCCCTGGACATCAGCCTCAAACTCCCCTTCTGTTTCCTCAGATTCAGAGAACAGTAAGGGTGTGAACTTCCTCTGCTGGGTCTGTGACATTTCTCTCTCTTCTCCACCCTCCCCTCCTCTGTGAAGAGAGCATAGGACACACTGTTTAGGGTCGCTTCACTTGCTTCGTATGCATTTGGCCTTTTTTTGGTCTGCCACCCTTTATTCTACTGGTGGTGCCATGTGGGAAATGTTTTACCTGCTGGTTCAGGGCTGAAAAAAGGTTGAGCCAGAGGGGCTAATTTTAGAGTTTGATTATGGTATGGGGCTTGGATGCAATTGGATTGGAGTGAATTTAAACAAGGAGGTATTCGTAGACTTTCAGCTTTAAGGTTCTCTTAAAGCTGACATGCAGTTAAATTATTGTCATAGTTGAATATTGTATGCCTGCCAAGATTAAATATTTGAATAATTAAATCCAAGCACTGCATACAGCTGCACATTGGAATAATGTAATATACTGTCACACTTTAATGCAAGAAAATATTAACGAATTGGGCTTATTTTACTGAGGGGTAGGTCTCCTTTAGAAAATGATCAGAAAGTGCTGGATATTTTATGTTTAGGTGTCCAGTAATTAGCATTTGAATACACAGAAATGGGTAACTTCAAGGTTGGATGTTTAAATGATCTGTAATTTCATAATCTTGCTGGAAGAATCAAGGAAGGCAAATGTGTTTGTATTTTTGGGATTCTTTTTATTTGTTGAGTGCCGTGGTTTTCTCAGTCTGGGTTAGTAGGCATGAGAGTGCTGTGTGAGAGCTCTTGTATCACAGGATAGAGTTTCTTTACCAGCATGTGAGAGCTAAATTTAAAGCCTTACCAACTGAGTCAGAATGTAATAGGTTTCCAGCAGTTATGAACCTTATGTCTCCCATTTGAATAACATTAACTAATTCTTTGCGCGCGCACACACACACACACACACACACACACACACACACACAAAATCATACACAAATGCAGCAAACTGTTGCTGTCTTCAATGTTAAGTTTCAAAATGAACTTTGAATAATTTAATTTCACGTTGCAAACACTGCCTCCCTTCTTATGCTCATTCTAGTGTATTTACACACAGTTTTGTTGCAATGCTGTGTCAAGCACAGCATGAAAACTGTAACATTAGATAATGCAACATTCACAGTGCAGCACGCAGGGCAGCCACTGTGACATTCTGGAGCTGCAGTCGATTGTTAATTGAACAAAATGATGAAACAGCTAGAAAAAAATCACTTCATTTTGCATAGTAAAATGTCAGTGACTGTATTTGTCATGCCCATTTTGTCCTTTGCGTGGTATATTATTTACCATCCAATCGCTCCACAACCGGTCAAACAACTTGGAGTGCTTGAAGTGTCAATGGTGTAATTACATTCACTGCTCTCCTTAGACAAGAAGCCCTTTATTCTCCTCTCTTGCTTTATAATGCACAGAAGTGGTATGCTAAGCCAGTTCTCAGAGATTAGCTTTTTGATATGTGCTGTGAACTATAGACACTTCGAATGCCACTCAATTCCATACATATTTCTGCAGATCACTAGGTTGCCTTTGACATAATGGAAATAATGAATTATTTGTGCTTTGACATTAAAAATTCATTTAATCCTTAACTTCAGTTGGCTTTATAACTGACTATTGCTTGTGCCATGGCTGCCGATATTTTAGTAATTACAAAGAGCGCTCGGATCCAAGAAAAGAAACTGACCAACTCATCTGACAGTGGAAAACACTCTTCACAGCTCACGACTGTCTTTGGCTATGATATGCAGGCCTTCGATAATTGAAGTCTCTTTTTTCAGATGCAGTATGATATATAATGTAAATGATTTGTTTACTTAATGGCATTTGTTTTAATTTGAAGGATATATTCAGTTGTGTTGAGTTTTTAGTTTGTAATGGCCAGCTGAGTTGCAAACTGAGTTTTCCAGTCATTTGTCGATTTGTGTGCTTTTGTATCAATGTTTTGTATCATTGTCATGCTGAAATGTCCATTTTTGGCCAGGTTTGAGTTTCTTTGCAGGAGTACCAATGTTTTTGACCAAAATGTCCTGGTACATGTTGCAGTTCATAACTCCCTTGGTCTTAACAAGGGCTCTTGGCCCCTGGAACACTGTTCGAGCCTGACCATTTTTCGCACTGGGTATGGGAAGCAAACATAAGCTTCACCTTTTCATTTGCTTTCAGACGAGGTTCCTGCCTTGAAACCCAGCCATGAATGCAGCATTCATGCCTGTTGCTTTGAATGGCTCTTTCTGACGCTTTGTAACCCGAAGAAGCCAGTCTGTTCAGGAGTCCTCTGTTGTGGGACTTGCATTGCCCTCCTGAACCACTTGTCTTTCAGTTTGTGGTGGCAAAATGCACTTGTGTTCCCTTCCTGGCAAGGCTTTTCACTTTACCATTAGCGTTAGATTTCTTTACAATGGATATAACTGTAATAGAACAGTTGAAAGTAGAATTCAACATTTTGTGAATATTTTTGTAGCCATCTCCCAGCTGGAGTTCAGTGCCCATTTGTTTTCCTCAGAGCGCACCCTGACCTCCCTCACCACAGTGAAGTGATTAATTCACACATTTTAAATTTCATTTCATATTTTTCTTCCTGTTTATTTGTGAATATCAATAAATATGTTGGACCCTGTACTTCACTGCTGAACTGAATATCTTGCAAACGGTGAAGGCAGTCTCTGCAGTCTTCCCTTTGTTGTTTGTAACACCTACCTCTAATTGTGTGAAAACTGTTTGTGGGAGCAAGTCGCCCTGAAAATAACTTTGCCAATGTTACTTCTTAGAAATTCTATTGGAACCCATGCGAATGAAATCCACCAAGTTATCTGTTTCTTTTCCACTGTATCCTCTTCTTTCGTAACAAAGGCGATTCTCGTACAACATCAGTACGACAGATCAACACACCCCCAGCGGTTCGTTATAGAGAGCAGCAGGGGGTTGATGCTAACAAAGGATGACTTGGCCTAAATTTTCTAGAGGAGTTCCCACCACCCAAGCAGAGCAACCGAAACGGATCAGACAGTAGAGCGAAGGGGCGAGACGGGGGCGCTGAGAATTCACCCGTTTTCCAGAGGTCTGACACACAGCCACTTTGAGGAGCAGTGGAGCCACAGTAATGTGTCTGAAGAGCGCACTGCATTATTTACAGATGTCTGTGATTTTTTTCATAAGAGCGGTGATCACTCACAATTTACCAGAGCAGTCACATGGGAATGGCATGATGGGGATTGGATTTTTGAGTGGTGTCTGTTGACCGTGGTAATCAGATCTTCGTTTTCTCCTGGAATGTTTGCCGTTACCTGGTTTATCAGTTAATTCCTGAGGACTGTCTCAATCATCAGCTGTTAGGAACAATTAATATGAGATTTACAGGAATGTTGTCCATGAAATTACACTTAACAGTTATTACCACATGGAAATCAGTGACCGTGATCAGTGGCTTGGCTGGGATTTGGGTTGGTGTGTTGGTGTAGCCTAATGTCTGGGCCCTCGTTGGGTAGCGCCTACCAGATGTGAGTTTTGGTTGGGCAGTGGGCCTTACTTAACAGGACATCACAGCTGGTGGTCAAATGAGCAATAATTAACCATTGTATGAGGGGAAAGGTATAGGTGTAAGTGCTTTTTCATATGCACAACATTAAAATCATAACATAGCAACATCATCAACATCATTTACAATAGCAGTATAAGAAGGCAGTGGCAAGTTGATATTTTTCTTTAAATATTATAACAGGCAACACCATGTTATAAAACCAGTTATTTATTAGGATGGGATTATTCATTTGAATCCTATTTGCAGTCAAGGTGACAGCTGCTTATTATTTTTCTTTCAGTTCAGAATCAGACATAATGGGGGTATCATTACGAGATCCTGACTGATCTCGAGATTTTGTCTTGGTAACAAGTGACAGGGACAATGAGACATTGTCTTGTGATTAGAGAGGTAAATGTTTTCTTTTGATTTTTAATCAAAAGTTTGCACAACACTTTTATACCAGGCTAAACTGAAAATATTGTCAGTATATCTCACAAGCTCATTTCATGCAGATTAAATGAAGTTTATTTTCCAAAGGAATTACTTATACTCTTTGAGTCTAATTATTTTTAGATCTGAGCTGAACTTTTTAACTCTACTGTTATTTACAGCTTTAGGTTTCACTTTCACGTGAGACAGCTTGTTGATGGGACAAAGTCTTCAATATTTGTAAATGTGTGGTGACACATTGCGAACTAAATTATACCACTGACTTTGAATACATATTATAATTATTCCTACTGTATATAGTAAATGTACTTTTATTTTCTCTGAAGAAAAAAACTTAAGAGTTGTCCACATATCAAAGGGTTCATGTTTCACTGAAAAGGGAGCTGCAAGGAGTTTTCTGTAGGTGATCACCATAGGGTCTGAGGAATCTCTATTTTATCGTTTATCATTTTACACAGCCCTCCAAAATGGCTGGAATTGAAGGATTTGACCCTCTTTCCACATTGCATAGCCATTTCTGTCCACTTCCGCCTACACAATTACCAAAGAAAAAGCTGCCGGGGGCTGGGAGAGGATGTTCATTAAAACGGCTAAATAAGAGACTGGGAAATGTTTAATTCCCTGCTCAAAGCGATGAGGAGGTTACTGTGGGAAGCAGCTCTTTCGGCTGTGAATTTCAGCTGCATTCCTCTTAGCTTCCTAAAAGGGATGTGGCGTCACTGCCTGTATTTTGGACCTTACTGATTTATTGTGCTCGAGCCTTATATAGTCTAAGCTTGATTACATTTGAAGCATTGGTAGTCATCTCTCTGTAAATGGAAAGAATAGCGTGTGGCTTCTGTGCATTTTTCTGAAAACAGATATACATATTAAAAATTATGGATAATTTAATGAAAATTTGTTGATTCAAGGGCCAGGGCTAGTATATGGGATCCCCCAGAACTGTGCAGGACAGAGACTTCTTTACTGACACTTGCTTTCACTTAGTTTGTTTTAATCATTGCATTACTGAACAGCTATGGAGCCCTGAGCCCAACAATCTCAGGAATTTAGAACCGAGAGGGGCCGAAGGGCTGAAATCTTCTGACTTTGAGTCGTCTGTGGTCTCCCTTTGTCCCCCTCCCCTCCCCTCCTCCACATCCTCCGTCAGACAGCCCAACAGCCATCTCAGCCCGGAGTGAGTTCCTGACGACATGTGCAAAAGTGCTCACCCCCTCAACCCTTCCCTCGTCACTGCTGTTACGCAACCGCCCGGACCGTTTGGGTTCAGCCCCTTGGCCGCGTGCCAGAAACCAGCTGACTCAGGCTGCTCTGATGTGGCAAATATGGCCGTCTTCCTGTCCGTCTGTAAACCTGTTCCTGAGTCTGTGTTCCCACAGAAAATAAGAAGTGCATTCTTGCAAGTTCAAACTGGATATGACTTGTAAGGTTGCTGTAGTTGTTTTAGATTTGACAAGGCATACACATTTTACTGCTGTAGATAAGCATGCTTTCTGAAAAAGAGAAGACAAAATCACTGCTGTCCCTACAAGACATGGATCAGTGACGACAACAGCAATTCCTTCTTTGTAGAAGAATCCTGACAAAGAACTGGCCCAAAGCAGGATGTCCTCGTTGTGTCAAATGGCAAATTTGCTACTGATTTAGCATTTGCTGTCACACTTACCGACAGCTGAACCCACTCACTGGGCCCATTCAATCCTGGTTCTACCAGGGACTGATAAATTAACTGTAGATAAGACGCTATGCCTGTTTCTCTTGTTATTCCAAAGAACCGAAGACCACATTCACCAGCCATTTTTATTGTGATCAGACATGTACAAGAGTACATGTTGAAAATACAAAAATCTATCAGGGTAAAAGCTTAGCTGGCAGTAATGCGTGATGTAACCCAATATATTGATGGAGCATCATGCAGCGTAGATGATTTTTAATGGCAGTGTGTTGTCACTGTAGCAGGAGGGTCAGGAGGACAGCAGTTCATTTGATGGGAAAACATGACCGCTCCCGCTGAAACAAACCTTGCCTGAACCCCCTGCTGAGTCAGTGAGCGCTTTACTGTTGCTCTCGTAAACAACCTCCTGAAACCCCAGCCACATGGAGATAAAGCGAAATCCAAGCCAATGTAGCTGATTGTAGGTTGATTATGCAAGAGGACACAGTCTTTCAGATGCATAGTGTAAGCAGCTTGCATTTACACAATAGGATCCTTGAAAATCCTACACATAGTGTGCTTGCCACTTTACACAGGTTAGCTATTCTGTAGGAGAACGGGCGATGGGGGTTTCGTAGCATGTGTCAACACCTCAGGATGTAGCAATGACGCACAAGCCATATGTCACTACACAGTAAACTGTGGGTCAACTAATCCCTCCTCCTTGCCATAGCTCAGCAAACTCCTCATCTTGTGCTTCTGTCCAACACATATCTTGCCTTGCTGCTATTCTTTTGTTTACAACAAAATCAATGCTTATTTCTCAAGCATCATTGATGGCTGACATCTCTGCCTCAGTGGCAGTGTTGATGTGGAGACCTTGTGGCTGTTCCATAGGGGCTCCAGATAATCTGATTGATTTACACAGCGCCTCAGAGTTGAGAGAAAGGCAGTGCCCTGGCCGGAACAATCCAGTATGATCTCTGAAATTACAGTGGATGAATCCAGGTTGAGAAATTTAAAGTGTAGGTAGGTGTTTAGTTAGATGTACTATGTAATAGCCTGTGTTTAGTCAGATGTATATTGTAAATCTGACTTAAAAGCCCCAGTTACTTTTGTGTTTGTTTGGTGCATAGAGCAGACACTTCTCCTTTTTCCTTTTTTCCATTTTTAGAGACTTACGTCTTCTTTGAAGATGTCTTCTTTGAAGATGACTTCTTTTTGTGATTGTATCCTCTTAATGATAATTTACAGGTTAACCTTTGATAATTTTTCATTGGACATCCCGGGCTGACTAAAATCTAGAAACCTGGCTCAGAGTTGAGTTTCAGAGTCAAATGTCACATGGCTCTTCTTGAAGAACCCTTGGATTTTTGTTCTTATCGGAAAACTATTACACAAATCAAGCCAGATTGTTGTGAGCAGTACAAGAAGTGACATTTTAATATGGAAAGTGGAGATGTGGAGGGAAAGAATGGGCCACTTTGGCTGAAGTCCAGTCTGCTGAATGACAATGTAAAAGGCATTTCATATCATGACAGGAGCTCTTATCTAGACCTGTCTGGTCAATGTGCAGAGATGGTTTTAAGTGAATGGGAGATGTCTGGAGATTAGAAGGCCTATCTTGACCAGATGCTGCATAGTCTTGAAGACATGGGATACCACTGACGTCATGTTTGAGTTGGGCATTATTGGCACACAAATCAGCACTGTATTGAGGCTTCCACTTCAGTAAGTCCTCAGTTTAACATTGCTTTGTTTTGATAAAAGAAGATACATTTAGACTGGCTAAAACAGAGGTATTGGTGGACCTGATTGTGGCTCACTTGTTTAAAAGACCTACTACCTACCTAGAAAAAAGGTTTTCTAACCATAATCACAGTCGTACATTGTGGATATATTTGAATCCCTGTCTGAAACCCCTGTTTTGTAAAACATAATGCAAATACCTTATCTGAAGAGGATTGCTCCAGAGACTGAATAACAAATTAGTGGTAACTATGTATCTTTATCTGCTATTCAGAGAAGAAAGAATATGACCATAAACAAATGTATTAAAACCAATTGTGTTACTTCTGCACAGACCAAGTGAGAGGATCTCTGGGTGCTGTGTGGATAGCCATAAACTATCGGTCTCTCCTAGAGGGCACCAAAAATGCTATTTTTTCCCACAGGTCTGGCAGAACGCTGGGGTTCCATTAGTTTGGAGCCAGCAGCTTGATTTAAGCTGGCCTTAACAGGACAAAGTTCTGTCATGGAAACTGCTCACTTACTGATGCCTAGTCTGGGATCACCTGGCAGTGAGGGAGCCTGCTTAAGGCGCTGCCAGGAAGTTGAAGGTGGTGGTGATGAAAGCATGTAACACCAGGGGAAAGAATCCTTTTGACGCACTGTGCATGACTGCGACCTTTGTCATGTGAACGACACATGGCCAGCTTCTGTCATAACCAGACCGTGGTGGTAAAGGCATATTTACCAAGCAATGCAAGACTCAGCTTAAATGAAACAGGCTGCAGGCATAGTAGAGAAATCCAGTGTTAAAATTTTAAATACAAATCAAAGGTGATGGTTTAGGCTGAAGGTTGTATCACGTGTTTTCCAGTCCATGTCCCACAGCTGAAAAGGCCTGTAGGAATGTGTTTTCATTGCGAGATGTCGAAATGCCAGTCCATGGGTGAGACACACAACTCTGCCTCACTTTCATCAGCACTCTAAACAGCATTACAAAGTGACTCTGTGTCTGCACTGCAGGCGTGGCTGACGACAGACCTGAGATATTTCTGACCACTGAAGCAGGCCATGAAAACACTGGACATCTTATGTAATACAAAACTTTAGGTGTGGGGAGGGACTACCCCACTACAATGTGTTCGGTGTCTGTGTTGTTCTGTGTTTTGCACAGAGAGTTTGCAGTGAGATTGGTAATGCAAGTTTGTATATGCTTTGTAGTTGATGGAAGGAAAAGGATTGTTTGTGGTACAGGGGTGTTGTGTGGGTTTATGTCATGAAGATTCTGAGACTTTCACTTCAGGCCAGGTCTGTGGGAATACTTGGCGCTGAAACTGCTCAATATGCGTGTCTGTAAGATAAGGTCTTAAATTTGTAGGCAGGCCCACAAGTGTGAGTAAAAGAGGAAAAGCAGATGTCCTGGAAAAATACATCCTCTATCCTTAAACAGCAGATTCTCAGCAGAGTGACAGTGGCCTGGGTTATTTAGGTAGTAGGAAAAAAATAATAAAATGTATCATTTTTGATATTAGCAGTCTTCACATCCATGATGCCTGTGACCTAATTAAACCCAGGGAAAATGTTTGGTCAGATGCACCAAGCCTGTATGAATCTGTTGTGTAAGCAATGTTCATGGTTCTTGGTAGGCCTTCATCCAATTATGTTCATTTCAGACGCTTCACTTTGTCAAAAACTTAATTATTGAATTAATTCAAGCTCCAAGTAAATGTGAAGTGATACTGGCAGGGTAGGATATTGGTACATCTTCAGAGAACAGTCCTAGCTCTCCTCACGTTTTCACTTGATCAGAATATAATACCATATTAACACACAAGGTGTTTAGTAAAGCAGCAGGGAAGCACCGAATAATCTCTCTGTGTAGGCAGTGAGCCGCAAGGCAAAGCTTTGAAATCAGATTAATGTGCTACTGTTAGCTGCCTGATTTAACTGCTGTGGCATGTCCTCTGTACACATGGCCGAATCGCTTGTTTACACTTCAGAAGGAGCAATGGATTGTGGCCTGTTGTGGTTTATGTTGAATGTGGACATTTGATGTAACTGTGGCCTGTTCACTTGCAGTGAGTAACTAATTTACCAGAACGCTCTGCCTTTTATCTGAATCCTGGCATTTCAGAGCAGGAATTGTCTGAATGATAAGTCGTCAAGCTTTTAGACATCTGTGCCCCCTCTGGGGCCGGCTATAAGATATGGAAAGTCTGAATGTTAACTATGTGTGTTAGACTAAGCGCTGAATCAGTGGAGAAAAGACCAATTATGGCCCCTTTTCCCATTTTTGTAACTGTAGTACAAATGCTGCCCAATACAGGCATCGTCTGTTTTGCTGTGTTTCTCTGCTCTGTGACCATTAGTCATCAGTCTTGGAGGGGGAAAAATGATTCACTCACATTGTTTATACCAGTTGATATCTATGATTATGAACTTCCTGCCTTTCGTCTCTGTGTGGATTACTGTGATACCTTTTGATACTCAAAACGGTTAAAATGGACTCTCCGTTGAAGATGGCTTGTGAAGTAGGTGGTTCCTTACATATGAGATGGAGATGACATTATTTTAGGTTTTCTCCTTTAAAATTCTAACACTGCACTATAGGCTGGCCTACAGTACAGACCTACATTCCCAAGTACAGCATAGAAGTGTAAAACTGGTGTTTCATTCTGCATGTCAGAACAGCTGCACACTAAAACCTGTATACAGAGCAGACCATATACTTTCAGACCATATACTTTAATCTTTACTGGAAGGAAATACCAGTACATTGCCTGTGTCTTGCCTGTGAAATTAAAAATTTCTGTTTGAACCATCCTTTATTCCACATGTACTTAGTATTGCTTGGATGAAGGCAGTGGGTGTCCAAGCTGGTAGACATGTGAGAGTTGGTGTAAAACCGTTCTAACAAAATGACTGATATTGTTGATAATAATCATGTAATTTTTGAATCCTCAGATCCAGACCTTTGGGGTTGAGGCGCCATGCAAAACAGTAGAAGACCTCACAAGTGGGGTTGTAATGGCACAGGTCCTTCAAAAAATGTAAGTGATCTCTTACTGTTGTACATGATCTACATTGTCTGTGGCCTCAATGTCTGCAAATGATGTGTTATATTGAAACTAATGGATTTCGGTAAGAAATTAATCCATATCTCTTGTAGTCTCTCACTTAAGCAATGATGTTAGTGATAAAATGTGGTTGAGTAAAAGGGTTATCCTCTCAGAGTGATAAGGTAGATAGGTGCTATGGGTTTCAGTGTGGGAAGGCCTGGTGACTGTCTGATAGAGTTGTGCCCACAGTATCAGATAAATCAAACCGCAAAGCTTGTTTTTATTGGGAAATCTCTAAAGTCTATTTATCCCACCTGCTGGTGTCCTCTGAGAGTTGAATCCAGATGGACCTTTGCTGTCTTCCTGTGTTTTTCTGGGAAACATCCATTTGTATTATTGACTGGATGCCAATTTTCCAAGTGGCCTGTCTGAAAATGAAAGCAAAGCCCAATTTTGCATTTAAAATGGCTGCAAATATGATTTATGTTGTTTTACAGTTGTATTATTATTTTTATTGATTTGCAACTCCTCATGGTACACTTAACATGAATTGTTCAGTCAGTTCGGTCAGTATGTTTTTTTTTTTTACTGTTATCATTAATATTAAATTATTTATTTTCTGTTTGTTTTCAGAGATATTGTATATTTTAACGACAACTGGATAAGTCGGATAAAATCTGAAGTTGGGGATAATTGGAGATTAAAGGTATGAAGTGCCCATTTTTCTTCTAGAATGAATGCGTGCTCCTGTTTTTATTCTGAAAATGTGTTTGTGAGCTTGCAGGTACAAGTTTGTGTCTGTGAGATATTGTTGAATCTTTTGACTTGAGCTCTGAGGTTTGTATCTAGTTGAAGTTTTACGTCTACAAAATGTTTTGTATTTGTAGGATCATTTGAACCCTGTAAAAACATCAAGGCTCCCAGTCTAAAACTAACCCCAGCGTCATGAGTGGCTGAGCACCTGTGGTTTAGATCAACTTTCTCGTGACAAGCAGTTGGAGAAACAGAATCTCTAACGGATGCCAGTTTTCCGTTGTCACAGTCATTCTTACGTGTCAGTGCTTTTCTCTCTTAGGTCAGCAATTTAAAGAAAATATTGAAGGGAATTTTGGATTACAACCATGAGGTAAGTTAACGATGGTGGCAGAGGGTATTTTTAGATGTTTTATGTGATCTGTATGTGTTATTCAGCTAGACATTCACCCTTTTGACCCTTTTCACATATCTTCTCACATTCATGGTCAAAATTTAATAACTGTGTGCTTCAATGTAATTCTCAGGGGGTATACACTTATAACTTTTGCATAGAGTTTCATATTTGGAGGCCTTGTTTGTTACATGTCCAGGTTGCCATTCATCTTCAGTGATTCTGGATTTGACCCTAGAAAACCATTTCATAGTTGTGAAATTGGGTGAATCACAGTATCAGTGCAGATTAAAGGCTTTGATTTATAATTCTTGTGTTCTTTTGGCACACGCTTTCTCTGGGTTTAAATGTTGAAAAGCAGTCTGTCAAACTAATAGAATAAATATATGTTAAACAGGTACTGATGTTATACTTGCAACAACAATTTCTGTAGTCTCTGACATTACACTTAAACCAGGCTGCAACATTTATTTTACATTACTTCCATAAAGAGTTCACCTTTCCATACATTATACCACATCCTCTCCCTCCAAGGCTGCACACAGGATTAAAAACCTAGCAGCAAACCCTAAACACCAGTACTTGGTGCTTTCTCCGAGCAGGAGTAACAGGCAGATCAGGTATGGTTTTGTAGTGAATGTGTGCTCTATGCCAAACTCAGGAGCGAAGTGTTATTTTCGATCCTAATAAAATGCGAGCGTATCCGAGAGCAAGGGGAGTTTAATTTTCCTTATTCAGTGTCGCAGTTATTTTTTTCATCTAACTTGTGGTCGAAGGACAACTCTGAAAATAAGTATATTGAAAGCAAGCACCCTGTTTTCTTGGTTATAGACACCACTGCCATGACAACCTCAATTTATCTTCAGTACTGAAGTAAACCTTTTTGCATATAAAAACACAAAAATAACAAGGGGACTGTCTTGTTGAGTTGGACCGCTGTAGGCAAATGAACTTGCTATGTTTCTTTGCTGTTCTATTAGTTAACCCACTATGAAATCTAAATGCAGTTTTATACTAAACTACAGAAAGGTATTGGTGTCTGGCAATGGCAAACCTTTGGTTTCCTCTTACAAGAAACCAAAGTTAAAGTAGTTTTACAGTCATGTTATTTGCTACTTTCCGTAACCACTTAGGGCTACCTCTGATTGTAGGCTCCTTTTCCGTCCCGTAGGTGCTGGGCCAGCAGATCAATGACTTCACCCTCCCAGACGTCAACCTGGTCGGGGAGCACTCGGACGCAGCCGAGCTGGGCAGGATGCTGCAGCTCATCCTCGGCTGCGCAGTCAACTGCGAGCAGAAACAAGGTGTGTGTGGAGGCTTCCCTCTAAGGGTGCATATGAGACACGCATGGCGGTCATGTCCATCCCTGGAAATCCCATGTTGTGAAGGATTCAGAAAGCTTTCAGCCAACAGCTGAGAAGAATCTCAAACGCCAGTTCAAATTCCTAACCGATCATCCGCAGTTTATGGGTAGATCTCCCGTAGACGCCAGCTGAGGGCTGGAAGGTTACCAGGTCAGAGAACGTGACCGTTGTTCGGAGGGGATGCCGGTTTGTTTTGGCACAGCGCACGTGTTTGGCCCCAGCAGTGCTTCGATGAAACGGGCGAGATGCGTCCCTCATGGTTCGCCGAAATGAGCCCGCTGGGCTGTGAAACGGCACTGACGGAATGGAACGGGTTTCGCTGCCCGGGGACCAGAGAGGAGATCCCAGAATTACTGCAGACTGAGGCTTTCAAATTAAGTGAGCAACAGTGTCAGACCAGACTAACAACACTTAAAGAGCAGTGAATGTGAGCATAACACTGTTCAAGCCCAACCACAAGTTAACTTGTGCAACCTGACTAGACAGCCTAGAAGCTAAGGGAAGCCAAGTACACATACTGCTATATATCACACAGTCACTAGATTACAGAACCCAACACATTGCGATACTACACATAAAACAACCAGCAAGTAATACAAGTAGCAGCTTTTAGGGGGTGGGGACTGAGGTCCTGACCTTCATGGGGATGAAAACTGTGTAAAACGCAGACCTCACAGAGATGAACAAGAACTATATCTCTATTTTTAGTTAAACTATGTTTATGCGGAAATAAGGGTTCCTCCATCATGCATTACTCTGTAAAAAAAACTTGATTCCAGCATACATCTCGTTTTTGCAGTATTGTTTATAAACATAGTACAGCGGGTGATGCCACCTCTCAGGTTGCAACAATCCCAAATTATGACCCATAACTCTTTCAGCACTGTGCAGTATATGACCATAGTGTCTTATTAAAGGACTGTTGCTGTTCTCCATTATTCAGGTGCACATCACAAGTTTTTTTACTTTGTGAAACTGAAGACAGATACATGGTTAAAATGGAAATATAACACTTGTTTTATTTTCCTTTTCACAGTTAAGCTTACCCTGAACCTGAGTGTGGAACCTATTGAACGGTCACACTTTACAAAGACAGTCATTGACTTTTATTTTGTCTTATTGTTACAGAATACATCCAGACCATAATGATGATGGAGGAGTCTGTACAGCATGTTGTCATGACAGCAATTCAAGAGGTATGCATTTCTATCAAAAAGCATAAAGACATGGGTAAGTCTATAAATATAGTATTATAGTTGCTATGTAACTTAACACCAGTGTAGCTGCTGAACCATTGTTTTTGAAATCAGTTCTTTTGTAAATGTTTTTGAAGCAGCCATTAATGTAATCCGTGTTTCCTTTTTAGCTGATGAGCAAAGAGACCCCTGTCATGGCAGGAAACGACTCGTACGTCGACCTCGACAGACAGGTCAGAAGTTGCGGGTTCATTTACTTTCATGTCAATCTATATATCCATGTACTGTACATAAAGAAGTCAATGTTGGATTTAGCTCATTTAAATGACAGTGACTAACAGTATTGATTGACAGATTGGGATGTTATCTGCTCCAGATGTAGATTACTATCATTTTAACAGAAAGAAAATTCTGGAAAATATATATATTTTTTTTTTCTGAAAATGCTGTTTCTTTCTCAGCTGAAGAAAACTGTGGAGGAGCTCAATGATGCTCTGGCGACCAAAGAAGAAATTGCTCAGCGCTGTCATGAGTTGGACATGCAGGTTGGATAGATTGGACGTTTTGGCCTTTTAAGTTCTTTTTTTGTTATTAAGAGCAGCTTTTCACTTGTGATTGTTTGATATTAAGTTGCATCTTCATCTTCACTTACGTACATATCATGCTTGTATTCATGTTTATGTAGTTGTGTAACTTTTAAAATGACTTTAAGTGCACAAGGCTTTAGTATCTGCTATGTATTTTTTATTCATTGTGTACTGTATTATTCTCATGGTCTTTTATAAATCCATCTAAGTTAGTATATGAAATAATATGTTTGCATGAAATCGCTGATTATATATAGTTTCCTGGGTACAAATATGCACTCCACGGATGCACTAATTTTAACTGGAAGAAGTTTCTGGGGTCAGGTGAGACAGAGTTATGAATGATCAAATTCTTCGTTCATCTCCCCATACTACTGAGAGCCTGTTTCAGTCCATGGATAACACAACAGCACAGTGTTTTAACAAAAAAAGCTCCCAGTTAAGATAATCATTTGAAGTACATGGCAAAAAATATCAAGAGATTCTGTTTCTGGATAATTGTGAAGTTTGCTCTTTGATCTGTCATGGCATTTCACCAAACTGCCATTCCTGAAATTGTTGTTTGAAGTAAGCAATGTTAGAGGGATGTTTATCACTGTGTCGCGGAAACTCTGCAAAATTCTGTGTTGTTCTCTTTCTCCCATCACTTTGTCTGATTTTGTTGTTTCCTTGCCTACTGTAACCTCTCCACTCTGCCTTGCTTTGAAGGCATACCTTGTTCAAGAGGAGCGAGATAGACTGAGATTAGAGTATATTGAACTAGAGGAGAGGGTAAATGCTGTTTTTTTTTCTTCTTTTCTTGGTGTTGGCGTCTGAAAGCCCTGGATTTACCGCCTGCTTTTAACAGCATCTCTGGCCAATCCAGGCCCTTTAACTATTTGTGTGCGCATCAGCTGTCCTGTCTGACTCCGTGCTGTCTGTCACACCACGCCCTCAGACTAACGCCCTCCTGTCACCTACTCATGTGAGAGAGAGAGAGGAACCCCTGTGGCTGTGTCAGGAAGTGCCAAACTGTAGTCCACTGTGCTGCTGTTGCCTCATGGAGAGACACCCATTTTAAAAACCATCTTGGATAGTACAAATGAATTATGAGGAATGTGGTTGACTACAGGCCACAGACCAATAATTTAATGCTTGTTTAGTGGTGAATGCATATGTCGAAGGTTTTAGTTTCATCTTGAAATTCCCAGAGGACAGTTATTCCTTTCAGTACAATTGTTGTCTTCATTAGTCCAAAGATGGTAGCAGCTGGCAGGTGTTCAACATGCTGTAGTGGAGTGAGGTTTTGGTGTAACTTAAACCAGGCTATAACAGTTGGGCATCAGGGAACAGAAAGGATATGACTAGGATAGGGCAGCAGCTCATTTGTCTTTGTAAAAGAATGAATACCCTCCCTCTGCCATGGCTAAAAAAAAAAAACAGACCAAAACAGCATCCAGTCCACTTAAGTTTCACCACATTGAGTTTTCACATTATTATAATTGTTACAAATCCACTCTTGTGGGAATTTAGTGGTAGTGGGTCATCTACTTTTCATATTGTTGTAGACCGAATGTAGAAGCCAGAAGGAAACTAATGTAATGAGGCCATTTTCATGTTTTAAATGTATTTTAAAAGGTATTTTTATTGTTAATATGGAAAGGTATTCAGTTCAAGATTATTCAAACTACAGTATATATCAGAACAGGTTTATTATATCAGTGAAAATATAGAAGATACATCAATGTCAAACTGGATCTGTCATATATCAAAACATACGCCTATATCAAATATATTCAACTCATATACTGCTTAAAGGAATCGAGGCCAGAACATTGGAATTTTATAAGCGGTTGAAGGGGAAGAATAGACTTTTGTTTAAAAGATTTATCTTTATATTGAGAAATGTCCTTTGCTAAGCTCAATAAGCATGGAACAAAACATTTGAAGTGGTCGATATTTTCACGTATCTTTCGTTAAGTAAAATTAAAATAACTAACATTACTTTAATGTCACCTTGGGAATTGCTGGCACTGTGTGATATACGGTGCCATTAGTGAGGTCGATGTTCTAATCTTAATTCAAAGAATAATTTGACTTGAATTAATTGGTTTTGACTGTCTTCACGATAATTGGCACTGTGGTGTTGTACCATTGTACCATGAAAACAAAATTGTATTTGTTTTCATGGTACAATGCCTTTCTTAGAGTCTTACAGCGTAGGCTGTGGAATGGCCATTTTCTCAGTTTTATTGGTCTTACTACAGTAGTTTTTTGTCTTTCTTATTCCTTCCTTGACAACTGGCGTTCAGATACCTAGCTAAATTAAACAGCTTTTTTTTCTCTCAAAATATTTAACATGCTGAGTTTTTGGTAATTAGAGCAAGAGAAGAGATGCACTGCATTCCATTGCTAGCTTTTTTTATTATTAATGAATCCTGTTTATAACGAGTATCATAATACTTGTTGTGAGTTGTAAGCAGATTGCTGTATTCCCCGGTCCTCAGCTTCATATTATTATATGCACAATTTTGAAAATGCAGGTAGGGTGCACTGTCTTTTTTTGTAATTACCTATGCCGTAGAGGTAGGATACATGGTCCTGGGCAACTGTAAAGGCGCTGTTGTCCTGGCTACTTAATGTCTCTAGTTTGGAGGCAGGTTAGACTGTTTTGTGCTCGTTCTTTTCCTCCATTCACAAAGTAACAATCCAGTTTACCATCCATGTTGACAGTAATGTTTTTTCTGTTCCTGTCTGACGTATAAATATATACCATATATTTTCTTACAAGTGAAATATCTTCACATTTACATATACACACATATGTAATATGTAGCTTGACATAAGTATGATCCAATTTGACATTTTTTTCCCTCGTATGTGAAATATATAATAATATAATATATCAATTATCTGGACTGTAGGCCTAGCATATTATAAGGACCTCTTTTGGTTGGCATGGTTGTGCCCGCAGGGAATAGAGCTGTTCCTTTACCATATGTCAAATCAAAACAGAAAAGCAAGCTGCTTTTTTCTATCAGTTGGATTTTTTTCCCTACGTCTGTAGGTTTGAGCTTTGTGAATTTCGTATTGATAGATTTTTAATGATATAAAAATGAAATTCTGACAGCCCGAAATATATGTGATAAATAAACAAATTAGCTAGCTTTCTCTCCTGAATAACTCTCTGCCTCACCTGGGGAGATCTAACAAGAGAACACTCGGATTGTACTTTTACCCCAATGCCCGCCTGGCATCTAATCCTATCTTTGTCATGTAAAAGGAAAGTGTAGGAATTTTGAAATGCACCGTTTTTACTATGGTCTTTATTGAGTATTAATTTGCTCTGTTAAATGTTTGTATTAGTTTGGTGTTCCATTCATGGAATTTCAGTGTGTTCTGCCAGAATTACTGGAAAGACATTCTTTTATTTATTTGCATAGTTTTTCCAAATCATTTTTCATGAAAGTACCCGAATGATAATTCATCAGAAAAAAATAACATCTGTATTTCGATAACAATCTTTAAAAAAAATGCAGAAACGTTAAATGAAATGTGTTTTCTCAGTTAACTGTTTTATGACCAGTACCATAATAGTGTGGAAAGGCATGAATCTTTAGCAGTAGAGTTTTTCCTCAGGCAGTCTTTTCTTACGAAAAGACACTGTAAAACTAACAACAACATTTTGTTTTCAAACCACCACCACCACCACGCTTTTGCTTTTCTGTCAGATTTGTGAATGAATGCTTCAAATCTGGATCCCTTGCGTCACATAAAAGGCCACACGGACTGCATGCGGCCATTTCGGCACTAAAACACGTTTGTTTTTCCATTATTTTGTGTGTGTATGTGGTTGGTTTTTCCACTGCAGAATAACCTGTTATCATCATGTTTAAAATTTAAGATACAATTCATCTTTTCTGTTTTGCCTCCATCATGCATGTACTTATATTTTAACTGATGACCTATAGATGTATACCAAATCAAACGGTCTATTTTACAAACTGTCTGATGAGAATTTGATAGTGACTATTAAAGAAATAAATATCTCTTATAATCATTGAAGTTGTTATTAGCTATACTATCTACTATTGATAGCATAATGAAACTCCTTGGTGTATGAGCATGATTGCATAGGTTTGCTTAACGATGTACTTATTAACCTCTCCGAGCATCCCAGTACTTTTCCTTAGCAGTGTTTCTTGTAGAGGAAAACCTTCCAGTGAGAGCCAGTCATCAAACAGAATCACTTGTGGCAAATCATTTTTAAATCCAAAAAAGGTGCTTTTATTGTGCACAAAAAGAAACATGAATAGACAGAAAACTGTTAAGTGTATTCCCTAATCAAAGTGAGTTCTCTGAGAGATGGCAGAAGTTGGTTAATGGTATTGGAAGGCAAATAACTAGGAAGGTGGTTAATCAAACTAATAACAGTAAAATTTGCTGTTTTGCTCAACAGGGAATGCAGCTTCTAAACCTGTTAATTCTGTTTTTGGATACCTACCTATAGAGGAGATAGAATGTTTGCTTGGTTTTTCCGTGAATTTAGCTTATTGCTATCATGGATTCTATGATAAAATGACACTAGTGAGCATAGCTTATATGGAAAATTGTTTGCAGCTAGCTGGTGAACAACATGTGCATTGTGAAACTGTCTATCTTTGAGTGACCGAGGGCAGCTACTTTTTTTTATGTAGTTCATGTCGTTTAATGTAGTTTTAATGTAGTTCACTCTGATCCTGTACACAGATTATCTATCTACCTTTAATAGCGCAGCTTGCATTAAACCAGGAATAATGAGAAAGTTTTAGCTGTGGCCTGTCAATTCATGTGCTTACGACGGCATGTCGGAGAGCTTAATAGCGAGCACTGATGTTGAAGAGTCTCGGCACGTCCTCAGAGTCGCTGTTTCCCCTCTCGCCCCCTAGGTGGCAGCGCTGCAGGAGGAGAAGGGCAGCCTGCTGGCAGAGAACCAGATCCTGATGGAGCGACTCAACCAGTCCGACTCCATCGAGGACCTCAACAGCCCGGCCGGGCGGAGGCACCTACAGCTGCAGACCCAGCTGGAGCAGCTCCAGGAGGAAACCTTCAGGTAACGCCCCCGGGAGGAGGAGGGCGGCGGCGAGGGGTTTTCACGGGACGGGAGGGGAACTGGCTTTCATTCCGCTTCAGATCTGAATGATTCCATAGAAGTCTTTATCAGAGAGAGAATCTAATCATCTCTGTCTTTGTGGGGCAGATTCAACAGCAGATCTGAAGCAAAAAAATGAATCCGCAATCAGCAATCTGAAAACCTTCAAAATCTTCAAAATGGCTTCCATGGCTTCATTCATGGGTTGTTCACTTGTGTGTGAGGTAACACTGTCATATATGATCCATTCTGTCGTTTTTTACGTGCTCTTAAAAAAATACAGAGTCACACTGGGTGTTTTGTGACGAGCGTTGCCGTAACATGCTCCACAGAGTTGATCATGGGCAGGTATTGATTCGGCCCCTTTTGCCACAGGGCTGTGTTAGCCGCGTCAATACTGTGCGCTCCACACATTAAATGCTGTAAATGCATTTAACGGGCTTTTGAATCGCAGATGCTCCTGATTTAGGAGACTACTCTGCCTTCGACACCCCCTCTGCCAGAACCCAGAAGACTAACAAGCGCTCTCACACCAGGCAGTCTGTCTCAGACGTGGTGCAGCTGTGCTGGGAATACCAGTCCCTTCCTCCCACCCTGTACCCCCGGGCCCTCAGCCCTCTCCTCTCCCTGTCCCAGTGCAGGTAAAGCACTCTCGCCACTGCACCCGCTGGGTCAACAGCTCCCCCCTGCCCCCCTGTCTTCCCCCCCCCCCCCCTTCCCTGCGCGGACAGGGCCGCACACCGGGTGCCTACAGTCACAGACCTCCTGCTGCATGTGACGTTTCCTGCACTGCACTGTGGGTTTGAGGCTGCTGTGTTTTGCACGCGCTCAGTCCCCCCCTGACGCGCGGTCAGTCCCCTGACCTCCACACGCGTTTCTGCCTTGCAGGCTGGAGGCGGCGAAGGACGACTACAGGATACGCTGCGAGGAGCTGGAGAAGGAGATCGTGGAGCTGAGGGCGCAGAACGAGGAGCTGACCTCCCTGGCGGACGAGGCGCAGTCGCTGAAGGACGAGATGGACGTGCTCCGGTGAGAGGTCCCGCTGGGCATCCCACAATGCAACACTCACACACCCCACTGCACACCAGGGTTCTTTCTGACTATCCACACTCATTTCCCTCATCTTAGATTATATGTGACTGGATTTTGTGAACATGGGCTCCCTTTGTGCCGAGTCTGAGGATGAATTGTGTTAAGTAGGAAAGGGTTTGGGTGGAACTAAAAATAGAGGCCTCAGCTTTCTTGGAGGAAGGTTGCCCAGCCTTCCCAACAAGTCACACCTGTACTCTGTTGACACAGACTGACAGAGCTTCCTCATTTTATTGTTGTGGTGTTACAGGAGCTGCAGCCATGCCCTCATTTGTCGTACTTGCTGTATTAGTATTTAATGAAAGCGCTCATTGAGGAGCAGAATTGCACGGCAGAAGGAAGGCTCACTGCACAGCACGGCTCCTTTTAACCAAACGCCGGTGTAAGGTGTGGTAGCTAACCTGCCGCTTTTTTGTGGCAGGCACTCCTCTGACAAAGTGTCCAAGCTGGAGGGGATGGTAGAATCCTACAAGAAGAAGCTAGAGGACCTGGGTGACCTGAGGAGGCAAGTGAAGCTGCTGGAGGAGAAGAACACCCTGTATATGCAGAACACAGTCAGCCTGGAGGAGGAGCTGAGGAAGGCCAACACGGCCAAGGGACAGCTGGAGACCTACAAGAGACAGGTAGAGACACTCATACATGCTCGCGTGCACTCACACACAGAAACACTCATATCATGCTTATACACTCGATTGGACAAAAGTTTTGTGCCCAGTAGCATTACATTTCAAGGATGGCACTAATGTTTCTTTGTTTATGCAGCTAATTGCCTAACCCTGTTAAATGGACTTTTGTAAGTTGCCTCAGATAAGAACATCCGTAAAATGACTCACACAAATTTTACTCTCACACATTCATAAGCATACAAAGAGAATGTCATCAGCTAAGTCTTCCACACACAAACACACACGTGTTATACTTACACGCTCAGATTTCGCTGGCAGCTAAGTAACAGATGGAGACTCAAATGTGACGGGTACAGACGCATATGCACGCGCACGCTAACTTACATCGGCCGACGGTATCCCTCACTTTGTCCCTGCAGGTGGTGGAGCTTCAAAACAGACTCTCCGAAGAGTCCAAAAAGGCTGACAAGATGGAGTTTGAGTACAAGCGCCTCAAAGAAAAAGTGGACTCTCTTCAAAAAGAGAAAGATGTAATGCTTGTTCATACTTAATACTCATGTTTTTCCTCATCAGTCCCTGATATGCGGTAGAACAGGTTGTTCACGCTAGGATTGATTTGCTTGATTTGGTTTGAGTGAATCATAAGTCAGTTATCCTGGTCTGACAGCAAACGTTCTTTGTGTAAAGCTCTCAACTCCAATGTTATGTACTGACCTGGAAACTGTGAGCAAAGGGCTGATGTGGTGGGTGCAGTGAGGCACTCTAAGGGGTGAATGTCCGCCAATGGTGTTTTTTTTTGCGCATGTGCCCTTCAGCGCCTGCGAACGGAGAGGGATTCCCTGAAGGAGACCATCGAGGAGCTGCGCTGTGTCCAGGCACAGGAAGGCCAGCTCACTGCAGGTACTGCGCTGACCGCTAACTGCTAACTGCTAAACGCATGCACGACGCCACACCACAGACGAGGCCTTTTCTGTCTGTTTCTCTAGCAATCACCCTTATCCGAACTGCAGGTGAGACTGAACCCAAGGATTTGATCACGAAAGCAAACCCGTGCAGGTGTAATGCCTTTCTCTAGCGGGGTCTGAACCCTCATGGCTTTCGGTAAACGTCCTGTGCTCCGCCAAATCCACTAGATTGTGCTTTCCCCCTGTCAGCAACTCTTCCCTCGCCAGGCTGCTCTCTTTGACAGGAGCCATTGAAGTGCAGTCTGTTGCTGCAGGCCCCTTCTCAACTGACAGTGAGCTTTTGTGTGGAGAGAGACACAGTAATATGCCGCAGCGCACACAGCAGTTAAAAGTTTCAGTGACTTGACACTTCCTCGGTTCTCCCCAAAGGCAGCGGGATGTTCTGACTGACTTCCCAAGATTTTGTTAGCAAGTCACAGGATAAATGCACCACAGATTGTAAAGAACATGCTGCGTCAAACACATTCATAGGTTTTGCCTGTTTAGCAAATGAAAGCTGTAGAGCAGCTAGCTGCTGAGAAGGGGGAAAACATGGACAGGTTTTCAGCTGGGCTTTTTTCTGAAAAATTTTTACCTGTAGCCTACTTCACAGTTAGCATCTGACGTGTGTCCAATAAGAGATTAATAAGAGACTAATTTGGTCGGGGGGAGGTGAAAGCCAGCAAGCGGAGTTTTTCTTTGATGTACTAAGCACACACCAAAGCAATAGCCTTGTAAGGCTGACTTATTAGCACTGTCAGGCGTCTGCTAAACTGGTTTTTATGATTTTCATAGCGGCTGCACCTTTAACGCTGCAATTTAGGTGAGCTTGTTTTATGAGGGTGTTTTAGTGCATCCGTTTTCCGTGACCGTGCTCTTTTTTCTCTTGTTTTTCCTCTAGGCTTGGGTCCGCTGGGCAGCAGCGACGCCTCAGACCTGCTGGCGGCAGAGTACGTCACACCTGAGATTCGGTACGACCCATTTGTGTGTCTGTGTCGAACACAGCAGAGGAAAAGAGATGCATCACCGTGCCTGAGAATCTTCTCAGGGGACGTGGTTCATTTTCACTCTGACACCGCTTAAAAAACATCCGTTCAGAGAAGCCTGAAAGAATGTTTCGCTGTTGCATTATAACTTCAGGCGTTCCGTTTAAATGGCAGGTATCGGCACTGATGTTTATTCATGTAATTTCCACTTCTGTAGTATTGCGATGTCACGTCTTTTAAAAGGTGCGCTAGTGTCAGTCAGAGCTGAAGGCTTTTCATGTGTGGTATAATAGCATGTGGCATATTAGTGAATGCGGTGTTACAGCTTCCAGTCACGCGTGAAAATGCAAAACGACTGCAGAGAAAATTCTTTGTTGTTCTGGCGGAATTCTGACCTCTGAAAAGCTAATTAGATTTGCGTAGAAACGACTGGGAAGCAAGTCAAGCCCAGCGGACTGGGTCAGCTTGTCCCTTCCTCTGCACGGTCTGTTTTCGCTACGCCACATTCTTTAAAGTCCTTTTTCGTCGACTGTGTTCTGGAAAAGGCACACGCCAGGGAGATCAGGCGAGAGCAGCGTGCAAGGGGTTATGTAACCGGGGGAGTCTGTTCTCCAGATGCCGGAGTTGCATCAGCTCGGCCCCAGCTGGTTTACGTTAGCGACGGCGCACGCAGCCGAAGCCAACCACACGGGAGGCGGAAAGCGCGAAATGGGCGTGGTACACAAAGCCCTGTCTCGACAGGCCTACTCATGGTGTAAAGCTAATGTAGCGCTTCTGTGCTACACTTCTCTTGTCTTCCGTACTTCACCATTTCCGACTATGTAGCTCCCTTTAGTCCGTTAATTAGCAGAACAGTACTAAGGTCTGTGTTTCTTTGAGCGTTGTGTTTGGAATACTATGGCTGTATGCCCTAGCTCAAGTGAATGCACTTTCTGTAAGCCACTCTGGATAAGAGTGTCTGTCAAGTGTATGAAAGTAAATGTTCTTGATTTGTAATATTTAAATTGGTGGCAGTGCAACAGAGTTTTGGAGACAGCATCAAGGCTGGTCAATCTGGGTCTTGCAGGAATACTGTATATATCATCAGAATGATTTACTCCAGGTAATGCTGGTTCACAGGTTCCACTTAATTCCCAGTTCCCAGCAAAGCCCCAGTTCTGACAGTAATTCAGGGTATGAGCAAATATCAGAAAAGCTTGTTTACCACACGTTTAGCCTGCCGCAGTGTTGCATAGGGCGTGGCTGTCAAATGATACCAGGCACATTCAGCCTTGGGCAGCCATGTTAGACACACACAAAAGGAAAGCTAAGGACACGAGGCAGAAACGACCAGCGAAGAGAGCGCAGTCCTGACCCGTTTCTCCCACCCCCCTCCCCCCGCAGGGAGAAGCTGATACGACTGCAGCACGAGAACAAGATGCTGAAGCTGAACCAGGAGGGGTCGGACAACGAGAAGATCGCCCTGCTGCAGAGCCTGCTGGAGGACGCCAACAGCAGGAAGAACGAGCTGGAGACTGAGAACAGGTAGCGAGGGCCGTTTCTCTAATCCTCAGTGATGCATTCAACCAGAAGACACTGTATATTTAGATGTAAAAATTATTCCGGCTTAAAAATACCAGGCAGCCCCATAGATACATTATATACAGTATGCTAGATACCACTGATAGATGAACGTGGTGATGCAAAGTCCACGTTAGAATAAACAGAACCAGAGTAGGTTGTACTGAATCATGACGAATAGGGGATTACAGTGCATTCAGTCTGTCTGAAGCAAGGACTGTGAATACTACTACTCCCTTTTCAGGTTCGAAGTAGCGTGACTCCACTGTTTTTAAACTGTTCTTTCAGGCTGGTGAACCAGAGACTGATGGAGGGCCAGTCTCAGGTGGAGGAGCTGCAGAAGTCTCTACAGGAGCAGGGCTCCAAGGCGGACGATGTGAGTACCATCGCTGGCTTCACAGCGGGATACGAGACACTACTCACATTGATCCCTGCACTCATACATGTTGTGGAAATGTGAGCTATAGCATCTCTCACCCCACTGTCTGTCTGTGCACGTTTAACCAGTAACAGTACTAACATGCTGAGCCCAAGCCGTGCTGCAGTCCCCTTTGGTAGAGTGCCTTGACTACATTTTTTCCAGCTCATAGTGACTGTGAGTTTGCTTCTGTATATTGATAGAGACTCCCTGAAGAGATAAATTGCCGTGATAGTCTGGCAGTATACTGCTAGCAGATGTTACAAGTAGAGTGATCAATAGACCCGTCTGGCAATCCTCTAAAGCCGACACTGTCTGACCAGCAAAGGGATGGCAAGTCTGGCTCTTGAGTTGATTGCAGATATTATAGGATTCTCTCTCCCTTCCTAGATGGCTTGTTGTTGTTTTTAATTGTGTCTCACTAACACTGTGTGGTGTGGTGTGGTGTGTGTGTGTGTGTGTGTGTGTGTGTGTATACGGGCCTGAGGTGCTGTCATTCCTGTGATGTCGTCTGTGTTGTAGCTCGGCAGCGGGGAGACCTCGGTTTCCGTGCCCACAGTGTGGACCCTAAAACCCAGGTGTCTTGAAATGCCCTCTGAGTGTGTGAGAGGGGCGTCCCGCTCCTGACGAGATCACCAGGAGGAATGAGATGCATGTGTGTGACCGTTCACCAGCCTCTCTCTGGTGGTGTCTCCCCCCGGTGTCCTATGTCCTGCTTCACTAAATGACCTTATTTCCTCTTGGGTTGCTGGTGCCTCTCAGTAAATCACTTCTCTTATCCCCTTTTGTCTTGTGCCTCCTCTGTAGGCTGTTGTAAGTATGGCTTCCATTTTAGAATGTGAACCAAAGGCGCACATTCTATTTCAAAAAGAAAACCCAGAGAAAGCATTTGATTGGACCTATGGAGCGTCAACAAATCTGCCTATAAAGCTTGCCCTGCGTGCTTCCAGCTGAGCTCTTTCCATGGGCCATTTTCAAGATGCCATTTTTTGATAAACAGCCCCAAGCGCTCTTTAAGGGGATATTTCACAGACGCTTATTACCATGATCTTGGAATGAATCTCAAATGTATTTCCTCACTACAGTGGGTGATTTGGGTCGTATTTGATTACAGCCAATCAGGGGTGGTTCTTTGAAATCCCCCTAAAAATACAGGAGACCCCCTCCATTTGCAGACTGGCCATTTGCAGGTTTCAGTGATCATGGCAATCTCCTCTCAGTCTGTTTCCAGGCCACTGAGAGCTGTGCCAGATCAAATACACCCATACATTTAATAGATTACTGTTACTACTGTTTTCTGTTGCATTATTGTATTACGTCCACATAATAATTGGTTCAGGAACAATCCCCTTTCCATGCAATCTGTTGTCCATACTGGCCAGTATTTGTGGGTTTCCCCGCTCACAGGAATCTGCGACTCATCCCCTGCAAATGGCAAAGCTGTCCTGTACAAACGCTTATTAACGCTTACTAATACTGCAGCGAACAAGCTGTGCAGATTCCTCTTCTTCCACTCGATTTAGAGACTTCTTTCATTACCTTGTTTGTCTCATGTTCGGATGATGTCACAGGTGCCAGTTTATCATGGCAATCAAGAGCTGTGGGTGATGGTGGTGGTTGTGGAAGCGCAGAAATCTTGATAAACAAATGCAAAGTGTCTCAGACGGTTTGGTTTGCCTCGCTTTGACGCTGTCACGTCAGCAGACGACACTGGCTGGGCGAGAGTCCACACACTGCATCTGTGCATGACTTCAGTTGACTCTCTTCTGGAAATACTGTAAAATGGCATGGCGGCTTCCCTTTTCGCAGATTAAGCCAGCTGAAGGAAGTATTTCAAGAAATCAAGAGGAGAATGTTTATTTAAATCAGCTTCTTTCTTACATGCAGTGATCTGAATTGGATGATGATGTTGGTAATGCCAGGGCAGGAATTTGACTTGTTATCATTGACATACAGCAGTGGTACAAGAATAGTTTTACTTGCCAAACCGAAATTCCTAGATCTAGCTGTGTGTATTATAAGTAATCATCCTACACTCAAACATTAGCGCTATTAATCTGTTTCATGAATGGCTAACATCATATCTGCAATGTCATTTTTTCTTCCTGGCATGTACCTGGACTGAAATTATTTGTGTGAGTTGATCAAAAAAAATTTTTTTTGATAAAAAAAAATCCCATTTAGTCCATTTTGCTCTATAGTGCCCTCTGCTGGACGACTAAAACACTTGCATAGCAACAGTATGGCATGGTGCCCCAAAACTCTGCAGCTGGTAAAATACCCACACTTTGCATAGAAGTTAGTCCCTGTTACCATTTCCCCTGAGATGGAGTGAAGGCAAAATTGTGGGAAAACACTTATTACTAAACATCTAAGCTACAGAAAACACGAGTGGACTGCATCTCTTTGTGTTGAAGTGATTTGTTTCAGTAAGAAATACAGCACAGTATACCCTTTTGTGAGTATTTTAAACTTGGCAGCACCTAATTTTAAAATAAACAACGATTACCCTTTAGCTCGGAGTAATTTACTCTGAGGAGCGGCGGCTCTTTAATCATGGCCCTCAATCTCGGGAGGAGTTTGGCATCCACCTCTATTACCCCCCGTGTCACATTATGGGTATATATCGCTGCATCCAGTAGCATTACAAACACAGGCTAAGAAGCTGGCAGTCTTCCATCCATTCACCCTATTGATCTGACGGTCAGGCTAACTGGGTCACTGAACAGACGCCAAGCACTGCTGATGGATCAGCGCAGGGCCGGCCAAGCAGTAAATGATCTTTTACTGCATCATTCTGCTGTTGCTGTTCGGCCTGAATACGGCCGTGACATTTCTTCTGTATTGAAACATCACTGCTGCCAACCGAGGTGTGACCCCTGGCTATGCCGTTTCTGCCTTTTGCGTTGGTGTCCATGTAGCATAGACTATGCTGCATAGTGGTAAGGAGAAGAGCTCATAACCAAAAGGTTGCTCATTTGATTTCCTGCTGGAGCATTGCTACTGTATCCTTTGGCAAGGTACTTAACCCCGAATTGCCTCAGTAAATATCCAGCCATATGAATGGATAACATGTAAAAAGTGTAACGTATGCAAGTCGCTCCAGAGTGTCTGCTAAATGCTAGTAATGCAATGTATATCTGAATTTCCTTCTATTCTGGAGTATATTTTTTGCATTCTAGGTGCATCATATTAACAGTAGACATATTACTTTGGTGTAATTGACTTTAGGCTTGTGAGTCTGGGTTCTTTGGCAACTACCATGATGCTTCAATCACACTTCCCACTTTAAGAATTAAAATCTCTCAGGGGCCTGTAAGTCAGGGTGCTTGGTGTGAGCATGGACTCTTGCAGCCCACTTCCAAAAGTTTAAGGATATATTTAGCCCACAATGACAGGGAGTCCACTGCAGCTCAGCTACATTAGTTTTGCTCTGCCGGGGGTAGGTTGGGTTATGTCAGCTAGGGTTTTACTCGTCATGCTGCTCATTAGGACCCTCCAGTGACATGCAAGGTCAGGTGCCTGCAACTACATTGTATGGCGTCAGTGGATATGTGCCTGTGCTCCAGTTGCTGTTTACTTGTAGCCCTAAAATAAGTAATTGGCTGCCTGAGGGTGGAGGATTGGAGGACTGTATTTGTTGAATTTCAGTTCTTGATTTGTAGAGGATGTTGCGGGGAGGTAATCTTTATATAAAGTTGGTGGTTCCAAAAGTAAGGGTGTAAAGCAGGGGAAATCAGTGGTACAACTCAAGGGAAAATCGGAGAGAATTTATTAGTAATGGCAAAAATCAAAGTTTGCTCTGGGAGTGTGTGTATTGGGGCCAGGTTCTGTAAATTTTCAAGCACTTCCACTGTCTTAGTGTAATTCCACGTGATGATTGTCTTTTGAAGCCTTTGATTACCAAGCTGTATTGATGACTTACATGTAAAAAATGAAAATGAGAGATGCCATTAAAAACAAAGGAAGCACCTTTCCTGCTTTGATTTTAGTTCAGAGCAGTAACATTTGCCCGTGTGAAGCTGTGGGGCTTTTTTGGTTTTAATATGAAGTTTGATTTTAGTATTTCAAATATGATAGTCTTCCAGCAGAGGGCACCAAAAGCACGTTAAATGATATAATGCCTGAAAAAGAATCCAAGTGTTCTAATTGCATTATCTGTTGCAGTCAATTATCCTGAAGAAGAAGTGTGAAGAGCATTTGTAAGTAAAAGTTTATTATTTACAAGCATTATAAGTATATATGTTATAAGTGTTAAAGTATAAAATTCAGTTGGTATTTTGAGTTGTTCTGTTGGACTGTCCTTCAGTCTGCCATTTGGCATGTAAGGCATTACCAGTAAAGGATAATTACCCATAAAGGCATTTAACCTAATGAACCATATTAACCTAATGAACATTAAGCAACTAGATCAACATGTTCTAAAGTCATGAAAGTGTATATCAACAGAAGGCAACAACATATATTGAGCAACATTGAACTCAACTGATTTTTTTTTTTTGTATAAAAGAAGTGTTTTATAACAAAAAGAAAAGATTGTGTTGAGGACCCACTCTTTGTGGTTCCGTTTTTGTAAAACAGGGAGAAGCTTCGGGAAGCAACCAACGAGCTTCAGAAGAAGAACGCTTATATCGAAGACCTGGAGCCCAAATACAACAGCAGCTGTGAGCGCCATACGTACACATTGTGGAAACGATTACTTTTTCCATTGCGCATCCATGCCATAAACACTGAAATACCATACTTCCCATCCATGTTTAACCCTAACATATGCGTACCGTCTTTCTTTCTCTGTAGCCCAAAAAGTTGAGGAGTTGGAGGAGGCCTTAAAAAAGAAAGATGAGGACATGAAACAAATGGAGGAGAGGTACAAGAAGTACCTGGAGAAGGCCAAGAGTGTATGTACACCCTGCGTTTCTGAGTGTTCAAGTCAGGTTGAACAGCAGTATTCAAAATGCACAAATGTAGGCTTTTCACCACCACCTATGATAGACAGTCACATTTTCTGAATAAAAAAGAAAGCAGAGAGATGAAAACAGTGATGCTTTCCTGAAATGTGTTTTCCTGTATGGACGTGGCAAAAGGAATGTCAGACTGTGAGCTTTTGGAAAACGTTTTGAGTAGGAGACAAACTACTTGAGTTGTAATTACTTTGTACTGCGTTCACAGGTGATCCGGACCCTTGACCCCAAACAGAACCAGGGCTCTGCTCCAGAGGTCCAGGCTCTGAAGAACCAGCTGCAGGAGAGAGACAGAATGCTGCATTCACTAGAGGTGGGGGCCAGAGATAGGGCCTGTCTCCAAAGGGAAACATTTAGCAGACATGAGAAAACGACAGGAAAAAACATTTCTGCTTCCCCTTTCAGTGGAAGAACTTAAAGAACAAAACAACAGATCAAAGTCTATAAAAGGGGCTCCTTAGTGGCTCAATGGCTCAATGGTTCAAGCGCAAGGCTGAGCCCTACAGCCTGACTTTGATTCTGGCGGTGTTATTAGCCAACAGCCAACAAGGAGGCTACAGTGGCAGAATGTAATTGATGAGGGTAGGTCAGCCAGGGGTTTGTCCATACCATTAGTGACCCCTGCTGGTCCATGAGGCACCCACAATCTGCCTGTATAAAGCTACATATGAAATGTCCTCCAAGTCATGTCTGCACAAGCTTGGCATAAGGACTGTGGTGTGTAAAGAAGCAGTGGCTGACATCACAAATTTTGGAGGAAGGCCCATGTTAGGCTCACTGTCCCAGATTGTCGATGTAGGTTGTAGCTACAGGGCAGGGTTTTTTTTTTTGCCCATTCCAAAATGGGAGAAAAATGGGGTAAAGTCATTGGGCATCCCAAATCTAAAAAAGTCTGATTCAGAATTTAAAAAGAAGTTAACAAAACAGTCAATCTACCTATGACACAAGTAGTCATTGGGGAAATGACATTGCAGCACTGTCAGGGAAATGCTGCAGTTTGTGTGAGCAGGATGGCTCTCACTGTAAAATGCAGTTGTTAATGGGATAGGGCAGTGCTGTTTTATGCCAGTCATCTTGGTAAAATTTCCAGGTACTCGTTGTCACCAGTTAACTTAGTTCTGGTTGCAGCAGTAAAATAATATGACAAGTCCTTCGAGAAGTAAAGAAGCTATAGAGAACTACGTTTGTTAAATTACATTTTCTTTAGTCATGTCATACTTTAGGGAATGCGTTTTGCAGAGGAAGGAATCGGCATGTTTTAGCTGGATTCAGCTTTTCAGTCTTTTTCACGGTGACAGTGTGATGAACAGGAAATTCCTAAAAGTTGGATTCTGAACCATGCTGCCAGAAAGTAGCCATAGGGGGGAGATCAGGCTTCATATTTCTAGCATACAGCACCTTTTGAGTGTTTTGTCTTGTAATATAAATATAATCCTTATATTTCTGGTCATTTGTCATGGTAATCTTTCCCCTAAAGAGCCTTGTCCCACAGCAACAGTCAGTGGCCTTCTGACTACTTCATGTTCAACTACTTCATTCACCAGAATCCTCTTGTTTATTACAATGATGTCATTGTGAGAGACAGTATGAGAGTTTCCTGTTGATGACCCTGTTCATCATCTATCTCCCCACAGAAGGAGTATGACAAGACAAAAACCCAGCGAGATCAGGAGGAGAAGCTCATTGTGTCTGCATGGTACAACATGGTAAGTGGCATGTAAAAGACCATACATGACAATGGCGAGGAACCTTTTTATTTGCCATTTATTCACAGTAGAGGGCGCTAGTATTCTCTGTTCAGCTTCAATGACAGTGATGGTACAAGTTGCCTCAGGAGGAGTACTATATGCCATTTGAACTGAAAACAGGATAAGGACCTCAATGTGAAGGGTTTGCTTTGGGGTAAACTCCAGGGCTGTAAGTATGGAACCCACAGAGCCAAAAGGCACGCTCTCTGGAAGTGTCCCCTCTCCCTCTCCTCCCCCCAGGGCATGGCACTGCAGAAGAAGGCTGCTGAGGACAGGCTGGCCAGCACGGGCTCGGGCCAGTCCTTCCTGGCCCGCCAGCGACAGGCCACCAGCACGCGCCGCTACCCGGGCCACGTCCAGTCCGCCACAGCAAGGTAGAGCCGCGGCGGCGGCCCGCGCCGGGGGGGGGGGGGAGTGTCACCTGCGTGGCGCTCTGCCCCCTCCCTGACCCTCCCATCGATCGCACAACACAGCAATTCAGGACATAATGCCTTCAGCTCACCCGGTTTCCTCTTCATTTGCCTAACACTAAGTATCGTGCAACTTGGGGGATTTAACATGTTTCTGTTACCCGTGTCGTCAACTTCTCCCGATGTTGGGAAAAAAAATGTTGTCGAAAAATGTTGTTTTTGTCTCTTTGTTTCTTCCTGGTGCAGGGGATTTAAGTAGGGATGCCAGCCATTGAGTGTTTTACCCAGCATGTGTTACATGCCTTTCAGGTGTGTTGGGGTCCATGGCTGGAACGTAATCCTTCTAGCCGTGAGACTCGATAGCTTTGAATTTGCGTATTTGTCATATCGCCTGACTAAAATGCTCCCTTTTAAATTTTTTTTTAAAAGTAATACTGTATGTGATGCAGTGTTTGTTTGAGCTATTTTGTAGGAGATGTTAGAATAGTGTGTGATCAGTCTTTTTACACCAGTGTTTAAATACTTGATTTGGGTATTTTATATTTTTTTGAGTTTGCAAATATAATGGTGCAGTAGCTACTTGAGGTCTCCTCTATCTCTACTGCTCACCAGTGCAATAAGTGTAGAGGACCTTGAAGTTTGTTAGTGGTTTACAAAATAAGGACTTTTTGGTGACAAGCTCAGTCAGTATTAAGTTTTATTTGTTTGCCAAGTACCAACAGAAGACCAAATTCACAGAGAAGCAGATGTTTTATGATTATTTATTGTGTATTATTCCTCTGATAGGAAGTGTTGGAGCACCTCTGTGTATTTGATTATTTTAGTCCATGTTGTTAACTGGTCAAAATCCAAAATTAAATTCTGTATTGATATTAATACTTTTTATCCATTGTAGAAAGTGCAGTACCTCTTGCGCAAAGACCCCTAGTCATATCAAGTGCCTCCATTAACCAGTATTACAAGGTCTCACATGGGCATCTCTGCTTAAAATCCCAAGATCAGTCATTAAGTTCTTCCTTTTGAATGCCTTCAAGATCTCCTCCTTTTCCTTCAATCCCATGGTGGTTACCAGAGGCAGTATGAGTACTGAACAATATTGGCGCAATACAAGCTTGTACCCGGGTTTCACCAATAATGTCAATTGCTTTTCAGCTTGATCGCATTTATCATTGTAAGCCCGTTTTCTGTATTTTTTTCATCCTGAAAAAAAATCCCATATCTATGCAGTGGACTCGTGGGAATGTGATAGCGTAGCCTTAAAGCTCAGCTGCATGGCAGGCACACCCATTTGTCTGTGCTCCAGCCTGAGTGAGCTCTCCTTCAGCACAACGCCAAGATGGTAGTTTGAAGCGTCAGTCTTAAAGGAGCCCTAAAATTCTGAGACTCACTGCTGTCTGTGTAGCGCTCGTCTGAGAAACCTTACATACGAGGGGTTGTGTGCTTTTGCGTTCCCGAGCATTTATACGGCAACAATAGGGGTCGCAGTTAAACTTGGACAAAAAGTATGATGTATGATGTGTTTTCCAGTTGAGTCCTAGCACCGCTAGGCCACAAAGAATAAATTCACCAGGAAAGCACCGGTGGTCCATCAGGCTCCTAATGCTTTCCAACATACTGTGGGGTTTCTCCAGCAGTGAACGTTTCGTCTCTGAGTGATTACCTGCATGTGTGGAAAGTGTGTAATCCGGACGTGTTTCTGGAACTTTGAAAGATTGCATTTTGACCACTGCCAGCCATCATGTCATCAGTCAGGAAGTCTAAGCATTGTACTGAACGGCTCCTCTGTTGCCCAGTGAAACTCATTCACTGTACCCTGCCTTATCGCACTGTGGTGGCGTCATTTTCAGCAACTACCTATGAACTGCCATGTCCGCTCTCTGCTTCGTAAGCCTCCTCGCTGAATTCCTAAGATGACCTAACGCTTGAATCGTTATACCTTGTGCTGACATTTTATGTAGTGTAAACAAACACGTCGTCGTTCCATTTGCATAGTCTGTGTCAGGGATTGGCCGTTCAAGGGTTTTAGTTTCTTTTCAGAGGTTCACTTATTTACACTTCGCATGCTAAGTAAGGTAACTTCCTGTCCAGACAACAAGTGTATTAAACGGTGATGGGAAGGTAGGAAAAGAAGTAGGCCCCACAGTCCTCTAGGACTGTTGTCCAGTTCCTGGTCTGTATAGATTGCAGACTCCTGTGTATGTACTTGAATGGAGCATTTACATAAGTTACACTGCAGCCAGGCACTCCTGTTCCAAAATGGCGTCATGCGGTGCATCTCTGCTCATTTCAATGCTATGTAACACGTGAACAGCACCCTCTTTGTTACTGTTGTGTTTCATGAGTGCAGAATACGGATCTGTTCCCAGGTTGAAGTTATGTAAAATGTTATGGTTAGGAGAATGTGGATGACATTTCATCAAGTTTTTAATTCAGTGAAGTAATTTATCATTCAAGAAGTGTATGTCTGGTTGTGTAAGCCCTCCAGTGTAAATGACCTTGAATTGATGTGTGAGATTAAGAATACAGAAAGTCTTCAAAGTAAACCCATAGTCAATGAACAATGTGAACACTCCATATTGTTTTCTACTTCATTTCCCATTTTCTGCTTCAGTTCCACTGCCTGTTTAAAGCCAATGAGGTCTGTCAAATCTGTAATCTCTAAAAGCATAACATGAGCCACAAATGTGATCGTGGGTGAATTTGAACATGTGGCATCAAATCAGTTCTCATATGTTGTGAGATAACTGTTATTAATTTTTTATTGTAATTCTTTGGCAAACTTAATTATGGGTAAAGCAGGAGGTTCAAGAGAGTTAAATGTATGTGAACTTAAATTCTTAAATTTTAAAAGGTGCTAGTAGAGTTGCATTGCACTTTCTTCCAAACCATTGAAGCTAAAATGACATATTCCCACCCCTTGGTATCTCCATCACACTTTCTGCTGCTACACACATCTTTCCACTCTGTGTGATTATGAATTATTGCCTCAGTGAAATTTTGAGCCCTTCCCTTTTAAACACGTGACCAGGGCTGAATGGACTAACCAGGGTGATTGTAACAGCAGTGGAAAGAGCAGGGTGGGCTGTGATTCACTGGTCTCTCTGTCCTCTCTCCTCTCCTCTGCAGTGATGTGATTGCATGACCTCCCCCCTTCCCCGCCCGGCCGGGTCGGCGGCTGCATGACGTGCCGTTTGCATGACTTTCAGTTGAGCCTGCAAAATAACCCCATCGACACTAACCCCTCCCCCGTGTGCCCACCGCGGTGCCCTGAGTGGGCGGAGCTCCTGCAGAGAGGAGACCCCTCCCCTCTCCCTCAACCTCCACCGAGGCCACCGTCTCCCTCCACTCACGGACGCGCTTGCTTGTGCTTCTAAAACTACTGCATTCCCTTCATGCTGCGGCCCAAGGCAAAGGCTGCTGTTTGTTTTTTGGGGGCGGGGCAGGGGCGTGGCTGGGCTGGGTGGAGTCTTGCCTCCTCCATTCCCTGCAGTTAGCCAATGGCTTCGTTTCCCCTCTGTCTCCTCCTGCTGCTACCAAGGTTCACCTCCTCTGGACTGACTTTGAATGCTTTGCTCCCGGAAAATACGGAATAGTTGGAACAGTGTTGTGGGTAGGAGGGGCTACATTGCATTGTGATGTCGATCAGTGTTCTTAGTGTCACTCCTGGCTTCACAAGGGCAGCGATCAAACATGGCTAACTGGCTTTGCTTGAGTGGAACTTGCATTTCACTGCTGCAATTGGGCACCTTCTAAAAACAGCAGAATATTGATAGAGCTGCCATCTTGAAATGTTGGGTTTTTGCTTTTCTGTTTCCATTTTGTGTTTTTGGAAAGTTTAAAGGGGGGTTGATAATGTTGATTTTAAACTTCCCTGTAATTACTGCCTATGACAGAATGCATGAGTTCCCCAAAGTTTTTTTTTTTTTTTTTTTTTTTCCTCCCCTCAAATGAAATTTGTATAGACTTATTTCTCTATATATAATTTCTTATTCATATTTATTTGTTTTACATTTTAGATCTTAGTCTTAACTTCTGATTCTGTATGGAGTGTTTACTTCATTATGTCCTTATTATAACCATTATAAGTTATATGTTGCTCTTAAACTGGCAGAGTTGTTTTGAGTACAGGATTAAGGCTTTTACGCGGCCATGCCTTTATAACTATATTTATTTATCTTTTGTATTTACTCACACAGTATTGACATTACAGATGCATTAACTTCCTCTTTTGTGTTTTATCTTATTGACTAACCTGTCGGCAATCATTCTGACTCAAAATCTCGATCAGTAAGGGGACAGAAATCCCTTTCGTAACGATGACATCATGCACAGTGATAACAAAGCTTTTGTTTTATATAGCACCATTGGAATATAGCAGTCTTTTAAATGGCATCTGTAGAGGGTGTATTTGGTCAGGGCTTTGTGGTGCATCAAATTGTTCAGTTTTCTCCAAAGTAGCCCCTGAATCGTCTGGACTCCATTGTGGGATTTCAGTAGGCCAAAGAAGGGAACGCGAACACTGCAATGCCAGCAAAGTCACAAGGATCCTCTTTTGATGTTAGGAACATCTTAAAGTGCTTTTTTTTTTTTACACCTCTAATGCTCTGCTACCTGCTCCTACATTAGTGCGCAAGCAGCAAAACGGAAACGATGGGATGCAGACCTTTATGACAGTTTGCCCCGAAGTCTCTGCTGACGCAACTGTGTAGTGCGTTTCAGATTATAGCAACCTGTACTTGTCCACATTTTATAATATGCAAACAGCAGCATTCGAACATTTTCAGATCGGACTCGAGTGAAAGTCTCTTGACGCGTGAACATAAATAGGGCTGATTAGCTTTAGAAACAATATACATTTTTATTTTTTTTTTCCGCCGGACTGTTTCTTTGGGTGTTGTGAGATGTTTTAGCGAGACCATAGGATTACATGCACAAGAAAGAAGCTTGCTTGCTTCAAAGCCACTTCTTAGGTCGTATGGAACCGAGTTTAAAAAAAGGCTTGAATCTGTGAGGTCTTTCACAACCGTCCATAATAGGGGAACATCTCCACGTCTCTCTCCTACAAAGAACAAACAACCTCACTCAGTATGAAAACAGGCCATCGAGTCATAATATATCTCCAGATAATGATTGCTGTAAGATTTTTTTAAGGACCTGAAGATGACATATATTAAAGTAGCAAATAACACTTTCCATTTGCCAAGTTTTATATTGCTTGTATACAATATGTACATACTATATGTGAGAAACAGTCGAGGAAGGACCTGGTCTCTGGGGAAAGAGAAACAAATAAAATACCTGATAGTCTACATGGGTTTCATGGTATCTTCTCCATTAGAACTTTATCAATACAATGTGCTTCCTGCGCTGCAAAAATGTACAGTTGTTAATCAAGTTGTAAATAAAGCTTGTATAAAACTCATGGGCTTTCGCTTCTTTGATGAAATTCCAGCCTGTGTCCTTGCTGAAAAACACTGTCTAGTGTCAGAGGGTATCTTCTGCTCAGTGGGTTTCAGATATAATTCTGCATTCAACCTTCGGGTGTCAACAAAATCTACGGGCAGAATCAGAAGAATGATTTGACCTGGGAAAGAATCAAGTTGCATGTTATTACACACACAATGTTTGTCAAAAGTCGTTTTACATAGAACCATTTTGGAGACATAGCTCTTTCAGAAAGTGTATTGCAGTCCTTCTCTTCATCTCTACTTTGAAAGCATAACAACTGACCCATTCGATTGGAATGCTGTGACCAGCTCTCAGTATTGTATTTTTCCTCACCCACTCTTTGCGTAGGTCAGTACATTACTGTATGTCTTGGTGTCAGTGCCAATGCATTGGTCACTATGGTCATGCAGGAAATTTAAGGCCATAAAACAACATTCCTCCAACATTTAGGGCATATTTAATTTCCTACATAAATCTTTCTTTGCCATTGTATTTTTGTCAATTATTTTATCAGCAGTAAAGTGTGTGGGATCAAGACTGCTAAGACTATATTACAGATGACATTGAGAGGAACAATTACTCCAAGGAGTTATCCCCCTGCAGTCCTGTTAAATTACATAAATCCCTCTTTGAGGTGGACACATTGTGGAACGTGAACATATGTATACTCCATTATGAATTTCATATCTTGCACATTCAATAACCAAACTTCTGTGGCTAGAAGTTTACTGGAGCAGTGAAAGTACCACGCTCAACAGTGCTGCAGTCTCTCGTGCGCAATTCCACCCCACGACCCTGAGTCCACACCTCTGTAGCACATACTGCTTTGCCAGTCATACAGCTGATAGGAGAACAGCCATTATTACTAGAGTTTCAAGTCGAACCAGGCTGTTTGGCCCCTCAATTCCTAAGAGACAGGATGACTATGGTTAACATCTGAACAAATGTTTCTCTTTAGCGCTGGTTGAAATCATAAAAAAAAAAACTTCCATATTCAAAGATCAAGACTCCTCCCCCGCTTTTCATGCTTTTTGGGGTCAACACCACATTTGTTTCAGTTTAGTGATCCAACAGCAATGCTAAAAGTGACTGACATCTTCTCATGCCAGAAATTTTCACGTAACAGCTCACAAACCACCATCTTGGATGCTTCTCCCTATCCTGCCCGATTATTGATGCATCGGACAAGGAAAGCGTGGTTTGAGAATTTCGAGTTCCACGAACTACGTGATGAAGACAACACCCCAGGCATGCTCCACAGGAGAATTTATTGCCATTGGCTGTGCCAAACACACTTCATTCTTCCCTTTGTGCATGGCGCTTAACACCACAGAGGAGTCACGGTAAAACTAATCGCATCTCCTGAACGCAAGGCAAGGACAGCAGCGTGTGATTAACTGGATTTCGCCGTGACTGAACGAATTTAATTTTGCGCTGTCCGTGAAGCGCGGATTGAGTGGGGAGAGTGCGGTGAGATGTGTGTTGTGAAAACATGGGGAGTCCGGGCAGTGATCCAGGACTGCGGCCTCTGCCATTGTACTGAAGAAGATAGAGGACAGACAGCTAGACAAAATCATGGAGCGCACAGCTTACTGCAACAAAACTGGGGACAGGGTTTGACAGGGGGAAAAAAGGGCAACATGTTTATGGCACCAGAAGTTCAACCCTGGGGACTGGAGTTACACACACACAGACACATATATACACAAGTCATATCTGACCCTGCCAGAGAAAGCCAGCCTGGTCTTATACACTGACCGGTGTTCATATGCCAGTCACCAACTGTCATAGAGAGAGCAGATACTCAGTAGTTATTCAGCCTTATAATGACAACGAAGTGAGAACTCTGTTGTCATTGTAAGCCTGTCTTCTATGTAGTGAGTACACTTTATGAAGAGGATTTCCCCCATAGGTCTCATAAATTAGACAGACTCCAGTAGAATACAGTCTAGCTAGCACAAGATAACTACATCTTGCCGCACCTGCTGTTTGACTATGTGTAACTATGGTTCATCAAACAAGGTTAAGTTTCAAAATTTTATGTCCTGATGATGTTCACAGAGCACACAATGCCTTCATCACTTCTTCTTTGACAGTTTGTTGAATATATACAGTTGGATACAGATTTCAGTATATTCAGAGAAATGTGTGATTGTAAAAAATATCAACAAAAATACAGTCATCATTGCAATATTTCAATATGGCATTCGGTGTTTATTCAGAGACTAATGAAAAATATCTTTTCTGAACATAGCAATCCCTTCCTCAGATCATGTCCTGGAAGGTGTTTTTGGTCCTCAGTGAAAGAGGGGAACATGAAATACAGAAGCTGGGAGCCTTTCATAGAAGGCTGGTTTCATAGAATCCAGTATGAAATTAGGAAAATTCAAAACAAATGCAATCATAGATTGCAAGCCATTGCCCTTTGATTGTACCCCAGACTAGACTGTACCACTTTGATGTGGAGAGAATTACACCAAGCCAAATGCAACACCCTCAGGGCAACGTTAGCAAAATGAAATGGAACTGATGTAAGGTCCATTTAAAAACTATTTATGAGCCGTAACGTAAATTGCCAAATATAAAGGTCCAGATATCCACTAAAATGTTTCTATATGGCAAAATGCCATAGTATACACAACAGTTGAGGTGATTAAGGGTGCAAAATGCTTATAGCTATAGCTTTACTTAGAGAGGCAATGATTATTGACTTTTTGCCAGAATTTACAGAATATATAGTGCCCTCAATATTTATTCATACCCCTGATTAAACATGAAAAAAATATGCAAATTGGATCATTTCTGCTTCCTTTACAAATGTTCTACTCTAGTAATAATATCATTGCACATAGCAAGCTCACATTGTTCACAAATAAACTTTATTCCAGAAGACATGAGAATCATGTTTATTCACACCTTTATGTTGTCTTTTAAATTACACCTAACAAAAAAGATATATTATCTGCAATAACATTTTCTGAAAATGTTTGCATCTAAAGGATTCCTGTTTCTCCAGGGTATGACAGGAACCAACACACAGAAGAAATTCATTAGTAGCATGCATCAAGGCTAAGGTCACTGAGCTTTATAGAAAAAAATTCACAAATTATAACATGGCTATTGGTAAAGAGGAATCTCTGTCAGCAAGAGGACACACGTGTATCTGGCATTAATGAACTGTGAGGTAAGTGTTTGGGAGGCAACCGTAATTCTAGAGGCAATAGAGATCTCCAAAGCAAAGTGACATCTCTTGCTTAAGTGTACAGATTTCACTTTAGACCCTTAACCCTGTGGAGGTTGACACTGTCAATGTGTGTGGATAGACAGACATGCAGGCATACAGAGATGAGAGCTATACCCTCAGTCCACATTTTATATGTAAGTTTGCTGGCTAATTTTTTGTACAAAATATAGCTCAAAAAAGCTTTAAGATAAGAATGTATGCCACATGAGCCTTATAACTTTTTTAAAGTTATGGAGGCTGCCAACTACCTTAAGCGAATCACAGCATACAGCTGTTGTGCTATGCCATGATTCATTTATCTTCAGCTACATAATGGCAGCTATGCCTCAGTTTTCATTCAGATATTCACAGAAATATGGGAAAACTGGGAAAGCCTGGGCACCTACTAAACTGTATGTGACATACTGCTCTGAGGCCTCCCAGCGGCCTGACACAAACACTCACTCTCTGCCAGATCTGCCTGGCTTTACCTCACATTTCACATTCATGTTTTGCAAGAGATTAATGACATTCAGGTGCAACACCAAAAATCAAACCATGTGCTTGAGGTACTTATGCTGAGTGATAAAAGGTCTTGCAGAAATGTATTGGCCTGAAGCGGCGTTAGAGCTTTTGACAAACAGCCTCCCGTGGACGTCACAGGCTAAACGTGTAAACATTTATACACAGGCCATCCTGAGTTTATGTCGGTTTGATTTAAAGGGAAAGCCGTGTGTGCTCAACAAACATGAGCCTATTCATTGAAAACAATACCAGTCTCAGCACATGAAATTATTGTTCAGTATTAATAAGCAATTTTCACTGCTTAAGTGTGGACATTGTGAATGCCATGGGGTCAGCTAGCATAGAATTTTCTTAAATCCACACAGTTTGCTTAATAGGTGAAGCAGTGGATTGAGTGACTATGAACATTTTACGTATATGGAAATGTGCATACTAGTAATAAATAAATGCCTTTGTTGTCGGGTGTCTAATTGTGTTGTCTCTTCAAGAGTCTGTGTATACCTTAACAGAGTACAGCAGACATATGACAATGTGGTGACTACATGTATATTATAATATTTCATGTTGCTTGATGTACTTTAAAATGTATGTCCACAGAATTACTCCTAATGTTTGTCATTATTCACACCAATCTTTGATAAAATAACATTTAACATTTAATGTTCACAGCTATAAATTCCTTCAGTATAAATATTGAACATAAATCAGTGCTTTCATATAACATACATCATCTGAACTTTTCTGTTTAATGAATGGGTAAGCATTCAATTAATTATTCCCAATTAATTTGTTCATTGCTTTATTTCCATCATTTGTTTTTAGAACGGGTTCACAATTTCTCTTCCATTAAAAAATGAGACAGTGGAGGCAATAATTATTTATAACATGACCCGCAGTTGACGCATTGCATTTGTTTGGATGTTTAATGGGAATGACTCATGTTTTGAGCTTTTTCCAGCAAAAAATCAAAGAGTATTTAAACAGCTGCAGTTTTTTCACATTGTCAGCTTTGGTGCAAGCATTTCCTGCAATAAGCCTGATTAATTAAGTCACCTTGAATTCACTGGTCAGAAATATATTACGGGCAGCACGGAGGAGGGGGAGGGGGGGTTGGGGGGTTGGTGGGTTGGACGTTTTAAAGACTCCGGTATAGAAGGTGATGTATGAACCCTCTGCGGAAGTGTGAGGTAATATACCGTTTTACTTCAGCAGTAAAGCATGCTGTGAACATGTTCCTGGAGACCCTGAGTCTGAAGGGTGCTGGGTTCAAGTCTTTTCCCCATGTGGCCTGACAGTTTTACATAGTCTGTCACTGGGCCATCAACTCAATCTGTGCCTGAAACGTCTAGTCGAATTCTGGTGAATGTTTTCAGACTTTCAGGCTGCTGTGCTGAGATATTAGGCAGTGTAAGCAGCAGGCCCCTGCTCCTATGGAACCGTATTTTGTACTCCAAAATGTATTTGTATTCCAGTAATCTTGTTTCATCGAACACCATATGGCATTTGGAATCACACACCAGAAGGACCATGTGACTTCCAACAAAGACCACATTTCTGAAATGGACAATGTGGTTTGCACTTAGATCCCGTTAATCCTACATTACAGCTACTTTGTACATTATCTTTGATTACACTGAGAATATGCACTCTATAGTCTTTGATGAGATTGATTTGCATATTTTTGTTGTATGAATCTCTGGATCACAGCTCACATGGACCATGGAATTTTGGATTATCATACTGGGCTGTCAATTTTCAACCAAATTTGAGCTTTTTAACAGATTATTTTTTTACCCAAAACGTTCCACTATACATTTGAATCCACTCTTTCTTTGATTCTAACAAGGGGACCCGGACCAAAACAATTCTTAGGAAAATCATATCTACATCCAGAAATTCACTGAGGGATGACACTGTTCTTTAGGATCCACAAACCTTTTTTTAGTGCTTAACACACCACTGACGAGAAAGAAATGTTGTCCTGTATACCCATACCATTTACACATTTTTATTTAAATAGCAGATTACAGATAATTTATATTTCCCTTTAAAATCATTTATCAATCAGCAGGCAGTAGATTATAACTATGGAGCAACAATTGTTCATATTAGGGTTCCAAGCAATGTGTGTGTATTGATTTACAGTATTTTGGTAGGCACAACCCAATAGTCTATTCAGACAGAATCTCTAAAAAACTGAACTAAGAAGCAAGCTCCCCCCAGTAATCCATGCCATTACCTGTACATGAACTTTATAGGTAGTTGGTATTCTCTCCAATGTGGCAGGAATCAGGTAGCTAGCTAGTAGCATACCCTTTATCACCAGATGGTAAGTGTTGTGGTCAGATGACACAAGTGTGTCTTGCCATCATTTGTGGTTCCTGTGTAAATTCCAACAGTTTGATATCTCCAAAACAAACTGCCTTTTGGTATTCATGGCCCTGGTTGGACAGAAGAAGTCTCTTCTAAAAGCAAGCCACAAAGAGGCAACCCACAAGTGTCCAGTAGAGAGGCTTGGGAGAGTGCTATGCACACACAGCAAAGAGAAAGATTTGATGCAAGTCAATGATGTGGTGCAAAACATTTAGTGAAGCCTCTTGGAAATAACATGGCATGTTGAAGAGCTTCCTGTGTAACACCAAAAAGAACAGGGTTTACTCTTTTGTTTCATATAACATAATTTGTGGCTAATAGACATTGTGACCCTCTGATTATAATAGTGCAAATTTTCTACCAACACCAGACAGTAAAGGTTCTTACGTTGTAAGATGGCTATGGAAGAGATAAACAAGCTCAATCAACATGCAGTAGTGATATGTTACAACAGCTTCATCGTATTTCGAGGTTCATCGGTTTGTTGGAACCCAGTTTGCTCTACAATTGGCAAAATGAGGAAACGATAACTTAAGGGACCCAAGAGATAAAGATGGATTATGAAGCAAAGTAGAGAGCAACAGAGAGAAGGAGAGAGGCCCAAAAACCTGTCTCACTGCAAAATGAGTCATTGTATCAGCTAAAAAAAAAAAAAATCTCTATGCAAAAATATTTTCCAAGAACATTCTCATAAACAGGTCCAGAGAAAAAAACAGCAATCCAGAGGAGGCGAGATGGAGTGGACAGACCTCCGGGAGAGAGGTGAAAAATAATTCCCAGAGACAGACTTAGCTGTTCTGGAAGCATGCTGGTGGCAGTTTATTCAAACCCAAGCTAATGGAATTCTCCAAGTCAGTGAACCAAGATGTCAGTAACACAAGGCTGAAAATAGGGTCACGTATTCTCAGCTCCCCACTAATCACCAACACAGAAGAGCAATGAAGCGCTGTAAATAATTTAACATTAATGAGACAGTTTCTGAAAGTGACAAGGGGCATTCTCCTTTCCTAATTTTCCAGCAAATGCAGAAACCTGAAGCGAGTACAGTACACAGTATACAAAGTCAGGCACAATACTCGAGTTGCACAGCAGGTGTGGTGAGAAGATCTTTAAAATCAACCTTAGCTGCTCGTTTGTTGGGCACAAAAAACAAGGATCACAAAAGCCTTTGACCCTCCTCTGTACAGCAGCATAGCATAGTGGTAAGGAGCAGAGCTCGTAAGCAAAAGGTTGCTGGTTTAATTCCCAACTAGGGCACTGCCCTGTAACTGTAGTCTATGTAAGTTGCTCTGGATAACAATGTCTGCTAAATGGCAATAATGTAATGTATGATAAACACGCTGGTGTTCTTCTGTTTGTACAGGGGAAAACGTTGCCATAGTATACGTGACTTCGCAGACTGTCTGACCCGGATACAACTGAGTCAAAAGTAGAATGCTCATAGCTGCGCGACTGATCCTTCTCAGGCATTAGTGTAAGGGCGTAGCTCGGCCATGTTCCACTGTCCTCGGTTAGGCCTTAATGTGGCCGCTTTGTCTCCATGGTTTCCCAAACACCGAGGTGGGCACATTCCTCTGTCATGCCTGGGTCATACCTCCAGGAACTGACTTCCCTCAGATGCTGTGCCACCCTCACCAGTACCCCAGCCAACCCTATTCTGTCCAGTGCACCATCAAAGGAGAAATATCTGGTTATGGAAGCCATCCAAGATCTGACTGACCATCTGCACGTCAGCTGATTCACATCCTAGGGAGGCCCTTTACTGGAAGTCATGTCTCATGTGGTTTGCCTCTGGATTACTGCAACATGAGGAATAGTCTGTACCCTCTTTTCAAGGGCAGGTGGGTCACGTATTTTATTCATACATTTTTGTAATTGAATATTGGAGCCTATTGCGAATGCAGCACTGGGTGTGTTTATAACTCAATAAAATACAGTGTCCAGTAACATTCTCACGCTAAAGCAGCACACTTTCCCCCCATTTTCACATTCTAGAGAAGTGAGAAACTAAATCCTGCTCTCTCAGTTCCTGCGGTTTGGACTGCATGGGATTTCCTTCGTGCTGCATGATCAGCAGTTGGATTCTTTGACTTGGCAGCAACATCAATGTATGTTCTGAACACACAATGTTAAGTGGGTCCTTCTCTTCTGTTTGTTGAGGAAATGATACTGTATTACACTGAGACTCCTGAAAGAAATTACTTTAATGTTTCCTGTGACGGTTTGCTTTCTCTACCAGACAACATTGTATTCCATTTAAAATATACTTGTTTTCAGAATATCTGTTCATTATTGTATAATAGATGAAAACCACAAATAACAAAAAAATATGTTTTGGTATGGAAACACTGACCATGTATTTCTTGTTTTGAAATGCAAACTTTATTATTCTGTACATTTTTTGTTTCTTCTGTATATGTTTTGTTTCTGTGATGTATTCTTATGACTGTAATGATTTGTGTATTTATGTAATTCTCATCTGTAATAATTACAAAGGTGACATTTTAGTTAGGACAGGACATGCAAAAATTGAGAGGGCAACACAGCTCCCCAAAGGCGGGGTTGGGGTTGGGGCTAGGGGACAAAGGGCTTGAGTCTCTGCACACTGCCAGATTATACATAGCTAGGTCATGATCTTCTGAAAATGTCAGCCTCTGCCCTCCTGAAAATCTGTGCATGGCCCTCACTACCACTTATGACAAACCTGCCTGGGGAAAACATCATTCCAATGTTCATTTTGTTTTCAAGGAACACATCCCCTGTGTAAACTGACAACCGCAAGCACAGACCATACCTCCCGGCCACACAGAGTCACTGGTTATTTTTATCAAGCTGACTAGCCATTTCTTCCTGTTTACCACACTTCTGTTGTTCCTTGTGGTAATCTTCTGCAGATCAAGAATTTCCTCATCTTGAATTTCTGTCCAGCATGTACATTCTTGCATGGTACTTGGGCCATCTTTTGCCGTTGCCATCTTTTCTACTGCTGCTTCTCATGTCTTACACACCCTGAATGATTCTGGCATTGGTACAGTTCAGTTTTGATTAGGTGAGAATGATTTTGTCAAACCAGTCAATGAAAAATATTTTTGATCACAGCTCCTACCGAGAACTGCATTTGCTACCACCTTTTCATTGTTAAGGTACTTCATGGAAGAGATCCTTTTCAGAACAAAACTGCAATGTGCAGAACAATCTTGTATAAGTCCAATATTCTTATTTCACTCTCCAGCTAATACACTTTTAATTTATATTTGCAAGATAGATTATGTGTAAAATAACCAATACTTCCTATCCTAAAAAAGTAATGGCTTTTTTTTTAGAATCGGCAGTATTGTGAGGTATTCATTGTAAGTAAGCAAATAAAATCAAAATTTGCACTACATGTGGTTGAGACCCAGCTGGAGACTTTGTGTAAACTTACCAGGTCCACTACTTATACTAACGACATGTCTGCTGGCTACTGAATGTTGGCAAGAATATTATGTAAGAGGCCTTTATGCTTGTGTAAATCCACAATGGTAGTCTGAACCCAGACCACCTACAGTAGCATGATGAATTTGTTCAAGATGATAAACGAGACTTCCAGATGTTTTAATGAGTGGTGGATAGTTTTAATATGAACTTAGTGCCTTTGAATTTGATGTGAGCTGGCTCCCTATGGGTTTCGATAGTGAAATTGAGAGAAAATCTCAAGGTTCAAGTGTCTGATGTCTGATGACAAGAGGAACGTAGCTGATTTGTCAAGAACATCACTGACAATCTCAGTTCATTATCTAGCTCACAGTAACATATGCACACATACACATGCATACTGATGGAAAAAAAAACATTTTTAATCTTACCGATGGGGCGCAGAGAAGAGTTCTTGAGTTTTCACCTTTATTGAACAGCGTGAAGATCAATAACAGTGTAAGTGTAGTTTTAATTTTTAAGCATGACATATATATATAACAGACTATTGAAAAGTCTCTTCAAGCCTATAAATAACATTTCTCAATGTTCCCAAGTGACGTATCAGAATTATACCAGGCAACTCAGGCAATTAAGACTTCAATATTCTATTATATTCTCTAAAGTAAATTCATTCTATAGAATACTCACTCATAGAACACCTGAGATAGCCTTTAATTTTATCTAGCCTAAGTGTTGTATTTTAGATTTTTAGATGTAGAGCAATCTTGAAAGATTTAATTCAAGGTATACTCTGGGCGTCAAATATTTCCATCTAGAGTTCACAATTGTAGCATAAGAGATGAACTCAAATGCACAAACAATGAATACATCTTTGTGCTCTGAATGCTATTTCTCTCAAATGTAATTTCAGTGATGATTGAGCTTAAAATTTTCACCTGTAATTAAATTTTTACTTAAATCATATTGTGATGAGATAAATGTTTCATTGTTTTCAATAGTAATGCACAATATTCTTTTTTGTGCTGCAGAACTTAAAACATGAACAACAAACTTGAGTTAATTGATATACTATTGTGCTGTAGACTTCAGTTTACAGGGAGACAGCAGGAAAAACCCTGCACATATCACATTTAACCTGCCAAAATAACAAAGCAAGTTTAGGTTATCTAGAGTTTAATAAATTAAATGAATAACTTCTATGTCAAAACATATTAACCAGACATCTCTGAAAAAATATTGCAGACAAGCTGATAGGAACATTTTCATCTCTAAATATGAAATATCAGTCTAGAAGAGCAAAATAATCATTATGGTGGTTAGTACCTTGCTTTACCCACAAAAATATGATTCTTAGTTGTAAGGAATAAAAACATTTCATTTTATATTTCTAAATTACATCTATTATACATAGATATATACAATTCCCACAGTATAATGGGATACAATACAGATTCTTCAAAAAGAGAAGAATAAATAATGATTGGAGGAAGTACATTTTAGAAGTTGTTGAAAGAACTCCTTAGGATCTCTTCAGTCTTTACATCCCCTCAGACGAACCTTAATATCGCAGACCATTCCCTCCGGTTTCTGAAGAGACATGACTGAATGATGCTATTGGGTTAGTAGAGCTGAAATGTCAATATCTGTATGCACGCTGTCAACAGAAAACTGAGGACAGACAAGGCTGGGGTGGACGCAGAGGACGTCTGGGCGTCACTGGATCTTCTGTGACCTTGGTTGTGAGGCTGCACTGTGATGTAACCATTTATGATGCGTACAAGAGGAGGCGGGGGTGGTTCCACCGTCGTGCTGAAAGACAGAAACAAACACTGTGTCAGATTCAGCCTTTAGAAGAATGATATGTTGTGTCTAGACGGCCATAAAGCTGGCAAAGAATGCATCCTGCCAAAACAAAATGCCAAAGTATAAAACACAATACGATGTGGCATTTTACTGGGACCATACTCCAGCAACCTAACTGAATGGTGCCCTGATGACATGCATGTCACATACATGTGCCTAACCTATCACTCATAATCCATCCATCATAAGATTTAAGTTAGGACTGAACACCACACTTGCGGACAGTGCTGGCAAGGGACCCTTTGCTGAAGAAGATGGTGTATTGGCATCTTCTCCGTATTATTTGAAATGACAGTGTGAAAAACCCTCTTATAAGAGCCTTGCTGTGCCTGTGTGGTCTCTCTCCCTTGTTCCATTGTTGGCTGCACTGAGCCTCCTGGAGTTTCCTGATCCATGTTCTGCTTCACAAGCTGGCTGCTGGTCTCCTCTACAGCACCGCAAACGGGCCTGTCCTGTCGTTACTTACTGAAGAGCTGTCCGACTGCACAGTTCTGAAACAGGCGTCCATGTTTGCTTAACTTTTAGTAATGTATTTGCAAATGTCACCGGAGGGCTCAAGATCGATTGTGTGGTAAGTGTCTGGAAACTGTTAGACTTTATCCTATCTGCCAGAAACCTCTGCACTCAAACATTCTTTTGGGGTTGTAAAGAATGCCATATTTGGAGGTACAAATGGTCTTGCCCACGAAAACCTCTTCTCAGCTTTAACCGCTTGGAAAGAAGGTGCTGATTAAAAAAACTGAAAAATAATGGAAATAATAATACACTCCAGGCAAAAGGATACCTTCAAGAGGACCACAGCCAATTAAACTGAGGTTTTACTGAGACATAAGAGTGAGCAGCGGGAGACTTTGTCAGGCGGTGGGAATTTGCCAGTTGGCTCCAGCGCTAAAGACCTTGGAGGTGGATGGCAGGCAAGTCCAAGAGAGCAGGGGCCTCGGCCCGTCCAACGAGCCTGCTGAGAGTTGCCTTTAAATCATTTCAAGTCCCGACTGTTTGATGTCTTCCCCACCAGACCGCTGCAGTTGTGACTGGAGCCCTGCCAGTCAAAACAAACTGACAGGTTCCTCTGCTCGCCATTGGTCAAGCCGTGGTCGAAAAAGGTCCTCCTCTCTCCTCCTCCGCTCAAAAAAAAAAAAAAAAAAACCCAAAGCCAATTACATCCATTTAATGTGCAATATGTGATTAAATTTGTTCTTTGAACAAAATTAAAGGGAATTCTGGATGCAGGGTTCATTAAAAGGAAAGCGCGAGTGAAACAGAGCGTCTGGGAGGTGGGCCTAGCACTACGGCTGACCTTAGCTTGCGACCAGCCCGCGTATTTAATCAGCATGAAATCCAAACGTTCGTGTTCATCACCGGCATGTGCCTTTCATTAATAATATTTACTTTCCATTGATTGGTCTTGGCTGCGGCGCTTGGACATACCCCTAGATGTTCTGCTTATTTTAGAAGTTAAATTCAGAGGTTATTCATTTTTCTCCCGCTGTTTTTTTTTTTTTTCTTGTGTTCTGGGGCTGTATGCGTGTTTATTTTTGTTCAACCTGCATCACAGTGCTGTGCCAGTAAAATCAGGAGCGTGAGGTGTAATCAGGTCTGACATGTCTGCATGTGGCTTCGCATCAGGGCAACTGGAAAAAATGACTTTATCCCCTCATACACTGGAAGGGATTGTGCTCCACATTTCGAGATGCCGCTTGGTTTGAGCAGTCACAACAAGAAGAGACGAAATTATGATGCAACTATTTGTTTTTTATGATATACCGTAACGAATTAAAAGCTTCAGCGTAGACGTGATGGTTTTTTCCCTTTGACAGCGTTTACCTGGTAGTCATCTAGCTTGTGCAGAGTCTGAGGGTTCATGTTTATGATATTATGAGTCTTTGGTAAACAGGTTTGTTTTGCATGGAAGAAATTAAAATGGAAAAATAAAAAGGCAGATTCTGGCACGATTTATGAGTGGACAAACCGTGGACCTTCAGTGCACAGGAATGGCAGTGAAAGAAATTGTTTCAATGTTTCAAATTGTAAATGCCGTTTCCCCCTCCTACATCTGTGTCAACAGCGTTTCTGAAACAGATGGCTTTCAAAGCGCCTGCCTGTTTCCACCATCTCAATAGAGCTATTATGGCTGTGTACACAGACAACTGAGAGGACTTATTAAATGAAAATGACTGTAGATCTAAATATTACCAGCCATTTCGTTCCTTTCCAGATGAGCGATCCTAATGCAGAGTGCCTGTGTAGAGTGAGTGAGTAGATTGTCTGCGGTACTCCACAAAAACCATAAGAACAAAAAATATATTGTATGTTTGTGCGTTGCACAATATATCCACAATCAATCTAAGTATACAAATTTACCTAGTGAGAACAATTTGAGCTAAAGTGTATTGTTCAGATTCTTACATTGCAAATGATTGAAATGCTTTCAGGCTCAATTATGTTTTAATGAGTTTAAAAGGCAATGTTATGCACAATTAGATTTGTTTGGCATTACTGCTGGTTTCAAGGCTTTTGTTTTGTGTGTGTGTGTGTGTGTGTGTCTGTGTGTGTGTAAGAGAGACAATGTGCCCAGATTTTTGCCTGAAACTACAATCTGAGGGGACTTGCAATCAAGTGAATATGGTAAACGTATTTAATGTGTATAATGTAATGGAAATGATTCATGTCCAGACTGAGAGCTAATATACTCTTTGTGTCCATATCTTTGACATGGTGGATAAAATGGGATGAAAAAACTCTTTATGGCCCATTTTCTGACTCTTAGGGTTAGAGAGAAGATAGATGGTCGCTTTTCTCTGGAATGAAATGAAAGATTCTTAATGGTCGCAAAGAAATGTCTGAAAATTCAACCAGAACGACCACAAACATCTCCCAAGAATTCCTTCATGGTAAGAGTATTTCAAGAGAGAGATAAGCTTTTTTGGACACGTCAAAAACCAGTCATGATACCCTCTCCGTTTCTTTCAAGTTTCTATGGAGTCATTCAAGCACAAACATGCTGATGTTCTTAATGGAGGAAACACATTCAAAAAGACAAGGTCCAACAACAACAAATGGTTCAGCGGGGAAAATGGAATGTTCTAAAAAAAGATATTTGATTCTGAAAAAGTCCTGGGAATATAGCCATTCAATGTGTCATGGGGATCATTTCTTTTTCATAACCTTGTGTCTCTCAGATTCCTGACAGCAAACAAACAAGGAAGCTGTCTGGACAGTTCCTATGAAGAAATGATTAGATGAGGACATACATGTAATTCAGAGTATCTGATATAATAGGAGAGGCAGTATTAGTCCTTCAGAACAATATGAAAAGAGGGCTAGGTCCCGCATAATATGCCTTCCCTCGCTGTCCAATCTTGAGGCATCCCAAAGGGGCACTCCTATGGAACTCTACCTCACAGAAGACACAAACGCCTCTCCTTTACACTGAAAGGAGAGGCATTTGTGATGATCCACATTCCAACCAGCTTGGGATGCCTGTGATAAGCCATACTCACCCAATCCATGCTCATAGAAATAAATGATATTAACTTTCCAGTCAGGCTTAAGTTACAAGATACCCAAGCATTCTGTATTTGAAAACCAGTGTCAGTGATGTACACTGCTGCTGGGCCCTTGGGCGAGTTACTTAACCCACAATTGCCTCAATAAATATCCAGCTGTATAAATGGATAAACTGTGACCTGTGTAAGTCACTCTGTTGTAAGAGTGTCTGCTAAATGACAATAATGTAGTGTAATGTAATGTAATGTAATGGATGAAAGCCCAACTAAGATGTATGTGCTTTTGCGTAACAGAGGCCCGGACCAATCGACCAATCGGAGCCGCACGCTCACCTCTCCTCGATGCGGACCCACAGGTCGCTGAACTGCCTCATGCGCTGTTTCCTCTGCTTGTTGCGCCGCCTCTTCTTCAGCTTGCGGTCCGCCTTTTCCAACAGGTCCAGGCTGTCGGGCAGCAGCATGTGGGGCAGCAGCTCCTCCTCCAGAGGGCGCTGCTGGTGATCGTGCAGGAAAGGCTCCAGGGGCGAGGGGGAGTCTGACTCCTGGCCCGCGGAGTACGCCGTGTGCAGAGGGACAGAGGAAGATTTTGAGCGCCTGCCGCTACAGAACACAACACAGGGTTTCGCGTTAATGGACAGCGGTCCCCTTGTGAACAGCCTGGCAACAGCCTTCTCAGAAGTCAACACAGTTGTCAGAGCAGTGTTCATACAGTACTTTTAAAGAAGCAGTGTGGGGTAAAACTGAGAAGAGACACGTTGGTGATCAGAGAGATCAGCCACATTTGATAAGAGAACAGCAGTACACTGAAACAAGATTGGGAGTCATTGTAAGACAACACACAGTGTCACTGAAGCGATTTTTCACGGAAAAGGCTGAATGCTTTATAGACTCAGCTCAAAGCCAGTTTATTTTCCAGTAATGCTCTGATGGAGTGAAAATACTGTTAAAAGCACAGAGAGCCTCCATTGCGGTCCTCTGATTTTAGTGGTAGAGATATGCTCTTTTTGAGTGCTTACGTTACCATTGTATTTGATTCTTGTTAATTAAAAAGCCTTTTCCTAATGAGAGCACCAGCTGCTGAACCATTTATTAATTTGAGTACATAAAACACTTTAAATACTGTTTACAGAATTAGATGAATTTAATTACAGCTGCATCATAGACAATACCAAAACACGTTTTTCTGAGTGAATGTTTACAAGGTGAATGTTTGCAGGGTCTCTCGTAGTCTGGGGTCTCACTTACAACAAAATCGGGACAAAACTGACCCAACCACTATAACTCAGTTCTTGTGCTTCCATGCATATCATTGGCCATTGCATAATATATTGTGGCAAGTTTTTTTTTTATTAATTTTGACAGAACACCCAGCTGTTAATGATCTGTGCAAATCAAAGTCAGTAGTTCATATTTAGCTCTCAGGAGTTGGGCAGACAGAATACAGGAGGTACATTTTGGCTCTATTAGTAGGTGCACTTTATAGCTGATGATGTGTGTTGGAATATCTGAGCTGAATGGACCTTTTGTTTTTTGTTCTTTTGCCCACAAGGAGGCATTCTTATACAGTGAACCAAAAGATCAAACAGAGAACCCTCTCAAACAGACAAGAGGACCTGAATTATAACATCTGAACTATAACATTGCAGAACATATACTGCCATATAAATTTATTCATAGTTTTCCCCACAATGGAATCTGTCTACAAGTGCAATGGTGCTCACATACAAAATACAGTAAGAGTGATAGAGGTTTGCCCTGTGGCTACAGCACTGACCTCATTGTGTAAACACAACTCCGACACAGTCTTGTGTGTCATGAGTTTATTTTTATTTTAAAATTTCCAACATCCACATCAAAATGGGCCCATTACGTGATTAGTGAATTACAAGCCTTTTCTGGCAATAAATACTGCATTACTGCCACACACCCTCCAGTTTATATCAGCAGATACCAATATGAGTTGAGATTTTACTTTTACAAAGATCTGTAAGCATGTTAATCTTTGATGTAGGCTGCAATATAGCTAAATAAAAGGCAAATTATTAGTGATTTTTTTTCCGATTATTTGCAGACAACACATTTTTCACAACAATCTGAGCAGAACTGAACATCTGTTTTCTGTCTGTGGTAAAATTACACAAACTAGGGGTGCGCTTACTTGGAAAATGATTTCCATTTGAAATCCAGTCGGTGAAACAGAGACAAAAATAAATAAATACCGCTCAGCCCTCGGGCAGCGAGCTCACCAAGAAACGTAGCGGCACATGTAACCCTACACCAATTTAAGTGATAAAATATGGTCTACCAATTTTACAGGGCCAGCTTTTAAGAACAAACCGTAATATGTAACAAATATGTGGTAAAGTAAGATATTTTCACTTTCTGCCTTTATTTCACCTCAGGTAGTATGTTACTACTGGAATCCACTGAAGGTGAAGTTCAAAATAAATACCAACGACCATTTCAAAAAGCCAGTCATTTTTTTTTGGTTTTTCAGAGCCTGTTGTTCTCCACGCAGTGAAGGAAAACCACTCCCTTCAAAGCTCTGGTAACCTTTAAGTGCTGAGTGCAGGACCACACAAGACCACAGCATCGCCGCGAATCAAAACAGTAAAAGTACTGTAAACATTACAGGCCTTGCGGTCTGAACGTGTTTATCGCTTCAAGATTCAACAGCATTTCAAAGCCAAATGAATTGGGAAGAAATTGAGGTGTGCGCAAAGTGACAGGCAACATTACACAGAGGTTCTGCTGACATTCAGAACAGTCTTTTGTTCTACTCTGTTTTTATTTCTGTGAATAATTTCGCCACCAAGAATCTAACAAGCTCTCTGGGCCCGCCACAGGTTTAGAGGTCCCAGGTTATCTTTGAGCTTGACCTGGCTATGCTCTCCTGATGTTCTACTCGACGACCATGCCACTTCCAGTTTACGAGAGCCAAGGGCAGGAAATGACTGACAGTTTGCGCCAGGACAGGCTGGGGGCTGAGAGCCTCCGCGGGGGGACTCGCTGGGGTTACGGGTGGTGACGGAGTGAAGAGGACACCAGGGTTTATTATTACCTGTTAATGGGCTGCCCCGCGGGAGTGTGCTCCACTTCATATCCTTGACTCCGTAACACATCAATCACCGTGTTGTTGCCCAGGAAGTGACCTGCAATGTAAACAGTTCTCCTTTCAGTCTCCCTGAGTACCAGTGGAGCCACGGGGCGTCAGTCTATGCCCTGGGCCGGACAGGGGGCGGGAGTGGAATATTATGCAAGATGGAGATTTTACAATAGGCGACACTTCACAATATGGCCAGCGAGCTAAACAGGTTAAACACAAATAAGCAGCCAACACATGTATTTGAGCCATTAATAAAAAAAAAAATTCATTTGTAGCATCTAACCCTGCATTGCTATACCACTCCTACCACTCCAATGGTGATCCAAATGGCATCACAAACTGGATAACTGGATAGCATCACTTTAGCTGATTACTAAACATTACTAAACATGAGATTTTAAAGGCACGTATGGTTTAAAGGCTATGTCTGTGCAGGAGTAAAGCAGAGAAAACTTTGGGTTTTTGGGCATGTACTTATACACTCATAAATTGGCCATTTAGGGGCTGCTGACTTGATATGTCTAACTAAAATGTTTCCTGGGGTTTCACATTCAAGTGCTGACTTCTTGCAGTAAACCTGCGGGACCCATCCGTGTGACCTGGAGAGAAAAATCACTTCTCTCTGAGGTCTGCCTTTCCCGGCTCTCCCCCAGTTCTAGCTCTCACACAGCTAGGTGAAACGAAGCATTGAGGGTTCAGGTTGCCATGTCAGTGGTCCTCATTCCCCCTCGGCTCACAAAGGAAACCAGATCCCATTGTGTCCACCAGCTCAGCCGTGTACCGTAACGATGTGTAAACAAAGGGCCGGCCTTTAATCTAGCCCTAATGGAGGCCCGGAATCGCTCATGCCAGATAATGTACTGATAGAGGGGCTTTCTCACCAAAGATGGTCAAAACCAGTCAGAGGGCGTCAGGTGTGGCCTGTGTAGAGAGTCACGTTATGTTCAATGTAACCACACTAGGAGTGGGAGTGGAACTGCATTACTTTCCATTGAATTACACTAGTGTTGCATAACTATACCGTAAAATGAAAACTTAATTGACTTTAGCAGAACTTGGCAGAGGTATAAAACACGATTGCATATGTGTATTGTATATGGCTTGAATTAAAACATTTACTGAAGCATCACAGATTTACAGGAACTTTTTTTTAAAATGTTTTAGTGGTAGTAGTACAAACATGTTCACCACAAGCAAAGCTTACAGAGTTTGCACATAAATATCCATAGAGACATTAACAAGGGAAAAAGCCCTCTGTCACTAGATCAGACAGCAACATTTAGGTCATACAGTGTTTTCATGTAAAAATGTGTAAATCTAAATGGTAAAGCTGCAAATGAGCACTGTGGGTTAAGTGGTTGCATTTCTTGTGGTTCAAATGAACAGGGATTTCTGATGCCAGAGCACGCGTGATGCAATCAACAATGCATATGCAGCCATTACAAGCACAACAGTTACTCACAACAGTTACTCTCTTCTCACTTTTTAAATGAAATCAAGGGCTTTTGAACAAACTTCCTCCCGTTCATGTTTTAGTTAGACAGTGTTACAACAATGTAGCGTTGAGGCCACACACACAACATATCTGGTATCTGGTCCACTGATTTTATCCAGTAATTCTCACTGACACTTTGCAGCCTACAGAAATATCATATAATCACTTAAATTAAGGAGATTCATGTTGATTTCACCACTGAAAAGTAAACTCCCTTATGCTGCAATTAGACAGTTTGATAACTGTTAATTAAGTCAAATGTTAATGAAGCAAAGCAAAAAAAAATAAAAAAAACAACCATACAACTCACAATAGGTAGATTGTTTGGGGATTGTTGACTGATTTTTTACATTGACCAAATTGTTACGTATCTATATAAACAACTAAATGATTGTCCAGTTGAGTTTGTAACACATTTTTTTTAAGGATCTTTTTTCCTGTAATTACATATTAGCACTGGTGTTCACTATCACCTCTTATTACACACTGTGCATATAATGTATTTAGTATCACAAAACAGAGCTCTATTAAACTAGTTCTATCTACATTGAAATGTTTCTATTTTCCTTCTGCGTAAGTGTATCATTATTATTAACTGACGCGTTATTCCTTCTTCTTGTGTAATGTAGCCACAAATGGTTACTTACAAAAAGCATGTTTAAACCTGACTGGAAGATTCTGTATTTGAGAAATACTTTCATATTCAGCTGTCTTTTATTATTACATCTCTCATGTCTGTCAGATATAGACCTATTCGTTTATGCTATCAATCTTATAAAGCTCCTTCTTTCAGCATTTGTTTGAGATACCTTGTTAAAAAATGAGATTTATCTCCTATAGTTTGTATGGGCTATTAGCACCACCTTATGGAGTGTCTACAAGTGAACACTGCAACATGTACAATTTTATCTTAAAATAACATGTCAGCCTCTTACTGGAATCCAGCCATTTCCCCCTTTGCTTATTCTTGTCATTCACGTAAAAGCTGAGCTTATTGGATGGAAAGAGGGCCATTTTCCTTGGGGGTTCCTGGGAGGAGGAGATGGTGAAGGCCCAAGCCTGGAAAGGGCTCTCATAGTGATTTATGAGAGAGCAGTTAATGAGAGGATTAAGGAAGGACAAATGGAAAGCCCACCACATTGCAACTTCAAAAGGATACTCAGCGGAGGCCTCACCCTGAGTAAGGCCTATCTGCTGGACTCAAGAAAACGCACACATGTGCACACACGCGGGCTGTGTTAGCTATCTACCCTTCCTTCAAGTTATTGTAGAAATCAACAGAGCTAAAAGAGCACAAGATTCAACTAGACCTGAAAAAAACACTACCATAAAATTCACAACATGAGTTCACTGATTCTCCTTTTTAAAAAGGTGAGTACAATAAAGATGAGTAAAATAGAAGCATGGAGCCATGTGGAGAAAGGAGAATTTAGTGCAAAATTAATGAGTTAATATTTATAAGGGGACAACATCAAACAAAAACTTTTTGTCAATGTCACAGAATGTTACTTTTCTGGAAAGAGCTTAAACCGAAAAAAGTTTAAAAAAGTAGAATTCCTTGCCATCTTCGAACACAGAGAGCAGCTTATATGCTACCTTACAACAAGCACTGATATTAAGCTGTACTTAAGGATTGTATAAATATAAAAACAATAGAAAGAAAGACAGAGACAAAGGACAAGCCTTCTTTTAATGACAGGCCTTGATCCAGCAAAGGGATCTGATGAGAGGGCACAATGAAGCGAGAATACCCTTCATCTGCATCTGAGAAACAATTTTAGCAGGACACTTTTAGCAGTCGGTAGCTGACTCTTCCACCGCATGGGACCACATAAGCAACAGCCAAATTACAGTCATTCCACATGGCAGCACTGTCCTCTCCGCTATTCTGTTTATAGCCGTTCAACTGTCATGCTTAAAGGGATGCAGACCATTATAAGACACAGTGCCTTCAACACATTGAGTGATAAAGTGCAAATTAGATACTGCCTCCCAGCATGTAGCCATTCCTAAAGTGTTTATTTGCCTGTCTGGTTTGAAGGAGAAAGAAAGTATATATAGAGTCAAGAATGGCAGCCAGGAGCACTCTGTCATTTAAAGGAAGCAAGGGGCAGTGTTTGTTCATCTCTATATGGATTAGGAAACAGAAAACACATGGCTAGCTTTCCTTGAAGAAATTATGTATATACGCAGAACCTTACCCCCCGACTGACTATACCTCAATCATATGACCAAAATCAGCCATCACAAAGTATACACAGGGATGTTTCATAATAGCAACAAACTATTCTGCCAGGAGACACATTTGAGAAATGGGAAGCCCAGAAAGTCCATTGCAAGAACTCATTTAGTTTCACCCATCCTTTCTCTGTCTAGTAAATATGCAGTCATGGCTACTAATACAAAAAAAATATAGAGAGAATATATTGTAGATAATATATATTTTTAGCTCAGTATATTTCAATATATTTAAAATAGGTAAATTATTGCTGTTTTAGTATATTTCAACATATGTCTGATCTGTAATAATATTTTTAAATTTTATTTCCAATATATTCTTGGACTGTGCAACATATTTCTCAGTATATAAAAATACATTTCATTTCTGTATGAGTATTCAGCAAAAGGTGTCATCTCACCATAACAATGATAATTGGTAAAAAATGTAATATTGATATACAGGTATTGGGAATATTAGGGCAATACCGATATCAAAGGATCTGAGCTAACCATAGCAATGTCTGCAAATCTAATGAAAGCGAGGAATCAATCAAGTAGGGTGATTCATGTTATGGGAAGGACCAAAAATAGCTAGTAACATGGCTGACACAGAAAATCTGCCCACACAGTCATGCAATGCAAGTCATGAACAGAAGTCATCTTGAGCCAGCTCCTCTGACATATAAAGTGGGTTGCCTGTCAGAAAAGACCCTTTACCTACTGAACCAATCAGAGAGCAGGGGCTGGAGGGGTGAAACAATTCACCTACTTTATGAGGAAAACACTCAGCACTAGAGGTAATGCTTTCAATATGGAATATTCAAAAATGAAGGCAAAGACTATTCTCAAACACAAGCACACGGTAAGTATTGCGCTTAAACCCCTGCTTGGGCTATATCCCAAGAGACATTTGCGTAACCCTTGCCTTCCCTACTATCACCATTACATCAGCTATTTGCTAAGCGTGAAGCATGGACGAGGTCTTGCCCAAACTTGTGATTTCCAAAAGGAAGTATAGGTAGATACTGCCCTTATATGACACTATAATGAAAAGCTGACATTTGGTTGCTTAGCTGTCTTTACCTGTAATTAACTTTCATTTTGACAGATATCATACATGTTTGTGAATATAAAGGTTCTCTTACTGTATTTAGTGGGCTTATGCCAATGTACCCAAATGGCAATAAAGTCCAAGGTAATTCAGATGTGAAGCTAAACAGTACACAGCATTAAAGAAGTACGCTTATGCATGAGCTATTTTGAGACCCACATGGAATGTATTTAAGTTAGCTCAGTGGGAAACTGGCTAGAAGCATGTAGACCACTTAAAACGAATCCAATTTTGAGAAATAAGAGGAAATAAAAAATTCTCACCTGCCAGATAATTGGAATAAAATAAAAGAAAAATTGACACATCACAGACATATTTTAGCACATCAGTCTTACTACTTGATGAATGGTCAAGCACACACAAACAAAACTGAAACCTCACTGGGAGGAAGTAAAATCAGACTGAATAACCGGCTTGCTGGGGCACCGATTCTCCATCATAAACAGGATTCCAACAAAAAAAAAAAAAGTGCAAACATAAGTAGGCAGCGCTGATTAATGTAATGAATAGTTTTAGTGAAAGAGAAGAAAAAAAGGTAAATAGTGTAACAGTTAAATTACGTTTGACAGGGGAGTAGACGTGCGCTGTAGCCCTTGGCAGTCCTCGTTCCAGACAGTTCCGGAATCATCGCATTGCTCCTGACAGCTCTGGCTGAAACAGTAGCCCTGTTTAACTCATCTGCTGCACTAACCTGTGGAGAAGGCCCGGACCCCGGTGAAACCGCCTGGCGCTCTGTGCTCCCCTCAAAGGAGCCGGTCTACCCCGAGGCGGGGTGACGTGTTCCCTAATTAACGCTGAAACAGGAACCCAGAGGAGGAGGTCCCCGCTATTCTGGCGAGGGCTTGGGTAGTGCTTAAGCGACGCTGTAACAGTCACAGCCCTAATGAGGTGTGAAGCTGGTGCGGGATTTTGTAGTGGAACGAGACCTCCCCAGATGTACGCTTCGCACCCGGGCGCGCAAATCCGTGTACTGACATATCCTGACGTATATGCTAGGGTGCGCTTCGTCTGCATCGCCTGAGGCCACCTCAGATATGATTGATCTATTCATTTTTCATAGGGTACACTGAAAAATGACTAAGTGATTAAATGATCCCTGAGGCCCAAATTACATTCTCTCCATTCCTTAACCATTAAGGTATACTTCCTCACCTCCTCTGTCGAACAGTGAAAGAGAATGAGGACTGCATTAGATTTAACTGCAAAGTGATTTTCACTTTAGACAGGAAAAAACATTAAAAAATAATTTAGAAACCTTGAAAAACACATTTAGGCAGTACTACTTTTGTGAAGTCAGTGGTCTCTGGCATCATTAAAAAGCTTGTACATGAGATGAAAAATCACACCTACTTAAGTAGTAATGCAATGTTAACAAACAAACCACTTAAGTGGATATAGACATTTTCTTCAGCTTTCTTTATGAGAGGATTAAGTGTGGAGCTAGTGCTCATCAAAATGGTCTTTTGTGTTTCCCTGTGTAACACTGGTTAAACATCTTATGCATTTTACTTATGCGTCCAACAGCTAACATAATCTGAAAAATCCAGAGCAAAAATTCTGCTCATAAACAAAAGCAAAAACAGTAAACCTGTAAAACAATCACATTCATCATATTGTACTTCATTTTCTATATTCTTATTATTGTTGTTAATAACTTTGAGCACCTGATACGGCAGTATGGTATGCTGCCTGAAACACCTTTCAAAGCACAAACAAAAAGAACAGTAATAGCTACAGAACAGACAAAACAGCAAACAGAAAAACTAAAATAAATACACGAGTAAAGCGGTTACAGAGTGTCTAAAGACTGTCCTCAAGAGCAACATATCTCCATCTTACAAAGGGGAACTTCTGTCTTCAAAAGAGGTGAACAGGGGGCAAGGTTCCAATTTGAAAGAGGAGCAAATGGCATCTCTCAGCGTTCATGCACTGTTAACATGATTAACTACAACTTGGGCAGTTATCCCCATGACTCACTGCTACTCACCTATACTCCGGCATACTCCCAGCCGCCAACCCGGACAGTGGGAGGAGGCCAAATTGCAGCAGTGTGGATTTCTTTACCCTCTGCTGTTTGTACATGTTTCAAAGGTGAAAATCCTACGTGCCCTGCCAACGCCCCCACTATCCTTGACCCCATCCCGTTCAAATCTTTTGCAGCAATGGTCCTTTGAGTGGTTTTTGCAACATAGCCAACCTGTGGTTTTACTGTCTTTCAGAGTTAATCCAAAATTCTAAAGCAGCATATAAAAATGTTTCCTACACATCTAAGTACACTTCTCCACATACCTCAGGCAGAATTGAAGCTGGCTAGCAAAACTTACTAACCATGACAAGGGCCATTCTCCCTATTTGTAGGATGACTACCAATGCCAATTTTGCATTAGCGCTAGTCAACCAAGGAGCCTTTTTTATGAATACGTACAGGAGAACTCAACAACGACATTCTGTCCTAGGGTCAGTGGCTCTGTGAATGGTTATATTGATCTGTATCCACGCTTCTTAAGTGGGAAGTTGATGATGTGCCAAAGTCAATCCAGAAAATACACCCTTCTAATGGCTCTTTCGCATGGTGCACAAAGATCTGGGTTCACAATCCTCAAGCGAGATGCTCAAGATAAGGTTGGAAACCGAGCTAAAAGGATCCATTTAAAACTTCCTCATGTAAGACTTCTGAAACAGGTCTCAACATTGTCATTGGCCTGGTTAGCATTGTCTGGCCGCCACAGATCCCCATACTGTACTTTTTGAGCCTTAATGGGCTAGTTGGAAACAAATACTATTCGATAGTCATTATGCATCTGACCACTGCAAAAAATATGCATAATACTTTCCAAGGTAATCCAATGTATTCCCTGTGCCCCGTGGTTTGTGCCCATGTTCATTCAACAGCAAAATGATAACATGTATTTAGACCAGCTGCTCGCTGTGTGGGAGCCCAGAATTGTATTCATTCAGACAGACGTCCTTGTTTCAGTACTATCATTTGCTCCAGTTTCCAATTGGCACCTGTTTCAAAACACAATCTGATACAGTCAATGGTATACTGTGGTGAAAATTAGTCATTAGCGATAATGCTAGAAAAAAAAAGATACTCAGCATGGCTGGTGTTAACCCCTTAACAGCCACCTGGAATAATTAGCAAGCAGGCAAATGAGGAGGAAAGTGGACTTTTTGAATTCTGATATTTTTATATTACTTACTATTACTATTTACTAATTACTATTGCAACAGAGCACAAAGCTAGAGAAGTAAAAGCTGGTTTTCTTCCACTAAATCACAATTCAGCTGAATTGAATATGACTTGCACTGGTGTTTTTAAATTGGACCACACTTATGCCAACTGACTTATGCCAAATGTTCCCATGTGCAGCATGCCTGCAGTGTTTGAATGATGATCACCTTAGCCAGCACTTCATTCATCTGAGCCAGTGCTTCACTTACCTGAGCTATTGACTTTGAGCAATTACTTGCCCTTCAGGCCATTAATGTCAGACGCAGTAAAAATACTCATGTCATCGAGGCCTTTTTTCTTGCTTGTCCACCCTACACTACATTCCCCATGGTCATACACATCAGATCAAGTGTTTTAAATACCATGCCATTTCTGACACATGGCATTGTGCAGAGCGACCCATGTCCACAGTCCTTCACTCCACTTACTGGAAAGTATTGCAGGCCTTAAATATAGTTTATTTCCATAGCTCTCAATATTTATATCAGGGATTGTACCCCAAGCTGTACAACAGTTCCCACAACATATACGGAACTAAATAAATAAATGATAGTTCAATATTCTAAGGCATTCAGCTCACCAGTGCAGCTGTGTGTATACATCTTGTTCATAGGCCGAATTCCTGACAGCCCATAATTTCTCAGGCCTGCTGGAGCTAAAATTGATGAGGGCAAGGGGTGTGGGAGACAGGAGGCAACGTTCACACTTTCCACAGCCAGCAAGCACAAAGACAAGGCATGCAAACAGCCTCATCCATTGTTGGGTTCTTTAAAGGTCTAGCGATATGCTTAACAAGCTTGCTCTCGCTCCTGTTTACGAACACACGTTCAATTACGCAGCACTGACGCGTTGGCAGTTGGCGTGCAGCGTAGTCGTCGCTTCTGACACAGCTCTCCCAGGGAAGTCAGCCTTGTGACTCCGTATCCTGGGGACAACGCAGGGTCAAAGTGTCAACAAGCGCCCTGGGGCACTAGCGTTCAGACAACTGTGTAAACAGACCCCTGCTGCCGCAAGACGTTCCGAGCTGCCTGTGCTGTCTGAGTGTTTAGTAGCGCTGCCAGCCTACCCATCGGGGGGAAAAGCAGTTTCAAGCGCACTTACTCCCCCACAGCAGCACTCTGCATGGCTGCCGTTCCTTACGTTAGAACCCTTATCTGAAGGCAATAAGGCAGCCTCTCTCAAGGCCAGAGCCACATGGAGCCAATTCCTGCATCCAAAGCTAAAACTGCGCGGCGAAGCTGTCAGGTGCGTCACCTCGCGTTGCCTGATGGCGAGGAATTTCTGTACGAATTCCAGCAGGTTTTCACACAACCTTCTGAAATGTGGGTGCCTGTTGAGCCCCCTAAACTGTCGGTACCATATAAAATGCACCACGTCTCTGAAAGCGCACTCGGATTTATGTTGGACACAGCTGACTGCTGTTTCTAATTAAACTGTTAGTCCTTGTCAAAATGAGAAGAAAGAAAAACATTCAAAAGGTTCTATTCAGCATTTAGCCTTGTACATCCCGCAAAACCATACAAATTCATGAGCTGGATCTGTAACAGGGAGGTTTTGTACATAATTAAGTTCGTAAATTAAAAAAATGAACTTTGACAAAGGATTTTAACTGACTGCCCTAGTGATCTACATTACAGTAAGTGGACAGTACCATGAAAATTTCTGCTAAGACTGCACTGAAGACACTGTCATGTCTAGAACAAATATCAATCACAGAAAACACTTACTTTCACAGTAATTATTTTCCTTTTAGACAAATTTGTTGGATCATTTAATGGGCTCATTCTCATGTTTGGTTTACCCATTTCTTCTGTTTTCCTCACAACATGAAACTAAAAATAAACCGCAAATAAAATAAATGTACACTATATGGACAAAAGTATTCAGACGCCTGACCATTACACCAACAGGGACTGTAATGGCATTGTATTCAAACACATATATTTTAATATGGGGTTGGTCAGCCTTTTGCAGCTATAACAGCTTCCACTCTTCTTGGAAGGCTTTCCACAAGATTTTGGAGTCTTTCTGTGGGGATTTGTGCCCATTCATTCTGTAGAGCATTTAAGAGGTCAGGCACTGATGTTGGACGAGAAGGCCTGGCTCGCAATCTCCGTTCCAGTTCATCCCAAAGGTGCTCTATGGGGTTGAGGTCAGGGCTCTGTGTCGTCATAGTCCTTGCTTTGTGCACTGGGGCACAGTCATGTTGGAATAGAAAAGGGCCTTCCCCAAACTGTTGCCACAAAGTTGGAAGCATAGCATTGTCCAAAATGTCTTGGTATGCTGAAGCATTAAGATTGCCCTTCACTGGAGATAAGAGGCTAGCCCAAACCCTGAAAAACAGGTGTGGCCAAATACTTTTGTCCATAAAGTGTATCTACACATTAAGGTGTACATATACATAAAGAAGAAAAGACACATTCTTATTCACAGGTTACATGTCTCATCTACTGCCTGAATTTGCATTTTTTTCTGAAATAAGTCCCATGCAATATTAAATAAATGTGTAGACCCTTAAGCCTCTTTATCACACACAGCATGTGCAGAAAAGTCAAAAACACTCATTTCAAAATGATTGCTAGTGTTGAGTGTGCCAAGCCATGGTGGATAGCTGTGCGTCTGACGAGCACGCCATAGCTGCAGCTTACTCACTGCCTAAGACATGTGCCGTGAAAACATCTTAATCGCTGGCGCGCCACCCACATAGACCTCAGGCTAACATTCGCAAGAGGCAGTGACCAATCAATGCACGTCTCCAGCGCTCTGCGGCGCTTGTGTGCACTTATGGACGTGCTAAATCACGGCTGCATTTTTGGTTGACGCACGTCAAAGTAGCAGACAGCAAAGGCTTCTTGTAGACTGCGAGGACAACTGGAGAGCCACGAAATTACGGGTGGTTTTTTTTTCAGCCGTGGAAATACGGTTTTGAAAATGACAAAAGTGCGTTCTTCTGTGTGATGGTTGCATTCCTCTAATGTCAGGCTCCAGAGGCCATCCAAAAACACGTCTTTAACGCAGTAACCAACTAACAAATGAACAACCTTCTCCATGATTATCTTCCCCTCCTCAGTAGTCACAACATTATTTCTTCATTAAAAAAGTATGTAATTAGAGACTGAGATCAAAATGAATCACATGTATTTATTAACACTCTCACTATTACTTACTGCTGTTCCCAATATCCCATTTCCTTCTGGAGAAGGTAACAGTTTATCAATTAACTTTTTGAATGTTAATAACATTAACTTTATAAAAAAACAACAAGACAGTGTCTGTTTTAGTGCTCATTGCACAATTACTGTACTTATTAGTACAGTATTTAACACAACTGATCACTAAAGTCTATTAAACAGACCTAAAAATCTAGTTGGTTTAGGCTTTAACTGTGAGTGCACTTCCTTGTCAGACAGAATTCATTTTTTTTTTTAAAAATATACCTTAATCTAACACAGCCAATCCTCTCATCATCATCATCATTGTTAACATAAGTCCAGAGCACAAAGTGGAGTAACGCTAGGCTCTGTGTTTGAACCTTACCACTCGGAGGGGTTATTTGAAGACACAGTGTCATTGTTATGCTGAACACGTTCATTTGTATGTCTCTACATTTTCAGATGACAGCTAACCACTTGAGAAATTAAATGTGCGTCTTTGTGAAATTGGGTAATTGTTAACTTCCTTTTGTAGCGCTCTGATTAAACAAAAAACATTACTGGTCTCTTAAGCACTACTACATCCTTGTCCTTATGACTCCTTTCTCAGTAATTCTAAAGCAGGAGTAACATTACACCCATACCTCTTGCTGGGAGTGTAGATAAAAATATTCTGGCCCTTTTTCACTTGAGACACTTCCTTGGTCTCTAGTATGGAAAAAAACGTTGTCTGTGCTTGGAATTATGGTCTGCCGTAAATTATTTCAAGAAATTGCGCTATTCACACATTGCAGCTCATCCAAAATGCAGCTGCAAAATGTCCTAACTTGTACAACCCCCCCCCCCCCCCCCCCCACAACAACTTATCATCAGTCCTAGGACTTCACTGGCTTCCCCTCCAACACTGTGCTGATTTAAACATCCTATTTCCCACTCAAATTGTGCTTAATGGGGCTGCTCTGTCATACCTCACTGTTCAATACCATTTTAAAAGAACCGCTTCTCAGGTGATGGGTTTTCCAAGTTGTCACCAAAATTTCTAAAATCAAAGTTTCTGTTGACGCCCCCATTGCTGTGTGATTTTTCTCTGCTCTCCCCTGTATAGTGTGGCGTGTGTCAGTTTTAGATTCCTTTTGCATCTGCTTGTGTGCCAAAGCCGATCTTGTTGTGTTCTCAGTTCTATTGTGTGAAAAGTTCAATTTAAATAATATTCTTTATTTTCAACTCTTTTCACAATAAGCTATGAACAATGTGTTATGCATCACATGGGGATGGCCTGGTGTAGATAAAAGAAAAAGGTCTGTGCATTCCTTTGCACAGATCAGCGTGTACAGGCTTGTCTGTGTTGGTGGGAGGGGTAGTTCGCCTTGCAACGTAGCCTGTGTTACATGGGATTTGCTGACTACTGGCCTGACCTATGGCTGACCCTGGGGCCAGGAGGTGAAGTGCATGGTGACGTAGGGCGTGCCTTACTTATTAGGACACGGTAGTGGGAGGAGAGCAGATTGTGAAACAAAATGATAGCCTGCCAGTCTGTCCCAGGAACCCTGCTTACTTAGTCATTTCAAATTCACCTGAGCTTGTGGCTACTGTGCCTCACCAAAACACTTTCCAAGGCTATTTTAAAAGGCTCACAGAAAAACTGTGAAAAAGAGTAGTTAAACAAAGGTGTTCATATGGGTTTATTGAACAACTGCAGTTTTCCTGGATTGACTGGACCCACAGGGATTGTGGAGGTCAGGGTACAGTGCTGATTCCAGAAGATACAATCAGTATTACAAAAATAAGTAACCTAATCAATTCAAGCAACCTCTGGATCAGTAAAGTGGCAATAGAGCTTCCACATCAATTATCATACGAAGCAGTTTTCACATTACTCTGAGTGCCTTCTACACATCTGTATACTCACTCAAGGCAAAACATAAGAGAAAAACTACAACATGTCAAATATGATAAGTTTGGTCAAATATGACAAACTTTTTAAAATGTTTTCAAAGGTATTTTTAAAGGTTTGGCTGTGTACAGCTGACATTGGTTCAATAATTAGACAGTTGTTGAAAAACATGCTGATGTATGTTTATGCATTTATTTTAATCTAATGTTATATTTTCTTAAAAATATTTTTCCCTTGATGGGAAAAAATAGAGACATAATTTGAATGCAGCTGACATCTGGGATGCAATTTTGTGTTGTAACTAGACTACCAGCCAGTGTGACCACCCCCAGACCTTAAAAAATGAAGTCCTTGAATGTTTCTCTGAACATATGCCTACTACACTGAGTTTCTGTCATTCAGAACCACCCAGTTTGGCAAACATCACTATTTTGTTCAAGCACAAACACAGTCCTATAAAGATATAAAACATGGAGCCAACTAAAAACTTCAAATGTTTTTTTTATTTTTCTTTTAATAGAATTATAATATGCATTCATTAATACCATTTTTATGTGGTTTCAAATCTGAGGTCATGTTTCCCTTAGTAATTGGATATTTCAGAAGTCAATACACAGTTTAAATGTCACATCGTATTAGTCAACTGAAAAACTCCAAACTCAAAGTGTGCAACAAAGCGGTTGAGCCAGGGCTGGAAAACTGGAATCAAACAGGCTGGAAACATAGCATGTCATATTTGTAAATGGAGCAAAGCCGTGTTTGCAGGGACACAACAGTACTGTTCTAACACACACCAGAATGCTTCATGCATCGTTTTTCTTTTCTCTTTTTAATCTCCAAGTATAGTAATTTGTTAATTTTCCAGCTGTACCATAAATATGCTGTTGGGTGGCAGTGTGGGGTAGCGGTAAGGAGCAGGTGTCGTGACAAAACAGTTGCTAGTTCGATTCCCCGCCGAGGCACTGCTGTTGTGCCCTTGGACAATGTACTTACCCAAGAATTGCCTCAAAAATATCCGGCTAAATGGACAATACGTAAAACTGCAACCTATATAAGTCACACTGGATAAGAGTGAATAAATGACAGTAATGTAAACGTAATGTAATGCTGTTAAAAGTCTCTGATGCGTAATAGCTTTGTAGACTAAAATAGTTCCTATCAAAAGTATCAACAGAAAAAAGCAGACACTTTGTTTTTAAATGTGTCCAACACAAACACAGTTAATACACGAGAGGTGCATGCTGGGAGATCTGCAGACACCTCGGCGCTTTTACCGCTGAGCACATTCAGATACTTTACCGCCCCATTGACAAGCAGCACCGGAGACCTATGATATGGCTGAGCTCCTATGAAAAAGACGGCCTGTACACTATATTTGGGACTTCAAAATGACAAGTACAAGAAAAAAGAGTTCATTCACGCAAAAAGGGGCCCCGTTCCAAAATTCAAAAAGGCAAACCATTTAAATCTCCTAAAATGCAACCCTTTTTTATTCTCTTTGCCCTTTGTGAAAGGTAGCAGTGAGGTATGTAGCGGTTTGTATGGGTCATATGATCACATTTATCTCAACAGTGTGATACCTTCACTTGGAGAGACAGACAGCGTGATAAAAAGCCTTGATTTTAATTCAATGGGATAATGGAATGGAAAAAAAGGATATCAAACAATAGAGGAATTTTAAGTCCTGAGATGCCAAACTGTGATATGGGGGAGATCAGAAAATGCTCTACTGAGAAGGATCAGGTTTAAAATAAAAACCTTTACAAAGACCACATAGACTTTATATGGGCAAGCTTTCAAGCTAAAGTCTGCATGTCAGCACTAAATAACTGGCTTCTTCAAGAAAAAAATATTCCAGTGCTGCCTTTCAAAATATCTTTAATTTCACAATTGTTAAGAGAAGTGAGAGATAAATGTGAACTCACAATGACTTTCAAAGTCAAGACTTACAGTTGATTAAAACTCAAGCTAAAACCATTATCAGCATCATTATTATTTTACTTGCGTTAAAATACATATTTAACAAGTATTTCATTTCATGAAGTACTTCCATCATATCCTTCTTCAGTGTAACATAATATGTTGTCAAAAATAAGAGTAGAAACATGTTTTAAGAATTATTTATGAGAGAGTCAGGGTATGGCAGCTATTCCTTCAAACAATTTACTAATGACTCAACAGACAGGGAAGAATTGATTTTTCCATAAGTAAAAATGGCTTCTGAAATACTTCCACCCATAATGAATTTTTGGAAAAATTTGTATGTTTTTAATACTAAATATGAAAACATAATTTGAATTCACAGATACACCATTAATATATGCCCTACCATTCAGAGAGCAGACGTGGCAAAATAAGAACACTCACTTTAAGAATACATTAAAAAGTTTTGGCATGAAAGGGTTAAATAATTGTAGCTGTATAAATGAAGATAGCAGATGGTTAGCTAGTTTAAACAAGGTAATTACCTTACTTACAGTTTGTTTCAAACTTTCATATACTGGTTATTACACTGTTCATACACTAAATCAATGGACGATAACTAAGAAAAAAAAAAACATTCCTTAACCAAGAAGTGTGAAGCAAGTTTTGAAATTAGTTTAAACTATGAAACCTTACAGTTGGACAGCCTCTTGGTAGCTGGCGGTGAACTGAATGTTTCTGGCACCTTTACGCTCTTTAACATCGCCAACCAAAGCAAAGGGAAATATGGACGTCAAAGGCAGATGAAAATCTTGGTGGTACGGAGGTATTACTGACAGAGTTTTAAGAGCATTAAGCATGCAAACTTCAAACTGAAAAATAAAATTATATTGCTGTATTTACAGGATAGGATATCAAACTTCTCATTAGCTGAGGCTGTTTCTTTTTAAAATGTAAAAATATAAAAAATATTAGAGCAGTATTAGTACCGATAATATAACTGGTGAAAAACATAACCATAGAATAGTCTAAATCATAACATGAGATGTGGCCCTCTGGGATATATGAAATGCCCCTGTATACTAGTAATCTCATGAGGGCTATACATTGACTTCTTTAACTGCTAAAACACAAGTTTCGTGATTTTCCAAACCATAAAGCACATGATACAGTACTAATAAAGGCCTTCCAAGGAGTGTACCATTTTAAAGACATATCTAATCAAGACCCCTTAAAGACGAAACTCCTGTAAGTCAACAGACAGGAAATGTGCTGAAACCAATTCAGGGCAATAGCAATGAAATTACCTGTAAGGTATTTTTTCAACAGACAAAAAAGCTACCTAGTTGTTGCAAATTGTGCAAGTACTCATAGTGATACAAATATGGGAACTGTCATGCCCACACTGTCCATTGATAAGACCAGTGTACATCAATCTAGCAACAGCAACTAACAAGTTACCATCTAGCCTCCAGATGGGTTCTCCTACTGAATCTGTACAAGTAGGAGAAATAAAATTCACACTCTTTGGGACAATTCCAAGGATTTTTTAATTTAATGCACAACTTCTTCCTTTCATTTCTTAAAAGCCAGTTGAATTATAATCACCACTAATCTGTTCTTCAATCAATTTCAGACATTGCTATATGACACTGAAGCTTCGAATGAGGTCCACCATCAAGTAAACTTTGCTGTTAATCTTCGATATTTTCATTTTCCTAATTTCATTATCATTTCATTTTATCATTTTATTTCGATTAACTTCATTCACACACACACACTCATGCACACACACAAATGCTGGGGTTTCACATGGGGGGTTCATTAAAGTCCCCCAACTCCTCTTTTGCATCATTAATCCACGTTTGTCTTTTTTAACAAAGTTGAAACAACCTGTAAGTGCATAAATGCTTAAATATAGCACTATTGTGCATTCTGCTTCAATCCTTTTTACTGAGTACTGAGACCTACGCCCATAACATATTCACCATGCGCACACCACATATCCCTTGTGTATCCCTTCTTTTCAGGCCCAGGACTGCCCAATGAGTCTAAAGGATTCTACGGAGTGCTAATAAAAACTAAGCTGATTCTGACACTAAACTAAGTCGGTCGCTGCATGGAGGCCTGTACTGCCCTTCAAAATGTGACTTCTTGGGGGTCATCAAGGGGAGTCTGTAATCCCTAAATTTATTCAGACTGACTGAGATCCTTTATCTACACTCCTGTGGAGTTTCTGAGGGTGTAGGGTTAAAGAACATCTGAGCACCGACAGTGGCTCTGGGCTCGCTCCTTCTCAGAGCTGGTTACCTTATTCGTCCTTCCCCCAGCCTGCCCCCCACTCTGGAAAGACACATCCCAATGCTCCCCAGAAACCTCATAAACAATGCGGTTATATACTAAAACAAAGCTAAGCAGACAAATGGGCTCGCTGTACCTCCTGATTATCTATCCAAAAGGGATTTGTGTTTTCGTGTTGTGGTGTTGCTTCAGGAACTCTTCTACTGTTTTCTGTCATTGAAATGAGTCTGTCAACTACTCCATGTAGAAAGAATAGGGTAGAAGGAAGAAGGGCGTAGCTGCACACAACCAAAGAAGAAAGATGTCATTTTCTCCTGTGAAACACAGCTACTGTCTGGCCTGCTTTATACCCTATTCACTGAGTTCATCCAGAATAGTATTAAAAGGAATCTAAAGTTGTTTTATTGTAAAACAAAATACCAGGGAAAGTTTTGGTTGAACACACCTTACGTTTATAAATCTGCCTTATAAGGACTGACATGGTGTGTGCTCAGTAAGCCCAACTAAACATTTTCCCTGTAGCTGAAATTAATTATAAGCTCCAGTTAGGCATGCATATTACATGACTACTGTAATGTAAGCAGATACTTTGCAGAGAGCAAGCCCAAGGTGCAGTAAAAGGAGAGGTCCATTAATACTCCAGAGGTGAAAATGAAATGGTGAAAAAAATGCAGAAACCAGCTGTTCTTAATGTGAGTTTCAGGAGAAAATTGAATTTGACTGAATGGAAAACATTTTTGTATTAACGTACAGACCAAGAGCACTCACTGGGCATGTGATTTGGGGCCCTTCAGTTTCAACCAGCCGACAGAGTCAATCTAACAGATTATAAACAAGTGAACATGTCTCATTAACTCATGAAATATAGCATTCCTTAGCTACCATTTGTATACATACACTGCAGGCACATACTTCATAAACCACTTGCACAACAAGCCAAGGAACATGGACAACATTTCAGTCCCTAGCCACCTAACAAAGATGGTTTAACTTGAAGACACTCTGTGTGTTATTTGTACACACCAATAAAACCAACTGAGAGCACTATAGTACTGTGCAGACTTTTTATTTTTTTTTGTTTATACAATGCCCTGTTACCTATGGATTGTATAGAAAATTTAAATCCTAGCAAAATGTATAAGCTAACACAGTTCAAGTGCCTGTTGGTGCAGAATAATTACCTCTGCGACATCATTTAATAATGCTGTTCTGCGACATCATTTTTTTAATGTCTGTATTGCAACATATTCATGCACTGCCCTTTAAACAACAGGCATATGCTTCTTAGTGTCTCTTTCTTAAAATCACATATTATAATGTACCTTTGAACGGGATGTAACCCTTGTTAAATATGGAGCGGTCTTAAATATGTGGATACCACACACCCGCTGTTTCGGTGGCTGCTCTTATCTGCGTGTTACTGGGGTAATGCTTTTTGAGACCAGTCTTGTAAACAGCTTCACGGTCGTTTACAAGGTGATAAATCCAGGAGACAGACTGCACCTAACCTTGTTAAACACAAGATGGTGAGGACTCGGACGAGTTCAAACAGATTTCTCTGCATTCTCTCTTTTTACAACCAATCCTGGGTGAGGAGAGAGCCACCTACCACCATTTGAGCAGAATTTTAGTATACATTTTAGTACCAAATGTGTTTTTTCTGTTTTGACATCTGCATTCGATTTATGTGACAAGTGACCACAAAGCAGTTGTAAAATAATATTTTTCATGAGTTCAAGGGCTCTTGGAAAATCTAGCTTCTACAATTTTTTTTCTTATTTCATACTTTTTTCTTTTTTCTTCACCAGATGACATTATAACAATTTGTGAGGTGCAATTAGGTAGTAATTGAAGAAATATAAAATACAGCTTCAGTAGGAGAGCCAAGAGCTTAACCAGTCTCTGGGACCAGTAGAGCTGACCTACAACAAAGTGGGAGTCCGTGATGGATTGAACAGAGAAGTGCTGTGCTCCCATACCCAGCCATTTCAAGGTCCGCTCCCCTGATCTAATGAATACGCTACAGTGTTCACTCTGGCCACAGCTCCCCTACACACTCACGGAGCAATTCTCACAAGTTCAAACACAGAAAAACTTAATTGTCTGTGAAAAGAATAAAACATTTTAAGTAAACACCGGGCCTGACAGTCACAGTCGCAATTACTTACCCACAGATTTGAATTTGTGGTTTTAACTGGATATAGGGAGACATGCAGAGCAGCTGCAGAAATATACTACCACCTCTTAGGGGGACTGGAGAAGGTTGAATTCCCGCAGAACTAAAAGGGCTCCACTGTAAACAATGCACAGCCTTTTTTAAGGAATTTTGGGGCATTGAAATTTTAATGATTTTAATACGAGCGTGGAGTTTGCCTGTTACCTGCCTGAGATGTTTTTCTCTGCGTTGAATTAATGTGCTGTATTTTGGACCAAAATAATACACCCAATAAATGCTTCCATATGGTCCTCAAAATAACTTATGAAACCAAGCATGATCCTAAAAAATTTCAACTGTGAGAAAATTTAAAGGGCATTGTGTTAAATTTTGAAATGGTACAACACAACATTACATTATCACTCTTGATATTTCATTTCCATTGCTCTGACAAAAAAGATTTTCCACGACACTGACGTTACCTGAGGCATTAAACTACCTGCACAAACCTGCACAAAACGAACAGGTCTATGGAATATGACATGTTACTGAGAGAATGTTAAGAGAATCAGGTGGCTATAATGTCTGTAATGTGGAAGATGTGGTGTGGATAACATTAATTATATTGCCAAACATTCATAAGCCTATTGTATTCTGCTTTATCTAGGATACAGTCTTAGCTTAAGCTGCAGAAAGGGATGCAATCCATGCCCCATAAAACTGCTACGCAATAATGTAGGTATCCTTATGTTACACCCACCATACAGTGGTAACAATGACATCATGGGTGACAAACCTGGAGCAATAAAGTTTTATTTTCACTTATCACTTTAAGGCAGATAAGTGAACAATGAATCAATCAAGTTAATTAGGTTTTAATTTCACTTAAATAGTTTTAATACCAATTTGTATTGTATGCCTATGACATATTTCTAAAACCCTCTGAATTCAATTATACTGCCATATATGAATTGTTGCAGTATGGCACCAGAAATATAATTATATAATTATAATTATAATTTATTAATATATTAACAATATTAATAAATAAAATTTAATACATATTATCTAATATTATTCATTGAACTTGCAATGCACTATCAGTATTTGTTGGACTTACAGTAATTAAAAAGGGCAGAGGAATGGCAATAAGAAATGACTGATTGGGGTGGAGTTGCAGATCACTGGCGAACATCAAGGCTCAAAGCCACAGCTGCAGTTTTGTAGCCACCAGAGTGGCCATGGTGCTCTTATGAGTACATCAAAACTACACTTTTCTGTATCTTGAAAAACTGGAATACCGTACAATTGTGAACTGTCTCCTGTTGAACTATGAGTAATGACAGCTAGGTTTGTATTTGTCTAAATGTCTAGAACTGACACTGTAAACAAAAAGTCTGTACGTCCATGTCAACTGCATATAGACACCACCATGTGAAGGTGATCTTACATGTACTGCTGATGTTCAAGTAGCAGTAGCTCAAACTAAAATACGCCTATAAAGGCAGTGTAAGTCTTTACTGTCCACGGATCAACAAATGCTTAAATACAGTATCAAGGTGTCTGATGTCTTCCATCAGGTAGCTGATGGAACAACCACAACAAAGCCTGGGGAGCAGATATTCCTTCTTTCCCTGATCGACACACTGCCTTTGACCAGCTACCCTCAGGTTGCCAGTCGGCAGTGTTACAGGGATAGCATACGTCTATCTTTCGACCTCACTGCCTCTCTGTCTGCCCGCCGTGGTGGAGCCAGAGGCTGGTGGCGCGGTCTGGAGGACGGCCACCCGATAACATGATGGCCGCGCCGGGACCGCCGGTTCCACCGCACCGGCTCCCCTGCTTCCCCCCGCCTCTTAATCGCTGTTCCACACCATGTCCGCTGAGAGCTCTGCGTGTTCTCCCCACTGCCGAGGCGAGAGCGAGAGCTCGGGGGGCGTCTGTGTGTGTGTGTGTGTATGTGTGTCTGTGCCTGTGTGTGTGTCTGTGCCTGTGTGTGTGTGTGTATGTGTCTGCGCGAAGCACTGAGAGAGGAGAAAATTACAGTTACGGGTTTTGGCTGCCTTTCGCAATCATCAGAGGATGCGGTGCGGGTTCCAAGCGGAGAGCATTTCCAAGATGCGAGGGGCGGCCAGATGCCAAACTGCGGAGCGACCGGCATTTCTGTTCACACCACAAATCCGGCTTCCACGCAGCCGTCTGCCGAGCTGTGGCACTCTCTCCGCCTGTCTCTACTCTAGATTTGGGGGACTCCAGCTCAAAACATAGGTGCAGTGCCCTCTCTCTCTCTACAACCAAGAGCAATGTGCAACTACGCAGTCAGTGAGAAAAATACAAATCTGAGTTGCATGTGGATAAAAAGGGCTCTTCTTTCTTTGTAAATCACTGCCACTGCATTACAGAGTAGAAAGGGTCATTGTTACCAACAAATTATTTATATATAATTATTGCTCATTTGTATAATAATAATTGCTGTATTCATACTATGAAAGGCTCATTATGGCCAGAGAATAATTTGTATTGGAGAATTTGCACGATTTATGGCTCCCATCAAGGCTGTATGGTTCGCTGCACCCCGGTGCCCCAGAAGCCCTTGTTAAATGGCACAGTATTAGGAGGAGATTCTGAAATCAGTGGTTTATGGCAGCGACAAAGGGGGCGGATTGGCTTTCAGTCAGCGCGGGCTGCGGCGGGGGGCTAAGGAGAAGGGCTTTTTGTGCGAACGTGGACAGGGTTCAGTGCCTTCCCCTTGATTCCTGCTTCGGAGGCTACCAAGACAGGAGACAAGGGTTGATGAGCGCGGCCCTCGCAGCTGAAGTTACGGGGTCTGGAAGGGTCCCACCATAAAGGCGCCCATTGTTGGGCCCGTCCACTTGCCTCTCACTTCTCGCCCCCCTCGGGGGAATAATTACAACACGTTTCCCTTCCGTGGCGGGCGGCCCTGGGGGCGGGCCTTGCGGCCACGGGGGCAACCTCGCCGGAATCGGAGCGGCACTCTCGGGTGCGCAGGCGGATTGGTTTCAGTCACCTCAGCGGGCCGAGCCCTTGTAAAAACCTGCGGGGACGTGTCATGAAATGTGCTCCTTGTTGGGGCGACCGGAGCAGGGAGTTCGGCAGGCCTATTAGTCTGTCTCTGTTTTCACTCAGGGACTTCCTGTAGACACGGAGCTCACTAGACTGTGAAGACCCCTGCTAACGCCTCGCCTCTTCCCTTCAGAGAAAGGGAACCTGTCTTACTCTGTTTAAGTTTGTGAAACAGATGAGCTATTAAGAGCAAAATGCACTTAAACAATGAGGAAAACTGATTTTAAAAACAGTACAAAATTGGAAAAAAAAATCCCAGCTGACTAAAAGATTAAAGATGTCACATTATCAGACCACATATCAGATTTGCATTCACATTAGTGCTAATAAGAGATTACACTCATCAGTGTAGCACTATCTGTAGACTATAATAAGCAATGCATATGTTTAGACAGGCTTCCTGTGTCCTGAACTGAGAGACACTGGATCAGAGACACATGATTTATAAAGAAAAGGTCAGCACAGGAGGGCTAGATAATAAAGTTTTCTGATGTCCTCTAATAAGAACTATACCAGCCTGCAACCAACCTGTCATGGGCAGGAATGTTTTTTCATACATAATAATGTTGAATTTATAATAATGACGCATTTTCCACATATGGGTTTTGTGGTTGCCTTGGCTTGAGGCCTGTTAAGATACAGTACCTCGCGTAGGATTCTAGCACACCAAGGACATCTATATCAATTCAACAAGCTGAATGGAATAGTTGTCGTAACATATCAGCTCGCTTACAAAGTGAATACACATGAATTGTAAATTGTTAGAGCGTTATTTTTTGGCAATTTGTATTCAACAACATTGGTGTTACTGATGCTTCAACTGATGCCTCAACTTAACTCTGCGTGATAAAGAATCTGATGTGTAAAAAGTACATCCATCCATACACACTGCACATGAAGGTCTTACCGAGACATCTCTGAAACTCATGGAGTAGTGATATATCAAAACTTTTTCCACCTGCTAATAAATCATTACAACGATATCCACTGCATAAGCCCATGAGACTGCATAAGGCATCATATATTCATCTTTGGAGCAATCAAAAGGAACTGTTCCAGAACAGTGGGTACATTTTCCTGTCTGGATTGTCATGCTCAAGTAGGCCTTCACACATGCAAGGTGTTCATAGGTAAAATAAACCCTGAAAGGAGCTGCCAGCCTGGGAGATATCCTGTACAGGGACATTTTATCTAATAGTTACAGATCTAATACTTACAGATTACAATGAACACAGTCCAGAGCAAAGGCACTCTGCCTGAAACTGAGATGGTCTAACACAATTATCTTTGTAGTGGCTGGGAATTAATGCCAAATATGTTCCCCTCAAAAAAAAAAAAAAAGATCAAAGCTCATCTTTCTTCTCAGAAATGACTCCAGCCTTTTAATTTTAGTACACAATGGAAATTGCTTCCATCAGCATACTTTTCTATCCCCCCCCAATTTAAGTTATCTGCAGATGTTTCACTGTGCGATTTCTGTATAACACCTCCTCGCTTACATTCTTCTCTAAGTCGCCTTTTGGGCGCAGCCATAATCAGTCATCTGCTGATCCCTCCCACCGAGGGTCCATCTTCTTTTCCACACCAGCCCTAAGCTTCGTGACTGCTTTCCATTTGGCTTCCAGGAGCCCCATTAAACCGACAGACTCAGCTATTGTTCACCAGCATGAAAAAAGCTCCGATTTTATTAATCATTTCCGCCATGCATTTGCAGATGTCAACAGCCTGAGGTAGTTTGTGGAAGGAGCCTCATTTCACCATCACAGACGCACAGTCCACACTCTACCACCATATTTTCTGATAGGGCGGACAGCATGTAACTTGCTTTGAGACACAACTTCAAACGCACACACACATTTTTCACATTTTTTTCTTGGATTCCACCCTTGCTGGAACTTTAAAAAATTACCTCAAACCATGAGCAACTCATAACCGATGTTACTGACAAATTCCTGCACGTGCTTTCCGCTGTGAATGCAACATGAAAAGGGGTTGCGTTTTCGTCTCTCGCTCCTGATTGGCCCTCGCAAGCGTGAGCCCCGAGACCTCCTGTTGTGTGCGGCCCTAATCATTACACCGCCTCACACAGATTCTTTGTTGACTTTGCCCCAGCTGGCACGACTTAATTAAATGTACAACGTTGCTGACAGTGTGCTTATCTTATCAGACTTTTCATTAAAAGGGAGTTACACTAAGCATTGTCTGGGCGGTGCACGCGTCCAGATGTTTAAAGATAAGAAGAGGTTTGAGATCTGAACCCCTGACACTCATTTATCCCCTGAAAGGCAATCTGCAAAGAGGGACGGGCTAAGCCACTAAAACTTTATGAACACCCAGCCCAGCGAAGACCACCTGTCTGCAAGGGCCATCCTTCAAATGGTGGCATGTTTTTCACCAAAATTAAAATTAAGGGCATTGAGACCATCATTGGTTGAGCATCAGTGTGGTGTAGTGGTAGTGAATATGTCTCATAACCGAAAGGGTATCGGTATGGATCCCTGCTGGGGCACCGGCGTTGTACTCTTGGCCAAGACACTAAACCAAAAAATTGCCTCAGAAAATACCTTGCTGTAAAAATGGATAACATGTAAAATTGTGACCTATATAAGTCACTCTGGATAACAGTGCCTGCTAAATGACAGTAATGTACTGTAATAATGTAATGGTTGGGGTGGGGATTGATGTAATTCACGTGACGCCTTTGAGTTTTACACCTATAGGAAGTTCATTTTAAATTATAACACCCTTTTATAAGCACTGGTGACACACATGACTACAGATGCAGGGGAGAGTGAGGAGGAACAAGGAAACCAGTCTCAGGTCTACAGTAAACCTCCAATACAGACTTGCTGAAGTCCAAGTGTTCCCGTTTCTTAATCTGCCTAGCTTCCAGTTTTGGGGTAAATGAAGCAGGCAATGTGGCAAAAAGACTCCTGGATCCCCCTAAATCTGGGACTGTTGCTTTGTAAGCCACACAGGACCCTAGTCAAAGATGACTATATTGTTTGTTAGTGCAGGCTTCCAGGTTTGGAAGATTTAACCTTTTTGCTAACTGCCTACCTCAACCTGTTACTAGCTGTTTTTAAGATCTTTCTAATTAACAGTTGTTAACAATAAGGAGAATTTATTGTCCATATTTATGCATTATTTATGCATGTCCTTCAAGCTCCTGTGATTTACAACGCAAGACTCAAATAAGGCAGACAGAGGTATCAGCTCAGATGTCAGCTTTGGGTTAGTAAAGATGGTAACGTCTGTTCCAATCTAAGACATGACCAACACATACGAACAAGAGTTTCTTGATCAGACCAGAGCATCTTTTATGGTGCTCATTGCTGCTATATTGATCTGTAATGAGGAAGTAGAAAAAGATTGACATGACCAGCAAAAGAACACCTTTGTTGGTGACCAAAGTCCTTTCTAAAGTCACATTTACTCCTACAATGGGCTACAAAAGACATGGATGAGATGTATGCTCATTGTTTTTCCACTACAGCCTGGTATCAGGGTATCAGTTTTTTAGTGGAGTATCTCAATTTGCAAATTTGAAAGGAGTAGTTGTTTTCATATGTAGATATGTTGTCAGTATTGTCGCTATTAAGATATTTGAATCCCTATGTGTTATTTTATATTATCAAGTGTTGAACTTTCAGAGTTGTAAGAGTTGTCCAGAGAAAGTGTGAACATTCACAAGTAGTAAGACTGGCAATAGTTCAGTACTGATTTTTCTCATAATACATACAATGGTAATAGCAAGCAGTTCAGAACTAAAATACGTTTCAGGCCTGCCTGCTCATGAGTATACAAACAGAGTGGCAATGACATTACTGAAGCTTTTCTCCCAGGAAGAAATGCAGATATTGACATCTCATTTGTGATTGATAGTTTTTGTCTGAGCACTGCAAACCGTTACAGTGCAACTGTGGAGACCTACATCCAATGGTCTGTACTCAATGATCCTGAAAAACTCAACTGACTTCTTGAGGCTGTGCAGTAAGAGTGGACAGACTTACCAGCTCCAAAGGCAAAGAAGAAGCTCTTGTCTGGGTTCTCCTCCAGCAGGGCCTTCACTCTCCTGCCCATCCTCTCATTGCGCTTGTAGATCAGCTCCTGCCGGAAGTAGCTGTCGATCTCCTGGGCAGTGATCTGCTCGCTGGGGGGCAGTGTGACATTGTTGAAGTTGGGGACCTGGAGGAGGACCATGTGGAGACAGTTGCTTGAGAGAGCTCAGGACAATAAAACCTGTAAATCCCCTCAAAAGAGGAAGCCATATTGCAGTGATGATTGAATTCTAGGTTTTTGTGGACCCAGAGCCGGGGTTAGGTGAAAATGCTATTTGGGGTGGCTAAAGATGGCGAGGGGCTCACCTGGGAGGTCTCATGGTTGAAGATGATGGAGCTGAGGTCTCCACAGTTGTAGTGCTTGATGAGATCCTCAGTGGTGTAAGGTACCTGCAGGCTGCCTGCCCTTAGACTCTCCTGCTGCAGGAGGGTCTGGTTCAGAGCAAAAATCACCTACCAGGGAAGGAGGAAGAGCGCATTTATTCAACTATGTACACTTGCGGTACACAAGGAATACTTTTAAAATAGAGCTTAAGGCCAAGCAAAGTTTATTAATTGTTTAATGGAAGCTCTGCATCACTTTTCTCAAAGAGTTTTACAATATGATAAATTATTTTACTGACACATTGTATGCTCTTAAGACATTGTCCACTTTCCTTTGAGGGTTCTCAAGCTGACACACCAGAATCTACTAACAGCTCACTTTCAAATCCTCTTCACATGAAGCTACTGTTGGGCTGTTTGGTTCCTCAGTGGCTGAATCAGCTAAAATGCCTGTTTCAATCACAGCCCAAGCCCTACAGGCCAGGTTTGAACCCAACAGTGTCATTGCATTACATTACATCATTGCCAACAATGACTAGAAGCTCACAGGGGCAGAACAATTGGTTCTGTTCCATGAGGATGGGTATTCTAGCCAGGGACCCCTTGTTGCACTTCTCTTGGCACCTATTGACTGGCCTGGGCACTTATGAATTGAGCCTATCCTCCTTTAAGCTTCTGCCTCCTGGTGCACTAAGGGACTTTTAGTGTGAAAAATTGTCACTGCGGGCGTACATGTGTTTTGGAGGACTGCATTTGCCATGCCCAACATTCCTGCGGAAGTGTACAAGTTGTCACAGAGTGATGTGCCTAATATACAATTGCTGACTACAGAAATTGGAGAAAGGGGGAATGCAAAAGTTCAAAATAATTTAATCTACAGCAGAACCGTATACTGGGTTTGTATACCTTTTTGTGTTTTCTACAGCGCTCAGATGACACTCTCTCGCCGCCGCTGTCTGAGCGACCGCATGGGATGAGAGGGCAGAGCTCAGCAGATGCCTTCTTGTCTGAGACAAAGAGGCTCCCGCCACCCTCTCCTCTCCCCGCACTTTCATCCGCCTCTGATCAAAGCGCCACTATACATATGAAAGGGGGCTGGCTTTGTGCTGTCCAAATTAGCCTATCGCCACCCCGCCGGCCTCCAAACTGCGCAACAAAAACTCTCACATCTGTTCCGTCCGAGCCTCATCTTCGGACGGGGAGGCGGGGGGGCTTTCAGGCCCTTAAATCATGGGTGCGGAGGGGGGTGGGGGTAGCAGGGATCACTCACACAAAAAAGGAGAAAGAAGGGGGGGGGGACCGAGGGAGTGAGAAAAAGGGAGAGCTGAACAAATTACATTTCTCCCTGTGATTCTCCCCCCCCCCCTCTGTTGTGTCCTTGCCATGGGTCAGCGGGTGCGTTTCACCAGTCCATAGTCCCCTACTCTCCACCCCCACCCCAGCTCAGGGTGCGTAAACCTCTTTGCTGAGTGCAAACCTTGAATCAAAGTGGGCTCATATTAAAGCCTGGTCCCAGATGATAGTCAATAATTGCCATTTGTGATGGAGATGCCACCTTTGATAGGGAGGCTGGACTTTCCCTAAGGGAGCTCCTCTCCTGACATTTATGACCGCATTTCCTGCAGGGGTGGGGAACTGGGAAATGATAAACTCACGCAGTGATCACACATCTGAGCAGGGCAATATTAGATTTAGGAGTGGCGGTCCACATTTTATTTTGGTTTCCAGTCATCTTTTCTTTCCAACCCTATTGTTTGAATAGAGGCCAATTTTCACAGAACAGACCATGTCATAAATTTTATTTTTGAATGGCACCTTAAAAAAGAGTTATTTCAGGAGAAACAAAGAGTTTGGCAGTAATTTGGCAAAAAAAAAAAAGAAACAGAAATTGATCCAGATGAAAGTAACCAAAATGTAAAATGAGCGTGAATCCGATGTCACACGTCAAGTAATAACCTCTATTGAAAAATAGATATAACCTGCTCTAGTGCAGCATGTCACTAGCTAGCTACCTCCCTTTAAATATATTTCTTTTCTTAGCCTAGTGAGTAAGTAAATCTGTTCATTGGCAACATGCTATTCAACAGTAATATACTATGTAGTGTGAAGACGAATATCAAAATTTAACTACAGATAAGTGATGTTGCACAGCCAATTAAAAAAGCGAGGACCTTGGTAACTGCATAAAAAGTGCACAACTGTTCAATAATGACATTCAATTTGCTTTTTCTCCACTCATTTGATGTGTGATGAATGTACTTACAGCTAGCACAGAGACTATGAGTGCATTACAATGTACATAATAAAAAACCTGCCACACATGTGCCCTGATCTGGGCAAGTTAGAATTCAGGCATGTACAGCATATTTCCTTTCTCATACCTCATTCCTCACACACACATACACACACTTCTCTGCACAGTAGACCATGGGAAATAAAATAAATTAACATAGTGTAATGTATAGACAATTCAGTGAGCAAAATCTCAGGCCCATTCCACACACTGCACAAGTTAACAGTGTGGGCCTGCCTTAAACAACCAACTGCTGCTGTAAATTGTTTTAATAAAGATCTAGTGGCTAGGCTAGTTTATTAGCAGTTAATAGCAGCCAAAAATATGGAAACGCAGCTCCCACCAGGGTTGATATGGGAAAACCTTTTATAGAGCAATAAACAATAACCATCCAAAAAACCTACATTTCCAAATAAGGGGCAACACCGCAGTTTGTTTAGTCTTCTCAAGCCCAGGGTTGATACACACAAAACGTAGAGTGGCAAAAGAGGACAGATGGAGATGTAGATAAAAATAAGGTCAAGGGAGGAAAAGTAAAGTGCAATAACAGACTGAGGACACAGAATGGCACAGCGACTTGCATAGGTTACAATTTTTAGAATGTTATCCATTTATACAGCTGGATATTTACTAAGGCAATCCTGAGCTAAGTACCTTCCCCAAGGGTACAATAGCAGTGCTTTAGCAGGCAATCGAACCAGCAACCTTTTGGTTACTAGGCCTTTTCCTTACCACTACGCTACACTGCCACCCCCCCCCAAGAACTAAGAACTGCTGTGAACCTTCAGTGAACCTAAGAAGGGCTGTGAACCTTCAGTGAGCAATAAAAGGTAACCAAATGAAGTAGCAGAGAAAAAGACAAGACTGAGACCAGAATCAAGTAAGAAGACTATCTGAGCAACAGAATGTGATATTGGCTGAACATGACATACAACACAGCAACAGGGCGAGGGCAGTAAGATCTCTCTACCTCTTAAAGGCTCAGCATAATTATTCTGAAAGTTACTATCACATTTCCATTTCTGAAATGAAATGTTTTTGGTGAGACCTTGGTTCATGTGAAATGCACAAGGACTCGAGACATCGAGCAGCTGATTAGTCTGAAGCCGCAGCCAAGGATGAATGAAAATGTCTTAGTGTGGTTTCTCCGTCTCTTTCAGTCATTTTACGCAATCAAGACATCGTCAAATAAACAAACTCGAAGACTTGACTCCACACAAGGTCAGTCAAAGGTGCTGTATCCGTTCTCCCCTTGATATTTTAATGGAGGGAACAGAGGAAGGATAGGGAAATCTCTCAACAAGGAAAGGAGACTGCCAGCTTCCCATTCCAAATGGCTGCAGGCCATACAGAAGCTACACTTCCTTCCTGTCAACAGCTCTGCTGAGGGACAGGTTCTGAGTGCTGCTTTAATAGCCTAGTGTTAAAAGCATTAACCTTCATTAAAAAGAGCCTTCATCTCTGTTTTTTCATTCAATTCAGCCCTCTAAAAATACACAGTTCTTTTCATCCCTGTAGCATATCATCGGCGGAACTAGCTTGTATTTTGTCCACAAAGATGCAATTATAACTGTGAGTGAACACAGCTCTGTCTGCTATGCTATGCTTCATAATGACAGCCGAGACACTTGCACTCTGACATCTGGAGTTTAATATTTCACTGCAGAGAAATTCTGACAACAATGTCACAATTTCACAATTGCACTTGGGTATTTATTTTCAAAGTCTTCAATTACGGTTTTCATATTTATTGGGAAATTTGATGAGGAAACTTTAAATTAATGGTCTTTTTTAACAGAGGGGTTCCCAGGTTTTCCATGGTCTTTACCAATCCTCTTATGCAATGCTGTTATCCAACAGAACTTAATTATACACAAACCTGAATGGGTAACTATGTTACAGAAACATTCATCAGCATGTCAAAGTCACTTGGCATTTTGACTGAGGGCCCCTAATGTGCATGCCACATCCAAAGGATGAAATGCGATACACAACAGCCAACATGAACAGAAAAGAGGCAGAGGGATGTCTTTTTGAACATTTTTTTGTTCGAAAAGACATGTTCCAAAACAGTTTTTCAAGAATCTACTTGGCCAGTGTGTATTTAAAAAGTCCAAATCGTGGAACTGGTTATAAAAAATAGTCCCACAGATTTGTAGCGTGTAGCGTGTAGCGTGTAGCATGGGTTATGTTGGCTATTCTGCATGAATGAAGGGAAATGCTGGATTGGCTACAAGCAATGACAGGCATAATGGCTCTTTAAAAGGCATCAATTCCATTTTAATTCTTCCTAAGTGTGGTTAGTGTCAGAGGAAGTTTGGTTAGTGTCAGAGGAAGAGGTTAAACGCCTGTGTACCTTATAACAGCATCAGATTAGAGGGACTTGACCACACTAAGCAGCGGTCAGTATCCCTGCGGCAGTCTGGACCACTTTCTATTTTCAATTACTCACAACTCTGCATCGCAGCCAACAGAGATTTTTGAGAGCGTGTCCGCAAACACCCATTCCCTCCTTCCAACTTATCTCTCTCTCAATCTAATCCCAACAAGCTGACTCAGCTGGGTGAAATCAGCTTTCTCATCCACCCTAGTTTCAAACAAGCGTGGAGCATGGCGTTGAATTTACAGCAATAGAAAAATGCTTTAGTAAAGTCCCAAAATGACCCAAAGCGATGGATATCCCTGTACTACAGACACTACAGCTAGTGCGTATGATCTCCACTTTGCGCACAGACACATCCTATATGCTTCAGGAAAAGAATGACATAATGTTTAATCACGTTAAACGAGCACAATTCCAAGGTGGTTTAAGAGAAGCAACATGTTTAAAACTACTCATTATTCGATGAACTCATCTGAGAAAATTGCCAGTCTGTGGAGGTAACCCTTTTATGTGTGAACAACTCATCATGAATCATTCAACACCACATAAGTATATTTCCTTTTGGGTGAAAAAATGTACCTTTTTGCCATTTTTATTAGTCCACCCCAACAGATATTTGCCTCTTTTGCAGAGTCTCTTTTCCAGACTGGTGCAGTTGAACGCAAACTGTCCATTTTATCTCAGCCTATAGTCCGCTCAGCTCCGAGTCTTCACTTTGATGCTGCGGGCCCTCCACTGGCCCAATCTCGAGATGTGACCCCTGCATTCCAACAGGGTCTAACGACGGGAGAGAGCAAGGACTCGTCATTATGGATTACTGGAAACGCTTGAGGTCTGACTCAAGCATGCCTTTGAAGATTTTTATTAATTTTCCAATCGGGGGGAAGAAAAAAATGTGAGAGTTACACATACCTCAAGGATTTCCTTACAGACAACTTCACTCGAGGGAAAAAACTACCACTCATTTTATAAAACACTGAGAGGTCATTAGCTGACAAAATTTGATTTTCATATTTTTATATGGGCAGACCAACCACATCATGTACCAGCAAGCGGCTACTATATAAGCACATAAATAAACTAATGTTGAAGACTGACAATGGGCTAGGTCAAATAACTCTCTGGCAAGAATGAGCGGTTCTCTTCCATGAGAACAGGGCTTCTGTATTGGTATTCAGAGGGAAAATAAACATGCCCAGTGCCCAGGGATGGTGCTCGTTTGTTGGGATAGATGTGGGCTGAATACGCGCTTGTCTGTCGGCCAAAGCGAGGGAGCCTCCTCCGGCCCCCATGAGGCGCGAGCGGACCCGGGGCCCGGCGCGCGCGAGATCCCTGTTTCTCCTCCGATTTCGCAGCCACTTACAGGCCTGACCTCAGCCGCTTCCGTCCAGTCTTGCAGGAGCGTGTCCGATATTACATCAGGTCTCGCCTCCCTCCGTGCAGCCTGCGAAAACATTCTTGCGGGGGGTGGGGGGTTGAGTTTACCTTGGTGCCCGGCCACCGCTGGATATTTAGCCTGTCAGCACGAATCAGCGTCAGGAATGAAAGTGGGGGTCTGCAGCGCCTACGACGACAGCTCCCCACGCCACCCCACCACCACCAACACCAGCCGTGTATCACAAGTGCCGGGCAGTTGATCCTGCTGGCGGCGCCCATGAACACAACCCCTGACAGAGGGGAGACAGGAGGAGAGACGCTGAAAGGTGACAGCCACAGAGACCCACTGTTCGCCGCCTCTATACGGGCCTTTCAGAATAACAGCGTAATCAACAGGCCAGACTCGGAGCTCATTTACAAAATTAGGAGAGAAAAAAAACAAAAGCAGAAGAGGAATGCATATCAATCTCCTCTGGCAGTTGACTCAGGCCGGTAATCTGTAGCTTTAGCTCGACATGTGCTACGTAGCGCCGCGGCTGCCATTAGCCCCGGCACTGTATCCACCAGGGATGCTGTGCATTCATTTACATGAATTACCGTCAAAAAGGCCAAAGGAGCCTTTATTTCAGTTTTGTGCACATTTCATTATAGGGACCGCGAGAGGAGCTCAGGTTTCCCTCACATGTAACAAAAAAGTGACTGCTTCGGAAAACACTGCCTTGGCACTTCATTGATGCAAAATGATTTTTGGGGAGTGGGGGCAGGGTGTGTGGCTGTATGCAAAATTTCTGTTTTAAAAAAGATTACACTAATAGCACTAATAATGATAGTAATATCTGGATATTTCTAGACTGTTACTTTCATTCTTATGTAACTGCCAACTCCCTCTAGGCATTTACAGAAGGCATAACAAGGAACTTCTAAGTAATAATAATATGAAGGTCAAGTACAGGGTTTGTTTCAGAAATATAATTTTACATTTTTAAGTTCCAGTGGAGGAGTAGAGTTATTGATGGGGCAGCTTTTCTCTCTAAAACCTTCAATTTGATTGATTTGCAGTAGACCCATAATTTAAAGGGGCATTACAGGATCAGAGGGCTTAGGGATTCAGGGTTTTGTTGCACCAAGTTCTGGAGGACTTGCTTGTCTGCTTTGTGTCTCTGCACAAAGAACAGAGGGAAAAGGGCCTGAAACTAGAGCTGCACTGGACCTCTGAACAGACAGTCACATTTTTTACATCATTGCATGTGTTTTACTTTCCTTTATCTTTAACTACCAGAGAACCGTTCAGACTGTTTTGCAGTTTGTTAACTGATCTTATGCAGAAGAGATTGGGAGTAATGTGATGACCCCTGAGCCGGTTGGTTGGTTGCACAGTGAGAACATCTGAGGATGAACCATTTAAAAATCTATGAGTCCCGGCATGCTACAAATGCATTTTTCAAGCTGTTTACTTCCTGCAGTCATGAAAGGTGGTTGTTGTAGTGCTGAGGTTTCCATGGCAGGAAAACACCAGGTTAAAAGGTTTTAACCCTGAAACATCTGCTGATGCACAGGGTCATTAACGTATCTCTTTTATAGCAGCATGTGAAGGGGGTTAAATAAATGTTTCCTTGCATAAATCACACATGGAAGGCTGAGCTTAGACAAGAGAGGGTGTAACATCAACCCTGTGACTCACATCACACAGAGCAGACAACCTGAAGAGTCAACGTTCAGGATGATTGTCCAGAGGTGAGATTTGGACGAGCTCATCTCTGAACGCTTTTTGACAATCATACTAACAGAGAGGGGCCCCCTTCGCACATGCGAGTGTCCCGTGCAAGATACGCTTGTCAGAAGGCAAAACAGGCCTGGCCACATAATCCTCTCAAGAATTTTCATAATCAAAAACAAAACTGAGGCAAAGACTCTCAAGGAGCCACTCATTGTTGGACATAATTGTTACCAAAAAGGCTGAGATGCTAAGGATGCCAACAATGGTTTGGTTAATTATGAAAGTCTTTGCCGTAAAAAAGAACAAGATGTTGAACTGGCAGGGGATCGCTATCAGGACTGTAGCTGCCACAGGCTTGGTGAGAGGGACTGCTGCAATCAAAACCACACATCCACGGATTACAAGAATCTAGCCAATCCCCTTGGTTGAAGCTTGGAGACAAATGCACTGGAGGATCCTACGTGACCCTACCCAAAATAATACTATGTGCACACAGTGAATGCAAAATCGAACAGGGAAATGAACATTTCCAGCAAGACCTACAACTTGAGATGAATGAATGTGCATGTCTTGCACGTAACAACAGGTCAACACAAACTGACAATCCATCCAGATTCATCACAGCGCAGATTCATAGTAACAAAATGCCATATATTAACAGTTAATTTACAATTTGTGTCGAGGCTGTATATAGTTTTGAAGTACTATTTATTTTATTATCTGGATGCAGGGCTTCATAATAGTGCAACACACCCTCTGTTTACAATACAATTTTCCAGAATGTCGAAAAGCTTACTCGACATTAAAATAAGAGTGAGAAAAGGGACACCTACAGCTGCTGCAGCTGGAAACCAGGGCATTTTGGAGGATGTGGGGCCATTTGAGAGAAAAGAGAAGTCAGAGGGAGGGGAGATGCAATTAACTTTGGCAGAGAGGAACAGTGGGCTTCTTGTCAGAGATCTACAGCTTTTATGAGGTCGGCTACCAAATCCTGACAATTCCACCCCATCCCCAAAGACAAACACTCTTTGGGCGTAAATGACCCTGAAAATGCAGGCTATTTCACTCGAGTGTGTGGAATTCTTTCTGAGCGGGACAAAAAGTAAACAATACAAGGAGATGGGGGCAGGGCATAGCCTTTCACTCTCAGGAGTGGCAGTGCAGATCACTGCACCTCCAAAAAAACTGCTGACCCCATACAAAACGAGCTAAGGGGATGAAAAAAGACCTTTGCACAAAAATTTGTTATATTCCTTGCTACCCACTAAATAGAATATTGTGCTAGTATTTGCGTCATATGACAGACAAACACAGATGACAGCAGGTCCAGCAGTATTAAGGCAAAGAGAGCAACTATATTCTTTCATTCTGTCTGTTCATGCCTGCCCGATGCCTATTTTGATATAAGGAAATCACATGAACAGTTCATATTTTTTAGCCTTCAGTAAAGCAGATAACAGCACATTGTGTGCCATTTCATCAATCCCAGTAAAGTAATTTCATTTAAAAATGTGCCCAGTTGAGCTACTTTTGATGTACATGATTATACATACAGATACAGGTTTTGATATACAAGATTACACATACAGATATAGATGGCCAGCCTGATCCATCTTTAAGCTGAGTGAGTCACATTTAACTTCCTCTCACCTCCAAAAACAGTACAGTGTGCGTAAGCAAGCGGTGAAAGTTAGCATGAGGAACTCTAGAAATTACTGCAGAAGTGCCCACAGATTAATGACTGTTATAAAATCGGGAAACACACTCTTGGCATCCTGCCCTGAGAGAAATGGTGTTCATTCTGAATATTTCTGGTAAGTAATCAAATAATTGGCCATCAGTGGGCTCACAGACTATTTTTTGATTGCACCTCCCTTCAACCTCAGCATTTGGGTCTTTTAATAAATAATGGGGGAAATGTGCATTCAGAAAGAAACTGCATTGCCACTCAGTGAAGTTAATGAGGATTTGGAGGGGGTTTATCAATATACAATGAAAAAGGAGAAAAGGAAAGCATATAAACTTGTGGCAAGACTAGCTATAGTTCAGCTGTTTTTTAATGTTTGAGGGCAACAGACCATCACATCCTGTGTTGTATATTGCCTTAATAATCTGTCAGACAGGTATAAAAGAACTACTTCACAACTCATCACAGGAAAAAAATCCTCAACAGATCTTATCAGAGAAGTGCTACTTCAGTTCCGTTCCCATAACAGATTTTCCATTGCGTTAAACAAATCAATCAATGCCTGCCTTGGAAAGGCCTTTTAATAATTCTTGTTCCTTTCAAGCTCCTTTGATATTTCGGTGACATAGTACATGCTAAGTCAAAGAAACATGCTTTATGGCACGCAGATAGTTTTTACACATGTCAACAGGGTTTAAAAATGGCTCAAATTCCTTCTGTATTTTAAACAACTGCACTTTCAATGCATCTGTGTGAGGTGGACATGTTACACAGTCCAGGCATTTGCCTGCAGAGTGTTAAGGACTATTTTGGTAAGTTCTCTATGGCGGTATGCTGCAAGGTTTGACTAGCTCCTTTACAAAATAGCATGTGAAGTTTCTTTAAATCTGAAGTAGACCAACATAGCCCTTGGTGACAGAAATGACCCACAGGGTGACCCGGGTGATATCAAGCATAAATCAAAGCATAAATATGTATATATACACATACATACACAATGAAGGGGATTGGGTAGGGGTTAGGGCAGCGATTGTACAGTTAGGTGTCCAGAAACAAAGATGATCCTACATTAAAAATTTGTCTGCAGATGTGCTATTGTTGATATGTAACTACTTGTTAAAATAATTCTTGAATAATTCATCTTGAAAAATTGCATTTCATGCAACATTACCTGTAATGCTAATGTATAATTGGTGCCCATTTTCTCAATAGCATTCAATACTGTAAATACTCAAAAAGGATTAATAAATGAGCAAACAGCAACTATTCAGCAGTGACTTACACCAGACAGCATATCACCTGTGGAAACCACATTTAGTTGAGATTTACATAGTACATCATATCACCTGTGGAAATCACATTTAGCAGAGATTTACATGGGGCAGTATATCTCCTATTGAAAGCACATTGTTTATTTCTTATTTGGGGAACATTTTGAAACACACCCCCAACAATGCAGGTGAATATTCACCTTCAAACATTAAGCCCTGGCTTCCAGCACCCTGTGTCCACAGTATTTGCATATGAAGTGTCAATGTGTATCTGCTAATAAAGGTACAATACTCCTGTAATTGCTGGTAATTGTTGCACACACATGGTAATTGAGGGTGTTTGTGGGGCAGCATTAATTGAACCCTTGAGCAACTGTTATATTTACCAGCTGTAAACCTAGAAACAATGGAAGTAATGATGGGCTTTTAACAGCTTAGAAATCAAGCCGCTATTAGTACAGGAGCTGTTAGGGCCAATCACTGCAACTTCCTTTAATACACTTTTATGGCAACTTCTGCCACACCCATCTGCAACATACATAGCAAAAATAAAGATGTGTCAAATTAAGTATAACACTAAGATTACCACTCTAAGACTGAATGCAATCAACATAATAAACAGTACAGTACATTCTTGAAATGTGTATTTTTATTGGTACTTGTGATATTATTCAATTATAGCCTATTTATTCCACGTTCATGATTAATCTTTGGTGACAAAAAATGTAAAAAATAATTTTGCTTATATTACAGCATTGTGTTGTGTTACCAAAAAATGAGACCTATGGCCTGACAGGAATTCAAAATATTTTGATTATTTAACTGACATTTTATTTTTTGCAATTGAAATATAATAATTAAAAAAAATGTTCAAGATATTTCTGGCCCTTGGGATATAATGTATAGATATTAATATTAATAGTAACAGTATTAAAGTTACCACAGATAATAAATTTTCTTTGATACATGCAAAATAGAACATTATACAAAAATAATATATCTCCACACAGTGTCACCAGATGGGCAAGGGAACTGCTGAGAGTCCCCCCCACGCTACCATTCTAGCACAGGGATTAGTGGCCCAACCTCTTCATTTACCCCTCTTTCTCTGACAGGTTTGAATTTGATCAATAGTTTCTGCCACTGGCCCTCGGCCAAGCTCCCTGTGCAAAGTTTCATGACCTGGTGTTAAAAAGGGACAAGGCATTAAGTCTGCTTTGAGCTTCCAAAGGCTTCAGTTACCAAACCTGGAAATGCCTGAGGCTGGTTGTGAAAGAGGCTTGTGGAAAGTCTCAAGGCTTGTTTTTTTATTTTCTGTTTCTTGACGCTTACCCTATTTTTAGCATTAGGTAATTATTATTTATTGTATGTCTTTTCGGCTACTCTTTGAAGTAGGTGGGCACTTAAGGATTTAGATTTCCTCCTCAGAGAGACAGACAGAGCATTTCTATTTTAATGCTTCTTCCCCTTATGCAACGCTGCTTTGGAATCACCAACTGTGTATTAGGCACGTCTCACTGCAATAAACTCAGGGCTTGCACAGGAATGCTCAGATGAATGTGATCCTCCAATACACTTACACACAGGTTATGTTTTTTTCACTGCAAGTTACAAAGTGCACCACAGTAAAGCAGACATTCAATGAAGGTCAGACACTACTCTACTGACACCATCCAAGCAATCTGTAGGTACCTGATGATTCACAGGGTGCTTCATGATGGAAGTATTATGGTACGTTATAATTTTCTTACTTTTTAAACAGTTTGCACATGTTCCCTATTGTCTCATTTTCACCCTGGTACCTTGGGAACACCCAATTAAAATCCATATTCTTATGTAAACAGCATCTCACTCAGCAACTAGCCCTTGATAGCATTCGCTGTTGGGAGACTCAGCTTTTTAAGCTAACAGATAGTTTCTAAGTAGGGACAGAAAAACCTCAATGACCAAGTGGACTCTGTAAAGTAATGGACTGTGCATCAGTAAGTGTCTGGCTGGCCTTGACATTTCCATGACGTTAGCATTTTAGTTCATTCAAAGTCTGTCCCCATGGTGCACTCTAAAGATGGCCCCCTGACTATGAAAGTTAGGAATTCTGAGTAAGTACAGAAGCCCACTATGCCCTATGGGGACTCTGCATGAGTTAAAATGCTGAAATACTCTCATGGGCTGTATGAAGTACATGAGTCGGGTTGCCTGTAATTCAGTGATGCAGTCACTATCAGTGACACTAATGATTTTGCATTAGTGCAATTCTTAAATTAGAATTGACAGCTTATACCATTTGTGTATCATTTGAAACTAAGGTGAAATCATATTTTAAATAAACCACTTGATTGCTCTTTTTATAGACACACTCTGATAGGCCACTGGACCACAACTGAGTTACACACGCCTTATAAGACAAACATCAGTGAAGCTAGCCTTCAAAGTAATTGCTGTGGCCTAAAAAACTGAATCAGTGTGTCTAAAAACTAATTTTATCTTTCCAATATTATTTTACAAATTACTTTGCTGTAGAAAACCTCTGCCCTAATAGCTTTTGAGGTGCTTTACACAAGCAATGATACATCAAGTATCAGCAAGGCACAGATTAATCAAGTCAGCTTCCTCTAGAACCATAATCATATTTTTGGTCTCGTTGTGCCAGTGTCCAAGTCCAGGACTATTATACCTTTAGATTTCTCATTACTGCTAGCTGCCTAAGCCAACTGCTACTTTAAATGACCTTCTGTCGGTCAAAGTCAAAATCAAACTACCATAAACCTTCAACATAGGTCTTTAAAGTATTTGCTCAAGAGAGGGCAATTGAAAACATCTGTTGTACAACATCTAATATGTATAACTCTGCCCCCCCAACAAGGCCTTTGCTTTCACAATGCACTCAGCGTTTTGATATGAATTATATGAAACACATGCAGGAAGCAAAAATTTGGTGGTAGTAAATACTAAAATCTATAAAAATGTACAACACTTGAAATCTTATGCCAAATAAACACATCGTTACTGGCAGAATTTGGGATACTTGTTCCTAAAAATAATACACCTGGTACTTGTAAGGTATTAAGGTACTAAATATGTGGAACTCATTTTGAAATTTATTCCAAATTTGTGGAGGGTGTTGAAATGACATTGCAAGCTATATTTTGGCATTTAGGGCAATAATATCGCTGAGATGTCTTGAGCAAAGATATGTGACTACACATTTCAAGAAGAAAGTATTCTTTCATGTTATTGCAAGCATAAATGAAACACAACACAAACCACAATAACAAAGCATTGAATTCATTTGCCCCTGCAGAAAACATACAGAGTTTGATAGTCAGTCATAGGACAGAGAATATGGAGGGGTCTGTTCTGTTCTTGATGGAAACATCACTCATTAACATCTAATCTCATTACCAAATGGGTTCAGAAGGATTTCCTGCTGTGGGCAAACAATGCTGATAAATGGCTGGTTGCCCAAATTTTGCCCAGTGTGGAGAATAAGGACCACCATTGTACAGGGCTCCTGCGCCTTACATTTACACAGGCCAACTTCAGTAATCAACATGACAGCCGTGTAGTTTAGCTGCCTTGAAGTGTTTAAGCAATCTGTAATTGACAAGTACAAGGCAACCATTTTGTACCGTTTTATTGGATCATAACTGTTATTTTGTTGAATGAGCTTGTTTTATTGAACATTAAGTTCAACAGTTAGTTGTTTAAGCAAGAACTGCAAAAGAATTTTCTAAAAAAAACCCCAAAAATTAGAAAAAGGTTCACGAAAACTATGGCCTTTTACTTTGTTTTAGACTCATCCATTACATTACATTCATTTAGCCAAGGCTCTTATCCAGGCAACTTCCAGCACCATAGAACATAAGTGTATCCATTGAAGTTAAATAAGCAACAGTGTCAGACCAGGCCAACAACACTCCCAGACCAGTGAGTGTGAGCATAGCACTATTCAAGCACTACCACGAGTTAACTTGTACTATCTGACTAGGCAACGGAAGCCAAGTATACTACGATACACCAGTCACTAAAACACAGGATCCAAAATATATCACAATACTACACGTAAATCTATAATGGGTGTGGAAACATTTACAGAACATGATATTACAAAAGAAGCTGACTCATGTTTATCTGAGATACACAGCTAGATAGCTACTTTTCCATCAAACGCATTTAGATTTATGCACATCCATGAAGAATGAGGCTTTGAAAGGTATCATCTTCTCATTTGCTGTCTTTTCTATTTTGGAGCCTAAGTCTGGAATAAGAAGGCCAGTTATTTTTTCCATGGAAAATGATTTTTTTTCAATTGTGGGTGAAGAATATCATAATTAAGCTGAAGCTATAACAATTATTGAAAAATGTCAGGCTTGGCTTGATGTAAAATATGTTTGGTTTGGTTCATTAGGCTACTTTCAAATATCTGGAAACAGAGGGGAAGGGAGGGGGAAAGCTGATATTTTTCTAAGAAGCACCATCTGTACAAACAGACTTTCTAATTATTTGTTTTCTTGATTTCCAAATGTAATTTGGCTTTAGGAATACATTTTGTTCTGTTTTTTTTTTGTTTGTTTGTTTTTTTGAGGGTTGGAATTCAGTTCAACATGAATACGTTTTTTACTGCGCAAGCAGTTGAATATATAAGAAATTGATCAAAATATGGGCTAATTGATGAACCTCTCTATTTCTCTCTGAAGAAATACTTTCAAATACTGAAAACATATTTGATTGTACATTATTGTCAACAATCCTTCACTGAATTAAATAACTGTGTGCTACAACTCTGTGCCACCAAACCTAATTCAGCCAATCACAAGGATTTTACCCACGCTAATTCTTTTTTAATGTTTGTACGATAACTCGTGTCGTGTAGCTCAACTGTAATATGAGTGACCCTGACGCAAGCATATTTTACAGTTAGTTTTTTTCTGCACAGTAATGAAAGCTCTACAGAAGTTAGAAAATTAATTTGCTTAACTCAAGAATGTTTCTGTTTCAGTGAATCTAATCAATTGAATAATTTATACAACTGGATCAGCAGTGCGTTGTTCAATAGATGTGCTGTTTCCTTTTTTCCCATATTGCACGGTGAAATGTATAAAGAGCTTAACATAAACTTTCCACAAGTAAGGAGTCTGCTCTCTACCACAGCGAATCGCAATAATGATCTTGACTGTGGATAAATCAGCAGATGTTGCGGCTTCAAGTGGGAGGGCTGCTGTACCCACAAGACACGCAGACGATCTCGAGAAACATCTATATCTAATACGCGCTTTTTGTATTTTCACACGCAGGCAGAGAAGATGTTCTCAGAGGCCTGTATGATGCAACCAAATGTGAGTGATGACCGCAGGTCTCAGAAGACAGCACTCTGACACCCGTCTGCAGCCCGCAGTTATGAATGGACAGACATAAACATTCCTCCAACTCCCTCTGAGTAGCGCACCGAAGTGAGTCTATTAATCATTTCTCTATGGACCATTGCCTCCAATGACGGGGAAAAAGAAAATATTGGTTTCATTACTGGGACGTTCCATGGAGATCTGGAATGTTCCGTGGGTTCCAGCCGCAGACAGAGGTGTCTTACTTTGATAAATCAATTATTTTCCAAACCCAGCACATGTGTTGGAGCAGGCGCAATGCGTACGCTGAGCTGTGAAAAGGGATGAGACTGAAAATAGCCCAGAGACAGAAGACGGTCCCTTGAGAAAAAGGACATGCAGCGAGACAGACAATTCACTCTAGTCCCGATCAGATTTCACACGGATCGCTTTAGTTTCAACCCATCCCTTGTCAAGGGAATGCATCTCTTTCCTTGCCTTTCTTCAGGGTAATGTTGACTTTAGCAGAACTTCAAACCCTGATGTGAATTAAGAGGTATGCTATTCATTGACTGACCACATCTTTCACAACCCATCCTCCCATGTTGAAACAGGTGAGAAGGCCTTATAAATTTCACTGATTAGTTGCAAATTCATGTAAATTCTAAAATAAAATTTTGTTTAACTGTTCAAATAGAAACAAATGGTCTAAATCCAACAAAAACAATCTTCACACATAAATGAATTGAACTGTAATATGCAACTCTTAAAGTGATTAAGCAATTCTCAAAACGGACTTGAACTGGCACGAGTCGCCAGCAAACATAGGCCTGACCGTGCCAAGCGGGGTCTGTTTCTACTTTTAGGCAGGACTGCTTTGGATCCAAGCATTTTGTGAAATTGCCATGTGTAATCCCCTTAGCTCCGATGGGGCACTGGCGCAAATTCCACAAACTCAACATGGTTTTGATGCAGTTGGACGCTTTGAAGGACCCTCGTAATTGCGAGTCTCTTTAAGCTGACAGTCAACCGAGCACGAACAAGGAGGTTCTGAGCTTAAATTCATGCGAAAACCATTAGGGTCAAATTTTTCTTAATACCGGAAGAGACACCAAAGCAGACTATTTGTTCAGCTGATGCAATCCACACCTGCTTTGTTTAACAATCATACCCAGATGTCTGCAAAATTGACTTGCATTTTGAAATGCAGCACATCAAGCAGCGGCAGTCCAACAGAGGCCTTAAGCAGCTGCTCTGTACAAGAAAAACTAATTCTAAATGGACACGACATCAACTGAAATGCTTTGGACCATTTCTGCCTCAGCATGACCAACGGACATTTAGATGTGGTTTAAATGCACTGGGCAGATTTCAAAACATTATCATGTACAATAAAATACAGAACACATCCAGTGTGAATTCAAATGAGTAACAGGATTACAAATACTCTAAAATAAGATCATGGTTCCTTGACCACTTCACCATTTTAGTAAAAGAATAACATGAAATTTTCTCCTGGCTCACAGAACTTGATAATTCATAAAGGCACATGTGCGCCTAGATAAACTGTTGAAAACAACCAGGATCTCTGTTAAATAAAACGAGCAAACTGTGGCACTTCTGCTGTTTGCCATGGAACAGGCGTTCTTTGAATGCAAAACGATCCCCCCCCGCTCAATCCCCGGACTCACCTGGGAGAAGTTGAGCCCATTGAGCGGGTGACACTGCTCCTCCACCTTCTCCACGGCGCCCGTCCTCTTCCTCATTCGCTCGGCCTCCTGGGCCAGGTACAGGTCCAACACGGGCACCCCCCGCGTCTTTATGTCCGCCTCCGTCAGCGAGTTCACCATCAGCATCACCCACACGGGCCTCTTTCGCTCCCAGTTCCCGGCAATGGCATTGAAGAGGTAGTCGGCGTACAGGCCCTTGCCGCGCTGGTCCGGGGTCATCCAGGAGGGCATCATGAGTTTGACGTACTCCAGGTGGCGCTTCAGGCGCCTGTAGATGTCCCGCGGCAACACATCCTGAAGGTTCTCCCCCTGCGGCAGCAGCTGGCAGCTGGTCAGGGCCGAGATGGTGTACGGGTCAGTCAGGTCCAGCTCGAAGTACACCACGTTGCTCTCCTGGAAGGCTTTTTTGGAATTCTCGGGGATGAAGTCCCAGACTCTGGTGTAGGGGACATGGATAGTTCCATAAAAGTACGAGGGAGGATCCCGTTTAATGGTCCACAGGAACGAGTTTAAATCGCTTTGCTGTCCCGGTGAAGTAGTGAGGAAATACAAGTGCATTAGTTCCAACACACAACATGCCTCTTTTTTCAGCAAATATGCAGCATATAAAGGTTGAAAACTCTTTTATATGGGCAGTCGATTATAGACATACAGTATGTGTTCTGTGACATCTGATTTGTGTCACTTAAGTGAATTCTTCAATACATAGTGTCATTTGACTTATTCTCAACATATTCAGTGTTTCTCATATTCACCATCTGAAGGCTCATTGTTCAGAAGTTGACAATTATTAAACACTGACACAGAGCTAATTACTCATTTAAGAAGACCTGCATGAAATTATATGTATACATGTTTAAATACATAAAACGAAAAGGTGACAATACACACAATGTAGGCTGTGTATGCATATAAAGAAAATCATATTACTAAATGCATATTTTATGCATATTTAAATGGCATCCAATTTCACAAATTTACATCAATTCACATATAGGCTACTCTACAAAGTAAAATAAAATAATGACATATTTGGACGTGAAAAATATGGTCTATCGTTCATATATTTTAATCCCCATAATTACTTTATCCGATTTTTTTTCATACGGAAGAAACAAATGGCATATAACTTTAATTTAAAAATTGAGGTTAAAACCGAAAGTGGCTGTTAATGTCTTTTTACGGACCACCTGTTGGGTTATCTTGTGTCTCTGTTGAAAGCCCTGTGATCTCAGCAAGGAACGTTTGATGTCAAATAATTAGCCGCACGTTTGATCATCACTTACAAATGATAAAAAATGAACGGAGTAAACAGAACACTAACGGCTAAACCAGAACATCAGTATGGATGCACGCCTACTTTACTACCTAGCTCTTGCATTTGAGGTTAATAGAATGACGTCTTTAAAATTGTATCTTATCGGGGCCCAGGATTAATTTTATTCCACTCATAGAAAATGCTCTTTCTGCAGACGCTTCAGTCAGCGTTCCTTTAACAACACAGATGCATGTTACAGAAATGTATCGGTCAAAAAAATCGGCAATCATCAGAATATCAAGAGACTATCTTCTGGTTTAAGTGTAGTGTCGCGATAAATGACATTTTTCTACGTCTTCCATGCGTAACAATTGTATAGCCGCAATGTGTATCGACCCTTCTCGGACGGTAAATTGACAACGTATTAAAGTCAAAAGTACATATATTTAACGTTTCGCGCGTACAAGACATGCAGCATTCAGTTAGTTAATTTTAACGGTTACGGTAAACCTTGCTTGACCTATTGTTATGATGAAAGCGAATAACATGTGATTGCATATTAAACTTTTTTAGCTTCTCACCAGTGAGCAGGCGCCTCGTTCGGACAGATGAACTCATACAGACTTAAAAGAAACTAATCTGTCGTATTTCGTGGAAGGCTTACCTTTTTGCCGAGTTCGCAGTGAGTTGATTCTCTTAGGCTCCACTGGTTGGCTTTCACCAACAATATCAGAAATGATTGAAAAAATGCGCCCCAAGTGACCAGCATCGTAGCTCCAAACGTGAAGAGAATTTCCACAAGTATTCACTGTGCTATCTTACAACATTTGTTCCAAAGATAAAAAATATATATATATGCATGCAACAAATTATTCAAAGCTTAGCGCCGATATAATAAAAAGCCTGTGTTGACCCGATGTGTATCCGCCATCCTGGATGGACTCTGCGAAAGTGTCCGAAATGCAGCTAAGTATATTGTTTTAGGGTGCATAGATGGTCTGAAGTTAGATCAGAAGTCGGAGAGGTTGTTAACTGCATGCTGTGATCAGCCCCCTGACAGTATTCTTATCTTATAAATTGTTAAAACAAATCAAGTGACACGGCTGTGTAAAACACGTTAGCTCTGAAAATCTGCAGTAGGTTTTGATATATTCTTAGCCATTAGTTACTTTCGTTAGTACATTTACATTGTCCTCTCGTCCTCCACGTCCTTTTCTCATTGGCCAGTAAACTCGGAGGTTTGCCCTATAGACAGTGCTGGGAGTCCACGGTTTGCGGATCGAGAGAAAGATGAAAGAACACACTCGCAGCGGGTCAAACGTGTACCTTTGACCGAACGATCGTTTTGTTAAAAGTTTCCACTTCTCGTTCGTGAAAATGCGCTTCCCTTGATAAAGCTGTCTTTGCACAAGAGCAGGCTTTCTTCAACTCTCAGCTCCCGCATGCACTGGTTTTAAATCAGGTTGCACCGTTTTCTTCTGAGCGTGTACGCGCTTCTTCTTCATCAGCGAGCCCAACATGAAGTATTTATTTGTGAAGTGTCACTCCTGTGGTTTCTTTAATGTGTTTGATTGCTTGAAAGAATCCGCCTGACCCGCTCATAGTGAATTACTGAAGTTGCACGAGCATCTCTGCCAGACCATAGCACAACATTGTAAATCCCCCCTTTGCGCTGCACACTCTCATACTGTGCAATAATCTGATTAAAGCATTTCATCCCCCGCCGGCAACAGGGGAGGAGCGGGGACGCTCATTGAGAAAGTAAAAAGGAGGATAGTTGTAGAGAATGTCCTGTAAAGATCAACATTCTCTAAGTAAGGGTTCGGCACTGAAAGTGCGGGACTCCGTGGTCAGCGTGTCTTTACTTTGACGCTTTGTTTTGGCAGCTGTATGTAAGGGATACTTAAATAAATGCGCTATATAAATAAATAAACAAATACGTATGTGAATGTAGTGTGTGAATCATGGTAGCGACCCATTGTCTTAAGTCAAACTTTACAAACTGCTATCCGAGTGCAGCTTCTTTGAAACAATTTTTGGACATTGTGACAATTTTCCTTTTAGAATTTTAAAAGTTTTATAAATCGTGTGCTTGGAAGATTAAAACGTGATAACGCCATGTAAAAAAAACACCTATAGGCCTATAAATAACTATGCCATCATTTGATTGTGTTTAGAATTTGTAACTGCTCTGTGCCCGTCGGCATTTCATTGTGTATTGAGTGTAAATAGACTGTTGGTGTCGGCTAATTAATGACGGACTACACTACACGAGGTGGTCGGTTTCCTGTTGTTAGCGTTATGTCCCAAGAATGCGCTACAAAACTACGTAGGTATTTCCATGATAATTGGTGTCGTTGGGAAACTCTCTTAGGTTTTTACTGTAAATTGCGTCTTTCACACGGAGTAGCCAAAGCACGTCGACGTTATCTGTAAATAGTCTATAATGAGCGCATGTAGTAAGTAAGCAGCCAGAGGAGGGGCTGTAATCCCACCACCACCCGCCCGCCCCCAGGATTTTGAGGCAGGATCCCGGTGAGAAGGTAACCCATGACGAATTAAAGCCTCCTCGGTTGTTCGTATAAAATTAATTGTGTTTCATCGTATTTACACATTAAGGGATGTTTGTAGTGTTTAATGCTTCATTGCTACATTAAAATGTAATAATTGGAACTCAGTTAAAGAACCTTAATGCTGCTCGGAATTTGTTTTCATGCCTGCTCACGCACCAAAAAAAAAAAAAACCCGCAAATTTAAGTAGCATAAAAACACATTAAATGCGTATTACCCTGTCAGTTTCATCTTCACTTGACTTTTTGGGGACATTTGAGGTGTTTATCATTCTGGTGGTAGAATCAGTGAAACGGACTATTTCCATTAACGTGTTCCAATACTTTGGTTTATTTTCAGCGATCTTTCAGAGTTTTAAGCCTTTGAAGCATCTTTGGTGTGTCAGAAATCAATGCTGAATTTGCTAGGTCACAGTGTTGATGAACTTTCTTTTGAACGGTTACATTCATTTCTTGCTGTTCAATTTCCTTAAATGTTAGACGAATAGACCTCTTGATTGTAGAACTGTTTTATCCTGAAAAATTTGGATCTCTGTCATAAAAGGGTTATGCTTAATCATATGCTAAGAAGTAATGTGTCGCAGCTTATGTCACAAATAATTATATCATAGAAACGCACAAAACTAACTTACTAACCATAGCACAACTTTAAAATGTTTCAAAGCTGACCCTGAATCAACCATCTGGATTTGCTCTAAGTGTCAGTGGCTGTTTCCTTAAGCTCTGAAGTACAATCTTTTTTGTGTTGGGGGCATGGTGGACTGTCTCTGTCATAAAAGGGAAGGAGTTGCCTGACAGTCTGAATTTCATTGTAAAACAATGGGCCAAAATGAAGAAATGCAAGACATTTTAATGCCTGCTTTGAGGTATGGCTCATTAAACACTGAGAAAACAAGGAGACTTTGACCGGCAAAATCACAGAGGGCTTACCATTGCACGTAACACCTGGTTTCACTCGTAACAATTATGTGAACTGTGAGGGAAAAAATATAACAAGCTTTTAACTTGCTTTTTTTGATGGTGCCAGTCAAGAGTGATGAATGATTCTACAACTTCAGATCAGCCCTTTACCCCACAGGGCATGTGGGTCGACACAAGAAAAATATTTCTGAGAGAAAACTAGGGCCCAGTATTCCAAATTCTCTCAGCGCACCTTTGATTTCAAATCATCCGGTTATCGTTAACTAACTCCTACCGAGCTCTGAAGTGTTGTCATCGACTGACACTTTTGGTAAAATAGTTGATCTATTTTGATAAGACCAAGGCTGATAAAAGAGCTTGTACAGGAAGCCCCTCCTTATAGGCCTCAAACTTTGTTCCCATGGTAACATCACATCTGGTGAAAAAGTATGCAAACATTAAAATACTGTTTGCATACTGTTTCTCTGTGGCTTATTCCAGAAATAAGCTGCATTCAAATTGTTTTTATTTGAGCTTTCAGTTGGACAAAGACATAATAATACACAATGACAACAGACAGCAACATAGGACAATAATGATAGGTTCAGAATTACCAGATCATAGATAATATATTCAGTGGATGAAAGGGAAGAACAGAAAAAAGACCACAATTTGTGGAGAAGGAGAAAGAGAAAGAAAGAGAAGGGGGAGAAAGGGAGAGGAACGGCTAGTCTAGATTCTTTGCAGGGAACTTGTTTTCAAAGCACTCCTTGCAGTTTATACCAGAGAAGCCAAATAAACCATATTATCAGTGGATCAGTGTTGGGGGAGAGTTTTGATTGTACTTTGCACAGCTCCGAGGCAAGCTGACAAGCAGAACAAATTGTGCAGACGTGCTACAAAGCGTGGAGATGTGGGTTGCTCCTGCTGTTCATCTGCATTGAAACAGGGTATTGCGTGAAGTATTGAACAGTGGTTTTCTCCAGACCTTCAGTTCTGAAATTAATTGTATTTCATCTGGCATTATGTGTATTTTGTTGAAGGTTGTATTAATGCACATGATAGAGTTGCTAGAACAGTGATGACTGTGGGTCTGTATAGTCACAAAGAGCTTGCTTTCACCTGTCTCAGAAGGATGTAGCAAACCTGGCATTAAGTCATAAGTACACTCGTCAAACAAGCTGAATATGTTTACATTTGGATGAGTTGTCATTAGCGAGAGACTTGCAGATTCTCAGACTCTGCTAATGGAGTTTCGCTAGGATATTTTTTTGATGGATGTGTAATGCAAATGTATTTTATTTTGTTCATGTATACATAACAAATTTTCTACTTCGGTGCAAGCAGACCAGAGCAAGTGTTTGTCTTTCTGCTCTGCTATATAAATCCAAAGCCATATTTGAAAGCTGTTGTGAACCTACACATATAAACAGTAGGGTCATGTTTTTGTGGTTTGCTCCTTGTAGCAGTGACACTTTGGTCTATAATTGAACACAGACTCAAAGAGGTTCCTTAAATTCATTGTGGGAAATGACTAAATACTATGTATGAGATCCAACATAGAAATCTCATCAAATCGGGTCCTCCGATCAATAAGAACACAACAAGTTATAAGCTATTATTACCATTCACTGGAGAGGTGTGTATATGATGTTCAGTGTGATGTCATAAATTAATTTTATTCTTGCATACATAGACGTGCATATGCACCCATGTACACACTTACATAAGCAAACATTCTCACCTTCAACCCAAACTACAATGTGTTAGAGATTATCATCAGGTACAGACTGCATTAATGACAAAATCCTGATAGAGATCCACCATAGAAGGAACCATTGTCCCATATGCATGGCCCAAATGCACTGCCCATTCCTCTATGCATTATGCAGTAATGAACATTCACCCCATAAGGGTACATACAAACGTATGCTTTATAACTGTAATTTTAATGTGTTGATTTTGTAGGGGCTAGCAAGTTAATATATTTACAGTTTTAGCTTGATATGAAGTCTTTCATCAGCTAAGCATCAAGGTGTCAATAAGAGCATGACATTAGTTAATTAGAGGCTGTTTGATTAGAGTGTGATACTGTACTGTTTTTGTTCATACAGACCGATACATTATGTTTGCATTTGAAAGATTTCTCACTTAGTAAGGGCTTTCCGAATGAAACACTGATGGGCACTCCCATAGTCCTCCTCTCCACTATCATATAAGGTCCCAGGATTGTCTGTCAGATGGCCACCTAGTGGTCTTATTGAAGAATGCATCAAAAGAGTATGGTGACTCTATATACTATATGCTGTAGATTTCTGTTGGCATGAACTGATTAATGTAGTTGAATGAATGCATTTGATGGGAAATCTATGTTGTTTAGTTTTAATTTCCGCAACCATAGGGCGGGATAAGACTGGACGCAACATGCAAGAGTGCAACTTGCTAGGATGCTGGTGGCATATTATGCTGGTTGTACATAATAACTGGCAATCATTTCTAGACCTGTACTGTTCAGTACTCTAAGATTCTCGTGTAAATTGGGATTCAGAAAATCAATTAGTATTTGCAGCATTTCTCAATCAATATCATAATAATGGAACTTTATATCAGATATGCTCTCAACCAAAGCTCAAAATCACAATTCTACTTGAAGGACTTTTGGTTGCCATAGATCATATCATCATATTTTCTGCAGGTATTTATATTCATAAAGTTTGATCCATCTGGACTTGGTTTAACTTGTCTTATGGGAAAATAATCATGTCTTCAACAAAACATTGACATTTTAGTTATTGAGAATTTTGGTTTACCCTTTATATGTTACCGTAGACAACCCACACCATGGCAAATCACCATAGGGTTCTGCTGGCAGATGAGATGCCTTCCATAGTTTTTACATCAGGGAGTAAAGTAGAGGGTCAAATACTGCACCGATTTCTGGTGATGAAGATAAATTACTTTGAAGGCCTGTGGAAGGAACTGTGGAAGGCATGTCTGTGTTCCCTCCTGACCACTACACTCCATTACTGAATGGCATATGGTGGTCCCGTCACATCGCGGCACAAAATCACTTTCCAGAACCTTCTCCGCTGTTGTACCCCGATGGTGGAATGAACTTCCACACTCATCCATTCTGTCAAGTCCCTCACTATCTTCAACAAAAATCCGAAGACGCAAGTCTTCTGTGCTCACCTGAACACCTGCAACACTACAACCTAAAGCAATTTCTTATAAACTTATATACTTTGTTTTCCATTAAAAATAAATAAATTTAAAATTTTGTCAGTCTATGGTTTCATGCACTTTTATCTCTACCAGCTAGCTTGTACCTTGTTTGGCCCACTATTTAAACTAGATCATGCAACGCTTCTAATATTTTTGACTCCTTATGTGGCTTTTTGCTTGTGTTGTACTCTCCTTCACTTGTAAGTCAGCATCTGCCAAATGAATGAATGTAAATGTAAATGTATGTTCACAATAGAAAGACAGAAATAGAAACAGAAAAATGTCCAACTCCTCAGACTTACTGGTTAAATGTGGCACACATTTAAGTATGACGAAAAGGCAACTTGGAAGTTGGGGTCTCTAAATAAAAGATCTTGTATTTTGTTCTTGTTTTATCATCTGAAGTCCAAGAACTCATGCTTGACAGGAATGGGATCTGCAGTGGATGGTATTTTATCAGTTCTGTTATATAGCCTGCCAAGACCACAGTTTCCGACAGAGGAGATTGAACAAAATCTTCCAAAAGGACCTCACGTAATGGGCCCATTGTGTAAGCACACACGACTCGTGTACACATGTTCAGAACGTCGTCCAGCATTTAAACATCTTTTCCTCCACCAAAGACTGAAACGATCAGTACGTTAGCGCAGCTGGCATGAAAGCATTTGTGTTGAGTTCACCAGGGTCCCAGATATTTCAACTATCCCCACATTGCTTTAATGCAGACCATTACTCTCTACAAATTCTGTAACTCTACATTTGACAACAGTGGACCATGGATCAAATTTATGGATCTGGAGGTCCAAAGTTAACAAATTAAACTTTGGAGTTTTTCCTAAAATATTAGTCATGACAGGACTGAGCAATGACAAAAGTTTTGACAAATCATTCTAAACTAATTTCACAACAGTTCATATATTTAACCACCAATTATCCAAAACAGTTTCGGTGTTTGTATAAGATATCAATGTGCTAGACAGGAGGCTTTTAAGTGTTTTGATGTGCATTTTGAACTAGTGCTATTTCAGGAACCCTCAGCATTCAGTGATCCCAGATGAAATAAACAGGAAACCAGAACAAATTAGCCAGGCCGACATGCTGATAAAGTACTAACTATGAGGTACATTTGGTACCTGAACGTGGGGTGGTTGTTTCTAGAAATAAGCAGTTATTTTGTATTAGCTTTGTTTACTTATTTTTATGTTTTAAATTGTTTCAGTTAAATATTCATTTCTATCTGCTAGCAGTGTGTATCGCCTTGTTTTTGTGTTACACTTTACCATATTGTGAAATTCAGATGATTATAGAAAGTGCAACCAGTCACTTGACCTTGAAATAACCCTGAAAAGCAGTCAGCTCCTCAACATCAATCGCACAAAGGTAAAGTACACACTGAGCTGAAGCTCCATTTCAGATTTATAACAATTTGCTTAAAGTGTGTTAAGCACCGTTCTGCTAGCTTCACCTCATTGATTTAATGTTCGCCGAGGAAGGGCGGGACAAAGTATAGAAACAAAGTTAAAACCCTGCTTCCTGACTAGGCCTTAAAGATATCACAGTCGCTTGAATAAATAGCACATGACAAACCTGTGGGGAAAAGTCAGACACAAAATGAAAATACGAGTGTAGCATTACTTCTCTTCACACTTTGAGCAGACCTCCTGTGGCGATCTCCTCCGAGATGTGAGGGAATGGCCGGTCGGAGAGGCCCTCGACACGCCCGGATTCTTGATTATTTTCTCTTGGCTCTGCATGTGAAGGAGCCTTTATGTTTGCATAACTTACACCGGAGTCCTGCGCTGGGTACCGAACCTCCCCCAGTCTGGATTTTATTTCAAAACCCAGGTCGGGCTGGAAGAGGTGGGACGCTGTGTGAATCCCCAGAGGGGAGGTTTATGAGAGGGGTCTCGGCTAGGGCTGTAGACGGCTTGTAGAAACACCGCTGAGTACTCACCTTTACACGAACTCCCCTCACATCATCACAAAAAATATATAAAAATCCTCCAGTTCCCGCACTGTCTCGTGTTTTATAAACTATACTTCATGCTATACCCTGAATGTGATCTATATTGGTATAGTTAGCTTTACCCTTAATTTACGTTAAGTCCATACATGTCTTTATGTCTTATATGAATATAATCTTTTTATTGTTAACACTATTTTTTCTTAGTGAAATGAGGTGGTAGGTTAATTGGATCCATAAATGAAGTAATTTAACCTGAATAACTTTTATTTTTAAAATTAGTAACACTGATGTACATTCATGTGTATTTACTTGGCTGGAGGCTTTTAGAGATTGCATGTTAAGAGGTCTGTCAGACCATTAAAACACTGTTCAACAACAAGAGGCCAACTACTTGATCCAATCTACAATGATACTGAGGCACTGGGGCTCTTTGTAATAATATATTAATGCTTTTGAGCAGACATAAAACTCTCAAACTCTTGATGCAAACAAACTCTTATTAGCCCAAGACCCTGGGGGGATGTGGATGTGGATGTGGATGGTAGACTTGTCTGAGCATCATTTTTTTCCATCTGTTGCCAGCAAATTAGCAGTTTGTTATACTTACCGCGTTTCACCTGCATGCCACTGTGCAGTTGGCAGTTAAGGTGGACTTTATGCTTCAGTATTATTCAATGAAGCAAATGTATATGTAGGTTTTTGTGTCTGTCCTGCCTACAGTAGCTTGCTTACAGCAAAACCAATTAGTAGATGGCTAGCAGCAGTACAAACACTTGTGCGAATTTGTCAGTTAGCTATGTCTAACATGGTTAGTAGTGTAAATGAATGTTCTTGATTTTTATGGAAATATTTTTATGTACATTTAGTAATTGTTTAGAGATGTACCATGACTTCTTGATTTGTGGTTTAATAATAGGAGGAATTCTGCTTTAAATAAATCAGTCTGTTCCTTCTCTAGATAAATAGGTCTCATCAGTGGCGTCGTTAGGTCCGATCATTCGGGGCTATAGCCCCGAATATTTTAAGCCTAGCCCCAAATATTTTCGCCTTGAAAAAGGAGGTGTTTATAGCAAAACAACAGACAGACTGTGTAACAGAGCGGAACTTGACTTGCAGCTTCCAAAGGTGTGATAATATTTATTTATTATGAAGGTAGATATAACCTCCCCAACCTACCGATGCTGATCTCCCTTCAAAAAAAAAAGACAAGCCCCAGGCAAACTTGACATAGCCCCGGATCTTTTCAATAGCTAGAAACGTCCCTGGGTCTCATATCTTACTCATTAGACATTTCAGGTATGAAGACAACACCCTTGTCTTTCACCTTGATATGGAAGCATAATTAAAGGTAATAAATGAAAGTTAAATCATTCACTAAAACGATAATATACATATCCAGAAGAAATTCACATAGTAATTCAATTAAACCACAGATTGGTTTTGCTGAAGCCTGTGTTAATTTTTTGTCATAACTTACACATTATTTTCCAGTTGTTCTAACAGAAATATCAAAAATGTTGTGTAAAGAAGTCACCAAATGTAAGGGATTGTGCTGAGAAATTAAAATAAACCAAAAATAATTCACTTCCAGGCAGATGTTTAACATTTAAAAACCACAGGCATTACTAATCCTCAACTAACACAACATATTAATCAAGACGGATTTCTCAGGGCTTAAAATATACAAAACAGCTGAAATTCTGGAAAGGATAACAGTATCACAGCCATGGCAAGAACAACACTGTAAAGTTAACAAGTTAATTTAAGTGGTACAGGCCACTGAAAAGAATGAAACGTTTAATTGCATTTCTGAGTCTGTTTGAGATTCAAGTTGCTGATTCAAGAGATTGTGGCGTGTTATCGTAATTCATAAAGTAAGTAAAGGAACTGCAGACCTCAGTAATATGGCTCCTTCCACCTCAGCAAGCAATGGCCAAAGGGTAGCCAGAACACATAGTGGCCCTTACTACTTGCAGAAAGCATCTGTCAGCTCCTCACTTGACTGGTGAAAAGAATCTTCTTGTATAACAGTCAGTCTCTTTGTGGGATTTCAACATAGGCCTATGGTTGAAAATATTGAATGTATGGCATGAAAATTTATGGGTTCTTGAAAAATAACCATGCTAAAAATGTAGTCAAGGAGTACAGGCAAAAATTCATATTTGGATATTTGCTCAACAGAATTCATTCTCGTCAACAATTCTTTCTTTGTGTTTTCTGTTTCAGACTGTTTCTCTTGTGTCTGAAGTTTGAAATCATGTAATTGTGGTTATCCCATCATTAGCTGAAGCCCAAGGGTCTGCCGTGTTTTCTGTACTTGAGGTTTTTACGAAGTGTTTTAGAATGTTTTATTATTATGTTTCCTTTTTTCAGACTCCCCTTGCATTGTGGTTGCTCCATCCACCTAAGTCTACAGGGAGACTGCAGTCAAATCACCAGTTTGTGTTGTGCGTTCCAGGTCTACGAGCAAGCTTTGTGTTGAGCTGGTGCGCACGCCCATGGCAACGGTAGGACAAGAACTGATGGTGTAACAGTCTGTTGACTTTATCCAGTGGTCAAACCTCTGGTGTTCTCAAGGGACTGTCAGTGGAGTCTGACTGATCTTAAACAGAGCTGTAGCTCTTTGTGCCTCTCTGGTAACCAGCTGCCTGAAAGTATGCAGTGATCAGGTAGATTTTAATGGATCTCTTTTATGGTTGTGGCTGGTTTATTTGTACCATCCCACAATGCACTGCACAGTGATAATACCACACCCTCAGTCTGCTATAAAGAAGCTGTTATTTTAGACAGACATTATTATTAGATATTAGTCACCCTAACTGCTATCTAGACTAACAATACACTGAAACAGGTTTATCATTATTTGGTGATTTGTTAAAATCAATATTCACCATCCTTATGTATTATGAACATAATATACTTGTTAAGCCCAGCCTAGGGGAAACTGAGCATAACATAAAGTGACTCCCCTCTTTCTCCACTCCCAAGGATGACCCGTGCCACAACGAATACAGTTCACACGCAAGTGATTTATTTGCAAAGGGTGGTAGTGTTGGGGTGAGCACGGCCAAAACAATAAACAAAACAACCTACTAGGTACCACTAAATAACCTATTTCCCAAACAAAAGAAAACAAAAGAAAATACAAGTGGCTTACCTAACTCCCTAACGCAAAAACAGGAGAAAAAGAATGCTAAAAAAAGGCTTCTCACTCCTACAACTACCTGAACTGTTCTCTTAGAAAAAAACTATTTACAACGAAAGTCCACTTACGATACACAGAAGTAACGCTCTTTCATTGGCATGTACGGTCGGGTTGGGAGCCAGGGAAAGCAGGAGTCCGCTGGCATCGGATAGGCGCCGCTTAAAAACAGCGCCAACAATCCCCAGTCCCCACCTGCAACTCAACAGACAGACAGGGCGAACAGCACCATCCTCAAACAGGGGGGAGGGAGAAAGACAACAGCACACAGGAAAAACAAAACACACAATGAAACACTCTTATGACTCAGGGTCATAACACACTGAATTAATACCAAAAAGAAGCATTTCATTCTGTATATCAGTTATGATGTGCAACAATTGACTGAAGATATTCATCAGTTGACTCTCTTTTTGGTCGTCAGCTTTTTTGTTGATGCATACATGTTCTCATTCTCATGCATATACATACTCTCATACTAGGGCTGCGAGACATGTCTGATATACTGTTAAGTAAACATTTAGTATTTATCTTTCTGTATCTTTCGGTTTCGCCAGTCTTCCCTTGAGAATACATTACTACAGAATCCCCAAAAAGAGAAAAAAATATTGCATAATAAATAAAATGTGTCATATAATCACAGATTTAGGAATAATGGAGGAAAGTGTAGTATATCCTTTAATTAGATGGAAGCTCCATTTTTATTCAAGACTTGGGGCAGCAGTATACCATGGTGGTTAAGGAGCAGGACTCATAACCAAAAGGTTGCTGGTTTGATTCCTCCTGGTAGCACTGCTGCTGTACCCTTGGACAAGGTACCTAACCTTCTCTTGTATAGTGTAGTATAGTATAGTTCTATACTAAATATCCAGCTGTATAAATGGATAAGGATGAGCTTTACAGTGAGTGGTTGTCTGTTTATTGCTTGAGACATTGTGCCATGTAAATATGTGTATTGCAGGCTGAAGATGATTTTGTGGATCTTGATTTAAGTGGTGGTGAGCAAACAAGGTAATTGGAAGTGATTTTGTAAAACACAGCAAATGCAGAGCTCATGTACAATAATGATATATCTATATCAATAACGATATAATACTAATAATTACACATACTTTTTAAATTGTTTTGTATTTTGCATATTCAATATTATTTTGTATTTTTCATCATCTTTCATAATTAATATGAATTGAATTTAATCCAATTCACAATTACTAGGTGTGAGGTCAGCTTCAGACTTTATACAGATCTTCTCAGCATATTTCCTGCATTTCCATTCTGTAATTTATAAAATGCTATAAAAAGTCGTTTTTTGCTACTGTTGTCTTCCTTGCACTTTCAGATGTATCTTCCTACAGTGGCCCATTCAAATATTATCCTTGTCATTGTTTTGCTTTGTGTTTGACACTTGTTTTGAATCCACCTGGGAGACAACCCCTTTTAGAGTAGAGCGCTCTTGCACAACAGCTACAAAAGGAACAGAGGTGTCTTTTTGAAGTGCTCATCATCCTTGGAAACAGTTTAAATGTCATCAAGCTAGCGTTGTTTTCTGGATTTTTTTTTTTCCATTTTTCGGGGAAATGTCCCCCTTCCATTATATCAACTGGCTCCTTCCATAAGCCGTAAGATCTTAAGTAAGCTCCGTTAACATATTTCTCAGGTTCACCTCATGATATCAGCACATGGAATGCATTATGAGAATTTACTATGTAGCTGTACGCTTGACCGTTAAACTGAGATACATGTCTTAATGACTGTGGAGTTAGGACTATTATTGTCATTTATTCATTTTGCTGGAAGTTATAGCTGTTAAATATCGAAGTCCAGCACGGTAAAATACAAGGACACAAGGAAACTTGACTCACATAAAAACTTTCAGCCGAGGATAGGATTTCAAAATTGCCATGAATGAGGCTCAACAAAATAAATCGGCAGAAATTGGAAACATATGGAATGCCATGCAGCCATCTCTACTAAAACATGAAACTAGAGATAATGAAATATATGTGGCAAAGAAAACAAAACCTTGCCATTTCTGAAAAGCCTGAAAAAAGATACGTGTCCATCCGGTAAATGGGCTGAATTAGGGAAGCAAAACACATCTGGCTCTTAGACGACCGTTAAACACAGGACGCTGTCTGAATGAACTTCTCATTCAGATTTTGTCCCATACAGTTTGCGATTGTGTTTCTTGCAGGTTTGCTCTGAAAGATACAGAGAAAGAGTAGGCAAGCCTTTTTCAGATTTTGTGTGATTTATTTTATGACAGGAAACACTGGAACTCTTCACAACGGCATGGACCCTGTAGCTAAGGGCCAGGTTTCATTCTCAGCTTCAGTCTGTGATGAATGTTCAAGTGGAATCAGTTAACACGTTACCAGTGCTCAAGTATTCTGACCCAGGTATTTTCTTGGAACTGTTTTATTGCAGTTTAAAAGAAATGCTGCGAATTATTGGTTATAGTCATGAATCTTTTCATGTGGGTTATCATTTGATGCATGCGCAGATACTGTTCAGAATTCGTTAGTAAGCGTAGTTTTATGAAATGTACTTGATTCACACATGGTGGTGGTGAAACCTAGTTTGGTACCAGCCAATAGCTGCATCGCCATTTGGATAGAATAATAGCCTATCTTCCCTGTAAACCAATCCTGGGGGTCTCCATGAAAAAGGTTAGAGAGCAGGAGACAGAGAGGGGAGAGGAGGGGGGGTGAGATGATGGCAACTCGCGTATCTCGAGGACTCCTAGTTGAAGTTAAGTTTTCCCCAGTATCGTAGATTAATAGGATGTTGAGAAAACCTCATACTACACCTACGGTATCAAGAGTGAACAGTGACACTAGCTAGCATGCCTGGTGTGAGTGTATGCCATTGCTTTCAGTGTCTGATACTATCCGCTAAGCCAGTGGGTAACTGTCTTTTAGCTAACACTACAGTAAACTAATACTAGGTATGCGCATTGCTTGTAGCTAATGTACTCGGGACAGTCACTACTTCCACTCTCCGTGGAATTTATTAGCTAGCTTGGTTTGAGTTAGTATCTTCATTGATAGTCCGCGTGAACCAGGAGCTGTCTGATAGCGCCTCGAGCTACCAGGGACTGCTCGAGGTTCCTCAGCACAGCTACCGAGGGACGTGAAGCCAGCTGTGGGAGTATCTCCTCAACAACGAGTGACGTTGACTCCAGTCGTGAGTGCGTTTTGTTGGAGTGAACGCAGCACAGCGAGCTTACGGACACAGACTGTGAATAAAAAAACACCTTGCCGTAACGGATAACAGCAGAAGACTTATCAGGCCTGCAACATTTATTATTTTGTTTGTTTTGCCGGCTTTAAGAGATTTTGAAAGACATTAAGGTACCTGCAGGTTAAGTGACCGGTCACCATAGTATTTTGTTTTAGTGTTGCTAAAAAGTGAATTGTATTAAGAGTGCTAGGTTTTGTATTTTGAATTATTGATTCATTTGATGTGCATTTAAAAGAGAAGGCATTGATAACTTTTGAGTTAAACTAGCAGGGACTGACTGAACATTTTTGTGTTAATCATTGGACCGGGATTTTATGTTTACATTTGATGTATCACTTGTAATGAAGTGAAGAGACTTTGAAGTGAATTTCAAATAGCTTTATTTTTCTTTGTAATTGCATAACAACTTGATGCTAATTTGGATAATATATTTTGTGTTTTATACATTGACTTGGTCTCCACTCACTGGGTATTTATATAGGCCTTTTTAGGTTAGTGTGCCAAGGGTAAAGTTAAGTTGGGTTGAAGTTAGAATACTTAACTGGTGAGAACCAAACCCTCGGACCTGGGTAATAATACAAACCCCTCTCCTTAGTCGGTAAGAGGTGGGTTACAAATTGTTGATTTCTGTGATTAAGATAATTGCTTCAAGATACAACTATCAGCCTTTTCACTGTAACTATTTAAAATAAAATGCATTTTTATTATTAACAAGTCATCAGCATGCGTTCTCGTGCAGTTCATTGCCGACATCAGCATTGATATGTTTATAAAATTTCTTTGCGTGAAAAATGGAAAGTTTGTCAGTGTGTGTATTATGAGAAGTATCTTTCAACTGGTAATGAATAATTCTGTTTGTATTAACATAATGACATTGGATGTAGCTGTGCCTGCTTGAAAGGGGATTGATGAAAATATATGGTAGGCATGAGTTAACATGAGACTAATAACCGTGTGATTTATGGGATAATAATGGCTGCGATGAAACTCAAGAGCCCCTCATATTTACCCACGGTTTCATTGAAGACGTTGAGTAATTTGGTTTAATGTCTAACTGTTTACAACCAAAATTAATGGGCCTTAATTATTTTCAGTCAAAGCAACGAAAACACTGGTCTCACATTTGGCATATTTAAATAATGCTGTCAGCAAAATGTGCTCTATCAAGCATGAATTAGTTGGCTAAGTAGTTCTCGTGAGTGGAGCTGGAGTTCATTTTGTGGCCACTACTTTGATATCATAATTCATAACGACCCAAATGGGTAGGTTTACAAACATGAGGTCTGGTAATGAGCTATGTCTGCCAGATGAATATGAGTGCTTCTAGCAACATTTTAGCCTACTGGTATGAATTCCTTAAAATGCGTTATCTAAATCTTGTCATTATGTTATTTAAGCTATACTGCTCCTGCTAATTCCAACAGTAGTGATTACCGTCATGGTCATGGTCGCTACACTTGTATAAACCACATGGTGTTGTTTGCTTACTAGTTTTTGATATTTACAGGCTAGAGTGTACACCTTATATGAGCATGTTTGTGAGATCTACGTGCGTGTGTGTCCAGCAGAGGGAGCTGTTCCGTCAGCATGGGTATCGATGAAGCGCAAGGGTACAATGCAAAAAAACATCTTCATACACTTTAGAGAAGGGAAGAAATCAGAGCGTTTTTTTAGTTTGGGTCTACAGATGATTGAGCACAGAGTACATCGTTTTCACAGTCTCACGCTCTGTCGGCTTTATTGATTTGCTCGCCACGTTTCTGTTCTTCCTCACAGTGTGGAGTCCTCATGTTTGTCTTTTACTTTGAAATGCGCCGCGCTGGTCCCACGCCAGCACGCCCCATTCAGAGAGATGGAGGGAGTTGTTCTCCGTTTAACATGAGAGATTACATGGGACGGGCGCGCCGCGGACCCTTGGCGTTCCTCGTGTTCGACATTGCTGTTTACTCTGCCGGGGGACCGGGTTTGTGCGGTCAGGAAGCCCTCCACGCGAAATGATGCGTGGCCGCTGGCGGGACCACCCAGCGCTCGCCCACGCCGCTGTCGTCTAAACTCCCAAATCGCTGAGAAAATGGCTTTTTTAGCCTGCCCTGCGCCCACCGGCCGTGTTGTGTCTGAGCGCTCAGAGAGCATGACAGTCCCGACAGCAGTCGCTCCTGAACAAATAAGGTCCGGGGAGAGAGGGAGGGGGGCGGCGGGGGTCGAAAACAGTCTCCGGAGCGCGTCCCTCAACAGGACCGGCTGCAACGTGGCCACGTCCCAGACTGACCGTGCTCGAACGAGCGGAAAGGGGGGCTAATGGCTTCGATCCCCGGTGGCAATATTTATGTTACTGTCTGAAACATTTCCCGTTTGTTTTTGGGAATCAGCAAATGTCCCATGCTCGGCGGATTTGTTTGTTGGTCATAATTTGTTTTCACTTACTTGAGTTTAGCCAGTGAATGGATGAATAAAACTGCTTTACGCAGCACTGTGATTACAAGCAGTGATAGCGCAACACGACTTGGTCCTATTGATCTGGTCAGACTTACACACCGTAACCGAACCTGTTTTATCCTATTAGCAAATTAATAGGTGACTCTGTGTGTCTGCGTGTGCGTGCGCGCGAGAGTGTGCATGCGTGCATATTTTAAAGGATGGGTGGCATTGTTTTCCATCTCACCATAGCATGTTTATATATTTTACGTGAATATGAATACTTCCTGGAATGCCTGGTAAATAATAGTCTATATCAGGTGGCTGTTTTAGTTCCTTATTGACATTTTTTTCTTTTCTTTTTTTTTTAAACACAGATCTGCACTAGTGTTTTGTTTGGGCTCAAAGCAGAGGCAGGTATGTGAGACATGATGTTCTTTTCAGCCAGGGACAATGGGGAGAATGTTTTCATCACCTGTAGGGATCAGTCTTTTCTTTATATCAACTGGGAAAATCTCTCAGCTAGGCCTGGACCATTTCATCAACTTACCCATGAGTGCAAGGTTACTACTGCACAAAGAGGAAAATCTCTTGCTGTTAGCTATAATGCACAATACAGATATATTTATATACCTATATAAACTGAAACTAGATTAATTTTGACCATGCAAAAAGCTTGAGTGTATAGACTATCAAGCTTTTATGATGTGTATATTTGAAAATGCTCTTGTAATTATGGTAATATAAATTGTGTAAATAATATTGAATAAATATAATATTCAATAATACAATCTTCATCTTCAAAAGTAAAGGAAGGGATTGAGCCCCAGGGGAAATAATGTCAGATGTCAAACCATTCATCCTAGTCCTGCTGGGGTGTGCAGTTCGAAGATGACATATCTGCATAAATAGGGAGGTGTGACAACCTTGAGCAAGGAATGATTTGCACAGGCAAGTAGTCACATGGCTTTCAGCACAGTAATTTTATTGCATTCCCCTTCTGGATTTTCCGTTGAACAACTCAAATCTGGCTCACCTGCAAACAGAGTCATCAAGGATAATTCACAGCAGGAACACAGCAACCAGCAAATTAACCCACAATTAATCACACATATTTTATTAAGCGGTCTGAGCATTTGGCACAAGCTCTGTCTGTGTGAATTGGATGGAATGCTTTGAGATTGTAGAGTGTGTTGAATATTTTCAGTGTAGTACATAAAACATGCGTGTGCCTCAGGCTGCAGTGAGTTCCCAGCTTCATACTAGCATGGTCTGTTCTCTCTGCATTTGTGGTGGGCTGCTTTGTGAAAGTATGACAGACCAGGAGCCAGTTCTCCCCTTGAAATCGCCCTGCAACAGCACCAAAGCGTTGACTTTTGTACATACATTTTGATTGATTTTGATCTTTTTTCCCACAAACAATATTAGATTGTCTTGATGGCAGGGTAATGACAGACTGCTGCTGCCGGCTGCTTTTTGCTGCCACCCGGTGGTGGTGACACGTAATCCTTTTTTTTTTTTTTGAGGAGCACGCCCTTCCTTGCGGCGGTTTATCCTATATCAATCAATCACAGAACCTTGAAGCATTTGACTTTCTGTGGAATAGAACGTTTGCAGTCAGAAAGCAGAAAAAAAAACATCCAAACAAGATTATTGTAATCAAAGGAAACAAAGGATTTTTTTTTTTAAATCAGCCTTGTAGAGAGGCTGCAGATTCATCGATCTTCTATCACTCCATAGCTCATCCTAATGCTGAGCCCATCACTGTAGGACAGCTATACTATAAAGATAAGTCGATCAACAACACATTGGTGAAACACTGATCCAAAAAACTAGCCTTCATTTTTTTAGATTCTCCTTCCGCGACTCACAACCTGACTGTGTGTCCCCTGTGAGGGTGGAGGCAGCAGCAGCAGCGAAGAGAGACGCTAGCACAATTCCAAAGTGTCACGGGGTCTGCTGTGGCTAACACTCATTAAAAGCACTACAAATGCAAAAATAAATTACTGCAACGCAGGACACGTTAAATCAATTCATCATGGTGAATAAGGGTCACGGCTGACTTCCAAATGTGCCTACAGAGTTAATTGAATTCAGCTGGTATTCAACCAGATAATGCCAGAGGCAGACCCGAATACCAGAGTCAAGTGGTCACTGCCTGCATACGTCAGCAGATTGATATTGCATGTGACACCCAGAGCTCTTCCTCACGTCAGTCTTTCATGTGGTACTGTACCACAAGACACCAGCAGGGGACAATATTGATCCACCTATATGGATCTGATAGGACAAACTCTAGAGAGGAAAACTCACTCTGCCTGCCAGGTTAACACAGGGACTTTCAGCACATATTTAAAGTGTGCCACTATATCATCACTTGACCCAAAAAACAGCTGGAAGCACAAGTTCAGTGCAATCTGATTTCCAGGCATGGAAAGACCACATGTGGAAATCAAGGAATATTAAAATGGCTGCACTGTCTGATAAAAGTTTTCAAAGTTGTCCCTTCTGCAACAAACTGAATGCTGAAACAGAAGCAACATGTCTAATATATGAGTGCTAATTCGCATGAAATAAAATACTGCATATACATACACGCATTCCATGAATACTGCCTCAGTTGTAAGGGCACTCTCTGCCTTTCAAAATGAGACAAGTGCTTGGTTACTCGATTAAAAATTACACTGAACTGAGAAAACCGTGACGGTAATAATGAGGACCTCAGCTTTTGCTGACAAACAAACAGAATAATGTCTTTAGTGGAATACATTCTCATTAACAGTCTTTGCGTTTCAAATGTTCACAACAAAAACATCATGCAGGCTAGCCAATTTCTTGAATACCTATCCCAATCCAAATTAAATTAAACCTTCTTCCTTTCTTCCTTCTTCCTTTCTTCCTTCTTCCTTTCTTTCCCCTTTCAGTTTGTCTTCAGGGCCGGTCATTCCACAGAGACTGCCCTCTTTTCTCTCACTGCAGCTCATCAATATGCCAGAGCATTCTCTCACTCCTCGGTCTTAATTCTTCTAGACCTTTCTGAAGCGTTTGATACAGTGGACCACAACCTGCTTTTGTCCACTCTGGCTACGTTTGGGATCGCTGACATTGTTCTTCTTTGAGTTCAGTCCTCTCCATGTCCTCAAACGTTGGGTTGTCTTGACCTCACAGCTTGCCTATGGGTGTCCCTCATGGCTCTGTACTTGCCCCTGTCTTCTCCTCTCTTTACATGCAGTCTCTTGGCTCTTTCATTTCCTCCCATGGATTTTCATACCACTTCTATGCTAATGACGCTCACCTTTTCCTGTCTTTTCCACCATCTGACACATAAGTCTGCATGTATCTGCAATCGCCACCGTCTAACGCCTGCTGCTTGCAGTACTAATACGGTTTATTTTATGTGTATTATTCCAATGTGTTATGGTTTCTGTGATCTGTCCAGTCAGGTTAAAACAAGTTAACTTGTGGTAGTGCTTGAGTGGTGTTATGCTCACACTCACTGGTCTGGGAGTGTTGTTAGCCTGGTCTGACACTGTTGCTCATTTAACTTGAATGGATACACTTATGTTCTATTGTAATGGAAGTCTCTCTGGATTAGAGCGTCTGCTGAATGAATGTAATGCAAATGTAAATGTAAATACAAACTAATATCTCCTTTGGAAATATGTGCAGTATTCAGAGTTGCTTTCCATTAGCACTGAGCTATTTAGATGTCACTGTAATTATTCTAGTTATTGTGATTGCTTTGGTGCCTTTCAAACAGCAACGCCATTCATTTATCTGTTGAAATTAAATTCTCATGTGCTTGAAAAGACATGAAAGGGGCCTACAACCTTGATATTGCAGCCATGCTTAATTTTCGCATTCCAGCAGAATAGTATTTTGTGACAAAATACTTAGATCGTTTTAACTTGCCGTGCACTTAATGCAGGTCACAGGCTGGTTCATATCAACAGATGTCACATCAAACGGTCTCCGTTCGAAATTGGCGAGAACAGCTTCTCTTTTTTGTAGTCCCAAAAACTGCCACAAAGACAGGCAACAGAGATGAACGTTTGAGCCCAGACATGTTGCGGATCATTTTTGATTGGCCTGAAAGCAGTCAAATGTAATGTTCCTCCTAGAGTTTTGTTCTGATGTTTAAAACCGATGGGACGTTGTGGACATACTGAATGGCCTTCAATTCAGACCATTGAAAACTGTACTTTTCACAGAGATCGGTACACAACACTGCCATGTCATATTTAAAAAACATCTATGAAAGTAAGACAACTGTTCCTCCTAGGGTCAAAACTGGGGCTGTGCCATAATGCTGGCTCAGAGAGATTTGTATAGAAAGCTGAGTGGTTATATGACCATATACCAGAAAGTCTTTCCTTGTGATTCATGATTTACAAAAATGATAACTCAGCTGTGTTCACTTTAGATGCTGAAAAGGGCTCTGATGGCCTTGAATGTTACTAGTAGAGTATCAGGACAGTTTTTGGTACCTCTTTATTTTGTGGGATATGTCAGTACTGTCTGCAATGCACTGTTCCATGGCTCAGGAGAGCTTATCTTCATTTTATTGCCTTACTGGCACACAGATGAAAACTGTTAATATCCCCATTGAGGTGCAGACTCCTTTAGTGAAGTGGATGTTATATTAAAAGGGTTCATTTACATAACAGCCAATAGAAAGTGGTTTTTAAAAAATAATGTGGTATAAAGTGAGCCAGGAGAAGAGTGCAAAAATATTAGGATAACAGTTTTTTTTAGTAACTCAAAATGACCTTGACAGATTCAAAAGGTATTTTCTTTTTTAAAGTTAATCCAATTATTAAGCAATTATACTCTTACTACTACTGCAACTAATTATAATTTGTCAAAATATGTTCTTTAGTGATTATTGGCATCCTCCTCAGTTTTTCCTCTCATATGCACAAAATGTAGCATGAAATGCAAGCAGTACAGGAGCCCAGATGGAAATAATGGTCTTTGCTATGTATCTCATTACAATGCAGAGTATAAGATTAATTTTTCTCTTCCGTATGCTTCATATCCCTCAACTCCAAAGTTTTTTGAAGTAAACAGGTTTTGAGGTTTCACACATTAAAATGCAAAGATACCAACCCATGTGTTTGTACCGTGTTCATCTGCAGTCTCTGGAAACTATTGTATTGCATTATATTACATTGATTTAGCAGACACTCTTATCCATAGAGACTTCCAGGACAAAAGAGCATAAGTGTATCCATTCATTCACTATCCATGAGCAGCAGTAGCAGGCCAGACCAGTGAGTGTGAGCATAACATTATTCAAGCCCTACCCTTAGTTAACTTGTGCAACCTGACTAGAAAAAAGATAGCCAAGTATACTACCATATATCAGTCACTAGATCACAGAATCCAAAACACATCTCAAAACTACACGTAAAATAAACAGTAAGTATGATAAGTACCAGGTGTTAGAGGGCCAGAATTGAGGTGTAACCAAGATGCAGTCCGATGAGGTGAGTGTTCAGTCTGCGTTGCAAGGTGGCCAGTAATTCTGCTGTCCTAACCTCCTTAGGGAGTTCATTCCAGCACTGGGGGACCAGTACAGACAAGGATGGTGTTTGAGAGGAGTGACCCCATCAGGATGGGACAGTCAGTTACCCCATGGTTGCAGAGCATAGTGATCTTGGTGGAGCATAGGGTTTAAAAACCGAACGTAGGAATGAGGGGCTGTTCCATTTACTGTCCTGTATGCCAGCACCAAGGTTTTAAATTTGATGCAAGCCATAACAGGAAGTCAATGAAGCGAGGTGAGGGGGGGAGTAACTTGACTATGGGAGGTTGTAGAAAAGTTATGCAGTTGCATTTTGCAGGAAAACAAGGAAAGAGGAAGTTACAGTAGTGCAGGCATGAGTGGACCAGGGCCGGAACTAGCAGTTGTGATGAATCTGTAGTTATCAGCAGTGAAACTAACCTGCTCTAGTAGGACACCAGACATTTGTTCCACAACTGATGAAATAAACTTAAATCTTCTAGATTTAAGATCAGTATTTCAAGACATACAATAATATTTCCGGGAGTATGTGTTCATATGGGAGGGAGGGATTGTTTTCAAACCTTGAAATGTCAAATGGCTTTTACCCCTTTTTCTCTCAATTTGGAATGTCCGAATACTGTATATCACAGAGATGCCGCCCATCACCATAAAACCCCTGCTAACAATCTGGGAGTGTGCAGGCAACAGTATGCTCCCTTCAGAAGTAGAGGCATGAAATCATCCTGGAGGTTAATTAATTATTAGTTGGCTAATTGGTCTACACATGCCTTTTATCATCATTGTTAAGCTTACCTATGAAAGTCAGGCGGTTTGTCCCTGCACCACTTTGATTGGCAGAATTGTATACCTCAAATATAGCCATTTTCTCATCTTCAGTTAAGGTTTCACATTACAATCTAGACGCTATTACCTACTGTTACACCTTGTAACGCCTTATTTTTCTATGCAAAGTAGCTACAGAATGTAGGCACCCAACATTAATGTCTTACAGCTCAATTTCATTATTAGTATTATGAACAGTTTTTCCCCTTCTGCCTTTAATAAGAAACAGTACAATGGCTGATTAAGAATGAAAACGTGATTAGGGAGGGGTTTATTTTTCTATCAGAGTTGTCTGATTTAGTTTAAATAAGAAGATGCAGTGTTTTGTACTCTGTTTTGTATGTGAGGATGGGCAGAGAGTCCTCCTGTCACTCACTGACCGTGGGATGGGACCATTTAAATACTCTTTACAATCTGTGGCACTTATGGGGAAGATTTATAATCTTTTGGGACATGTAACCAAGAATTGGTTGCAGTTTCTGATGAGCCGTGCCACCCTGCAACCCTCTTTTGCCTGATGGCTAAAGATAAGTAGGGGTGGGCTTGCTTAGTACCTGGATGGGAGATCTCCTGGGAAAAACCAGGTTGCTGCTAGAAGCAGTGTTCGTAGGCCAGTGGGTGGCAAGCTTCCCTCTGGACCTATCAGGAGACTGTTGGAGTTGCTGTTGGAGATGTCCTTCAGAAGAGACGCTCAACAGAGTTCCTGATTCTGTATTCATTAAAGATCCCATGGATCTTTTCACAAAGAGCAGGGGGTTCCCTGGTGTCCTGGTTAAATTCCCAATCAGGCTTTTCCAGTCTAGCCATCTAATAATATAATAATCCTGTAAAGTAATTATAGAAGTAACTGTCTCCTCTCTCCACCTCAGCTGATGTGTGGTGAATGTTCTGACACAAAATGGCTGCTGTGTTTCACCCAGGTGGGTGTTACACATTGGTGGTGGTTGAGGTAAGTCTCCTGTTTCACTGTAAAGTACTTTGAAAAACTTGAAAAGCACTCAATTATTATAATTATTGTCATTATCATTATTATTATTAGTAGTAGTAGTAGTAGTAGTATACCTCCCAAGATTAATTATACTATATATATATATTATATACTATATATTATAAATAAGTCTGGCTATTACAACATATCTAGTGTCTGTGTGAAGTGACTAGCCATTAAGATGAGCTATTTAAGTGTGACCCTGAGGAAAGAGGGCCTGTACAGGTGAATATGAGATAAATCAAGTATTTCTATAAAATGTGTCGTTATAGCTTAAGTATCAAGTATCTTATCCCGCCAGGTGTAAATCATATATTATGCCAAAAGATTTTTAATAGGGCCCCCTTTCTCCTGAGTTTAATTACTTTATCCATTAGAATCTTTACTGCCTCCACATTGCTCCACATCTCAAAGTACTTTTTTAAAACTTGTTGCTTTTATGCTTAGCCAGCACCCTTATATGTTACAAGCACTCATATGTGAGCCTATTTTACTGAAGAAATTTAGGTTAATAATGTTTCTAAATGGTCCATTAACAGTGCCAGGTCCAGATCCCTAACCATGCTTCACAAGGCTGCCCTTGCTATTTCATAGTGTTGCTGTTGTAACTATTGCAAATGTGTTACTTATCATACTCATAGTAGATGTCTATTAAAGGAATAAAACCACAGAAATACAGTACGCATGATCAGATTGTGGGGCTAGTTGAAGTGTGTGTGTGTGTGTGTGTGTGTGTGTGTGTGTGTGTGTGTGTGTGTGTGTGTGTGTGTGTGAGCAAAGGAGCACTCTTGTTTGCGATGAGGAGGTCTCCATGTGTGTGATGTGGGTCAGAGTGCTGGCAGAGCAGAAAGAAGTAGGGCTCTCAGGAGATGCCAGCAGGATGCAGGAAGCCTGGAATCATTCAATTTAAAAGGACTGACAATTACCCTGCACACACACACATATAAATACACACACACACACACACACACACACAAACCCCAGCAAGGAAAACAATCCTCTCACAAAATACCTGTATCAGCTCAGTGGATAAGCTGAGTGGTACTTTCTGTCTTTCTCTTCCAAGGACAGGTCCCAGGCTTGGGTCACGCAGGGTTTTCTCTGTCTCTCCAGTGTATTTCTGAGAAATTGCATGCTGAACACAAATCTACAATTTTTTCTTGCAACTTTCCCTGGTTGACAACTTAATGATGTTCCTTTTCCATAAGTGTTTTGTAAGATGGGACATTATATTCTCAGAATCGTGAGTCCTCCTTAAACGGTCCTCTCTCGATCCATATGTATTTTTTGAATGTTGCCAATATGCTATTAAAAGGCCATTTACATTCATCTGACTGACTGGATTTTGAGAGCTGTCTGAAGGTGTAATGACCACATCATGATTCCCTCACACTCTTGATAGAATGTCTACAAATGTCTAAAACAATTTAATTAAATAAAGGAACAGAGGGAATAGAAAGACCTTCAGAATCCCCCCACACTGTTGATAGGTGTCTACAAATGTCTAAAAGAGTTTCGTTAAACAATGAAACAGAAGGAACACATAGGCTTCATTAACAGATAATACACCCCCGAGTCTCCCAGACATTCACATAGAGTCATATTAGGTTGTTGCCCCTGGTTGGCAGCCAATCAGATATAATTCAAGGTAATTACGAGTAAATTCCGGATTTTTTCCTGTCTGATGCGGTTGTGTGTGTGTGTGTGTGTGTGTGTGTGTGTCCTTTGATGGAAAATTTGCATGCCCAGATTGAAATGACTGTTGTCGCTCTGCGGTTTGATTGCCAGAGGATTAGGGCCGTCAGAAACAGGAAATTAATCAGACGTACTGACCCAAATTATCGTTGACATTCACGGAGCCGTTGCTTGCGCTAAAGTTGTGTACCCGGGGAATATCGAGCAATGCAAACGCCGCACCTGTTTAAAATGCAGCTGAACGTACAAGGGCTGTGTTTGCTTCTGTGAAATGACTGCGTTCATTCTCCGTTTATGTTTGAAGTCACATTTATATTTCCAGGGGTGAGACTGAAAGAAGCTGTCTGAAGCTGACTGTGTTTGGCAATGGTTCCAAGTTTTCCTCTCTGAAGGATGCCCTTGGTTGAAACACCTTGAGCATTGAACCAAACTGCAGGGAAAAGCCATTACAAATGTGTTCCCTACTTATGAACACCAGAAAAACTCATTTAAGCTCTGTGGACCTAGCAATACAGTATATCAAAACAATTGATTCGCAATTAGGTTTGCTGACTGTTTTACATATATCTGCTATATTTGAACTCTCTCGTTTATATATGTATAGAAGTTGAAAATTACCCAGTACTTTGCGTAATGTGTTTTTTTGGGACGCAATACATGTGGCGGACATTCAGGCAATTTTCTTTGATACGGGGCTTCACATAACATATTCCCGTTCTGTACATTCTCTGTCATGGCCAGGGAATGAGTTTGTCAACCTGCATTAGCGTTCTCTCAGTCACCTCCCCATTCAAGTAGGATCATTCTCTTGTTATGAATGCCGTAATAGTAAACAGCACAACACCTTGTTCACATAACCCCTTGGGGAAAGAAATAATAATAATTAGCAACATTTGCCAAGGAACCACACATGTAGTAGAAAGCTGTACAATAACATGATCAAATAAATAAAATAATAATAATAAAATCAAATTTGGAGAGCATTAACAGGAAAGAAGAACACAGGAATACATATGTCAGACCGTGCATAATGAATTAAATTATGGAGAGGCCTAGCAGCCATTGCAGACCCGTGAGGGAAATTTGCATAATTCAGTCTGACACCACAAGACTTCGTATTATATAAGCTCACGATTAAAATGTAATAAGGATTTTTTGTTGAATGGAAATTCAAGGGAGTTGAGTACAGGTATTTACAGGTATTACATTTCAAGGTAGCCTGTGCAAGAGGCAAGTTATCCTTTCTTGAAATAACTGCATGGACGCACATTTGTTCTCCTGGAGTTCTATGGTTGAAGCGTTCTTCAAATTGCCAAGCATATCTTAGCAACAGATTGTGACAGAACCTGTTATCCATCAGAGAGAGCACACATGCATGCAAGCCAGCTGAGAGCGCACTGCGTGATAATGCTTTCATATGCCCGTCCACATTATGCAATGTTTTAATGTTTCAAAAATTAATATCTTGACAGTGGCAAACTGCAGATATTCTGAGGAATTATATTATTACCCATAACAAATGTGGGAAATAAATACAACATTAGCAAGAAGAGCTGGCAAGGAGGGAGAGACAGGAGCTACGTGAATTCATTGAGAAAGATGGGAAGAAATAATTCTGTGAAATAAATAAATAAATGTAGGTCTCTGAACTAAGATTTTTAGTCCGCTAATTTGGTCGTTCTCAATATTTACTCGTTATTTCAGAACAATGCAAAAAATGCCACGTCCGTCACCTCATTGAGCCGACTTTCCAAGCAATACAGTCCTGTGGAACGGGGGTAATGAATAAATAAACAAAACGGTAGGCAAATATGCCGTTGCCGGTACAGCTAATTAAGAAAATGTCGCGTCATCTCCCTCGGATGGCGCACGCATTCACATCCACAGCTGGAGGTTAATTAATTGACGACAAGGCATGTGCAAGCAGTCGCAAAGCTGCTCGTTTTTGGGCACTGCCAAAAAATGGGCTTTGTGGACTCGACTGTTTTCACAGTGTGCCAGAGGTCAGTAAGTGATGTGTTTTCCACAGCAGTAGACTTCATTGCCGGCGTCAGCTAAACAGCGGTCTTCGAGGTTATTTGTGAGGGTTCTGAATGTGCGCGATTATGTATTGTCATAGTTTTATTTGTATATTCTGGGGATGTTCAGGAGGAGGAGATGCAGAAGAATTGTTTAGCTTGTGGTGTGTAGTCGGTCCATAAAGATGCTATCAACATTATTATTTATTTAATGAACTAAAGCCATTCAGAAACGAGCTAATTTCCTTGGAGGAGATTAGTGATATAAACAAGCGACCATTCATGTCGATGTTTTTTTTTTATTTTTTTTTTTAGCTAGTGGCGTGATAGATATCAGTATGATGGCCCTGAATTGCCCAGTGACAGCATTAGAGAAGGGTGCGACATAATTACAGTAGTAATGCGTTCAGATGCTTTGTCACAAAACCCAAAAACAGTTAACTTTTACTCTATAAAACAACAGAAAACATATCTTCAATTATTATTCCCTGATCTTAACTGATTAATAGCAAACAGATTCAGATTCAAAACGCTGACCCTCGCCTTCTCTGCAGTCAACAGGAAAGCCCCTCCCTATCTCCAAGACCTGGATCTTGTTAGTTGCCCTATACAGTTGCCCTATGTATAAATTAGCTAGTACTGCGTCCTCAAACAGACTTTGCTCTCAGCTCAGTACTACTGTCTCATTGTGGAACTGTACACATCCTGTCCCCGTACTGTCACTATACTTACTGTATGCACTTTTGTACGTCGCTTTGGATAAAAGCGTCTGCTAAATAATGCAATGTTGATGCAAACAAATGTGAAAATTCTTCAAGATATGTCAACAACAACCTGAGGCAATCGTGTACGCTTTCAGCCAATGACAGCCGACATGAATCTTGACCACATGACTGCATGTGTAAATCATATCAATTCTTTTTTATCTAGCTACTGTGCCATTGGAAGAAAATGGTGCACTGGCTCTCTCTACCAAATTGAAATTTCAGTTTGAATATACATCCAGATGAGCTGATGGGCCCATCCAGCTGTCTGCTAGAGCAGCGTTTCCCGAACCTCTCCTGGAGGACCCCTTGTCCTGCATGTATTAGATCTCTCCCTGCTCCAACACAACTGATTTAAATCATCAGTTTGTTATTAAGCAGCTTCAGGAGTTCATAACGAGTTGATCATTTGAATCAGCTGTGTTGGAGCAGGGAGAGATCTAAAACATGCAGGACAAGGGGTACTCCAGGAGAGGTTTGGGAACCGCTGTGCTAGAGAGCCGCTGCATGAAAGCGGACGATTACGGAGCGATGCTTGTGTTTTGGTGTGGCCACTCCTCTGATTGGACGCTCACCCGAGTGTCCACGCCTCAGCTGTGCAGGTTAGCGAGTGGTTGATTGTCTCTCTTTTCAGAGGTCCCGGCCCATGGGAGTGACGACACTTTGCTCGGCGAATCCCCAGGGCCCGGGTGGACTGAGTGATGCTCAGAGCGTATGACAGGCTCACGGTGGGGTGGGCGCCGCGGTCCGACAGACCGTAGCGGGATGGGTGAGCGGGACGGGCGAGCGGGACGTGCTCACCGTTCGGATCGCGGGGGTGATTGAGGCACCGTGACAGCTTCGCTCCTCCCTGTTCAGACCCAGGGCTTCCAGTGTCAGGGCCCATGAGAAAGACCTGATTGAAATGTAACGGCGTGATGTGTTTATGCGTGAGGCTCTGCAGCTCGCTTTTTAAAGGAGCTGCCGCGTTAGCTCCACTGGACGCGTCCCGGGCCCTGAGCCCGTGTGAAAAGGTGAATAAATGCGCAAAACATGCCAGCGCTGTGAAAGCGAAGAAACGACCGGGGCGATTTCACGCTTGTGTGCCTTCGTTCAACCACCCTGCCATTTCTCTCAATCTCAACACGGCCAAATTCCTTACAACCCTGAAAAATGAAGAGATGGCCTGGGTTTTAACCACCACCATATTTTTGTGTTAGAGGAGAAAAAAAACAGTTTGAGTAATACTGTGTGTTACTCTGTGTGTTTTTAATACTTGACAGTCATTTTACAGTATATTAGAAAAGTATTTCTCAGAGCTGGCCCTGGGGACCCACCATGTAGGCTCTTTTTGTTCCAGCTCAACTCCCAAATTTGTTTTGAACCTGAATTTCAAACTCTGAGTCACCAACCAGAAGGGACACAAGGCATAGTTTCCAGCTATAGTGGTAATCTAAATCCACCATTAACAAAAGTTTCATGCTTATTTTCTCAGCCAATATCGCTCACTCTGTGTTTACGCTAACACATTCTTGGTTGTCCTTTGTTTGTGCAGATATCTGCAGTTTCGCATATAAAACAGGTCCCAGAGCAACAGGAAACATTCCTCATCAATAACCAGAGAAAAGCCATCAAAGCCCATGTCCAGACTGGAATTGTCACAGGCTACCACATGCAGGCTCAAATTAATACCCTTCTTAAAGTGTAACAAGAGCATGATCAGTTTTTTTGCAAATAAATGAAAAATAAATGGAAAAATTGCATGCCACACAAAGCAGCAACCTATGTTTTACAGATAAAGTAAAAGCAAAAAATTAAAATAAAAATGATACATTTATTTGGGTCACTGCTCCAGGCGCTCCCAGCAACATTGTCTCCTTACTCATCTTTTTACCACCACCATGCAACCCAGCTCACCGGCCCCACAGAGGTAGGTGGGATACAGCACAAAGGTCAAAGGGACAGTCACTGTCTGTTTCTTGCCCTGTGCAGCCAGTCTGTGCACCGTGTAACCTTTTAAAGGTTAATTTACTCATGAGGCTGTCCTGTACTCAGCTCAGCTCAGTTACTGCTCCCCCCCATCGTACACACAGTCTCTGGAAAGCTTTCCCCTGCATGCAGTAGATTGTACTACACACACAGAAAAACCCAGACAGCCTGCACTGTAAATCCTGGTGTCTCTCGCACCTCTCCCAAAGGGACCTCAGCGTTCTGCCAAGGAAGAATAGAACTTTAACAGCACTTCAGGATCACAAAAATAGCCTACCTATATAACTAAAATTGCCGTTAATACAAAGAGTTAGTATGATGGACAAGCCAAATACACAAACAAAAAGCTGGGCTCGTGTTACTGGGCCATTGTTGTTCAGCTGGCCTGAATCAAGAACCATAAACCCAAAAATATAAAAAGGCAAGTCCCAATGGTACTGTAAGCTGACTATCTTTCTTTCCCCAGCTCTCTGCTGCTCTGTCATAGCCATTCCCCTCTTTATGATGGATGGACAATGACAATCTGTGAGAGGTAAGCACAGCAGCAGGCAATATGAATGGACACACACACACACCGCAGTTCAAACCAGGGCACCAGCACCAGAATATGTAAACTAACCCAAAGCAAAATATCTGCATTCTTATTTTACATAGGGGGCAACATTCCCCCTTTGTAAGAGGAGATGCTGTATCCAAATTATCCCAGAGCATCCCAGGTTTTTTTTTCATAATTTCTAATCATTGCCCCTGGGTCTGAGTTCGCCTTTCAAATCACTTTAGTTAGAGTATGCAGTGATAAAATGTTCATGCCTTCTCTTCCTGCAATCATTCCAGTAATTTTGAGCTTTTTGATAATGGATGCTACTGTGGAAATTGGTAGGTTTAGCTTCTTGTGAAGTTATTTTTTTACAGCCATCAACCAACTTGTGAATGTCACTGAACCTTTTGCTAAAATATCCAGGCTGCTGTCTGACCATGCAGATGAACACTGCTAATGCACTACTTACCTGAGTGCTTAACCTCCTTTTTACATGTTTTTTTCAGCAGATCTGGTAATATTCCTGGAGCTTTTGCTTCTTGAGCTTCCAGCTCACAGACAAAAGATATACTATTGCAGTTATAACATATTGCTCTGAGGTGGTTATCAATGTGTAATTACTTGATCATCAGTTTTTTTTGTTGAAATATATGCAATGATTAGACTTCATGACAAATTTTTATTATTTGAACAAAATAACTGAGCGTGCACTTGCATTTTGTCTGCCAAAGGAATGCTTTCTACCAGAGAAAGTGGGTTTTAAAATGTTGATTTACCTAAAACATTAAATGTGTTCATTTTTATCATTTATATTCACAAATTGATGTATAGCAGTGTTGGGCCCACAATTTTAAAGGGCATGAAGACTGTCTGAGATCAATGGGACAAACATGTTGTGGATGTGCTGCCCTGTCCAATGTAGGCTCAATGGCTGACCAGCGTAAACATTCAATTTTCTACAATGAGTCACACCACCCTGTCTGGGTCAAGATGAATATGCATCAATGAGTATTTAAAGAGAGGCATAAGTCAATGTTGCATATGAAGATTGCTAATCGTTGTATTTCCATCAACAGTGCTGATGTTGAGTCTTGAGAAGCCATGAGGGAAAAGAAGCTCAAGAAAAAAACATGCAGCTCACGTTTAACTCTCAGGGACACTTCAACTTCCTAAATTCAGATGAAAAAAGTGTTGAATGCATATTTCCAAGCCTAGCTAATTGTTTCAGTTGTTCTTAAAATGTTTAAATGCTTCAACAAGTCACAAAAATGGGAAATATTTTTCTATGTTCATATGTCCGTGTGTGTATGCTTTTTGGCCTGCATAAGTCCTTTGCGTACTTAACATTTCTGCATCTCTGGGGGAGGGGGAGGGGGGGGTCTACAGCAATGGGCTGGTGGGAAGACAAGTTCGATTGATGAGGCACACACTGTGATCTGTCAGAAAGCCGAAATTATGCATTTTTGTGGTACAGAGTGGCCTCACCTTCCTCTGTCCTGTGTGCGTTTGTCTGTGTGTGTGTGTGTGTGTGTGTGTGTGTGTATGTGTGTATGTGTGTACACGCATGCATATGTATGAGTGTGAGTGAATTTTGTGTGCTTTCCAGCTCTGTTTTTAATGTGGTCCAGTCTCACAGCACCATTAATTGCCATAAGCACAAATCAATAGGTCAGCCAAATGTCAAACTGTTATCACAGTTTTGGTGAACAATTTAACTGCTGGACACGAAGACTATGTAAATAAGGGCATTCACTCAAACTTTGAAGTCATGTTATCTATGAATGAAAAATTGAATAAATTAGGGTATTTCGCTTGTTTTTCTATGCACTGATGAGCTCTTTTCTGTCCATAAAACAAAATGTCACTCCTCCATCCTCCTTCTTTTTTCTTTCTCTTCATTTCCATGGTAGACAAATTATTAGTCAAAAGCAGGAGAGAAACACCGGAGGGAGAAAGATATTCAGCAGTGTTGACATAGAAATCTGAGGAGAGAAAAGATAAGAGCAAAGTGCTTGTTAAAAGAAATGGAGGCCCAAAACCATGCATTACGTTACCGCTCTTAGACGTGTTAATGTATCCACTTTGGCTAAATGACTTGTTAAACGCATCCAATCTCCGTATTAATGTAGGAAAATATGTAAGAAATGCTGTTTTCCCACAGTTACATATATGAAATTGTTGATTACATTATAACCGTATTAACTGTCATTGAAGAAAATTTGCCTTTCTAGTGTTGTCACTTGAGGGCTTCTCAGTTCCCTCTGAGCACAACTCAGTCTGCATACAACAGAAGCTGGTGGCGTGTCACCCTGTGGGGACTGGCTTATCGCTCCCCTCTAGATACCACGGTCTAGCGCTGATACTGACAGTCCAGTCTCCCATACTATCCTGAGGCTTGATTTTTAAGGCAGTCCAAATGCACCTGAGCGATCTGGGAAAATTTCACCTGCACTGCTCCTTTAGTCAAAGATTGCACTGAAATCGTGCCAACCCCAAGAGTGGAGTTTGGCCGTGTTTCTCCAAAAGGTCCAGAAGTGCGCAGCAGTCTTGGGTTTTTGGCACCTAGGTGTTCCTGGAATATCAGAGGAGGAGGCAGAGGGACTCTGGCAAAATTACAGTAGGTCTGAAGGCGCACAGATTGGTGGAGTAACATCCTTACAGTGGTGTAGTTCAAATCATTGAACACCCTGCGTCCTTCATTATAAACCCTATGTTGTGAGCATGACCTTGTGTAAACGGTTTTATCCACCTTAACTGTCCTATGTGCTTGGACACCAGGAGTACATACATGTAAGTATGTATGTGCATTTAGGTTAACATATTTGGAACAGGAATGTGGTGATATGATCTGATTACTGTATGTGGCATTCATGTTTATGGATGCCAGAACAGAGCCTAATTGTTGTGATCTGTCACAGATTCGGTGTGGGACTATGGACCCAATTATCTAATGCATGACCCAGTGCTGTAAAGCAATACCCGCATGCTGAACAGCAGCTACACTGCATTCTGATCAATACATATTAAATGACATGAATGGAAATGCTAAATTAGGATAGTTGCACAGAAAAAAGTTAATGATGGCAATAATTCCAGTAAAAAATATAATAACCAAAGAGCAAATTTAACAATCAATTTCATTTAACAATGAATTCATTTTTTTTTTTTTTTTGCTTAGTGTTATACATTGCAATTTATCATAATGTTGGTTTGTGTATGGACTTGTTTAGATGCAATCTATTCTGTGCTAGAGTTTTTACCTGCACATGTCCCTTTTGTTATTGGACATTGGTCCAATGCTAGTTAAATGGCCTCCAGGTAGCAGGTGGGGGAGGGAGCTAAAGTGCCGGAAGGCTCTAACAATTTTCAACCACTTCATGGCAGCCATTTCATGGCTTTCATTCAACTCACCCAAAAAACAACACATCATCTTTGGATCTCCACTTTTTACTGAAATGTGTGTGGAAACTGAACAGTAGTAAGTGGCTTTTGAACATTACAGTAAGTAGAAAATCACTATAATACTTACCTAGTAAATAAAATAAACCCATAACACTAACTGGAAAGTGATGGTGACATGAAATGATTACATGAAATGAGAAGATTATGTGGCAATGAAAGCACTCTGTTAATACGCAGTTTAGTGTGTGCAATACAGATCAGTATGCCTATGCTAATATGTAGTAGGCTGTATCCAAATGTGTGTATGACTAAAGATGCCATATGACCTTACAAAATTATCGCAGTTCCACAACATGATTGGAATGTTATGGGTGAAGGTAGAGCTTCTTGTACTGCAATTGCTGATTAAAATATGAATACTATTTCCCCCTGCAACTGGTGACCCTAAAATTCATTTTTAAATGAATTTATTGAGAGAATACACCTATTTGAAAATAGGTTTTCTATTGATATTTTTTATTTGGCCTCCCCTCCCCAAAATTAAATGAATAAATAAAACAGATGAATAAATAGATGCGTCATATCACATTGCACAAGGGCCAGCATATAGAGAATATGTAAAATGTTGACTTTATGTTATGTCTCTGTTGGAAATATTCTGCATTGTAGGAAAGCACTTACTGCTGTGACTACTCCAGTTTTTGAGTCCTCTAATCCTGAAAAAGTGAGATGTGCAGTTATGAAATCATTCCAGATGAAGCCTCTGGGCTGTTATTTCCAAATCTCAGACTGTGCTGCTGTTGGGTGAATTGTGGCATGTGGCCCATTAAACTAAACAAAAAACCCTCAAGGGGAACCCTGCCCCTGAGTGTAGTGAATGAGAGAACTGCACTCTGTCTCTCCCAGACAACTACCCCAGGGTGATCACACGGCACATATTGTATCAGGTGAGGATATACAATAAACTCTCTCAAACACACATGAAACATGTTTGCAAATACACACATGTTTGTGCATACACACCAATTCAGAAGCTGTACTATACAATATATTTTTCTTTACAAAATTGTGCATCAGCTGCAAGGGCATCAAGAATGGAAAAACAGCAAGAAAATTATAGACATAAACACAAGCATATACTGTAAAAGGCAATTCTGACATGTGGAAGCCCAGGAGATATACCTGTGTATTAGATGACAGTCTGCCAGGTTATTGATTGGTGGTCACATCCCTTACCTGCACAGCAATGGAAAGGTTTTGCAGCTGGCATAACCACAGTAAGTTTAGAGTATTTACAAGTGTTTATGCCTTCTAACCTCGTTTGGATACATTGGATTTTGATGGAACTTCCGGCCACATAAATACCAGAACCATTTTAAAATTGCTTCTTATTTTCTGCTCCTCTATCTTGATTTTCCTGCTGTATTACATTATCATCAGTTCTTCTATACTCTAACTACAACTCTCGACATTGGTCTTTCCTCACACTCAGCCAATAGCCACAATTGTTCATGCAGCCAATCACAAGTTAAGACAATATTAACTGTTGGACCACAGATATTCTGTATTGTCACAAGAGTCATATTGAAAGATTCGTCTCAGCCATTATTTAAGCATTTTGATTGTCTGGCTCATATGTGAACATTCTTGAAGGGGCATGGTCTTGAACAAAACTTTCATACCTAGGATTGTAACAAAGACAGTAGTGAAACCTCCAGTTAACAGCCAGAATTTCCTATGCAAGGAAGCATGGGACATGAATGTCTAGTTACAATAAACAGAATATCTGGAACAGCACTCTTCATATTCCAGATCTACAACCAATGAGAATGTTCAAATTTTGCCAAGAGATGACTTAAAGCAAACACTGTTTGACATAGAACATACTCTGATAATCTAAAAAGACAAACTGGTATCAACACCTATGGGACGTAGAGTGGGGAATGAGTGCAGGTGGGCAGGGCTGTGGGTAATTGCTCACTTTAATGCAGTACACATACAGCGAGTTAGGTAGCGGGGAGAGAGATGGGGGAAACCACTTATTTGAGCAGACTGTAACTGAAAGGAGAAGTGGAGGGGCACAGGGCTGTTAGCGGTGGTAGGGCCCATTTCAATTTCTCTGTTTAGCTCTCTTTTTTTTATTTATTTTATTTATTTATTTATTTTTTTTATTTTAGTGAGCAAGCAAGCAAGCTGGCTGCCAGAGGGGTGAGGAAGAGAGGACACCAGTGGGGGGTAAACCTGTTGTGTTAATCTCTGAGAGTGGCTGAAAGGACGATGAGTTGTTATTAATAAAGATTGTTACACTTCTACCTACCTCTGTTCCTCTGTTCCTGTGAACTGCTAGGTGGGCCAGTGGTGGATACCAGGGCTGGGGAGGGTGGTCAGGGCGTTTCTCTGTTGCGTTCAACCAAGCATTTTCCCTGTAGCTCTTTCTCACATACACTTTGACTGCTTCTGGAACATCTCCCACTCACATTCAGGTTCATATCCCACTAAAATCTTTATTGTTAATTCGAAAAATTAATTTGTATTTTTAGAGAATAGCCCTTAGTATTTGGTTATCAGCATGAGGGCTTAGTTGCAAACACATGTCTTTTAAAATGAGATGTTAAAGGTGTTAATGGCATTGTCAACAATCAAATGCAATAACATTTTCTTGAAATACCCCTCTGTATTAAGCTTATTATATATTCCTTATATATCACCAACAGAAGGTTTGCTATTTCCATCTGTTCATCCATATTACTGACAAGTATGTGCACATTTTTTTTATTTCACAGGAGCAAGAGTCTGCTCAGTTGGATCATATACACAGCACATTCCATCTCTTTATTTAGCCATGACTGTGAATAAAAGGGTATTTTATTTAATTTCTGTAATGCAGTTTAGCACTATGATTGAGAGAGACTACCAACATGTCCCTTGTGACATTAGTGCAGGGACATCATCCACTAATAATAATTTTTGCTGGAAAGCTTTGTAAAGGTTATATTTTTCCATGATTCATGTGAAGTATTTTAGATATGCGTTCGGTTAACATTATTTGAGTGGATATTTATATTATATAAAACATTCTACAGAAACCCTGGCTCCCTAGTTACTGTATGTCTAGCCATACTAGATGGCGCCATTAACAAGGGCTTCACTCTCCTGCCTCAGGTGAGCCTAGACAAGATGGTGTTGACAAGATTTGTTACCTCCTCATCTGGTTCTCACTGGTGTGCACAGAATTACAGAACCTACAAAGAGACCAAAACAAAAATCAAGAGACACAAAGTGTAATCAAAATGAGCTAAATTCCAAATGTGTGTTTGTTTGTTTGTGTGTGTGTGTGTGTGTGTGTGTGTAATGGATCACTGATGAGAACAAATAGAAAAACTCACAGGAATCCAAGCACAGACAGAAGAAACCTGGCAATAGTCATGTTCCGCAGCTGTGCCTTGTTTTGACACCAAATGAAACCCATCATAATTTAATGCAAATAATTCACATTATTTACTGTGTGATGTAACACCATATTAAACTGACAGTTTGTAGCTGTAGGGTCTTTATTGATCTCTGTGGGCGCGCACAGCACTGGCAATAAACACCATTACACAAGTAACACACTGAAAACTCTCTGCAGCACGCTTTTTGTTTTTTTTTGCTGTGTCGTTGGAGAGACCTCCCTGGCTCTTGGCGGAGGCATGAAAAAAATGGCTGCTCTCCGCTCATGCAGTCGGCTCACGGTTTGACATTAATAACAATTCGAATTCATCACTGTGCAACCAGCGGCACAGATGAAATTCAGATCACACACACACACACACAAGCAGCCTCACAGGGTTTACGCACACTGCGTGTGCCGTATCTGTGTAAGCGCACATAACTAGATATGACAACACGATTGGCCTATTTATTCCTTTCCCATTACCCTTATCTTGCATAAATAATGAATATTACTTCTGAAGACCTCGCAGATGCAGGGGCTGCATATGAGTAGGTAGGCACTTTGTACCCTGTCAAACCCATCCTAAGTTTCCACAATGTCATCTGAGGTTGTGGCAACTCAAATTCAGTGTCATGTCATATATTATGCATGGAGCAATTTACCAAAATAAATCCTACGTTCGGAAATAATACCAAACTCTGCCGATCTGAGGACTGAGAAGTCCTTTGGAAGACTCTGATAGCATTTTCCAGCATGCAAACTGCAATGAGCCGGGCCTTGATTGAACCTAGATGTGCCTGACTGACAAGGTTTGCTCGGTTTTCTAATATGACACCATGACTACAACACACACAAATTTGAATAGTAAAGCTGTACACTCTTGCCTAAGCAGGGGAAAGATGTAAGTTTGTAAGATGTAAGCTCTCCTTTTCCTCAAATTATGTGATGTTTTGTTAAGATCCTTGTCAGAGTGGTATTATTTATAAGCGTACAAGACACCTGTACTTCCAAATGTAAATTAGGCTTAACTATCGATTGCAATGTCTGGGAATCGGGGGGGGGGGGGGGGGGGGGTACTGAATGTTTGACGAGGACAAAAAAATGTTACAAGGAGATTTGAAGGTTCAGTCTCAGTCTCAGTCTCATCTAGATACACATCACAGAATGTCAACTAAAATCTCCTGTTAGTCTCCAGTTTGTGAACCCCTCTCTTGGCATGTACTGTAAAGGCTTTGGGGGGTGTCTGAAGGCCTGTTCTCACCAAGCAGAGCCGAACGAGCCCAGTTCCAGCAGAACAGTGGAAGGAGGTCACACTGGAACCTGCATGCTGGAGTCAGTGCCCACATCCACAGCGCGCCATCAACAAACCGCGTCCTTTCGACCGGCACTTCACCCTTGACGGCCGAGGCAGAGTCTCATCAGCGCCCCCTCAGACAGGCTCAGACGCATTCAAGGGAAACTCGTCATCCGTGTGAAAACAAAACAGGAAAGGCAAAAAAATAGACGATGCATAATTTATACGCAGCCTGTGCAGTAATTGTCTCCTCTTAAATTGGGCGAGTTCTGAGTTTCTGCTTGATTTCTTTTCCATCCAGACTCGGAGGCTGGTCCGCCCTTGGGAATCCGCCCGCGTTTAGATTGGATCCCCTCGCCCGCATAGGGGTAGAGAGAGAGGGAGCGGGGCTACGTCGCCGTGAACCGTGAGCGCATCCTGCCGCGCCGTTTCATTACACGGCCCTTAAATGACATGTACACAACCCGTTCGCTGTTATTATTACAGCACCGAGGAGTGCAACCGGTAACGCTCAGAGACACAATTTGCATCGCGCTGCAGGGATTTCCCTAGCCTGGTTTATTGTTTACATATAGTGTTTTGCTTTAGCCACTTACAAGCACGAATTCGAGTGATTTACTACAATACGAGAAATGGTAGAGTCTGGAGAGATGGAGCGAATACCGTGAAGACATTTCTCTTCTCTACCAGGGGCATATTGTTGGAATGTCCAAATTAGCTCATTTTAAAAAGTTACCCACTGTATCCTCTATGCTTGTATATCACATGGATTTTTCTTAACAGCATAGTTTGTAAATGGTGAAGTTGGTAAAGCTACCATGATAAAGCTACCATGATTAAGTCATAATACTGCAGTGAAAATGCTATATTCTTCCTCAGTGCATTTTAAGTAAAAAGCTTGTCCTGAGATTAATTGTTAGAGGAAGATGATTTTTTATTTGTTTATATATATGCATATGTTTAGCAGATGATCTTATCCAGGGCATCTTAATGCCAACACATTAAGTGCATTATCACAAGAGCAAAATAACCACAAGAAAAATAAGCACAGAACAGCCAGTGATTAAGTTAAAAAGAAAAAGTCAAGTTAAAAAAAGCAATGCTAAAATCCAGCAGTGAGTGTTTTAGCCTATATGTGACTAACGATTGTCTTGAAGAGAGCTACATCACAGTCATCACAATGGAGCATTCAAAGGCTAAAAAATTTACTAAAGGCTTGGGGGTGTTTTAATATGCGCAAGAGTGTCAACACAGAGCAATAAATCACAGAGGCCTATCTACTAATCTGGTGCGCTGAGATTTGTCTTAAACATGGAAGATGCATGAGGCATGGCTTTTTGCTGGTTCATGTGAATGAATATGTAATTGTAGACATTCTTATGGGAAAGAGCACAACAGTGAGAGGAGAAAATGCTTAGTAGATGGTTGCGAATTAACTTAATGTGATTAACCGAGGCTGAAAGCAATCAAGGGAGGGGTAGCTGCACAATATGTGGGGGAGGCAGGTGTTAACCTCAGCACAAATGTAAACTATTGTAATGGCTAGTGTCATTGTAGCAAAAGGGAGACATCAAGTCTTGCCATCAGTTTATTTCATCAACCTGTTCTTTTCTCCCACTAGCATTTACCTCACTGTTGATACTTTTTCCTATCATATTCCTGCTTGCTATACTGGTATTTCATTGCTGCAGCTTCACAACACATTGGCATGCCATTTCCAACAACAGTTCAAGTTGTCATGGATAAAATTTCATGTTCCACTCACGTCCATTATCTGAGCTGGGGCCCAATTGCCCATACAAATCTACCATGTTCAAAATTAAATCACTTTACAAGAAACAAAAATATTTTTCATTAGAATGGCCTATATTTGAATCCGGCTGTTGGTGGCTGTCATTGTTTACAAAATGACTCACTGTAGGAAAAACACAGGAAAAACAATTTCTTTAATTGTGAGGCAGATCAATGGCCCTTCGTACTGATCTTAGATAGACCATAGACTATTGTATTGCCAAACAACTGCACATAAAAGCAAATAAAAAATCCTCTTCCTTTGACAATCTTAGGGCCAAGTAAAGCATTGTTTTGATTTTTCCAAATGTCTGGGACTCACGAAGTCTGAACGTGGGTGGGTTTTTTGTAGATGCTAGAAGATGCTTAGTGGATCTGCAAATAATGATGGTTCCAAGTAACGTATTGCATCAGTTGATGGGGCATGTGAGGGAAACAGTGCTTTTAGGCTGTGTGGACAGAGAGATGAGGAGCTGCAACCAGGGGTTGTTGAGAAGAGAGCTTCGCTGTGTAAGGACTGATGATGGATTGAAGGTACTGTAAGAAGGAGCCCTGCCCTTGACTTCCTCTGTACGCTCTTTAAGTTGATGCAAGCTATAATCTCAAACCAATGAAGGAAGATGAGGAGAACTGAAGCATGAGTATATTTAAGGAGCTTAAAGACCAGCCAGCCAGCAGCATTCTAAAGGAGTTGAACTGAATTGAATGAGAGATTTCTGTGAATCAGAAAGGGGAAAGAGTTTAGTCTCATCATGAACAATCTGAAGTGTTGACAGTACAGGCCGTGTCTGGTTTTACAACATAATGTGCTCCTTTGTAAACTGGATCAATCTTCAATGTTTTCCCACAGACAGAACATTGAATGTGTACTTACACTCTTGAACACAGGCTAGAAATCAATGCTTTAATATGAAGGGGTAGATGAACATGGGATAAAGTCATATATTCATATAATGTTAAAACTGCATAAATATTTCAAATATATTAGCATATGAAACTTAGCATGAATGTTCAGTATTGTGACATATTGTATGACAGTGTAAGAATGGCAAGACACAGAGAACAGCTAGATGCAAACCATAGGTGAAGACAGGTGTTTATTTTGTTACTGGTCAAGTGAAACAGTGCATCCATTCAAAGGATAAACTGACCTTTTCAATTAGTCAGTTCATCTGCTCAAGAGCTCACCAAACAAAAATAACGAACCACCACTGCAAATGTGCAGGAGTGATTTAATTAACCAGTAAAACAAAATAAGAATCTCACTTCACTCTCAGTCTCTGAAAAATTAACACATTTCGCTGCCACCCTTCAAATTAGCGTTCCAGTTTAATGTTATTCATATGAATCTATTACCCACAGCTATTTATTTATTTATTTATTTCATCGAGGTTCGGATGTAGCCGAACCCTCCCTGATAACGTGTTTGGGAGAGGGGAAACTAGCACCTCACTCGCTGTGTGCCTCCTTGCAGCGTTAATGAAGGCCCTGCCGCATTGGCTCCCGGTTTACCGGGAGAGGGGGGCTGATTTATCACACCTGTCAGAGCCGGAATTGCCCGCGGACTGGAGAAGAGAGCACGCTAATTGATTGTCCTCCTCGGCGTCTTCCACTAAATTTGTTGCTGGAAATCCATCATAAACAAATCTGGCATTCTTGCGACCGTACGACGGTGGAGACGGCGACGCGGCGACATCGCAGACTGTGCGTTCCGGCGCGCGTTGCCACGCCGCGGCGTCTCTCGCAGGGCAGGGGCCCGGCGGTGATGAGCTAAATCGCATAAAACTCTGTTCATATTACTTACAGCTCCGCGTCCCGGGAGATCTTTAAACTCATGTATAAATAAACACTACTCTTTCTTGCCTAATGCAATCAGTCATTCCTTCAGATGTGGAGTAGACTCCACATGAAAAACAGATCCTTGTGTGGACTTAACGGCTGGGCTTCTCCTCCTTCCTGCGTTTCTTGACTTCTTGCATCCAGAGAGGTCTCTCGGAGCGTTGCTGTGATATTCTAATGAGAGAAGGGGGTGGGGATATCATTTGAAAGCCAGCCTATCATCAATGGCTGCATCTCCCTCCTCTGTTCAATATTTCATAATCCAATGATTTGATGTCTGCAGATGAACCAAGGGCACCTTTGCTACATATTCCGAGTCCTGCCAACAGGCAATAACAGTCCCTTATCAATCACCTACCATAATCTTGCAAGTCATTAGGAAGCGCTTTGCGAATAATGTAACAGATGAGACACTTTAGCATTTGGAGGCTGTCTGTGCGATTACTGCATATGTGTGATCAGAGCCAGAGGCTGTCGCCTTCTCTTGGTGTAAGAAATGGTTGGCTCCTGTTATCCGTGGCAGTGTCGATGAGGGAGAGGATTTCAACTGCCAGAGAAAGAAATTGACAACCGATAGCATTAGTTCTACTGGATATTGCATGCTTTTCCAGACAGATTCATTGGTGGCTGGAATGTCATCAGCTATCTGTTATGAGCAAATCGTTTTAATTTTGTGCTCTGAAGTTACTGAATATGAGTATCGATGACTAGGAAGATACTGTAAGCAGGTTAGCGTCACTTCACATTGGCTCGCGGGATTTATTGTCAGAAATATGGACGTAATATTGACATAAATATCGATGTAAATCAGCCAGTACAGCTTTGCTCCTCGTCCATTACAGCATCATTCAAAACTCCCTCATTATCCAAAGCGTCCTCGTGCCTCGTGTCAAAGATGCACAATTGCATACATTTTCATCCAGTTCTGCTTAATACTTCATACCTCAGAAGAAAAGGATTAATGTGTCGCTCAGGTTGGCCTCATCCTAGACTCCCGCAAAGATCAGTTGTTTACAACACCCTGGCAGAAGCCTATTTTCAATGACTACAGATTTACATGTAGATGAAATCGAATTAAGCATTTTATCCAAAGCGACTTACAAAAGTGCATACAGTAAGTATAGCGACAGTACGGGGACAGGATGTGTACATGTATACAGTTCCACAATGAGACAGTTCTCAGCTGAGAGCAAGGTCTGTTTGAGGACACACTACTATCAGATTTGTACAACTACAGCGTATAGGGCAACTAATACGATACACCTTCAAACAGCAAACTTCAACTACGTTGTTGACCCCTGTGTGGACATCTTAATCTTTTATTTTGCCATAGTTTAGCTTGTTACCCAAATTAAATGCATCAGTTGTAGAAGTAATCATTATGTAGCCAGATAGTTAGCTAGTTAACCACTAACATTTGCACTACCAGGTGAGCTGATTAATGTTTCAGATCGTTTATGTTAGAAGTTCCGATGACAACATATAGGCAGAGCAAGTTGATGATGACTTGGGATGACGGTACACGGATATGAGGTTTGGACATATTCAGGACATGTCAGTTGGTTGATATTGTTTGAAGACATGCTCCATAGGCAGAGGACGTTTTGGGTGTGGTTGCAACAGGTCCGAGGACTAATCCCCAATCCATAGTAGACAGGTATGGATGCCATAAAATGGATTACAAAAATTCTTCACCGCGCTTTCTTTAAAAAGTGACGCACATAAGCAAATTTAGAACTGTGCTAAATACGAATTACTGTAAAATGAAATTACCAACCTGGTCTCATAACTGTAGACACAAATTTGTACTGACAAATGATGAGCTACCTCTCTCCACAGTTTATAATCGCTCTAACTCCCAAATGCAGAGAACTCACACAGACATTCTGGAATTTAAATTCACTTAAATACTTATTAAGCTATTCACTGCATGTTTCACAGTACTACGGAAAACAGCTTGCTAGCTCACAAGCTACCACATCAATCCATTAAATGGGCAGGATTTCCAGATGATAAGAAGTATCCAGTATCCATGAATTCTCTGAATACGCTGATACACTCTCCTATTGAAAAAGCACTGGTCATAGGTGATACTTTACATCTGTGCTGTTTTGACAATGTTAACAGTGCTACATCTCTCATTGTGCTATACTAAGAAAATATCCAGATGGTTTCCATGAATATAGGTCCCTCCACACATTTATTTTTGTTATTTATTATTGTTTTTACATAATCTTTTCATGAAGGAGCATTTTGTTGCATAATTTCCTTTCATAACATGTTCTTATGTAGTTAGGGGTGTGAAGAAGTGTGGATGTCACTGTAACTGCATTTATTTACGTAACCCAAATTTGCAATCATTTTACTTATTGACATATTGCATTATTGCCAATAGTGTGTTCCATTTCTATTGGTCTTGTTCTGAACACAGAAATGGCTTTAGGTTTTTCTGTGTCTACTGTATCTATGATTGTAAAGATATTTTATAATGGAAATTAGTAGTGTAAATTGACTATAATGTGATAAGGTTTTGGAGAGTTAAGAGGAACCTGTCTTGCTAACTAGTCATCAAGATGCGTCCCATTTCTCTTTGGTCTTGTTTTAAACACAGGCTTGGCTTTACTTTTTTGTAATGTCGTATCTATGATTTTGCAAATATTTTATAATGTCAGTTGGTGAACCTATGTGATAATGATGTAATAAGGTTGTATTGTTGAGTGTAGCTACTTAGTCTGACAATGTGGAGAGTTTGGAGGTACTTATCTAACAAACTAGTTATCCTGAGAGTATGGAGGTTGCTATCTCTTCTATCTGCAAATCTGGCTGCCTTTTTAAATCACTCAAAAGACTGTTTCTGCAGCCAGAGTAATTGACATTGGTCACTTGCCAGTGGAAGGCTATTTCTTTGTTCATACTATAAATATGTAAATTATTTGTAAAAGAAAATAATGTTATTAACTTGTAAACAAAGTTAAAGTTTTTGTTCAATAAAATTGGAAATTCAAATTTTTTTTGTTTCACTTTTACAAAAATTTCCAATTCCATGAACTGATTGTATTCCCTAGTCCCAAATGAAGGAGACTTTCATTATACAGGAGACTACATCTCATTGGAATCGTTATACATACAGATAGCTTCAACAGCTAGCTGTTTGATTAAAGTTGTAAAACACATACCTTAATTAGTATTCTGGTGATGTCCTGTCTTCTTATGGAGCTCTGCACATTTGGACCTACTGTACCATACTACATGATGTTGGTATCTTCACTCAAATAATGCTTTTATTTAAATGTTCAATTATGCAGAGTTCATAATTTTCAGACAGGTTGTGAAGTGTCATGTGGGCTTTAGGGAGAACAGGTCGAACTTGTTAAGTAACTGAAGACACAGTGTGCTAGTACTTTTGAAACAGTCCTTTGTCTTTTGTCGAACACAATGATACAATTAATTCTTTATGCTTACAAACTGAGAACACGGTATGTGACTGAAATTGCAAACTGTTTACTGATGAACCCATAAGAGACTTTCTCACTTTGTAGCCTGCATGAACAGAGGAACACCAAATGAACAAAGTTTAGATATGTGATTCCCACTGACTGTAGTAAATAATACAGTAACACAAAAAATGGCTGATAATAATGCACATTATAGATATTATTTTATCTGTGAATCCCCATAGCTTCATGCATTTGACATTAGGCCCTGACATGAAGGCAGAGCAAGAATGATAGACTTTTAAAGGAAAATATCACTGATAGAGGATGATTCACAAGCTCACATGCAGTTCACATATTTTGACTACTTAAAACTGCAGTAAATACTTTACATGATTGTCATTTAACAGATGCTCTTATCCAGAGCGACTTACATAGGTTACAATCCATTTATACAGCTGGATATTTGAGGCAATTCTAAGTTAACTTGCCTAAGGGTACAACAGCAGGGAATCGCACCAGCAACCTTTGGTTACAAGTCCTGCTCTTTACTATTATGCCATACTGCTGTGCAGTGACCAAACTGGAGAAGGGAGGTACTCTCATGTAGCCTAACATCATGACACAAAGGCAGCAATTTCCAGCCCAGTAAATTTAAGCCCCCAGTTAAATCCCTTTTCAATATAGCTTTCAAATTATTGAGACTATTCAAAAACACCCTCATAGTAGAGTCTGCCTCACATATGTGGACCAAGAGGGAATGTTTCTCATAACATTTTATATCTTTCTTCATATATTCAAACCTTTAAATAGCATTCTAAAGGACATTTGAGGGTAAACAACTTCATTATTCTTGGTGCAGTTGCTGTGCTCTGTGTCGTTAGGCAGATTAGATCAGATATTTCAAAGAGGTCTAATGGTATAGTGTAATGGTAAGGGAAACACAGGAGCTTTACGGTGTAATTTTATGATGCAGTTAACCTTCTTTAAAGTGCCCGGAAGGGAGAACTGTTGGTTAAGTGAGGACAGCTTCATAAGGAGGGCAAGAAAGAATTTGATTTTGGTGAATACTGTCAGTAATAAGTCTCAATGCAAGTTCTAAATTAAGGGCTACAGCAAGGGAAGACACATATCTTTCCTTTGACACAGATGTCACAGATGAGGTGTAAGATCTATGTCAGTTAAAATGGGTGTCAAATGGATCTGTTGAGAAACACATATCATGCAATATAATTTGCTTTTAAAAAGCAACCAGTTTGGAAGCCTATTTGGTCTTTGATGTTGAGATGAATGATTTGAATTTTTGGTCAATATTCCAGTTTATAATTGATTAAGAATCTGGAAATATATTGAATTCTGAAATAGATAAATCTGATTAATTAAAGCTAATTGAATATATCTGCAGCCACTTGACAGCACTCACCCAGTTGCCAACAGGCTTCCCCATGCTGACTGTCAGAAACTTGCTTTTTATCTGCCTGTGTGTATTGTGATGAACGTAAGAGGTAAAAAAAGTACTGCAACCACATTTATAAAATGCAGGGAAAACAAATAAAAACAGTCTAGTTTTAAATGATGGTGCATTATCTTCGCTATTTATGTTTACAACCGTTGAAATTCAAGAAGCGGTGGCACAGAACTTGTGGCCACAGATCCTTAGGTTTTAATTGGACACAATTCTTTCAGTCCGGCAGTGCAGTCCTACATTTTATTCACTTTTACCCACTCATCCTGAAAGGCTCCATAAATAAATTAGCCAAAATTACAGTGAGAGCAGGCAGCAAAGCACAACATCTCATTCACAGCAGGATAAGATCACAAGCTGTCCCGCCAGTCGCTTGGTGCAAACGCGACTATTACCCAAATTGCTGATTGAGGTTCCCGTCTCTTTCTGTGAGGTATTGAAACTAATTTCGCAACGCGTTTCATTAACCGAAATGACCCAATTACACATAAACACACACTGACAAATAACTATAATCACTGTTCCCATCAACAGTGAGGGTCTTCTCAAAAAGTCCCCATCAGAGGCAGAAAGAAGAATGTGCCTATTGCTTTACCACTCGGAGTGTTAGAACCTTTATTGTTGTTGGACCTACAAAATCTCATTCACTCCTTTCACCTCTTTAATATGACTATTCTTAATTTCTCTCACATTTTACAGCACTAGATGAGATTGCTCTTTTTGGACTGAAATTATTTGCCTTGAAATAGAAACTATTGTGAGTAAAATGGAGGTTCAGTGATCAGACTTTGCACTTCAGTGGAAGAAGGATTATGCTAGCTCAGGTGTTTGCTGGAGAATGCTCTCTTGTAGCTTTTGTTCTAAATTGTGCCAATCAGGATTAGAAAATGTATACTAGACACACACGCATACACACATGGTAATCCCAAGATAAACATTTCTGTTTATGTCTGATTGATAAGGAAATGTGTGTGTGTGTGTGTGTGTGTGTGTGTGTGTGTGTGTGTGTGTGTGTGTGTGTGAGCGTGTGCGCGCGTGCACGCCCGTGTGTATGTGAGTGTGGCTGTGTTTGTGAACAAGAACAGAGCCCTTCTGCTGCCAGAGTACCGATATGCAGTGGCTAACACCCATTGGCATAGTTTCCACTTCACCAAAGCCACTGTACATTGTCAAATCAGTTTTACTTCACACAAGTTTTGTTCAATATTTGATGAGATTACAGGGGAGAGGGGAAGCAAAGTGCACTTAAATTCTTAATGACTTGAAATAGAGGTGATGAGGCTGTTTAAAATAAAAATAAAAATACAAAGGGGAAGAAACAGGCTCTTACCTATGCTAGTGGGAAAGGCTGAGTGTCATTCTTCAGTTGTCTGATAAAAAAGAGCTGGAAAAAACTCCCCTCTTTTTGCAGTTCCTAGTGTTTTTTGTTTCGTTTTGACATGGTGATGGGGGTAGGTGTGAACACTGCCCACAGTGGAGCAGTATGTTTCAGTTACGGTGTTTGTTCAGTCATTTCATATGCAATGATTATGCATACATTGCAAACCCAGTCATGTTTGGGTTTGCCCAAAAAGCATACACAGAAAAATACATCTATTTCTTACTCAGAAAGTATTTCCTCTGTTCTATCTGTTAATACATACTATTTCAAAAAGTATCACTGTAGTTTACCTTGAAATGGCTGATTTTTGTCTAAAATAGGCTATTTCCTACTCACTCGCATATATAGTCAGTTTTTGGACATTTTAATAACTGTGACATTGTCTCACAGCGTTACTAAAGACAATAGGAATCATGTTTAAAAACAGTGCACTGAGACTTTGTCTGGACCCCGGCAGTGTTTATGTATGGAACAGTATTTTTTCTTTTTCTCTTTTTTTTATATACTTCAACTGTTATGTCTTTCAGCTGTCATTTAGGTGGTCCACGTCGTGACATAGTATCCTTCCGACACTGAGCCACGCCTCTATGTCCGTGAAATGTCTTCTTCAGGAGACCCTTGCTTGGCCCTAAACTACAGCAGATATTAAGGGGTGACCCTGGGGGCTGCAACTGTGGATGGCAGAATTGAGGGGATTTGTGTTTTAACATGGAGGGTAAGATCTGTTCCAATGCTGTTAACAGTTTATCTTTTAGATGGGACTTTATTGGCTTTTTAAGATTTCATCTGTAGCTTGATAGTTAAAAATGACGACCGTCTGAGGCTGAAGGGGAATACAGGCACCTACACAGAAAAATCATCAGAAAGGTCACGTGACTAATTATTCAATTCTGTAAGAAATGTTCCATCTCTTTAAATACAGCTGGTGTTCTTTGTGTTTTCCTCTCTCAACAGTCGAATATCTGAGGGAGCATCCCCACAAATAATTCATCAAAGTAACTGCTGTGTTGATCCATGCATGTTACACTGTTTTTGCACAAGAGAAGAAGAGAGATGACATGAAATATGTGACCAATGAGGCTGAGCTGGGGGTGTAAAGCATAGCAGCTTTGTGTGTTATTTTCATGGTGTCCGACAAAAGTAGGCTTTTTGCTTTTGAAAAACCGAACACAATGGCACACTATCATTCCAGTAAAGCACACCAATTCATAACAGAATACAGTTTTCACATGGAGATCCATCATCTTGGTGTAGTTGAACTCCATGAAAGTGAATGAGCATAGCAGTTTTCAAGCGGTCTGTTATCTTCTTACACATTCAGATCAAGCCTAATGAATAGATTACCTCTGAAATCCTCAATTGACATACTGCTGTGGACACTGTATGGCTGGATATTTTAAAGACTATTTATAACCACAGAAAGGAAGACATTCTTTTGTGGTCACTCATACAATACAAGAGACAATAACAATAGAGCTTTCTGGATTAACGTCAGAGGGATTTTAAAAAAGATTTTAAAAAAGTTTAGTGGAATGAGAGAGAATGGGAAGGAGAATTTCAGGGAAACCTGCTAACCTTTACGCCTTGGAACCCTTTTTTCAGGCAAAGAAACTGTGCTGCTCTGGGTAATTGTCCAACCAGGGCAATCTTGGAAAAAGAAGAAGAAAAACAGTTTGTAGCTTTTTCACATTTATTGATCAGGGTCATATTGATTGCATAAGGCCGTGTGGCATTGTCACTGGCCTTTGGGGTGCTTTGGAGCTGCCACCAACCCCCATTAGGCAGGCCAATCAAGCTGCTACAAGTGGTGGTACATCCTATCTCGAGAGAGCCAGACTGATTATTAATTTATGCTCAACTGGATGGCTGACTGAGATGACAGCAGTGTTATCATGCCACGACTGTTTATTGCTCCCAATAAAATGAACACAGCCTTATACAGCCTTAATGTATTAAGCAGCATACTACTGTTGGGCAGTGTGGAGAAGCTGTTAGCATTGTCGAAGTGAAACCCAGAGCGTGGTGGTTTCTACTCTGCACCTGCAAGCCTATCTCAGCCATATAAATGCATTCTACAATATTCACAGGATTTTGAATGTAAATTTCTTAATTTGGCATGTAGCTCAAGCAACATAATATTGGCAGGCAGGACACAATAAAATGTTCTGTGTTGTAGTAAGTTCTTTCCAAAGCTAAATATTACATTTCATATTGTATTACAGTTCTCATGAAGGCAGCTGTTAGAACTGTAAATTGAAAATTGTAAAATATTTTTGCTTTTATGCCTTCAGTAATTCTCAGAATAGCATGGAGAAGCCAAACTTGTGTTTATATGCTCTGCAATTTGTTGTTGGTAAGAGGGCTGGATTGCTGTCCTACAATGTTAAGATGTATTGACCTTCCTCGTGTATTTGAGTAGTTACGGAGTCTACATGAGAGTGTGGTCAATGGTTCAATATTACAATGTTTCAGTCTATAGATTTTGGGCGGATCAGCCATTACCTTAAAACAAATTGATTTTTCTCCCTTAGCTGTTTTGTTGTACATTACTCTTCAGCCCTATGACTTGTACCATACATGTAAAAGCCATGGAGTTTTGCATTACCAGCAGTCATTTAAGGATTCAGGTGTGCTAGTGTAATTTAATTATAAGGGACATCAGTTCTAAAGCTCCTTGAGAGTATGTGAGACAATGTTATTAGTTTGCTTCTTTAGGCGATCTCCAATCAACAGGAAGCGACAGTGTGAAAAAAAAAACACAGCAGCATATTGTATAATCTTTCTTGTCCAAATTTACTGTATTCCAAACACACATATAAATTCTATGAATTTAGAAACACTTGTCATTGTATCTGTAGTGTTTCCACTGACAGTGCTGGAGAATGACCATCACATCAAACTGAGTGGAGCACGATGCCCTAGTCAAAGGAGCGCTGTTGTGGTGGTTATTGCCACTGTCATTGCCGGGAAACTAGAATAGAGGCTGAGCAAAGAAATGAGCGAAAACCTGAACAGAAGAACTAAAGACAGAGCACGAATAATAAACATGATGTGTATTTGCATGAGCAGGCGGTGATCTCTGGCTCGTGCAGCACCGGGGCCCTGTGGAAGGATATGCATTCTTCAGGAGGCTGAGAGGTGTAGCCCGACGTCATGCAGCCCTGTGGACTGATTAATTCCTCCAGCCAGCGGCCATTGATTAGTTGCTTACCTGTGCACGCTGATCAATAGCTGAACCGTGTACACATGGCTGGGCTGGCAAGCACCTTGTGTCCTTATCGCTCATTGTGTTGCCTGAATTTGTGACTGGTTGCCAGGTTGCGCTAATTTATTGCCTAATTTAATTAACTAAATCCCCTAATGTAGGGGACATTTATGGGGCCATCATTGGTGGCAATTAAAGAAAGGGGTTTATTGGAAAGCTTGAAATCTCTTGTAAATTCTTGCTGAACAACAGCACACAAGCACGCAGCACAGGCGTCCTGTTATCCACTCAATTCAACGCTGGCTTTGTGAAGGAATAAATTAATTTGAAATGATTTAACGTGATCAAAACTAAAATAAATGCCTCAATAATGTTGTTGGCTAAATTCCTGCAGGCAGCCACAATCAAATGCTGATGCCAAGTCAATTATCATAAAAAACAATATTTCTTGTTGTTTGCCATGTTTACCAATATTGAGGAAGCAAAGTCTTCAGCTCAGAAATTTGTGCACCGCTCATATTTGCACCTAGCAGGCACACTCAGGAACCACATTATTCGGAGGCAATATTGTCTCTGGGTAGTTTGTGGAAGTTCAACAAGGAAATGTATTGGATTTGTAAAAAAAAAAAAAGTTATTGTCACATTTTTAACTTATGCCAATATTTGCTCCCACTGAATTATGCATAACTATATTTCCATGGTGCAGTCATGCCCATAGCCAGCTATGAGGTCACCGAGGTCCAGACCTCGGTAATTTTTTTAGAGCTAAAAATAAAATTTGAAGCTAAATACAACTGGATATAAAAAAAATCAGTGGTTGAGAACTTCTCCTCCAAGACAAATGCATTTTTAATTCAGTTTAGAATTGTTATTTAGTGTCTGCTGTGTGTGAAAGTTGTGAGAGAGGGCGTGAGTGCAGCCCCTTGCATCATCAGCACTTCCACTGACAGCAGCAATAGGAATTTACGGACGTTGGCAGCAGCAGGTGGCTTGTGTGTGAACTGCCAGCATACCATTCGATAAGACAAACCAATGATGGTTATACCATTAACTGTAAGAAACGTTCAAAACAGCAACCTGGTACAGCATCTGGAGTAAAGGCAATTGTATAAAACATGTTAAATATGCGTACTCTGGCCATGATGAAGGCTAGGTTATTTCTTTCATATTAGTAGGCTAGCTAACGTTTCACACAACGCCATTGATTAAAAAACAGCTTATGTAGGCGACGGTATCAATAATAGTCCCCCCCCCACACTATTTTCCAAACCCTGGTTACGGCAGTGGGTGCAGTGTACTTTGCTTGAACTTTTTGTGTGACTTACAGTGATGTAATATATTGCTGAGGTTGGCCTTCCTATGTGTGCATCGACAGCTTGCCTTGTAGCCAGTAATGCCTGTCTCCACCTGAACAATATGTATGGGTAACATCTGAGACCTTTTCTCATTGCATGCCGTTGTTCATCATCACCCACCCCGGCTAACATACAATGAATTGTGCCACAGAGGCACATCGATTTGAACTGTATTAAGAGTCAAATCCTTTGGCCATTTAAGGGAGCATAAAATGTAAATAAATAATAATGCAATCGTATGTTTCTGCAAGAGGTGGTAAATTCTGGAGGTAAATTATTCAAAATGTGAAAGAAAAAGACATCACAAAACCTCCGGTTGGAATTGTAAAAGAGAAATGCACTTTACTAATAAATAGATAGGTAGATAGATAGATAGATAGATAGATAGATAGAGGCCTGTTAAAGAGTACACAAAACCATCTGTGCAGAGTCTGAATTATTTAAAAGCACAAGGAAAAGGACAGTGGAATTGAACTGCACTCCTATACATAGTATATTATTGACCCTCCATTGAAATTTTACCATGTCACCAAAATATGACTTCCAGGCGTGTGCCTGCCCATCATTCGGCTGTGAAAAACAAGGTGATCTCTTTGATTTATTTAGTGGCGAGTCATCTTCATAGTTTCAGATAAATGCAGTGCAGGAGGGATCGTCCTCATCGTACGAAAGCCAGAAGATAAATCATTTCTGGACAGCCGGAGTGGAGGTGTGTTCCGATCGAGAGGCTGGTAATGGGTAGCTCTTCAGCGACCGGCGCCGCCCGACCCGAAGGTCAAACCAATAATGAAAGCACCTCAGCCTTTATCCCCCAAGCCTGCCCTTTCGGACCCGTGCTGGAAACCTCTCTCTTAACTCCTACAGAAAGCGGACCTTGGCGATGTTTACTCCTCCTGCGAATAGATAGCTTAAGCATGTCTAATAGCTCAGACGGAAAGCTCCTGTCACATTGCATTTCTCCCGTCACTTCTGTCCTTTTGAGCCGCGCCCGGCCATTGGGGGAGCGGAAAATTTGGATCTCACTTAACAATGAGCACCGCTGAGGCACCTTTAGGACCTAGCGGTCCATTAATCATATTCTGATGGTGAAGGATTTTTCTCAGGTTATATAACGACTGGGGGCTGGGAGGTGTGTCCAAAACAACTTCCTGCTGTGCAAAAGCATGAAAGCGTATTCCGTGCCACAGTGCAAGCGTGCAGCTGCATCTTGGCTGGGTTTCGACAGGCAGTGTGTAATGTGTACAGGGAGGAAAGGCGTGACTGAAGGTGTCTGGGGCAGCATCCGTGGACGTGAGTGTGTTAACCATGCAGTGGGTAACCTTGATGAGTGCAGACAACTGGACAACCACTGGATGTGTGTCATTAGCAGCGGAGTGGCATAGTGGTAAGGAGCAGGACTTGTAACCAGAAGGCTCACTAGGGCTCTGCTGTTGTATCCCTGGGTGAGGTTCTTAACCTACAATTGCCTCAGGAAATATCCAGCTGTATAAACAGATAAAATTGAGACCTACTGTATGTAAGTCACTCTGGATAAGAGTGTCTGCTAAATGCAGTAATGTAGTGTCGATGTTTTGATCCTCTGTGGATACTGTTTGATTCTGCATCCTCCCTTCAGACTTACTGCTAGTGATTTCTCCATTTAAAAGTTTGTTCATTGATGGTTTACCTCCCTTTACACATCATGACAGAGAAAATATGTCTCCAGCATTGGACAACTGTAAATCGCTTCTTCTGCAGTGCAGTTGGCAATAGTGGGGCAGATCACACTACTATAGCAGTGAGCACACAAATGGAAATTAAAGTGTGATCTTTTGACTGGCTAACGTGATCTAAAAGGCATTTTTTGACCTTTCTGACCTTGCCTTAAAACAAATGTGGGTGCTATAGTATGGAAGGGAAAGGGTATACACAGGTCACGCAGCACCATTCATACACAGAATCCATTCTAATGAAAACATAATCAGATACGATTGACTAAATGATCATTTTCACTCTAGCCTGGTAATGAATTCAAAAGGAGCTGGTGCCATCATGCATATCTGCCTATCAGCCCGTTCAATAAAATTTCACACATTTTATTTCTTAGTCTTTGGAGGAGGATAGAAATGCACTGATAGCTCTGTCAGTCACTTTAAAATGGCCAATGTCAGCTGCGCTCTCAAAGGTTGCGGGGATATGCAGTTGGTCAAGCAATTACAGTTTGCATTAAAATGCATTATGTCAAGAATCTATAATGCATTATGTACATAGATACATTATATTTTGTCAGTTCATATTCTATGAAAGTGACACGTTCGTAGTAACAGTGGTTTCAGAGGCGCTGAGATGAGCACAGTTGTAAACAACGTTTTGCTGGCTAACTAACCAGGCTGAACCAGGACAGGTCTCTACACATTTGATGCTGCACTTTTGAATATGTTATTACTTTTCAGGTCTCTAGTGTGCATACTCAAATGGCAAATGATAGCTAGCCGAAACATCTTTATAATAGTGGCTTGCTAGTAATATCTGTTTATCAGCTATCTAGCAGGAAAAAAGATAAAAACCCTCTGAACCTCAATTTCTTCCCCAAGCTTCAATTATTTAACATTTTCTGTATTCTGTATTCTAATGAATCCTCTAATGATACCCTCTTGGGTATGTAAATGCAGGGTGGTTAAATTCTCATTTGTTTCAACAAGCTATTTAAGGAATTCATCTGCCATGGTCAGCATTGTCAGGTCCCCAAAATGGCAGGAGTGGAGCTAAGGAATAAATTAAGCTAAACTTCTTGTTAACGCTCTTTTACATTCTCATAAACCATGTCAGTACTGCTGCAAATGCAACAGTAAGCTGCCCAGTCCTGTGTATGCGCTTGTACATCATTTCATGGTTTATCTTAAACAGGTGAGATCATTTCAACAGCTTACACCACAGATGTGTCATCACTGCCAATGCTTTTTGACATAAACAACAATTCCACACAGGAATCCAAACGAACCAGGAGAATAAACAAACACTGCTTGCAAATTGCTAATTTTGGGTCTAAGCATAAGCTTTTGTGACGAGTCCAAATATTTGATTCTATGCACAGGGATTTCTGTCTGTGTCCACACTAATTTTTTGTCTCACGCATGTTTGCATTTGGCTATGTTTTGCTACGCTCTCTGCCAGCTGCCCAACCCCGGCGTTTATCGATGCATTTCCGCCGGCCTCATTACACAGGACATACGGAGGGACAGACAGGCTAGTGGGAGGGCGAAAGGGGCCACCGAGTTCAAACGCAGTCACGCCTCCTCCTTGTTTGTCTTGCAAAACAATGTTTCGGGGGAGGGGGGGGTACTGGTATGACTCATGCATTTCTGAGCACTTTGTTGACGGCGAAGGCATCAGCGCGTCTTAATCAGGGTCGAGCCTCCCCGGGGCACGCCGGGAAAGGTGTCATCTCGCCGTGTCGTCGCCCGAATGCGGACCGCGCTTTAATGGCTCCCGGGTCTCCCGGGACGCCGAGCCCTGCCGTGTTTGCAGGCGAGTCTCGTAAACAGGACGTGTGCACAGGGATGTAAGGACACTTCTGTGATTTATTTATCCCGCAAGACCGCTGCTCCTCGTTTGTATGGCCGGGAACGCGAGCAACAGCACCCCGGCCTACCGGAGAGGAGCAATGCGTATCTGGTTCCAGAACTCCATTCCTACCAATCACCTCATATTTGTGGAGGACTGCTTCAACAGATGGATGAAAAACACAACAGAGCACCTCTTTAATTGCATAGCAGAATGATGCATGGCTGTAGTGCCTTCCGCGACCTGGGGCCTGACACAGGCGTACGTTTCCTGTGCTGAAAAAGAGATGCTCCGTGCTGAAGTTCGTCTTGCGTGTTGACACTCTTGCAAAATGACAAAAGGCGTTTTCTCCTTCGAGGCCTCACGGGGGTGCGCAAGCGCTGCTGTGCCGCCGCTCGATGTCTCGCGGCCGGGTCCCGGGGAGTTAATTCCAGCAGCCGGCCCACCTCCTCGGCCCACACCGCAGCGGGGCCCGGGCTGGTGATTCATCAGGCCGTCTCGCCCCATCCTCCTTGCTGGCAGTAATTGGCTGTTGCTGAGCCGTTGGTGTCGGAGAGGAGGATTTCCATCCCCAGCTCAACGATTGTCCACAGACGCGGGGGCCCTGCTGGCCCGGCAAGCCGCCGCAGCGATGACTCCTCTTCCTCCTCGGCTCAGCCTGTGTCTGCTCGGGCAGCCCCGCTGACTCCGCACTGGAGTAAGGTCTGCCGTGTGTACCTCAGAAGCTCTCGGAGTGAGCCTTTGAAGAGGAGTAGCTCTTCACTTGATTGGTCCGTTTCCAAGAGGCTTCTTTGTGTGTGAAGGCTAACACTAAAAATGGCATTTTGAGAAGCCACGGGATCTCTGTACACTGCATTTTTTGATGTAAGAGAGATTGTGATGGAAGATGAGTGCAAGCAAATATATATTTTGCAGCAATATTCCTGTAGCCTGTAATGCCACAATTTTCTTACAGAGGCCAGGGTATGGGCTATGGCTGTCATCCCCAAGCTGCTTTTATGGGTTCACACCTGTTCTCCCCTTTACCAAACTCGTTGATTCAATGTTCTAGTTTCTAAGCAAACACATGCCCACATGCTCTGTAGAATGTTCATGTCTGAATCGTGGAGTTGCTTATTTGTCTGGTTGGAGAGGCAAAACACATCTGCAAGGTGTAGGGATTTTTTTTTTGGCTCTCATAGATCTTTTACACAAGATTTTTATCTTACAAGCCACACAGTGCACTACAAGAGGATTTGTACTTAACTCACTAATGACAGCCCTATATCTTCTAGGTGCCTGATGAGGCACTGAGAGACGTTGGTGCAGCAGTAACGAGAGGACACCTGGGCAAAGCTAGTCCTACCATGGCAAGACAAATCCAGTTAGATCCCCGCTGCTGCTGGTCATGCCTGGCCTTAGTCAATGTCATCGCCCAAACTCAGATTAGCGATGTGTATGCTGTAGGCCTCCACCTGTGCTTAGGAGGAGCATCTTTACCAGCTGAGTCACTTGGGAGCCTCTAGATAAGAACTTTTAATGAGGAAGGCGTCTATTACTTGATCCAGCAAAAGCCAGACTGTGTGTTTGTAGGAACTCTGATGGTGTCATGCTAGGACATTTACTTGTAAAAGCCATCAGATATCTGTGTGTAACAGTGAAGTTTGTTGAGCTTCATCATATAATTATAAATTTAACGCCATTTGTTGTCTGACTGTTTTTTTTCTCTTCCAGGGCTTGACAAATCATAGAGTTATTTATTGCATGATTGGGGGCCTTTTGAGGACCTGTTAAATCACCTTCTTTTGCCATTACAGAGGTTAATATATTAGAGCAGTCCAAAAAAGTCTTGCAAAATGCCAGACTGTGCATTTTAAAGTGAGATTCTGCTTTCTGAAAAATGTCCTCTCCTGTGGCTGTTGTGGATAGGTCCACAGACATCAATGCATCCTGTTTTCATCCTGACCTGGCACATATACTACCGGTGCTGCGTCCTCTGCCACAGTTGTCTCATCTATCCGAATATAAAAAGGCCCTGTCTTCAGTTCCTCAATAGATGTTTTTGATTTTTTATTTTCTTGTCAGTTCTGTTCTCCACTTTATTTACAGTATTTTTATCTCGGCCCCAGCTGGCCCCCAGGTTTGAATCATCTGAGTGCACGGTAGCTTCGTCTCCTTAGCACAGATGTTGTGTGTTTTATTCACCTCAGTGACTAAAAGTGAGCATTGAAAATAGGCCTCGCGGCCCTGCGTGCTTTGCTTCTAGCTGGTGTAAAAAGCATCTCTAATGTTAACTGACCTCTTTCTGCCAGAGCTGGAATAAATAAGCTGTTTGGAAGGCAGCTTTGCCTGGATAAATGCATAACAGGTGTCTCTGCCATGAGGGCAACAAAACATGCAGAATTACATATTTCTTTAGGGTGCACACAGTGCGTGATACACATAAAAGGATTTCTGTGTGAGTCCTGTATGATTATGCGTTTTCATCTTGCATGTTGATTATATTACAGCCATTTATATTTAATTAAAATTATAATCAGCGTGTCATAGTTAAGTGATGATTATTTATTGGAGAAATGATTCTACTGGTTTGTGTGGCCTGTCATCAATTATTTAATCATTATGGTCATAAGAAATAAAAAGACCTCCATCAGCTCCCTGTCCCGATCCATGTCTTTAGATATGCGATAAACCAGATCACAGTATAACCTGCGAAGGAGTTATTTATGCCCTCCATCCAGATGGCACTCCTGCGTTTCCCTCTCTTCTCCAGCTGGTGACTAGACATAAGGTCCAGGCACTCGTCACCGCTGGCAACAACCTTATCAGACAGAAAGTGAAACAGCACAATTCAGGGCTGCTGAAAGACCCCCCGCGGGCTCTAAAATCAACTCCTGCATATCTTCTCAGCAGGCAGCCACGGGGCAGGGCTGAGAGCCCCTGTCAGCGCATAACAACGCTGCGAGCAGCAGCAGGAGGGCCGGTGCGCTGGCCAAAGCAGACCTCGGCTCCGCTCTCCTGCAGCATAAAGGAAAGCTAAAATGTGAGCGGAACAAAGACCCTGCAATGTCAAGAGGTTCGAGAAATGACAAGCGTGTCATACAACACGACCGTATCGACTGATGGAAAAAATAAGACAAACGATAATCTCCTACCGATCAGCCACGCACAGAGATCTGAAAGAAAAAAACATCTAAATGAGGCTGATTACACAGTGTTGGCTGATTGCCAGCAATCTTTCCCCTATCCATGATCCTGAAGAAGTATTTGGGTTTGCATGCAGTGCTAAGAATATATGGAACCATATGGTGAGGCTGCATTGGACTGAGATATACACTTTACAATCTGCTTCCAAACTTTAACAACATGAAGAAGACACGGCAATGGTACAATATATCAAGTTTACTTTAGAATAATCATATGGTAAATTTGGTCAATCCGAGGTCATGATCGAAACCAGAGCTGTGCTTATGGATCGAGACTGAATTTCACCCCACACTGGCCCTGGCCCCCACACTGGCGAAGAATTTGTCTTGTTAGTTTGTACCCTTTCACATACACCAGGCAAATGCTGCAGCAATAAGTGTGTAGGGAAATTATTACAACAGCCAGTTTTAGGTTTGCTATTAGTATTTATTAATTCATTGAAACTCATATTATACTTTATTCTTTTGGCAGATGCTCTTATCCAGAGTGGCAAGAAACAAAAACTAGTGGCACTGCAGTGATATTCTTTTTTTGAGTGTGTAGTGTCCATTATAATTCAATTACCTTATTGCCCATCCGTGTGTCTTTAATGTTTTGCCTGCTTTCTCTGGGTCTGTTCCAGTTATGAGTTTGTGTTTTCTGCTCTGACTGCATGGATATACACCACCCCTCAATTAGCTGTGGTTGTTGGAGTTTGTCAAACATCTTTGAGTTAGTTGAGTTAGTAACTTATTAAGAAAACGATTTAAGGCCAAAGTAATTGATTTTACTGCATCGTGAATCTTTAGCCTACTTTTCTTGAAGTGTTTAGGCTATTTATGGCATGTTTTTAAACGAACAAGGTGCCAGAAACAAAAGTGAAGTTGAGAGCAAAGCTGCAGAGAATGAGTATTTGTTTAAATGTAGTAATCATGTGGCAGACTGTTACGCATAAAAAAATGTCTGCCCTTCTCCTGCTAAATTCAGACCACACTGAACATGGAATTTTTAACACTGATTTTTCACACCCTGTACCCCATTCACACTAAATGCCAGGCTTACAGGAGCTGTGTCTTGTGTGAATCTTGAACATCTTGAAAATATAATTGGCCAGCACTTATTCGAGCAGCAGTTAATAATGACAGCTAAACCGACCGTTTTTTATTCTTTGACTAACTAGAACTTTATGCTTGTGTGATGCTGTATATCCCAGCCTTGTGTATATGATCATTTTTGGTCGTGGTCTTGATTTAGCATTGTTTGTGTGGAATGAGTTTATATTTCCTGTGTTCTACAGGTTGTGGGGCATTGTCACTAGGCCTCACATAAGATGAAAGGACGTCAATGCTAGCTTGTATTGAGATTTTTAGTTGACTTTTATGTTTCAGGAGGCTGAAGTATGACATTTTATGAGTTTACTAATATTTCTTGATGATGATAATAATAATAATAATAATAATAATAATAATAATAATAAAAATAAACTTTATTTATATAGCACCTTTCATACAAGAAATGCAGCTCACAATTGCTTTACAATAAAGGAATTACATGCACCGAGTGCTTCATATGGAATGAACATAGAAACAGGGACAGAATGCCATAATTAATGTAAAATGAGATGGAAAATAAAAATAATAACAAAAAGATAAATAAAGGTGAAATTAGGATACATAGTATGCATAATAAAATAAAACTGAAGTTAAAAGGTAAAATATATAGATAAAATATATAAGTAAAATACAGCATTTTAAAAGAAGTACAGTAGTGCATAAGTGCAAAGAGCAAAAAGAATTTCAGGCCTGTATCAGGAAAGTCATAGCTAGAATTTTAGGCCTGTATCAGGGAAGTCATAGCTAGTTAAAGGCTAAAGTGAAGAGATAAGTTTTTAGCTTCCTTTTAAAAATATTTAGCGAGCTGGCTTCCCTGATATCTGTAGGTAGTGTGTTCCATAGCTTTGAGGCATAACTGACAAAGGCTGCATCCCCGATTTTCTTTTGGCTATTGCTGACAACTTTCAATAAACCAGCAGCAGATGATCGCAGCATTCTTGAAGGCAAATAGTTAAGAAGGAAGTTAGCAGTGTAGCTTGGTCCTAGCCCATTAAGGGCTTTGTATATAAGGAGGAGGACCTTGAAATCAATTCTAAATGTTACAGGAAGCCAGTGCAGAGCAGCTAAAACTGGACTAATGTACTCTCTCCTCTTGGTTCTGGTTAATAGCCAAGCTGCAGAGTTTTGAATGAGCTTTTTGTTTAAGGGCCAACTAGTAGGATTTCAGTTTTGTCCTTGTTTAACTTTAAGAAATTACTGCTCATCCATTTGTTTATTGCCAAAAGGCAGGTAGTAATGGAGTTTAGAGCTACAGCATCATTTGATGTCACCAAGTGGCAGCATGTATAGTGAGAATAATAATGCACCAAGGTGTTGCCAGCGGTTCCTCAGACATATGATCTCCAAGACTGACGTAAAACTTTCTCCCTTTGATGTATGTTTTGAACCAGTTTAACACACAGTCAGAAAGACCAACCAACTTTTCAAGACGATTGATTAGGATATCATGATCAATCATATCAAACGCTGCACTTAGGTCTAAGAGAATGAGAACTGAGACCTTATTTTCATCAGAGTTGAGTGTGAGGTCGCTGATTATTTTAGTGAGAGCAGTTTCAGTGCTGTGGTATGTTCTAAAGCCTGATTGAAATTCCTCTAGGATATTGTCTTCCTTAAGAAAGGAGTTTATTTGCACTGAAACTGAATCTTTCCAAGTATCTTACTAATGAATGGAAGGTTGGCTATCGGCCTATAGCTGGTCAGTGCATTACCATCTAGGTTGGGTTTCTTTAGTAAGGGTTTTACAACAGCTGTGGGTCCTGATAACCCACACAAACATGAATGTTTTCCAGGACAATAGGATTGCTATTTTTTGTTGTGATGTTATGAAAGGCAAGTGGCTACTCCTATTTACTGCGACTCCCTACTAAAATTGTGAGGCATTTTGTGTCTGGCAAATAATCAATGTAAAGATACATGCAGCAGGGTATTACTCTTAAGAATATAAAGAACATTAATTCACTGCATGCATTAGCCCCCATTCTGGAGGTAAATAAAGTAATTTAGTGTTTCCCTCCAACCACCATTTGTTCCTTCACCTTGCAGGCACCCCATGCTCCTTTGGAAAATAAAAAGACCTTTGTAGATGGACATGGCCCAAATCTCTGGATGAGAGAAATGTAATTGGCTGTAATGAACGGCAGGAACCCAAACGAGTCATTTCATTTTAATCAAAGCATGATTCAAGTCTGATCAAAACAATTATGCTCCGCAATTTACTTGTGTAATACAGCCATTTAGATTTCCAAAAGATAGTTTCTGCCACTTACAAAGCACACTAAATAAAACCTTGCCTTCACGCTGCTCATAGCAGGTTACGGGAAATAGGTAAATAAGAGTCAAACCAGTTAAATGCCACAGATTCTGTGGTTTCCTCACAAGACGTCTTTGCCAAGTTGTGCTTTGTATACAGAGCATTTCCAGTAGCTGGAGTTAAAGGCACTCACACTCTGGCTACGGACCCTAAAGATACGATCACACAGGCAAGAACAATCTGACTTTCTTCAGTTTGAGGAATGTGAATGTGGGAAAAGAAATTGCAGTAGGGGCAAGGCCATTAAAATCACATTTGCCTGTCCTCATGTTTTGCTGAGCTGTTCTGGTACAACAATTACGTATCCAGAATGATTTTTGTTTGTGTTTTTTGTCCTTAGAAACACATTCCAGGATCATTTGTATAGTTATACCACCCAGCAGGACTATGTGGATAATACTTTCACAATTAGCGCTGCAGTTTGAAGCTTGCCTATAAGTATGGCTGTTGATGTTCTTGGTGTAGTTTCACATTAGAGTAAGTCAGCCTATGCTGTAAAACCCAATTCAGCATAACATTGCCACATTATAAAGCATTCCAGTGCAATTGTAAAGATTTATAAATGCTGAGAGCATTTAAAAAGGCTGAGTTCTAGCCTGTTCCGAAGTCAGAGAATCATATATTCTTATAGTGGTCAAAGAATCATACATTGTTGTAGTGAACACAATGATAATGTTATTGTTGTGTCTGCTGAGGTCTCACTTACCTTGCCCAACAGCAAACACTTACATTAGATTCTCAACCAAACAGGCTGTTATCGGAATTCAATATTTTGTTCTTTTCTCCATCTGGGGAAGCATTTTGAAATCCATTATGCATGGCTGAGATGCTTTTTTATTCTGAGTTGAAACTGTTCTTAAACTGCAACTGTGTGAGATGTTTGTAAAAGAAGTATGTCGATGGAAGTGTCTTGATAAAAATGTAAAAGACCTCCTCTGCTTATTTGGGTTATTGAGAGATATAGACTGTTTACGATTGCTTGACTTGATTAATGAAGATGGGTTGGAAGAATCGGCATACACAGTGGACTCCTAAATACCGGCATGAGGAAACGCTTATCTGCGGCTTTGCGTCATGAATATGCTGTATCACGCACTTGCTTTGGAATGACACAAGCAGAATGAACTGAGTGCTCTTTAAGTATATATTAGTCTGCGTTTGATTTCACGGTCGCAGAGAACAGTGACTCAGTCTGCCTCTGTCAGTGGATGTGACAGCGCCTCATGCTTTATGGGAAACTTGCGGAGGTGCTGTTAATGTAAAGTAGGACACTTTAGTCTCACAGAGCGGCGTCACCACCCCCTCCTGACAGGTTTCTCCACATTGTCACTGTGTCTCGATCGTTGATTAAAAACTGCGGCCTGGTATGCACTCAGAACTGCCACTGATAAAGTCTAAAACTCCTGTATTTTCAATCAAAAGGGAGGGCCAGGTTTCACATAAAACTCTTTTGCTGATTTAACAATTAGGGTAGAATGTGCTGGCGAACTGGGGGTAGGACAGATGTCTACACTTCTTTTTTAGATATTGCTTTGTTTTGTTTTGTAAGATAAAATCAGACATGCACAGTTAACTGTTTTGTTCAGAATTTATTGGTGTATTGCATCAAGCCCGTGAGTGCCAGTGAGAGTGGGACTGAATTAATAGGGCTAATAAGGAGATAGGAGCAAAAGGGAAAGTTGAAGATATTGATTTTGGATTAGGTTGCCACTGGGAATAAAAAATTCTGTTTTTTCAAATTTGTTACTGGCGGTATATGGGCCATCCAACTACACTACCTCTATGAGAGGTAAGGTCTGATTTTAACGAGCATAGGTTGTTTTACTTACTTGAGTAGGGCAGAATAAAATATGGATATGCATACTGAAATAAAGCTAGCTAAAGCTTCTGTTTTTCATTAGCTTTACACAGTTCCTGTTTAGTTTACATTTACAACTGTTAAAAACTACCACTCCACATAACTTTACTTGAATAATGTTTGTCATAAGCTATGTATCAGGATCGCATGTATGGTTAACAAGAGGTGAGAAGAACACAGCCACGGGAACGCTGCAATCACACAAGGACTGAAGCCGCACAACACAGCAGCAAGGCAGAACCCACAGGAACAGAATAAAACATTTCCAGGTTCCAGGATCAGGGGAGTTACAGTGGGGCAAATCTGATTACGCTTCCTGGCCAATCCTGCCATTCTTCATGCATGCATTATTTCTCATTTCAGGTCTTCACTCATAGCTGCACCACACTGCACGGCTACCTGAACCTTAAAAAATACCTTCACTGTTTCCCGAAGCATCCCCCCGGATGGCATTGCCTCATATTTGTCAATTTCAGCCACATACCTTTTGAAATGCTCCCAAAAATTATGCGCTGCTACAGTGATTATTACATTACATTATTGTCATTTAGCAGAAGCTTTATGTGATTTACATAGGTTACATAGGTTACAATTTTTTACATGTACCCCATTTATATAGCTGAATTATACTTTAGCTAAAACAATATACATTTCTTAATTTACATCACTAATTGTTGTTTATTGCTGAACTGAACCAAGCATTTACCTCTATTTTGAAGAGCTGTGCACTCACATCTTCCCTGCAGTGACCTATGTAGCAGCCCAGGAGAGGATTTATTGAGGAGGGAATTCAATCACAATGGTAAAGTGTGATGTGATCTCTTCAATAGGCTTGATAAAGAGTTCAAGGTCTGCATTGACTATTTAATTAACTGTGTTATGTGTTAAACTTGTAACCAGAGCCACATCACAGAGGCGACACAATCACAGACTCAGCGCAAACAGGTCATTTACCTCACGCAACATCTACAACTGCTGCTGTTCTGCGATAAGGGATCTCTTAGATAACACGTTGTTTTGTATGTACAGGCTATTTACTTCACGGAAGGCAGACCATTATTTTATGACCTAATACATAATTGAACAGAGACTAATAGTGTTTAAAATACTCAGATGTAATTTGAGTGGGTTTGGATTTTTTTTTTAAATCAAATTACACCATTTTGTAATCAAAGTGCCTATGTATGCATAGCCGTAAACACTCTCCTTCCACATGCACGCGTGTTGAATTCAGTGTCAATTGCAGATGTAACTTGCAGTGATTACATTCAAAGAGACACTCATCTGCAGCAGCATGACTGCAGCCATGTTAAAAGGAGATTAAGAGAGCCATTAAACGCTGATTATGAAGGCCAGTTTTAATTAGTAATCCTCTGCAAAGGGGAGATTATGCCCCTCCTGGCCTCAGGAATGAGCTTTCTGATTTTAAGTATCTGCTGAGAAGCAACCTTTACAGAGAAACCCAATGAACAAAGCACTTTTATATACTTTTTAAAACCTAAAATCATAGACTGTAATGACAGGCCAATAGACACTAAAATAATACAAGGGCTGTAAAGACAGACAGTGACTACCTTGCCAGAATAGGACAAATTCAGTGAATTAAAGTGCAGAAAGGAACACACAAGGAATTGCAAAGAAATAAGACTTCAATATCTGTTGGTATTCATGCATCCTTCAGTATGTAAGAATTGTAATAATGAGATTACACAATACCACGGTCAACTCAAACAGAACACATTGGTTCTGGTCAACCTTAGGGGGACAATAATGCATTAAAGTGATTAGCACTTAACTGTGTCATGGGGGTGTGGCAAATGGCTTGTTGCTTACTGCCCCCCTTTGTTCTTTTTTTTATCCACACATCTCACAGAAGGCTCAAAGGTTACAAAAAAGGAAAGCCCCTTATGTCATACAAAATGGCTCTCATCCAATGGCGTGAGCTCCTTCTGCACGTGTGTCCTTTGTTTGCGGCCTTCTCTGATGGTGCAGCGTTAGCTGCTGGGGACCAATTAGGAAAGCACAGGAGAGTTTCTGCGCAGATGGACGAAGGTGCCTTTGTTTGGCTGTGAGGACGTAAAAACCATGCGCAGTTTTATAATTCCAATCACCTTCAGATAGTTTTCTTCTGTCTTTACTTTCCACCCTTTTGTTAGCTGCATTCAGATGACATCCCTTTGGTTCCGACTGACCAACTCACAGAGTAGGAACTGATCCCTTTTTATTTTACTATTAGTTAGAGTATGCACTGTATATGAAGATGAAAGTGTTATTGTCAAAATGGGATTTGACAGCAAAATCTTGACCAGTAATTCCATGTCCCCTCTTCTTGGCAAAGGAAATTTGCATGGGTTAATTACAAAGAGAAGTGTGCATGCGGCAGTCCGTGGCTCAAGGTATTAAAGAGCGTGACGTTATGGTAATGTACGCTTTTCTCCCGGACTCCTGACACCGCTGTATATTTAACGCACAGACATTTCAATTCGTCCCATTTGGATAATTGCAAAAATGGGGAAGTCTGACAGGGAATAGACTCAGCGGTGTTGATTAGAGGTGATCATTTGGAGTCTTGGAGTGTCTCCATGGCTACCTGAGTGGCCCCGAGGACTTCGCTTGGGTGTCTGAGGCCTCAGCTCTCCCCGCCGCCCCCCCCCAGTTTTTCAAAAGCACCAGCTGTCCAAGGAAAGGGAGGCGTGGCAAATTACTACCATTATGAGAGTAAAATGGCATGGCTAAAGTAATTATTCGCGGCCACGAGACACAGGTGTTCACAAAGAGCAGAAAGCCTGTCTCTAAATCAGGCCCGACAGCAGAGGAATAATGGCTGAGTGTGAGATGACTAGGAGACTTTGTGTAGCCTCACTCATTTCAATACCAAAACCCCCTTTGTCTGTCGTATGTTAGATTCCCCCCCCCCCGCCTTTCTTCTAGTTTAAAGCACTGCTAATCCCCATTCGGAGATGAATATCCAGTGTAACACTTTTTTTCCAGCCTCTTTTCTTGTCTCATTTGAGGGTAGCTTACCCTCACTAAGACTTTTAACTCGGGGTGCAATGTTAAATGAAGTTTTCCTTACAAATTCAGACATTCAGAAGATGTTAAGCAACTTCCTTCTTGTCAGCATTGGCTAGAATTGGAGTGACGGTGCTCTTGCACAAAGCTGAATGCAGCTTTTTGGACAGGATAATTATTCACCTGATAATTACACAGTGCAAATAATTACAGCATCAGCATGTGGCTTGTGTTACAGTGTAAAAATAGCCATCAGTGTGCTTTTACCTGAATCCAAAGTGCAGTCGAATGTGATGAGAATTGTATGTTTGACATGTTTTTGCCCATAGATTCTCGTACAAAAAGATACCAAGTAATTTATTTAACTTCTTTGGATGGTGTTAAATAAAGTGTACAGAATTCATTGTTTTAATTATGCCGCCAATGTATGTTCTCATTTTAACTTAGTAATTTACCTTATTAAAGTCATATATGACTGTAAAATTATTTACATGTAAGGTATTATTTATTTTCAGATACAAGTGTTACATTGGATTTTAGCATGGATGCTATTTCGGCAGTTCTTAATACAATAAATATTAGTACTGTACATTCAACACAACATTGAAGTGCAAAGTTTTTCTGTTAGTGCAAGCAGAATTGCTTTCTCTGAGGCTGGAAAAAAATGTACAAAATGCTTATTCATTGGCACTGTCTCTGTTCAGGAAGCCTGGACAGGTGTATTTCAGACCAGAAAATAGTGAGTCCATTCAGCTCTTTAAAAAACACTCTAGTCTAAAGCGAACAGTGCACATGGGATATGCAAATGTTCCTCAGTTATGAACACTCTGATTCTGACATTATGGTGTTATCATACGTGATGTAATTTTCCCATACCATAATGAACAAATTATGCGACCTGACATGAAAGCCAAATTATACACCGCTCATCACTAACAATTAATGATCAATTGAGGAAAGAGACTCTTCCTATAAATATGATGTGTTGCATTTACTGATTACTTTTACTTTGAATGAGATAAAGGTGGACAAAGTGAGTCAGCCAATGTTATGTAATGGCAAGTCTTTAAAGAAGACCTGTTTGGCCATATTTTAGGTTACAGTGTGTTCCAGGGGCAACAGTTATTTAAATCATTCCAAGAATAAAAACAATAAATCTCCAGAGCAATTATGCTTTTAACTAATCCCTAACACAAAATTACTCAATGTTAAAGATTATTTAATAATAATAATAATTTCTTGCATACAGAATACAAAGATGCTTGGTCACTTTCAGCTGTTAAAAAGTCTAGGTGTAAGTTTGAAGGTGTTGTGCTCTGGAGCCAAACCCACCCTTATTGGCTTGGAGCCAGGTGAGCTCCCATGGTGGTCTGCTCGCCAGTGATTTGTCTTCACACAACATCAGAAACGGTGGGCTCAAAATCACGCACTCCTGATTAAATCAACAGGTAAAGTGCCTCCACCTGGGTGGTGTTTTCACCTGTTTACATTCTCGAGAATCGATGGAGGCAAATACAACTTGCTAAGTCTGAAGTGTGACTAAACCAAACTTTGTGAGGCACACAGAATCCAGAAAAGTTTGAAGGGCTGTAACAAGTACCTCTTTTTTCCAGTTTTTAGACTAAAGAAGAGGTTTAGTAACTGCTTTAGCAACATAGTAACTGGTTTTAAATAGTGTGAAAACCAGTTACCCTGACAGACTTCAGGGGATGTTTATTGTTCATTTATTTTGCAAATTACACCACTTTATTAAGATAAAAACAAGGATAAATAACTATTCTGTTGCAGGGCTGGAACAGTTATTATGGTACTATAACTTAATTGCATAATTTTAGAGGTGGAAAATTAAGCAATGCTTTACAAATGAACATCTGCGTAATGACCAGAGAGAATGCTGAATAGCAGAAAGGCAATCAGTGGGTAAAATGACCTATTACTGGTATGAGAAGCAACAGAGCAAATAGTTCACAGACATCTGTGGGTTTCAGAACTGCGAGTCTGCAAATAGATTTTTATTTTCAATGCTTCTCCCATTAACGCAACCCTGTTTTGGAATCATCTCATTCTGACAACCTCTACATTCGTCCAGGGAGAGCTGAAGCAAGACGAACGTGATCCTCTGATACACCTGCATGCAGCCGATGGCTATTTTTCACACCATAAGTTACACCTCATTGGAGGATAGGCACTACCCCACTGATGTCATCTAAACAGCCTGTAAGCACCTGATGAAGGACAGGGTGTCTGAGAGTGGTGCAATGAAGAAATCTTGGCTACCCTACCCACCACTATCCTCAGTGTAATGAAGCCAATTTGTCTTACCACTGTGGTTTCTCTCATGGGGGAAAAATGAGCCACTCGATCTGATATTTTTCCACGTTATTCTCTCGGTGCATTTAAAATTCAGTTAACTGTATTATGTTATGTACACAATACTACCTCAATGGTAATGGTTATCATTTGAGCTATTCAATATGATATGCCTTCACATCCAAGTACAACAACAGCAGTACCACAATATTTAGTTCAAAACTAAATATATGACATTGATGGGGGCAAAAAATTATTGTGTAAGCAAGATTATATGATGTTTTATTTTAGCTCATGATTTAAATCTCAGAGAGACTGCTACCAATGTCTCTGTTGTCAGTGTGGACTCTTCACAACATAAGCAATGAGCTGTCATATCCCTTTTCCAGTAGACAATCTGTTCACATTTGTCACCTCTCTATGGTTTTCCGGTATTCATTGCTGCCTTGAACCGTATGTGAAGAAAGAATGCAATGTTGTACTTGTTGTAATAATGTAATCAATGAGCGGACAAGAAAATAACACTTTTGTAATTCGATGTTAATGATAAGCTCTGCTTTGATTGCATTAAATACATAAGGATGGATCTTTGAGAATACAAACACATTCTGGTCATTAGGAAAGGGATCATAAGGTTGGAGTAAACATCCATTGAATGTGTTGTGCTGCATCAGCTAGATAATCATCAATTGATTCTTTGGCTTGCAATCTAGCCTGTGGTCAGTCTTCTGTCAGAACAACAGTGTTAATATTCTGGAAAACTCTGGAAGAGAGCAGGAATCTTGGCTGTCTCCACAGAAAAGTTGGACCAAAGGGAATGTATTTTCAAGGGGAAATAAAAACGGTAAATGGTAGTATATTCCACTCTCTTAGCTTCGCTTAACAACAGCAGAAGGCTGTAATTTGAGTCAGGCAGTGATTAAAATTGATCAATGTGACTTATAAACCCCATTATTCAGGTTGGCTAGGAGAAATTCAAATCAGCAGCTGTTAGGTCATGAAATTCAACCATAAAAGCTAGTAATCAGATCAGATTACAGTAACTATTCTAAGATTTGAATGACAGAATGCCAGAAATATAACAGTTCAGTGGTTTTAAGAGGGTTTGAATTATGGAAACACTCCAGGCATGGGTGCCCAATCTCGTTGTATCAATATGGAAAGGGTGTCTTTAAATGGGTGTGTGTGTGTGAGGGTAACAGCTGCCACTGTGACTTTGACCATATGCACATTGTTTCCTGCCGTTTACGTCTGCTATATGAACGATTCCTTGAGGAGGGATGAAAAATGTGCTTTTATCACTCTATTTACCTCCTCTGACAACACCTTTTGTACAAACCACTGCTGCAGATAAGGTTTTGTCTGTCGTCTGACTGCCTTCAGATGAAATCCAGTGCTAAGTCAGCACATAGAACCCAATTGGAAGACAATACTTCCGATTTCAGTAAATCCTGCGTTTTGTCACCTCAGTTGATCCGTGGATGAAAAAATACTAATATGGAAAAAAATGGTATTGGGTCAATGGAATTCATAGCTGCAAGTCTTTTGAAAAGCGTTTCTCTTCAATACATTGAAAAGAGTCTTTGCTCTAGCTTTTTGTTTTCGAATGAAAGTAGACAATATCACAGGGTAAAGCCCTTTTATCTCCCTGAGCCTTTTGAATTCCTAGCCACTAACCACACAGCTGTACTATATTGCTGTAGGAGTCATGTTTTAGCCGTACAGATAGCTTGCTGGGCTGGCCTTGTCTCCTTTGGAAATAATGTTACCACCGCTTCCTCAGTCATCAGTGACACTTTCGGTGAGTAATAAAGTGGTACTGAAAAAGCTTGGTGCCCTTTAGAGAGCTGAGGTGACACCGTGGTTTCATCTCGAGGGTTTAACTGCATTAGGACGGATCCACAATGGCGCGCCAGGGTGACACACCCTCAACCTCTCTGACCTCGCTGTTGTGGATAAGTGGATGTGAATGTTTCCTTTAGCAGACAGGAGAATTTCAAATCTTCTACTCAATACGAAATTCGGTGTGAAGAAATTATCTATTAAAACTGCACTGGAAACACATGAAATTGCATGCAAAACACCTGTAAATATTTTGAGGCGGTGAAAGGAACCGTTGAAGTTGGGCCGCCCCCAGACGTGACCTAGGCTCCTGCTGATGTAATCAAGTGACTGGCTGTATTAGTGAGTTTCTCCTGAATGTCCCGCCTTCATTTTTTTCCACTCTACATGAAACCACCGTCACATTTTGTATTGAGCCTAACAGGCCAATGGCTCTTGGCAGAGGAGAACTGGGGGCAGGGGCTGGTTAACTACAGAATTACATTTCATTCTAAAAGCTATTTGGGTTAGTACAGCAAGATTAGGGCTCTGTTGCAAACTATTGCTGCACAGAGAAATAATAATTTGGAAGCTGACTGAACCATGAAGATACTGAGAAAGATTTAACAGCAGGAATGGCAGGGATTTCATTAGTTTGCTTAGGTCAGGTGTGTGACTGACAGCAGAGCATTTGTATCCCAGTTGTCCAATATGCAACTGTCACTCAGGTCTGTCACATCCATGTCTTCACAGATACACAGAATAGTACATTTTGCATGTCGACGGCATCCATTCTGAGTTCAATGCCACATCGTTCAGCAAAGCAATCCGCATAGCTAAGCTAAATATGAGTAAAATGCACTAGCCTGTAAAATATGTTAGCCTTACTGTTCAGGGACAATGCAGTTTTTTTTACAACATATTGTGGTTACATTGATGCAGTTTACAATAATTTAACCCCATCAAACAAATACACGTACACGTTCCTGTATGCCAGTGGAATTCTCGGGTGATCCTGAGGTTTCTATCAGTTGGGGTGTTGAAGTTTTTTTCAACTGCAGTTTTATAAATACATATGTTTTTTGTGTATGTCCTCTGCAAAAATTAAAATATAAACGAACACACTTTGTCAGACAAAATCTGACTTAATATTGGTGAGTTTGGTCATACATTGTCAGTATAACCAGGTATCTAGGTAGTTGGAGAGTTAGTATGCGTATTTTTATCCTTTTTGTGAACAATTATTTTATTTTGTGGATACAAAAGGCACAGAAACAAAATACAAACACACAGAACAATCCCGTATCCCCACCCTCCACCCACTTACCCACCATATATATATATATATATATATATATATACGTATATATACAAATATTATCCATATACAAAATTATATATGCTACAATATAACATGTTATAAGTATATAATAATAGTGATGTATACATGTCAGCATACATGCACCTAAAGACATATGTTACATAAACAGACGTACATATACAAATGCATACATACATCTCCAAAAAAAAAAAAAAATCATTTAGCCAATATAATAAAGGTGTCAACATATTCTTGAATAAAAATATTCAATGTTTGGACTCTTCTCCTCATAGGAAGGTTTTTCCACCGCTTAATAAATTCCTCATCTGCCAGGTGTGTGATTGGCAAGGAACTCTCTCACTTATGCGTCACTTCTTGTGTCCGCATCTCTCTTCCTGTCTTTTGCTGTGGCTCTACAGGAAATGCTTACAGCCAATGGAAAACAATGCATTTTTCCATCCCCCTCGGGCTGGTTTATACTCATCATCAGACTGTTGCTCAACCATCACCGATGCAACAATTTGCAGTCATCGTCAGAGGGTAAGAGGTGCTAGTTCACCCTCACTTGCATTTTATCAACCGATAATGTTTTGTTCTGGTGCACGCTATGACATTTGTAGCTATGCTGACCTTCAAACGGCATAAAAGTGAATGCAAACACCTGGCTAATGGGGCATATCAGAGATTTTTGACACATTTCATGGCTATATTTCTTGTGATGGGCACATAATGAGGATAAAATAAAAATGAATATTAATAGCAAGAGTATATAATGTTTTTGGTCCTGGCTGACTTAGACAGTTTGTGAGGGAAAAGTACCATAGAAGTTAGGCTGAATGGTTGGCCTGAAGTACCATGTTTATCTCTTGCACCGACTACTTATTATATTATATTATCATATAGCACTGCACAGACAATGGATCATAAAAGTGCTGTGCAATGCACCTTTTTTTTCTCATTGCTCATATTTCCCTACGCTTAAAATGTTCTGTTGTTCAAATCTTGTGCATTCATTTTTCCATGAATGAGTTATTTCAGTGGCAAATGGTCCTGGAAAGTTCAACAAACCCATAGCATTTACAAAAAATGAATGCAAACATACAATTATGGCCAAGAACGCTGTGTGCTGATAGTCATCTGGCAAGGCGATGGACACTGTGTGTTATCGTTCCCGTAATTAGCTTCTTATTGTCCTCCATTATATAGAATAAAACAATGTTTGCAGGGGGTTTGCGAGCCATGGGGCACCTCTTTGACACTGTAACTAATTTAGGATTCGAGTTTCTGTTAATTCAGAGTCTGATAACCAAGCAATTTAGACCAATTAGGTAATTCTTCATTCTCAGTGGCATTATCTTCTCTTGTCATCTGTCCCCTCCTGAGCTAGACAAAACAATAAATGATTGAATAAGCTGTGCTGTAACCTGAAAGCAGACTGTCGTTGATGATATACATATAATTAATATTTTTCCTTTATACATACAGAATAATACATACAGAAAAGAATAAATTAGATTCTTGTGAACACTTTCAATTATCCAAAGACAAGACCTCTCTGTTGTGTGGAAGTTAAAAGCTGGAACTGAACCTGCATACAAACCAAATCAGGTTGAGAGAATTTGCCAGCAAGAAAATCTTCAGCTGAAAAAATCCATAAAGGCATGATTTTTGGAGTTAGAAATAACAGTCCTGTCCCCAAGTGAGGCCGACTGTCAGGGTGGTTGATTGATGTTTTGGTTTTTAATTTTGTATCCAATTGGTCAGTCAAGGAATGACAGTGGAGAAACATTCTATTTTAGAGTGGTAATTGAATACTCCTGTGACCCTGGCTGCTTGTATACATTATAAATGACACACAATAATTTATTTTTAAAAAAATCATGCTATACCATGCTGACTGACAGCACCTGCTTTTTGCAGCTGTATTTTTCAAATATTATAAATTTCATTGATACATTTTTAGGAATTCATTATGTTATCACTCTTTGTCGTAACACTGAATACATAAGTAATTCCTCAAAGTAATATTTTGCTACCACCCACATAGTCTATATTAAGATAGTGACTCTGGACTGATGGAATCCCAGCGGCCAATTTGTCAGGGCAGCTTAATGTTTTTAGTGTCTTTCAGTTTACATGTAACTGCCCAGTCCCTCCCACTGACACTGAATTAACACTCCAGAAGAGAATGATTGATTTTTAAAATTAGTTCAGGGTTGTTTCCCTTAATTTTTAAATAGCAGGCAAAGACAATATAATTACAGTGCACACTGCTTATAAGAGTCACATCCGTCCAGGACTATTTCATTCTTATAAGCAGTTGATTCTTAAATGTGTTCCAAATTAGTGGGTAAAAAGGACACTTATGTTTTTTTATATAATATTTAATATAAGTTTAGAAATACCCTTGACAATGTTATTCAGACATGGAACAAAACATATTTGAAGTCTTCAGTGTTTTTATAGAATCTTTTATTAAGCAAAATTAAAAATAAAATGACTCAGATTATTTATATGAATGTCACCGTGTGAATTGCAAAGGCTATTGGAGTTAAACTGCTGTAGCCAATTCAATGTCCTTCACTAGATTAGAATATAAAATAGTCTTATTATAATAAATTTGACTCACTTTAATTAGTTTTGAGTGGCTCTATGATAACTGGCACTTTGACGCTTTGCCAATTCACATCGCTTTTCCTGATATGACACCTCCTTAATTCTTCATAGAGTCTTAGTGTAGTCTGTAGAATAGGCAGTTTCTCAGCTGCATTTCTTGCATCAGCCTTAAGATTATTGTAAGACTCAAGAAGAAGATGTTTTTCATCAGCAGAAGGCATCCCTCTTTCTGCCATGTCTACTTGCATTTTAGGAAAACTGCATAACTTTTTTTGCTCAAACTGTTTTGTATTCTAGGTGATTTAACAAATAATGTGAGATAGGAGATACTGTATTGAAATTATAATGTATTTTTTCATTTATTATACACCATTACACCCCACTGAGTGCCCTTGTCAAGGCCCCGCCCCCCTAGCTGTGGTGTTTTTGTTTTTTCCCTGTCCATGTGCTTTTTGTTTTCCTTGTGTTCCAGCCCCGCCCCGCTCCCCGCCCACCTGATTGCCCCATTACCCCCACCTGCCTGCCTGCCCACCTGCATCCCATCTCCTCATCAGCCCAGCCCTATTTCTACCCTGCTTGTTGCTGTCTTGTTTGCCAGTTCGTCTCAGTGTTTTTGTACCTGTTTCGTTCCTGCAGTTTTTCTTGATTTCTGATTTCTCCGTGTTTTGACTCTGCCTGCCCTTTGTCTTCGTTTTTCTGCCTGCCGTTTTGTCCCGTTGCCTGATCATTTGCCTGCCCGGTTCCTGACCCTGCCTGCTCCTGTTACCAACCCTGTTTTTGCCCACGGACTGCCTTCCGGTTTTCAACCCTGCCTGCTTTCGTTTCGCAACTTGCCTGTCGTCATTAATAAACCCGCCTGGAACCTGGAGCTCTTTTGGTCTGCGAGTCCTTGCCTGAGCCGTTACAGCCCTATTACATAGGGAGTCCAAATCGCCTCTCCTAAGGAGATGACTTTTTTTCTCAGCACAGTTTTTAAACAACTCTAATTTAGGACTGATTGTGTCCCAGCATTTGTAAAGACTATGGGGTTAATTCAGACCTAGGCATGTTTTTGGTACACCTCAATTACACATTTTTCATTTTCAGGGATTCACTTAACTTTGGCTGCACATCTCTTAAAATGGGCAGTGCAAAATTTAATTAAATTCAGTTAAATTTAATATATGTATGTAAATAAATGCAAATTACTCTGCAAAACCACATGTCCCTACCTGGAGCCTGGTGGCCAATAGATATTATCATGTTATTGGTCCTCATCACAGAATGCATCTACAAGACCCTTATTCTCTATGGTATCTGCTCATCTTACTTATGAAAGATGAGCAGATTACATGGAAACTTTTGCTGTTCTTGAACTGAATGAACCTTCTACTACTGTTGCAGAAAATGATTAAACACAAAAACATTAGTTACATAGTTTTTAATTTTAAAAAGAAGCAACTGTACAGGATAAACATTGGGTGGTTGTAAAACAGTCACAAAGTGGTCCTATGTACTTTCTGACTCTTGTGCAACAACTGTATTATATCTCATGGCACTGTGCACTGTCTGGTAGGCATTTTTTTCATTTGCAAATACATTTATACAGACCTGTTATTCCTGCTATGATCATCAGTGTGCATAAATTGATTTCACTGAAGCCTAGCTGGCAAACTAACTAGCAACTGTTTCAATGATAGAAAATGTTACTGTGAATGAATCAACACATTGCTTGCTTCTTTCATTTTATTATAATAAAATGAATAAGTTTGTATTTAGTAGCTATCTAGTAACTGCATTTTCATATAAAATGAGTTGGCTGGGTGAATCCTTCCCTACTTCACTATATAGGACCACATTGTGAGTATTTTTAAAAAGGTACAAACATAAAAATGCTTGCAGGACATGGGATAGCTTATACAGTGTAATGAGGCAAGTGTCATATCAGTAGGAAATTGTTGCCAAACCACTAGACAATGGATTGACTTGAAACACAAAGTATTGCCACTGGTTGGAAACTATGTGGCCAAGACCAACAGTGTGTGTTATTTTCAGCATAACTGGGATGACAGAGCAGATTTATACAGCTCCTAGGTCTTCACAGTATTTCACAGAACTGTGCCTTGTCCAGAGCTAGCTACTGTTCAAGCTGTAGGTTATGTTATTGTCAAGTGAATGCTAACCTATCCTCTCATTAACATATACTTTGTTACAGTAAAATTATGTCTTTTTGTATCTGATAGCTAGCTAGTTGTTGGTTTCAGGCAAATCTTAAGATTTCATCACTCATGGGACATTATTTGCAGTTATTCAGGTACATATGGTCATGCATGTATGGCAGATAGGGTAGCCTTAGGGTAGCCCAATTCATTGATCAAACAAGTTGAAGAAACTTGCGTTTCTATATTTATTGTCACTGTATTTAGGTTCTCTAGTTACAGTGTCATTCTGCAAGTTCACCACTGTGGCACACTACTCATTTGACTTTCTCATGTACATAAGGGCTGCTGACAGAAAACTGGCTTAAGTGTCACATCAGAATGTACACATCTTGGGAATTAATCACTGTCATTTTGAGCAAAATGCCCTCATTTTGGACAAAATCTACCCCAAACATGCATCACACATGGTGATTAGGCAGTCCATGTCAGAATCTGCTTAATGGCAATAGAGGTGAGCAACTCTTCTCAGAGCACTTAAGTTGAGTTTACATACATGTATCTCGTATATTCTTTTCATCTATCTTTTTGTAAGAAAACAAAATGACTCAAACTTAAGACTTGGCATAGTGAATGCAAATGTAGCACTCTTGTGTGCTGTACTATTTACTATAACTACTTACTTCCCACTGTGGAAATTTCCACTCCAAATATTAGGTCATTGGACCCCACGTGTCTCTCTCGATCTTCAATGGCACAGTGATTACACATGGTCTGGTAATCTACCTACATCTCCTATTCACTTCCAACTACCCATATACTGTATATCAACCAGACTTAACAACAAGAGTCCTGTCTGGAGTCAGTGTGATGTAAACTAGTCTTAACTCTTACAATTTCAGTTTTCACACAGCCTTTCGCACGACAGCAAGAAGCATCAAAGTATGAGGAATAAAAATGAATAAAGGACTGATCAAACTGAAGAATAGGCTTTCAAGAACCCATTCAGAAGTGACTCTCCCTCTTCCACTGTAACTACATCATAAGAAAACAGACATACTGCTTGTTACCTTATTACTGTAGTCTATAAATAAAATTGAATAAAGAGCTAATTTACTTAGTAATACGAACTTGCGAGGCCAGTTAAACAAGTTAAATTGGGACTAAAATGCTTCACATTGCTATAGATACCATTACTTGCTTGCTGTAGTAGCTTATTGTATACACAACCTAGCATGTACCTATGTCTGATGTCAGGTGGTGTCTTTGAAAACAGCTGCTAATTGAAAGTGAATGACATCCTAAAGTACTGTGATACTGTGCCCTCATTGTTTGCATTGTATAATACATGCTTGAAGTCACATATTTATGTAAAACAAATGAGTACATTTTGCTGCCACAGTTGTCTTTAAAACGTATTGTTCATTCTGTTTACAATATGCTGTTCATCAAAGATATCAAGCAAGCTAATTCAGTATACCTGTTTTGCCATTTCAACAGACAGTCTGCAAGGTTAATTTTTCTACAGATATGGCTTGTTTATCTCTGGTTGTTTCCTCTCTCTTCTTTTTCTCCACTGAAATTTTACCACTGAAACAGTACCTTTTAGCAGAAAATTAGGGATTTAACGAGCTAGCAGGCTTGCTACTGCATAGCTGCGCACTATAGACTTGAAATTATTCACGCAAATGAGAGGCTGTAGTTTATGGTACCCTGGCCAACTGGTAGTCTATGTTAACAATAAAGCGGGTTTTGAATTAGCTAACTAGAATGGATTGCAGTTCACTGTCTGATGATGTTGCGTTATCACCGGCACAGGTGGTTCGTTATCACCTGCTCACGACATGCACGGTACAATATTATAGTATGAAATATTTTTGTTTTGATTATCAGTGTTTTTTTTTTCTTGTATGATGCCTACGAAAGCCCCTCCCCCAAAGCCCTGTTGCTCCGGGACTCTTACCAGCCTCCTTTTAAATATCAATACCACTAGTGGACAAGAATGTGATGAAGATGACGACGACGATGACAGGTAATAAAAAGAAGGGACTTTACAAATCAGATGATGCCAAATGGAGACTAGCCTACATCTATTTAGTCGATTGAAGAAAAGCAAAACACCGACAAACGTAAAAGACCTCTTACTGTGCGCGGTTAATATTCACTGTTCACATTCTGACCAGAGGTGGCAGACGAGCTCACTCCTTTCTCTGAAGCTGGCTGAGTGCCGAGAACATGCAGTTGATTCCTCTGAAATTGGTTTTCTACTCCGTTCCGCTGGAATTCTCCCCACTCTTTACCTCCAACCTCTAGATCAATGAATTCACATATCCACCTCCCTACTCAAACGGTGCCAGTGGACAGCTCCCGTAACAAGTGAACCTCGTATGTCGTTTCCCAAGTCTATTTGGGGTACTCTATTACTCTACACTGGGAACCTTGAAAAATGGAGAATCAACGTATTTGAGTCGAAGTTGCCACGCGAACTTGGAAAGTATATGCACATTTCTGATTCCTGTGCACACTTTCAGATTTTTTCTTTCCAGTTTTGGTTCGCTTATCATCTTGTTTGGCGCTCATGAATTGAATTCCACTTTGTGTTTGAAACAAGGATTTGTGTGATTTTGGGACAGGCGCTCAACGGCGAAGGGGAAAAATCATGGAGAACAGAATTGGATTTATTTGGCTGAAAAGGCTACTTTTTGTGTTTGTGTGGGTATCTTTTCTCAGCGGCGATGCAACATCATACGGTAAGTCAGTGATTTTTGGTATATCCGTAAATGAAAGTCCGAGCGTTGATGGTGGAAATACACATTTTAATTTATGCGATGAAAGTACCGAGGCAAACTGGTATGCCAGAGGATGTCATTCTAGTGCACTGATATAAAAACGAGAAATATGTACTTGTTCGTTAAGATGCTAGCGTCCCGTTGTGGGTTAACGTATATTGACCATTATGTGTCTCGCTTTAGAGATGTCTGTGCAGATACAATTGGGATGTAAGTGCAGTCTACTATATTTCTTTTTCCCTCTTCCCCCAGAACCGCAGAACCCTTTTGCTTAAGACACTAATTTCTTCAATACAGATCTGCGGTGATTTTAAGTTTTAGTTTGCTGACCAGTTTGTGTGGTCACTGGTGATTTTAATTAGCTTGCAACGTGTCTGTGGGTTGACTCTTTCGAGACAGGATTATCTTTTTCGCTTGTACATTGTAAAGATTTCACAATACAGCATTTTTAACTTAACAAGTTTACCGACAGGGTGAAAGAAAGAGCGAGAGTGTAAGAACATGAACGTTAGTATACGATTTATAATAGCTTTGCACAAGAAGCCACTGAATTTTTAATAATCTCTAATTTTCATTGAAATGCTTATGCTACCAATCGTGGTGTAGTTGTACCGTTGTTCTGTCTTGTCGGCGTGATCTTCCCTGCATTTGTTGCTTTATTGGCTATAGTTGAGGTTTACCGAAGACGTACTATATGCGTTTATGTGTGTCAATAGGTCACCTGCTTTATCCTTCTCATTAGTTACTCGTATGCTTTGGGCGATCGATCCGTATGTTGAACATGAAGTAAACGAATATGAAGACTGCAGTAAATATTGCAGTTTTGTCACAATGCTCGCGAGTTTATTTTTAATCCAATTGCAGGTCTTTAAAATCCAGACAATTGACGGATGCAGAAATACGTTGTTCCTCGTACGAGTGTTGATAAGAACAAATAGGCTATGCTATGAAAAATGACTTGAGAATGGAGCAAAGAAAGATGTTTCAGTAGAAACTAATTTTGATTGTTACTATCATGATCCGTCGTTGTACTGTTCACTGTAGTAGGTAGTAATGGGTTTGTTTTGAAAGTAAATTAACCTCCTCTGCCTTTGTAAAGCCGGATTGTAGGCTATTATTGCTCGTAGCAACGGCAATTGTCAACCATGCACTCATCAGTAATGCAGGTGTTCATTGGCATATCGTCTTTGCTTAACATAAGTGTATATACATTTTTTGTTGTATTGGCAGGTGATACCGGAATAAATGAAAATGAATACACGCACTACACATATTAACCGTTGCGGAGGATACTGCAGTTTAATAGATTGTCAGTTTGTGACCGTGCATCAATAGTAATTTCATTCACAGTCCTACCTCATACTCTGTGGAGCTCGATTCATGTACTGTATCATATTGAAACGCTCAGGTAAAATACCCACTCAAAATCTGTTACCGTGGATTACATTAGTATTCTGATGTGATACGTGCACGCCGCAGCCACTGTTGACCCAATGCATGGAATAGTTACTTTGGAAATGGGGGGAGGGGGCACAGCGAGTTAGCGAAAGATGGAAAAGGGATAGTCTACGTTCATGTGTTAAATTATTAGGAAAATTATTCTGAAACTGTTGAAGGTTTATTATAGAAATTCAAATATGGGCAGACCAACGCTGGGGTCATTTTCAGGGTAGCTTTTTTTCACAAGCAAAAAGCGTGTGTGCGTTTTTGTGTCCAATAAAGCGGATAATTCATAACTCCTTACAAGCGGCATGGAGTGCAAGGGTTGAGATGCGCCGCACTTATCAACTGAACACAATAGTTTGTAGCCAAGCTGAGAGCGAACAACGCTGCGTTTGGAAACGAAGCCGAGCCAAACACACGCAGTGGTGCAATATAAATCAGCTCGTTTTTGCTGTCACCACCTTAAGCCGGCTCTGCAGTTTTTATGGTGAGCACATCGAACGTCTCATTCTTGCGTAAGCGGAGCTAGGGAGACGGTGTGGTTTGGCTTCGGTTGCGTATTCATTCATGCTTCTCACATGATACGTTACCAATATATTTTTTCCACGGAAAAATATAAATTGATTAAATGTGTTTGTTAATACCTCTGACGATGTAGTACTCGCAGTATCCAGCTCTGTGAAGTCTGAACGTCTACGTTGTATTTAGTGCAAGTTGCCACAAGAGGAGCACTCTACCCCCACAGTTACGCTTTATATGTGACCACAGATATTCCGTTAATCACATAAATAGGCATATGCAACCGTTAGCTTACTGCGAGTTATGAATGGTGAAAATGCATAAGTAACCAATTATGACCATAACTGCATAAATTTGGCCGAAGCTTGACTGTGCCATAAATTCAAGTAGTAGGTAGGCTACTACTGAGAGGAAGGTTCGCCTAGTTGGTGATTACTTTGTAAGGACAGGCTTTATTGGGTGTGCTTTTATTTATTCATTTTGTCTGAACATATTCGTTGCAAAATAATACAATTGAACACGCCCTTTTAAAAATGACTTCAGCATTATTACTGTGCCTTTCTGACACTAAAATTAAAAAGACCCTCCGGTGGCATAACGCCTCGTGAGAAATAAGTGTTCTTGAAATAAGTCCCCGGAGTCTTGGATGCGCACCCATTTTGTGGCATGTGTCACTGTGGATTCCTCGTGGGCAGAACTTGTTTTTTACGAATGATAACCTGACCAGTCATATTCATCAGTGACTCATCAAATGCATACGGATGAGGTGGCTGCCAGCATCATTTAGAACCGCGGGGTGAAGACCATCGGCCCGTGACAAGCCAACAAAACAAGGATTTAACTCGCAGGCGTAACAAAACAGCGTCAGCTATAACGTAAGCCAGAAAGATTTGTTTTAACGGTCACAAATCGATTGCGTTTCCCTAAAGTGCCAAATTTCCAGCCTGCCTTTCAGGCGACTGTAATGGTAATTAATTACGCAAATGCCATGCTGCACACTGCTGGTGTGGTTGTGCGCTTTTTTCTTTGAAGGAAAAGGCAGGGCGCCGTTATGGATGGGTAATAAGACTGGCTTTTATGTGGTTTAAACTCAACTAAAGCAGCTGCAATTACTTCTCAGTAGGATCCTCTTGAGTACAAAATTAGGAAGAAAAGCCAACCATTATGTATCTATATGACTGAAATGAGCTGTCAGTCACAGATTTACGTCCCAAAGCGTGCATGATGTCGGTTTATGGTTACGACAGCTGCATTTTATAAGAATACAGATGGCAAAGAATTTCGTCAACGTACATACATCGGGATGAGCTTCTCTATTTTAGATTCCCTTCACTCTATTGCCATTTTAAATATGTAAATATTATGCAAATGACGGGTTTCTTCCAGAATAATCAAACTGATCAGGTGTTTCCCCATGAAGCCATTAGAATGTCATAGTTGTAAATTCCTTGAGTGAAATATGTAATAGTAACAATGCATAATTATTGCGACCAGAGGCAAGGGTGGTAGTATTACTTGCTTTCTTTGTATTGTCACATGTACAACACCTGTGGCATGGAACTTTTTGTCCCCATTTATCAGTATTCACTTTCTTCATGGCTTCACTCATACAGCTGTGATCTAGCCAGAGAAAGAGTACACATCCCTGTCGACTGGAATGCTTCATTCACATCCAGGTTCACAGTTTGATACTCTTCCATAATATATTGGCTCTCAGTTAATTGTTCAATATATCAAAGGGGAGGCTTTTGGAGTTTACACCTCCTAAAGTAAGCAGTCAATGTGTTTTCCTAGTATGAAAACAAGGAAATGACATGTTATTCTAAAATGTTGATGGCAGAGGGACAGGTGCTAAATATTTATCTGATCCTGTCAAAGGCAAAAGAAGAATGCATGGTGAACTGAAATCTTACTCCAATGATGCATGTCCTCTCTGGATGTCAGTTATGGCCAGGTCAGTTGAAGGACTTCATGTAATAGCACTTTGACATTGATCAGGCTACCTGCTTTTTGTCCTGCTGTCTTTGGCCATTTGTCAAATCCTTAAAGAGTAGATATGCATCTTTAAGGAAAAACATCAACTAAAGACTACATATAGTCAAATGTGTGGTCATTTCTAACCTGTAGAATAATCTCTTAATTTGCACATAGATTCCTTTACACCTGAACTAAACAACATCATGAATCTTTTAACTGGAGAATGGAGGCCACTCTTTAGTGTATTGTGTATAAATTCAATTTTGTCATTCGCATTTGGCTGTCTTGAAAAAGTGGTCCATTGCTTTTGAGTAACACTTCCTATTAGGGCCCACTGTGAATTTGAAATTTGCCTCTTCTGGCTTGGACGTTAAAATGTCTGTAGTTCTTTTCGATGCATTTACAGTTAACCTTTAAAATCAGTTGACTACATTTCCCAGTGTATATTCCATGATCATTGTGCAGTCAACTATCTATGGGCTCATACAGGAAAGGTAATGACAGGTTTCAGGCATAAATTCAAGTCAGTTTGGAATGAGAGATGATCATGGTTGTTCTGTGTTAGACCAGGATGTAGCTATACAGGTTCTGTAAGGAAAGCTGGGAATCCTGGAAATGAATCCAAAGAATCTGCCCAATTTAAAATGCTTTAAAAATGCTAAAGATGCACCTAGAGGTAGAAAAAAATTGAGATGCGCTTTTTTTGTGTTGCCATTCATGCACAATTCCTCAGGTGGCCACTACGCCTGCTGTATTATTTATGCACATCCCCCACATCCCCTTTGTGTAAGACATCCTTCTCAGAAAGCTTGAATAAATTGTTTCGATTGGCAACCGTGGCTCTGAGTGCTCAGGGGAGCAGGGTTCAGGACCGGCTCTTTGATTGTCAGCACCTCTCTGATCGCCTGACAGAAGCTGGAACGCTTAAAAACTTTAATTTTACACAGCTGTGCTAAACACCCTCATCCATAGCATATCGACTCAGATAATCTCCGGAACATGCCGTTGCATTTTAATGCGACTCCCTCCATTGAAAGCTCATCAGTCCACATATCATCAACCTCTCAGCGTACATGACGGCGGTGCTCTTTTTCCTGTCTGATGATTAAATGGGGTAGGCTGTAATGCAAGGGTGAAGAACCTAAGCGGAAACAGTGAGTTAGCGAGTCCTTTGTTTTTAAGGTTGCATGGCATACCATACAGCCACTGCTTCTTTCAGTAAAAAAAGATCCCAGATGTTTAAGCATCTGCTCTGTTTCTTTGCATATGAATTGGAGGAGAATGCCTCATGCAGCCCATTACAAAACACTCTACAAACATAGATGAATGCTGTTCGTCTGACGCTGCATCAAAGGGCCCACATGATTTGAATGTAACTGAATTGACAAAGAAACATTTTTTTTTTGGCAAATAACTCTGCAGCATCTAAGCTTTCCTTGTTAGCATACGGATGTACAATCCACTGTGTCATATTTTATTACAGAAAATATGGTATTAGTAGGAGTCTCTAGCGGAGCACAAGTTTTAATTATCAAACACTTTGATGCACGTCTGGATATTTCCACTCCAGGTAAAGAACAGAAAGAACTTGCCAGTCCCATGGGGGGCACATGCAGAGTGCTTTCTTTTTAATAAGCTTTTTATTTCAGTTTTGAATTTTTTTTGCTACACTTTATGCATACACATGATTTCAAACTAATATCCATGATGGGGTTTGTTCCTAAAGCAGTAATGGAGCAATTTGGTATCACTGGAATCTTTGATAGTCACACCCATTGCCTTTGGATTCAGAATGTAGAAACTGATCAAGCACTTCACACTGCTGCGTTTCTTTTGCCAAAATTCCTGCCAGGTGTAAATGGAAGTAATAAAAATGCAGTAAAACATGGCAGGTGAGGATGGTCTAAATCAGTAATGTATCCATTTCAAACACATTCAGTGTGGATAGAAATTCTTTGTGCACAGTGAGACTACATCCAGATGTTTCATTGTTTTATATTACAGTATTTGCAATTTTTGTGCATAATATGGAAATTAAGTCATCAGCTGTGGTGGGACCTTGCCCCCTTAGCTGAAATGAAGAGACAGAAGATTGACATAAGAATAAAAAAACGCTTTTTTTAAGACCAGTCACCGAGATGGAGCTGAGAAAGTGGGCATTCCACAGTCTACTCTGGCAGGGTGTCTAGTGTTAGAAAGGCAGGGAGAGCATCATGAGGGGAAAAAGGTGACAAAAAGGCAGCTAAGACTGAGGCAGCATGTGACACAAAGAGACAGCGACTGCACCACGGCATTGTAGCACACACAGCACTAAAGATCACAGAGGCACTTAAAAATCATTAACTTGAGTCATTTCATTAGAGTATGTGCCCTGGGAATTGTAGCCTACAGAGTGTGTTCAATTTGCAGGGTGTTATTATTTATTTTATTGAACAAAAGCTTGTATGAAAATACGCCATCCAAATACATTGTGTTCCATGAATTTAGCAAAGGACCTTTCTCAATTAAATGAGAGGGAAAAAAACATTTAAAACATGTCGTCCATTTCATCCATTCATTTGTAAGTCTTAAAAGTCAGCTGTTTATAAGAATCAAATCATCCTAGTGTGCACTGCATCTATGGTGTCTGAGGTAATCTGTGCATTTGGGCGGATAGTTTGAATATTCCAAAGACCCAGATGGTTTAGTTATGTATAGTTGCCGTTTGAAAATGTTGTGAAGTTATTGGTTTCATATGCAGTATTCTCACAGCAAAATTATGCATTTTCACTTTTAAATGATATGTTTCCTCTTGTAGTTACAGCTTTATTTTTGGATATGTTGTTAAAATTATACCATAATTACACAATCATAATATGGTTGCACTGAAACTATTCATTAGCTATTTTCTCTTCCAGAAATGACTTTTTTTGGCAATTATCACATTGCCTGCAAAGCTACACAGTCCCTTTTCCTCCTCACAACAAACATTCTAACCTCTGTTGGAGACCCCCATCCTCAGGAGGCAAGCCTGTCTGTACTGATGTGAAGTGTGCCCAGGGACTAGGGACTGTCACTTAGAGTAGATCTGATGGTGGGTTGATGCAAAGTGCTGGGCTTCAGGGGGTGAATGAGAGCAAGTCATGCAAAGCGAGTAATTTCCCCCCCCTCCCCAACACACACACACACACACACACACACACACACACACACCTTAATAAAATAAATAAAATTCTCTTATTATTCAACACTGAGCCCATTGAGCCAGCTCTCATTAGGTGTGTACCGGCACTGGTGAAATAGAATTTTTTCTGTTTTCGGGTTTACTTAAAATTCCTTTTGGTGTCACAGGGCTATTTTCTAAGCCAATGAATATATTGAAATCGCATCAAGGCTGCCTTGCAGAGCAGCTTAGCGGGTTAAACAAATTAACAGCAGGTTGCTGTAACCTCTCCCAATTATGGGAGAGCTTTAATGAGAACAGATTATTCCTAATAGCCAATTGAGACGACAGAGCTGCATCAATGTGTATTATCTTAATTTATAGCGGTTTTATTTTTCTTTAAAGTGAGTCTTATTATCTGTGCCATTTTTAAAATTTGTCACTTTACCAAGTATAAACGGCCCTTTGGTTCACACGAGAGTATAATAATTAAAGGGAGTTCAGCAAACTGAGTTGATGTGCAAAATTAATGGTGGTAAATGAAGGAATACTGGCATGCAAACAAGGGAGAGTGACATACACAAGACTCAATGCTAGTTACAGGAGTACAGTCAAGCAAATCTGAGGGAAGTAAAGTCTGCATTCAGTATACCCTCAGTTCACTTTTCCCAGTTATTTTTCTCTTCTTTTTGTTCGTCTTTGTTCATTTTAGCACATGTGGAACTTATAGTGTTGTGAAAGAAATATGAAAAAAAAGGCTTTTTTGAGGTAAACCTTAAAGACGATTAACTGTGAGACTGAACATATTTCAAAGTGTTTTGTCCTTCCCTTTGGCTTTAAAATCTCCTTTAATCAGTGAATAAGATTTACAATGAAATGTTTTGGGTACACACCGCAGGCACAACTTTAGTTGGAGTGGGATAGACATCTGTTGTTTCAGCATGTGCAGCATGGAGCATGTTCACTTTGATACAGTATATGGAGGGGTTCATTACACAGAATGCTGTGTGATATTCCAGGAGTTTCTTTTAAAAATGCCACAAAATGAGCAAAACTTTTCAGTAGCTTTGTCTGCCATTGTTTCAAATACACATTTGTTTAGAAGAGAAGTACTCTGGAAAAATCAATCAATAGCTTTGTGTGCCATTTTCAACAACATGTCCAACATTTTCTGTATTATCAGTTGAAGTTTTCTGCCTTATTTCAGCGACGTCTCATATCAGTTACCATGTATCATCATGTATAAGCTTAGTTACTGCATTGGATCATCTGTAAATCAATGAATCATATTCCAGTTATCACTAAAATGACAGAGATCATTTCTAATTTATTTTCAGCAAAATTATTAGTGCAACATATAGGATGTAGGGACAATCGATACAGCAATCTGCCACACCCTCTATCCAGCATTCCTGTTATGTAAAAAGAGACAACTGTGCTGGATTTGTAGTTTTTATGTACTTTATATTGCAGCCAAACAATAATCTAAGACAAAGATTTGGTCTCTTTTCATACGCTCCGCTTGATATTTGATGATGAGAGTCTTTTTACTCATCACACCATTCAGGTTACCGCCAACTGGTCTTTCTTTCAGACTGTGTTATGCCACACTCAAGCTGTCATCGCTTGTAAATTCATTGAAGGCAATCACCCAAATTTGAGAACACTTTCAAGATCGCCCTTCTGTTCAGTGACCCAGTGTGAGAAAGTCTGGCAGCAGGAGAGGTTGCGTTCATGGTCGATTGTCTGCAGTAGCAGCGAACGAAAGAGACATGTCATTCTCAACAGAAGTGTTAATACATAGAGCCGTCCTCTCTGTAATTTCCATCTGATGTGACGTAGTGGGGGAGATGCCTATTGTTCACAGAAGATAATAAAATATTAGAAAGCACTTCCTAAAATATCGAAAGATGTCTTTCTGTTATTGCAGATCATGCCCAAAAGCATATGGTAATCGAATCCTTTTATGATCGTTTCATGTTTCAGACAATTTGCATGTGATTATCGTCAACATTAAATTAAGCTGTTGAGCACTGTCATCAAGGACCACTCATTGTCTTAGCTGTCTGCAGGACCTTGAAGCATTTTATTCCATGAAAATTCAGCTGTGCAATGAATGGGCTAGAAACCTGAATCCTAGCGCTCAGTGCATCACTAATCTTTTTAAGTGCCCATAAATTTCACCAATACTTGGCAGAAATATGAAGCCGAACAGATTGCTTGGGGTCAGTGCATTTTGGAGGCTGACACAACTAGTAATGCAAATTTATGATAGTTCTGCTCTCAGTCCTCTAGATCCCTCCTAAGAGGGAGTCCTGTCAGTTGTTGCATTGTTTAATGCTAGTATAAGATGTGTTTCATGCATTGCCCAATGCAGCCACTGCGGTGAACCTAATTATTTTCTGTATCTCCTAATACAGCAGTGAATGAAAAAAAATGTATTCCTTGTTCTAATTGCATTCTGATTCCTTCCAAATTATTTTAGTTGTTCTGTAAAAATGTTTAGTATTTATTTTTTGTCATTTTTACTTTGTATCTATTTTTCTTTTATGTAATGTCAGTACTGAAGTTGTTCCAGCTGCTACAGTTGCCTCTGTGGTAGAGAAAATCTTTAGTTCTGAAACTGACCTTGTTTGACATATGACAATATGAGCCATGGGGCTCCAGTAAACATTGTCATTGTGCAATATAAACCTCATCTGCAGAGATGTGACCATAGGATATGTCATTTTCCTGCCTATTAGCTCAAATTAGAGGCGGCCTCCACGCACAGTAACGAGCGGAGAAGCTGATTGAAGATGACATGTAGAGTTTTGCGCATTTGTGGAACGCGGGGGGAGGAGGCAGAGGGATGTGCCTGGTAGGCGAAACGGAAGAGATTCCAGCTTTAGTTTGTCGGAGGTTGTTCGTTAGCAGAGTCTTTGTGAATGATTATGTACTGTTATCCTCTGTAAATGTCACCGCTTTGTCCTTGTCGCAATGCATCGCTGCCGCTGTCTTGAAGTCTTCCTGAGAGCTCGATGAAAATGCATGTAAGATTGGAGGCAATCAACAGATGGTTCAGCACAATGATTAGCAGCGGCCTTGGGAGTGGTGATTTACTGGGACTTTGAACTTTCGTAAAGTTGATTAACCTTCCACCGCAGACCATGGGATAATAAACTGATTCAAATGAGTCGTCTCAGATGTTTAACATTTGCCATCTGAGATTCTCTCTCCAGCACTTTTCGGGTTCTGTTATTCCTCGAGTGAGAACAAAAAAAATGGATATCCAGCGCTTTCTGAAATGACTTTTGGAATGACTGTGTCGAGGCCTTCATTTTCAGACTCCGCCTGCAGCTGTGTTCCCTCCTAGAAGACTTTTTGGGTTATTACCTGTGAAAATGCTGGAAAGAAACCGCTTGCCTCAGAGCTGAGGCTCAGGCAGCTAAGATTTGAGTGCGCACGCTATGCCATCTGGGATGAGGCCTAGTTTCCCCCATTTTCTTTGTGGATCCGCTCAGACGCAGAGCAGCCGAGCGAGAAAACATTCGCAAACACGGAGATGGATTCATTATCATTTGCTAAATAGATAAAAAAAAGAGGTGGGTGGGTTCAGTCCCTTGTTGATCCAAACTAAGTGTCAAGTGAGAGGCCTATCAAAACACACAATCACAAACTAACCAACAAGCGCAGAACTCTCTGAGGACAACTCTTAGTAGAATGTGATGGTATCGCATATGCTGAAAACTGTGTTGGAACAGATAACTGTGTCTCTTACTTTGCCCCATCAATGTTTGTGGAAGCAACATAGTTTATGTATTTGACAGCAAGTGCAATTTGCACTGGCCTGGTACCAGAAGTTTTTTATTGCTTTTTGCATTGATCACATAGAGAACAGGTTTAATAACATTGCCAAAACGTGTTTCTATCCTCATGTCGGTGTGCTGCCCCTATGAATGCCATTTGAAGGGTAGTCTGAATTAACTTCCAGTGAATACAGCTTAATGTCGTGTGAGGTGTAGTGTCCTCTTTTGTAGGGATGGGAGAGTGAGGCTTCCAAAACCTCACTGCAGGTGGAGGTGCTGTCAATGACCACCTCATGAACGAATGAAATTAATTCACTCTCCATAGCAAAACATTTGATTGGTCCAAAACAGCGAGTCACATGATTGTTCCACCCATTTTTGTATCATGATGCGTCATTCTCCTATAAGTGCTGTTTTATTGTTATCATTTTTAAAATTGTTTAATATGTAACATGAGAACATTGACAGGATTATGCAGTAACTACAGTGGAACAGCAATGTGACTGCATGCTGCATTTTCTTATAAATGAGAAAATGAGAAATGAGAATGAATGAGAAATAAATGAGAAAAAGATTTCTGACTGAGTAGGTTTTTGCGTATTTGAATATAACTGGTAACACAAAAAAATTAAGCATTTGCAATTAAGCAAAGTAAAATTTAAGCAAAAAAAGTAAGCACTTTTGCTCTCATACATTTCACATCTAGCAAATGGCTTCACAATGTGACATTACCTTGGAATTGTCAGTTGGATTGGTATTATGGCTTCATGGCCATGTTACATATTATAAATAATCATTTATGTGGTAGAAAGCTATTTATTCTCATTTGTTAAACAACCTTGAATTGTTGTAGATAGATGCATAATGTTATATCCATTTGATATTTGAATTTACATATGCTGGCACACATGGTGTCTTAGTCTTACCGTATATAGCAAATATATGTAGATGTGTGTGGAAAAACATTTGGCTTAACCTGGAAGAATGATTTGCATAACCCTCAGTTGTTGAGCTACAAATTGTTTTGTTACATGGTTTGACAGCCATATGGCATAGTGGGAAATATATGTTTATTTATGTGCTTGGACATCATTGATGTTTGTTGCCAACATAACCATAACATCTTAAAAATATGTGCATGAAAAAACATCCCTTGTGAAGCTACATAATATTTACTGATGTCCTTCAATGTCTGTTCAGACTTCCAGTAGCGTAAACTTCGAATTCTGCTCTGACCCTGACAATTTTATGCAAAAGGTCATACTGTGACACACAAGGCCATGTGGGCTAAAAAACATGCTAAGCCTTGCTGTACAGCATAATTCCGTGTATGTCTTACACATCTCGTACTTGCGCATAAAAGCCTGTGAGCATGCTAGCAACCTCAGTGTGTTTTGTGATTCAGGATACAGCATCAGTTTGACTCAGGTTAACAAATGCAGTTTAGTGTTTCCCCTAGGTTGAAAGGTTGGCTATTGTCACACAAAAAAGACTGTATGTATCTTTTCAATCACATTGATTAACTTGCCAACATATTCATATATGAGATTATGAGAAAGAGATCTCCTGTCTATAGCAGCAGTATATCTATATCTAATTTGTCTTGCAGTCTTTTCAAATGGGAGCTGGGTCCTTTAAGATGGGGCAATGAGGCTGAGTTTAGGATCGGGTGGGAATTCTTCAATATCTAGCAAGATGCAGGGAACAGGGGGGAACGATTACTGTTTAGCTCAGCTACTCTGATTGCATCTGAAAGACTAAATTGGCAGAGTGTGTGGAAAGCAAACCCAGGGAGAGACCCTACCTGCCCAAACATCCCGGGCAGAATAGAGCAGGATGTCAATTGCGGTGCACATAAGATATCCTATATCAGAATCCCCAGACTGGCCAATGGGGGGGGGGGGGGGGGGGGGGGGGTACAGAGAGAATGGGAAACAGAAAGTGCAGCCTGGACTTCTGTGACGGCTCATTGATAACACAGCGCTCCTGGCTATTGAGATTATTCTGTCATTGATTTGGACAGGGGAGGCAGAAACGCTTCATGCGTTATTGGCTATGCAGACAGCAAATTGTCAGGCTCCAGTAATTACTGAGGAATCAGTATGCTCTATGTAGGGCTTTTGAACATAAAATCCTGCAGCATAACTAGAGCTTTTGGGGGTGGGGGGGGGGGGGGGGGAGCGAGGCAGACTATGGCAAGACGGATCTCAGCTGACATGCCTCCTTCATTTCTTAATGCCGTTGCAGCTGGTAAGCTAATGCAGTGTGAGTGACGCTTGTTGCATTAGGTTATACAGCATCATTGGTGAGGGCAGGTTATGTTCGTCATCAGTCGTAGGTGCTTTTCTTGACCAATAAACTGCCACAGTGCTGATTTAACAATATTCAAATTGTTCACGATTATAACATCTGTTGCGGCAGTGTAGCATAGTTTTAAAGCACACCACTTGTAACTGAAAGGTTGCTGGTTTGATTTCCTGCTGGGGCACTGCTGTTGTACTCTTGGACAAAGTACTCAACCCACAACTCCCTCAGTAAATATCCAGCTGTATAAATGGTTAATGTGTAAAAAAAAATTTTAACCTGTGTAAGTTGCTCTGGATAAGGGCATTTGCTAAATGCCTGTAATATAATATGTAATTTTGCCATCATCATACAGCCATTGTGCTCATTACAATAGTCAAATAGTACTTTTGAGGTTATTAATTTATAGTGAAAGGTAGTTTTGTTTGCTGCTGAAAAAACACCCCCATCACCTCCCACCATCTTATCTCAGCGAGGTGGCCTCGGCGGGCAGATCTGTATCGCCCTCACCTCTCTGTATCGCCACACCAATATCTGTTATTCTGCACATGCTGTCCTCACGGCTGACAATAGCGGGTCTGCCCACACGCCATGATTGAGCTTGCCTCTGAAAAGCACACCCGGCCATTGAATATTAGCAAAGGTCTATTAGATAAGACACAGGGTAAGCATTCGGTTGTGCATAACTAGCAGTTAGAATGGCCATCTTCTTGATGCGTGCTTCCCACCCCTAAGCTTCACTTTCAGATACTTACATTTTCTTCCAGAAAACTTTCCACAAAAGTTTTTTTTTTTTCCCATGAAAAGAGAGCAGTGAAGACAAGAAAATGACAAAAAATCATTTTTCCTTCTGAAACACATCTGTCATAGCACGTCACACTACAGAAGAGGGGCTTTCATCTGTGTGTGATTTTTTTTTTTAATGTATTTATTTGAAAACTCATCCATCCACAAAATCTGCGACAGCTGCTGATATAGAGAAGAATGCTTCAAGCATATGGCCGGCCCCGGAAGCCACCAACGGCTGAGTGGCGAGATGTCTTTGTCTTGAGTGTTCGCAGGCTTGATCCTCACCTGCGCACACGAATGTGTGAAACACACTCGGCGTGTGACGTACATTGAGCGGGACTACTCTTTTGTTGCTACTGAAAAAAATGCCTGCATCGCCTCACACTGTCTTATCTCAGTGAGGTCGCCACAGCAAGCAGAGCTGTATCGCCTTCATCTCTCTCAGTATCGCCACACCAATATCTGTTATTCTCCACATGCTGTCCTTACGGCTGAGAACAGTGGGTCTGCCCACACGCCATGATTGAGCTTGCCTCTGAAAAGCACACCCGGCCATTGAATTTACATTTACATTTTTACATTTACATTTATTCATTTAGCAGACGCTTTTATCCAAAGCGACTTACATAGGTTACAGTTCTTTACAATGTTATCCATTTATACAGCTGGATATTTACTGAGGCAATTGTGGGTTAAGTACCTTGCCCAAGGGTACAGCAGCAGTGTCCCAGCGGGGATCGAACCGGCAACCTTTCGGTTACGAGTCCTGCTCCTTAACCACTATGCTACACTGCCACCCGAATATCAGCGAAGGGCTATGTACAATGTGATTGGATCTCAGCGGGTTGTCCGGTGTAGAAACAAGACCTGCCGCGCTCAGTGCGGATAGTACGTTTTACGGTAAACCGTTTTGAAGACCGCCTTTGGACAAATTTTTATGATGAATTCTTGTTTCTAAAATTTCTGATGGTGAATACATCAGGGCCAATCAAGGTCTTCGAAGCACAAGACCAGGGGGGCCAAAGTACAGCCTGCAGTCCAAATGCGGCCCGGGGGCAGATTTTATATGGCCCGTGGCCTTTCTCCCAAAATATACTGTGAGTGGCCCGTCACAGTGCCAGCGCTACAGTACAATATTAGGCTAGCGCTACAGTACAATATTAGGCTATGTGGGGAAGACGTGAAATGTGCTATTCAAGTGGCCTACCACACGATGGCAGCACTAACAGTTTGGAGACCTGCAAAATATTGAAGAAGAAATTAAACTTGTCCCTTAATAACAAACTGATTGGTTAGTCTACCAATCAATCACTATGGCTGCAAAGAAGCGCAAAGTTGATATCGAGGGCCACTGCTTTCAATACAGATGGAAAACAGAGTACTTTTTCATTGAAAGCTGAAATAATTGCGTCTGTCTCATTTGCCAAGAGACTGTCGCTGTTATGAAAGAATTCATTGTGAAGAGACATTACGAAACTAAGCATAGTTGGTACCAGAAACTGTCCAGCTGTGAAAGGACTAACAAAGTGAAGCAACTGGAAGCTAGCTTGGCCTCTCAGCAACAACTCTTCTCACGGGCAAAAGATTTAAAGAAAAAAGGTACCAGAGCTAGCTACGAAGTGGCGATGCTAATTGTGAAGCGCGCTAAACCTTTTGCTGAGGGCGAGTTTGTGGAAGACTGTGTAATGAAGACGGTGGATGCCATTTGTCCTGAGAAAAAGCAGGAGTTTTCCAATGTTTGCCTGACTCAAAATAACATGACACTGAGAATAGAAGAATTATCTACAGACATCAAGAGAAAGGTGAGTGAGAAGGGAGCTCGGTTTGACTTTTTTTCACTAGCCTGCGATGAGAGCACTGACCAAACCAATATAACTCAGCTACTTATTTTTTGAGGGGAGTTGATGATGACATGAACATTACTGAAGAATTGCTATTTAATCTTACTGTTTCATAATTCATTAAAAACTGCACAGTGCATTTTGAATTTTACTAAGAAGTCAGTGTAAGAAGATGTGCAGGCAAGGCTTGCTATGTTATTGATCACAGCCCATTTAATTGTTGATTTATTATTACACTAAAACTAAAATCTTTTAGAATGCGTATGTAAAATTAAAAACAAGGAGCTGGCCCTTGGGTATTTTCACAAGATCTAGTTTGGCCACCCCTGCACAAGACCATTCTAAACAGTGAACCTGTGATGTAACCGTGGGTATTCCATCAATGTCCACCAATAAATTATTGATGTCGCTTTAAAATTGCTTAGCTTTAACACCATTGCATTCACCACAATGTACAACTTCTCTGAAACTGTATTTTCTTGCATTACTGCTAACAGGGACCATCAGTTTGCACTTTATGTAATTGTAATAGGCCTAACAACAGCCCAAAACCTGGCCTTACCCCTGTCCCAACTCCTGTACCAGTGCAAAATATATAGCACTTGATCTTCTTATACTGCTTATTGTTACTGGCCCTCCTGGACCAGGAGCATTTGCTTGCATATGAATGAATATAGTTACATCAACTTGACCAACTTCTGCTCATTAGTAACCAGACTACATTAAAGCAATATAGATAGAGCCACCCATGGCAGATTGTAGAATTCAATTTGTGATGTTTCATTCGAGTAGCTTATTATTATTTTTTCCCGTCTGATCCATTTAATGATAATAACGATAATTTAAATGATGCCTCTGGGATCGAGTCCAAACTATTTATAAATATTACCTGGAACCCAGCTGGGACATGCTGATATGCATATTCTCTCCTTCCTTCAAAGTAAACTGTAGAACTCAGAGCAAAACACATTTGGATGAATTGAATAGAATATTTACTCTGGAGAAGGGGCTATTAGCTCACTTACACAGCCAAGCCAGTGCAGTCCTGTTGTTGCATTTCTTACCAAGCCTGGCTGTATTCTGGTACATGTTCAGTGCTTAGAGTTAACTGAAATATCCATTCACCATCTTTAAGCATTCGGCCAAGCTGCATCCTGTACTATGTCTGGTCTGCAAGGTGGAAAACTGGATGAAACTGGGCTGACGTATCCTGGCTTGGTAATAGGCGCTCGGGTACTTTATTGGCAGAACAGTATGTGTGACACACCGCTGGCTTGCCAGCTCAGTGTGGCGCTGCAGAGGACTTTAAGGATGCTGTAAATCACTGGAGCGTTGTGACCCCTCCTCCCCCTCCACCTCCCGGAGACCTTTAGTGATTTCAGATAACCGTGACAGCGCCAGGATGCCAATCAGCATGCGGCCGATGAGCTGCGGGATGGAGCGCTGTTGTGTCACCAGCTGCCATAATTTATCATCCGGGGGTAAGCTGCCCAGCAGAGAGGAGAGTCAGTCAAAGCAGCATCAAGTACCTGCATGCTGTCAGAGGAAGGGCACTTTATTGCAGGGGTGGGTTTCATACGGATTTCGTGTGTGTGTGTGTGTGTGTGTGTGTGTGTGTGTACGTGTATGTATATATGTGTGTGTGTGTGTGTGTGTGTGTGTGTGTATGTGTGCGTGCCAGTGTGCATGTACTTGTGTCTCCAGATTTCAAGGTAGCTTCAGAGATTTTTTATATCTTTATTTGTTCAACTGTTGCAAGGTTGAATGGGCTACTTGAACTATGCACGCAAATGTCCATCCGTATTGTACACTTGAACATCAAATTTGTGCTCTTCAGATAATGGAAATAAGAATTAGCATTTCTTAGCAGATCTTCCTGTCTGTCACCTAGCAACCCCTCATACCACCACCATCTAATATGAGATTTGGCACCTGAAGTGGTCATGAAGTACAGGAAATATGCTCATGATGTATGTGAATTTAGATTTTACCATCAATGGTTTTAAGAGGACCATGTCACATGTGAAATCAGTGGTTATTGTAGTCCATCTCTTGTTTTGTTGCAGCATTCATAAAGTGCTGCACAGATGATATTTAAGTGTCCATTTTTTTCATTGTTAACAGGTATGAGGATTTGTGGGTTTGCTATAATTTAAGTGTATGAAACAATAACAACTCTGACTCTAATTTTTCAACATGTATGAAGAACAACTAAACAACTAAACCATTGTGACATAGTGGGAAGGAAGAGCTCGAAACAATCAACGACCCGCATCTCCCATGATCCCTTGGGACAGCAATTAATACAGCTCAAGTCTTGACCATTGAACAGTTGATTGGTCCGGCGATTGAGTAAATACACTAGGATGCTTATTCAATTACAACAGACCCTCCATAATGGTTACGGAGTGAGGCAACCTAAAGATGGCAGGTTCAATTCTCAGATGAGCTGTTGTTCTTTTGACTGAGGTACTTAATTAAATGACTTCAGTAAATCCAATTATATGTATGGATTGCGTGTAAAATGCAAGCTATCCAAGCAGCCCAAGATAAAGGTGTGTATGAATGAATGAATGAAATAAATGAATTCTGAAAGCTTTGTGGCAGTCGCTGTACCGTCTGTTCTTTGTGTGAGTTCTCATGGGAAGCTTCAGTTCAGTTACAACTGAGGTCAGTACAAATTTGAGTCAACAAAACAGAGACACTGGTGTCACAGAGGTGTGTGTGGGTGTGGATGTGCGTGTGCGTGCATGGATTTCTCCCTCTTACAACACACTCGGAGCTTGGTTTAATAGGTTCGGTTCAGGTCGAGTTAACAAGAATTCCAAATAATCCACTCCATGTGTGGTGACAGAGGAAAGCGATAAAAAAACAACATTTTAGAAAGAGGGGGAGAGACTGGCACAGAGGGAGAGGGATGAGAGAGAGAGAGAAGGGGAAAAGGGGAATTGAATAGCAAACAGACCTGTGCATTTGGGCCCGCTGACATTAAAGGCAGCTGATGACACGAGACAAAAAAAAGCGCAGCGTGTTCAAAGGGTCAAACCCTCAGCTCTCATTTCCATGAGAATCGGCTCCTCGCTCCTCCATCTGTCCCTGGCCGGATTGCTCTGATGTGACGGTGACGGCTAGGGGAGGGGAGCTGCGGGGGCTGTGTGGGGGTGTGGGGGGGTGGGGGGGGGGGGCAGCTATCATCAGTCCCCCCGCCCCCCCCCAGCCCACCCCCGCTCAGCTGGCCCCTCCCCTCAGCGCCGGCTCTCGGTGCAGCGACAGCATGCGGGAGAGAGCTCCTCAGTCAGGGTTAGCGGAGCGGCGTTTATTAAGTGCGGCGCTAATTCTCTGGCATATGATTAACAGCAGAGCGCGGTGCGTGAGGTTCATCTGAAGCCGGCTGCAGCTCAGCACTGTCAAATTCGGTCACGCGCCACTTACGGAGAAACAGCCAGCGGACGTTCGGTGGAGGAACCGCCGGCTTCCGTGGTATCAGTTGCCCAACTTGCTCTTACAAGAACTGACTTGGGTTATCCGCATGTCCCATTTTTTCTGTCTTGTGTGGTTTTCGCCTCCTAGGTGATGGCTTTTTGAAAGCTTCTGAATGCATAATTTACGGCGGTTACACTCATTCATACGCAGTGTTTAAGTATACTGTGTCCCCCACCACAAATTGAAGACATTAATAATTATACCATTACTTCTGGCTGAGAGACCACAGGATATGCAAACAGTTCAGAACTAATGCTTTACATTACATGTTGTAGTATGAATATGGAGTGCAGAAGTGGTGATAAATATATAAACCCAAACATTTTGACATTCAGATTAATTCCAGACCGATTATGGTCATATTTCAGTCCTTTGAAAATAAAACATGGGTTTTAAGATGGTTTGCACTTTAGCTCTACTGCGGTAGCTTTATGGTATTAACAGCAGTGCATATTTGATTATACAGTCTACAGTAGAATTTTCAAGTCCAAATACGCTAAAGTCAAATGTCCTTGAGTGATTAGGTGGTCCAACATATTATGACTAATAATTTTATAAAGAAATAAATCCCAGGATAAAGCACAACCCATGCAATTAACTTAATTCTGGTATGATTGACAGATCACAAGACGGTAGTCAAAAGACTGAATAGCTCCACTGGCATGATAATGAGAGACCAGAAATGCTGTAGTTAACTGACCTTATTGAACATTCAGTGGCACAAACCTGACACAGATTTTCCTGGAAACATTCAGGAACATACAGGTTTATCTACACAGGCAGCATGACATATAGAATCGACGTTGATCAAAGTATGTTTTCAGTTGTGAACAATTTACGTATACAAACATATTTAGAAATGAAAAAACAAAAATACTGATATCATGCTATTTTAAAAATATGGCTTACAAGTAGTATGTGCCTTACATATTTTATATGTTGCCCCATATCTCTTCGCCTGTTCCACACACACACACACACAGACACGCACACACACACACCAGTGCCCACCACCTGAGCTCCAGGGAAACCAGGAAGCAGAAGGGTGGTTCTGAATCAGGCGGTGCCACGGGGCATCATTACTTAATGTACCATAGATTTTTTTTATTAATTGAGACCTACGCTGACCCGCCAGTCTGGCTCCTAATTAGCGTTCAGTGCAGTGTAATACAGGCAGGGACACTCGCACATGCGACCCTGCTTTGTCAGAGAGCGCTCGGATTCGGGGCGTCATTAGGCGTCCGCCTCGGTGCCGTACCCCATGCGGACACATAAAGGCACCACGTGGCGCGCCTCTGATCCCGGGTCACACGCTTTTTGTGCGCCATTGAAACGGAGCGAACGCGGCAGCTTCTCCCAGCCTTGTCTCCAGGGCCGGGCCATTAGAAATGAGAAGCTCTTTCTGGTTTTTGAAATTTGAATTAAGGTTTAACCTATTGCTTTGTTATATAAGTACTTTTCCCCATTGTCCTTTCATTTGTTTCAGTCAGTGTTTACGCAGACACATTGACTGCACTGCGTGCAAGTCTGAAGTGGGTTGCTTGTACTTCTTTTAAGGTTTGCTTACTTTGGCAAGTTAAACTTAAAAACTCCTTGGATTTATGTGTCTCATAAGCAGTCTTACTGGAACAATGACACCCCAAAGAGCAGATCCATATTGGAAATTTTCTGATAGATAGGAGGAGAGATTCTCATAATTCATGTGCTGTTAAAGTGGCAGATTATAACTGCTCATGACATGTGGTGTTATTATCAGGTATCCATGTGTCAGGAGATGCATCAGATCATACTACCTCAAATATCTCATCCTTTCAAACAAAATGTAGTATGAATTGATGAGTGTAAGACTTCTGGACTTCTGTCACCCCAAGCAGTGTGTTTGGAGTTGGTAGTGGTAGAATAACAAAAGTGGACAGAAAAATCAATTGCTCAAAGTGTATTTTTACTTATACATGTCTTTTAAGGTTATTTTATCCTATGCATTCCAACTGGTGTAAACCCCACTTGGAACAAACGAAATAGTGTATTTTAAATGTATAACATATAGGCTTATATATATACACACATGTGCACACACACATAAACACACACACACACACACACATACATACATATGTATGTGTGTGCTTGTGGGTCTCAAGCCTTGTCCTTTATGTTTGCTGATAATGTCAAAGTAATTAAGTCATTACTCGTCAATTGCAATCTAGTAATTTCAGTCATTGTTCAGGCAGCAGGAAGGAGGAGCCCAAATTTCCCACAGCGGGTAAAATAAATTGTCTAGGAACCGCAGGCCTTATGGGAGGGCGGCCGCCACGGGCTTCTGCAGGAGGGGATTGAACACCCACAATGCACTGGCGCTCCCGGGCAGAGGGGGACTCCATCTGGGAAATAGACATCTGTTCCTCCCTTTTGTTTCCTTCGACGCTCTTAAATCCTCTTCCCTCTCTCCCCCCCCTCGCCGCTGTTTGCTTTGATATCGAGAGCCGGGTATCAGGTGGGCCCCGCACAGCACCACCTCTGTGCCGCGGTGGCCCTTGCACCGCACGGGGTGACTGTGAGACTCGAGGGGCGCGGCTCGCCTCCAGCGCGCACTGCGGGGGGCATGGGGGGGGGACGTGCAGCGGTACTCGAAAAACACCCGTGGGAGTCGGGGGCTTCACAATGGCCCTTGAAGGCTGGCTTCAGTGCCTGCTATGCGGCTGCCAGGAGGACCATCTGTGGTGCTTTGGATGGCCCCTCCTGACGGCTGCTGCGGGCTCTGCAACTCAATAAATTTGTGGCCATATTCCTTTGTGCTCCGAGACAATAGCCTGACCAAAACCGCATTCGATGAGTAACGAAAATCCGTGAGTGTGGTTCATTACCACATACTCTGACGCTCTGCCTGTCTGAGTCCATAGGCAGCTCTGGTGCCTAAGAGCTGGAGCGTTGAGCACTCCTGTTTCTTTTGATGGCCTGTGTTGAGATAAGTGTTGGATATTCTCACCCTGAGCCCCCTGTGCAACTTCACAAGCGGGATTATTCTCCTTCTGCCTACGACAGATGCGTCTGAGTGTGGCGGCCTGTAAGGTTATACTTACTGCGATGGATAATTAAAAGTACCAGCAAATAATGATATTATTCATCGCCTTAGGGGTTGAGGAATATTGAATTCTACTTTTAATTATTTGGCTATTATGTGTTGCTCGTGAATCAATCTCGCTGGTGGGGAATCGGAGAGTAACTTGTTGATTCCACAGAGAGAAAGAAAGTGGCGGAAATCAATTTGGGCTGACTGAAAGAGAATAAGACCTATGGACGGAATCCACAGAGAGCTATGGGAGCTCGGGTTCGCTCCTGGTCTCCAACCAAGCACAAGCTGATCCTTCTCTCTGTCAGCCGCTAATCCATGTTAGCCAGTAAAACAAATTAAAAGAAGCACCATCAGAGAGCCATTGAAAACACAACTGCTGCTTTGCTGGTTCAGTGAACAGTCCCTCTGGTGGTCAGTTGAGATTCGGTATCTGGCAGATTCACACAGACTCCCTCGGCCTCAGTCCTTTGACTGAGAGCCTGGATGGCTCAAGGGGTCAGGTCTCATCCCGATATCTGGCAGGAGGCAGCTGGACAGTTTGAGTTAACCTTTCTGCCAGGACGGTAATCCATCAGAGGGTCATTATTGAAAAGCAGTTCTTGATAATTCTGAGCCGCAAGTAATGGAGATAGGGACATGATTAAAGACTCCAGCATCGCTGGGATTGGGATTGAACCCACAACCTTCTGGTGTCAGGGCAGACACACATCACAAGGCTGCTGGCTATGAATAAGTCCCTCATTAACCACCAGCTCAGAGAGTCATTTTCTTGCAGAGTTACAAAGCCTGTAATTTAGTCTTCAGATCTCTGACGGGCTACAGTTACACTTTCAATTGCAGGGGGTGCTGAGAAGCCTTAGTCAGTATTTATCCATCATACTTTAAATACAAAAATGCATGTCTGACGGACAATATGACTCAGAAAACAAACTATCAAACTATGGGAACAATTTCTTTTCCATTTTTTTACTGTTCATTCCATGATTGTTTTCCTGTCTCTCATTTTCATGGAGTTGAGGTCAGCTGTGCTGCTGTGAGCCACAGATTGAGTGGTAAGTGGGAAGTCCAAGCCTGATGTCGAAGCCATGGTTGTTAGTAAACATAGTTTTTCTGCTGGTAAAAAATCTTTTTGAGAATAGTCATGGTTGTTGTCAATAACAAAATTCTCCAGAGACACAAAATATAAGGGATTTGATGTCAGACTGCTCTATGATGGTCCACGTAGCAATGCAGCCATTGCTTATAATATAAAATTTTAAGGGTAATGAATCATATGTTTGTCAACAGTTAAGCTTAATACGCTCTAATAGTAGAACTGACATCTAGTGGATGGGGACTGAAATGCAGATCAAAAAGCAATAGTAATGGCCTTTTCCAGGCCCAGCTTCTCCACTGTACTGTTATCAGGAATGTCTTTTCAGCTGAGGAAACCTGCTTTTGAGAAGAAATGTCAGAAATAGACACCCAGGTTCACAAACACACACACACACACACACACACACACTTTAGTTTGCTCTCTCTCTTTCTTCCTCTCTCTCTCACACACACAGTCGCTCACACACACGCACACACACTCCAGTTCGCTCTCTCTCTTTCTCCCTCTCTCTTTCTCTCTCTCTCACACGCATACACACACACACACCCACAGAAGCGTGCGCGTGCAGAGCTGTGTGTGAGTAATGCTGCTTGCTGGCTCAGCGGCCCCTGTGGCAGCTCATCTTGCTGTCAGACAGGCCAGGAGCTGCCCTGGTCCGCCCCGTAGGCGAGGCGACAGACTGATGCTGAGGCAGAGCGCTCCTCCGGGACCTGACATGGGCAAAATTAAAATCCCCCTCTTCCCCTCCAGCACAGACAGGTCTGTAAGTGACTGAGTCAGTCAGGCACAGCCCACCGCAGGGATCGGCCGGCGGGGATGCCAGCTTGGCAGAGGCTCAGCGGAGACCAGCAAAGCATAGTTTCGAGGTGTTCTGTAGCCAGTGGCGCAATTACGCTGCTTACTTTCGCATAAGCGGGAATCTTCTTGCAGGGCTGTGTTTGTGTGTATGTGTGTGTGAGTGAGTGTGTGTGTGTGTGTCTGTGTATGTCAGCAAGTGTGTGTGTATGTGTGTGTGTGAGAGAGAGAGTGAGAGCCAAGATATGTGTGTGCATGTGTGTGAAAAGGAAACGAAACTGAAGCATACTCTGTGTGTGTGTGTGTGTGTGTGTATGGGGGGGGGGGGCGGTATGTGTGTGCAGGAGTCAGTCAAGTCATGAGTGACACGAGAAAGAAAAACACAATAACCGGGTTATCTGGGGGTGCAAGGGGAAAGGTGACATATTTGGAATGTACCAGCTGAGAGGGTCAGCCTCACTGAAGAGGTGCTTTCCTCTGTGCTTAGCGGTAGTAGGTGGGACATCGGAGAAATTTTTTAAAAATCAGGACATTTGTTGCCCTTTTTTCGCCATCATAATCTTTCCCCTGTAATCTCTTCCGTAGTAGTTCAGAATGCTGGCATTGCCCCAAATCCATAGCAGTTTTTTGTGTGGGTGTTTGAGCTGTATATCTGTTTTGGTTAACTTCCCTAAGCTGTAAGAACAGCTTTAGTAGGGTCAGGAAAGAGTTACCACATGGCAGCCAAATAAAAAAAAAAAAAGAAAAAGAAATGAGAAGCAATATTTTTTTTAAAGATAACTCATCCCATGGAAACGGGAGCCGTGTTCTGGCTGTGAAATTGGGCCACTGTGTGCCGTCTCCCTCTGCGAGCCGCATAATCACAGAGGCATTTGATCCGGCGCTGTGTAGAATCAACACGCGCTGGAAGTTGTCAGTTCATCGCTCTTTGTGACCAACGCCTTTGTGTTTACATAAATAAAAAAAAAACCTTCCCTGAGGTTTTACGCATTTAGTGTAGGTCCAGGCCGGAGCCTCTGCGCCTTCTCCACCAGGCCATTCGGTTTTTACCTACTTTTACTGCTCCACAATATTCCCATAGCCCTGCGTGCATGCAGCTCATAAGAGATGAAATTGAGTTTCAGGGTCGCAACATAAATTAAATGTGTGCAAATGCACTATTTCCTACATTAACCCCTGTCTGGCACCTCTGATTAATTGAGTGCTCAGTCACAGATGCGCTGTATTGGGTTATAACTTCGGATAATGAAGTCGAACCACTTTGACAAGATCTTTTTTTCTTAGTTAAAAAGTGTGCATGTGGGGCGTGTGCAGGATTCAGAAAGTGCAAAGACGCACATCGCCCTTTGAGTCCGAAATGCACAGGACTCATTTGTTGGGGGCCCTGTTACATTTGGCACTAGTTCTGTGGCCATTTTTAATGTGCGGGCTGAAGGAATTTCCTTTTTGGCTTTGCCAATTTAGCGTGTTAGTGTGCGCATAAAAAATACTGATGGCTAATTACGTGCTATCTATAGAAATTATAAGATTGCATTTTTTTGCCCATTGATGTATTATTAAAGGCCAGCAGGAGAAATCTAATGATGCTTCCCCTTAATTTTCCTCACTGACTCCATGTTGGCATGGATGTCATACTGATTAATGCATTTGGGAATTCAAGATCCTGCTTTTAAAGTATCTCAAAAAAAGATGTGATGGATTAGTATGATTTCTGGAACTTTCGAATACCATAACAAACACTACAAAAACTATGAAAAGAATGTGCGCCTGTGTAAGGTCTCACAAAAAAATTGCTGCTCTTGCTGTTGCTCTGGAGACAGAGTAAAGTAATGAGTAAAGGTAAAAAAAAAATCCAGCTGACTGTTTTAAGACTGTAGAGGTAAGCCTATCCGTGGGATCTGCTGCGTCTTGCTGCTCGTGACTCACAGCGGATGAAGGTAATGATTAATATTCATCGCTCATATCAGCCTCCTGCAACTTGTCACAGGCAAATGAACCCCGCGCTAGTAGCTGATGAATTGGCTAATAAGTGCGCTTTATAGTTTGTTGCCTATGGGTCATTATGCATCCCGTCATTTGTTAGTTTGCTCCCAAAGTCAGAGCTTCCTCGGGGTAATAGTTAAACAAGCACTTTTTCCCCTTGACGCGCCGCCCCCGCCGCCCCCCCCCCCCCCCCCCCCCCCGCCCCCCCCCCCCCGTCCCTTTGCTAAAAATACCACCGCGGCACCCAAACGGGTTGCAAGCTCATCATATCGGCGGCGCTTGGAGCTTGTGGACGTTGTGAACCTGAGGGAGCGTGCGCGCAGAGATGAAAATAAATAAACCTGAGTGTATTAAATCCTGCCGTGGCGCCTGCGGAGACGTAGGTAAATTGCTAACCTTTTAACATGGCATTGATTGCAATTATGGGAGGGAAATAAGGCGCGCTCCTGTTTGCTGCCGCACTTGTTGATGTGAAGGTGTCACCTGCAATTAGCGAGCGTGCTGATCATCACCTGGTCCGCGTGCAAGCTTGTATGCATGTTCAGAGCACACATTGTGGGACCTTTAGCTCATGGGTAAATATACAGATGATGAGCATCTTAATTGTCAATCTGACAGCACTTCAGAGGGGGTAGAGTTAGTTTTGCATCATGCAGTACTGTAGTCCTGTTCTGACACATCATAGTTTTGCATGTTGCCTGGTGTAAGATGTATACACCATTTCTTCCACACATAGGTGCTTGAAAACAATGTTCAGGCCCTGATTTGTGAGGGGGTAAATCATGAAATGAAACACAGAGGTGTGGCTGTAGACCATCCAGAAGCCCTCCTCTGGTTTAGAGTACTTGTGCCATTTCATGCTAGTCGCAAGTTATCCAAGTAAACTGAAGTGGAAATGATGTGAAACTTCACTTTGTTTTCATTGGGTGGCTAAAGGCAGTATGAACCCTCACCCTAAAGTAAACCCTAATCCTACCCCTAACCCTAATCCTAACCGAAGCCCTACTGACCCTAACCCTAGCCCTACTGACCCTAACCCTAACCCTAAACCTAACCCTAACCCTACCAAACCTAACCCTAATCCTAATCCTTGCCCTACCAACCCTAACCCTAACCATAACCCTATGCAAAACCCCTCCTCTGGTTTAGAGTAGTTGTGTCATTTTATGCTAGTCAAGCAAACTGTAGTGAAGATGATGTGAAACTTCATTGGGTTTTCATTGGGTGGATAGAGGCAGTATCAGCCTTAACCCTAAAATTAACCCTAATCCTAACATTAGCCCTACCAACCCTAACACTAACCCTTACCCTAGCACTACCAACCCTAACCATAACCCTATTCACAACCCCTCCTCTGGTTTCGAATACTTGTGTCATTTTATGCTAGTCACAAGTATTTGAGCAAACTGAAGTGGAGATAATGTGAAACCACATTGTTTTCATTGGGTGGATAGAGGCAGTATCAACCTTAACCCTAAAGTTAACCCTAATCCTAACATTAGTCCTATTAACCCTGACCCTAAACTTAACCCTAACCATAAACTTAGCCTGACCAAACCTAACCCTGACCGTAGCCCCACCAACCCTAACCTTAACCCTGGACCTAGCAACCTTACCCTTAACCCTAACCCTAATCCTAACGCTAGCCCTACCAACCTTAGCCCTAACCCTAACCAGAACCCATCCTCTCATTTAGAATACTTGTGCCATTTCATGCTTGTCATAAATTATTCAGGCACACTGAAGTGGAGATGATGTGAAACCACCTTTTTTTCATTGGGTGAACAGAGGCAGTATTTGCTTGATTCGTAAATGAGCAACAAATACCGTGAAATTCAATATGAAGTTGAATTATTTTAACTGAGCATTAGTTTGCCTGCTCCTCTGTTGGGCCCTGAGAACTCTGTTTGGCTGCACACAGATTCCCTTGAATATACTGTACATCACTGCGGGAAATTATGTTGCCAACAACAAACATATTTGTTCCGTCCCAGTGTACAGATCAGACAGCCAAAATTGCAGTTATTTTAGGCATTTTTTGTCAGGAGAAGGTGTTTGCTTTAGGTAAATTGTTAGTTGGGTGTCAGTCATCTCCAGTCTTGGCCTTGCCTCACATGCTGTGGGCTGAGGGTAAGACAGAACACAACCAACAGAAAAAGGGAAAATAATTGCCAATCTCTCACCCCAGCCTCCATCTGTCTGCCATCTCTTCAGATGAAATAAAAGATGTCGCACATCAGTCATTTCTGTTTACTTTTCCCATGTTTGTTTGGAGGAGGAGTTGAAGCGTACAGACAAGTAACTGCCCTGTAACAACGAGTATGCATTACCTTGTGTAGCAGGCAGGACCTGGTAGGGCACTAGGACCCAGTGGATACCACTTCTAGTGCTATACTCTCTTTCGTTGGCTATTTAACATGACGTAGTCATTGTGTTCCAAACCAGCCAAACCGAAGTTGGAGAGTGAAGCCGCGATTGCTCGTGTGTTGCTTATGTGCAAAGTGTCCAGTGCGATATTTGGAAGTTTCAAACTGTTACCAAGTTTGTGTATGACTCCTTGTGCTCCACGTGCAGAATGCTAAAGAACAGCCTTTTTAAAAGTTACCTTGCTGGAGTGGCCTAAACTCAACAGGGTGGTGACATCACGCAAGTTCCCACCTCTAGTTAGGGAGCCTGTAACTGAGCCACTGTTTAATTTTTGTTTAATTTTTGTTTTTATTGTACTTCACTTTATTTCATTTGTGTTGCTCTGTGAGATTGTTGTATACTGTGTATACGGTGTGTACTATTGGCTGCAGGCGCCCAGGGATGCAACTAGCTGTCCAGGAGGGGTCACTCTAATTTATTTTTCTGTTGTCTCTTGTTTTGTGAAGGTTTGTCTTCCCTTTGTTTTATATAATTCATACTGTGCAATAAGAGGCTATGGGCATTGTGCAATAGGTGGTACCAAGGGGACTTTTTGCTGTGAACTCTAATTGGGGTGTAGCACTTGAATTTGATACTTTTATCACAATCTATTTATTGGTGTGGGGTTTATCTTTGTGAAGTGTGCTGTTAGCCTTAGTACAGGTACTATTGTCTCAATAGCTTTGTAGCCTCCTGTTATTTTAACACAGAATCAGCTTTTAATTAACTAATTTTAACCGGTCTTGTATGTCATGTTTTAACTTGCATAATCAATAAAGCCTTGTATGACTTTGTACATCAGCAGCCACCTGAATTCTTTCAGTAAAATAACTTGTGTGGGGCCAATTGCCAACATAAGGTTTCTTCCGTCCCTTCATCAGAGAAGTGGCGTAGTCTAATATTAGGAGATCTTTAAACATAGTGAGGGTGGCACTCACGCCTCCCACAGGCCACACTTGAACACAACAGCTACAAGGTCAGTGTTAATCAGCTGTCCTCCACATTTGGGAGAGAAGTATTAATGTGGGTCGTTTCTGCCCTTTGGGGTGTATTTTGTCTATGTTGTTCATTGTACAAGATCTTTTGGGTTCGTTAGTTTAAGTGTATTGGATATGTATATACCAGTATAACCCTAACCCTAACTACAAACTGGGAGAACAAAACACAAAACTAGCACAAGATAATGGATAAGTAAGCCTGATACAAGAGCAGTTGCATGTAGATCACGCACAGGCTTGAGGCAGTTGCTTGTTACAGTTGTTATTTCTATTGCACAACATGACCTTGTAAGCAAAAGAAGGACAATGGAAAGGTACAAGCACAGAGAACAAAGGAAAATACCAAGAGAAACAGGTGGAGAGGGAGAGGAGAGAGTCTTTGAGATAGGTGACGTATGACGGTGAGTTTCATTTAAGAGCAGTGTCAGTACACTTTGATCCTTGTTTTCTCTTCAGCTGGATATAGTATGCAGTTCACAAATTGGCCTTTAACAGTAAATTGTCAGTTTAATTAATAGCAGAACATAGCACAATCTACCAGCAATGCAATGAAAAGTCTCTAACTATAGCTTAGGTACAACAGGCTATTCACAGGGAAGGCATTAAATAAAATGCACCATTACTCATGTTTCCATTGAAATCTATGAATATCTGTTTAGTATTTATAACAGTGGTACATTCTGATATTGTCCTGGATGCCCACCTAACAATATTAAGCTGGATTTGGGGCAGTGCCTGCATTCCAAATGTAAGCATTTTCATAAAATAAATGTCAGAATAGTGGATGAAAGTGATGAGAAACATTGATTTATTTTGCTGCAAATGGCCAGCTCTGTTTGAATAATACTCTTGTCACGGACAACAGTGTTTCCAGGTTTCTAAATAGAAAATCCAATTATGGCAGAAAATGGTATTAATCAAAATAAGACCGGTTCTATTAAAGTGGCCGAAGGACCCCTGTTTCCACATATCCAGTGGCCCTCTCTGAAATGTTAGGATAACAGGAAATTGGGGGATCGTGGGAGTAACCTGGGAGGGTTACCAGCTGTAAGGCTCAGAAATGATGACAATAACGGAATAAGCAGAACTCTGCTGTTTTGGGACTACATTACAAAAAACATAACATTACACTACATTAACATCACAAGTTAATTTGTGGTTGGGCTTGAATAGTGTTATGCTGGAAGTTGCTCTGGATAAGAGCGTCTGCATGAATGCATGTAATGTAATGTCAAATCTATGATCTATGTCAAAACCTTCACACAGAGTTGATCACCAAAGCCACAGAAAGATTATGTTTTCATGTGCGGTTGTGTTATGCTGCCAGGGGTAATTTTCCAGGTGGGCTCAAGAGGGGACAGGGGGCGTTGAGGCTTTGGCAGACCACGGCCTAATCTGGCTAGCTAATTCAACAACAGCATAATTTAGTCTGTGGCCACTGCGCAGTTTGGAAACCTCGGCCAATTATCTCACCGTGCAGGTTCTCAAAATGACGGATTCACTGTGTGACTGACACTTTTCCCTCTCTGACCTGAGTTGGTCCTCTGTTCTCTGTCGAATTTTAACTTCCTTTTGAGGCCAGTGCAAAAACACCTGCCCCAGTACACAAAGGAATGGAGGCTTTGTCGCTTCTTTCACTAATACTCACCGTTTTCTGTGCGGTGGTAAACTCTGGGTGACATTAGCACTTAGCTCATCTCACCGCACTGCAGCTGTGCGGTTGACATCGGTTAGGAGCTGAGGGATTTTTTTTTTCCTTTGGATGGATTCAGCCCGCTTTCTTAAACGGCGGAGGGCAGCTGGCGTGTCACTGACTTCTATGGCGGTCTGTTTTTTTTTGACAAACAGCTAGCGACCCGCTTTCGCCTCAGCTGCTGTCTCAGTAATTCCAGAGGAAGGGTGCACCGGTGCAGTGGCGTGTGTTTTGGGATGGGTTAAACGGTGTCACCTGTGTCTGGGGCTGTGATACAGTCGTGTGGCTAGGGGTGTGATGTGTGGAGAGGGAAGGCTACTCTTCACCAGTGCTTTCCACATGTCACAGTGGCATGAAGCCACCGGTCAGACCTTACAGAGTTTTGTTCAGGAGCTATGAGGAAGAGGCCAACTTCAGAGTTTTCAGTGAAATAAACACAGAAATACCAAATACAAATACTAGAAAAGCACATTTGAATTACAGTTTTAAAGTACTGTATCTTCGAGCTTGGAATTGATTCACATGTTCTCATGCAAACAGTTCAGGACTCTGTGATTCCTCTGTAAATATTTTAAATTTTTATGTGTGGTAATTCTTAGCATTACCTGAGAGATATCATTTCATGATAAGCATTCATACCTGCCTCACGAAACAACTCTGTGGCACACGTGAACAGCTAGCTTTCCCTTTGAAGAGGAAGTGGGGCAGTTTACGTCAAGTTCTTTTATGCTTGGTTCTGAGCCACATTGACACCCCTTCTGTTATCTGTGAAAAGGACTGAATGTCTATGCTTTTGTGCAAACATGCACGCTGGAGCACGCTGGAATCCTGGGATATAGAACCAACATGAAGGGTGCATGCACGTGCACTCAGTCGAAGGGAGCCGACAAGGACAAGTGAAAGATAGTTTTTCTCGATTGGACTCCCTAGACCAGGTGACTCACTACCATATAAGGGGGAGTACATAGGGCAAGCAAGCAACAGGGCCATTTTGGAGGTAGCATTCTTATTTATCATCTGGATTCTAAGCTAATATCATGGGGGGGGGGGGGGTCATGCACTGAATTATGATGTATGTGTTGAAAGTTGAAAGTATGGCTGCAATCAAATGAAACTTTGCTTGTGTTTTGTGTGCTCGGATTGTTCAAAGGTAAAAATGACACTGCGGTGATACCGCGATGGCAATATTGAGCCCAGTCTCGAATTGTATATGTAAACACGTCCTAGGACAAATTTATATGCAAATTAAACCCGGAATTTGTAGATTTAATAATGAGAAACCTTTGGCGTGTGAAATTTCTAATGCATGTTATTTGAGACAACTGGGAGTATGAAAGACATACGCTTTCACTCTGATACATTGCTTAAATATTGCTATTACAAACATGTTCCCCCACTAGTGCCACAAGAGGCAAAACACACACATTTATTCACACAGAATAAACAGTTTCAATAACGTGGGTTTCATATATTGTGTCATGGTGGATTATTCTTTTTACAAAACGTTCCCCTCCCAGTACCGCAAGAATGAATGCACATATAATGCACAGTTTAAATACCCTGTTTCATATATTGTCATGGTAGATTTTTGTGCTGATTGTATTTATTGTAAACATGTCTGAACTAAGTTCATTTAGCTGTGTGCTTGCAAGCTGAGCTTCCCGATAATATATAAACCAAACCTTTATAATTAAGCATATTTAAAGCAGCAGAAGATTGTTATTCACACCATATTTGCTGCAGATTATTATCAACACCAAATTTGCCAGTAATATTGGATAATTACTTTTATTCTAATTTTTATACAAACTATCAATTATGAATAATGCTGAAAAAGGTGTTCGTTTAATCACAGGAAGTGATTACCCATGGAGAAATAACCCCTATTTTAGAGAATTTTGGATTTACTATTTTCCATGTCCTGTTTTCCTCTTTACATGTTCCATGTGAAAAAAGCACTTTTAATGTGATTTTATTTCTAAAACTGAAATCTTAGCTAGGTTAAGGGTTAGCTAGGGTTTTGTAGCACTGGTTAATGTGGTTTGATTGTAACTTTTTTTCACATATACTACCACAGACAAGAAAATAAATGTGTCCTCAAAGGCGGGACTAACAATACTAGTCTAGGACAACCAGGGGCTTCTTTAGTAATCATCTTTACACATAACAGTTAGTGAGGTTGCATAGCCTTTCTCTCAGAAAGAAAGTACTGCTGTTGGTGTTTTTTTAGTTTAGCTGAATACAAACACTGTAATCCTCAGTGTTTTAGCCTTGTAAAATATTGTTACTCTAAGTGCAGTACATGACCACAAGATCATTTCCATCTTGTTGAATGCTAAGGTGTCATTTCCTCCGGTGTGATCCATTTGACTTCTTCATATCAGAGTCATAGTAAGAATGGAAAGATTGACATTCTTCACCTGACAGGAGAGCACTTACCAGGAACATATAAATAAAATGGAATTTCTAATAAGCCCTATTTTCAGAATGTACTTAATATTACGGCTCTGGAAAGTTCTGCAGTTGCATATGTATGGACATCATTGCATATGCATAAGCATGCGTGCAGATGCATTATCATAACCCCCGACCCTCACACACTATGTCTTATTTGTGTGTTCATGCCATTGTGTGTGTTTTATAAATCCCCTCCGAGTCCTCAGCATATGTTTAGCAGTCATAAAATATTCACCATCATTTTTGTAGGTCTGGGCATAAATTAGCCCCCTCTGGAGCGTTTGTAGAAGGGATCAGAGCAGGGACCGGAGACAGCTGAACTTCATGAAAAATTAACATACATGAACGTGGCTGATTTGCGTGCTTTTCAGGATTTTTCCTGAAGTGCTCTGTGTTATTTACACTGATTCTGTGTTGTAGAAACCATATGGAGGACATTTTCAGGGGTCAGTCAGAGCTCTGTGACAACCTGTGATTGCCTGTCACAGGAGGAACGCAGAAACTGATCTGCATAGACCTATACTGATAAAGAATAGAGCCGTAAATATAAAGAGCTAAACATATTGTCTCGCACCTAGCAAAGGCAAATCTGCATTCCATTAAGGAAATATGTCACATGCAGACATCCGATCCGCCATCTGAGCATCACCGCCGAGCTCACTCATTTCACTCACGTTGAACTTACTCGGCTACATGACGAGACAGACCAAAATTTTAATGATCCCCTCGGCTGAGGCGCTTTGCATTACGTTTTAATTATGAAGTCCCAGCGCGAGTGTGATTAAATGGGAAAGACTTGCAAATGGCATGCAGACGGCTAGGCATCACGTTGACATATCATGCACATAGGAGACTGGAGATGACATGAGGGAACAGATTCCATCTGTCTGCGCATCCAAAGGTAATTCTCAGCGCCTGTGTTGACGTGAAAATTAGAAAGTGATTAGTGCAAGACCTTCCCATCTCGCACATGCCTGATAAAAGGGATCTCTCCGTAAACAGGCCAATGAGGCTGACAATCAGAGAGCAAGGAGGGGGGGCGTTTTAGAAGAGGAGCCGCTCAAGGAAAGTTATCAAAGGGCTGCTGCTTGCTAAGTTTCAAAAGCTGTACATCTTGTATCTCTGAATCTGAATCTCTCTCTCTCTCTCTCTCCTTGCGCATGGTAGTCATACCAATTAGCTCTTGAAAGATGATTTCATGTTGGCGATTGAGCGCGAGGATAAATACTCTTGTCAACAGGGAACCTTGTGAAGTGCAGGCAGTGTCATTCCCATGTGGGAGCGCGCCGGGTTCCTCTGTGAGGCGGGCTCGGAAATAGCTGCTTTCCTTACCCGTTCACGTACGCGGCGCGGTGTTTATTGAGATGCCCTGCGCCCGGGGCTCATTTGCTGATAATGCTTCACAGTGACTATGAAATGCGATTGAACGTTTAAGTGATGACCAGAGGAAGCCCTCCCTGAGGGTGCAAGGGCGAGTCTGAGGCTTTTCAGGAAAGGCTTTTCCATTTCCATCAGGTGCGGTGTGTGTTTGAGTTTGTGTGTGTGTCTCTGTGTGTGTGGGTGAGTGTGTCTATGGGGGTGTGTGTGTGTGTGTGTGTGTGTGTGTGAGAGAGAGAGAGAGAGAGAGAGAGAGAGAGAGAGAGAGAGAGAGAGAGAGAGAGAGAGAGAGAGAGAGAGAGTGAAAGCGCAAAGGAATTAGAATGAGGAAGAAAGGACATGAAAGTCAGCCAAGCATACGTGCGTGTTTGTGGCACACTTGCATCACATATGTTTCACTGGTTACCTTCTGTTGACTTTAGGAGAATTGTTGGTTTTTTTCTCCTCGGTGTTCCTACTCTCCTGCTGCTGTTGTGTGCATTTCTTTGCTGCGGGATGGAAGTGTTCTGTTTGTGCTGTTGCTGTTGTCAGTTCAGATAAGTCTTACAGATGGCCTGTGCGTCCGGACCTGGACGTGCAACGGCGTCCTTTGCCCTCAATCGTCTGGTGGCCATGTTGCAGCAGGGACGTCCTCCTTTGTCCCGCTGGGGCAGATGGACTTGTTTTGGCCCAGCCTGGGTCGTGGCCAGCCCAACAGAACCAGTACACTGAGCAGAGGGGGACTTCTGTTTTGAATAGTCTGAGGCCACATAGACAGATTACCCTATTTAAAGCGCATACTTAATGGGAGGACTGGCTCTTCAAAGAGACACCGATTCACCAAAAGCACAGAAGAGTAAGCTAACTCATTGTGTTTCATTGTAGTGCTGGCTTCATGCAATACACAGTGCTCACAAAGCAAGTGATAGAGCAGGTCGACTTCAAAGAGCAATGCATTTCCTCTCTACTGATGCCAAACCACAAACATTGGCTCCAAGTGGCTGTAATACGTATTTTTGGCCCATACGTCACTGAAATAGTCTTCTTCATGTTCTCTCTGTTTCATATAAGGGGAAACCAGAGTTCTAAGTGTGCCTCTAGAAAGATGGAAAAGAAAATTATAATGCTGACAGATAATAGCAGATAATAGGATACTTTGCAGAACAGCTGACGGCATCAGTATTGAATGGCAGTGGTACTGTATTTGGAGAAGGGTGTGATCTGATGCTAATTTCACTAATTGCAGGGCTCCAGACTGCGACCATTTAGTCACATTTTGCAAACATTTTTGGAGACAGTGTGACTAAATTTAAGTCCCCCATTTGTTCTTTTTAATCATTGGACAGACACTCCACAGGAGGATATATAAATAACTATAAAGGCCTGTGACCTCTGGGTCATGTGCTTTAAAATCATTTTCACTGAAGGTATGGGTGCAAGTTATTCATTGGTTCAAGGTCTAGAGAATCAGTAAGTACAGTCTGAATTTAGCCTACACGAAAGTAGTTGCTAATGCTGCAGCTACCAGTACTAATGCTGTCAGCAATAATTTATTGGAACTGGCCAATGTATCTGTGTGTGCGCTTTGCAAGGGTATTATGTTTGAGAGCATGTAGGGAGAACATACATGGATGTGCCTGTGGGATTTCATGAACTGCTTAATCAATGATTGAAATCTATCTAAATATCTGTATCTGAGAGTATTTTTCATACATTTCCATACATTAGTCCCACAGACCTTCCCCATCAATTGAAACTCACTTAATTATGCATGTTTATGTAAATGTGTGTACCAGAGACAAGCAGCCTATGTTTTACAGTAAGACTGTTTGTATAATTGATATTACTGATGTGATGGCATTCCAAAAAAAAAAAAAAACAGTAAAAACTACTTATATGTATAATATGAATATTTTTTTTCTATAAAGGAAAGCTAATGTAAATTATTTGTGAATGTGTACCACTAACAGGAATCAATCTATAGGCTGTGTTGGATTATGGATTTAAGTTTTTATATGGTTTCACACTGAAGATTCTACATTCAGAGTTGCTCTGAACAAGAACAAGTGGTCAAAATAACAGACCTTTGTTAGCTGGGGAAAATCCATTTTTTAAAGAAATGCCTCTGCTAAATGATTTGTGGTCTGAGGCTTAACCTTGCTTACTAGGTCATATAAGCTGCTTGTGTTTCCAACATATTTTTTGTTTGGTATCGTGTTGGAGGAACTCTGTACACACATTTGTGTTTGTGCGTGTGTGTGTGTGTGTGTATGGACGTGCACATATATTTATAATGCGATATTGCCTGTGCTGTACAGTTGCAGTGCAGGCACAAGGTTAACCATGGTCATCTCTGCCAGCACCTCTGTCTCTGTCTTTGTTTTACCCATACTGTGTTTCCAGCTAGCTGTATTTTAACGATTTATCATTCTCCCCAGCATTTCCCCAGTTGCTCTTTGTCTTTGTCTTTGAAATCATTTCCATGGAGCCTGATTGCACAGTCGTTACATAGACTGCAATGATTCAGCCGCGGGATCCACAAGCAGATTCATTCTATAACCAAATAATACTGACATAATATTTTAAATAAATGTTAAAAAATGAATGTAATGAATTAAATATGATCTATCCATATTATATAAGCTTTGCGAATATGCTGTGTTCCTGTTTAAGGGAGGCTGTGTATGTCATTGAGCTCTGTAGTTCCGTACAACTCTCTGGACTCACTGAAGTTAAGCATATCCAGTGTATGGGCCTGCAGTTTGAAACTATGAATTTCTGTTTCAAGTTTCTTAAAGTAGACTTCTTCCTTCTTCCTTTTCCTTTGCCATCTCTGGGAAACTGGGTTTGTGTCAGAGAGAGCATAGGTCAGAGGGATATTGGAAGAGCCCTGAAAATCATATCAGCCAATCACATTCAGCCTTCGGAGAGGTCAATCTTGTGAGCTAGCCTGGAGTTTCCAGGTAGAACAGCGATATTCTGACTGCTCAGTATTTACAGAGCCCTCCTTGCCTGCCCCTTCAGAAACCTAAATGAACGCTAACACATTTACAACAAGGAGGATTCATGTAGAGTCTAACAGATCAAGATATTTTATTCGACAGCAGGATGGAAATTAGCCATCAAGACCAAATGGCTTGTCTTTCAGACTCTTCCACAATTTTGCCAGCGATTTGTGCTCAGTTTGAACGTGCAGGCATTCTTAACCACAGCAGCTGTCAAAGACCACCTTTGGCCTCCAGCAACCTGGGGGCATTGATTAAAACTGGAGAACCCAAGGCCAGAGAAGATTAAAAGCCAGTGAAGGAACGGCACGCTGTGTCTTGAATCCTCAGCCCTTGTAGTTTGGTGTACAAGATTGTCCCTGTGGAATTCCCCACGGAGTCAGGAATGTGATTACATTGCCATTCCAGACCCACAGCATCCATGCTGTTTTTTTCTCCCTCCCCCTACTCTATCACACAGCAGCATTAGCAATATGCATTCTGGAAATCGCTCCTTAGTTTTGCTTATTAATATTCAAAGGCATGCTTCTGCGGACAGAGGAGGCTGGGATTGTAAGGTGTGCTGGCTGCCGATGGAATTTAAAGCAGATGCGCTTTATTGCCCTCACGCTGCGTCAGGGAACTCATTTTTGCATCCGCTGCGTACGAGGATGATCCACCCGTGATCATGTGACGCGATTGATCCCATCTTTTGTCCCGCGGCGTTCCCTAGGACATGCTCCGTGGCGCCTGTGTTAACCACCGCTGTCCGATTTAAAGCTCCTTCTCCGATTAATTTCCCCGCATGCAGACACCTGACTGAGTTTTAACCAGCTCAGGAGGTAATCTGTTGCTCTGTGTAGCAAAATCCCATTTTGCAAACCCCTGATTATTCAACTCTGGGCAATCACCATGCGCCCCAGGGCAAAGGAATTAGTGAATGAGTGAACATGTCTGCCACCAAGCTCTCTCCCGACCAGGAGTGATTCCTCACGCAGTCTCTATCACCGACGCAGAAGTACAAAACACTCTTATCAAAAACCCGGACAAAGAAATTACAGCACATTTCCACATGGAAAAGAGAGGGGCTGATTGCGATCGATAATCAATCAAAGGCGGCCTGACAGGCCTCGTATATCAGCGCGCCGCCGAGACTCAGTAGCAGGCATCGCGAGCTGAGCCAAGAGCGACCGATCCCACCGGAAGGGCTTGTTTAATCTGTCTGAGCGTCCTGTGCGGCTCCCTGGTGGATTAGACTTTTCTGTCTACACTTAAGCATGTCTGCCTTAGCCTGTTGAGTGCGAGTGGATTTAAAATCACAGAAAAAGGGAGCGGGCTTTCAGATGTGTCATTTACCAAAGGTCACATCTTAATTTAGAAATAGATGAAACAGCATCCAGGTTTAGTTGCAGTTTTATTCTTTCATAGTCATAAATGGGAAAAAGGAAAAAAAAATACTGAGGATGACCTTTCTGTCAATAGTGTCAAAACTATAAATATACCTATAGGCACACCTGTCTGTACAATGCAGCTGGCAATGAAGATGAATTGACACCAGAAGCTGCTTGCTCTCACAGCACTCAGGCACAAATATTAATTAGGCTCTCTCTCCTGAAGTCTGCTGCTGAAACAAGGGGTAGCTCTGTAAAGGTCTGACTACCGGAGGCTGGTGATGAATTCCCAGAGTATGATGGAGCGACATCCATAATCTGCGCATAAACAGGCTACATCTGCCTCTTGAAATAAATGGGACCAATCGCGTCACAATCCTCTGTTATTCCACTCATGACACTTGAGTCATCAGAGCTCAACCCTGGCACCGAAACGCCACATCAATAGCCGGTGCTATCATGTGGTTTAAACAGGATGACAGTATGACACAGTTGTAGCTGATGACTATAACTGACTGACTTCCCTTTTCCAAAGTTCTCTTGTTTCAAAGCAGTTGCACTGTTCTTTAGTAAGCTTCCAGTGGTGAGGCCTTGAGCATCCACAAACAAATGGTTAGGTGTTGCTAGGACACGCTTAACCCTTATACACTGTGCAGATCTCTGTGCATTTCCCATTTTAAGCAGAAAAACAGCGGAAGGATTCAGTCGTTTCCACCAGTCCCCCATACCAGTTATTCTGCTACTGTTAGTAGTGATTGTTGATTCTTGTTTGTAAAGATTACAAAAGTAAATTTTAAAGTACATGGGATTATTTCATTAGATTTTTTTATATGCGTTAGCAATAAATCAGAATTAGCTTTATCCAAGTTTAGTAACATTTCACACAGACTCTAGAAAGCACTTCTTTAGAAGTGCTTTACCTCAAAAGTCTATAGTGGATCAAGACTCTGTAAAGATAAAACCTGCCTGTAGATTCATTCTAGATTAGGGACAAATGATAACCCAGACTGAGCTACTGGCCTGTTTTCACCACTATATTTTATCCTTGTCTTTCCTTCTCACATTCCCAGAGATGCACTTGCAATCATTCTGTGGTGGATGGCACTAGTTTTATTCAGTGAATTCACCCTGGCTATCCTTTTTCCATGTGCATTGTGGGAAAAGGACCGAGATCTGACATCGAATGCTTTGGAACATTTTACATCCCCTTTACTGAAACAGGCACACAAATCGCATCATCTCCAAGATCAACCACTGATCCTCCCTGATGTCTTTGAGTGTATTTTGAGTCCTTTCAGATTATGCCATCCAGTTTAGAGGATGAACATGTTTTGGAGGCAGGGGTTTCATTGCTAAGGCTTTGTTAACAGATTTCTTTGGCTTTTACAGCAGCCGAACATTCTCTGGAACCTTTTATGCATGTAATGTGTCTGCATAGACACATAACCACACATGCGCTCCTTGAGAGACATAATACAAAAAGGTAACTGAAAAGCTTCAGACTGGTACTATAAGCAGTTCATTCTTGTTGCTTCAACGTGTCGTATAATTCATGTGTTGGAGCAGGAGCGTCACTCGCATTGGCAACGTACGGAAACAAACTTGCCTGCTCGTTAAGTCCAGTCATTATCTTCGCTTTCCATATTGGCTGCCTATCGCCGTGCATGCCAGCCTTGATAATTATAGAGCTATTCGTCAGGCACAGGTAGCGTGTTTTGTTGGACATAATTGGATCATTCGTCATTGCTCATAAATTAGAACACCAGAGGATTACTGGCACATTGACACAACATAATCACAGCCACTTTTGGTTTGCTTTTACTGCTGAAATGCTTATAATTTCTGGGAGTTACTTCACCTGCAATTACACACATCGCAGGGTAGAGTTAATCCATACATTGTGGGATATTGTACAGCAAGCATCATAAGATTATAATGCATTCTATGATATATGCACATTTTCTTTTAAACACAACTATTCAAGCTAATCACATACAAGCAACATGCGGAAAGCATATGACACTGCATGCTTTATCTCCTTATGCTCGACTGTGTCTTCTGTTTATAATATGTAGGTGTATTATTGCATGTACTGTGAAATTAAAATGAGCTGCTACAAGGCTTTGATCCTTGTTAGCAGAAAAAAAGGTTGCAAAGGTGGCACTGCTTTCTAGGGTTTCGCATTGTGCAGGTCTCAGCCAGTGTTATGAGTTTAAATATTCCCACCAAGGTATTATTTAATTGCATTATTATTGAAAGCAGACAAAAGTTCAGCGAGGGGTTTTTAATAAAATGCCACACCATGCTTAATACCATTAGCCTCCGCTGTTTTCAGAGACACATTGTTGCCCAGCACTCTGTCTGACAGACGCATTGTGGATATGTGATTGGTCCTGTCAGATCCCGGTGCGTTCCGTGGGAAGGGAGGTCAGTCTGGATGTGGGAAGAAAAAGGTTTCACGTGGCCCCCTGGGAGGTGCGGTCATCTTTTAAGTGAATGATGCTAAAGCCGACCACACTAATTAAAATTTAGACCCGACATACTTTATGAGAGGGTTACTGCAGAATCGAGGGAGCTAGGGCTGACACGTGACACATACGTTTTGGCATCTGGGATTTGTAGTGTGTGTCACAACCTCAGGACTTTGGGAAAATTTTTATAGCCATACGGCATCATACTCTGGTCACTGATGGAGCCCTAGATGGTTTTAAAGCACCTACTGTACTTCCACGGCACACAGTGTCACCAACTTTCAGTCTAGCTACCTGGCTGTTTCCTTCTACTTATCATGTAGCCATTGTTTCTAGTGTTAGTTGTTTGTGGACAAATTAAACAAACAATCATAGTCTTAGTACATCATACAGACTTCCTCATCTTCCACACGTGTCATATTTTCCATCAGTTTGATGCTTGGCTCTTTTGAATTTTGTCGTTGCCATTCCATACACCTCCCTCCACTTTTACACCGCGGTTCTAGGGGAAACACAAACAGCTTACAGAAAGCTGCTGTGTTTTTGTTGACACACTGCATTATTGAATGGCCCTTTTTCATTATCTGCTGACAGTCCCTCTCTGCTCATGAAAAAACTCTCGAACAGGAGTCTGCAAACATTTCATCGCTGCTTGCCACCCACTTTCAGCTCACGAGGTGCTTGAAAGAGCAATTAATGTCACCTGCAGGATGTGACAAAGTACACAGTCAGAGGCGTAAAACCAAGATACAAGAATTGTGGTAAACTGGTAGGAAGCAGGGAAGGGCAATCAAAAGAGCTAAGGCGTGGCGGCAACTGTAAAGTGCGTACTAGCCTTATAAGGTTCAGGTTTACTCTCACTAATAAAAACACACTCAAAACCTGTGGTGTGTGATTTATGTCTTGTGATTTATTGGAAAAAAATGTTATCTGGCCTGACTGGTGAAGCTGTCTGGTGCCATTTTTTCTGTCATGTAAGAAATAGCAATATAATATTATTCAATATTCTGAAATACAATTTTGCAAATATGTTATAAAGTTTGTAGGTGTGATCAAAGTGCCACAGCTCTGTCTAAGTGTGCAATTTGTCTAGTAGCACAAACTTGAGGGGTAGCATGAAGTGACACCATGCTGCCAAAACATGCATTGGAAACGTGGTGGGTTTTGAAGAGAATTTGCGAGCAGTGGAACCAGAACAACTTACCATCTTTTTCTGGACATCCACTGGCTGCAAATTCTTGCACTGTGTCTGCTGACAATTCGTACCATACAGTGTGCAGATGCTCCAGTGCTAATTGCCATTTTGTCAGCATAATTTGCCCGGGCGCTTCCAATGCAGCCACAAATCCTGCCTTTCAGATCCAAAATGGAAGGACTGGGGATATCAGTGCATCATTTGCGGCTGTAGCTGGAGCAAATGTAGGCGATAAAATTGGTATGTACTTAGCGCAATGGTCAAATCGTCTCGGCATAATTTCAGTATCATACTGGAATAATGAAAAGTGGTTTGCGATTCAAATAACCCTCTAAGGTGATGACTTAAACAATGGCAACAGGGGAGATATTACCGACCCCCCCACCTCGCAAGAGGAGGAATTAGAGCACAGCCCTCTTTCACCATGCAGAATTATTCTCAGTGTAGCCACTTGCTTTATTTTCGTTTGTATTCCATTTGCGATGCCCTCCGTTGCCAACTGTGACACAGCGGTTGGTGAAACTGCTGGCTGTATCAGCCTCATCCCCTCATGATGTTTTGCAGAAGTCATTTTTCACAGACAGAGCAGATGGGAGAATTTCCAAAAATAAGACAGAGAATATGGAACCGAACTGTGTGTTTGTGCCCGTGATACTCCAGTGGAATAACTGTTGAATCAATGAAGACAGGGTGGGATGTCTTGAAGCAGAGATTAGATTGTTCTGCTCGAGGAGGAGAAATTTGGGCTCAGAAAAGAGACTTCTAAAGAAAAGCATCATCTAACCATTCTCATGCATTACTGTTTTTATAAGCACTCTTACAGGTGAATGCGTGCATCACTTAGGAGATGTTCCTTTGTCATTGTATTTGCACAACATCAAAATATATATACAATAACAAAGGTTGCGGCATTTTTTTGCTCCTTTATGTGAGATTTGTGGTATGTACATCACATGCTAATAAGATTTGCCAATGTGTTAACATGAGCTTGGGTAACAGAAATGATTTAAAACGTGTTTGTGCCATGCCCTTGTCAGGAGGTATGGAGCTACTCTTTCTAAAATGGCAGCTGGTCACCTCAGAAATTGCGGCTATACGTCACGGCCCAACCTGCCAGCGGGCTGAGAAGGGCAGGTTTGAACTCTCTGATGCTGCCACAGCAGAACTTGGACGCGTCTACCCCTCCTCTCTGCCAGTGTCGCCGAGCTGAGCGTGGCCGGGAGCCCTCGCCTTGGCGGCACATGAAAGCCGCGCTCATTAGCCATCCTGAGGCCCGGGCAGCCCGGGCGATTGTGTCGCTCGTCCAACTGCATGGAGCGATAATGAGCCCTTCATCCCCAATAGAGGCTGCGCTTATTCTCCTCGCTCCGCTTCATGAGCCAATCAGTCAGCAAAATTACAGGTGTGATGACACTGCGCTAAGCGGCTAATCAGCACATATTCTAGTAGACCTGAGGAAATGGACTGCGTGTCTGTTAAGTCATTGTTATTTTCTTTAAGATGATCTGCCATGTTAACAGGTTGACTGTTGACTGTGGGTTCGAGTCCAAATGAATATTCCATGCAGGGTACAGGATAAATGCACACTGTGCCAAAAGGCCAAAATGTCAAGGAAAGGGGATCAGGGAGAGGGCAAGATGGTCTAGGCTGCGCTCTTCTTGGTCCCTGGCACCAGACAAAGAAGGAGTCAGCCTGTCTGGAATGTACCCCTCAAGGTCATGGGACTGAACTGGCACCATAGGTGTTCCATCTTGGGTCCAAACCTAACGGTGCTTGGCATTGGCTGGTGCCACCTGCCCACATGGGACAGACCGCCGAGTTGGTGTGGGGTTGCCAAGATGACTGACCATTGCGGTTTGCCTTCAAGTGCTGCCAAACTCCTTAGCTTTCCTGAGCGTTTGCCATGGACGTTGCAGCTTGGAAAACGCAACTTGGGGGAACTGTCCAAGTTGTTCTTTTGCGCTCTAGGCTCTATTTGCACGGGGCTTGGCATGCGGTACTTGCTGTCTTTTATGGCACCATGACATTACTGTTTCGTGTCATTAGTGCCGTTATGCTTTGTGGCAACTGGAAACATCTCTTGCCCCTAAAAGCCGATACAGTTGAAAGGGTTTGCTGGAGCTGGCTTGTTCAAAAAAGCACTAAGACTGTTCATATGTAAGCCGTTAATAGGAAAGTGGGCTACCAGTCTGAAAATAGGAAGGCTTCACATTATGGCCGGAGTAAACTGAGATAATAATTCTTGAAGCAAACTCTGCAAGCTATTTATTAAGAGCTTTTAGCTAGAATTGCGATCACCACCGCCATCAAATCACAGGATTATAATAGTGTCAGTTCTTTTGAAAGGCACAAAAGGGCCGTTCAGCATCGCTCAATAACCATATCGTTCTGTTCTAGAAATCTGAGGATACTGTGGTTACGCTGAAATACGTGTTTTTTTTCCACTTATCGCTGAGCCAAGGCAGGGTGAGGCTCTCAGACTCTCCAGAGCACCAGCCCTGCCCCCACCTGGCACAAACGCCTTTCCATTCGGCCTTGTAGCAGCAAATAAAAGATTACCTCGGACACACCATTATTTCCTGTGATGGTACTCATACATCAAGTTCACGCCAACTTCTGGAGAATGGGGAGCGCACAGTAAAAGCAGAAAGAGGACAATGCCGCTTTAAAGCACCATCTGTGAAAATAAGACTGGCTACACTAAGGAAAGAACCAGCTGGCTTACCATAAATATCACCCTTTAAAAAAAAAACATCCCTAATCTACTAACTGTATTGTAGTTTTCATTGCATTTGTAGGAGATATTATACTGGGGGGATAAAAGAACATATATTTGTCATGTATCTGAAGATTAAATAGTTTGATCTAATCCATAAATAATAAAAACAATGATTAATATCAAAAGCAAGCACCTATTTTATTAAATATTTTACCGGATATCTGGATATCATTTATAATGAAGCAAGTCAGTTTGCTCCACCAGTTGCCTACCAGATTGATGTTTTTTAAAGTGTTGCACTTAATTGTCTTCCATTCCATATCAATGTAAATGTATCAAGAGTGATTGATGGAGACTCACAAAAAGCATCCACTGAAAATCATTACCTGATTCCAAGGGGTGTCTATTCAAAGCTTATATATGATGTAATTTTGAGAGAAAGAGAGTATTTGTGAGAATTGGGGGGGGGGGGGGGGGGCATAGGGAGAAACAGAGAAGGGGGGAAGAGAAAGCAAGGGGGCCAGGAGGAGAGAGAAATAGAAATAGAGGTAGAGAGGGAGAGACACGTCTTTCACTGCGCCGGGCAGATTGATGGCTATTGAGTCCTCTCTGTAATGGCTGCTGGCATTTTCCCCCGTCTCGGTCTCTCCCCTCCTTTCAGTGCACCTCGGGAGCTGGTAGGATCGTTATATATTAGCTACAGCTCTCTGCCTCTGTCTAGTGGAGTCAGACCGTTGTGATCACGTTAAACACGAGCGGGCGGCTGACACCGGTAGGCTGCTGACAAAACCATTAAGGTGGGCCGGCGGTGCTGCCCCGCCCGCTGCATGGAGCCATTGTGCCCGCTCATCAGGGGCGATTCGATTTAAAACCAAAGAAATTCAAAAGATTTTTCTTTTCGGCCTTTCATACAACAATTAGTTAATTGCACACGCATGGCCACACAAGTACACAGCTTGTCAGTAATACCGCAGTTGCACCCTTCATTCAACTCATAACCTTAAGAGAGGATTTAAAAAGCAGTTTACAGTTATTTAATTGGCTAGTGTGGAGCAGATGCTGGTGACTGCTACCCTCACAATTTGCCGTGCCGCTCCGCTCTTTGTTGTATTCAGAGCTCATCACCTGCACTTCTTTTGTGAGCCAGCTAGCTGCTGCGCCTTCAACTGAAAATACCTCCCAGTGTTGAGCTGCTTGCCAATTATGGGTGACAAATGGATTGGAACTGAGGTAAAACTCAATATTATAATATCTGCCCATTACCTAGTCTTTTCATGTTCCAACAAAACCAACATGTTTCTAAAGTAGGCCTTGGTTCAGTGCTATTGCATCACAGTGGCTCACATAATAAATACAACAAATACTGAACATAAAAAAGAGACAAAATCAATAGTAAAAATGCCCTTTGTACACAAAGACCATTTATGCAGTTTATCATTTTAAATGGAAATACAATTAAAATGCAATGAATTTGATGAACAACTGAATATAATAATGTAACAACAGAATTCTGGCAACAGATTATTAGTTCAAAATGTACCATGGAAGATAAAAAGCAAAATATCTTAAGAACAATAAATGAGCCATGGAAGAACAATTTGAGAGCAGGGAAAGAGCAGGGATATTGCCTCTAGTATCCAGGCCTGCAAAATGTCGACATAAGGCACTGAGTGATTTTTTGTGGGATCACACAAGCTCATGATGTTCACTCAAAACATGTGAAATATGTCAGCCTCAGATCTCCAGAGGAACGAGTCTTTTTATACTGACCGTGTCGGTTTGATTGCATATGAGGCAAGTTGTCAGTTGCACAGCATCTGTTTGAACAAACTGAAAACTTTCTGTCAGTTCCGGAACTTTTAGGAGGCATTTGAGTGGAATATCCTGAGATTTGAAGTGCATAAGACCCTGTGTTCATTTTGAATAGTGAAAGAGGCCTTTGTATTGTAATTTTCCACTACATGTTGAGATTTAGCATTGCGTAGCTGACAGTAAGAGGCTTTGTCACACTGCGTTCTGCAACTCAACATGATTAATACCCTTTTGGGCCCACAGTGTTACTTTTCCTGCATCTGACTGCTTTTAATTTTCAAATCTGTTGAATGAAAATAGATCAGCTAGTAGTAAAACCTGCACCTTTTACTGTAAGTGGTTCCTGGTTTTATGTTTTGCAGAGAAGTACTGTATATCTTAATGCTTTGAACTAAAAGAATGAAATTCCTTAATTCATCCTTACCTGCTTCAGTAGTCATTTGAAAAGTGATGAATGTACCATAAAATTACTAAAGAATAACCAAAGAATCAAAGAATGCTCAAGTACATTTTTCATCATTACTTAAAAACCATATTTTTCAGAAAGTTTCATTTTTCATATACATGTACGTTTAACTGAGGAATTTATCTCTGGTTACACAGGGTAAGATTTTAGCTGAACAAATTCATCATCTACATATCGCAGTTAACTAGTACCAATACATGGAGGAAGGGAGGCTTTTTGTCTTTAGCCCAAGATATATAACACAATACAGTTATTTTTTTTCCTAAGAGAAGTGAAAAGTTTCACATAGTCTTGCTGTGCACATTTATGCTTAATTTTGAGAGGGATAAAAATCCAACAAGGTTTTGTTATCTGTTACTCTGCACAGGACATCCACAATACCCTATACAAGTGTAAAAATCAGCCACATGGTCAGTAAGGCCCCGTTTACACTTGGTTTTGAAATGCATCCTGGGCAATCGGATCACAAGTGGACAGCGCTAAATACAAGTGTAAACAACCAGCAAGACACATTGTGATCCGATCACTCAAAGCACTTGCCAAGGTGGTCTGGGACGCATTTGACCACATATCTTTTGTAGTGTAAACACTAATGCGTCCCCGACATGGACGTAACAGGAAAATATGTCATCAACACAGGACATGTGGTTGTTCTGGTGAAAGCGCGTTGACGCTCAAAAAAATGCTTTTCTAACATTCTTCCTTTTTCGTCTTGTCCTGCACTCTTGCAAGTCGCAAATGACTTTGTCCTGCCAATCTAAACAGTTGGAATAGCCTGTACATGTATATTAGTTCTTGAAATATTTTTGTTTTCTTAGCTAGCCCATGCTAAACAAATCTGGCGCTTGTCTGGTGACAGAGACTGACGTAATAACTGTAGGCAGGGTTACGTAGGCAGTAAAGAAATCTGGACACAAGTGGTCAGCCAGACACCTTGGAGACGCATGTTAGACACAGGTATAAACAGGCGATGTCCCTCGGCTGTCCACTTGTGATCCGATCGCCCAAGATGCATTTTAAAACCAAGTGTAAACAGGGCCAAAGATTGTTGTAGATTCGATTTTCAAGCCAGCAGCAACCAAACCCAGGGTTACCTGCAGGGGGGTGGACAGTCCCAGACTCAAGGAGTGTGTTCTTTCTGGTTCCACAAATCCCCAGACAGACAGTTCTTCAAACAAACTTTCCTTCTCTGTGAGTAGACATACGTTGGACCCAAAACAAGTTTGTTGGTGAACCTGTGCCCTAGCTCATCTCACCAGTCTCATGTCATCTTCAAAAAGACAAAAAGATGTTCCACTGTCTTAGCCTGGTCACAGAAAGAGCGCTTCCTCCACATAGCTGGATCTAGGTGTACCACATGTCTGTTTGTAGCTATGGCTCCATGAACAACCCTCCACTCTATTGTAATATCAGCTTTATGCTTTATAAGCTGTGTGCTTATATAGGGACCCGCAGAAATTGGCCCACATAGGTACCGTTAGCCCTGTTAGAGGTCACAGATCGGGGGCCTTGAAGGAGAGTAGCATCATGTCATTCTCCTTCCACTGACTTGCAGCTGCAGCTGTTTAAAGTTTAAAGTTGAAAAACTGCATCAGCCCTCTTGTCTTGGCTCTGTGATGCCAAAGGCCTCTCTGAAAAAAGCAGGCAAACCAGTTTCCCTGTAAGTGGAGTCATTTGATGCCCTATCATCTCCCCCAGAAGAGCGGCTGAAATACATCCACTCTGAGTCCTTAGGTGTGTAAGCTTTGTGCACCCAGTTCTAACAAGACAGGCCTGTAAACTGGTGGAGGCCAAAGATCCAGTGTGAAGCAGAGGGCTGTGTAAATCCACCTTTAATGTCTCTGCATAGTGCCAGCGTCAACTGCCAAAGCTGATAATAGGGCCTTGTGGAGGTCAGGGCTATGTCTCTTAGGCCCAACAGGAACAAGTGTTGGGCATACTCAAGATGGCCAACCCTGCTTAACAGTCTGCATACAGTTTCTGTCCAGCTCAAGTTGTGCTGGTGCAAGTCTCTGTGCTGTCTGAAGTCAAAAAGCTGAATTGTATCTGTAATGGCAGGTATAATACTGCTTCATGGGTCTAGTGCTGTCCAGACCAGAAAAAGTCCAACAGTTGCCTGTGAACATCTATAATAAGGCTATTTGGTAGCTGAAGGACAACCACAATGTGGAGGCAACTAGATATTTGTGACCACTACTCTCTCTCTACGAGACAGCAGATGTAATAGTTATTATGTACAATTAAACAATGTAGAGAACACCTTGCTCTCTGCACCTTCCCAGTTCTAACTCTAAAACTCTTCAGTCCCCAAAAACACCACCAGGACTTGTCCTGCTTCAAGCTAAATTCCTCAGAATCCTGGGCGGCTCAGCCCCTCCCCATTTACCGGTCACAAGCCTCTCATACTGTACTTTGGCTGATGAGGCCTTCTCATACAACTCCAATCTTCCACTAAGCTCCCTTAATTAGGGTTGGGTATCGTTTGGGTTTTTATTTTTACGGTACCGGTGCTAAAGCGATACTTTTAAAATGGTGCTGGTACCTAAACGGTGTCTGAACCGACACTTAAAAAAAGCACAAAACGAAGGTCGACGACATTAAAGAACGGCTTTTTTATATTGCTAATATCACTTGTATCTATATGTTGGTTAACTTACCTATTAGCTTTGATAAACACATAGCATATGTTTTCGCTCTTTATCTTTGTAGCCATGTGTTTCTATCTACCACATGGAAGCAGCATAGTGCTGTTGCTGTGATATCAACATTGAATAGATACGAGTGGCGTTTTTCTTCCCCGGAAGCATTTCACATGGCGGAAAACTGGAGGTGTGCTCCCGCATTTGGTATGACTAAAGGGGAAAAATACAGGAAGAAACCTAACGCCACATGCTTGGGATCGCTATATGGTTAGTGGCACCGAAATGAGGGACCGAAATCTGTGTTGCGATTCGGTCCGGTAGATACTGGTCGTATAGGAACCAGTGCCATATTGGGAAGAGCCATTATCAGGATTTCCTGGAACAACAACAAAAAATATAAATGTCAGAAGACTGTCAGATATAATTTACTTGAGTGTTCCAGTTATCAACTAGGGGAACAATGGTGAATGAATTTCAGCAAAGGTTAACGGGAAGCACACTTTTTTTTTTAATTTAGGATGAACTTCAACATAAACTGGCAGAACAGAACACAGTGAAAGAGCATGGACCTGGTTTTATATCATTCTCTTTGCATGCCCAATCAGCATATATCCTTGTGGGTTCATTTTTCTCACAGTCTTCTATGCAAATAGTCTTCTTTTCTTGTTTGTCCATGTCAGGCCAACATGTTCCTGTCTAACATGTATAGCCAACCCTGTAGCAGCTGGCTGCTGCAAAGGAATTTCTTCAACAGCTGCTCTCCACCTTCTAGTCTCATGGCTGATTTTGTGTGGTGCTAGCTGGGAATCTTCTGCTAGCTGTGTGCTGGCCTGATCATTACAGAGGCTGCCTGACAGCTCCTACGGATAAGGTCACTATGTGTTAACTCGTCAACACCTTTCTTAAATGATACTCTCATTCCAATTACCCAGCTCCTAACCCCCTCACCTTGGTTCTTCTCTGGTCCTAATACGGAGTTCAGAAGTCGGCCATTGGTGTCTTGTGGTACAAGTGTGAGAAAGGGTGTTGGGAGAGGAGAGCAGTCTGCCAGAGGAGAGCAGTCAGTGGTAGTCATCTTTTTCTCTCTCATCTCTAAAAACTCTTCAGGGGTTTAGCACAGTGCCAAATCTTGTTTCAGTTTAAACTCTGGTTTGATTACTTTTTTTTTCCGAGAGTGCAGGAATTTCTGACTCAAAGGAGAAAAATAGAGTATTTCCTCTTGAATTTCATGGCGAGGGGATAATCTTTTCATACAGCAAGAGAATTTCTGCTGCTTAAAATCACTTTTAAAAGATTCTGTTAAACTTTCCAGTTTTCAGAAGGTTTTTTTTTTTCTTGAACGTAATAAGACTTTCACGGTTTTAGCCATTCACGAATTTCATTTTGCAAATCACAAGTCGGAAGACAGTTGGAATTGCAAACGCAGTTTGTTTATCTCCAGTGCATTGCAAACAAAATTTGAACAACAAAGCAGATGAACACAGCTGTATAACCTGCCTGGCAAACAGACGTGTGCCTTTTAATTAAAGAAGCACGCTGATGCACTTTATCTGCACCTGGGAACCCTTCCTTAGGGGATAGCAAGGCTGTAGTCCTTGCACCTGCTTTCTTGTTTACAAGAGTTGCAGTAGACTTGAGCTATAAATGCAAATATCTGCTATGAAGCGCTAGGAAGAAGTGATAGGGGATACGTGCACTCCCACAGATAACACCTCGCTGCCAGAGACTGCCGGCGGCGGTGGTAATCTCTGCCTCTGCGCCAAGGGGAATAAAGAGTGCAGGCAGTATCGGCGTGGGGTCTGTCCTGGGACAGGGACCAAAACCTTCCTCTGCACAGAGGAAACGACCAAAACAAAAATGCAACACACACACAAAAAGCTGCGGCGACGGGAGGCTATCTGTTAGCTTCGTTCGGTGGCAGATAATTGCATCGGTTATCGCAAACAGCAAGCGGCTGCTTTAGAAACGGTTGGGCGCGCGATTGAAAGCGACTGTGCATGATATCGCGGAGCAACCGGTTGTCCTAACCTTTGAGTCTGCGCCCTAGAGAACCTACACGAGAAGTTGAATAATGATGTGAAGCTACAGGGAGCACCGGGGAGGGGGGCCTCGTGTCAATTAACGTGGAGATTAATTTCATTCGTTTTCAGTGCAGATTTGAAAATATGTAATCTGACCCTTGAACGTGCTCCTGGTTTTGTTTGTTTGTATTCATTTAGGGTATAATTACGCAGTGTGGAGTGTTATTACAGTCATGTGGATCTGAGGAATGTACCTTTTTCACTCTTACCACTTTAGAACATTCTCAGTTTCCCCAAGACTTGTTGTCTCTTTTTAACTGGGACTGTGTACCTGTGGCATTCAGTCATGCTACTGAGATGGATAATGAAGGCACAACAGTATGGTAGTTGAACTCCTTAGCAAGGCTGGATTATGGACCGGGCCAGTGGGGCCAGGGCCCCGGGGCTTCGGACTGCCAGGGGGCCTCCAAGCCTCAGGCTGTGCATGGTGCGTGGCCCAAGACTTCTGAAGGAAGTTGAACGCCAGGCCCCTCAGTGCGCACAGCGCAAGCTGACCACTAGGCCCCTGGGTGCTTGTAGCATGAGCTAACCACTGGGGACCCCAGACCCCTCAGCACTTACAATGTGAGGGCCCCCAGACCTCTTGGTGTTTAAAACGTGAGCTGACCACTACTGCCCCCCAGACCTCTCTGTACTTACAATGTGAGGGCCCCCAGACCCCTTGGTGTTTAAAATGTAAGATGACCACTAGGGCCCCTGGGCCCCTCAGCGCTTACAGTTTGAGGGCCCCAAGGCCCCTGGGGCTTAAAGCTTGATCTGAAAACTAGGGCCCCATCATGTGCTTAAAGCATGAGCTGACCACTAGGGCCCCCGGGCCCCTGGGTGCTTGCAGTGTGAGTTGACCACTAGGACCCCCAGGCCCCTCGGTGGATACATTGAGTGTAACACCTGGGCCCCTTGGTACATACAGTGCATGCTTAAAATGAGAGCCTCTCAGAGAGTACAGTGCTTCTGTACAACTGAGCCGGGGGGGCTCTAAAAGGCATGTGCCCAGGGGCCTCACGGGACGATGATCTGGCCCTGCTCCTTAGTAGATTATTCAGTTAGGATGCTCATTCTGAGTAGAGGCTGATCTCTATAGCCCAGACCCCAGTTCAAGCCTGGGCTGTCCCATTAGCTGAAAAATGACTGAGGGTCCATGGCAGCGGAATGTTAGTACCATTCTCCTGGGTTAGGGTATGTTTTGTCAGATGTGGTACCCTTGTCAAACCTCATTAACACCCTCTAGCTCTGTCAGGTGCCTATGACTCACTTAGATGGTGTCAGAGAGAACTTCTGCATAGTGCAGAAGATGGTGAAGTGAGATGAAACTAATGTACAATTGGCAATTGGAATATAAGTCATCAAACTCTAGTTCTATTTTTGTTGCTCTGTATATACCTATGTGGATAAATTGGCAGGGTCAGGTAGAACCCTCTGTAGCCTTTTTTTTGCAACACTCACTTAACTTCTTGGATCAGCAGGGACTAAATCTGCAGCTCTAGCAACCACACAGCGTGACCCCCCTCGCCCCAGACAAGTTCACTTGACCACAGGCACAAGTCACTTATTTGGAAGTATCCGTTATACACTCAGAGCTAAATGCTCAAACCTACTCTTCACCACTTCAGACAGGACAGACAAGATTAATGAAAACGTGTTCCATTTGAATGCCTATATGTAGGTGTACAGTGTCTATGTCAAGTAGGTTGCTCTCAGCTCATGTTAGGGAGTTGTGTGTATTTCCTGTCCAGACTCTGAAGAAAGGTGAACAAATGACAAAAAGCTGTTCATCATTTATTCCGTTAAGGTACGCATGAAGGTGACTTTGCGGTGGATATCTAAGGTCTTCCGAAGAGACACTTAAATTAAAACGTCAGTGTGAAATTGACAGGCTGAGATAGTTATCTGTGTAAGTATTCAGTAGACTGACAATCTGACATTCATCAGTTACATTGGCTTATGCTCTATATTAATTACTTTCGATGAAAGACTTCTCTTAAACTTGATCAGTCTATCAGTGTGATAATTGTCTGATTTATATTCATTACCTGAAGTGAGTATAATTATTTACAATAATGTAAGTTGACCGGCACTCTATACTTGGTGCAGGGCTAACACATTGAGAACTTTATGAAATGAAAAAAGTGCAAACTTGTATAAAATATGAGACCATGACAACATAAGAATCATGGGGAATGATCCAACGATATTCTCTTCATATGCTCTGCATATTTCACGTTCATTCCTGCTACTAATATGACCTTAAGTTAGGCCAGGGAAATCCCTGTTTTTTTGTGAATTTCTGTTCTGTTACATACTTTAAGAGTCAGTTATTTAGATTTTCAATTCAAGGCAAACAGAAATGGGCATGTATTACTTATGTGAAGAATGCATTATGCTTTATACCATATTCCTTCTTACATTCTCCGATTAGTACTACAGGGAGTTCAAAATTGTTTTTATGTCTTTCTGTGTTAGCAAACGTGTCAGTTTTACAGAGGTTGCCGATTGTAACTGAACAGGGGGCTTCCCTTTATTCTCCATAATAGCTCTCCTGTGATGCTTACTTTTCATCTCCCAGCTACATTGCTGGAAGCAGGAATGCATTTATGGTGCAACCTCACCATAACCACTGTGTATTTATAAATGATCTTCGTACAATCTTTAGCCAATATTCAATTCTTTTGATTTAAAATGTGTGGGGTCATATGACTAATACACATTTTTGAGACATCTTGTAGAAATTCCTCTCGTGTACAGTAAAGGATTACTCCTCTATGCCCCATCTAGCAATATATTATTATTCCGCTTGTGCTGTACAATTGATAATATTGCCTGAATATAAAGCACACAGAGCTGTAATAAGCATCTGGGGCTATACAGTATGACATTACAAAGAAAACTGAGTTGGATGAGAATGATATAAATATATATAAAGATAATTGGACATGGATGAAAAGCTATATCCCACAGTTTCCCGAAAAAGGTTTTCTGTTCTCTAGCTTTGGGGATTTCATAGAATACATGACATTTTTTTCTGTAATGCTCTTTTATGGATGATTATTTTGCAGAATAATGGTGTAATATCCGCCATTCACAGCTCAAATTAAGGTAACACCATATAATTCATTCCACATTTCGGATCAAAACAAGGTCCACTTGAAGCTTCTCTTGTTCCAAAGACCATTCTAGTTGGAAGGTTATTATATGTAGTTGAAATTTAAGCTGTGCATAATTTGTTAAATGATATGCTGAAAAGGTATTATTTAAAAAAAAGAAATTCATGTTATATTGTTCAAAATGGAATATGATATCTTCCCTATATGACAACATACAGACTTACAGTTATATATACTACAATAGAATAAATAGAGATTACAGTGCATTTTAAACACAACAATGTGAGATTTAATTTGCAAATGTATGTTTCCACTTTGAGCGTGAACTCAATGAGGATGTCAGTGCACAGAGGCCCATAAAATAACTCATGCTATCGTATATTATGCATTTTTTGTATACAAAGGATATTCTTTCTTCAATGTCGTGGAACACAGGGCTTTAGAGGAAATTTTCAAGAAATAACATTAATAGCTCTGCTATAGAAATAATCTTTTGGAAAAATAAACATGCAGTCTACAATGGTAAAGCTTTTTATACTGCTTATGCAACTGCAGTACAATACTCTGCACAGCTATGGTGTTTGTAAGGAACAAAAGATGTCATTTCTCGAAATAATGCAGCAAACTGCTCCATTTGACAGCGGGGCACCAAGGTTAAGATCTGGAAGCCAACCTCGGCCTATTGCAAAGTTAAATCAAGCCTTCAGAACTGGATAAATTCATTAGATTTGACCAGAAATAATTTTTCTATAATTCCATGCATACTGCAACTGTTGTAAAAATGCAGTCCTGCTACACCAAGGGGTAGTGCCTATAGCTCCATCCCTCAAACCTGAGTTATACAGCTCTTACTGATGCTACTATTACAGATGTCAGAGCAACCTGACACCATGAATGGCATTAATATGTTGAGGCGTGTGACATGCAAGAAGAGTAACCTAGGCTGAAATGAAAATGCTGCGCATGAAATAGCAGCACTGAATGTTTGTTTTAATGTGACACATGGAAAGAGCTTTACAATAATGGAACACCTCCCATACCACACACACACACACACACACACACACAACCCCCCCCCCCCCCACATACACACACACACACACACCCCTCTGCCCCTTCAAGAAAAAGAACAAATCCCACTTTCAAGACATTACATTCTTTAGTGTAACTATATAATGTGAAAGAGGCATGTGCACTATAACATGAGCAAACTCTGAGTGAGTGAACACTGCATGGTACAGGGTAGGATGGAGAGGCACTTCGCCATCTTTGTGCAAGCGAAAGGTGGCAAAAAACAACAGACGTGAATGCGTGGCCGTAACTCTTTCCATAGGCCTGTGTTTGTGCTCGGCATGTGTTAAAAGCCTTGGGGTTCATGAATATAGTGTGTCTGGGATGGTGCAAAAAGTGGCCACCATATTAGGCATGCAACTTCATTAGTTAACTAGTCCAGTTAAAAGTTACATTACATGAAGATTTCATGCTCGAGTTACTACAGCTACCCAATAAATAGCAGATACCATTTATAATATAACACTCATTATTATAATACAGCCAGACAGCTAGGTTCACCTTTCTTGATATTGTAAAGAAAGACAAACTCAATGAAGTCTGCTGTAGGTAATCTAACTGATTGGTGATATACTAAGGACAAGCGTGTGGTCTGTCCTGTAGCACATGTGAGATGGTTTTTGGAACCCAGTTTCAGCTGAAGCCATACTGCCCCATTCATGTTCTATATTCTCCTCAGACTCTTATGCTTCATCATCATTCATACCCTCCGTAGTATTACTGTTATCTTTATATTTTTGTGACATTAAATACTAACAATGAATTTATGTAATATAATTTTTTTGCAAAAAGCAAAAGAAACAGGAGAATTAGGGGTACTGAAGACTTCTCTAAGGCTTAGGTGATGGCGTTCATCCATAAACAAGGTTTGATTGAAATATACACAGCTGAACTCTGATGGTCAACGAGTTTCCTCCAAGTGAATTAGTGTGCATGGCACCAAACGTTGCCTCAAAGCGAAATCTGCCAGTTTACAGCGGCAGTAAAGCGTGGATTAAGAATTCACAGGTTTGGCTGTGGCAGTGGGCAGTCAGGCCAGAATACTAATGATGTGTCCAGTGAGGGTGTGGCCACTGTTTTCATTGTCTGCGCTTTCAGTACAGTCTGTCTCAGTGCTCTATCGGGCGGGCATTCATCAACCAAAGGACATTATTCATCTTTGCTGAGCCGAAGGACATACTGTAAGTAACTGGCTCTGTATATTGGCAGCACTGTAAGTACTGAGCAGCTGTGGAATCATGTTCATATTTTATTGTCCTTCACCTGTCATCGCCGTGGCAATTAGAGCAACACAGACATCTGATTGATAACACCTTGGATTCTGCTAGAAATCCAATCACTGGCTGATGACAAATGACTGCACTCTTATTTAGTAAATCAAATATACATGTTTTCTTTGTTCCCAGCCCCTAATGGAATAAACATGTCAAAAAAGGTACTGTATTATTAATTGGACAATTGGATATTGAGTGTCATTTTTAATTTATTATTGCATGGGCTTGTGTTTTCTAAATGCGTGAAAACCTATTTTTCCTGAATGGGTGCTGCGGATGACATTGGAACTTCGTGGCTTTGCTTCGATTGGCAATTAGGCGCATTTCCTGTTGACATGTGACTAAGCCAAATTAATAGCCCCTCCAAAAGCGATGCCTGTCAGAGTGCTCTTGTGACATTGGTTAACTGCCACTGCAAACTGCCGTCATTGGCGTGGTAATACATGACAAACAGGGGCAAGAAAACTTCCATGAGTGATGGTAACGTGCTGTCTGTTAACTCTCTGTTTGACTATGTTGCTAATGTCTGAAGGCCATGTGTTTTGGAACATGCTGTACCTGGGTTTACACCAAGCATTTCCCTTCCTGGGCTGGTAAATCCCAATTTTTTTCCATTTTTAATGTTCATGTTGGTTATTACTTTTTCAACTCATTGCATGTTTTATCATGTGCAACATGATAAATCCCAGGGATTCAGGGATAAACTTTACATTTGACTGTGTAGTAACATTAAAATGGTCTTACTGCACATGCCCAAATCAAAGCAGACAACCCATTTTGCTAATCCATTATCAGTGTGGTTATTTATATATTAACGTTTTTCTCAAGTAGGATCACACCCAACAGACATTCAGTGGCTCTTTCTTTTATGTATGAAAGTTGTTATTTGTCTGCTGTATGAATATATGCACATTAGTAACATGACATTTATTATACTAACATGACATTTATTATTATAACATGATGTTTATTATGCATCTTTCCTGATATTCTTAGAATCCACTTAATTTTTTAAAATTATTATTGTTATTTTAAACTAATTTTAATGTTTGGTAAAATATCTACTTTATTCAGCTACTTCTTAAAAAATGTGATGCAGTTCACTGTAATACAGTGCATTTTAAACTGTTTCGCAGAACCTGTCTATACAGACAGAGTGACAGCAGCACTAGCCAGACAGGTGGAGCTACTACTATTGAGCTGGGGCGACAGGTAGAAATGGCAGGTAGGAGCTGCTGTAATGAGGCGGCATTTCGGAACCAAACAGCATGTGCAACTGTGGTGAGGCCTACGGTCCGGAGATATTGGAAGTTGCCATGGTGATCAATTTGGTGTTGTCAGTTCCGGCAACTTTCGTGCTGAAGCTTGTGTTTCACTAGTTTTCTGCAAGCCTTTGAGAACAGAAAGGAGTTGCGACCTGCTTTATTTGCATATTTGGCTGTTTGTTGCGTGCGTGTGTGTACCGCATGTGTTCGACCGCTGTGGAACATCATTAATCTAGTCACGTCCAATGATTAATGCTGTAATGCAGTTGCAGCTCTGCAGTATGTATGCAGTTTATGTAATTAAGTGAATGTTAAGTATGATACATGAAAGTGTGCTTTCGCTTCATGCTGCCGCATACAAACTCAGAAGCAGTTCAGAAATATTACGAGGCACTTTGATATTTGCACCTATTTACTGAAAGAAAAACATTTAATGGCATTTAAAAGAAAATTATAAATACCAAAAAATTTAAGTCAGTTTACTCAGTTTAATGTAATACTCGTGTCTAAATCATGGATTGCAATTGCTGAAAAAATGACCATAGCACCGTTATCCCATTGTTAACTTTAATCATGTAAAGTATCAACAAGGATCAATAAGCCAGTTAGAGCTACAGAAGAACCATTAGGTTAAACTAATTGGGAGGGACTGCAATACTTGTGATTTGTGTTGAGTGCATGATGAATGCTCATGTTTGCATCCATCTGGGCTATTGTTGATTACTGAAGTGTATGTTTTTGAAGATATTAGAGCTGTAAGGTTCAACCAGGTCAGGTCAGGCCATGCAGATCAAGAGGTCGTAAGGATAAGCCTCTTAATCCAGTCTTGTTTTCACCCAAATGTAGAGAAAAATGCTGTCTAGCCTGCATGCCTCCAGCAACACAGGTACTGCAAAAAGGTGTCTACACTTTAATATATTTTATTTTCAAGAAGATAGAAAGTTATTCGCTCGCTGTTTTGAATAACCAATCAACCATCAGACTGTGCATCTAGATAGGAGATTAAATGTCCCAAATACACCTCTTTTGAAAGTGTGCTTCTAAACCATAACCAAAAGCTAGCAGCTGCACTTACCCCTCTTAGAATTCATGTATTAGCTTGTAGCATTTTTGGAGGAAGTAATGATAGAAGAAGGCCGCGAGAAGTACAATACTTTTCCAAGAAAGGCACCATAGAAAGTCCTGAGGCCAAGCAAACAACTGAATGTCTCCTTTTCTCTGGCTTTTGTTCTCCATGTCTTTTTTTAAGAATATTTTTGGGGTTTGGTTCTAAGGTTTTAAGTAAATTAACATTTATTTCATCATAATGTTTTTTACCCATGAACAAAAAAAAAGTACTCAAGAAAATTATTTAATATTGAGCAGAAGTGGATGTGGTTTTACCAACATTTACAGCTTGTAAAACATTTTGGCTATGTACGGACCTCCTCAGGCAGTGATGAAAATTTCATGGCTAATTTGAACTCCCATTATCCCTTATTATTTATTTATTTATTGATTGATATTGCAGACATTCTAATCTAGGCCAACTTTCACTGCAGTTTGAGTTACAAGTACTAAATAGGTTATGGTAAGTGCAAGTAAAGGAACAGTGGCATTTTTCATAATTACTGTTATAACAATCTGCTCAAACAGTTTTCGCATGTTTCAGCTACACTAAATGGTGTAGTCTTTGTCCAGTCTTACAGGTTAGACCTATGTCAATGGGACAGAAGTGAGTCTTCAGAAGGCAGTGGAAGGTGATGGGGAGTCCATTCCTCCACTGAGGGTCCAGGAGGTGACCTTCTGATACTGTGGGTTAATGTTGGGAAGGGACAGCTAACCAGGGTTTCAGGAGTGGAGCTGGAAGCAGGCCAAGAAGGTTAGATGAGGGGTTGGAGGTGCATCCTGGAAGGGTGGAGGGGGTGGCACGTTCCATTTGTGAAACTGGACGGAACCATCCCGTAAGAGAGAAACCCTTTCAGTAACGTCTGTGCTACGACCATAGCTGCACCAGAGTGTGAGTTTCTCAAGCTTGTATCTGGATCTCATTTGCCTTGATCCGTTATGGCCCCATTGTGCTCGTCGGGTGAAAAATAGTGACAGCCAAACCCAGTCAATTTCTTTTCACGCTAACTTGAGTTGCACGCAGGTAAAGCCTTACCAGTGGAAGTGGGAATGTAAAAAGGCGTGCTGATTCCTGCGCCGCTGGGTTGATTTCACAGCTTTTTACTTTTGGAAGCCTTTGTTTTTGACGTTCATTGAGGACACAGCTTTGGAGAGACATGACACATAAACACCAGCCGCGCTCGGAATTTGACATGTTTTTATGGGAGAGGATTATGTGCTTACACACAATACCAATACCAAGATTTTTTTAGAACTTGCCGTGCCGTGCTGTCCTTCCACAAGTAGATTACAATGATGTGAGGAGAAAAAAAAAAGTTGGTGATAAAATAATAATAGTAATAAAAAAAACAACAGCATCTTGAAATCCTGCGCGTCTGGGCTGAGTGTGGGCTGTGTACGAGTAAACACCGGTGGAAACTATTTGTGTGACCATGAAAGTCAAATACTGCTGACAGAATCCCCCGAGGTACGGAGGAGATCGATTGTGAGAATATTAAAAATGTCTTGGGGAGCAAAACAAAGAGAGGAGATTACCGGGGGAGGGGGCCTGGCAAGGGGGTGGTAGTGTTTGTCCGCCCCCAGTGGTGAGCTCGTCATAGAGGTCTGTGAGCTCACTATCAGGGAGCACTCTAATCCCATTACATCACCACAGTGCTCAAAGATCCTAGCATCTGCCACAGTGTGACTGGATTACTTATTAGTGCACGCGGTTGTAGGGATCCAGGCTTCCTGTGAGCCCTGTTCTGTCAGAAGGCATTGTATTTCTAAAGGATTGTTCCATATTCACTTTTATTGAACGTATAGGCCCATACAGACATCACAGACATTGTAGATATGTGCATAAAAGTATTTCTGAAGCTGCTGAAAAGAGCTCATTTGTCAGAAAAATAAGAAAGTGAACAGATTTTAAAGAGGGAGCTGTTAGCCACTGATCAGGAAAACTGTCACATCTCTGTTGCATATCAAGATACCTTTTATCAGACATTACTGCCCATAGATTGTAGGGTGGGATTTTGCGGTAATCAAATTAGCCTTCTTGATTACAGCCTTAGCACCTTTTATAACGTTGTTACGAACATGTAAAACAGTCGCTAATCAGCTGGCAGTCCCTCTCTTAGGGTGTAATTCATATGCAAATCAGACATTTCGTGTGTTTTAATCAGTTTTTTTAATGATGACAAGACAGAGCATTGAAAAAATGTGAAAGCTGTACTGAGCAGCAGTATTTTTTTGGCCTGATTCCTTACAATATATGTAAGCCAATATACAAATGAGTTCATCTGAAATAGACGTATGATGATATCCATTTTCTCTCTGCTGTGGTATACCTGTCTTGAGAGGTTGGATGTGGCCTTATAAAGACAGCAGACTCAGAGGGAGGCTTATAAGCAACACGTGGACATAGAGGTATAGAAAATGCAGGATTAGGTTAAGCATTTTTTACCTATATTCAATGCACACATACTCCTAACACATACGCAGCTGGTCATGATTCAGCGTAAAAACAGCGTGCTTTATCCTGCCTTTTGACCAACGAATTTAAGCAAATTGAGATACAATGTAACATTTCTTAGGCTGTATTTTTCCTTAACAGACACAATAACAATGTGTGATATAGGGAGGGAAAGAATGTTTTTTATTTGTTTCTCATAATCTGTGGTGACAAGTGTCGGGTTTGTTTACGTAATGTGATGCCTTCATGCCTTTTTTGATGGAGGCAAACCATGGCAAAATGGATCAAACAGCAATGATTTGGAGAAAATCAGGGCTATGTGCAGTGGTTTTCTGTGAATAATGTCCCTCTTAGTGTTAGGCTTCTGCTAGTCATCATGCTCTTTAAGGGGAATGGTGTTCACAGAGTCCATGGCAGACAAGGCCACGCTGTTCTAATCAATATTTACAGGCATCTGACGGAAAGCAATGAATTCTTCTCCAAGGAGATGGTGCTCGGGAGTGGATTGTCCTTGGTACTGGTGCAACTGGCTGTAAAATGCTGTCACTAGCAAGCGCACACAATGTTCATTGTTTATCGTGAACTAGTATGCATGTGCTTGTGTTTGTGGCAGTGGGGGAAGGGCTGTTTTTGTGTGTGTGCGTGCGTGTGGGAGGTGTATATGTATATGTGTGAGTGTGCGTATGTGTATGTGTGCTTGTTTGCTTTCAGCTTTATCCTTTCATCCACTGCTCCACCCAAGAAAAAAAGTCAGAGCTATGCTGTGCCATTTTAACGGTGTTAGCGGAAGAGCTGGCAGCTGCACTGCCTGTAAGCTTTTATGATTTAGTCAAATGAAGATTATGATATAGGTCACCTCCGTCTTAAGATCATTGCTTTTTAATGAAGAGCTAATTTGATATATTTGATGATGGGGAAATATGGCATGGCACAAGATCTGTGGGAGCATCATAAAATAAGGTAGCTACATTCACAGTACACAGGGGCAATGCGTTTATATTAAACAGAGCATGAGTGAGTAATATGAAATTAAAGCATGTACACTGCCCTGCACATCATACATTTGCCTGTGGCTATTGGGCAGCTGCTTGAGGCTGATTATATACTTGGAGCACTGTTCTCCTTGCATTGTATGGAAACCCTTCAGTGAGCTCACAGTGATAGGTCTGGTTTCATCAACCAACTTCAATGCGAAGGGGAATATCAGCATTTAACATGGGAACCAATGGGGTAGCCCAAGGGTAAACTGACAGATATTACTGAAAGAAAACGGTGAACATGTGTAACAAGTTATAACACATTCATTTTGTTAGACAAAGAGTAAAAAACAGAAAATCAAAGCAGAGGATATCTTTCAGTAAAAGTTACTGCATAATGAGGAATCTCCTAACTGTAAGGTGTGATCTAGGCTGTTGCTATACAGGACTACTCTGAGCGGTGGTTATTTACATACAGTACATACATACATAATTGTATATTTCATGATTTCTATCAAAAGGGTTGTTTTAATCTTGGAAATGTTTCAAACAGAATGAGATATTGATGCATTCATGACGTATTGATTTCATAATGATTTTAGTTTAGCTCCATTTATACTGTGCTACAGGATCTGCTCATGAAGTGTGCTTTAAAACAGAAGGTTATGCAAGAGTTTATGCTTGTTCAGAAAATATAACACACCTTATTTTACACATTTATATTTCTTGAGGTGGATCGATACAAAATTATCTGGTAATGTGTGCAATTAAATGTGGTCTAGGATTTGCCTGTTCCATTGAATTGTGGGAGACATTCAGCAATGTGAAAAAGGATTTTGACATGAGGCGCTTTTTTAATCTCTTGATGTGGACTGTCCTCAGCAGAGAAGTGGTGAATCCAATTCACTCAAAGTGATAAACTGGCACTCAAAGAGCATTACTTTAGGTAAGATTGACCATTTCCTTTTATCAGTGAACCAGACACGGGGCATGAAGAAAATTAGGGGCACTGTACCAAATAAAAGAGCATGTCCATCTCTTGAATAACGGCAGGTCATTACCCATTCAATGTTAAAGAGATCAACCACTTTGCAGTTTTCAGTTGATTTGGCACCCGCCATACATCAGATTAGGTTTTATGATATAGTATCATAATCATTTTGCATTTTGTTGGTTGGTTTGTCCTGTCTGACGAATACAAAGGAAATGCCCTACATCTACAGCATGTATTATTTCCTTCCCTCCATTAATTGGTTTCACTTCAATCAGCAGAATTCATTTAATTCAATACTCAGCAAAAGTCATGCATTCTATGTGCAGTTACAAATATCAAGTTCGGTGATGTTCTTTTTGGACCATGCGCTAAGGTATTAAATGGAACATAGAACAAATATTCCCACAGTACATTATACATAATGCAAGTTTGCAGTGGCTGTGTCCTAATCGTAGTCACATTTTTATAATTAGATGTGAGCATCAAACTTCTGTTGCACAATAACTCATGGTAGAAAGAGTGATTATAAGTGTAGGCAGACTGACAATGCACTGTTCTTTTTTTCCCCCAAATGGCATGTCAGTTTTTTTCTCAGCTGTGATTTGTTTTGTGCTATTCACTCTATATTGACTGAAGGAGAAATGCCTGTATGATCAATACTTATTCAAAGAAATAATAAGAACTGCTATTACAGCAGCACTATATCTTTTCCATACAAAGTATGAGAATTATACCTTCTGCCTGTGCGGCGTGCTTTAGCCAATATGTCTCATTACCTTCTTGACCATGGTTACATTCTCACATGCATTTCCAGCGTATTCAAAAATAAAGTGAATAATGACAATTTTCCACCAAGGTCCAGTGCTTTTTCAGACCTTTTGTAATTGTGTAGACTGTCAAGTAACACCAACCGTAAGAATGCTTTCTGTCCTGTCTAATCTAATCCAAGCAATGTGAGGAAACAAAAAGAAAAAAAAACTGACTGACTTTCACAGTCAGATATGTCACATAGTTAGGCTAAACAACTAAAAGGGGCTTCTTTGGGTTTTATTAAAGAGAGGTCAGACCTGCAGCAGGTGTTTAGCCTTCCTCTGACTGCTCTTTTGGAACACTTTTTTGCTTTTGTAGACATTGTAGCATGCTTGAAGAAACTTGATCGCATACCCATTATCCCTTTGAGATGATATGCCATGAGAATTTCTCATCCTTTTTGTCACCCTGACCTACTTTAGTAGGGTTTTGTGTAGAACGTACATAATTTATGATTTTCTGCATAACCATAAGTTGTTAGAAAACTCAATTCATGTTAACTGAGTAGTTTGTTGATGTCTGTAATAATAATAACAACAACAACAATAATAATAATAATAATAACAATAATAATTTATTATTATTATTATTATTATTATAATGCCACCCACCATGCAGCAAGATCTCAATTCATTAGTACCACAACTCAATTTGTCATTATGTTTGGATAAAAAATTTAAGCAAAGTGGGTTTTATGGTTTTCAGTTATTGCAACTTTTTTTTCTAACAACTGCTAGACTGTTGTGTGCAAAACAAAAATATATAACAATTATGATCTTCTCATCCCAAGGCCCAAGCATATTGTTGTAGAATATTGGCTTCTGTGAAATAAATGTGAACTGAAACTTGCATGTGTATTTGAGGGACATTTTTGGAAAACAGTTCACCCAGCCACATGGGATATGACCTTGTCACAGCTTGCCATATCTGTCTTTGCAAATGATATTAGGTGTTTTTTGGACATCGCTCAAGGCTTTTAAATAAGAATAGTGATCCCCGCATTACTCTGAGCAGAACATTGGAACCGCACTGTAACCTTTAAGCACTGGTGTATCCCCGTGAGTAATGGTATCGACGGATGCGAATCCGTCACATTGCTGACGGCTGCTGTGCTGCCTTCCCATCATCCCCCAGGCCGTTCGGGTTAGCTGGCTGACCCCTGAACCTGCGCTAAGCTGGCGGGGGAAACCGTCATTAATATTCATGTTGACACCCCGGCTCGCTGACGGAAGTGATGCTCACTGCAGGGTGTTACCAAGGGCAACACCCTTCCCTGAGCTACCACCCCCCACCTCACGCTCGGCCAACTCTCAATCTCACCCCCACACACGCGCACACACACACGTGTGCATACACACCCTCCCATTTTCACATGAAATTCAAAATGCTCCTCCACTGCAACAGTTTATTCATAAAATGTCTCAAATCTCCATTATTTTTTTTTACTGCTGGCCTACCTCCAAGTGTGTCATAAAATACATTTAATTTTTTTTCTTACCCAGTGGCTTATTCAGACATTTGGGTGGTATAGGCTTGTTTCCATCCAAAGTGTCAGGGCCCACATAACCCACAAGTGTGAGATATACATAGTTAATTTAGTCACGTGACACAAATGAAAAAGAAAATTTCTCTTGATATGATGCAAGTTTGCAGTAGTACAAGGTGGGTAAATCAATATGATTGCAATGTGAAATTAATTTGTTTGGTTACGTTGTTTTAAGATCGAGGTCTTACAACACAGAATAGCAATAAAAACAAATCTGAATGCTAAAAATAAGCCTTTAATAGAATGGTTTTTCTGTTCATTTCTCTCCATTACTGCTGATCAGAAGTGGCAGCTGAATACATATGTGTAGGCAGTCACGTGTACATATCAAAGGAGTGTCATCATATTGGAACGTAAAGAATGAAATTAATATGTCTGCGCTAACTTTGTTCAGTAAATGCGTATTTTTCCTCTCCCCTTCTATTGGTCTCATCATTGCATACACTCACTAATGAGGCATCATTATGTGCTCTGTAGGGTAGGGGAAATGAATGAGGTTTATTCAGATATGAGAGTATATACAGTAAAGCAAGCAGATTTAACATTAGCACTGCTGTGTGTATTGCTGTTGCTCTAAACTACCAGCATTTATTATTCATTACCCAATATTCTATTAAAAGAGGCGACTGAGATGCTACAGATTTCCCTGCAAACACTTGTACAGTGCTAATAAGTCTTTCGTAAAAACTCTCTGCCCCATGTTAACCTTGAACAGAACATGCAAGAATGCATTATCATATCAACTATCTCAGCCATGAGAGAGAGAAAAAAGTTTTCTTTAAATGATCTTAGCTTTTATTTAATTTTATATCTGAATTATAATATCTGAGTTTATGCGTGTGCCTACAGATTTCTTATTTATTATTTATTCTTGCATTTGTCATCTTTATTTATATTTCCCTCTTATTCACTCAGCAGAAATTCATAGCTTATATTTTACAGTGTTAAATTGCTGGCTATATACTGAAGCGATACAGGTCAAGTATCTTGCTAGAGGGTTACAATAGCAGGGTTTCCACCTGCCGCTGCTATTCCATGAAAATGAATAGGGGTGTTTGCAAACTGCAGACACAGAGATGAGCCAGACTGATCTGTGAACTGTTTGCGCGGGTCGTAATGCGGCTCCTGTCTTGCAATAGATTAGCTTCTTTTATCATTCCATCTCCTGTCCTTGAGGACAGACTCCATCTTCCTGAGCAATGTTCGACAATATTTTATTTATTATGCCGTTATGAACTCCAGTCTGAGGGGTTGCAGAGCAACGTTCAGGAGAAACGAGTATATGACCACTCCCTTTCAAAAACACTCCCTGTGTTTCCGACGGTGACAGATGTTGCCGGAAAGTGAGCGGTTTCATTTCCCGTGACCAATTCCGCGACGCCTCGGCCCCTTAATTTATGCAGATCTTTTCTGGGCGATAATTGGGAAGTCGGATACGCTTTGACCTGTGACCAATCATCTCAGCAGTCACAGGCTTTCCAACTGCCGCGATAAAGGCGTCCCGGTGGCTGGACCGAGTGGCCGACAGATTGCGTCTCTATGGGACAAAATACGGGGGGAGGGAGGGGGTTAGGGATTGGGGGGAGGAGGGGTGACAAACCGTGAATAGAGCTCTTTGTAGGTCATCAGTCACAGCCCTTCCTCCCCGAAGAAGGGGACCATCCTAAAAGTAAACACAGTAATTAAAAGACTGACAAGAGGACAGGTCAAGAAGCCTCTTGACCCAATTCAGACGGCTCCTGCTTCAGGTTTTCAACCAGCATGGACAAAGAGGCTGGCCTGAGCATCAGGGCTGACCACGGCGGGGTGCATCATTCAAATCAATTCAAAACAACTTGTTATTGAACCCTGAATTGATATGTACAGATCAGTGAAAAAGCAAATCACCAAGAGATACTGAATAACTTTTTTCCTTCTTGGCCTCCAGGGCAGGAAACTTTCCAGCTTTTTGGCATTTCATACCCTTTACATGAAGCAAAGTGACCTTATAGTGGAGTTCTGTACAGCCGTCTGGACAGTGAAATTATAATTTTGTCCTAGCACTGTAGGGAAAAATGAATCTCATGTATCCTCCCAGTTACTCCTTCACGCTGTCGATGTGAAATGGATGTTGACCATAAAAATCAATACATATCTGAGATTGGAATACATTTGTAAGGTGGGGGGGAGAGAGAATGGAATAAAGTGAGTGTATTTAAATATGTGGGAGAGAAGCCTGAGGGAAAGCTTAGATTGTATTGAGCCTCTCGTGTATGCCTGGCGATACACGCCGCGGCGTTTTGCTCCGCTTTCAAAGGTTCCCCTCACAGAGCGAATAAAGCCACGGGCAATAACGTGGGAGTCGCGCCGCCGTGTTCACCTGAGCGGAATGGTAAGTGAAAGCGGCTCCCGTCTGAAGCGGTGGAAGGTGGGCCGCAGTGTCATAGAGTGCAGTGTGCTCCCTGTGCACATTGGTCCAACAACATGAGGTTTTTGACCACCAGTGGCTCCTTTGACTCGACTTTTAAAAGGCGGTCTTCACAGAGGCGACTTTATACATAACTGATTTCTCGCTGGGATCAAGAAAAGCGCCTTAGTTGATGTTTTTTGGGTTTTTTTTTTTTTTTTTTTGCACTTTCAGCCCAAAGAAGGAGTTGTGGCTGCGGAATGGTAATTCATAATTAATTGCCACTCCATGTGCGGTTTGGCAAGGGGAGCGCCACAGAGGGTTTTGATTCTTGTCTCAAACTCAGCCCCGGCTACTGGTTTGATGTGGTTCTGACTCGCCCTCTTGGTCTGAGCCGCAGACAGCAGTACTGCAAACGGCGGCATGGCGGTAGGGCGCTGATCAATCTGACCGCAGATTTTTTTTTTCAGCAACAAATTTGCTGCAACTTTCAGCAACAAATTCAAGTGAGCTGTACACATTTCAGTCTCTGTGAGTGCCAAACCTCATTATGCTGTGTTTGAATAAAAAAAAAGAATGTGACTCTCAACTGGCTGCCGAAAGTTAAAGACAAAACACACTGCGGTTAGATTGTGTAAAGGCCTCAGAGGCAGAGGCAAATGCATTGTATTGCATTTTTAATAAAATTGTCAGGTCTGATTTGTAAAGGCTGGCTAAATCACAGTGAATATTCTAGATGTCTTCAAGGTGTTTTGCAGTCATCCCTTTCCAAAATCTAACAATATTAGCAGGCGGACATGTAAAAATGGCAGTTTAATGTATTTTGACGGCCATGTATGCACACAATGGGGAATGGATGTTTTGCTACTATCCATTTTATTATAGAAATACTTCCACTGCACTGCTCCTTTTGGCATGCCCAGTTAATTTAGGCCCAGGCTCACTTTAATTGAAATGCCTTTTGCGTTTAATGAGCTTTATAATTTAATGAATTTCAGCAAATGTAGCATTGTCAGTAACAATACAACATGTGACAATGCACCATGTGCTTTACTCTGTCACTTTAATTTAAGCATCAAGTGCACTGTGATAGGATTGAACCTGGGGCTTAATTCCTTCAGTTTGCGATCTGAAAGGGTTAGTTACAGAAGACAAGTCGTAGAGAAAACACGCCAAAACCACAGCCTGCAGCTTGGCCTTCCCACCTTTTGGCTGAGAAAGCCAAGACCAGCTTTCTCAGACCACCCTGTCTTGCTGTTATGGGAAATAAAGAAAAAAATACATTAATATAAAAGTTGACACAGCATCACAGGGCACTAGGAGAAGGGTAGAGGCTGGTGGGAAGGCTGGGCTCAGGCATTGGTAGGGAAATGACATCATATTAACACATGTCCCTGAAAGCCAGCCTAGGTGTCAGTCCGCTACACGCTGCTGGCAGCCGGCAAGCGTTAGCAGTGCTGTAAACTGTCACTGACTAGTGAGAGCCTCATGTTCCTATAACAAGTGTTTCAGCCAGACAGTGTCCTCACACGTGTATAACACAATGTGCCTAAAGCGAGAGTACTGTGGTTCTGAAGTAAACACCGCTGGCTTTGGCCAAGCAGCTGTCAGGGGCGCTGAAAAAAATACCTAAAATCTTTTCACCATGTTACAAATATTTTTTTTTATTTTAGGCCAACATTAAGGTAAGGTATGTAGTTACAATATTCAGATTTCTTTTTTCAGCATTAAACTAATTAATGTAATTCAATCAGCATTTCATTACAATGTACAGTTTCCTAGTGAATGTTTGGGCTGTTACTTCTCTTCCACTTGTAGATTCCTCCCTAACTGTTGAAAAACCTGGAAGGACAATGCTTAAGTCAACTGCCTTACATTACCCATTAAATGATAGGGGCATTACTTGCTCAGTCGGGTGTGTGCTGCCTAGAGTAATATTCACTGGCTCAGCTTTATGGGAAGCGCCTTTGCCTCCATGATTAAATATTTGACCTACAAGATGCGCTCATGTGTAACTTTGGGGTATCGGTAATGGTCGGACACCGCCAGTGCCTTGATGTGCATGCAGAGGAATGTGCTATGCAGAGAGGTCATGTTCTTCTTCAGACCCCTAAAGGTGTACGTGTGCCTGGCGGCTCACAGTTCAAGAGCACATAATGAGAAGGAAAGCTCATCTTCATGAGAAGAGGGCTTTACGAAGGACTTCAATTAGATGCAGTGGTATCTGTGGTTGGAACTATTTCATGATGGATGAGAATCAGGATCTGAGTGGAAAAATTTGCACTACATATGCCCTTCCTATAAATGATTGGCTGTCTGCTGTAAACATTTTACATGTTCACAGCCGTCATGTCTTCAGTTTCACTGTTCAAATCTCACTAATATCTACACCAACATTATATAAAAGAAAATGTGCCCATATATATTGGAATGTAAATTTTGCTGTAGGGAGACAGAAGGAGGTAAAAATGCTCCCAATAGCCAGTTTGATTGTTGAAAGTAGTGTCAATGTTTAATGTCAACACACAAGGGTACTTTTTGATATTTTTCCTAGAGAAAAGCACAACTTAATTTGTGGCAATAATTAATATATAGTGTTTTACATGTTTTTGCAATAAATGTTGTTAAAGATTGTTTAATGCTTTAAATATATGCTATAATTCCACTATAAAATGCATCATATTCTGAAACATCTTTATGTGTTGTACTAGATCCCAACTGGCCCTACCAATTGATCAACTGGAAATGCCCACTGTATGTACATTAACATTATTGAACACGCAATTACATATGGCCGATCGATACAGGCTAAATAATTCATCAGCGCACTATCTGCAATGTTTAACACAATGCCCTTATAGATGACAGGTGAAATCTATAACCTATAGAGGCCTTTTCTATGGAGGATTTATTTCTGTGTCAATGGTGTAGCGTAGAATTGAACGAATTGTTGCTTTCCCAAGGAAAAAAAAAGAGTCAGATGTTCCAATCTCCCCTTTACTGTTTTTCTCTTGATCTGAGGTTGAACAGGTCTTTCCTTGTGCTCTGTGCTTTGACCCAAATGAAATCCAGTTGAAGGGAGTGTTGAGAGAGCAGCAGTTCAAAGAAGCATGTGCTGTAGAACAATATGAGTTTGTGTGCAACCTGACCGGGGCTGCTGTTATTGTAACAGTTTCCATTTCCAGCCCTGATTATGCCCAGCCTGTTTTACGTTTCACCGCGTCCACATCAGAAAGGCTTGGAGGTGGCTGTCATAGTGCTGTCATTTGCTGAAAACGGGACTAAAGCTATTAGAAGTTTGGCACCTGTACTTAGGTCACCCAAAGAGGATACTGACTCTAAAAAACTAATCCAGCACTGGACCAACACAGGCAAAAATGGTACAAGGACGTACATCAGATTGTTATTCTGAAATGCAGCCCAAGTCTCTTTAAATAGGTAATGTCCTTCGTTTGCTAAAATGTCCCAGTCTGGCATTATTAAAAGTCTGCATGAAAGACTGGATGGAGCTGTTTTTTGGATCTGCATATGCAAACCCCCCACCACCATGAAAGAAGAACAGTCTGTCTTGGAGAATGCAGCTCCAAGGATCAGCAGAGATCTTCTCTGAAGGAAACTGTTCTGCTTTCAGGAATGAGGGAAAATGGGTCCATAAATTACCGGCCGACCTCTGACTCCCCAACGCGTGGAGCCGCATCTGAAATCAAGGCTGTGTCTACTCTCGGCTCACTTTATCTGCTTTACCATCCTTCATGGCCATAATGCTTAAAGGCATCACTCCCGGAGAAGGCGTGGAATAGCGAATGAGAGAATGGCGGGGGGTGGGGGTGGGGGATGGGGGATGGAGGGGGTGGGCGCTATGGGGCTGGGGGGGAAATGAGTTGAAGTGTTTTGCAGAAATCAACCGAGCAAAAGATTAGGTTTCTCGCCCGCAACCGGAGGCTCGCGGCGTTAGTAATTCCGTCCTCATCGTTCGCCATAATTGCTTCGTTTCACTTCGGGCGATGGCGTCTTCGCTTTTGTCTCACGAAACCTTGCGATGAAAGCGTCGGGTCCTTTTGATGTCCAAAGGTAAATAAATAAATAAGTTGTGTCGCAAAAGGCCCAGGAAATTCACAATGCCTTTACATGCGCCTTATTAAAAGCGCTCTGTTTATGAAGTGAACTATGAAAGGTTTTTAATGTGATCCTGAGTGAATATTTCATGCTGGAATCACTGGCACATCCGTAATCGAGTGCTTGAGGTGAAAAAAGGCTGTGTTTAGTCTGTCTGAGTTGATCAGAATAATGCATTATGCATTGCGTCTTTCCACCCCCAGTGTACATGCAACTATCCCATTCATAACCTTTCAACATTCATGCTCTCATAATCGGGGTCACATTTCTCAGAACATTTGTTAATAGTCAGAGTCATGTGGACTAAATGAAAGAATACTTTCGTTGTAGTCACACAGTCATAGTCAATTAAAAGGATTTATGCCTAAGCGTACCAGTATTAAACATCAAATATCAACACGCTGGTAAGAGCTTTACAACAATGTGATCTATGGCTGTTAAGAGGGAAACACGCATTTATGTTTTTTTTTTAACTAGCATGGCTTATGCTTATTCTATTATGTCCTCAGGACTGTATGGAGGAGTGAGGATTTGCCGTAAGAGGATTGGACTGGTTAATGCCTGACTTGGTCAGCACTCCTCACAACCGGAGGGTGTGCTGGCCCACTTTCAGTTGACTCCAGCCTTATGAGGAATGTGCATTCAAATGCTCTTTGTTGATTGAAAAGGTCAGCCAAGATCAGCATCTGGTGAAGTAAGAGCTGGAATGATGGATAGATTATTGATCGTAATCACCGCCACCAGACTTAAGCTTAATTACTGCAGCCAGGGAATAATTCTGAAAATAATTGCTTTTCCATTCTCCATTATTTATTTAGTCAAGGATTAGGGATACTGCTCTTTCAAAAAAATTTTATGTTGTCCTTTGTTTGATGTTGGCTGCTGCTTTCTTTTAGCTAGATCAGTAGTACAGTTTTTTGGTTCTGATTCAAGAACTCTTTACCTGATATATCAAAGACTTTTTTCTCATGAAAGCAATCTGTACTCTACATGGTACACTAATAAACTTCTGCCTGGAGTAAACTCCCTTACTCCCTTTTGGCCATCTCTTTCCTATGCTTTCGTTAGCCATCTGCACTAGCTGTTACACTAATGGTGGGAGCGCTATATCAGAGCTGGCCTGCTAAGGTGAGAGACTGAAAGTGCTACTTTTTGCAACCTTAGAAAGGATTGGGGTTTCAGTTATCCTGAAAATATTATTTAGCTCTATCCCTTCCTTGCACGTGCAAACACATACAAACACAAGCACATGTACATACACACGCACAGATGCACAAACACATGCAGGCACACACGCACACACACACACAGCCACACTACATACACACAGCCACACTACATACACACATATATGTGCACACACACCAGCGATATAGTCAAGACCAGACATGTATAGGCCAAAACCAAGACCAGACTCCTTGAGCCCCAGATATAGATTAATACTGGGCTAAACATGGCAAGACAAAGCAATACCAAATCTCAGGGCTAAGCCACACATTTATGTGGCTTATGATGAACAAGAGAAAAACAATTAATGAATGACAAGAAAAAAACAGAGATGTATGATAACGTTTTATGGACATACTTTCTGAAAAGGGTTCTATTTAAGAACTACATAATGCCTTCATACACACTATATAAACATTCATAAACAGTTATACAAGGTGATATACTCTGACTGAGACAGAGGGTGTGCTATATCATCAATCATGTCATAAGTGATATTACTATGACATTTGTTAAGCTATTCTAGTTCCCATTATTTTATCATTTTAGGGCAAAAATAACTACAAAAGACTGAAGTTCAAAGCGCTCTGCAATTATTTTTGGCTGTTATTTCAGAATTGATTGAAATGTATATTCAAAATGCCCTCTCTCAGTAAAAAATAATTATTAATATTAAAATATTATGGTAACAGATACACCTAGATGACCACAGAATGCACTGTACGTCACAAGAACAATTAGCTTCAGGGACTGCAGTACACATAGTTCGGCTAGAAAGATTTATGGAGGCTCCCACCAAAATTAGTTTTACTGTAATAATCTTGCTCCTTGGAAACAGCAGATATGATAGGATATGTTGTGATTAGTTTTTTTCTGTGATGAATCACAAATATGTCCCCCTGACTGAAGACTTTCTTTACTTTTGTTAAATTTGGACCACTGCAGAACAGTATATTAGATATTTGGAAAGCATTTCCGCACACAGCAGTTTCTGCTTGGGATCTTCTATGGATCACCTTATCCAAAAGTGGTGTAACACTCACCATTTAACAGCAGATCAACATTGCTGTCCCTTCCTTAAATACCTGGATCTTTTCTAAAGACAAGCTGGTGTTTGTGTGCTGTTACGGACATACAGCGTTTACTGCTGTACTCCAAGGTATTGTCACTGTCATTGTCCTGTCTGGCGGGACATTAGCTATTTTATGACACACAAATAAGAAACATGGAGGTCCTATGTTTTTGTCCTGGCTGGGGAAAGGGGTGCTTTGTTTTCTGAAAGAAAATTGAGCAATGTAAGGGCCCTGCTAATTCCGACAAAGTACCACAGACAACAACATACCGCAAAGTATCACAAAGTACCACAGCATACCACAAAGTACCACAAACAACCACACAGTACCAATAATGGTACAAACAATGTTTGTGGTGCTTTGTGGTACTTTGCGGTATTTTGTGGTTGTTTATGGTACTTTGGGGTAATTAGTAGGACCCCAATGGAGTGTATGCAGTGTGACCATGCGAGTGGGAAGACAGGAAGAAGGCTTGCAGCCTGTTTGCATGTAGCTGCTTCCTTCCCAGCCTCAAATTTCTGTGTAATGCAAGCACAGGATAGGGAGGGTTGATAACATCCCTAGAAATTCCATATTAAATTCAGTTTTAAATTATGTTCAGTTTTTGATGACTGACATCTGTATTAATTATGGTATTACAACTTCAACTCTTTGGGAAAGGTGAATTCCACGAAAGATGAATAGTACATTGTGTGTTGATAGCTAAGGTATTCTTTTTCAAAACTGATTTGGCATGTGTCTAACTGTGATAACTTTGCTAGTCTGTTTCGAAATGGAAAACTTCCATTGTTCCATTGTCACTCGAAGTGATGATAATCCCTGACAATATTCTTACACTGTGTGCACCGAAGGGTAGTTTCTACTGGGTAAACAATGATAGTGTTGGTGAAAAAAAATCATAGAGAATTATGTTAAGACTTGACTGAGGCCTACAGTATATGCTGAGATCTAGACCAACATCATGAGTATGTGGTCCCAGACCAAGACACGCACACACGCACATACAAACACACACACACACACGCACATACAAACACACACACACACACACTCAGTTATATCCTTAATTACCCATGCATCAACAGTTCTGCTAAACTGAGGTGGTGAAGTAGTAGATATACAAATGACCGTGATAAATGAATCTGTTTCCACTTCTTTGCTGAATGACTGTATGAAACTATTACCACGTTTAGTTGCATCCAGCTCTGATAGCTTGAATATCATATCAGAAATGTTGATCTGCGGTACAGACAGATATTTAAAGCAACTGAACTTTTGTACTCTATTCAAAATACAACTCCAGTATCCACAAGCCTGCAACCCTCTAGTCATATGTCTGGTTGCAAGTCCAATTCCCTAACAGCTACATCACACTGCATTCCCTTTTGTGTGCAACCAAACACGCTCTGCATGAAGATGGCGGCATCAGGAGGCTTTGATGTAGCTCCTTCTGAGTCTCTTCTACTTAATTAAAGCTGCTATACAACTCTGCTAGCAGAAGCCCTGCTGTGATTACAGTTAAAAAGGCAAGATGCATATTTTTCGTGTAAATAATAAATTTTTCATTAAATAGTAAAGTAAATAGAAAAGAAAACAAATCTGAAAACATGAATCAGAATTTAACTGTTTCATAACATGAAAGCTCCCTTGTTTGTTTCTGTGAATGAGTCAGTCAAAGTTCAAGACTAATAATACAAGTCACGCTATATTCATATTATATTAGATTACTTTACATTACATTATTGTTATTCAGCAGATGCTTCTTATCTGGAGCACCTTACACAGTGCATCTGATAAAAGAGCATGAGAAGTAACAGCAGGACGCGACTACCCACATGAATCAGTGGCAGCACCAAACACAGCGTGCAGATCGCAACTGCGTGCCAGCAATCTGACAGGCACAGATTTAGAAAATGAATCAGGAAGTTTAAATATTGCAATAACAAGATCCGTTATGCCCTATCAGCTGCTGATTTGCTATTCTGTTTTTTTGTAGCCAGTTGGTGCATACATTGGTTAGCTAGATTATGGACTGGCAGCCTTACTGTATGGGGGACTCAGAATTTTCACCTCAATGGCTCATCCTCATTCTAGTACAGAGGTGGAAAACTCCGGCTTCAGAAAGTAAAAGTCCTGCCACGTATTTGTTCCACCCATGCACTAAACAAGGTGATTTCACTAATTAGCTCCTCTACCTGGCCGAAGAGTTGTGCTAATTAAATTCAGGTGGTGTAGTGCATGGGTGGAACAAATACGTGGCAGGACTTTTACTTTCTGAAGCCGGTATAGTATTACAGATAAAGTCTGGATCCAATATACAGTGTGGTAACAGCAAAAAGGCACTCCACTGGGGATTCAATTACAGAGCACTCTCTGATGGAGCAGAGACCTACTGGCTCTTTTGGATCATCAAGCTGTCCATGTGAAGTGTGTCCTCTACACCAGTGTTTCTCAATCCTACTCCTGGAGGCACACTGTCCTGCATATCTTCTATCTATCCTTGCTCTACCTACCTGAGTGAACTCATCAGTGGCACTTTTGATTAGCTGAGCACACCTGATTTAATCAAGCAGCAAGGATAGATGGAAGATATGCAGGACAGGGTGCCTCCAGGAGAAGGATTGAGAAACACTGCTCTACACTATCATTTTATTACCCACACGTTTTCAGTAGTCTTAAATATAATCCAGTTACATAATCCAGGTATATAACCAGTACGTCTGGGAATAATTCCTGCACCTGTAGTTATTTTTGTTGAAATGCATTGAAAAGCTACAGCGCAGCCGCATCTGCGCATGACGAGCTCCAGAACGTTCCTGTCCCACCATCCTCCTTGCCTCCATTAGTCTCCAGGGAAGGAGGTGTCACCGCTGCCTACCGAAGCACTTTGACAAGCACAGAATGAGAATCCCTGCAGATTTAATCAGATACGGTAGCTTTTTATCAATTACCAAAATAAAAAAAAATATCCCCCCGTAAATTATCTCGGAGCTCAATCCACCGCCATGAATCTTCAAACTATTGTTCCCTGCATTGTCACCCGCATAATTGATATGTATGTGGGCCTTTGTAATTTTCTGCTGTTTGTTTTCTGATGACGGACATAAATCACGCCGGGTAAAAAAAGAGAAACGGAGCCCGCATGTTTGTGTCTATTACATCTCTTTGATAAGGACACATGCAAATTTCTTAACCCTCATGCTGTGAATTATTGAGATGGATTATTAAGTGAGCACTCACTCCTACGATGCAGGCATTTATACTTTCACATTACAGAGCCATCACAGGCGAAGCTACCTCGTTTGTTTAATTTACCATCTAGCTTACTTTGATTACCTCTAAGGTGAACTTTGCTTTATTTTTCACCCTCCACAAATAGATGAAGCTTATAGGAGGTAGATTTCTTTAAAAAAAATTATTATTATAACTTTCCATACTCTTTCCATGTCATCATTCTTGTTTGTCCAAGCTCATCTTTCGAGTCAAACGTGTGTTATTATAGTCTATGTGGACTGTTATCACCCTCTTCATAGTTAGTTCACTTTTGTAATTTAAGCTATTTTTAGTTATGTTGCTTCCTTCAAAATCCTCAGATAAGAGTTCAAAACTCAAAAGATTTCAATTTTCATATCATTTTAATTTTCACACAGGCCCTAAAATCATCAAGGGTTGCACCTCCACACCCACAAAAAACGCAAGGTTATTTAATTTTTTTAGCTGGGGATATAGTACTGATATTAGTCACACCAAGCTCTGTTGAGGACCAGCTCGCCAAATGTCAGGTCAGGCGGTATTTCCATTGTGAAAATGCCAAATTTTAAGGTTCTTCATAGAGCCTATATAAATGCTAGGGGTTTCATCTTTGTGCTGTGCAATATAAGCTGTGGAAAGAGTCCTTTACATAAGCAAGTTCATACTCTATCCATGACTGTATTTCCATTTAAAATACATCAGTATTCCTCAAAAGCTAATGTAGTGTCTTAGATACAGGCAGAACATTATTTAAATGTACTGTGCCCCTTGTGTCCATCAGCTTGCCACTTACTCTTGGACTTGTTGGGGAGGCTGTTACACAGATACTCGCCTAAATGGGTTTTGTTTTCCTTGTTTAGCATTGCTTGACTAGGTACACACACAGGTTGGCTTTTTCCCTCCATTTTTGATTTCCTGCTTTTTTCTTCCTGTCTTCCCACAAAAGTGCATTACGACAGAGCTGTAGTGTGCCGTGGGTGAATGACTGTCATTGAGCAAGGGGATGGGGTACAGTTGTGAGAAAAATGCATTTGCATTCATTTATCATAAAGTTTACCTTCACAGTGGACAAAAAATGTCATTGTGGCCGATACATCACCCCTAATGTTACATTAGAACTGAGATTATATTTATGTGTTCTCAGTCTGGCTATCCATTTGTCAGTGTGAGAGCCCATATTTTTCAGCTCAGCCATTTTTATCGCATTTTGCATAAAGAGAACAACCACTGATCTCCCCCCCCTTTGTGAGTCTGTTCAGAAGATCTGTGTTCTGTCAAGACGTTGGCAGCAGGCATCAGATGGCGCGGGCTATCATTTCTCAAAGCTTTGATTGTTTGCTGTGATTGCTGGGAGCAGCCCAGCTGCACCTCCGCCATGCGAAGATTTGCCCACTTTGGGGTAATTGAGAAAAGCCTCCACTGCGCAAATGTCACGGTACTCCTCCCCTAGTACGGCAGATACGGGATATGTTGCAATGTTGCGATCAGTTTACCGCTACGGATTTTTCATCATATGGCCTTCATATTCCATTAAAAAAAAAGAAAACAAGCAACACCTGTCAGAAGTGTTTGTCAGGAGAGCCCAGGTGGAACCGCATATTGTCACTTTGCTGGCATGTTCCTATGTACGAGGAAAGCGCAAAGATATATTCCTGTCTGCGGCTTTATTGAGCAGAGGGGACATCCATCAGGGCGGGACAGGCTGGCAGTTGAGCAATAACTAACAGCATGGTGATATTGTTATGGGGCCCTTGTCCCACTCGGTAGGGTTTTTTTCCTCGAACACTGTTTTGACCTGTTGAAGTGCCTGTTTCTGCATCTTGTACACCTTTGTGTATATTTCTTTTTTATATCATTATCAAAAGTGATGGATGCAGGGGGCTGTGAGTCTGGGTATGGAAGACAAAGGAAAAAATGAGAGCAAGCGGGGGCCAGGGTTGTGTTTGGAGGAGGGGGTAGGGGTAAGGGGTGGGGGGGAGTTGGGGGTTTGTCTGTGAGCCACAGGGCCCTGGAACAGGAGCCATCTGAGGCAGACTGACACTGGGACAGCTGGTGTCCAGCAGGCCAGATGGGGACCAGTCCAACCTGATCCCCTCTCCTGGGCCCAGTTAAACCGCTAGATCAGCTGTGTACTGAGCATAACAAACAGACTGCGCTAGGTCATTGAGTTAACCTGACACCTTAGCACCAGTCATTCCATCAAAACCTGTTTGTTAAGAACACATTTTACAGCTGTTTTGTCATTTGTGTTCTACTGTACGTTATGCACTCTCCTGGCATTGTAGGTGAGAGCTGCCAAAGCAATTTCGTACTGTACAGTATGTACACTCTTTGTAAGTAACGAGAAAATCAGAGTGACGCTTTCAATTCCTCTTCTACAAATAAAGCAGAACAAATTAGTTTTGGAGCAGGGCAGAAATAGAAATTGACTTAGTTTGACACTTTTTTGAAATTACTGCTTCTGAAAAACAGAGCAAAGAATTTGTATTATTTTAGACAAGACATAACCAGCAAGATAAAACTGGATTCTTTATACAGTTGCCACAAGAAGGAAGTGGTTTTTTGGTATTGTTTTTTTTTTTTTTTTTTATGTGGAATGTAGAATATTTTGGAATCAGCGGGAGGGAGCCAGCACCTATGTCTGTCAGGTCAATTGAATCTCCCACTGGAGCAGAGCACAGCAAAGCATCTTGTTAAAGCAGCGTTGCCGGGGTAATGTGGTATAGCAGCCGTCCATTTATGCCTGCATACTGTTTATCACACAGTGTTGTTTAAACAGAGCTAGGACATGTTGTCTCTGCTGCCAAGAAATTATGCCTAAGTGCCAAGAGGATGCTTGTAGCCACAGAGTTTGCTTCTTTAAATATGCTGTAAAATAAAGCGACTGGTCTTGTGCCAGGTTCGCATCAAATTTATGTGTATATTTGGTTACTTTACCATGCTTCCCAGAGTTGCTCAATACAAGGATGTATCTGAGGATAACTGCTATGTATATTAGTGCTAACTCCATATTTGATTTTAATGTAGGTATGTATAATGTATTTTAAGGTATTTACTTCTCTAACTGTTAATAAAACATTACATACATTTGATTTTTATTCCAAAATATGTCCCACCCCATGGCTATATCCCGCTAGTAATTCAGTAATGTCACATTGCATTTGGAAATGTGGAATTCCATAAAGAAATCTAATGGAGAAGATGTGTCATTTATTTTTCATGCAACAAATCATCATGATTATGCAGTGAACTCACACCAGATTAAAGGCATGCAAAGTAGGTGGGATTTTCCTCTTGAAAATTATAATTCCTGCATGCATATGTATGCTACCCTGGGCCTCTTCTTTGAGAGACCTCCTTTGGATAGCACTCAATTGCACGTATCTAAAACTGTAAGCATGGAGTTTTCCTATTATTATTGGGCCAGAGGGATTTTTATGTACCATAGATATCAGCACAGTGTAATTTTCAAACGTCAATGCTTGGTTTTTGCTTTAAAAACCTTGAAATCATTTTTCAGTTTTTTTTTTGGATTGATTGTTGCGCTGATTGATCATCAATAGATTGATTGCTATCTCTTCTCAATGGATGTTGCCATTAAAATCACCTTGATTAGGGAAGTGTGGCAGTCTGTTAATTTGCTTTTATAAACATCATTGATTTATATGACCTATCCCATAATACATAGTGCCTGTTCAACCACCTTTCATCTAGGTAACAGTCTATGTTAACAATAACCATTATACGTAATAAAGTATGCTGGTCAGTAACTTATTAATGTCTGTCCTGGCTATGGGTGTGATTGGCAGAAAAGGATTTTGTTTACTTTAAAGTGCTGTGGTTAGCCAGCAAGCTGCTGGGTTAACGCTACAGCAGAGAGCTCTAATAATGTAATTTACAGTTTTAATGTTTGGTAGAAATTTGCCACTTTCAGAGTTTTCCTTTGGTAATGAACCTCAGCTGTGTTGACTCTAACTTTATTTGTGCATTCATATAGCAATTACCGTTTACATAAATAATCAGTTAGATCCTGTTGATCTAACCACAAATCTCTAGGAAGAACACATTTTTATGTTGCAACAAAAATGCCATCTCTAGTGTTTTGGCCATTACTCACTAATTCAGTCCCAAAAGACACAAAATATTCAACTACTTTGGCTCAATACTGCAATAAAATATGTTCTGATAAATCCGTTCTATGTTTTGAAACTTCAAATTGGGGTTTTAACGGTGATGAATCATGGAGTCACTCATATTTCTCCTGAAGCACCATTTTTAACCTTAAGTGCCCCGTGAAGCGCCATTTATTTTGTATTTAATTTGTACCTGAAAATTGACACTTACATTACTAAAATGTGCTCATATCCCAGTATGCATTGCCAGAGTTGCTATAAACATTTTATAGCTTAAACTGAGATAATGTTTTTGCACATTTATGCCCTACTGTGAAGATAAAAGTGGATAATGAAATAGACTACTGTTCTTTTGGTTTGAGATTTGTTACTGTGACATGTTTGACACACACACATTAAAAGAGTGTGCACATGTCGTGTAGGTTTTGTCTTTGCTTATTAAATCAGTCTTCCTTTAGGACTTGTTTGTATTTGAACTATTTGGGAAAGGCGGTAGTAATGATGTTGCAATATATTAAGAAGGAATCAGGTTATATCCCCAGAAGCACAGAGAAAACCTTGTGAGTTTTTTATGTAAACCGAATACTAAGAAATGTGCTTGTTCCAAAGTGTCTGAAGAAGCACTTGAATGAATATTCATGAGTCAAGAAAATCCAAATAAGGTTATCGTATTTAAGCATTTCAAAACGGCAGTGAGATTTTTCAATACTCTGAAAAGGGTGTTTCAAAACCATTTTAAACTTGTCATTTCTGTCCTCTCATGCATGTTCTTGAAATAACATACAATGTCAGATGTTTTTCTTTCATTTTGAAAGCCTAAATTAATGTTTTATTTGTTTTCAGAAATTAGCCGCTTAGTTATTTTTGGGCATCTGTAATTTCAGAAAAGACCACTCCCCATTTATTGGTATCACTTTATTTTCTAATTGTTGTGTGGAATGTGAAACATCTTTTTAAGAAATGGTACTGGTTTGCCATCCAGGGTATATCCATTTCAGACACACTCAGCTTTTCAGCAGTGTTACCCCAGTATCCACTCTGTATCCCCAGGCTAGAGGTCTGTTGTGGCCCTGTGTAATTGCCTTAATTAAAATCCAGGCTCAGGGTTATTCAACCCTGATCCTGCGGGGTTTCGGTGACTGCAGCAACATTCGCTCCATCCGGGCACTTAGCCACCTGATTCAGCTAATCATTTTCTTCTATCGAGCCAAATTAGCCCCCTCCCTGCTCCAAGGTCTGCGACTTCGAGTGCGCCGGACGGCCTGGTGGAGGTGGGGGGTGGCACCACGTTTAGTTTCAGGAGTTGACTTACCCTCTTTCTTGGGGGAGGAGGCTAATGATGTTTGACCCTGAAAGCAGTAGGTTGTGTTGGTCTAACAGCAGTGGGATAGCATGGAGCCCACATCCCACTGATCCACTAGGACCCACTACCCCACAGCACAGGCAATCCCACAGACAACAGGATGTGCATCCCAATGAGTGCACCCATTAACTGGCATGGCTGCGCCCTGTGAGGCTGCAGCGATCTTTCAGATCTTTCGCTCCACACCTCCAGTATGCACCACAAGAGGCTCAGAATCAAATAAATGACTCTGTTCCTAAGGGCCTCTGCTAGGGCAGCTTCATCATTCTTCCTCTCATTTTATGATAAGAATCTGTAATGTTCTTGGACATGTTGCTTGTTGGACATCACAGACCAACAGGAACATGTATGGACGATCATATGAAATTTGAGGCACTATGTGGGTTACTGTAATCTAAAGCAGTGTCTAGGAAATAAACATACTGGCAGATAAATTACTGTAGGCAGTGCTATGAAGGTGAACTCACTGCATTTAAAGATATCAAGAATGCACAGAAGAATCTGCAAGCAGTAATCACGAATGGAACATTTAATCAGAGGGATTAAAGCGATCTTGAGGACGTCTCTCAGCCCTGACCTTCAAATCAAACCAAAACACAGGCCGTTCTATTTCCCATAAGGTGTTTTCCAGCCACTTTGGTTGCCGATGTTGGTTTGGAAGGGTGGATGTGTACCTAATATCCCCCCAGGCAATACAAGAGGGGGCGGAGCGGGGCTGCGCAGAATCCAAGCGGGATCTCCTTTTAATCAAAGCCTGGGGCAGGGGCCGGCGCCGGCACCGCGTGGGTTAAAGATCAGCTCAAGTGCGCTCTTTAGAATTCCCTGCTCGGCGCTGGCCGGACAGCTGCTGCTGTATTCACAGGCGGGACCCGGAGAGAGCGGCAGGAGAGGGGCAGAGCGGACCGTCCCGCTCTGGGAGCCAACAGACGAGCGCCGAGGGGGGCAAAGAGGCGTAATGCCGCCTGAGTGCGGCTCCGTGCACTCAGCGGGAAAGCCCTGCCTAAAGAGGGGCGGGGGCGCAAAGAGGTAACGGCAAGAGGTCAGACCGAATCTGCGTTCAGAAGTACTGACTGAAAGCAGCTTTCTGCGGCCCCGACGGTTAAAGAAATTAAACCTATAAGAGGATATTCGACTCCTTTGCCGTGTGCGTTCAGAATGAATGATACACGCATCTACATAATACTCAAGCGATTTCCAAGCCGTCATTTGCTTTGTGATCTTCCACAATCTTCTTTGTACGTTAGTCCCTGGCATTGCTGATAATATATCAGAAATATGGTCGTTGAGCACTTGTTGAGAATGAAAGAGACACAGAAGTTTATTTATGTGCTGATTAAGCGATGGGGGTTTTGTATGCAGATTCTGTTCAACTGTTTGCACCCATGTGGAGGGTTTAGTTTTTATTCTGCCAAAATGAATTCATCGTTTTAAGAGAGTGACATGTTGTCACATATATATCACAAGTTAATTTAGAGTCTAAAATCTGTAGTACCCCACTAATAAACCTGTAGTAAGCAGCAGTGCCTGAAAAACTGGAATTGCTCATTCCTCGTTTTACAAGACCATGCACTTATTAGCAGTGCAGGATTCATTAGAGATAATTTGCAATGTAAGGCTGTGTAATGCGTGCTTGTTTGCTTGCTTGTTGAATGCAGAGAGAAGGCTCACTGAGTTGTATTAGTCCAAGTGTAACTGATCTTGGATCAGAGAGGATAGTGACACCATCGCAGGCATTGAGCCAAGCCATTTGTGCTTTTCACTTGATGCCGCGAAGCGTGCAGCAAAGTAAACAAGCTTGCATTAGAGATGCTGGATCAGGCCCAGCTTCTCTGCTGTCCTCCTAATTGTGCCCAAGATGGCGAGGGGACAGAGGTGACTGAAAAAAATGATTGGACCAACAAGAGTGCTGTCTTGCCATGATTCAGCGCTAAGATTCTTTTTTGAAAAGCACCTCGCAGCAGTTCCATTTTGAACAGCCTTTCAACCGCCCAACTGCACTTAGCTTGTGTATAGGGAGTTTAGACAAAAATGAGTTCATCTGAGGTAGCGGGAGAGAAAGGGGCGCAAAGCAGCATCAAATAGGCCGTTGAGAAAGCAGTAGCGGAAATATGGAGATAGGAGGGAGAAACTGACAGAGGAAGGCCAGGGAGATGAAAGATAGGCGAACGGTGATGTCACAAAGAGGAATGACAAGTAGAGAGAGAGAGGGAGGGAGAGAAAGAGAGAAAGATTTGAATAACTCCTGGAGTATGGACCTGTCTGTCTGGGGAGGCTGACGGGAAAGCAAAGATATGTACAGAACAAGTGAACTCAAGGTCCTGTTGGAGAGAACCTCAAAGCTCCTACGGGAAGAAATAGAAAAGGTGGTGAAGATTTACGTGTGAGGAGAGGGGGCAATGTGTACCCACTCCTAAGGAGCTTGGAGAGAGACCGAGAGCAACAGAACCACTGCCCCACTGTGAACTGCTGAGAGATCTAGAGAGTGAAAGTCAAGGGATGGAGCAAATACAAACACAGATAAAATCAGTTTTGTTAAAGGCAGATGGGTGGACACAGAGGACACCCGGAATGGAATGGATAATTCTAATACTCTGTGCATGTGTGTGTGTGTGTGTGTCAGCAAAGGGGTGGGGGGTTCAAAGAGATGAAGTTGTCAAGATAAGCTGAGAATTGAGAGAAGGGCAGAATGACAGTGTTGAAGGGGAATCAATATGAAGAGGATTGGAGGGGTAACCATGCTGAGATGTGATAATAATGGACAGATAGCAGTGACTTGATTATATCTTGTGCAAGGCAGGTGGACAGAGTCATCAAAGGAACCAAACACGCCAGACTTAAATAAAGGAACCTTCACCAAGACCTGGGGGTCAAAGGCCACCAACTGACAAACAAAGACATGATACTTAAAAAAAGAAAAATGGTGTCAGTTATCAGTGTCTGTATCAAAAGGCAAATACCCACTTCAGATGCCCAAGGCATGAAACTGATGAATTGAAATGTAATTATTAGGTCCTTTGCATTGCGATTGAAGTGGATTTGACCCCATCTTCATTTTCTTCATCTAGAAATGCTTTTGTGCTCAAAGCTAAGTACTTCAGCTGCATTTACAAATTCTCATAGTTTATGTTTATTTATTATAAGGCTCAAAGACAGGGTATTTGCACTGTTGACAGTATATCAGCTTGAGCTTACATTCGAATGCAGTCCAGACAAAGTGGAGCAGCACTAAGCTTTGTGAGATTATAATCAATGTTTAAGGCTGTACTCTCAGCCGAACTGTGGACTGCACTGCACAATATAAAAAGAAGTGGAAGTCTCTTTCCCCTTTGGTCTGTCAACACACATTCAATACTTAGTTTTCTGAGGCCCAGGTTTGAACCCGAGCTCTTACCATTACAAAGGAAGACTGGATATGAATTGCAAGTCACTCTATGTAACTTTTTTGTTTTGCTATAGCATTTCACTCCCTGGAGTGGGATCCCTTCTTAAACAGGACAGGTGCTCCCCTCTCCTCTTGCACTGGGGGACGGGTGCCGTGCTTGACTCAATTGGCAGAATGACTCAGTGCACTCCGGGGCGTGGGCCGGTCTCAGCAAGCTGGGCCACAGGTCTCTCGGATGCTTTCTTTTTCTGGACATCAGAGAGAGCCCTCTGACAGCCATGCCCAGGACGCGGTCGTTTGTATGCTCGACAACCCCCCCCCCCCCCCCCGCCCCCATCAAGCCCGTCACTTTCGAATTCCTCCGCGTAGCCCCGGGGAAAAAGGCAGCGCGAGACAGACAGGACTTTCAATTACACCTCAGACGGCGCGCCGTGACACTGGGCAGACTGTCGGAGGGGCTGGCATCCTCCTGCACCCCCCCAGGTCTTTGTTGTGTCTCTTATTAAAGCCCCTGCCAGCTGAGAGGAGCTCGCTTTCTGCAGGGAAGAAACCGAGAGGCACCAAAGCTTTTGCTAGAGATTGTCAAGCAAGAAAAAAAGTATGATACTCAGGTTTTACGGGTGACATTGAAAAAGGGACTGAGCTTAAATTTCAGACTTCTCCGCCGCTGCATACATAGTGTAGGATTAGTTCTGAAGCGTGTGTGGATTGCCTCTGCTTTGCCTGTGGTACGTGATAAAGTACCTCAATGCGGGAGGCAAGGAAGAAAAAAAAAAAAGGTGTGAATAAAATTACTGCTTTCCAAAGGATTTTTACATTAGCATTTGAATCATTGTTCTCAGAACCTGTAGCATAGCCATGCTCTTCTAGGTTAGCACACAGAAAGAAGGAAAGCCGCCACAGACCAAAGAGAAATAAAAGCACATACTTATGTTATTGAAGTAATAGAAATGAAATCATAGCTCTCAGTTATGCTGTATTTATAGTTATGCTTGACAAGTTAAGTCAAGTATATTTGTCATAGTACATTTTTTTGCAATTCAGATGGTCAAAAAGCACTTTAGAAGTAGCACAGTGGATTTTCTAGGGAAAACCCCAGGGCAATTGGGAAAAAAACTGCAAAATTATTTCCTGACCCCAGGAAAAGGCAGTCAAGAAAATCCTGGAACACATGGGAAGCTCTAACATAGGAGCACTGTGTTTGCACAAGCAGCAATAGTACATACATGTTTGTGAAATGTGGACTGGAATATTAAGCCAAAACAGAGGACACAAAATGTTTTCAGCACTTAGCAGTTCCTACTGTCAGTCAAGCTCAACCTGCATACTGGGCAAATGAAGACTACATCCTACTTTCTCCTGTTATGTACATACTTCTGTGAAGTGAAAAATGCCGCATTATATGCAATTTTCAGGAGTTGACTGCACTATGTGAACATACATTCAGTCTAAAAAGTATATCATTTAAGTTACTGAAACCTTATGAGCATTCCTACACGTATAGCTTTTATATATATATTCATAGGTTCAAGGAATTTCATCATATAAATACATTACTGTATATTCATTTACTTCAGTTAAAGTTATAGGCATTGCTAAGTGAGAACAAACAACAGACAATTTTTATAAGAGTTGAACTTTAAGTGGTGGCAGCTTATACTATGGATACCAGATGGTTGAGTGCATGCCTTTGATACCGCCTTGTATCCGCGGGATGGCTTTTAAACATTGCCCTTGCCAAGAGGAAATGCTTTAATCTTGAAATCTACTACAGATTCGGATAAATGGTTTCATCCCCACTATCAGCTGGAGGAGGTAAAACTTTAAGAGGTCGAACGCAAAGTTGAATAGATGTCCGATAAGACGGAAAACTAAGTGAGCGGTCAGCAGTATTGGTGAACCGGATACTTACGCATAAAAACTTGTGTGTGACTTTACTGCTACTGCAGTAGCCGTGTGGGTGACATCATGATCAGCGAGGGATGGGGAATTGCAGTGATCCCATGGAACGCTCTGGGTCTCTTGACACTAAGTGCCTGAAATAGAGGGGGGGGGGGGGGTCTAAAGTGCTGCACAGGCCAATGTTACTTTCGGGATAATGTATCAGAAAAATGTATGGTATGTCTTTCTTGAAAGCGAAGTATTCAGCACTTTAAGTGGTAGAACTGCGAGGAAATATACCTCTCATTTTGTACATGCCTTCTGCCCTTGGAAAGCCAATGACAACGACAATAACAGGGCAAATAAGTTCATATATGTCAGTGGAAGAAGAATTTCACCGGTGTGAATTCATTACAATAGCATTTAATTATCAAAAACAAAACCAATAGCTGTGTAGATTAGAACACTATTAGACGTTTGCTTCCAGGTACAGCAGGCAGCTTAATGTTCAGGTCTTTGGTTAACTGCCTGAATTCACAATGTAAAACATTAACTGCCTGAATTCACAATGTAAAACAATCTGAAGTATCCCAAGCCCGTTTAGTGAAAGACCTTGTGAGCACAATTGGCTGTGATGCTCCATATCACTACACTTTGTCAGTCTTGCCTTGTAGAAGATGAGATTGAACCCTGTAATTTGGGGTTGTAGGATACAGTGCAGGTAATAAGATCCCTGCAATTTGTCTTGCCGTGTGCTTGAAGGGTCCAGTTCTGTTCTGGGTGTTGTGGAGCTGCGGGTAAATTACAGAGCGCTCCCGTGCAAGCTCACCGGCGCTAACCACTCTCCTCTCCCCGATCTCGCAGGCTCGGAGGCGCCCAGGGGCTTCGTGGACCTGCGCTTCGTCCTGGAGCCAGCCGACACGGTGACGGTCCGCGGCGGCGTCCTGCAGCTGGACTGCGAGGCCCGGTCGGACCAGGGCGTCCCCGCCCTCGTCTGGAAGAAGGACGGGGTCCTGCTGAGCACGGTGGTGGACGAGCGCAGGCGGCAGCTGGCCAATGGCTCCCTGCTGGTGCAGAACGTGGTGCACTCGCGGCACCACAGGCCCGATGAAGGCTCCTACCAGTGCCTGGCCTCCCTGGAGGGTGTGGGTGCCATCATCAGCAGGACGGCCAAAGTCACCGTCTCTGGTAAGCGCGGGAATACACACACGCGCAGGGTTTTTCTTTTATTTCCCTAACTTCATCGGTCATCACATTTCTTAAATCCGTACAGCATCACGAGTTTGTTATTTGGGATTTTGTTGGAATTGAATGGGATTAAAGTGGAATGTATTTTCTGTTGTGCTTGGCCAGACTGAGCAACCTTTTTAAACATGCACCAGATAAAAATGAAATCTGATACAAGCAAAAAGGATGTTGCTTATTTACCTTGTGCAGCGTGCTTTGCTGTTGACATCGGGGGTACCTAAAAAAATTCAGCGTAAACTCTATTTAAATTTAAAGCGGTGTGCGTCTCTGGCAACTCAAAATGTGTGAAAAAGACAGCTCTTGCTTAATTTGTTATTCAAAGATAAGGATAATGTGCATTGCTGTTAGATTTTACCTAATGGTGTTCATTCCCCTGCTTTTCAGCTGGTTTGTCTCCTGTATTGTACCCAGACTCCATTAACAAACTCCATTAGCAAAGCAGGGTTGCAGGCATTTTTTAAAAATATGCATTAAATATCATTAACTGGCATTATCGTGTCTTGAAATATTTGAAAAAATAGCTTTGTCTTATACATAGCCATCTGACTGTGCTTACAATAATATACATTTCTTTTGCTTTGTTAATGAGCAGTAGGATATAGACTTCCAACATAAACAAGAATAAATGACATAAAAAAACCCTGTATTCTACATCAAAGAACCTAGATTAGATGTTGAGGGTTATTCAACTTAAAATGAAATTCAAAGCATTTGAAGATTTGTTTGTTTTGTTTACTGTTGGGGGCTTTGTTTTATATTGACAGGAGAAATGCATTTGAACCTCTACCCTTAGAATGGAGCATTTAAGTGAGATTGCGAGTGGGTGTGTCGGGCTGCAGTCGTGCACGGAATCATGCATATACTGTATCTCCATTGAATCAGTGACTACCCTATTCTGCCTCCAGTAACCGATTATTATCAAAAATCATCTTCGGTGACCGTCTCAAATGAATTTGAAGAAACAATGAAATCTGCTTCCTTTCTTTTTTTCTTTTTTTTTTACCTCCTCAAGCCTTTGGTCGTGTTTTCCTTTGGTTTCTGTCTGATGGGAGTTTGAATCCATCAGACACTCCCAGAAGACTAAGAAAGTCCCTGTTTCTGAGCCAGGGACAGCCTCGCTTAATGGAGCCGCTGTGAGTCTGGTGGCTTGTCCCTCTTCCATCACCGCGTTGTACTCGAACTGCGGGATGCCCCCCCCCCCCCGAATTAGGCCCCGAGCCGGCGGGAAGCGCTCGCGGAGCACTCAGCTGAAACAGGGGCCGCTGACTAACTGCTATTTAATTAAAACATGCAGGACCTAATTATGAGGGTTGAGGACCTTTGCAGATGCTGGCCCGCAGTGCTTTGTCTCACCTGAGCAGATAGAGGAGCCATGCGGGGATGTGTTCCTCTGTTCTCTCACTGTCACCTTCATAATCCTTTGTACTATTTATAACTTCTTTGCATTTGTACTGGCTTGCAGGCTGTTGAATTGGTTAAACTGTATCTATACACACAAATATATCGTGCTCTTTCTGAAGAAACAGTACCACATTTTCTGTAGAACAGCAGCAATATCCAGTCCAGATTAGCCTTCTGACAGTTGATGCTGTTTACATACCTTTTATACAACCCTGTTTTGGAATCGGCAGTTGTATACTAGGTTTGTCTCACCACAACAATCTACAGGAGTGCTGAGGCCAGTAGAATGCAATCCTTCAATACATTTGCACAAAGCCAACAGATATTTTTCACACTGCAAGCCACACAGCTCGCTGCAGTGGAGTGGGTGCTCTTTGGAGAATAGGTGCTACTCCGCTGAGAATAGACGCTACTCTGCTGAGAATAAGCACTACTCTGTTGCCGAGCAACTGGCAGGTGCCTGATGAGTTGTGGGGTGCCTGAGGGCGGTGAAACGAGGGGACCCTGGCTGACCTACACACCCCTTTCCCCAGTGTGTGCCCCTGGTCATTGTCTGCTGATGACATGGCTGGATCGTGCCGGGGCTGCAGAGCTCAGCTTGCCCTCGAGGTGAGGGCCTTAGCCGGTGAGGTACTTGGAACCCACAGCTGAAACTTTGTGACCACTGACTCAATCTGAACAACTGTAGATCAGATAAAAAATTAGGGAGTTAAAAAGGTTTAGGGAATATATAAGTTCCCCTTCTCTGCCTTATTATTGTGCTATGCTTAAGTTTACTTCATTATTTCATTGCAGAGTTTATTCCAATAGCTGGGTGGGTTCCCCATGGACTCATCAGAAAGTTGCTGGTCTGACATGACAATCAAATACAACTCAAAAATACCTTTTTTACCATGACATGACTCATCCTGTGAAAAGCATATTCAGGCCTACATACAATGGAGCACCCCCCCTCCATCTCCCCTCTCTCCCTCAAATCTGTTCTGTTTGTCTCCCGCTGCCCTTCCCAATCACATCCAAACAGACCGGTTCTGGGAATCGCGCAACCCTTAAAAACCACCTGCTTGGTGCCGAAAGTAACCGTTGCGAGATTGCATTCTGTTCCACCTGCGGGCGGCTCGGGCCCCCGGCAGCAGCTAGCGCAGCAGCATTCCGTTTAATCTCAGCGGTCGTCCCCCTCCTGTGTCTTCGCATCTGGAGAGAAATCTGACACAGCAGGTTTCTAACCTATCCCCACCCCCACAACATGGGCTCATATTGGCTCATATCTGCGCTCATATACTGAAGTAATTATGCATGTGTTTATCGCTTATTGAATAATATGTTGGAATATTTAAGATATTTAATGCACTCCTGCATATCTTGCCATGGGGGGTGTTCAGTTGAACGCATTTTGTTTAAGGGATCTGTGCTGTTGGCAAGTAGTTTGAGGTCCGCCTATGTGCTGGCAGGTTGAGGTGGTCAACAGTTTTACAAAGGTCATTGTGTAGCAGAGTGCCTTGATTGGCACTCTGCTAATTTCACAGGGGTTAGAACAAGCTGTTCCACTCTATGCGTCTTAGAGCGACGCGGCTAGCAGGACTGATCTTTCTTAAAAGGACACTTTGTCCTCATGGCAAAACCGTGGAAGCCACCAGTTTGCGATGTAGGAACCAGAAGGGACATCCATTGGTTTCTTTCAACCGATGCCAGGTGGCAGCCCACCGTATGCCATGCGGAGTTAAGAGGAGACACTCTGCTGTGCGGAGTCTTTGCCACAGGGGTGCTCTGCAGTCATTTGGCTAGCTGGAAGTGTCATAAAGACTAATTGCTACCTCAACATTGTGCCCTCATTTGCCATGCTGTCGCTGTTGCCATTGTAGCACCGCGGTGCTCTCTGTCAGTCACCACACACAATCATTTTGCCCCCAAAGTTCATTGCGGAGAAAACCACTTTGGTTTGGTGTAGTGGGTAGGGTTTTTAACTGGAATGTAACTGTGTGAGATCAAAAGTTTAGCACTGCTACGTTACGGCAAGCTATTGCGCCTTCATCGCTACAGCACAAAACGGATAGCATCTCAGTTGTAAGCTGTGTGTGTCGCCCTGGAAAATAGACACCGGCTAAGCAAATGAACAGCAATGTAAAGTGCCCACTTATTATTTAATTACAGTATGGCTGTACTGTTTCATTGCAATAAAGGGCTAACGAAGCAATCCGGCAGAACAACAGAATGCACAGGCATAAAGAAGGGATCATGCAAAATTATCCGTGTGTGCAAACACAGACGTTTGAAGTCTGTTCCCGGCCATTTGATCAGAATGTGCTCTCTCTGAACGCCGGCCCATTCTGCTGCCCCTCAGGGTTCCTCTTGGAGTGAAACGGCAATTGTGAGGCGCAGGGTGGCGCCCCGGCACAAATGGCGGCGGAGACACGGCCGTGCCAGGAATAAATCAATGTGCCTCCGCCGACCTGCTGACACGCTGGCGGGGGGAAAGCACGCCGCGTCTGCGGGACGCTCCGGAAACAAAGCCAGCACTTTACCAAGCTTTTTCCACTCGTACGGAGACCAAGCGGAGAAACGAGGCACAAGAGAACAGCGTGTTGTTTCAGTCTGAAATAAAACATGTATATGACAAAGGCGTATGGCTATATGTAGCATAAACCTGTATGGAATATTGCTCAAACAGTAGACTCTTCAATTCCAACGTTATTTCATAGTAGATATACCAATGTAAAGAGTGGAAGAGAAAGCAACCCCGATGACCTTTCCCTCCAACATTTTCCGGTGTGTTTTGTTTAGTCCATAAAGATACAGCATTCAGTGGATTTTTGAGTTTCCACTCAAGCGTATCGCCTCACAGAGCCAATGGAAAACAAAAGGCTTTCATGTTTAAAAACAAAACCAGAGCCACTTCTTCATTATTTGCATTTGTCCTTGAATCTCCATACGCAAAACCGAAGTGACAGATGTGGCTTTGTATCAAAGAGGTCTTTGTTGGGGCGGGTAACAAGAGTGGAAAAAGTGGCACGGTATGCCACTCAAAATAAACTCTCAGTGCAAGTACTAATCTTAAAATGTGCTTGACTAAAAATGTAGTACACTCTCCCAAAACTGTTTACAAGCACAAAAGTACTAGGTGGCATCCCAAAAAGCACTGATAAATAGATTTTTCTCCGTTTTACTGTTCAATGTTTGAACTGCAACGTTTCTGTTTAGAAAAGGCACACCGTAAGTTTAAACATGTGATGCAAATATTTCTTTGGTTTGTTTTTCTCTTAGCTGTTCCTTCTGTCTGGTCTTCTGTCTCCTTTTGCTCCTTTTCACTTCCCTCTCTCTCTTCTCTCTCCTCTGGCCCCCACCTGTCCTTGAACGACCACCCTTTTCCATCTCAACTGTCCCCCTGTTCCTGTCTCTTTCGGGGTCCTCTGTTTACCCTTTCAACCCTCTTTCAACCTTCTCCAGCAACTCAAACTACATTTACCGTATTTAACGATTAGCAATAAGAAAATTCAATGAACTGCCATTGTTGATTATTTTCCTACTGCCTGATGTTCACACCCAGCAAAGACGGGCTCTCAGAATTCAGTTCAACTTGCATGCAGTCATCGCAAAATTAAATAATAAAACTCATTCATGGAAATCAGAACTTTAGCTACAGAAGTACATTCAATGATTCCACCCAAAACTATTTTATTTGTTTGTGTTTAAAAAAAACTCCAACTGAATTGCGATTGCAAAATGCAGGTGATATTTGATTTGGCCGTCTTTTCAAGTGACCATCTCCTAAACTAAAAAAAAATAATAAAAAGTCAATGTGAAGAGCAGGTGCTCTGTGCACACTTTGAGGAGCAGCAGATGTTTTCTGTAATTGAAAAATACGGGAAGGGGATTGTAAAAAGAGTTGCTACGGTGCGCTTGTCATTTCGGATCATCAGTACCGTCTGCCTCCATTTCTTCACTTTCAGCCTCCGCTGTGTGGCTAAACATCTCTGCAGCCCCTTGCTGTTTTGTGGCCTGTCTTCTCTCAAAGCTAAATGTAGATTAAAAAAAACACAAGCGATCATTGTGAAATATGCTTTGTGGGGGAGCACAGAAGGGATGTTTATCTCAGGTTGTGTAAAAATCCTGAAAGCACTCACACACACACACATACACACACACACACACACACACACACACACACACACACACACACACACACACACACACACACACACACACACACACGCACAATCACTCAGGAGGAGTGCTCATCCATTCAGCCGGCTCCCACACAGACACCAAGTGTCTTGAACTGCGCTGAGCATGAAGGAAGAACGAACCCAGAACAGTGACAGGTTTGAAAGGTACTGGCCTCACCTCAAAAGTGTGACAGACGGATACATTAACTGAAGAAGGAGCAGATCCTTGTGTTTTACCAAAGCCACGTGGCTCTGAGATGCAGATCAGATTTGAAATCCTTCACTGCTGGACTTACGTCTTGACCCATTAAAGCCACGTCAACAAAATGCTAACATATATGATATGTGGAGGTAGCCTCTGTAGAGGTAAATCCTTAGCCAAACATGCTTAATGGCATAAGGGCAAATTATACAGTTCCCAAAGAATGTATATATAATGATGAGCTAAACTGTAGCCATCATGGAACGCAAACATATTGACCTTTTTCTTTAGGGGAAAACAAATAAATTTGTGTGTATACTTTACATCATTACAGCTTTGAGTATTCCAGGTCACATTGTGATACAGTTTCCAAATATAATGTCTGTGCAGACTGGAAAGCAGATGTTCTGTCTCTATGCTTAGGGTTCACAGAGTGCAGTGGGACATGGAATGGGAAAACTTGAAGCCGCCATAACAAACAATGAAGCAAAGCAATAAAAGCTCTCTCTCTGGTGTAGTTTGGTGTTTCACTGAGCTCTTGAGGCGGATGAAGCTGCCTGACAGCTTGCAGGGCTCCCAAGACCAAAGTTTGCCCAGTACTTTCTAATAAGTGCAATTATGCCATTGTTTTCACATACATAATGGAAGTATGGGTTTGGGGCAGGTCTGTGGGTTAGTCTACCACGTTTTCTGATTGATTCCTGCTCTGGTGGAGTGTAGATCAACAGGCAACACAGCAGGACTGGCACCGAGCTGGGCGAACTCGCCGAAGCAAGAAAAGCCACACCGTGCCAGTGAGGATGCTGTGGAATGCGACTGCATTTTGCTGTGAATCCAGCAAAAACCGCCCGTTGGTGCAGAACACACGTTTCTCGATCGATGGAAGGAATTCACTGATGAGTCCTGAAACCTGTCCCCAGTGTTTGGGTAAAGGAAGGGTCCTGCCTTTTTAGGAGTCGGGGACGCGGCGTCCAATAGGCCCCGCTTCACTGAGACCCGCCACCTGCTGCTCCAGCCGCAGTGAGACGTATCGGCCGGGCACAGATGAAAGCGACTGTGTGACAGAGTGAGACGGACACAAAGCGGGAGAGAGAAAGAGGGAGCGATACGGGAAGACAGAGGGTGGAAGGGAGATAAGACGGAGGCACTGGCAGAGGCTGGGGAGATGATGGAAAGGTTACACAGTCCTCTGGCAAGTGACAGGTCAGGACATGGCAGCTATTAGGGAACAGCGCGGAAAGACAGGATGCGAGGTGAATTGCAGGAAATGACTGTTTGTGCCCGCAGTCCCCCCTGGCAACGCAGTTTATTTCTTTGCACTGGGCTATAACATTTTCCCTAAAACTTTGCCCAAAGATGGAAACAGATTAATGTCACCAGCAGGAATAACAGTTCAAACTGTATCATGCTTATGTAAAGACCTCTGAACACATTTAGTAAACAAAGTTAATATATTCTGCCTATTAATTTTGACTTATTTCTTGGCAAGAACATTTAGCCAATAAACGTGTTATACAGTAGATTTACAGGCAGTGTAATGCCAGATTGATAGTTTCAAATCATTTATAGTAAAACACATACATACTCACAGCATGCATGTACTGTATTTAAAGTTAAGCTCTCACATTAATATATACTGAAAGTATTGCTGTTCATTCACTTCATGGGCACAGCTTACCCTTTGTTGCCTGTTTTCATATTGCTATCTGTTTCCTCAATGCTCAGTTTTCTATTATAAACCTGACCTTGTAAAGGCCAGACCACCTTTCATTTAGCTACATTTTGGCTCTTTGTTAGCAGCTAAGTGTCCACTCTGTTCTCTTTTTGAGAGCTTGATACAGCAAAACAATTGTTCCTAAAAGCTGTTTGTATCTGCTTTCAATGCTGGAAAAACCACCCCTTCTCTTTCATTTGTTGCCAGGCCTAATGAGTGTGCAGGTCTGCATTAAAATAAGTACATTTCCTCAGTGTGCACTGTGGATTATGCTGGCGGTGCAGGATCATCAGTGCTTGTGGTGGAAAGAATAGGACAGAGATAGTGGAGAGGCCCATCAGCGTTCTATTGGTAACACTTACTCCACCATCCATTCACTAACATGCTGATGTTGCCCAAAATTGATGGAGGGTCCTTGTGATTGTGTGTGTGTGTGTGTGTGTGTGTGTGTGTGTGTGTGTGTGTTCATTTCCAGGATGTGAGTGCTGTAAAATGGTTTATTTGTAGAGACCCATTCAAAGCTGACATTAAAATACGCAGAATATATACAGATACTTCTTCAAATACATTCCAGACTCGGCACGCATATAATTCTGAGAATTATGTGCAGTACATGCTTAGAAAAATGGAAAGAGCATTGGTATTAAAGCAGATGGAATTTTTGGTAGCTATTGTACATTTAAGTCCTTAGTTGGGACAGTTTTAGGACAGTGCTTTGTTCAGTAGAAGAGTATCAGTGTTTTTTTTTCATCTGTGATTTAGGTTTTAAAGCTGCTTTTACCTTCTGCATCTCCAGTTGTCGTGTACTATTTCTGATTCTTAAACTCCTGCCCTTTTTGCTTGAAATGTATGTCATGTTTACAGAGTTGCTTACCAGCGTTTGCTGGTTTCTCTTTGGCATGCCACTAGGACATTATATGCTGCAGCACACGCATTGAAATTTATTTTTTATAAACAGATTTTTACCCTGTCAATTTCAATTTTCCCCTGCTGCAGCGGAAAGCCAATTTTGGAGACTATGATGCACATTTAGCGTCTCAGTCTCTGTGTTCGATTAGCCCGATCCGAGGCGGATCACCATGTCGCAGCCTTGGCGGCGGTTAATTTTCAACGCCCCTCCTCCCATTCGGGGTCGCATTAGGCGGGTGACACAGCGCGCCAGATGCAAGGGACAGCTTGTCATCGTGGAGGGCTCTCCATCCTCCACCGGAACAAAAGGCCGACCTGGCGGCCCTCCGAAAGAGCTGTCTCCTGCAGAACTTCTGCAACAGGGCTGGCGCTATCACTTTGAAGCCAGGCTTCTGAGGACAGCGCTGTCTGTGGGCCTGTCTGAGGCCCTCTGCTCAGACTGCGCCTCCATTAATATTTCAGAGGTTCGGGGGGGAGCGTGGCCCTGCTTCTCACATGGAACCTTTCATGTGAGAGCTGGGAATGTTTAAACATGCTAAGCTAATTAGCGAACGCGGCCCTCTCTCCCAAGAAGAGAGGAATGCATGGATACGTGTTCTCTGTCGTATGCCACATGTGTGAGATGAAAACAAGTTCCTGCGGGTTGTTGCTTGGAAATTGACAAGAGGCAAAAAATGAAAGTCTACTGTACTTGCAGCGGGTTTGGTGTATAGGACCCAACTCTTGTTTTTGATGTTGTCGTCAGTTTGCCGTTACTGATTTTGCTTTAGATGTGCACTCGTTGCTAAATTAAGTGACTCTCTTTAAGAACATACACGCAAGGTTTGTTTATTTGAAATAACTGATGATTAGCACTTCAAGACAGGCATTTATGGGGAATATTATAGTAATGAGGATACACTTTTTGTGTCTACTGTTTAGATTTGGTATGGGTAAGTGTGCTAATGACATGCAAAATTATCAGGCCTTCCCAGACAGACTGTGCTAAATTGATCGACTCCACTACCAAATTATCACTGAATATTATCTCACTCTTGTGTGCCATCAGTTGATTTGCATCGTTTAAATTAAGTATGTCAGTTGATTTGCATCACTGATGTGATCTCTAGTGGTAAAATGGTAGTTTGCTGAAGGTTATGTCTAAAGGCACAGACTTAGGTTAGTGAAGAAGAGCAGGAGCAGACTTTCCTGTGCACCTAGGGCTGTTGTTTGGATAATTATCAGCAGCTAATTTATAATTATCATTGAACATGTACATCTAATTTGATATATGAGGTTTTGTGGAAGGCATAAAACTACAGCTGTACTTCTAAATGAACCTTAGCTTAACTGGTTTTGCATGCACCAAGCACATGAATGAATGGAAATTACAAGATACGTTTAAAAATGCTTCGCATGGCCATACAAACCCTTTCTCTTGGTTTTTTGCAGTTGTAGGTGCTTTTCAAATTACTTATCAGTTATATACAGTCCAGTACTCCAGTAATTCTTTCTGAGGATTTTAGCTTTAAATCGTTTCAGGCATATACGTGTCCTTCACCTATTCGCTCGACAACAAAAGAAAAATTTGTGTAGTTTGACATCCAGCTGAAATTGTTTGAAGGGAAGGAATTAAGGATGACCACAGTCCATCAAACTCTTCTTTTCCAGAACGAGCAAAGGAATGATTGTTACTGTCTGGCCTATAATGGTGATAGAAAAATCTATGTGCAAGTGTCCATTCTCAAGAAAGAAAATTTAAAGAGATCCATGTTCGGCAGGCCCGGGAAGCCTTTTTGCCCTGCACTTAGTCTAACGCTCTGGCTATTGAAGTGTCCATCACATACAAAAGCATTTTACTTGTACCCACTTCAAAGTCCCCTGGAGATCCTCAAAAAGAAGGATGTCTGTTTCTTCTGGGAACCTGGGAGCAAACACGCTGGTTTGAATGCTTCCTCAGATCAGTAAAAAATTACTAAAATTTACTGTAGCACTACATTAAGTACATCTTGTGAAGCACATTATTTCTGTGCTTCTCCAGTGCTGGCTTAGAGTCAAGGGGGATCACGTTGGTCACTGGACATCGGTCAGAGGGGAGTTTGCATAGCTCCAGGGCACCATTTCTCACCAGCAGGAAGAAGCGGAGCTGGCTGCTGTCAGGTCCGTTAGCTTGCAGTGATTCCGCTTCTGGGCTCTCAAGCAACGACCTCGACCTCAATCCCGACTGCTCCTCCTCCACCGGAAACAGTTGTAATTGAAATGACCTTCGTAAGGGTCTAATGATGGCCTCTGAAATTTCAACAATTTGGGCATACCCTTATGAATGTCAAGTTTTAAAACATAGCAATTGGTTACCTAGCAAAATGGCTTCATTTTATTTATTTATTCAAGCTAGCTATGTGCCTAGATTGTTACTTACTGTACCTAGCACTACACAGAAAATGTTTAAAGCGTTAAGTGGTAGATGTTTACACAATTTTATTTTTCACTTTATTATATACTTTTAATAAATCTTAGCTTTTATTTTAGTTGAAGCCATGATATAAGAGATATAAATCACTCCCTGTCCCTGCATATAGACGAATATATGGTGCTTCTAGGGTGGTTAAGAACCCTTGACTTGGGCCTCAAAATAAAACTCCAAATAAAAAGTGGAGGCAGATGCAAAATGAATGTCCTTGCTGTTTAAATGAGTACCCACCCAGTGTAAGGCATCACAAAACAGATCTTTAACTTTTCTGTTTGCGTTCAAAGGCGTCTGCCGAAATTTAAGATCCTGGGATTTTGCAGAGACTTTTTCTGACAGCCCCCAAACTGAGGTTGTGCTTATGTGACATAAACAGTTACCAAACAAAAAAGGACAGATAATCTAAAGATATACACCAAAGTACAGTAATCAAAGTGGTGCATGTTTGTTATTCTACAGAACTTTTGATTGTAATCTCATTCGTCCAAAGCCACCCGTTGGCAGAAGTGACCATATGTTGAATTTCTATCTAACCCAATATAGCAGTTCTCAAGGATTTTTTGTTGGCATTGGACTTTCCAGCTTGAGGTTTTGTTTTAATTCAGGGATAATTAAAAAGTCTGTGTAGGGGACGGTGAAAAACCATTGTGATATTTTGTTCATTCCACCTTTGTGGTTTGAGACAGCTGCTCTTAAAGAGCTCTTTTTTTGGATTTAAAAAAATATTTTCTCCGTTAAATTGAAATGTTTTTAAAAACCAAATGCTTGAGACATTTTGTGAATTTAAGAGCAGGGACCAAGCTGGTCTCAATGAGAATGTCTTATTCTGTTTGCTTCTAGTGCATGGTGTTGAAGGATGTCTGGTTATCTGCCTGTTCCACATGTCCCTTGCCGCTTGTGTCAAATTTAATGTGTAATTTGTCTTTAGGATGTTTGCCTAAAATGAGTGCTGGACTGTTCTGTCCTTGTGTCAGGTGATTATGGTCTGTTTGCTTTTCAAACACAAAAACTGTTCCAGCAAACATTATATTTGCCATAGCTTTTACAAAGACAGTCACAAGTATAAAACCACAGGATGACAAACACTGTTCAAGTAGAATTGCTCTGTAATTCCTGTTTAACCAGTATTAAAAATGATGTGTACCATTATGAATGATTATTGGGAATAACGTGCAGAGAAAAGATAAGTTTGCCTTTTGGGGGTGGCAAACACATTATTTGACAGCCAATAAGATATGTCTACATTTTAAAGAATATTGGGAAAGCTGCACTCATTTTGGACCAGAGAGCAGCCTGTAGAATAGCAGTGCCAAAATGTGTTTTTGTCAGTCATTGTTCACCAAAAAGAAGCAAGGAAATCTGCCAATTGAAAGCAGAAATGATTGTGAAACACAGGCCAGCAGAAACGAGGTCCACATTTGTTGTACTTAAGCAGGAGATTGCTAAAAACTTGATGGCTGCCGCAAGCCTTTGTGAGGGGGAAATAAAGACATTCAGTCACGTAGGGTGCTTATGAAGCAGGCTACCCTTTACTTACATGTTATCTACAAACTAGATGGACTTTAAAATGAATTACTACTGTGAAAATTTGTGAAATATTGTCTATACTGATACTGAATGTGCTATAAACACTAGCATCTGGTGCAGAAATTTCATCCTGTATTATAAAATTTCATTATGCACTGTTTAAACCTTGAAACCACCTGATGTTACAATTTAATCATTTATGGAATTTGCATAAATGTCTGCCCCTGATATAATTAGGACGTGTTTTTGTGTGTTTGCATGTAGGAAATTGTCTGTCAATATTATAGAAATATAGACAGATATATTTGAACCTTGACCTGAATAAACAACTTAATAACCAGAAATCACGTTCCATTTTACATTGTAAACTGCACTGTACTACACAGCCAAACAATGATATCAGGCAGGATAAAGCAAGTGCTTGGTCTATCACATCAAAAACAGGCTGTGACGACCGTGTAAACTTGACAGCCATTTTAACATTAAAACAAGTCTTTGGTGGCAAGGAAGAATGTATTTCCCCATATCTGAACAAATATTTATGTGCATTTAGACATGGTTTGACATTTGCTAGTCAGTTGTGTTCCTTTTTTTTCTGTTTGTGATTCTAATCTGATGCTCTAAATTATACCCCCCATCCCCCAATATTAGTTTTTTTTTTCTCTTTTCTTTTGATTAACAAGGAAGGTCACAGGCCTCCCAATCAATTAGCAGTCATTAATGCGCCAGACTGGCTTTCGGCACAGCTGGTACATGGGGCACAGTAGCTGTTTGGGGTGCTAATGAGACAGAGGGCAACACTGTGACTGACAGGATGGGACCTTGCCTCAGAGCCAATTACTGCCTGAACGAGAAGCGAAGTGCGGTATGATTAGTTAATAGACTTCGGTGGCAGGATAGGGAGACTCCATACGCAAGATGACAGGGGCCAAGCAGGTGCAAAAATCCGTGCGAATGAGTGATCACAACAGGGCCGGGTGTGGTGAGATATAATGGCGCTGACGAGCATACTGAAAAGTCATTAATTAATGTCTGAAGCACCCTCCTTTGTAGGTTGACCAGCTTTTTACACTAACATAATTTCTTGATATGAAGGTTTTACTGTTCTGGTGTAATTTCTTGTTAAGTGAATACGCTCAATGTATTTAAATGTTGGAATTGCTACATTTTTCTGTGTTGTGAAGTTGGTTTGTACAAAGCCTGTAGAAATAGATGGTGTTTCTCCACAGGTAACTGACAAGAACCTACATAAAAATAATATGTGGCTTGAATTACAGCCTAGGTAATGGCATTCATTACTACGTAATTGTGAGCATACTCCCAGCATAACATCATACACAATCGGCTTTTGGTTATAATTAAGTGCAACCTTGTTTCCCCAGCTCAGCTCTCATGGAGGCTTTTTTTCTTATCATGGTGCACAGTAATCATCAGAGAGTGGCTAATGGCTGCTCAATCCAAGCATCCACAGGATTGGAATGTGTTGCACTTTTTTCCTCTGAAACTGTCAGAGGATGGCACTCTGGGATGTGCATGCAATAGAAGCATGCAGACCATCCTTTCGACCCTTTCCTAGTTCCACGGCAAATTTCCAAAGTGTGATCTTATGGTGAAAGAACTGGGCTCACATAACTAGAGCTTTTCTAGTGCACTCCTCCAGATTCCTGGAGCGCATCTGCCATTCCCTTAAGCAAGGTACTTCATCCAAATTGCTTTGGTGAACGTTCAGCTTTAGAAATGAGCGTTATATAAAATCTACGTTGCACTGAATGACTTAATAATAGTAATTCATTTAGAATTTGTGTAGTGTTTGAAGGCTTATCCCCTGAGCACTGCACACATGCAGCATGCCCAGCCATTGGATCCTCACTGGACTTTCACTTGCTGCATTGATTGCACTAACCTGGATGGTGATTGTACATTTGTAGGCAAGTGTGTGTATGTTGATAGAGAGCTTATGTACAGTCCCTTGTCTCATTGTGTGTAACTGTCTGATTCTGTTTGCAATACCCCTTTATTGCACTGTGGGTGATGTCCTGTGTGTCCTTGTACAAGTGTGTCAGGATGTGTTGTGCATTGTGTGTGATACTGTGACTGCTGGCACCATTCCACCAAGGCAAATTCCTTGTGCATTGAATGTACTTGAAAAATAAAGGTGATTCTGATTTAGTAATGTGTTCCCATCTTAGAACCCAGTTGCAGTGCCTGTTCTGGTAGCTCCTGTCTGACATTGACTGTGCGCGGATGGGAAATTTAACAAATAGCAAGCCTCCTTACTGACATTGCCGAGAGAAGGGGAAAAAACTCTAAATAAAAATACCTTTTTTTTTCCCCTTTTTTGGGCCTTTAAAGCACTAAAGAATTGTGCCCTAGTGTGACATTTTCCCTGGGTTTGCTTATACTCACAGTAACAGTCTACCTGTTTCACCCCATTAAGTCAGTGCGCCACCGACACACAAGAGAATATGAGCAAAGGATGTTTTTTTTTCTCTCTCTCTCTGTCTCGGACTTGTCACAGAAATGAAGGTGCCTGTGAAAGCTGTGGCTGTGGAGCCGAGGTGGGGGCCAACACCGTCAAATTGCTGGTCTTTCTCTTCTCTCTCTGCCTTTCTTTTCCCCGCCAGTGCAGGCCCCGCGTTGGAGCCTCAACAAGATAGATGTCATAGGCGGTTGTTGGTCTCCTTGAATTTACGAGGCAAAGGTAATCATCACGGCGGTGGGATTTACATCTCCCCTGATACCGCCGGCTTGCTCAGGGCCCTGCCTCAGATACAGTAATAAAGCCCGGCTCAGCTCCGACAGCTCCACAGGCAGGGCGATAAGCACCCACGGCGTTATGTTAATCTTTTTTGTCTTAATGCGGCAAAATAATGTGCTGACCAAAGCTGGCCTCCGTGTTTACTTTCGTATAACTCGATTTGACTCGTTTCTGCGGGCTGCACCTCAGAAGCAGTGTTTGAGCAGTGATAAGTCTTGCCTGCCCGCAAACTCGTAAAGATTATAAAGCAGAGATTATTGCTCTAATTCAGTGCGGTGGGCAAAAGTGTAATCTTCGTTTAATTAAGGTGTCCGTTATGGGCTGGAAAGCAGCAGAATTTTTTTTTTTTGCCGGGCACTCAGACAGGCCCTCTAATCATTGTGGCTGCTGGCGTTTGGAAGGCACAAAAGGAGGAGCTCAAGCTGCGTTTTCTCCACTTCTTTAGTGTGAGTTATGAACACTTATGTGTTCCCATACTTGCTAAATCAAGTTCTACCATAGAAGCTCCCTGGAAGTGGAGAGAATTTGGTATATTTCCTTTTTTTCCTAGGAGATTCAATACCTTTTTTAAATTATTAATCAAAACATAACATTTGCTAATTACCCTTGTAAATTATTAGGGCAATGAGTAATGGTGATCAGAGAGACTTTTAGACGTTGATAGCTCGCAGACATTTCTCATTGGTCGAAGTGGCTAGACAAGAAAGTGTAATGCTGAGAACAGGCAATTTTGCCCAAGGCAGAGCTATCACTGTGTCAGGTTTAGTCTTGACGGATCCTCTGCTCTGTTACAAATGCTGACAATTTATTCCATAAATACTGTATCTGACTCTCCAAGTGAAGACATACTTCACAGAGTCAGTGTAGAATGTATGTCATGACCCCGATTGCTTACAGTTTATCCACTGTTGTACCTTTGGTTGTCTTTTTGCATAATGTTAAAATTCTCAGAGCTCTTTGTTCTGTTTTTACAAGCTTCCTCTGTCTATGTAAGAAAAAAAAGTATGTAACTAAGCCTGAAACATGTGAAGGTGATCTGTTGTAGAGACAATATTTAAATGTGTGAAAATGGATTTCTTTTTAGAACAGCACTGCGTGAGTTTTGCTATGGATTGATGTCAGCTAAACAAGTGCATAATGATGTTAGTTACTGAAGGCCAGAGAGGGGCTTCTTTGGGATGGCCATCTGTAATGGGACAGAACTTGGCAGCTCCGGCGCTTGTTGGACGGCTCCAGCCCATGGTTCTGGTCCCAGACACTCCGGAGTGTTCACTGAAAAACAGCTTCTCGCTGTGAACAACATTGGATGGCAAATGAACCTCACATCTATTCACTTGTAATAAAAGTCAGCTTTGACCATTTGTCTCTGTAGCTGCAGAGCGATCATCCATGGCTGAAAGACAAGCAACTGAATCTTGTATTTTATGACTTTTCTCTGAAAGAGCCAGCTGCATTTGCTGCAACAAAACTGACCTGATTATTTGAATTAGTTCAGCCAATAAATTATCAACCAAGAATTTTCAATTAGATAACCCTCCATATTTTTGAAACTCACAGAACAGAACTGAAAAAGTAATTTGGCAAATGTGTGAGCTGACTGAATATCATAATACATAATGCATTCTGATTCTTAATGCTGCGGGCCAGTATGGACAGTGAGAGGAGTTTCATTGCTCAGTGCTTTGGAAAGCAGATTTATAGAATGCCGATGTCATGTGGTCAGGTGATTGTCCTTGTTTGTATTTCTTTTTATCCCTCTTTTGCCCTCTTTTTCAACTTTCCCCATTTCTGTTTAAAAAGATCATTTCTGAATCATTCCTTTTGGTATTCTCCTCTTGTCCACAGACGGTCACACACACAGCAGAATCCAATTTTGGGTTGTTTTCACGCATATGTATGTGTGTGTGTGTGTGATTTATGAACTTGTTTTGTCTTGCATTAACAGTGTTAAGCTTTCTTCAGTAGAGTCTCAGGAAGTTTGACACGTCATTACAACATAAGAATATGAATGATGCTTTAAGGCTGTTGAGAAGATTCTGAGCACTTGGATTCTAATCTGTCAGTTATTCCAGCGGCCCAGGATTGGAAGCTGGTGGAGCGTGCTGTGAAATATTTACAATCAGAGATTCTCGGTGATAGATTAGAAACAGGATTGTGGAGATTAATCAGAACAGGAGGGCCCCCACAGCAGATGTCCTGATGGCGTTCTTGGGACTTTATGTAAACAACAACATCTGTTCTCCATCACAATGAGAGAGAGAAAACATTTGAATGGTTCACATTCTAGCAGCGTAATCAATGCATAAATCAGGTGGAGGTCAAGCAGGTTGCATGTGTTTGGAGCCAGAATGAATGAGGAAATGCAAATCTGTCTTGTTTAATTCTTCGGCTCGATCGTTCAGCAGCTCCACACAGCAAAACTGAGGACTCCACAATCCGGAGATGCGTCATCACCTCAATGACACGCAACGATCTTTAGGATTGCGTGGATTATAATACACCCCAGAAATCGGTGGTTTTATACATCGTTGGAGGTGTGTTTGGTGTTTTCTTAACCAGACACGATCCGAGTTCTGAGCGTGATTCCCCTGCGTTATTTATGGAGCAATAAGGCAACTGTCACAGTGTCCTGAGAGCCTCTGATCATTGGGCGTCTCGGCCGTGTAGCCGCATCGATTTCTGTCCCCAAGCATCATTAAACAGAGTGGAGCTGAAGGAGGGCCCACTGATTGAGGTTCAGATTATCCCGAGCGTTAGTCTCCTTGGACCTCCGCGGCAGCCCAAGCGGAGGGCAGCCCCTTCTGCCTGCTCCTCGTCAGCCCCCGCAACCCCAATCAGCACGTACGGCAAGCACCCCTGAGAGGCGGCATTTTCTTGCGTCCGTTCTAGCACAGGCACACTACTGTAAATGTCATCAGGCCTCTCTCCTCACGCAGCGCTCGGCTCAATCTCGGCTCAGTTAGCCTGGCCCTCAGTGTTAACTAACCAGCGGAGGAGCACAGCGCTTTTTCCAACACTTGCATGACATCCCAGCCTGAAATTAACGAGGGAATGTTGTGTAAGAATAGGATGAAAATGAAGGTCTCAGGGCACCGCTGTTAGTTTGCGTAGAGGTCAAAGGACGCGTACACCACGAACGTGTTCCCATCTCATCAATATAAAGGGAGACGACTGGATTTGAGGCCTCTGGTTCTCAGTCAAACATGGCCTCTTTGATATGAACAGGTTCTCTGGAGGGAAGGCAGGCTGTCTGCTCCTGAGATGTGGTTAAGAGGATTTGTGCAGATTTAATCAAAAGAGGGTGACTTAGCGACAGGCATGAAGGAGAGAAGCACCAAAATCGCAACCTACACACACATGAATACACAAATCGCTGCATGATTTTTGGAATAATCCCATCGATGTCGGACAAGTGCTACCAAACACGAAAACGGGGATTAAAAAGGTCAGCGCTCAGGTCAAAAAGAGGTCAGGGCTCAGAGAAAATATTCCTGGTGATATGCAGGTTATTGTAAATTAGACGATTATTGAAGTTATGTTGATAAGCACTGACAATTTTGGTAAGGAATTTTCACAGTCCCCACACAAAGCAGTACTCCCTGCAACAGTAATTATGCTTTGATCTCTCTTCCTAGTCAGTTGGCAATAGAAAAACATTTCCAGACAAGTCCTTTATCAAGGATTTCCAAAACTCTTTTCATCTGAATCCACCTTCGGATACTGGAAACTCACAAAGAAAAGACCATGGCGGTTGAAGTTGTCTTGCCCGACTGTAGTTATCTCGAGGATTAGAGAGTGAAATATTCCCTTGGCTCAGTCCTGGTGGATTTAAGAGTCTCTGAATCCCTTTAGTTTACACTGATGAACAAGTGTCTCAGTGCAAAAGTCTTTAGGAGCTCTCAGATAGCTTTGTACAGTAACCTTTTGATACTAAGCCCTCATCCGTATGTAATCCACTTTCATTCAGGCGAGCCTTACAGGGTGCTGAGCCCTGGCATGAGGAAAGCTCCAGCAAAAAATACTGGCTCTCTTCGGCCCTTTCGGCTTCCACCATGGTCCGTAGCTTGGGACCAATTTGACTACTCAGGGGTGACAATTTGGGGAAAAAAAACATTTCCCTATAGCTTACTCCAGATATAAATACATATGCTGTAAGCATTTGAAACACCTCTGTGGGAAGCTATATGATAAATGTCCTTGGTAAATTTCAGTTTGGCCTCAAATGGGGTCAGTCTACCATGACTTATTTTTCTTTTGCTATGTTTTTATGCTTTTAAAACAATAGCAGTTACAATACATGATTAATGATGATCTCATAAAATATTCCCCTGCATTAGGATTCCTCATATTTAATTTACTTGATAAAATAATTGGAGCTTCCTGGTGGGTACTACTGCTACATAGCAGAGACACAACCAATTATTTGGATTTTATTGTATGTTTACATTGTTTTGGAATGTTCACATTAAAACAAGGCCCAGACATCAGCGTTAATTATGCAGATTCTAATTCATTATTATCAGATTCAAAATAGGTTACACTAGACTTAATTTGTCCTTGTGAAAATCTTTTTTAGATTCAGATTGGTCTGAGATGGAATGGCTTCACATTTCAGAATTCAGACTCTGTGTTCATTTTCAGGTGGTTTTCAGCATTGTCCTTAAGTTTTAGTGATGAGATGAAGTTGCATTTTTAGGCTTCTTGCAGAACATTTTATGTTAATTTCAGCGACTGTCAAGATTATACAGTTGCGCATATGTTAAGAACAGAGGTTGTGATGATAACCAGTGTGGTTGTATATTGTAGGCTGTAGAGTATTCTGAGCCCAACCCCCTCCGTAGACACACGGGGACACACACAATCAACAACAATTAGCATTAATTATAAGTTATACATGTCTGGATTTAGATAATTAATGGGACCGTTCAGTGGCTGCCTGAGCTGAAGCATTTCTAATGGCCTCAGATGTAAAGCTTGCAGTTGGCTCTTGGGCCATATTCTTGGAAGCCCCCCACCACCCCCAACTTCACCCTGATGTGTGTTTACATTTGCCCACTCCAACTCTGAATATTTCATTAGGATTGCCTTTGAACGCTCCGCTCAGCCCCATATGTGCAAAGCAAAACAGGAGAACAAATTGCGGGCTGATGAAAATGAATCGGACCGCAGGATCCCCAGATCAACTTTAAGAAAGGAGATGGTTATTGGGATGGACAGCGTTGCTGTTCCCAGAGACGCTCCTCAGCTTGCGGTAGCTTATAAGTCTTAACAGAGAACTTACGTTGCTCGGGGAGGAACTAGACTGCATAATATCATCGTTTTCTAAAGATTCTGTAGCTGTTCGTCTAGATTCAGACATTTTGCTGTTGTCAGAGTCTATTTTCGTCTGACATATGATACAATTTTACTTATCCGTTTTTTGCAAGTGCAGAAAGATCTGTAGTGGCTTTCAAGCCTGAGTAAAGACAAAACAAACTAGCAAATAACCCAACAAGACCCATGATGCTGAAGTAAAACTGAGGACACAGTGCAAATGTCTTGCCCTCCTGCGAGACTGAAAAAAGCATGCACAGGGGGAGTCAGTTATGACCGAACAGCCCTATAAGCCATTGCACTGCAATGTACGTGTCATTCCAATGTAAGGAAACCCATGCGATGTAAACAAATAAAATAGTAAAGCTACTCAGTAAATACATAACGCATAGTTTACTATATTTGAATGCTTTCTGTAAGCTACTGTTTGTGCTCCCTGGCAACTTTGTTCAGAATGGCAAGTTTTGTATCAGAGTACGTATTTGCACTCAAAGGATTTTTTTCCACGCTTGCAGGTTTTGGCTCGACAGCAGGGCTCAGTGCTGTTGTCTGTTTGTTTACACGCACATGCATTATAGAAGTGAGGACACTCCCCTTGTGTGTCTTCAGAGATAACTGAGAGTTTGACAAATGTGAGGCCACAGCTGTATCATCTAACAGTTTGATACCAGCAAACCTAACAAAGCTAAGATAGAATACATTTACCTGTGTGTAGCTTATTTGTAATATCAAGGTCTTTGTTATAACTGCAGAAACTGACATGCTTTTTGTTGATACCTTTAGCCCCTGACTAAAATACAAGGTAGTCATGTCGTATCATGAGAGTAAATGGTTTTCATTAGTTGTATCTGATATAATGAAAAACAGTGCTTGTCACTCCTGTTTGTAACCATACTTCGTGTGAATTTGACCATTTTGAGAGCAGAAATTCACATTCTGATTTAGGTTGCCATGTGAACAAATGCTAACCCTTGCTACTTATAGCTTCATCTGAAGAGGGAACTATTAAGTAAACGGTTCGGTATTGAAGCGAAAGAGAGTACTTGAACGATGGGCTTCAATAGAGACAGCCAAACATCCATCAAATTATCTCTGCATGCTTCGCAATTCGAGTGCTGGAGGTGGCGTTTAATGAGCACGGTGCATCTTTCATGACCCTCTGGCACGCTTTTCTGGGAGATGGCTGCGAATCTGGAATGTGGCAGAGATGACATCATGAAAGGGAAAGCCTGAGTGAGTGAAGAGTCCAGGGATTTTCTGAGGGTAGAATAACGTACTGCACATGGTTGTAGCTCTCTCTCTGTCTCTCTCTCTCAGACTCGTGCTTTTTAGAACACTCTCTCATCCTCTTCTTCCTCCCTCCCCCTCTCTCAGGTCCCCTGCGGCTGGTGGTGCCCACGGAGTCGGTGTCAGCGCACCTCGGGGACACGGCCCTGCTGCGCTGTGAGGTGACGGGCGAGCCCATGCCTGTGGTGCACTGGCAGAAAAACCGCGAGGACCTGCCGGCCGCCCTCACGCCCGAGAGCCGCGTGGTGGTGCTGCCCTCCGGGTCGCTGCAGGTCAGCCGGGTGCAGCCCCCGGACTCCGCCACCTACCGCTGCCTCGCTGAGAACCCCGGCAGCGCCCGCACCGGCAGCGACGCCGAGCTCCGTGTCTTGCCAGGTAGGCTGGATGACGTCATGTGACATCACAGACAAGATACCTTTCTCAACAGGCATTTATTTTACAAAACAGTTTTACCTATCGATGGAAATGGAAACTACTAAGTGCCATATGGCTGTATTACTTTTGGGCAGTTCAGTCTCAGAGCAGGCAACATACGCTTCACACAGTCATGTGGAGAAGTGACTTGGGAAATTGGCTTGTAGCCAGAAGGTTGTAGACTCAAATCCTTGACAGGATGTTGCTATTGGGTTCTTGATCAGGGTGTTAACTTGGATTTGTAGAAAATGTCAAGCTGTACACGTTTTACTTGATGGGTCTAAAATCAATAGATGTCTCGTGAAAGAACCGGCTTTGAAGAAACATCATCATACTTTAGGCCTGAGGCCTATCTGCCTCAAGTGGCTAGTGCTATAACAGAGGACTGTGTAGCATGAACGTGGCTAACATGAAGTAATGGGTTATACATAGCTGTGGTGTTTTCAGCAAGCAGCTCACGTATCAGGTGAATCGTGCCATAGTCTAACCCATGACCTTTGATTGAAAAGGCTCTCAGGGACAGAAAGGAGAAATAAACTGCACTTCCCATTTGCTTTGTAAGGGAGAGCATACGGGGAGCCTCACAGTATGCTTTGGCCTAGCTTCCTCGGCAGTCAATGAGCCCCTCCGGTTCTCCATTGTCGTGGATTTCATCGTCTGACCTCATCCCTTGTCTCCGAGTTCAGAGGGAGGCTTCTGCTGCTGTGTGAGATAATGTGGCCCTGCAGTCATATAACTCAACAGGGGCTGTTTTTAAGAAGCAGCTTCGTTGTCATATATATAAAGAAACACACACACACACACACACACACAAAGATAGCAACAAATAATCAGTTATATGTGTGAAAACAGTAGTGAATATGTTTAGCCTCAGAGCAGTTAAACTAAGTATATAAGCAGTGGCGGAATTAGAGTTTTATACAGGGGGTGGCCAAGGCTACTTTAGGGGGTCCATAGACCATGAGAGAAAATTAGTGTGTAACCCTAACCTGGCATCTAAGGAGCATGAATGAATCCTATGATTGGTAGAAGGTATAATTCACTTAACCCGGAGTTCTTCAATATGGCAGATAGTGTAGTCCACTAAGGTTACTTCACTAGAATTCTTTAACATACTGTGAATAGCCAGTGTCTCTACCTCGGAACTGCAGCTCAATTTCTTTCTCTCACACACACACACACACACACACACCTACCACTGCCTCGCTGAGAACCCCGGCAGCGCCCGCACCAGCAGCGACGCCGAGCTCCGCGTCTTGCCAGGGAGGCCGGGTGACATTACGTCATGTGACATCACAGTCAAGATACTTTTCTCAACACACACACACACACAGTACTGTACTGTACTCACATACTGGAGAGACTTGGGTCACTCTGTTTTCATGAATATATAATCTGGGTCTACAAGTGTTGAACATCCAAAATATTTTCAGAAAATAAAGCTCAAGCACCAAGGAGATAAGATAGCATTTGTGTGTGACATAATTTGCATAGTTTATTTATGGAACGAAATTTACAAAAAAAAAGAAAAACACACACTGAAATTTGACATACCAGGTATGACCAACTTGTACAGACGTCTCTGATCCACCCATGTCAAACAATATGTTTTTTCTGTCTCACTGAAAACACAAGATATGCCTGCACAAAATATTATCAAGCAGAAATGGACTTGAAAAAGAAAAATAATTTTGGTGCCCACCAATATTACAAACTTAAACAATGTTCCCTGCAATTATTGCAAGGGTGTTTTTATTCAAAAACATATAATTTCTCACCAACAATCCCTATTTAACATATAGTATAAGTGCATTTTTGTTTGTTACTCAAGCTTACATATATTTTACAGGCTTTGTTGCCTATGTAAGTTATTTGTTGCCCTGTTAGTTACATAAGCAACAAAATGGTAATGCTACTTTAACCCCATTACTTTTCAACCTCTATTTCTCAGCCAATTTACACTGAACTGCAAAAATAAGACAGTCTATGGGTTACATCTAAGCATCCAATTGCCCACATTTTTAGTCCAATCTCAATCTTAATTAAATATCCCCATTATCATAACTATACCTTAAAATCAACTACCAGCCTAAGTTACTAGTTAGATCATGGCTAGCCCTACTCTGCAGTAAGTAGCTATAATTTCTTACACCTTTACGATAGCAAACAGGCTATCTGCAAACTGTGGTAATCTTTTGAGTAATGTTAACAGATTGATAATAACAATTGTTCGTTTTGAGTTCAAGTACAAAAATCTAACTGAGTTAATGGATTTCAAATTGCTAAATGTTAACTTGCTGAACACTGACAGCTGTAGGCCTACTAGTTACCACACATTAGCTACACACTAGCACAGATGTAAATATAATGTTAGGCTAAATTGGGAACCGATCTCTCTTATCTGACTAACTGTCTGTTATGGAGCCAAATTGCGAATATGCATCTACACAGCGATGCAACTTTCGTAAGAGTTGTTCAGGAAACCTAAACCCGACGCTAAACCTTACTTCAAAATAGTGCTTTCGCCGCAGGTCTGACTGCCACCCTGAAATTTCATTCGTTATCACTGGCAGTTTGATGCTGATTGACATCTCATTTTGCCTCTTGTTGAAAGAAGTGCTTATTTTGACATCCGGCGGTGCCTTTTTCAAATCGAGGACGGGCAAGAGAGAATATTTCCACAGCTCACGGGTGAAATGAGATGTCAATCAGCATCAAACTGCCAGTGATAGCGAATGAAATTTTAGGATGGCACCCAGGGCAGCCAATCAGATATCAGGGGTGTCCAGTGCAACCCCGGACACCCCTCTGACTCTGCCACTGTATATAAGCAACCTGTTCTTAATAAAAGCTCAATTCACCAGCATCCCCATCAATATAAATGATGTTATGTAAGACAGAAAAAGTTATAACTTGTTATATCTTGTTAATTGGGAATAGAAAAGTGTAGGAGTGTAGGCCTCACTGTGAATACTGACTCACCGGTCATATCTAAAGGGATGACAGCTGGTTTACATGCCTTCCTGCTTGTGGGTCCTCATGAGCTTTAGATCAAATTTGAAAAACACACAAAAAAAGATCTAACAGGTGCAACTGTTTATGTGTTTTTTTGGAATACTCATCATTTTGTAAATTAGATAGTTGATGTTTGCATAACAGAAGTGTATTTGTTTTGATACTTTCAAATCAGCTTTTCATATGAGGTTGTAATGCATTTTTGTGCATAGTGAATGTAAACGAAAGAAATCTTTCTTTCCATCTGAAATCAATGGCTATGCATGATCCTCTCAAAAAAGCATGATCCTCTCAAATTGAACCTGAAATGGTAATTTAATTATAGCAAATAGTCTTTGGGAAATCCTATGCAGTCTATGTCTATGCAGTCTTCCACTACATTGTAATAATGTTTACCTACTAAATATGTACTGTACATGTTAAAAAGCATGTCCTTGTGTAGGTACATGCTTTTATTACTATGCTTTTATTCCCTTGCATGATGGTAACTCTTTGTTACCATTTTACTAAAATAAAATAAAAAAATAGTGTTTTTTCAAACACTATTTTATTTATTTTATTTTAGTATGTTGCTGTTCATGATGCCGCACTATGTCGAACAAGTTCTTGCTCCGATGCACTTCAATGCATTTTTAATTGGACAGACAGGATTGCCTGTCTGATTTAACTGTTTGATAATTACTTGACAGTCTGCTGCAATATGGATCAAATCTCGCTAATGACATTATAGCCTATCATAATGTGTGTGACATTCTTCATAATCGATAACCAACTTTAAGTTGGTGTGTCTTGACATTCTTGTTTGACCTTTGATGTGCCTTAGCTCCAAAAAGGTTGAAAATGTCTGTTCTACAGGAATGTCTTCTTGCAGTCAGAATCTGAGTATTTAGTTGAGCAACTGCCATTTACCGGGGTTGTCTCTGGTATAGCAAACTAGCAGAGTGTAATTGAAAGCAAGGCTGCATCTCAAGGGCACTTGTTCTGGGGATCTGAGAGTGTTAGTGGCTAGCTGTCACATAAATCTCTTGTTAGTCACAAGGTCCTGTGTACTGTGAACTTGTGAAGGGCAATCAGGCTTGGAGTGAATTGCAAGTCTTGGGGTGAAAACAGCTCATGCTGATTCCCCCGTGGTGATTGGGCCTAAATTGCATGGCGCGAGTTCGCTGGACTGAGCTGCAGGTGAATAGATGAGACTGAAACGGGGCATGACTGAGCATTGTGGGTAATAGTTACCCCATGGCTGCATTACATTACCAAACATCAACTCCAGTTATCCTTTCCACCAGCAAGAATGCGTCCTCAGTTGTGAGCAGACCAGGGGGTAAGGCAACACAGAGAGAAAAAAGTCCATTTTTGACTGAAAGAAATACTGATTCCCTTACAGATGAGAGACACAATAAATAATGATATCAGATAAGTGAGAGTAGATGGCAAACAAACCGTAATGCAAATATATACACGAATATTACCCATGGTTAACAGTCCAAACATATTATTTTTGCTCTCTGTATGTGTTATATGATTAAAGTTCACCTAACTGGAAACAGCACAATGCGCTACGCTGTTCTTTTCCTTGTGAATACAGGCCAAGAATGAAAGAAAGTAATTGCATCTGTTGAAAGGTGAAATTGTAGAGAGGCAATCAGTCTTCAAAGTGGTGGTGATTTGATTAGAAGTACTCTCTGTTTCACACAGATAAGCAACAAAAGCTCTGAAGAGGGTTCCAAAGCCCTCTTCACTGAAATAATGTCAGAGTTTTAATTTTAAAAAATGCCAAGTGTCAGGGTAAGCTCTATATATATATATATATATATATATATATATATATATATATATATATATATATATATATACGCACACACACACACACACACACACGCGCGCAGACGTAATGGGCTTATTAGTGTTTGGCTTTAGCTGACAAGATTGATTGAAACTCAGATACAAGTTCTATAGTGTTACATTGTGTGCACGCTGACAAAGCTAAACTATCTATGCTATCCAGCTAATGATGGAGTACACCATCTACAGATTAATCAACTAATAGAAAAAAATTGATCATTTTCTTTGACTGGCACATGTCTAGATATAGTTTATAAATATACATATTGTTTCCTTTAATGGAGATTAGTTGTCAGGGAGCATCTTTAAACTTTCTTTTCTGCAAGGATAGATCTCCAGTACATTTCAAAGTTATGAGAGTTTTATGGGTCGAAATGGTAATGACTCCAGCAAAATGCAGGTGTCCATGGATTCTAGCCACATCTGTGGGCTGTTTAAGGTGCGTAAACTTGAATATGTTTGTGTCTGTTGCCTCACAGAGCCAGGAGTGATGCGGGGCCTGGTGTTCCTGCAGAGGCCGATGGCAGTGACTGTCCTCGAGGGAAAAGACGCCATTTTGGAGTGCTCCGCCTCCGGCTTCCCAACTCCCTCCTTTTTCTGGATGAGGGGCAACGAGGTGATCCAAACAAGGTCAGTGAATGGATGGACTCTTGTGAGATGTTTCCTCGCCTTCTTAAATAGTACGATACACTGACACGTGAAAAAAAGGTCCATGTAGGTGTCATTCAAATCTACATCCATTTACAAAGAAGGATTGGTAAAGAAACACAGTACTGTCCCTCATAGATCTACCCTCTAGTTTTCTTCATAGATGACAGAGTGGTCTCAACATTCCTCGCAGACCTGGTTTTATGCTGTGATTAAATTAACTAAAGTAAGATGTGCAGCAATTGAATGAACCAATCAGAGCTGCATTCTTTTATTTGTACGAACAGTTAGTGTTACAAATAGCAGTAAAGCTGTTTAGGTGGTCCTGATGCATTGCTGACCGGTATTGACAATTTTAAAAATCAGTAAACCTCAGTACTAGGGATGTCCTGATCAAGGTTTTTTTGTACCCAATCCTGATCCGAGTCATTTCATATTGAGTATTTGCCAATACCGAGTCCTGATCCGATACTTTTATTTTCCTAGATAATACAGTTGCACAGTGCAGAATTTAAGTACATTAAAGTTATTAAAATCAATCCAATGTATATGCTTGACAACTGAATAGCCCTGCAATGCATTAAGAAAAAATTGAAGCTAAAGAAAAAATTAACTTTGTTTGCACTAATTTATCAGACTTTTCTAGCAAGTGTTACAACCATGGGCGTAATTTATGGTAGGGACGGAGAGGATATGTCCTTACCACTTTTCTGACTACCAGACAAAAAAGTTATATAATATAAAAAAGTTATATAAAAGGCATATTAACGTTATACTAGTAGCTAGTATACTTAGCTAACATTATGTCCCCACCACTTTCCGAATCGAACCTACACCCTTGGTTAGAAACTAATCCTCTTTCTGTTACAGTTAATCCCACCCATGGGGTAAATTGTAACATTGCACTTCCCGTCATTTTCGGTGGAATTGTACATGAATGGTAGGTGCTAGAAACAAAGTTCAAGTGTTCCTTTGTAGCAGAGATGTATATGTTGCTTGTATAAAAACATGGTTATTCCAACTTAAATATTTTTTAAATTATTTTGCAAAAACCAAAATTTGTTAGGTTGTGCCCCGCTCTCCCCTATTGAACGCAGCTCTGTTACCACCGACTCGCGAAATGCTTGCATTGCAGACGTTACAAGTGGCTGTTGGACTGCTTTCGTTTTCCTATTTAAAATATTTCCACGCTGCATACATTTTAGCCGCATCGTGCCACAAACAGTGCTCTCCATTTACCACACCTGTGTGACAGCTGACGTAAAACAAAGGATCGGGCTTAGGTTCACGCTCAATAAAGCCGATACCGATCAGTTAAAAAATACCTTGACCGGCCCCGTTACCGATCTTTGAGATCGGATCGGGACATTATTACTCTGTGCCCTTTAAAGGGGCAATAGACCTCAAAAAACATGTTGTTACTGTACCTACCTAATATGCTATTTAGCATGCAAATACAGTGCACCAAATCATCTCTGATAGAGATGTTCTTGATTTCAATTTCTGCTCTGAAAGTGTCATCATGCTTCAGTTTCCTGCTCCAGGATGTGAGTGGACACTCCAGTTCTGTCTCCTTCCAGCAAGTCCTTAATTTTACAATCAAAAGCAGAGCCTTCAGAGCTTATTCAGGACACTTCCTGCAGAGTCACATAGCTGTCAGTGTTCCACTTGTTGGTTAGCGTATCCTAATTGGGTAATAGCATAATGCATAAATGTTAGGAAAAGATATGATGTAAAATATCATGGTACAACTACATAAAAAGCCTCCACACAATGTGTGGTACAAGATATATGCATTTTCAATTATTGTTAAAAATTTAGCCCTCTAGTAAAGTTATACTCAATTTAAGTATACTCTCCTTTGCCTTCTGTTCTCAGCAGTAAGACTATTGAGTATCAGTGACCTTCGGGTTACCCTAGGAGTAATAATACACTAGGAATGGGATTAGTGGTCCATATGTAGTCTTGGCTGGAGATTGAGTCTAAGTGAAAGCCCATCTTAGCAAAAATGCTTTCTGATATTTGAAGGAAACTTAGATTACCGTGAAGGCAATTGGGAAATTGCAAACAAATTTCATATACGGACATTTACAACTTACTCAATAAACAGAAGTGCTCTTCTGTGTGAATTGCCACTACACGTTAAGGAAAGAACAACATACATTGAAATTTATATCGATTGAGTTGCAGAATTTTGCTTTAAGACCAACATCTACACACAACTTAAAATCCACACTTGTTTTCTTGCACATTATGTTACACTAAGTCAGTTTGGGAGAAGGTGCAGATTAAATGGTGACATCAATAACATCAGTCATCATAAACATATAGGATGCTGACCTTTTTATCTCGTGCAATAGCTTTGAGAACATGTCGTTCTGAGGATTCAACTTAGCCACGTAATGCTTTGTACTTAATCAGACTAATGGATTCAAGCAAGTGCTGTTGCTGTTTTGCACACATTTTTCATACAGTTTAGTGGCAGCTGTATTCATATAATTTGAGGGCTGTAAAAATAAAGAGCACTTGCCTATAAACCACTGACATATGTTAGGGTAAATGGTGAGGGGTGGAGTAAGGATTACAGGTTGTACTGGAACATCACGGTGGACTAGGGGAGTGTTAATTTGCTGAAAGGTGGCTTTCAATTTGTGAAAAGGGGGAATTACATGGTACAGACGATCATAAAGCAAGCAGTCCCATAATATGGATGTCTGCTGGCCGTGTTACTATCTTACATTATCTTAGATTTGTTTGAGTTCAGCCTCTCATTCCCATATGGTTAACTCTCCTACATGCCAAGAGGTAACCACATGTTTAATTAAATTTAATTGAAAGTTTCCTCAATAATACCAATCTCACAGGTTTCTAATCCATTTTACAAGCCTTTTCCAAGCCTGGAAAACCTGCTGCAATTTCTGACAATCATAGACACAGTCTAGGTTGCTAGGACACTCCAACTGTAAAACCCACTGAAATGTTAAATGCAGTTTGGACTTGGCTGATTTTAAGAGTGCTCAAAAAAACCAAGGGCAGCTGTCCAGGATGTCTCCAGATTTTAAACATTTGGAGTGACGGTCAATTCAGGAAAAACAATGTCTGCCATGTCAAAGGGTCTCCAAACGTTTACCATAGCTTTCCTGGTGCTTCACTCCTGCAGGGAGATCTGGATCCAATTTAAACACCCAAAGAAATATTTTATTGACTCAGCTGAAAGTGGATACGGCTTCACAATTCTGTAGAAACCTTGAAGGCCTCTGAACAGTTCGTACTCTGAATGGCTAATGTGCTTCTTTCCTCCAGAAATGGGAAGTGGAGTGCTCATTCACCTGCGACCACAGTACGACATGCCAATCATATTGTTGTTGAATGTGCCACTTGGACACACGGAGGCTATCTGATTGAAATTCACTCTGTAACTGGCAGCTCTAGCCATTGACTGACTTACACTGAGGCTGAGAGGAGAAATGAAAACCATGCTCTGTTCTCCAGTGCCGTACTGAAAACGGAGAAGAATGCATGGAGTTTTAATTAGGGTTCACTGATTATAAAATCGTAACACCTTCCAATCCTAGAAAATTGGGGTTAAAGACCATCACGTTACATGTGTTCCTGAAGTCCCTTATTAACCTGACCTTGAATGTGCACCCTCGACAGGTCAAAGAAGTACACCCTGCTCGGCGGGAGCAACCTCATGATCACCAGCGTGACGGATGACGACTCGGGAAGCTACACCTGCGTTGCGCACAACAAACATGAAAACGTTAGCGCCTCCTGTGAGCTCTCTGTCCTGGGTGAGTCCCAAGCACCAGCTGTATTCCAGATGTTCTTATTCTGCCTTACTGCAGAGTGAGGCTCTGAGGGGTAGCTTAAAGCACAAGGCCACAAGTTTGAGTCATGGCAGGGACCATGCCATCACATCCTTCAGCCTGAACTTTAACCTGAATCGCGTCAGCAATCATCCTCCTGCATGAGTAGATAATGTTTAACATGTTAAATGCTGTACATAAATTACCCTGAATAAGGGCGCCTGCTAAGGAAGTAATAATAACATGGACAGTGACAAATTATCATCTCCTTGAACAAAGAGTATTCCTGTTCATTCCTGATCATGTAGAGAAGGCCAGATCTGACTCAAGGGACCAGCGAGATAGCTTCCAGTAATATCCCATGCCTTTTAGTCTGGGTTATTTGGGTACACATGACAGAACTTTATTTTTATTTTGCCATTTCAAAGCTGTAGGAAAACAGGCACACAGACTGCACCCTCAGAGGTATTAGCCTCAAGTTGTTTTCCCAACACTTCCTAGTCGCTTCAAGTTACTGTGCTTTAATAGAGTACAAATCCCAGACTTGCAAACCTATTGTTCCACATAATTCTGCGAGTTAAAGATAATGTCCAATGTGAATTCCCTCTGTGCAGTTTAAACTTCATAGATCTGATTAAACCTTAACTGAGCAACAGCTTCTGCTGGTACCACTGTTACTATGGCTATAGCTTGACCACTTTTTTAGTAATTGTCCAGGATTTAATTGGTTAATTATTTTCCTACTTTCGGGTTTAAATGAAACAGCTGTGTATTAACCACTGTTAATAACGCTGCGACAAGCAACAGAAATGTCCTTGAAGCCTTTCTCCTCAAACTTGTACTATGGTGCATCAGAAACCGCTGGCTTTCATATAGTCTGGAAGCACGTTGGGAGGCTCCTGGGAGAGATTCTCAGATTGAGTTTGTGGTACTTTAAATCAGAATGCCTATTGCTTCCCTATTTGCAAGTCTCTTGAAAGTGTATTGAAGGGTACAGGCTCATGGTTGCTTACATAAGCCCTCTCGAGAGCTATCTGCGGTCTGCTTGAGCGAGGAAACCATTTTTCTTTGTTGTCCTATGCAAAAAAAAAAAAATGCCCACAATCGTAACACAAAACCCGTGCACCTTTTCAGACAATTTGCTCGTATCATGTTTGCCGCTCGGCTGAGGAAGAGGCGAGACTTTCAGAAACAGCGGACGTCCCAGTTCAATAATCACTTACTAAAAATAATTCCAATCCAGTTCAATCTTTGAAGGAGAGATTAATATTCAAGGGAGTGAGCAGTTTGAACCATCTGCTCCAAATTGAATTTAAAACAGATCTTCGGCAGGGAAACTTTCAGAGTCATATACCCTGCAGTTGAACAGTAGCGGTACTTTTATTACATTGGAGGACACACCTCAGCTGCACACAGACAATACATTGGTATATTAATGTATATTTAGTATGTATTTATTTCACGTCTAGTATTGTAATGTGTTCTGGATGTCAGTGTTGGATAGTGATTGATGTATCGTAATATACTTGGCTTCCGTTTTCTTGCAGTAGGGCTTGAATGGTGTTATGCTCACATTCACTGGTCTAGGGGTGTTGTTAGCCTGGTCTGACACTGTTGCTCATTTAACTTGAATGGATACGCTTATGTTCTATTGTGCTGGAAGTCACTCTGGATAAGTGCATCTGCTTTAAATGGATGTAATGTAATGTAATGTGTTTTCCATATTGCTAATTACCTCCTAGAGCATCAAGTCCTGGTCAGTGGGATGTCTTGCGTCTCCCATTGGGGAAGGAGTGTCCAAATATGTGGAAATGAAGGAGCCATAATATGATCAAATCTGTAACTTCAACTTCTTTTGAAAAATGCTGTCTTGTGCATTGGGGTTCACAGTCTTAGTGTTTTTGGGAAGTATACAGTACACAGTAAAATTTTGTTCCTGAAATCATTTTCAAAGTTGCAAATTAGTGAGTAACTGGTAAACGTCTTATAGTTCTCATAGCCTGTTCCACGTACACCAAAAGCTGGCAAAGCCTTTTGATAGATCCATGTGTGGCAGGACCAGTATCTGGATGGATTGATGAGTTGATTATACAGTTAAATTTGTGATGACTGTCAAATAACTAGAAAACAAGAAAACAGGGCAAAAGTTTATATTCTTTATACTGAACTGTACTTATAACCACATAAAAACTAAAGAACAGAAGCAGCAAATGATTTCAAGAATATTTATACAAATGAACAGAAACATGTATGTGTGATTGCCTTGCTGGAGCCTGCTGTGTATATTGTGACATATCAAAGTATCTGACCCATAGACACAGATGCATTGATAGTTTGAAAACAGTCAAGGCCCTAATCCGTGTGTATACACAATGCAGATCCAGTTAATTACTCTCAATCTTATTAGTTACGCGTTATGGGGGGGATTCCACCAAAGCCTTTTATTTCAATTAATCCAATTACACCGTAACCACGGGACACTGGGAATTCATTATGGGGCAGTTCCTAAGACCGCATATCTGAGCAGGGAAAAAAATGCACAAAAGAATGAAAGAAATGAAAACATAACTTTGCCATAAATGTCTGGCATAGCATGACAAAAGCCCTATAAATAAGTCCTTTTGGGTTACATTCCGATTGCTTGACATTATTTTATCACCTGCAAAATGTGTTTTTTGACGTGTTTGAGTATAAAAGCAAGGCATTACTTCATTAATTTGTACAATGAAATGCCAAATAACTGAGCTGCTGTTGAATTAATGCCATATCTGTCCTCTTGCCAGAATGATGCATGTGTTGTGCTCATATGACAAGACTGAGAGTCACGCTTAGTTGTGTTTGTTTATAAAGTTGAAGAATGGTTCTGTCAATTAACCCTGATCTTATTATTTACACAGTGGGTGGGGGTTATTTCCATTAATAAACAGTAACAATAGGGCGCTGGGAATTTATTGTAGGGGGTGTTTCTGACACCTCTAACACCTCATATCTAAGCTGAAAAACACATGCACACGCACACACACACACACACACACATACATATACTATATACTGTATATAGGACATTATATATTTTATACACACAGTGAATCTAGAAAGGGTGGCAAGACGGAAGCCGCTTGTCACAGAGAAGAGCATTTGAACTATGCGAAAAGACACTCCGGATCTCCTATAGCCATGTGGATAAAGGTCTTGTGGTCTGATAAGACTAAGGTAGAACTTTCTGGCCATAATTTCAAATGGTATGTTTTGGCACAAAGCAAACACAGCCCATTAGCCAAAGAACACAGTCCATAATGTCAAGCATGATGGTGGCAGCCTCGTGCTATGGGGCTGTTTCTCTTCAGCAGAGAAAAGAGCTCTAGTGAGGACAGAGGAGAAAATAAATAGTGCAAAACAACCAAAAATTTTAGCAAAAAACCTGTTATCCTCTGCAAAATGTCTGAACAGGGGGGAGAATTTCACCTTTCAGCTTGACAGTGACCCAAAGCGCACAGTCAAATCCACAGTGGAATAGCTGAAAAAAAGGAAGATCAATGTTCCAGATTGGCCCAGTCAGAGCCCTGACCTCAACCCTCTTGAAAATCTTTGGACTAACCTGAAGAGAGCTGTTCATAAGCGGTCGCCTCACAATTTAAAACAGACTGACTGCAGTTATCACAGTAAAGGGTGCTTCCACCAAGTGTTACAACCAAGACACTCAAAGTTTTTGTCATTGTTAATACTTTTTTTGAAAAAACTGAGGTATTTGATTTTTCACTTAGATATTGTCCAAAATAATTTTGACTTCACATTAAAACACCAAAATCAAGAAATTTTGAATGGGTGTATAGACTTTCTAGATCCACTCTGTGTGTGTATACACAAGAGCTTACAAAGATTCTGCCCCGGCTATTAATTATATTCTGTGTATGATCTTCCAGAAAAGGTTGACAATTTGACCTTGTCCATTTACATTTCTACTGTTGTGATAATGAAGTGCTAATGAAGTGACATTATTAGACATCTTGCAAATAAAAAAATTGTGTCCTATACTTGCATTTATGCTCAGCATATATTAACATAATATTCTGTGAACTGTTAACTTAGCTTCAGCTTTTTGCCAAAAATATATATAATTGTACTAATTTTTGTTCTTTGTGTCCACTGTGTCTTAGATTTCACAGTATCCCCCCAGAAGTTCACCCCCGGTACTCTTCTTTGATACAGCAAAATTGTACTTGCGATTTGTCCTGCTATCATTGACGTCAACACATTTTGCACCAGCCAATCTCTGCTGGAAATAATTTTGGGCAGTCAAGGCAGTTATCAGCTTCTGCCTGATTGGTTTTAATTTTGCCATTTTTTGGGAGCCTTGCACCCCATCTCCTCTTTGTGCTCTCTCTTTTGATTCACTACTTCCTGAGCACCGAGGCCCGGCTATCTGACATTAGTGCGGGGCACAAGCACCTCTCAAAAGACTGGATGAAAATGCTACTGTGGTGTAGCAATAGCTATTGATCCTCTCTGAGCTCAGCGTTCTGTTTGTAGCAGCAATGCTGTTGACTGACAGCGTGTCTGCAACAATGACAGTGATGATTCATATAAAAAAAAGCACAGGCAGTTTCTAATCTATTTTTTTTTTGCCAAAGACTTTACATAACACACATTATCAGCATTCAATCCTCAGTTTTATTGCTTTCTGTCAGCGCCGGCTTGTTTTGTTCATTTGAATCTGGAAGGATTATGTGCGGAAGGAAGCACCGTCTTTGAATGTGGCAGACATATTTGAGAGATTTCTTCTGGGCTGCGCTGCTTACAGTGATAGGGCCACATAAGCAGCTCCTATGAGGATGGATGTAGAGCCGGTAATGTGTTTTTGGAGAAGCAAAAAGGACTAGGCACATTCCTATTGATGTTTTGCATTGAGCGTAATTCAATAGAGCCGTGCTGATGGACAAGGGAACTGCTCTTTCAATGAAGGAAACGGGAGTGTGTTTAGATGCGATGCAGAGTATGATACATTGTGGCAATTTTGGACTTGTTTGATTGGGTTTATTTTTTTGCATTTCTTATACAATGTACTCAGTGAGTTTGGTGGTGATGGAAATATGAGCAAATTAGACTTGTTAAACCAAATCAAGGTCAAAGCACATTGCAGTCTGATTAAAGGCCATGGTATGGTAAACACTTCAGCATGCTACTTCAAGGCTGTGAATCAGCTATGGTCTGGGTTACTTTTTTGTGTGGTTTTTACATTAGGTGTAAAAACCCATTCCACTACCTTATCTGGGGGGAGTGTATTGTTGATTGTCCCCTCCCCTGTCCCCTGTATTGTGATGAGCACACATGACAGGTGTGATCTTCTTTTAAACTGAGCGATCACTGTCACAGTATAACATTGAAATAGTCATTCATTTATTACCAAGTATGGTTAACAGTGATGTGCAGCCTGCATTGAAGCATGCAAGTGCTCATGTATGTGACTTGGCTAGCTAAGTCGTGCGTTTTCCCAAGATCTGGCTTTCTGCTTAGTTTTGAGTGTATTTGTATTTACTTTGTATTGCCTCTTCCCAAGGTTATAATGCTAAGTCTCTGTACAGTTTGCCACACTGTATATGTATGCTTGTTTGAATATCGAAAACAGATATGTGAATTGCTGTGCAGTTTTAAACCAATACTAGCCAAAAAACACCCTCAATAAATACAATTAAAAACAGAGAAATGCAGTCTCTAAGGAAAGCCTGCGTAAACGTAGTGCTGTTCATACGTGCCTGCGATTAGCATTGCTTCGTAAGTCCTCTCTGCAAGTCTTTCATGCTGTACATTGGCAACATTTAATGCTAGAGTGCAGATAGGTGATTTTCCAATTTCACGAACGTTCTGAACTCAGGTCCATGCGGAATTATAAATGTGAATCATTCTTGACTGCCGTCCACCCCGAAACGGCTCTGATCAATTTTTAATTTCCAATCCGAGGAAACAAAATTAAAGTTTCCCTTTGGGCTCCCGCGGGGAATCACTCCGTGAATAGTACCAATAAGTGGACGGCTCTCTTGTCGGACATTGAAAAATGGGACAAAACAGAGGTTTTATTTACCTGCGTCTCATTTATTTTCCACTTTGCAGATTACCTTGCGGATTGTTTTTGTTGTCTCGAGTATTAAGAGAGCAACGCCGACAAGCCTTTGAAGAAAGTTTGAGGGCCGTACTGGGGGTCTGTGCTGATCATGTGATCCACATCTTCCAGATTCATGTTTGTTTAACTATTTTTCATCGCATTGCCTTATTCCAAGGTTGCAATGCTGAGTTCTGTACTGTTTGGCATATTGTACATGTTTATTTATTTATTTATTAAAAAAATCGAAAACAGACATTTGAATTACAGTGTTACTATTTTTAAACCAATAATAACTAAAAAAAACACCCTCAATGAGAGAGACAAATAACAGAAACATGCATACACTACTGATAACCTATGCTGGCATAAAAATAACAATAAACTCATATTTATATCAACGTTTCTGTTCTTATTTTTTTCTCAGAGCTTCCACTATTGATTTTCTGTAGGTGATAGACGGTTACTGTATTTCTCACTTTCTGTCTAAGGACTCCAGCCTTCCACCTTGGACTCTAGCACCATTAAATGACAAATGTTTGGGAAGGTGGTGGGGGGGAGGGGAGATAAAGGTGCCCCAATGTCATGTAACACTGTTGGCTGATCCAGATATGAAAATTCATTTCTATATAACACCTTTTATTACAGGTGGAAAAGTAATTCATATATGAAGCACAGTGAATAATGGATTATTAATGCAGCTTCTATGCCATGCTTATGTAGGCTTTATTTTATGCATGCTTTCTGTAGATGCACTTAGTGTACAGTGTGACACCATTTAATAAATATATAAACTGATAGCATCTCATTTTCGCAAAAACAGAGATAAGTCTCAGTTATAAGTCTGAGAGAAGTCTCATATAAGTCTAAGTTATGAGGCTCTTTTGAAACACTCTGCTCCCTGTATTGTTCTTTGTATTTATCCACTTATGAGATAAGCAAGCAACATGGGGACAGAGAAGTCAAGCAGGGTTTCAGAAGAACAGGAACCTCTTTATGTAGACTGGTGCAGCCATTAAACAACCTGTAGGGTGAGAGCACTGGATGGTAACCAGTCTGATATTTCATACACAGCCGGAGGAAACCCAGGTATCGTTTGATACCAGCATATGTTTTCTTTTTTCACAGTGTATGTTTTTTTTACTTTGCATGCTACTTTTCTTTAATGTTCATCACTTACAGTAAAACAAATACTGTACAATTTATAAAATTTTGTGCCATCATCAGGATTACAACTAAAAGGGATGATAATTAACTGCAGTGATTTGTTATAAATCTTCACTCACCAGCACCGTAATGACGATATGGATTAGAGAAGCCTAATTTAGGCGTACATTCATCTCCGTGTCACCGATTATAGAAAGAAGAAGGTATGGTCCTTGTCTTTCAATGCTCAAATTGAGGAGAAGGGGAGGGTTTCAATGTGCAGCCAAAGTAATTTCCGAATATTGCATCATCATTCAACATGTTGATTTTTTTTGTCTGTATTTGTTAATTGGCTAGACTGTCATCATAAATATTATGTATAATTCTGGATGCTTTTCTCCTCAATATTCGTCATATGAGGCTTGTATTCCCACTTCTCAATCAACAACCATTTGCTGTTTTTTTATCCACACTGATGAAAAGTTTAATATGTATACAGCAAAGTAAGAAGTCAAAGTCTCTTTGGGGACATCCTGTATATATTCTTAATTTAGCCAGGATTCAAATGCATAGACATAAAAGATTTGTCCAAGGGGAAACAGAATGGTCAATTCCACCAAAAAGTCACAGTTTACCATCTTGAAATGTTGCATTGTATTCTGTGTTCATTTCAGTCAATGCAATGCTATACCTGGAAGGGGGGCATTCTTGTCTAATTTGCATATTTTTTTCTTTAATATTTGTGTATTCTTTTACGTGTCCTCCATTTTTTTTTTTTCAAAATTCAATTTTTCTTCACTCTACATGCAAAATAGCATGAGAATGTGATATATGATACCTTTGAACTATGATGCTTAACAAGAGAAAACTTGTGATATTGCAGGACAGAAGTGTAATGCATTTTCTGTCAATCACTGAGCTGATGAGTGAATCAGCCCCCTGCTGTCATTAGTCACATCTCTGTCCATACTTAGGGGGGCAGCATGCAGTGTTTATCTGGAAACTGGGATAAAACCAAGTGCATTTGCACATACTTCTCAAAAATTGAGATACAGATTTTTTTTTCATCTGATCTGAGCAGCTCTGGCCTTGGAAAAAAAAGTAGAGTCAATCACACCAGATGCTCCCAGATGAATTCTGGCCGATTTCAGCAATTCCACTCTTAAATGCAGTGTGAGTAGTTGCTCTCAGTACGTTACGTGCCCGAACAGGAAAAACAAGATGATTGATTTTTGTGTGGATCTGCGCCAAAAGCTGTTGCTAGGCCTGATCTGGGAGAGCTGACTTGTAACGCTACGTTTCGAATGCCAATGCACTGATTACACAAAACAGACCCTACTGCCTGTTCTGGATGACGTTCAAAAAAGGATTAGAGAGAGGTGACAAGAGGAATCACAAAATGCTTATAAAGGACTCTAATGTTATGGAGATCTAATAATCATGATGATAAAATAAGAGTCTGTTATATGTCTAAGCACCGCAAGATGGGACCAAAATAGTGATATTTGGCCCCTTGAAAAAATACAGACTTTTACCAGAAGGAATGACCTGAGAATATTGAACTTAAATTTAAAGAGTGAGAGTTTTAAAATACAGATGTGCCAGATAATATGAGCGGTCATGAATAGCACTGTGGCGTCCTGCATTAATGCTGAAGTGTAACATCATCAGCTGTTGGGTTTGCAAGGTTGTCAGACCATGCTAATGTGGGGGGGAGGGGTGAGTTTGTTCCACTGATGGGAACCTAAGGAGGATGATAATATAACTGGGTTAGGAGAGTGGGAGAACATGATGATAAAGAACAAGTAACCCAGAGTTTTAAATTAAGAGAAGCAGAGGAGAAGCAAGCTGAGTAGCAGACCTCCCTATCAGTTCAAGAGAGTGGTGGTGGTGGGGGGGGGGGGGCATATATTGGGGGAAAGGGCTCATTAAGCACCACTAGTTCAAGAGGAAGTCTCTGCTGAGTTGACAAAAAGTCAAGTTGAGTCTTTTGAAGTGCTCTGTGTGACTGCCCACCAGTAAGGCACTTTTTTTTAGTTTCTTTCTCAACTTCCAGTCTTGGTTGATTGTCAGCAAATAGACTTTATTTACCATTGAATCAGATAGCAGGAGCTCTACGTCTGACTTTTTGAACTTCTGTGTGAAGCAAACATTGTAGTAGAATTGGAATGAGTACAAGTGGGAGTTGTTGCTTTCATCAATCATAATTCAGAAAAGAAGTAACAATTGACTTTTAATATCAATCACATGTTTAGGTTCCAGGATTAACCATCTAGGACCCATAGTGACCCATAGTGACCAGCTGCTCTGGAGAATCCCATAATGGTTGTGGCTGGCAGTATCATGTCACAGGTCAACCAGACCAGGCTGTTTGCACCATATACATGCATTTGTAAACACTAGATTCCTTACTACGACAAGGCAGTGGAACTTCATTTGAAGTTTCAGAGACATTATACTTCTAAAGAAAGCTGCTCGATTGATAGTGTCTATGGTAATGCATTGTGATACGAATCAATAATTCAACGAGCAACACTGCAGAAGATTAGATGAAGATGTCTTAGTGAGTGAAGCATAAAGTAAAGATCACTAAAAGAAATACCCTGCAACCTATTAGCTATTAGCTGGTTGTGCTGGTTCCCTACAAACCAGCTATCTTGCTGCTAGATGAAAACTTTTTAGATTTTCCTCTGCTAGTTAGTTAATGAGATAGCTAATGATACAAATACAAATTATATCATCAGTCAAATTTGAATATGGTGTACAAGTTGGCATACAATCTAACTGAATGCTAGAATTCTGCATTGGTAATAAGGGTGGCATTGTGTCAGTAAATGGATCTCTGTTAGAGCTAAATGTGAGGAGTGGTCTAGCATGCCACTTTACTTCTTCCGTGGCTGATAACAGTTTGCCGAACATGATGGATGAACTTTGACTTAAATTGCCCTAAAGTTTTATTTTTACTCTGTTTTTGAAGGCTGGATGAAAAAAGCTGATTCACTGCCTTTGGAGTGCTGATTTTGTTCTGTGCAAAGCCGATTCAAGGAAGGACTCATCCATCCTAGCACCTTCTCGTGTACTGCAATGGAATGGTAATTAGTTCAGGAGAATGGCTGGACTCAGTATGACTAAGCTATCAAATTGGTGTGTACATTCCTTTTACAGTTCGCTGGCAACTTGCGATACACCATTATACACTTAATATCACAGTTAAAATCAATTACTTTGTTGATCTTTTGATTTTCTGTCACCTGTGATAATTGAAGGGACTGTACGGCACAGGAGCTTTAATGAAAGCACTAATAGCCATGACTCATGGGCAAATGCATTTTACACACCTGAGGAGGGAATACCAGATCAGAGTGTTGTGATAGACAGGAACAAGAGAAATCAAGAGCAAACGTCAATTTCCTTAAAACCAAAGTGGAAAAAGAAGAGATGACCTTCAGTAACATTAGAGGAGATTTCAAACTATGTAAAGAGTTTTAGATGTGCTTAATTGATTGTTTGTGCAACTCTACACTGGTGATTTTCCTCTGTTCTCCTTGTCCAGTCAGTCCTGAATGTCACACAGTGTGCGGCAAAATACAGAATATTTATATTGTACTTCATGCATATTTTTAAGGTACATACAAATATAAAAATATTAATATTGTGTATCCATTTATGGGAAAAAATACATACAGATACACACACACACACACACACACACACATATATATATATAGGGGCTGCTAAATATATATACTGATGTGTGCATATACAGCTGTTATGTGTGCACTTCAGTGGAATCAGTCATTGTGATTAACTTCATACAGTCTTTTTAAAGAGAGGCATCTGTGCTGATGACAAGTGTTTGGTGACAACATTTCAAAAAGATAAGACAACTCTTTTTTTTCCTCTCCAATTATTTGGAAATGTGTGAATGCTTTACTTCAGAACAGTACGTAACTGCACGTAGAAATATGAAAGTGCATCCCACTAGTGCTGAAACTAAATTGTCTGACAGGGAGTCACATATTGTTACAGTATATTTTTTGTACACAGTTCTGCCATGTCATTCACTTGGTTTTTACGAAGCAATATCCAGTCACAGCCAGGTAATTCTAAATGCATTCAAACATCTTGGCAACCACAGTATGCTGTAATAAAATAAATCCATGCCATGTGTAGTACAAAGAAAAATAAAAGGGTCAAAATTAACTAACTGCATACAGTACAAATGTAACCAATGCCGGAAATGGAGCAAATGAGCTAATGGAGGCCTGGCCGTATATGAAAGCATGTCAGTTACTTTTTAGGTATTTTTTTATGTTGTATGATATATGGCGCCATGCTGTGTTTACCCACATACCGGGAATAGAGCATAAAATTTTCCCCCATGGGTACAATTTAAAACGTTTTATCCCTCACTGTTAAATTTCAGCTGAGAGTAGTGTAGGGTATGGCCCTTCCTCTTTCTTCTCCCTTCCCTCAGAAAACCTGTGTGAAGACTGCAGCCATGGCCGTGGTTGCCTTTGAAAGGCAGGGTGGAACAGGGAGCTCCCCCTTGCTGAATAAACTTTACTTGGCACAGTGTAATCTTAAGCGGCAGTTGCCAGGGGCCGGCCAGCTGATTCCTAACATCTTGTTTCGCGGGTGGCCTGGCCAAAGCCCAGATCACTGGCTTGGCAGAGAGGGAAGCACAATAGCAGGAGAGAGGGAGTGTGAGCTTAGCCCGATCATCAAAGCCACCAAACTGAAAAGCAAAGCAAAGACTCAGACTCCCTCAGCTCTGGCCCATGTGGCTCTGGCTGGTGCAGACGGTTGCTTAGCATTATCTGAGCCCAGTTTCTGCGCCGCTAATGGGCTCCCGGTGACTATTACTAAATCGGCTGGGACTGTTCTGTCTCATCTCCGGTTTCCCAGTGGAGGATCTTCTTGACCTTTTAGCTATTTCTTTTTTACCTGCAGATATTAAACCTGATGGCCTGGGTAAGCCTGTGGAATTTGCTCAATTTGATAGAGATCTTAGCCTTAGAAGTTGTTATTTTTAATCAAGCTCGAGATGAGTAAAAGATGTCACGTGCAAAAGCAAAAGTCATGAATGACCATCGAGATGCATACGGGGCATGCCTGTGACCTGGTTGCTAATAGGTTTGGCATCCCTTGGATTCATGTGTCTCTTTCTCCTGTTGGGCTGAATTTCAGTTAATTTATTTGATCCATAGTTACCCAACATAGAGAGGCATGTTTTGCATTACTCCTGTGTATAGCTCACAATGCTGAGTTCAGCAGTTTCTACACTGTGCTATTTTGTTATCTGAGCTATTATTAAACATTTCTGGGAATAATGCCGAATTTAACAATGTGAAAAAAAATTATACTGTTTCAATAAACGCTGTGCCCATCACCTACTATTCTCACTGACTGTGCTTTGCTGAACAGCAACAAAAACCTTTTGCTGTGCAATTCTGCTGCATACATTTGGAATGATCATTTGTTCTTTGAATACCTTTCAGTAATAGCCACAGATTGCATTAGATTTCCCACTGCAAGCTGGAAAAAGACTGTAGCCTTATTACTTTGAGTGAAGTTGTCTGTATTGTGACAAACTGTTCCATAACTTGTCAGTTGCATGCTTTGAAACATGCAACTTGCATGGATCTCCACCAAATGACTGATGTTATTTAGAGGATTTTAGGAGAGAATGTACCGTCGCTGAAATCTGAATTCAAGCATAAAGAATCGTGTGAAACATATTTTAATGTGGAGGACATATTTTATTCGTATCATCTTTGTATAACTGACTGTTGAAAGTGTTTATTGTGTGTCAACCTGACACCTTGATCAATTTAGATTTTTTAGATTCGTTTTTTTCCCACCTGATCTACACAACCTGCCAGTTTATGTTGGATGGAATCTACCTGTGTGCAACCGATTAACTGTTTAGATTGAACACGTGTTTTTGTGAGGTCCCACGCTGGACATTCAGTACAAGGAAATGGGAGGTCAAATGAACTTTCCCAAAGACTCAAGAGAAAGAGTTGTGGACAGACACAAATCTGGGGAGGGATATGAAAAATTTCCAGAGCTCTGTGTTTCTCATAAAGCGCTGTGACTTCAATTATCAGGAAGTGGAGGGAACACAAAACTACCCAGAGTCTTTATTGACCAGGTCATCCTCTAAAACTGATCAGTCATGGAAGAAGGGCATTGGTCAGAGAAGCAACCAAGAGGCAGAGGACAGTACTAAAAGATCTATAATGTTCCCTGACTGAAATGGGAGAAACTCTGAATCAGACAAAAATTGCTCAGGTAGGGTGGCAAGGAGGAAGCCAAACCTGAAAAAATGTCATATGAAGTCCTGTTTAGAGTATGTAAAAAACATGTAGGAGCCTCTCAGACAATATGGCAAAACTGTTGTATGATGAAACAAAAATTGAGCTGTTTGGCCTTAATGCTAAACACTATGTCTGGAGAAAGAAGGGCACTGCTTATCACTCTGACAACACCATCCCCACTGTGAAGTAGGGTGGCGGCAGCATTGTGATGTGGGCTTGCTTTTCATCGGCAGCGACTGATGGGCTTGTCGGAATTGAAGGAAAAATTGATGGTGAAAAATGTATGTAGATCCTTCAGTAAAATCTAGAACAGTCTGCAAAAGACCTTAAACTAGGACAGAGATTCGTCTTTCAACAGGACAACAACCTCAAACACAGAGCCAAAGCAATCCTAGAGTTGCTTAAAAACAAAAGTCACACTTAAACCCAATAGCAAACCTGTGGCAGGACCTGAATATTGCCATACATTGTGGTGTCTTTGTAATGTGCAACAACTAGAGCAGTGTTGTATGGAAGAGAGGGCAAAAGTTAACCCTGCAAAATGTGAAAAGCTTGTGAAAAATTACTACTTACCAAAGAACTGAGGCTGTAATTGCTGCAAAAGGGGGAGTAACTCAGCACTCAATGCAAAATAATTCAGCGGGTGAACACAGGCTGGATTTTCCTGTTTTATATTTTTCATTCAATTTTCTTTTTTAACAGAAATAATTTTCTTTCATTAAAGTGTTATGCATTTTTTGTTTATTGTGGGGAAAAATGTCAGTTCAAATCCATTAAACTTTCAGGTTGTAACACAACAAAATGTGGTAAGTTATTTATATATGATATGCTTGATGCACAAATTACCACTACATCATGCGATTTCTGTGTTGTTACCCAGTCAGCAGTGAACTACGAACTTCTGTGCATTGCATGACCTGTATAATGTTTTGCACAGAACTTAAGTGAAATGAAGACACACCTTTTATATTCATTGGAAGCTAATACTCTAAACACTAATTCCTCATTTGATTTATATAAAGTATATTGTCATCCTACCACCCAGAGGATCTTTCCCTAACATCAAACTTAAAGACAGAGAGGCAGAAATTATTATACCTCATGTAATTACTGGATGTATGAAATAATTATGAACCAATGGCATGGCATAAATAATGGCAGTAAGTCTATTCACCTCTTTCAGTTGTCAAGGTGCATATTATTAACACGATTGTGTGTACTTCAATGATATTGAAGTAATCTCATATTTTCTGTTCTAATATGTCATGTGTAACAAATGAATTCAGTGTGATATAAACATGTCTGAGCAGTGCGAATCATCACATCATTAGGATGAAAAAAGGCATGTTACCTGTGGAACTCATTATTTTCAAATACCAAGCATGGAGTCATAATATCCATGCAGCTAAGACTAGCATTACTGCATTATCCTGGGACTGACACAGATAAAACCAGGAGATTAACACACTTGTGTAAAGGGATAGGGCCAGTGTAGTAAGCCTTAATTAGTAGTAAGCTTACCATAAGTAAGCAACATAAAGCAAAATGAACACTAAAATATCAGAAAATAGCCCATGGTGCATGCCTTCATTGTGTAATCAGGGTCCTTATTTATGATACTTTTGTAATACATGTAGCAGTAATGTGCAGTAATGACAGCAATAATAACAACGGACAGAAATTTTATTTTTACTTCATTCAATTTTCTTGTGCATAATTCAGCACAGTACAAACTGTGAATGAGTCTGGTGCCGTGGGTGTCACTGGCCGTGATTGGGGTAATGAATGTTTGTTATTTCCCATAATAATGATTTCAATGAGACTCATTAGGAAGTTGAACAGTCCTATTAATCTACCAAACAAAATGTCAATGGCAGAGCTCCAGGTTATCATTCACTTTGAATGTAGAGGGTTTCTTTTTTATTATTTATTTGCTGCGGTTAAGTGTCCCTGGAAGTGTTCCTGACTCACTCATTGACTGAGTGATTGGCTCCCCCAGAGTAACCAGAATAACGGCAGTACCATTGTTTTACCACAAGATGGCACTAATAAGAGGACTCAGCAAAGTATTGGACCTTGAACAGTTTCTGTCAGTTGTTGTTTTTAAGATATATTGTTAGCATTCTGTGCAGTCATTTTGATTGTATCTTGTATGTGTTTGCCTTATGTGCTTATGTGTGGAATTATTTTTAAACAAAAATATAACTGATTCATAAACATGCCTGTGTTTATTCTAAGATCAAAGGAAATTATTTGTACTTACTGATTTCTTTTACCATGTTCCATTTGACTCATTAAATTTCATTTGTCTTTTCAAATTACCAGATTAATCTTTGGGGGGGTCAGTTAGGATTAAGTACAAACCTTGGGAACAATTAGTGAGCAGGTTTCCGTGGTCAACATCCATGCTGAAAGGGTTTTAAATACAAGACAAATGGTTGTACTCATGTAACTTAACAATGACATATGTCCTGTCCTAAACTTAATAGTCTACTCTACCCCTCAACTTAATCTTAACTTCTACCCCAAATTAACGTTCCATACTTCAGGTGATGCAGCAATGGATAGCAATGGAGATTCACCTATTTTGTTAACACAGTACTCATTTTACCATGTTGAATTAGTCTGTGGCCTTTTTGACATGACATATGGCATGTATGGTACTTTTCCAGTTTATTCAGACTCCTGCTCTGTGCAGTACAACACTTGCAATTACTCCTGTAGTCATGCTGAAAAAAAAAAATCATGGCAAGCCATTGTGTACTACATGACATTATTGTCATTAAGCAGATGCTCTTATCCAGAGCAACTTACATAGGTTACAGTTTTATCCCTTGATACGGATGGATATTTAGTGAGGCAGTTGTGGTTTAAGTAACCTGCCCAAGATTACAAAGCCTGCTCTGTGGCACTACGCCACACCGCTGCCCAAAATCCTTCTGTCTGCACAGGTGACCCTCGTCATTCATGCACAGTTCCACATATTTGTGCTTGGCAGCACTCCCTGTTCCTACTTCGCTGTGCCAACACCCACACTCATACTTTTATTTTACATATTATACGTCTTTACTGCCGCGTGCGGGTGAACAAGTCCAGATGGACAGGTTGTTTTTTTCCTTTCAGACTGCCAAACTGTGGTGTTATGAAACTCAAAGGAATACCGCTTTTTAAATGCAGTTTGGGCATATCCTCAAATGAAAACTCTGATGCTTGCTTGTTATAGTTTGTGGGCTGGCTGCTGGCTCACTTGTTTTGTTCACCTCAATATGTTCCACTCCATTCGCTATTACAATATCTCATGAAATATCTTTAACAGAGATCCTTTTAGATTTAGCCAGGGTGAGGCTGTTATAGACTCCACTCCCGCGCAGCAGTTCTACTTTGACAAATTTGTTTGTGCTTTCTGGTTTTCCCTTTTAAAATTTAATTTTGTTAACGTTATGCTGTAAAGAGGTCTGGACAATAACAACTTTTCTGGTCTACCACTGAAACTAATCCTTGTCCACCACATCATTATGTGCATACACATATTAATCACTTTGTTTAGTGTTTTCTTTATACTCCCTTTTATCCCTTTTCAACCAGTCTGAAATGACCAATTGTACCACACTAAGCTGGCTTTTCTGCAACACTCTCTCTGTTGGTGCAGGACCATTGAAGATAGATGAGTGCAATCCTCTGATGCACTTGTATACAGGCAATGGCTGTTTTCACACTACAAGTCCCACAATGCACCATGGGGGACCACACACTGATTGGAAGATAGGCTCATATCAGGTGGCTCACAGGTGCCTCATAAGCCAGATGGTGCCACAGTGGTCAAATGAGCAGACCCTCGCTGATGAAACCCACCCTACCCCAGAAGAATGAAGCCAATTGTGTACCACCACAGACCCCTGGTCATTTTTAGCAAATGACAAAGTTCAGACTCGAACCCGGGACTCAGCCTGTGTGGAACAATGCATTGCTTGTATTATCAATACTTACGCTACATTAAACAGGCTTTTGTGGCAGGAATAAATCTTTGTGCATTATTTTATTATCAGTGGAGTACAGTGATCACAGAAGTCCCCGTTCTCAAGGTTCTCATTTATCATTTAGGGTAAATGACCTAAATGGCAAGGAGTCACTTGTTTATACTACTTTATTGGTATAAGATGGTAGTACATAACCAAGTGATGTTTTGCAGAAATATATGCATCTTTATTGTTTTGTCTTAGTTCATGGGGAAAAAGGTTCTGAATCAATATGATGCATTTTTTTAGGTAAAAAATAATAATAATAAAAAAAACCAAACATTGTAGCATAAGCATGCATTATGTTTACCATGCTTGTAAATGCAGTCAAGGCTCCATAAATAATTAAGGAAACATAGGGCAACATATTGTATTTAAAATGACATATTTTCATAATGTGGATGAAGGATCAAAGATTTCACAAGCTCAGTTTGCATACACTGTACTCAACATCTCGGTTCATACATGTTCCAAAGTAAGTGATGCTATAATTAAACATTAGCTATTAGCTCTTTTTATTACTTAACCAAGGGAGACACCCTCTGTACTAAACACGCTTCAGGGGCAGCCCAGTCACATGAAGTAAATCCTCGATTACACTAAATCTGTTTAATCAGGATTTGGCTTCATCAAAGACTGCTGAAAATGACTGTCACTACTATGGGCAAACAGCTTCACTGACAAACTAGAGCTCTCCATGTCTTGGACAGTACGAAGGTATTTGCAAGTCTTACAAGGACTAAAGCCAAGATTTAGTTTAACCGCAATGTTCTTTGACTGCATAGTTAATGACAAAGTATCCTCAGCCTTAATTCAAGTAGAAAATTGACTGGGGAAATGAATGAAATTGTGAATTGCTGAAACGGAAAGCATCCTTTGTCTTCAAAGATATAGTGAGTGAACTCAATGGGAAACGCAAATCATTACTCAGTTGAACTTAAGGGGAACTGTGTAACTACTGATAAATATTAACACTTTATTTAAACCCTCCCTTGGTTCAGCTTTTTTATCAATCAATTTATCTGTTCAGTTGTTTGATTCAGTGGAACAGAGCTGTCTCTTAAATGCATTTATGGTCATAAAGCTCTAATTTTCCTGGCTTCAGTGCCTCGGGAGGTTTTCTGAAAGAATGTCAGTATTTTACCAAACAATTATCATTTAACACATATGTGTAATATAGGCTTGATACTAAGTCGATGGCCCTTCTCGGACTGATTTATGAAGGCTTTCTAGATCCAAGCAAACTGTCCATCCTGAATGTTATTTTCTCATAGAAGCAACCTTGATGCCTTTAAAATGTAATATCAGTGTCTCTCTGTTGGGGAAAAAGTACAGTGGTCCTTTCTGCTTCTAGCACGCAGCAAAGTACTGCCATAAACCATAACTTATTTATAAAATGAAACTGTTCTGATCATTTTTATTTGAAATATGTTCTAAGCCTTTGCGTATGTAACAAATTTTTTTGCGATTTCATAATTTGAGGAAGAGCCCAGGCAGCGTGTTGGATTATCGCTAAATTGTTCACAAAACCAGAACTGTAGTTCCATCGTTCGGTTAGTTGGAGGAAGCACATCACCTGGAAGTGTGAAGAACACAGAAAATTGTGTAGAGTTCACAGTATAATGCACATTTAATTGACATCTTTAACAGAATTGCAGGTAATGATTTAACAGGACCAAGTCTTTTTGTATGATAAGAACTACTTCCATTATTTTGTCCACTGATCAATCTGTTGCCCATTTTGTCTTGTTACTTTGCCTATCCCTTTTTTTAACAGAAGTCCTAATTTGCCTTCAGCATTAAAGCAGGCTATAAGCTATATTTAAACACATAGTGAGGGGCATTATAAACTTACTGAATGATGGTGGCTCAGATATTTACTAAACAAAAAACAGGATACAGGATGCAGAGTGATTGTTTAGGCAGACAAAATTATCTACATGCAATGACATATTCAATCCATATTCAGATCAAAGGACATGAAATACCAAAGTGGGAGCAGCTCTGCTTTTTCAACGACTGTGCTCTTTTTTTATTTCTCTTTCTATGTCTGTCGCTGCTTCCGTGGGCCATCAGCATTATGAAAACATTGATTTTTCTCCCGGAAATCATATTCCGGTCTGTGGGAAGCGCTGCACACAGCTTAGCTAGCACGCTCAGTCGCATTCTGGATATGGTCGGGGTGATGCACGCACCGGTCCAGTGGATCCCCGAGGTGCTTTTTTAGGGTTCACGCTGGGTGATCATAACACACACATTGTTCCATTCCAGGAAAGCCTGGCGAATGCGTGGACCATGTTCCTGTGCATCAGTATGCGTGAATCCGAGGGCATCACTTCACAGCTGTATTATCATCAAGTTTAGTGTCACATTGAAGTTTTACCCATACACCCCTATAGATTGTACAAATAATTTCTTCACAAATTACTAATAAATATTAGTCATTATTTGCCATTCATTACTTTTTTCCACCTAGGGTTCAAGAAGAAAATGCAAAACAATCCAAAAAAGAAACCTTGGATGTTCAAACCAAGCGGTCACTTCATACTGTTCCTATTGTGTCAAGTGTTCATACACTTTCTTATGTAAGCAGCAGTTCAATCATGTAAGGTAATTGTGTAAAAAGTAGCGCCAAAATATCTGTTTGCCTTAATATTTCCCCAATTTTTCTCCAACTGTCATCTCATGTGTCTTTCATTTGGGCTCATGAGGAAAAAAAAAAATCAGCGTTTTCCAAAAATGAAATGTGACGTGGCGGCTCTGAGGTGGACTGTCACTCATGGTCCTTTTTAAAGACATGTCAGAAGTTCAGGACGGAGGTCATCTGCTCCAAGGGCTTATGTTAATGGTGGCATCACTCCATGCTTTCACGGTCAGTTACATGTGTCACATTGAATTACATAGAGCCTCTCGCAATTCGTTTATCGACCATGGCCGCTTTGGCTCTCTGCAGATATGGAGCCATGATTTAAGAGCAGTAAATGCACTAATGGTGGATTAAACTGATACAGAATCTAATTTTGTAAAGACATTTGAGATAAAAAAAAAAATAATAATAATAATAATGGAAATGGTAGTATTCTGTTGAATGATTTACTGAGCTGAAGAACATTAAAGGTGTTTCGGACCACTGGCAACATTACTTGTCCTAAACTCTCTTTTCATTTAAAAGTCTGGTATATACTATATAATAAATGACCTATTATTTGGCAATTTCATAGCAAATGAGTCATTTGCTCTTTGTGCATGTATTGTAAATTACTATTATTATTATGGTATTGAACTGACATCATTCACAGGTGTATTGAAAACAATTGATTACAAGTATATGTGCACTTTAACAGTAAAAACATCTAACAACAAATAAACATTTAATCAAAAAATAAGTTAAATCTTTTATGTAGCCTGCCATTTATGACAAAGCTACTGTTGATTTAGAACTAAGAGGGGAAACAGCATTCATCGTCAGATGTATTTCCAGGTCTCCCCACAATGGCTGAAAAGTTGTCATTTAGTGTATGTTTTCCTCGAGAGGCCATTGATAATGAATAATTATGTGAGAATGTGAATGGTAATGAGGGCACATTATTATAATGGCTCGGCCGCTCTCCGATTGCGCAGCGGTGGTGTATTTACCCTGGCGGCGTCTGTTTTGCAAGGGGCAGCCACCCCACTTAAAGGGAGCTCATTTTCAAATCTGTCCCCGAGTGGGTACTGTGTGAACAGCTTCCCTGAATGTCACCAGCGGTGCGGCAGGCTGTCACCGTCCCACAGGATTCCCACCTCCCACAGGGGACGGAATTAACAGAGGCTTCTCTCTCTAGCCCACGCGCCAGATGTTTATTCAAATGAGAGATGTGCAGATTTACATATCAATGGGATGGGTAAGTCATTACAGGCGGCTCATATGAAACGGCCTCACAGACAGTGTTTGTTTTGTCATGCTAATGCTCCTCCTGGAAGTGGCATATGCGGTCGCCCTGGTGCAATCGCTGTTTTGGCTTTTTTTTTATCTTATCACTTCCTCTATAGCATATTAAATAAGGTTCTTTGACTCTTCTCTGACTAAACATTGATTGCATTTTATTTGTTTACTTGAAAATGAATCATTATTACTTTCTCCGTGCCATAACATAACAGGCAACAGATACAATCATATCTTTCTTTGGGAAATGTGTTTTACAAATGCCAATAACTTTGTGTATGCTCTCTCTTTCCATATATATGTGTATATATACATACATACATACATACACATATAGTGTATACAGAGTTATTGGCATTTGTAAACCATGTATGTATGTATGTATGTATATTGTTTTCTGATATTTGTCACTGGCTATCATTCTCTAAGCCGTTTGTATCCACCAGTAATCGGCAGTTTAGTGGAATGCCTCCAGTGAAAATGTTGGTGGACTGCACTTAAAAGGAAATCATTATTGCTTAATTAGTGCAAAACACCACCGATAACGTAAAGCCATGCCTAATGACATATTGATGTGCGCTGTGGTAACACATGACCGGGGAATAGGAAAAATACGAACGAGAATGGGAATGTTGTCCTTCACCGTGGAAATCCCCTCAACATCATATATCATGAAACACCGATTTATTTAGTCATAATCCTCTCTGAGGAATACAACGCTAGACTGAACAAGTGCATAATTAATTTTTAATTAAGAGTAATATTCAACACATTGATTATATGTATGTTCTGAGAAGTACATAGCCTTAGGCATAAATGGTGTTTTCCGTATTAGCTAAGGTTATGGTTTTCCGCAAGGGAGTCATTACAATCTAATTTTGTGCATTAAAGCTGGTAATAGAGGTCATCTCTTGTAGCTGGCTAAAGACATTTTATCTTTCTCTAATGTTTACATGTGATTGATCTGCGTTCATGGAATATAGCCACACGTTGTGTTCCACTCTGTCCAAGTATAGTTCCAGTTATATTGTTCCCTACAGAGCACTACATGTCATATAATCCCTGGGGAAGGAGATTGAGATATGTAAAATACTTTCTGAAGTATCTTTCAGGCAAGAGTTTGTATCCTCATTCTTCATCATGTTCTGTAATGTCAATTGTCAGTTCTTGCTATTATATTCCTCTTTAGACCCGTGTCCTACCGGGCGACACTTACGAAACAGCCACTCATTGCATGCACTCATGCACTTCATTGCAGCAGTGTATGTTCTGAATGCGTTTTCGTTCGCTCTGTATTGTCCTCCCGCTTAGAGCTAGCACTGGTATTAGGATCCTTGAAAATTGCTAGCGAGCGGGTTAATTTGACACGTGTTAGAGCCGGGCTACTGCAGAATCAGAGAAGCCAAGCCTGACACACAACACGAGTTTTGAAATAAAGAAGCTGTGAGTCGCCGCCTCAGGATGTGGCGACAGTTTGGAAGCCCGGCTCAGTGGTCATTGGTAAAGCCCTTTTAAGGCTGTGAATCACTTCATTCCAGGAAGCGCATAATTTGCTGATTCTGTCTACTTGGCAATGTCTGTCCACTCATCGTGCCTCTGTTGTTTGTAAGCTGTTTGCAGACAGATTAAATAAGCCCTCCCTCTCTTGCCACAGCTTAAGGTACATTCCAGCTAGGCAAGGAATAGCTTACTACATCTGTTTATGGTTTAGTGTCGGCCTTAATGCAGCTCTCAACTTCTGTGTGCATTTTTTTGGCTCAATGCTCTTCTTGTTTGCATTTTATTTTTCTTTTTGCATAGCTGTGGTGTGCTGTGTTTATTTCTATTATAGTTTATAAGGTTGTTTTTTTAGCCTGTTTTTGCACATTGCATTCTTATGGAATGGTTATTGTTCCATGGCAGTTTGTAGTCCATTGTTGCTCCTGATACTCTGCTCTGAACAAATTCGGTGGAAAAAGCGAAGCTGTTACACATCCACTAGATACTTGTAGGGTGCACAGAAGAGCAGTTATTGTCACTTGGGGGACCCGACACACCCACGACCTGACCGAGGAGCGATTTCGGTGCAGGCACACAGAATTTCTCCAAGAATCAACGTGAAGGAGCAATAAAGACAGCCAGATCGCTGCTAAAATGATAGACCGTGTAACCAGGCTTTACCTAGATAATGGCCATGTGTGGAAATGGAATGGCAGCCTGTGTCCTTTGTATTGCGATGTGTGTCTGAAGTGGGCTTGGTTATTGGTGCTGCACTGCGGAAAAATCACACCACAGAGAGGGCAGCAGTGTTTACCTGACATCTCCTATGGCAGCCTGAAATGTCTGCAAAGGTCAGATAAAATTATGTGAGTCTCCATTGACAATTATGCTATTCAGCAGCCACCTTCTTCTGCGGACTCTCTTTTGCACCATAATGTCCTTGTTTTCTGAATGAGTACACACTGCTTGCTTCTCATTGCACAGAGAGTGCCACTCAAAGCATCTTCCAAAACTGTGTATTATCTTCTGTGTGCTGCATTGCGCATGTTATGTGTGGACAAATTTGGCATCAGGATTTTAGTTGGTATTTCACAGAGTGATAAGCTTCCCCCTTATTTAAAATCAGACTCCGCTATTGTAGGGTGATGTGTTTTCTGTTTGAATTTTGATCTTGGATTCATTTTGATTTCATCATTTGAACTACACTGGCCACACATCACCCAGTAATTTAGCAAGCACCTACCTTTATCAGCTTAAAGATATAACAATTCTATACAGGCTGTAACATGCATTGTTGCAACTAGCTCATTAGTCTTATATTTCTTCCTCAGTGGTCAATTCACTGATGGAGAATTGAGTTCTGCGGGCTACCTTCAGTTAATAAGAGGAGAGGAGAAAGCAACAGAGAATCTTCTACAAAAAAATAATTTTATTCTCTGCTGTTCATCTCCTCCAAACTGAGATGACCTGATATTCTTTCCAGGAGTAGAAATAACGTGTGGATTTCAGTGTGCCTACCACCACAGGTACGGCAATTTAACGGCGAGGTAGTAAAGACAGTCACAGAAAGGCAGACTTCCAGAATAATGTCGAACCGGCGGTCCTTCAGTAATGCCTCCAGGGCTCGTCTGTTCCACCCAATCTGCATTATTAGCGCAGCTCTCTGTGATTATCGTGGCAAATATTTAACTCGGACTCTGGAGAAGGTTATCTCCGGCATACCTAATGATTAAACATTCTGGGCATTAAGCAGGCGGTTATATTCCGCTGCCATGGTTGTTTATGAAGTGGAATTGCTCCACACAGAGCGGCAGATTGAATTCATAAAGGAAATTAGATCCACGACCTTGAAGATGCTACTTGTACAGTGGCTCATGTCGCTGTTACAGTATTAGCCCTAGCATCTCAGGCTAGTGTTAGGACCCCTTTTCAATATCCAAATGCATTTTAAAGAGAACGCGGGAATACTTCAATAGAATTTTCAGTAAGAATGTTTAATTTACTGTTGTATGACATTGTTTTTCATGTAAATACTTTAAGATGATGAAAATTTAAAATTCTATAATCTCTGCCTGATGTCATATCTACAGGCTTAGACTCTGAGATAACAACGATCTGGGATACACAGAATAACAGTCTATGTCTAATATTGTCTGCTTGCAGTTATAGCTGCTTAGGAAAGTTTTAGGCCTCCATCTTATTATTATTTTTTTTTTTTATTTGTGCAAACATGCTTACTAGACACGCAAATCCCTTATCTGTCACTCATCGGTTTGTGAGAAAGCCTGAAGCTAAAACCACAGCTTGCAGTTTTGCAGCTTGATGGGGGAAAGAGAGCTTTAAAAATTAAGCAAATTACTTCAGAATAATCAAACCAGTCATTGTTATAGAAAACACAATCATTTCTTGTGTTTTCTCCCCAGTTGCTTAGTATACAATACAAAAATATTAAAACAAACAAAAGTGATATACATGAAAATGGTAATGGCATTTGTTTTGAATATGACTAAGGCTACATATGACATTTTGAATATGACTAAGAAGCTATTGTGCAATGACTTTTGTCATTTTTTTGACTTGGGTTTAATTATGCAAGAATATTCTGCATAAACCACTTTCAAAATGCATTTCATGCAAAGTCTGAACTTTGTGTGCATCTGAGGCAAGGCAGAAGCAAGTTTATTTTTGCTTCAGAACTCATAGCAGTTGCTGTAACAAGCATAATCTTGCCGGGGGTATGGAAACGTGGCCAAAATGTGCATCTTGACAGAATGGTGGCATTCCCTTTGATGGCTTACGGAACCTGTCGTGTCCCATCTGTCTGCTTGCAGTGCCTCCGCAGTTCCTGAACTACCCCTCCAACTTGTACGCCTACGAGAGCACGGACATCGAGATGGAGTGCGAGGTGACCGGGAAGCCCCCTCCCGCCGTCCACTGGGTGAAGAACGGCGAGGTGGTCATCCCTAGCGACTACTTCCAGATCGTTGTAAGTGGGGGGGTGGGGGGGGTCTTAGGGACGTATGGCACACCTCCCGGGGCACGAGATTAGGGGAACTTTGAGCTGTTTCAGTTGCATCTGCAGGCAAATTATCTGAGAAGAAATGAACATCAAGATGATGTACATACAGATTTACATCAACTTAAAAAAAGGAAAAAAATCAAGATTTCAGTTATGTGAATTATTGCGCATAATGTTGTCCCTTGCACTATGTTGTGTTATTTATGTATAATTTTCCTCACTTTTTTCACACAAAAAGTTCAGTTGCAATCATAATAAACATGTAGAGGTAAGGAGAACAGGGAAACAAGATTCATAAGACAGCAGATCAGCAATATACCTACAGTAGCACAAACAGACAGACAATATACCGTAATACCAAGACAGGGGAACAAAATAAAACAAAAGAAAATTCACTGACATAAAGAACAGCATTAGCAACCATCTCCTGTCCCTATATAACCTAATAAGAACACGTGACAGACCTTCAATCTGCAATCCTGTTGCGCTGAAGGATGTTTAAAATTGTTCCCTGCAGGGTGGGAGTAACCTCCAGATTCTCGGCCTGGTGAAGTCGGACGAGGGCTTTTACCAGTGCGTGGCGGAGAACGACGCTGGCAACGCCCAGGCGATGGCGCAGCTCATCCTCCGGGAGCCAGGTACGACACGGCCCGACCTCTGCCCTCCTGACCCATCGCTCCGCCGGCCCCATCACCGCCATCTGTACCCCCCCATCACACACGCCCCCTCCACACGGCGCACCCCCTTACACACGGCCAACGGGGAGGTCAAAGGTCAGCCGCAAGCAGAGCTGCAGCACGGAGCTCACACGGGGCGGGTTTTTTTGGGGGGGGGTGGGGGGGGTGGGAGCGCACGGGTGATGGCAGATGTTTCGTGACACTCCGCGCAGAGAGGCCAGATGTGGCCCCCCTCCGAGAGTTCAGCAGGTTGGAACGATTCAGGCCACTCAAGATTGCTTTTGCTCCCCCCCTTCCCTCGCCGCCCCCACCCTGGGGCAACCGTGCTGCGCTTTTAAAGAGCTTAGCGAGCAGGATGCGAGCATCGATTTCATCAGCGCTAAATGAACGGGTGGCTAAACGTTCTCCGTGAGGAGGGAGGGACGGGGGGCTCCGTCTGGCCAAAAGGCTGCAGGTTAGGACCGAGAGTGCCACTGTCTGGCGCGCCGGGTGGGAAATCCCAGGCTAAGAATTAGCGCAGGGGAGCAAGCCTAAGATCCGGTCTTCACCCCCAGGGTGATTTGGCGCAGGGTCGCTTTGCGTGGAGCATGACGTTTGCGTCGCGTTGCCGCGGTGACATCAGGCGCACCTGGCGTGAGGGGAATGTGAACATCCGAGAACAGCCCCGACTGTCTCCTTGAATCATGGACAGTGTCTGTTCCCAGATTGTCTCGTTCGGCTTTATTCAATTAGACGCCCCCCCCCGGGGTATTCCACACACACTCTCTGACATGGTGGCAGGGACTGCTCTGAAGGCACACCCTAAAAGAAAAGAGCTGTCTGTGTGATTTGATCTGTGGAGCTTTTTTGTTTATTATTATATAGACGTGTTGAGGTAGCGTGGATCCACTCCCCCACAGCACGCATGATCAAATCTTTCCACCTCAATAGTCCCCACCTTGATTGCAATGCCTGGGCCTTATCTAATACAAAAGCCTGCTTGGTCGAAATGTGAGTTACTACCACCGAAAATTTCACATCTTTATGTATTTTTGTATGGCATGTTTAATTTCTTTTTCAAAATAAAAACAATATGTGAATGTTACGTTACAATATAACACGTTACAATGTAAGACTACCTAAAATTCATTATTTATTTTTAGAGATATTCCACTTTTTGCTTTCATTGAATTGCCCCTGGCAATTGAATCTACAGATATATATGGTTTTGTGTTTAATATCGATGTGCATAAACTTGTTAGTTGTCTGTTTTTGTGCTGTTAAATTTGGGGAGGCAATAAACTGGGATTAATTTGTGAAAATAGCTTTTATTATAGTGTTGCTATGGTTATGAGATATGTCATAATCAATCTTCTGCAACCTCATGCCCTTCTGCTGAAAACACAATTTAAAACACTCTCAGTCCCTCTCAATCCCATAGAAAGGTATTAACATGTTCTTTCTAAGTGTCAGACTGTTCCCAAGTAGGTGTTTCATACAGGTAAAAATAAAGACACTGTACTCTTTATAAGTGCAGGTGATATTTTTAGATCTACTATGTGTACTCTCATTCTTTTTAAGAAGGTTTTATTAAAAGTATTTTTTTTTTTGTTCTGTTCAAAATGTATGTTAAACATTTCACTGCAGTTAAGTTGAACCAGTTGCGCTTAATAGACTGTGTCTGTACTTTGTGATTCAGGTGAAAAAAAACTCTGAGAACCAGTTAGAAGAGCAGTAGGAGTCCACTTTAACTGTCTGTCTCTCTTTGGGAAGGGGTGGATTAGGTGTTTTTATAATCACTGCTCAAACAGTGACTGTGCAATGACTGTGCAGATGACTCTTAAAGTTGTGCAGAACGATGGGAATCGCAGAAAGGTCAGACGGCGACGCTGAGTGGAGGGCAAACTCCCCCCGCAGGATTGGCCCTGCCCAGGGTGGGCCCGGCAGGTACCTGAAAACGCAACAGACTGTTCTCACTCTCGCCACACGTGGGCTTGGGGGCCTCTGAGTTGCCCCTGACGACGCCCGGCAATCCAATCCGCATTAGAGTCCCTGGATAATAGCCTCTCGTATCTCCTCTTGGTCCTGTCACCCCACAACAAAGGATAATGAAGTCAAAGATCTCCATCCAGCGTTATTGAGAGTAATATAGACCTGAAAGCTCACAAAAGGCAGCTTGAAAGCCTCTCTCAGCCCGGTGTTATTTACCTTTAGGAATGCGAAATGGCACGGCCACACAAAGGAGCATATGCTGCCACTGAAATAGCCACGCACTTCGGAATGCCACGGAGAATATTTCACAGAGCATTCCACCGAGGGGCGTACAGTATTTCACTAATGCGCGCCGAGCATGCAGCATTTGCTGCCCAGAAATTCCTGCAAATAAATAATAAGAATCCGATGCTTTGAGGATCATCAAAACGTTTCCGCAACATCTGCTGATGCATTTGATGTATAGCTTGGCTCGCTACCTTGTCCGTTCATTAGCGATGCAGACCTATCCCTGTGAAATCGTGGACATAAAAGCAGGCACTGCCGATACGGGAAATATATTTGTTTGATGCCGTTTATGGCTCAACCACATCAAGGTGTGGGGGGGGGGGGGACTTCGGAAACGTCCTGTTTTTTACCGGCTCGGTGTTCCTGCTCGTTATGCAATGTGATCAGTGGCCGCGGTTGTCGATAACCTGCGTCCGTCCCCGAGATGTCCGTCCCCGAGATGTCCGTCCCCGAGATGTCCGTCCCCGAGACGTCCCTCCGCTCCACATATTCTCAGGAGCGGAATAGATTTGATGTCATTAGCAGAGCTCTCGTCTACCTCTCCGTCCTCTCCGGCTGCCTGTGCAGTACGCCGAACCGGCCTGTTACCTCTGTGAAGCGCGCCGACCTCACCGCTGCGCTCTGCGGCCTCCGCTAGGGCGTTCTGTTGTGCTGCCCAAGCAGTTTCTGAAAGCAGAGTGTCCTCATGGCCTGCAGCATTTGCAAACCCCGGGGATGGCTGGGGGAATCAGACCCAAGCCATTCCATTAACACACACAATTCTGCAAAGTAATGCAAGCCCATTATAAGTAATCGTATTGATTTTGATTACTTTCTGCTCACATGCTGCAGAGAAAAAACAACAACAGCATAATACAAAAATAACCGGAAGGACAACACTGCGGCTCGATAATATCTGAAGAAATATCACATGGTGGTACGTTGCGGTGCTTTTGACGGCCTAACAAATGGAGAGACGAATGCCTCGACGAGACCATTTAAGTGAACATGCTAGAAGTTCTAGTGCATTTGTTTGATGAGAAAATAATTTGACTGGAGACAGTGTGTCACAGGCGCTTTGACGTTGGCATATCGGATGGGAAGACGAAGGAGTGGGCGGCAGGCTCAGTCATCCAATACGTTTGGTCGGACGGCGAGAGACGGCATCTGTCTCACCACTTCGGAAATGTGTGTTTATTATTCTCGTCCTTATTTGTTAATTTGGCAGATAGAGATGGATCCTGCAGAGAGCGGTGACTCACGGAGGTTTGGAAATTAAAGTGTGGGATGAAAAGGCGCGCGCAAAACGATCCGTAGCCTGCAACCGTGCCTAACAGGCAGCGCAGAGCGCCTTTAAATTCGCAGACCCTTAAGGGAAACTTCAACATCAGTCTTAACCATAAACAGCGCCGCTCAACCGTTTGATCAGCAGGTTAGCGGAGATGCTAGGATGCAGGTGATATTGGAGAAGGTGACTGTTCAGAGGGGGGTTGGGGGGTTTTGACTGACTCTGCTTGGATGGGGTTTTGGGGGGGGGGGGGGGGGGGGGGTAAAGCTGAGGTAAAGCATGTCTTTGGAGAGGTTCATCTTCAGCTGATGTGCTGTCATAGAAGAAGAGACAGCTACAAGACACTTCTGGATCCAAGAAAAAAGCTGTGTGTCAGTGGAAGAGAAAGAGAAAGAATTGAATACTGCCGCTGTTTAATATAGAGCTCATTCAGGCCAATTCAGGTAAGAGTACAAAGGCCTTAGATGTTGCACAATTTGTTTGTAGTTGTTTTCCAGACAAGCCAGTAATGTAGATAATTGTCCAAGCTGCTATTTGTGCTGTATGTGCATTTGGCTATGACCACAGATCCCATTGCTAACAGTGGTCATTTTGTGAAATGTGCTTTGGTGTTATGACACATTGAGGAAACAGCACAAAGGCATTATCTCAGCAGACCTGAAAATCTGTCCCTGCTTTTTTTTGTTTGGCCGGAGTTGGTGTGAAACTTTCCACAAACATGGAGACCAGGAATACCAAATTTCTCTTGAAACAGCTGTGCCTTCTTACGGATTCTTCCTCCCATGGTAACTTCCTAATGGGAGATTCTTATATTTATTGGGAATCCTTATCAGTGCAAAGCCTTTTGTATATCAGTTTTATTTTACCTACTTATTTAAAGTTCAGGGATGTATTTATATACAACAGTACTGTAGCCAGAAAAGAAATGCGGAATTGTCAAGCACTGTTGCCATTTTTTCATATTATGCTGTATTTCATCAGTAATGATACCAGAAATGTGATGTGAACTCTTGATGTACTGCACAGAAGCCTTAAGGGCTTTGGTGAAAATATCAAAGAGAAAGGGATATTGGGTAGCATTTTCTACTACTTTTGAATGGCATGTCCATGGATGATTTGGGCGAGAGGGAAATTGTTGTAGATATAGAGTCATTCTCAAGATGCTTTTCTAATTCCTGATTTTTCTTATATTGAATTTAAAATGTGCACCCCTGTACTGCCAGAAGTGGGGCTTTTCCCCCACTGTTGTTGGGATGTCATTCTTGTTTGCGGAGTCAGTTTAATTGAAGAAGAGTTGCATGATCTCAGAGGATTGTGTCCTGTTAATGATTAAGTTTACTAAAGATGAGATTACTGTTTCTTGTCAGATTGGTAATTCTTACCTTAAGTAAGTGTTTTGAAGGGGCAAAGCTGGAGTCATAATTTGCTGGTGGTGATGATTGTGGTGTCGGGGGGGTGGGTGTTATGCACAGTACATAGCAGCACCAGACAAAGAGCTGTCTGGCTCTGTGTCTGTTGAAGGAGGTATACATACTGTTGCTAAGAAATTAGCCTCTGCCACCTTAGCGACCTGCTAAATCAGTCATATGTACTGGTTGTGGAGAACACACTCACACACACACATACACACACAGCCCATTGTACTCTGCAGCTTCCAGCATAATAGCCGTTGCTTGACTACGCCTTGGAAGCATTCATTAATGGATGTGGGCTGATGTCGGCTGCTGTCACACAATGTATTGAGCCAATTCAAGAGGATCTCTCTCACTCTCTCTGCCCCAGTGCACGCACACACCAACAGTGCAGCTGTAGGAAGGTAGCTCATTACACTGAGGTGGATTGGATGCGGGCTCCAGACAGAAAATTGACATAAAAAAGGAAAACAGGCAAACAAAACCTGAACCTTCTCCTGGAATCAGTAGCCATTGGTGTAAATCCCAATCCAGCTGTTGGACTCCAGGTCGGGTTTTCCTGTCGACAGCACTGCAGAAAGCCTGTCTGGTGGGGGATACTTTGAAGGTGCAACACTCCATGGCAGTAGAGTGTAGCAGAGAGGTGGTGGTAGGGGGAGGATTGGAATTACAGCTGCAGGTTGACTTTTTCCAGTAAATCAGATCAAAATGCTTGCATTTCCTCCAAATCGCTACATTTTTTATATAACATTACAAGCTGATTAGGGCTGGGTGGTTTAATAACTGCCTTTTGCATTACCTGGGGAAAGGTCTAGGTTTGCTGATGGAACGCTATGGATTTGCCTTGTTCCCGTTTTGACTTCTGAGATCTGTACACTCAGTTGTGAGTGGAAGAAATCATTTCTTCATTTGGAATTAATTTCTGATTTGTGTTCACCGCTCATAGGAAAGTCCATAAATACACTACAATTAAGAAAGACAAATATCAGGCTTGGGGTGGGTCATTCATCTAGTTCAGGGGTTGACAAACCCTTTGGGTTAAACCCCCGCTTTGACATTATTTCAGTATACAGCCTACCTCCACATCTGACCTACATCAGTGTCGTTCTCATCCTGAGCTAACCTTTGTCTTGCACAAGTGACACAGTTTCATCCATTGATCTTTCGCTAACCAGCTTCTCAAGCAGGTAGATGCTGGATGTTAACAGCCACTGTGTAGCATGTGTAGCATATCTGGATATGCGGGGCCGAAGGGTCTGTGCGGTTTTGGAAATGTCATGCTACTGCAGATCGGCAGAGGGACTTAGTCCTAAAGCCAAACGGGCAGGGGGTTCAGTTTTATTTTTTGATCATTTGTATGGTGAGCTTAACTTCAGTTTAACCCTTGGACATGGGAAATGGCATACAGGCTTGCTCAATATGCACAGTGGTCGGCCCATTGAACTGATTTGTCATCTGAACCCCACACCCTTCCTGACAAAGACCCCCCCCCCCCCGTGTGCACCCAGTTTGCGGTCTCGATTACGAGGTGGGGGCACGGTACGCTTTGCCATACAGCTGTGTGTCAGCTCTCCCCACTGGGCGTAGCAGAAATGCGCCCGCCAAATGGGTCGCTGCGGCCCACCCCGGCACCTATGCCTTGATCCTCTTAAATCGGGCTCCTCCTCTCGTCTGTCTCATTTGAACTCTCTGCCAGATGATCCCACTGCGTGCACGCCGCCCGCGTCATGCCCGCTGTCAATAGGAGCGTGGCGCTTGTCACTCGCTGTCTGTCAAACGACAGAGCCTCCAGTTGAGGGGGTCTTTGCGTCCTCTCGTACCCGGTCAGACCCCAGAGCTGAGATGCAGATTGCATTTGCGCGCTGACACGGCGGCTCATTACGGGAAAGATGACGGACGAGAACGTGGCAGCGGGAACGCGGTGACAGTCGATAAGCCCGTAATTGCTGTCAGCGCCCCCCGAAATGCTACCCCCACCCACCACCCCCTCGGTGTTTCGCATTGGGCACACGACGTATCTTTAAACAGCTTCCCGGCTTTTGATATCGGCCTCCCTGTGCCAGAAGGGCTCTCTTCGGCTCTCTTCCTCCCTGAAAGACGGGGCTGTGGAGACAGACCCACGTTGCAACGGCAGACAGTTGGAAGGGACCGTGTTGCGGGTCCCTGTCGAGCTTGCAGAATCACCTGGTCGAGAAGAATTAAGCTCTTTAATGTGGGCTGGTGTAATGAGCTTGCACTTCCTAAGCTCTTTTAATTAGATCTGTGAACGTCGGTTACCCCCCCCCCCCCACCACCACCACACACCACACACACACACACACACACACACACACACACACACGCGCACATCCATTAACTGAATCCCCACCCCAGCTGATATTTTCATATTAAAGGAGCTTATCCCTCTTCTGTAACAAAAGCTTCTCTTCTTCTTCACGCCCCTTTCCCCCCGTCTGTACCTCCCTCTTTTTTTGTATTCCACATCTGTCAGATCAGATATGATAAGAGCATTCTAGGCTGTCTCCCCGGGGATATCGAAGGAATTTCTTAAGGAATGCAAATGGCTTATCTGTGAGTGACAGGAAATCATCTGCCTCCCTTGCCAAATTCTCCATCTCTCTCTCTCTCTCTCTCTCTATTTCTCTCTCTCTCTCTCTCTCCCTCTCTCCCTCTCCTTTTCCGAATTGCTCCTTGTGTATCGGCGTAGCCAAAAAAAGTCCCTCTGGGTATTTTCCGCAATTACACATGCATTATTGAGTAGCTCGATTGTCAGACGGTTCTCGTCCTTCGAAGACGAGCGTGATCCCCAAAAGGGTTCACGGCCCCGAGAGTCTTAGATGAGTCACCCTCAGTGGGTTTACCTTTCACCGAGATGGGGGGATTCCAGACGGCAGGTTGGCCTTGTACTACGCCTTCATACAGAGAGGTCTGATTTCCTACTCCTCGGTGTCTAATGTCTTTTCCTCAGGGAAGCACATCTCACATCCTTACAGCGGAGGCAATTTCAGTCTGTCACCCTCCACTCCCTCTCTCCGCACCTGTTATAATTATGCTGAATAGCATGAATGAACTTATGATGGTAAATATTAGAATCGCGCGTATTTTCCCATCCCTTTTTCATGAAGATGCATCAGTCTTGTTCTGGTCTGGTCTTGCTCTATAGACCCTGCTGTCTCTGAGCCAGCAAAAGGCGAACGTTTACAGCTAATATCATAACTCCATGAATTTGAAGAAGGAAGTGTGTTTGGTGAGGGGGGATGGCTGAAGTGGAAATCTCAAAATCCAGAGGAAATCTTCTCCCCGCTTGCTTTTTGTGCATCCCTCCGCTCACTCACCTCGTGCCTGACATTTTGAGAATCAACACCTCCCGAAACGGCTCTATCTGGGTCAGACTCGCGCCGCACTTTGTGTCCCAGGTGCGGCAGGAACTGAGAAACATGTAGAACAAAGTGTGTTTGGGTGGATGAAGGGGATCGTGTTAGATGCCAACTGGAAGTGGACCGCTCACATCACTGTCAGTGGGTTGCCGCATGGGAAGGAGAAGCAAAAAGGAAAAAAATCATAGCAAAAAAAAAAAAAAAATCCAGAAAAATTCTTACATCAAAATGCTTTTTGAAACAAAAGCCGCTGTAAAGTTCCTATGAAAGTATCCCTTAAATCCACGGGAGGAGCCCGGGGGAGCCAATAAAACGCTGATAACGGCAGTCAAACATACTCTTGAGGCTTGCAAACAGATGCAGTTATAAATGTGCTTTTTGCACAAAGCGGTCCCTGGCCCAAAGCACTTAGGCTTTGTGGGTCAATAATAAATGTTAAATGCCTGGAAGGCTCTCCTTTTGTATTTTGATGTATTTGCTTCTCAGAGAGTCTCCGGTCTTGCTTACAAAACCGCCTAACCTGTAGGGACCGGGCCCCAAGTAAATAATCAGTCGTTTGTAACGAGCGCTCAGTTATTCACAGACCGTGTGTTGCAGTGGATACGTTGAGAGGGATTCGCACAGATCTATCATAGGTCCACTCACATGTTGCGTATAAGAGCATCAGCTTCCTTTAGGCTGCAACATTGTCTGTATTTTGTCTGTTTGTGGAACAGATCTCGGAGGGTGTTCGGGAAAGTGTTCAGGAAAGTTCAGGTCACGTGGAGTCACCAAATTAATTTACGACCTGATTCTTAAAGCTGTTGTTACTGTGATTAGGAGCCCTTCAGTGGCTGCTCAGCCAGAAGCTGGTTTTACAGTAGCATGTTGTGGCCTTTGAAGAAAAAAATGACTACATTCCAGGTGTGGTTGAAAATTTGTCGACACAGCCCACGGGCTCCACCGCAAAACGAAATTACCGAATCGCCTCCGTCTTGGAACGAAACAGATGGACGTCCGCCATTGAAATGAGCGTGTCATCATCTCTCCCTCAGCGCTTTTGGCTTTCACCTGGTGCTTGATTAATGAGGGGAAAAAAAAAACCAAAGGGTCTTTAATTACATCACTCAGCAGAGCAGCTAGCAGCAATCTAACCTGTCTGAACTCCGAGGCTCACTGAACCATACAGCTTCAGAAAGGCCTTCGTCGGAGACCTGGGGCCTGCACCAAACAAGAACATCATAGCCCCTCCACCCCCCCCCCCCCCCACCGCCATCTACCCCCGCAAGTCATTTAATTTAAGTGGGCCCATAAATTAGCACAAAGCGGCGCCCCCGTCGCACCGGTCGTGGCGGCCTGTTGTAAGTGTTTGTGTTGCCTCTCCCTGCCCCTAACATCGCGAGGCTCGTTCCATGTTCAGACGCTAATTGGCAGGGGTATCAGAAAAACAAAGTGTCAGCTGACTGAATGTTAATGGAACTCCTGGAGAGAGAGACAGCCCCGGCATCCTCTGTGGCATTGGTATTCCTCGCGTGCACTGGGTGGATGATCATTACTTTATCACGTGCCACTGATGGCGGTTTGTTTCAGCGCCTTCCCGTCACCAGAGCATCAAAGTCTGCGCGGCATATCAATGGCAAGCTCGAGCGCTGCTGTTTTTTATATAAATTGATATGTTACAGCATCCATATGGCAGCCAGGAGCAAGTGTTGGGATTATCCATAGAGATGAGTCTTGACTCGAGCCAATGCCATGTAAACAATGGCTCCTCTTAGCGGCATTGTTTACTGTCCAAATCTCCGTCATGGGGCCCTCCTCCGTGCCTTTGTTCACCTCTGAAATCCCACTCCAAAGACTCTTTGAAGCACTTGATGGCTTCGGTGTCTTGTATAAAAATAAAAAAAACCTTGTTTCAACATCAAAGATTGACATTGTAGAAAAGGTCTCCTCTGTATACACCGCCTGTTTAGGTGCTTGACTTTTGTTCAGGTAAACAGCAGGATTTTGCCTTTTCTCTACGGCTCTTCTCATAAAAGAAAATCTTAAGTAATATTCTTATGGTTTTCAGTGGGCGTAAAATGATCTTAAATGTTATTTGGAAATGAAAGCTGATCCGATCGCGTCATTGTCACCGGCGCAGCTTTCCTTTGTAATCCCGCGACGCGGCGGCAACTTCCTGTCCGGGATCCTGGCAGCGAAATCCCCCCAAATGAAGCGCGATTATCGCTGCTGAGTAAGCTTCATCTGGGGGAAAAGCTGCTTAGCATTCAAAGGCCGGAATGTGTAGTGCGGGATAAATTATTGACACCTGTGTTAATTTGCTCCGTCATCCGTTGCTGCCCGGCTGCATGAGCTCGCCCCCCCCCGCAGGTCGCCCGCTGCACCGGCTGCATGAGCGACATGTAAATATATCACCCCGGTCCCTGAAAGGGGGAGGGAAGGGGGGAGGAGTGCGCGGGGGTATGATTGGCATTCATGGTTGAGCGTGTTCCTATTTTCTCCTTGGCTGCTGAGAACTGAAAGAGTCTGGGGGAGAGAAGGTTCTCCATATATTAAATGTGACAGATTTGTATTCAGTGGCGAGCACCTGACCTTACCGGACTCACCCACGCCCGCCCCCCCTCCCCTCAAGTCCATTCCAATCAGCCCCCCCCCCACACATCCCACCCCACCCCTTGTAATGCTTCAACGTTGTGCACAGGTTCGACTTGGGCTTAACTGGGGATCGCTGTCCGTTACCCTGGCAACACATGCCTCCACTTCTTTTCCTATTTATAACTAAGTCCTTTTGAATTCTCCATCAGGCACCTTTGCCAGCTTAGGTGAGAGGAATAATCGCTGTGTGGTGGTGTGGCACGGGTCTTTATCACGCTGTGGCCTGGTTAATATGGCCACACTAAGGAGGTGTGCTTCAAGGGTTTCTCCTCCTTAAAGACCCTGCATTACATCCTCCGACAGTGGTTCTAAAACCCAGACAAAGCATCTGGATGGGCCTACCAGGCATTTGTTAGTCAGCCACATAAGGGCCATTGGTTGTGGTGTGTTTGGCTGCTTGGTACATCTACCCACTTTATAAATGCTTCCACTCTTCAAATGCTTACTGAGTATTTTAGGGCTTGGCTAAATAAAAGCAAAAGAAGAATGTGGTATTCGGCTATTTTATAATTTTATTACTTACAGAAAAGTCAGATTAATTCCAAGTGCTGAGTTTGTGATGTGTATTAAATGATAATGTATTTATGATAAACTGCCAATCACTATACCTTTAAGACAGTATCAGCGATGCAGAGGGTGTAAACAAGGTGGTAGGTGGAATAATGCCCAATATGTAGAGAAGGACAAGTAGTGAGCTTGATGAGGAATTCCCAGATCCTGTATCATCAGTGCAAATGCACAGGTAAACTGCGGGAAAGAATGTTTTCCCCTCCATGCTTGCCCACTGTTGAACGTGGTTAAAGGTTTCGTACATGTTTAGGGAAATACATGATCTGCGGGAGTATTTGCAAAGCCCCCGCAGTTTGTATTGAGATCAAGCTGTTCTTAGATTGATTAGCGGTGTAACTGGATTCATCACGCCTAGCGCAGTGGGCCGGCGCTGACCGGAATGCTAATGACGAGGCCGCTGGGTTCCATGACGGCCGCGGACCGCGGAGACCGCCATTCACGTAAATTGCCTTGCGGAATACGTGACACACCTCAGAGATAAGGCCGTCGCCTGGCCGTCCCTAACAGCCGTGTTATTGATGGCTCTCTTATTTATGCAGGGCTTTGCTGAGCAGATGCGTTACCGGGATGCTTAGCAGCAGTGCTTAGCAGGAAAACGATATTTAAACAGAATAGGGGAGTACATGTGGCTGATATTTGCTTGGACACATGAAAGCCGATGGGGCAAAATGTCCTGAAGAAAATGGCTTATTGGCAAAAAATCTATTGTTTAGGATGGATCCTGTAGTTAACACAAGTCTGCTAAATGACAAAAATGTAATGCAGTCCAATATAATTATGATTAGATGCAAGTTACATATTTTACTTTTAGAGCATTTGTAGGAAAGAACACTGAAAAACACCATGAAAAACTTGCACATGTATCTACATGGTTTGGCAAATCACGTACAGTGCCTGACTCGTAAAGTTTGCACCTCTGCACACAAGCTCTATAACTACCAGCATTATTCCTGTCACAGCAGTTTATGAATAAACCCTGAAAGGTTCACAAAAAATATGTTCCATCACTAAGAACAGCGTCTCCTTCCCCATAAAACCCTCCTCTTCCTCTGGAAATCCCCAGTAGATCTGTAAAACTGCCTTGGCGGGAGAAACGGAGACGATGGAGTTGGAGGAGACATCCCTTTGTCACAAGGTATTAGTCATAAATGGCATTCTGGACGGACACGGTTCACTAAAGCTTTCAATCATCCGGCTTTGACACCGGGGCCTGTTGGTGATTCTGCCGTTTCCTCGCCGGATTGCTTTTGCGCTTGGGTTAACAAATTATTGTTATTGTGTAGATTAGAAAATCTTCCTCTTTTTTCTTTTTCTTTTTTTGTGGCCTGACCAGAATGTGATGGAAATGAGAAAGAATCACATGTCAATAATAGCAGCAGGAATAATTCAAAGCATGAATGCTGATCTGAAGATTACTGTCCAGAGGCTTTTCAGAGGAGAGAACTGTAAGGCTGTCTTATCTTCAGAGGTGATAAATCCTGACAGAGCCCATTCACTCTGTATTTGCTTTTAAAATGAAAAAAGATTACATTTTGACCTATGGTGTAAGAAAAAGAGAAGAGGTGTTAGTATTTATGCCTCAATTTCATGGGCCGAAGTGCTGCTACGTTGGCATTAATATCAATGCCTTATAAGTCATGATGGAGGAGGAAGGAATTTGGTAGATTCTGTAAAGAATTCTTTAAATTCTGTAAATGAAGAGTAGCCTCGCACCATAATCGTATTATCTTTGCAGTGTATTGTGTTACACAGTCTTTGAGACGTCCCGCTGTGTCACCCCCAAAAGTGTGTCGGTGGCTGGCGTTCGCAGCGTAGGCTGGCTCCGTTTGGCCAGGAGGCATCCCCGGTGCGAACATCGGTTTTGTCATGGTCAACAATAACCATCTGTGCACCGCTGCCGTGATTGATCAGGTCGGCCAAGGAGCCGACAGCCAGACGACATGGAAGACAGAGGACGCGGCGCTGTGAGAGTTCCCATCAACCTGTCTCAGGCAGAACGTCCGTCCGGGAACCCTGCGCTTTAATACGTTTCAGCAGAGCGCGAGGCGGGGCAGGGGGAACCGACCGCAACACGGGGGTGGTTTGGTACCCTGCAGAGGGGGGCACTCACTTAGGCGTTGTCACTTTGGGTGTCGGTCGAAGTGATCGACCGTGCGGCAGGCTCATTATGTGGGGGCAAATAACATCTGTCTTCTTTATTCAGTAATGTTATCTGAGGAAAAAAGAGGTACAGTCTGGAGTGGGCCCGGACAGAAGTGTAATGGATGTGGGGACAGAATGGCTTCCATTACAACCGGTGTCTCTTAGATGGATTTACCTATCACTTAATGACCTTTTTCCCCTCTCTTTTCTCTCCTGTGCTCTTAAAAACATATCCTTCTTGGGCTTGGTAATAGGCTATGACAAACTCCACAGGGCTGTCTGCCTGCGGCCACACAAGTTAAATTGAAAGAAGAGGAAAATATTTTTCTTTCAGACTTTCATCTCTTCCTAATATTTCTGGGATGTCCTCCTGCATTGATCTTTTTGGGGAGGAGAGGTGTGCATTGGACCTGAGAACAGTGGAAGCCCACAGGGTCCAAAATCTGTTATCATTGGTATGATAACATACCATTTCACACTCTCTTACTGCCCCTTGCAAGAGAATTAATGTAAAACACTGAATGGTAATTATAAAAAAATCATTTTCTTTGAAATTTTTCTGCCCTAACAAAATGATCTTGAAAAATTAGTCCAAAATCATATATAGGAGATGTTCAAAAATACATGGAAGTTAAACATAGGATAGAGTAGGGTTTGGCCTCCCATATTTTGTTATAAATTGGGCCAAACACTTTTGTAATGCTGCTCAGGTTCACATCATGAAGAGATTAGCCGGTTACTGAAGCTGGTGTGCACCTGTGTCAAGAAGATTTAGCATGCTATGTATCACGTACTGTACTGTACCTCTCCTAACGTCTCATTTCTTATCTTCGCCCAAGCACCGGCTGAATTGGACAGGTTATTATGGGTTACGGAGTGACTCATACATTCTCGTTCTGAGCGAAGAAAAATATTTTACTCAAACCCCTGTGTGAAATTGAGTCGCACTTTGCCTCTACCCTTCCGTCCCACCGAGAGATTTAAACTGCGCGAGCGGGTGGGGCGGAGGTGGGGGTGGTGTGGTGTGGGGGTGGCTGCAGCGCTTTAGTGGGCATAGAAGAAGTCATTGTGCTCTGTCTGTACTACTGTAATCTCCTTGAGATTAATATGTGATTTTTGTAGTGCTCTAAATAGACTGTAAAGCCTCATTTACTGTAATCTGGTAACCTTCGCACACTGGAGTTAAAAGTCACAATAGGGTTTCCTTGACTTAGGTCACGCAATAATGCCTCTGCCATATGTGCGCTGCATTGTTCTGAATTCTGAATTCATCTCAGTTTAGAGAGGCTGAAGTTATTATTTTTGTACTCCCTTTTGTTCCAATATCACTTTGCACCAAGAGGGTGGTTGAAACCATGAATTCATACCATTTGCCATTAACGTTAAATGTCACTAATGCAAAATGGAAAATGTGGATGTTTTATAGTTTTTCTGTACTTACTTACTTTTTCTTACTTAACTTTTCATAGTTCTGAAGGCCTAACACAACAGGTAACCCGTCATGTTTAAGATCATCAAGAGAATTTTGTAAACATGACAAACTTAAACATGAAATACTTAACATGATTTTACAGGACTTGGTAATCCTAGTGTTGGGAAGGATTTGTAATAGAATTGACAAAATATGCATTAACGATGAATCCCTGCTTTTACAGAGCGGAACGTGACTTGCAGCATCCGAAGGTGTGATAATATTTATTACAAAGGTAGATATAACCTCCCCAGCCTATCGATGCTGAATTCCCAGGCAAACTTGTCTTAGCCTTTATCTTTTCAATAGCTGGAAACGTCCCTGCTTCTCATAGTTTGTGGAAGTGTACAAGTGCAGGGCTTATATTTCATTAAAGATAGATCTTATTACATTACATGTCTTTACAGGATGCTCTTAAGCAGAGTGATTTCCAGTGCAAGAAAACATCTTATGAATGTTATGAATGCATATTTCATTAGCTGTTGTTGGATTGTTATAATCGGTATCGTTATAATAAGAATTATAATCTTTAAGGAGTTGTTTGAAAATACAGGCTCATACAAAGAATTTAGGGAAAAATACAAATTTATCTGCACTCTGGCCTCAAATGCTACAAAGGGATGTTTGATCTTTTTAGAGACATATGTAGTTGTGAAACTTTGTGTTCAGAAGTATCTAGTTATTGCTACATTTTTAATGTAAATGTTGTGTCACTGAAAACGGAGTGGACTTCATAAGAGAAAATACATTAGCATCTAATGACTCATAAGGATACTGTTTTATGTAGCATGCATTTCCATGCTCAAATTTAAAGACCAAATACATTGTAGTTAGACTGAATCTGAGCCTTCTGATGTTTCCTTTATTGTTTTTTTTTTTTTTTCACGCTTATGTTTTATATGATATTTCATACGTGACCAGATTGGCGGGAGGTGAAATGCCAACCTCCCTGGGAAGGGATGACTGTCATGCAACACGGAACCGAAAAGAGCGATAGCATCCGCACCCCGAGCTTTAATCTGCCATGAAATTGAGCAGAAGCACAGAATGAGGCTATTCAGCGGGAGCATGGAGATGCCCGCCCTTTTCCCTGCCTCCCTCAACAGATGGCAGCGGGGGCAGGTACTGGGCCGTGCACAGCCGCCTCCCACAGAAAAATAACCACAGTATAAGACACGAAATGCAAAGAAAACGTAACATGTAATGTCAGGCTGTGTTGTGTACAATAGACAGCTCGTCAGTCATTGTCACATTTTTTGTGCACGGAATGAAAGGTCGCACGCATCCCAGAACATCTTTACAAAACAGCAGTGGCCGTCTGCGGATTCCCGGAGTAGCCGTTTCCCGTTTTTGTATTACTCTGTCAACTGTGCTTGGTTTTTATGTATCCACAGTCTAGTGCTGCTACTATTAAAATTTAAAGCCACTCGCCTCCATGAAAATGAAGCTTAAGCCCATGATAGGCTTGCACATGTGGAGGGCAAAACATCAGTGAGGGATTGGTAAGCAAATCCATCAGTATGGCTGGTGTATAATCTAGTCCCCAAGCAACCTCATGACCCGGTGATGTGTGATAGTCACGACAGTGCACAGTTTATACTGTTCTTCTGTTCCAGGGCAGCTGTCACTGGTTGCCAGCTGCGCCATCAAGTTCAAATGTGTTGAACTTTGACCTGGCTGCTGACCCATTGCAACGGTTATATTTCCAAAAACCATTGAAACAATGGTGCGCAGCAGAGCTGATGTAGCAAGCTAATACTAGCTAGCTGGCTAAGTAGGTAGCCCCAGCTGTCAAAACGAGAATATATGATAATTTATTTTTAAAGAATCTGCATAGATTTATTGTTAGACATCCATGTCTTTATACTTCCAATACGATAGATTAAAGCAATTAGATAAGATAGAAAACGCAAATAAATATTGAAGGAAACAAATAAAGAAGGAGCATGCCCGATTGTAAATCACAGTTCAGCAAAATCCAAGTGAATCTAGCTAGCTGACTGGCTAGTTAGCTGTTTAAACTTAAATTACCCAAGCTAGCAAAAGATGTCATATAGCTGTGTGACTGAGAATTAGAACAACATGTCTGCTGCTTCAGTGTCGGTTTGTGTAATAATGACTGCAGCCAAGTTCTGTACTGGGTGATCGTTGAATGTTCTCATTTTCACTGGTATTTCAGTCGAACAGCCAGGTGATACAGTCTAAAGCTGCTGGTAGAAACACGAAATATTGGGCAGCACTATAGCGTATTGGTAAGGAGTATGGCCTATAACCCAAAGGTTGCAAGTTGGATTCCCTGCTTACCACTGGTCCTGTACCTCTGGGCAAGGTGCTTACCCCAAAATGGCTTTTGTAAATATTCAGCTGTATAAATAGATACCATGTAAGAATTATCCCCTATTTCCCATTAACCATTATTAACCATTATGGTTTTCATGAAAAGAACGCACACGGTTCCTGAAAAACTGCTGTATGTGTAAATATTTAAGGCATTAAATTGGTGGTGATCCCACACAGTTTGTAAAATATTTCATGCAATTTGGCAGATGTTTCAAATTAACAATATGTTGGATTCCATATTTTGTTCTTTATTAACATACATTACATTTCGGTAAGTAACTGACACTGAAAGCCAGACAAGCTCGCATCTCAGCTAATTGCTGTGAGTGCACTTGGACTGGAAGGACCGCGGCAGGCGATTGTGGTCACTTCATTCTCCCTGTGTGTTAATGAAACCTTCAGTAATTAAGCCATTAAGCCAAGGCTTTCATGCTGATTAGCTGCGAGGGGTTAGCAATGGCTAATGAGTCTAAGGGTGCTTTCATTTCGGAACGAAAGACAGAAGGTGGGTGGGGGGGGGGGGGGGGGGATGGCGAAAGGTGGAAGGAAAACGAGGCGATGCGGCCTAATGCGGTCCTATGAAATGGAACGCCGCAAGCGCTGCCCCTGCCCCAAGCCCCCCCCCCCCCCACTGCCCACCAAAATGTAGCCTTTTTTTGTGTCTGAGAAAAAGAAAAAAATACACATCACACAGTAATTGTGTTGTCTGGAAGTCAGGTGACTGTGTTGGAAGGCTTCTTTTGTGGGAGCTAATCACCCTTTTCCTGTGTGTCGGGGACGGAGGGAGGAAGATTATTTGCCCGCTGAGGCGTGCCCCTCCTCGGATAAACACATTTATGGAGCTTGAAGGGCACCGACTGCCCCGGCCAGCGTGCCGCACTCTTTCCACACTCCTGCCACAGTGTAGTGCAGTGCAGAGAGAGAGAGAGAGAGAGAGAGAAAGGGGGTGGGGGGCAGAGGGGTTGCGAGGACATCACATCAGACTAATGGAGCCTGTAACTGCGACAGAGCCATCTCGCTTACGGTGCTTAAGGTACCTCAAGCTCGGAACGGGGGCAGAAATGAGATGATTTTATTTGAATCACACTGTTTATTCCCTGAAAGCGTGGTTAAAAAATGGCGTAATGACACCAAGCAGATTTAAATGGTCAGCACATTGCTGTGTGTTGGAACATATAACGACGCAAACTAATGGCCCAAATATAACACGCAGGTGATTTCCTGCGTTATTAAATATGTCTCTGATAATAGCATCTGCAGTATCAGTGGTTTTTGTTTGTTTGTTGTTTTTTTTTTTATGACCTTGTTTGTCCTAATGGTTGGGTATTTCATTTCCCCTTATGAAATATAGTATTGAATTTTATAAGCAGCATGTTGTTTTAATTGATTGTGGAATAAAAACATTATAAATGGATCCCTGACAGTTGAAAAAGTGACAGTATTATGAAAGTTTACTCTAAAAGACAGAAGTACACAGACTTGAAAATCATTTTGGATCACAATATATAATGTGTGTTTTATGCAAGAGCTTGTCTAAGCCACAGTGTACATAACACCCAGTAGAATAACTAAACTGATGAGATAAGGCAAAGGTCAGGCCAAACATTTGTCAGGGCGATGTATTATAATCATACTCTCAATACAGACATAAGCCTCTAGGCCTCAGAGGCCTTGTTTAACTTTGATTAAATAGATTCCTCACATTTTGTGTTTTTACTTTTTACATCACAGTACCATTGTAAAAATCACGTTAAATTAGTTGGGAGCAATTTTCTTAAGCATCAGCTCACAATTATAATTCTGTAAGGTGACTAGTTTGCTTTAGACGTTGTGTAGAAGATGAGTTTGCTTCTGGTGTTTTGAATGTGCTGTGTACAGTTTAGGCCCATGAATTTATGGTGTTCACAGGGCTGGTTGTTCTTACAGTCAAAGCCTACAAATAATATACACTGTGCAAAAAATTAACTGCATTGCTGCTCAAAGAGACTGGCAGACATTGGGCTTGCTCTCTGAGTTTGTGGATGGGGGGGTGGTGCTCATTTGCAATGCGTTTCCAAAGCGTTTCAGAATGAATTAAACAAGGACGTGCGTTAAAGGCAGTTTCAATTATAACCAACAGCAGCTGAGGAAGATCCTCTTCTGACTCCTCCAGCTGGGTCTTTGCAGCTGGGACAAAGGCGTCATTGTCAAATGGTGGTGTTGTAGATTCCCTTTTTGAGTGCATCAGGATAAATCAAACGCTCATATTCCAGTGAGCTAGTGTACAGTACCAGTCAAAAGTTTGGACATACATACATACTCATTTTTTACTATTTTCCACATTTTAGAATCATAGTAAAGACATCAAAACTATGAAATAACACAAATGGAATTATGCAGTGACCAAAAAAGTGTCAAACAAATGTGTGGAAATCCTTTTCTTTTACCAATGTAGCAAATAAGCATCAGATTTAGGTCAGCTTTATGTAACATACCAAAGACTTTAACTGTATTTATGTAGTTATGTGTGTATGTTAAGGTCAGTCTTGACTGAAGTCTCTTTTTCATGTAGAGAGGAGGATAGCTTCAAACACATTGGCTTCCATTCAGGCTAACATAATACTCCTTAGTCCTTAGAAAGCATTACCAATTCTGGCAATGTCATATGAGGTGAATGAAGAATTTACGCTGAGCGTGGAATGATGCAACAGTGCAGAAATAGGAGTAGTCCTTTCATGATAAGTGGTGTCTGGATTCACCCACTTACAGCTAAGGCCAGTTACATTCGTTCAAGCAAGAGAAGTGTGTTTTGCATCCTGTATCATGTCCACAAACACAGAGAGGAGTGTAACATGATATTTTGAATTAAACCCCGGTAGTCTGAGCCTCATTAAGAAATGTGCTGAAAATAGCGTGCACATCGACTGTTAAATACGCTGTCTTAATTTGCCCAGGATAAGCAAGTAATTATGCTTTTCAATTATGGAAATTACAGTGAGTTGCTCTGTTTGCTTTAGCTCCTCTCCTGGGTGGCTGCTCACATTGGGGAGTTTTCAGTTGCACGGGCGCTATTGAACTGTTTGTATCGATGCATTAGGAATCCAGCTCGAGTCGGAGTCTCGGCAGTGGGAGCGATCGATTTCGCAGTCTTTACACTTACACAACAGCCAAACAACTTCATTGCGCCGCTTCAGACAAAGACCCAAATGCATTCATCTGATAATCCAGACTCCTAAGTCTCACCAAACAATCAAACCGTACGACATAGTTAAGGCACCTTAATTGTATTTAAACAGAATGTCAATTTAAAAAAAAAAGTTTCCCTTGAATTGCACCCAAGTCTAACTTTGCTTCCCAGATATCCAGAGGGAAAAGGGGCGTGGCTCTGACCTGATATGTCAAAACGGCACAATGGATCCCGTCAGCAGAGAGACATAAAGCTCCTGTAAATGTTTGGACTATCAAATAGCTTTGCTGAACACACCCATAGTACTTTTTAGGAAAACATTTGTCATGTTTTCAGAATGATCAAAGTGAAAATTTAGTCTCCCAGCCATTCTCTAACTAATTCATAGCTGTGCTGGGAAAAAGAAATAAATAAATAACTTGTCATTCTGCTTACAGCGTTTTTTGCGGGTGAGAACATAGAAACTTGGGATTTTGGGATTTTCTGAAATGGAACTGTCTGAAAACTTTTGTTAATCGGGCCAGAAATCATCTGATGTGGGGATCATTTTATGCTTTCCCCAAAATGAAACAATTCTGAGACTTTAATATATTTACTGTGAATATGCATATTTGTTAAAACTTTTGATTACAGTGGTCTTATGGCCACAGTACTTACCACAGATGTAATTGCACAGATGCTAGGCCGCTGTATAGTGAAATGTAACTGAATAATTTAAGTCTAAACATTGAAATGATTCACCGTTGCTAAGCGTATTGGCTTGCTGATGCAATGAATCCCTGCTTCTCCATTTCCATTTCCTCTGTGGCTTTCGGCTGCATATGCATTTTGTCATGAATGTTTCACTGCTTCCAGCATTATCTTAGCAATCTTCATGCTCTCTGTGCTTATGACACAACATTAGCAATAAATTGTGCTAATAATGAGTCACTTTCTTCTCTGTGATCTTTTTGTCACTCATCTTTTTTTCTTGGTCTCTTTTCCTTATCTTCTCATTTCGTCCTGGTCATGCTCCTCCATTTTTTCGATTCCTCCCTTTTTCCCCCCAAATTACTAACGTGGTAGAGGCCACCCCGACACCAGCCCCTGGGGTCCCCAGCCCTGTGCCCCCCACTTCTTTGACTTACTCCTCTCCTCCCCCACCAGTTGTCCCCAGCTCAGGCGCCCTCCCCTCCGCTCCCCGTGATGTGGTCCCTGTCCTAGTGTCCAGCCGTTTCGTGCGCCTCAGCTGGCGCCCCCCGGTGGAGACCCACGGCAACATCCAGACCTACGCTGTCTACTTCACACAGGAGGGCGTTAACAGGTGCGTATCCGCTAGATTGTGGAAATGGCATATTCTGCATGTGATATAAGATGTACTTGGCAAAAGGTTAAAGAAATGGGTCCTGTTTGTTTATGGTGAGTGTGCTCATAACAGCACCATGAAAGTAATAAGGATATTAAGATTTTTCTTTTTAAAACGATGAAATAATAAAATCTGCAAGTAGACTTGGTTTATAGCTGTTACTGGTAGCAGTTAAAGCACCAAAGGGCCAATCGTAAAGGGAATTTTTTCTCTATAATTATGAATTTACTAGGAAAGAAAAGTGTTCATTGCATACACGTCCAAGTGCAGGTTTTTAAAACGAGTCAGTTACGCTAGCTTTTTTGTTGATAGATTCATCCAGTGTGACCCATAATGGTACTGTTTTACAGTCTGTAAGCTAGTTATACAACATGGATCGTTACTGTAGAAATTGGGTATTTCTCTCAATGGAACAACAGCAGTGTTGGAGCCTACTGGTCGGAACTGCTGTTTTATATAGTGTTTTATTTCCTCTTCTGGTCCTAATAATACTGATACTATTACTGATAATAATAACAGTAATAAAAAGGGACTGGTCTTTTATGTATACTCAATACCCTTCATGCTCCCAAGGTCGAGGCCAAGGAATAAAGTGTGCAGAAAACGAAACGAATGTCAGTTGTGGTGAGAGATTTTTGTACAGGTGGGAAAGTATGGGTTTGTTACCATTAATTGAGCCCAGGAGTCATCATCCAGCAGCATTGTTGTGTTTGAAAAGGCAGTTGCATCCCTGCCTTTGTTGAGCTGTGGGATTTCAGAGCTTTTGGGAGCTTCAACATTTCTGCTTTTCAGTGGTTCGATGGCAGGAAGAGGTTTATTTAACCCTTTTGTTTCCATCAGAGATTCCTTTAAAATTTCCTGGCTGACAGCTTGGTTTGTAGAAATTTTTCTCTTTGTGGTATGTTCTGTCTTCTGGTCAGGCGTCAACGCTGCTTATGAAGTTGGCCTATGGTCTCAGGACAGCGCTACACTGAGGCACATTTTCTTTTGACTGTATTGGCCGTGGTCATGATACTGTGTTTGCTGCTTATCCATATTGCTGTGCTTATCGTTCACTCCATGAAAATCTCAGACTCTAACCCTGTTGATTTTAAATATGACTGTGGCAGGGTTCAGTCGACAGATAATATCTGGCCGTGAGTCTGAGTTTTTTCAATAATGTCAAAAAACAAACAAAAAAAATCAGTTTGTTTCTGATAAGATTAACTGACAGGGTTTTTTTTTTCTCTGCAGATGGAAATTCAATCATTTTTAACCTTTCGGAATTTCAGTAGCGCATATTACACCTGCGATGCTGTTGCATTACACCTTTAATGCTTTTGTGACTTAATCACAAACAACCAAGCAGGATTTGAGGGAGCTGAACTATCAGGAGGACCTTTCCTGGCACGGTCTACTGCGCTGTAAAAGTAGGCTTGAAAATATGTCCATTTATAATGAGACACAGCGATTTCAGCCAGCTCTGGCGGACCATTTGGTGCTCCTACTCAATCAAAGGGTTTTTAACGGACTGCTGATACTGTGGGAGGGAAACACAGGAGTTGAGAGGACGTTCGCCTCTTGATTTTTAAATTTCTTTTTCCTCTCAGAGGGCATGCTTTTAAGAAGCACATCACCAAAAAAAAAAAAAATCAAAGAATATAAAAAAGAGTGAGTCAGGGGAAAGTAGAAATGACTTAGCAGACCTAATTACCGAAAAAGAAAACAAGTTCTCCCTTATACGCTCCCTGTAGAGATAAAACGAAACAGGACTGCTGGCTGCATGACAAAAAGAAAACTTCGCTGTGTCGGCCTGCCTCAGTAGTGTCCAAAAGGAGCTCATGTCAAAAGAACAAAATGGAAGAAAACCCTCTAATTCTGCTGTAATAAAGCTGAAGGGGGCCTGTGCTTCAGTAAGTGGCCTCCTAATGCCAGCTTCTGGGGTAAAATGCATAAATTGGCCTTTCAGAAGTTTCCTACTTGTATGTATTTTTGGTTCTTTTCCTCTTCCCAGCATCAATAAGCAAAACAAATGCAAAGTGGCTGCAGCTTTTGCCCTGGCTCTCACAGACTGGCGCTCTGAGTGCGATCTGTGGCCTTTTGGCAGCCGTGTGTCTCTAATGTAATGATCTCCGTTTTTGCCAAACAGCTAAATGCACATCCAACTTTTTGGAGGGTCATTTCAAGCTTCTGACGTGTGCCCGTTAGACTCTCAGTGCAGCAGCTGAGTTATTTTAATTCAAGCAAGCTTTTATTAGCTGCCTCAGTCTAACCCACCACCCTTCACCCCCATACCCAAAGCGCATTAGCTTAGGCAGCATTATCAGAGTGGTTATTACAGGTTATTACTGAGTTGATTACAAAGCACCTCCCCCAACACACACACAGTCACATCCGTATTGTTTAGTGGCAGCTTAATGTATTTCTTGTAATGAGAATCCATTTAAAGTCATTTTGGCTACATGTCTTTTAGAATGTTATGGGGCAGAATGCTGTTGGTTGATTGCGAGTGGTGTTTGTAATTGTTTGTGGCCTTGTTGCGGATGCCTGACTTTGAAACGGCCGTGTGTTTCAGGGAGCGGTCTGTGAATGTGTCCGAGCCGGGGTCCCTGCAGTTCACCGTCAGCAACTTGAAACCCGAGGGCACGTACAGCTTCAGAGTGGTCGCCTACAACGAGCAGGGCCCAGGGGAGAGCTCTCAGCCTGTGAAGGTCTCCACACAGCCCGAGCGTAAGTACAATTGTCAGGAGAGCGTGAGAGAGGGAGGGGAGATGGAGAGAGGGGGAGAGAGAGAGAGAGAGAGAGAGAGAGAGAGACTCTTTTTGTCTTTTAAAAGCCCTTCACTTGAATAAATTGTTTCAGCAAAGAGCTTAGAAAAAAGCAATATTTACATATTTACCAAACCAAACCTAACCCCCGAAAATAGAATCAACAGTGAACCCAACAATGAAACACAGGAGGAGAAAGAAAGAACACTGTTAAACCCAACGGGTTAGCATCTCAGCCACAGGATGAGAGAAAAAGAGAATGCGAGGAAGAGAGAGAACGTGAGCAAGAGAGAGAGAGAGAGAGTAGGAATAAAGATGGCAGGACATGGAGTGCCCAGCTGCAAGATAAGCAAGTCTCTGCCTTCTTTAATTGGGAATATAAGGGTAGACTACAATGCAACAAGCATGTGGTAATCTTTTCAGCAGAACATTCACAGGCATGGCTTTGAAGACATTGAGATAACTTGTTTGAGCTGGAAACTACTCTCTTATTTATTTGTATACTCATGTACTGTATGTGGGCCATATAAGAACTTATTGCATTGATGGGAGGAAGGGGTGAAATTCTACTTGTGTGGGGTGTAGCTCAGAATCTTTAATCATGCATGTAAGTAATTTAGGCATAATCATACAGTGTATATCTTCAAGGACTTCTCCCTTAAGGAAGGACACTCACGTGTACTGTGGATGGTACATCTGTCCCCAGGTAAACCCAAAACTTAACATCACTGGCATTCTTTCATTAGAGAGACATGTGTGGGCATCAAAAGAACAACCCCCCGCTTTCTGAGAAAGTGTTCACGGAATAAGTCATGGATTACCATCAGCGATTTGCAGTTTCGGCATGGCAGACCCCCCCCATTCATCCTCTCCGGCTCCTCATTTCGAGAGCCTTCCAGTCAGTCTAGCAGCATTACAGCACCCATAAGCTGCACGCTGATTAAATCTACCCCAATAATATCTTAGCTCTGCTCCGCGGTCTCATTCCCTGGAGCAGATTGGATTCTCCTATTAGGCCCTTTTGTAAGAAAAAAAAAGTGAGAGGCCATTCAAACATTGGCTGCTCGCCTTTTAATGTGTCACTCTAATAACGCAAAGCTGGATGACCTTTTAAAACCAAGCTCCTTTTCAAGCCAGGTTTCAGATGGTGTGCGCCTGTACGGAGGGACAAGTTGGGCTAAAAAAAAAGCTTGAAACTGCAATAAATATGGGACAAACACCACACCAAACTATTCATTAAATCTAACTGTGGTGTATGAATTGGGGCAGAACAGATTGCAAGTTGACATTATTGAATGTACGCAGATAGGCAGATGTAGGAAATTCATAGTTTGATTTGTCCATGGAGGCCATTTTGGTTGATTAACCGTGGGCAGCAGTGTAGCATAGTGGTTAAGGAGCAGGACTTGTAACCGAAAGGTTGCTGGTTCAATCCCCGCTGGGACACTGCTGCTGTACCCTTGGGCAAGGTACTTAACCCACAATTGCCTCAGTAAATATCCAGCTGTTTAAATGGATAACATTGTAAAGAACTGTAACCTATGTAAGTCGCTTTGGATAAAAGCGTCTGCTAAATGAATAAATGTAAATGTAAATTAACTGGTAATCAATTGATAGACCATAGGGTGTGCTTTACAAGTCACTTTTGTGCTATCGTACAGATAGCTCAATAGAATTCATACATTTCTTCTATAGCAGATATAGCATTTATGAAACTGGAAATCTGGTCCCACTCACCACTTTTCTTGCCTTAGTCCTACACATTGTGGGCCTGAATTATGAATTACTGATACACTGTTATTCAAATGCAATATGCTGATTGGGACTTGTGCAGTTTTAGTTTAAGAGCGTTAACACCCAAGATCCACAATTTTGTAATTCAAGAAGTAAAGTGCCACTAGTTTTGTACACAGTGAATAAAATCTCTGTGACAAAACCACATAGTCATACAGGCAAGGAGCATAAGGATTTGAATGCTATTTTTCAAGCTATTTTGGAATGCTATGTACTCTGTACCTTTAGTGTCAAAATAGGAGAATATCTAATAATACATTATTCAAAATGCACATAATCTTGTTAAGTGTTTAGAACAGCATGTTTAAGTGTCATAGTGTCACATTAGAACAGTATATTTAAAGGCTGAAATAAACACACTGTAAACATCTCCAAACACCAAATACCAAAATATCTACCGGCAGTGATGGTAGTGGATCATGTGAAGCTGTACTGTTTCTTCTTAAAACAGTGATGGTGAAACATCAACAGAGCGTGATCAGTCACATTTTGGGTCTCATTTGGGTAATTAAAAATATTTTGCCTGGGCAGGTATCAGAGTGGCCTAGGGCTTATATTTGTGAGGAAGACGGTTAACTGTAGAAAGCGTTTTCACCTTCAAAGTCACAGCTGGGTAATAACTAGGTCTAATATCAATGCTGTGATACCTTAGTCTGTGATTTATGTACTGAGCACAACAGGAGTCGTGAAAGAATCTCATTAATGAGATCTGAAATTCATGGCAATTATTGGTGAAAAACACTATTGCCTCTGAAACTTGGAGTAACCCATGTGGTGTGTCTAAGATAGAGTTGCTAGATCCACCATAGATAACTCTCATCTCGTGTGTGTCTCACAGTATGTTTGGGTCAAGAAGGCACTGTGTGACCATTTGTATATTATTCAGCCAGTAGTGATGGTCAACTGTATAACATACAGTGCCAGTCAATAGTTTGGACACACCTGATTAAGATAATGGGAAACATACATTCAGACACATTTTAATCTAAAGACTTATGCTTAAATGCTTGAAATTTTTTTTCACAAACAAATATAAATTGTGAAGTTGATGCCTATGTATGAATTTCTTTCCAAAAAAATTAAAGAAATATTGTTTGGCTATTTTGAATAATCTAAAATATAAGATTTGAATTTGTTTATAACACCCTTTGGCCACTGCATAATTCCATTGGTGTTGTTTTGTAGTTTTGATGTATTTACTATGATTCTAAAATGTGGAAAATAGTAAAAATAAAGAAAGAATAGTGTGTCCAAACTTTTGACTGGCATCATACTTGTTTATTTAACATTAAATTAGTGTCATTTTGATTATAGACAGAGGAGGAATGCAGAACCGCTCAGGCTGAACATCCTGTTCTCCTTATATGTATATGCATTAGCATTCTCACCACCATTTCAGGAAGAAAAAAGTGTTGAATTGAAATGTAATGTAGCACAATATTTCAACCACTAATGGCTGCTGTAATGCATTAAAAAGTTCTTCTCCAACCTCATTTCCAAGATTTATTGCCCTAAATGAAATTGGTCCTCATAAACCAACCTTTAATTTGCATTTCAGAGAATTCCATTATAGCAAATAAGCCTTAAAGTAATAAACAATGTTGCTTACAGTATGGATGAACATGATTATGGTGACACAATGGGAAAAAATAAGTCCAGGTTACAATTGTTGGCTATGTTTGCCAATCAGGCATGTGGTCACCTGTAAACTTGTAACATACTACATTAAATGTGAAACTAACTTTAATTAGTGAACATAAAATGATTAATATAAAAGAAGAAAGAAGAACAAAAGTAGAAAAGAAGGCTGCACTGTTTGCTGAGAAGACAAAGAGACAATTTTATATATAAATGTATGGATTTACTGGCCACATATTGCTGCCATAAGTCATGCCAGCATTATCTTAGCCACTGTTCCATGTGAAACAGCAGCAAGTTGAGCAGTCTTCACCAATGAAGCTCCTGCCAAACATACCCCAACAATTAATCCTCTTTCTCAGTCACCGTGCTTCTCAGCTTCTAACTGTGCTAGCAAAAATAATGGGTAGCTGGTCCTGCCCAGAAATTTTATACATGCCAGTCGGCATGACAGGATGTTAATTGCTTAAATGACTCAGGAACCACACCTGTGTAGAAGCGCCTGATTTCAATATGTCTATCTGTCATCGACTCAAATGTTTCCTTTCTTTTGGCAGTTACCTGTATAGTGTATGTTGATTTACAACTTACCCTCGCGCATTCTGGCCTATGATCGGAGGAACCAGCTCTAGAAACAGTCATGTCCCTCACTCAGCCACTGAGCTGCTCACCATTACAGTAACAGCAGTATTGATGTTTTACCACTAGGGGGTAAAGGGCCAGGTAAACTGATGCAGAGCATTGTGTTAAGTTATTTTTTTAGATTATCTATTATGAATAGATTTACACTTTTCATCTTAAGACAATTGAAGCTATTTGTGGTGCAATTTTTCAAGTTTACAATTACATTCATATGTATAGTACTTTGGTGCTTTACTTGCATGTAAGCATGTAAGTTGCTTAAGTGAAACATGTATGTGGCTCCACTCTAACCCTGGGAACAGTGAGAAACATGTGGAGTATTAATGCCAAATTGAATCAGAAGCACATTTTTTTTTGTTTGGCAACAAAAAAAAAACCTAAATATTAAATGAAAAGAAAAAACTAATAGCATCTGTATGCCATCCTCTTTGTAATTGTGTGAAGAGCATGGAGGAAAGCCTTTTCAAAAATATGGCTTGAAACCTACCTGTTTTGAAAAGAGAACTGAGTCTGTTTTTGAAACTGCTTGGTTCTATTTTTAGATTTTTAGTTTGCAGTCCTAAGCACACAAAGCAGAAAACAGCCAAGGAAGGCAGGGAGACAAAGGGGGGGGGGGGGGGCAGTCTTGCTGAAGGCAAAGCGTGCACTGTGTTAACTTCCACTGCAAGCATAGCCCCTCCCCCTACCCCCACCACCATATCCCTGGTGTGCTGTGGAGGACTTAACTGCAGACAGACACAGAAAACACAGCGGAAAGCGCTCCCCAAAGGAGACCGCTCGCAGTGCAGATCAGCTGGAACACATATCCAGAAAATCTCTGTGTTTATTCTTGCTCTCTTACCTGAATATGAAAAAAAAAAACATATTGTACTTTCATTCCCTTAGGGGAGATTTTGTCAGTGGATGGTGGGGGCATCTATGAAAATGCTTGTAATCCCCGAATGTTAAATGGATTTTTTGCTGTCTGTGTGCCAATATTTATGTAGATGGACTGCTAGGGGGTAAAAGTTCAGCACGGTTTAATGTATCCAAATTGGGGCAGGATTACGGGGGTGCAAAAAAAAATATATATATATATATATATACAAAAGCTTTATGCATGCTGATGTATTAAGAGTGTAAGAGTATTAACTTGTCAGAAAAGATTGATCAATGCAAATGGGACACAGAGGATGGCCACCATTGTCCTGTGTTCGTCCCTCAGTAAAGATATAATTTCAATGTACATTAGTGGGACCTATGTGAAGGCTTGATTTAAAAGAAAGACGACAAATTTATAAAGTATTATTCTCATTCTACTACAGCCTATTCACCTGAAGGTTAGGGTTCCATTAGGAACATCACTGTTTTTCGTCAGTTCCAATTGATATAATATATGAACGCCATCGGCCTCTGTATAGTCATTTTTATTCAAAAACTATGGCCCTATCCCAGGGGGTAGGCATTTGTCAGCACCTTTTTGTCAGGCCTGCTGCGAGCAACAAACTGCAGCCTCCACCATCCTCTCAGCGCACCAAAACGCCACACTCGTCCCTTCTTTCAGGCTCAAGGGGAGTTGCATCATGGTCTGTGGCAGAAAAATCACACTTCTGAGGACCTCTTACACATAATGATATACCATTGGTATTAAGGCGACTTTGTGCTCCATGGTGGTTGCTATGCAGTTGCCCATAATAGCCCAACAACCACCACCTTTCAGAGCATGGCCTAGTGTATCATAATGTAGTGTAGATACAGGTGGCACTGTAGCACAGTGTTAAAGAGCAAGAATCGTAACTGAAAAGTTTCTGGTTTAATTCCCCACTGGGGCACTGCTGTTGTACCAGTGGGCAAGGTCATTAATCCAGAATTGCCTCTGTGAATATCCAGCTGTATATATGGGTAACATGTAAAAATTGTAACCTGTGTAAGTTGCTCTGGAGATAATGTAATGTACTGCCTTTGTCTTGTTGCTTGTCTGGCTGAATGTTCTCCTGGCTGTTGAAAGAGAGAAGTGGAGAAGTGTCGCTGTGGGCATTAAGCTGCTGTTCTCCCAACAGTGCAGGTCCCTGGTCCAGTGGAAAACCTCCAGGCTTTGGCCACCTCCCCCACCACCATCCAGGTTTCCTGGGATCCCCCTGCCTACGTCAGCAGCCCCATCCAGGGGTACAGGCTGCACTGGACGGAGACGGCAACCGAAAGAGAACAGGTCAGTCTTAAAATCACTCTTTTATAGTCAGGGGAAAGGTGTGCTTGCAATTTGTTATTGATTGGATGCAGTTTTCATAATGCATGTCTTTTGGAGTGAGTATTCAGGCTAATGCATGTGAGAGTGCATTGGAAGTGTTTGTAGAAAGCAGCTCTAAAGTCAAGCCTTCCCCCTGGACTCATTCAACAGTTTTTTTATGCTTCCATTCTGATTATGCAACCCTGTTTTGGAGTCAGAAATTATATAGAAGGCCACAACAACCTCTGCAATCTTGAGTGCCGAGGCGAGACAAATGTAATCCTCCAGTACACTCACATGCAGTCAACGGCTACTTTACACACTACAAATCACACAGCACAATGCTGTCATGGATTGGCTGTTCATTGGAGGATAGATTGCTTCACTGACATCATCCAAGCAGCTTGCAGGGAACTGACGAGCCACAGGGTATGTGAGTGTGGTGAGACAGGGAAGCCCTGGATGACATACCCTCCCCAAATCCTCAACAAATCAAAGACGATTTTTCCAGCGCTGTGGGATCCCAGTCATTGGTAACAAAGAAAATGGCTGGTTTTGAGGCTGACTATAGGGCTCAGCCTGCACTCAATGTGAACTTTACTGACTGAACCACTCAAAACCCCAATTCTTTAAAATAAAACAGTAACTCTTAAATAAAACACAGTTTTTGGTAAGTATTTTGCCCAGTGAACGTTCTGAACAGTGTGAATAAACAGTACAACTTTTTTTTTTGCTGTGTATCAAAGTTTAAGACAAATGTTGATTGAATCCAAGGTTTTGTTTTCTAATGTTATGGTAACAAATTAAGAGTGGAATTGACGGCATTAAAATGTATTTTTGAAGTTGTTTTTGTTCTTTGTTCAAGTAAAGCTTCTGCTTGACTGTTAGTGGAATTATTAATACTGAGAAGTACAAATCTGGTTTGATCACTCTGAGTAATCTGAATGGAAAGACAAAAGGCAAAATGATAAAAAGACAGAACAATAGACAATCTGTTGCCACTGGGCTCAACCGTTTCAGTTTGGAGATCAGGGTACATTCAGATTCAGTTCTCTCTGATTGCATGTCATTTAATGTTGCCACTCCAAAAAAACTCAATCTGGATCACACTGGACATCAAAAATTTTGAAACAAAGGACATATGATCATCTTGAGACAGATGTGCCATCCTGGCAATTGTTTGTAGTATCAAAAACAGTCATGGATCACAAAGCGGCAGTTTCTGCAAAGTAGAGCAGAGGACTGATGTCAAAAAAGGTAACTGATGTCATCAATCCAATGGAAAATACTTATGAAACAAATATTGAACTGAACTTTCAGCAGATGTAATTCGTATAAACAAATATGTAGTAATGATAATGAGAGTGATAATATAATGATAATGTAGTGCTGCCGGACAAGTTAAACAATCCACCAATCAATACAGGTTTTTTTTAGTTTATGTGTTCATATTTGCTGGAGCCCAATTTGAATTGGGGTGTGTTGTATTTGTTTTATTTTCTTCAGGTTTGCAGAGATGTTTAGTGTTGGAAGTAAAGGTTTTATGATTATTTGCTTGCTTAGCATATGCCATTATCCATAACAGTTTACAATATGTGCATGTTACATGTTACATATCCATACTAGTTGATATTTGCTGTAAGCAACTCATGAGAACTGCATTACATGAATACAACACCCTGAGATCAGTCCAGTTTTGTTACTAATCCTTTAATCAACACTGCTGCTCTTCTTAGATACTGGATATCAGTGCAAAACATCTGTATGTTAAATGACAATATCAGTGGCAGGAATTTATTATCTAGCTGTGCTTCATGAGCCCTTCATGAAAGATTTGGAGTTTGTATACATTATTACTGAAAAATGTTCTACACTTTTATTTTGAATAAATGTAAACAAATTATAATCACAGTATATGGGAATATACAGTTTTGGAAATATACATCATATATGGAAATATTCCCACTAATCTTGATGATAAACATCGATGAGCTGTCATCGCTAAGTTAAAAAGATGACACTTCATATTAATACATATTAATTCAGCGATCATTAAGCGTGAACTACATTTTCAAAAGCATGCCATTACAGCTTTATAAAGCTTTTGTAAACAACTGCAGTGTTTTATGATACAGTATACCATAAAACACTGCAGCTGTTATGGAAAAAAGAAGCCATCTACATGGAAAGTAGTGTATCTGCCATCAGAAAGCACATTTACTCATGATATTAGGTATTTTCAGTCTTTTGGGTGTACATGAAAGGAAAGTAGAATGTGTAACTTAATTTTAAATCATAAGCCAAGATATCTGGTGCTTTGGTACTGCTCTGTCTTTCTTTTTCTTTCTTTATATTTTTCTCTCTTTCTTTCTGTTTTTCTTTCACAGACAGCTATTGACAGCATTGTCCGGTGTTGTTCAAATTTGACTGACTGATTGGTCATGCTCAGTATAGTTTTGCTTCACTATAAATTTAAATTTTGTATCCAATACAGAAACCAGAATGCATTTTTCACGTGTCCAACACTTGCCAATTCCCAGCATCAACATATCTCGCATTGAGTCCATATATCAGTCTGAGAATATAGATCTGATCTTTTATTCCCTATATTTATTCCCTATATGTGCACTCTGCATGGTCACTCACAGCCATATTTAAAATGGCCACTAAACATTATCCATGACTATTCGTAGCTTTCTATACCCTTGCCTGATCTAGCAGAAAGCTGTGTATACATATACACTTTCTTCCTAGATCATAAGCCACTCCCATTGCGGCTGCCGCCTTTATCCGGGGGGACCCAGGTGTGCTTGTGAGTGACAGTGAAAACTGTGAAAATGACAATAACCATGTATCGTTTCATTACAGTCAGTCCAAAGAACGTTACATCGTTCAACACACCTGTCAGTTAGCTCCCTTACTGCGCACTACAAATCAGATGCAGAAGCGAGCCGAGTGCTGTGTGTTTCCATGCAACACACCAGGGGATTTCCAGGATATTTACTGCTGTCACCATTGTTTAAGGCATCTTTCGGAAAAGGATTGCTCTTGAAATTAACAGCATTTTTTTTTTTTACGTTTACTTGTGACATGAGATTTCATTTTCCATTCTTGATTTGCACCATCATGTTTTTTGCACAGCTTAGATTGGCTGGGAAATTTCATTGTTGCAGCTGCATCTAGAAAACTTTCCTGAAAGTGATCCAGCGATAGCCAGTATTTAATCATTTTTTATCATTATGGTTGTTGTTAACACTCCAGATGTGACCAGATGTTTGCGGAGCAGCAGATGATGACAAGTGCAGAATGCAAACAGATTAGCATGCATATGTTAAACCGGCAACACAATTCACAGCAACCATTTTCTTCAATGACCGTATTGTGGTTACATTTTGTGGGTCCCGGGTAAACTGCAGGATAAGTGCTGTAGATAATTATTCTTCAAAAGCAAGCAAATAGAGACCCCGATAATGCTGTGTGAAGGTGGAATGAAGTTCCTCCTAATGAGAAAGATAATATGATAGCAAAAACAAGAATGCAGTAAAATGTAGCGCTTGCAGTTGTATCCGGCTCATGTACCTTTGTAAAAATGATCAGAATCAGAATCAGACTTTATTGGCCAAGCATGCTTCTACACATACAAGGAATTTAACTCCAGGTTCAGTGTCTCCTGGAGTGCTTTCATACATTGTCAAAGGGACAACAACAAATACCAAGCAACAGTAGTGATACAACAAACAACAGGAGCACAGGACACATGCATGGAATAAGAATGGAATGAATGAAGAATGTATGAACAGCTACTGCTCAATGAACATGAGTTGAAGTGCATGCTGTGGATCTGTACAACTATTAGTTGTATACAACTATTGCGGTGCTATATACAGCTGTTGCACACTGATCATGAGATAAAGCATACCTGAGTGCAGACTATGGGTATAGACAACTGTTAGTTATATTATTCTTTTATATTATATTATTATTATTATTTTGGCTGCGCTACACTACCGTCTCATGTGGCAGCTTGGTCCGCTGCAGAAAGGCTGACATTGGTACCATCTGTGGTTTCAGATCATGGAGGTGAATGGGCAGAGCTACAAGCTGGAGGGACTGAAGAAGTTCACAGAGTACTCCGTCCGCGTCCTGGCCTACAACCGCTACGGCCCAGGCGTCTCCCCAGAGAATCTTATTGTGACCACTCTCTCAGACGGTAAATCCAGTTACGCCTAGGGGAACACTTCTACAGCATATAGTATATGTGTTTATACAGTGCCATCTTGGAATGTAATTCGATATTTGTGCACAGTATGGCCTTGCCCTCGGCAAAGCTATTAAGATAGAACTGCACCCTTTTCAAGAAGGAAAAAAATCCAATATGTGCATTTTTTCCTTCACAGTTAAAAATATGTTTACTGGTGTACGATATAATTATGCTGTAACGTGATTAGTAGTTTAATGGCATGTTAATTCTTCATTTAATGCCAAGCTGTGTTTGTGACTGTCATCTCTTCTGGCTGTAATCTCGTGTCTCTAACACATGGAGAAACAAGGTTTGTTCTGCACTCTGTCTCCTTGCCATATCTCTCAGCTCTGCTAGCAGAATTCTTATGTAGAGCAGGTTCGCCTTGCTTTGAGGCAAACTGTCTCTGTTTGAAGGATCCTCATCTCCTCCATCCAAATTCAATTAGTCCTCGTGGAGCGGGGGGCTCCGGAGGGAATATGGCACCGCTCGCCGTTGTGTTTGCTGCCTTTCCAGGAAACCTGTCTGCTGGCAGTCGTATAAATGCGCTCTCATCCAGCGAGGGAATTCCGAGTTCCGTCTCCCACGTTGGGGGCTCCTCGGCTCTGTGGCCTCAGCGCGTGTTGATTGAACGCTGTTTTTTTTTTTAATGCTTCAGAGGTGCCCCTCAGTGGCTTGTTCTCGCAGTCGTTCTCACGTGCTTTGTCTTTTCGCGTCTCTTCCAATGACATCGGCGTCGCTCTTGTAAGACTCCCGTTGCTCGTTTCATGTCGTTCCTCGGATCTCGGCCTAGCCTTTAATTTGTTTAGCAAGGAAAAACACAAATCCCAGGGGGTTCGGTGTAAGAGACGTATCCAAGCGTTTTCAGACAGCAGATGATCACAGAGACGTTGTTTGTTTGACTAACGTGATCTGAAACTCTGAAACTATTGCGCCACTCACTTTGAGTGTCATACGTTGCCATCCGTCTTTTCTTTTTAAAAAAATCAGCCCCCTGGAGTGGCACTGTAACAAAGAGATATTGGTTTGAATATTGAAATAAATCACGGAGTGATCTGTGTGGTAATTCAGAATGATTCAATTATGCCTTTCTTATCACCGCTACACAGCTTGAGTGCTCCCGCAGCAACCATTGATGTTGCGGTGTTCAGTCCAAAGCGTTGGCATCATAAACGGCAGATTGCTCGCGTTCTCCACTTGTAGCTCCGTCATAGAGGCTTCAAAGATTCTACAAGAGACTCCCTGACAGAAGAGATCTGCGAGGAGCCGAGTCCTGTGATCTGAGAAAGTTTGCAGTCTCCTGCTCTTAGGCAGGCAAGACAAGCAGAAGCAGAAGGGGAAGGGCCCTCCAATGATGTTGTGATGAATCTGTCTGGGGCCGTGCAGCGTTTAGCTCCGAAGCGAGGGGCAGGGCGCGATCAGGGCGCGTGCCACGATCCCGTCAGCCTCTTCGAGACTGTCACGGTCCGCCGCCTTTCCTACGGACAGACATCGCCCGCCCACTTCCACCCCCCCGACAAAACCTTGTCTCTGCGAATTTTTTCGACAGCTCCTCCTTGGCATGCGCCGATCGATGGCCGGCAGCTGACTCCGCTCGGCCCTCTCCGTGTCGCTCCGAAAAACGCGAGGTGCCAAACACGGGGGCCGGGGTCTTCCCTCCGCGCCGCCCGAAGACTCACTTATTCCGTGGATTGTCTATTCCCATTACCTTCAGCGACGGCTAAGAGGCCAGAGGAATTTATTGTCTGTCAGCTTCCATTAGTGGCGGCTGGCTGAATGTTTCAAATGAGCCGCGAGACCTGCCTTTTCCATTTCCCTGCTTAATTAAGGCCCCTTGTGCTCCGTAATGAAATGGAGTGCTGTGACTTCTTTTTTTTTTCCCTCCGCCGCCATCTTCGCTGAGGTAATTAATGACCTTTCGCCTCTTGGCAGACTGGGCCACCATACGGGCCTCCTCCACCAGTCCAAAAAAAAAAAAACATGTTCCCCGTCCAGTATTTCTGTCTTCCTGGCCCATTCGGATGATCAAACCCAGCTGGCGAAAATAAAGAGCTGAAAGTGAACAGTTTCTAAGATCCCGAGAGCGTGCCATGGTAAACACCTTTCCTGTACTGCAGAGCTGCAGCCTTGGTCCGGAAGATGTGATGGGTAAAATCCATTGTAACCAAATCTTGCTTTTGATTCGATTCCATTACTCCCATTACTTACTATTGATGTGTATGATCGTATTCTCCTCCCTGAATGGACCCTTAAGGGTTAAGTGGTGAGCAGCTGATTGAGTGGCCCAGGCCTTCCCCAGCAGCCTGAGTGCTCATCATGGAAAGGTCATGCTCAATACCTGACACTTATCTGGACTTTCTAAAGAGGTTATTTACATCGGCTTGGCCCCCGATAAGGCTGATTGAGTGAATCTCCCATGCAGCAGCTTCTGCCTTTCTCCTAATGATTCCAGCACTGCTGCCTTCCCAGCTCCGGGACCCAAGAGAAGATTGACACGTTGCACAATGTAATGGCGAGGCAGCTGGATATAAGCTGAATACTTTATGTCAAATTCAGTTGATTGATTTTTTCGAACTTCACATACAATCATCCATGAATTCCTAACAAAAGAATGTAGCTTCACTCATAGTAATATGCAGTAATGCTTCACATTTAAAATCACATGCTTAGGTTTGAGGTATTTGAACTGATTTGCCGTATCAGCTCCCCGGGGTGTAACAATATGAAGACCAGTCATATAAATTTCATTTGAACATTGTGATTGTTATGCTGGTATGGTTATGATCCGCTAATACTCTTTCTCTTATCCACAGTGCCAAGTGCTCCTCCTCAAAACATCTCCTTGGAGGTTGTCTACTCAAGAGTAAGTAAAATAATCCATATATTATGAAGGTGGAAAATTCCCATTTCCATGGTCAGAGGCTGCTTAGCATACTAGTCGAGCCCTTGAGAAAGATGTCATTTGCAGGGCTGCTTCTCCAATCCATTACTGTGGTGGTAAGTGCAAATCTTTGGTGCGACACAGCCGAGTTTCCAAGCCTGAACAGTTTGTGTCAGTGCGGATGCCCCACCTGAATATAGAGAGGAGACATGAATATAGATCACCGTACATTAGAAGGGTCTAAGGGTGGGGCAGTGCATAGTGCTGTTTCATTCAAGCTCTGATGCCACATTTGACACTCACTCGTGTCCTTTGTGTTTTTTGGAGTGGGGCATCTAATATTGAACCGTCATACAGCCCCAAATAATCAGACATTAATGTTTCACTCGCCCTGGACAAGTGTCATATGTTGAAGATGTTAGACCATATTGGAGTCTAAAAGAATATAAGACTTAAAACTCTGCAGAAAGAGCATAGCTCCAGACCCCCCAAGTCCTCCGTCTATGAAGTCAAACAGCAAGAGTGAGCTGAAAGCTGCTGCACTCGAAAAATTGACTGCCGCACCGTTTTTTTTTTTCTCTGTGAGGGACAGTACTGGCCAGAAGCACTAATAAGCAGAAACAGCCACAGCATCACAGAAACATCAGAGACCATAAGGACAGTACATTCCCTTCTCTGCATCCAGGTGATGGAAAATGTCTCTGTATCAGAGAAATACAGATTGGTTCTCTCAGCAATACATTATTGAATATGCAGAAACATAGAGATTCTGGTCTGTTTTGAAGAAACAGTTATTTTCAGCTCTCAAGTCAGCTGCTATTCCCTCTGCCACATTCAGATCTTCTTTTTCTTAATATTGAAAACACACTATATGTGAGGATGGGTAGTGGAAGTCGTATCAGACTGTATCAGTTAAAAGAAAATTAAATCAGCATTCCTGAGTGGCTTCCATGATGCCCAGTCCTCAAATCAATTAAACTTTAACATGGGTTTTAGAATGTTTGATCTCCATGACCTCACTGTGGAGAATCAGCTAAACTAAGGAATGGCTAAAACTGATCTGCATCTCATAGACAAACTAATAGGCAAGAGGATACAGGCCTGGGAGTAGTAGTAAACACATATATAAAATTATTAATGTAAGTAAAAATCTTAAGTACAAAATGAAAATATTAATTTAAATATTGGTTCTTTATTAATACCTCAAAATTTTGCATAAATAATAATGCTAATAAGAAGTCATTAACATTCAATCCTACCTTGTTATAGATGTTTTTGCTTCAGTAAGGACAAATCATATTAATGTATGAAAAAATACAAAGTCAAGAGTATGAAGGAATAGGCTCGATACAGTATGAGCAGCAGATCTGTGAACTGTTAAAAAATACACTCTTAAAATTTCAGTAAAAGATGAAGGCCTTTTAAAAATGCGTTTTTCATGACCTTCCATCAATCGACGCAAACTTGGAAGACAATCTGTTGTTGATTATAATGCTTTGTTTGGGGTGAAAGTATGGATTATCTGGGATTGTAGATTAATTCCTTTGAGAACTGACAAATCTGGTCACAGGGAGCTATGTTCTGGGACAGCGGGTTACAGTCTAGACACCACTCATCACCGTTTAATAACTATATGGACGAGGGCTTAAAGGGAAAGCAATTTTGAAACTCAAGTGGGCAGAAGATTTTTCTTTTTATAAGAAAAAGAGACAGCACCTCAGTGAAAAACTGAACAAATCTTCTGTGATGATGCCAAGTGGAGACAAAGAGTCGAGCTGGAGAGGAACTGTTAGAATCTCTGCCCTTAGGTTGATTGTTGCATGAAGACTGCTATCTCTGATTGATCATCCCGCGACCTGCCTGACCGAAGGTGTGGGTAGCACTTTCCACAGAATATATAACAGAATATAGAATAGGACTGACCCACGCTCTTGACTTTAGTATATGTTCAGGATTTTGAATGAACTGGCTGATGTCAGTAAAGTCCAGATAGTTGAAAATGGTATCATTTTATTTTTTGTTACCGTGAATCCACAGACGCTGGGGACCTCTGCCTAATGCTATCCATCAGTTACTTTTCTCATATTTATGATCTGGCGAAAGGAGGTGATTTCCCAACTTCTTTAATAATAATATGTGAATTGCATAAAACATCAGTAGCTGATTACAGCTAAAAACCATAACGTCAGCTCAAGAAATGGACAAGAATTTTCACTTTATGTAAAGTTGACAGTGCTCTGCAGGGTAGTAATGATAAACAGGACTTGATCGTATGGCTGGTATTCAGAGATCTTACTTTTAATTCTCTGAGAGCAGTCAGAGAGCAACTAAATTCACTTTGGCTCTGTGCCTTACTCAGCATATTCTCTGACTGCGGTTTGACTGTTAAAAAGAAAAACTTTGGAGGAACACTGTTCCACAGAGGTTGTTAGGTGCTATTAAAATCAATGACAATGGGTATGTTATCCAGATCATCATAATGTGCTTGTAAAACAGGCTTGGGAAGTAAGCTTGGGTAGCTACATACTACCGATTGGGTTGTCTTTACTTCAACCCAGCACTTGGGTCTGCTGTGAGTATATTTGTTATTGGTGCAATGGTACCGTAGCGATATTAAATTATACTTGGACTTGGTAGTATATTCATTTTATTAGGTGGACATACAACACACGATTAAAGCTAGCGCGCCTGTATATACAATAAAAGCATCTTGTTCCAAGTTTAGTAAATAAAATAACCTGTTTCCTCCAGACCCCTCACAATTAGCCAAGGGAGTCTCTTAAGGAGACAATCAATCCACTGAAAAGATTCATTAGGCTTTGAGAGTGTTAAGGTTTTTTGGTTTGTTTATTTTTTATTGCCCAGAATCACTAGTAAACACACTTCATTTTTTTAACTGAGAGCTCCGAGCCACATGAAACGAATTGTAAGTTATTTGCTGTAATCGGTAAGTTATGCTGCAATATCCCATTCTCTTAAAACCCAGCTGGAGGCTGAAATGAAAGTCAGCTTGGGCCTTCGGCGGTAATTTACCATCCTTACAGCATGAATGGCGAGCGTGTAAAACCAGCCCGCCGTCATAAAAAAGCGCTTTAGCCCGTTGCTGTCGCGCTCAGACGCCTGCTGTCAGGAGCGACGGGGACCTACCTGCCATCTCCCGGTGCTCGGAGACGCCGGGGCGAGACAGCTTGCGCTCACGCGGTCATCAGCGGGGCATGATCACTCTGGGCCCCGTGAGGCGGGCGACACACGTAAATCAACCCACAGGTGCTTCCAAGCTGTCAGTCTGAGGACACGGACAGCATGCATCATGGGAAATGTGCTCACATTATTTGCAGTTTATGTCTCGCGCAGTTGTATCGTAGGACAGGAAGAATGTTTATCCCGTGACTCGAAGAACATGTTCTCTGGCTTCTGCCCTAAATTGAATAAGTACAAGTATAAAACTGATTTTAGCAATTATTTTTTTCTTCTTAACTGAGGTGGATCCATGGGATATTCTTTCTCATTCATTTCCTTTAGTTCAGTCTGATAGTGCATGCCATCCTATGGAATTTTCTGGCAAATCATTGTACATTGATGCAGCATATTTTTTTTTTTTTTACTTTTGGTTTGAAATGTAAGAATGCAGTACTTTTACCCTCATTTTATGTGAAATTGTATGGAATGAAATCGGACAAAATTACAGTATAACCACAGGAAACCTAAGAAAGAGTCAAGAATATATTTGTCTCAGCAAGCAGTCCTAAGTACAATGCAAAAGAAAGCAATTTACAGAAAAATGACAGAACACAAACAAAAGTACAGAAGAGAAAATTATATGAAGTCACTAAAACAACAACGTTCACCTATGTGCTATACTCCACAGCTAAAAATAGAATCATATGGAAGAGCCAATGGAAAAGGCAGTTTTGCCAGAACAGAATTAGAAATACAAGTATAAAAGAACATTTCAGCTGTATGGTTGAATGCATGTTTTGACAATTATACCAGCATAGTAACATTTAATTAGCTACAGATTTAAAAAATATATAACTGTATAACTAATGATATTACTATTTCTCATGCATGTGAGACAGTATTCCTTGCTTGCTCCTTTCCTCACCTACAAACCAGACTTAATACATGTATTGCATTCACCTCTAACAAATTTTATTGTACGAGTCTATGGGTGCTCTCCCTGAGTATCCAAGTGGATTATTTTGGGGTTATTAATTAGTTATAACTGAGAAAAATTACACAAAAGAAAAAAAATGTTGAAATGTTGTTGCATTTCTACTATGCTTTTAAGTCAACACACATCTCAAGGCTCATGTGCCAATATTATGTCATGGAATATAAAAGACAGTGTAGACTCTAATGTCTCTCATGTTGACTGAATTGAGTTGAATTGATGTGGCAATAATAAGGAAACTATTTCAAAACGATCAGTTTAATTGTGTTAAGCTAAATAGGGATCCTCCTTCTGACAGGGCAAAGCTAGTTCAGAGTCCATTGTCCAATTCACTTTTTATTGCCAGACAGTGCAGTGACAGGAACTACACAGAGATTATTAATCTTCACACCGGGTAAACAGGGGGAACCACCTTGCAAGGCCCTCCGAGACCGCTGTAATTACACACCGTTGCAAAGAGAGCCACACAGAATTCAAACTAACTGCCAGTCTGTGGGGAGCTCCACCGCAATTGGCTGTCAGCAGTGTCAACTGGCGGCAGCCAAGACAGATGGCAGGAAGGAGTCGTCCCCAGTGGGTGGGGCCCGGCGGCAGCCGTGTGGCCCACCTACCATGTCAGAATTCGCCTTTTGTCAGTATTATTTAATTTCACATTTTGAAACAGGGGCCAAAGCACAGGCACATTGATCCAAATCCACTTTAGGCCTAAGCCTGGTACCATATATCTGTCTGTTTATTTATTCATTTACGTATTTACCTGTATTTTATATTGTTCTCTATTTCATCTCGTCCTGGCTCTGTAAGTGCCTGGGGAAACAGACGAACAGTATGGTGAAAATGAAATAAGACAATTGAATATTGACAGAGGTGGGAAGTGTGGGGGATGGGGACTGCACATCCTCTGTGTGGTGCTAGACTGCAGTGCAGAGGCTTCACTTTAATGTGCAGCAAAACACAAATGAGATGCTGTCAGTGAGCAATTCCATTCATCCTGTGCTTCAAAGGAAACCTGTCAGCCTATAGAGAGCTTCAAGGACTTTAAAACAGTAAAGCACCCTGATTCTGGGTAATGATTCAGTGTTTTTAGTGTTAATTTGGTTGAACAGATCACTCATAACTGGCAGGGGTATGCACGAGTGACTATTGTGAAAGAGCTCCATCATCTCATTAGAGAGAGGTGGTTTGGCACAAGGTGATGAGGTGCTTCAATACGTTTGGTATCAAGTCTTGTGGAAATCAAGAAAGCACAAGGTCAATATGGTATTTTTGAGAAGGGAACATTGCCTTCCTCTTGGAAGTTAAGTTGTTAATAAAGCGGGGGGCCTCATTGAGTGGTACAAATATTCAAAGCGATGATAATGTCATTGGTTTGGGAGGTCCACATGATGGTCTGGGAAGGAGGGTCTGGTCTGGTTACTCCATATTACCCGATATTGTTAAAAGCTCATTTGTTATCATATTCAGCGTATATTATGATTCAGTGGTTATTATTTTTAAAATTACTCTACTACTACTAACATTACTACTAATAATAATAATCATATTAATAATAATAATAATAATAATTTAGGATATCTGAAAAAACTGCCATACTGTTTCCAATTTTTTGTATAGTTTGACTGTGAAGATTTAATTTCCATAAATTGCATTTTTAAACAGTACTCTCTCAAGATCACCTGTGATTTCTTCTCATCTCTTTATCCCTACAAATTATGAGGGAAAATATATTTATGCAGCACCAAGGCCAATCATCTGGAAACAAATCTGATACTAATTAGGAAGCTTAAGCACTGTAAATTGCAGACTTAAATGCTGGTTTTCCGCATTCGCTAATAGATTTGACATTAGTGTTGGCTGAAGTAATTTGAAGGCAATCATAAAGATTATTTATTTCCATTTTTAGACTGAGGTGCCTATTTACTAAGCCTTGCATTGCCGCAAACCCACAATTGTGCATATCTTTCATCCAAGGGTATCTTAAATCATTAACTCCAGCTCAGATGAGGAAACCACTACCTGCTATGATTGTATGCAGGACGGTGTGAGGGTGGGAGGCTTCATGCATATGCAACCATCAGATTATTACTTCATGTATATGCAAATGAATTACACAGATGCATAAAAATGGGAGGGATTAATGCAAAGTAATGCTTAGTGAGATGCAATGAGACTTACCACAGGAACATTTTTCATGTGTATATTTCTCTTGAGCTTTTATAAACCAAGTGTAAACCTCTGACATGACTGTCTGAGATCAAACACATTTTGGAAAAAAAATGCGCTTTCAACTTTTGCCTGAATATTTCTCAGCAGTGTTCATTCTTCAACAATGTTTACTTCTTACTGTCTGCTGTTCACCATGTTCATCTACATTGGAGTCACTTCACCACTTCCTTATTCTAGGCTTTTAAAAAAGACAAACACAACCATCTCATTATCAAACCAGTATTTGTTTTAGCCAGCAATTTTGTTCAGCATTCGGGTTGCAATGAATAGTGTGTGTGTGGAGACGTCATGGCTGAATTTTCAAGGATTGCAAGGTGCAAATTTGTTATTACTGAAAGCCTTTTGAAATCCCAGATTAAATCTGTAATCTGAAAGTTGGATAGAGCATTCGAACAATATGCCCCCTAGTCACGGATTTCGTTTACATGAGCAATCTCACAATTCAGGTCAACCTCTGAACACAACATGCAAGCAATTTAGCGCAGAACACCTTTAATACGTTGTAACAAAAAAGCTACAGGTATATTAACTAGAACCTCACCTGAGGTATTCCTTCCTAAATCGCCTTGTTTTGTAATTCAGCCCAGCTCATTTAATTTTTGAAATACATTGAGTGCATCGCTTCTTTACAGTCGATATCAAAACCTTGGTATTACCTAACATGGCCTTACTCCATCCCAGCATCAGACAAATCAATGCCACCTCCTCCTCTGCCTCTGCGCCTCTTGTCACTGCAACACCACCTGTAGCCAGGCTCGGCGCCAGGAGAAAAAACAGAGGGGTGAAGTTGCAATCCACGGGGGTGCACAAAAAGTTATAGATACTATGTAGACATCAGTATATATGGAGACAACTGGGGTGCATTGAGATCCGTCTGGGGGTGCAGTGAACTTCTAAGCACCCCCATAGCACTGGGCCTGCCTGTAAGTGCTCCATCACTCTTTCCCTGTGTGTCTCCTCGGGTCATGCCACCATTGTCAACTCTTTGTCAAGATTTTTGCTGTCCTTTTTGAAGTGTTCTTATCAGTAATTGCTCGCCAGATGTTTCTTTTTCCAGGAGATATATCTCATGGCTGTATTACAGAAGTGTTACGGAAGTATGTTTGTTTTCTCCCCGTTTTCTCCCTGTTTTCTTCTTGCTTTCTTTGTTCGCTCGCCAGCTTGCTTGCTCGCTAGCCGTGTTTGTTGTGAGGTAGAAGACGCAGACGGCCATTTATCACGGGTTGTGTCTAATTGAAGTGTGGACGGGGGGGGGTGTATCATTGGGTAGTTTGCAACTGGACGCATTTGTATGATCGCTCTTTGCAAATTTTGTAAATGTGAAATGATTAACATGTTCAAGCTCAGCCACAAACGAGCCAAGCGATCGTGGCCTGGATAGCAAATGGGGCCCTAAGTGTAACTAACAAGATAATGGAACTGCCAAGAAATAAACAAGTGTTTCGTTCCAAATCAATTCATTATGTTCAGAAAAACCTTTGCTCTTGGACAGAAGATTCATGGGAATTGCAATAAGCCTGAGAGTTGAGAGAGGCCAGGGACATGGAAACAGATTTTCATGTTTTGGTGTGGCTTCATCAAGAGCAAGACCTTCTAAAATTACTGCAATCATGAAGGCGTGAAGATGTTCATCATTGGACTAGTTGACCCGTGGCATGGGATCTCTGATGTTACACAACTCTCTTTATATAAATGGAACTTTTTCAGAGACCACCCCATTGGGGTAGTGACAATACAGGCTTTGGGTTAACCTTTGCTAGTTTTATTTATACATACAACTGTATTTGTTTAGTGTATTTATTACACATAGCTTGATTAATTAGCTGTGTTGTAAAGCCTTAAACTCCAATCTGCTATGCTTAAGTTTTGCCTCCAGACCTACCCTCCCATTCCGTTAAAACATGCAAACTCCTCCCATTTCCCCTCCCCTCTTGTGTAACTTGAGAACGACTCTGCAGACAGACAGAAATGAAAGCGTACATGCCTGCAGGATCTGCGCGTGCTTTTATGCAAATGGAGGGGCTAATTTAACACCATTCAAAACAGATTTCCCTTTTATGTTCTTTGAGGGATAATTAGCGCTAATGGGAGACCAAACAACACTTAAGGCCTCTCGTGCGATTGTCTCCTCGCCACCCCCTCCAAACTCCAGGGGCCCCTTCCTGCAGCAGAGCGAGCTCTCTGGACTGCAATCACGGATGCTGTAATCAGTAATTAAGAGCACTGCCAAGAACAGGTGCTGGTAAATGTTAATCAATTACATGAGCAATTGGTGTGCCGCTAATTGAAAATTTGATATCGATCAATTTGTTTTGAAGGAGAGCGCAGGCCAGGTAGGGGGAAGTGCAGTTGTTCTCCAGCAGGCAGGAGCGCGGTTGGCGTGGGGATGGAAAGAACATTCCCTCACCGAGGCGGAATATAGGGGGTGAGAGCTAATCTATGGAAAAATCTCCTGCTTGACGCACCAGCATCAAAGTGGCCCCTGTTGGCATTCCCTTTGCTTGTACCCCCCCCCCCCCCCCCAAGCCTACCCCCCAGCCCCAACCCCAGTGCGGAAGAAACGCAAAGAACAACGTACGCGGAACGGAGGATAAATCGGAGTTGACTCGACTCATTGGCAGTGGTGTCGAGCGCATTTTAATTGGTTTATTTGCATGTTAACAGGTTTTTTTTTTTTTTGCCCGCAGATGGCACAGGGGCCCGCTGCGCAAGGAGACTGGCACTAACTGGACCCCGTTACTGAGGCGATGTGACAGTCGCAAGAGATTTGATAGGGTCCCCGTATCAGCGAGCGGTGCTAGGCTCCATCAGCGTCAGGCCTTTGATGCGTCTGTACAGAGGTCAATTAAGCCAAATATTTATGTCGGCGACACTTTCAGAAGAATGACAAGGCACCAAAACTAGAGCTGTTGTTTTGACTGCGTGGCATTTTATGAGCTTTTCCCTTTTTTCAGTACTTAGCATCTTTGTGCGAGACACTCTCGCAGGGAGCAACAATGCGTGTGCCATTGTGTGTGTTTTTTTTCTTATGTGTTATACAATATAATAGATATGCTTCATTTCCATTTTTCATAACATGCCCATTTGGATGCATTATTGAATTGACCTAATGGATATGACACTTCGTCTGCTTCACTGAGCAATTACACTCAGCCGGTCGTTAATGTCACAAACAGAAATCTGCTCACAGCGCAAGTGTGCATTTTTAAAGATGAGCAGTTATCTAAGTGATGCATAACTGGAATATAAAAGGTTATGAGCGGACAAGTGTTTTTCATACTGTACCTTAAATATGATTGCCGGGAAGCATGATGACACTGCAATGATTTGCAAGCGCTTTTTAATCCATTGTGTTGAGTCTTGAAAACAATCTTGCAGACAAAGTGATGTCATTTTGAAGCTTGCGGCTCATTCAGAAAGTGCTGGGGAATTACTTCTGCGGCTAGCAGCCTCAGCCTGTCCACGCTCAGCTGAAAACATAACTCTTTGCTGGTCACTCAGATCCGTTGTTAAAACCCGGGGGATAAAGCATAGATCCTTTAATCACAGAAAATACCATCGGCTGTCATTTGTGTGCTTATATGACATTCCGTTTGCGCTAAAATTGCTTTGTCCTTTTTTATGTCAGGTGTTGTTTTTCACTGTATGAGGCTTAAACCATGCTTTTTTTGAAATCCATTTGAACTAGTCCAGATCAGAACAAAAATACAGCATATACCCTGGTAAATCCCATGATTGCGGTAATTAGTTAATTATATTATCACAGTTGTGTAACCCCCATTAGGATTTAGAAAGTGATGTTTTTCATCTTTCTCTGTTCACCACACGCAATTACTGTTTGTCCATTATATGACATAATTGCTGACCAGGCCGGGATTCTGGCCAGCTTTGCAGTGAAATGGATAATTGACCCTCTTTCAGTCCTATCCTTTTTCACCGGCTTTTTGTGTCTCTTCCAAGGGCAGCACACTTTGGTATCATATTTACATTGAAGATGCCTTTTTTTAATAATTAAATATAGAGCAAATTCAAGTAAGTAAGCAGAAGTAAAGAATGTGAGAACCTTTGATGGTTTACCAACTGCATTGTTTAAAATAACATAATTAAAATAATTAAATAATAATTAAACCATTAAAATTTAGAGAACAGTATATTTATTATTAGCATTATTTATTTAATGAACAAGTGCAAAACTTCCTGTTGTATACTGGGGGCCATCTGTTGTCTTACAGGCATCTGAGGCCATGGCTGCCGTTGAGAAAAGTTAATTAACGCTCCATTCTGCCTACACCAAATAAAACACCTTTTAATCAGAGATGGAGAATGGGAGATTAGTGTACTTGTTTCTAGAGACAGTATAAGGGATTTAGGAAGGGGAAAATAACAATATTACATAAATATTATATTAAATAATACATAAAAACAGAGTATAGGAGCTTAAAACATTATTCATATATTTTATGTATATGAAAAATGTATGTAATGATTTTTTATGCTTTCCCCATTTTCCACCCTAACCTTGCCTGGCAACTGTGGACATTAAAGTCTCATCATCTGCAGTACACTCGTACAGGAGCATTGAAGCACAGGGCATTGAATGTATTCCCTCGATTCGTTCACAAGCAACCAGAGGGTATTTATTATGCCACAAATCCCACTACTCACAAGCGCGAGAACCAAAAGAACCATAAGTGTCAGTGTCACTGATGGCATCCGAGGAGCTCGTAAGCACCGCAGAAGCCGCTGTATGGTGCTAACGAGTGATGTGACGTTGAGGTGACCCTGGCCAACATAACTCTCCTCTACCCCTGACAGAGCCAAGCCGGTTACAGTGTGTGAAGTCCCGTTTGTGGTCAGCAAATGACACAGCCCAGACTCAGAGCTTGCAATGTCTTGCGCTGAAGGACTCAGTCTGAGGATGGAGCTAGTGCGTTTACAGAATGAGCTAGAATCCATAAATAGTTGTCCTTTTAAATATACTGACATATGCTGCACAGTGTAAATTTTTGGTATTGTCACAGCCTCTGTGTGATACTCCGGGGATGACAAGACATGGAGAATGATAAGACAGGGCTCGCAAGACTGTGCACTCACTCAGAGGATGAAACAAATAAATCCTGTTTCCCATCACATGTTAACAGAGTGAACATAAACTAAAATAGGAGAGCCAATACGACAGACTAAACAAACTGCAGATGTAGAAAAATCTGTTGTCTTTGGAGTCTTTTTTTAGTTTGACTTCTGTTGTCTCATGATGAATAATTCCATCAACAATTATTGGTGACATTTTCGTAGGTGTCATAAAACACAGATTGTCGTAAGCCAGACGATGGCGATAGAGGGGATTGCTGTTGTTTTATTTTGTTGTTTTTTTTTTTCTTCTTGTGTAGATCTCCTGTCGAATGACATTTCCTGATTTGGTGTTATGTTGGCTACAGGAAAGGGTCACAGAATGTGTGTGCTGAATATGAGCTTCCATGGCTTTACCTGCATACCTCAGGTGTAAAAAGCTACTGGAACTCACAGAAAGGCTCTGTCTGTATGGGTAATGACAGACCGTTGGAGATGAAGCACTGATCAAATAAGATCCCGCTGGTATTATGCTCAGTACTGCAGTACCGCCCTGTGCATGACGATGATGTCATTTCAGACCTATTTTCACCAGCTTTCTTACACCTTTGAAGTGTCCGCTGAGAGACCACACAGATGAGCTGAGAGACAGCCAGTGATGTGCCGTAATTCCTTTTATCTCTATGTAATGCTGTCTTAAGGTGCTGTAGGTTTTCTGGCCCTGTTTCTCTTTTTTTAGTATTCTCCTTGGCAACATTATTTTTGTACAGCTATTGCACAGCCATTAGTAAGCACAGCCATTCTCGTTCAAATAAGCGTTTTCCCTTTCTTGGATGGGAAATGTCACCTCAGAAGCGAATGTTTGTCAACTCTGATGTCAGACACTTCCTCGGGGTTTTCATTTTAAAACGCATAAATCCCTTTTCACATCGAGCTCGATATGAATGATAAAGACATTCAGTTACGATAGTAAAATCAGGAATTGAATCTGTGATGTCTTTTACATTTGAGGGAGATCTGTGGTTGAAATTCCACTGCTGTTCTTAGTTTCTCACGGCTGTGTGTTTCAGAGCATCAAGGTCAGCTGGCAGCCTCCCCCTCCAAACTCACAGAACGGATTCATCACAGGCTACAGAATCCGTCACAGGAAGACGGGCCGGCGAGGGGATCAGGAAACAATCGAACCCAACAACTTCTGGTACCTCTTCACAGGTGCAGCACTCTTTTTTTCACACTTTTTTAATCGCAGCCCCCACGGGAGTGACTTATCTGCAGCCACCAGCTGTAATGCGTGCCCTAGACCTTCCAAGAGCCTTCATATCATTAGAGGCCGTGTTTACTTTCCGTTCTGTTTGCTTTTGATTTCTTCTTTATTCATTTGCACGCTTATTTATTTTGTCTGTTTTGAACGTTTCAAGTCAGTTTGCACCCCTGTGTTTTAATAAGTTACACTACATTGCATCTTCCTCTGACAAATTTTAAATAGGACAGATTGCATTGACACGTGAAAGAACTGTGACCTACATTCAGGGAGAACTGGAACAGCGAGCAGTCAGTTGACCCTAGAAGTATGCTCTTGTCTTATGACAGTTTTAACGTGTAATTTGCAATGATTACAGATGTGTTGTCCTGCATAACATGTGGCATTACCACATTTTATACTTATCCGTTATCTACTTACTATCAACTATCAAGCGCGAACACCCTAAGTCACTAAGGCAAGTATTGCCTCACTTTTTTTGTCAGATGGAAGAAAAGTATTATTTGTTTATTGAATGAGAAGATTTATGGGTTACTCTTACATTACTGTCCATGAGTGAAACTGCAGTGGCAAGTGTTTAGTCATTTTCCCCTTAAAAGTAAATACACCTCTCTGCTGTGACCCTCATATCGTTTCGGCATGGCTGCACATTGTCAGGGGTTGGCTCGCACAGCGGTCCTCTGAAAGTCTCTGCTCTCTCCCCCAGGCCTTGAAAAGGGCAGCCAGTACAGCTTCCAGGTGGCCGCCATGACCGCAAATGGCACCGGCCCGGCCAGCGACTGGTACACCGCCGAGACGCCGGAGAACGACCTTGACGGTGAGCGAATAAAAAAAATGTGGCGTGCTCCCTCTCTCTTTCTCTTCCCGTCCCAGCCTTGTCCCCCCCGCTCCCCCTGGGCTCAGCTGAGCTGCGTGCTCACGGGAGTGGCTTTCTTCCAACATTACAAATGAGCTATTTAAATATTTATACTGTTAAGGCCAGTTAAAGGAATTTACATTGTGATGCGCGGCGTGAGACTTTTATAAGTAAGTGCTCTTCATCCTTTGCTCAGGGTACAATTTGCTGGTGGGCTGAGAGAGACACCATTCCGCTCTCAAAGTGCCCCTGCTGATTCAAATGCTTTCAGTTACAGAGCAATTTTGAGGGCCTTGACTGACAGCCCCGCTCGCCAGCAAAGATATAATCAGAGGCTTCTCTGATGCGCCATGCCTGGAAGAATTTAAAACGCGCTATATCCCGTGAATTTTAGGTGTGCTGTGCTCAGGATTAAGGGAAACAGCTTTTGCCTGGCAATTTCAAAGGCCTTTTTAGGAAACATCACCGGGAAAGCATTAAGCAAAACAGGAGGGGGAATCATGCAAGGAAAAATAAAAATGGTTTCTTTGGGGCTAAATGCACTTCTGACCAACAGATTATCATTCAATAAACCAAAATTGACTTCCTAACCCATTATATTTGAATGCATTTCCCAAGAGGAGTGCATTGCAGAACCTTCTGTCAGCATGTGTGTTTTTTTTTTTTTTTACTGATCTAATGTTCGCTTTGAAAACGTTGGAATTTTGGCATGGTTTCCAGAGACCCAGGTTCCGAATCAGCCCAGTTCTCTGCACGTCCGCCCACTGCCCAACAGCATCATCATGAGCTGGACCCCTCCTCTGAACCCCAACATCTTGGTCAGGGGTTACATCATCGGCTATGGAGTGGGCAGCCCCTATGCGGACACTGTCCGGGTTGACAGCAAGCAGCGGTACTATTCCATTGAAAACTTGGGTAAGTGCTTCCTTATTGCTCAATGAGTTGATCTCAGCCAATACACCAGTCTCAAACAGGCCTTTCATCAATTCAGTCTGCTGGCATAGCACTTTTTATCTAAATATGTGTAACAAAAAAATCCAAAGAGCTCTTATGATTACTGAATGACTGTCAGGTCAATGTCATGTCACCATCATTACTGTGATGAGAAGTATGTGCCTTCCAAATATGTCACAAGAGATGCCCTATGCCATTAACTTTTGTTGAACCTTATAAGTGGAAACAAGCCTTTGATTCATATGAATTCTTAAACCATTTCAAAACAATTTAAATACATTTGAATACTGCAGTGGTGAGCAGGCATAAAAGGGAAGTGTGTTGAAAAGGGCAGGGTGGAGGTTTGTACTTGTGAGAGTGTGCATACATACGTTTGTACATGTGTGTATGTGTGTGTGTGCGCACCTGCACACGCGTGCATGTATACTTGTGTGTGTGAGTGTTTGTGCATATTATTGTCTCTGGGCAACAAAAGGAATATTAAGAAAACGTATGAAAATGTTTTAGCAGCCAGCAGAAGCACTATGAATGCTAGCGCTGTGACGGTCTGATTCATCATGTCATCTCCCTTCCCTTTTGTGAGATCGCTCTGCAATGACACAAATTCCCCCTTTTGCTTGAGATGCTCAGACCCTGCCTTCTGTGATAAATCCCTCTGTCTTCTTAATTGCACAATGTTGAGGGATTACCACCGCGCTAATGAAACATGTCAGGAACAAACTTTATCTCCTCTCGCCTGTGGGGACAGGAGTTTTTCTACTGTGACAAGCGCTCGCTTCTGTCTATTCCGCAGCCTGACTGAGAGTGATATTAACCTTTGTGGGTTCAGAGACATGCAGAATGTTTCACAATAAGTCTGTCTGCGGGGGCAATTAGGAATAAATTGCGCTGATGGAGACTGAGTGAGAATTTATGTCTGCGTGACTCAAAGCAGGTATTCAGAATCAGCAGCTATGCATTAGCAACAGCTAGCATCAGCGTATCGACAGAAGTAATGTTTTGAGTTGTAGTATTCCAGCAGATGCCGTTTATTTAGAATATAATCTTTCTCACAGTTCTAAATAAGAAAATAGATCATCCTGAAAGTATTCAGATAATTTATAATTTATTATGAGATGAAAAACAGGCTAACCACAGAAGGGAAGGACATAACACAATCTCAATGTTACAAAATAAGAATGAGATTAGGGACTGCCATCTTGCGGGTCTGTTGTTGCCACTGCTCCCTGCTTGGGTTGGTTCGGAGAAAATCATTCTCTCTGTAGCTAGCCAGATTGCTTGAACAAACATTTGAGCATCTGTTAGTTTTCATGTTGCCAGTATATTAAAAGGCCTTATCCTCTGTGTTAAATGAATTGGAGAAACTGGGACTCATGTCATCGCTGTGGTAACTATCATCTCAATATCTTGAGTAAGTGCTTTGCTGAAAATGGCTGTCAATCAGTGCTTGAGTTCTTGAGTACAGTGGCATATTTCCCTAGACACCGAGTGTTCAATCAAAAAGACCTGGCTGGCAAATGTCAAATGGATACCATCTCCCAAAGACTAAGGAGGAGTGTGGGACTAGGCGATTCCAATTGCGGTGTTCTCAGGACAGAATGCAGATGTCGCTTTGGCTGCTTTTGTATTCGCTGTACAGCTTTATCTCTGACCCGAGTACAGCCCACAGGGGTTTGTAGAAAGGTCAGACACAAAAGCAGCCGCCAGCACTGTGGGGACGTTTGAATTTACTCCATTAAGAGTAATGACAAAAAATGGTCCTGCCTGATGCTGAAGCTCCTACTCATACCTCTGTTGAAGCCATGGACCAGAAACTGGACCATGCTGTCTACAAACTCCTCTATAGGTGTGGGGAAATATGGCTGCCGCAAAGATATTAAGAGGAGAAAAGGGAAAAAATACATTGTGCAGAGGCTGTGAAAGTAATTGCTTCCTAAGCCGTTAATTGCCATCTGTAAAAAAAAAAGCTTATATCCATTAATTTTATGGCACACAGATAAGGAATTGCAGTAAGAACTTTTACCAGATATCCAGGTCATGTTTCAAATGTATGCCTTACTTATAAATGCCTCGAAGGTATTTTCAGAATGCCCAACATTTAATTTCAGTTGACACTGGTAAATATGCGGAGTGAAAAATGCAGGAAGGATAATGTCCTTCCTGTCAAGCAGAGTACAGATTGGTTTAATTGATAAAATAAAAATGTGTAAACGACAGTAAAAAACAAATCATTGTGTTTGCCTATATCCATGTATTCAAATTACGCTCATTAATGCAGACTTCTAAACAGAATTTAATTATAATTCATTATTTAAGGGATTGTAATAAGAAAACAAGTGAAGTGGAAATTGAATTATAAAAAGCACCAGCAATTTGCATGAGAAAGGAGACAATAACAAATGCACACAGTTTTAATATTCAGCTGATGCTTTGCTCTACAATGCAATAATGAATACATAATGAAACATGTCAATACTTTTATGGCTATTATGACACTTTATGATTTGTGTATGTGTGCTATGTACTATCTACATAGATTGAAGACATTCCTGCTATTGTAATATGTGAAGAACTCAGTGCAAAGTATTTGCTTATTTGATGTTTCTTTATCAAGTGATTAACATTGTTTTATGAGTGCAAATCCATGCGAGTCCAAACACTCCTGTAATGGTAAACTATGCAATTACTTATACTATATACTGTAAATGTCAAAATTGCATTTGTTTTGATGGCTTTTTAGATATTATTCATATTTTATCTATAACCTGTTCTAAATTGTAGGCTGTGTCCTCACATAAAATTAGACATAGTCTTATTGATATGGCCTAAAAATTGAATGTCATCTCATCAATAACAGACCTTAATAGAAACCGTCTGACAACTGTTCAGCTGGGGATTAGATATGAGCACTGTCAAAAGCCTCTGGATGAATCTCTACATTCCAGAATGAATATAGACACACAATTCTGATGCACTTTCCCCATGTGTATTCACCACCGTGAAATGAATTAAGAATATATTCTTATTATTCTTCTTCTTATTATTCTTCTTATTATTTTCACCAGTTCTCAAATGTTTACATACAGTACATGATTGCCTGTAGCAAACATGTACTGTAATAAGTATTATTATAATGTAAGTGTTATTGTAATGTTAAGTGTTAGAGGCATATATCTGGCATAAAACTGGTGATTGGTCTCTATATTATGAACCATAATGTGAGCGCTCAACTGATTATAACCTGTTTGTGTACACACATCCAGTTGTGAGTACAGGTGGAGCAATATTGCAATATGAACTTAGTCTGAGATCACTAGTGATTTCTTTAAAAATAATTTCATTTTACACGTGTAATGATGGCAAGGATGGTAATGATTATTTATAATTATTTAATGTTTTTTTGCTGTGGCAGTCATACTAGCAGATGATGACAAACACATTTAGTTACTGGCTCATAGTACTGCCGATGAATACAGCTGAAATCACCACCAGGTACAGCTGTATGTTTCCGCATATAGGCTGCCTGTTCTTACTTCTTGAAGCACAACATAACTTTGACCCATATATTTCTGCAACCCCAAATTCAGAGAATGGTTGAAATGCAACCGGGAAAAAAATATGAATCCTTACCATGGGATGCTGAACAGAAACACCATCTCGGTCAGCTGTTCAGCAATTAGCTTTGCGCTGCCTGGGACTATATGGGACTGTAGCCTCCGTCCTCGTGTTATATTACTGAGTGGGGTAGAGCACTGAGCCTATCTGAACTTTCAACATGATCACAGGCGGGCACAGATGGACAGCCCGTTATCATTTCTGTCTAAACACTCCCAACAGCGGCTGCCCCGCCTCTAAGACCCAGTACTCCTCCAGTCCAATTATAGCTTGAGCACCTCTAAGTGCACCAAGCGTATTAACGTTCATTCAAAAGCTTCACGGTCTAAGTTTGATTATGGCATGATTATGTTCAACAGCCTAAAGTGAATTAAAACAAAGCAAGCAGTGCCACTCCACTGTCTGCGCATTAAGAGTACAGTCCAACTGAAGTGGGACGAGATTAGAATACATCAGAAAAGTTTCAACCCATGAAACCCATGAAACATTGTCATTTATTCAGTCAGCTTCAGACTTTTTAGAGTTGCCTATGTGTGCGTGTAGGCCATTCCTATTCCATATATATATATATATATATATATATATATATATATATATATATATAGGTATGTTAATGACTCACATAAAAAAATAAGTAAAATAAAACAGAATTCGTTTTTCATACTCCCACAGCTTTGTTCAGGAGATACCACCCTTATCTATGTGCACACATACTTCTGAGGTTATGGCCTGTTATTCTGTGGGAGGGTGAAATGGGAAAGGATTGTAAAAATAGCTACTCACCTCCACCTGGCTGGTTCGATTGAGCAAAACAAAAGAGAGGGCAGTTTAAGAGTGTGTGTATGTGTGTGTGTGTGTGTGTGAGTCTGTGTCTGTGTCTGTGTGTGTGTGTGCCAGAGGAGAGAGCGGAGCAACTTGAAAGAGAATTCCCGTTTCAGCACTCTGCATCAGGGACCATGCACTGAGCTGGGGGGCTCCTCCAAGGTCACGCCGCTCTCCTATTGACTGCGAGATGAGACCGGCTCTCTGCTCACCCACAGGGAATACGCTTCAGCTAGATGAGCCCGCAGTCTGCTCTAATAGAAATACTGATGCATCATGGGACTGGAAGACATCTTGTTTTGTTTTGAGGGATTTTTTTTTCACAATCATTCCTGTTTTTCTTTCGCTTTCCTTTTCCTCACCCGTTGCTTCACGCTCAAAGGTTCGCCTTTTCTCCCAGATTGCATTATTTTGATGAGGGGGTCAATGGATTAGAGAGCTGAAGCTTGCCATAGGCTGTGGTACGTCATATGGTTTAGCACCGCTCTGTATTTCTTTTTCCACACAGAGCCCAGCTCCCACTATGTCATCTCACTGAAGGCCTTCAACAACGCGGGGGAGGGGGTCCCGCTCTACGAAAGTGCCGTGACCAGATCCATAACAGGTACGCCAAGGGCAGAATGTGGGGGTGGGCTTATTATCTCCGTTGAAAAAGTCCTTAAGGGCCACAGTAGCTACTGAATTTTTGACCTATATCGAATAATATGGCCTTCCATTTGGGGTTCAGAGTGTTTCTATCATGTTGTTATCCATTTTGGGAAAATAAAAACTGCTGCTGATTATGAGTTGAAGTCCAACAGAGCTGGAGATGGAGAAACTGGGTGTGCTAAACAGAAGGCTTCAGGTGTCCATGCTGAAATACACACTTGCATTCAAACTGGATGGTGTATTCTATGTAAAGACACCCATTGTGGTGAATGCCCAATTTTAGATTTTGAGACGTTCAGCACCAACTTTTTCTGACAATGGAAACAAGACGAAAACATGCTGGATCATAATGAAATAAGAACGTTTATCTGACGCCTGTACAAAGCGGCTATTGGTTGCCCTTGGGCCACCGAAGAAGCTCACGTCTGGAGCAATGAATAAGACAACATTGAAAGGATCAATAATACAAGAATTGCTAAAAGAATCAATAACAGCATTGTATTCTGTTATTCAACATGGAATTTTAAAAGGACCGCTGCTGTATCCGTCCGTGACTCAAGAAGTTGTCCAGCCAGAAGGAGGACAGGTGCATGCAGCCTCATCTAGCAGAGACGTTGCACCGGCTTTTTAGAGAGATACTGTGATGTGTCAGTTTCCATGTTAGCATGTTAACATGAGGACTCTCATGAGGTTAGCACTGTCCTGTTTACTGGTGTGTAATGTATCCTCAGTTGGAGTTTCCACACTTAAGTATCATCATCACCCCATAACTACTGACTAGTATTAGGCATAATGATGCTGTCTACATCATTGTTAATATGATTCAAAAACAACTTCGTGAGGCTAACTGAGTTGCTGATGCCTTATTTTAGCAGTGTGTTCTTCCCTGCCTTTGCCTGGGTTTTAATAACTAGAGACACAGTATCACCCACTTTTAAAGTGTCCTATACTCCTATGTTGTGTGCCAAAATTTTGTGTGCCAACATTGTCTGCCCTGCTTTGTGCAACATGTCACACAGGTGTTGGATAAATAACATAGCTGAGATTAGTATCACTGAACAAATACTGAATTACTTGTAATCGACCAAATTTGGGTGTCAACCTAATTTCAAACTCACATATAATTATCCCCTCTGAAGTATTTGGGCTCATTGTCACACGTGACTGAACATTTAATGAGTGCTCTTACCAATTATACAACAATGTTAAAAAAAATGTTCCCATTTAATTAGCAACTGATACACGCATATCTCTGCTCCCTGGAAAGAAATTTGGTAGCACAAAACTCCTTGGTATTCCTTTCTTATTTAAATGTCAGTGCAGTTCACAGTAATTCAGTTACATGGCAATTTTTGTGTAGCTTACTCTGTTGAGTTTTAAATTGTTTTTAGCACACCAGCAATGCACTGCAAGACTGCCATAGCCACATACACCTGTCAACAATCTTCACCGCCCCCTCTATTATTGATTGTCAATAATACTATTGAATACTTGAAATACAAACATTCTGAAGAGAGTTCTTGTTTGTTCATATTGTGGCTAATGAATGTTGAAGGCCAAAAGGAAACGGATTCAACCGTTGTGCTACAAATTGATAGAAACATTCAATGCAGTTATAATTAATAGGAGTAGACACACTGCCTGAAAACAGGCAACATTCTTTTCTGTTGTTATGTTTTTTTTTTGTCAGGGGGCATGAACAAATACTGAGAGCACTGTATATCTATATGATATTTGTCATTTAAGATTAATAATTAATGTGGCAGTGCAAGACTGCATCCTGAGTTCTAATCCTCTGCACCATTCACCACCCTAAAGCCATGACAACTCAATACTGCAGCATTCAGCATCAGTCACTGACAAACTGTTTTGCAACCTCAACGCTACACAGACATGCCAGGCCAGGAGCTCCTTCATACATATTGTATGAAACAATTTTATGTTGTGTTTTAATTTTCTCAAACGTCAGTTAAAGCTGCATTTTGTAAGAATTCCTAAATGTATACTATGTATGCAACTATATGTGTAATATTACTATACCTTGCTCTTAAAACCGTTACGTATCAGGAGACCCGAAAATTATATCCATAACATTTTTTTCAAAACAAAATATTTACTGACCTACGTTTCCTATTTTTTTCCCCTGAATTAATGGGAAACACATGTAATATCTTATTCTGCCTCAGGCAAGTAAGGCTGTATCACTGTGAGAAACTGTTGAGATCAGAGAGAGAGAAAAGTCAAGACAGAAGCAGGAGACCCTTGAGACATTCATCAGGGCTTTGTTCTTTACTCCGGGACATCAGAGGTGTTTTGCTTCCAGCCACAAGTGAACTCCTTATGCTGTTGCTGTTTCTGTAGATACTGCACAGTCTGAAATTAATTTAAATATTTATAAAAATAAGACTCTCTTTTTTCATCCTGTGACCACATCATAACCACAGTGATACTGAAATGTGTATTTTTGATTATTATCATTTTTACCTGCAGTTAAACTTGGATTTGGTTGATTTTGGGTAAACAGTACACTTAAAACTTCTTAGTTCAGCACAATTTAGTTTTAGTTTTAAGTTTATTTTAGCGACATGGTCAGATAAAAAAGCCTGTGCTTGTGATAGGTGGGCTGCCCCGAGGTGAAGAGATTAACTGAAATTTGGAAGCAGGAATGATAAGGCCAGGCCATCCCCCAAACCCTCTGATGAACGTGGTCATTTCAGGTCCTTTCTTAGTCTTGGGGGGTGCGACTCTGTGGTCACGCTGGTTCTCATTGCCGCTAGCTGAGTCCCTGTATTCAGGCAACTTATTGCTAGAGCTCCCACTCTGCCTGCATCTCTATCGGCCCTCGGCTGGATCTTACAGTGAAGAGAACGGAGCCAGCAACCAGTGGTCCATGAAGCTGTGCGGGGGAGCAGTGAGCAGCCGATTAAACATCCAATGCATCCTTGGAGGCGCGCTGCGGCCTCCTCCCGCCTCTTCGAACCTCCCCCCCACATAGGGAGCTGTGGTATCCAGCTCCGAGGGCCAAACGAGGAGACAGGGAGAGGGCTGGACTTGGAATGAAAAGCCCGGCCGTTATTCCGCATTAAATCCCCCTCTCAAGTCCAAGCAGGGAGCTCGCAGTTAAGTTAATCAGGCGCTTCTGAAAGACATTCGTCTTTTCGTGCCACACTGGCCGTATTGCTGCGCGTGGGAACAGCCTGTGAACAGGCTCGCCAGTAAACACAGCGTGAGACGTTTGCCAGGCTCTGCTGTTCCATTTTGTCCGCTGCCAGCCTCGTTGAGAAGTGTGGGAAAAATAGATAGCCTTCTCCTCCCATGTTTGTTGTGCTGAGCGGTCAGCCGGTTCAGCCGAGAAAGCATAAAAAAAAAACGCTTTTGCTTTTCTGTTTTGCCTTTGAGCGCTACACACCACAGTTCTTTTTTTATACCGTGGCACAGGTCATTAGGAGAGTTAATGGAAACATCAGAGTTCGATTGGAAATCGAACTGAAATCAACTAAATCTAAACCAAGATCTCTTGGAAAGGTATCTTCACCCCATTTGACAGGGGAACTCTGTACATTTAGAGAATAGCAATAAAAATCTCAGTGAACGGGTTCTCTCACATGTGAGAAAGGACGCCCACATTTAAAGCTGATATGACATATCTTCAGTCAGGCCTTGTATTACAGGCTTTGGCTGTGTTGGTAGCTAAGCAGCTAAGTGGCTACATTTTTGTTTTATGGGTGAACCACAGCACACAGGACACTTGATAGAACATCACCTGTGCAGAAAGGATTATATTTTGCTCTTCACAAAATATGGAAAGAAGTCTGTGCCTGCCCGTTAAATTTGCTTGTATACACTTGATGCACTTGATATAAATTGATATAATGTCCACAAGCTCATCAGCATTGCCCACTACTGTCTCCTCTCTCCTAACCCACATTCGAAACCTGTGGGGAAAGGAGAACACTCCTCGCTGAGTTGTGAACACGTACAAGCTGAGCCCCGAGAAAACCGATGGCGTGAACTCTCTAGAAATGCACTCTGCTCATTTGTGCACTTGCAAGTGGAACCAACAAACAGATCGATAGCTTCTTTTCAGGCGAAGCAGAACCAGCTGCGTCGCTTTGAAATGAGCCCAGTATGAAAACTCCGTTTGTTTTCATCGGTTTCTTACGTTCAGTGCGCAGCTGCTCCAGTGATACAGTTTCCTGTGTATGTCTGTATGTGCCCTCCTGTGTCTCCCTGTTACGTATGAATCTTATATATGCGCTGCATGTAGGAAGCGCTATAAATGACAACTTCACCTCTAGAGTTGGGACTCCTAACATAGACACTGTTCAGTTTAGCGAGAAGTATGTTTTCTTAAAGGGTCTGATCTACTCACATCTCCTGATGTTTGTCCACCTTTCTGTAATTTTATTAGTAGAGAAGCTTATGTGTACAAGTTGTTTTCTACAGCTGTAAAGATCAGCTCAAGTGTGCCATGTGCTTACTAATTCTTCTCTCTGTTCTTCTTAGGTGTGACTTTAGCTTTACCTGGTAGTTAACACAAGTCAGTAGCATCTCTCCTAGTGCTAGCACTGTTGGTAATATCTGTAGAGTAATGGGCTTTTCCCTCTGCCCTCTTTCTGTCACTTCCTGCTTTCTCTGTTACTTCCTGTCCCATTGTTTTATTTCCTTTCCAATCCCCCTCAAAACTGATTCACTCACATTGCTGGACTGCATGGCAACCCATGGTTTTTCTTGCATGCGCCCTCTCCTCTGCCCGATGCACGCTGCTCCATGTTTGCGTGTGTGTGTGTGTGTGTGTGGTGGGGTTCGTGTGTGCATGTGTGCCCGTGTGGCTCCAGACCCCTTAGACCCATCGGAGGATGATTTGTTCCATTTGTTTGATAAATTCCCTACTCCCATCCCAGATACCTCCACCCCCATGATCCCTCCAGTAGGTGTGCAGGCCGTGGCCCTGAGCCCTGACTCTGTCCGTGTCAGCTGGGCCGACAACTCCGTCTCCAAGAACCAGAAGTCCACTGAGGTGCGCTTCTACTCCGTGAAGTGGAAGACGAGCTACTCCACCAGTGGCAAGTACAAGGTAATGAAGCAGCCTTTAGCGCGTCTGTTGGATGTCTTCTGTTGCCTAAACTTGAGATTGATATGGTCATCACTGAAAAACCCTCACTTTGCTCTCATTTTGATATCAACATCTGTAGGTTAATACATCTAGTGCTAGGCTGGGTGACAGTGTGCTGTAGTTGTTAATGAACTGGACTTAAAATCAGGCAAGTTCAAATCTTTGGTGGTGCAGTGCAATTGTGGTACTTCAGCAGTGACTATCCCTATCTGTATTTATGGATAATGTATATAGCGAAGTGTAAGACATACAAGTCTTCTTGGATAAGAACATTTGCTAAGCAATAATGTACTGAGATGATTAAGAATTTGAATTAGTGGATCGGTGAGCTTGGTAACCCGCTGTATCCTGTGTCTCTCACATTAGCGGTTTTGTTGTACATGTGCTAGCAATGAACGACCTTATGAAATATGCTTCCCTAGCCCTCGCAGTCAGTTAACAGGCGGTCGATGACAGATTAACCCTTTCCTCCCCGTCCGTAATTATACAGCTGTCTTCTCGAGGCAGTGCTTTGACATCTCCCCCTGACCTCTGTCCTCTCCCGCGCAGTCCGCAGACACCACGGCGCTCAGCCACACCGTCACCGGACTCAAGCCCAACACCATGTACGAGTTCGCCGTCATGGTGACCAAAGGCCGCAAGTCCAGCACGTGGAGTATGACTGCACATGCCACCACCTACGAAGCAGGTACCCGTTTCAGGTTCCCCTCTCTATCTTGTGACACGATACTTGGCCTGCATCAGCACTTGGGAACACGGCCACACTCGCCCTCAGGCTTGCTTGTCTTCGGTTGTTACCTTGTTTGTAACATTGCACCATTCTTATAGCCATTCGTGCTGTGATCTGCTTGCACCCAACAGCTGAGAGGAAGCCTGTTTAAATTACAGCTGAAACACGATGCAGGAAATCCATAACTTCCTGTGCCTCTTATTTTGTGAGCACAGCCCTGGCCATTTTTGAATACTTTAATCAATGTCAGAGACTTGTAGCGTCCTTCCTTGTGACTCACCGGGGCAGCTGCGTAATTAAGAAACAGTACTAATGACAAGAACGATCCAGGATCCTTGCCAAGGGTATAATCGCCTGTGTATTTGCTGTTCATTATATTGAATGTGCTCGCACCAGTTAAATAAACACTGACCTTTGGTCCTCTGCTGGCAATTTATCACAATTAAATTGTTAGCCAGCCCAGTGCTCTAAACAGTTGTTTATGTATACCTTCCTGTGCTGTAATGCATGTTGTTATTAGACAGAAAACACAAGAAAAGGCAACCCCTTACATGTTTTATTTCAAAACAACCATAATTCAATTAGGTGATTCTGTTAAATAACGTTAGTAATACCCACAAGGTGACGTCCTTTTTCATTATTGAGTTTTAGTGGCTTTTAAACTGATGTACAATACCTCAGCCCTACCAATGTAATTAATACTTTAATACCTTTCCTCCGATGCCTTAATTGTTCCCTCTCAGAATTGCACATTTTAAACATTTACATATTTATACATTTGTGGAACGGGGCTCAAATTACATTGTGGAGAAACTTGCCATGAAATGATTACTTTGTCCTCTTCCGTGCGATAAATTGGCATGCTGAGCCGCAGGCCTGATTGAAGCCAGCTGTAATTTGAGGCTTAATTGAGCCCCTGAAACGAGCTGTTCCCAACAACGGGACGAGGACCACCCACGCCGGTGCCACGTGCCCGACCACTGCCACCACTCACTCACTCTCATCCTGTCCGTCAGCACCAAGCTCCGCCCCCAAGGACCTGACGGTCATCACCCGGGAGGGGAAGCCACGGGCCGTCCTCATCAGCTGGCAGCCGCCCCTGGAGGCAAATGGCAGGATCACGGGTAAGCACGGGCACCCGCCCCCGTGGCCTCCTTAATCCTCTCCCGTTCATCGACCTCCTTAATCCCCCACCTCCCCACCTCCTGTCCCCCCTCCCCTTGCTGTACTCGCTGCCAACTGCAAGTTCCAGCGACCCTCCCCACCCTCACCAATCGCCATCCCCACCCCCATCTGCTGAGGGTCTTTGTTGTATTTGTCTCTCGAGGAAGAGCCATTGGGCGTTGTGAGCTACAGTACCTATGGCCTCCCCCCGCCCGACTCCCCCACCAAACCTCCTAGAGGGAGGTGTTTCCTTGTTAGAGTTCATTCGTCAGGGACCATGGTTAATTCACTCTCCCGGAGAGGTGGAGGGTTGAAGTTTATTAAGATCATAATCCATGTAGAAATGCAATTTTTTTTAAAGGCACAGGGCGAAGAGCTGGCTGACGCTGAAAGACCACCCATCAGTCACCATTTACAAAATGTGTTAGAAATATTTACATATCTTTGCTATTTCTGCTTAGCTTGCTTCCACTGAATGGTATCTGTAGCTTCAAGCACACAAAAAAATAACTCACAAAAATATGTATATACTGTGTGACTCTCTCGGAAAGGAACAACATGAGAACAAGCTGAGAATAAATATCCATAATGCATCTTGAATTTAAAATACGTACTTTGCCTGCAGTAATAATGATTTTGTCTGCTGTCGTTTTCATCTCTGTTAGTTTAGTAAACATTCCAATTGATTACATTTTCATGGTCATTATGAACCTACTCACATTGCTGGCTTAAATGTATGTAGTCAATCACAACGCTGTTTTATCTTATTATTTGTGATAAAATTCTTCCACACTATTGGACTGCAGCAGCAATCTGTTTTCATTCCCCCCGTCTGGTATTACATCTCAAACACAGAGATAAAAACATGCTTAGAGAACATTATGAGCCAGGAGTGAAGGCCTATCAGCCCAGAGTAAAGACCTATCAGCTGCCTATCAGATAAACGTCTGCAGAGAATGGAGTTTTCAAAAGGGAGCTTTTCAATAAAATATAAAGTTCTGCAAGATCAAATAGCTTATAGACATCTTGCATTACCCAAAGTCGCTGTTCACTATTCCCACAGCCTCCCTTGATGTGATTTATGCCTTGATTTTAAAGTGTTTGTCAAATCCATTTAAAGTTGTTAACCACGGAATATCCATTATCCACTCTTATCCGTCATATTAATGTGAAACCTTTATTCAGAACATGTCTCTCTCACTATCCAAAAAATCCCGATCCCCCAGTGAACTGACTGAGGACATTGTGTTGCAGAGGCCAAGACACTGACACACTGTGATTGCCAAAGGTCCTTGTTTCTTATCATAAAGAGAAAGGGTAGTGCTCCCATTGTCCTGGCCAAATTCCAGCATAACCTCTCTCCAACTTGACTCTTAGGTATCCCCTACAGTTTATTGACTTATTAAATACTGGTCACAGCTCTTCTCTGACCCCTGAAATCATCATTGTGAAAGAAAAAAGAATTCCCAGTTGACCTTCATGACTTCATGAAAGAAGAGGAGTACTATATATTGAGTAATGTGTGTATGGTATGATGTGATATGGTGTGGTGTAATATGGTATGGTGTGGTATTGCATGGTATGGAATGGTATGGCATGGTATGTTATGGTAATAATTGTGAGTGCCTTTCTATTTCCCAGGATACATCCTGTTCTACACTCTGGACAAGAACATGCCCATCGATGACTGGGTCATGGAGCCTATCACTGGGGATCGCCTCACCCACCAGGTCATGGACCTCAACCTTGACACTGTCTACTACTTCCGCATCCAGGCCAAGAACTCCAAGGGCGTGGGGCCCCTCTCTGAAGCCGTTCTCTTCAGGACCTCGAAAGGTTGGATGAGCAGACTCCCCAATTTAACTACCATGTCCAGTACCGTTGGGAGAAACTGATAGCTGCATTGGTGACTTCTCCCCCACTTTGACATATACAACTTTGAAAAATACACAAGTGAATTTAAATGGCTGTATGTATATTGTGCATATTAAATATGACTGCAAGATTTATATCTACTGGTCACTATATTTAATACAGATATCCTAAAAATGGATTTTAAAATGGTAGCTCCTTAATGCTGAATTTACTGCATTTGACTGCAGGGGACTAATGCAGGTAAGTATATAGCCTGTAGGTGGGGAGGGATTGCTTTTCATTAAGACCTGTTAACCTAATAAATGTATATTCAATTTTTTTTTGAATATGCAGTTCTGAACCGCTCATTATGAAGGCCATTACTAAGCAGAATGACCTTTATTTTTCATTTGCGGGTTTGGAAAGTGGGGAAGTGAATTTAATGCATTAGTCGCATTAGTACTCTAACTGGAGGATTTTGTGATTAATGAAATTGGGAATATGTTGAAGGAGGATTGACAAAATGATTAGCTCTGCAATTAGATTCATTATGTTGAGCCTATGCTGTTTCATTGTTTTCCCTACAACATTCACCTTTAGTCTGCAGGACCCGATGTGAGGGCTTAGATATAATCAAAGTTCTAAAAACTGTACAAAAAAGTACAATCTTTCATATATATAAACAAAATTATCATTTAAAAAAGGGTTTGGAAGCTCATATTGTTGGCTCCTTTTGCCTTTTTGTTGTACTCTACCTCACTTGTTAGTCACTTTGAATAAAAGTGTCTGCCGATTGAATAAATGTAAATGTAATTGTTTATGGGTTTCTATGCTGTTTGCACTTTGTTTATCCAAATAGCCCATCATGTCAATCCTGGAGGCTAAATTTAGTGTTATCGTACGTGAAGAACAGCATGCAGCAACAATCTTTAATCATGAAAGCGGAGTTTTGTTTTGTCACATCATTGCAATATGAGCTAATTCATTATGAAGCTAATGTACAGAGACAGCACTGACATGCTTGATTTAATGTGAATGTTTGTTCTTTTGTGAAGCTAACGGTTATTGTGGCACAACTAAATCAGCTGTAGCTCCAAAGTCACTTTGACTTCAGTCTGCATATGCCGCTGTTCTGCTGTTGTACCCCTGAGAGGAATTCCTGTTTATCGATATGGAATACTCCAGGCATCGGGCGGTGGCGGGTGCGGCTGTTACCCTTTTAGCTGGACAGCACCCAGCAGTTCTGTTGACGCAAGATACCAAGGGTTTTCAGTTGGAGGACAGTGCTGACCAACTCCCTCTCCCCTTGAGGGAGCCATCCAGTGACCATTCCAGTAACACTGACCTTGTCTTCTTCTTCCCCTTCCCTCCCTTCTTTTGCTGTAGAACAACCTGACAAAATGGCCAACGACCAAGGTAGGTTGCATTTTACATAATATGCTTGTGCATGAGGTTCTGTAGCGTGGTAGGCTGGTTTATTGCCTCCTCTGCTGTTTCCAGATCAGCCAGTTTGAGGGGCTCATCTGCATAATTAAGAATAACGCCACTGTGGCGGACCATCAGAGGAGACATTTAAGACACAATGTCTGACTGCCAGCCCCTAGCCTGGCAGACCCAGAATAACAGTGCTGTAGAAGGCAGACCAATTTATAGCTCTGTAGCTTCACCTTAAATGCCTGGCTGTTTTTTTTTTTTTCTTTCCCTCAAACGGATTTCAAATTAAAACATGGATACGGGCGGGACGGCACCTTACCCATGCACCCGTCGCCCCTTTCATGAATGACTTTGTGCTGCGGTGAATTCGGGTTTTTCTATCTCATTTTCCAGCCCTTTGGAAAATCTGAATTGGAGATAGGTTTATAAATCGTCCCTTTGAGCGTTAAATTGTCTTAGGGAAAAGGGGGAAGAAAAAAGAATTGCTGCTGTTCTTTTTAAAGATAATGGAGGGTATTGAATTTCAGCGTGACCTGTAGTCGTTTCCCGGTCCTGTCACGTCACTGACTGACTAATGAGAATTCACTCACATTAATTAAGACTCCGAGTGAGAGCTGAGTTTTGGGAGAGAGAATAAAAACGCCTGGCTTAGATTTGAATTGACATCTTGTCCTCAGCAAACAATCTGAGAAAAAAAAATGGTTCCCTTCTAAACAGAACTGAACAACCCTTTCCAAATAGTAAGTATCTGTTTGGAAGGCTCATCTGAGCACTGGGCTATGGACTGATGAGACACGAGTGAATTTTAGGGGGATACTATTACTGTACCATCATACCAGGGAGAGTACTTAACCTCAATGGCTCCGGGAAGACTTCAGCTCCGTGAATTGGTTCTAGAATGTGTAAAGTGGTGCTCATCCCTAGTTCCACTGGATGAGGGCCATTTGTGAAGCAAATTGATGTTGATGTTAAGTAACAGGTTTTTTGACACATGTTCATTCCATGTGATAAGCACTTTCACTGAAAGCGAATGAAACATGTGACTTCAGCTGCTTTACTAAATCTACACAGGACTTGGGTCCTTGGGTTTGTTCACCCAATACCTGTTTTGTTCTGTGACCTCAAATTCAACATCACATGGCACTCAGTGACTGTTTAATAAAGTAAAGGAAAATTATTATCATGATTAATTTTTTTTTCTTTTTCCAAAATCTGATAAAATGTAAAATAACAGAAAATCTGTTCTAAGGAAACAGGGTGAGTAAAAAAATTGGTAAAGAGATCATTATACCAAGTGAATCCTGTTGACAGCCAGATGTAGTCTGTGGGAACACATATCAACAGGCCCACAGCCCCACATAGTTTTATGAACTCGGCTGACTTTGGAATTGCCTTCAAGCTGTCAATGTCAAAAGCCATCACGATCAAGCTTATAGCAGGCAGCCCTTGACATTGTAAACATGGTCAACTCTCTGTCAAGGACCTCAAGTTGCCTTTAACAAACTACATCCGTTTAGCTTGAGAAGGAAAAAAATGAAATATGAAATGTAGACGCACGTATGGGCCTCCAACTAAATGAGTTATGCGGGCGCAGGGAAAGCCCCTGTGAGATTGGAGCCCTTGCGACATATAAATCAACTCAAATGGTGCCGTGGGAGGCAGCTATGAGGCCGGGGGGCCCGGGATTGATGTGGCCCAGGAGTTTTGGTGCCCCTCGGCCTTTAGCCGGGGTGGTCGGGACGAGTCGCGAGAAAAACGTGTGATATGGCTCCCTCCATGCCTCAGTCCTCAGCCTGCTTAGAGCATCGGGAGCCGTGTGTGTGTGTGCCGCGTTTTGGGTCCGCTGCCTCCAAGAGCACAGAAGTCAGGATAGAAAACAGGAAAATCAGAAAAACTGAGAAAGAGGCCCGGGTCTTGAAGAAACGGGGGCAGTCAGATGCTGATTGATAGACCACCTCCAAGCACCCTTTTCTACCTCAGGCAAAGCAAAATGTGTTCTCCGTTTCTGTGGGACCCCCTAATGTGGCCCATTTGTCATTTTTTTTCCTATCCAATGTATCTGCATTGCTAGCATGACTGAGAATTCCACAGCCAGCTATGGCCAACATAGTACATGTTACTGTAGGACCATTCCCATATAGGCTGGGAAGAGGTTTCATAAATAGAAATCGATAGAAAATTAATTATGATAAGTCCAAGCAGAGGCCTTTAAGGTTACCTCTAAGGTATTTACATTTACATTTATTCATTTAGCAGACGCTTTTATCCAAAGCGACTTACATAGGTTACAGTTCTTTACAATGTTATCCATTTATACAGCTGGATATTTACTGAGGCAATTGTGGGTTAAGTACCTTGCCCAAGGGTACAGCAGCAGTGTCCCAGCGGGGATCGAACCGGCAACCTTTCGGTTACGAGTCCTGCTCCTTAACCACTATGCTACACTGCCACCAATTCTGTGAATTGGTCAAGTGGAAAGTGTTTTTTACCTGTATTGTCCATTTTTGGTTTTTTGTTTTTTTTGTAGATAAATATATGTTAAGTTTGTAAGGTGCATGATTCTGACAGCTCATTACAGAAGCTGGCAACAGTGTAGCAAGGATATTTTTTACTAAATTGTTTTTTGGAGTCTCCTCTAGATTTTATTATTGTTATGATTGTTGTTAGTGGTAGCCGTGGTGGTGAATGTGGTAGTGTTATTATTTACTTTATTTAATTTTAATGTAAATTGATAATGTCAATCACATATTTTACTGAATTAAAAATGGTGAAATTATTTTATATTTACAGTTTTGTTACATGTCATTTATAGTACTCGCAGGAATCTTGTTTCTACAACATGATACTGCTTATCATGTTGTATCAACAAGAATCTGTTGCCTCAGAAATGATAGCTTTCTGCTACTATGTTTTTCTCCGAATGAAGTATAATAAAATTCGGCAGTCTTTTCTCATTTCAGATTGCTTTTGTCGATATTTTTGTCACCACACTTTGTCCTTTTTCTCTGGCTTCTGCCAGACAAGGAAAATATCTGGCAATTATGCGGGCCCTGTTGTCCCTTTTCAGCTGTTTCAATTATGAAAAAAAGTGACAATAGATACTGCACTTTGAATATGAATGATGGCATCAATAATAGTGTGGTGCTTGACAACAAAGGCCGCGCTTTCCTGCTCAGAGTATTCCCATAAACAGAGCCCTTGTGGAGTCAATTTGGTCTCTCGCTGACATATGGGAGAGGTATAACAAGGGCATGGTGAGCTCAGTTGTTTCGGTGTAAGAGCACCTACTCGGGGAGTCATTTTTTGCTAGGAAATAATTGGATATTGAGCGATTTGTTTTATTTTTTGAGGGGGGGGAATGGATTTTTGAGGCTTGCCTGTCTGAGAGCCGTGTCTGGTGTGTGGGAGCCGCGGGCTCTTCACCTGAGAGGGAATCATACTTTTCTGATGGTGAGGAGAATGTTAGATATTGAATAACACACTCATGCACAAAGGGGAGCAATTGACTGTGATTGTTGTTCCAGTTACTGTTTTCCAGGGTTGCATACATGTGCACAGATAGTGAGGCATACACACTGTCAATGTCAAGTTAGGGCTTTTAGGCTTACAGTATATACATTGTATGCATGATTGTTTATGTATACATAAGCTCATATCACCGATGTTGGCCATCAGTCCTAAGTTTCAATTTTACATTGTAATGTTGCATAGAATGGTGCTAAATTTTAAGTCTCTAATCACTAGTGGTATCTTTAAATGTCTGGGACAGAACTTTCATTTTTTATGTATTTTTTTTAATGTATTTTTTATGTACTCTCATTTTTTATGTATATCTCAGGACTTGATCCCTCTCTGATTTAATGAACTTATCCCCATTTTGGGAAGTAGAATGTTTCTATTTCCACCCATTTCTAGGGGTCCGTGTGTCACTTATTTCAATTTCATTACGGTATATAATATTTCATTATATTTATATTGTACATTTATATTGTAATTGCATTACAATATTAAGAAATGCTTGATGCATATCTTTCCTTAGCATGCGTATGTTTCATAAAAATGTCACTCTTTGAGTTTATTTGATATGTATCATGCCCAGCACCAACCCCATCTGAAATGCACCAGAGAATCTCCCAAATAGATTATCGCATTGTTGATTAGAATTTCTGTTTTTTTTTTCCCCTCTTCAAATCCTCAAATCACAGTTAGGCTGATGTCAAGATGTCGCACCCCTTTCAGTGATACCTGCTTTCTGCTCCGCAGGTCGCCATGGAGACGGAGGCTACTGGCCATCTGACAATAACCTGATTGATAGGAGCAGCCTGAACGGTGAGCGCTCGAACAGAAAGGGCCCGGCTCTGGGTGCCTCGGGGGGGGGTAATTGCTTTGCTGCCTTGGCTGTCTCTGCTCGGTGGGTGTTACAGGTCCCAGACTCCTTAGTAGAGGGACAAACAACCAAGGCACACACGGGACTCTGATGCTGTTAACGCCCGAAGGCCGCGCCCTTTGGCGGCGCTCTCTGGCCGCGTGCGTTTAGAGAGGGTAGGAGGGTTGAAAAAAGGATACTCCGTCCCCAAGTTACGCAGCGCCGCGAGTCATGTGGCGTATGTGTTTTGTTTTTTTTTTGTCTCTGTCCACAAACATCATCTTCTTGTTTGTGTCTGATGTTTCAGTTTTGAAACACAATATTGTATCTGTGCAGCTGCAACCTCAGGAGCACACCTCAGGGGAAAGAGCAGAAAATTATTGATGCATGGCGTTCCTGCAGAAATCAGCTCCGTCTCTCTTGTTTCTCATGTCCAACCAGTTCTGTGTGTTCTCTCCATTCAGAAAGCATTGGAAAAATGCCATTTTTTGCTGAATCTTGCCAACAAAGGCCAAGTAGCAGAAAAAGAAATGAATTTAGTTTATATTTGTTTGTATCTCGCTGTGCCTAAATTATGATTGAGCACCATGTCTCCTGGGCCCCGGCTTCAAGCTGCAGCCGTCTTTAGATGTGCCTGTCAGAATTAACCGATCAGCAGTCAGGTGATTGACAGACTCTGACTGCCCAATCAAGGCCGCTTAAATGTGAAAGACCCGCAGTCTTAAGCAAACAAAGCATTCCAACCTGTGAGTGCACTGCAAACGCTACACATTTCTCTTAAGCTGTCATCTGCAGCCATGGCATTAGTCCTCTGTTGCAAGTGGTTAATTGGAACTGTTGAGGATCGGAGGCACATGTAGTGTCAATTAAAATATAAAAGCAAAGTGAACGCCGTGGCTGCGGCAGGTTGGGGGGAGGTCTGTGTAAATTCGCAGAAGAAAGCGGTTCCCACTTTGTCATCATCGCTCCGCTCCGCTTCACTGCACTGTCACCAGCTTGTGTCGAGTCTGCGGGGAAATCTTACATCAATTTAGAGCCAACTGATACGCCCAGGCAGTGAGAAAGGGGGGAAGGCCCGGAAAGAGAAGGCGGGAGGGGGAAGGAGCAGTTTAGAGAAGGGCGTGTGGTGAAAGAGTCCTGTAACTGTTGTAGCTGATCGCTCTTAAGCTCAGGTGCTGGAGATGTGCGAGTCCCTCTCCTCTTCCCGATGAGTAGATCCAAGAGAGCTGGCTCCACACAGCCCAGCGATGAAGGCACAGTTGACAGCCCATACCGAGGCCTGCTGGGATACGCTATGTTCGGCCCGGGAGGTGCTGCCGGTGATTACAACAGATGCTCTGCCCACTGAACTGGAGCCTCCGGGCGGGCCAAAACGTCAGGGGTCACCGGTAAACACGGCGCACCTGCGAGCGATCACCGCTTCACTAGAGAAACACGTGCGGGTCTTTCACTTTAGTGACCTCCCCGCCTCCGTCTGACCTGCGCCAACTGGACATCCGAATTTAATGAGCTTCCGAAGCGGAAAGGAATCACTAAACCATGAAGTCTCAGTTGTCAGCTTGAACGCTCTGGGTGGAGGCTGTATGAAAACTGCAATTTTGCTGAACGTGTAAGGATGTCCAAATAGCCCAGAGAGCTGCAATCTTTTCCCTTTACAGAATACGGGAGCCGTTCACTGCAACCCTGAATGTAGTGTCACAACATGTTTTTAAATGGCATCATTGTATGTTAAGACAATTGTTGCTGCTTTCAGTTTCCCTCCTGATCAAGCTACGTCGCTCACGAGCTACCAGTAGCTCGCTGCCTGTTTTTGAGTAGCTCGCCAAAAGTTTCAAAGGTTATGTACAAAAAAATCCGATAACAAATAAACACACCCTGGAAACCTCTTCCCATTTCAATCCAATCAAATACACAGATGTCCCACCCCCCTCCAGCACAAAATTATATCAGCTGTCAATCAAATAAGTTAGGCTACTGTCAAGTTTGCCAACACGTCATCACATCAGTTACCATGTAGGCTAGCAACTGAGGTAGCTACAGAGCTAAAGCTAGGAGTTCGGTGGTGTTAGCAAGCCAGTTTAGCTTGTAAAATAGCCAGATTTATGATGAACAAAGAAAATGGCCAGGCCAAGAAAAAGCAGAAAACATACTATTTCCATGAGGAATGGGGAAGTTTTTTTTTTTTTTTTTTTTCCACGAATGTGAAGGACAAGTGTGTGTGCCTCATCTGCGGTACCAGCGTTTCAGTCAGTAAAAGATGAAACGCTCAGCGCCACTTCAGGGACATTCTAAAACTCTTAGTGTGAAAAGGCTTAACGTGGCTTAATGTTCCAAAATAGCAGCCAATGGTCACCAAATTTGTCTGACATCTCACGTTATAAACATGTAGTAACGTTTTCTATGTTTTGTATGATTTCGATGTGAATTTAAGATGTTTTGATATATTATGTGTGTGACAGAGTGCTGTCACTACGGTTGAGTATGCGCTCTGAGTGCCATACGAGTCTGGCTCTTTGATCAAAGCTGCAGCTTGGTTTCCCGTAGACCCGGGTTCAAGGCTGGGTGGGGTGACTGCTCTCGTCCTTTACTACAGCGAGCTTGAGACCCCTAATGTAGACTAACATCTTTGAAAGTAAGATGTAAAGCATCGTTAGCATGAGTTAAGGTGTGGATTCTGTAGATGGTTGTGGCTTGAAAGGCATTAAAGGAAAAGCGATGTGCACATTTACTGAAAACCACTAAATAAACCAGGAAAACAAGCAGACAAATAGGCTGAGTGAGTGTGCAGCCGCAGCCTTTTCTCAAGAAGAAAGAGCCCCCTCTCATCCTACCCCACATTCCCTGATGTCTGGGTATGAGAATGAGGATGAGAAGTCCAAAGACAAGAAAGAAACAAAACAAATTCAATGAAGAAGGCCTTTTGGGAAAAACAAAAAACCTAAAGGTATCGAGCTTTCAGCATCACAAAACGCCTGGCTTTCTTCACCAGCTTCTCAGAGCAGAACAGCTCGGAAAAGGGGGTGGGAAGGGGTGGGGATTGCAGAATCAGTAAAATAGACTTTTTTTGTTTCACCTGTGGCCTCCTGTCAGCCTCAGAGCTGGGCTGTTCGTTTTGCCTCCCCCTTTGGTGGCCTTTTACAGGCTTTTGTTGAACCACTCCTCAACCTGAGCTGAAAACATCCACTATCCCCGGGCAATGCTCCTGTGCACATTAGCTGGTGCAAGACCACACTTCTTCTGTTGAGATGGGCCTGGGCCTTTGTGAGTGAAACGGTTGTGCACAGTAAATCGGCAGATGTTTATTCAGCTCTGACACTGACAGGGTTATTTTTGTCCGAAAATTTGGCTTCGCACTCCTTTTTCACCATCTTACTGATGTAGCGGATGCCGTTTTTCCAGAGTTGAGTGCAAAGCTTAAAATACCACTCAAAAATTACAAAATGCAGTCAGTAATGGCAGGACCCGTACCTTTATATTGCACATAATGATAACAGTCTAAATACAGTATCTAAATCAAGTACTCATTTATAGAATAATGCAATTTAATACATTCATACTGTTTCAGGGCAGATGTTTCAGTATGGCATTGGAGACAAATTCAGGAGCAGCCAGTGGGGAGACTCATAAGAGTGAGCAATAAGAAGTGGTGGTTGAACAGCTTCAATAATGGAGTCGAGATGAGTGGAAGGTGCCGGCGGTCTGCATCTGTCATTTTTTGCAGCGGTGAGGGTGAACAGACAGGCTGAATGGATGAAACTGTTCACCATCCATTACATTGACCTTGAGTGTACGGTATGCTGCAGAGGCCCAGAAGCAGAACAAATCCATTCCTCACACTTAACTTCCTAAAGATGAGAGAAACGACAACACGGAGGGGGAGGGAAAAGAAACAATGCCACTAGTAGCCGTGAAAATGTGCACCGCTGTTTTGGTTTGTCTCGGGGGTTTGGTATTCACCTCAGGTCGTTCCAGGGGTGTGGGAAACCACAGCATGGTTCAGCAGCACTTACCAGTAGTCTGTTCGGCTAAAGAGCAAATTCATTCAGTCTTAGCGATGCTCCGTGCTCCTCCTGATAAAGACACTGCAAGGTGTATGTATTTCACAGGCAGGCGTGGTGGAGAATGACTCTCACTCGGAACCCATGGATCTCTCAAAATGGTAACCAGTGATTTGTATGGCTGGAATGAATCCAGTTTGTGACAGCTGGTCACCTGGATATGATGTTAGGAATCAAAAGGAGTTCATTACATTATTGTCATTTGGCTGTCATCCATTTAGACAGTTGGATATTTACTGAGGCAATTGTGGTAGAAGTACCTTACCCAAGGTTTAAGGACCTTGCTACAACAGCAACAACCTTTTGCTTTGCAAGCCCTGCTCCTTACCACTATGCGACACTTAAGAAATTTATGGATGCCTTGTAGGTTAAAGGTGATAGGTGGAACTATGAAAATATGGTACTTACTTAATACTTAAGAATAATATGCTGTAATAAATGCTTAATAAAGGATTAATAATTGTTTATAAGCTGGTCTGGAAATTTTCCAGTCTTGGCATGAACATCAGCAGAGTATTTCTGAATTTTCTGTAATGTATCATTAAGCATTACAAGACTGCGCGATATTATGAGGATTTACCAGCTTATTAGACATCCATATATGACAGCTATAGGCAATGCATGTATTTTATAGCAACATTTGAACATTTGCCAGTGCTGCAAAGTCATTTTGGCCCTCATACCCACAGCAGCAGACACATGTTTTGTAACTGAACATTTAATCAATGAACAGCATGATGTGCTTCTCTGGAGGGGCTGCTGAGAAGCCATTGATGAGAAGAAAGCTCTAATTTCTCTCCTTTTATGCATATCGGAGGGCCTGTTTTTCACCAGGGATCCCCTGTTCTCTATTCAGGACTTGAGCACGAAAATGTAACTTTTGATCTTTGGTCAAAATGCATTTAGAAGTGGTGAATGCGAAATTACACCAATGAAGAAATCGTCTATTTCTCTCAAGTGCCTTGTTAGCCAGCAAAGCCACAGCATTTTTTTCTCCTTCAAATGGATAAAGTGAATTGCCTCTCTTCTCCATGGGTGAATATTTCACAGATGATCAACCCTGCATTCTTTTGTATCTACAATAATGACTCGCTTCCCTTACCAATAAGTAATATATGTTAAAATATGCCACTTTGGTGTGCCTTTTTAGTGTGGGCCTTCTGTGTACCCAAGAATACTCTACTAGCCCTGAAATAATTGCATTGAAAATAATTGCAGATCACTCAGGTAACACCAATTTTGCTCTAGAAGTGGTTGCAATCCCACTGCAGTATAATGGTGCTACAGAAAATGAGTGGCTGAATGCACAGTCACACTCTTAACAGGTGTCTAAGGTGGGTCTATGAGAAAATAACACCCAGAGAAACTGCCAAGCATTTATGAATCTGCTATAGAATTAATTAGCTATGTGTATGTCCAGCAAAACACCTTTCCTCGAAGTTTAATAATGTCGTCTTTACACTCTGTGTCCTGTCTATTCTGAGTTTTGGATAGTCTTTTTTTTAATAAAAGAAGTCTTCCTGGAACTTGTTGTCCTTGTTACCGTGTGACAGGGAGGGTACAGTCTGTAAAAAGGTGATTTCACAGTAAACACGTCTTGTTTTTTTTTTTTTCCTCCCAGAGCCTCCAATTGGGCAGATCCGGCCCCCCCACGGTAGTGTGACCCCTCAGAAGAACAGTAACTTGCTGGTGATCATTGTGGTTTCGGTGGGGGCGGTCACCGTGGTGGTGGTCGTCATTGTGGCTCTCATCTGCACCCGCCGCTCGTCCGCCCAGCAGAGGAAGTAAGTGCCCCCCCCACACACACATTCAGTCCCCGGCTGCTCAAAAAGTTACCCAATTTTCTCATTCCCCTATTCCCTCCCTCTCATTCTTGTAGTACTTCATCTCTTCTCTGCTCCCCTCCGTGTAAACAGGTTTTCCTAAAAGGTTTTCGGATGTGGTCCATGTAATGCAGTTCAGGTTTTTGTCGAGCTTTTAGAGGATTTCAGACTGCGAGGAAAGTGCAGCGAGCACAAAGCATTCCGTTTGAAACTCTGTGAGTTATAGCTTCATGCTCTGAGCACAGCTTTCCACTGGCTCCCAGCGTCAGTTACAGTGTCTGGGAACTTCTGTCAGCTCGGCCTTTTATAGATGACTGGGACTGTCACACAAATCCGGACCCGCTCTATCAGATTTCATATCAGAAATTTCCCGAAGAAAAAAGGCTGGCATGTATCTGTGCGTGCGTGTGTGTGTGTGTGTCTGTGTGTGTGTGTGTGTGTGTGTGTGTGTGTGTGTGTGTTTGTAACAGTGCCGGCCGATGTGCTGCCCGTTAAAAAGGAGAGAGTCCAATTTATGAAAAAACTAATAATTTACAATTCAAAACACAGCCGGTTTGTAACCTGTCCTGGCACCATTACAGTGTGGGTGTGCCTTTCCATGGGCAGGTCTTTGTGTGCGCTCTAGGCACACTTCCTAATAACAAGTCTGACCTGGATCTACAATTAGTATACTGCTGAGTCACCGCTGAGGCACATCTTTGCCCTCGCTCCCGTCAAAAGCAGGAGACCCTGAGTGCTCCACTGTCTGCTGCAGCCTGCGAATGAGGCTATCCAGTCTGGCAGGACTTGGGCGCAGGGAACTGACTCACTGCTGATTACCGGCAGGTAATGTAATGAGTGTTAGAGGCACTGTCCTGGCCAGCGTGACCCTCAGTTACATGGTTGAGTAAGCCAAATCATTTATTCAATTTGCGAATCCCGCACACAAAATGAAATACCTTTAAAATCAAATCAGCTGTGATGCTTGTTCACATGTGCTCCACTTTGATGAGAGCCATGTAGCTGCTATGCTTTTTAATGAGGCATCTAGGAATCGATGTAGCATCATTTTGGCTTTTGAAGAGTGTGCTTTTATACTTTTTAAAAGGTAAGAATATCCTATAAACGGAGCTGTTCCACCAGATGACTTTTTTAAATGCACAGTGCTGAGGAGGGGAGTAGGGGAGAGAGCTGTGCCGATAAAGTAATCTTTTGTCAGTCGCCACCCCTGGGAAAGCAAGTGTTGTTCCATGCGGCACTTGTTCACATGAATGTCATCCAAAAAAAGGCCCTCCAAACAGTATCCTATTTTTTACAAAAGGGAGATGGACCCAGCACAGCACCAGAGGAGTCCAACAGAAGGAAAGGACGATTATAGCTGAAGCAGGGGCCGTTTTTTTATTGCTCCAAAGCTTGAGCCCACATCATAGGCGTGTGGAAGCGTAGGCGTGTTCGTGTCTGCATGCGCACTGAGGGCCGGATGCTTACGCGTGTTACGTGTGTTATCCAGAGAGAGGGTCCAGAGAGGGTGAAAAAAATGAAAATGACAAAAAAGCTTAATGTACCTGATTAAGAATGGACAGCGACACATTCACTCCCGCCTTACAGTACGCGGCCGCGGTTTGAAGCCATTTGGCCACCGTTGCTGATGTGAGTGATGGATGTCAAAGAGAATCTGAAGGCCAGTTTTATGTGCGCAAATGAGGCAGCGTTCCTTTCTTATCGGCTTTGGTGGAGATGGTCTACCCACAGGACAGACCAGACTTGTCATTATTTATTGATTTAGTTAGCAGCTGGCATAGCTCATTTCAACTATTTTAAACACGCTTTATACGTTTTACATGCTATCTCTTTATTTTACTAGAACTTTACTGTGGACTTGTCTAATTCCTTGTCCATGGGTTTTTGCATTACACACATTTTATGTAGTATCCATTTGTGGTCTTGGATACATCAGCTTTACTTTACCTCTGAAAATGTACAGCAAATATTTTCCTTCCCAGGAATCAAGGCTGTAAGTCGTGGCCCCCTTACAACAGCTGTCGTTTTTCACTGTGTGTCCAGGAAGCGAGCTACCCACAGTGCAGGGAAGAGGAAAGGCAGCCAGAAGGACCTGCGCCCCCCTGACCTGTGGATCCACCACGAGGAGATGGAGCTGAAGAACATCGAGAAGCCCTCGAGCTCCGCCCCCTCAGGCCGCGATTCCCCCATCCAGAGCTGCCAGGACATCGCCCCTGTCAGCCACAGCCAATCAGAGAGCCAGATGGGGAGCAAGAGCAGCCACTCAGGTGAAAACCCCGCCCGCTGCCAATGAGTTGGTGCTTTTGTACAGTTTTGAACTCCTGTTGGAGACATAAAGGTCATCTTCTCCATTTTTATTAAGGACAGTCATTTCTTAAACAAAAACAAATTAAGCAGAAATATAATCAGTCATTGGCTGCAAAATTAAAAATACGGTTATGAATATGAATGATTATAAAACATGAATTATGCCCTGTTTTAAGTAATTGATTGTCCAATGTGAAATATAAGACCTGAGCTAATGTCTGCAATAATTACAAGTGCTTGCCAAATATATTTTTGCTGACATAAAAAACATTCTCCTGCCACCCGATGCAGTGGCATAACTCAGAGAGTACCAACTGAATGGTGTGGGATTTAATGAGAGAAAGAGAGAAAATGTAGAAGAGGCATGAAATGTGTGAAACTGCAAGTATTATCTCTGCAAAGAATGAGCTTGAAAGTAAGTGGTAACCTTAGGGATATCAAATAACAAGATCAGTGTTGTGATTTCCTCTGATTTTACACATGATATGTCTCCAAACAAGGCACAGATTAGTTCATCGGCCCATTATATTTCCAGATAGAAAAGATTTGCTCTCATTTACACACCACCAACATAATAAAGTCTAATGCAAATTTAATCTGTGGGCTGAATGCGGATCCCTGCGTTTTCCTTTGCTTTGTCTTGCAGAGCATCGACTTTCTCCCCAGGCTTTGCATGGGTTTGTTAAAGAAAATAAAATGCTGAATCTCTTGTCTGCTCCAAGCAGGTGCTGACGGCGATGAGGTATCAAGCAGCATATCCACCCTAGAGCGCTCCCTAGCTGCACGGAGGGCAACTCGCACCAAGATGATGATCCCAATGGACTCTCAGCCCAGCAACACACGTAAGTAGCCAAATGCCTACCCGGTCCCATCTAATCTGGGTCAGTCTGTGGTTGATCTTTATCCACCTTTGTAAAGTGACATTGATGCATCTCACTATGAAAGCAGTGAAAAGATATTTGAGCATCAGTACAGTTGATGGACTTTAATTAATTATTATTAGCAGGCCATAGAGGCAGTTGTCATAGTGCAGTTATCAGTTTTAGGAAACGTGATACTTAACCATCTACACAACACAGTTTGGCAGATAACATCACATCATCACTCAGCCAAACAATGGTAGAGCCTCAGTTGATAAAATGAAGATCTCTATTGTATTAGCAGTTGAGCATGAAGTCGGCCCAAATCGCATTCAGTCTAAAACACAGGGTTACATTCCCCTCTGCTCACTGTTCCAGAAAAATGTGTCAGCTGACAGAAGAAAAAAAAGTCCTAGACGAGAAGATCAATTGGTACATTCAAGACTGTGCCTTGGCTGTAGGTCTCGACAATTGGTATTCCAATATCGTCTTGGTGGGCTTCTAGGTGTGAGATTTTAATTCCCCACTTTAAAATGAGACTCCTACACGTTTGTGACACTGTTGATAATTAATTCTGTTTCCTGTTGTGCATCTTGCTGGGCAGTCTCTTTACACGCAGGGGCTGGCATCGGGCTTCCTGTAGACTCGAATCCCTCTCAGTCAGCATTCCCTATCTCTCTTAAACGCCTTCGCCGAAAGCCTTGAATGTCATGCCTCAGATCTCGCCCCGTTTCACCTGAGAGGCCCTCTCCACATCCCGCCCTGTGAAACGTGCTCGTGCAGTGGGGATAATTACCGGCTCCCGCTGTCACCACTGTGCCCTGTTTTGTGTTTGATTCGTGGCATGAAAGTGGCCTCTCATCTCAGGCCTGCTGGGGGAAGGGGGGGGACCGAACAACAAAGCGTTTCGCCGCGCGCGATCTCGGGTCCTCCGCCCCGCTGCCGCGGCGTCTGCCACCGCCCGCGTCCCCGTCGCGGCGAACACAGGGAGCGCCGCGCTCCCGCGGGAATGTCAGATGCTCCACCTGCGCTCGCGGGAGCCTCCTTGGCGTGTCTGCTGCTGATCTGTCAGACGCCACTTACCGTGCCGCCCCCCCTTTAGTGCAAAAGGAGCCTGTTCTTTTCTCACTCGTTTCTGACGAGAAAGAGCTGAGCCTGCAAAAACGAATAAGAATGAATCCAGGCGAATTTTGTTAACAAGATTACTGTCTGTAACACATTTCAAATGGCCAGACTTTCTTAGTCTGATCTTTTTTCATCTTAGATGGGGACATATTGTAGTTTGTTGCCTGTATGATAAGATCAAGGTCATCTATGGATGTCAAGGGAAATCTTGGAAGCCTGTCTTTGTGTGCAGATGAGGCTAGTCTCCCTTCTTTATTTGATATCCTGTGTCGCAGGGACGATTTGGCTTCCTGTTGCTCAGTGTAGCTGACAAAAGATGATGCGAGTTTGGGCACCAGGTCTTTAGACACAAGGCATGTTCTATTGAAAATCTGTTCTCATTGTTTACTTTCTTATTGACGCCCTGACCCCAGGTGAATTACATAGCTAAATATTCAGGTTGTTTTTAACTTGATAGAAGGGAGTAGCAGCTATGATCAACCCCAGGTTCTCAGTTCTGCATTAAACGGTAAATGGTGCTGCAGTGTTCATTCAGCAGGACTAAGTGTGAATTCCACACATTAAGTGTGATCTTAATGTGATATTAAGTCTGATCATTACATAATAATAATCAGACTAGCACCCACAAAGTCCCCTGGGATATCAACACCCAAGGTTTGAATGTACAGAATTGCAACTAAAAATGTATTTCAACCCCCAGCCCACGTGGAAATGAAATATATCGTAATATATTGAGAAATATATTGTTCAACCCAAGAATATATTTCTAATACATCCACTATATTGATGCAAAGCAGGTATATGTTGCAATGTAACAAAACAGCAATAATTTACATCTTTCAATAAACAAATAATCTTTTCAACAAGACTTGAATGTACTTGACAATGTTATGTGTTAGCAAAACGAACTCAGTGGGATGGGCTCAGCAGAGTAATGCAATGCCTGAGCCACAAAACACAGTGAAGTAAGCTGGCCAGGCATTAGATTGCCACAGCTACCTGTTTATGGTACCTAAAAAATACTAGAATACTACCACCTTTTGGAGAATCACAAACAAAAAGATCAAAATACCAATGGATGACAACAGCCCCTAAATCAAGGGATAACAAAGTGATGGGAGTGAAAGACCATTTAGCTTTGGCAATGAATTGCCCTTGATAGGATTATCCAGCTTTCTGAGGTTTTATTGTTTCCATTTGAAAACTAGATTGATGCGAAAGCATTTGTGATAGTGGTCTAATGCCTTCATTGTTCAACTGATTTCAGAGTGTGATCCAATTAAAGAGAAATTAATTACTGTTAATGGCATAAAATATACTCTTCAAGGGAAGATTAGGCCCTTTTATACCGCTTGTTTATGCACTCTTTAATTAAATTCCATCACCAGAACTGTTGCCTTGTTACCGTGTCAGACTGCGTCAAAAGTTTGACATTAGAGCAAAGCCCCGGCCTCGTGGAGGTGACATTGATGTGGCGTAGTGCACTGCTAGTGCAACCTGAAAGGTAATGAGAATACTTCACAAGCGGCGGTTATAGTCTGTGTGCACACTATTGTATGTGTGATAGAGGGGGTAAAAAAAAAACGTTCCCTCCTCAGTAATTCCTTCCTCGGGTTTCAAGGCTGTTTAGGAGATATGGATCTCTTTGCAGTCTCCTCGAGGCGCTTCAGCAGCCAAGCTCTCTCCCCCCTCTCTCTCTTTGCTCTTTCGGGTTTTACTCTCAAGGTCAAGGCTCAGTCGCTTCCCCTGCCTTATTTCACACCTGTGCTGGCTATAAACAGACTTTTTGAGAGAGCTGGTTTACTCTCTCTCTCTCTTTACTCTCTCGCGGCATTGTACAGTGATGGTGAAGGAATTCCAGGCGGCGGGAGGGGGGGGGGCGGGGTTAGGGTCAAGAAGGCTCCTTGGCAGGGGGGGCGTCCTTCCTAAATGTGTTGGGACACCAGCCCGACGTCTGTGCCCTCTCTTTCCCGCAGCTGTGGTGAGTGCCATCCCGGTGCCCACTCTGGAGAGCTCCCAGTACCCGGGAATCCTGCCCTCGCCCACCTGCGGGTACCCCCACCCCAAATTCACCCTGCGCCCCATGCCCTTCCCCACCCTCACAGTGGACCGCAGCTACGCCACAGGTAAAATTCTGTGCGGATGCACCCATAGATATGTGTCTTTTCTATCTCTCTCAAACTCTGCCTCTTTGTCTCTCTTGCTCTCCCTTCCCACGTATCTCTTTCATGTCTTTTCTATCTCTCTCCCTGTTGCTGCTCTCTCTCTTTCTTTTCCCATTATATTTCCAGTTTACGCCATATCATATGACCTTTTTCTTTCTCATATTTCTCCGTCCCTGTCCCTCTCTCCCCATGTGCTGCTTGCAAAGGAAACTTATTCTCATTAGCAACACCAGCCTTTTTCCCTTAACATGGCTGGGTTGGGTCTGTGAGAAACAAAGACGTAATAAGAAATGGCGTGGTGGTCCAGTACACGATATACTAATTGCTTAATACCTCATTGGCCCACAATGGGGATCTCCTAACACTGCCGTGTGGCATCATCAGTTTAGGTTTCCTTCAGCGTCAGGGAAATTACCTTAAATTGCAAACAGAATGGGAAGGACAAACACCACCACTGGTATTGAAGGTCAGGAATTAAATTACTTTGTTTTTCTGTTGGTAAATGTTCCTGACAGTGCCTCTTGGCAGTGCTGCTCAACCTTTCTCGGTGCAAAGCGCCATGTGTTGACATTTTTCCTGGGGATCACTGCCAGAGAAAAAAGCTAGAACAAAACAACTCACAGCTAGAATCCCAATTACATGGAGTATTAGCATTCATGCTGTGAGTAACTCAACATAACAAACAGAAAACAAAAAAAATACAAAGTCTAGTAACCACTGGATGTACTGTAAAGTTTGACTCATCAATGTACTTAAAAATGTCCCCATAACAATGAGGTTCTTAGAATCAGATTTTTTAAAAACATGCTTTCTATTGCATATATACATGATATATATATACATACATGTCCCACTCTCTACCAGGCAAACCTCATGCTCCGACATTTGGGCATGCATATCGATCCACTGGCTTCGCTAATGAGTCCAGCTTGAGTTTGCAGCTTAAGGTTGGCATTAATTTGCGGTGATGTCTGTTGAGAGAAGTAGCACTCAACAGCAAGATCCCCCACCTTCAATTTTGAGCCGCAAAGAAGCGAACTAATGAGGAGGGTACGTGTGATAGCGGGTCACATAGCAACAGCATTCCCGAACGTCTGCGTTTTACACGCTGTCGTCTTCATTAAACAGCCTCTCGAAGCTGCATTTCCATCCAGTGCATGTAATTTTAATTCACCGTGTGCGAGTGTAACAGCATAGAATGGAGCCTCTCGTGTTTATGTTATATTAAGTATATGTATCCCTCTTCTATTTTGATGACAGACTCACTGGTGCATATAAATTGAAAATAAATGTATGTAAAACTCTTCTGACTTGTAGTCGCGGGAGCTGATTTCAGTCGTTTCATTATAGTCTACAATTTCAAATGTCTTGAATGTATCCTTGCCCTGAAAAAAGGATATCTGTTAAATGACAATAATTATAAAACGAGGAGGAAGAACCACCATCATCTTTATAAGATTACAATGAATACTTACATTACATTATCCTCATTTAGCACATGTTCTTATCCAGTGCGACTTACATAGGTTACAGTTTTATCCCTTCATGCAGCTGGATATTTACTAAGGGAGTTGTGGGTTAAGTACCTTGCCCAAAAGTACAACAGCAGTGCCCTAGCAGGGATTCAAACCAGCAACCTTTTCATTATAATCCCTGCCCCTTACCACTACACCACACTGCTGAATAATAGTAAGATGAAAAAGAATGTGGTTGTAAAATGTGTGGATGTGTGTGTAATAGTGTGCATGAAAGGTGCTGAGGAAACCCGCTCTCTCCCCAGCGGCGGCGATGGCGGCGGAGGGCGCCGCCCCGCACGCCCAGCAGCAGACCCTGATCCCCAGCTCGCAGCCCGAGCACGCCAGCGCGGAGGAGGTGCCCAGCCGCACCATCCCCACCGCGTGCGTGCGCCCCACCCACCCCCTGCGCAGCTTCGCCAACCCCCTCCTGCCGCCCCCCATGGGCACCATCGAGCCCAAAGTCTACACGCCGCTGATGCCCCAGTCGAGTAAGTCCCCGCGCCCGGAGCGCAGGCCAGCGGCCTCCTCGGTGCCGCTGCGCGGCTCCTTCCAGCAGCTTTCCGTTGCGTTCCTGTTTGCTCCTTAGTTCAAAACGCTCAATTCGACCCGTTTCCTATAGTAGTATGTGTGTTTATTGAGGGGGATTTATGAACATATTTATACAAATACTACATTCACAGGAACAGGGCTGAGAAAGATACACTTCAACTAACACAGATCATTTCACCTATAGACGCATAGAGACTGATTGGATTTTCTGATTGTTGCAGACAGTATAGCCTTCAAATTGTGTTGTTTATGCCTTTTGATGGAAGACAATGTAGAAAATACTGCTATGTGTAGATCTATGATAACTGTGATATGCTGAGATCAGTGATTTATGAGACTGTATATGAATGAGTCTTGGGCGCTGTGTGGGACTGTGGGGATAAGAGATAACGCTAGCTGCTTCGATTTAAGGGATATGATTACATTAAAATATTTTATTGCTGGAATATTTTTTCCTAGATGCAACACTTGACTCAGAATGCCACCTAACGTGAAATTATTGTCGTGATCTCTCAGCTACCGCTGTGCTTTTCTTTAAAAGATGTTCTTATCTTTTCTGTTTGTGTCTGCACCCATCCAATTTATTCTGTCCCTCTAAATTCTGCCACTGTTTAAGGTCCAGATAAAGTCCTGCCTCTGACTGGCTAGGTATACACACACACACACGCGCGCACACACACACACACGCACACACGCACACACACACACACACGCACACACACACACACACACACACACACACACACACACACACACACACACACACGCACACTGCAGTTGGCTAGACAGCCATGTATACAAAAAGCACTTCACTGCGGTTGTTGTGCATACTCTTATTTCATTGCTGAAGCGTGCATGCTCCTTTTTCAAGTAAGTAATTGAGCCTGGAGCATAAACAGTAGTCACAACATGAGTCTGACAGTGTAGATGCCTGCACAGTAATCCAACTGAGCACATTACACAATACAGCTGTGCGCTGTTTTATTGCAATCATTGTGGGCTGTATTGTGCTATATAACAAATCAAATGAATCTTTGATACATATGTCAAACAGGACTGGCTAGTGTGGATGTTACTGGAATTTTTAAGCAAAGTGGACGTGTATATATTTAGGAGTAAAAGGGCAACTCATACATTTATTTAAGATGCATCTGTGAACCTCCATAGCTGCGAATGTTTGTTTCCTTGTCCTCAGCGTGAGGTCTGCGCCACTACAGAACTTACCCGTGAGGTCTCAAGTCCAGCCTAACTCTCACATTCTGAAAAACTGAGCGCTGATTTGTTAGAAGACTTTATAGTTGCCAGGTTATGTGTTTACGATCAACATTCTTCATTCTGCCGCCATCGATCGTGTGTGAATGGGCCTCTGATTAGTGCGGTTGTCCAATCTGGAGAATCATTAGTTCAAGGCTGGCAAACTGAAGGGTTCAGCCGGGAAAAGAACTCACCCCAGAGGCCCTACAAAAACCATCAATTGGGCAAGCCAATTTACCATAGAACAGTTTGCAATCTATTAAGCCAGTCTGTTGTTTTAGACATTGTTTGAACAGGCTCACTACTGCAGTTGGCAAAAGCTTACCTCAGCTATATCTTCGGTGCTTATCATTGGTACTTGTTACACAGGTTACAGGTGATTTGCACCTTGCTTGTGGTTATTGGCATTTGATGTCCTTCGGAATAAGAAAGCACATACCACATTTAAAGCTGTTTTAGATGCAATAATATATCAAAAAATATACAAAGTCAAGCTATACAGCTCAGAATTCCTGTGCTCACTTAACAGTACTGGATGGTTTGTGTTCCATTTTCACAGCTGGTGGGTAACACAGTTTCCCATCCAAAAATGAATCCCACAAAGTCACTGTTCCCAGTCCATAGATATTTCGCATTGTAGTTAATGAATGAAGGGAAAGTTTCATGAAAGCAAGAATTATATTTTTAATAAGTCCTGTTTTTCACTCACAGGTGAATTAATGTGATTTTATATGGCAATCAGAGAGAGTGTTTGGTGCAGCTGTAATGACTTTCAGAATCGTTATGGAGAGAAGTTACTGTGTGATTAATGAGAAACATTATCACCTATTAATCTGAGAAGTACAGCTTGAGGTACATCTGTATCATCATTATATTAAATTAGATGATGGTCTAATCAATAAAGCAATTTTCAAACAGTACCTGAAAAAAAAAAAAAAAACTTTTTACACTAATCTCTGAAGCACCAAGTTGCAACATGCATGCTGCATTGAACCACAACCAGATATATTACCCTTATACAATGCCCATTTGTGATCATATTGAAAACTGGAAGAAGCAGCACAGCAGCCATTTCTGTATCAACAGTAAATGCACCTGTGTTATTGTCTGTCAAAAGCTACAGAGCTATAGTAGGCGTCCCCCATGGGTGGACAGGAGGGGGTGGAGAGGGTGGAGGGTGAGGGGTGGGTGGCTGGGGGGTGGGGGGGGGGTGTAGCGGGGCAGGCAGTGGTTCAAGTTCAGTTCCTTCTCTGTGTTCCCGCAGCTTGCGGGCACGCTAACAGTGAGGTTAAATCCATGATCCCAGCCGGTCCAGGGGTGCAGTGATTACCCTGCAGTGGTTTGGTATGCTCAGGTGGCGGCAGGATTACAATTGATTTTCAGACACTGTAAACAGCCCCCCCCCCCCAACACATACACACACACACACACACTGCAGGCCAGGAACGGCCCAGCTCTCGCAGAGAGGCGGGGCCCGCTTTGCCCCACCCGTGCAGGCGCTGAGAGCCCAGCGCCATTTCCCCCCTGCCCCCCTTCCGCTATTCCGCATTCATGAAGGCTGGTTTACATATAAACTCACTCTAATGGATGCCTCTCCGCTGTGCCTCCTATGGGTGATATAGATGTTTCCTGACAGATGCACCAGCAAGTGTTTTCCCCTCCAGTCATGATTTAATTGGTTTTCCTTAAGCCTTTTGAGCGGCGGAGCTGAAGCCTGTGCTCATCGCAGACTATTTTCCATTTGTTCTGTCTGGTCTGATTGCTGGTCAGATGAATGATGATGGATACCGGTCAGGCACCTCAATTCACTTTATAGATTCATTACAAATGAGATGCTACTTCATGAAAGCCAGATTGTAATTGCGCCGAGATGAGATTGACTCGCATTTCTAAAATAGCTGAAGAGAGCTGACCAGCAGAAGATGTTGTCGTGATCCCATTCAGAAATGTGATAAAAAAAAAAGCATGACTGACCTTTTATTGTTTTTGTTTTTTTTTTTTTTTGCCCAAACTCCCGCTGTGAGGGAGCTGAGAATATGGAGAATGTTTCTGCTCTCTCAATAGCTTAATAATCATTTCTGCAGCTTGTGCTGGGTTGTGTTGTTACGTTGTCTGTTTTTGAAAAGGTTGCCTCGCTCTTCTAAATTGAAATGGGCGGAGAGTGATGAAGTTCCACCAGCGCAGTTTCCTGGTTTACCGCCATTATTCATCGCAGCTGAGTAATGATCCGGCAGCTCGGCTCTTCAAACTTGCCCCTGGTGTGCTGCTCTTCACTCTTTGAATGATTTTGTCTCAGCTCCACCCCAACCCCTCATCAACCCCCTCACCCCTGTCATTCGGTGCCCCTTGTCCTTAGCTTCCCACAGAGAGATATACACATCTCATTTGTGGCACTGGCGGGAGGTGACCTCAAAGCGCGGGGACACAGGCTCTCAGACATTCAGCACGGCCCTTACTCCAGAGAGAGAGGTCTTACCGAACCAAAACACTAAGGCGAATGTGTTAAACTAGCTGAAAATATTTTAAAACCCAAAGCCTTTGCTGCTATTTTTAGTCATGCCATTATGAGACACAGTGCAATACTGTGCAGCACTACTTTTATTAAATTTCATTCAACTTTGAAGTTCAAATAGTCCGCAAGCAATTTCCTGAAATATGTTTTTTCTTTTTTTTACCTATTCATTTTGGTTTATTTAGTCTTTGCAATGTGATGAGAATCTGATTATGACTGAGTCTCTGCTAAGACTAGGGAGAATTGTGTTGTACACTGTTTGCCCAATAGAACATTTTTATACAGACAAAATCTGAGGAATACATACATTTTCAATTATTTTTTTCCTCTCCTGAGAAAACCCAAACACCTTCACAGGCCTTTTCTCGGAACACCAGGTTTAGGAAGCATTTAAAGAACAGAATAAGAACTTAAAACCCAGAAAGCCTGACATTTGGCTTAGGTAACCTGGAGGGAAGAGAGAGCGCTGGAAAGTATTTCCAGCCTCTTCAGGTCTTGTATTTACTTCACAGTTGATTCATCCTCCTTCTGGAAATCAATTGATATCATCGGTGCAGGAAATCTCAGAGGGACTTAGCCAGCCTGGAGTACAGTTCAGCTCTGCAGGCATTATACGTATCAGAGTCACCGGACGTCCAAAAGTCCTCTTACCCTTTCACAGCACAGCTTTGGCAGTTTCATTTTATTAGTAAAGCAAGGGATTTAAGCGTCTCTAAAACATGTCCAGCGCTGGAGCAGAGATAGAAATCTTCCTCTGAACTTTTTCCTCACCCAAAAAAAGCATTTTCCCTTAGAGCTAAGCTAATGGAAAATCATATATGTGCTTTTAAAAATCTGGTGCGGAAGCAATAACAGGAATTGATATTTATTGATCACTAAAAAGTAGAACAGGAAAAAAAATAACTGCAAAACATTAGATAAGCCAATTATTTACAAAGAGCCATTTTGGTCACGTGACCTTTTTACATAGTGCCCCTGGACCCTCCCACATGGACACAGCTGCGAGATTTAGGCTGTTAGAACAGCAATATAGTGACCGCATTGCATGCAGTTTGGTGGAAGCCTAGTTTGCCGCGCATCTAATTGCGCTGTCAGTCAGCATGCAATCGATGACCCAGAATTAGGAAAGTTTAAAAAGCCAAAACTGTGCGCCCAGTGGTTCCTGTCTGTTTGTGATGGCTCACGCTTCATGATATTGCTTTCAGGGCTGACCTTAGTCTTCCGCCAGCTGTCAGAACGTTCGAACCAAACATGCAAAATCAACAATTGACCTTAAAGTGCGCACTGGCTCCTTTTCAACTCAAAGGAAATGACCAGCACGCTTCCCAACTGCAAGGACTAAAAGTTAGTGATTTTGCAGGGGAGCAGCCAGGGGTATCATAAGCTATTTTCACGTGCATTTCTGTATCCGTTTTCTTTGTGGAATGCACAGAGATGTAATTACTTTGTGAAAATAATTTAGAGAGGTAAGAGAAAGTGTTTTATAATTGTGGAGGTAGGAAGAAAAACTATAGACTAAGCAAAAGAAGAACGAAGCTGGAGATTTGTGTAGATCTCCTCTAATTCCATCTGAAGTGAATTTTTCGAAGGTTCCAACATATGGAGCAAAGCTAATTAAGGCAGGGAAATGAGTGGGATGCTAGGCACCTGTAAACATCATTGCTATCCGCTAAGTGTCTCTACTTCCAGTCATCTCAAGCCAAGTATTCATACCATCCAACAGTTGCATATGGCAGTTTCTCTGCACTAACCCAGCTGGTCATGAAGCACATTATGCCTATGTGTTGTGCTCACAATTCCATGCACAATGCTTTTATGGCTCTGTCTGATGGCCTCTTTTGTTTGCTTGCTGCCAGTTAGGCAGCCAGTTAGGCAGTTATGTATTGGTGTGCTTTCTCTTGAGTTGAGGGGATGAACCCTGAATGCCAAGCACAAGTGAAGGCCAACGCTATGTGTCACAATGTGGTTCGGGTTATTGCAAAGCAGTACTCTCAGAATTCTGAAGTTCTTTAACTGGCTCAACTGCCTACGAGAGCCTGCCATAGAACCGCGGTCACATCATGGTCAATGAGGGCGATTGCCTGATCTGGCAGGGGGAAGCGATACTAATGCTACTTAAAGTTTGACGCCGTAATACCCCTCCTGCCATGTCATTAACCCCCGCCCCCCCCCACCCAGAGAAGCCACAGATGTGTCCACACTCACCCCCCCCCCCCCCCCCCCCCCACCCCACCCCCCGATCCGGTCCCCTGAGTGACAGCTCCTCGGATTGGAACCGAGGCAGGCCGCAGCGCCGTGTGGCCCGGTGTCTGGCGGCTAGCAGCTCCCCGCAGCCGGTTAATTACAGCTAATCAGCTGTGGATTACAGTGGGAGCCTGACGAGGTTTAGGCTGCTGCTGCTATGCAAATGGTGAGTGTTGCATGTAATTAACCAGGGCCCAGGAGCCGTGGACGGTGCTAATGGCGTGAATGCCGTGCCGCTCCCCTGGATCGCTCATCCCCTCCCACATGGTGGCAGAAAGGCGCTGGTCACATTTATACCAGGACAAAAAAATGTCCAAATGGTCATTTTAAATGTGTTTTAGTAAAATAGGAGCATTTGCAGAGGGCTGAAGAAGGACATAGTAATTACTGCTGCTTGTTTAATTAGTAGATGGCCATCATTATCAGCCATTAGCAGAGAAATTTAACATTACATTCTTTATTTTCCTTGCCAACCTTGTTGTTCAAGGTGATTTACATAGCATTCATTTTTCCTCATATAATTCACTTGTGCAGGTGGGGAACTATTGAAATGAGAGATAAGTATTTGCTTAATTGCTTAATGATATCATAACAGTGCCACGTCGAGGAATCAAACTTCCCTCTGGTTCAAAGCCTAAGTTCCCTAACCTGTCCATGGCAGCTTCCTCTGCATGCTCTGGCTTCACCAAAAAATTAAATGCTGTATATTACTTTGGATGCTTTTTTGGTGTTTGTGCCCATCACCAGCACTTACTTTTAGCGTGCATTTGCTTTCTGGTCACGCCAATATTGTTCAATTTTGTTGTCGGAGGCACACACACCTGGGACCCCGCAGCTAGATTCTGATTGCTCCGTGTTGCCTTTTCAAGATGAGAGATCTTCAGTGTGCCACAGCTGCAGATAATACTTCTTCAAGATGGTCTTCAGTCAGGCTTGTGAAGAGAGATCAAGCACCGTCAAAGTGTTCTGCATGTGAATGCAAGCATGCACGTGATCTTGACAGTAAATGCTAGCTTAGATTAAATTTAAGTAATACTCGAACCTGAGGTGAGCGCAGGCAGTTGTGATCCCGCTACAGTCAGTTGAACTGAGTGTTGGTAGTAGTTCAGGACTATTCAGTTAGAGAGCCATGCAAGCCCTGCTTATGTCATAAGTAGCTGTCTCAATATTCCTCGGGCAATACAGGGCCGTGTCATTGGGGCCGACTGCTTTCTCTCTTTGGTGTGGTACACAAGGGGCCCGCTAAACCAAGAAAAAAAAGGTGTTAGCGGTGACAGCTGTTGCAACGAATTAGCACCTCCCCACAATGGGTAGGAACTGTAACAACATCTAGCCTATGACCCAGTCCCCAGTCTCCAGTCTCCAGACTACCTCCTTTTTTTCTCTCGATCTCTCTGCCGTCATATCATATCCCCGGGCCCATCAAACCCCAGCATGAATTAATAGCGGGAAGCCTGAGGGAGGCCGGGCCTATTATTGGGCTGAGCTCTCAGCCCTTCCCGTCGCGTTTGGGCACCGAGCAGGTGCTGCAATTTCCTGTGTTAAATTACGCAGATAATGTAGAGCCCAGGTATCTAATTAAGATGGGGAGGTGATAAATCCTGGAACCACTGAGCCCACGCTACAGTCTGTTTGTTGCCGCTGTCCATCACGGAATGAGCACTCCACCCCCCACTTCCTCTCCCCTCTTCTCCCCCCCTCTCTGTCTCTCTCCCTCTCCTTCTCTCGAAAGAGCTACAGTGTAATGTACGCCTGAGAGCCTGTGTGATTTTTATCTGTATCGAGAAGGTTTGCCTACATCCAGTTCAAACTATGAATAAGATGTCCAACCATAGTCACGGTCATACGTGTTGGTGCCGATGCAGTGCGGTTCTATCTCTCCACAGAGCACTTTTGAGTACTACCCAGAAACTGAGGTCTGGGGTTTACAAAGGTATTCTCATAGGGGAGAATGGTGCCACATTTTTGGTAATTTTGCGGCAACAGTTTAGCATAGTGGTAAGGAGCAGGGCTTGTAACCAAAAGGGTGGTGGTCTGATTCCCTATTGGGGCACTGCTGCTGTACCCTCGGGCAAGGTACTTACCCCAGAAATGCCTCTATAAATATTCAGCTGTATGAATGGATAACATCTAAAAATTATATTAGTTGCTCTGGGTAAGAGCATCTGCTAAATGACAATAATGTAATGTATGTGCAGTATTCGTGCTTGGGCAGCGCTTCATCTTGGTTTTTTCTCTGAGTCAGAGACAGTGAGGAGACACTTACGGCTCACTCTGCAAGTTGTTAAGCGCTGGGCACTGTGATTGAGTTTGTGCGCTGTGCGGCTTGTTATTGTAGGAGGCAGAGTGGGTGTCTAACACCTCTTTGTGTGTCCAGGTGCCAGCCTCCCCAAGGCTCAGGTGAAGACGGCGTCCCTGGGTCAGGCTGGGAAAGCGCGGTCGCCCCTGCTCCCGGTCTCCGTGCCGACCGCGCCGGAGGTGTCTGAAGAAGGACAGAAACCGCCAGAGGATCCGGCTAGCGTAAGTGACCGTCTCTGACCCTACGGACTGATTCTACCTTATAGAGAACAGCAGTGTCTTCTTTACACCAAATGAGGTATCCCACGGGTTAAAATAAAAGAGGTTAGGACAGGGTCAAGTCCCATCCAGCATGCTTTTGCTACACAGCACCTTAGGTAAGATTAAAGTATAGCTAAAAAGTCAGTTTGGGATACGTTCAATGTGCAGAATAAGTGGAAAATCATGTACCGTTGGTGTGACCACTGAGGCGCAGATGAAACCCCGCTGTTTAAAAAGTAGACGATTGTTGAAGAGAGATGCCTCATCATAAATGAGAGGATTTTGTGCAGAATATTATTTGGAGGTGTACGTGACAGATGTGAGGTTCCCTTAGAGAATACAGATGAGAAGCCTGAGAGCTCTTAACATTTCTTAAAGAAAAGGAAAAGAGGAAGCATCATTCCTATTAGTCAGACACGCTCCCATTACAGGCTATGAACAAGAAGGTTGGCTTGTAGAACTCCTGCTTTGAGATAAGATTCTGTTGTAATTGCAGCACTCCTCTCTCTAGGATGAAGGAGAGGATTTCCAAAAGAGTGCAGACTTTCAGATCTTGAAACCCCTAATGGATGCACAAATACAATTCATAAGCAAATAGAATTTGCAGAGTTAGCCCGAATTCTTATTAGTCTTGGGAGCAAGGGTTTTTATACGTAACTTGAAGTGAACAATTCAAAATGTCTCCAAAATTTTTAAAACTTTTTTTTTTTTTAACATAGGACATGGGTACACACGAGGTCAATCAAATATTAATATCTCAATCATAATTATATTCAGCACCCATCAATGCCTTTGTGGATTCCGGAGAGGCATTAGGCAGCATAATACGCTATAGAAGCAGAGGTAATAATGAGAAAATATGGCTGGGGAGACAGAAGATTGCAGATGAAAAGGTCAGGAGACTTCTATCCATCTCGCGGGCTTGTAATTGATCTGGCCTTTTCTCATCAGGTGTGAATGTGGTAGGAGTCTCTCTAAATACTCCGCCATCGATCGGCCACTTGATATGCTCATCCTTTTCTTTTGTATTGTTCATTTTTCATGTTTTTATTTCTCCAAGGTCTGTCCACCTTTCACTGAGGAAGGACAGTTGTGTATTACCACATGTACCTCATTACCTCATACCAATCATGTTGCTTGAGAAGAAAGTGAACATCAGGCCACAAGCCTGTCGTTTTTAAGGATGATGAGCACGAATACAAAGAGGAAGAAAAAGAATATTTTGAGGTCGTTCCTGATCAGAGAGTTTCTGTGCTAGTACAGTGGGACACTTGCCATTAGGAATCCAACATTCCCTCTCGAGCACGATTCTCCCCAACACGATGAAAGCACGCTAAACTGTTTGCCATGCTGTGGTGTTCAAGCACACCAATCCATCATTGCAAGGACGGTCAGAACCTTGCTTCTAATCTAGACGTGCTCTGGGCACAAAACGGAAACGCTCGAATTTGAATCCATACCACTGGGGCGGTGGAAAGTATACATGCTACAGAGTACTTTAGAAGAGACTGGCAAATTGACTCGAGCGTGAGTGCTTTTTAGCTGGTTTTCTTTTTGCGTTGCTGGAGGATGGTGCCGTTAGGTCAAAGCAAAGTGGCTGGATGTAGACTGTAGAATGTGAAACAGAAACCATTGGAATTTTCAGTGGTATGCCTGTTAGCTAACAACACTTTGATGTTTGCACAGCTCCTGTAAGAGCAATAAGCATTGAAACCGATCTTAATCTCAGCTGGAAGTTGTAAATTCATACGTTAAATAGATTCATAAGCTTGTTGAATAAATGAAGCAATAAAAGAGATCATTTTTTTTTGTTCTTTTTTTGTTAAGCAGGGCACTGTTAGGGGTTTAAAATATGCCCTTGTCCAAGGAGACTAACAGTTCTTGCAGTCTTAAAATATAAAGCAACATTAAATTGAATTTCACGGGAGTAGCTGAGGTGAAATACAATACCTTGCTCAAGGGTACAACAGCTCCACAAGCACAGGAAGGATGCCCTTCCCAACAATACCAAATTTGTCATGAGATCAGCTCTCTAATTATTCTGAATCCTTACTTATCGGGTGTGTTGTTAAGGCTGCAAAATTTACAGGTGTGCTGTTGTCTTTCACAGGTTTATGAGCAGGACGACCTGAGCGAACAAATGGCCAGTCTAGAGGGACTGATGAAGCAGTTAAACGCCATCACCGGCTCAGCCTTTTGAAGTTGGCCTCTCCGGCAGCAGCAGCACACCAGAACCCCGCCATCACACAGCACAGCAGTACCCCGCGATCAGACGGACACAGAGGGGAGGTGGCGCAAGGGCCCCCCCGGACGCTCCTCCACCACAGACAATGTCGCCTCTGCCCCGCCCTCTCTCAGTGCATCAGTTTGGACGAGACAATGAGGGGTACAGGAAAAAAAAATTTAAAAAAAAAAACGATAAATGGCAAACGCAGTTTCTCGGAATCTGGCAAACTTTTATTTAACCCCTGAGGTTTTTTTTTTTTCCCCTCCAGCGTTACATTTTACCGTGTTGATTTGGATGTGGATTCGGGCATCACAACCCAAAACGTTACGTCAGTCGCCGCAGGTGGTTTCATCCGAGCCGATCTTGTGACTGAATTCTCACGGATACAAATGGGAGCGGCTCTGCTATTTCACCGCCATGCATCCCACAATCACTCTCTCCAGCTTGATCTGATGGTGTACTTTTTCCAGAGCAAAAACAAGGCTGCAGCTGGTTGCTGTGTGAGAGAAGACCTGCCGGACTGCCGCGCGCGATACCAGACCCTTAGAGGTTTCGCTTCCACTTTTTTTTGATGTTAAAGATTGCACAAATCAGCACCTGGTGTTTCCCAGTTCACACACAATTCACCCCCTACTGCGGTCCCGTTTGTTGAAAAGGTCACAAGCAACTGTCGACTCATTATAATTTTCAGCAGAGCAATCTTAGCAGTAAGAGATGATCATGCAAGAGGAGCTCTATAATAAACTTCTACCATTTTTCCTTTTATTTCTGTAATACACCAGTAAGCTTTTCTTACCCCCCGAACACAGACATGAATTAGCTTCTCAATGCATTGGTAATAAGCAGATTCTGAAAAAAAAAACATGCACACACATGCTGTTGCATAGATGTTACAGTTCTTTAATGACACAGCCGCTTCTTGCCACGGACATATTTATGGTGTGATTATGGAACTGTGATTGGACACTGATCTGACATCGATCATAACCAAAAGGCACCATTTCCAAATCATTTAGGATTTTCCACAGACTTTCAGCTATAACGGACAGTGGAAACATACCTCTTATTATAAGGTGTGAGCAACTGCTAGTCAGAAATAACCATTGAAGACAACCAGAGACAACCGTTGAATGAATTATTTAGGAAGGATCAAAGAGAGGACACTTTGAGCCTGTGATCTATGAACAGTCCGTCCTGTTTTCGTCCGGAGACAGTTGTGCTGGGATTCTTGCACAGCTTCCACTGATACACCTGAGGTCTCTGCCCACAGAATGAGCATAACATTCAGAAACCGCTTCTGCTTTCAGGCTTCTGTGATTTGTCATTTGATCGGTCTGAATTGTTCCACCTACATCGCCCTCTCCAACACGTGCAAAATCAGGGCGAGGACCGTGAGGGAAACAGGTGTTGGAAAGAAAAGCAGGACTGCCAAACTGCTTTGTGTGGAATGCTCCACTTCTCCTGGCTGGGTGACAGTCTTTACTTATTTTGATGTCTAGGTTTTTAAAGAGATCAAACGATTGCTTTATAATAGCATTTCAGCATTCAAAGTTGGCTGTTTGAGCTAGCCCGAGCTCACTGGGTTCTTCAGTATCTTCAGATGGTTATTTTTATATGGGAACATTTTCAATGCACATGCGATGTAGTATATTTTTACACGTACAACTTCATATGTCATAGATGTGCATTTTAATTTCTTTTTTGTGGCTTCTTACCTTGTTTTCCGTTAGGGGCTATGTCGTTCTGCATCATTGAGAACGTGTAACCTTAAGCCTTACAACGAAACATGGCAGAAATAAGGTACATCGAAGTGGTAAATACATTAGCAATTGGGATAGTAATGTATCATTAAAATATTTATGTTTAACTTGGTTTCCATACTATATTCAGGCAGAATAACTGTAGATGTTGTTGTGTAATTTAGAATGTGAATAAAATGAGAAGCACTCAGTTATTTCACTATTTCAGATATGGTGATTCCAACCTCAAAAGAGCAGCCTCAGAAAAGACAAGATTCATTTTGACTGTCATGTGCTTTGTCCTTAATTTTAGTAATTTATGCAGTTGTTACTTTTTTCGGCACTGACATAATGTGGTCACTGGAATTCATAATGCTTAGGCTTGGTTTAATAAATGAAAATAGTAACAATTGCAAACATTCCTTGTGATATCTGTGGACCAAGACCAACCAAGGTGCAGGAAAGTGCAGGAAAATTCTGAAAGTGGAAATGAATAGCGTTGTGGTGTCTCTGTAACTACAACAATTTGAAAAAAGAAAAAGGAAAAATGCCACAAACAGTCAGAGATGAAATGCTGTCTCCTTATCACTGTGTTAAAGACTTATTTTTTGTTTTCTGAAAGGCATTAGTGTGCTTGTGCAAATCCCTTTTTATTCTCTTCATGCATTTGCTCTTAAAACTCAAGTGTTTGAGGATAAGAGAAATGTTTTATGTGCCTATTTTTTTCTTTTGTGCTTTTTTGTCACTTTATTTGAAAGGAGATCCATGGGAAACGCCAGTGCTTTTTCACTCTTGCCCTGCTGTTTGACAGCTTCAAAGAGGAGGGCAATATGAGCACATGTGTGCTGTCATTTTCTGGAAGATGACCAGGATCTTCTGGGATGGCCCGATATATTTTCCTGTGTGCTGTAACATGTGGTGTTGTAATGTGCTGGGAAGAACGTTGCAGCAAGTCGACATGAAGATACGGATATGCTGTTTTTTATTGTACAGGTCCATAGAGGAATTGACAGGAAAAATTGATGACTCGTTGGCTGTGGGATGGGTGTGTGGGGGAGGGTCTTGGGGGGTACTTTTTATGATTAAATTTAATATATTATTTAGAGTGTTACTTTTTGATAATCTATGAAGACATCGTGATCATACTGGAAATTTAGCTTAGGCTCTTTGCGAAGAAGCAGAATCCTGAATCTGTTTGGTCTCACTAACGAAGCAGATCTGCCTGGGCATGGCCGGTAACCACTCCCAGATCAGGACAGCATTGTCTCACAGTGTGTGTCCTCTCCCATAGTTCCATGGGCCAAAAATGTCAACACCTTAGGTACATTGCTGCTGTGCCACAGACTTCAACAACCACCACCACACTGCTGAAACGTCTCTCTTGAGAATCATGGAATTCATCCGTTCAAGTCAAACTTGGCAGTGGAAACGAGACAAATCCTTGCCATGAACTGATACCTCTCATTTTTACCTTTCACAAGTCAATATTTTGGGTTGGTCTAAAGATTAGAACCACATAAATGGCAATACTGTGGATAAGGTCAAGGTAATCACATCTGTGGACTTCACAGTCTCATTATGTATACCTCTTTTTCAGATGAATGCGCCATCTTAATTACAAAATGTGCCAAAACGTACAATCAGTGAGGAAGAAGTATGATTTACATGTCTTAATCCCTATTTTCCAGCAGCTTCTGTAGCCATTTTCACAGGGTTCAAGGATGTACTGACTCGTATACATTTGACCTTAAATTTGAGGCTACTGCATCAGTCTCCAAGGCCTTGAATAATACTTCAATAAGAGATAAGGGCCATCCAAACCACAGGTGAGTGATATAATGATGGCAAGAAAATTTATAGCTACTGGTATCTCCACCAGGCAGGTGGTGAGCAAAACTTATCATCATGTTCATTGTCAGTTCTGCTCCAGTAATAGACAGGGAGAGGGGCTGGTGATTTCCCTGTCTGCTAGAAAGATCTTTTTTCCCTTAACTTGTGTAGCTGTTTGGTTTGGATGGCACCTAACAACTCTCCACAGAAGGCTGGCTTTGTTGTGTCTCACTTTTCCAAATATCTGCATGTACAGGTTCTATAGGAAAGTAACAATGTTTACCAAGCTGTGTGTCCTCTGTAGAGTTGAGCTTGGCAGGGTGGATTATGACTGCAGGGCAACATGCAAAGTGCTGTAGTATATCTTATCATAGCTGGAGTCAGCTGTACGTCTCTGCTAATGTAATATTAAACAGTGCGGCGCTGTTTACTAAAACAGCGCTGTCACTTGACTACCCACCACTGTGCTTTTTAGGGCCACTTCCAACTAACCACACACCTTCTCCAGTCAAACTGGATTCAGCTACAGAGAAGTGTGGACAAGTGAGTCTCTCTTTGTGTCAAAAATTGTCTCTGTGGAATGGGAGCAGTTTGATGATCTGTGAGGCGCTCGTTCACATCCCCTAGAACCTCTGCTTTTTGGACACAAAAAAGACAGCCTTGGAATCAGATTTTTCCCCCCAGTCGATTCTCCTTTAAGACAATGTTCAGTACACTTTGTACAGTACACAGAAAGTGCTGATGAGACTGTCCGGCCTAATGGAATATCGGTGTTGTTCTAATTAAGTATCAGCATATACCATTAAAAGAGTGGGAGCTGCGTCATGGACCAATGCCTCCTATAGATTTTAGAGGTCAGGGTCATGTGGTTTATCAGTCGAAGCAACATTCCTGTCCAAAACATTGACAGTGAACTATTCACAATACCTGGCGCCCAACTCTAGAGCGAATGACTCAAAGAGCAAAATGTTGCCGTGAGTACAATAGGACATCAGCTCTTATGACGCACACCACGGATTTGCAATACACTTGTGAGAGATAACTGTTTGGGTATTATGAGCAAAGCCGCAACACAAGACGTGTTTTTAAAAAGGAAAAGCATCGGAGAAAAGACCTAAGTATATGAGCGTATGACTTCATCCTTAAATTGTCCAATTCTAGCATTGTTAACCAAATTAGATTAGTGATTGCAATATTTAAGTGTACAATTTGTTCCTTTGAGGATAGGGGAGGGTGTTGAATAATGTGCAGAAGAACACTCTGGCTGTTTCTACCCACAATCTTGTATACAATTGCTGGTTTTGTAATGCACTGTAGAGCAGTCCGATGTTCCTTTTTTATAGAAATGTTATTTCAATGGTGCATTCTTTTTGTTTGATAAATAAAGGTTTTGATATAAAATGCCGTGTTCTGTGTGATGCCTTGACTGAAAAAAAAAGAAAATTATGAGAATCTAGATAGATTGCCAGAGATTTACAGTCTTCTTGTTGATAGATAAGCCAGAAGCGACATTACTTGAAAGTAATGGCAAAGGGTCAGATTCTACTTGCTGACGAGATGAAGTGATTGAATTTCTGAGTAAGCAAACATTATACATTTTACAAATCAGAGTCACAACGAGCCAACAATACATCATAATGCTATATGATTTAATACATTTTTAAAAGGGGAGCAGCATCTATTGTTTGGTATTACAAGAAAATACATACATTTAAATTAACTTGTGTTCACAGTTACATTTATGTAATATAGCATGCTTCAAATCAAGCTTCTTTTTGCTATTGTCAAGCAGTGTTTTACAAAATGCACAGTCTAGTTCAATGCAGTATTCGTACAGGTTAATCATGCTGGTAACACAGAAAACATTGTCCTGTTCCTCAAATGGCTTATTTACCTTTCAGTACACTGCCAGTGAAATGTAAATGTATTGGGTTATATTGGGTTACATCTGTACAATAGGGCAAAAAAATTCAATGTTTTTCCCAGTTAGTTTAATTAATCAGTAGATTAGAAAGCTAACTGGCATCCCTTAAAATATTAAACTTGTTTACTGAGCATTTGGAATATATGGGCATAACCCTATTTCTTAAACTGGCATCAGCAAGTATGGAACACAAGTATGCTGGGGAATTTCACAACTCAATGTTCTGTATCATGTAAACATTGCAAATTAGAATTATTGTTGCTTTTATATTTGTGTTTACTAGACAGAACATGAATAAATATTAGTACACTCACTGCTATGGATTAATATCAAACTAACTAGCTAGATACTTCACAGCTCGTGGTGTCTGTTAGATAGGTAGTCAACAACACTATCTAGCTGTCTATGTAATTATTAAGTGTGCCTTGATTAACTTGCTGCACTTTGATGTTCCGTAGTTAGGCATTAGCAAACAATTACACATTGTCTGTTAAGTCATAGCTTACATTAGCCAGTTATACCTGATCAACTAATAAGATAGAATGTGATGATAAGTGATAGTCAATCATCTGTTGACTAGCAACTGATCAGCCCTGGCCAGTGTGAACTGATAACCATTCCATTACATTATTGCCATTTAGCAGATGCTCTTATCCAAGTAACTTACATAGGTTACAATTTTTACGTTATCCATTTATATAACTGGATATTTACTGAGGCAATTGTGGGTAAATGCCTTGCACAAGGGTGCAGTAGCAGTGTCCCCGGGGGAATCAAACCAGTAACCGTTCGGTTACAAGCCCTGCTCCTCACCAGTATGCAACACTGTCACCCCATCTCAGTTCTATTTTAATAATACTAATATTGTCATTGTAAAACATGGTCATTGAAAAAAATGTGCCCTTGATCCATTCATTGCCTTACATGAACAGAAAGCCTGGATTTGACATCTGTTTGCAGTTGCTATCTCCTTTCGAAATTAAGACTGGCTCAACCTCAGCTTCAAGTTAGTGTATGAATTTCCGACAAGCTCTGGCTGAAGGGTAAAGGACATCCCGTCCTCATCTGGACATTATCAGTGGTGGTAATCGCTTGTCAGAATCACTTTGACTCACACTTTGCACCGGTGTGTGTGTAACTTGTGTCAGCACCAGGAAGACCTGTGTCAGAGCTGCTCAAACATTGTTTTAGACTAAGCTGACAGAGTCGCAAGAAGCGTGACGCCACATGACTGATGTCCGAGCGAAGCAGGCTTATAATTGGAAGTGATCGGTGACTGGAGGGTCTGAATGGACACAAAAAGAGCATTGCAAGTCAGGCCTGCATCTACACCTCACGGATCAAATATACAGTATGGAACTCTAAGGCTTATGTGAACTGTTTGTTCAAGAGTCCATGAAGATTCTTATTTCCCCATTTATGGAAGTGTCACTTACAGATATACAAATATGCAGTATAGAATATAAAAGCATATGCAATATTTTAAACCATACACAGTCCATTAAACAAGTAAGGTATTTGTCCATAGGATGTAAGTGTGGTGAATGACCTCTTTGGCTATGCCAAGCTGTTTGAGTCTGTTTTGTAGTTGTTGGTACAGTAGGGAAGTTTCTTCTTATTATAAGGGTGAAGCCATGTAATAGTTGGTGGATCTCCTGAGCAGTAGAAGGAATTTTGTGAAAAAAACTTGTAATGTTTTGGAATGTAAACACTCACCTTTATCTTTTCCTAAAGAGACATATCTGTTCTGTGTCTTTTGTGTTGTTTTTACTTCCTTTGATACACTATCTAGATAAACCTCACATTTTATGGAGAGGAGGATCTGAAAGCATTTTGAAACGTGTATGAGCTGTCATGGTGATCAAGTTTAAATCCCCTTGTGCTGACAAGATAACTGAATGAAAAGAAAACACCGAACAAAAAGAATGTGTGTTTGTTTGTTGAGTTCAGATCTATTGAAATGTCACCTAGCATTATGATTTATGCAGTGTTACTTTCATAAGCCTAACTGGGTTTTACTGTATGAGGTCTAAGAATTGACGTTTGATTAATAGGCATGACTGTCATGATTGACTGAATCATCAAATGCTGCGGGGTCAAAATATGGATGGCTATTTCTTCTGTTACAGGAAAATATGCTTTAAATAAATATAACATAGGAATACACCATATATACACACACACGCACACACTTGTTGAATGATCATTAACTGACTGACTAACATCAATCAGTATGAAAAATGGATCTATTCTGAATGTCTTAGGGAAAGCTCTGGTTGTTTTTGACAACAGTGTGAGGGGCAAACAGCACCTACAGAATCATTTTGTATATTTTTTACTTACTGCAAAATGTGATGCCACAGTACTTGCAACAAGACACAGCAGCCCTGAGAAATAAGAACCATTGAACGCAATTTATTGGCTGTGACTTTCTGTAACAATAGCAGTGTTACTATGCAGATATTTTCTGGAATATTCAGCACCATAACAACTGAGACATATACATCATATAATTTTCAGTAAAATATTTTTACTCCACCTCAGTGTGTCATGTTATGCACTTTTATGTACTCCCAAACAAAATGTGTGAGATTTTCCAGTCATAACATCAGAGCTGAGGCGGACAGCAAGCTAACATGTTTCCAAGGGGATGATAAATAAAATAACACCATTCCAAGTCTGTTAATTCCACATTCAATGCAGTTGTGACACAGAACACTCTCTAATGTATCAGGCTTTAGTAGGGTAGGGTTTATTACAATGAGTTTTTTTTTTTGTTAAATATATGTACAAAATTCAAACTATGGAGAAAAACTTTCAAGGGTGTCAATTCAAGTATATACTGAGAAGAATTCCAGTTTGCATAAAGGTTGACAGATGTGGTTCTTCCTGATCTTTGAATTTAATTCAAACAGAAAATGCCTTCCAGCATAAGGAGATGTGGCAGTAAAACAGAGTCTGATGTCACATTAGCATCATAGTAACAGTATACATGATGAAATCAGAATTTATAAACAGCAGAACACAGTGGTCTTATTTCCAGATCTCTGTGCTCAGATTGAAGCAGACTCAGAAACTTACTAATTAAAATTTAATTACCCCTTAAACATAGTCAGAAATTGTACAGTATAACTGTAATGATATTTACATTTAGTGTTTTTGTGCCATTTCTTAAATCTGCACTGTTTTGAAAATGAACATAAATATATGCTTTATTCTGAACAACAGACTGGTGTGTGTGCATGTGTGTCTGCGTGTGTGTGTGTGTGTGTGTGTGTGTGTGTGCGTGCATGTGCATATGTTCATGTGTGTGTACTGTATGTTTATACATTTTTGTGCACATTCCATGTTCTGTACATGCTTTGGTAATTATATCCCCACACTCACACTCTTCACTACATTATTGTTCAGCTTCTTTTATTTTATTCTTTCTTTTCTTTCATTTTGATACCTGAAACAGCCCTAAATTTGATAATGATTAACACTGAAATAAAAAAGGTTCCATTGTTTTTTTTTAAGTAACCTTCACAAAAACATTCACATCAACCACAAGATACATATGTAGGCAGGCAGCCGTAGGAGGGATCATAGATCAATAGTGTATTGAATTCACACTGGGGGACCTCTTGCAGATATTGGAGTGACAGAAGCATATGATTGAGAGACCGGGGAGATTAATGCCATCCGAAGAGAGCATATGCTAGTACATCAGTTTCACAGGTGCAATGGAGGTTATAATAAAAAACCTTATGTTCGCCTTTGATCTGGGAGCTCTGGACAGCTTCTGTTTGTTGTGGGGACTGTACAGAGGTAATGAGCTTCACTCGCCACCTGCCTTACTTCAGGTCTCATGTCTCATTCCAATGTAAATAGCTCTGAAATTACATGGGATGTTCTTACTACCTACTCACACCTACTGAGCATTGGTGGTGCAGTGCTGTCCTGCTAGTCTTTGCCAAAAAGACAAAAGACATCATCCACACAGTATAGAATTAAAATTAATTTTAATTAATATATAATGTATGAGACATTAATTCTGGCAGAATGTCACCATTCTTTGCCTAACTAGCTTACCAGGTTTTTTGTTTTCAAGCGAGCTTGCTGGATATTCATATAATTCTTTGAAAGCTTGGATCATGATTTCTCCTAAAATGTGAGTTATATGTCAATGAATAAAGATAGCAACTGTTTCATCTTGTAAAATTTACCTTAACTCATGCAAAACCATGAAAGATGAAAACTGTGATCAATGGAATGGATTATTTGGTTTGGGTTTAGGGACTGTTTTAAAGCTCTGAACTTTCACATAAGCTGTTTCTAAATGGGTTCTCGTGAGATATTCATGCAGTTTTGCACAGCATTGGATTTCCATGTTTTCCATTTTGAAAAAGCTAAGCATCAGGCAGATAAAGATCGAAATTTTACATTCCCTATCTCTATTTCTCTTTTCAGGAAAAAAAAGAAATTAGACACCCACACGTACACAGCATGTCATTAAGAGATCAATAAGACACATTAATTTCAGTTTTTCAAAAGCTATGATGAAGGTTGTGGCTTTCATATAAAATTGCTGTTAAGTTTCATCTGCGTAGAATTGAGTACAAATTTGGTTTGTAAGGAATGGACTTGTGAGACAAACATGTAAGAGTCAAGTATAACAGTCAAGTATTCAACATACTTAAGCTGAATATGAGTAATTTCTCCACAGTAACAGCTTTCTTCAAGGGAATGTGTTTACTATATGAGAGATTATTAAATGAATATGAATTAAATGCGTTTTTTTTATCCTTTCTTTGATCGGAGTTTTCCCCTATGCAGGGAAGAAACTGAATAGGTATTGAGCAATGTTTCTCTATATCCTTACTAATTCATCATTCTGCCACTACCATAGGAATGGTACAGTGACTTACCCAGTCACTTTGTTCATTTTTATGACTACATCCAAATAATTCTGTACATAAAGATATCAACGTAAATAATGTCTATAATCAGTAAATAATAATCAGTCTGGTGTTGTATGGCAGGGTAGACTATAGTTTGCTATAGCTACCAAATTGTAAATTAGATTTCCCTCCTTTGTTAGCTAAATACTTATTTGCAGCTCAGAGTTGTCCTCCATCAAGTGATCTGGGCTGCCTTTCAATGTCTATTTCAACTCTACAGGCATCCCTCTGGGCACTCCAATGCCAGCAATCTTGAAGCAAATGACATTATCACATTATTGTCATTTAGCAGACATGCATACCAAGAACAACTTACATAGGTAACATTTTACATTTTACACATTTATGCAACTGAATATTTACTGAGGCAGTTCTGGGTGAAGTGTCTTGCCCACAGGTACAACAGCAGTCTCCCAGCAGGGAACTGAACCAGCAACCGTTCAGTTATGAGTCCTGTTCCTTACCACTAGTCACACTGCTGGCTACTTTACCAATTTTGCTTTGTCTGAATGTGACTCTTTCCCATTTATGTATAGCCGTGCTCACTCCCTCTGTATAGCTGAAGTGACACACAGAACCTTGTCAGAACAGGCATTCTCAAGTATTCTCAAGTCAGTGACTTTAACTGGGAAGATCAAAAACAGGGAAAAAAAGGAGGAAGATGAGAAGGAGGAGGGATGCTGTGAAAACCTGGTGTGAAAAGGCAGTGGTAAGTGGGGTTTACATGGTCATGGATATGACCACTTTCTCTAGGTGTTTTTAATTGTATAGCAGTTACCTGAAAATTCTCATCCTAAATATTCACCTACCATTTATCTGCACCTTTAAGATCTGAACACTTGGTATTACTGTGACATTTCTTTGTTTTCATGTTGTGATGTTATTTAAAGTTTAACTGAAATGCACGTCGTCAATGTTTCAATGTTTTTTCTGACTCTTTCCTGTAAGAAATTGCAGGAAATGTTTCTTTTTGATCATTTATGTACAGAGCATCATTAGTTTCACAGTTAATTAAATTAGCAAAATATGTTGAGAAAATACTGGCAATTCAATCTTCCCTGTCGATAATGAAACATTTAAATATGCCACCATCTCCTCTGTAACACATTAACTGCCCAAGCTGAGCACGTGACAGAAAAAAAACAGCAGAACAGACCCCTTCACACTATTACAATGTTACAATACAGCAGTGATTTTTGGTTACCTTAGGTTCAACAAATATCTTCTATCTTAATGAGCCTGTGCTTGTATGAATTTAACTAGTGTTCACTGGCTATGCAAAACCAATCTGTTGTATTGATTCAAACGCAGCATAGTTAAACTCATCTAAATATTCACGCAGAACTCACACAACTCTCTAGGAAGTGATATAAAGGTAATGCAAACAACTAAAATATAGCGTTACACAGATAAATGATGAACAAAAGCTAGAATTAAGCCAGTTTTTTTTTTTAAAAAGTCCAAAATAAAACAAATATCACTTGTTTATCTAGGGTGCTAAAAGTAAAATGGATTAAAAGGAAAAACAAAGTGAGTGCATGACATTTGTGCTGATTGCTATCATTAATAACCCTACTCTGCATGGGCAGAAAGACTGAGGGCACATGGACACATGCTAACATGAATATAGGCAACAGTAATTTCCATGTGAGCTATTTACTGATTCTCTCTAAAGGTTGTTTAAGGCATCAGGTACACCATCTGTGAGGACAAATAAACCCATAACCTAAAGCCAGAATCAATGCCTCTTTCTTCCACTTGTCAAGCTTTACATAAAAATGTTTATGGTGATGCAGTACTTTTTTTCCTTTTTACAATTGAATATAAAGGAGTATTGTCTTGTAATATGATTTGCACAAGGAGTAATTCTTCTAGTTTACCACATGTGCTTAATTGCCCAATTAACCAAGACAGCATGTTTTTGGATAGTGGGAGGAGACTGAAAAGCCCAGAGAACACGCAAACACCACACAGATTTGGCAGGTGACAGTAACTTCTCCTTGCCAGGCTTTGCTTAATGTAAGTGTAGTTTTGACAGCCAGACTACACATGAAAATAACCAGCTATGGTTTACTGAATGCTGTTTGCAAATACCTCTTATCTCAAAGCCCACCCCAGAATGTACCAATGGAGAAGTTAACTCTACCATCAAAAAACTAATAAGAGGATTGTGACATTTAAGCCTGCTCATAATGAATCAGATGTAGTTCAAAGCATTGGATGCACTGTTTGAAACGTTAGGCCTTAAAATGTTCAAAATACAATTAGTTAGGATTTTATTGCATGATTTGATCATATCAAAATTTGAACTGCTAAAAAATAAGCCTGAATATAGAGACTGCCATGTTTGAAAGTATGCAGTGCATTCTGGGAATTTTAGGATATGACATACGGTAGCCGTAAGAAGATCATCCCAGTCTGACACTGCCGACAGGAACCTATGAAACTCTGCTGCACATGCAGTGCACACATCTTCCCATGAAGCTTCAAAGAGCTACATATTTGTATGATAGTGGCACTGTCAGCAGCCTCCAGAGAGGGCAGGTTCTCGACAACTGAAACTTATTATTACATGTTTTTACACAACCATGACTCAAAAAAAAAGACTGTCTGATACACAGCGTTCTTTTTTTAAGAGCAAAGACGCAAAGAACACAGGCCTCTCTGATGAGGGATTTTCTGTAGGAGAAGTTTAAAAGGCTTGTCTTCATTTCCCCAAATGGGGATTGCCAATGAAAACCCTGCTCTGTTCAGCTCTGGTGGATAAATTTCAATTTCCAAAATGAGACTTATTTTCAACCTTTAAGTAAAACTGTGAACTGAAAAAATCCATCTGTCAAAAAAAAAAAAATAGCACAGCAGTCTGTAATTCACCACTTCTGTGATTCCTTTGTAGTGCCTCTATACTTTTCAATATGTTTCATCCAGTTTACATATATGTACAAGTCATTTACATGAGGCCTTTTGGTCCCACACAGTGTACACCAGAAATAGTAACAGGCAATTGTAAATGCCATCTTGAACAACAGCCAAAAATCATTTTTTCATTACTGGAGAAGGATGACTTATTCACATGCAATACAACTTTGTAGTCTTACCATACTGTACAAATAATTAAAGTCTGTAGAATGCATACAAAAACACAGTATCCATGACACAAAGGAATAAAAACTGAGTGGTGTTAAAAACAGAAGAAATATTTTGGCAGTATAAGCACAATTTTAAAAAAATAAGCAGAATCCAGACTTTGACAGACATCTAGCAATTGGATTTTAACATCGCCATATGAGTTCTAAATGTAGACAATAGCAATTTAAGGTAGGATTGTTTATTATGCCTGCAACACATCTTATGCTAATATCCTAACAAGCCATTGTGTGTATATGGTTTTCTGGATAAGATATAAATTAAGCTGCAGTGGACCCAGTTATGCAGTCTGATTCTGACAATTAAAGAGAGCTTCACTCACCAGCAAAAATATACCATCTTTAACTTAAAATACCTGCACATGTACTTGAGCTAAGTAATGCTAATTGATGCCCATTATGTTCCTTTAAAAGGAATTGATGCGTGCCAGTTTTTCACAAGTTATGATTAATGCGTACCTACAATTTGTCTTGCATTATTTCAGCATGACACCAGCAGGAGGTTTGAAGCAAACATAAGTTTAGCTCACAAGTGTTAAAAAAACAACTTAAGAACAATTGTTGGCAAGAAAATAACTTTTTCTGCCATGTTTGGACTCTAGACCATCCTATAAAAAAGTCATCAAAAACTATCTGGTCGTTAGATAATCGAGGCCAATATTTGCAAATTTTTGATTATCGGTCATCGGTATACTTTATATCTAAATTCACGATTAAAAAAAAATCTTTTAAAAGCAATGCGTGTACTATCCCGACAGATCTCGTCTGGCAGGAAAAAAATGCTATTGGTATGGTTCACATTCTTACCACAAAATTCCCTCATTGGCCAATAAATAGACAAAAAAATCTTAATTCTGGTCAGCATGCCAAACCCTTTGTACAGACGGTTTGAAACATTTTGTAAGTGTTTTAGCTGACAATGTAAACAAAGTAGACAAAAGAAAAATCTCAACCATGGTCAGTATCTTCTGTACAAGTTTTAAACAAGGAAAGCCATTACCCTACAAGTTACGGGCAAGAAAGACAAGTCTGTCTACAGTCTCAGGTTTTAAAGCTGCCCTGTGACAGCTGATAAGCTTCTTGAATCTCTCATTTTCGACAGTGCTAATGGGAAGCATGTCTTTTGCAATGCAGTATGCAGCTGCATTTGTGATGTCTTTGTTCTTTGTGATGTCTTTTCGTTTTTGTTTTTTTTGTTTTTTTGTCGTAAGGCACGGTGCTGGAAAATGCTGATACGATCGTTTGCTGCTGGGTAGTTGCACTGGGTACTGGCCTGGTGCTTGTCGAGGGTCCACTAACCACACTCGTTTGGGACTGTAATTTCTTACTTTCTGCATGTTGTAACGGGTGATATGGTTTCAAATGATGAAACAGGTTTGTGGTGTTGCCTGTCTTTGATGGCACGTGTCTTTGGCACAGTTTGCAGTGCACACTAGCAGCTGCTCTGTTTCGGATTGTAAATAGTCAAAATATCTCCAAACTACTTAAGTCCATGTTGCCACAGCATATTTCTTTTCACACCGAAAAAAAACATGTTAAAAGCATTCAAATATCGGCCTGAAATACGGTTATCGTCTTCTTTTTTGTCATAGATAATCATTATCGTATCGGCCTTGGAAAAACCATATCGGTCGACCCCTGTCAAATACCCCATTTGATTGCAGGAAATTGGGTGTGACTGCACACAGTTAGAAGACAGCAACACTGGAACTTTGCAGTGACCAGCACAAAGCATTGATCACAATCAAATAGAACACCTTTGGGATGAACTAGAATACAGAATTACAGGTTACTAATGGCTTAAAGGAGGAGTGAAGCACAGCAGCACCTGCTTTTTACCAGAAACCGGGAGACAGTCTTCCATAACACACTGAACGCAGTCATTAAGACCAAAGACAGGCCAACACGCTATTAATTTTTTTTTTTTTTGGAATAAGGACATTTTTTATTCATAACTACCCATGTTTTACTCTCTCAGCTACATATGCTGCATATAGTGTAACCATAATACAAGTTTTTATTTTTTAATAAAAATGTCCTTTAACAATACAATTCATAGTCATGTTTCCATTGAACAGGAACATGGACATAGCTCTTCCACCATAGCTACCCGTTGTGAAGGAATTTGATTAATTTGTGGATTGAAAATTGAAAATTAATTCATTTTCATATTAATTTCTGAAATAGCTAATATTCAGTACCTACCAACTGTGTGTATATAAGAACACTGCTGTTCAGCCTGTCAGAATCAAAGGTTAATCTCAGCAATGGTGTAAATGAACATATTAATTGATTGAAATATGGTATCTGCTGTTTGCAAAGACACCAATGTCAGTTATGTCTGATGGAGTTTCAAGTCTAGAGCTGTTTTAAGCTATTGTTGTCTATTCTATAGTGCAATACACCAAAAAATTGAATCAATCAGTTTACATGATATACATATCTGTTGTTTAAAACTATAAAAGTGCGAAAATACATGGATGTTAGGTTATCTGGATGTAGTTTACTCCATTGCATAGCTCTGATATTAGATAAAAGCTCAAACTGATTTGTTATTTAAACCATGTTCAGTTGGACTGTAGGCTACCCAGGCTACAAAGGTTTGTATTTCTTTCTACAGATCAAATGTTGTTTTATCTTATAAATCAAACCCTTCTCGAACAACCAGCACAGATAATAAATCAACTAAACTGCACTATTTAAGTATTTAATTTACAACACTGATGAATTACACTCATATATTAGTGTTCTATCTAGTTCTTAATTTTGCTTGTGGGTTATGATCCATGAAAACACTGCAACAATAATATAAGTACAAGGTCATATAAATCAGAACACCACAGGTCAAGTCACCATGGGAGCTGTGAATCTATAAATATGCATGTCTGTCACAGAATGTGACTTCCACAGCAGTAGACTTCCATGTGTGTTTTTCAGTTTGAGAGAAAGCGGGGGTGGAACTTTCTGAAACACCACAATAATCCAGCAAACCTATTATTCCAAAAGTCGATCAAGCAGTGATTTCCACAATGGTATACTGACAGACTTCAAGTGCAGGCTGATGCTCCTCACAGATGTCCACTCTCCAGCTGACTTTAGACTAGTGAATGAGAACAACAGCAGGACTGAAAATACATTTCCTGTTTACCTTGAGACGAAGTCTACAACATACTTCTGACAAAAAAAAATCAACAAGGAAAAAAAACCTGGCATGAAGGTACACAGCACTTTGAAAAAGTAAGTAACAGTAAAAAAAAGTAACAGGCATTCAGAAAATATGGCACAATTCCTACACTGTGACAGGTAGAGGAAAAAAACAAACACAGAGGAACATACACAGATTTTGATGCCAGACAAGTCACTTTTTTCCTCCATATGCTGAGAAATGAAACCAGTTAAATCAAAGATCAAGTTTTCCAGATTGATGTCAAGGCTATAAATATTTTAGGGATCAGGAACACGGCCACTTTCCAAGAAAATGCAGCTCTTTGTCAACAGAGGCGTCTGGCGCGTTGTTAGAAGCAAAACAGCTATACCCTGAGAGCGCCTCTACCCTCCATTCCAAACAAACACAGTGATGTGAACCCCAGAGGAGAACGGTACCAGGTTGGCCTGAGAACAGATGGTGGAGGGACATGGAGACAGGGGTGAGAAAGATGAGTTTGACCTGGGGAAAGATTGAGGTGCCAGCCACAAAAACGGAGATCAGCGGAGAAGGTCTGTGATGGGCTCCCGTACCTCACAGGATTGACACGATGACGAATAAAAGGGTGGGTGTGGAATGTACACGCTTACACTTTGCCCCCACAGAGAACCGCATGAGTAGCTGCTCACTCGTTCATCCCTCTGTTGCTAAATCTCATTCTTTCTCCTCTCAAGGCGGCTTGTGGCAGAATGCAGCTCACGTCAACCCATGGGCCTGTGTCTTTTTTTTTTCTTTTCTTTCAAAATCACATTCTTACTTAAACACAATCATACTTAAACACAACCCCTGCATTGCCTAAAAGGGTCTGTTCTCCTCATATTTCATTTCATCAACAAACCATGTTGTCACATGTCATCTGCTGTCTTATTTTAAAACAAACACATTTCATTATGCTCCATTATACTGTTATTGTAACTACCAATGCAGCAAATATTAAACCATGTCTGTGTCTCTTGCTTTCATTTTGTGCTTCAAACCTTCAGAGCTGTTTATTGCAACACATTCTTCTGTTAGTGCAATTAAGTTATGTACATATCGATTTAATTTTAAACTGAACAAGCAGTCTTCAAAATGATATCCAGTTGATGTCATTTTTAGGCCATTCTGAGCTATACTTAAAAGTCATTCACAGGGTGTAAATGGCTCCATGTTCATGTGTGACTTACTGACGGGTTGACCTACATAGCCAAGCAGCATGCTGCAATACGGTCCTGCGGACAGGCGCATCAGGGGGCGAGCTCTGTTCATTATAACCATTCGGTGAGATTTTGATCACTCCGTGCGGATAAGTGCAGGGGCACTGTGTGCCGTGGTGGGCGAGCATCAGAGCAGCGGGAAGATCACACAGTGCCAGAGTAGCATACAGCGCTATATTCCTTCCATCTGGGCGATGTGCAAATACACCTGTAAGGGCAATCAAAGTGTATATTGCCAGGTGACATTTCGAAGGTGAATGAAATGGTCCCTGTTCTATTCACAGAGCAGAATGGATATCTTTAAAGCACGAACGCTATGCCAGCTGATGGACATGCCTCTGTAAAAATAATGAAAATGGACAGGGGGGTAAAATATAGAATCTTTTCAATTTGCGCACCAGTCAGACATAGCCGGACAATCCTTCTGCGCAATGTTTTCATCCGTGAGGGAGAAAATGTGAAAGATATTGCTTTATCAAAAGCAATTCCAAAGAAAACCAAAAACATTTTACAAACCAAGGGCAACGCACGGCTATCACGGGTTGTTGGATTGACCGGCACACCGCGAGCAACGCAAGCAGGTTTCCTGTCAGCATTGAATTAGCCCTCTTTTTTTATTTTGAGCAATGACATATTCCACGGGTTCCGCCATGCCCCAAAAGCAATTGCGGTCAAGGAGCAGGCGCTTTGTGAAAACATAAATCGTGACAGAAACTGTGCTCCGTGGGTCGCCTGCTGTGACCGTGCAGCGGCAGGGGGTGCTCATTAAATCGCCCGCGCGAGAGGACATACGGGGGTGATGGCTGTCTGATCGATGCTTTGCTCTTAGCCGCCCGGCGTTGTGACACAGCCGGCCTGCCGAACCCCGCTGGTGCCCGCCGGCGAACTCACTCACAAGTGTAGCGTTGCTGCAAATGGCAGGCAACCATGAGCAATCCCAAGCAATCCCGTCCCTCTGACCCAGAGAGCCGATGTCCACCCTCGGGCTCCCTGCGGCTAGTGCAGCCCCCCCACTGGCACCCTGGCAGACGGATATCCACTACATGCCCCCCTCTCCCGTTTGCAAGCGTGTCCTCTTTTTGACGAGTCTGCTGGCAGATACCGCACTGAAGGGCAAATGCCACTGTAATGTAAAACATGTCATTTATTCGGAGCGCTTTTAGGCTTACACGGTTCTTTTGAAAAGGATGTGTCACCAGCTCAAATTTCACAAGAGTCAGACATGAACGCGGTTCTAGGGTAAAACTGAATCATAATTATGCAGAGGCCATTACCACAAAGAATGTTTGTTTGCATCCTGCTTTTAAAAAATGCCAACACTGAATCAACTGAGTGAATTAGACCTACATACAGTGATCAAAAATGCAGGAGCTGAATCATTCTTGTACTGTTTAAAAACTCAAGCAATCCCCTCATAAGAATCCATCTGGGCTTACTCATCACATTTAATAGAATTCTCCATGAATTGCAATGGCACATAAATAATGTGGAAAAACTGCTGGAATTTTAATACAGTATATCTTTGATCTTGTGTTAATTATCAAAGCAAATAAGGTGTGAAACAATTTTATGAGTTGTGTAGATGTCGAAGGTGTCTGGATGCCAGCTGACATGGCAGGACTAATGATAAAAAGATGAAAAACACTGCCATCTTTAGTCTTAAGGCAGTCTTAAGACCACTGAAGGAGATGCAGCTGAGAAATTCAACATTCCACAGCCTACACTGCTGAAGTCTGTATGAACTGACCTCACATCATGAAAACGAATGTAAACACATAAGTCTCCACAGCGCAGGCTATCAAGGAGAGACATGAGTCATACCAGCAGCGTTGTTAGGTCTGATCATTTGGGGTTATAGCCCCAAATATTTTAAGCCTAGCCCCAAATATTTTCGCCCTGAAAAAGGAGGTGTTTATAGCAAAACAACTGACAGACTGTGTAACAGAGCGGAACTTGACTTGCAGCATCCGAAAGTGTGATAATATTTATTTATTATAAAGGTAGATATAACCTTCCCAACCTACCGATGCCGATCTCCCTTCAAAAAAAAGACAAGCCCCAGGCAGACTGGACTACAGTGGACTACCTGAAACAGTGCCAGCAATTCACACAATGACATTCAAATAACATGAGTCATGTTTATTTTATTTACTAAAGCGTTGCATATAATACCACACACTTTGGATATGTTTTGCTCCATACCTGAAGGAGTTAGCTAAGACATTTATTAACTAAATAAGAGAAAAATGTTGGTTAAAACATAAAAATCTCTTTTGCTTCTTGTTCTACGAATCAACCTCTCATAAGAATGAAATCATCCTCAACATATGTGATGCTTAAAGTGTACTGTATTTGTGTTCTCTGAAACCTTTTAAGTTATGATTCGTGAACATTTTTTGGAAAATGATTCAGCATTTCCCCTTGTCATATTCAAGGCAAAGGTTGGCTTCCCTGCCTTCACAGTTATGTAGTCATGCTTGGATGTGTTTGCGTACCATGTCACAGAGCTTTATAGCAAAGTAGTTATAGCATAGCCATATAGGGCTAACTGTATAGCCTGTTCTTGGCTTTTACAAGAATGAGCGTGGGCAAGGTACATTCTATGGGCTGTAGAGAATAGCTGGTGGAGCTACCATTTTGACTTAGCGAGAATGAACATAACACAGGAGACAGATTCCTGTTAGCCAGTTCACTGGCAAACCACTTTTCATTCAAGAACAGCACAACAAAGACTGAATTTCACTAATGTCTTCTTTCTGTTCTTCATCCCAGAAAAAAATTACCTACAAACCTCTTGAGAATCTGAATGTATTTTCCGATGGATTAACTCATTTTATTTCAAAAATAGAGGCAATACTTTCTTCAGTTTTTAGCCTGTATTTGGTGCAATCAGGTATATCAAAAAGTCATCTCCTCTTGACAAGTAGCACCAAATTTCTGTTCAGACTTTGATCAGACTTCTTTTCCAGGGTGGTTGAGCGATGAAAGCAGGCAGACTGTGATTACTTGTGCCTTGTTGGGGAGGCTCAGTCTTGGACATGTCTTTTGGGGCCCTGTGTGCTTGATGGAGGTCATGGCCCTCTCTAAGGTGGGGGTGCAATATTTTGGAGGATAGCCACCAGAGACATGGCCTAGTAGTTTTATTAGTCTTTGGCTGCTGTTTGCATGTTTATTTTCTCTGTCTTTTTCACTATAGTTAATGCATTTTACATGCAGGTCGCAGAGGTAGCAAAATGTCCACAGAAGTAATCGTTGAACAAGATTTACCTTAAAATGAATGAGTAATTTAGATGCAATCACCATTCCACAAGGGAATGAATACTGAGTTCCAGAATACAATATGTGTGTTACATTTGTCATTCCATACATTTATCCATCTGAGATAATGGAGATCAGTCTAATGACATGTCTGCAGTTGTAACACAATATGAAGGTGTCAAAATCCTTGGAAGAATTTTTTTTTTTTTTTTTTGCACCTGCCATTTCAAATTACAATCCGAAGTCTCCCTGTGTCACATCACAAACAAACAACCTCTCCCTATCTCCCTGCATTCAAAACTGGACATTAATTGCGGAGAAACATGGCACCAGGGTTCAGATCTCCTTGTTCTCTCAGTCCCGTGGAATGACAAACGAAGCAAACTAAATTACTGCAAGCAAACAAGTTCAGCTCAAGCAGTGACGAAGGTTTTGTCACTGTCATGCTTGAGTCATTTTTTTCACCTTGTGAGGCACAGCTGAGGCAGATGCATGTCAGAGGTATTGTTCAGAGCACAAGCACAGCAGACACACGCACACATGCAGAAGAACATGCATGAACACAAATACACACACACATGCATAGATTATTGGCAGAGACTGACTCTGTCTCTCACACACTCACATACACACGCACACACATACACACACTCACACACGCACATACGCCTACACACTCACACACACACACACACACACACACAGAAAAGAGAGGAAGGGACTCATCTTGCCCATTTTATCCCACATAGTTGAAAACCACAGCAGCTGTCCTGCCATGGTCATTTGTATGCTAATGTCTGGATTCTTTGCTTTCTGGAGAATATTAGTCTCAAAAGCAAATAGCTATCCTGGGTTGTGACCCTCGAATATGAAAAGGTCAGTTTATTAGAATAAAGCTCATTTTGAAGAATTATACTACCATTTTCACTGTCAGGGATCTTCGGATTCACTGAGCGTTACTGAACCCCATGCAGATAACTAGGCTTTTAAGTTTTATTTAAACATAAAAATGAAACAAGATTATTTTCCAACATTCAAACTTCTGTAATAGGATGAGGCTATGACGTGATTTATATATGTTACCATTAGCCAGCTTGTTTATGCATCCTTTCAAGAAAGCACACATAAAGTCTGCAAGCAGTAATACTACAAGAGCCTTGGCAAGACAAATGACACAAATGAGTGGCTGTTGTGACAGAGCTTGTATGCGCAAGCAATAAATTGCAATATTTTCAGTTCCTGGTGTCAAATCTTGGGGTATTCATTAAGAACTATTGTGTTAATTCCATTAGCTACAAACACTACCACTGAGCACACCAGTTGGACGCTTAGCCAGGTGAAATTGCAGCCTGTGTTTTTGAGCATACAACAAATATAACAAATGAACACGCAAACACATGACAGAAGAATTGAAATTCCTACTAACAAAGTTGGAAATATTATCATTAGGAAACAAGCAACCATATTCCGTGTTTCAGCCACAAAAGATATTTCCAAGTCAAAGAAAAAAAAAAAAAAACATTTTCTGCAGCTTCTCTGCAAGCAATTAGAGAGAAGGTCAATTCAATAGTCAAAACAACAAAAATGCCATGACCTGAGGAGAGGCGGTGAAGGAGAACCGCCCCTGTTTTGTTCAGAAGTTTTAAATGTCTTCTGGGCTTGTTCATGTAATAACCAAGGGAATACTAGTTGAATGCACACTTTCTGACCAAAAATTTGCATACAACATATCAAATTAAAGATATTTTTTGTGGTAAATAACATAAAGCAACTATGAATATTTTTAATCTGATGAATTCCTTTTAAAAAAAGCCATCGACTTCCCCCATCACTCATGAAAGTGTGCACAATTCAATTAATCTACGGTTTTGCAGCTCTGACTCTCTCACAGACCCAGACAGAATGAGTGTAACATAAGCAGCGTTCGGCAGCATGTGAGCGCTCTGCAAATGCAGCTGTAACTGGAAAAATAAGAAAGGAAAGGAAGCTTTTGAATCCTTGTGTTGGTGGAGAATCCCTGCCCTGGAGAAACCTCTCGGCTTCCAGGCTGACAGTGGTAGATGTGAAATCGGTATTTATTCCACAGAGCTACGGTTGGCATGCAAGATGTTCCACTCAAGCAGCAATGTAGAGCATTTCCCGAGGCCAGTTCATTTGGAAGAAAATGTTTTCAAGCATTTTCAGAGCATCGGGTTCAGCAAAAGTGTTCACTAAGACACTGCAGATTGCCAGCAAAATAAGGTTTTGTCTAAGACCAAAGAATACAAGTACACTTACATTTATGTAAGCTTGCATCTGAAATTAATATCGGACATCAGTTAGCCTGTTTAGTCCACAGCTTATTTTCACGATCAATTTCTTTGTTTGTGTACACAGATAAAGCTTGAGCAATATACAATTACATTCAGCTTTGTGGCTTTAGTTTTTTCATCATGGACTCCATTTGATTTTTTTTCAAACGTCAAAATACATAAGGCTGCTATTGGAGGTATCTTAGTTTGGAAAAAGCTTATTGCTTACAGTTTCTTAAACAGTTGGAAAGTTGAGCATGTAAAATCACTCTTGACCTGCTTCTTCTTTGAATATACGGACATGATAAACATACTCATTCTCATATGTTGTGTTTATTTATTTATATCTATATTGTCTTATGGATATTTACTCAAGGATACTTTTTTCACAGGTTTCATCTTCTACATTGCAGATCATCTATACTAGTTTTTGTTTGTTTGTTTATGCATTGCCCAGCATAATTCAGTTGAACAGCTACCATTTTCCCAAACCATTTCTGATCCTGTAACAGTCAACTGAACTGTTTATTCTTGGCTTATATGGCTTTTATATATATATATATATATATATTTTATATATATATATATATATTATTCTCAGAAAATATGAAAATCTGAACTCACATAACATGTTTCTCTCATAAATAATTATCTATGTTCTGAGATTCAGTGTTTCATTATATATAAATGAAAGTTCTCAAAAATGCCATTGATACATTTGCTGCATTATTTTAGTCATGAAAAAAAAATTAAATATATAAACTGAAATAATGTTGCTTATTCATAAGCTCCATTTCGGGCTGATATCTCTGAGATGACCTGGAGGCATTTCATGAATATAAATTGCAGTATTAGTTTAGGGGGCATGTTTAAAAGTTATAAACTATCCGCAGTTTTCCTTTACTTGTGTCCACGAGCATAATCATAATAATAGTTTTGTTGTAGCTCTGATGATAGTAATCAAGTTAAGCGGAAATAAATCAACTTTAAACAGTGTAGTCTAAGTACTGCTAAGGCTCTTCTCATTTCGCATAGTGCCAGTGGTAAGGGTGCTAATGAGAACTTGAGCACAGGCAAAAGTTGCAATGTAGGCATGATCCTTAATCAACACAGGGACTGTCTTCAAATTGATTCGGATATGTTTTGATGAAATACAACAGACCTGAAGGAAATCATGAGTGTTTCGACACTTGTTTTATGAATGTTACATGATTGCAAACACAAGAGAAAGTACACAGTTTGAGGCAGAGGTTAAGCGAATGTGTTTATAAGTATGTATAATGTAATCAGATGCCTCAGGTTGTTTCACTTCTGAGGATGGTGTCAGAGGTGCCAGCATGTGTCACAGTAGTCACGTGGATACACTACTGTGGGACCCCCTTTGAAGAGCCCTTTTTTAGTTAAGGCAGTTGCCCTCCCTGTCCCCCACACACATACTGTTACCCAAGGGGGGAGGCTGGTCCTGCCCCTGTGCCAGCAGTGCAGAGGTGAATTTGACACAATGTCTGTTCCCATCCATAGATATACTGTAACAGTAAATGCAAGCTATACCCAATAGCCTTACAAATACAATTAATGTATACTGTAATAAGATCCTCCAAAGTGCCGTCCAAATGGTTTTCACACCATCCAGCAGCAGCATGCATTTGCGCCGTGACTAGTATCCACTGGGAATCTCATACCGAGCCCGGGTCCCAACGAAATTATGCATCTTCATTTTCGGAGTCGCCCATCCCTGCACCGGATTGTCAGAATCCAGGCGTTTCTGTCTCGCATTAACATAATTGTGCCTGGAATTCATTTGTCACACGCGCCACCTCGGATCCCCTTCGTCAACATTCCATCTACAAATGTGCATCCGCACACGGGTTCGCCGAACAGGCGGCAGCCCCGCGACGCTAGCTGCAAAGCTGAACTGAACCCCAAATGGGAAGCCCTGGCAGTCACGGCAACCTCAAGATTCCTGTCAGTCACGACCGAGTCTGTGGCATTCTTTCACAGGGATGTGCCTCAGTGCGTGTGAGTGCGGGAGGGAAGGGCATTGATTTTAGCGTATGGGCTAATGAGGACTGCAGGCATGGCACAGAGCCTCCCCCACCTGGGGAGATGCCTCTCCTGTAATGTATTGTTAGCGCACTTTGGCCAGATTATTCAAGGCTCACTCTATCGCCCCCAGAGGTCTCCTTAACACCAGTAGGAAAGAAGTCCCCAAGTGGGCCATCCGAGATTTCGTGCGCCAATACGCTGGTGAATGACAGACATGCACAAAGGACCAGATGGAACGCAGTCAGGAAAATGGCATATGCTATTCTTCCCTTTGTATTCACATGTGCTTATTGCCTTTTGACGGGAGAGTACTGGTGAAAACATCACTCACACAGATTGAGTTATCCCTGACATACAGGTTTGCTAATGGGAAAAATGTACCTTGGAATGACCTTCCCTTGCAGCACATAATGTCAAACTACTATATGTGACCAGGAAGATAATGTAAGTCTTACAGCACATATATGATGAGAGGCAAGCACTTATCAAACAGGGTCTTTAGACATTTTTCATGCTAATGATGTCACCCCCATGTACGTAACAGCCTTCTCTTTTTTAAAAGACCCTTTCAAAGCACAATACATTCTTCAAGAAGCTCCAAATATCTGAAAATCCTCTTGCTATGACCACTTCTAAAGACTGGTTTACTTACCACCCATTGTCCTTACGGAGATGGAAAAAATTAAAAATTTTAGTTAGGCAGTATACATTATGGCCTACATCCAATCTAAAAGCAATACACTCTGTCCTCTCTACGTAGTGTGGCGTAGTGGTAAGCAAAAGGTTGCTGGTTCAATTCCCTGCTGGTGCACTGCTGCTGTACCCTTGGGCAAGGCACTTAACCCACAATTACCTCAGGAAATATTCAGCTGTATAAATGGACAAAATTGGAACTTATGTATGTCGCTCTGGGTAAGAGCATCTGCTAAGTAACAATAATGTAATGTAAGGGTAATGATACATTTTTTTCTGCACAATGATTTTGACAGTTTCATTTACTGCCACATGCATAATATTGTAAAACAAAAAAGCTAAAGCCTGAATGTATTTTGTTAGTCAGCGCTGATGAGAAAGCCCATCAGTGCCGTGAGAGTGAACAGAGGCATAGGTGGAGTCCAGCTCTCACTGAGAATAATAAGAAATGTAGCAGCTCCTGCTACATGACACAAAATGTGTTGTGTGTTTATTCTCAGAGCTACCCACGCAACTACACAGCTGCCATGTCTTACAGAACCCTCTCTTTCACTGGCAATCCATGGTCTGAATTCAGTCTAATCTGATGCTGTTCTTGGGCATGTCAGGATCTGACTGGGCTTCTAATATAACATTGATCAGGGTTTGACATTTCTCATCAGTTATCTGGTACAAGCTCTCTGTGAAAGAAATGGGTCACCGGAGGGGTGTTTTTGCAAACAATAAGATGAAAGAAAAGATTTGTCTTCATTTTTGTAGTTTACATCCGATTTCTACATTTAGTGCAGTTGTCTAAATTGACTGAGACTTAATTGAGATTTAACATGTTATTAAATTGATCTAAGCTGTATAACAATTCATTGAGCAACTAGTTAATCTTTATTATCTGTAATCATCGGTGAAAGACAGATCAACAAAAGAAATGGGCTAAATGATGGCAGATGCACTGCTAATACACTTCCAACCATGCTATTTTGCCAGAAAGGACCTTGAAGAGATATGTCAAATGAAGACGAGTTTTCCATTAAAATCCTTAATTAATCGATGTAATTAATTAATTCAGCACACAGTTGGATCCACAGGGCCAAGATTAGGAAACACTAATCTGATCATACTGCGCTTTGTCTTAAATTACAATGCTACATTTAAACATGACCTTTTTAAATTTGATTCCTGAACAATACTGTGAGTTTGGCATTGAGATTGAGATTAACAAAAATTTACACAAGTAACACACAAATAACCATTGTGGAAATGTAGAAATCAAATTTAGATACAAAGGTCTTTGTGTTAAAATTATGATCACTCATTGACAGTAGCTATGCAAGCACAGTAAGAAAACAAGTAAGATATATATGACTAGTACAAACATGCCTATAAAGAACATATAACATACAACATATAGATTCAGTATGCATTGAATGTATTACTCTCATTTTACAAATTAAATGTTTCATTGTGGAGATACAACTCTTCTGTTGTTACTATTAGTGTATCTGTCTGTCATTTTACTACATTGTGTAATTCAATATGCTGTTGCTATCTATCATTTTGTTCATAAAATCTTATGGTTGGTTTTGAATGTTGTTTTATTGTGGATTTGTAGTAAATTTCACTGAATGCACTATTTACATTATTGCCAAAAGTCTTTATCCAGCGTAACATATGTTTGTTTTAACAATTTAATGTAGATTAACAGTTTCTCATGTGTGCATCAAACCCCCAACCTGTTTATTTCTCACCCGCTTCCTCTGCCATTTCCATCTAATCATGTCATTATTACCTTTCCTATACCCTTTTGCCATAATCACTTTCTTATTTGTTATTCCGGTAACTTACTATCATTTAAAGTTATAATTTGCACTGCACAGAACATTGTGTGGCAATGATATTGTGTTCTGCACAAGAATAAGTTTCAAATATTTCCTGTAATAAAACGTGCCAATCATTCCGCTCCACAATCCACTTTCATCTGGAAACGTAGTCAGCCTCAATAAAGTCGAGAGGAAATTCTCCACATTAATCCCGCCGCCGTGGGGACACATCGAGTCACAGCAGGCAAGAGACAGTTAATTAATCAGATTTGAAATGAAATCCCAGAATTAAGGTTTGTGGTCCATGAAAGCTGCGCGGCGATTTCCCGTGATTTGTTAGCTAATGCGTCTGTCTGCGCCACCCTCTGTGCGGGATGATGAATGTTAATATCCCTAAGAGAAATGAGATTTGCCCTCCCGTAATATAAGCAACGGCGTAATGGACAATCGCAAATCTACCGCCCGATCATCCGAAGCTACCCTCGGAATCTTCGCGCGTTAAACGTGTGATAAGTAGGCAGACAGACAGGGAGATAGCCTCTCGTCTGTGGCACTGTGGCAGACATCTATCCACATTATAGTCATGCTCTCGCCGCCATTTAATTAAATCACTTATGAAGTAAAAAAAAAATGACACAGAATGGTTCATATCTAGAAAATGACCACTGGGGTCTGTCAGCGGCTGCTCAGCACCTGTTCAGTTAACGAAATGCCACGAACAGGTCAAGGGCACTCAATCACCTAAATTTATAGAGTTAATTCTACATGTATGACAACATAGACCAATACAATCACGTCTTTGCATATGAAATTTATTATAACTTCCACATAAATAGAAGCCACTTTCTAATTGGCTGTAATTCTCATGTAAACTATGCCTTCTTTGTACAACGGCTTTTCCTTAGAGTTGTAACGTTCCCCTTTTCTTAAAGCAATCCTTACTTGCCACAGCATTCCTGCCCTGTGTCACCAGATTAAAACATGTACACAGTCCAGACTGTTTGCAGACGCCAGAAAGGACTGCAGACTCATCGTGGCCAGAGTCTCCCCAAACACAGGGATATAGGGTCACATTGAGGTCACTTTCAACTGTACCTGGCCATAACCGCATACACAGAGGGATTCAAAATGGTACGTTGCGTTTGTCAAGGTGTGCTTGACCTCAGCTGTGTTCTAGAAGTATCAGCGGTTAACTGGTCCTCACATCTTCTGTATACTAGCTGTTAAAACGGCACGACAGAGGTGTGATTGGAAAATGCAATATGTCTTTGTCTTTTGTGTGCCACTTGCAGACCTTTGTACGGGAGCCAGGTTGAAAACTGTGGATACTCGGAAACTGAAAGAGATGAAATGAGTATATCATAGCTCGTATCAATCATTCTGCGTACACTTCTGTTGGGAGTTTCGCCTGCATTGAGAACGGCTGCCAAACTCAAGCTGTAATTAATTCTAGCTCTGCTGTCGGGGATGAAATTACACACAATTAGCGCGGTTCCACAATAACAAGTTCATTTGCAACGTGTTTGAGCCTGCTCGTTTGAGGGAATCAAAGGTTTCATGTTTGGGAATTAGCTACGTCGATACTTTAATGAATGGGGTTTCCTCGCGTGAGAAAGCGCGCTGCCCTCGTTCGGCACCGTGCACGTCTAGCTGTGCTCTCCGTCTGCAGACCTCACACACATCTGTAGAACAGCTGCTTAAAGCATCCAAGCAAACCCATATACAAACGTATCTAGCTATTGCAGAAAGCATCCTTCTTCACAGTACCACTTTGTAATTGGAAAATAAATTGCAGTGATGCGATTGAACAAGATGGAAAGAGGTTCCCTGTACCACACACATTTATGCACAGATGCGAGATGATTCCTCATTCCCCAATGCAACAATAAACATGTCTGTTTCCTCTGTGCTAACATTGCATTGAAACCTGACCTGTCCTGGGCTGAGGCAAATGTAGAAAGAAATGTAAACAAGACAAAATTCCGGGCCATGTTGAGTGAAAGTATACCTGAATCTTGAATAGTCTAAAAAAGGCATTAGTAATGCATAGTTACAGAGTGTTTGGTTAAAGGAGGTGTGTTTGCAAAGGATTTTTTGCATTTCTTAAGATCTTTTTGAATTCAAACAAGCGACCAACCCCCAATATTCAAATTTGGGAATCCATTTTAAATAGCCTTTACGCACAAGGCTCTGACAGTAATGTAATGCAAAGCTCATTCATAGCCAGTTCTGTGAGATAAGGTTTCCAGGTAAGAAAGATGCCACAGGTCTCCATTATTAGATGTTAAGCTGTATCATTCCCCGGTACTGTCCGTCTTAGGCCGTATTTGAATTGGAAATGGTTTTCAGGACCATATTTTCATAACATTTATTTGTGCTCTGCAAGTCTCAAAAATATTAAAATATGGAGATGTCACATCAGAACAAAACACATATATATATAAATGAGTGCAAATCTCTGGCAGATTGCTTTTGTCGTTGGAATGCATGGTGTATGTTTTGTATGTTACCGTGACGGGTAAATGAATGTCCCTAATAAAAGTTATTTCACACTTGAAGTAACAGCATTGCTGTTTACAAATAACATCTCTTCAACAAATGGTCTCATTTAAATGGGTTGTTCTACACATATTCAGCCGCATACAGTCGTGGGGCAGCTATGAATGCAAATGGAATTTTTTTTACAAAGGGATTCCGAGTAATACTGCAATACATTCTGGATTTCTCCGTGTGTTTTAGAGGTGGCAGAGAAGGTCAATTAAATCATAGGTTTCCAGAGAGGCAAAGCACCGCGGCGTCTGAGAAGCGAACGCCGTGAGCTAAGCACGTAAAATGAATGGCTCCATTTGTGTGCGTGTGTACGCCTGTGCGCCCGAGCGTGTCTGTGCGCATGTACATGTCCATCCATCCTCCTTGATCCTGCTCCCCTCAGCGAACGGAGTAAACCTGAACCTCTTTCCACCCGCTTGAACTTTTTCCCTCCTCAATCACCGGAGCGGTTACAAGCTTTTTTAGATAGTCGGCAGGGAAGACTCCCCCGTCCGAGAGTGAAAGGACCTGTCAAGAACTTGGCATGAGTCCCCACAGAAATAATGCCTTTTAGCCGAATCCTTGACAGGAGCCTGACACGGCCCGGTGTCTGTAGCCAGGTAACGATCTGGTCCAGATGATGGAATCAACAAGGGGCATAAGGAGCGGTTACGGGCTCACGGCGGTGACAGCATGATTGAAACGGAACTGCCGTCGGAGCAAAGTCATGCGCGGCCATTCGGCGGAAACAAAAGGGACAGTAAAGAGGGAATAAATTAGAGGCAGCCCGCAAAGGGCCCCTTCATTGCAAATCCGATTCCATCTTCGGCTGGCCTACCGTAGGAATAATGGCATCGCATAGCATTCCAATGAAGGGGCGAACCGAAAAGCCCAAGGGGTCGATTTAATCTAAAAAGTTTTATGGAACTTAACGGCTGAGCACGTTTCCAGCACCGCAATAAAGGTTGCCTCTGCATTCAGTCCATAACCGTGATGCTTTTAAGGCTGAGGGCTTCTGTTGCCAAGTCTTAGATATGTTTCAAATGTCTTACTGTTGTAATCCTGTCATTTGAAGTCATCGCTGTATCTTTATATCTTTAAAAAAAAAGTTAGCATGACCAGGATAACTTTAGAAGAATTGAGAGAGCCTAACAGATGCTGTGTAAAGGCTTTTTGAAAAGCAAATTGTCCAGGTTGCAAAAAACAAAGACATTACCAGACTTTTTTTTTTTTCAGAATGGCAGTAAAAGACAGATTGTTAGAGAAGGTGTTTGGTGTCATTTAGAGATAGTCTGCTGCTTCATAAGAAGATATTTGCACATCTATTCCACAGAGAGCTTTAATATGTAACAAATATGCCAGCTCTACAAGCGATCCAGAGTATTAGAAAACAAAATCATTTACTTATTACTGAAAAAAATACAAAAGGTACAAATAAAGGCTGATGATGATGATGAAGATGAACTATATCTAAGAACTTGGCTTACTAAGATGATTTATGAACATTTAATATAAATATTTTTCAATAAATAAAAACTGGAGCACCTTTTTAATGATAGAAATAAGGCACCGGAAAAAGCTACAAAAACAAATACAAAAGGCTAAGATATAGTATAAGCAATAAATGAAAACTGGGGCACCTTCACCATGGCGAAGATACAGAAATATACTGTGAACCAATATTTAAGAAAGACCAATACCAGAACAGGAACTTACACATAAATTTGTCTGACATGTATTCCATACAAAACTTTTTAAGGAGAGCTATTCCTCCAGTAAAATCACATAATAGCGTGTCAGCCAGGCATGGATTCTGAGACAGCATAGCCCACCGTGAAGCTGCCCCCAACAAACTTTTTTTGATCGGCCATCCTGCCATGAACATACACATCTATAAAGCAAACATGCCTAAACAGTCAAAGAACATCAGTCAAACAATCCAGTCATTCCACAAAACCAAGTGGAAAACATTCAAGGCTTAATTTAGTGCTTACACTGACCTCAGAGTCCAGTAATGGCTAGTCCAGTTTTGTCTTCTTCAAGGTATATGGTGGATACACATCTATCCACCTAATGACTCCAAATCCCAGGGAGTCATATAGTCTGATTATATATATATATATATGGAGACTTGTTAAGTCTTTTTTGAAAGAGGCCTTTACTACTTTAAATTCAAACCGGTCCCAAGTACAGCTGATGAGGTCTAACAACACAGCTTTCATCTAAGATCCAAGTACAAAGAACATTTTGGCTTTCGGTTTAAAGTGGTTGGGATTGATTCAAACTATAAGTCTTCAAAAAAGCCACTGATTAGTGCAATGTAATATTCATATTGCAAAAAGGATAGGAAATCTACTTTGTAAGTCAATGAAACAGGAATTGTAAAAGCACTGCAGGTCCGGTCCATCTGGACTTTAATTTTTCACAAATTTAATTTTAGGGTAGCTGAATATTAGTCATGTGTGGGGGAAAAAAGCGAAAATGTTACAAAGTTAATCAACAGTGTCAAACAAATATTTGCCTGTATGGACACTGCAGTTGTACAGCAACTAGAAAACCATTATGTTTCATAAGGTCCAATGTTAAAATCATGCTGATACCCTTGGTGGGTTCATATTACAAGAAGAAGATACAAAAACTATGAATAATTTTACAAGCAAAACTCATTTTATTTGAGACTACTTCAAACAATACCTACAAAGGCTGTCATAGAGACAGATTGGTCTTAGATGGTAGGGACGGGACACAAACAAAGTCAAGCATATTTCTCAACATAATTGTTGTAATTTAAAGTAAACAGGAATTGTGGACATTCACAAACAAAGCTTAGCATATGAAATGAATGCTCTTAAAAACAGTCTGTACATGTAAATGTTTGTTTGTAATCTCCTCAGAGATGTTTTCTTACATTGTCTGAGGTGTTTCTTGCCAGTGCCAATCAAAGTGGGTGTTATATGCTTCTGCTATGAATGCATTTCAAGGTGATCTATCATTTCTGACAGCAAATAATTAAACAACACTCTGATAATATGCAGACACTTTCCTCAGTCCTTATGTGTTTATTTCAAATCCGAAATTAATTAATTCTGCTTTGAATCAAGTGCCTGGATTAACCAGCACAGCAAGACTTTGCTTGTTTATTTCAAGAGCAAAATAAATAGATTGATGACCAGATTAATACATTAAGATACTGCAGGCACACAACTCTTCTGATGGGGCAGGGCGTTCTTGTTCCTATTTCATCTGCAATTCTTGAAAATGCAGTTTTTCTCCACGCATAAATTAAGCTGTGAATTTATTTAACTTGCAGCCTAGGTGACATAATAAATGTTTTCTTGTCTACTTCACACTAATTTCCTTTATTGTTGCAGAGTGTTTGCGCGGAGTGAGTTATTGTAAAGGGAAGTGCTTGGCTTTCATTTTTGTACTGAATGAGAATAAGTGAATGATTGCTAATGTATTATCTGTGATTCTTCTTTTTTTTTCTCAAAAAGTTGTCACAGAAAGTTGTAAGCTGCCAGACCAGGCAACAAATGCAAGCGCAGCAGAATTAGTTCATTCAAGACATCAGGCTTTCCTTTCCCTCCTCTGCAGCGACGCGGTACGCTGCTCTCAGCGCCCTAATCTAAAATCAATCGGCTCTAATTCAGGTGCTTTGCTAAGCGGCAGCGCGTGGTTTGGATCAGAGCCTGGGAGGCGTGGCAACACTCCCTGCTCGCTGTTTCCGCCGAGTCACGGCCCCTCCAGCCCTGCTGTGGCGGGTGACAGCGCTCTGTCAGGCGGCCTCATCGGTGAGAGGAGGGGGACGGAGCATGGAGACGCAGACTGACTGATCCCAGCTCGCCGCTACCTGCGGCAGCTGTCCTATCACGAGGTGCTGGACCATGTCATCTCTCTCCTCTCACTGAAAAGTCCTTAAGCGAACAGTTTGTCTGCAGGGCCGGCTCCTGGCACATGGGAAGTATGCAGCTGCAGTTGGCCCCACAGCCAGTAGGGGACACCCTGACGGAATTTTTTTTTTTCTTTTGTCAATCACAAAACTTTTACTTTTTATTTTATTTACTTGTCGCAGCACAAAAAATATAGCAAAGAGGAAAAAAGGATGTCCCACCTATGGTATTGATGAGTTCTTAGGTTTTATTTTCTTATAGAAAAGAAAGCCGTGCAATTCAGATGGCTGTTGTTACATCCGGCTCTTATACACTATATGGACAAAAGAATTTGGCCATACCTGTTTTTCAGGATTTGGGCTAGGCCCTTTATCTCCAGTGAAGGGCAATCTTAATGCTTCAGCATACCAAGACATTTTGGACAATGCTATGCTTCCAACTTTGTGGCAACAGTTTGGGGAAGGCCCTTTTCTATTCCAACATGACTGTGCCCCAGTGCACAAAGCAAGGACTATAAAGACATGGTTTGATGAATTCGGTGTGGAACTCATAGTGTATATTTTCACACGATTCTTCCCTTCCCAAAAACTGAACTCAAACTGAACCCATTTGGAAATCATAAAATGGGAAGAAAAAGGGGTGAGATGGGTTGGTGGAGGGACCACATGAACAGCCGACGCAGTAAGGAAGCAGTAAGAGGTATTTTATAGTTGTAGATAGGACTGGTTTGCCTAATAGTTTGGATAATGTTAATTGCAAAGACATTATCAATAATTATCCTCCCGAATCACATTTGGAGCTTCAATTATTGAATTGATTTCTTACATTCCTCAAGAATGACAACACTCACCTTTCACTCTATGTATATTTAGACTTACTGTACCTCATAAGAAATGTCCAAACATTATTTGTCTTGCAAAGAAAATTGTGCCAAAGAAAGGACTGAGATCCAGTGTGTGGAAGGACTGAGAGCCGCTCTTTGCATACAGCTGAGAATTACATATTTTCGCTGTGAATTCCTTCACTTTTCAATGCATTTAACAGGCAATGATCAATATCGGCAATAAACCTCATGCACATGCTGAGGCTAATGGTATCTGGACTTGAGTAAATGAGCCCGTAAACCCAGCAGTACTAATAAAAAAAGCTGAAAGGTGTGCAGTGTGTGTCACATGAACAGGTGTAAATGGGAAATGAACACTTTCCCCCTCTGTCTGAGCAACTGTATTAACAAACATACAGAAATATTGGACTTTTCGCAAATCATATCTTTTCAGAACCCTGGACAGTTCCTTTGACAAGCCCGCAGTATTTCATGTGAGATACACAAGGCTATCGGGACATGTGAATCATGCAGTTTCCAAAGAAATTAAATTTTAAAAGGATGGCTGGTTTCCCCTTGGGGCAAATATTGCAAAGTCCCTTTCTAATATAATCTTGGGTTGTAGTTTAAATTAAATACCCTGAAAGGAAATGACAGCTTTGTTTGAACTGGACTGCAAGACGGGAAGAAATATCTTTTCATTAGAGTTGCATTATGAATTTACACTAACACAATCATAAGGAAATGTAACTCTTTTGCCGTTACAACAGCCTCGGGGTGTGTGTAAAGGCAAGGGGAGCATACCGAGTCTTGCTGAATCCAATTATCATGTAGATTTAATTATCCCTTTGACATATTATTGTTATTACTGGGATAATGGTAATGGTGATGCACCTCAGTGCTCCCTGGAGTTCCGGCATGTTCTTCTCATATTGGCATACAGACAGCAGTGTGACAGATCGCTCACAGGCTTCCCCATGGGCTTCTGACTTTTACACAGCATCACTGAGCATGGTTCCAAGAGCAGGAAGTCAGAAAGAGTGACAAATGTAGAGAGGGCTACGGATACGACAAGGGTAAAATCCTCACAGCTTGTGAGTCGTCATCATCAAAAGGTTTTTGTCTGTTTCTAAAATGGAAACGGAGCAAAGCAATATTGTCAATATACATTTATCATGTACTGAACCTGATCAATTTGGAAGCAAACTCACAGTTTACACGTTTGTTTTGCGACCAGTTATTTGTCAGTTGACTTTATCCATAAAATCTGATTGAACTGATATTAAAACATCTATCTGTACATTCGTACTAGATGTTATCCTTTCATTAGATGTGGAACAGAAGCTTGCTAAATGCACTGTCCTCTTACTCCTGCCACAGTGCATTACTCCCAGTTTGAAGTCGCTGACTAAAAACATGTGATCAAGCAGGACTCTGAATGTGAACTAATCTGGGTGTGGTCTCTTTGATCACATTAGTGAGCAGTGTTGAAAACTGCCTTTATGTGCTCATTTCCTATTTTCAGCTGAATTACCTCTGCTCTGCAGCAGAGGTTAGAGACACTACCTCTGAAAAGGATGCTGGGTAAATAGTTGATAGACAATACGCTCCCAGAACCTGAACCACCAAATATGATCCTGAGGCTGACTTTTCCACTATTCCATCTATTAGAGAAGCACATTCAGTATGCAGCTCATTAGAGTGCGAGTCAGAGATGGAAGGCCTTTGTCCGCATATTTTTCTGTGTCACACACAAGCATAAAAAGACGTCCACCGACCGCAGCGCACAGCCTTCAGGCAGCTGTGTGACTCACTTATCAAGCCAACGAAAAGCAGGACAACCTTCATTTATACTGCTGCTTCGAGTCCATACAATTGTTTTAAATAAAGCTTTCTCAGGGGGCAGGATGTGACCCATGACAAGCCTTATAGAAAGTGACAGCTTGTTTGCAGTTCAATTGTCACCAGCCACGTCATGCACCAGCACTGTGCTTGAATGACCCACAGTGCATTGCGTTGTGTAATTTTTGCAGCTAAACTGTTCTTTAAAAAAATCAGGCTCACCTGTTTGCACAGGTAAAATTTTTGTCATATTTTCTGATTTCGATCAACTCTATGGTGCGTGTAAGAGACATGTTAGCTGTCATGCAGTTCATCATAGAGCTTTTTAGCCTCAAAAGCACTCCTGACTTCTACTCTGGGGTATTTATGAGCCCTCATACATTCTAACAGGTTTAATAGCTAGCAGGTGTTGGTTGTAGCCAGACCAAGACAATGGAGAATTTGGGAAGAAAGTGGTGAGAATTTATCTTATTCTAAAAACCATCATGTTTCATGATAACACTAGGCTTAAACCTTAATTATAGAATTCCTGAGTGTCGCGATATGGGAAACACAGAAAACATGAAACACTGCAATATCAAGTTCTTGAACTTGAAGGCATTCTGCTAATGCAGTAATTCCAGCTGGCTGCTTGCCAAGAATGTACTCTTAGATGAAACGAACGACACATCAGGGTTCCTCGTTTACATCACATGTTTTACAGTGCTACAAGTTCAAAGTTTGGGCTTGAAACAATTCTTGGGCACTTTTATCTGAATTTATATGCACATGGTCCCTAATCTCCGGAAAATTCCGGATTTCCTAACAGTTTTACGCAGTTTCTTATTGCACTCAGTGGACGAGTAACATGGTGCAGAAAGAAGGGACAAGAAGGGCCAACTCAGCAGGCATAAGAATAGTAGATCTGTTCTGCATGTCTGTTAATGTCCCTCTTATTAGTCCTGTGATGTGTATTTATCATATTTTGTCGACCATTCTAGATAAGAACATTGGCTAAATGAATAAATAAATTTAATCAGTAAATTTAGCATTGTCATCATTATTCTGGGAGCCTCCTTTTAGGTCTGTCAGCAGATAAAAAAGTGGGGCAGTTGGCTCTTTTCCCAGCTGGCTTTGCCTTACATCCGCCGGGTGCGCTCTGCAAGTGAACAGCAACATCCTGCATTAGCCAGTCACATCATGGCACCACAGTAGCTCTCAGCCCCCCGACCGTCTCACTGTGCCGGACGAGTGTAGCAGCCGCGCACCTCGGAGTTCCTGCTGACCACTTAACAAGGGGTCATGCTGTGCTCGTGTCGGCCCGAACGTTAATATTTCTTGCCTTTGGAAGGAGGCTCCTCAGCAGGAAGCGAGGCTTTTTCTGAGGATGAGCCGCCAATGGCGGAGCCCCCCACGCATCTCCAACGGCCCGGCGATTCGCTTAGGAGCAGCCGAGGTGGTGGATGGGCGCACCTCTTTGTGGTCCACAGGTGATCAGCGACTCGGGAAAATTTTTCACAATTCCATGTGAAAAAATCTCTCCCTTTCCACTTGGCCCCACCCCCCGCCCCCTGCCTTCCGCGGAAGCACCTTGCAACTATGCCATTGGGTGCGTGCGCATGTCCAGGAAAAAAAAGTCTGCGATCTGGTTTGTAATACTTAACAAGCTGGCATCTCAAGGTCACAAGAGGGCTTAGCTAATCCAGAGACTGTCTGATGAAGAGTTGGCCTTTGTGCTAGAAGTCCCCGTCTTGGCCCACTACCCCCCACCACCCCATCACCCCCCCATCACACCCCCCCCCCCCCAGGGGCCCTGCGTTTTAATTGGGAATCAAAGCCAGGAGAGCAGAGCCACTGGCGTGTGTGCTGCCTTCAACTGGAAGCCGGAAGTGGTGGGCTGTAATTAGCACCCTTCCACGCCACGTGGGGGGATCTAACAAGCTGCCTCAGCTTTCAGTTAAGACTTTCACTTTTGGGCTCATGCTTTGGATTTGTATACGACAGTCAGGATGCCCGGCCAATGACTGGCCGGGGAACACATAATAAAGAAAAATGAGGAAATCCGCGCACTCTCTCACACTCCGGTTCACATTTACTTACTGCTGAAACTAGACCAACGCTATAGCACAAGCAGAGCCGGCATTGGGATATAGCATTTGCTTGCCTGGACTACATGATTTTACAGCACAAGCAGTGCCTTCATCAGGGTAAAGTATTCATTTGCCTGAACTATAAGAATAAGAATGAATCAATAAGTATGATGAATGTTGTACTCTCGCGAACCCACCGCCTTTGCCGAAACACCGGTTCCATTTCTAAACAAATGTAAAACGGAGTGTGAGAAAGCGTGTGACTTCATTTTTCTTCATTATAGGTTTTCCATTTAAACCAGAGCAAATTCCAAGCAAAGTGCTGGGAACAGTCCAGCAAATTTATATTACTCCACATATTGAGCTCTGACATTGAATCAAGGGGATACAGGCATGGTGAACATCCACTCGGCACACGCAGGGAACTCGAGGGTTAAATCAGCTGCTCTTTATATCAAAGCACTTTGCAAATGAAAAGCATGGAGGTGTAAATGGAAACACAAACACTATTATGTCTCCGTAGATATATGAGGAGAATCTTTTTTTTGTTCTGGATTTATTAAAATGAACTGAAAATCTGCTGTTTCTCATCACTCTCCCCTTCAGCGATAAAACAATGCCTGCAACCGGCTATTTTCGAAACATTTAATTCATCATACATTCAGCGCACAAATGACTGCCTACATTAAAAGTCCTCAGGACATTTTTCCTCTGAATATCAAGCGGGGCATAGATTTTCTTCTCTTTGCCTTTAAAACCGGATTCTCCTAAGATGTGTGCAATTATTCAGTTTACACATTCTGCTCAGAGCTGTGTGATTTGGCTGAGCGCTGAACCCCGGTCCTCCTTCATCCAGCCAGCAGGTCAAACAAAGACGAGGCTCTTCCTACATACCACGACACGTTCCAGGATTCCACAGCGTGGCCTTCAAAGAGCAGCGCGCATATAAAACTATGAAAAATGAATATTGATGTTGACAGCATAATGGAGCGGACTCGCGAGCAGGTCACAAGAACTGACTGTCACTTTTTCAGCATAAGGTTCTATAGATTCCACAGAGCTTGATAAGAAAATGTATCACACGATCAACAATGAGGGAAATGAGCAGAATTCTAATGGAAATGAGGGTCAGAGAATCATTGCCGCTCTTGTGCCGGTGTGATGACGTATCTTCATTAAAATCGATACTGCTGAGGCCTAGAATTCAAACCTGTGCACTTTACACTACTGCTTGCAATTTGTCTTAAAGTGCCTTTGTTTAATTAAGCTACCAGATCAATACTACCTATTCATATCCAACAATGCACACTGAATTACTGTTTGTATTTGTTGCTAATCATCTTCCAAAGCAGCACATACAGTCATTAGTAGTTAACTACTATGTGAACCTAAAACATGTCAGAGAAGACAAATGTGAAAAAAAAGAAAAACAGAACAAAAAAGAAAAACAGATGAGAGATGATTTTTTATCTTTTTTAATGTATGATGTAATGGTGTTTTGTACTCTCAGCTCATTGTGGCCCACACCTTAAAAACGGCTCCATTTTGTGTTTGACAAGGGAATTGTGAGTAATTCAGTTATGAAGAATGTCCATTTGCTGAGACGCATTTAACGGAAGATTGGAGCTGTGGGCTACTGGGATGAATCATATTAATTATGACTTCCAAATAGAAACTGAAGCAAAAAATATGAAGGATGAACTCAAATAAACCCTCATTCTCATTTCAGAGTCCATATTTTTCTGCGCTTCTGTATTTAAACTCTCCCTGTGTTATGAGGGCTACTGTCATTTTAATGCACTGACAAGAGAAAGAGCACAGCAACATGTGTGAGTAGATGTGGTTTACTGATCAATTCTCCATAACACCCTCCTTTAAAAGACAGTGAGAGAACAAAGTAATATATTGGAAAGACTTGGTTAAAATTCCATCTGTCATGGTAACTTATTCAGAAATTGCTGTCCACTATTTTTCCCTTACCTTTACTTTCATGTCCATTGTTTTGGGCAGGACAAAAAAATTACCTCAGAAGCACTGGTGAGGTTTTCTATCCGTGTATTGCAAACTGAACTTGCAAGACAGTCTGACCTTGATTCAGAGTGAAAAAAATCTATTTCTGTGTAATCTGAGAGAAGGGCAAAGCTTTGCATTGTAAGCATTTACTATGCATTCAAGGAGTAATGAATAAATTGTTTATTTCCTTGTTCCGAGCAAAGTATCAGCAGCAATGTGGTTAAAGACATGAAGGGCTCCCAAGTGTTTCACATGGCAAGGTGTTCCTCCTGAGTGCAGGCTGAGCCATACAGACTGGGTTCAAAAACCTGCAACCAAAGCAGGTCCCATGGCAACCAAATAAATTGTCAGATTGGGCGGGTAGGGTTTCCTTGTGACACCATACTCAGGAGAAGTGCCCATTCTTCAGTTGCCGCCCGCTTCACTGTGGTGAACTGTGTGCAAAAAATAGACATTCAATGTGTGCGGGTGCATTGAAGGATTGCACTTGCCTTGCTTCATAAAATATAAAGATTTAGGACAACAACTGGTTATCCTCATGTCCTAACTGGCTGTTCCAATGACTGAATGCATTTTACACTATAGTCTTTAAAACAATGCTGTTCCACAGTGCATGGCAAACCGAGCTATACCAGGAATATGTCTGACAGCTGGACCCACAGCGCTGTGTAACCTTAGGCCAGTGCATGTTAGTTAATTAGTGAAAGGGTTGGGGAATGCATGAGAGACTTGGCTCGTTTAAACTTCACGGTGCCGATACAAGATTGATGATTGCGCTTGAGTGCTGAGAAATGGGGGGGAAAGACCCTGACCGAGGGTGTCTAAAACAAATTAAAAGACACCAAGGGTGAGGAAACAGAAAGCCAGGCAAAGCGTTTAGCTAGACGTAGAGATCAGTTATAAATGAGACTTCTGAAAGGCAATGAGTTGTTGTCCAACTAAATACCTTCCCTGGGGTTCACTCTGAAGTTATCTTGACTTTCCAATCAGATATACACGTGAAATAGTAACTAAAGTAAATTACCCGTCTCTCTTTGAGAACTTTGTTTTCAGCCTGCTGTGTCACTTGGAACTAGGTCGCTTGCGAAGGCCACAGCTGACAGCAGGTCCTTAATTGGGTGACTAAACAGCGCCGGCCACTTTGTCAATAAAGTCCTACAAATTCAAGCAGCTATCTTTGTGTACAGAGAATTACTAAAGTGCCGGCGGCAAAAGAATTCCCACAACGTGTAAATCGATGCATAAACTACCAAGCGTATCATCGGGATGACTCCATCAGAGCAATTTTAAAAAGAGACTCTGGCAAGCAATTCAAAACTCATTAAAAGTTTTCTTTTATCATAGTTGGAACATAGTTTATATTGGAGGGTTTTTTTTTAATGCTAACTTTTTTCCGCAAAGATCTGTGTTCTACATTTTGATTTGGGTGCCCAGTTGCGATTGCCAATGACTGGATGTCTCTTGGGACTGAACTGGTTGCAGGCAAATGTTTCCATATGTGTATCTCCTGTCTGGTGATGCTGAATCCTAATCAGTCCATTTAACTTGCAGGAGGAATCCCTTCAAAATCAATACGTGGTTTTGTTTGTCCGCGAGCATATTATTTATTTATTTATTTTTAACAACACTGGTAACACTGAGATCAGAGCTTTTCCATTTTGCTAGATTGCTGAAATTCCTCTGTGTGTGCTATCATGTAGGTAACATGCATTTGCATCCCACTGGAACAGCACAGGGCGGTAGACATTTGGATTTGATGCAGTTATTTAATTGGTTTTGCCTCCGGTTTAGAAGCTGTTAACATGACAAAACATTATCCCTATCTGCACGCCCCACAATATAATCATTGTGTGAACGGCCGGAAGCGTAGCATAGTGGTAAGGAGCAGGACTTGTAACCGAGAGGTTGCTGGTCCTATTCCCTGCTGGGGCACTGCCATCCTGTATCCTTGGGTAAGGCACTTAACCCAGAATTGCCTCAGTAAATATCCAACTGTGTAAATGGGTAGCATGTAAAAAATTCTAAGTCACTCTGGATAAGAACGTCTTCTAAATGCCAATGATGTAATGTAATGAATGGGCAGACTAATATCCATTCATTCAGAAAGGCTGTATCTGGAGACATTTGTCTGGAGTCAGCAATAGTAGACAACCACTCATATGATACAAACATTTTACACGCAAACAAAAACAGACAGAACAAGCCCAGAATAGCTCAGAACCCCTCCAACTTAAACTGTGCTCAAGGTAAGGAAACAGCGAGTGAGTCATGAAGGCTTTACAGAGCAGTGTGCTCAGTAGGAGAAAGTTCTTTGCAGAATATAAATTTCATCAAATGCACTGAGCACTATTCCCCCTAAGGGGAGCGCCACACTATCATTTTCATCAAAGTCATCAATGTCACACCGTTATCTCCACTTTTAAACCAATTGTCACAGACATTTTCCTTTGACATCCTTATCAGATCTCTGTTGTATATTTAATTTCCAAGATTTCTGAACAATATGTTAGAAACAAGCATGACAGTTCCACTGCTACTTTGCAAATAAATGAGTGAAGTAAAATAATGATCCTTCCAGAAAATTCCCCCATTGTACAGTTTTTTTAACTTATTACAATGAAATAAGTTGTAAGAACTTTTTTCTTATGATCATAAATTAAGAAAAACTTACTGCTGTACATCTCTTAATCAATTGGAGACAGACTTTGAGTTATTACATTAAAACCTATGTCATGTAGCAAATGTTCTTAAACATATGATCTTCTAACATGATCTTTTTCTGAGCACAAGCATGATAGTGCCACTGCTACTCTGCAAATAAATGAGTGAAGTAAAATAAGGATTCTTCCAGAAAATTCCCCTACTCTAAAGTATTTTAACTTACTGTAACAAAATAAGCTGTAAGAACTGTTTTTTATAATCATAAATTAAGAAAAAGGGCTGTACATCTTTTCTTCAATTGGAAACAAACCCTGAGTTATTACATTAAAACCAATGTCATGTAACAAATGTTCTTAAATAAATGATCTTATAATGAGATCTTTTTCTCCTATGAAATTACCGTTTTTGCATTGCCTGAATTGTCAATACTGTCATTAGTTTGTGACAAACCCCTCATTAAACGCTCCAGTCTGAGTAATTGTCAGATAAAACACTTTTAACATGAAAGTCTATCTCACACGAGGAAAAATGCCACAAAAGGCCTTGTTATTACATTTGCTGTCAATCCCGGCGAATTCTCTAATTACGCCGTGCTATCTTCACAGATAGGTTAATTAAATATAATGAGACTCCTGACAGTTGCCTTCTATGTGTATGGGCAACATTTTTTTTGTTCTTTTACTCTGAGTCCTTCTGTCGGCCACATTAACCCAACTTTCCTTTCCCTCTCCCTCTCTCTTTTGTGTTGGTCATCTACCCATTATCAAACCCTTAATAATTCCTGAACACGAGATTGCCCTTTTAAAATCATTTTCGCAAGCCTTGCAATTTGAAATACTATTTTAATGAACAATAATGTTTAAGCTATTCACCATACTGTTCTGCATGTGATCAAATATCTACGAAAGTATGGATAACAATACTATTGTGAAGAATGCTGAATTACTGTAAGACTTTGACTTTTTCAGAGTTTTCTTTGAAGATTTCGCACCGAGCGTGTACTGTATCGTGGCACTGAAACACAACAGGGCCTCGGGACATTCTCTGTGTACCGAATTTGTACTTAATTCTGAATGTGGCTCTCGAACCTGAGGCAGTATTCAGTATGTTTAGCAAACAAACAGCATGTGGCATTACACGTCAAAAGAACAAGCCGTCAGTGACATGATACGTGTCATCATCAAGGATGACCTCATGAGTCATGTGCTTTCACGAAGCAGCCATGGGCGAAGTGGAACTGATTGCTTATTGAGCCGGAAATGATCAAGCATTTATTTATTTATTTATCTATTCTAATTAAAGACTAACTTTCCAAAATGGTCCAGATGAGGCTAAATCAAAGCAGCTATCTGTAGTGCACATCCATAGATTTGAACTGACTAATCTTTCGTGATTGACTGTTGTATGATTCCATCAGAGACAATCGGACAGCATGACTGAAAAATAATGACTGTACCGTTTAGTGCATTATGTATAGCAGCTTGGGTAATATGACATGCTCAAAGCAAAGAGGGTATTGATATTTTCATTTCATGTGGGTAAGACCAGCATTGCATCAGCCTGTTAATATTAACTGGATTGTCTTGACCAGCAGTGCGTTGGAAAAAGACGCTTTGTGAAGTAACATTGTTCCTTTTTCATTTTGACTCTTCTTTCTTTTTCTGTCAGTTGGTTTTCCCAAAGACCAGCTTTTAATTGCAAGCTTGGAAAAATACTAAAGATTGCGTGGAGAAAACGAGGACTGTTATTCGGGAGTGAATGTATACAAGCTCCTGCTGAATCTACCAGCAACATTGATAAACTGCTACTGAGTGAGGGCCACTGACAAGGCTGTGACAGTATCTCAGGGGTCACGTTTACACCCTGAAATACTCAGGAATGCCTTCAGCCTCGCTGGCACACTGAGATAGGCCTGTGACTTAGCCAGTTTCTTCCTCCTCGCGGCAAAGAGCAGGCAAAGCCATATTCCCCAACCGATACAGTCAGTGTGAAAACGCACTGGAGATTAACCCTCTACTTAATCAATAAGAGGCTCCTCCTGCCCCCGGTGACCCCAGTGATTACAGTCTCAATGGGAAGCGCTGAGGTCGATCTGGCGGAAAAGAAACCCATTTCCAAGGTAGCAGCAGAACAGGGAGGGTCGCTGTGCATGCGCGTGCACAATAGTGTGTATGGAGAGGATTTTATGACTGTTTCCTCAATACTGGCAGGAGGCAGAAAAGGAGAGCCCTTTGGTGGGGTAGAGCTGGTTCTCAAAGCAGACGACATGTAGGCGCCCACCACATATAAGGGAAATCTTGGGGAGGGATGGCCTTGGCAACGGAAATGAAAGTCACTGCAAGGCTTAAGAGGTTTCGTTGTCTCTGAGTATCCCAGAGTGGAGGCACAATCAGGTTTTAAAATAAATGCATAATGCATAAATAAAGCTGGCGAGTGTGAGAGGAGGACCAATGTTATGTTGGAGACCTGGGCATCAGTCGGGGCAGCATAGCGCTGGGCTGGAAACATGCTCAGAAACAAAATGTATGTCAGATCAGTGAGCAACAACACATTTCCATAATCAAAGCTGTCGTACCAGCGTGAGCAATTTGGTGACAACTCTGACTCGCTCGAAACTTTAAGGAAAGTATTTATTGAAATTTCCGTTTTAATGTAACTCATTACCCATCATTCTCTATACAGACTTCTGAATAATGGCCGCTCATTTCTACCAGTACTCTACAGTAATTTTTAAGTAGAACCTTTTCAAGTGACCGTGTGAGATCATTACACCATGACAGGAAGGTATATTTTTCCATTTACATTTCATGGTTCATATCTTTATATAATGTAGTCAAGACTGCTATTAATATGAACACTAGTAAAAGATTCAGTTGTTAAAATTGTCATACATTTTTATATGTACAGTGCAATTACGAGGAATTTTGAAAAATGCACAGACCTCAATTCATTCAGATTTTTTCAAAACCCACATGCATGTTCCACTTTATTTTTACCCACATATTATACTTCTAGAGATTAAATACCTTACGTATTTACATTACTACATAAACAATGTTTATAGTTCTTCCCTTTAATATTTTTTATAAAACTGATAATAATGTATTTATTCATAAAGTGCTTTATAAATGAAGCTCAAATTATTTTACAGAAAATAGACAGAAGTCTAGTGTATGAGAAAGATACAGACAAGAGACAGATATATGAAACTACAGTACACAATCAAGAAATAAAATTAATGATAAAGACAATTAGTAGAAGTAGATTGTAATACAGGCAAAGTTTAATTATAAATAGAATCAAATAAGCTATTCAGAATGAGGCAATGATGTATCTGTCAAAACTGTCAAAACTTAAAAAAATGAGTTCTTTCTCTAATATTGTATGTCTCAGAAGGAAGTTCCACAAATGAGGCACAAAACTAGCAATTTCATTTCAGTTCAATTCAAACTGCACTGTATGAGGCATATAAGTCAGTGTACGGTCACTCTTTCTCATGACACGCGGATACACATTTTGTGCCTAATTTGGCACATTCTTTTTTTCAACCAACAAATAGAGTATCAGTTGTTCCTGAAGATTTCAGAAATTTGGGATAGAATTTTACTCTAATTCCTTCATAATCCTTGCATTGGGTTAATAACTGTAGATTTGTTTCCCCCACTCCTTGGTTGCAGTGAGAGCACAGCCTGTCCTCTCTGGGCAGCCAGGTCTGCCTGTGGCAGACATTTTCTATGGCCAGGCTGGGACCACTGAGTCTGTACATTGTAAAGATTTTTCTTTCAGTCACCATGGTGAGGTAGTCTGCCAAGACAAATAGTCTCTTTAGGGTCAAATAACATTGCTTTTTCCTTTGGGTATTTCTTTTTCTTTATTAATAATTTGGCTAGGGTGAATTTTCGAGTGAGGGCGTTGCTGTCATGAGGCTGGTTATTGTTAGTCGTTTTAGTGATCACTTTAGTTAATTCATTAGTTAACCCCATTGAGCCATTCAGGATCAGCTGGCCAAGGAGACTCCTCTCCATGTTCATCTTTTGGTTTGTTACGCTTCTAAAATGAACAAAACAATAGCAAAAGCCCTGCATCTTCATGAAATGTAAGATACAAAATGCAGGAGGATATTACAAGGGTGATATGAGCTGGCTGGAGTTTGCAGACAGGAGTGTATCTTTGTACAAGGCCTGACAAATACAATGGGGACATTTTTTCTTTGATAGTGTTCTTGAAACAAGGTATAAAAAAAAACAAAAGGACCAGCAGTTTACCTTTTTAGAATCACTGACTAACCCTTTGGATCCAATGAAGTGTTTGCCCTTTGAGCCAGATGACATTTTTGCTTCTTTCTTCATTGTGTTTGTATTCCTTAGGTCTCTACTCAGGTTAAAGAATGTGAGTCTCTATATCTTGCTGTTCCTAGCCAGTCCAAGAACTATTCAGACCATCAACAAGGAATAGAACAGAATACTTCATGGAGACAAAACCCTGAAATGGAAGTGAACAAAAAAAATGACTACAAAATGTACAAAAAGAAAAGAATTTTAGTTTCCCAGAAAAACATTAAAAAACATTACACATGAATCTGTACTTATCATTTAGTAAAGATATTTAATCATTTAGTAATAAGCAATATTCAGTATCGCTGGGAAATCCTCTATAATTCTGACAAACACATGTTCAACTATGATTGACCAGCAAAACAACAGCTTCTCTGAGCCCTTCAACCACCAAAAGTTGCTACCACCTTCTTACAGCCTTACAGTTATCAAGTATGTTTTCATATACTTTAAGTTATATTTTAGGTGGTTACAAAGGATAACAAAGGATAAGGATTTTTATAAGCCTGTCGAGTGTGCTACAACTTTTATCCAAGAATTCCTGGTTAACTGCATCACTTCTCATTCCTCAAGAGGGTGTGGTACTCGGAACGTGAGGCTCAATTTCACTCCTTTCAGCCCATCTCGGCAGTAAGTGAATTTAAACCTAGCATATGAAATCAGAGCCATTAAAAGACCAGATTAACTGTGTTGTTGGCTTCAGCGTTTACCAAAAATCCTCTCTGCAGAGCGCTATCCTCAGATACACAACAACGGCATTCCCCAGGCCAGAGATACAGCAGGGCGCTGAAGCCAGACCCCCAGAGAACCTGCAGCCATCTCTGCTCACTGAGCAGCCTAGAAATAAGCATAGAGTGGGAACCAAAAACACTGCCTCTTTCTCTCTGAATAGATTAGCCCTGATTCATTGAGCGCCCCCACTGACAATGTTGAATGATTCTTTGTAAGACCTGAGAGGGTTTTATTTTTTGATTGACCAGACCTGACAACATGTCAGGGCTCTGCCCCCCTAGCTGTAGTGTTTTTGTTTTTCCCTGTCCATGTGCTTTTTGTTTTTCCTTGGGTTCCAGCCCCGCCCCGCTCCCCGCCTGGTCCCCGCCCACCTGATTGCCCCATTACCTTCACCTGCCTGCCTGCTCAACTGCATCCCATCTCCTCATCAACCCAGCCCTATTTCTACCCTGCTTGTTCCTGTCTTGTTTGCCAGTTCGTCTCAGCGTTGTCGTACCTGTTTCGTTCCCGCAGTTTTTTGGATGTCTGATTTCTCCGTGTTTGACTCTGCCTGCCCTTCGCCTTCGTTTTCTGCCTGCCGTTTTGTCCCGTTGCCTGATCGTTTGCCTGCCCGGTTCCTGACCCTGCCTGCTTCTGTTACCAACCCTGCTTTTGTCCACGGACTGCCTTCCAGTTTTCGACCCTGCCTGCTTTTTCTTCGCAACTTGCCTGCCGTCATAAATAAACCCACCTGGAACCTGAAGCTCTCTTGGTCTGCAACTGAGTCCTTGCCTGAGCCCTTACACAACAATTCAGAATGCTTACAACAAAATGAGGCTCCATTAAGCCGCCGTCTGTCACACTCCCCGTTTTTTACATTGCCAAATATGAATTTTGACCCATGATATAAATTATCAAGCTTTTGTACAGTGATTGTTTCTTCCTATTTATTTTGTACCATATTGAATTGTGCTTGACTTTTGTTATTCTTTTTTGAATTGAATTGTCCATTTAAGTCTTTTGAAAACAGGTCCCATGGATATCAACTTTTCAAAGGAGATTAATCTTGAGTGCCATCCTCTGTATTGACTTGGTGTATGCCTTGTGTTCACAATGCTGATTTCCACAGACCAGGAATAGACACTGCGACTACAGTATTTTTTTGGGGGATTAGTGTAAAACATTGTCATGGAAAATACCATTTGCAAAATATGAAAAGTTGCATCTGACTGACGTCTCCCACTGGTGTCCAACTGGGGTATGCCTGTTGGTGCTCGACCTCACTGTTGGGTCTCATTGGCATCAGAGGCATGCTGTTTGGCAGAGAGCTCTCGTCCAAATGCAGCTGAGTGGGCAGCATGGACTGCCCCCAATGAAAGCATCATATCCACTTCACAAGTGATGTACACCTTTAATAATCATAATGATGGATTACATAGATGCAGCAGCTTTCATGAGGCTCTCAAGGCACTTTACAGTGAAGGGGGTGGGGACTGACCTCAACCACCACTAATGTGTGGCACCCACCTGGGTGAAGCATGGCAGCCATTTTGAGCCAGAATGCTCACCACACATCAGCTGAGGTGGAGAGGGAGGGAATTGTTTAGCCAATTAATTTGGGAATTATTAGATTGCCAGATTGAAAGAGACTAACTGGGAATTTAACCAGGACGCCTGGGAACCCCCTACTCTTTGCGAGAAGTGCCATGGGGTCTTTAATTATCCCGGTGAAACAGGAGATCATGTCCCTATCCAAAAGAAGCCACTTTCTACAGCATTGATCCACTGTCACTGCACAGGAGAGATAGATTTACTTGACTCCGAAGGAACAGTAACGCGCCCCCTACTGGCTCTGAAAGGATGTGTCTGTGAGAGACTGTCAGAGTCAAATGCCTGCACACTCTAAGTGCTTTGTCTCCTCGTTCACCATGGCAGTGCATTGTGTTGTTGAGAGAGAGGGTTAAACTGCACTCACTGCACTGTTGGAAATTCTGTAGCTGCTGAAGTATCAAACTGAAACAATAGCAATAAAAGTTGTTAATTTCCTGTATTGGATTTGTTTTCCCTCATTTCAGCTGTATTAAATGTCTTCAGAGAGTCAGTGAGGCTAGTAATCAGATATGACACAACAAACAACACTGAATAATTATGATTTCTAATGCAATTTCATGCCACTTAAAATAGTTTCAACGACAAACAAAAACTGACAGCGAGGGGGAAAGTCTACATTTAAAAGATTATACTACACAGCCAAAAAATTCTACCCCTGTCCTGAGTTACACTCAAGGCCGCTGCACTTTCAGGCTCTGAATACCAGTACATTGTAATCACTGTGAAGCATACTGTAGTCAAATCACATGACAGGACACCCTTAAGATAAAAAAATTACATTGCAACCATAAAAAGGTACATTACCACAAAGTCTTGCTCTTGAAAAACAAGATTACTGTCACAAAAATGCTTTCTATATCCTGAGGTTTTTTTTTTTCAGTTTAGTGTCACCGAAAATATAAATTGCATTTATGTCAGACAAAAAAGGCTTAAAGGAATATGAGACCATATGGCTGTGCATATTAAGACACAAAGGAGCATATCTTGACAATTCGCAGGCCTCGTTTGTAACTTTGAAAATTAAAATAACCAGGAAAGAAGGGACGCCTTGTCTTCCCAGCTCAAGACTCAACTTTTTTATGCAAAACCTGACCATTATAAGATGCAAATGGGATTCCTTGGACAGTTTACGCGCAAGCATCTGCCAAGAGAGGGAAAATTTTTAATTTCTCATGAACTGATAACAACTTGGCACTGGTGGACCATTAGCGAATGCAAATTGAGCCTCTCCGTTAAACACCGCCACTTTTCTCCGTCATAATTAACTGATCAAAACTCGTCAACACGCTGCATTTTCCGAGACAGAAGGAACCAAGTAAGACAAAGCCTGTCACGTCTGCACACCTTGGCACTATAATTTGTCTGCCTGTTGCAAAGGGAACAGTCTCATTATTAAGCATATAATTGGGCCCCTGTGATACCCTTAAACACAAGAAAGGGAGGCCTCCGTCTCCGGTCTGTTTATTTAAAATGTCACAAAATTACCAAATACGCAGGGAACGTGTTTTGCGACTGAAAAGGTAGAATACAAAAAACTTCAATACAGTGAATCAAGTAAGGACCTTAGGTCTCAGCAAAGCTGCTCGCCTGTTCTGAACGTGAGCGCGGGTTGTGTTTTATTTTGAGCAACCCAGTGGAGTCTTCCAGTGTTAAGCAGCTTTGCTCTCTGAATGAACTTGTTACCGTGCACAGCTCGTTATCAGGCACAGCTTGCAAGGTAAAGGCCAAGAAGCCTCTGGTGCAGGCCTCAGGTGTGGCAGGTTTAACGAGCCTATCCACAATGCAGCTGCCCTGAGGCCCACGGACACATGCAGGTCAACTAGTGGACAACCACTTTTCTACCCCCAAAAAAGAGAGGCAAGACTCCAACATCTCAGCCCTCTCTGGGACGGAGGGGGGTTCCACGGCAAGCAAGGGATAACCGGGCAGGCCACTGTGAAGACGGTCTTCTGGGCAGATACTTGGTGGTGTGTATTCAGGCTCAGCGTCAGAATGAACCATTCCATGTGTGCTGTCATCACAGTACTTGTATGACGGATGGATGGACAGCCAGGGCCGTATTAAATGCTGAGACAACACTAGGCAGATCATCTTTTTAGGGCCCCACACCCCTAGTCGAGGTATGTTTTCACAGATTGTAAACACTGCCCATTAATTATCTTGTATGAACTGGTTGATGCGCACATTTATGCATTCAATGTACAGCATAGGCTACTTACATTTAGATGTCCTTTCTCTGGAATCTGGATTGGGTAAAGTCCTCAATATAGTCGTCATAATGAAATGGTGAATTCGTTTTCAATGGCAAGCAATGCAAATGCATTCAGTTTCTCATTGTGGACCTCAGGTGACTTTTAACACATTTCAGCACAGAAAATGCCCTCTCCCCTGAGCAGTTTGCAATCGGCAATGCAAGATACATCCTCCGGCATATGTCCACATTTGGAAATGCATCCTGTAGGCCTAGCTCTCTCAGTTTGTTGTACATGCCCAGCACAATTTCCTCAGTTTTTACAACACAACTGAACTGAGAAAACTCTTTTGCAAATCCTGTCTCAAGATCCTGGGCATATACACTATATGGACAAAAGTATTTGGCCACACCTGTTTTTCAGGGTCTGGGGACCAACTCCATATTAAAGTATATGTATTTGAATACAATGTCATTACAATGTAATGGTCAGGCGTCTGAATACTTTTGTCCATATAGTGTACTTCTCTCAGGTGTTCTGCTGCTGAGCTTTTGTAAGGAAACAAAACTTTTCCTACGCTTTTTTTGTATGCTGCCTTGCGCCGACGCAGTTCCTGACATAGAGAGTCACAGATTACATAGTGTGTATCAACCATAAAGGTATCACAGTCAGAGCGTCTGGCTTCTGGGTTTGCCGACTCACCAAACATAACTTTCTTTGCTCAACCTCTCTGAGTATTGGTCTTGTAAACATCAGTAGCTGATAGAATTTTAGCCTCTGCTTCGTAGATTTCAAAGTTGTCTTTGGTTACGTATTCTACAATACATAGAATACATGTAGAATACATAACCAAAGTTGTCTTTGGTTATGTATTCTACAAGTGAGTGGTACATAAGAGGAGCTGTGCAAATATCTATTTGCACCTGCTGCAAAGCCTTGCTCGTAGCATTGATTCGGTTTAGTATGTCATCCCATACGACAGTCATAAGCGCAGTTTCAAGGGTATCCATTGCTGCACTTAGTTGACACGCCTCATACTGCGCTGCTTTAGGGATACCATTATCAGCAGAAATTTCTGTCAACGCTTCCTGAATAGCTTTGTAGCCATATCTCAGAGCTTTTGTGGCATCGGCTCTTGTGGACCACCTAGTGTCTGATAGGCTTTTAGGTGTTAGCACTTGGGTGCACGCTTTGAGATGTGATGTGAGAACCCCCCACCACCATGTGGAGGCTGAGAAGAAGTTGTATAAATGTTGAACAAAGCCAAAGTATGAAATGGCTTCTCTGCAACATTCCACTGCACAAGTCCCTACTAAATTGAGAATGGGCAGCGCATGGTATAAAGTCAGCGAGGGGATTTTCAGTTTGTATTCTAGCCTGAAGTCAAGAGTACCCATCAGCCATATTACTGGCATTGTCGTAGCTCTGGCCCTGGCAGTCAAGCAAATCAATGCTGCTTTCTGTCAAAGCTGATTTGACAGCAGTTTCCAAATGTCCTGCACTGTGGCCATGCAGTGGTATGAATTTTAAAAACCTCTTGACAGGCTCCCTACCTTTCTGCTGGATATAACGAATTATCAGGGTGAGTTAGTCAACATGTGAGGCATCTGGTGTTGAATCGACAATGATGGATAATATTTTTAATATTTGCTGTCTGTAATTTCCTGGACAATTGCATCGAGGACTTTTTTGGCCATCAACCCAATAAACTCGTCACAAACAGTTGACGACAAGTAATTAGTATGTCCTCTCCCTTTATTTCCATATTTAGCCAAATGCTCCAACAATGATGGATCAAAGCGACTGATTAATTCTAGGCACCCCAAAAAGTTTCCATTGTGGGGTGATCCAATCAGCTCATCGCTGCTGCGGAAGGGCAATCCTCTTGAAGAAAAAGAAACCGAACAGTTGCCACTATACGTTTCAGTATGTTTCTCCAATAAACCCTCTCTGATTCCGCTTGCCGCACTAACTGTGAATTAATTTGTGCATTTTCATTTCTGAGGGAGGACAAGGTGACAATTGCATCGCGATGATCAGCTGAATTTTCAAGTTCCTGTAAGCGACTAGAATCGTTTTTCCAATGATTAAATCCGGCGGTAAATGCACCTTCTCTCTTGGAAAATAATTTGCAGCAATAGCAAAACACTGAGCCACAAGACAGTTAATACACTAGCCATTCTGTGGACAAAATTTCCCCGTTTAGTTTTTTTCGGAAGAAGTAATCCCTAGTTAAGCTACGATTGACATCCCCATATTTTCTCACAGATTGCAAAAAAATCCCCAATGTTCTGTGAGGGTTTATTGAATGCAAAGTATGTACGGATTTTGTCATCAATTTTGTTCCACTTTGCAGGATCAGAGGAAAAGGTTTCGATCACCTTGTATGGGTCAGCAGCAGATTTTGACAGAGACTCTGGGATGGCCTTCTCAACGGCTGACGTTAAGCCTACCTCTGCTGTTTGCCCGCCTTGCTCTCATGCCTTACAAGATTCTCTAACATTCGGGTTAACGTTGACTGGGATTGCAGAATTCTCTGCAAGGGTTTCGGCCGCATTTGCAGTTGGCGACGACTTTGCTGTATCAGTACTAGATTTAGCCAGGGGAGAGGAACTTTTCCATTGTAAACCTCTACTTTTTTTTGTAAACCTTCTTCGTCTTCATGTTTCTGTTTTTTTCTTTTTGCAGCACTAGAAAGCATCATTGGAGCTAGTTAACAAACATACGTAGCTGCAAGTGCCAATCACTGAACAATGATGAACCGGAAGGTCTTACTGCGTGCTCGTTATTAGCCTAACTAGCTAAATGCAAATTTAATAGGATGTATTTGTTATTTCAGTATTATTATTATTATTATTATTTTATTTACTTATTTTTATTTATTTTTAATTTTATATACTTTTCCCCTCATCTCTTTGTCTGGCCGGTGTGTCCCCTAGTAGCGAGCAGCACACCAATATCTGCAAACCTTGCTGCAACAGAGGTGCTAAGATTCTATCTGTGCACCTTGTAAAAGTACAAGAGGAGAGGGAGACTCAAGACAGCAGGAGACACATCCATATACCTTATCCTGGAAGGTGAAGCTGAGGAGCTTTTTTAGGGATGGATAGTCACAGGTAAAGCAAGCATATTGGCAAGCACTGAAGTTCACAGACAGGGACAGGTGTTGTAGAGTCTGCATAGAGTCACTCAAAAGATGTTAAACTTGTCAACACTTCAATGAAACTTTAATGCAACAATGAAACAGAAGGATCTTTTATTAAGAATTGTCTATTTGCATATTTTTATGAGCCGGTTGGTTCTGTTTTTATGTTTTACAAACCCGTGAAAAATTTCCAATATACATACTGTCACTGGAGTGGATAAAACCACAAAAACACTTTATAAAGAAAATAATTTAAGCTGAAATAGTAAGTGTCATTTCCATTTAAAACAGGCAGCTACCTGAACATGTTTTTTTTTTCCCCACTGAAAATAATTGAGTACATTTGCCTTTTCCACAGTTTTTATTTGCTTATTCAGGGCATCTCACAAAGAACAGCTTTACCGCAGGGTATTTACTGAAGCAATGGAGGTGAAGTGTCTTGTTCAAGCGCACAAATGCAGGGTCCCAGCCCTTGGGTTACAGCCTCAGCTCAGAAGTGCCACCGCAACGGAGCAGTGAAACAGAGAGAGCCGCTCGTCAGAGAACGCCCGGCGGTGCTGTCGCCTTCAGCTCGAACGGGGCTCTGATCGCCTTGGCGCGAGCCAGCCCCGTCCCTCTCGTCTTTCCCGTTGTACGTTTCCCTCCGATTTGAGGTAGGCGTTTTGATGCTCTTTTGATCGTCTGCGTTTGAACACTCATTCCCGGCTTACCTGAGACGTCAGACGTTATTTTCCCAGACCCGAGTGAGGGGGAAAAAGCAAACTCGTCTGTTTTTTGAGGAGCGGCGCCCCGAGGAGAGCTCGGGATGTGTTCTGATTGTGATCACTCGCACATTTAACGCTCAGATGTACAGCAACAGTACTACTGAGAAAAGTCAAAGTCATGACAGTACATTTGAATGACACTTGTACACCTTATACTTTGTTACATTAGAACTCGGAGAATCACAACAGCACCTCAGCGAGTGAATGTGCCTGTCCCTGTCGGGTGTCCTCTGGGGCTGCCCATGACACCGTACCCTTGATGATACTGTCAGGATGACCTTGGGGCTGATAAATTCATGGCAGGGCTAAGGATGAACACACAAGCTCTCCTCTCGGGCCAAGTGGCCTGTGGTTGGATGCTGCTACTCTTTCAGTAGGGAATGATTCTGAGGCCTGTGCTGCCGTGGTGTCATAACAAAGGCCCAACCCAGCCCGCCCACCCCTGTGTCCGCCTCCATTAACCTCCGACATGACATGGCCATCCCGGCACCTCCTGTACCCCAACTGTTTGCTGTCAAGTCCCGGTAAATGTGGCATCATACAGTAGTTACCCCATCAACATAAATGTAACTTTTACAAATATGTATTGGATTCACGTGCCTCATACTGAAAGCAGTAAGGATAAACAACACAGTGTGCATGAAGTAGTGGTGGTATGAGCAGGTGCTCTTGAAGCACTCTTGTGTAATAGGTGTGCTACTGCACAAGAAGAGCAAGAATACACACACATGCAGTATATCCAGCAGAACTGCAGGGTCTCCAGACACGAGCATGCAGCGTGGACAGCCATTTTCTCTATAGATATCGAATTCAGGGGGAATTTCTTTCCGCTCCATTTGAAATTCATACTGTGTGGAAGGCGGAGGGAAAAATGTCATTTTCTTTGTGCTCTGACTGAAAAGCAGGGTAGAGTGGGGTTAAAATGTAGACAGAGGCAGACCAAGGAGAAACCCGCTTTATAGACGCTGGTTTCATTGTAGGTATCCTACACTGCTGCCAGGGTCAGTACAGCTGAGACGGACACACACAGTATAAAATGCGCAACGGTGTAGATGATTTTTCTTTAATGATAGCAGTGTGTAGTCGTGTATGTAGCTGGCGACTCGAGCCCATGCTGTGGAGATAAAACCCATGAAGAGGAGAGCGCTTGGAGAGGTCTGAATTAGCCAGTGATTAATGAAGCACCGCTCATCTCCGCTTTTGGCCGCCGCTCCTCGCCCATCACAGCTATCAGATCTGAGGAGCTTGGCCAGCGCAGGTTCTGCATAACAGCCTGTAGACCCCCGGGCTTTTTCCTGCAAACGAGGGGTCGCGCAGTACAACTGCCCCCTTGTTCTCCACAAAGCTGGAAAAAACAGGCTAAGATCTGACCTGACAAATGCGAAAACAAGGTCATTCTGCATTGTGTGTATCCTAACGCAACGTGCTTATGGTCTTCAATTAAGGAAGCATCCAAGGCCAGCTGCCAGCTTGGAGAGAAGTATGCGGAACAGCAAAAACCCATAAGCAGCTGCACACAGGCTCTCTCTGCTAACGGAGTCCAAATGTCCATCTACTGGAAGTCTTTTTTTTCAGTACGGGACAGGGAAGATGAAGCGCCGATGTTGTGGCCTTCGTTTGGGAGGGAAGGACTGGTGTTCTTGACGTTTTTGACAAATGTGCCCTACGTGTAGCCACAAGAACCACCAGAAGCACCACGTTACTGAATATAATCATTTATTTACTCTAAAGTGATGCAAGAATTTACAAGTATTTTCTCTGAAGGTATAAAATTTTTTTTCTTAAATAAGCGGTTTCCATTCACGTTCAGAAAAATGCATTAGTTATCCGTTACAAACCCTGAAAATGACAAATCCCTTACAACCAACAAAAACCAAAACAAAAATAAAAACAGTTAGCAATACAAATCCAGCAGATTGCAACCTGACTTGAGAAGTTTCCAGAAGTTCAAATAGTATTGCTCAATATTTGCCTTTATAAAAAGAATATTTAAATTCAAAATTCTGACACAAAATAAGCATTGTCCTGAAATTATATATAGATATGTACATCGAAAAAATATTATAGTCAAAAAAGGCCTTGGTTTAAGCTATTTATTAGAAGGTATTAAATTGTGCATGGGTCCGGTCAGCTTTTTAAGCCAACTGATGACAATATCTCCGGTTTCTCTTCAGCTTTTTGGAAACTGCATCTGGTGCAAATGGGGTATCTGCCTCTGTGGATAAAAGAAAAAAAACATACAGTCAGACAAACACAGACAACTGAAACCCACAAACCCACACATGCATCCACTATCAGATATGTTACAGGTACAGACATGGCCACTAGCATGCAAGCACACACAGTGGAAAAAATCGACTTCTCCAAATGCTTTTCCAGATTGTGTAACAGGAACTCGGGAAGCCCAATTTCAGTTTAATTTACACTGCGGGCTGGGTAACGACAAGACAAACGAGGACGGTAATGCTCTGTGAAAAATCGAGCTTCCCTACGAACGGAACGGAAGACAAGGGGCTGGAGGAGGGAGGGAGGGGGGCAAAAAGCCAAGTGACACCCCCCCCCGTGCAAAACGAAAACCTTAAAGATACACTCAACCCTCAAATACGAGGTCAACCCGCAAAGGTGGCCAAGATGATGCAGACCGTTCAAAGGGGCACTCTCGGTAAAAAGGTAAAGAAGAAAAAAACATGCTGAAAAATAGGACAGGCGAAAACAAAAAAAAAATCAATAGCTGCTCAGCGCTTGTGCAGGAAACACGACCTGAACTCTTTCTGACCCCTCCCTCGCTGTGAGGCAGCCACGCTCTGCGCCAGGGGATGGTCTCCGGGTGCCGGGAGAGGAGGGGAGGCTTTGAGACACACAAAGTGCCCCGATCTCTCGGGGAAGGGGCATCCGTGTTCCTCCATTAAGAGAGAAGCCTTGGCTAAGCCTCCAGCGTGGCAATGTTTCCACGCATACAGCTCCTACGGGCATCATCCGAGTTCTTTTCGGGCGGCCATTTTCACGTTCCAAATTGAGCCTTTATAGCCGTTGCCGGTGCATTCCCTAATCACTAACCATCGACCGGCTCATTACAAATGGCGAGATACATAAATTACTGCATGAAGCACTTCATCATAAATTAGCTGTTGACACTGCAATATGCACATTATGGAGGTCTTAAAGTGCCTTTAATCCCCTTGCAAATTACAACCGAGTGACAAAACTGCAAATAATCCATTGAAATAGCCCCAAATCAAACTACAACATTATGCAAATAATCCGTGCCTCCATTAGCGCCAACGCCTCTTGCTTTAGCCTGGCTTTGACAAAATGCTTCATTTGGAATAATTAAAACAACTGCCCCGCAATTTTACTGTTTGCCTGCAGTGAGAAAATTAATTATACATGCTAAGACGCCACATTCGGCAGCAGAAAGCAATGATTACTTAAGGAATCAAATATTAACTGCTTTCCCCTTGTACTTCAGGACAGCTGTGATGAAAAGGGTAATTCGACATAAATTAAAAGATATGGAATTAATCAAATCCGCATGCTTTATCCAGCTTTTCAACAAGAAACCAAATTCAGTAAAATAGCGTTCTCCGTCCTTTTCAGCTTTCTCACGCCACATCATGTCATCACGCTCTACACGATAGACCGTTCCTGTGAGCTGCTGGTTGAACGCTCTTGATTTTGCTACACCGCATTACATTATACCAGGACGTGCTTTGTCGCATCCATGTCAACACGGGGGTTATTTGGTATGCGGAATAAGTTTAGTCTTTTCCCAGCGTGTGCCATTCTGCGTTGTGTGAAATCGCGAGGAGCGGTACAGACGCGCTTACAGTTCGGTGGGCTGGTGAACGCAGCTGAGCGATGGGTTAAATTAAGACCGAAACAGATGGTTTGACACGGCGCCACGGCAGTGATGAAAAACGACTTCTCCATGCGTCGGGCGCCACGAGGCAGCCGGGTGGCGGTGTTCCGCACGCACGGGATGACTGTTTCAAACAGAGCCACGCCCATTCTGCACAGAATCCACAGACAATGGGCGATGGGGGGGGGCGGGGTTGTGTCGCCGAAGACAGCAAAATCACCACTGTAAAGAGATTCGTCTTGTGTCATCTACATGAGGGCACCACTTTATTGGACCAAATTACTTCAAAGTGCACATAATAGTCATGAGATCATTAATGCCTTAATATCCGCAATGATGCAATAATTAACGATATTCTTCCTAAGGCTCCCAAGGGGCAGAATAAGAGCCCCCTTCGGAGAGTGCGTTTTTAATTTCTCTCGCTGGCCCTTATCACGATTTTAAATTGCTTTGGAACCTCTAATGCCCCATGTCTAAACAAATTCTAATTAAGCGTGCCTAAAAACTATAGCCTTAAATCATCTGTAGCCGCAATTAAGTGATAAAGCATTCATGTCAATATGATTATGAAGGAATCTGTTTTTCCATCATTTACCGCCCAGAAATGTTTTAATGAAATGGCCATGTAACTCTGGTGATACAGTGAAACAAATAACAGTTTTCATGTGCACGATCACTTTTGTGGAGGGGGTGGGCAAGCCCTTAACATCCTCTATTGTGTGTCTGTCTGAAGGCTTTGTCTGTGGTGTCCTGTATAATCAAACATCCCAACACCCTCCCTTCAAAGCCACTGGCTAGTATATAAAATAATGAAAGTGATGACATACTTATCTGTGTGAGGGTAATTGTGGGAAATGTAGTTGGCAGGGTATCGAGCGGTGACAGAAGCCGTGAAATATGGTTTGGTAAGATAGGGACGCGCCTGTCTCCAGGTAAGCGCCGCGCCAATCTCGCGGGCTGCCGTTTGGCTGCGTAGCTGGTCCGACGACCACCCCGAACAGTAAATCCCTCGCCCCCACGGCTGGTCCACCCCGCCCCGCCCTGCCCCCCGCCTTGATTAGGATTAGGATGCCGGATTTAAATTCAGGGAGGAGATTATGATGCTTTGGGCCTCGCAGCTGAATTGCACCTTCTTCTTTTAATAGCTATTCATCAACTGAGCGGCCACGTGCCACATCCTGGCTGGTTGCTCTCCTCCCCCCTCCCCCTGAAAGACTGCAGAGCGGAAGGATATTTGTCATGTTGGAGGAGGAAAGACGGGGAATGCCTGTTGGAGAGGCGTTTCGGCCCAATTCTCCAGTTTAAAAGGCTTCCTCCAGAGCGGTCTCGCTTGAACTGCAGTTGACCACGGCCTATAAATCCGACCGCAATCTGCAGCGGCAGGGGGACCCCAAGCTATGGGGGCACCGGGAATTATTAAAGACTGTTATTTCACAGCTATTACACAGATATTACCTGCTGCTGCTGTATGACATGAAAGCACTGTGATCTTTCTGGCTGTTCCAAGATGGAAAAATCAAGCCATGGGTCTTTATACGGCTACTTTGAGAGGAGGGACTCAACAACACCCTGTATTCGAGATGTTAAATTTAAGTAGCCAAAATGTATATCCCATCCCAAATGAGAGAGGGCCAAAGCTCTTCATTTTCACAATGGGATAAACCACTATGTTGTACCAGACTGATCGATACGTCACTGAAAGTGGCCGTGAATGGGGCGGAATTAGGATTAATGCTGACGCCGCTTGCTGTACTTGCGTTTAGTTATTTGTATTCAAATTGCATTCTGTACTTTGTGCTGCCCTCTGCACTTGCATCTAACAATAAGGGCGTCTGCCAAACACATAAAAATTAATAAGATTGTACTGTAAAAAAAAAAAAAGAGAGAGAGAAGAGAAGGCATCTGAGAGACTGCCACCAGTAAACAACACAGTAAATATTGTCACTGCAACACAGGAGATGGGAAAACAGCCCAAAAGGACCAGTGGAAAAAAAAAAACGGTTGATGCAGGCGGCAAAATTGATTACTTGGAAAAGGACGCCTCAGTCAATGTACTACTGGTCTGCATCAGTGGTTTTCAATCAGGGAGACAGTGCTGCGCATCAGCATTCATAAGGAACCTGCGAATTTTTAATGGAGGTTATAATATGTTTTCAAAATGGAGGTGCGCTCAGCCATTTAAGATACGCCACAGTTAAACCGCCGACGGCCCCCTTTTGGATGGTTCCCGGTTCATGAAGCGCGCGGTGGTGGAGGGGCCCGGCGCTATCCTGTATGAACTATTAATTCCGCCTTAAAACATTTATGAGGGGAAAGAGATTCCCGCCAATCCGGAGAGGACGCGCCTCCGCCCAAGCGGCACTTTTGACCCGGCGACTGACAGAAGCTGAGAAATGAGAGGCTGAATATTTTATTCGGGGCCCGCCGTTAAGGCGGACTCTTCTCCCGCGCAGATCGTTTGCACTGGAACGCCCGCTTTGAGCTGAAGGCCGGACCCATCCTTATACATCCATCGAAAATTCTTCCTGCACAAGGGGCCGATTCAACCTTCTGTAAAGCATTTAACCAAATCCACAGAGGAAAAAATCCCAATAACCCAAGGAAAAAAAAACCCTCTTTCTTTAAGTATACTAAAATATGACGCGTAATTTAAGCATTTCTCTGCGGCTACTTTGGGAATGATTCAAGATATCGCAAATCAAATTGGTCCCGATAGCCTGAACTGGACCCTTGTGGAGAGGCCAATGACACCTCTCGGTTCTTTATCTGTGGAGGTGGGAATCTGCCTGTACACATGCTGAGGGCTCCATGGAACATAACACTGCCTTTGGAAGAAGACAGAATCCAGCCAATTATAGGCACCCAGTTTAAGCAGCTTCGTGACAGATTGCTGGCCGTGCTGTTCAACAGAGCATAATTAACAGCCTTTTGGGCTGAGGAGAACTATTGTCTGGACAGAGGAGGAGTCTTATTTTCCGGGCTCGTCTCTGCCCTATAGGCTCTCGCCTCCCTGGGCATGCCTGCCTTCCTCTGAGACCGCTGTTGCCAAAGATGCACACAGTCTTTAATTCTTTGCGTACCGCTAGCTTCTGCCTCCAGCCGCTGATCCAGGACCAGCCTCCCCAAGCTAAACCCTCACCCTGCCCACTGCGTGAAAAAAAGATGACTGATCCAAAGTCAGTGCTTGGGGGGAGGAGCGAACGACCTGTGTGGGCTCAGCGTGACGTGACACAGGGTGGCCTGTCCCTCGTCAGCACCCCCTCGCCACCTCCCTGCCCCCCCCGTCCTCACCTCCTCCGGCTCCTATGCGCTGGCTTTGCCCTCCACGCTCATGTCCCTGGTCAGTTCGGCGGCCCGCGCCAAACCATCCGCCATCAGCGCCTCCTCCAAGCTCTTCCTCGCCTGGTGGACCTTCTCCTCCTGCTCCCTGCAAAAAGGATGAGGCAAAGGCCCGAATGAGCCGCGGCTCGCTAACCCCCCCGGATTGGCAGCCCCCTGTCTCCAGGCGCCTCGCCCTGACGGCTGGGGCCCCCCTGTCAAATGCTCGGCCGCCGCTCCCCGGCTCTACGCTGACTGCAAACTAATTGGGATATTTACCGTAGCCGTCATTGTGCAACCCATCAGCCCCCATTCATAATTAGAGATTAATAGAGGGGAAAAATGTTTTAACCTTAGGGCATGTCTCCTCGGCCTGAGAAAGGATGCACTCACTATGTGATGGTCAGCTACCCTTCAGAATACCACAATGCAATGCATTGGTAACACATGGTAACAACAGTTGTTTCCGCAGGAAATATGGCGTGTATGTATGTGTATACATTATACATAAGGACACACACACACACACTACACACATGTATTTCCATTTATATGTGTATATATCATGTATACATATACACAAAATTGAATGAATTTATGCACATTAATAAGATGGTGTTCAGACTACAGGGCATTCACAGAACTATTGTTATGTCTGTAGATTGTTGTAGAGCCTGTAACAATATCTGTCATTTCCCCCAAGTACTGGTGAGAATGAGGAATGCTTGTGAAATGTCCCTCCTTTTTTGTTGCCATCCACTGAATGAAGAAAAAAGAAAGAAAAAAACGGCTGTGATCCATTTCACCCATGGTTCCTAATAACCCATAGCCAAGCAGCTGAGCCTTAATGCATTTTTCCTGTTGATAAGCCCGGATGTGCCGTGGCAGGCCCGAGCACAGGGGATGTTACTCCTCACAGCAGAGCGTTACCTGTGTTTCCACTCTTAGTGGATAATTAAAGTGGTCTTATCGCTGAGTGTGCAGTGCCCCCTAGTGACCAGTCGTATTACTGCCGTCACAAGCCTCATCAGCCGGGATAAGCAGACAGGAAAACATGGCCTTCTTGCTTAACCCTTTTTCTGCCACAGGGCAAGTGAGCACCGATTAAAGGAGAATCTCAGTTGAACATTACAATAGCAGAACTAAGACTGTGTTCTCTGAGATACAATTCATTACTTTTGAGAATGACTCTGCTGTATGTAACGGTATTATGATTGCAGTACATGATGAGCATGATCCAACACATACATTTTCTTCTATTATATCATGTTTTACGTCTTATTTTATCAGGGATATGAATAAATGTGGAGGGCACTTAATATAGGTCGTGAGTATCTGTATGCACTCATAAACATTCTGAATTGAATAATCTGACCCTCCAACTCCAGGTGGTTTTTACTCCTTTAAAACATGGACCCATTTCCTTGCTTTGTCGGGTTGCAGGTACCAAACCTCTCCCTGTTATGCTTATGTGTGCTTTAAGTATGTGTATATAAGTCTTATATTTGCTTTCAGCTGTTTAAAACTGACCTCCCCTAACCTGGGGCAATGAAGCAAATGTTGACATTGTGTAGACACTGTGGGTGCTTGCAGTTTGCTGTCGTTATCTACAATGACTTTTTAAGCTGGGGTTCAGATGTGACTATTTATGTTTAGTTTTGATGGACATGATGCCAAATTTGGCAATGACGATGGCAGCACTGCAATGGCGCACGTGACAGTTGCGGTGATGGTGAAGATGATGGTGGGGCGATGAAGATGAAACATTTTCCGTCAATGATGCTGTCGGTCCAAAGATCCATTTAAAAATAGACCCTTGACTGGCAGCGCACTGCTGCATATGGTACACCAAGTTTACTCATGTCAGAACAAACTGGTCGGCAAAGTCAGCAACTCAAAGTAGTACAGGAAGCAAGCTGAGGAGCAGCGCGGTGGTGCTGTACTCTGCCTCACTTGCAAGTCACTTTGCATAGAAGCGTCTGACAAATGAGTAAATGTAAATGTAAATGTAAATGTAAATGTAGTAAGCGGCAGGGCTTCATGACCCTAAGTTTGATGCTTCAATCCCTGGGTGTGCCACTGTTGCTGTAACCCCGGGACAAGGAACTCAACCTGAGCCGCCTCATTTAGCATCCAGCAGGGTTACAGTAAAAAACTGTAAGCCCTGCAAGTCACTCTGGATGAGGTCGTCTGCTAAGCAACTGTGGCGTAATGGGATCTAAAATGGGAGAGAGGGCAGTGTTGTGAAGAGCCCATTGATTCAGCTGGCAGACAGAGGGGACCAGAGCCGCAGCATCTGCTGAATCCAAAGGTTACTCATTAGTGCTTGTATCAGAAAAGCCTTCGCATCTGCAAGTCCTGCTCCTAAATCTTCCGCCGTTGCCAAGGAAACCAATGTACCTCATTCTTTTCCACAGGAACAACAGATAGAGTGTATGAATATATATATATATATATATATATATATATATATATATATATAATATTATACATATTAATGCAGAACTTTTCTTCCAGAGCGAGAGTGTGAACATGCTACATTACTGAAGTCTTGTGGGTACTGACAAAGCAGAGATTCAATGCATTAGCATGCTAGCCATTATGCTGAGGACATGCTAGACATACATGCTGAATTTTGGACTTGTCTTCTGATATAAATACCTAGCCGTTCGACGAGCCATAACCAGTCTCTGAAAATGTCAGAGGACTGTGAAAAAAGTTCGGGGATTGCTACCAAGGACTGCGCCTTTGTTAAATCTCGGCCAGACTGCCATGGTGTGCCGCTCCGTGGTGTGTCAGGTAGAGTTCCTGACAGTCTCAAACATCCACACAAAACCCCAGGAACACATTACCTGAGCCCCGTGCGAGCTGAACTGGCTACCCGCCAAAAAACGCAGAGAGTACACTCCAAAATTTCACTTCGCACTTTTAAAGCCCAGCATAGCGTCTCCCGCCTCCATCTCGGTGGGCTTCTCCTCGCACATCCTAGCGGAACTCCACTCATCCAGCTAAGAACCCCTAAAACCAGGCTGAGCTCCAAGGGCGACTGTGCTTGATGAGTGAGTGATTTTAGCAGTTTTATGGGTCTGTCATTTCTGCCGCTCCCTTTGCCCCCATCTATCTTTTATGGCCCGTATCCCTTGAAGTGTGGCGCATTTGAAGCTTGATTTTACATCTTTTACTATTCTTCTGCGGCATTCTTCCACTGTTCTGTAATCTTCTGTATGCTTTTATTTGGCATTTACCCCGAGTTATTAATTTCTGTATTTCTACAACAAAACAGCTCACAATAAGTTTGTGAACCCTTGTTCTCCTGTCACAGTGAAACTTGTTCAAGCAAATGGAATGGACAGTAAAAAGAACTTGTCGTTTTTGCTTACTGCAACTTCAACAACTTGGAGCATATGCTTACACTATCTACACCCTGAAATCTGACTTCCTGTCTGAGGTGGTCACATGACCAGAAGCATTACATTTACATTTACATTTATTCATTTGGCAGACACTTTTATCCAAAGCGACTTACAAGTGAGGTACAATACAACACAAAGTGAGGTACAGTACAACATATTACATTTCTTCAGCTTACTTACCTTAGCAGGGCTCCTTATCCAGGAGGAAATACACTTAGTTTATTATTGTTAGAAGCTGGATATTTTACAGGAGGCATTCAGGTTTGGGCAACGTGCACAGGTGAAGTGAAGCAGTGAACCACCTGGTATTCTAACCAGCCGCAGTCCTCTGTGTTCAAATCAACAGTTAACTGATAAAAATAACTCTGCTGAAGCCAGCGGACCTGTACTCCCTCACTATCAGGGGTCCAAAAGTGCCCTACTCTCTTCCACGTCCTCTTCCCGTCCCGACCCTTGCTTCGGGGCCATCCCGGCACACCGAAAAGCCTCGCCTTTTTTCTCGAGAGCGAGAGCGCCAGCTTCGAAAATGTTCTCGGGGCCCTTCAGAGGCTGAGGTGGCTTCTGTCGTTCCGGATGGCAGTGGCAGCAGCGGCAGGCTTTAAGTGGCCCCTCGACTTCTCGCGGCCGCCACCGCGGGGACTCTGAGCGCCGCTTTTTAGAACGCTACCGCTCGTAACTGCGTCGTTGAGTGCTCCTCGCGTTAGCCGCCTCCGGATTACCGCTTCCAAAGCTGGAGACCCCAGACGGCCTCGTCACAGAGCACGTCCCGGGGCTTTGAACACGAACACGCTGCATACTGCCACCACATGGGGAAAGGGATGCCGCTCACGCTTTACCGCGGTAACAAAGTGCTTCCACAGCGGCGTTCTCTGAGAGAGTGAGACTCGCCACAGTCCCCGTGCAATCCACAAACACCACGTCCATTTCAACGGCTACAGTGTGACCGAGAGACATTTCACATTGTCATACACATCTGTCTAATGCACTTATTCAGTGAAGTGCACTCAACAGGGTTAGGCATGCAGCAGCATAGATACTGAATCATCAGTGCCGCACTTGTCATATAGTGCCAGTATCGGAAACTTTGCCACAGTAAGTGCTGTCACAAGGTGTAAACATGCCATTATCACCGTTTTCAGCCACCAAGCTTGGGCTGCCAAAAGCTTCTATGGCCACAAAATTTTGTAAAGTGTGCCTTTTCCCATGCAAAGGCCCATACAGTCATCAGGCTTTTGCTTCTAATGCTTGTAGACATAATCACGCTTTGAACAAATGCAACCATGTTTTTACACATCTTTGCTAACAATAAGCATAGAAAAAACACAATTATCCTTGAAACCCTATTTACTTAGCTTAGCTCTCAAAATCATAAAACCAACAGAACAGCGTCATTCTCTCAAAAGAGGTGTGAATGTTGTCACCCACTTGTAAAAATACATGCCAAATGCAGGACTTTAAAAAAATCAATTAATGAATGAATAAATCACAGAACAAATAAATAATAGACCATGCCAACATTCCATCCATAAAATTAGTATTAATGAATATCGACTTCCACGTCTAGATTCCCCATGCTCGCCTTTACAGACAAGCAAAAAGTTAGGTTTTTTTGTGCAACTACCTCAGTAAGGGAATATTAAGTTCAACAGTTCCAGCAGTTCATCCTAGAATATTCCAACGCTTTGCACTCAGGTCAGTCACTGTGTCCCATACGCTAGTTCTGAGACCAGCCACAAGCTTTGTCTGTCACATTTTAACCCTCCACCTGCACTGTAGTCATGTCACGGCATGACATATAATTATGTCTTCAACAGCTGCAAGCTTCTATGGCTTATACCAAGACAGGCTGAACCCAATGAGGAGAAAATGCAGATGTTATGACAGTATAGAGGACTATCCCCGCATAGTGGCCACAGTATTAAAGAAAAAAACATAATGAAACACGGTCAAATTTTTTTATGGTAAACCAGTTCCTCCCTGAGAAGAAATGATGTCCAGTCCATAAACTGTGCAGTTAGTTACATAGGATCTTTCTGCTCAGCAACCTCTGGTCATGTGGCAGCTCGATCCCTCAGAGCCCACATCATTGCATATTTACTGTTCTGCTCTGGACCAATATTACCATCATGTATTTAACGTATCTTTCAACATTAGCCTTTTAAGTTGCTTAGGGAAAAATCCATCTGCCAAATAAATAATAGTAATAAATAATAATACAGTTTCTTGGACCAGACTACTGAAACCACACATATTTAATACCACTTTTGCTTCCAGAAAGTAAAAAAGCCACTAATGGCACTAGGCTGGTAAGTAGGGCTATAACGATACATTGATTCGTATCAATGCATCAAAAGGAACTGTACAGCTGTATCAATTTTGCACGTGAGAATTGATCAATGGCTGCAGTATTGTTATTCACATTAATACAGCAGTTTAGATTAAACTAGAGCAACTGTGACAATGCTAGTTTTATCTGAACACAGTCACACATATGGCACTCATATTTCAATGGCACAATACACAGAATAATTTAAAAGACTGGGTTGAGTCATACTGTATTGAAATGTATTGTATTGAAGTGAATTTGTAGATAGATTCTGATCGTATCATCGTGTAGGTATTGTATTGCATTGTTATTGAGCCAGAGGTGTTCACCCCAACTGGTTGCCGCGGGTTAGCGGGAGGGGTGGGAGTTTCGTAAGCGTGAGTTTTGCGTTTTAGTAGCGTGGTTGCGAGGTCGCCGCCTTACCGGATGTCCTCGTCCGTGACGATGAAGGCCTTGCAGAGGGGCTGTGACGTGTTTAGCCAGATGGCCGGGTTCTTCTCGGCCGCCATCGACGTCTGGCCCGTGATGGGGGCGGAGCTCATGTGCAGCGCGCTGGCAATGGCCGACAGCAGCGTCTCGTCCGTCGTGTCCGGCCCGACCCCTGGGGAGGGGGGGGGGTGACAGCACCAGGTCAGAGGGACAAAAAAGCCCCCGCTCCATCGGTCCCACCACACATGAGGTTTCACTTGTATAACAAACCACGTCACTCAGGCGGCGTAGCATCCTACTCTTAAATTACTGTCATTTAGCATTTATGCTCTTATCCAGAATGACTTATAAAGCCCATAAAGGGGTGACACTTATTAAAACAAGAGCAGAGGACACGGCGCGTAGTTTGGAGTCACGACTGAATGGAGAGCCAGGGAGGTGACAAGCTTTTCAAGGCCTGGGTACATTCAAGAGAGCTTGACTGTATACACGAAAAGAAAGAAGGCTGGCCTTACTCTGTAAACCTTTGGGGAGCTCCATGGTTCTCAGGACCTCTTGCGTCACGTCTGACGACCTCAAGCCTTTCAACCTCTTCTCCCAGAAGAGCTGCGGTCAGAGAGGGAGAGGGCGTTAATCGCCAGCAAAAACAGCAGACATCAAGGCACTCCAGCTCAACAAGCGGGGACAAACAGGTTGTTTTTTTTGTTATTGATTCAGATCTCTTAATGTCTTTCTAAAATGACAGGAGGAGTGACGTTAGCACGTAAGCACGGTGGTAGAAAGCTCAGGGATAGGAGCCGAGTGTGGTTCAACACCCTGGAGCGTCCTGGCAATGTAGTTCTTACAGGTGCTGCCAGGTTACATTACATTACATTACATTGCTGGCATTTAGCAGACGCTCTTATCCAGAGTGACTTACACAGGTTACAATTTTTTTTTACACGTTACCCATTCATACAGCTGGATATTTACTGAGGCTAACTACCTTGGCCAATGGTACAGCAGCAGTGTCCCAGCGGGGAATCAAACCGGCAACGTTTCCGTTACGAGTCCTGCTCCTTACCACTATGCTACACTGCCACCCCAGATGGACGGGACCCGTCACTCCCCTCAGATGCACACGAGAATCCCTGCCCAGGTGCTCTCTATTTGTTCAATTTAAAAAGGCCAAGATTACCCGCTCTGCTTGTTGTACAGCAATGTGTGCAATTCGCCTGCATAGGTTACATGGAAACAACAGAGTTGTGTGTCTGTGTCACAGTGTTGCTTGGCAACACATGCGGAACGTGAGTTTGCGGTACATGCAAGTGCATACATTACTTCGATGTCCCCGACCCTAGCCTGTCCTCTAACTCTTACCCCAATTATAACCCTGAACCCTCACCCATAATTATTTCTGTAATCACCCTATTACAGTAGTTACACAGTATTTGTTGGCATACTAATATCCTATGTAATTAGCGTGCACTTACAAATGTTACAGAATGAAACTAGCAGTGTTTCACGCAAGAAACAGACAGCTAACTGTTAAATGGCATAAAGACAGTCATAAAGGATGGCTGGATAATAAATAATATAAATGATAAATCATTACCATACAAGATTTTACCCAACAGTTTCATTGTCCATTGACCATGACATTGTCTGCCCCAGAGGGCAAACACTTAATGACAGAGAACTACGGCGCAATTCTAAACTCCACACGGCATAAAACGGCTACCGTGGGTTGTGATGAAACAGATTGCGTCGCCAAACACGCGTTTGAACAGAACAGCATCGAGCGAGAAACACAAGCTCTTTCATCTGCATCCATTCAGCGAAATGCAGCCCAATCACGTAAGCGCATTCAAAGCCAGACGCGACGGTGCCTTTTGTTCAGAGGGTTTTTTTTTTCTTTTTGTCACAGGGTAAATCTGACACTCCCTAAAAATGCCTAAATGCAGACGTTACAGGATTTAATGACAGGATTTTTTTATAAATGTACTCATTTACAGTGACAGCGCATTGTCATTATGCTCTTTTGCTTGGACCCGTTTCATTGTTCTCCACTGTCAGTATTGTCAAAGCGACTAAAGGGCTGAGAAGATGGAGAGAACACACAAGAGCAGGAAATTAACACTCCAAACAGAGGGTGACAAAGTCACACTCTATTTCATTTACTTCATTTGCCTGACAAGGTCGTACGCTTGCTCCCCCCTTGTAAATAGGAGCATCACATACGCATTCATAAAGTGTGAGGAGTATATAATATATACAATAAGGCCAACTCCGCCTCCAGAAACGATAAAGACACTATCGCATTACAGTATTGGCATTTAGCTGACGCTCTTATCCAGAGCGACTTGCATTGGTTACGTACCTACAGTTAAGTACCTTGTCCAGGAGAACAACAGCAGCGCCCCAGCGGGGGGAATCGAACCGGCAACCTTTCAGTTTCAAGTCCTGCTCCTTACCACTATGCTACACTGCTGGCCATAATATATGCACGTAATATACCAGTCTTAAAACATCCTGCTTGGCTCTCCTTCCCCGTGAATGCAAGAAACGGATCCCGTGAGCCTCCAGCTCGACCCCCCCCGCGCCCCCCGGTGGGCCCTCTGCGAAACTGCTGTGTATTTATGGGACTCGGCGGCTAATTCGGTCACTGCCGTAAAGCCCCCTTCGAGACATGAGCGCATAAATTGTCGCAGAACCAAAACAACGCCGTGCTTAGGAACAAGTAAACAGCCGGGGCCCCGTGCCAGGGCGGCCCGCGAGTCCGGAGGTGCCTTCCCGGGTTTAGGGACGCCGCGCCTCATCAATCCTGCCGCCCGAACGAGGAGGCGATCGGAAGGGGCGCGGGAACGCGTCTCAAGACAGGAACACTCTCCCCCACCCCCCGCGAGCCACCTCCTCATTCCGAGGTGACCGTCTCGGCCTGCTAATGGCGGATTTGCTGTCCTAGTCCAGCGCAAATCCTTTTCCCTGTCACCAGCTTCTGAGAGCGCTGGATCGATTAAGTTGTGCTCAGTGTAAGTAATGCTAATTGGCCCACTGCTGGGATGGAGTGTGGGCCTATTTCTGTCCACTGCTGCAGAGAGGGAGGGAGGGGGGGGTGTACGGGGAGGGAGAGGGAATCACCATGAAGCTGGAGGACAGTGGCGTCTACAAATGCGTTTATTTGTGTGACCTCAGGGGCACAAGGAGTGTTTTGTCTCGCTCTTGGTCTCATTCAAACGTGGTCCTAAATAAACACAGAAACAGTTTCCAACAGCCTAATGGAGGACAACCTTCAGACGAGACGATTATCAGCTGTGTGACTCTGGAGTCCTCCCTCCTCTGTACAGTGTGTTAGGTCAGTGTAAAACCATGGAAACAGAGGAGAGCTTCTTACGTTACACTCGGTGGTGACCCAGTGCTGGTCTCAGTACTGACCATGACACGACCAAGACCATAAATGGGCCTTCTATTTGCTATGTGAATAGAACATGAGGGCCTGTGGACACCCTTTGACTGGTTTCTGTTAAGTGTTCATCAGTCACCACTGAGATGCAGTACAGGGACAACAGTGTTCATTTCCAAAAGAGTCGTGTTGCTGGCTTTGTGTACGACTGAACAGTATTATGATGCACACAAAGCTTTCAGAAATGAACACTGTATGTAGAATTATGTGTGTGTGTGTGCATGTGTGCATGCGTGTGTACATATGCGTGTGCACGTGCCTGTGTGTACGTGCATCTGTGCGTGCTTACGTATGTGTGTGCGCATGTGCGTGCGTTCATGCGTGTGTGTGTGTGTGTGGGCATGCTTACGTATGTGTGTGCATGTGCGTGCCTGCATACTTATGTATGTGTGCACGTGTACATGCGCGTATGTGCACGCACGCATGCCTGCGTTCTCCTCCCCTGGTCCCGTGTCACGCTCGCCCCTGTGCAGCAGAGCATGTTTGTTAATGATTTTACATCCCCGGGCCTCGCTCCCCCCCTCCCCCTCCCCCTCCCCCTCCCCCTCCCCTCCGCATCACCTGCACTTTCAAAGCAATGCACCCACTTCAGCGCTCTGCGCGATCAATTGTCACGTCTCATTTAGTCTTTTAGGGGCTATTACAGTGAAAAGAAAATGTCACTGAATTCCTTAATTCAACTCTTGAGGGTACCGTTTCTCAGAGAGCCGTTCCAGAACAAAAGAGAAAATCCAGCTCTTTTCATCTGAGGAGCTCACATAAAGAATGACCTATTCATATTACCCAGATTCCTATGCCAACAGCGGACCGGGCCAATCAGAGGACGCTATCCGTCAACGGAGTTTGTCGCACTGTGCTATGCAGCGTAATGAGGAAACAAGGACAAATAAGGTGCTCCGCCATAATCAGCTCTTTGCGAAGGCGACCCTCTCCCGACTTGGACTCGTGACCGCCACGCGCAGGAGCGGTCTCCCCTGTCACGGGACCCTTTTCGGGAGCCCTAATGGAGGGTATTGATTTTCTCCGGCGCTGTCCGAAAGGGCATTACAGCAAAATCAACCCCCTCGCCAGCAATCTGTTTACAGTGAAGGCAAAAAAAAAAAAGAGGGCAGTGGTTTGTTTTTTTTGGTTTTTTTTTGGTCGAGCAGTTTGTTTGGGATAAAATGGCTATTTTGACAGCTAATATGTGCAAGGAGGCAACCTGTGTTTGCCCTGTCTGAGCTGGATAAACAACGGAAACCCCGCGGTCCACTAATACCGAGACCTGATTAATCACAATGCATTATTCATTCACCGGGTCGGGGCGCCCTTGTCCCAGGCAGCTCGCACAGCTGACATGCTAAATATTCTCCATTTACACAGCTGGATATTTACTTAAGCGAGGCAGATTAAGTGCCTTGCTCAAGGGTACAACAGTAGAGTTCCACACAGGGTTCAGGCCTGTTATGTTGCGTGTCAATTTCCAGTAGACACAAATCCGCGCTGTTACCTACTGATACCACAAGGGGGTGCTAACGAGAAATATCTTCTGCGCCTTCTGAACTGGGCCTGCTAGGCCTCTACGGTTTGTGTTCCTTCCACGGCCTGCTCTTTGCTGCCTAAGATAATGCCATGCTGGGTAATTGGTTTGTATAGTGGTGATCATCTGCCCCTCACTTACGCATTTTCCGAGAAACATCCGAAAGAAGTGGCAGCCTTCCAGGAACCCCTGATCTCCCACTCACAAGAAGCAAGGCCAAACATCGGCTTGATTTGCAAACAATAATTAAATGCCTCCCACCCTCCATATCAGATTTAAGTGCGCACCACCATTGTAATGCCTTTCCCTCTCCTGTCCTGCCAAGCGAAGATTTCATACCTAATTTCTGAGCTGCACAGGGGCGAACTTTGGCTTTACTTTGATTGTGGTAATAAAAAACATTAGCCGAATACTTGTTGGTCTGACGCTCTTTGCTGTGTAGGGCCACCTCAGTCAAGGACTGAACCCTGAGGCAGAAATGAACAGGGGTGGAAAAAAAAAAGCCTACATGACCAATTAAGGGCTCGGTGAAAGCGGCTGGAATCCCCTGTGGTGAGGTGCCGGCATCGCCCTGTCCTCTCAGTTACGGCCAACGCGGCGGAAGGTGGCGGCCGGGCCCGGGAGCGCGGCGCGCAGACCACTGCTCGGCTGCGGAACACGGGGCCATTTCCTCCCCCGGGGGGCGGGAGACTGGAATGACGAACACCTTCCAGTAAGCTCGGCCCGAATCCTTTCTGGGATTTCTGGGAAGTTGCTCAACAGCCTGCTGCCTTTGTGTTTTTTTTTCACACATCAAAATGTAACGGGTGAGTCACTAAATCACTGCAGAGGGGCCAATAGTCAGAGCCCAAATGCCTTAAAGGAGCCTCCTCCGTTTCACACGTCCGGCCTAAGAAAGGTTCCGTTTTCGGTTTGTTATTTTTTTGTTCATTTGATTTCGGATTCATAATTCTAGTCTTCCTGCTCTTAGACAGCACTCAGGCACTCAGGGGGGGAGTCCCAGCTGAACCTTGGTAGTAACCCTAACGTTAGTAACCCTAACATTACTCTTAAACTCTGAGCTGCAACAGCCAACATTTCATTTCCCAGACCCCCACAACATTTCTGTATATCACAGTGTGTGACTAAAAACAAGCAGTTTTGTCTTGACACGCCTCAGGAATGTAAATAGCATGTGGATGGTCGCCCCCTTTGGCCCAGTGATGTCATAATCACCAGAATGCTTGACATTACAATTTACAGAATTAGGCAACCTCCATAGCTTAACACTGAAATAGCAGGGAGAATATACCACATGTAAGAATTACCTCTGGAGACAGTTGCTGTGGTGAAATTCTGAACCACACTGTAGCCCTGTATACAAGCAGTAGCAGCTATCCCACACCCCCCCTTCAATGCCCCCCCCCCCAATACATTAACCCTCTCTGAAGTCCGCCATTACCTCCCTATCATCCAGAGAGCCATTTAGCCGCGTGCCTCCACACACTCCCTCCCCTTTCCCCCCCTCCCTCCCCCTCCCTCCCCCTCCCCCCATCTCTGGCTGGCTGTCACAGTCGGAGTCACTGCGCGATCCGCTCTGCTCCACACTGCGCATGCCCAGTGCGGCGTGCCTCACTTAAGCAATCGCTCTGTTAATAATGGCGACGCAGGGCCGTTCCAACGACACAGATTAGCGAGCGCTCTCGCTTAATTCTCCCCTTCGCGCTATCGGGCCTGGATCACTTGGATCTTCCTTGCTAAGGAAAAATATCTGCGCCGTTCCATTCTTCCACAGTATGCCGGTTTCAAATAAATCCTTGTTTTCAGGATGTGCGTTCTAGGTAGAAACAGAGTTGGTGTGCAGAGGGTCTGATAACACTATTCTATACGGTAGGGGTGGAAATAATGTGGCGACGTCGGTCATGCAGGCCAGCTTGCTGTTGTAAACGTGACAGCACCTACAACAGCTTCTGGGCCGTGCAGAACCTCTAGAGTAGACCTCAGATTTCAGAGCTGGCTACAACACTGCCGACTGGACCCGAGCCTTCTGGGATGAAGTTAAGGGCCACGGTGCGTTTAGCTTTAAGGCTACCGCGCAGCAGTTTTTCCACAGCTCGAAGCTGGACGGCGGGAATCTGCAGCTGGCTAAGAGCCCGGCGCTTGAGAACCCAATCCTGGGAGGAACGAGAGCAAACACAGGTGCTTGGCATTAGACCGCGGCGAATCCAGACGCCGCGAAGAGCGCGGGTGCAGACGGAACCGGCGCGGTGGCTTGATGCCGGCATCCTAGTCCTCTGGCATGCCCGTTGAGGACCTTTCCGAAACGCCCGCGGCACCGAAGTCCGCCATTTCAGGAGGCGTTTCGAATGGCTCAGAGACTAATGCCTGTAATTCTGCTCAAAGCCGCCATGCTCGCCCACACAGCTCTACAATCTCAGGATCGTTCCAGCGAGCTTCAGGATCCGCAGCGTGTCTAAAAAGGCAGCCATTAAGGAACGAAATAATAAAAGAAATAATAGCATGTCTTCTGCTCACTTCTGTAAAAGTGCACCCTTACCCCCACCCTTTCCATGGGTTGCACATTTCAAGGCAATGTGTTGATATATACAAACACTACTGACCTCTGCCACTAACTGGACAAAATGTTCAACATTAATGCAAATAAATTTAATGGAAAATGAAAACAAATCAAAACATTTGTTTTAATGAATTACATTTACTGGTTTGTTCAATAAACTCTAAATCATGATTATGTGCTTTTTTTAAAAATACATGTAACGTGCTTCTTTTATAACACAACGATTCCTGAGAGGAGAATAACTACATTAGAACTCTTAGCGAGGAGGCCAAAATGTAATTCAGCTGTAATCACCGCTTCAGCCCTATTACTTGCACCATGTAGAAATAAGCAGGACAAAGAAATTTTGATTCCACTATGTAATATTACGCACTTAGGGGCAAATAGGCGATTCTAAAATTGCTCCATTCCTTCTATTAAATAACTGACCTTTCAGTCTTAAATGGAGGCGTGTGAGTGCAGTCAACTACCTGTAACAAGTGCCTGCAGTGAGGTTTGGTGTTCATACAGCACCCTCTACTGGTAGACTGAGTTATGTCAGTCTACTCCGGCAAGGAAAAAAAACACCAGTCCTGTTTAATTTATTCCACTAAAGTCACAGTATAAGTATATTGTTACAGTGCAGTGCATAACTATTTCCTCGACAGAAATGATCATGTAACAGTAAAAGTATATCAATACAGCGTAACACACGACTAGTTTATCTGAGGGAAATGACCTAGTGTGATGTAAATGTTGCATAATGTCACAAGGGAAAGAACTTGCAACTTCATGACATCATATTTGAATCAAAACACTACCCAGCTGAAGAATTCCAGCCATACCTATTTGTACAGCAATAGAATTATTAGCAAGTCCATCTCACTGTGACACATGTTCAACTCCAATTTCATTCACCTAAATCAGCTTTTTTGTTGTGGCAGAATTTTTCTTATCATGCTGCTCATTTTATAGCCAACGAACATTAGTATTTGTAGATAGTACAGTTCTATAGCCATTATTATTTCTTCCTGCATAGATTGGGGTATTGAATTATAATGTATTTTATTCCATCGCTTATGTCATTCTTTTAGATTACCTTGAGACATCTACAACACAACAAATCAGTTAGTTAAAACAACATTCCATTATAGCATAACCCAACTGCAAATTTATAAATGCAAAAGAGCTTTTAATTGTTATAAACCAACAAAATGAGACACTCTGAAAATCTCTCATGGTGTTGTGAGAGCCACTCTGTGGCAGTCACATCCTCACACAAATCCCAGAATGCACTTTGCATTCAAACAGAAGACGCACCAACCGCCACGCTATGCCTGCTGGGAAACAGAGGCCGGGGAGCAGGAGCTGCTGCCATGAGTTTCATCTGAAATCGTATGAAATACCTTGTGATAAAAAACATGAATGAATAACTGGGCCGACCGGTCCGAGAAGGCCGCGCTGCTTTGAGCGCTCATACCGGAGCCGAGCCAAAGCATTCGCTCACTTCCCTTTTCCTGGGAAGGCTAGACGCCGTACACCAGCAAGCAAGGTGTTGAGAAACCGGTGGGAACATTTTCCGCGCACCGCGTTTGCATGCCAAATAAACCGTGAGGGTGGGAACGGCGTGAAAACAGAGCGGCTCTGAGGTTTAGCGCCCATTTAAACAGGGAGACAAATAAGACCAACGGTTAAGTCAAGGCCATCGCTTCACCCTGTGCCACTGGGCCGCAACGGTGGCTGTACCTTTTATTTTTTTTAAGAGCCAGATCCGTTTGTGTGTCGTGAGGGTGAACCCTTCGACCCCGGCTCGCTTACAGTTAAACCAGCGAAGGGCAGCCAGGATCACAGAGTGGACGGTCAATGCTATATTGCAAGTCTCATTTAAGATAATGAAAAAATGAGGAAGGGAAATTGCCTGCACTGTTTACTGTAATAACAGAGTAAAGAGCTGCCGGGCCGAGCTTAAGAGCAGGCTGAGGGACATTCTATGAGGAGGTAAAAGGCAGCATGGAAAGTGTTTGTTGACTTTCCGCAAGCGTGCTACATGCAACTTTCACACAGTGGTTCGAACGCTGACTTTTGCCCAGTAAATCTCAGGAACGGCTCCTTTCAGGTGCAAATCATACTACAAGCTGCAAGCCAAATTACTGATGATCTCCCCCCCCAACCCCCAACGATTCATGGGGGGTGGCAGGGGGAATCGTCACAAATCATGACAGGGACCCTCAGCGACGGGCGTTCCCTTCGGCCTGCGTGCGAACGGCTCTCTCTCCCCCGCCTGAGGGAAAACGGCTGACAATGAGAGCCGTGCCCGCGGGGACCCCGCCCTCTGACGGCAAACTGCAGCCCGCCCCGGCCCAGCTCGGCCGCCACGCTGGCGTCTTTGTTCCTGGAAGCGTCTGGTCCGGCTCCAGAGGGGCGACGCCCCTGGCCCAGGCCTTCAGAGGGCGCGAGCAGAGGGCGTATCTCGGGGGCGTGGCACAGCCTGGCTGGCAGGCCACAGGATGGGCACCGTGGTGGGCGGTGATAGGCTAACCTGTCTGGGCTGCTCGGTGGCTCTCTGTAGGTCTGTCTTCACTTTGTTGCCGGGGTGGTTGACGACCTTGGTGACGGGCTGTTTGAAGATGGAAGCGGTTTGTCTGATAGGCAGTGCAGTGTTCAAGTCGGGCTTTCCCTGAGGGGAGATAGAAGAGGAGGACTCTGTTAAAGAACATGTATACACACACACACACACACACGTCCACGCGAGCATGCACACGTATGCACATGCGCACACGCACGCACACGCACACATGCACACACACACACACACACACACACACACACACACACACACACACACAAACGTACACATACACACACACACAAACGTACACACACACACACACGTGCACGCGAGCATGCACACGCATGCACATGCACACACACACGTACACGCACGCGCGCACACACACACACACACACACACAAACGTACACACACACACACACGTACACACACACACACACACACACACACACACACACACACACACACAAACGTACACACAGATGTGTACAGAAACATCAACACACAAACACAATACTTTTTATGACACCTTACAAACACAAGCCCTATCCTCACAATCACACTCTGAAACGTGCCGCTACTTCCTCCAAACCGCACTCTACCGTCAGAAGGCTGCGTTCTGCTTCAAGGCCCGCGTTTGTGCGCTGCTCAACCGTAACAGTGTTTAAAGAGCTCTCTTCCCTGGTGCGGCCGGGCTACCTGGCACGCCGAATCCATTGACCAAATAAGATACAGAAATAAGGCGGAACGAAACGGCATCCCGGCGCAACCCGCACAAAATGATATTGCACAACCTTTACAGGCGCGAAAGAGAAGCACGGTACTCTAAGTACCAATGGATTTCCTATTAAAATTAAACCCAGGGCCAAGAATTTGCCAAGAATGTGCCAAGGATTCATAAACGTTCTTTATCAGGGCAATTGACTTGGCACATGTTCGCTAAATCCAACCAAGCACTTCCTTCAGGGTACACTATCAATCCTGTTTGACACCAGTAAACACCGAATTCATTTCGCAATCCTATTAGATTACAGACTAAATGTGTATTAAATTCTGTTTGAGGCGGTATCAGGCAAAGGACAGACCTGAAACGAGACATGGGGGTATATTCGAATGAGAGGTCAATGCTGCCATTACAGGGCCCCCACCGTGGTTTAGCGACGTACCGTTTCCTTGCCCGAAAGTCCGGGGAAGGGGGGAGGGGGAGGGGTGTGGGGAGGGGGGGTCATTTATAAGAACCAAGTGCTACATCAGGAAGCCCTGCCCGCCATAAACTGGAGGGAGGTGGGGGCCTCTTAATGGCTGCTCCCCCCCCCCCAAGCCCCCCTTCTCTCTTTCAGCCCAGATGCTTTGCTTTTTATGGCAGGCGCGTAATAAATCCTGCCTTTAGAACTGGGAGAGCCCGTCCGAGGCGGGCGCACGTGCGCAGAGTCTCTTAATCTGTCACACCTCCGGGGGGGGGGAGGGGGGCCGGCGGGAGGCGGGAACCCGAGGGCCGCCGGTGCAGCTCGCGGCGCGGACGGCCGTCCCCCGAGCCGCTTCTGTGAGGCGAGGAGAGGAAAAAACGGGGCCGGGGGCCGGGGGCTGGACGTCGCTGACGGAACGCGGAGTTCCTGAGGTTTGGGGAGGAGGGGGACAGGGGGAGTGCTGGCCTTTTCCGTGTGGCGTGACCTGCTGGTGAACCGTGCCCGGAGCGGGCCTGAAGCCGCCGCGTGTGGAGAGCACACGGTGGAAATGAGGAGAGAGTGCGGCCGGCAGCTGAGGGGTTAAGTGTAATCTGGGCCTGGTGGAGGAGGAGGAGGAGGAGGAGGAGGAGGAGGAGGAGGCTGGAATGGGGGGGGCTCCCTGGTAATGACATGTGGAGAGCAACGGAGCGAGGCGCAGCGAAGGACGTCTGCGCCTCCCCCATCGAGCCTCACCAGCCTGGAGCACAGAGGCATGACGCGAAGCAGGGGGGGCAGCTGTACTCTCAGTGCTATGTACTGCACACTGTGTCCTACAGCCCATACTGCGTGCTGTGTACGACTCACCTCATTTCACACTGTGTACTACAGCCCAAAATGCATGCTGTGTACGACTCACCTCATTTCACACAGTGTCCTACAGCCCATACTGCGTGCTGTGTACGACTCACCTCATTTCACACAGTGTCCTACAGCCCATACTGCGTGCTGTGTACGACTCACCTCATTTCACACTGTGTACTACAGCCCAAAATGCATGCTGTGTACGACTCACCTCATTTCACACAGTGTCCTACAGCCCATACTGCGTGCTGTGTACGACTCACCTCATTTCACACAGTGTCCTACAGCCCATACTGCGTGCTGTGTACGACTCACCTCATTTCACACAGTGTCCTACAGCCCATACTGCATGCTGTGTACAACTCACCTCATTTCACACAGTGTACTACAGCCCAAACTGAGCCCTATGTAATAAAGCCCACACTCCACACTGTGTATGACACACTGCATTGTACACTGTGTACTACACCCCATACTCCACGCTGTGTTTGACACACTGTACTATGGACTGAGAACTACCCCCACACTCAACAACCTGTACTACACGCTGCACTACACACTGTGTACCACACTGTGCACTGTGTATTACACACCGCACTGCACACTATGTACTATTCCCCACACTGCGTACTGCACCGTACTGCATACCATTTACTGCACATGCACACTGCACTGTAAACAGTGTCTTAAACACCACATTGCACACCGTACACTGTACTACACAGCACACAGGTACGCTGTGTATTACACACCCCACTGCACACTGTGAGCCGTGTACTACACACACCACACAGTGCTCTACAGACCGGTCGTCCACATCAAATTCCGAGACTCAGACATGTTTTTCCACTGGTCAAACACTTTCACAGCAGATATAAATAGAAGACAGACAGGTTTGTTTGCACTGAAACCAAATGCTCAGATAAGACTGCGGATCGAAAAGCCTTTCAGAACAAGATGTACGAGTGTGACCCAGGACAGGGGAACATCTGTGCTCTTTTGCACACTCATTTCGTCAATCCATCTTTGCACGATTTTAACCTTCACACCCCGTTTCGGGACTGGCAGTTCTTTTGGTTTTCTATTTTTTGATCCCAGGGAAGGACCTTCTGCTTGTTACACGACTGGACCTCCGGCTGTCATCAAACCCGGAAATGTTGCTCTGTGATCGACTACTTCTGACTGGACCGCGAAGACCACGACGCGCTCGTTTGCAACAGGCCGGACGGAGAATGCCACGCCCTCGGAAAGCCTTGCCGCAGTAGAGAGAACCGGCAGCAAAGCCACGCGCAAAGTGGGGACGGACAAGCGAACAGTGAACAAGAGTTTCGGCGTGACCCCCCCCCCCCCCCCCCGTGTCTGTGGCAAACGCGTGAATTCCCCGTACCCTTTCCGCTACATTGCGCACGTGGCGTGTGCACAGCGCACAGCCCTGATCGTGTACGTACCCACGGGATGGCAATTTGTTTGTTCTGCCTTATTTGGGGCTCAGAAGGTCACGTGCCTCCACACCGGGGGGGGGGGGGGGGGGGGGGGGGGGGGGGGGGGGGGGGGGGGGGGTGGATTTCGTGCTGGGTACAACATCCGGCGTGAGAGGTTTCTCTCAGTGCGGGGGGGGCACAGTAGCCCCCTTTCTGTGCAGCGCTACTGATCTGATCACGTCTGATCTGACCTCAGCCTACATTTCCAGCCGCAGAATGGATACACTTGTAGCGAGGAAATCCCAAATCCTGAGGTGGATTTAAAATGGCAGCTGTGGACGCTTGTTAGTACAAAGGGTCGGGAGGGGACGGAAACGTGCCTGTGGGGTCGCGTTACGCGGTCATGGACGGCAGCGCTGTCCCACTGTATGGACGCTCTCACGCAAAAATCGGGAGAGAATTTTAAAGCGTACGCATGCCAATTCACCATGACCGTAATAAACGGAGGATAACTGACCTTTGGCACGGACCCAAGGACAGCTCAGCGCTACAGAAGCTGTTTGACCTTTATCTCGCGTTTAGAATCGTTATTAACTCTGTCCCGTCCGAGCGGTGTGAGCGCCGAGGGGTTCAGCAACACAGGCCTCGCGCCGAGCTCTCTGTCTGACCACTCCACTCCTCCCCTGACCCCCCACCCCCCACCCCCGCCCGACACGTCTCCATGACAACCATTAGCCGCAAACAAAGAGGAGTGCGGCCTGCCTGGAGGAAGTGTGGTCGGCCGGCGTGCCATTTCGGCGCACCGCCGTTCTGCCCTCAGACAGAGGTTAACGGCGTGGAGCTCCCTTTTCCCCCCCGTCTCTCACTCCTTCCTCCTCCGTGAAGAGACCTCCCTGTGACCAGACGCCTCGGTCTCGGAGCTGCGCTCAGCTCCGCATTCTTCAGATGTTATCTGGCCCCCGGTCTGGGCCGCTCACGCTGCTGTGCACACCCCCCCCCCCACCCCACCCCGGAGTCAGGGCAAGCCACGCCCAGAGGGCGGCAGGGGCTCGGGGGAGAGCCGCCGGCAGCGGCGGGTGGGGAGACTGTTAACTATTGTGAAACTGGAATATCATACAAATCAGACATGACATCAACTTTTTTGCAGAGGCCTTTTTTTAACCGTTCGGTGAGCGCGGCTATGTAAATCTGAGACTCGAGAGACATTGGCAAGAACACAAAACACTCCAAAAGGCAGCCGCTACACTGGGAACAGACTGCATATTTTGGTATGAATTCATACAACAAAGAGAAGGTAACGATCTCTTTGAACACAGTCAGCGCCGGTCTGCTGTATGTATCCCAAGTGTGAGGCCCAGCCCCCCAGTAGACATTGCTGGTTTCCACAGCGACCTTCAGAGCCGTGCAGGCTGCTGGTAGCAGTGCTAGCCGGCCTCCGGGCTCCGGGCTCCAGGTTCCTGGCCTGCCTGGTTCAGGGTGGTACCGGCGGGTGCCGTTATCTGCGCACCCACAGCGCGCTCTGACACAATGATTAGCAGCCAGGCAGGGAGGGGCTCTCTCCCAGCAACCGTTACAGACGAGCAGGCCCTGCTGTGCGCTCTCAGCGGCCGCGCGCGAGCCTTGCTGGCACCGCGGGGCCTCGCGCCGACTTGAGTAAGACAGCACGGCGTACGTGAGGGAGGGGGAGAAGGGGGGGTGGGGAACGCGCGCCGCTGCTCGAAAAGCAGACAGCAATTAAAAACACAGCTCTGTCCTGTGGGTAAAAGGGCCGCTGACGCAAGCGTGTGTTCGCAGGGTAGCAGGGAAGCTCGGCTCAGAAACCCATCCCTGCGAGCCGGCCCCCACGTGCCCGGCGAGACCGGGGAGTGACGTGGCGGATTCCCCTAAGCAGAACGGAGCGCGTGTGTTGCCCCCTCGGGAGGCACAAGCTACACCGTGACAAAGAAGACGAAAAGCGTGGCTCCCGAAACGCACAGAAACCCCCGGACACTCACGCTTTTTCACCGTGCCCCGTGTGATGTGAAAGCTGCCAGGGACAGCACCTGCCTCGCTCAGGAAAGGAATTGGAAAATGTACGAATTTCTCATGCTCTCGTTACGCAGAAATCGACACCTCAAAAGAGGACAACGCAAATCAAAATTTGCACAAACCACAAGGAGTTTGTTTGTGTCAAAGTGCTTAGCAAAGAAATCTAAAGAGGGCTCAAAACTAAGGAAGCACCTCCCTGATCAGCACATCTGTATCAATCAGTCCTTAGGATATTAGGCTACGTTACTGCTTGACACTGCCAAACAATATTTAATCCACACAGCACACTTTTGCTGGAACACCTATCAAAGGTGATAATGCAGTCTTTGATTTCATATTAAAAAGGTTTGGTGCACGTGTCCATGTAACATTGAAATGACCTATGGCCACTTGGCGCAATGAGGTCTAGAGCAAGATAAATTTGTTCTATTGCACGTGACGCTCTTCCTTTCTGTAAGGTGTGGGGTACAGCCAGAGATGCACCACCCACGTCGAGAGCTTGACAGAGATAATTACACACTTAAGACGCTCTGGCAACGCTGATAAAGTTTTCGCCGGGTCTCGTCTAGACATCTGAAAATGAGTGGATTCACCATCAGCCAGTGCTGTTTGAGAGGGTAACTGTGTTCTGGCCATCGATGCTGAACAGGTCAATGAAGACCAGAATAGATTTGCATTTCAGCTTCAAAATGGTGACATGGGTACGTGGGCCATGGCAGCACTGATTTGTTTTTGATTTCACTTGGCTTTCAGCCTCCGCACGCCCACGGGAATGTCTCAAAGGAGTAACTGACCCTTCAGAGACCGACCTGGAGCAGGTGTGTGCCTTCCTCTTGAGCTCAGGCAATTCTGACCACTGAAGCCCAGTTCAAACCAGAGGAGCTTTGGAGGAATTTGCTGGGTAGGTGCAGGGTACGACAGGTGACTACCACATATACAATGCAGTATCAACTACAGTACCAACTGTCAAAGTGTGTTAAACAGTTGCAAGGATTACATGGATACTTGTTAAAGTTAAAAAAATAAAGACTAGAGTGGTACAAAATAACTATGTTGTTGCCTGTTTGGTTCCACATGCAAGGTATAATAAAGGCCACCCTAGAACGCTGTACTATAAAAAATTAAATCCACATTCTTTTTTCAGTGGGTCGCCTGGCGCCACACATCTCTGTGAAGGAGGGCAGAGGAAATAGCAACTGCTATAAGCCTAACCGTGCACACGCAGTCAGCAAGGCCACTGGTCCGTTGCTCTGAAAACGGCTTCACCCACGAACCAGTTTCCGCTAGCCACATTCAAAACGAGCAGGCGTTGCCGCCGTGGTGTGACTAAGCTCTCTATGCAGTGACGCGTGTTCTGACCGTGTACAACCTCGACAATATTCCGAAACTCTTCCCGCCATTTCCAAACGTTCCTGCGTGCCCAAATTTTGATCGATGAAATCCATTTTCAGACGGTTAAATGGCTGCGTTTCGTGATTCGTGTCGCCCACACCGCCACCACTTCCTGTCAGAACACAGCCATGGCTTCACCTTAATACAGAACCTCCCGTACTGCGCCAGGTTATGCTGTGTGCAACGCGTGCTAGTTAAGGTTATGCTGCATTCCGTTCTGAATTAAACTAAATCAATCACGTATTCAGTGAGCCGTCAGAAATTCATCAGCTCAATATTTTCATCTGGATGGCAGTGATTCTAACAAGGCAGATGCTCAACAGAAAACCGTAACAAGGGTTTTCCCTGGGTATTTACAGATATGTTGGGGTGGCACTGTAGATATAGTGGTAAGGAGCAGAACTCGTAACCAAAAGTTGCTGGTTCGATTCCCCACTGGGGAACTGCTGTTATACTCTTACGCAAGGTACTTAACCCACAACAGCCTCAGGAGATATCTAGTTGTATAAATGGATAACATGTAAAACAAATTGTAACCCACGTAAGTTGCTCTGGATAAGAGCGTCTGCTAAATGCCAATAATCTAATGTAATGTTAATGTTCCCTACAGTCTCTACCGATCCATCCTGAACAAATTGTTCCCAGTACAGGCATACAAGCCACTGGATGCCAATACCACACTTATCAATGAGTCGTGCTGTAAGAAAGCTCCTAATCACACCAAGGCCTGGCATGACTTTTCAAAGCTGCTGGGACATGTGGGCAGGCCTCTCACACTGCCCCAGATGGCCCCCCTCCCGCCTGGTGGTTACACCCGCGAACCACCAATCAGGGCAGCTGTTGCTGGGGAGGGGGAGGTACTGGTAACAGCCTGTGGCCTCGGTCCTGGACGTGTTTGACGAAGCAGACTGTGTCAGAGACCTCAAGCACGTTACACAGGCAATGCACACCCCTTTCACTGACCCCCCATAGTTTCCTTTTCAACTTAATTTACCCAGTAATATGGCACAAAGGGGTTGCCACTGCCATTTCATGCATGATTGCCTCTCTTTTCTTTCAAGAAAACAATTCCAATTTCCCCTCCTCTGGCCCAAGTCTGCTGATGCCAACCCACCACACATACACTTTTTGAAGCACAGCCCCAAATCTGTCAAACACGCCAGACCTCTGCACTGGGTCAATGGCCAGTTAGACACTGAAACTGCAGCGCCTGCCTGGCACGGGTTGGTAACGCCCTGAGCCTCACTGGCAAATGCCAGCGTAGGTTTTGGGGGGGGGGGGGGGGGGGGGGTCCTGCCTTGTGCATTTCGTGCAAGCGAGGGAGATGCAGACCTGAGATAAAAATCGACCGGAGATAAAAATCAGCCTCATCGTTTTACCACCCAAGCGCCAGTAGATTCCAACAGAAAAAGCAGAGGCCTCGAGAACTGAGGCCTAGAGAAAACTGCTGACAGGTGATAGCACAGACACTGAAACACTCCACGCGCTAACTCTCCGCTGCACCGCTCGTGCACTCACACTCTAGCATGTTCCACTGCTAGGAAAAAAAAAACAGCTCACTCCAGGAGCCAGAGACCCGCGATACACGCCAAGCAACACAGAATTACAATTATATTTCATCTACTGCACGGGAGGAAGGCAGTACATCACCCAGACGCAAGCTCTCGACCTTCCAACAGCTGCTCGACTCACGGTTACACGCCGTATCCGTTTACACGGCGCCTCTGTGAGTTACCTTAACTTACGACCGCCCCTGCGGGTAGGCTTTTCCCTAGCTGAGCGATCTCTGAGCAGGACGCCGTACCGGACAGCTTTCAATAACCACCTGAGAAGGCGAACGGCAAACGCCACCGCGCCGTTCGGTAATCATTACCGGGTATCGGTTCGTTTTTCGGTGTAACGCGAGCGCGGGGCAGCGGTGGCAGGCCGCGCGGCACGTCCACCGCGGGCGGTAACCGGACCCTGTTGGCTTGTCCGAGGCGGAGCCGGGGGGTCACGTTACAGACCACAAATCAGAGGAGTCCTGGGGACCGGCTCGGTGGCGCGCCGCTAACACCCCCCCCGGCCCGCAGCTAATGTTACTCACGGCTCTCCCAAGCACACCGTGTGTCGGATTATAACACTCGCCGCCCGTGCCCGCTGCTCACTCACTTAAAGGCTCTGAGAGTTTCACAAAGGGAGCCAGCATGCCCTGCAGCCAAACGGCCTTTGACAGGGTCAGACATTTCGTCCAACTATTTGCCATTTAACTCTGGAGAGTCACGTTTGTTTTAAGCTCTCTGGGAAAAGACAACAACCGCTTGGGAATCAAACCAAGGGCAACCTGCTTGGCTGTTTGTATCAGGCATGCATTAGGAACACAGCTGGCTCTTACAAAAGATATTGTTATGCGGTGCATCCCATCAAATTAATAATGTGCCCAGAATATAGTAAAAGTAAGAATTTAATCACAGATAACTTGTTAACAAAATGATAGCCAAGCGATGAAAAATAACCAATAGTACAGCATACAGCACTTCCTGGATGTATCAAATGACATCACAAAGACAAAGGACTCTGGGATTTTCCTCAGACAGTTATCTTGAGCAGAGGGTACGAATCAATGTTGCCAAGACACTTCCAGTAGCACAGGACTGTCATATTTCATTCATTTTTGTAAACAAAGCCAGCTTTATTTATCGTACTAGCGCTGACTGAAAAATGGAGGATTTCAGAGACTCAGACTTTAACCTTCACGCTGCTCGGCTCTGGGGCCTAATCAGCCAGAGGACATGTTCCAGAGCCACGTGACTGATGGGGAAAAAAGTGAGGCATGCGTCTGGGCCGTGGGACAGGGCTTACCTTGGACAGGCTGAGGTTGTCATTACGTAGCCGCTGCTTGCTCTTCTGCAGTTTGCTCGGCATCATTTTGCCCGTGCGGAAGTCGAAGCATCCCAAATCCACTGTGTTGCCCAGGTACCGCGACAGCTGGGGCTTACTCCTGAACTTCTTACCCGTGGGACTGGAAGAGAAGCGCGAAGTGGCGTCAGTACCTGGGAGACGACCCCCCCCCCCTCCTCCTCCCCCTCCCCCCTCTCAGCACGGAGCGCCGCGGTCGCCGCCCGGGGTCGACGCACCCCCTTCGGAATGCGCCCCGTTTGGAAAACGCACTCACCAGAGCAACACACCCTCCGAAGAGACACGCACCAGGCACACCCAGACTCTCTTTATGCCCACAGAAGCATGTCTGATGTGTAATTTAGAGGTGTGTAATTTAGCAGACTTTGGGATTTTGGGTGCGACTCTAGGTATTACCCGGCAAGCCCTAATTTCAAGCAAAAAAGAACTGAGGATCTTCCAGGCAGAAAGGTGAGCACGGAAAATATAAACTAAGCTAAGCTCGCAGTACTCAGGAGGCCTGGGAAGTACACCGGTTTGCGCTGTAAACAAATTTGGGCTCTCGGCTCAAACTAACGCTCAAAGCTTCCTACAAAAAAAAAATGACAAGATTCCATACAATTTCACAGTCACTCAGTGACTCAGACCCTTCGTCGGCATTCTGGGGAACAGGCAGATGGAAAACAACCTAAAAACCAGGGGAAAAAGGGCTGTTTACGGCAGAAACTCACACAGGCTCAGGGGCCTGCTGGAGCCGCATTTCCCCGCTGGGTACTTCCACAGCGGCAGCTTGGGGAGAACGGGCTTCCAAACACAAAACCGTTAGGAGAGCGCGGCGCGGACTTTGCTCCAAATTAGATTTGCTGCCAATTTATTCTTCCAATTTCATGCCTGCGGTAAACAGGGCGCAGGGGAGAGCCGAGCCTGTATTTATAGCGCTGACCTCTCGCGCCGTAAACAGATTAGCGTAATTACGGATTGCGGACCTGGCTGCTCGGCGGCGCCGAGCCCTGCGAGCGAGGCCTCTCGCTGGGGCTCGCACCGTGAGCGCGTGAGGAGCGGCTCGTATCCGCTGTCCTAAGCGCCGCCGCACTCACGTGCGCGGGCCTGGTGTTCGGAATTAGGGGGGCTGCCGCTAAGCGCCAATCAATCAGGGGTGATTAATTTTCTCTCTCTCTCTCTCTCTCTCTCCCTCTGTCCCTCATTACTTCCTGTACCTATCTGTGCCTTTGCATTACTCATTCCATTTAATGACACAGGTGGAGCTCTCTCTGTAGGGGTCCCAGTAGCACTACTGCCACACAAAAAATAGGTATGACCTTCAGTGGCACCTTAAAACTCTCTGCTAAAACGCAGACTGACTCATTACAAAACTGGAAGTATTACACAATGTTTCTAAAGATATTTGCCAGTCTAACAAGCCAGCTGCAGTTACTGGTCCAGTGTAAATGTGTCAGGTGTCTCGTTAGCTACTGGACAACACATGTATGTGCAGTTGCGTATAGGAAGTAGCTGCATGCGTGGGTTGCATTTTTAACCACAAGCGTTGCGAACCGACAGCCACGGCCACCTGGAGAGACAGAGAACTCGGTCTCGTTCGGGTTTACAGAGAGCGCAAAAGGCCTGCTGTTTTGCATAGATGTAGAAGGAAGCTGCCGCTAACACACAGCCCCTAACCCCCAACCACTCACCCTGGATGCTTGGTGAAGTTCCTATAAAAAAAAAGGTACAAAAATACGACTGGCAACCCCACGGCACATCCTAAATTTATAAACGACCATTTTGTTACCAGCTGTGCTACCTTTTTAGTTGAGAATGTCTATAAGGATTGACAAACTGATCAAAGATATAGCTATGCATGCATTCATTTAGAGTTCTGTACAAATCTTTTGATGGCACCCAAAATTTTGTTGACAACTTGATACGGACCACAGAGCAATATTTAAGGGTAAAGAGAACAGGCCAAACTCCAAACCTTTCCACTGCTCCATCACAGTTTCTAAATGCAGACGCAACCCTTAAACAAGCCAGCGGACCGGTCCGTATTACCCGGAAACAGAAAATCCTGCATTAGCAAGAACTGCCTGCTGGTTATCTGGAATTACCTCAGGCCGAGCGGTCTTCGTATCAGAGGCGAAACGCACGACACTGGATATCACACCGTGCTACAGTGTTTGCACAAGGGTACGTTCTGTGCCCGGGTCGGACTGACAGCACAGTCGTGTTTGTTTCTCTCCACAGGAACCCGCGGCTCACTGCCGGCGGTAATATGAGCTTTCTGGATTACATTAGTGAAGTCATTCACGTTTGTGTTAAAGAAAGATTGCAAGAGTTTAAGCTGTGAGGAGATCACACTCGAAGCGACGAGGTGCACCGTCATGCCAGTGTCCATGTTATTGCCCGTTATGGCGGGCGAGCCCCAAACCGGGGGTTGGGGCGGGGGGGGGGGTTGAGCGGGAGGGGACTTTTTATTGTGCCTCTGGTCATGCTTGAGAGTGCATGCTCCCCCTCACAATACATCAGAGAGGGGGGAGGGGCCCGGTTTATTGACACCCGCACAATGGCCGCGCCCCCTAGGCAGCCGGGCGTCCCTCTCCCCCCGCGCGGAACCCTCCGGTGCTCGTCTGTTGCCGTGCGCGTCCCTCACCATGTGTCACGGCATAAATTACACCCCCCCCACTCGCAAAAGTGCGTGTCGCCGAGTCGCGCTCCGTCTGAGTGCTGCTATCGTTTCCCCTTTTTTACTGCGCGCTCCTGAACGGCTGAACTTCCCTTACGGCAAGGGGGTGAGGGGGATGGGGGTGCAGGGGACGGGGGAGGGGTCTCGTCTGCAAAACTGAGTCTCGCTTCTTCAGAGCAGCTGACTCTCGCGATTCTTTTCGGATGTTTTCGCCTCTGGGAGCGTCGACCGCAAGGAGCGGGCGGGTTCTTTTAATCAGTTTCTCTGAAAAGCGAAGCCGGTGTTGCACGCTTGTCGGGGGCGACGGCAGTTGAAATTCCAACCTGTGAGAAGAAATTAAATAACAGCGGCCGCTTTCGACTCTCCCTCCCTGCGCTGACCGTGGGGGGAGGGGGAGGTGTGAAAAGGGGGAGGAGGGGAGGGGGGTGTTATCTAAACTGACTTCCGGGAAAGAGGGGTGATGGGAGACACGCAGAGGCAGAGGCGGGCGCGCGCCGATTGGACGGCAGGAAGAGCCGTCTGTCGACGCCGCGGCCTCGCGCCTAATCATTTCCACACATGCCGGTGTCAGCGGGCCGGCGGAAGGACGGGAATGAGTGTGCGGCAGGGTTCAGGGGCCTGGTGGCAGCGCAGGCCGCATGACTCAGCGATGAGTCAAACCGGAAAAAAAAAAAGAAAAAGAAAGCGTTCCCGCGCCGCCGCGCAACAGCTTGAGAGGGCCTGTCCACTCGGAGCGACATCTGTGGCGGAGCACCGAGTGGACGGCCGAGGTGCTCTCTGGCTTCGCGGCAGGCGTCCTCGGTGGTGAGGCGTGAGGCGCGCGGCCCAGCCAGCCAATCCCCGCCCCCGACCTTCGGCTGAGCCGAACTAAGGGAATTAACACTAGGCGTTGCCAGCTCTGCCCTGTGCCAGGAGAAATCGTGACGCTCACGCTGAGGAGAGGGGGTGGAAACCGTCCGTGTCTGAGGGCCTGAGCATTATCGCAGACGCTCCTTGCATTTCCCCTCACAAAATCAATACCGCAGAAGTCTCACTGTCTTACTAGCTCTCCTGTTATGGATCCTGTCTTTATCTTACAGAACCTCTAATGTGGGCCTCAGAATTATTGATTGGGCCATATAAGTCTGCAAATAGATTTCATCGTTACTAGCAGGCACAATTCATACAAAATATCTGACATTATATACAGCTGCAGGCCTTGAGAACATGTAACTTGTAATTAATTATAAAACAGGCATGATTCCTGCTAAAATTAGATTTATACTTTTTCTGTGACTGGGAAGCAACACCGACAATGGCTTTTTCCAGGAGAAAGGTACAGCTTTCATGGCTTATTTTTACTCCTGTAAAAACTGGGCTATGCTGCAGATGAATATGTGTGGAAGGTATTCGCCGTCTTTGCATGTACGCACACCTGTGGCAGTGAGTGCCAGTCACATATGACTTCTGCCGGGCTGTAATGTACAAGGACTGACCTCGCCGATTCATTAGCACTGTCAGCACACTGACATTGCTCAACTTCACAGCACTGTGACGTCAGGCCGGAGATATAGCAGAAAGCGGACACAGTACGCTTGCTGTGACAGAAGTAATTTCCAGGTCTGAATAAAAGGCACGGCGCGCGCAGATGTGCGTGGTGTCGCAGGCGCACCCGCTCAAGGGGAATGGAGAGCAGTTTCGCTGGATTGACCCGGGTCAACATCTGCGTGCAGCTTGACCGGAGGATTTGCTGACTGCCGAGGCATTATGAGGTGAGGGCGAGGTTAACCAGGATTTCCAACGGCAGCAGGGCAGTGATTTATAAGTGGTACCCCTGGCATCACCTCACGCTAAAAACGACATTGTGCAACCAGCATTGGTAACTCACTGGTAAAGCTTTGCCACCAGCTCAAGGCGGATCGAACGAGTTTACGGCTGCAGGAAGTGTGCAGAGGTCTGTCATAAACCGAAGACGCTTCGGTAAAAGTCCCGAGAACCACACGTCAGCTCCCGAGCCCGAGCGGAAGGATTCCCTCCGCAAGCTGCTCGCTGCCCGCCCGAGGTAAAGCGAGATTAGGGACACAGGAATTCATTTCACACAGAGCGACGCCGGCCGGCTCGGCTACCCAAGCGCAAAGCGCGGTCCCCGGCCAACCGCCGCCGAGGAGCGACCTCGCCGTGGCATGGGCTTCTGAGGAAAAAAAAGAAAGAAAGAAAGAAAGAAAGGAGAAAAAGAACGAGAGGGAGGGGCCACCACTCAACCCCCCACCCCCCCTCACGGCTCCTTGCTCGGTTGTCCCACGCCGGCATTTTTTTGGGAGGAGGGCGGCGAGCCGTGCCCTCCTCCGTGTCTGTCCCGCTGCCTGCAAGCCCAGCTGGTGCGAAGCGCATCTGAAAAGGGCGTGGGCTGGAGCGGTGTGGTTTCGTGGGGGCATGGAGGAGGGAAGGGGGGAGGGGGGGTTTGGGGTGTGTGAAAGAGCCAGTCTTGCGCTCTCTCTCCCTGGCTCTCTCTCTCTCTGCCTCTCCCTCTCCCGCTTGTTCAAAAATTAACCCCCTCAGCGCCGCACCCGACTTCATCCCCAGTGACGTTCAGTGGGGAAACGCAGCTCAGAGGAAGGGGGGGGGGGTGGGGGGGGTTGCTGCTGAATTATTTATCGGTGCAAGGAGAGCTTCCTCAGACAGTCGACACTGTTTCCAGCAGACGGACAGGGAGAAAGCGCACGGACACACCTAGGGCGGTAGTGTAGCTTAGTGAGGAGCCAGTCTCGTAACCTAAAAGGTTGCCGGTCTGATTCCCCGCTGGGGCACTGCTGCTGTACCCTCAGGCAAGGTACTTAACCCACAATTGCCTCAGTAAATATCCAGCTGTATAAATGGACAACATTATAAAAACACTGCAACCAATGCAAGTCGCTCTGTTTAAGAGCATCTACTAAATGCCAATAATGTACTGACCTTGCGCTGTCGCGCCGGGAAATCACGTGACACCAACGGCTCGAGAAGAATGCCTCTCACGGCTCGTCAGAGCACCTCTCGCTGCGCTGCGAGGCCACGCCCACGGCGCGCCACAATCGCTCGCTGCTCTCCCAGTTGGCGTCATCGTGCGGAGCGGCAGTCTGGAAAGGCTCCAGCAGTGTAGGTGTAGCTCCGAGGTGACAAAAAGCCACGCGGTGAGGAGAAAGGTCACGCCAGCTGAAAGCTCGACGTGCAGCGCAATTCGACAGAACCTGGAGCAACGTGAAATCCCCTTCCCCTTCCGTTCTCCATCGCTCATAGCTCAGCGTGTCGTCGGACAGGCGGCTGAATTTAACAAGCGTTGGTGTGAAGTGCGTTGCATCTGGGCGTGGCGGAAACACACTAGAAAACACACTAGCTGAGTGAGCGTGACTACAAAGAGAGTGCAAGGGAAGCATATTGTGGTGTAAACTGGCCTATTAATTCCACCCGGGAAATCACGTTTCGCCACGCTGCTGCACCCCCCTCCCGACAAACCGAGTGTTTGGCATTCCTGCAGACACGGGGGAATCCACAGCATGGATGCACACGCGCGTTTTTGCCTGGCGTCCCCTCTAAAACGCTAACAGTTACTGTCCAGCTTCGGGGCCTTGAGAGCAGCGTCCATTTTAACTGGAGTGCAAAACCCGCGTGGCAAATTCACTGCGGTACAGGCTCCCAATCCTGCTTCTGATTGGCTGCCAACAGAACGCCCCTCTCTCGTCTCCTGGCGTTATTCTATAAATAAAAAGCCGCCTATACACGCAGCGGGACAGGGCTGTGTAAAAGGGTGCAAGCTCTTCGGCAGCGCGTGAGATGGGACGAATGAAGCAGAGGATGCCCAAGGGTGGCCAGGAGAAGGTCCTGCATCAGCTGCTTAACCGCTACGGTTTCAACAGCAGGCCCGGAAAAAAGGCGGACGGTTTAGGGTCGACCCGAGGTGTGACTTGCTCTAACCATAGCACCCTCAATAACAACTCCCCCCCCTTCCCTTCCTGACTTGAAGTACAAGCTGTTCTGGCCATCTAACTCACAATAACACCACGCACGTACACTCACACGCACACACACACACACACCCCGGACGTGCATGTGGTGTCACACACACACACCAGACATGCATGTGCTCTCACACAGACACACGCACACACGCAGAGCCTGACTACATGCAGGCGCACGCGCACACACACACACAGGCGGAAAAAAGGGACTGCTTTCACCCCCTGTCACCCGATCTGCATTCCGTGACATCGGGCAGCAGAGCCCCCGGTTCGAACGCCCCCAAAAGTCAGCGGCTTTCAGGACTGCAGAGTGGGCGTCAATCCTGTCGTCAAGAGGCCAGCCCGTTGAGGCCAGGGAGGGGGGGGTTCTGAGTCACAGTCTGACTCATAGCAACCTTCCTATCAGGCCTGAGCAGGAAACGCGCCGGCGGTGTAACGGAGAGAGCGAGCATTCCCGTACGCACCCCCCCCCCCCGACCCTCCCACCCCTCCATGGACTCGAAACCTCCACGACAGGCCCAGTCCAAAACCTGCCTACCCTTGCGCCGAGTTCTAGTAACAGACCAAGTTTACAGGAAGGTGGGGAGGGCTGCCGAGTCATGCAGAGACATGCCTTCTGCCTCCCGCCACGGCAGGACATCAGACAGGGGCCAGGTTCACGACATCCAATCAGACGATCCAGAGGAAAAAATAAAAAAAAGGAAAAAACAACACAACAACACACCTCCTTTCCTGTTGTGGTCCAGCAAAGAAAAAAAAAAAAAACACAAAAACACACACACACATCCCCGCGACTGGAGCCACTCTAGCTTGTGGTCTAGCTTTGACGTCACCCCGAGCAGCGAGGCGCTTAAGGCCAAGAACGACACCGTCACCTCAAAACTTTGGGGGAGGGGGGTGGGTGGATGGGGATGGGGGGGGGGGGGGGGGGTCTGTGATTGTTCACACCTTTAAGAACAACTTGGGTGTACGCAGCAGCCAAAAGATAAAGCTAACGACAACTGGCGAGGTGGACGGAAGCTGAATTCCTGTAATTCCTGGCAGAGATTTGGAGATTGCCACACAGCGGAGCAGTCCGACACGCCCCCGAACGCAAACTGGAAACGGCCCAGCCGAGACGCGCTCTCAAATCCTGCGCCGCCGCGTTTGATTTCTGTTCCCCGACAAACAAGTCTCTGAACAATCGCCTTGATGAGGATTGCAGACGCTGTAACTTAATTCACCCAACGCGACAGAGCATTGTAGCGGGTGGCAGCAGCTTTTGTTGAAACACACAGCTGATTCCCTGGCACCTCCGTCAACATGTGGACTTCTGCTTTTCCCCCAGCGTCCGAGGAAAAAGCACGCCCGCGTCTGCGCAGAGTGGAGGGGCACACCCGAAATCACCCGTGCGAAGCGGACGGAAAAATAAGGAGCCGGACATGACCAGGAAGTGGGCCCGGCCGCCTTCATTTGATCCGTGGCGTGAAAAGTCACTGGCATGTGACCAGGGCCCGGCAGATTGGGTTCCCCCTGGAGCGACCCAGCCCCGCGTTATTTACAACGGTTACCGAGAGAGACCGGGGAGGGGCAACGTGACATGTGCGCCGGGATCAGTTTACAAAACTCTTCCCCCGCCACGGCACCTTAAACAAATCAAACACCCCTCCCCCCCATCCCACCGGCCCCCCCACAACCCCCCACCCCCCGGGCCCCATCAGTGTGAATAGGATTCGCTCGGGGGAGAGGGGGGGAAAAGAAAGAAAGCACCGACGACTCCAGTGCCGCTGTTCAAAGGAGCCCCGGCGCGGCCGCCGTAAAAAAAAACCCAAAGCGCCGCGTTCTGAGAAATCCCTCATTACAGCGCGCTTCCTGCCGGTGGAAAGAGCCGCGTTTGGTTGTGACGAAACAGGCTGAGAACAAGATAGTCATCAGGGAAACAACAGCTTTTAGAGCCAGAATGGCGGGACGCCGGTGGTGGTGGTGGTTGGGGAGGGGGGAGTGGGGGGGGATCGCGGCCTCTCAGCTGCAGAGCAGCTTTAAAAAAAAAAAAAGAGAACAAATTACAAACCAGCCGCTTTCAGTCCCCCCTTTCTTGCTTCGTCACCGAGAACGGCGTGGACACGCGTCTGAGCACAGGATGTGAGAGAGGCACCAAAAATACACCCAGGGCCCAGGCCGCAACTCCGACTCCAGCCCGCGCCGCTATCGTGCAGATCTGCTCAGGGCAGCACTTCCCGCATGCTGTGAACGCGCCATTTGAATAAGAATGAGAGGCGTTTTCACAAGGGGCCGAGAGAGCAAGAGAGAGAGAGAGAGAGCGTGGCCAGTTGTCCCGGGACGCGGGGGGCGAGACGCCGACAGAGTCGCGATTGGGAGGCCGTTCCTCAGAGCGGCCCTTGCCTCTCTCGGCGCAGGAAGCTCCGAGCACCCTTTTTCGAGGGCGCCGGCCCTCTCTCTCTCTCTCTCTCCATCGCGAGGCTCTCCGCGGTCGAAGCGAAACCGAGAGTGCAGTCAAAGCGCCCTCTCAAATCATGTGTCACCAAAATTGATGGCCTTTTTTCTTCTTGTTCAAAGGGAAGGTTGTTTTTATGTGGTGCTGTGTAAAGGTTTAAACTTAAAAGAAACAAGGGAGCAACAACTTCCTGGTATTATTGGCCGTGCTGAAAATGGAACGATCTAAAATGCCAGAATACTGCACTAATCTCTTTATTCTGAATATTCCAATGATGCCCGTTTGCACATTCACAGCCTGGCAGAGATTACTTTACTGGCAAATGATATTACCGCTGCCAACATGGCAGAAAGAAAGAGGGAAAGGGGAATTGGCCGCTCTTTGAATGAGTTATAGCAGGCACTACAGTGACTCACGAAGATCACTTCCAAGTAAAAGAGGACACTTTCTATGGAATCTGTCTATTTACAAACCTTTCTGTATTTTTGATATCTACACCAGGTTCCAAATAACGCACAGCATAGGGGTTTTGACCATACTGAGACACCTCTAACTAAGAAAATAGTTGCCTGCCACCGGAAAAGGTCATGCCGTGGTTGGGGCATAAGTTCAAAAGCTCTCAAAGTAATTCAGAGCATGAAACTGTCAACTGCCAAAAGTCACTAACTGCTAACACACTACAGCTTCTAAAAACAAATTCCTGTTTTTTCCCCCCTCTTACAATGTCTAACACTGACCTTTGCTAGATTCATTAAGTCTGATAAGAACCCTAATTACATGCCATTAAAATGGCAGAGAAAGTATTGCTGATCACAGCAAACACCTTCTTTCTATGCATGAATCACCATTAGTCTAAAGTGACTCCACAAACATGAATCCCTATGCCCCAAAAGACAGTTAGTTTAAATTTATTTGTATGTTCATGAAAGCAATAGGTCAACATCTTCATAGTACAATGTCCGATAGACAACTCAATCATGTTTATCAACCTACATTTGGACTGTGATATGTTGAAGAATTTCCCTTTCCAGCTGTTACAGAACGTAATAATGAAACAAAACAAACCATGCCAAATGCACAGCCGGACGGCCCTCGGTCTGCGTTGCGAATGACTGACTGCATCGCCTAACTCTTACGAATCTTACAGGTAGTTTGCGATGACATTTACTGATACAGGGACTCCATCACTGCTGGGTACAAAACAAAATGCGTTTAATAGGCTAACAATTTATGCAAATTCCTCAATGATCGAGAACGATGGCAAAACATGATTACATCTGAATGCTAAGGTGCATTTTACGCACTGAAAATAAATATCAAAATTGTGACAGGCATTTTGAATGAACGTGCAATAGTCTGTCTTCAGACATAAAATATGGGAAAAATAAGTGGTCCACAAAGTTTTTTTAAATAGCAGTAAACGACTGGAAAGCTTTCATTTCTTCAGATGACCGTGGGAGATGGTGAGGTGGTCTTCAAAACTGAAAGGAAAGCGTCGCGGTGTGCCTGCAGCGCGACTGTGCCGGGGACAAACAACAGTAAAACATCCCAGAAGTTTGGGGGAGTTGTCAGACATCACACAGGGGGGAAGCGTGCGCTCCTTGCGCTCTTCGCGCAGTGTTTTCCTGCATGACCTTCTGACCGAGCTGGAGCGGAGCTTCTGTTCAGCGCACCAACGAAAAAGCTAAGCCTCTTATTTTACCAGAGCAGCGGCGTTCCAAGAATACCTCGTTTATAGGGGTTGCTAACGAATTACAGCCGATAAATCGGTACGTTAGCTACGTAAGCTGGGAAAAAACATTACAAAACCTTGTCCGTCTTTGTACTGCGAAGGTGGCAAAACAACGGCCAAGGGTAAAAAAAAAAATCGCGATCCCGACAAAGTCCTGCCGAAAGCGGCCAGGATCCAGCACATCCCAGATCATTTGAGCCGTGTTAGCTAGCCAGCTTGGTAGCTAGCTAGAAACAGTAACTTAGCTGGCTACTGCCGTGTTGGGCGTTCATTCACGTTTAGACCAAAAGGGTTACAACTGTAACTACCTATTTAGCCAACGAGCTACAGCAGCTAGCTCCCGTGTAGCTTAGTACACTCTGTAACCAGCTACCTCGGTCACAACTGGATCGGCTACCCTAACTCTTGGAAGAGAGATAGACAAATTAAGTAACAGTTGGTTCATCAGTTAGAGAATCGGGATAGTTCGCTCTCTAGTTACACAGTGGTGTTATACTGGCAGATTTACCTGTAGTAGTAGACATCGCTCTTGCCAGCGCTGAGCCCCGACTTCCGGATCACTTCTTCTTTCTTCCAACCCGGGGGCAGAGCCGGGCAGTCCATCCTCTTCCTCTCCATGATCATTTAACTATTGCACTCAGAGGGTATCACCCCAGCCAACACTGTTAAAACGGGGGGAAGCTCTTGCGACACAACACCAGTGGAAAAACAGAAACCGTAGCTAGTCTTACTCAATATCGTTATGTAGCAAACTTTGGCTGTAGTTGACCTCCGTTTTCCGGGGGGTCCTGTCGTAGCTTCGCGAACTACCCCAGAGTAGCTGTACTCTCCGATCGGCGGTTTACCTTTGCTGGCTAAACACTCGCGGCAGCACCTCCGACACTGAGCGGCGGCGGCGGAGTGGAGCCCTGTGACGCTGTGAAATTTCAGCACTTCCCACACACTGACCCACAGCGCCTGGCAACGCACTGGCGCAGCGCGATGCCCCGCCTCTAATGGAGCCCTCCCGTCACAGCGCTCCTAGCCTAGCCGGCTAACGTTAGCCGAGTCCTCACCCAGCGGCTTAGCAAGCTCCAGAAAGACACCGACCTGAACATCTCGATAAACTTAACGGACTTTTTGGAACGCGTTAGCTAGTTTGGTTTAACAGTTTACTGTTGGATGTACGTGTTGCGCGCTTCGTTCACATATAGAATGGATGGAGCCACGCTAACTATATTACGTTAGCTAGTTAGCTGTCTATCCACATATATAGGCTCTAAATGACGAGCTAGCTGGCTAACGTCAGCTACCTTTAAAGCTAAGTAAAATTACTTTCCTGCAAACGAAGCTGTCAGGCTTTAGGTAAAGTGAAATATGAACAGCAGAACGAATGTATAGTCAAAGTAGTCACCACGAAAGACTGCTCTTTCTGTTTATGTTCACTTCTAGATGGCCAGATGATCCACTTCACCTTTAACTTTGAATTCAGGGCAATATTTTAGTCGTCCAGGCCCCACGAACACCAGCGATACAGTATCGTAGATGTCAGCTAACTTGTGAGTTTGGCGACCAACGAGGCAATATTGTTGCAAGCGTGGTTAAGGGGACTGTCAAAGCATGGATGCTCGCAGCTATCCTGCGAATGATCAAAGGTTTTGCCATTCTGATGTGTAACTGTCCAAATAGACGATGAGACGCGTTTCATGTTATGAAAGTTGTTTACACGAGAAAGTAGCCACATTGCCTGTAAATGCGTGTGCTGTGTTGCACTGTTGACGATACAGGATAACCTGAAAGCAGAAGATTAAGATTTGCTATCTTCCGATCCTCACTGCCTGTATTTAAAGTGCCCATCTTCAGATGCATCCGAGCAATGTTATTGGGTCTGCTGTGGTTTGGGATAGGCACCTATTACCGAAATCTTTCTCGTGGTAGGCTATAATATTTGTAGCCTAAAGATTATGCAGCGAACTTTAGGCTGAGTATATTATGTTTATTATTATTAAGGACATTGAGCTTGTTCTCCCATTGGATAGCACGATGGTGATGCTTCCGTAACAGAAAATGTTTTCTTTTTTCATGACAGGGACTGGTGCAAAGTGACAAAAGTATGACATTTTTAAATAAAACAGAAATATAAGGTATAACGTCGAAAAATAAGATCTGCAAGTGATTTCCCTAGAATGGGGTTATGCTGAAATTCACTGGAATATCCACTCTAGTGGTTCCTGCACAAAGTGTTTGTGGTCGTTGTGGACGAACCATTAACCATAAATCTGATGCTTGTGTAATTTAAAGAAGCGCACATTACTCAAATTAATTGGATGTCTTTATTGCCTGTTAATGGACAAGCTGATTTAACATAAGACACTGTAACAAATGTATGGTTGTTGTACCCGTAAATGTTGTGAGGGCATAATACAGCAAAGTCTTTGGCAGTCTTTGGTGATACAATTACTGGTGGGAAAATGACATCTGCAAAAGGCGTGCCACTGTTATCGTTAGAAAATGTAATGTTAGCTGCTGCTATCTACTGGTAGCTGTAGTGCACCTGACAAAGTGCCAACACTGGCTTTAAGAAAAGGTTTATGGACTTTTTCCTAGTGTTTCTAATGTGGTTTAATCCCAACTAATATTCAGTTGCTTTTGTTTCAGCTGTTGATCAAGTAGTGGGCAAAGATGATATTGGCCACATTTTACACCACCTTTCAACTGATTTGCAGAAGTGTGCAGTTCATCATCGAAAATGTAGTTTTATAATTCTTAAGTATTCCCCGGTGTCTGAAGCTGGTATTTTAGCAACAGGTGTGGAGATGTACAATTAACACATTCCAAATGGCTGCATAATTTGGCTGATCATGATAATACCCTTTATCAAGTCTACATGTTCAGGTGAAGGATCACTCTGCATGTTTTTTACTTTTGAGAAATTCTATGAAAAATGTCACCCTGTGCAGTCATACTGTGGAATGTCTGACATACAAGTAATTTGTTCATAATAGCTGATAAAATGAAAAGATCAAAGCTAAGCATGCAGTTACCCACAAACGTAATGATATGCAGTACTGAGGGAATGTGCTATTCCCAACATCATTATTTCTATCCTGCACTGTAGTCTTTTTTTCCATTTCCATTATGTGAATACTGCAGTGCTCTTTCCCAGCATTTTATTAATTATGCATATATAAAATAAAAACGGGCTTTTTTCAGTTGCCAGTTGGGGCAGATATTTATTTGCTTCGGTATTATATTAAATTGTTTCACTGAGCTACTTTTCAGTGTATATCAATATTTTGCATGTTTTAAACTATCAGTATTTCCTGTGCCTGTAATCCAGAACTTTGTTTGAGAACTTCTCATCTGATTCATAGTCAGGATTGTAGTGCTTTTACCTTGCCGTCAATGTGTAGGCTTTTTATGGGGAAAGAGTTTGAGGTGAGAAAATGAGATAATGTGCTTTCAGCTCTTACATCCTGGCATGTTGCTTCAGTTGTCATGTGCAGTAGTTGTGGCTGGAGGAAGGAAGGAGCAATTAGAGAATATCCTCACTTGCGGTGCTGTGGTTACCATAATACTGGCACACTCACTAAATCAGCAGGGGTCTGGCATCATTGAGAGTTGTTTTGTCACTGGTATCAGCCCTGTATGCTGGCATTAGTCCCTCTACTTTCTTTCAGCCGGGCAGGTGTGCAAGTAAACGGTGTCAGAGCACTAGGAACTGATGTTCAGTAATGGGACTCGTTTTGTCATGGGTCCAGACTCTGGAGTAGTGCCTCATGGGAAATGGCTGAAAGCATGTTTTCGTTTTCTGCAATTTGCTAGGCTGAATGCCATGTCTTATCTGTGCACGTCACCACAGTGTGGCCAGTTATAAAGTCAGGCCCTTGGATTTTCAATACCAATCCATGGACTTTTTCTGTCCTCAGTTTTAATGCCTGCCTATTGTATTGCCTTTTTTCCCCAAATTTTGGTTCAGTTCATCAGATTGATACACGTAAACGAGAATGTCTTTATAATCCTGATGACAATATGGCCTTTACCATGTGCACAGTGCCAAATCTATTTCCTCCATCAAACACTATATATAAATCACTGGCTCCAGTCTCCATTTTGTTTCAAAAATAGCTGTGCTCACAGTCCCAAATCCATTTATAAATGTAATCCATCCTGCTCCTTGGATTGGCCTGAAGGAGATTTTATTAGATGCACTTTGTACTCGCCCTCTGTAAGTCGCTCTGAAGAGTGCCAGATGACAAAGTGGAAATGTAAAAAAATGAGATACCAAGAGTCAAGAGTATGGCTGTGTTTTATTTCATCTAGGATTGTGTATCTGGTAAGATTTTTTTTCTGGTAGTGATCAGAAACACTAATGCTTACAGTGAAGAGTAGAGATCATTTGAATAGTGATAGTAGTCTTAAGCTGTCCCAGACCGATGACATCCACAGTGAGTAAGGAATAAAGTTCCGCCATCATTCTTACTCAATTAAGGAAAGTGAAAGTTATAAAAGTCATCCAGGTTATATGGTGTTATCAGCGGAGGTGAGCAGTCATGAACTGATGTGAAATAGTCTTGCTTCTTTTTTATACTGGCATAGATCAAAGAGCAGAGAAGGGAATCCGAGAGTCCCTTCACCAACTGTAGTTTTGACTCATTTTTAAATGCAAACAAATCTCTGCTTGTGTTTGTCTGAGTTTGTATTTATTATGTTGGCTTTCGTTGTCTGCGGTTAAAATTTTTTTTTAACTGTGAGCGTGCTAGATCAGCGCAGAGGGAGTGCAACTAACTGTTTTTGTTGGCCAACAAAGCGTCTTTCTGGGGTGGGAAAGAGTACTGCAGCCGTGCTCTGAGGCAGTGCTGAGAAAGAGAGGTCAGCATCAACGCAGTGCATTCTGAACCTGAGCCTGGGGACTGCTGACGCAATGGTCACCCCTACTGGATTCCTGCAGGGAGAGGCCAGGCAGTGGAGCGGGGCCAGGGGTGAAAGACGGACAGATCTGCGCCTGACGTCCGTTCATTAAAGGGATTGTGTCTCACTACATTTCTGCCTGGGGGTAAAAAAAACACGCGCACGGGTCATGAAGTGAATCTTTCATTTACCATCCAAGAAGATAAATCAAGAGCTCCATCTCACTGCTTAGAGTGCAGTAAGTGCTAAGAAATGTGGACCATTTTTCATTTGTGCTCTGGGCTAACCGCATACCTTATTTAGCTGTAAAAGCCATGGTCATAAAACAGTTCCAGAAGTCAACAATGGAAAACTTAAATGATTAATCCAACCAACAAAAAGAATCAATCTGAGATAAAATGGCAGTTTTGCTATTGTCTCTCATTGTAAATATGCTATCCATGTGAATCAAACACATTAACAAGCATTAACACACCCTGTATCTTGGTATATTTTAACTGCAATCTCATAACAATGAAGATTCATTGGAAAAGAAAAGTTGGAAAGTGGCTGCAACCCTATTGACTGACCTTTTTGTCAGGCATTTTCAACTTTCTTTGGTTTTGTTCAGTAAATGAATAGACACATAGTGAAAAGAGAACCCTATAAGAATGCTCAAACACTGATTTAAAATACAAAACATGCTTGGCTTTAAAGCTCACATTTTGTGATGCAGAGAGTTCAGTTTGCTTTCAGTTAAATAAATTTGGGTTTCGAACACTGAGTTTACAACCTCTTCTTTCAGAATTCTGTCCTATCTGCCATACTAATGTGATTTTCCTTTTAAAGTGACCATATATATATATATATGGTGACCATATATATATATATGGTATATAAGGAACTCGCAGTACAGTGCATATATACATATATATATATATATATATATATATATATATATATATATATATATATATATATATATATATATATATATATATGCACTGTACTGCGAGTTCCTTAGTGTTTATATATTGTTGAAGAATAAAATAATGTTATTACAGGTTTTAGACTTGAAGTTCTACACCTATCCATGCGCCAGGCATAAGGTTTGCCAATTGGATCAGATCTGCAAATGTCCTGCCAAAGAACATAAATCCTGCTGGCCTTTAGTGACCTTCCTTAGTGTGTGCGTGCTGGACTTTATCTGCTTAACGCTGATCTCCTCTTCCCGAAGAATAAAAAACTTATGCTTTAAATCTGTGGCATCTGAATCTGCAGAGTTAACAGAGGGTGTGCCTTCGTACTATGCCTCTAGCTAACCAGCAGTCTCCTAACCCTGAGCACACTGAACAGACTGTCCAATCAGGTGCCCCTTGAATGTGTCTGATCTTACTCTGATTTGTCCGCCATAGAAAACATAGTTTCAGTCATTTTTCAGTCATTTCAGTCAAGTTCAGTCGGCTTAAGTTCAGCCTTTCAGGACAAGTGGTAAAGGCCTTTAGATTGGTTTCTCTGTGGGAATTGTTGTTTGCTTAAGCCTCCATTTAGGGTAACATATTTATGTTGATTATATTGAACAATTTGCACATTCAAAGGGCCACATCACCGTTGATTTTTTGATAACAGTTCATTTCTCATCTGGTGTCATTTCTCTCATGGGTTGATCTGTCTCAGTTACTTTGTTAAAGAGTTTCCTGTCAATGTCAGCTAATACTCCGTATGTATGTGGTACATTGCTTTGTTGAGATTAGCTGTCCCTTACAATTAACCAGTTAATCAACTAAATTTAAAATAACATAATAACCTTCAAAGGGAATGGCCTTGTGATACTTTACAGAGCACAATATAGAAAAGCAATGCAAAATGCATTAAGCAATATCAAAGCAAGCCCTTTAACTTCATCCTGGTGAGCTTGGGCTACAGTGCCCAGACGTGTGGGTGTCGTGTAAGTGGGGGAGGTCTTTTGGACCATTTTCCAAAAAAAAAAAAAAATACCTCCCATGAAGTCCAGAGCCTCTACCCACCCACCATAAGGCAAATCTGCTTCACATCTAAAATAATAGCATATGTGTTTTACTCAGCATAAATTTCAGATCAACGCGTTCCCTGAAGGGGATCTCAGGGCTACTTAATTAGAAACACTGAGGAGAACTCTTTTACAAGTAAACACTCCACTTAATGAGCTTTGACGCATAATTCAGCAAATAATTTTACTCTCTGTGTTTGTTCACTTTGATCTCTTATGCCCTTTCAGGTTGTCTGCATCCCAGTGATACCTGTGTACTTGCAGACAGTACAGAACATTTTCTTTCTCTGATATGTAGAAATTTTGTATTAATGGCAACCTTTTTCTCCTCTGACACATGTTACTCAATGCATCAGTAAAATCAGCACTAACCAGGATGTAGCTGCTGCACAGAATCTAGCATCCAGCCGCTATTCTCCCTAATGGTCTGTGGCATCATTAAATCCAGCCTATTCACGCTGTGTAACCTGATGTGCGGCGAGTCTCGCCGCGGCACGCTTCATTTCCCCTCAGAATAAGCCGCTCCTGGGAGCCAGCCCTGACACAGGCCTCGGGGTAGGAGCGGTGATGTATATGGCAAGGAGGGAGCCATGGCAACCACGCGCTTTGGAGAAGCAGAGGCCTCCTCTGCCGTCTCCAGGGGTCAACCCCAAGGTGTTCCAACAGCTTCCCAACAGGCTTCCACACCACATCTCGGGAAGAAGCTATCTTTACACAGTAGCGTTCAGCTCCCAAAACGCCATGTTTGTTACTGAAGAGGGACAACATTTAGACCTCTGCCAGGTTCCCACCAGTTCAGTTGTCTCCATTGCCTGTAAACACATAATTAGAAAAGGTTTGTGTGCAATCAAAAGCAAGGAGCAAACGCAAAAGGCCTCCATTGGATAATCATGACTGTGGGGAAGAAGTGGGGGTCGTTGTGAGTGGTTAGAAGCATGTGCGTTGAGAAAAACAGCAGAGGCACAGTCTCCTCCCTCCTCTCTTGTCCGCCCAGGCGTGGCAGACGAGGCCCGTTGCTGCAGTTCCCACGCGCACCAAAAACACCCTTTCACTCTGCAGAGGCACGTCAAGGAGGCAGGCGATGACCGCACTCAGCCAAGAATGCAGACCGCTAACAACCGAACGGAGGCAGATGCTCTTTATTGTTTATCCAGAGACTGTGCAGAGGAAGACGGCACCAAAAACTGCATGTTGCTTGAGACAAGCAATGTTAATGGCAACCTCCATTTTTGACTTTTTGATATCCCACAATGGCATGCTTAATTCAGGAATGGTCTTTAGCAAAAACCCATTTTGGAGTCTTTAGTGTCACCTGGTTTTACCACTCCAACACTTTGTTGACCACTCTGTGTTTCCTGTTGCAGCTGACATTCTACCTCAGCCCCAATGTGTATATTGACAAGTTCTATGGAATTTCAAAAGGAATTATTGGATGAGATGAAGGAGAAGAGGCAAGTCCTTACATTCAACACCTCTTAATAGCTGGTGAAACAGTGGCAAGAGAGAAGAAGGCTCACTGCAGCCAAAAGCACTCAAGTTAATGACTTACTGAAGTACTTCAAGTCAAGTTGAGCCTCTAGATGTGGTGATCGCTCCTCTTGGCAGTGTATATACAATTAAAGCAACCAAGATGATAGCTTAACTCAAAGCGACAGCTTAACTCAAATACCTGTCTTGAACTTAACATAATCCATAATATCATAATAACACAGGATAATCATAACAGTATTTCACTGCTCTGGGTAAAACAATGACAAAGCTAGTGTATATAAAGGAAATCCTGGGGAAATAAATGCTTGTGTTTGTGCAAATGTTTGTTCCTCTCTGGTGTGTTGTAATTGTGCTCTGTACTGTACCTGGATGGAGGTGGACACAGGCCACAGGAGCATTCTCCTGGGGTGCATGGACCGATGGATTTCTGTCCCTTTGATTACACAAAGGCAATCAAGGATGTGCTCATATTTACAGCAATAAGCATAGATTGGATCTTGAAAGGAGAAGAGGGAGGAAAAGAGCTTGACATTTTGTCCTATATCCCAGAGACGATATATACATCAACATTTTCAGTGTAACAAAATACACACGGTCTCAGAGAGAAATAGAATGTGTCCTAGCTGTAAGATAGTGTCGTGTGGCCTCTCGTGGCCGAGTTTCCTTTCATGTCCCTTTATGCAAGGTCTTATGTAATCAGGGTGCTTTATGGAGCTGTGGACCTATAGGAAATAACCAGCAGAGTTGTCTCATGCACAGAGGCATGGTGATGAATTCACTCTGTCAGCAGAGAACACACATATCCACAGGGGTTGTTGTGTCCTCTGACGTGGGCAGTAGACGAAAAGGCATTATGGGTAATCAACACTAACAGCTTCTAAAACAAGCATATAGGAAATGACACACAGCAGTTTAGTAACACAAGAACTTGCTATTATGCCTTACCATTACCTTTGCATGATTTATGAAAAACAGTAGTGATTTACCGTCCTAAATTAATAGCTCACACATGTTCCAAACTTATAAAAGCAAGTAGTCACAAGGCATATAGGCGACCGCGACAAAGTTTGCCTTGTCAAAAATAACGAGCATGAAGAGCTTCTGTGATTTTCAGTTTTGCGTCGACTTATACATACATTATCATCTGCCTTTAATATGTTTCTGCAGTCAGCTCCAAAAGGTAATCTTCACTGCGAGGGCTGGATTATTTTTGCAGCGCATGACACTGCACGCACCTGTATGGGCGACCACAGAGCCGATTAAAGTTGTCATGCAGGGATCACACTGGGAGCGTCACCGGCACATCTCAGAAAAACCAGTTTGGCGTGCGCCAGTGCTGCTTTTTGGTGTTTTTTTTATATGCAGGAGACGCCAAGACGGAGGTTCTGCTCCGTTCCTCTGACTGATTCCATGTGAGTCACACCCATCAGTAATGCTGCTTATTCAGTAACTCAGGGAAGCTCTCTGCGGTGTGTTAGGGGGTAGCTTCTGTTCCTCAGCGGAGGAGTGGAGAGGAGTGACAGCCTCGCAGAACCTGATCATGACACACATCTATAAATACTATATTTCAGTAGAGCATGATAGCATACATGTCTGTTTCGGAATCACTTTATAGGAGGCGTCATTCTGAGATGTGAGAAGGAAAAAAATAATAATGTATGCCTCAAATAATGATCAATGTTTTATCCATCTTTTTTTTTTTTTACAATGCGGTAAATGTCATTCTTTTGGCCTCATCCTATAACTGCTGTCAGTCTATTAGCTTATGGAAAGCATATGTAATATAGGTTATTTAAGCGGATATAAAATGTGTCACTGGCTATCCTTCAAAAGACCTTTCCTTAATGGAGTCCTCTGAATCTTGTAGGAAAGCATATTATATGGTGCAATATAGAATAGTAACTGCTCATAAGCGACAATAATAGCCAATTACCACCAGCAGATGTCTTCAAATGTCTGCCTTGGCAAGATGTATATTTTTCATGTATGTCATTTATTAGCTTAAGGAAAGATCATCATCCATAATATTTTTGACCCACAGCTGATGGCAAAGGCTTGCCACCGTGCACAAATACACAAGTGAAATGATTCCTCGCTCCAGAGGTCAACAGAAAAAAAACAGTAATTTCTCAGAAACAGACAAAGAAAGGGAAACAATAGAAACTAAGCATGGGCATCATCAACGTATGCTCAGAATGCCAGTCATTTCAAAAATGAGCTGGAGGAGAATTATGTCCAATTTAAGAGCATTACCTTGTTAACCCACAACAAGCTCCAAGGTGAAACAAAACCACAGGAACAGTTACACAAAAGAATTTAGGAAACACTGGGTTCATTTCCATTGGTGCTTGTTCAGTTTGTGTGGCCCAGATTGTTTAGTGTAACTTGGCGCTATCTTGATATCAATTATTTTAATGGCAGACCTATTTCTGCAAGTGTTTCTGCTGACTTATGGAAAATGTACTGTTTTGTATGCTGAAAGTGTGTTGTGTGTTGATATTGTGGCGAGCAGAGGGTTTTGACAAGCTTACCTAACAGCACTGCACTCTGGACTCTGACACCGCAAACCAGCGACATTATGGCATAGATAAATGCCTAGGACCCATAGCGAGGGGGAGATGTCCTGCTACAAGCTCTGACTAAGGACATCACCCTGTCCAATAGGTGTGACTGCTTCACTGCCAGCCTCCTAAACACATGCAGCTAGTTTCCTAAAAACCAAGCCCCCCATCCATTTTTGGAAGCAAACCTTTGCTAGGTTACTGGGTTAATTTACTGGGTCAGGCCCATCTCCAGACCCAGGTAGCATTCCCGGCTTTCAATATTCTGAGAAGACCTAAACCCAGGAAAAAAACACAGTTCCTAAGCCTGTGCAAAAGGGCTCCTGGTCTCCCATTCTATAAGGCAGTTACATTACCACATAGCTAAAAGGCAAGTAGAAGCAGAAATGTTCTGCTACAAGCTCTCACTGTCTCACAGGAATGATCACTAGTCTACAGTATATATCTAGCCCTGTTTGTGAAAAGTAGACAAAACAACTTTTGGCCTCTAAATGGCACAGATGGCAGAAGTGCCAGTTTCAAGTGCAGATTGAGCCCTACAAGTTGGGTTTGATCCCAGCTGTGCCATCAGCTGATGATGACATGGAGCCTATGGGGGTTGAATAAACTGGCTTCATTCTGCTGGAAATATAGGGTGGGTGGGTCAGCCAGGGGTTTGTTTGTCTCATTTCTCATCAGCAACTCCTGCGGTCTGCCTGTATAAAGCTGTATGTGAAGTGACTTCCTAAAACACAAGTTTACCATCTGGACTGCAGTATGTAAGAAAGTGGCCCTTGGCATCACATGTTTCAGAGGAGAGCGTGTTTGTCTTGTCTGCACCCTCCCGAATTGTCAGTGAGGGTTGCAGGGGTGGGCAGCATTTCTATGTCACAGTCTGGGGACAAACAGGGAAAATGTACTGGGCACTCCAAATTATTACAAAAACAAATACTACTGTTCAGGGCTGTAGCCCAATTTTAACTTTAAGATTCAAAACCTTACAATCCAGTCTAGGACATCATTGTGTTGCCTGTATTCATATGTTATATATTATAAATAATGTTATTAGAGCAGAAGCTAGCTAGCTGTGTTTCGGTGAAGTAGTCAGCTGCTCGCTAACTTAATGTACTGGTTAGCTAAGACATGTACGCGCTTCTCAATGTAAGTTTGAAATGTAGAAAAGCTGACATACTTTTTTTCTCCCAAACCACAGCAAAGCAATGTGACTAAAGGAGGTTAGTTTATGTGAATTTTTAAATATTGAAATATCAAATCGATTTCGCTTGTGCAATTCATGGCCACTACTGCAATCCGTCGTTTCACTTCCGCGCCGTTTTTCAGTTTGAAAAGGGGGCGTCTTTTCCTGTCAGGAATCCTGCCGGCTTCAGGTGTAGGAAGAAAAGTAGTTCTTTGGGTATTATAATGTGCGTATTGCTAATAGGTTTAAACTATTTTGAAATAACTAACGTAACTGTCTAGGCAGGAATAACTAACGTTTGCTCGCGATACTGGGAAATGTGTCCTACTCCAAATGGTTAGCTAGCTAGCAAATGTTAGCAAAATTGTTGTTCTACTGTAACCACGTACATGTAGCTAACGTTAGCTAGTCGACAACTGTTACGGGAAAGACATGCAAATTCCTTAGCTTAGCTGCTTTTACTTGCTGGCTAGCTGTATTTTATTTTAACCCCCTCTTGAATGTTGTGAATGTTATTAGCTTTTTTATGGGTAGCCTTTACGTTTGCTAAAAAGATGGCTAGCTTGTTACACGTTGCTGGGATTTTGTTGTTGATCGCGTTGTCGTGGAATGTGCCGTTGGACCAGCTAGCCAGCTAAGCTAACCGGCAAAACTGGAGTTGACCAGCTTGCTAGCCTCTAAATAAGAACGTAGTCTATGTTAGCCAGCTACACGTATCCTTGACGTACTTATGGCATGTTAGCGAGCTAGTTTACATCGCATTACCTCAGCTAACGATAGCTGTAGCCATAATATCCGTAGTTTGCAACAGGTAGCGACCCAAAGAAGCTTTCGAAATGTGAAAGTTCACTAGGACCCTCCCAGATAACCTCCCTCATCCAAGTGCTGTATTTATTTTTATGCAACCATGCATGTATGCATATTCACACATGTATGTATTTGTTACGATGTAACGTTATTTCAAATTGTGAGAGCTCCTGGTATCGGTTGTTCGCTATAATGTGACGAATAATGCGACTCATTATTAGCTAACTTGCATCTTGATCATTGACCATTGTGGATGCAGAAAAGTGCTTGTAAACAACTAGCTAATAATAGCTAACAAGATACAGTGGATGCAGTATGTTTCCGTACCCTTGGAAACGATTGCCTCCATGTTTTTCTGTGAAGAAAACGAAGTTTGCTGCACACAGGGGAATTGACCATGTAGCCACCTTATGTTTTTCAGGCTGCTGAAATGTGATCACTTAATGCGCTGACAGAATGGCGTCTGCTGACGGCCTTCCCTCCCCCGAATCCACTGTGACTTCCCTGTTGGCCAGCTCTGGGTACCTCAAGAGCTCCATGCTGTCGGACTCCTCACGGTCAATCCGGTACAAGGGCAGGGAGTACGAGTCTGCCACAGAGGCGCTGGACGCCTACATCGCAGACTTTCAGAGGAGTCTGCGCATCCCCGACGCGTCCACAGGGGCACTGCAGCTGCCCAAAGACCCGGTGACCCCCGTCCTGCCACGAACGGGGTTCAGGAACAAGGATGGTAAAACATAAGACTTTGTCTTACTTAGTTGGTGGCTCCTGTGCTTTGACTTCATACATGAGGGAGACAGCAGCATGGATGAACAGCCTCTACTCAGCCAGTGGTGCTTTGAAGTTTGAATTTAAAGGGCCTTCATATGAATCTCAAAGGAGACCTATGACCAAAAGTGTCATATGTAGTGACTAGTACTGTACAATTCAGCATTTTGAATGCCGTCCTGCTCGCCTAGATCCTGACCCTCCTTCAGTTAGTGGCCCAAGCAGGCCTTACTACAAGTACCAGTTTGCTTTGAGAGTGAAGAGAGATATGCAAAATTCTGTGTAGGAAGAAGTAACCCTCTCTTTCTGTTGATCACTTCCTGTCCCATGAAAAGATCCACTAAAAAGTCTTGTAGAAAACCACTTGAGCGTACCATTGTGTGGTTTACACATGGTAACATTTTCATGGTGATCCTTCATTGGAAAAGTGTGCATTTTGTCTAGTTGCATTTCAGTTTCATTTTAGTTTAACAGATTTTCACTCATTTTCTAAACAATGAACTCTCCACTCTACACACCACATCACACACATTTCTGTTTCTGAATGTTTCTTTGTGCCTTTAGGTTATCAGATCTATCTTGAACAAAGCTGATTTTCTTTCGGATGGGCTTTGTATATCACCATCTTATCTCATTGACGGGAGGAGGAACAGACAGTGTGGCCTTTAGGCTTAGTATGTGGGTCAGAATGCTCACAAGTGTCATGATGTCCAATTTTGAGTATTAAACAGAGTTAATCTTTAAGGCATTAATCTTGTAAATATGCAGAGGTGATCAGTAGATATGAAAAAGGCAGTCGGTGCGATCGTAAGTGAACGGCTGTCGGTAGTGCTTTTTTATTCTCTGTTGTTTTCATGTGTCAGCAGCTCTCCTCTTTTGTGATTTCCAGTTCTTAAAGAGAGCCTAACTGATGGGGAGCTGGACTTCCTGAACCTGCCTGTGGGAGCTGGGCAGGGAGACCCGGACAGCCTCAGCCTGACCACGGACGACCTGCTGGTCCTGCCCGCCGACGGCTCCATGCCCGTGACCCGCACCTCGGCGTATCTGACCCAGCGCACGACCTGCCCCCTGGGCCGCAGCCCCCGCTCCAGGCCCCTCGGGACCCAGGACCTGTCCGCGTTGCGGGGGCGGAGGCGGCGAGCGAAAGGCTCAGAGGCCGAGGATGTTCCGGGGCCGCGCCTGAACCGTTCAGCCAGAGGTGGCGCGCGAACCTTCCCCTTACACTCCACGCAGAGGGGCGCGCCAGAGCCAAGCTCCGCCCGCCCGTACCCCAGGTGGCTGACCAGCCGGAAGTCCGACATGGATTTCTCAGGCATCACCAGCGTTCCTGAGCTCGCGTACCCGACGTGGGTGGGGGAGTGTGACGCGACCTCCGACCCCCCGGACGGCAGCGCCGCGCGCGGGAAACGGGGGCGAGGGCGCGCCCTCCCCCCCTCCCCCGAGGTCCCCACCTGGCTGGGCCAGCTGGAGGCGTCCTATGAGGAACCGGGGCGGAGCGCGGAGGGCCATCGGAGGGTGGCGCGCGACGCGGGCGAGGGCACGGGAAAGCGCACAGCCGCCTTCAGGGAGGAAGCAGACTGCAGCACGCTAAGGGACCTGAGACTGGAGTTCGCACAACAGCTGGCGGCAGCTGAAGAAAGGGAGGGCAATGCAAACTACCACAGACCGTTCCGAGGTTCGGCTATGGAAAACGAAATCTAAACTTTAGTGTTCGATCCCATTGCTGCATTTCCATTTCTGTGTTCAATGACAGGCTCGCGAGCCGACCCCCGCAAATGCATCCACGACAAAGAAACCGAACACCGAAGCGCCCCGAGGTGCTGATCGCCTGTCTTGTTTTCCTGCAGATGACAGGATCGAGTCTCTGATCCTGAAGGCAGAGAAGGCCCTGGCGTCCCCGTCGCTGGGCCGCGTTGGCCGCGGGGAGGAGGAGAGCAGCAGCCCGCGCACCGAGGACGTTCTGGATGCAGATCGGTCATGGGACAACCCGGTGGCCTTGTGAGTCCCAGCCCGTCTGTCCAGTTCAACTGCGTACAGCCGCCTTAACCCGCCTTGCAGGCCCTGGCCTGTATCCGATTCAGCTGTGTGCAGCTGTCATTTGCTCACACTATGAGTCACGGTAGGCTGCTTCAGTGCATCACGGCGTTTTGAACACCCGCATTATGCGTCAAATACTGTCAATCACAGATAGCAAAGAACAAGTCACAGACTCCGCTGTTCATAAGCAGCAAACTCCCCTTAATATACCTTGCTTTGTTTTGGGCAGCCGTTTTGAAACGAATACCATCATAGTTTGTTCATTTTTGTAAAAATGTATCAATGTTTTGGGGGAGGATTTTTGGCGTGATTGGGAGACGTCGTTACAGCTTGCCGTTAAAGCTTGAGCCTTTGGACGGGGTGACGTGGCATACCTCGCTAAGACCAGGTGCCAAGGCGTGCCCTGGCTGAGACGCCAGAGAACTGCCGAGTTCAAGTGCCCCGCTCAACCACTACTCAGCTGGCAGCAGGCACCATTAAACTTTATGAACCAATCCAGAAAGCTGTGGAGGTGGCCACTTTCCACCGGAGCAAATTCCACCTCTGCTCTAAATTCTCGAGAACAATTGGCGACGCCAGTTACCCCTCAGAAAAGGCAGGTAAAAATGGCGCATTTATATTAAGCGGGTTCTTGTGCCAGCATGACGCTACCTCCCCCTCTTTTCTCCTGTGATGAGAGCATGTCTGGAAATAAGCTGCTCTCTCTGACTACGTCTGACGTGTGTTCCGACCGTCGAAGCCAAACCAAATGCTGAGGCGCGGAAATTGGCTGCCGGTAATTCCTCAAAACGAGAGGTCGGCTCTGCGTAAAGCCCTAAAGCAGTTGCAGAAGAAAGGCTGTTAATTTTAGAGCGGGGATTGACAGCTCAGTGCTCGAGTCCCGCAGGGTTTTTGATTCATTATAAGCCATTAGCAGAGGAAGTCGCATCACTTCCCGTAGATCTGTTACTGACTGAAAGGTCAATCCAGGACTTGAATTAGTCATCTCTGTATTAGAGCAGACTTCTGTTGGCAAATGAGACATGCTGAGGAATCAAAGAAAAAAATGTAAACTTTCAGTTCATGTGTATTATATTGTGTAATATATTGGATAAAGTCAATTTTCTAACCATGTCATCGCGATCCTCCAATTTATATATGAAGCATCAATTAGCCACATTATTTGTTCTAAGGATCATACAGCTGCATAAGACTATTAATCTCTATTGGAATTATCCAAGCTAATTTAAATGTGGTGTTTGTAAAATGACTATTTTAAAAGGAAGGCTAAGTGAGCAAATGATCAATGAGCTCTTTTTTTTTTTTAACTTCTGCAGTAAGCCTCCAGTGCCAGTAGGGGATGCCGAAGACCAACTTAACATGGACAACCCAGCAGGGCTCCATCAGGCAGAGGTTTGTAAATGTTTACCTTGCAGACTTACTAAGTCTGACTAAATTTAATAGCTGTAGTAATGTTCTCGAGTATACCTCATTTTAACTGAATGTTTAGTGTGGTCCAGGCAGTTCAAGTTCTTTGAAATTGGTTCCACTGCTTTGCTGCAATGATCTTATTTGGTATTTTTGGTATGCATATGTAGGTTACTGTCATTCTAAAGACTGATAAATACACACACATACATAGTAATGGACAGCAGATAAACAGTTAACGGTTTAACTTATTGGTATACTTCTGTTTAGAAGAACAAATAACCAACATTTTAAAAACATTCTGTAACTTCTTACATTAATGTAATTATGTATGAATGTTGTCATGAGGATAAAATATACCTTGCACTTTGCATGCCTGCTCCATGTAATGTCAAATTATGTTCTGTCAGTCTCTGACAGTGCTCTGTGCTTAAAATGGGTCTGTTCATAGGCTGTTTAAATACACCAACTTGAACCCTATACCATGTAATCGACTGGACAGATACAGTAACAGCAATAGTGATGGTAAAATTTTCCAAATGGATAAATGATTCTTTCACGATAAGCTCTTGTTTGGTTTGATTGACACAATACTGGAAAGTGAATACAGTGCATTTTGTTGTTGTTGGTCAATACCTGTCCAGGAATTGTTCTAGAGGTCACAACTGTGCTTAGATATATCTGAAATTTTTATTAATTGAAATTTTTATTAACTTTATTAGTCAATAAATGTAAGCGCAAAATGACAATGAATGTTTCTTGTATAGTATTGGTATGTGTTCATGAAAATAGTTTTTGTTGGTATATTCTGTGTGTGTGTGTGTGTGTGTGTGTGTGTGTGTGTGTGTGTATGTATGTATGTGTATATATATATAAATATATATATATATATATATATATTGTGTGTGTGTGTGTGTGTGTGTGTGTGTGTGTGTGTGTGTATAGTCGAAATCCATGAGTCCATTTTGGCACTTTGACCTTTGACCCTTGAAAATGACCTCAGAATACCAAATCCAAAATGTTATCCACTCGATGACTGATCTAGCATGGATAACATTAACAGGTGATGCTGTTAAAAGTCAAAATGACTCATGTTGGGTTGTCATTTATGTTATAAATAAGATTATATTATTACCCAGTAATATGAAATGATATTATCATTTATTTTCTTTTATTAGAGTTCATATGGATAACTGCATGTTATAACTGGGCCAGCCTGAGAGGCTAGATGCGGAAACCGGGAGTGATTAGCTTAGCGGGTAGCAACGAAAAAACATAGCAGAGGGGTTAACGGTATGCTCTCTCCATCCGTAAATCCCCTTAAAGGCTGCCGCTGCCCTCACCCACATCCAGCAGGCCGCGGGCTCCCCTTCCTCGGGCTACAGCAGCAGGAAACACCCCGGTCCTGTGGAGGCCCTCAAGCAGATGCTGTTCAGCCTGCAGGCGGTGGAGCAGCGGGTCACTCAGGACCAGGAGAAGCAGCAGCAGCGGCAGGATGCTCCCACAGAGACGACCACAGACCCAGGGCCCTCAGAGCAACACCAGCCGGCGCTCAGGGTAAGGCCCAGCGGCCTTCACTTTTGTTTCAGTTTCACTTCTTTTTTTTGTTTTAGCACATCATTTGTAAGTGTTCAGATGGAAAAACCCTGACTCATCCAGTAGATAGATAATGCAGACGGAAAGGCAGCCGTGAGTTTTATGGAGGGAGTAATGAGCATTCGCTTTGGAGTAATAATCAGGGTAGAATCCAGGCTTATTTGGCACACCACAAAGGTTATGTGCAATTTCATGCCACATTTCACTCGTTCAGCTCAGAAGTCACAAATTTTTAAGATACTGTAACTGAGATACACAAAGTATATTTGATCGTATTGAACAAAGCCATGCAATATACCTAATTTTCATATTATGCTAAATTAATTATGGTTAGTGGAGTATTTGCATATTCTGACGCATTTGTTGAAAACAAACTTTCACACATCCCATTGACAGCACCGCTAACGTGGGGGTTTAATGAGGCTCTTTTAGATAACGTCTCTCAAAAAAATTTAAATGTAATGTTTTACATTTAATTTTTAATATTTTTCATCTTTTGTCGAAGTAGCAACACTGATAAATCATGAACATAAAATGTGCTATAGACAGTGGGCGATTTGTCACGGCTCTGAGGCATTTTGAGCCACAGTCCACCCACATCTCTCCCCCCCCGCAAAGTGTGAGGAGAGGATTAGAGGCTTGTCTCTATTGCCCTTTCCACAGACTGACACTCATGCTGAAATATTGCTGTGGGCAGTTTTCACAGTTTCCGCTGTCAGCAGTGCTGTAGTTCTTATCCAGTAGCAGTTGTCAAAAGCCTGAGTGACTGATATCATTGTTTTATGTTGCAGACCTGTGAACCGTTGTTTGAGGATTACGAAAGTGGTCCTGGAGGGCAGTCTTTACAGAGGTACTGTGTTTATAGCAGTTACTTTCTAGGCACCTGCAGCATATGTTAAACCCTTTGGGGCTAAAAATGCACAGTTTGGAAGACAACCAGTCATTTTTGTATTTTGTATTTTACTTTATGGAGCTGGCCACTAAATTCATTCTGTGTGGAACGAGCCTGACTTTGGCATGACCCTCTGAGATTTATGAGAAAGCTGAGGATCACAAATTTATGTGGTGATTTCCGATTTGTATTGTAAATTATTTTTAAGATATGGTTATTATTACAAAGGTATTGTAAATTTTGATATGCGCAACATGCAGTCACATCCTTGCTGTCATATTAAATCTCTTTGTGTGCCCTCATACCTAATTGGCCTTTGAGGGTTGTTATGAATTTATGTACAGTGTACCCTCATGTAACTGACTTTGTATATACATCTGTATTTTACTGCTTATCGGGGAATGGAAAAATTAATGTTTCCTCACATTAAATGGCAGCGTGTCACGTCTTTGACTCGGTTATTAAGTGCCCTGAAGTAGAGCAGTAAAAGTAGGAGATAAAGTGCTAAATGATACGATGCCTGACTGCAGGGCCCTGCATCACCTGGGAAGACTGAAATGCCTGGTGGATGACATGAATGACAAAAAGGCGCAGGAATGCCAGGAGGAGAACGGCGTGTAGAGGAAATTGCTGTGAAGAGTACAGAGCCGCTCTCCGAGGGACCACGTATGTGAGAAGACCTGACCCACCGACTTGAATGCATTTCTTGGGTTTGGTTTTATCCCCCCTGTGCCAAATTTAGGCTCAGAACCTATTCCTTTTGAGGGAGTGGCAATATTTTAAATTCATGTGGGTTATAACAGCAGAAGAAATATCACTCGTCTCGCACACTTTCCCCACTCTTGGTTCCTGTGCAAAACTGCATCATGGAGGTGTCAGAAGGAGTGTAAAATGCTTACAGTATGTAAAATTACATGAGGTAGGCTGACTGAATAATACAAAAGTAAGGTGTTAAAATCCAGCATTCGGGTCTGAGGTTTATTTCCTGAACATCAAAAAAGGGTTTCTAAGCCATTTTGTCCAATATGCTGATTCAAAACAGGGGCGTCCAAGGAGAAGTTATGTACCAGAAGATTTAAGTAATACAATAAACATGTACTAACACCAAACTACCACTGCTTACAGCTATACAATACAGTCTTATAACAGTCCGATGGCAGCACGCCAGTGGTTTAAAGTGAGGTCTGTGGCGTGTGTACGTGGGCATTTAAGTAAGCTGTGAAAACAGTATTGTGCTGCAGATAGAATTCTGAACTTCCCTTATAATGCTAATTTTACCTACTTGACTTCCAAATTGACTATTATCCCCATAGAACCAAGACTGGAAATGGGCGATGCGTTGTTTCCTGTTAGTGCCTAAAGTGTTACAATTCATATTTTTCATCACTAATATGTGTTCACTTTATTTATAAAGAATGTTTTAATAGATGTTAACAGTAATTAAAATGATTAACTACTTGATTCATATCTATAATTTGCTGTTACTATTTTGAGTGTTGTTGCTCGGTGTCATCAGAGCAGAAAACCCAGAGACCACACTATCAGAATGGAATATATATTTATCAGTAAACCTGCTGTCGTTAGGCTGTGCTCCCACACCTGTGTTACTGTTGAGAATGTAATTAAATCAGTTTTTTGGTCACTTCTTCACATTATTAATAAAGCAACAGTATTGCATCATGTCTGTAGATTCTTGTTCTGTTTAACATCTGATTAAATTTTTACCTATATGTGCACTGTATATGTTTTATCCAAAACCACCAGCATTCTTCAAACGTGATTTCAGTCTTTTAAAGACATGCAGGAAAACAAATAGCTTTATCTGTGAGGACACAACTGTCTCTTTCTGCCAGGTGGATTTCATTTGGCGTGCAGAGCCAGCTACATGCAGTCCAGAAACAGGCATTTGTAAGAACTAAGAATCCATACAACTGCATGGCCAAAATAAACTGTGTGTGGATTTGTGGTTCTTCAGTATACTGCCTGCTCTCCAGCTCCTGAGAAACAGCTCTACATTTCCTTTGCATTCTTCAGGCACTTCTACGATATGTAGGGTAATGGCCACATTTACATGAGTGCTACATGACCACTCCTTAACATCGGTGTTCCTATCAGGTTCAGCGCCAGTCCAGCAGTTTAGTGTCAGTAGCCCTGCTGGGGAGACTGCAGTTACACCAGGCGTGTTAGGATGATGAGGGAAAGACCACACCCGTCCGTATTTCTGCAATCGGAGCGAGTTCTGTTGCAACCTCATTTTGTTTGGTTGCTGTGGTTTGGCAGGGACGTGGTGTTCTTTTTCTGGTTTTGTGTAATAAAGTTTGGCAAGGCTGGTGCTCTAAGGCCCTACTGCAGGCTCGTTTTCCTGCACCTGATTCTCTTTTTGCGTTGAACCTTGTCCTGCTTGAATAACCGCTTCCTAGTTTTGCCTTAGTTTCCTCATATTGAATTTAATTCTTTCATTTTTGAATATTTGTTTCCCTTCTCTGTTTTTCAGCTTGGTGCCACCTTAATCTTGTAACTAAGAATCGATGGACTTACAGTATAAGCTGGTTGCTGACTTTATTTCATCATAAATATTGAGTCCTCTTGCGAGACGTTTTGTTTATTGCACCTTGGAATATGGTTTTTGATTTTCCTAACTTTTTAAGATATTTAATTTGTTGGGGGGAGGGGATTGGGGATGTGACCTCTTGATGTGTAGTCAGTTCATCCTTTGTACCAGCACAATCCTTACTCCTTATTTCTCTCATTTCTACAGCTGTATTTGATCAATGAAATAGTGCAATGTTACAATAGACATTTTAGCCTTTTTACTGGGCTCTGTATCCCTAGGCAGGTACTTGATCACACTGAAATGTCTGCAGTCAAAGGAGGCCCTCGGTCTCTTCTCCCATCCTACCCTTCTACTTCCTCCCATCTTTACCTAGAGCAGGGCTCTTATTTTAAGACCATGAATTCCATCGTCGTTTTATACTCAACCAGTTTAACAAAAAGGTAACTTAACTCTGCTTCTGTGGTCCTGTGCGCTTGTGAGATGGTAGACGGAAAACTGGAAAATAACGTTATAAATAATTTATTCTCTCCACTACAGGAGGTGAAAGTACCCCTGGTGGTATAAAAATGCAGTCAGATATTTAAGAGTGCGTCCAAGCTGTGAAGAACGTCTGCCACTCTACTGACATCGTACAACAGATTGGTGACTATGCTCTTTCACACAATGAAGATAATTATGGGGGTTGGGAGATTGTTAGGGAAACGGCCAAATGGAACAGGTGATAATTTCTATAATAATTTCATGACGCCACAGCCTACATCAGTTCTGTTATCATAGATTAGGGGTGTACAAACGATTCATTAGCAAGCTAGTTTTAAACAATTAGATTTTACACACCCAAGGGTTTCTCAAATGACGCTGAGGCCAGAGGGGTTGGAAGGGGGCGTTTCTGCTAGAAAGGGGGATGCATTCAAGATGTAGAACTCATCTGAAAATCCATAACGTAATCTGGACCAGTTCTCAATCCCTGCCTTAGGCTCAAATAACGACGTGAAGAGACTGCAAGATTCCCTGTTCAGAAATCACGAGTTTCACCATTCAAGTGTCACACCCTCTTGAACTTGGAAAAAAAATCCCGCAGTTTTGTTTGCGTTTGCGTGTTCCGTGCGATCTTAACATATCCTACCATTTGTCTCCTTCTCAGCCACAAGCAGTGGACGTCCGTCTGAGAACATCTCTTCTGTCCCAGGCTACACTGTGGCCTGGCTCTCCCTGTGAGATTTCCACCAAATCCACAACCTGCTATTTAACCAGTAGCCTGCATTGAGTATGTAAGAAAGAAATTCCTCGCAGCACTTTAGTTAATCTACCATGCACCATTTTAGTTTTTTTTTTTTTTAAAGCAACTCATTCATATATTGTACAGCGTGTGTAAAGTGGCTGTATATAAAAAAAAATGCTTATTAGCTTCATGAATCCATTCTGGTACCTCTAAACCCTAATTGAGTGATGCTCCATTGTTGGTGAGAGAGATTATGCAGTGACGCATAGATTACTCATCACGCCACCAGGCTGTTTTTAGCCTGCTCTGGAAGACTCACTTTCGAGTGCAAAGAAGCTTTCTCACCTCTGCGGTGCTGCAGGGGGTGGGAATATATCCTTAATTATCCTCTGACAGGGTGTTGTTATTCACGTGTACAGCTTCAACAAGACTGTCATAAAATGGGGGGAGTAATAGTCTGTTAGAAGGTAATAATAGGTATGACTTCAGTTATGAACTGTGATTTTTGACTGGAACTGCAGTACTTGGTAACATGTTTAATAATGAATTTAGATCTCTGTGTACACCTATGTTTTGTCTTTTGGCCGTATATGTCATTAGTATGTCTTAACTGATAAATATGCAGCCTGAGCCTATTTATATTTTGTATTATTTAAAGTACAACAAACAGCCAACGATAAGGCTGTATACCAAACAAATAAAAGAAATACTTTATAATGTTAAAATATAAGAAGACAATTAATAGTAGCAGTAGTTATGTTATTAGCGGTAGCCTGTACATCCCTATTATGTATTTCTGGCCACACTGACATCACTCGTACAGGAGTGTTTTTAATGCAGTGCCCATATACTGAAAAAAGTAATGAATGTTGTCTATATAAAAAAGAAAAATATGAAATCAGGGATAAGGCACCATGCTCATTTAAATACCAGACTCTTTAACTGTAATATTATTATCTTATTTGTCCACATTAAAAGGCCTGCAAGCCTATCCCTCCTTTTATAAAATAAAAATACACTGAATATTTTCCATTGAATATCTTATGAGATACACCCAGGTTTACAGAGTGTCAGGAGGGATGGACAGATTTCTGTGCATCATATTGTAGTGATTCTGAGGATCTAAATAGAACACCTAGAATGTCAATACCCCAGTGAAAACAGTGGACTTTGGAAATAAATGTTAAGTATACACAGAGGTTCAACTTGTTTGTAGCTGTGATGTTTGTATATTGATGTTCAGAAAAAAAGACATGGCATTTCATTTCATTTGCCAATTCAAAGCCTCATCTAAAGCTAACAAAACCTTACTCTAAAATTTCAGGTCTCCGGGGGCTTGGCATTTCAAAAGCAGGGCCATTTCTGACACTTACCAAATAAATGTGTCAACAAAAAGGACACTTGCCTGCACCCACAGACAACAAGTGAGTGGCTGGCTTTTATGAGCAACTCAAGTAATGTTAATTCTGTTTTGTAAAAAAAAACTATTTAAAATAGCTTTATGCCCTTTTTCAAGTTTTAGGCACATTCTGGCAATGAAGTACTTCAGTATTTGGGACTATTTACATACAAGATTTGTAAAATCATACAATTTTGGGGTGGCATTCAGTATCACAGCAGAATGTCTAAACCCTGTACAAGCAAGGGTATTCGGAATGATCTCATTTATTAATTCTGGAATATACACAATTCACTGAACAACTGTGTTAAGGTCAATACTGCATCAAATATATTTTTATGCATTCTAAACTGTAATTTATTTTGTTCTGTTGTTACTGAATGGATGGCTAACATGTTTCAATTCTCAGTTTTTCATTAAAATCATACAGCCACACCATGTGTCTTCTGTCACGTACCGACGGCCAGAACCTCAGAGATCTGAATCTCTGAAGGAGAATCGAAGACTGAAGACCAGGATGAGAGATTTGTCTTACTGGGTCATTTCCTGTGTCCTAGCAACCGCCGCTACTTCAACAATAGGTTTACAAACTCCATTAGAAATAGTATTGGTAATTATATATAGTTGTAACCTCCCACCTGACCTACCCTATGAAGGAAAGTAAACAGGCAGCCAATGCAATACTGAAAATGTCTGGAGAGAACGCGGTCACCCTTAATAAAAATGAACTGCAGCCTAAGGAAGCACAGTCTGTAAGAATGTGGGCTCCGTGACCGCTGCTGGATCGATACTGTAAAGCCTCCGCCCCCCTCCCTTCATGTCCCTCTGTCACGAGCCGCGGCTTCTCAGGACTTCTGGGCCAGGAGCGTGCTCAGTTTGATCTTGCCGTCCATGGAGGCGGTCAGGCAGGTGCCGCAGTCCACAGCGGAGCACCAGTCCACGGTGACCACGGGCGCTTTGTGACCCCCCAGGGCCAGGATGCTCTCCAGACCGTTCTCGCCTTCGTTCAGCTGCAAACAAGACCAAGCGGGGGACTTTCAGCTTTCTCGCTCCATTTACACGCTACTCTGGGCGGGCTTTTTTCTACACTACAGTAAAACTACAGTGATACTCTACTGTATAGCCCAATAATTACTCATGTTCTAATCTTTAGCATTTTACTTTTTTTAATTTCAAGGTATTATTCACATACCAGACAATTCCATGCTTGCGTCTTTGGCTCTAGTCAGTTTAGCTGATATAAGACCACTTCACCCTCTGGTCCTCACATCTCACTATAAAAACCCTCTAAAGTAATGTAATGTCCCTGTTCACACAGACTAGAAGGGGACTCTACAGCCAGTCTTACCCTGTAGATGAGGCCCCCGTTGTTGGAGCAGGTGAGCACGTGCTGTCCTTCGGAGTCGAAGGCAAAGAGGCGCCCGCGGGGCACCTGAACCTGCTTGTACCCGCTGTACCCCGACAGCACGAAGGGTCCCGTGGCGTCCTGGGGCAGCGTGTACTCCGACTGCTTCACTCCGCACCGGTGGATGTTCCACTGGATAAACTGGACCACAAAGGGCACGACATCCACGTCACGTTATTACTGTCATCAGATCCAGTGTTATCCGGTGACTCAGTCCAGACATTCATCAATAAATACATACATCTGCGTATTAAATACAAGCTTAAATGCCTTCTCTCGATCAAGAAGTGAAAAAAATTAAAAAGTGATACTTCTACATCTATATTCTATACATATTCTTTTCATCAAGGGAGAAATATTGACCAAAATAGAGTAAATTACATTATTGGCATTTAGCAGACGCTCTTATCCAGAGTGACTTACATCAGTTACAGCTTTTTACAATGTTATCCATTTATACAGCTGGATATTTGCTGAGGCAATTGTGGGTTAAGTACCTTGCCCAAGTGTACAACAGCAGTGCCCCAGCAGGGAATCGAACCAGCAACCTTTTGGTCACGAGTCCTGCTCCTTAACCACTATGCTACACTGCCACCAAGTTACATTCCACAGGGCATGTGGGGTGGGGGGGGGTGAACAATGCAACAGTTAATGAACAGTTACAGATCTTCTGAATTTTATTTACAAACAACAGGGAACAAAACTTCAGGGAGCATCTAAGCATCCATCTTCGAATTTTCACACGGAGAGACTTACATTTTAATTTGGATTTTAATATTGTTGGCTGCTTAACGGATTTCTTAATCACCACATCTCAGCTTGTGATACTCAGTGGTCTTTTGTGAAGTGCGCTTATGTCATCCCCTAGTTCTATTTACGAGTGTTTCCTTCCGTTTATTGTAGACTGATGATCTTCAAAGCAGACATGAGGACAGGCAAACACACAATCAACTCTGCAGACAATTCAGGGAAGATTAGTTTCCTTTAAGAAGAAATTGGCCATGGGCAAGTAGAATACAAGCTTTGTACATTGTTGCAGAAATTAATTTCCACAGTTAAATGTACTTAAAAGGACATTTTTTGACTTAAAAGGGTTATTTACTTCAGACTGAACCCCGGTGTTTCCACCCAGACGGTCATAAAAAGGTCATTTTTACAGGTACAACTACTTACGACCATTATTGCTAGTATGGCCATTTGAACACTAAAAACAAAAACAAACAAAATAGCTTATTCCCCAATAAGCTGTGAAAGAACAGTAACACTAACAAGTCTTGCCCAGGTTCAGTTAGTCAGCCAAGGCCATCTTCAGTTACAGTAAATGCAGTGAAATCCTGGTCTCTGGGTAACATTTTAAACTCTCAAAAGTAAAAATGAACAGATTAAAACATTATTTTATTCCAAGTGCTATCAGTCTGTTACCATAGGTACCATAGTACCATAGGTAGGTAAAGTAGCTCTGACCATTTTTATGAGTTTTAATTATTACTGAATTTTTTTTAAATACCTCAGTTGCATATTCCACCTGTACATTTATCTATTGACAACTTCTGACTATTTTATTCTAGTCTTTTTTAGTTCTTCATCTACGTTTATTGATTTTTAATCTACGGACCCCTGTATTTTCCTATTGATGTTATCACTATGTCTTATGTGATGACCTATTTTTGAGTTGTGTTCATTTTTATTCAGAATTTTCTTTATAATTCTTGTAGCATACTGGGACAGTAAAGATCTAGTGATTCTGTAGCCTGTATTTATCAATGTATTTAACATTGTAACATTCTAACATTAATGGAATACCCAGAAGCACTAAAGCGATCCGCACCAACAAATTGGCCTGCAGATATTACCAACTAATATCTTTTAAATCATCAATATTGTCAGTCAAAGATGCACCCAGCATGGTTTCCTCAGCAGTGAATCTGTAAGCCCAGATTCATTTACACAGCACAGGTGATGGTACTGCTTTGTCAGAATGACTTCATGGACTTGAACAGAAACATGCTGGTCAAATTGCATGCTGCCAGTGTCAATCAGAAAGGAATTGCACAGTCATTTCTCTCTCACCCAGGTAATTCATAATGAAAAAAAAAAGATAAAGTCATAAGCGCCGGGGATTGGGGCCGGGGCGGGGTTTGGTAGGCTGTTAAAGTCAGTGAGTCAGACTGTGTACACTGCTACAGCTAAATTTGATTTTACCTTCCTCAAAAGCCGCTAAGAAAGGTCTAGCAGTGCCTAGAGGTTTACCAGCACATCAATTTTTATTAGGAAACCTTTCCATCAGCTTCCGGGGCTAAGAGAAGTTAATAATCATGTTTTTCCCCTCCGTGGCAATTTAAAGTTAGAACTCCGGGGCAAAGCTGTGTACATCCCTGATAAAGACTTCTCCTTTGCGGAATCTTGGGATCAAACAGTCAAAACAAAGGCAGGTATCCCCACGTCACCTGGCTAAAGGGCAAGAAGCCAGGCCCCGCGTGTCAGACCGAGCGGCACGCCCTTACCTTGCCGTCCTCCCCGATGCTGAAGACGGTGTTCTCGTCGTAGCTGAACTCCACGCTGTACACCTCCCCGTCGTGCGCCTTCCAGCTCATGGCGCTCTCGTAGCGCTGCATGTCTGCGGGGGGGGGAGGGGGAGAAGGAAGGGCTTCAAACCCGACCCCAGCGGGGATGTGGCGTTGCCTCCCTTTTTTTAAAATTTTGTTTTTTTTTTTTTTGAAGAGGCTGGCTTTTAAGCGCCGACCCCCTTTTTCCGGAAGCGGTTGAAAGGAACGACCGCCACTCACCGAAGAGCCGGATGACGCCATCGGCCGCCCCCGTGACCAGCAGGTTGCCGTTGTGGTTGAAGGCCGTGCAGTTTATGGCCACGGGCCCCGGTTCCAGGGAGAACTGGAGCTGGAGAAGGTTGGAGGTGCCGGGCAGGGGAGACCACGGCAGCAAACGGCAACATGTTAAACTCTTGATTAGTCATTGTGGAGAGTTCATCACCATAGTCTCTGCTTCAATCCTTCCCCGTGCTGCACCCGCCCGCCCCTGTCCTTCCCCGGTACCTGCTGTTTGACGGTCTTCGTGTCCCATAGGAGCAGCTGCCCCGACACGGGGACGGAGGCGCGGCTTCCGCCCTCCGTCAGGCTCCCCGTTCGGGCGCTGTGCGCCGCCGCCGAACACACGAAGGACGTCCCGCTGGGGCTGCAGGCCAGGGACAGGATCCTGTGCAGCGCGGGAGACACAATCACGCCGGCCCACGTCAACCCACCTGATGTTTCGCCAGCGCCCCCTAAGGGACATCCCACTGTGTCTCTGCTCAGTGCTTGTCGTTGGTCTCATCAAGCCATATGAACCAAGATGTGGCCGGAGAGCCAAAGGCACAAGTGCAGTGCACCGAACACGTACTCATGTGCTCGTGATTCCTGGATTCCTGACCGTGACTCTTAATTGAGAGAGACGGCTCAGGACTCCCGGTGAAGGAGCGGCAGGAGCCGGAATGGGCAGCCTGGAGAAAGCGAAGACCGCCGAACACGCACACTTACCGTGGGTGCGCGTCGTCTATTGACATCTCGTACAGGTTCTTCTTGGCCTCTGTGTCGTAGAGCCGCACTGTCCCCACACCGCTCCCCAACAGCAGCTGAGGAGAGCCCACAGAAGCAGTCATGTACAGCACTACACTGCCTGTGAAACCACACCTTTTTAAAACTTCCTCCACAATCAGGACACATCAATGCATCATTTGTCAAAATACGATCTATGAATTGGATCTCTGTGCTAAAAGGCAATAGGGTTTGATGCTCTTTGTGAAGGACTCATTGTTAACTAACTGCACTCACATTCTGTACTGTAGTTGGATTTGTTATGCGTGTATAGAGGCAGATGTGTAAGGGGCAAAGCCCCGCTGGCCGCGTACCAGTCTGTCGGGCTTGGTGGCCCACTCCAGAGACAGCAGCGGGGACTTGGACATGATGGTGGCCTTGGTCTGCATTATGGGGTTGAAGGACCACACCTTGATGACACCGTCCACATCGAGACTCGCCACTCTCCTCCCTGAGCAGTCCACCCTGGGCAAAGGGTAGAAGGAGGAGGAGGAGACAGTTCACAAAAGCACAAAGCAACAGATCTGTGGGGGTGGCATTGTTCAGTAAAGGAGCTGCTGAATTAGCTTAATCTGACGCTAAAATTCCTGCCTGGAACACAAGCCTCAAGATATAACACTCTCCAGGATGGGGGCCTTGTACCCAACTCTACATGTTACTTCACATTACATTACATTACTGTCATTTAGCAGATGCTCTTACCCAGAGCGAGTTAAATAAGTTACAGTTTTTACATGTTACCCATTTATACAGCTGGATATTTACTGAGGTAACTTTGAGATAAGTACCATGCCCAAGGGTACAGCAGCAGTGCCCCAGCGGGGAATCGAACCGGCAACCTTTCAGTTACAAGCCCTTCTCCTTACCACTATGCTACACTGCCGCCCTTTCATATATATTATTTATTTTAGCAGTGATGCCGCGCTGCAGTGAGACACAGCTGCAGGCGAACACGATGCTAGGGTCCCTCGCGTCATTTAGAGGCAACCCTCCCGATGCCCCCTCTTGCCGTCCGACGGTGTGCTTAACGGCTCCCACCTGCAGTGCATTATGGACGAGTGGTGCTCCCCGTATTCCTCCTGACTCAGCTTAATGAAGGGCTGCTCCACCAGCCCGCCTCCTTCCCCGCCCACTCGCGCCTGACCGGTCGGCGAATCCGCGGGCTCGTTCGTCGCCTCGGGGTGGGGCTCCGCGTCGGAGCTCTCGCCCCTCTTCTCGACATTCTGCACGACACATACGTTTCCATCGTGATGAATCCGATGAGGTCTGTGGCACGGCGATGCAGGTGGAAATGGCTATTATGTGGGGACTTCATTTCCTCACAAGTCAGTGGGACCAGCAAGCTGACCTGTGGTCACCAGACAATAGCTAACTTCACTGGGAAAGTGTTTACATGTAAGAGCAGGAGCCACACTCCCTACTACTGACTGAGCATTAATCAGTTTGTTTTCCATGTCCACCAGTCCCCTCTCAACCATTGATGAACAACTGCATATTGCTATTTCAGGGGGCATGCCTGGTGTGGAGGGATACAGGTGCTGGCCTCTGGCCTCCCTAGTCTCCCCTGTAAGTAGACCTATGCACACCCGCACCTTTCTTGGTCATACCTGGCTGGGAGGCTTGGACAGCAGCTCTTTCCGCTCCTTCTCGTGGTCCTGGTGTCTCCTCTGCCTGGGGTGACTGGCTGGTTGATCACTGGCTGACCCTACACTGGGCACAGCCTTGGAATCTCTGGAGGCTGGCAGATCCTTAGGCTTTGCAGACTGAAATGTGCATGTCACAGGGATTAGACGAAACAGATCTCAGTTACAGAGGACCGTCCTGACTGAAAATGTCACACGTTTAAATATTTTTCAAAGAACATATTACAGTGTGTATGTTTTCATTTCAAATGCAGTCTTCTGCATACAAATACGATATATTCAACAACATTGAAACAGCTGCTATTTTAGCTTTACATATTTTTTGTTTGAATCACAATTGCAAAATTCAGACATTCTACAACATATGCACTTGGTTAAATATAATGAAGACCAGTTGTATTAAGGTCATATTAAACTGTAAACTTACATTAAGGGCATTACATTGAGGATATTGTGAGTGGAATTAAAAGCATGTAAATGAGAAAGACGTAGTATAACACTGACATTCACAAATGTGTTAAGGGGACATGAACAGCTCAGTTGGTCATTCAGAGAAACATCTTCTGCTTGCACTTTCCACTTACAGCTAAGCGTGCTCCTATCATTTTTACTCTGGAGAATATCGGGGCTCATATTTCTAAGCTGAATGCCTCCCCCCCCCCAACACACACACACAGCCCTGTTTTCCAGAGGAGCATATGGACTCACTTGGTTAGCCGCAGTGTCCCTCCTTCCCATGGTGGCCTGTGTTGGCGAGGACCCAGCTCCCTGGGGCGTCTTGCCAGGTGCCCGCTTTCCTTGGGGGAGGAACGTGGAGAAGAAGTTCCGAGAGGGGGTGGCCGGGCTGACGCTCCGCTGGCTGGACACCAGGTCCCTGTTGGGGAATAACCGACATACCTCAGCCGTCCAGACACGGACATGGACACGGCATTTTGTTCTCACAATATTACATCTCTTCTCCCTCCATTACTGGCGGCATCCATGACCGTAAAATCTATAATTTTCTCTTGGAAAGAATGGCCCGTTTGAGTATGTGTGCTTGAAGAGTAAACATCCTCCTTCTGAGATATCAGATGAGAATGTGGGGAAAAAGTGCTCCTTATGAGAGTGGCGTGGTTTGCTGCCTGTTGCCTGCCAATAGCCCCTTATCTAAACGCGCTTTATTCAGGTTCGGTGTGAATGACTCAGCGGAGACTTTATTGCAAAGTGTAGTGGGAGTTAACTGTTCTTTTCTGAGAGGCAGCCCATACCGCCAGGCAGCTCAACTGTGTGCACGAGATAAGATTTGGAATGAGAGACTGTAGATCAAGTGCTTATCAGATGTGCAAGCTTGAGAATTGGCTCGACGGTTTTCACAAAATAAGGACTTAAAAGAAACTTTTTCCCAGTCGACACACTTCATGCAGTGTTGGGCATCTTCCAGCATTTAGTGTGGGAAGTACTGAAAGCTAGACTCCAGGCACAGGTTTCAGTGAACAAAGTAACAATTCAGGTGAATTGTTTATTTGGTTTTGACTGTCCTCATCCACAGGGAACACATTTCTTTGCACAACGCTAATTATACTCACAAGCGAAAGGTCCTTCACATGTCAGCCATCCGTCACATATTTAAATACAGAGATAAATATCTGTTTTCCCCAACTATTTCATACTAAACCACACCCCCCACCCCCTTGTTTGGCACATTCCGCTCCCATTGCCAGTCCTCACAGCTCAGTGTCTCCCAGCCGGTCCATGTTCTGCACATACGGGGGGAGTTTGTGATGCACCATCTCCTCGTCCTTCTTCAGCCGAGGCTCTGCCTGCAGAGCAAATAGCTGGGGGGGTGACAGAGTGGAGAGAGAGGGACATGAGCTTGTGCCTTTACATCCCTTGTGCAAACAGCCATTACGCAGCCTTCTATGCAAATGTCTCCATACACCACCACGCTCCATGCCTCACCAATTGCCGCAGTTGTTCATTATCCTCCTGCAGACCAAGGCTTCTCTGTACTTCCGAATCAAAACTCAGCAGCACCGGTAGGGGTGAACGCTGTCAAGGAATAAAAGCTTTTCCGCCCGTTTTTAACTTGCCATAGTTTCTTAACCATACATAATTCAACGGTACCTCAATTTCCTTTTAGAGCCAAAGTCATTTTCCTGCAGTCCTGAAATGACAATGTGTCGTCTGATATGTAGTTACAGAGCAGAAGAACCCATTCTGTTTTTAACAGCCCCCTACTCGCGCTAAACCGCTATGAGGGCAGCAAAGCACAGTTTGTGACTTGGTCTGAACCGAAAGGATATGCATGCACTGGAAAAGGACACTTAGGAAGTTGTGCAGAGAGACCAGGAAGGTGTCGGCCCACTGGCGGGTGAAGTAAGGGGAAAATACAGGGTTCTGGTCAGGGGAGGGGACAAAGGGCAGGATGAACCAATCACGCCATTCGACCTGGCCTTGAAGCTCGAGAGCCTGCTTCTGGAAAAACTCCTGGGTTTTGTCAATTCGGTTTGTCTGGAGAGACACAAAAAGAGGACAATCATGCCATAAAATGTACTAACATCATATACTCTTAAACATACACTTACACCGTAAGACTATAAACTATAGACTATAAAGACTATAAATAAGACTATAAACACATACTTACATCAGTTGTTACAGTCTCAGTTAAGCTTTTGTATTAAATACAAAATCATACATAATCAAACATTTGCTTCAAACATTAACATATCAGAGGGGCATAATTATTCAGTTATATATTAAACATCTTGGTTCATTTTCTTTCTAAGATACCTTTGTATGATGTTGTATTGTAGCTTGTATTTGTAGTTGTATTTTATTCACAATTTAGCTGTGCTTAGGTAATCAATCCATGCGCTTAGCTTGCCTTTTTCAGTGAGTTGGCCACTTTGTAAAACCATGCCTGACTACATGAGTAAAGTACACCTGATACAAGCAAGATTAGCGGACTGTACATTGAACTGGCCTTCACAACATATTGATTTGCAATGGGGCAGGGGAGTGGTAACATAACATGCCATTACCTGCACAGTGTATACAAGGTAGTATCGGTAAAGGCTGGTCCTTAGCTTGTTGATGGTGGGTCGATAGACATCTTCTAATCGACAGAAAAGTCGGCGGTCCAGGTATCCCCAGTAATCTTTCAGGGCAGACAGGTCGTAGCTCTGGATGAACTGCTGAAGCTGGTCAATTATTTTATCCACCTGCATCGGACAACCTCCATCATTAAACTGTCAAAAGGATAGCTGAGGGTGATGTCTGAGAGACGGTGCAGCAGGCAACAGCCAGCCAACAGGCAATTTCTGCATTACAGAGGCGTTACTGTTCAGACACTGACCCTTAGCAAGGATCTGGAGAACCTCAACAGGACTATACTTTATAATTCTGTGTGTACAATTAGACATTACTGCATATGTAAATTTCCACTCAAAGCACAAAAAACCTTCAATGCAACAGTCACCCTGCTGGTCACATAATGTCGGTAGTGTGACGTTGGTGAAGCATGACAAAAAGAACAGCATCTTTTATCCAACTGGATGCTCAACATAAAACTAAACACTCAACACATGTTTAACATTTCATGGGTGCTAACTGATACATGCTCAAATAGCCTGTTGAGGAAACTAAGTCATGTGGTGAAAATTGCACAATCGCTGCTACCAAAAGAAAACTTTGCTTCCATAGGAATACAATAGGAATAGGAAAGATCAGGCTTTATCTGGTCAAACACATACTGTCTAACAGTTACACAATTACACATATACGCATTTATATAGATGGCCTGCAACACTGCAGCTATACAGAATCGCATGCTTTAGAATGTTTTAGTTTAATGTCACATCCTAACTTTGAGAATCAATTATACTTTGTGAATAAATTATACTGTTACAGATGTGTCCATACTAATATGAACAAGGAAGGTTGTTTATGGAACAGTGTTGTGAATATCTGCCCCTTGAACAATTCTGGTACAGGTTAAGCATAATTAGTTCTTCAATTCCTTGCTGTAGGCCCCACTGAAGAGCTAATTCTTAATCAGTTGGGGTCGATTTTTGTTTGTATTACTATTTTGTTTAGAGGAATAATTCATTTAGGTAAAAATAAGTTCAGGAAATATCTCATATGTGCATTTCTTTTACAGCAAATATATTTCCAATAACCCATACCTGTAAGAGAGAACTCACAGAAGATATTTATCTGAAGTCAACTACAGATCAGTTCTCGTTTAACAGATCCATTAAACATGCTTAATTTATGCAATGGAAGGTCAGATGGAGTGAAAATCAGAATACACAGTGGATCCTCAGCACCAGGCTCGGGAACACTGCCTTGAACTGTGCATACCTGATGGCTACAAGATGCCTTTATGATTGCATCATATACAATGACTCATCTGAATTCGTTACAGAATACAATAAAGCGGCGGAACCTACTCGGAATCCTTTCTCCTTGTCGGCTTTGATTTCAGAGTCCAGGTGCTTGAGGGTGCTGGTGAAACCGCGGTATATCAGGTACTCCTTGACCAGATCATCCATCCGCTCCACGGCTGACCCCATTGCTTCTTCCTCCTCCTGCATGCCACAGCAACAGCAAGCGTGGCTGTCACTGGCTACCTACCCACCTAGCTACATTGGCTGTACTATGCACTAATACAACATCATTTCCAACATGAAACGACGTAGGTAGCTTTCACTAACTAGCTACGTTTATTGCTGTAACCTTGTATAGAAATGACGCAGTCATATTATCGATAAATATCCATTTTAAATCTATCCAGATAGGTAGAGCTAGCTGTAAGCAAAGAGTTACTAAAGAGCTACTATACCGATACCTTAATAAACCAAGCCTTTTTCCATAATGCTAATCAATATAAAACATGCAAGAGGATTATAGGTTAGCTAGCAAACTAACGATTTCGAACGCGGGTAGGATCGAAAGTCACATAACAAGACACATTATGTGAAATAACTTAAAGCGTGTTTTAGTCGCATTGTTTCAAAAATGGCTAATTACCAGCTAGTTCGGCCAAAATCTGGGCATCTCATATAGAAACAATACCTGGGTTAACTAGCTAGCTGTGTGAGCTAGCTAGCTAGAGCTAGCGGTCTGCAGAGATGCTGGCTCATTATTTTCATTTATTTATTTAAAGGGCGCACTGTTAGCTGTGCTGCAATAAAAAATAAAAAATAAATACTGCCACAACTTAACAAGATAATACTATACTTACCGTACGTTGTTAACTAATTCTTATGACATTTACTTCCTGTTTTCGTGTGACTTTGGCCTGTCATGTGACTGAAGCTGGTGCAGGTCATGTGACACGAGACGCTACTTCGTGGTCCACAAGAAGGAGCTCTCACACTGTGGCCAAACCTGATAAATCGCTTGCTTAAACGGCTACGGTCCTTCTCCCTCGAAATGTATTTTGATTTTTGAGGCTTTTGCTCAAGGGATGTTCATTCTGTTTTCTATAAGCAACAGATCATACTTAAGTGAGGGAATTAATTTAGAGGTATTAAATGACCCTTGTAATTGTAAGTGGTCCTTAGAGGTCTCCATGTTCTCGTTTACTCTACTGTGTGTCACATGGGTAGAATTTAGAACCTGTGTGTGTGTTTGTGTGAAGCCTTGAGAGTGACTTACCTGTAGCAGAAATTAATTGCAATTTGTGATAAACAAACCAAAACCACAACTTGAGGAGTTGGTGTCTGATGCTTTGAACTAACTGAAGTTTTGTTATGTGTTTTGTTCAAAAAAAAAAAAAGTGTGTAATGTGATAGCAAGCACATTCAGATTCAGCTGGCAACTACCCACTCAAAAGGCTCACCAAACTGCTCTTCTTAAACCAATAGATTTCTGGTCTGCATGCAACTTCAGGTGGACTAAACACATACATTTGATTTCATTTGCTAATGAATTCAAGTTCACTTGCATTTTCCTGGTCTGAGACAAATTAACCCTAAAGTGCAAAAAAGTTTGTTTGATAGTACTTCCAGTCCCAATCGATTGGAAATGAACAGGGTGGGAAAGCGCTCTTAATTTCATATATATTTTATATATTTCATATATTAATATGAACATTAGCTGTGGGTTTTCCATACAGAAAGTATAGTTTTCATGTGAAGGTTGTGTGCATGAACAAAGGATATGGGAAATCATTTAGACATTTTTGAGCATTGGCTGTACAGCAGTTGACTGCACTAGAAATTATTTATATAATGTAATAGTGGCTGAAATTTAATAACAATTGATAGCATTAATTGTAGCTTTTGGACTTACACTTCAACTTTAATTAAACAAAGTGAGTCTTCCATCTTTAAAAATATTATTCAGGGAGTCTATTTCTTCAACACAACCTTCTAGAAATAATGTAGCACCCTCTGACTAAGCAGTTTAAATACCCAAAAGGTACTTTTAATGCCTAAAAGAACCTTGATTTCAGACATTTTGTACTCACCTCCTTTCTTTTTCCTCTCTATATTTCTTCTTCATATTTGGATGTCACATTTTAGCACTTATCATCTTAAATATCAGACTGAACATGACTGATATGTTGGTCATATTTGGCTGAAATATAAAATAACCCATAATGCAGAAGAGCATAAAATAACTAAATATGCACAGGTAGCTCACATTGCTCCACATAGCAGCAGCTATCTCCTGAACAAAGAAGACTGTGGGCACCACATTGTACCCTTGAGCTAAGTACTTAACCTGAAATCCTTAGGTAAATATTCAGATGCATGAATATAACATTTGTAAAAATGTTAACTGTGGACATCCCTCTGAATAAGGGTGTCTGCTAAGAAAATGATTCACAATGAGTGACTTCCGAGATTGTTTCCAACTGAATGCTTCTCTTGTGGCCCAACCTGATCTTATTTGTTAAGACATTGAATAAATTTCACAAGCAAAGGTATATTAATGTTAGAGAATTTAAGGCTCACTAAGGTATTTTTGAAATACATTTTGTTATAAAAGTTATACTCACTATTAATAATGTCATTAAAGGTTATTGAAAAGTTATTTCAACATTGCTACTGTCGAATAAAGCTCTATTTGCACTTAACTTTAATATGAAAATTTCTAAGTGAACACTGGGAAAAGGAATGAATTAAATAGAAAGAGAAGAGTGGAAATGATATTAGCTAGCCAAACATTAAAATTTCTACTTATAAAACACACACTTATTTAGATAAGCACCAATTATTCATGCAAACAAAACACTGCTTTCTAATATATAGTCTAGATACTACCGAAAAAAATTGTGTTATGGCTATGATGTAGTAATACCTTCCAACAGATGTAACTTCTATATTTATCCAGGTACTGATTTCAAAACTGATTTCCTTCAAAACTGTCTAAGGATAGTGACAATGCTTGAGCAATTGGTATTCATTCCATTTGTACCAGGTGATTGGAACTCAAAGCTTAACAATGTTTTGGTTAGGGATAACATAGAAATGTAAATGTAAAAAATGTAAAATGTAGAAATGGCACTAAAATTGTAATAATGTTGTATTGTGCCTTTTGACCTCATATACTACGAATCTATGAATAATCCCAGAGTGAGCTGTCTAATGGTCAACAGGGGATCCAGTTTAAGCAATGGTTGAACGTATTAAACAAAAGATTGAACCTTACAATAATGATGCTTATAGGAAACCATAATAGATACCAATACCAAAGATACCAAAGGTTCCAATGTCAGCATGTGGTATGAGTTTATTGTTTTAAAAAGTCCCTGTGATTTTGAACTTCTCTGACTTTACTAATGATTCAAAGCCTTACTTTAAAATCTCGTCATGCTCATTTTTTTGTTTCCACCAACAGGAACTGAATAAGTAACAACAAACAAGAAAATACAGTTTTGTAACAATCCATAACAATTGCCTTCTGTTACCTGACTAGTGGTGCATTGTGAAAAGGTTCATAACACAACGAGCTGATTGGGACGTTCAAAAGTCCTCCAAAGGTCTCAAAAGAGCTATCAGGAGAAAAGTGAAGTCAAGATTCCTTGTGGATCAATAAAAGAATAGCCTTTTGAGTGCATCGCTCAAAATTTAAACCAACTGATGCTCTACAACCTAGTAAGAAAAATCTGACTGCTAAATGTTTAATGAAAACCCAAAACCAGAGAGCAATAACAACAACCAGAGAGCCCCTTCATCAACCAGGCCTTTTTTGTTGCCCTAACTGTGCATGCTTAAGGAGGAAATGAGGATATTGGCTTTCCAGCTCTGTCAGTGCAATTTGTTCACCCAAGGCTGATCCATACCCCAAGGCCAGAGCCAGGCCACTGATGAGACTAATGTTTTTCAGTGACTTCATAAATGTTTTACTGCTAATATAAATGCTGGAGAATGTTCCTCTTTTAGCCCAGCTTGAGGGCTTTCAAGGTGTGTAGTGCCAATGGCATTTTTTCTACTAAATGATAATTGCAAGTATGGATGGCAATACATAATTACTGATAATCCATTGAAGGAAATATTCTATTTTGAGAAAGTGACACGCTCAAAAACTAGCACGCATAAATGCATTTTGGATAATCTAATGGCACTGGTGGCAATTCAACATGATCCCACTCAATACAGAGACTACAATTGATACAAATATGGCCTTGACACATTGAATTTGTTATCACTAGGTTTGAGTGTATATGCAGTCCCTTAATACATGGTACAGGATAGAGTCAGAGATAGGTTTGTACTTCTTTTGACCATCAAAATATTGAGATTGTTCAAGAATTACAGACATTTTGGCATTATACCAGCATGAATATGTTCAATATCATCAATATTCATTCACCTTGGAAGTTAGCTGCAGGTCCCTATGGTCATAAAATCTATAAAATAGGATGATTAAGACATTAGCAATGCATTGCTGGACTGATTACACAAGCAGAATGTTTTCAGCCATTAGTTGCTTTTAACAATAAACAGCAAATTACTATTTTTGCAACACTGGAATTTTATCAAGCTTGACAGCTGCCTGGTAGTCTGTTGAAGAAAATGATCCCAGTATTTTCAATATTTAACCGAAAGATATAAAATGGATCAAAAACTGCAGGAGCAAATGTGTGCTCTGCAGAATTTCACACAGCAGTCACAAGTTGATTACCTAAGGGCAATTACTATGCAACAAAACAGAACCAGTCCTGAAAGTGGGTGAAAGCATCAGGCCACATTGCTGTTGTTATTTAATTTGGAGCCTAACCATCCAGCGTGTAAAGATGAATGGAAGTAAATTTTCAGATTATGGTAGACAAAGACTTTGCCCAGGTCAAGGCTATTACAGAAAAATATATTTGGGCAGCATATGAATCAGCACTTTGCTGATTTCTGAGGACTTTGCAGGACCTCTTGTTCAGGTTGACCTCCTGGACAGTATTTAAAAAAAATATAAACCTAGAAAGTTTCCATCCTCTGTATTGTACTGTCGATACACCACACTGAAGGTTATAAAATAACCATAAAATTCAGTGCAGATGAATTTCAAATGGACCATGCTACGGTCCTGTCCAGTAAACTGTTTAACTAAGACTGAGGTGGTGTCCTCACGTCAGACATGCCTCATGGCTTTGCACTGACAGAGTCTTGTTTTTCAGTTATGCATGTATTTCTTCCCCCACAATACCTTCCCACAGGGACACAGCAGTAAATACACTGCACAAGTTGAATTACAGGTTGGAAAAGGATTGTTTAGGGAAGACCATTATATTTTCCACACCATAGTATTTAAGACACAAATACATGAGACATATTTTGTCACAAAAACGGGTTTCCACCTACAATGCAACAATCACAATGCTATTTAGCGGGTACAAAATGCTGCTAATACAATGCTACAAGGTGGACAAAGGTAATTCAGAAACTGAGAGCCACCAAAGTGTTGAGAGTGTTTCATCATAATATTTCGGTTCTTTTTTTTTTTGGTTTCACTTTTGAAATGAATTTGCCTTTTCACTTATGCCTCACTCTACACCAAATTTCATTGTGCAGGCTGGGGACTGGGGGTGTATATTTATGATAAAAAGGAGCAGTCACCAGCAGATGAATGCTGTTAAATAATGCATGTTGTAGCTCTATCTAATCCAGGCTAGCAATATATTATTGACTTTTTCCACAACACAAGGCAACAGACAGCTCCACTATGATAGTGTTTATTTGGAAGCAGGTGGCACTCAGCTGAGAGCGAATGGTTTCAGTAATACATCAAAATGGCAACTTAAAATAATACTGTTGACCTCACAATTGGTAAAACATGCATAACTACTTTGCAGGAAGGCAACCCGGACTCATACACATGTTTCTCATACACCTGCCGAAAAGCATGGTTTGAGCTGATCTTTTTAAAGTGCCAACAGGTTGAGTTAAAAGCATAACGGCAAAGAACTTAACATGAACAAAATAAGACATAGATATGACTGAATGACTCAGACCTCCTCATGGACCCTGTCAGGGTTCACATCACTCAGAGTTTCAATTCAAATCACTCAATCACTTCATCTGCTCTCACAGAGAGAAGACTCTCAAGAGAGAGTTCATCACAAAGTAAAACTTGCAGCACAAAAGGGTTTAAGGCTCAGGGCCTTACATTACAGTTACTAACAGTATTTTGCCTTGCTCTTTTTGAAACCACACACACACACACACACACAAACACACACACACACTAGCACAGGTATACAGGCATACGTAAATATGAACATACACACAAAGGTACACTTGATTAATTTCTGAACTTATTTCCAGAGGCTTGTATCACTTTCTCTGGGCCATTATCTTTAAAGTGGTGTCTGTATTTTTCACTGAGTTGGCAGATGATTGAATGAAATATTTTTCGTTAAGAGTAGTTTTCTTGTCGCTGTTTATTTTCTAAACGGGAAAATTATGAATTACAAACATATTTCTCATGAATTATAAATAGAAGAATGGCATTAAAAGGCATTATTGCTGATAACTAATATAACAGCTCTAAACCAATTGTGTGTATTTTTAAATATGCTTGAGTGTAAACATATGGAAATGCATATTTGCAGTTAAAAGCTGCCTAACTGTCCATTCCCTACAGTTCTAAATGAATGAACAGACTCATTGACCCAGTAATGTCCCCTCCATGTGAAACAGCTTGTGTTGTATTCTGTGTAATGTCTAAACTGGTAAAAGGCCTATGTAATTAAAGAGTGCATTCTGTAATGCAAGGGTTTATCTCTATAAAAAATGTCCAGTGTCTTGAAGACCACAGCTTATCAGAGAGTGTGAGATTCAATCTGTTGCAAAGATTAATTCAGTCTGAGTGTCCTGGGAAATATAGTTTTGTAAGCATCCCCATCTGATTGTTCATATGAAATAGAATGATGCAAAAGTATCTTCATCATCTGTGACAGAGCACATCTTTCTTGACAAACATTATCATAACTCATGAACTTGTGTATTTGATCTTGTGAATATTTTGAGTTAATTGGGATATCATTGCACTTGGCAGGTACTGATGCAGCATGCTATGTGGGAAAGCATTTTAATTGGCCACTGCAATCTGTCTGGTCTATAATTAAACATAGCTTGAACCTTGTTTGACATGCTCCACTCTAAAAAATCCCCATTACCAAGAAGGAAAAAAAAATAAAGTGTAAAAGTGATGGCTATAACCTTTATTAACTTTACTATAGCAAAAACAGATAACCATTATAGTTGTCATGGAAACTTCACCTGTTTCTAAATCTCGCTCCTCTGTCAAACCTTCAGAAACTTTAAAGATGTACACACACATTTTCAATCATACTTATTTGTTCACATAAATGCATGGCCTCTCTTTTCATCTTTCTCACAGCAACACACACACATGCGCACAAATGCATTGTAGGATATACACCAATGTCCTTTTAGAATCAATGATATAATAAAAAGGGGAAAAAACAACAGTCAAGCATTATTAACTGTCTGATCCAAGGACAATTTCCTTGTCCTCCACCCTGAGGGAGATGCAATCATGCTGAAACTAACTATGCAATGATAAACAAGCAAGGGCGAGAAGTTTCCATTTTAAACGTTTCCATGGAAACACAATAAGATCAGGAAACTTTGATGCTGGAAGCAGTGATTGCAGTTGCTGTTAGCCATGACACTGTGCTATGAGGGGTAGTGACTGACTTTGACAGTGTATTATCCTCAATAACTGCACAGAATAATTGAGTGTATTTCTGCCTTGACACTAGACCATGTTGCACAGGTTACTGAACACCTGTCCACTGCAACTTGTGTCCAGGGAGAAGAAAGAATATCCATGGCAACAGGTAACCAGACTGTTCTTTCGAAAACTGGTTGAACAACATGGCCTTTGACCCAATGTAACGCTGATATAATTCAAGTCAAGCAGATATACATCTTTATAGTCCGCAAAATTTGCATTGCATTAATTGTTGACAACAAAATTGAGGCTTTTCCGTGACGCCTGCTTTTCATTTGTAAATAAACATTTGTTTCACAAAGTATCGATCAGTGTATACACACATTCTGTTAATCGAGCAACACTGAGGTTTAGCTGGATAACCAATTCTCTTGACGAGAAAAAACGTCGTGTTTCTACAGTTAAAGCTACCACACTAAAAACAGATTTCTAAATTTAATGGGTGACAAGATTGTTCTCATACTTTCCCCCCTTTTTTTACGACAGTCACACTCGAAACCAATTGTGCGTTATGTGTGAATATTCAGTGTAGTCAGGTAGCCGTGGAATCTAGGAGTGCGCAACCTGTTGCGTCGTGAAAACCGCAGCTACATAATGTGGAAATGCGGTAAACGGCGCTAGGACCCTGGCTGCTCAGCGCAGCGACCAAGTGTTGTGCGCTGAAGTGATAGCGAGCTACACAAGGAAGGAAGCAACATGCAGATCGAACGGGTAGTATGAGGTATGAGCAATCCGTACAAAGCTTTAAATGTATGTAGCAAAAAAGAAAAACGTTTTAGGCGTGAAGGCGAAGGATGAATCTGCAGTAAACCAGAGAAATCATATCATTTAGTATTTGCGTCTCGCTTTTGGTTTCCCCAGGCTTTGAAGATGAGAATGCTCCAGCGCTGGGGAGAAATGGGCTAGGCAGACACCTGCAAGCAAGATTTGAGCCTCATTTTATTGTTATGTAAGTACTCATTATTATTGCTGTTATTTTTTTTTTATTAATGTTTAGTAAGGTCTGTGCTGTTGCGTGCGTAGTTGCTACACAGATTTTATTCCCCGCAGAATTGTGCTGTATTTTCACAATTTTCTCTCCCCCCCCGTAATAATGTTAGCAAGCTACAGTTCACATCTGCACCCCCATCACAGCTTCTGAGTCATACCGAGCCTCCGTGACGGTAACTTGTTCGGCTATACGGTCTAGTCACCATTACTGTGTTGCACAACAACTCACCATAGGGGATTTACCATAAATTTTGTGAAGGTATGTTTTTAGTGTAGACAGATGAATATTATTTTAAGCATTGTCTTGAATGGCGAAGCGTTTGGGGAGTACAGTCATGACCACTCTTAAGTTCAGCGACTGTTAGCTTTTTTTCTTAAATATTATATTGAGGAAATATAAAACTGGTGACTTGAAACAAAATGTAATGCGTCGCTCTGGTCTTGGACTAAACAGGGATACCGAGGGACTATGAAGTTATGGTCTAGACGTAAATGCATACAGATATATTCTGTTTGACCCCTCAGCCATGCTTGTTTTTATATCACATTTATAAATTATGGGGGAGTTAAATGCCTGCATTAAGCAGGTAGGTAAAAAAAGTAAGGTTAAAAAAATAAATTATATATATATATATATATATATATATATATATATATATATATATATATATATATACACATATGTAAGTTCACATAACAGCATGTATATATACCCCCACCTTACTACACGGTCATCTTCAGTCTCTTTGATTTACCACCCACCAACCTGTTGACAGGTGTAAGTTATTTTGGTAGTGTCAGGTTGAGGTGAAGTAGATGTCAAAGACAGTGCACTAAATTAATAGATAAAAAAATATTCATCCAAAACACATTTTAGCTGTCACTTAGAATCAATGCCTCACTTCACAATGGTAGATAGACTGAGGCGGATGGGTCTAATTCAGATCAGTGCACAGAGGTAGATATTTGGTAATCCAGATAAACGCTTAAACAGAGTATTGCTGATGGCAAATTCTAAGCTTGCACACACATTGCCTCCAGTCCTTTGTGATGGCAGGAAACTTGACTGTTCCTCTCTTCTTAAATAGTAAGAATATTTCTTTTGGCTTTTGCAGAGGCTGCTCATTAGACAGTGGACAAAGGAAATCCTGTTTCCCATTGATAGCCTTATTTGCAAGGGCCCCATGTGTGTCAGTGCCATATTTCCAAACGGTTTGAAGAGACTAATGGTGTCCCGGGCAAATTAGTTGTGGCCTGAAAAAAAGCTTAAAAATCTGTCGAAAATGATGTTTGAGACACCATATTAAATGGAGTGGTCAAGGAAAGCTGAACATTAGCCTAATTAGCCTACTTCTAATTGTACATACTCTGTATCAACTATGAGGTACATGACACGACTTGGTTGTGTGGTACAGGGCGTGTGTTCCACTTGTAGGTGTATTTTTTCGCTGCTCTTTGTTGGGAGAAAATGTTTTATTTTACAACATAAAATGTTAATTGCACAGCTGCATTAACATATTGATGTATGGATGCTAATAACATTTGTTCTCACATAACAAGTGTGACCTGAACCATTACAGTTGCCACAAGGATAAGCCCATCAACCTTCTAGCAGATGATAAGGTATTATGGTGGTGATGACAACTCAGAACTGCCTCAGTAAATATCCAGTTGTATAAATGAATAGCAGGCAAAAATAGTGAGCTATGTCACTAATCTGGACAAGAGTGTCTTCTGAGAAACCAGTGTAATTCTTGGAAAATGCATCCTTATCAGAAAAATGTTAGACTGAGGGGTCAAAACCAATTTAAGGTTAATCTAAGACCAGTTCACGTTTGCTCTGTATTCTGTTCCTTACGCAACATTTTTCAGTGATTTCAGTGACCATGAAAGTGGTTGTACTGAATCTGGGTCAGAAAGTCTACGTGTGTGTATCTTTGCAATATTTATACTTTGTATTGTGTGTTGTTTGGATGATGAAGTTGTTTCAAATATTTATGCAGCTGGAAAGATGACATTTTGTTGAGAATTATGATGTTGCAGAAACCTGCGTACGCAATAGCAGAAGATGTCAGGACGCCTTAAAGTAACTGCACTGAAGAACAGATCAGACTGTTCTTTAGCTGTTTACCGTTGAAAAGGCTGACCCAACCGGGCTATATTGGAGACCACAGTCAGTGTGTTTTCTATGCTGGACTGTTCTACTCTCTGCTACTCTTTCACACCTCAGGATGATGGTCTGTTTCACGATGTACCTCATCAGCATACAGTCTTGTTATGATTCAAGGCAAGTAATCATCACCATGTGTCGGCACTTGGAGATTTTAAAACCAACCACCGTTAATGCGATTTTGAACACTGATGGGGTTTTTTTTTCTAAAAAAAAAAAGGGTAACAGCCGCATCGTATTATTTATTTGTTTAGCAGATGTCCTTGTTTAGGGTGACTCATCGTATATTGCTAATATTTTACGCATTATCCATTCATAGAACGGGATATCCATTGAAGCGTTTCAGATTAAGGTCGTTGTGCTTAAGCACCTCTGGTGCCTTACATGGGCCCTGGGCCTGGGCGCTTTCAGTCACAGTATGTAAAGATCTGCCAGTAACAGAGACAAATTCTTGGTGGGTGGGTTTCATTAATAGAGAGGAACGTACAATTTTGACTGGACCGGCTTCTCTAATTCTTTTAATTGTCCTTGAGTGATGGTCCCTGGGAGTTGCCCCTGTGTCTGAGCTGGTTTTTGACAGTCATTGCTTTTTTAATTAGCCTTCATCCTGCACAAGCAGGACTCCTGTAATCGCTGTCTGTCTGTGTGCTGTCATGCACGACGGCCTGTTGTTTCCGTGAATCACTGCGCAAATGAAGAAACCGGGAGCGTGTAGTAATTAGCGGAAGCAGCTTTTATTACCATTTCAATATGTCCCAAGTGCTGTTATCATTTATTACTTTCATAATTCAATTTCTGAATGTTCTCCCCCTGCAAACGACTCAACAATAGATTACAGCTGAATGAATTCATCGATCAATGATAGGTCAATCTAACTTGATGGTGAATCAGTATCCAGTTAAGGTGATAGTAATTTAATTGTTGGAATTTTCTTCTGTTTATCTTTCTATTTTATCTTCGTCAAACATTGTGCAAGTTACATATATTATTCATATTCCATTTCATGACAGGAAAAGTCTTATAATTCTCTTTATGATTCTCTTTATGAGTGAAACATTATTGAAAGCAAGTGGCAAACACTGGTTAAATCATGAGAAAGCGCTTTCACCCTTAGCTGTGTTTAACTCGTAAACATAGTAAAATTGAAGAAATATATTTTATAACTGTAGTGTATCAATGAAAAGTTCCCATTTCACCAATTAAAAAGTCTAGTGGTTCAGCCTCATGCTTAAAAATGTTGGTTCAGAGGGGAGTACTTAATCCTATTTGATCTATTTAATCTGACAATTTCTAAATATTTTCTGCACCGTTGATATACTGAGGGAATGACAAAGCACTGTATTTTCATTGTTATATTTGATTGTAATTAACCAAAGCACACACGGTGCATACATAATTCTCACATTTCTCAAACAGAAGTTCTCATGTGAATAGTGGAAGTGCCAATTACCTTATACTGTGTGGGTAATGCATTGTGCCCCATGTTGGGTGTACTCTGTGTGGGTCACTGTGTCCCATATTGGGTGTACTCTGTGGTTCCTCCGTCCAGATGACAAGTCCAGACAGTTATCAGCTGCCTGTTGTACCACCACAACCTGCCAACCTTTCAGCTGCTCTGCTGGCCACGTTACTGCTTAACAGGGCCGTGCTTTTCTGCTCACCACTGAAAACGTTGTGGTGAGTCAAAGCAAATGCCATGGTGACTGGACTGATGTCACAGTTTAGTGAAAAGCTAATTTAATTCTGACTACCCTGAGGAAGGTGGGGCAGGGGAAGAAAGAGAGAGAGAGAGAGAGAGAGGGAGGGGCAGGAGCAGAAAGGGGATGAGTGTGTGAGAGAGAGAAGGTGAGAGAGAGAGCATTTGTGGTGGCTCTGCAGGTCTGACCCTGGAATGCAGCACCTGCTCAGCGCTCTGTCGCTAATTAGCGCGGGTGAGCCCGCTGCGTCGTGCCGGGGGGTGAAAGGTCAGAGCAGGCCCCAGCTGCTGAGGAAGTGTTCACTGCGGAGGGCTATGTGTTTATTGGCAGTCTGCTGGCGAGTGTTCCCGGGGAGTTTCACCTGCAGGATCTGATACCAGGGAAAAGAAATACACTGCTGTCGGTGTTTCAGTGTCTCCCCCTAACCATAAATAGCAATTCGGCTATCACCATTAATTGAACTGTTTGAAGGTAGGGGTCTGGAGGCGGGAGGGGATAAGCGAACTTACAGTGTGCATTCAAAAGCGTCAATTAAGTGAAATGTGCCACCATACAAAGGATTATGCTTCGATTGATTCCAGTGTGTTCTAAATTCTGATTCATAATTCAGCAATGACACAGATTCCACTTGAGACACTTGGTCTGCCAGTGGTGTTTTTTATCAGGCTAATTGCAGACGAGGTAGAAGACGGTACAGATATTATTAGGTAGTCAGACAGCATAACCATACTTTCATACTGGAAACCCAAGCATTTCCATGCAGCTGCGCCTAAGATGCTGAGTTAAGTTCACTTTGCAAACCCCATCCTCTAAATGTGAATTTGAATTTTATTTCCTATTAGCCCCTCTGTCATGCAGGAAATATAAAATCAATCTTTATTGAGGTGTACCTTACTGGTGAAGGTTTCATATGATTTTTCATCTGACATGGCAAATGAAATTGACCTTTTTAGAACAGAATGAAAAAAAATCTGATTTTTTGAAAGGTTGTCTCTGTATTGAATATGAGCACACTCATACAAAGACGAGTGCCACAGAGCTGTAGTATGGTATCAGTGATTGTGGCAAAGCAGAAATTCAATGGATTTTATCACTTACTTTAAATCACATACATTTGATTAGAGGATTGCTTTTTTTGAGGTTAGAGTGGGTTTAGTACAATGTACAAAGTGACAGTAGTGGCCCAAGGTTGGGCTAACTAGGCAGTTGCACTGGAAAAAACAAAGCAAAAAATAAAATCATCAGATAGTCTGGAGTTTGGTGAAAAGCTTCATTTTATTGTGAGTACCCTCAGATGGGGGTGTACAACTTTCATGTCCATAACTTATGACAGAAGGTCAGAACATCAGTGCATGTGTTCACTTTGTCTTGAGTTCATCAATTCTTCCTTGCTCTAATTCTCTAATCCTTCCACAGACCACGAATAAAGAATCATTTCTGATTAGAAGATAATGAGCTAAAGGTGCTGCACTGCCAAAAACTTTAAGACTTGCAATGTGAATTCCTCAAAAAAACAAAAATGTAAGTGGGTCATAATCACAAAGTGGGTATAGTATTTTTGGTATTCATATTGTAAATAACCTTGCAGGGAAAAGAGTTTTAAAGCAAAGGGATTGATGCATACTGTATAAATAGTTGTGGAGGTTATGCTACATTCCATGTCTGTTCAGTTTAGGTGGAGGGGATCTGAGGTACAGTGGTAAGACCTTATATAATATTGCTGGAGCAGTGCACAGCACTAACACAATGATAGTAAACATCTACAGTCCTTGATGGAGAGGACCATCATAGGGCATGGTTTGTGGGCAAGCTGTACCTGCCAGTGGCTACTGTGGAAATAAGGCTAGCTGTTGTACCATCTTCTTTAACTAATGTTAGCATGTCAACATATATACTACTCATGCTGTAGTTTCTCACAGGTCTCTACCCAAAGGTCCTGCTCCACCTGCTTCCACCACAAGAGAACAGCTTGGGCTCCACGCTTTGGGAATCTGCTTTGGTGTCTGGAAGCCACTTTGGCTGTAGTGTTGTGTTATGCTGTAGCATAGTTCCTTCGTATGTTTGAGCCAGTTGTCTTGAAAGCCCCACTTATAGCCACACCATGACGTAGTACCTTCAGGTTGTTTACTGATTACTTGCAGCCTTAGTGGCTATCACAAAGTATAGCAGCAATCTTTAATATGTGTAAGTTGGAATTTCTTGGGGATTACTGGTCCCCCAAAATGCACAGTTAATGCGAGGGGCCACCTGACCTGTCACTTAGCGTCTGTGTTCTTGAGTAGGGTGTCGTGCTGTTTTGCCTCACTGTTCAGTTGCCAGGAACCCAAGGTGGAGCGTGAATATGGTGGGACTGGTTTGTGAAATGGGACGCAAGAACCCCCTTCAGGTATTTTCAGGGGCAGTGCCCTGCGGCGTTGGCAGCTCTCTGTGCTCATCACAAGGAGGTGGAAGTGACCAGGTGGGTTTTCCCACCTCTGCGACAGTGACCTCCACCAGTGTCTTGCTCTTGTGAGCTCCTGCCAAGACCCCTGCTTCAAACAGGTTTTTCATTGGTATCATAGGTCTGGAAAGGCTTCAGAACCACATAATCTTCCCATCTTCAGTCCCCCCCCCCTCAGTGCTAAGGACGGAGTTGGAACCACTGAGACGTGAGGTTCCCGCTCCAGTGTTCCACTGAGAACATTCGTCTGCTGGCTCAGCCGCCCGTTAAACTCCTGTGGAGTAATCCAGCTGGCAAATCAGTATCATGATCCTCTGCTGGACAGTGATGTTTTCTTTGCTAGATTTTTCCATTTGTTGTCTCCTGTTCATTACCACACCTGCTCTGACGCCAGTGTGATTTCTGCCTGCTCTTCAGTGAGCTCATTTGGATGAACACGTTGCTGTTAAAATTTGGCTGTTCGTTTAGGACTACAGATCCCATAATGCTCAACACACGAGCTCTTAAGACTCTGGCACAGCAGGTGGAGCGTTGAGCAGGCAGTGCTGAGTGGGACTGGGCGAGGTGTGTTGACACACACAGCCTAGGCATGGCATGTGGAAAGAAAGCTAAACAAAGGGAAACAGGTGGGACAGTGCAGAACATATTCTACTCCACGAGCAATTATAAAAACTCTCTTCTTGCAAAGGACAACACTCTCCACAAACACACCAATGCACCGAATGTCACAAAGGCTCATTGGCACCATGCCTGTCTGTTAGCAATGAGCAGGGAGACTGTTGCCCCATGGATGCCACAATATGTAATTTAATCTTCTCAGGCAACACGATTGAGATTGGATTATGGCCAGTTCTTTCACTCTCAAAGGCAAGATGTCTTAAGCAGCAGATGGATATAGCCACGCTGTTTCTTCATTTTTCGGTCTGACTGGCAATCAATAATGCATGGAAACATTAGTGTGACCAAGATGAAGCAGTGGCTTGAGTCCCTCTGTTTTATTAATTTATATTAATTATTACAACAAATATGAATATGATGATGATGATTATTATTATTGTTACTATTATTATTATTATTATATGAAACTGAGAAGACCACTTATTCCTCTCTGTGTTAAAAAGCTCTTAATGATGTTCAGCTGGTACACTCAACCTCTTTCTCACTTTGTCATCTTAAAGGATGCAGACTGATCATGAACTAATTGCTTGCTTTAAATAATTGATGACACTGGAAATACTCCGAAATGCCAAGGACTTTCAGTGGAGCACCGTATCTCTCTGAAAGAGAGGCTTTCGCCATTGCTATGCCTCACATTGATGCTCCTACCTGGAGTTTGATGTTTTCCTCAGAATTTGGGTGTGTATTTGAGCTTAGAGAATTCAGACTCATAAAGTGCACAGAGATTTAAATCTCTGTAGATTGCATTCGGTGCACACAGATTTCATTGCATTTATACAGACCTATTCCTTCTCCAAACTAAAGTGTTGTGAAATTTTTATTGCCTATTTTATGATGCTTAAGGACTATGTTGTACTCCTGTTACACAACACAAGGCAACAAGGAATTATGAAGAACATGTGGGAGAGGGAGATTTATTGCATTAATTTTCTCCAATGTAGAGAAAAACACTGCAAGCCCTTCATGGTGTGGTCCTCAAGAAGCAGAAAACATGGATGATACCTGACACTTTATAGCTATTTTATAACTCTTACTGTGCCTCTGAGTTTGACAGTGTTGTGTAGAAATATATTTGTATTCTGTAGGTATATCTATGTATCTGTATTTCATAGTCATTCACTCATAATCAGCGAGCAGTTATCGCCGAGGATATTTCTGCCCACCTGTAGGAATATCTGTGAGAGGTTTCACATTAAGTGCTCTCCCTGATGAGTAATGCTAATATACGTGTGTGTGCGCACGTGTGTGTGTGTGTACATAATCTGTGGCACATTTTTTTGCTTTTTTTGATAGCACAGCAAACACACAGCGTGTGTTTTTGAAACACACAGCGTAGGTGTGTGTGCATTTGCTGCCCAGGGGGGCGGCTGAGCCACCCAGTCCTTCCCAGCAGGATCACTGGGCTCTGCGCTACAGCCGGGCTGTGGACGCTGAGCCGGCGTGGCCGCATTCGGATCGGCGCTGTGGGAAGACCGCTGCAGTTGCCTGGTGACTGAGGGCCTCGCAACAGGCAAAGCGAGAAAGGCAGCCGAAAATCTTGGACCTTCTTCACATCGTTATTCATCGAGGCAGAACAAGTTGTCTCTGCTTTTTTTGATGGCTTATATTTTTAGCCTTTTTTTTAAGCAAGATCGATGCACGTCGAACTTGAATGTTATTCGAAGAATGGAAATATACTGTAGTGGAAGAGCTAATGAAAAAGATGTACTCACAGAAAAGAGGTATTAATGGTTCAAAACTTGTAATCATCTAAGTGAGTCCTGTGAATGCTCCAATTCTTTTTAGATGAACGGCCATTTGCAGACATCACACAGTTACTATTAAAAATCTAACATGGGTCCTTCATTCCAAATTAGCAGTCATTTTTGTTGCTAATTGGGATATTATCTGAATACATTAAAAGTATTAACAATCCCCTGTTATCCAAAAGTTCAAGTACTAGTGAAAACTTCAAAATTGGAATTCAGTGAAGGTGCACCATCGTGTCCCTCTGAGAAAGAAGGCTGTTTTGTTGCGAATAGAAGACTTCTTCTATTCGCAACAAAACTGCATGGCGATGAGATTTTTATTTGAATTGTTGTTGTGGCATCGAGGGAGGAAGTGTGTCCCTTCACTCCATTATGCTTTCACCCAAGTAACTGGATTGTCTTTTTCGCTCCATACTGAAAATGAAAGCTCTGAGATTGTGAGAGGGCTCTGTAAACGAGTATGCCAAGTGACAGTTTACTGGAGTCCGGTTTAAGCAGCATCTTCCTTAAGTAGGTTCTTATACATTTTTAATTGGGGAAATATTGGCTCTCTCCTTTTACGCCTGGCCCTTGTGATTCATCTTGAGGAATATTTCATGAGCATTCATTTTTCAGTCGCCTGTCTTGCAGAATTTAGCATTTGGTGATAATAGATTTGCATGGGTTAGATTAATAGCTGGATTACAGGTCCTCCTTCATATCCTCTGGACGTGCAGTCTATTTTTGCTCGCATTACTCCGGTTTTTGACGGCTCTCCGGAGATTGATTTCCAAAGGAAGTCGTGGAGGCCGACCGGTGGACCAGTTCGGATCTGTGAGATGAATACAGAGAGTGGGACAGTGTGGTGGCCGGTGTCGGGGGCCTGTTCGTGGTGTCGAAGGCTGATTAACATTGCCCGCTGCTTGACTCTGTGGTGATCTCTCTCACCTCATTGATCCTGTGTCACTGTGTCCATTCAGCTCCGAGCGCCATTTTCTGAGCCGGTTCCACTCAGTGTGCGGGCATGCAGGGCAGAGGTTAGTTCCATTATCCATAGCGCCCAGCACATTAAGCGGTACTCAGATATGCTAAACCGATAGGTGATTCCGCATTTAAATTGCCTGTTATATTATTTGATAGTATTACCTATTACGAATGTGAAATGTAATTAAGTTAAAATTAGTAGTCTTGAAATGATAGATTTACCTCCAGCGTATACCAAAAATAACTCTAGGACTGTGAGTCATTCTGTGAGCGATTGTGGGGTGATTAAACACCTTTTTGGAAAATAGCACAAAGTGGAAGTACAGTTTAAGAATATGTATGAGCCCTGTTAGGAGGACGGTTAGGGCAAGCGTGCTGCAGGGAACACCGGCTTTTATAAGGCTAAGGGTTTTGTGTTGGTCTCGCAAACGATTATAAATGCTCTGTCCCAGGCTTAGCGGCAGAACACTTAATTGCATTCCTCTCATGCTGTCATTTAATTCAGGGTGCATGACTTTTCAGCCTTGTTTGTCTCCTGTGGATGACTCCTAAGGCAGTTCACAGGTCACTGAAGGCCCACGGCTTGGGTCCAGGAGTGAAGTGATGTCCAGCGAGCATGGCTGTATGTGAACCATTGTGTGTGTTGTAGCGCATTAGCAGTGTACTCCTCTGGGAAGGCTGCGGCATCCTGTCTGTTGAACCATTGTGTCACAGGACCTACACTGAACAGTGCAGCTGATTTCAGTGCCTTCCTAGTATGAGTGTACTATTGCATATTTAATGCCCTTATTCTATGAGGTCAAGTACTCTGAGGAGGGTTGAATGTGTCCCTGGCCAGCCCTGAATTTTAATGAAGGCTCATCTTCCCTAATCTTGTAATTCTTGCCATTGTAGATGTTTGGCATGTGCCCGAAAAGAATAATTTGGAGTTTCATACAAAACTCCACTGTTGTACCCGTGGACAAGGTAGTCTTTTCAGTTTTGAGTTTCACCAGTTATTACCCAGCAGCTTAAACTTGATAATAAATGGAATGTAAACTATGTAAATCGCCCAATAATCAAATTTTTACTGCATCAGCCAGTCCTCTCAGTACTGCACAGGGAGTTATGTTTTGGAATGTCCTCTGTTTAGGGTTCATCACTTAGAGTCACGATTTCATCCATGCTTGTTGACCTCTTCGTCCTCTGACCTTCCTTACAGGGCTTGACAGGACAAAAAAAACACTTCCGGTTCTGCCCTAAGTGGTCCACACACAGACTGGCTTAGACCTCTGGAGAAAAAGCGACGGCAAAACTTGTTCAACAGCAGATGGGATTGGTCGCTGATATGCACGGTTTGACTTGTGCTTCGACCCGTGCTTTGTGGACTGGCAAGCAGATATACTTGTGACGCTCAGTGGATTGGTGCAGCAGGCACGGTGTTGGTCAGCTTTATTTTCGAGTGGTCAGCCGTCGCTTCTCTTTGTCCTTTTACTAGTCCCACTGCACCACTGTCAAATTGATGGCCGCAATAACGATTCCATTACCAAGGGGCTGCTTTAAAGCGGCACTGGGAAGATGAAGCGGCCTTGCCTTGTTTTGGCAGCCTCAATTGCTTTTTGTGCTCATGTGAGAGCCGCTGATTTTATTATACAAACACCATCAATTTTTAAACACCCGACACCAGGGAGCTGAAGGACTCTGGTATTCTCTGAAATATTGTGTTGGTGTTCCATCTTACAGTTACTTTACCAACCTGTAAACTTGGTTGTCTGTCTTCTCCCATTTTTTGCTTAAGCTTTCTTATTGTTCCATACTTATTTTGGCATGAAACACTCTCAGTTTTTAAACACCCGACACCAGAGAGCTGAAGGACTGTGATGTTCTTTGAAAGATTGTTTTGGTGTTGATCTTACAGTTACTATACCAACCTGTAAACTTGGTTTTCCGTCTTCTCCTATATCTTTTGCCTAAGCTTTCACTACACACTTTTTTTTTGGCATGAAGCGCTAAATTTTGATCCTTTCATTCCTTAGCCACGGTATGAATGTCTGGTGTTCAGCGCCACCCCAGCTCAGTTGTGCGACTGAATTGTTTGGGAACGCAGCACGTCTCTCCTGCCTTCAGTATCGGTGTTGCTGTCCTACCTGGTGTTATTGATCGGTGGAAATGCTCAACATTCCCCACGCCCCTGCATTCAGCCCCTGTCTGTGTTCTCCCTCCGGTGTTACCGGTCTCCAGGTCTGAGGCATTTCACGTTCCTCTCAAACAGAGACTGACCCCAGTGAAAAGCTCACGTCACGGACGCTCCTCTGCCATTTTTGCCCACCTTTTTGAAAAAGAAAAGGGCCGAGACAACCGCATGCCCTTTCCAAAATGCCCCCAGCGGCCTCTCTGCAGGCGTGTGGTGAATTGCTGTGCGGTTCACAAAACCCGGGATGCCCGGTTGCTCTGGAAGGAGTGTGGGGTCACGATTAAAGAACTGTGGGTGATCAGAGGAGCGTTCCTTCATGCGGCTAGCAGGCTTTCTGTTTGACGATGGTCTGCTTGAAGGCTTACTTTAAATGGTAGCTGATGCTTCTTCGCTGTGCTCTAGCACCGTGGATAACATGTGGATAGCTATGTAGAGGCTGAGGAGTGGCAGGATTATGCCGCAGGGAATGAGGCAGTAATGTATGCGGTGAAGAAAATGCAGATTGGTCTGGAGGGACGCATCCTTGAGTGAAGGGGCGTGGGCTGGATAAAGTCCTCTCTGTCTGACACTGTCCAAAATGAGTGACCAAAAGCCCTTGTCATTTTCCTTCATCTTAAAACTGTAATGGTTTAAAGACCAAATCAAAGTCATGATTGAACAATCTCAGCAGTTAGTTATGGTAAATAATTTATTCAAACATTTCGCGAGACACAGCTGGACAAGATAAAATGCCTGTCTTGGACAGTGTGTCTTATTAGCAGTCCATCAAGCTAACGTGAAGATGGGCAGTTTAAACAGATCGGGGATTACACTGGGCTAAAGCAGAGGGGAGTGAGGGTAGATTAGCAGAACGTGACACAGCGCAGGAGTGTCAGGGGGTTGAACATTAGGGAGACACTCCAAACAGGGGCTGATACAGGCAGGCCTGATGGACAAAGCTCTGATTCATGGGGGGAAGTTTGTGCTGCAGCGCTCTCAGCTGAGCCGCAGTAATTGGTGCCTTATCTCACGCATCAGTGAGGCCATCAAGTTGACAGCCTGAGTTGGGAGAGCCGTGTTATTCCGGAGCGGTCAAGGGGAAGATGATGGTTAATTTAAGGGTTTGCGCCGCTGTCATATCCTTTTTCCTTGGTCAGACCTTTCCAGAAATTAAGACATTCAGTCTTCTGAGAGACAAGAGCACACACGGAATAAGTTTGTGACTGCACAACAAACATCAGAATTGGTTTATGTTTTTTTTTTGTTTGTTTTTTACCACAGGGCCAAGTTACATGAAAGAATTTAGGAAACATTGGGCAGAATTGCTTTGGAATAGTGCTTGTTCAGTTTGTGTGAGGAAATGTGGCCCAAATTGTTTATTGCAATTTGGCTTCCATTTTGATATCAGGAATTTTTAATGTCTGACCTATTTTTTTGCCACTGTTTGTACTTCTTTATTGGAAATACTTTTTTGCTTTTTCGTGTATTAGTAACTGTCATTTTGGTACTCTGAAAGCATTTTGCGGAGATGTGTTTTTTTTTTTGTGTAGTATGCTTGTGGGCTCAAAGGATACTACTACTATGAACTGATGGAACGCAATGGGAAAGCCGGCAATATTGTTTGTCAGTGCTGGTGTTTAGTCATGATGCCTTCAGAGACTATAAATGCTTAATCTTTGCATATCAGGACAGGCATGCAGTACATTTTTACATTTCAAGGGTTAAATGGCAGGAACTCCAATGTCTTTATTGGTTTGTTAACACAATCTATCCATATTTCAAAGAAAAAGAAATTAAATCAAAAGTAATTTTTGTAATGATGCAGGATTTCCAGTAACCACCTCCTGCTTTACATAGGTTCTGTTAGCAAGAATTCCTTGCATTCCAAAGATCAAACAAGGCCGCCACTGCCCTCACAGTTTCATCCCTCTGAATTCTCAAAAGCACTTGTCAATGGCTGGTTTTTCTGTGGGAAGGGAGTTGGTCTTTAAATAAATGCCTGATATGAAAACCCTAATTTCCAGATGCCTGAATAAAGTTTTACAAAACCATGACCTACTCAAAATAATCTGTCCTAGTCAGAATTTTGGCCCACTAGTCAGTGAGTCTGTTGAATAGAATTTGTATGTTAGTTAACAAGATAACTGCAGAATGTAACATTTGCAAGATAATGATCTGGTCTAGGTAGCCATCAGGTTGGCTAGCTAGAGTTTTATTCTAGCTAACAGACTAACTAGATGAAAATAACATTAACCACCGGGATAGCCCATGAATCTTTTTAACCCACAAATGGTACGACAACAATGATCATGTTGAGGATTATGATGACAATAATAACAATAATAATAATAATAATAATAATAATAATAATAGTAATAGTCATAGTCTATTATTTTCCGGCCAGTAGTGAGTCATTTTGTAAATCTTGGATTACTACTAGAAATAAAAACAAGCTAGCAATCTTCAGCAACTAGCACCATAAAGTGGCATTCGTGCAACCTAGACAGGTCATTCAAATGAAGTCGGCTTTGTCCTGTACTTTGACTCGGGGTTTGACTCTCCCTTTATCCTCTCACCAATAACAGCGAGTCGTGAACATTTCAAATCACATTATTTTGCTCATTGGATAAAGCTGTCCACAGGGAAGCTGTGAAATTCAAACATTTCCCATCCTTCAAAAGGCATATGCTATGTATCCTTCCAGCTGAGCCACACCTCAAGGGTTCACATGTTCATCTTCTGTTGAAATCAGTGATTTTTTTTGGCACACTGAAGCCAATGTCAGTGCTGAGATACTGTCTAACGGGACTTTTAATATGTTGCATTCCAGTGTCCACTCTGTCCAGTAGAAATCAATATTTCTGCATCATCTGAGATGCAGCCTGATTGAAATGATAGTTAGCCAAAGCACAGCTGGATGTACAAGCTCAAACTTAATCTCCACACTGGAGGGAACAAGACTGCAGCGCTCTGAATGCCAGATAAATTAATATGCTCTTGCTGTTATAGTGTGACACTGTGGTTAAGTAATTAACTTAAGACAGTAATCCCAGCGCGCAAGAGTAGAAACCCGAATTAGAGATTTTGACGGCTTCCTAGCTATAGCCAGAGATGTTGAAGCAGCACTGTATCCAAGATCAAGGTTGTTTGCAGTGCAGCTGTAAACCAAGTGTGATGTCTGGCTGAGTGGAACGTCGGTCACCATTTGAGTCGCACTTGCGTTATGTGGATTGTCTGACGTGCTGACACTGTATGGTGCACGGGCACATCTCTGTATCAGTGACTGTGAAAGTGTGAGCTGGATCATAAGTGCTTGACTTGTTTTATCGGTTTTCACAAAAATAACAATTCAGTAATACAGTCCATAATATCCCATTGACATCAATGATATGATTCCAATATCTTTATCATTAGCTGGTTTTAACTAGGAGCTGACCTCCAAATGTAGATAGAAGAGTAGGTAGATATGTCAAAATGGTTTTATTTATTAAACAAAAAAAAAAAGTAACAAAAAGCTGTCACATTTCTACATACGCAGAGGCTCTATTTGGATAGTCTTGCACTGGATAAATTCCGCATGCATTGCACTGCAAGATTTACTGTGTGTCAGTGGGCATAGTATTTTCTGTCTCCATTGTATAGGCCATCGGTGTCCAGAAGAAGCTTGGTATGTGAACACTACAAAAACAATTTTCCTTCAAGAACATATTTCACATTGTAGGTTATTCTGAAAGGAGCCAATATACAATTTATTTTTTCACTTGGCTGTTTTCTCTTTTTTTTCTGTGAAATATGTTCTATCACTTCTGTTTTTGTCCAACACCATATTTTTTATTTTCTTGATTCTCTCCATAAACGTTGCCACTAAAACAGGTTTTGTGACCGCGTTGTTATAGAAGCTAAATGCTACTGCATACCTTTAAGCCTGTCTTGAAATGAGAATAAGATTTACAGCTGTGCAGCAGCCTTGTTGGTTGCATCCGGTGCATAAACCACGCGTAGCTTTGCGTTTGGAGGCAGGGTCTGCGGCAGTAGCATTTCCAGGAAGATGCCTGACAGCGGCCTGTCTGAGGTGAGCCGGGGAGAAGGCACTCTCTCTCGGCCCTCCCCCTTTCCCCCAGCCCCACCCCTCCCAACCCCTCACATGGAAGAGGGAAGAAAACCTCGAGAAGCAGCATGACCTCCGAGGGTTTGCCTTCTGCCAGGGGTGTGGCCATCTCCTCAGCTGGATGTTAGTCAGTCAACCTGAGTGCAGATAAGCCGCCGCGCTAAAGGGCTTTTTCTTTTTTCTCCTCATTAAAAGGGCAGAAAACCGGTAAGGACCAACTTTCTTGATCCAACTTCAGAAAAGTGAGCTCAAACAAATAGAAGGGGGTTTTTCTGTGTGAGTGTTTGATCTGTGTGATTTTCACTAAGGCTTTTCCAAAGAGAGAGGGATATATGTTTGGGTCGTTCCTCTGAAAATTGGGAGAGTGTGCCTCTCAAGTTTGTGGAATGTGATCACACCCTATACTGCAGGCTGATAGCTGTTTGAGCTCTGTTACTGCGCAATCTTGTCTCCCCTCACGGATGACTTGGAGGACATTTAGTAAGAATAAAGATGGTTAAAGAGTGCGTACTATTTCCCTTCCCTGATGGGTGTGTTACTCTTCATCTAGTAACATGAATGTCATTCAGTTCATGGTACAAGATATAGACACTTTTTTGAGTTTGTTTACACTACTGTAAGTGACCTTGATAAATTCAGCAAGAGATTGAGGATGTGATCTGTGGCCACACGTTACAGGGTATTTCACATTTTCACACATTATTAGTGCTGTCAGTATGTTGGTTGGTAATTCTGAGATGACCATCGGCTCATCTTAAGTCATTGATTGCCTTTGTGTGGTTGACACGGTCTGTTATATTATCTGTTGTATTTTTCTCTGTTTCCAAGTATCATGACATGGAGATGGCACCATCTGCAGTGTATTTACAATGCAAATTGTAACTGCTTCATAGTCATTCAGAGAATCCTCTGGCTTGTTGGCTGTTTAGCCCCTCACCATAGCACTGCGGAAAGGCGGGACAGAATCTTTGTTTAACATGCAAGTTTGGTTTGTTTTTCCCTACTTTGCATTATACAGCTATTTTGCATAAGCAAGGTTATAGATGGGGAAACTTGTTGGTCGAAAAGAGTTCTATTAAGTAAGCTTCTCAGTGCAACTGAAAGACTTCTCTCTCTCTCTCTCTCTCTTTCTCCACCTCCCCCTCTCTCAATCTCTCTCCTAAACAGATAAAAGCATGTGACATGGTGACAGATTGTAATGACTACTTGTGTTGTTTCTACAGGACAGAAAAGAACTTGTGTTTGTGCCCCACTTAATTGCTGGTACTTGTAGCTGTGAAATAGACTTCCAGACCCACGGAATGACAAACAACTCAAAATGTGCTGATTAAAAGGCCTGCGTTTCTGATTTCTGAATTTTTTGTCATCTCTTGCTCTCAAATGCTAGGCTGAATTAAATTGTTTATATCTTACTGACTTAAAAATGTGTCAGAATAATGAAACAGGCCCGGTGTTTCCTTGTGTCACTGGTAGGCACGGCTGTCAAGGCAGGCACATATCACCAGCATGACAGGCTGATGTATTGGCCATAACTGAGATTCAGAAAATGCCGCAGTTATAGTGACTGAGTAGTAGAAATCTTTATTTCCAAAAAAGGACTCCCTGAAACGTTTTTGAATGTATATGAGAAAAACCAAACCAAATAACAAAGAAATAATACCATATTAGATCTGATTAGACCAGTGTTTCCAAACCCTGGTCCTGGAGGCAGTCTGTGGAAGCTGTTTTTGTGCTGTTGAGCTGTCAGTTGAGTATTGATCTTTGTATGACATCTCCACATTTAATCTGCTGTCAGTTGTTTGTGAAAGATTTACAGGGGTGAGTTTGTACTGAAAAAAGGTGAAGCTATTAATTCAAAATAGATTTGTTGATAGCTGTCCCTTTGGGCATGTCTCAATTAAGATTAATTAGCGGTTTGATTCATCGGTGCTTTGATGAATTGTTCTGGGCCCCACAGGTGAAATAATTACACTCAATAAAGCTGAAGACCTCTCTGGATTATTTTATTTGAGTGCCTCACATGAATGGAAATAACTTACAGAAGAACATTTGCTTGTGTCCCTTTGTTAGAACAGAGATTCTGTTTCTGACTGAGATGTCACGAGGTGCTAACTGCCATTACTTGATAATGTCAAATGCAGATCGGTATTCAGTTGATTCAAGCTCAGTCAAACCTACAATGGAGATCTCAGCACCTGAAATAAAAACCAGCGCACATGGTGTTGCCCTTTTAGTAGAAAAATGTCTGTAGTAGACTGAGCATTATAATTTCTTTTTGAAGGCTAATCAAATACATGATGTGAAAATGTATGATTAACATTTTCACATATTGCAGTCAATAAAAAGTAATGTAAATTGATATTTCATGAGCTTTATGGCATTAGAAAGGTATTGCTCAGTTAAGATCAGTTGACCAGTCAGGTGTGATTCAGATTGGTTCAGGTTGGTTCCCTGTACTATTGGGAGGATCATTTCGCAAAAAATTAGACCAATTGCTGGTGTGAGCACTTCCAAGATTCATAGGAGGTTTGCCTCTGTGTGAGCATGTTTCTGAGATATGTCCATGCATGCCTGGTTAAGCCTGTAAGTCTGAAGTATGATCACAGAGGCCTTTGCAACACACCATCATCTCTGAAATACCACAGAATATAGCTTTAAGACACCTATATCTAAGCAACGCTATCTGCATATTTCTAACACAAATTAATGTGTTTTAACACAATTACTTGTGCTACTACAGGTAGCGTTTTTAAGGAAATATCTGCTTTTCTTTTTTGCTTTTTAAGAAATACAATTATATAAGATTGTTTACTCCGCTTTATATTCTGACATGAATGAAAATTAAAAACTGCCAGAAGGTAATGTTTAACTGGTATTATAACTGAAAAGGTTGTAAATTCAAATACAGTGCTGGTTACTGCCATTGTCTGCCAGGCAAATTGATAATTTAGTAATTTAGTAATTGCACTATGATTGTGTTTTTATATATTATCATGTGATTTTTTTTATATTTGACAATATGGCAAAAAATACTCAAAAGAGTTTAATATCTTAGAGTTGTACATAAAACATCATGCACCATGTTGAAAATGTATTGGATTGACCTTTAAGAAGCAGCCAGGGTCAAAGGTCAGACCACATGACTTCTTGGAAGTGTTAATTGCTACAATGACCACAACTCACAAAAAAGTTGGCATTTTGCAGCCTCTCTCTTAACACTGAGCCAAGGTTTCAACATGGTACATGACATTTCTTCAGAGATTGATGGAATACAGTATGCACACCAGCTAGATACTGTCCAGAGCGTTATTGAAAATAAAAATAACAAAAATAGTGGTTAATGGAACAATCCTGCACACTTCAAATTATTTCATAACTGAACTGCTAATGGGCAACATATTGATTGACAATGAATGACATACACTTAGCATTTGTACTTGAATTGATCTTGTCACCCTTTTTAATTGCTACATGAACTGTATATAATGTAATAGGGTTTGACTATATGTACAATATACTAGACTGTGAAGAAATGTTTTATTTCTTGGCTGAAGCATTAATAATAATGATAATAACAACAACAATAATAGTAATGATAACAATAACAATATTTTTTATAATTATAATGCATCTGGTTATATTCATTTTATAGAACATCAAGGAGAATATCATTAGACATATGGTGGTCTTCCAACAGCCTTCTGTAACAGTGTCCCCCCAGGTTACAAAGAAATAAAACAGTCCTCATCAGTCAAATCAGTGTTTCAGTCATGTGTATAAGCAAGGTACACCAAGGCTAAAATCTATTTACTTATAATATAAGTTTTAAAATACATTAACTTACAAATAATATCATTGAGTGCTTAAGAAAAAGCTAAACAAACACACCCTCCTCTGACCAGCAGCACTCACTACAGTGGCAATAGTTGGAGAATGGATGGCTGAACATTAGTCCAACATTCACAGGTTTGCAGTAACTTTACTGTAGATCACCCTGACCATGGCCTACTGTAACAAGCTCACTGGCTCCACTTAACAGTGCTTTCTGATGTATAGAAACCACTTTTGTTCTGCATAGGGGGCCATACCTTTTGACAGAAGTATGGCAACTAATACATTTACGTGTTAAAATAACTTGTTAAAATGAAAAATTGTCCCTCATATTGTTTTGAATGTGAAGTAACTGTTTTATAAAACGTAGGAGAGACCGTGCTGTATCATGTTTACAGTCACAGCTAAATGGTTGCAGGTGCTTTGCTGTGTGCCATGCGTAAAACCTGGTAGCTGTGAGTGTATTCATGATATACCATGGCCCCTCCTGCCTCTTTGCTTTGGTGCAGTTCAGTGAATGATTTCACAGACTGCAGACTGATAGATGTTTTGTGAAACTCATGCTATGCAGACCACTGAGCCTGCGTCATCTTGAGCTCCCTCTCAACCACCTCTTAGCAGAGAATTGTGAAATGGTCTCATGGACTCTTGAATGAGAGTAAACCACAGGTGAAACTACCATTGACTTTCATTCGCCTGTGTAGGTATCGTAACCCTCATTCAGCCGATTTATTGTGGATAGCAGATTTGCTTGGGTAAATGGACTCCTTTATGAAGCCTGGCAGTATTCCTTGAGCATCTTTAATATAAATTCCATTTTTGTATTGTGTGCTCTCAAGAAAATGGATCATTTGACCAAAGTGGACCATCTGGGCTTGTGCAGTTCACTCAGAGGACTCAATAACAGTTGTGCCGTTTCAGAACCCTTTCATTACACATAGATAACCCTGCGATTATCATCAATTCGGCATGCAGTGCACCTCACCCTCCTTTATGCCACAGTAACAAAACAAAAACACAGCACACTTTAGAAGTAGTCTCCTTGCTTGTTGTTAGCTCACTGAATGTCATGACACAGTGAAGCATGGAGAGTTGTAATCATTCTCCACAAAACTATTAAACGGCTGCTGTCCCCTTAACCTGCTTTTAAGAGTCTGTCTCCAAATGTCAGACTGTATTATATCATATCATCCATATCACATGTCTGCCCTTCTGAATTTTATTGGTAAGATAGTGCACATCTCTGTGGTTACGAGATTGTATCTGATATTTAACCATGAATGTCCCTGCTCTCTCAAAAGGGGCAAGGAGTTGTCAGAGGTGGTCAGACCTGTGGAAAAAAAGCCTTTGGATCAGCCTTTTTTTTCACCGTGGCCATGCCTAAATGGAAGTGAATTATTATGTCCTCTTGCACTGGTGCAGACGGGGCTCAGACCAGCTGCTTCTAAATGGATGACAAGCCCACCGACACAGAGCTTAAGGGCCTCCAGGTTCCCGCGCCTCTTTTCTGTGTAAAATCGATCTCACACAGAGACGCACAGCGCGCTTAACCTTTCTGCCTGACTGGAGGCGGTGCTGCTACAGGTGTTGGCAAACCGCCCGTGGGGTGATGGAAAGCTCCCCGGTGCACACGGTACACGTAGGTGGGCAGTCTGCGGGGCAGCTAAAGAGGGGGCCTTTCCCATCCGATAATTCACAGACTGCCAGCCCTGATGGAGAGACACTAAATGGACACCTGCTGTGGCGTCATGTGAGCTAGTGGGAACTGCCAGTGAGATGGGGACTAGCAAGGTGAAGAGGTTGAGGTAGACACTATCTTACCTGAAAGTCCACAAAGTCATGGAAGGGGTGAAATATATGAACAAAAAGCCATACTACATCAAGCACTAAAATGTATCACATGCCTTCGATGGCTTTGACTTCTTCAATGACTACCTTTTCAATGCCTTTTCCACTGTCAGTTGGCCAGTCACAGCACATATGAAATGCCAATCTCAAAACCCTAACAAACAACTGGATAAAACTGAAACACTTGAGGGAGACATCCCCACAAGCCCGTTATGCCAGCAATATTGGATAAATGCACAATGTTAAAATTCACGCTTTTGTTAATGTGATATTATGACCATAACCAAATACTTTCATTCAAATGATACTTCACATGGAAAATCTGAAAATCCAAATAAGTGTCTAAGCCATAGTTATAGCATGTGTCTGCTACATTTTGTTGGCATCAGGTGAATTTAAACAGCAGCCCATACCAGGTAGGATGAGTTAGTTGTGGAACACTGTCGGGAAGAATTGTGTGGTATAGTAGGCTAATGGTGCATTTCCACACAGGTCTGGTATTGAACCAAAAGGTGAGGTGGACGTTCTTATATATGTCTGTTGGAACAAGCAATTGAGTGAATATCCTTGAAATTAAGAAGTGGTTTACATGAGAATCTGGGCTGAGCAGACGAACACAAAGATACTCAGTCTTCTGAACGGTCCCATGTGCCCAGTCTCTGACATCTCTGCCATTACTGATGAAACTGTTGTTTGTACCTTCTGTACTGAACACGATTATAAGAGCACTACTCGAGTACCAAAGCAAACTCATGAACCAATTTTACAGGATACGGCTGAGAATGTAATTAAGTCATGCTATCACAAGAAGCAGCAACCTTGGAGATAGCAGATACGAAGCTTAACTCCAAGGCAGGAACTTTGTTAAAACAAAATTTGATTTGAGTGGCTTCAAATCAGTGTGTGTGTGTGTACTTTAACTCTTCTGCCTTGAGGTGTTCTGCCAGAGGCAGCTTGTTGCTGCCCTGTTAATAAGATCACAGTAATGCCCAGACTTTCATCTGCTCTCTGGCATCCACTCCTTCTGAGCTTACTCTCTGTAGCCGTCAATTTGTTGCCTTTGCACAGAGGTAGGATTATGGGAAATGTAGTAGTATTCATTTTTTACGTGATATGTTTTTGAAGGAGTTCCGCATTTGTTCAAAATAATGTGGTTTTGAATTTTGATGCTGTCACCCCTCGCAAGTATGTGGACAACAGAAGTGAAACGCATTCCTGCGACTTCGTCTCACTGTGGTCAGTCTACCAGGCATTTGGAAAATTACTCAAAAGTGCTTACTTACTGTTCACTGCGTTTCTTTTTTTTGATCAATTTTTTTTATTTTTATTAAGGAAACATTTGCAAGGATGCTTACATGAATAGCATGAGAAGAGAGAAGGTATCGTAACGTTATGTTACCTAATATACAGATCATTTCTTAGTTAAAAGCTTACTGGCAAAAAAGTCTGTGATGGTCTAAGACATCTCTTTCCATGCCTGCACCGTTGAAGCTTTAGCTCTGTAAAATTTTGCATTACTGTATTCCAAATTGACTATATCTCGAAGAGTCAGAATCCAGTACCTCTGCATTGGAAGGTTCACTGTGTGTTTCTCATGAAACAACACAGAAATTGTACTGAAGATGTTACAGACCATGTACGCAGACTATATGAGTTACAGTAAATTAAGTCATGTGTCTGAATACAGTAGTATGTCAAGAAATTATTCATTTTGAACTATGTTTTAAAATGACCAATTCTCTTTGAGAACTGGAAATTCTGTTGGTTATATCCAAAATGTGGAAAAGTCTCCATAGTGTGTAAGTATTTCCTCAGTTATGTCTGGTCTGATCTCCCTGTTGCGGACATGGAATATTGTACCCCATTGCTGAGCACACTTAGAAATTGATTATGTGTGATGTAAACGTAATCTCTTAATACTTTTGGACAAATTCATGTTTTTTAATCTAAAATCATGACCCAGTCATTGATATCCCATGACACAGCTCTTGTTCTAAATTATGGTGAGCAGATAGCACAGGGATGGTTTTTGAATAGGAATTCATACAAGAAATGATTGTCCGGGTATTTGGTGATGGACAAATAATGATAATACACATTCTAAAAAGAAGAAAAGAAGAGAAATTTCATTTCTGGCTTTAATGAATTATTGAAATCCAGATCAGTCCAAAGAATAATTAACCAAGGTTCTACATTAAGGGGCAGAGTTTTCTTTTTAGGCACAAAATGGATAGGTGTGGGTGGTGGGGGGTCTCAGATATCGATGGGACACAAACAGATCGCCAGCTGACATGGAGCCATCAAATCATGGTGCTGAATGGAATCATGGGCCTAAGCCAGTCAGCAGGTCCACCTCTTTCCACTCCCTATCATAAGAAACAGTGTATGTTACGTTTCCATCATATTGCCATTTTTCGTATTGTTTGACCTGAGACTGGTCATGCCACTAGATAGTTATGCTAGCTATTTGAGGGTGTCAGTTGTAGGGGGGTGGTGTTGTCTGCACAGGGGTTGAGCCTGCACATGGTAGACAGGGGGCGTTAGACCGAGATGCGCTAAAGTGAAAGACAGCTCTGAGCTAGTGTCCCTATTCATTTGTTATTTCTGTGATGGGTTGTGGTGTGGTTCAAGGTGGCAGAGGTGTTGTGTATTGTAGATAGACAGGGACAGACAAGGATGACAATTCATAAAGGTTGTTTTTCCTTTTCTCTGTTTTCCAACCCTCTGATGAGACAGTAATATCACTATATTTTCAGAATCATGCTGTCGATAACAAAGTATCGCCATAAGTACAAACATGAGATGGGGTGAAAAGCTGTTAAAAGAAGACCAAACATTCAACTTATTTACAACCCATGTTCATTCAGAATCAGATGTATTGATGTCCCAGTCTGCCTCCTGCTGCCTCTACCTCACTTAAGTTTCTATGCAGTCCCCAACAGCATGGTTTTCCATGCTTATCTCCATGGCTAGTGACTCACCCAGGAGTTTTTCAATAGTACCTGCTGATAATATGAGCAAAACTCTGCTCACACCTTGCAATTCGGTCAATTGGTCAACAAGTTATTCCTGTTATACGATGGCACGGTGGCTAGCAGGGGCAGTGTGCAAGACTGACTGTATGTGTGAAAGTTGATGAGGGTGACCATTCTCAGTTCAGGTCTTGCAGCTGAATTGCAAATGATAGTACTATCTTGACCAGTGTTGTGCAAGTTCACACTTCACGAGAGCTAGCTCAGAGTTTAGTTCACACAGATTAAAATGAACAAGTTCACATTCATAGTTCACAATTTTGAATTTTGAACAAGTTCAAAATTCATTTCATTTCTTCCATTTTTTTTAAATGAGCTGCTCTGAGCTTATCTTTTTCAGTAGAACCTCCCCCTACCCATCCATCCCCAGCTCCCAATCATTGCCACTTCCCACTGATTGTGTATACTCGTACATTCATAAATTATGTATTTTACTACTGGAAGTGCAAAAGCAAATAAAGTAATAAAAAGTTCACATCACAAAATAGATTCCTTTGTTAATCGCCTCCACTTGCACTAGCCATTTTGCAAAAACTGTTTAAGCTAGCCAGTGCTTACAGTGCACCATGTACCATGTCATATATAAGGGTATTGTCCAGGGACTATTTTATGTGTACGTCTACATGCGCAGTGATTGTTACGCGGGATATGGGCAGTTGGTTGCGAGTTGTCGAGCTGTCTAGCTGATGAGATTCACTAATAAAAACGTCTCAAGTATGGAATAACACTGTCCGTGTTTATTCATCAAGCAGTAGCTTTAACACACCCAAGGATTCCGAATCTCACACAAACCTGAACGAGCTCAAGTTCACGTTGTTTAGTTGTAAACGGATACGTTCAATTTCACTGCTCTTTTAACGCGTTCATGCACAACACTGATCTTCACTCATTGTATCCTGAAATGTTTGTTTCCTCAATGGAAGGATGGCAATTATACTGGATATTATAGTTGTACACTGCTAAATGTACAACATTCCGATGATTTTCTACCTTAACCTGTGTATAGCTAAACAATGAAAAAGAAAAACAAAACCTGGATGTTATGTGTTTTTTGCCTGATGTTTGTACAGTTCAGTTTAATTGGCTATGAAATTCACCTATCTGCGTATGGCATAAACCACTATGACCCACTGTACTCAAAACAGAGCATTCAAAAGGAGTTCCCTTGTGTCCAAATCAGCATTAAGACCCCTTAGTTGAAGTGCTTGTTGAAAATGACATGAATATCCTTTACTGCTGTCAAAATAAAGATGTGGAAGGAAGGTGGTGAAAACAGCCTTTTATCAGTATAAGAATGAGAAAGGAGAGGCAGAGGTTAAATCAGTCTCAATCAGTCAAGTTGAAAAGCTACAGCTAACCAAGACAGTAGTATAGCCATGGAATTGCTGCTGGAATGACAGTAACAAGAGTATTGAAGCTTTATGAATTAAATCAGGTTTTCAGAGCTGAGCAGTTGGAATTCATTTTCGGAGGCCCTTTTAGTATTTAATATTTAAGTCTGTATTAATCACCCTCCTGCACCCTGCCCTCCCCCTTCCCCTACAAACCTCCCATCCAGGCCTTCTCAAAACACAGGAGAACCCCGCCAAGAGTGATCTGGGAGAAAGGTGACTGGTTTGTCATCTACAGTCTGTGATTTTTTAATATTTTTTAACACTGACAAGAGTGAGGTAACAGAGCTGACATAGTGGTGGATAGGACAAAGTGTCACTTGTGAGAACAGAGAGAGAGAGAGAGAGAGCACTGTCTTGACCACTGTACAGTCTTTCAGTGATCTCTGACCAGAGTAGTAGGAGTATTTGGGGGGTTTGGTGTATCACTGACTGAATGCTAAACCACTAATCACCTACATAGTGCAATGAAAGAATATGTGTTTTTTTTTCAGGTGAATCACTTGCGGTAAAGCATTTTTCAGTGTGCTGTGCTGTTTTCCTCCCGGTGTAATCCAGGCCTTCAGATGTGAGATGATCACAGTTCTGGGTTTATTGAGCACAAGGATATAATTTCTAAAGCTTAACCAAATGGGAAATGAGGAAGTTTTGCAGTCAAGTGAGCATTTGTTGCTGTCTTGTTCAGTGTGGTTTGTTTTGTATAAATGAACCGTAGATGCTTAATGTTTATTTATTTTCATCTCTTTATTTAATCCATGTGAACCAGTCTAGAAAGAATGCTCCTTTGCAGGGTTTTAATAGGGCTTAATGTCATATTTCCCAGAATTCAGCAGACCTCTGTTACATTATGGTTCAGCTTGCTCACTGCCCACTCCTGAGGCATGTTTTCCTTATCTCACAGTAATTCCACAGTGTCAATGATGCAGGGTGACGTTACGTAAACATGTGTGTGTTTGTGTGTGTGTGTGTGTGTGTGTGTGTGTGTGTCTGTGTGCGTGTTTCTGTGTGTGTATATGTGCAAATGTTTGCAAGAAATGGTAGTGAGTCATGTCTTGACCCTTACTATGACAACCAGGAATGTGACATTTCATTTGAAGTGGTCATAGAGAGGTTATTGATTAGTCATAAGACAGCGGCTTTATCACAAGGAACAAATACTGACAATTAAATAAATGAGTACATTTTAATGACGCCATTGTGATTCCTTGTTTTGTAAAGAAGTGGATGGATATAACTGAACAATGCTGAAATTTCTCTTTTTCATCATGTTGTAAATGCACAGGAGGCTAAAGGCCTTATTCAGCCTTTATGCAATAATAATTCATGTGATGTTCCTTTGGACTGCTATGAGGCCATTTAGCCATCATTGATTTGGCTGAAGGGAGACTGATACCTAATTGATTTTTTATGCACAATATAAGAGAATTGAATAATCTGTGACAAGTTTGGTTCAACAAATGTTCAATGGGTCTTTGTAGTTTTGTTGATTCATTTTTTTTTTTTGTCATATTTTTTCCACAACATACTGACCTAGCAGAAGTACACAGAATTTGAGTTTTGGACCCAAATGACAAGAAATGCGAGTGCTGTAGGATTCAATTACACATGTCACGATAAGTATCTAATCTGCAGGCAACTGCAGTTCATTATGTTGTAAATTAACGATTTTATGATTTAAATGCTGTAGTCAGCATTTCCCACAAGCTTATTTTTCTAGGGAGAGAATGTGCTCCGCGCAAACACTGTATACACATATCACTGTACTAGTGTGCAGTATCAGGAGTATGTATCATTTTTACTGTCGATATGTTAGTAACGTTAGGCATTCAGCTCAGACCCAAACCTTTTACAGAGGCATAAGCCATATAGTTGGTTTTTTTCCCCTAGTGACTGGTATTGGAATGGATGGGGCATTTGTTGAGACTTTTAGGTGTCTATGCAAAATCCCCCTAAATTGATCCATCTTTGGCATTGCTGCGCTGATTGACAGATGTATATTACTGCCACCAGGCTATTCTTGTTGTCGCAGATGAATAGTCCTGCAGCTACCTTCTCAACAGCTCTCCAGGTGCTGATTTAGAGTTGGGAGATTTATTGCCTCTTTCACTTGTGACATCAGCAGAAAGCAGAGCAAGGTTATAGATTGCTTTTGTGCTTTCACGAACACTTAAGTCCAGTAATGGGATGAGGCAGAAAGGCATAGGCTGGCAGCGTGTGCTTGAATTATGAAGTGAAAGAAAGCACTCAGTTCAGGACGGAGGTGACACCAGGCTTGTGGGTTTTCCTTGTAGTTTCAAAGCTGAAATACGCCAACTCTTACCAGTTGTAGGGGTCACAAACAAGTAATGAAATTGACAATGAGACATGAATTCAGACACATTATTCTAAGTGAATTTGCTAGGGAATGGAAACCTGCACCCAAACAAAACTGTAAAACAAATCCTCATTGTTGTGTCTGCTCAGAGTTCCAAGAGAAATCAGACATGTGTGCGCTTGAAATAGCACGCTCGAAATGTGCTTGGAGATTGGGCACTGTTTGTGCTGGGTTAAAAGGACAACTACAGATAATGAACACAAAATGCATGGATAGGTTCCTCCTGAAGTTGTCAAAAAATTATTATATTTGTATTAACGTCTTGTCAGACAGACAATATATTTTGATAGCTGGTTGCTGTCAACCCTTTTGGGATAAACACACTTTGTTGTGCCTAGTTTTGTGGATGCAGGTTTATAAGGCCTTGTTTGTGTGAGGTTTTGTTGTGGTTTATGATAGTTTTACTGAAACCTGTAAGTCTGCTTGCTCCCTACTCTGTTCTGTGCTGTATGCCCATCTACACAGTAATTTCTTCCATCATGAACATCCTATATCTATGTATCAGCCATGTTCTGTCATTTGTATGAGACTGTTGAGATTGTTAGTTTATTGAAAAAATAGATTTTGCATCCATCCAGTTTCTATTCAAACAGCCTCTTTTCTCATAATTATTAATAAATATTGTAAGTCTTTGGTAAGCCTCTGTTTTCTCAGTTTCAGGAAATGCCCTTAATATTTTTCTTTTGTTTTCTATTATGTGTTTTCTGTCATTTTCATTAAGCTTAGTTTATTGATTTATGGTCTCTTTGTCTCCATTAACTGCGCCAGTCAACCTGACTTTATACCCTTTTTAACTAATTTTTCTGGAACACACTACCTGGAGAAAGGGCAGAAATGTTAGGACATTAGCCACGACAAAATGCGGAAAACTGATTTTCCTGTTTCAAAGCAGATTAAAATGGAAAAGGAGACATCAGAGTAATGAATAAATGGAGCTCTTTCCTTAAATCATGTGACTTGCAAAATGCATTTATCTGTTACATAAAAAATCAAATTTTCATGTTCAAAAATTGATAATTCATTGTCATGTACTGTCCTGCAGGTCCTCTGTTAATAACATATTACAGCCAATAGCAAAGGTCTTTAACATTATTATGCATGTTATCTATTGTTTGGCATGGTACTGTAATACAGTAATGGCATATGGATGGCACCATGATGATACGAACTTGCTTAAAGGTCCCCAGATTGGTTTTCTGTGGTCCTGTGTTCGCACAAAGTTTTGCACGCAATATATTGGGGTGTATCAGACCTAAAGGCATGCTGGGACAGTTGATGTGACAGAAAGTAAGGGGAAGAGGATCAAGGAGGAGTCCTTCTTTTTTCTACAGTGGCAGTGGACTCCAGTGGGGAGGAGGAACAAGCTTCATTCTTTATAGATTTTATTTTTTGTTTTCCTTTTTGTTATTGAGAAGATAAAAGATCTTCCTGACTGCTATGTTGGAAGACCCTCTGCCAATTCGAAGTGATCATTGCAAACTTAAGCTCAGGCTTTACACTGGGCCCCACATTGGACTCTTCTCTGAAACTAGATGTAAACAAAATCCAGATTTTCTGGCCAATAATGCAGCTGTCGGTCTCTTTTGGTGGAGCAGTTTGTCCAGCAAGACAGAAGCATGGCCGCCAAGACTTAATACAGGACCAGCTGCAGTATGTGTCTCCAGTGGTGTGGCATCAAAAAAGAATGGGAATGGGAGATTAACTGGGGACCTTCTCACTTCCTCTGGACATGGTATCATTTGCGCTGATGTTTGAAGGGACCCCACCATATTTGACATCCTCAGATTCAAGGGTAAATGCTGTTGGTTGGTTTGAGACGGAACGAAAAGCCAGCATCCCAAAATCATTTGGTAGTGCTGTGGAGACTTCATTACCATGGTTAGACAATAATTATGGTAGCTTTACAGTGTGGAAAAATTACATTTCCAGAAAATATTACAAATCAAAGGTTGGGTACTGTTTGAACAATTACACAACAGGTAGCAGAAGTGATTAATCAAAAATGATTCATTCTCAACTAAAAGTTCCTTTTCTCTTTTTATTTATCTGATGTCTCTCGTCAAACTTTATTTGAAGTGGGTGTGATCCTCCTCAATCCAACATGATTTAGTTCCTTTTGCACTTCACTTGCAGACTCTGCTGTATTTCTCCTAAGTTTCTACATTCTTGCTACTCAGCAGTAGTGTGCTGTTGCACAAGTTAATCTCTGCATTGAGTCTGTTCTTGGTAATTGTCAGTTTCAAATGAGAATGAAACCAGTTGAGTTGAGGCTAGGCCTCACCATGCTGACTCATTATTTACTTGGACTTGTGAAAGTTTGTCTGTTCTCTTCAAGTTGTGTCTCTACCAGTGCTGTCAGTTCTGTTTGCTCTGTGACCATAATAAGCCATGTTGAATCGAATAAGGGTTGAGAGTACTGGAAAGGTAAGAAAGGGGTTGCCAGAGGCAAAAATATTCTCGAAGGAAGGCTTAAATTGCTCCCACACAAGGCTTTAGCAAACTTTAGCTTCGGTGGAAGTCGGGATTGTTCAGTAAGAGGGCTTAAAATGCAGAGCATTCAGTACTTTCAGGCCAACCCTTGTTTTAAACATGGTGAAGATATGTGTGGCGTCCATTTTGAGCCCTCCCAGTGTGCTTCAGTGACACAACAGTCAATCAAATCCCTCCAAAAATCAAGCTGGTTTTGTGGTGTGGAACATGGAAGTGACATGGAGCACAAAGACCACCCTCTAACAATCACCAATTTAAAAACTGTGCTAAGTCTTTCTTTCAGCGGGTTACACTTTGTGATTGTGCTGAAAATTCATGTAATAAAAGAAAAGGCACATATGATACAGTATACAAATGTCACTGAGGCCAGAACATCTTGAGAACTGAACTTTTTTTTAGTTTACTCTACACCTGCCTGTTTTATCTTTGTTTGCAATGAAAAGAATGAGGTTGCTAGTTACAGTAAGTGTTTGCCTTTGTTTGCCACCTTATGATGGTTGAAGAAACCCAATGCTATGTTAGAGAAACTGTATCAAAAGCATCACAGTGAATCATGCTGAATATACACAGATACGGCTTACAGAACTGTTGATAACTTGTGAACAGGTCATGTTACCCTGCTAAAGGAACAGGTTAAAGACACCTGCTCACTGTGGTATTTCACCCAGCAAGCTCTACAACCACTCTTCTGGGCACAATGTGGAACAGTTTCAGATCGGTCAGCATACATACATCAGCCCAGGTTAACCTGCTGTAGAAACACCTGAAGCTCACTTCAGGCTGACCTACAGCTAATGCGGGACAGTTGGAACGTGGCTTTTGAGATTTTGTCTGTCTAAATAAATTGTATATCAGAAGAATGAGTATTGCGAGGTTTGTTTTATTAGCCCATCTTTCTTGAGTCTCAGATGACAGCGTAAACAAGTCAGCTAATACACACAAATTGAAGCACATAAGGCACATTTGGGAAAACCGTAATGCATCTCATGCTGGCCTTCAGCTTGACGATAGTCATGAGTGCAAAGAGCGTGACATTGAACCACTGAACTGGCAAAAGTGTGGAATAGCCCAGTACCCCAAGCGTAAGGCACTTACGATGAACTGTTCCGTTAAATAATCTGTGACATGCATCTGATGTACGACATCTTGGATGAGGATGTTTCTCGCCGAATAAGTGGTACTGTTTACCTGTAGTACTTATAGTCCACTTATATTGTTCACCTCGCTTATAGTGTCCAACAAGTTTTCAGTCATGTGCTTTGCAGGAATTAATGCAATATTCCCCATCCAGTATCATTCTTCTCATCTCATATTATCAACGACTCAAAAGTCATGTGTATTTAATCAGCCTGAATGTTTAATGCTTATTAGAACCGTAGTGTACCCTTGGTGTGTGTTATGTAACAACAATCCTCCAGCTATTGCGTGGCAAAGTACGGCTTCCTGTTGGAATGGGAAATATTACATCCTGAACACCTCCCTGTAGGTCTGGCTCTGTGTCTAGACGTGGCCCGTCTTTAGTCTGACGGCGGATGAGCTTGCATGTTCTCTGCAGTGTCTGCCATTGAAAGTGCTGCTGAGTTACTGTATGTGGGCAGCGGCGCAGCTTCGCATAAGAACATTCCGCGTGTTTTAGTGTCGCCGCTGAAGGAATTCGAGTCGCATGATCTCGTCTAAATATAACGCGCATGGCCGCGGAGCCCAGACAAACAAGGCATACATCAGGGCCGGTGCTGAAGTCATCTGCTCCGCTTTACGCTGCGAATGCCATACGTGATTAACTAATTGGAAGCAAAAGTCATTGTCTCCTGTGCAGTGTCTGAGTTTGCTTCTTAAAGCTTTGTTTTTTTTGTGGCTCTTCAAGAGCTTTTCTGTTTATTCCTACAGCACAGACTGACACAGAACCCCAGTGTGAAAATGGAGGAAAACTTCCCCCAAACAGCAAATGCCATATTGATGGCAAATGCAAAATAATTGGCACAACAACTCAAGAAGAAAAGTATTTATAATAGTGTGAAATTTTTGTTGGAATGGTTTCCTAGCTGCTCTGCCATCCACAGTTGTTTGTGTTTACTGTAAAGTCTTGTGTCAAGCCTTTGCCACACACAGTTGCTTCTGTATACTGTAAGGTCCTGTGTGAAGCTTGTGCCATACAGAATTGCTTCTGTATAGTGTGAGGTCCTGCGTCAAGCCTGTGTCACACACAGTTGCTTTTGTTTACTGTAAGGTCCTCTCTGAAGCCTCTGCCATAGAGCTAGTTCTGTATACCGTAAGGTCCTTGCGTCAAACCTGTACCATACAGAGTTGCTACAGTATACCCTAAGGTCCTGCATCAAACCTGTACCATGCACAGTTGCTTCTGTATACTGTGAGGCCCTACGTCAAACCATTGCTGCACACACGGTTGTGTGTGCACAGTGGAGCCTGCTGTGGATGTGTGCTGAGAACAGGAGAACCTCCTGACTGCTCATGAGGAAGCATGGGCTCAATCATGTGCCAGGACCCATCCTCCCTTCACTCCCTGCGACCCCACATCAGGCAGCACGGCCCTGGCCTCTCCGCCGTCTTCCCTCCTGACCTCAGGGATGGAGAATCCCGGGTTCACTCCAGCGTGGCCCATTCCTGACCTCCGTCGCAATCCATGCGAGTCAACATACGCGTAGGACACGCCTTCAGCAGGTCATGCGATTCTGCGCTATTTTTCACCTTATTTAGCCTGCAGAAGTTACTCGGAAAGAGGGATGACTCAAAAGGCTTGAGGTTTTTCTTCGGTAAGGTTTGTAAAAAGGGCTTGCAATGCCCTTAATCATGTCTCAGATGTGGAGGAAGCGGGGCCTGCCAAATACAATTGCCGTGACACTGTACTGCTTTAAAGGCAAAGCCTTGGCACCTTTCAAACAAGTATTCAATCAGTCAATGCTGTGCAGTGGGGACAGGTGTACATCTCATGTAGATTAAAAAAATGCGGAAGATGAAATTGGGAAGTTGCTACTCTGGATATCTGCAGAGCAGTTTTGTCAGTCAGTCTCCATTCGCCAATCATATGTTATGTCTCTCGAGTAACATTACAATGATTGCAGTCGTGACTGGATGTCATGCTGTCACTCTATGGAATGAAGTTGCTAAGACATATTTATTTATATCTTTCATTATTATCATGCATTAAGAACTGAATGATACATTGGACCTTACTGGAATTAATTTAATGTAAAGGGCACCTTGCTTGAATTAAAGTATGGACTCATTTCACTTCTGGGAAACCTGAAGTGGAATTCATCTTCTAGGAGGTTTTGTTGTTGTTGTAGTAATAGGAATAAAGGCATATTCAGACAATTCCTTAAAAACAATGTTCATCATAGCTGGCTACATTTGCGGTAACAACCACAGATATCAAACTATGGGCTATGATTTCCCTCCAGAACCACATATCTGTTGGTAAGTAGTTTGGTGCAGCACTGACGGTTTGTGTATGTGGCTAGGTAGTGCTTTAGATTAGATCAGATAAAGGTATTCTTTGGTCATGCATTGGTCCTTCTTTTCAAGTTTTTATTGCATAGTAGTGACACCATCTCTGTCACAGTCACCATCATGTGGTGACATTCTTGGCTGAATATACGTTTGACAATACATTGTCACCAGATACATACTCTCATCTCAGGTGTTCATTGTTCAAAGCAACCCTCTCATACTCATATATTGTTTTTACTATTTACATTGACACACGAGGAGATTGTATCCAGTCCCTTGATGTCAAAGCCTGGTAATTTAATAGTAAATATTATTGTAATCAAATATTAATTGCTGTGCATATTTAAATGCATAATCATGTGTAAGCATGTTTCTTCAATGATTCTTCAATGATGACACAAAGTGTCAGTCCTCATTTATCCATATGGTTACCATGAAGCCTGATAGATGCATATTAGCTAACCTGAGGAGGTTTTTTCTTTTCATTTTGAAGTTGAAAAGGCACTACCAATCTATTTCAACACTCATGTGCCCTTATTGGTTTGAGAAAATTAAAACGATTACCAGCCTTCAATGTTTGCTTAGGGGCATCATTGCACAAGTCATAATGTCCTGTACAGAATGTTCCATAAAAGTTTAATAAGCCATTCAAATCGCCACAGCAAAAGCCGTTTTATTGAATCATCCCCACAGACTAAGACTCCAGACCACATTCCTTTTCAATCCTCAGAAGCACTGCACCCTCATTTTTGAGCCGTATAACCTAACTGTGCCTTTGTGCCCTGGCCTTCTGGGTTCCCTCTGTGAATATCCTGCAGTAAGCTGCAGCAGAACAATTTATTTTGATACTCTGTCAGAGGTAATCTGGTAATAACTCCCCTGCTGTGTTTCCGTCATCAAGATACTGTATCTACTTTATTAGTGTATCAGTGGTTTGCACTGATGTCTGCACCCAAAGATATCACGGGCTCACAATCTACTCAGAAAAGCTTTTGTGGTGTTATTCTAAGAAGGGTGAACTCACCATATTTGCCGGTGTTTATGGGTTATTTTTTGCAGTCATCAGCATTTTACATCAGCATAATCTTTTATCTAGTTTAAATCTAGTTTTATCTAGTGTAAAGTGTGAAATTGATGTTGAGAGGTTTGAAGTGTCATTTCCCCCTTGCTTAAAAAGAGGGTGGTTTGGGTGGAGGGGCAGGCCGGGGGGGGGGGGGGCGACGTGTCGCATGGCTACTGACAAAGCTTTTTTTGTCGCATCTTTGTTTCAGGTTCTGCGCAGTCAGCACTATGACTGATGGTGACTATGATTATCTCATCAAGCTCCTAGCTCTGGGGGACTCCGGAGTGGGGAAGACCACCTTTCTGTACAGGTACACCGACAACAAGTTCAACCCCAAGTTCATCACCACAGTGGGAATAGACTTCAGGGAAAAGAGAGTGGTGAGTTTGCTTTCAGCATCGCCCTTCCTTGTTACACTGTCAAGTCACTGTGGGTTTTTTAACCACAGGCTTAAATTAAAGTGTTGTTCTCTCTCATCTCTGCTCAGACAGTGCATGTTGTCTAAGTTCATGTTTGTGTACTCATAGCAATGTACTGGAACATACAAGATTTTGCCAAGTGAGTTATGCAGTATCAAATCCCCATCCACTTCCTCCAGGTTCACTGTGCCAGTGTGCAAATGTTGGACCTATAGTGTAGCCCAGCGAGGGCAGACAGGCGGGAGCAATAAGGAACTGGAAATGCAGAGGCCCTATGGTAACAACTACACTGATAAAGAGCTTCGTTCCCTGGTGTTTAATATCTGTCTGCTTAGCGTGAGGCTACGCTAAAGCTCTGCCTGGACACTTTTGAACTATTCCTTGCTGAAAGCAGAGGTTTATTTTTGGATGTGGTCTTTCAGGCAGGGTTTAGCGGGGGAGCGGATAGCAGTTCAGAGCCGGCTGAGATGCGAGGCGCCTTTCATCGCTGGGAAAGGCCCGGGCTTGTGTATAAAAACGCTCTCCGTCATGGCCCCGCTCCTGCGACGCCGCTTGTTTGAATATATTTAACCGTGTGACTCATGGGCATTATTGCCTTTCCTGTTGAAGGGAGGGCTGATACCTTCATCATTTCCACGGCGAGCGAGGAAGTGTTAGAGGGCATAATGTAGTCTCATGCCTCGCACCTCGTCTGCACGCTGCGTGCTGGAGAGAAACGCTGATAATGAGGCATCGTTTGCATTCCTCTGTAATGCCAGTCACATGCCTCGCTGGGTACGGCCTGCAGCGCTTGCGTGTGGAGTCGTCCTCCTGCTCTGGTGCGGAGGGGAGGAGGCATATGCAAATACAGCACTGCAAACCCTGTCGATGCAAAACGCATGGAAAAGCGCTGTTCTGGTCCAACCGCCTCAATTACCTGCCAAAACATTTCTCTAAAGTCTCCTTTTCAGCATTGGTGCTCGACTCTGTATCTTAGTTCGCTCTTAAAGCCTCAAATCAACATTCAGGGCTGGACCTCTGTTGACTTACTTTGAGGAGACGGTAATCCAGTCAAAAGCCAGCTGAATTATCTGTACAGTAATCAAAAAGCCATTTGGGCAAACTTACCTCTGCTTGAAGTCCTTTTGATTGGTTCAGACTTTAATGTTTCTTTGATAACTTAATCACTTGGTGATAGTCACTTTTAAAACTTCATCCTGTTTTCACTTTGAGCCAAAGAGGTCTGTTGCAGTTATCCCCCTGCTGCTTGAGTGCAAGGTTTTGTCACATTAATGACATCACATTTGAAGATGTGACATGGAAAATGTCATGAATTGATCTTGGAGGAAAAATATCAGGAATAAAAACAGTCACAAGTGGTATTACTCTATGGGTTTTCATGAAGTTTAAAGCATTCAGCCTCTGCTTTGGTGTGTTCTGAACGTGGTGTTAGGGATGTACCATGCAGATACAGGTGTGTCTTTAATCTCTAATTTGGTCAATTAAGTCTCTGAGGAAGATCTTTTTCATTAAAATTCCATACATATATATTCATGTAAATGTTTTAAACGTGTTATATATGTTTTAAAAAACCTCCAGAAATCATGGGAAGGTGACGTGTTTGTTTCAGTCATGCAAAGTAATTAAAAGTACAGTAAGTAAACGTAACAAAAGGTGATTGAATAAACTGTCCTTGTCCTGTCATGTCTCCCTTTCTCATTTGTCATAAATGACAATGATTGAGTGACTATGGCATCCAAACAGCCAAGGCAATTGCGAGTGACCCTCCTGGGCCAAAGTTGAAACATAAATCAATTTCTCTAGACCTGAAAATGCAGATAATGAGGAAGGCAGAAAAAGTAGAAGTCAAAAGAGAAGTGTCACATTTCTCTCGAGTGAAAATCATTTTTAAACCAAGCGAAAAAGGCGAAAAGACTCTGGTGCGATGCGCTAGTGACGTTAACAGTCGGGGCTAAGACAGTGGCAATTACAGCGCTAGCTCCGGGTGAAATGTGAGTGTGAGTCTCTGGTAACAAAATTTCTGATAACGAAGTGAATTGACAGAACATATCCTCTGTGATGTGTCACTCTCATTGTTTTACTCATGTAAACTGCTCACCAATTAACTGCGCACCCATCAGAGTGCATAGACATGCCTTGAATGGTTTCAGTCATAGCAGCAAATGTGTATTTTTAACAAAATTTCAAGTTGCTAGCTGAATTGATATTTCTGTGTTCATCTGTGTTTATTCTTACAGTACAGCAGATCTCAGATGTCACAGGGCTGTCAGTCAGTTGGCACTAACACTTGTGCTGCATGGGTAATATTTTTGAGCCTTCTAATTGGATTTGCTTCTGCATTTTCATGTCAAGATCAAATCTAATCCATCAGAAAGCTCAGCACTGATGACATCCTCCTCCTTTTTGGATGTAAATACTGCATGCAAATTGGAACAGGCTGTTCAAATATGTCAGGCAAACAAAAGCAGTCCTTTAGTCTGACAGACTGAGGGATGCCGAGCTGTCCGAGGAACGGGATGGGGTGATCGCGAATCGCCAACATTCCCAAAAACATTCCTTACCGTGTTCTTGCAGTAATAACACTTGAACGTGTTGCAGTCTTCAGATGTAACAACATGTGTGACCTCCCACTGTGGGTGCTGTTCCTTCATCAGCCAGAATCGTTTGAAGGCTCATCTTCTGTTACTGTAGTTACTGCAATTTCGAAACAGAATAAGAAAGGCATTTCTGCGGCTTGTGTTGTTGAAGGTTTCCACCAAATCTCTGCACTTATGCCTTTTGTTCAGATGTGAGTACGGAGAAAGAGACGGCATCTGGAGTGCGCTGGCAGCACTGCTAACGTTTTTTTGTTATTCAGGTATACACGGCGACCAACTCCAATGGGACCACAGGGAAGACGTTCAAAGTGCACCTTCAGCTCTGGGACACAGCCGGACAGGAAAGGTACACACCTGCTGCAGAGTTAGACGTCACAAACACAGACGAGTGGGATCAAACCATTTCACAACCCATACGAAAAACCTATATATTGAGATACATGTTTTTGAGAGCATATTTGGCTGACTGACATGCTGTATTCCTCAGTATATTACACTATCTTTCATTATTGTATGGGGATATGGCATGTGGCTGAGTCAGATACTGTTGATATTCTCTTTAGAAATCCTTCAAAGGGCAGACAAGGTTTTGTTTAATTGAGCTATGCTAGGATACTAGCACTTACTATAATTTGCTGTGAGTTGTTTGATTTCATATAACAGAGGCACTGTTTTTACTTGAATCATCCAGCTTTTGAAATAAAGTAGCATTACTATCTTACTTACTTTGGTCATGGCCATGAACAGGTTTTGCTGGTGTGTGCATAAAATGAATTCTGCATATGTTTTTCAGTTCTGCTTTACTATGCCAAAAAGTTTTGTTCTTAATTTCTGTCATTGTTCATGGGCCCCGGGAAGGTGTTCAACCAACGGGTCGTTTCACACATGGTGTTCAGGGGCAGCATCAGCCTGTACACTGTACCCCTGCCTTGTGGGGTCGTGCTTGGTGAAGTCATTCAACGTCACAGGACTGTGACATTTTCCCAGCTGACTGCCAGCTTAGCCAGTGGCAACACCTCAGCCGTGTGAAAAGGGAAAAAAAAAGTGTTGGCTAGTCTAAAACGGGCTTCAGTGAAAGAGCCAGTTGAGTAGTGGAGTATCAGTGTCATACCTGCTCTTATCTGAAGAGCTGAGAGCTGAAAACCTCCTTTCTTTCCGTCAGTTACATACACACACAAATGAGTTACCAAATATTTAACTGCATGTCGACACAAGATCCATTATATTACATGACATTATTATCATATAGCAGACGCTCTCATCCACAGCGACTTACATAGGTTACACTTTTACATGTTACCCATTTATGCAGCTGGGTATTTACTGATGGAATTGTGGGTTATGTTCCTTGCCCAAGGGTACAGCAGCAGTGCGAAATAGAACCAGCAACCTTTCGGTTATGAGTCCCACTCCTTACCGCTATGCTGCACTGCCACTTACTGTTTAATATGTACATCAATAATCTGTACGCTTCATCTTGGCCTGGTCATTCAGAACACATGTGCTGTATTTTATTACAGTTCTTTGACTGCTGTAGAAGGATGTTCTATGGGGAAAGTGATGTATTGTGTGCAATAGCTTGTGAAATAGTGGTATTTTACACAATAAACAATTTCCACATGGTGCTGAACTTGTATTCTGTGTTCCAGATTCAGGAGCTTGACGACAGCCTTCTTCAGAGATGCCATGGGCTTCCTGCTCATGTTTGATCTCACCAGTCAGCAAAGCTTTCTGAATGTCAGGAACTGGATGAGTAAGTGGCAGCAGCGAGTGGAGACCCTCTACTCATTTCTGACATCAAACCCCATATTGTTTTCAGTTTAAAAGGGGCTAATCTGAGGAATAGGTGGGTCAAAGGTTTGAGTGAATCGTGCTTTTCAGACATAAGGTGAAGAAATGATCCTCCCGTTTTCCTACATCAAATGCGTTTGAACCTTAGAATTTTCCCCTTGTCAGCACTGTGCAAGCAAAGAGGCTGACCAGGAGTGTGTTATTTATAGATGAGGAAAAAAGAGGAATTGCTAGAGACTGCCATGAATTAACAACAGAACGTTAAACCTGTATTGTCCTCTGTTGTAAATGGTGATCTAACAGCCCTTTCTTTGGTGCCCCTAACAGTATTGATAGGTTTTCCTTTATCAAAAAAGTGAATTAATTATATAATTTGTTGGGGTGTTGCAGGCCAGCTCCAGGCCAATGCGTACTGTGAAAATCCAGACATAGTATTAGTTGGTAATAAGGCAGACCTTGCTGATCAGAGAGAAGTCCAAGAGAAGCAGGCAAAGGAACTTGCGGACAAGTACGGGTAAGTGAGATCCAATACGACATACATATTATGTCTATCAAGCAGGATATCCCTTGTTCTGTCACATTGAAGTTCTCAATTAAGTACTCCGATAGGAAGAACCCTTTGTTGAAAAGTAAGACCGCAGTTTCCACAATAACAGTAATTATGATGATAACGCTGTCTGAGTGCCTTTGACAGAAACGAGAGACGTAAGGCAAGAGGCATTTACATTGATTCACAGAGAAACCTTTCATTTCAGCCACAAACTGCAATCAGCATTAATGGCCCATACTATGGTTACTTGGAACCAGACGGGGCTTTTTTTCAAAATTGGATGATACAGATAATCCTGACATGAGCCATGTCTGTAATTTAGTGTTTATCAGAAAACAAATGCTGGAGAAATGTGTGAAGTCATTTTTATGTGACACAAAGGAAAAGACATCTGTTCCTTATTTTTGAATAAGCAATTAAGCTGTTGGGACAGTAATGGAATTGCTTATATTTCCAACTTTTTTCATTGCTTACAATTGATCTTTTTCCCTCAGCATACATGTAAGTATTGTAAGTATGTAAATGCCATTTTAATCTAAGTGAGTACTGCTTACCAATTAAGTTACTTGATGAGTCTTATAGTATTTAGTATTTGTCTATAAACTGATGTAGGATGTACAATGTTACAATGTTTGAACTTTTCATTGAGCAGATAATTAATGACAGTATGACTTTAAGATATGCATATTTATCATTAAATTGATTGTGTGCTCGTTTGACGTAAAATGATTGGATGGATGCTCTTTTCTTTTATTCTTGAAAATTAAGTTGTGGAAAATTGACCACATTTATGGTTTATTTCCTTGACCAGCTATTGTTCAGCTGTAGCCAGTGACAAAAATCAACCTGCTACGTTTGGAATTGCTCTGCCAAGATCAAAGTTCACTGCTCTTTTGCTTTGGTTCTCATTGCATGAAAATTTGGTTCACAATAGGACTTGGTTCACACTAGGTTGCATGAGTTGAGTTTGAAAACAAATGTTTGTTAATACTGAACACATACTGTAGAGTTAATGTCAGTTTTATCCATAGAATTTGTGAGAATAAATCAAACCCTAGCAAACCTGCTCATAATCTTGAATCCCTTCACTCACCGCGTCTGTTGCTTCTTTGCCTCAGCATCCCTTACTTTGAGACGAGCGCAGCCACAGGCTCAGAGGTGGACAAGGCCGTGATCACTCTCCTGGACCTGGTGATGAAGCGCATGGAGCAGTGCGTGGACAAGCCCGCCCAGGAGGCCCCCAACGGGGAAGGCACCAGCAAACTGGAGGCCGCTCCACCCAACGAGAAAAAGTGTGCATGCTAGACTGACCGTGCCCCCACCCCTCTCGCCTCGCCTTCCCCACCCACACTCCCTCCCGCCCCCCCACGCTGGTACGGCAGGGCCTCCTTCTCCGCGGACAGACACATACAGAGATACAATGCAGTCAGAGGTTATACCATGGAGGCGTGGCCTACCAGTTCTGGCCCGTCTCATTGGTGCCCTTGGACGGTCACTATATTTCAGAACATTTATGAAGCTCATTGACCTGCCTTGCCTGCCAAGCTAAAACCCCCCTTGCTCCCATCCAATGCCTGTTTATCCACATCAGTTTACCAATTGTTCAAATGTCCCCTCTGTGATATGAAAACAAAGCCTTATTATTGAACGTGAAATAGGTCTCAGTTTTAGCAAGGGTACGAGTAACTCGGTGGTAGTTATTCCAAGCGGATGGCCTGGTTCTGTCACACATTGAGTGGAAGTTCAAAGCACGGTGCTGGTCCTCCTGGACTCTGCTGTGCACCACTTCCTGTTCTCGTCATGACATCTCGTTCATGACACCACCCTGGCAGATGCTGGTTTTCAAAGGCCACATTAACAACTCCTGTAGTTTGGAATTGCCCTACTAGGATTGATGTTCATATCCCTTTCACTTTCATAAGCAACAGATATTATAAAGTACTACCTGTTACACAAGAATACGTTACAGTATATCAACAATTATGACCTAGATGGTTTTATTTTTGGTGCCTGTTTTTTCATATACGTCCCAGTGGAGCTTGATATGGCTTGGATTGAAATAACACATTTCTCATCATGAAATACCATAGAGGGTCTTACACTGAAAATCTGCCCCATAAGTATAATTACAGAATAAAAGAAAATGTTAATAAATCAGCGCCATTGTAATCTATGGTGAGGCAGTGATATGTCCATAAATGTCTTAATATAAAAGGTACTGAGAGACTTACCGCCAGTTTCTGAAGCATTCCTTTGTGTCATATCCTTTAATGGAATAAGCCTCCTCTGGGTTTGCCACCATTTAGGAGGACAGTGCCGAGTCAATGGACCTCTTTAGCGCTAGCTGCCTAGATAACTGGCAACTGCTGTTTGTGTGCCAAAAATCACCTTTTTTATTACAGCTGGTTCAGCAGTATCTGCCTTTGTACATGGGGCCTTTGTAGTTTCCAGCTGACATAGCATGGAGATATTGCACACATCCTTCCCCAGTACTCCCCCCAAGTATTACAGAATCACACACCTCAATCCTGCATACTTGTGTGTACTGTAATTCCCCCCTCTCTCCCCTACCCCAGACTTGTTGTATTCCTGAATGTAACTGCTAAGAGGTTTTCCATTTCAGGTTGTTTGTTTCTGTTTTGTAGTTACGGTATTCTTTTTTCGATTGTAAGTGAATCGAAAACACAGGAGGCAAAAACAAATGGCAGTATTGAATATGACTCTTCTGTGAAAAGGAAAAAAAAAAGATGTTTAAAATATAATGTTTGTGCTGTACATAACTGGATGAAGTGGGACTTGTGTGTAAAACCAATCACGTAAGACCTTGTAAGACTTTTAACGATAAGTTATAGCGAAGTTATACGAAGTTTTGTGATGTACTGTAAGTTTACAGTAGTAACAAAGTATGTGCAATTGTTTTCTCTGTAAAGCAATGCTGTTTGGGTTGGCCATGGCTTACAGCTGGCTACGTGTTAAAATGACCATGGGATTTTAGTTTAGTAATTATTTTTAGTTGGAAACGCACCTTGGCCCACTATTTTCATTTCAGGAGACTTTTTTTTCAGGTTTGTTTGTATGTCTAGGGGAACATTGATAGGGGAATATTGAAACAATAATTTGATAGAGATTTATTACCATAATACACAATCGTTTTATTTTAGGCACAGCGTAAGAATCATTGAGGCCCCAGATTTTAATATTGCTGGAGGCCTCAGAGCAGGATTGCTGTTCAGTAATTTATACTTAAATGTATACATAGTCACAGTAATATCTGTATGTATAAGAGAATGTCTTCTTCCCAGTACTCTAAATACTCATTTATTTCTCAGAAAACCTGCTATTGTGTTTGTGACCACATTTGTTAGTGTGGGGATAGTTTCAATTTAATTGACCATATTCAATTCCAACAGTTTTACTGCTTTTAAAAATAAAAGGCATTGCCTCTTATTAATGATAGCAGGAGGATTAGGACATTGTATATTTAGGAACACATTTTTTATTTTCTTTAAGAAGAGAACTGTAAACTGCATTGCTTCGTAAACTGCAGTTGTACTTTGGAAATCTGGCCATATACTTCCATGTACAGTATAAATTATTGAGTAAAAAATGATTCTTTGTATTCAGTATACAATAATACCAGAACTGAACACAAAAATAGGGTAAAGGATAGTTCTGTAACTATAGAACAGAATATTAATAATAGTTAAAACTAACTTAACTGAGACAATAAATGTTAAGCTCGTTATAGCTGAAAATTCTGCATTGTTATTAGCCTAGAATGCATAAGTTTAATTGCATATTGTTTGTAATATCAAAAGAGAATTACTAAAAAAGAAGCATTAAAAACTTTGAGGTGACTATAATATAGCTGTATGCTGTCATTCGGTATCGTAAAGCATTATTTGAAATTTAACGGTTACTGCACGACAGTAATTTAACGGTTACTACAGACTGTAGAGTTCACCATGCGTAAAGCACAGTTTGCGGTATATAGGAGATTGAAAACACATAGATTAGCAATCAGAAAGCGTTTCTTGGTCAGTGTATCCACTAGCTGAAGCAGTTCTAATGTATTCACACTCCACAGCACTAGCAGGAGTGCCATGTTGGGATCACATGCGCAGTGATCTACAGTTAGATCTACAGATAGAAGTATGAAGGTAGCTGTGCTATTTCATAAGCGGTGCACTAAAATACAATGCTTTTGGGATACTACAGTGGCATTGGACTGTAGCTGGTCTGGTACCTGATCTCCTTCGTGGAGATCAGGTATCAGACTAGCTTCAGTCCAGCTAACCTCAGCGCACAGGTGTAATTTCAAGCCGCTTCTGTACGCAACTGGTCACTGACTCTGCGCTAGACTTGCAGAACTTAATAGCAGGCATTTACATGAAGTGTTACTGGCATCAACCGTGATAGTGAGACCAGCACAGTACGGGGGCTTCTCCGAACATCGCACGTTTCCTTAAGCCGAGCCTAAGAAATACATTAAAACATGACAATCCTTGGACCAAATTACAGAGTGTTTCTGTGCAAATATATGGTTTTTTTTTTGGTTTTTTTTTACTCCTCCTCTCCCAAATTCTCCGCTTGGAAAAGAAGTTGTGGACGCCTTACTGAGTGCCAACATTGACAAGAAGGTTTATATCCCCAGTGGACAGCGAAGTTTTATTTGCCCAGAAACTCTGCTCTTAATGTTTTTACTGTATTGTTACATAGCATGTAGAATTTTTTATTATTATTGTTTTGAGCAAACGTATGTGATTTAAGTAGAGGAAAGGTCTACAGTTTGCTCTCTGGTGTTTGAACTCTAGCCATTTTCGAAAGTTTACATTGTCTGGAGGATTCCCTCTTCTCTGTTGTGTGCCTGTAATGCTCTTTGACCAATAATATCCTGTATAATCCTTTGTAAAGGTTGTGAACTATGAATATTTTAATGCAGAAAAATACTAAACAAAACAAAGAAAAAATAGATATATGTAACCATATATACAGGTTTGAATTAATTTAAGTTTCTTGAAGAGCATTATTTTTCAAAAAATGTTCCTCATGTATTTGAAAAAAAAAAAGAAAACATGCTTTAAGTATTGATATGCCTGCTAATGACATTTTGCCAGGTTGCTAGATATTTCAATGCACCATTAGCATGATCAACCTGGAAATGAGCTTTGAAATAGTCAGTGTTATGATATCTGTGGGTCTGATCAGTGTATCCCTTGAGAAGTCCAAGTCTGTCTCTGTTTCTCTCTGCGGCTACTAAAACTGCAGCCAACCACAAACGATACAAGGCAAGCTGCACAAGCTGCAAGTACTAATGCAGTTTATCTTGATCTCATTAACCTGATTGAAAGATGTTTTGTGGCAAACGTTGGCTTCGTTTTTTTTCCCTTCTTCTTTTAATTTGAGATTTTTTTCTTTATTTATTTTTGGCTGTTCTGTGTATTTCGGGATGGTTTAGTCCAGTGTGGGTTTTGCTAGTTTATAATCTGTTCAAATTTTTTTTTTTAGGTGATGCACTCAAAGTATTTCTTTATTTTAACTCAAATAAAGTTTGAAACACCACACGGTGCTTTATCAAGTGGAGACTTTATTGCTTGTCTGCTTTTGGAAGTTGTATTTTAAAAATGTTTGCTTTCAGGTCAAAAGGTGACAGTGGTCACGGTAATGCGCTGTTTCTTCCTACAAACCAAAGGGATTGCCTTACAGTAAGTGTGTCTGTGGTGAGTCGGCGATGTTTGGGTCAAGTTATGTTCCATGAGTGTCATGTGATGCCTCCCTTCCTTCCCCTTAGGGACAGGGGAGACTCTCGGAGGTAAGTATGTTTCGCCGCTGGATAAGAAGCACTACGCTGGAAAGTGAACAGTACCATAAAGATTAAGTACTGTGCTTCCCATCCCACTATACATTTCCTCAGCAACAGTACTACTACTACTACTCATTTATGTAATTTAAAAAAAACTTGACAATACTCAACACAACTCCATCAGAAGAGATTTGCAGCTAAAACTTTCTGTGAAAAGTCAAGACCCTGATTCACAGATTTAAGCCTTTTCATTTATATTTACATTCCTTTATATTCTTATGTTAATTATTAAGACAATATTTAGTCTGAAGATAGATATAATTTGAAACAAATTCCTTTGTTACATGATAGATTTTGTCTCAGCTTGAAACCTTTTTCATGGTACTACTTATTCTAATTATTATTAAGGGATGCATTTTTCAAAAGATTTGTGTGTAACTTATTTAATCACTGTCTCTACATTGAACTACAGTATGTTTGACCATGCAGTTAAAAAAAAAGGATGATATTAGTGGCATTTTCTTGTCAAATTACTAACTTGTGGCAAATATTAAATTTCCATAGAAGTGAGCCCCTCTGAAGCATCCCCCTAAATGGCCATACCTTAAAAAGTCACTGTAGTGTACAGCACCACACAGATGCAATAGGGCCTGTCAGACAGCCTTTGCGTTCCATTAAAGTATGCAAGTGGAGGCCTCACTCCCACATGGAATGAACTGCTGAGCTCAAAGCAGGGAGGCAGATGGATGTAAATCCGTATTGATCTCCAGTCAGACAGCAACATCGGCACAGCCTATGTCCACACTTCACTACGGACATGCTTGGAAACGAATACATTCTTCGGTGGCGTCTTGCCCTGTGTATTCACTGTAGGATCATGTGGTCCTGAGAACGGTCATATAGGTTGTTATTGCAGTGTTAGTATTACTTATAAAGATGTTGTGATGCGGCTAAAAATGTCTTGTTTTTTCAAAACGAGCTATTCACACATTTTAGGTGATGATGAGAATACATATCTCTTACTTATTCATCTCTACTTGTATTTTTCATATCACTTTTCTCTGTATTTGAAGGCAGGGGTCTGAAAGGTTACAAATCCCAGGTGGAACTATGCAGCTGTATCAGTGACCACTATACTTAACCTGAATTGCTGCTGCCAAATTTCCACAGTATGTGAGATCAGAGCAACTGCAAATTAGATAATGCTGATGGGTATTACTTCTTTGTCTTTTATTATTATTATTATGTTATATAGAGGAGGAAAACTGTCATTAATAGTGTGGAACACACTTGTATTTTTCAGGAAAAAGTCCTCTCCTGAAGATTTTTAAAAAGCATGTAAATAGCATGTAGCATGTAAATATTGATTTTCATTAATTACAGTTCAATTCATATATCAATATTAATATTTCAAGTACTTTCCCTGTTTCACAAAAAAACAAATTTCCTAGTAGAAAGTGTTAGGCTCTGCAATATGTACAGATTGTTTATTTATTTATTTATTTATTTATTTTTATGAACATAACTGACATAACATAATGACACAAACATAACTCATATGTTTGTGTCATTACTTGGAATTTAAATATCCTCCTTATTTGAATTCCCACAATTAGTCCTTTTTGTTTATTAGAAATTATTTGTATTCATTTTTGCTCAGTAGAGGAGCATACTGTTTGACCTCAGGTGGACTTGAGGAAAATCTGGACTTGACCAAAATATCTCTTATTTCCTTGGGGCAGTGGCTGCCACAGTGCACAGCATGACTGGCTCAGCTTACAAAGCAGTCAGATATGATCTGGCTGATTCATAGCCCTGTGTTTTGGAAGCAGCATTATTGTTTGTTTCGGATTGTGTCACGTACTTGACACTATGAAGATCATTTTCACAACAAACCGGAAATCATATTAGATAATTCATCTCTGCAGTGGGAAGCTGTTCTCTTCATTCAGGTAATATGAGACTTTTTTTTTGTTACTTTTTGTAATTTTTCATTTAAGCAGACACTTTTATCCAGGGTGACATACAGTAATTAAGGATTAAGGCTTAATTTGGCACATTCTCATATCCATCCATCTGGATTTCCACTGTAACCACTGAGATGAAGTACCTTACCCAAGGGTACAACGGGGTGATCGAGCAAGTATTCAAACCCACAGATCCCACCTCTGCCTCCATTAAAATGATGAGTGGAAATTTGCAAAGAAAAAGTGCTTTGCTTTGACCGGCTCAAGTGTGGTCCAGATGAAACATCTCTATAGGGAATGAAGGTGCTCACAGTGGGCGACAGAAAATGATGTGCACTGAGGATGTGTTTGTATGTATAACACTTGATGAACACACAAGGATTTGAGGAGGATTTGAGACGTTGAGATCGTATCTTTTAAACAAGCGCTAACCCAAAAAACAAAAAAACGTTAAAGAGGTCTTTACCCTACAGGATACATTATCACAAGAGCTGTGGTTAATTAGGTCTAATAATTAGTCCTTGGTCCTTTTGTTTAATTAATCCGCAGCTGTACTAAAATTCAATAACGCAAGACAAATAAAGCCCTGGATTTACAGTACTCTGTTCAGAATAGAAAATCAAACCATCAAATGGAGCTTTCCATGGAGAATACATTAGGAAATGTAGCAAATTAATCACCAAGGCTATATCAAATAATGCTATGAACATTTTGATCAAATTTTCATTTGAAAAATAATTTCTCCCCTAACAGTTAAATCATTAGTCATATCAAATTAAAGAATATCCATGTCCAGATAATCAGTATTGTTCAAAAGTGTATGAAATTGTACATACTTAATATCCCATAATACTATTTTATATTTTATGTAATGTAATTTGAATGAAGCTATGGTAGAAATGTGGAAACTATCAATTATAATGCAGGAAAACATCTGTAGCTGCAGTCTGTTCTATGTGGTATGGGATCCCTGATGGACAGCTTTGTGTGTATGTGTGTGTGTGTGTGTGTGTGTGTGTATTTGTGCGTTTGGAAGTAAGGGGGCAGCTTTCTAACCAAGGCCACTGTAGTAAGTGAAGGCATTGTCTTGGTTTGGGCATCATTTTGCCTTTATACACATTGCAGTAAGTGGCACAGGGCTGTCTGGTAGGTGCTGCAAGCACAGTGCTGTTCTGGGCTCAGAGCCCTCGTTCCTCACACGGGGCAAACAACAGACCTCCATTACACTCATTACATTATTCATCAGCATGGCACACAGTCTTCCACACAACATCCATTTGGCACATCATATTATGGTCAAAATATAGTGCTCTACATGTTTATCCATGCATCCTGATTATATTGCAAATAAATATGATATGAGAGAAAAAAATTGGATCATTTTCCTAGCTATATAAAAAAACTTATACCTTTATACCTTATACCATTGCACAGAGAAAAGTGATATTTTTCTCAAATAATACATTTAACTCCAGAAAACATGAGTCATACATCATATTCACAAACCTGTGGTTATAATTTTGTAAATAAACAATCCAATATGCATTTTTTGTTGTTTATGGCATTTTTTCAGTCCTGCTTAATTAGGGGTACGAGTAAACATGGAGGAGGGCGCTGTATCTGCTGTATTTATGTGACCCGATTCGTGACCCAGTCTTTAAAGCAGCTGAGATATGGCGCTTGGGGATTGAACAGCTGCGTTGCGCCTTGGCCACGTTTCCTTTGTTTGCGTGCCCGGCGCCCCATCGTCGCCCCTCCGCTCACGCTCCACTGGGTTTCCGACAGCGTCACGTGATCCGACCTGTGGCGGCAGCCCGCAGAGCTGTCCCTGCGGTGGCTGTAGTGATGCTGCATATTGCTGTGCAGGAAGTAGGAGCCGTGAAACCACCTTTCAACCAGACACAAAGGTTTGCACGTGTAGACAAAGGTTTAACGCTAACTATAACATTCTATTTAGCTGATGAACCTGGGAGTGTATTTGAATTAAACCTGCCTTGAAAATTCTTATGAGTTTAACAAATCTTGAATGTCAATGCTATGCTATTAGTAGCACCTTATGAACAGAGGCTTGCCATGGTCTGTATAGAGGGGCTGTCTCTGCCATGCCCAAGGCGCTTCTACACAGTTCTAGATATTCCACTTCACTAGGAAAAAAAATTCCAGGATGCCTCAAATTAATTTAAGGGTATTTTTGAATGGAAAGGTACAGCATTAAAGGAATGGGAAGCAGTTCTGCAGGGATCTTTGGCTTGACTTGGAGTTTTGTCTTCCAGGGAGGCTAGAAACACCACCACAGCCGTAGAGCAGTATTACAAGCCTTCATCATTAGGCAAGAGGGGTCAGTACTGGCTGAAGGGCAAACTGAGTGGAAATCTGTATCTAACCAGGGAAGAGTGTCAAAGCCTGGCTTAATACCCTTGAATACAGTCGAATACAGAAACCTGCAGACCTAGGAAGAAGCGGGATACCCAAACAGCTGATGCAACAGGAAGGAGACGTTTGTAGGTACTTTATATGCATCATTTGCTGGTTTGGATTTGTTCAGAGAGAATAAGAGTGGGTATAGGAAATTCTCATCTTCAAGAGCTGCATTTATTAAACTTTCACTTCTTGCTGAGAAGCAAGGAATCAGAGCAGATATAGATCCCTATGTGTTAGTCACTTCTGGGCGAGGGCCTTCACTTTTTCCCCTCAAATTTAAATGACACAGCACTGCTATCTTTTGGTGCTACAGGAGGATAATAGTCATATCAATGACTCAACTAGAGTCTGTGTGGCTTTTTTATCCCAGGATTTCAAGGTATGCAGGATTTTACTACTACTGTTCTACTGTACTAATGTACTACTACTGTACTACTGTAAGTTGGGTCACTCAGTACCACCATGGAGCTGAAGGGACAGACACTACTCACCAGGTCGCCATAGATCATTCAAGGTGTAGATGCTAGCATCATGTAGCCAGCATGCTGTATCTAGATTCAGGTGTGTGCTTTTCACATAATAGCATAGTATTTACTGTATATAGCTGTCAGTCAGTACTCTTAAGACTGCAAAGACAATGTCCCAAATTAGGCTGGAATGTGCAAGATCCTGTACATTAGTGCATGACTCTATCTGGCACCCAGAGTGAGAGGTGAGTGTGCCAGTCTGAAGATGTCGTCATTGTTAAGACTTGTTTGCCGCACTACAGCGAGTCCACGTTTTTAATTCATGAACACACCCCCACCCCCAGAGCTGCTCTGTACATTGCAGGCCGACATGCTAATACAGGAGTTCACTTCGACTGAATTAGTGTGTCATTAATGTATAGTTCCCTCTGTCTGACTGGTTTGGATTGGGTCACTTTTAATAAGACAAGATATGTTTTTTGCTGTTAAAACAAGGGTAACTGTTGTTGTGAGTCTGTCTGGAAGTCTACGCATGTGTGTGTATATGTGTGTGCGTGCCTGCCTGTGCATGTGTTAGAGTGTGTGTGGCCAGTCGGGGACTGACAGCCTCCATCTGGGTTTGTGTTCAATTAATTCTCTGTGGCTGTCAAGGAGGTCTTCTCCTGCAATATGTTACAATATGTCAAATGCATGGCATTGGACAGATGCACAATCTTTTCATGTCTGTTTATATTAGTAATTAGTCAGGAAATATTAAAAAAAGAGACAGGAGCGAGCAGTTTCCAATTTCGCAGATATCCACATGAGTTCTCTGTGACAGAAACGTGACATTTGAACTGTGGTTTTATGCTATTGATAAGGACTATTGTGCCACCAAATATCAGACAATCAACTGTGTATGTGTGTATGTACGTGTGTATGTGTGTGCATGGACATGTATGTGTGAAATCATTTATTATACCCTCAGGCTCAACACTATTACACTTGAGTGCATTTTTTCCTTTTGGTGTGCACAAAACCCCACAAAAATTAATGAATTGAATAAAACATTTCTTTAAATGACAACGCCCCCCTCCTCCATTCCCTTCCAGTAGCCTTTCCAGCTCATTGTGCTAACCACCTTTCAAAATTCTGGATGTCCCTGTGAAGTCTGTTCTTGCACTACAAAAGAGCTATTCAAAAATGGAGGAAGGAACTAACTAGCCAAAGAGCACAGCGTAGATGCAGGAACGAGGGATGCTGGCTGTAACTGGCATCACCGCAGGCTTCCACATTTTACAATACAAATAAATAATGGCATGTCAATATTAGCAGCCGAGCTTGTCTGGGGCGATTTATAATGCTTTACAGTATTAAATCCCACACATCCTGCAGCCAGTTATGCTGCACCAGATATGATGTATGTGGCTGGTTATGGTCTTGATTACATATTAATGTTTGTTGATCTAGAGTATGTGTCATTTATGGTTGCGCTAAGTCATTCCCTTTGTTTGAATTGTGTATATTTAGTAATGCTGCATTAAGCTAGTATTCAAGAGACATATATAAGGCTGGAATTGAACACTGATAATAACAGATAATAATAGTTATGCGCTTTCCGCTTATTGTTGTAGGTGTAGTGCCTTTATCATTTGAGCAGTACAACAGCAGTGCCATACTGCTCTGGTCCAGGAACCAGTGGTCTCAGCTACCCATGTTGCTTTGGTCTGCCTCTGAGACAGTTACTGCGCTGAGTTCATGCTGTATCTCTAACAGCTTGGGGTCTGCCACAGTGGGCATGTTATTTATATACATGCCGATACTTATTTGCTCAGCGGGCACCGTTATCCAGAGCCCCTTTCACATCACACATTTTGCCAGTTTGGATTGCGCATCTCACTCAAGGATGTTGTTTCAAGGTTTGGCAGATAGAAGTATGGCCTCCTAATCGCTCCGTCACTGTGCGGCCCCGTGCTGGAGTCTCTGCTTTCCTTACCTGTATTGCCTGTCACTTTCAATGTCGGACTTGTCTCTTGTGATGTGTTTCAGCCTGCCGGTTGATGGGGTGCGCTTTTGAGTATGGAGCACATTCGCTCATTTTCACCATTTAGTAGCATTGTAAGAGAGGCTTTAAGGCTTAATATGTAAATAATGCACATTACATTAAAAGGAAAAACAAACATACTAAAATTGTGCCAAAGATCTTTGAAATGGAAAGCAGTAATTCAGCTTATTTTATCATGTGAAGGCCTTCAATTAGCTACACTCAGTTTAACCATGAAACAAAACATACTGTGTTGATCCACATGTTTTTATGTCTCCACACTGTCTCTGTTTCTCAGTATGTCTGTGTAGCCAACTGTATTCAAGTGCTCACATGATCTCCACCAGCCAAGGGGTCACAAAGGTCAATGTTTGGAGGAGATGCATTAAGTGTAAAAATATTACAGCCCTGATCGTCCCCCTCTTCACCTTCAGTTATAAATACAATTCATAATGATCTTTCAGTTATGGATATTATCAATCATGAATTTATTATCAATCATGGATCAAAAATAAAAAAAATAAAAACAAGCATTCTTCCATGATATACATCCCACATAAATATCTGGGAAATTTCCTGTTATCCTTGGTCAGATAGTACAGACAACATGCATTGGTCAAGTTACCCTTAATATTTCCTTCTCTCCCACAATAACTATGAATGAAATGAGGATGATGTGCCCTGGATGTAGGTATAAGGAGTCCTTTCAGTGATCTATATCAGCTCTCTGGACTCTGGAAATGTCGTTGAAAGAAATGCAATGCTGGCAAAGCCATAGAGCAGAAATTCACCAAGCTGCTCAGTAAAAGTCGTTCTCTGGGAAAGAGGTATGTGTGGTATAGTGGTAAGGCACAGGGGTTGTAACCCAGGGGTTGCTGGTTTGACTCCCAGGTGGGGCTGTACTGTTTTACCTTTGGGCGAGGTGCTTACTGTAACCTGAACTGCCTCAGTTAAATATCAATTGCACATTCTCTCCCACTTGTCATCAGTTCGTAAAGTGAATAAATCTGTCCTCAGGTATTGTTGCACCTTTGTAAATGCATGTCATACTGTGCTTTATTTAGAAGCGTGACTAGCATCTCAAGGCCATTTGATTGGTAAATGTCAATACATTTATTTTCACTGTATCATAGGGCTTGATGTTTATTTGTAGCTATACAATTTACCAGAAACAATGATGACCAAAATCAGAGTTCCTCAGTACAGTTATGGATATTGTAATGGCTGGAACACCCATTGGTCTATCAGCAAGCAGGACCCATATCCATTTTATAATGGACTTTATGAATCAATTTAGGTATTATTCCTAATGCAGTCCTCTTCGTGGGTCTTGGAAATGCTCACTGATTTTACCTTAGTCGATTTAAAATATGCAGATAGGATCAGAGGCTTGTAAAAAAGATGATTTCCCTATGGGGGCTTTATACTCAATGGTATATATCATCTTTTCCCAATGCAATTTCACTTCTCTTTTCATCCTATTATATTTATGAGTTAATTCATGAAGCCATGAGATTAACAATGCATTAAATGAGCAAAGGAGGTAGGCAATGAGTTCCTGAGAGCCAAAAGCCTGTATTACACACCAACGGGCAGTTTCCAGATTCTATTTCCCTGTGCTGGTCTTGTGTGTTTGTCAATGTCTCTGATGTTCATATTTACAAGCAGCAGTGGCTTGGGAGACTGTATGGAGCCGATGTGCTGCCCAGTGGAACGGCATGTGTGTGGGTGGATTCAGTGTTGCTACCATCATAGCACTCAAATGCCCAGTACACAGCTATGATATACACGCTAACAGTTATACTATAATCATATGACATTAGATGAGACACGACACATCCTTGTAATTAGGCATTGGGAGAAAAAGGTCTGTACAAATTATAAAGTTCCCGCACACTTAAACGTAGCACAAAGCTGTATGATCTGGGTAGCTCAAGTACACCTAAACTTGTGCAATCAAATAACTGCAATAACACTTGCATTTATGCATACATACATGCATACACACCTACAAGTATATGCACATACATGAGTGTACATACATGAACCACACAAATATATGAATATTTGCAGATGTGTTTTTAGGTACATACATCCATAAACACAATAACAAAGGCACAATAATTGCACTGTGAACATTACATAGTAACTTGGTATTTGGTAACCTGCTTAAACTTACACAGTTCTGAGAGGCATGTTCACACCTTGGGAAGGATAATTCAACATAGAAGTTACAGTGCATATCTCTAAGCCAGTAAATGCACAGCACTGAATCTGAAACCAAAGTACTTTCTCACACCTCATTTTGCACTTAAGTGATAGATCAACAACAAATAGACTACAGCTCGAATGCCATGACTGAATGGACTTCTAATCAGGCAGTTTTCCAGAAGGCTGTTGTATGAAAAAATTAGAAAAGGGCATTTTTAAAAAGGGACCAAAGGGATAGTACACTGAATTGAATTGTTATCATGGATTTTTTACACGGAGCCACTTGTTGCCTTGTAAAGCTCCAGATTTCCAAAGTGGTTGGAGTGGACTTTGCGTTCTGGCTGTAATTGGCAGTGTAGTATACCAGCGCAGAGTACATAACAGGAGTATTGGCATGCTGATGATGACAGAACATTCCAGTAAATGAGGAATTGGTGGGAGCCCAGAATAGAAGCTAGCGGGACTCTAATGGAACTGGGGAGAGATTGGGCTTTACTTGCCATATTTGTGTGCATAAAGGGGAAACTGAGCCAATGGATTGGCTAAATGACTGAAGGTTTGTGTGAGTGGAGGTGAGTGCTTTTCAGTGCCAGAAAGACGTTCTGGAATACAATCTATACATAAGGCACCAGTAATGCAGTGAAGCATATTAATGTATGGTAACCTAGCAACCAATGCACCAGTCTGGTTCTTCATTACTGCAACAGAAGCCACCATCTAATTCACAAGGTTCATTGTTTCGTTTAGGCAAACGCATATTTAAATTGCGTGTAATTCAAGGCCTCACTTACAATTGGGAAACACAAGGATGGCATTTTATAATAATGACCTAAGTAATTGTTGCAGATTATGTCCACTGACTGGCTAAAAATTATACCTGAAATTGTGATTATTTATGCCTAATAACAGACAGGAGATCATATACATTCTCTGCCCCCAAAGAAATATATCACCTTATCTTTGATCCTTGTTATACAGATTTTTTTGTCCACTGAAAAGGTAGTATTTATGGATATTTAGATATTTAGACTTAACAAAGGGGTGAATGTATTTCAAAGTGAAAAAAAAAAATCACATTTCAATAACATATCAGGTCAGTCTTGGAAGCTTGTATAGATTTCGCATATATGCTTTATAATGTGACCTCAGTGGTCAGACTTAACATTCTTAGGTCTGAAGTGGGCACAATTTACCACTATAAAAATGTTATGAATGACAGGACTTGTAGCAGCAACAGTGAGTTATTGCCTCACAACCTGTCAAAGGCAGGAGTAGATCTATTCTGCCCCCATGCTCTGATCCTGGATCAATACGCACCTTTTGTTCAAAGTGGTTGGGAAAAGGATGAAGGGTTACTAAACCGCGTCTAGATCACTTGGTGGGGAAGAGAATAACATGAGGGTATACTCAGGTAGCATAATGAAACAGTTGCACATTCTGATGTTTGTGCTTTGATCTGCTTATTAATCAGAGGGATCTTGCCAATAATTTATGTTTTCATTTCTCAAATTATGTTACATTATTGACATTTGGCAAACACTTTTATCTAGACCAACTTGCACAGCTTAAAGTTTAATCCATTCATACAGCTGAATATTAACTGAAGCCATTGTGGGTTAAGCACCTCGCCCAAGGTTACAAGAGCAGTGCCCAAGTGGGGGATTGAACCAACAACCCTGTGCCTTACAAGTATACTACACTACTGTCCATACATAAAACAGCAGCAGGAAAATTATACAAAATTAGCATGTTTTGTGTTTCTATTTAAACAGGAATAAGAATAAAATATGGAGGGCACTGTAAATACACTGTATTCTTATTATCTACTATATTTTTATATCAGCTTTGATTTTAAATATTTCCAACTTGCTCTGAAGATGGCTGCAGCAATGGCTACTGTGGGCTTAAATATCACATCTACCCAAATACATCTGCCTTAAGATTTGATTTTTTGCATTTCAGATAGGGCCTGAAAGGGTTTGGATGTTTCCTTATTTATTGTACTGACTAACCAAACACAAGTTTAAGTCTGACTGCTAATGCTTCACTGTTTTAATGTATACCCACACATCCTCTGTATGATTTCATAGCGCATAAGCATTCATAAACACTGAATTTCAAAAATCAGCAGATTATAGTCAAACAGCAGGCAGATGTCTGGTATCACAGGAACCCCTTTACAGTTAGCAACAGTTGTCACAAGCAGCCTCGCAAGGAGTCAACCAGCATTACTGGTGTGGAAGCAGGGGAGCAGGTGCCGGAGCCCTTAGGGCATCATGAAGGCGACATAATACTCAACAGGTTCACTTAGTTCCAGGTTACAGAAACCCAGAGACAAACTTTAGAATGTGGAGCTACAAATGAAGACATTAACATGTTATTATAGAAGCCAACAGCTCTTTAATAGCCCTTACAATCACATATATAAGTGTCTAAGGAAGGGAGTGACAGTTTATGACCATGTTCTCATGTATTTTGTGGAACACACAGCTGTTCAATTCTAGCCCTAGATATGTCTCTTGAAAAGTAGCTTAATGCAGCATTACTGAATATACACAATTCAAACAAAGGGAATGACTTAGCACAACCGTAAATGACACATACTCTACATCAACAAACATAAATACATAACCAAGACCATAACCAGCCAAATACATCACATCTGGTGCAACAGTACATAAGAGGAGCTAGTGCTAGAATTAAAGGCAAGTTAGCCCGTATATGTAAATAGACAGGTTAGAGAGGTTGTTTGGCAGAAGGCACTCCTTTTGACATAATTTAATACATTAAATACATTACCGGGTTTTATGTGATCGATTTGGTGCCACAGAAACTGCATTAGCGCAGCCTTTGTGGCCCCTTACCGCAGCAGCGTGATGCTATCAGTGAAAGCGTTTCAGTGGCCCCGGCATTTCGGCTGAAATAAAATATAAATGGCTAAAGGCTACAGGGAACCGTGCGTCAAAGGCCGCGCTGAATTACACGCACACACACGAGGCAGAGCTTTCTGGACTCAGAGTCTTGTAAACAACTGGTGGTAGGTGTACATGGGCTAGCTCTTCCCTTCCAAGAACACAAGCAGCCCAGGGTTCACTCGCTGCGTGATGCTAATAGGGACGTCTTCACCAAAACACTCCGCTTTAAGTACGTTCGTTTATTTTGCAACCCAAAGTCCAGGAGTGCGTGTTCCTCTTCAGGAGCTTTTCTCAGAAAAAATTACACACCATATGGAGAGTTCAATGGCACTGAAGAAATAAGACCTCACCCTTTCCCCCCTCCTGTAACCATAGTGTATTCGTATAGTTTGCACCATGCATGTACTGTCTTGGGGTCACACAGACTTTGCACTGCAAGGTCTGCTCTGTCCAGAAATCCCAGATCCCAAAAGCTTGTCCTGCGTGGGCCAGGAGTCTCTTTGCATGGTTCATCATCTATTCCAGGTTCTCACACGCCTCATCTCCTTTTTTCCCCCAAGAATGGCAAGCGCATGGTTGCGTTGTCCACGTGAGAAACGTGTTGCCTTGGGTGATACCAAATTGTCCAATTTCACATCTGCGATGCTTGACATTTTGTCCAACATGAAAACACGTCCTTATTGTGGTGCAACACGAGGCTTAAGTGTGCCAAGACATCAGCAGAAGACACAGGCGAGATTGAAACAGTTCATGAAAGACAACATTCATTTTCTGTGGAGTTTGCCAGAAAAAAACAGCTTTATAAATGACAAAATCAAAAGACTCATCCCTCTTTCCAATTACATCCAACTGCTGTGCGAAAGAAACAGTAGAGATACTGTAAATATTTCTGAAAGAGATATTTTCAAACACATTTTACCAAAAACGTGAACCCAAGCCCAATGACTTAAAAGTACCATATACAATAAATGCTTTAAAACATGTAAAAAATAAAACTCTATTCATGGGGTATAATACGGGAAAGTCAATGCATTCCAGGAAATGAGCTCAAGCTGTAAATGTCTTTATGGTAGATGCATTACCTCCAAAATACACCTTTGGTAAACAAACATGTTTTTAGACATGTTCATAATACATTTTTAAACAGGGACACTGGATTTCATGTTCCCCTAACTATTTAACTCCAAATAATTTGAGAAACCAAGGTTTTGCTATGATTAACTATATATCAAATTTACCTCAGATCTAATTTCAGAGAAATTACCCTGTTTGAAACCTCTGATGGGGTTTGTGTGAGGTCAGACTGTGGCATCAGTTTGCAACTGAAATTCCGATGAGGAAGGAGGATAGGGATATGGCAGAATCCCATCTGTTGCTCTTTCTTTGCAGGTATTTATTATGGAAGTGCACTGCTGGTCTAGTGGAATCCAGATGCTGGTCCTAATGCCATCCCTCCAGGTTCTGAGGTGTCAGGCTGTGCTGGACTTGGGCTCCGTCACCGGCTCATCGTCCTCGTCTACACTCAGGTCCAGCCTCAGATTCTCCATGGTTTGTCTGACCGTCAGGGACTCGTTCCGCCTACGCACACAACACGGAACACAGTGGGATGTGTCACTTCCTGTCTCACAGTGCATGATGGGAAAATGTGCTCAATGCTTTCATGATGGGAATGTATTATTATACGTTATTATACATGTATTATTATTAGTTTTTTTTTATCAAATGTTGACATCCCTCAAGAGCTAAGTTAAAAAACTGCTTCTCTTTTCCCCGGTATTGGATTAAATATGTACTGTAGTCTTACTCTAAGAGAATATAACAGGGCAAGATAGGCAAGTGCTCGTTGCTGATAGAGACCAAAACACAGAGCTGAATCATGCTCTGGTCTATGTAACAGGGTTTTTCTCTATTTCAAGGGTATGAAAGAAGCAGGAATAATAATGGGATTTATCATGGTACTTGTCAGTCAGTCATCACTGATGTGTAACAGTGTTGTGAGTACTGTTGTGTGTCAGTAGCACGTGATGGTGAAATGTGAGGTGAGGTGTGTGTCATTGGCGTATAACAGCACAGTGTGAGTACTGTTGTGTGTCAGTGGTGTGTGATAGTGGAGAATATTACCAGTGATGTGTGTCAGTAGTGTGTGTGACAGTTGAACGTGAAGGCAGGTGTGTCAGTAGTGTGATAGTAGAGAATATGAGCACAGCTGTGTGTCGAGTGTGTGTTAAAAAGGATGCAAACACAGGTGTGTGTCAATAGCGTGTGACAGTTGAATGTCAGCACAGGTGTGTGTCAGTAGTGTGTGTGACAGTTGAACGTGAAGGCAGGTGTGTCAGTAGTGTGATAGTAGAGAATATGAGCACAGCTGTGTGTCGAGTGTGTGTTAAAAAGGATGCAAACACAGGTGTGTGTCAATAGCGTGTGACAGTTGAATGTCAGCACAGGTGTGTGTCAGTAGTGTGTAATAGTAGAGAATATGAGGACAGGTGTGTGTCAGTAGTGTGACAGTAGAGAATATGAGCACAGGTGTGTGTCAGTAGCGTGTGATAGAGGAGAATATGAGTACTGTTGTGTTGTGTCAGTAGTGTGTAACGGCGGGGGCGGGAGTGTGATGTCTCACTTCATCTTGAGGTGCTGGTCGAGCAGCTGCCTCTGCAGACGGCTGCTGGTCTCCCTCTCCTCGGCCAGCTCCCTCTGAGTGTGCCGGTGCTGCGTCTCCCTGCGGCTCGCCTCCTCCTCCACCTCGTTCAGCTGCCGCTTCAGGGAGCGGATCCGCTGCGTCATCTGGGGGCGAGGGCAAGGGTCAGAGGTCAGGGGTCAATCAGTCACTCACCCTCACTCACCCCACCAATTCTTTTTTATAGACATCTGTTGTATATATTTTTTTGTTTTTGAACAGAAAACAAAAAAATATATTCAGTGTCTATCTGGTGATGTTCAGCATCACACTGGAAATAAGAAATACACGACTTGTTTGCTGGTTTGCTTTGAGAACACAACAGCACACTATAGGTAGCTCTCTACCGCCACCTTGTGGTGTGAGAATGATTGCCTTACCAGATCCTTCTGCTCTGTGGCAAGTCTGTGCTCCTCCTCCAACTGGTCTGACAGTTCTTTGACTTTCCTCTCTAGCTTGCCAATGTTGTTTGTCAGCACTATTTTATTCCTGCAAATTTAGAGAACCGTTATTTCACCACAATTCCCAGCAATGTAACTTTAACAGGAAAAACAGCTAGAGAGGTCAGAAATTTAGGAACAGACACACCAGAAGATCAAACTGTGAGGGCCGGAAAAACAATTTCAAGATCTCAAAAAGAGGTCGCTAGGTGTTTTAAAAGGAAAACCAGAGAAAGTGTTTCTTGAAATGACCGAATCCACACTACGCACAGTGTGGCCAAAGTTCAGTGGGCCAAACCAAACACCTTTCCCTGGTTTACATTTTCTCAGAAAACAACCACTGGTGCCCTTGAAGTGAGACGCATAGCTGTGGCAGTGATACTGGAATACTGTCAGTTTTAAGAAAGCCTTTAGGAGACCGATTCGGGCTCTCCTCACTGACCTCTCCTCTGCCCGAAGGGAGTTCTCCAGGTCCTTGACCCTGCTCTCAGCCTTGGTGATGACATCCTCCTGGACCCTGGAGCTCTGCAGCTCCTCCACCTCCAAGCGCAGCTCCCTGATCTGGGGTTAAAGTGCACGTTCATCAATACCATGGAACGTTACGGGTGTAAACTGTTCATATGAGACATACGGTACCAATCAAAAGTTTGGGCACACCTGATTAAGATAATGTGAAACTTAGACTAGGTGGAATATTTATCTAGCTTTTGCTAGCTACTTGGCAAAGAAGAAAATGTTGGGTACTCAAATACTGCACAGCTTTTTATGGCCTCACCATAAGACAGCGACAGCATATGCTGTCCTGTCTGAACAACACTCTTCTATGTTGTTGCCAGACAGTTACTAATCACTACTGTTTAGATGATTTCTCACCATAATATCACATTTTGTGCAACAACAGATAATGCAATCTCCTGTTACGAAGGATTTTTGGCACATTTTCAGACCCAAGCCTTCACATACCTTTGCTAGGCTTATTTAGAATGTTTACCAAGGGAAAAGTGCTGAACTGCTCCACTGATTAGATTAGAACACCTAGCATTAATATGGTATGCCCCATCCCAAACAGAACACTGCAATGCCAGCATTGCTTTTGTGATCATTTCAAAGTGTGACCGGCCCACGGGATGGTAGGTTACCTGTCTCTCCAGAACAGCCTTCTCACACTCCAGCTGGTCATTCAAGTCCTTCTCCTGTATCAGCCTCAGCTGCAGTTGTTCAGTCTGTAACACACACGGGCGCAGTCAGGATAAGGCGCTCGTAGTAAAATAGGTAAACCGCTTTAGACAGAGATACGTTCCGAGCGCGCTTGCATGACGTCAGCAACCGAGGCTCTAAATGAATCACATTTGCATGAACAAAAAGAGGACAATGGCTACTTGTTTAATTTGGTGATATATTTTAGGACAGCTCATGTGAGACCTTTTCTTATTGCTCACACAAGTATAAAGGGGCAAAGTTCACTCCAGTTCTGCTGTGGTGAGTCACAGTCTAAATATGTGGTGGAGCAATTTTCCATTTTCTGAGAAAATGAGGAGTTAAAAATAGCTGTTGGTACTGTCTCAAAGTGGCATTATGAATGATGAAGTGTGTCTTCTCACTGGCTGGCTGGCTGGCTGGCTGGCTGGCTGGCTGGCTGGCTGGCTGGGGGGGGGGTGCGGGGGGGGGGTGCGTATAGAGGCAGATGGGGGTGCGTATAGAGGCGGTTGGGGGGGGGGGGGTATAGAGGCGGTTGGAGGGGGGTATAGAGGCGGATGGGGGTGCGTATAGAGGCGGTTGGGGTGCGTATAGAGGCGGTTGGGGTGCGTATAGAGGCGGTTGGGGTGCGTATAGAGGCGGTTGGGGTGCGTATAGAGGCGGTTGGGGGGGGTATAGAGGCGGATGGGGGTGCGTATAGAGGCGGTTGGGGGGGGGGGGGTATAGAGGCGGTTGGGGGGGGTATAGAGGCGGATGGGGGTGCGTATAGAGGCGGTTGGGGTGCGTATAGAGGCGGTTGGGGTGCGTATAGAGGCGGTTGGGGGGGGTATAGAGGCGGATGGGGGTGCGTATAGAGGCGGTTGGGGTGCGTATAGAGGCGGTTGGGGGGGGGGGGGTATAGAGGCGGTTGGGGGGGTATAGAGGCGGATGGGGGTGCGTATAGAGGCGGTTGGGGTGCGTATAGAGGCGGTTGGGGTGCGTATAGAGGCGGTTGGGGGGGGGGTATAGAGGCGGATGGGGGTGCGTATAGAGGCGGTTGGGGTGCGTATAGAGGCGGTTGGGGGGGGGGGGGGTATAGAGGCGGTTGGGGGGGGGTATAGAGGCGGATGGGGGTGCGTATAGAGGCGGTTGGGGTGCGTATAGAGGCGGTTGGGGGGGGGTATAGAGGCAGATGGGGGTGCGTATAGAGGCGGTTGGGGTGCGTATAGAGGCGGTTGGGGTGCGTATAGAGGCGGTTGGGGGGGGTATAGAGGCGGATGGGGGTGCGTATAGAGGCGGTTGGGGTGCGTATAGAGGCGGTTGGGGGGGGGGTATAGAGGCGGTTTGGGGGGGGTATAGAGGCGGATGGGGGTGCGTATAGAGGCGGTTGGGGTGTGTATAGAGGCGGTTGGGGGGGGGGTATAGAGGCAGATGGGGGTGCGTATAGAGGCGGTTGGGGTGCGTATAGAGGCGGTTGGGGTGCGTATAGAGGCGGTTGGGGGGGGGGTATAGAGGCGGATGGGGGTGCGTATAGAGGCGGTTGGGGTGCGTATAGAGGCAGATGGGGGTGCGTATAGAGGCGGTTGGGGTGCGTATAGAGGCAGATGGGGGTGCGTATAGAGGCGGTTGGGGGGGGTATAGAGGCGGATGGGGGTACGTATAGAGGCGGTTGGGGGTGCGTATAGAGGCAGATGGGGGTGCGTATAGAGGCGGTTGGGGTGCGTATAGAGGCGGTTGGGGTGCGTATAGAGGCGGTTGGGGGGGGTATAGAGGCGGATGGGGGTGCGTATAGAGGCGGTTGGGGTGCGTATAGAGGCGGTTGGGGGGGGTATAGAGGCGGATGGGGGTCACTCACCTGCTCGATGGCCCTCTTTTGTTTGCTGGCCCACCTCTGCTCGCTGTCATGCATCTCCTCCAGGTCACTCTCCAGATCGATCATCTTCTCCTGTCACGTGAGCAGCACCGGGATATGTCAGCGCACTGCTCTTAAAGCAGCAAAGACCGAGAGACAACCCTGCCACCTCCCTCTCGCCTCTGCCACACAGAAGTGAACTCGGTGCCTTTCTTAAAAAAGAACTTCATTTGTTAGATGATGTTTCATTCTTATAGGAGGTTATAGGATTCTTATATGTGGATCGTTTCACAGGGGTTATCATTGGTTTGCTCCAAAGGGTTTAGCCGTTGTAACTCATTGATTTCTTTATCTGTGATTCTTGTGATACCATTGGTACTAGCCATTTTTAGCCACAATATCAATTTCCTGTTGACATTAGCCATATTAGCCATGATGGTTTTGCCTGTGTGGGAATCTCCTTTAGTGCGTGCGGTTTCGGGGTGATCTGTGCCCCAGTGTGGAGACGCAGGGGTGAGTGTACCTGGGCCTGCTTGAGCTGTTTGACCACGTCCTCCTTGGACTGGGCCAGCGTCTGCAGCTCCATCTGCAGGTCTTCCAGCGTGCGCTCGGCCTGCTTGCACTGCAGCTGCGCCCGCTCCCGCAGCTGGATCTCCTCCTCCAGGGTGCGCTCCTTATCGATCAGCTTCCCCGAGACCTGCGGGGACCAGAGAACCGTCAGCTGGGGACACCGCACCGAGCCGCACCACACCGCACTACACCAACCCGCACTATACCACACAACACTACACTACAATATACCTACACTACACCACACTACAGCACACAACATCATACTACATAACACAACATCACACCACACCTTACCACACCATATCCACACTATACCACACCATGTACAACTGGCTTGAGTAGGTGCACAGCAATTTTAAATAAATAACAAAAAGCTTTAATATGTAGAATTATCTCACTACCTTACATTATTTATTTTCTTAGGGGTCACCTCTGAATTTGGAACCTGTGGTCCTGTGGTTATGAATTCAGGTCCTTCATCATCATACCTATACAACTACATGCTGCCACCCAAAGCGAGGGGTATTAAATAGGGTGAAGACTGATGAGAGCAGCAGTGGTCCTGCACCGTACCTCCCCCTGCAGTTTGCTGATGGTCTGCTGGGCTCTCTGCAGCTCCTGGGACTTCTCCATCAGGCTCTCCTCCAGCTCCTCCACCCTCTGCTCCGCGTCGTCCTTCAGCTTCTGCTGCAGGCTGAGCTCCGCCGTCGCCTGATTGGACACCTGCAGGGCCTCCCCCAGCTGCAGAGGACAGAACACCGTTAGGCACGGGATGCTGTGTACATACAACACAGTCACACGCAGGTAGCTGCGTACATACAATACAGTCAAACTCACGTTGCTCCATACGTGCAATACAGTCACACTCACATAGCTCCATGTGTACAGTAGAGCCACACACAGGTAATTCTGTATGATACAGTACTGTTAGGCACAGACAGCTCTGTGCAGACCCCCTGCTCTGTAGGTATACACTTTGATGTGGTAGATACTGTCCTCTGTTGGTAGCCCAGGTGCCACAGATTATCTCCAAAGAAAATGGATATCCAGATACCGTCCTCAATGTTATATAATACGTTTATGTAATTTATCGTACTGATCTTTGTGATTTCAAGACTCACTGCATGACCAAGCTGAATGTCGTTTAACGCATATGTCTATGTTCAATATATGTAAAGCTAAAGGTTTCAGAGTTCAAAGTAAGTGACAAACAGAATCTTGGTGCCCATCTCATTTGAACCATAGCAACCACACTGAATTTCTATTGTCCTCCTTTCAGATCCGCTAGCTGGTTTGTCCCTCATGACATTCTCAGGTCTAAACCTAAAGGGCTTTACAAAACAGATGTTTCTTCTGAAGGGGAACATCTTATTCTGACTTCACACATGTGGAGAGTGTATGTTTATGAACATGAAATGACTGAATCGGTTCAACATTGAGCATTAATTGTGTGCACCTGCCATATGTGGCGATATCGATGTGAGCATAGTCATTCAGGTGAAAGGATTTCAGTTAAATTAACAGAACAGGTTCACAGCGTTTCTATCAGGTGTAATCTGCGCAGGCACCCTATGGTTTTTTCAATCGTCATTTTAACTTAAAACTGAAAATAAGGATTAATTTGACTGATTTCAGTTGAGGAAAAAAAAACACTTCTTGCATGAGCCCCTTAAAATAACACTCCCCTGATCGAGATAAAAGGGTGCGACATTTGATGTGTTACATTCTTACTTGAAGAGGTATCACGTAAAATTGAAAAAATAAGAATATCCTTTCCGGAAGGTTAAAGGTGCAAACTTTGGTCTGTGTGGATTTTTTTTTACCTGTCAGGATTTGATTCACAAAATGCAGTCAGTGCAAAACAAATGCAAAGAAAAAAAAAATTAAGTTATATTTTCATATACAGAAAGCGATGGAATGGTGAACACCCTGCATCTACACCCTGTTCACTTTGGTCAAATCCTTGGCATTTGAATTAAGTGGCATCACACCAAAACTGAAATGAACTGACTGCACCCATGCTTTGTCACTTGGCTTTTGTCAGAATGCTCCCACTCACTGCTCTAGGAGTGCTGTTAGCCTAGTCTGACACTGTTGTGCATTTAAATTGAAGGGATACACTCATGTGCTATTGTGATGGAAGTCGATCTGGATAAGAGCGTCTGCTAAATGCATGTAATGTAATGTAATGTCACACCCCTACTCAGTGGTCAAGTCCCCCAGACTGAATCCTGGGAGGGGCCTGTATGTCCGACACACACACACACCTCTGCCTCCAGGCGCAGAACGGTGCTGCTGAGATCCGCCGACCTCTTATCACGCGTCTGCTTCTCTATCTTCAGCTCCTCCAGCTCCCTCTCCATGTGCCAGAGCTTCTCCGACATCTCCTGGGAGTGTTGCGTCTGCTTGTCCAGGGCCTCCTGCAAGACAGAGGAGCACCGGTCGGTTCACACAATCCTCTGCGCTCGCAGTCGCTAAGCAACAGGTCGCCGAGAGCGGGCCGGACTTTGGGAGGTAGGCAGGATATGAATGTACTGTGTGGTCAGTCGGGAGAGGAGAACCGTGGCGCGGCGTTTGAAACCAGAGCGGACAGCCCTGTTTGACACTGCTCTACGGGCTGATGCTAAGCACACGTTCATCTGCATACCGTACCTCAGCGTCTTGTATTTTGTTCTTCAGAGACTGCTGCAGGAAGTTGAAGGCGTACTCTTGAGTGTTGGCCTCCACCATCACCTCTCTCGCCTCCTTCAGCTCCGACTGCAGAACAAACAAGGAGCAAGGGCCACACAGTAAGACCCACCGCCACATGGAGAATACATACAGCAGTGAGCCTTACTGAAGAGTTCAACAGTGCGCACACGGGGACCTTCACGACCGGGTTTGGGATTTTATTTACATAGGAATCTTTTATTGTACCATGTTATCATTTTCCCCAACAACCTGAATTTCTTTTATTTGCCGTTAGCACTATCTTAGTGAACCTTCTTCTCACCTCCTAGTGAAAAATTAATAGCCTCATAACATAATGACACTTGGGTTTACCCATATTTTAAAGGAAAACCCTATTAATATCATTCAAAGTACCTGCAGAGCATCACTGGTTTATAGTGATTCTACAGATATCTATAGACAACTTCACAAAACTCTAAAACAATTGTCACAGTGCGGTGTGGTTAAACCTATACAAGATGGTTATTTATTAAGTGGGCTATTTTCTAATCATTAGTGTAATTTTGTATCGTTGCATTATTGCAAATATTGACGAATCACAACAGAAATACTCATAAAGAGACCTGTGCAACTTAACTGGACTTCACCGTAACTTGTAACAGCTGAAGACAGCACGGCCATACCTCCATCTCCCTGAAGCGCTCGTTCATTAGGAGGTTCTCTCTCTCCATCTCGGCCATCCTCTCCCGCATCCTCTTCATCTCCACCTGCAGCTGGGTGTTGGTCCTCAGCAGGTCCTCGTTGTTCACCAGCAGGCCCCGCATCTCGAAACGGATCTGATTCCTCTCCTTGTCCATCTCCACGCTCTCCGCCTCCAGGAACTGGTTCCTCTGTAGGGGGGAGGTGACGTGATCAGAACACACTGAGACCTTAAGCGCCTGCAAAACCAGGTTTACTTCTGATTCTGGTCATTTCAATGGTCTGGACTGTACCAGATACTTTAAATCAGAAGATCTAGTTCCAATAGTGATTGTTTGTTTTGCTACTTTTTGCAGTTTCATAGGATGCCTGTAATGTATATTAAGTCAATCCCATCATTACTTTAACTAAATCTGGAAAGGAAACTCAATTACTTCAGAGAGAAGTTTAAAGAAAAAAGCGTATAAAGTATATAAACACACACAGCACCATTTTTTTTTATTTCAACCTTTAAATCCCAACACTTTTGTTCAGAGTTCTTCAACTGCTTTTTCAATATATATATGTAAAAATGTTTGCAGGTTAAACGGCACAATATCTATGGGTTAAACTGTTCAACATAAATATAGATGTAAACTATATGATATCTGAGGAAGGAAGTTCAATATCTATGTATGAAACTTTACAGTATCTGCAGGCAAAACTGCACAATGCCTCCAGGTACACCTATAGTACTGGCAAACTGAGGGAATGTTCTTCTTAAGAATGACATACCCTCTGGCATTCGTTCAGCTGCCTGGTGAGCTCTTCGATGAAGTCCCGCTTGTTGGGAACTCCCGGCCGCATGGGAAGGGTGTTGGACATCACCTGTAAAAGCCAGGAAATTTGTCACACAACCACAAAATCAAATAGGGACGTTCAAAGGGTAACATGAATACTTCTCTCAAAATCAAAGTCAATCAAACCAAAATGACTCAGCATACTGTATGTAAAACTTGAAAAAGCCATCTAGAGTTTTAACAAAAATGTTTGTCTTTTAAAAATTACCAAAGCCAACCAAGCTGACATACTGTATTTACATCATGCATATCACAATATATTTTTGTATATACCGTAAAACAATGTAGTGTTCTCTCTCTCTCTCTCTCTCATATATATATATATATATATATATATATATATACATATTCAATCATTCAAGATTATTCATAAATTATAGTACCATGATGTTGCATACTGTATGAAGGTGTTACCTTGCATAAACCTTATATAATAAGGACTGATAGAATAAGACCTCCTTGGCTAAGGCCTTACCTCACGCCTCCTTGTCAAGGTATCGTAGGCGGAGTATTGTCTGCGGGGCAAAGTCACTGTGGGGGAGGGCACAGGGCTGGTGCTCCTGCTGCTGTTGAACCCAAACAGGTTGAGCTCTGATGTGGCTGGTGACAGGACGTCCTGGACCTGAGAAAGATGGACGCCACATGTCACCAACCAAACTGAGGCTGGTTTTAGCTACAAAAAAGTACATTACGAATCTTGATATTATTGCAAAAATCAATGTTCCCCAGACACGGACACAGAAATCAGACCTTTTCAACACTTTCCAAAAACCTGAGTAGCTGACCATCATTTACATGCTTAATAGTAGCACCACAGAGCTACAATTCAAAAAAGCATCACTTAATCATTATGGGTCAGTGCAGACAGTGTGAAAGGAGATAATTCAGTAAAAGACATTAAAGCTACATTACCTTATACTCAGACATTCTGTAGCTGGGGTTAAAGTCGATGGATGGGGACGTGTAGGGGCTGTTGAACACCCTTGGCGGACTCTCAAAGCCACCCATCTGAAATAAAGGCAGAAAGGCATTATATATTGCTGAAGACCAATGTGCGCTGTATGGGTAGAGGACATGTTATATTTAACATAAAGACAGCATCTGGTTTCAGACTACGCTGTAAAATGTCAGCTGTCAAGTGCGGCTTATGGATGCAAGACTACAATAAATGAAAAATCTGAAGTAACTGAGTCTACTGCTTTGAGCTTGAACACATAATAGCAATCGCCACTGCCAAAAATTGCAGTTTTGTAGCAGGAGTGTCTAAATGACCCATCTGGTTATCAAATGCACACTCGACACACTTCCCGGGTGGAATTAGAGGAGGACCACAACCTGGCAACCTCCTCCCCCCCTCCGGGTTCCCAGCGCCAGCATGCTCACCCGGTCCGACATGGTGTCCCAGTCCCGGGACGCCAGCGACTCCAGGGACCCACGGTGGTTCGGCCCCGATCTGGAGGTGCTGCTCTCCCAGCGGGAGCTCCGGGGCCCATTCTCCCCCGCTGTTCCATCTGGGTCCCTGGAACCGTTCCTGATCACGTCGGAGCCAAGGAACAGCTGATATTTGGGGTTCTGCGCGACTCTGGGATTCGGCGCCTCGTCCTCGGACGGGGGACTCCCGGGCTGCTTGCTCGGATCAAAGTCGGATTCCTACAGGATTTGAACATATCAAACGGGAACATATAGGATGTTAGCTCGGTGACTGGAGGGGGCACCACGGCGGCCGTTACAGTATGGTGTTTTTTGATGGTACCGTATGTTATATTGGGAGATGCTTGTGATGTGCAGCAGAGCCAGTGAACTGCAATGAACACAACACATGAGGAGGACGCATGCCAAGCCAAATATAAAGAGACACATGGCAGACACAGCAGACACAACAGACACGGCAAACTGCAAATTGCAATTCATGCAGTAACTGCTTACAATTCATGCAGCTCAAAAACACAAAGAAGGCGGTAAAATCAGACAGTGACATTTATTAAAACTCCTGCTTCATTCAAACATGCACACGTTGAAGAGAGAGGGGGGGTGGTGTGTGTCCAGTTTGGGAGGTGGGGTTAATCCAGACCAAGCCTCTGCGGTTAGTACTGACCAGGTGGGTGATGAGGATGAGACGACAAGGAAGGAGCGAACCATGCAGTGGAATTTCCGTGCAGTGCAAACACAAATGTGCATTTACTCAAACTCGAGGCAGGCGATTCTGTATTGGGGGGGCAGTCTCACTCCAATCGACTTACCGAACCCATCCCATAACCGGGCTCTGATCCGTCACGCGGCCCCCCTTTGCCTGGGGAGACGTCCCTCTCGGCATTGCTGTCTGCAGAGCCCCCGAAACACTGAGTTCCACCTTCGCTGTGGGGGTCTGTGCCCCTTGCTGGGGGCGTCACCCTTATAGAGGGTAAAGGGGTTGGTTCAGGGGCTCCTCCTCCTCCATCTCCGTTAGCCAAAGCCGAAGCGCTCCTGTTCAGGGTGCCCTTTCTGTCCTCCATCGGTCCGGAGTCTGAACTGCTCTTCAAGGCGGCCTTCCCGCTGCTGTCCCCGGCGCCAACCGGAGAGCCGGTCGGCGACGATGCCATGGAACCCGTAGGGGAGGCTTGCCCGTTCTCGCCCCCGGAGAACTTCTGGATCAGGTCTTTGACACTGCCTGACCTCTTCAGGTTAGATCCTTTCACCAGAGAACCCGTCCGGTTGGCTCCTCCAGGTTTAGATCCATCTACAGGGTAGGCATGAGCCTTCTTGTCGCCGTTCGGACTCTGCTGTGCCCCGGGGGATTTCGACGACGCGGCGGCGTGTCCATTCGTGAGCCCCGTGAAGCTCTTCGCACTATGTCCCACGACCCCTCTCGCCTCTTTGAGGGCAGCTCCCTGGGAAAAAATGAGCTTGCAATTCAAAAACAGCACTGCCAAGGCAAGAGACAGGGTACAGTGGGCGTGCAGACTATATCTGTGCCCTTTACTCTCCTTCTGTTCTGCCAAATCCTGCCCTGTTTTTCCTCTGTAGCTCAAACTGTCTTTGCAGAACGGAATTCAGTCCTCAGGGGACAACTCGCTGTTTCGGCAATCCGAGTGAAACGTCTGGAGGCGAAAGATGTTCGCGGATTTCCTCCTTTTTAAGTAAAGCAAAAGCTAGTGAAATGAAAGGCAAGCCCTGGATTCATCTGGTGTTATGGCCACCAGCCTGACCCACTGTCACGCAAGCTCATGCACTGAGACCAATAACACCTCTAGTTTCTGATCCCAAACAAAAGTGCTGACAGCAACGCAAGGGCTGTAAAGCCTTAACCAGAATGTGATGAACCTGTGAAGGAGAAAACCCCTCAGGACTATTTCTGAGAGTGTATTTGTGCTTCTGCAGACCGGCGCAGCAGGTACTGACAAACTGGAGTGAGAGCCTCATCTACTTCACAGTGTTGCCTTTTACTGGGTTGAGTAGCTTCCTGAGATAGGATTGCCTTATCTGGAGAGCCTGTGTAGCAGAGAGAGATGCTCTCTTGCGTTGGTGAGCATCACAAAGTCGGGATGGATTATATCAAAGGTGGATTTTATGGATAATATAAAAGAAGGCAGACACATGACCTACCTCTCTGCCCATCACAGGGTTAAAACATTCCACCTTTTCTCTTGCAGGTATAACCCACATGACAGGGCCCTTCCCATGTTTGAACAGTGATAATTATGCAGAGTTTTGATGTCGTGTTTGTGATAGCAGACTGAGGGATAACCCTCACGATCATTGGTGTAGCTATTATCAATATCTGACTACAGATGTGCTTGGGAAAACAAAATCTTGTTGCCTGTTTACTTCAGGAAATGGTTATGATCACATATGTGTTTGCATGTCATAGAGAATGCTCCCCTCCTCACAGAAAGCCTGGCAATCACCTGGATTTCAACTGACCCACTCAGGTGTGGCCATGTTCTTCTAAGCCTGACGTGTGGGTATCATAACATAGATGAACGATAAAACTTTTTTTTTAATGGTGTGTTTAAGTCTCTTTTAATTATGACTGAGCTGCCGGAGGCTCAAACCTATAATCAGGACGATCATGTGGAAGGCTGGAGCCAACGTGCATGTTGGTTTTGCCTAATGTAATTGCATTATCGCATATTTTCCATGCTTGTGGGGATTACAGTTTGAAACGCAACAAATTCAAATTATATAAGCTCTGTCTCCCTCTCTCTGGCAGGTTATGTTTAATTAACGAGATGACTGCTGTATTTACGTTCCGGGTTCACCCAAGCATACGAAAGCAGGCCCAATGCACAGCTGTAAAACAGAGGCAGAGGCAACTTTAAAAAAGATCGGGCTCCTTTGGACAAAAATCCCTATTGAGAGGCTCCAACATCTGTGCATTCATCTAAAAAGTGAACACACCCACCCCCCTATTCCCCCAACCCCCAACCCCAACACGTTATGAAACATCAATTTCAGACTGGAGTTCCAGCACAGACAGGAGTGACAAAAATGAACAACCCCCCCCTCCCAATCTAGCTTAAAAACCAAACCAAGCTTCAATTAATGATCAAATGGCGCAATTATGCTAATGCCGGTTATATAAATGAACTGGACGGGGTCCAGCGGTTCTGATTAGCGTCCTGGCAGATCTGGATGAGGAATGGCTGAGTTAATCCTAGGCCTCTCCTCTCATCCCGCACCGATGAATGAGTGCTCTGCAGGCGGAGCAAGCCAGGTTTCTCTCCGAATTAGACAGCGGTAATCACTCTCTTCCTTTATGGCCATGGCAGGGTTAATCAGTTAATCACAGAAAATAATAATAATAATTAAGTCATATTTGAGCCCACTGGCAATTGCTCATATTTTTCCATTGTGTGATTAGCTTTTGGGGGTTCATTGTTGTAAAATGGCATTTGCCGCAGACGTGTACCGCTCGTATATGTAGTGTTTGATACATGCTGTTCCTGGAAGTCATGCGCAGTGTAGCTCTAACAGGAGCGGGGAAAAAAATGAGAAAATCAGATCGCCAGCCAAACGGGAGGTTAAGTCATCAGAGCCGTTTCTCACAAAGACCTGTTAATTACCCAGCGTCCTGGCTGCGACGGCACCTTTTGGCTGTTAGATGCCGGTTGCCATGCCAACCGCGCACACACACAGCCCGCCACAGGAGCGGCGCTGGGTTCTCGCTGTTCCGGTGGGTGGGTGGGGGGGGGTTTGGGGACGAGGGGGAGGTCACAGACGTGAGAACGGGGCGCGCTGACCCAGGATCCGGGTTCAGGCGGGCCGTGAGATGGCTGGCTGCCTGGGAGCCCGCTGGCCCAGGGCCCCGAGCCGCCGAGGGGACGGCCGTGGCGGTACATCTGTCCTGTTTCCCATGGCGGCCGGTCGCTGCCTACCCGCGGGCTCCCCCAGGCTGTCTCGCCGGAGCGGATCGCGGATGAGGACGGGGGAGCAAGGATCCTCCGCGGCTCACCGGAGCGCCATATGGTGGTGGTTGGGGGGGGGGGTTTGCGGCGCGCGCTGACCCAGATCCGCACTGACACGAATGGCTGTCAGTGTCACTGTGCCGTATGTGTGTTTGTGCGTTTCGTTTTTTTAAACATATTCTACTTATTAAGAGTTTCATCAGGCATCTGCTGCCTGTTTTCACTCACTGTCTACATCGTGCTTTATAATAACAGCAAAAAAATTGTGTCGGTACGTGACGGTTCGCACACACAAACCACAACTTTTGGAAAAATCGCCATCTAATTCAGCGGTTGACCTCATCCTAAGAATCAGCTCTGGGGGGCACAAAATGGAGGAGAGGAGTCTCTCAGAGGCGGCGTTCCCTCGGCGTGAGCACCTCGGCTCACGACTGTAAACAGAGAGAGACAGAGAGAGAGCTTCCGGAGGCTTCTCGCCGAACGGGAGGCACGCGCGGGAACGCAGCCTCAGCAAAACGAGTAAGAGGGAAAATATTAAACCGCGGCTGCCTGCATCTGTTCCACGCAGGGCGAAACATTTCAGAACATTCAGCCCCAGGCAATCTGCTCAACAATATGTTCTGTTGTTCTTCCGCGCAAAGTGATGTGCGGTTTCCTTTCATCAGGCAAAATGGGGGATTACATGGCACATACTTTCCAGTTGGCATTGCCTGGGTGTTGAACAGACCAGAGTGCACATCAGACCTGTTTTCAGTCTAATTTAGGGGCCACAGGACTGATGATATGACATAGGCTACATTTTATATAGGGGGACAGGTGTAATACTGATATGCAGATGACACATTTTCTCTATGAGTCAAATCTATTTTGCCTGGTTAAATATAAGACTCAGACTCAGAACCATTCTGACAACCCTTAATCCAAACTTAAACTATTTTGTATAATAGGTAAACACTGATCCAGTATCAGTGCCTGGGGGCATCATATATATTCAAATGTCCAACCATAGGAAAACAAAACAGAGTGATGAGACACAGAGGGGAGGAGACAAACATTGTGTGTGACACTCCGTACTTCCCTCTAAAAACATCTTACCTGAGAATAAATATGCCAAATAATACCTGGATGCAGACAGAAAGAACTGTCCAACTTGCTGACAAAGATGTAGTGTCTATGTAGAGAGACATTTGGACAGTTTCTGGGAACCATTCATTTAGTTGACATTGTCGTTAATATCCAGAAACTGAAAACATTTAGTTAGCTCTTGGGGGCATGAGCATAATTTGTGAAGGCCACTGTATTAATTGACTTGTGAACAACGACAACATGCTTCCTTTGGAGTTTGAGGGAAATGGCACACATTATACTACATTACATTATTGGCATTTAGCAGACGCTCTTATCCAGAGCGACTTACATTGATTACGGTTCTTTACAGTGTTATCCCATTATACAGCTGGATATTTACTGAGGCTATTCTGGGTACAGCTGGGAATCGAACTGGCTACCTTTCGGTTAAAAGTCCTGCTTCTTACCACTATGCTAGAGTGCCGCCAATGGTAAAATGAGGAGAAGTGCGGATGCCCGTGTGGGGAATGTGAAAGGGGTCACGGGGGGCTCCCCGCGCGGGAGACGAGAGAGAGAGGCCCCGGCGGTAATTACCATGCTGTTCTCCCCCTGCATGCCGTCGGACACCTTCCCGGAGAAGTCCTGCAGACGCTGCACCTCCTCCTGGTACCGCTGCGCGTCCTCTCCCAGCATCCCCCGCAGGGTGCTCAGGGCCTCCTCCTGCAGCCGAAGCCTCTCCGCCCGCTCCTCTCTGCTCGCGACGCTCTCCTGCAGCCTCTGCTTCGCCCGCAGCAGCGCCTGCGTGGGGGGAAAATGCACCAATCGGGGGGCGGGACACGCTTTGCCTGGTGTGCAGCAGGCTAGTGAGCCTGTTGGCCAGGAGGAGGCCCAGCACAATGGCCGTCAGCGCACCCCTGGGATCTAACTAAACTCTTATCATACATATTTGGAGGCAGAACGTCTTACAAAAGCTGTGTGTGTTACTATTGTTCTGGGCAGCAGGTCATACAGCCTACAGTACCAGTCAAAAGTCTGGACTCTGCTTTTATTCTTTATTTCAAAAAAGTGTTAAACAAATCAATCTTATACTTTAGATTCTTCAAAGTAGCCAAAAAATATTTTTTAAAAATCAATTTTTGCTAAATCAGTGAAAATGGACGCTCACTTTGCCTGCACTGCCCTCCTCACAGAGTAACTCTGCATGACTGGATGGAATGAGCGGGAGGGCTACATCGGGCGACTGGCCCGGGGTCACTTACGGCTCTGTCCTCGGAGTTCGGAGATCCCTGTAATAAGGTCTCTGCCTCGGTCCGCTGGGCCTCCAAATCTCTCAGCTCAAATTTCAGGAGATCCTGCTGGCGTCTCACCTCTGTCAGCCTGCGGCAAAGCACAGAACAGCCTCTAAAATCTCCAGGGCTGTGGCAAGGATCAGACAGGAGAGACATGCACGCACACACGGACTCACACACGCGTATGGATGCAAACACACGCACACACGGACTCACACACATGTGCATGGATGCACAGACAGGCACACACTCACATGCACCCACACGCGTGCACACACACACACACACAGCTTTGAAGTTTGGCCTTTAACCAAAAAATAAATAAATGATGCAAATAACAGTAAATTCCTGTAATTTAAAGGTGGGTCATTTCTGCCCAGTTTTGCTGTAACTCAGGCACCATAGATAAGTCTGGCATGCCTATTGTGCACATGAAATACTCGCTAGACTTGAGTATCTCACATTGGCTGTTGACTTTGACTTGTCATATCAGTAACATTGTTGACAGAGGGGTTGAGAGAAAACCTGCTTCTGGAATAGCTGACATGGATCTACTCTGAAGCGTGCAGTGCATATCTGATAAACTCTTAATCACAGCGGCTACTACAGGGGACAAGATTTTCAATAAGCTGCTTTCCTGTGTCAGTACAGCAATAATTTAGAGGCAACAGTTTCACCCTACCGGCTTTTCTGCATAGGAGATACACTTCAAAGAGGAAATATGAAAGCTGTTTAAAATGAAACTATGGAAAACATTCCACATAATCAATTTAATATATAACCACTAGAGGGGGGTATTCAATAATCTACATTAAACCCTGTCAGCGTGGAGCAGATATACCAACACAAACCCTCCTGTCTGCACACTAATAAGAGTAGCAGCAGGATGTCACCTATCAGCCAACAAAGCAATGACAATGTATAAAGACATTCACATCACCTTTAAAGAGAGCAGAATTAGAACCGGCAAATTAGAACTCTCAAGCATAAATGTGAACTACAAATGTCAAAGACTAGGTGCATGTTGATGCCATGTATTTTTATGCAGAAATATATGGGTGGGTATATGTGTGTATGTGTGTGTGTGTGTGTGTGTGTGTGTGTGTGTATGTGTGTCAGTGTGTACGTTTCCTGTCCTCATAATTAGATATGCAACTACGAATGAGAATTACTTGAAATAAACATATATAACTAATAAATTCAATGCATCATTGTATTAGCCATAAATGTAGCAAACATGAAAATGCACATGCATGGTACTATATTACTGTGAGACTAGAAAAATCTTTCAGCAAGGGTTGTCCTTCATTTAACACTTAGAAGTCAATCTAGGAGTTGACTATGAGGCCATTTACCTAACTGTCCTTAACTATTTGCAACAAATTTAAGACAATATCAAATATAGATATTATAAAATAACATATTTTTCAATTCTTCCACTTCATCACAAATGAATTCCAGTTACCAACCAAATATAAATGTATGTTCACATAACGAAAACTGAAAGATAAAAGCAACATTGCTTCGTCAGAGGATTCGCAAAATGTATGGATAATTTTGACCACAGACGCCAGTTAGGAAAACAGAGTAATCAAAACACAGCAGGCCTCATTGGGAATAGGTTCAATATCTCCCTTTGTATGGTGGGGTGGAGTGGAGTGCTGTGCTGTTGGAGAGGCCGCAGCTTCTTCAGTTACATGTTCATCTGCAGGTTTGTCCAGCTGCCGCTGCACCACATCTGCTTTGGCCCACATCCCTTTCGCCTCGCTTTTCAAAAGAGCAGAACTAATATCCCCCCGGATCACATTACACACTCAGATGTTTTATGGTAGCCATTTTAACTCTCCCGTAATGACGAGCGAGCTAACTCGTACTTACGACCACACTGCGATGGCCTGCAAGCGAAAAAAACGCGTGAAAAACACGACAGAGTGCTGCTACCCGCTGTTCATCTGTCTGCATTCAGTCCTCGAAACATTTGTAAATGCACAGCTTTAAATGCAAGGCATGTGGCCAGGCTAAAAAACAATGTCTGGCCGCGTGCAAATAAAAGCTTTCAGGGAAAGTGTCCAAAAAAATTCAATAATTGCAAAGTGAACATCTAACAGTGTCAGCGTGCGAGGGCTGCTGTGATTGGCATCCGGGTTAGACCCGCATCAACGGAGATCGGTTTGCATCTGGAGGGGCGGTAAAGCGAAGGCAGCGCTTGCGTGAACCTTCATTAACCTTCTTTTAATGTGGGTTTATATTTGAAGTCCACCGCGACGCGGTTAGCCGCTCAGACTGGAGGCTTCCCCGGCACAGGTTGCCAGCTGTTGAGCTGTTTTTAAATAATCTGATTGAAAAGTACGTATAGATCACCCGTACGCTAGTGGAGTTTCCCCAGCAGGTTTGCTCCACAGATGATATCTGATATGGACAGCATTAATAGTCATGCTTGAGAAAACGTGAGCCAATCACAACTGTGTTTCACAGGGGTTTTCAATATAAGAACTTAACATCAAATGAGCTTTGCGCTATGCATTTAAAATGCAACCACATGGCAATTTCAAAGAAAGGCACTGGCAATCATAAATTCCACCTCACATCATGTATCACTTTAACCACATCATGTATCACATTCACCGTTAAGCAGTGATTTAACTATTACAGACTGTGTAAATCACGGCCAAATATAAATTAAAGTCATGGGTCTTAAAATAATATGAGAGTTGCACCTTATTAAATCCTGTTTTCTGAGAACATACTGTACATGTTCGTAGATGGAAAATATGAGAATGCACTCTCATGGACTACCACTTCCATTCCAAACATTCCTGTAATCTTTCTGAGAGACTGCATACCAAAATACAGCAGGTGCACTGAACTTTGCACATAAGAATGATTACTTATTACTGAAAAATGATAAGCCAAAAATAATCTTTCTCAATAACCTTTGAACAAGGATAATACTTATAACGATAAAATAAGAATTGGTATTGATTTGTAACTAGAATATGTACTGTATATGGTAGATAGGAGTCTACCATAGAATAAGAAATAAGCTTCAAGCTAATACATTCGGCGTCAGGCTAGCTTCTTCCTTCAGTTTGCAGCTCAGCACATCTGAGCATGGGGTTTCTACAATGCAGCAGAGAGATCCTGCACTGAAATGAACAAGCATCTCATGGCTATAACGTTATCCAATCATGTATACTTTTATATTATGAAGTCATTGTGCAGACACAGACAGGACCATGAGAAATAAAGATGTTAAGAGGCAGCAGAAAAGGCAGCGGGTGCTCCCTGCCCTCCTGGTTTCTCGTCAGAAGAAGTGGGAGTGATAGGCTTGCAGGAGACACGCAGGTTAATTGAAGGGGTCGAAAGGAACAAAGAAGCCGATTTGGAGACATAAAGATAAAGATGTGGAAAGACATTTCAACAGAAATACGTGAATCATCGCTTTTAATCCCGGAGAAAAGCCGAGAGGAAGAGGGTGGTAAGAGAAATGACTGTGCAAAATTTGCATATGAATGATAGGAGAAACTAAAGGGAATTAATAACAAGGCCTGCTGTGAAGTTGTAGCATGCAAAGAGCTACTGGCACAAAACAGAGCCTTGGGGTACCCCGGCAAAGGTGAAAGGTGCGGCAAATGCAGGTAGATTAAGACAGGTGCCAAAAGGAGGGTTTGATTCCCACCGTGTCATCAGCCAATAATGACCAGGAGCCCACAGAGGATAGAGATTGGGGCGTTGACCAGAGTTTACTCATATCGCCACTCTCAGTCACCATGCGAACTGTCATGGGTCTGAAAATTTGAAATATTCTGCTTGGATGATGTCACTGAAGTAGTTCAAGTCCTCCAATGGGTGCCCACTCCACTGTTACGTGCTGTACAACTTTCAGTGCGAAAAATAAATGTTGGTTGCTTCCGAGATGGAGATGGAGAGAAGTGGAGATTCCAAACATTAGGGTGCTGTATAACATTTCAGTTATCACAGAAAAACTTGATTAAAAAAGTGTAAAACAATGCATGCTCCTTCAGGAAGATGGAAAAGTCCAAATTGGCCCTGTGTTTCACAATTCTAAGATCTCACATACCACACAAATTCAGCTCTCCTTTCTGCAGTTAATAAATATAGCCCCGAAATACATGTTTTAAAGTCAAATGAACAGACACGGTGTTTGAATGCAATGTTTAAAACGCGCAGTTGTGGTTTACAGTTCTGTATGACTTTGAGGCATGAAAGAATAGCCTTTTATTACAAATGCCTTTGTCTGGCTGAAAAGCCCTCCAATTACATTGACGCGGTATCACGTATCCGCCTAACACAGCGTGAACAACACATAAGCCTTTAGGTTCACAGAGTTGGCAGACTGGGACACGCAGATGCCGAGCCAGTTAAATAAGATGTCATATGTGTTAAATAATGAAACAATTAATGGCATATTGATACGGCACTGTAATACCCAATACGCCGTGCCAGCGCACGACTTCAAAGCATTGCTCTTAAAATCTATCAGCGCTCAACATCTGCTGAGAGGGAGGTTTCTTTAAAACTCACAAGTCGAAAATGAAGGAATATAAATGTGATTAGGAATTTGAATACCTCGCACAGAATCATGGATATATAGGATTGCAATACAGACAACACGGGGAGGGCGTCTAACGTCACATCTAACTGTGTGTGTTCCAGAGGAATTGGTTGGGTGATGTTTTTTTTTCCCCTGAAACAAAGGCCTGTGTTGAAATACTACAGTAGCTGTGTAATCAAGGCTGGTTGCAATAAAAACAACTTAAACTGCAACTAGCAACTTTCCCGTGATGGATGGGGAGCAGATTCTAACCTGAGCGGGCAGGTCACATTACCACATCTACTCTGGGCATTAGGCTTGGCAGGAAGCTCCACACTCTTATAAGTAAAAGCAGAGGCTTCCGACGTAGTGATGCATCATTTAAGGGCTCTCGCATGTCAACTTCTGCCGTTTAACTCTCCACAACAGCACAGAGTTCACATAAAACCAGCCTGACTTCTGCAAACCCACACAAACAAATATACAGTGGCATGCAAAAGTTTGGGCACCCCTGGTCAAAATGTCTGTTACTGTGAATAGTTAATAATAGTTAATGAACTGATCTCCGAAAGACATAAAGTTAAAGATGAAACATTCTTTTGCAAGGAAGAATGGGCGAAAATCCCCAGAAAGAACTGAAAGACTCAAAAGCTACAAAAAGCGTTTACAAGCTGTGATACTTGCCAAAGGGGGTGTTACTAAGTACTGACCATGCAGGGTGCCCAAACTTTTGCTTCGGGCCCTTTTCCTTTTTTGTTATTTTGAAACTGTAAAAGATGGAAATAAAAAAGTAATCTTGCTTAAAATATTAAAGAAATGTGTCATCTTTAACTTTATGTCTTTTGGAAATCTGGTCATCTTTTACTTGCTTAGCTATTCACAGTAACAGAAATTTTGACCAGGGGTGCCCAAACTTTTGCATGCCACTGTATCTATATAAACACACATGCAAAAATAACACAAGCCGCTGTGAATCTTTGGCATTGAGAACCATTTAAGGAGTACAGCAACTGCAAATGGTTCCCTGGAAATTGATGACACACCCTTTACGGCGCATTTGTGCAGAGCTCTGTTTTGTGTTTTCTTTAAATCCAAAACATGCCCAGATCTATCTCTGTGAATAAAAGCAAGAATCTGATACCCTGGAAATGGTCTCAGTCCCATACAGGGGTTCGCTGATTTACCACACGAAAAAGTCATAATTAATTCCAAGATAGCAACCAGTAATTGAGACAAATTTGAGGAAATATGCACAAATGCAAATATTCGCCTGGGTTCAATACAGTATGGCATGTTACCATGTGGGTCGAATTTTACTAAAACCACCTTTTTATTACAGAAATTCAAAGTATCAAGTTATACATCTGATTCCTTTCAAAAGCTCCACACACTGTTAAACTATTTCTAATGGCCCGAATTTTCAGTTGTAAATTGTGGACTTGAAACATCACCAAGAAGGTACAGGAAAACCATTGTCACACAGTATTCAATAAGACAAGGCTTCTGGGTGCATTGATTCACACAGCTACCTAATTCTGAACACTCCTACTGTAGGAACTACAGTCAATATAATCTTATTTAAAATTCTGCAACAAATAGCCATATTGGTAACACACTTACTGACATACAATACTTCAGATGCATAAATAATTGTTGTAATGCAAGAATGATCATGTTCTTGTGTTTCTGTGTTGCTATTATTTGATTTAGAATACAGGAGAGGTATGCTGCGTCTTTGTGCTAATACAGCTATCCCACTACAATGAACCTCAGCTAAATACAGAAAAGGTCCAACATGCGGAACCATTGTAGATTCACATTCAGCCGGCTTCTGCTTCAGCTCAAAACACTTTGATGTTTGATATTAGTGGGATATTACAGGAGACTAAAGGCTATCTATGCCTGGTATTTTCATGTCCAATTGAATAGAGGAACAAACACACTTTTGAAATCATTATAACTTGTCAGAGCACCTGCACATCTACTTACCATAAGTGCCCCACCCAAACCCTTGGGAATTTCCTTCATATGCTGCATATTTACATAGCCCTCATGTACCAGAAACCCAACCTCGCAAAAGTAAAGAGAAATTCACAGTCTAGGCAGACAGGCAAGCCGCGACAGGACCGAGCTTGCGTTGGCACAGGAGGCAGAGCTAGCTGCCGCCAGGAGATAAAGCTCAACGCCACCGTCAGGAGTCATCCCGAAACGGGACAGGAAGGTGAACCTACTGCCAGTGGATTCGGGCGACCTCCTGCTCTGTGCTCGTCTGCAGGTCTCTGAGGTGACAGCTGAGCTCCTGGCTCTGATCGATGTGCTTCTGAAGGCTGCTGAGGTTCTCCCCGTCTTCCGATATCTGTCAGGGGACAGAAGTGTCTTAGAATTACACAAACATGTGTTTTCTCTTTGGGTGTCAGAAAGAAGACAGCGCTTCAACCACAGCACCTAAAACATAAATTGTCAGTGTACTGCCCCCGTGCAGTTACAGTAGCCAAGACCCTGTTTCTATTCAATCTCTGCAGGCAGTAGATAATGTCATACACTCTACATTGTGAAAAAGAGGATAAACATAAAGCTTTGTATGTCTTACTCTGGATTTGGTTTTTCTGCTTGTGTATTCTAGAAAGCTTCTAAATATACACACATATATGACCACTGTCAGTTGTAATGAACACAGCATGAGCTCAATGTTTTCTTAGTCATAGATATTTCAGGGAATTTGTGAAACCTCAGTTATAATAGGATGACTAATGTCTTAAAGGTTTATGAATGCCATTGGGAAACACCCACTTGGGTGTGTTTGGTCTTAAAAGCAGGTAGGCTCTTGTTAGTCTGAAGTTAATCTGTTATCAGTGTCTGCCACACATCTCCTAGTCAATTTCCTCCCTTTAAAGAAACAGATGAATTATTTTTCTTCAATATTCTTTGCACATGCATATATATGAATATGTAAAGGAAATGGCATACAGTGCATTTACAAGACAAGCAGAGCTCACAGACTGCCCTGCAACTCCACCCTCTCCATCTACAGCTATGTCTTGAGCGAGCTGTATCTGGATAAAATGCCTCTGGAGGATTTCATTAAATGTAGTTTTTCCTCAGTTTTACATTGATATGACTGGAATTATTGACATAAAATACAGAACAGAAGCAGCCTGGGTTCATACAACAATCATGCATTCAGAATCCTGCTTTTGACGCTTTTGGCAAGATGGGCCTAGACACACTACAAGTCAACGTTTGATTGAAATGAGCCCATGATGTCTTACTTACGATGAGTCAGTCTGAGTCTTGGGCTTTCCGGGGGTAACTCCCTATAAGGGTACACCTTAAGATTCGTGGCAAGCGTCCCACTACATTTAACAGTCAGTCAGTATCTCATACATTCCATACAATGCAGGGATTTCAGACAGACGGAAGGCCAGCTTAAGTTATCACAGACGCAGTGATTCATCAGTCTGCATAACTCTCTGTAAGCGTGATGACTGAGAGGTTCTGCCACACACCTGCAAGCAAAAAGCCTAGCCTGGTACCTGCAGGGGGTGGGTGGAATGAGATCCCTACACTTGAAGTGGGGTGTGGTACAGGGCCAGGGGGAAAGATGGCAGCAAAGCACCAGACGTTAATGTTAGGTAAGATCCAATGGGGTCTTAGCCTGTTTGATTTTGTACCCCAGACAGTTAAAGAGCTAAACCATTGGAAATTAGGTAAAGGGACATCTCTTCAAGTTACTAACAATGGAATAGGAAATCTAAATCCGACACATGCTAGATATTCCCATTCAGGGTTTCACTCACTCCTGAGATTGTTTGTGTCACCAGATCTTCAGCGGACAGAGTCTTCTGGAAGATCCTCACTTTGCTTTCCAGGAGTTCTGTAAGCTTGACCAGCGAAGGGGTGAGGTGGCTCTCAGACCCTGTGGACTGTAGGAAAACACCATGAGGTCAACAGGTCAGGCAAAATCAACATCACACCCAGGGAAGACGTTACCATGCCAACACACTCTAACACAACGCTGAGCCGGTGGTCAGGGTGATCAAAAAACGCTGGAAGAAAAGAGTTCACAATGGATTACTATCATCTATTTAAAATTGGGTAAGAAGTGCGATTTTGAAAAATGAGACATATCTGAGAATAGCAGTCTCCCAGCAATAGGTCAAATTCATTCTCAAGTAATTAACCACAGAAAAACAGAACAGGCTTCGGAAACAGGTTCAGCGCTGACACAGAGCGATCGCCTAATCAAGCAGCAACAACATGCGACCTGTTAATCAACTCCATTAGCAGAAACATCAAGGGGCAAGAAGAGATACGTACACGACCAGTCTTAAGGAAGAATTAAGACAAATTAGCATCGCGTTTCACGTTCCATTACCTTTAATGAACCAGTCTCCTGACAGCCAATGACCTGCCTTTGTCAGTGTCCATTTGTATGTGTAATTGTAAATACCGGCAGAAAGCTGTCATCTGCCCCACGAGTGAAAACGTCGGTGGTAAACAGACACGCGCCAGACCTCATGAGCCACCCGGAGAGGAAAGACAAATCTGCATTGCATGTTTAATTCATTTTCATTAATAAATTAGGTCCCAGACACAGTGTCTCTCCATCAGTCAACTCAATCCAGGTGAGCATCAAAAGCCTTACAAACGATCACAATGGGACTTGATATATTCTCTTTGACGTTAAGGCATTTAATCTTGCAGAGGAAGAAAAAGAAAACCGACTTGTGTTAGATAAGCAGTTTTACTTTCAAACATGGGCTCTGTATTGAAACTCAATAGTATTGCTCATGGTTGTGAGGCTAGTTTCAAAGGCAATTGAAAATGTCATAAAAATCATATTAATCATTTCACATTTATTGTTGTGCACAACACATGGAATGCAATTATATATGCAATTATACATTTATTTACTTGTCTGTCTTTACCACAAAAACTAGGACCAAACAAGCACAAACCTAAGCACAAACAAGCACAAACCTTTCTCTAATACAGGTCTGTTCATTTTTAGTTAATTAGTTCAGTTTTAGTTTTTAGTTAATAGTTATAATTGCCTTTAGTCTGAATTACATAAGCGTCATGGAAAACTGTGCAAACAGTCATTACACTGTGTGAAGTTAATCTTCTGCTGTTGATACAGCTTCGGCAGAAGTGCTTTGCGTAAGTGATAACAGGCTCTCCTGTGGCCTTCAGGCCCCGTGTGGAGCTCATTCCTGCTTTTGTCACAGCCCATCAGTGCGATAGCAGTACAAAGAGATGCCCTGGTCCACACACAGAAATGTCTGAACTGTACAAAGGTCATATTTACAGTTATCTTTACACTCTTTCATCCCTGATGCTGTCCCAGCTGAAATTTGGGGTTTCTTTTTTATGATGCTCGTAACTAAGTCAAACCTTAAAGGCAAACAATTCAAAAAAGAAGTTCCTTTCTAGTTATGCACAACAGTCAAAAGATCTATGACAAATTATACATATGTAAAACTACGGCTGTAGTGTTGCTCGATAACAACAAATATTACTCAGAATGATTACTACTCACAATTCCATTTAGAGATTCCTCAAAGTTCATTTTGAACACAGGTGAAACTGAGGAGATTCTGACCCCCCAAAACAGCACGCCTGTTCCTTTTCACGGTGACCAGTGTGTTGTGAATCGTCTCCGTTGCCATGTGAACCAGCGTGCCAAAGCTCTGGCCGCCCCCATCGGCCCATGTGGTCAGAATCTGCCCAGCACGCGCATGTGGCTCGGGGCTGTTTGTCCACACCTGACTGATCAGTTTACTGAGTGTCCCAGAGCGAGTGGGGGGGGGTATCGCTGCTGTTGGTGGGGGGGCGGGGGGGGGGGGGGGGGGGGGGGGTGCACGCTGGGACTGACAAATCAGCCATTTAAGGTGAGCATGCAGCTAAGGTAAGCATGCATCTCTTCGTGCAGATGATCAGCCTGGTCAGGCACTCTGAGGGAGCACTAGGCTTGCCATTTAGAGGATTTACTAACAGTCTCCAGGCTGTGAAGCAATGGCCATTTTCGCTTGCATGGATCAACAGACATGAAATAAGATGCACAAATATAAAGTCAGCAACAATGCTACTATCATGTCACTACCAGTAGCAGCGGTCAAATAAAGAGAGGTTTATTTTGAAATACATTATGATGACATGACTGTATAAACCACAGCCACATACACAAACACACACATTTCACAGACCAAATGATGAGAGCAACTATGTAGCATCAAAGCGCAGACAATGTGGCTCTTCGAACTCCATCGACAAAAGAAAAACAGTGCCCTCTATGGTTTAAGGGACTGGACCCGTGACCACAAGGGGACAGCTTTACACTTCAGATGAGGCATTACTCACTGCTATGCCATAGAGCAAGAAATTAACATGAAGAGCTTCATACCTAGTACACCACTGTATACCTGGATTAAATGTTGAACATATCCTATGCAAGTTGCCTGGGATAAGCATCCACTGAGAAAATAAGTTCTGAAGCACACACAAAGGAGAACTCCCTGGGCTGCAACAATATGCATATCATGCAGCATTTATATATAAACAAACCTTCTGATAAAAGAGATGAAAGGAATACTGATATCCTGCTACCTGCTCTCATCACACTGATCTAGTCAATCATACTTGTATAGGATACTGCATCTCGTCAATAAATGCTATTATAATCTATTCTATTTAGTCTATCATACTTGTATAATTCTTTATATTCAGTAAATAGTATACTTACTGAATGTAAAGAATATGGTATAGTATATAGTATATGCTAGTATATTGTACTGTATCTAGTCAATCACATTAGTATACCTATACTAGTCTACTCATACTAGTCTGCTCTGTCTTATCAATAATACTTGTCTACTCTTTCAAAGAAAATAAAACTTCTGCATTTGTAGTAAAAAGCTGTCATACAACAATTCTTACTGCTCAAAGCTCAAAAATAATACTAGCTAAAAATGTGTACATTATAGAGAAAAAACAAAACAAAAAAAAAAACACAAGGCAATCAACAGCCCTTTGATTTAGTGGGTGTATTTGCAATATGAAGCTCTCAAATTCGACACCATACTGGGCTGAAATTGTTTATTTAATTGCTTCCTCTCCCTCTAAAAGGCTATCAACAGGCTGTTGTCTCAGTGTAAGAATTCTCCCACGGTACGGGACTGCCTGCACTAACACTTCTTTGGAATCGATAATTGAATTCCGCAATTTTTTCCCGTGACAAAAAAGGAGCAAAACTGGGAAGAAACTCAGTACATAATTACATACAATCTTCAAGGAAAGCTGGGATGTCGCAATCAAAAATACGTGGGGACCTATTTTATTTGGCAGGTTTGTAGAAGCCAAATCCAAACTTTTTGGTTTTAAGTCAAGGTTACTTAGTATCATAAAAACGACTTCATACAATGGAAGTGGAGACATTTAGGTATACAATAGTCTGATCTGGTCATCAGATGGATAAAAAGTCAATAACACACATTTCATGGTTTCCAGTTCATGCTGTACCTCCATCATCAGTTTGCTTACAACAGACAGTCTATGTAGGAGGTGCACACACATGCCTGACAGCAAAGGGCATGACCGGCACAAGCACAATGTCCCACGCTAAATATTCCTCAAGCAGAGTGCAGCCAAGCTCTTCGGGGGTTATTCAACACACCAGACATCGCCGGCAACCGGCAGGAACAGCCTTCCCCTTACCTGTCCACGCTGCCAGGTGACGAACGGCTCTCGAACCGCGGCGGCTTCTCAGGCGCGAGGAGACACTCGTCTGTCACGGCAAGACTGAGCCTCCCGACGCCACCGGCCAGCCCTCCTGCGCGGGGTGGGAGGGAGGGGGGGGCCGAGAAACACGTTTTTCCTGTCCCCTCCATCGAGAGGAAACTCCCAGTCCTCACCACATTGCTGCGCACCCACACTGACAGGAAGGCTCAACCTGTTCCATCGTGTGGGACCTCAGGGCGAGAGAGAGATCTGCTATATTCCCTGGCGGCAAACTCCCATACAGCACACAGCATTTTGTGCCGCTTCTTGAGCTCCTGAAGGGGATTTACTGCCGTCACATTATCTCAGTCAACACTATAATTAGGTGCTGCTCACATTTATTCAGTCAATTCGCGCTTGTTTCTTTATCATTTCTGATGAACCGGCCTGTTTTATCCCTTATAATAACTAAATGATGCCTTCGCACAGGTTCATGCGAGAGAGTCACCAGCTGTGTGGGTTCAGATTCAGGTGAAGCTGAAATCTTTCAGAAGCAACAGCGGCTCTGCAGGGCCTCTCTCTCTCTCTCTCTCTCTCTCCCGCCGGGTGTACTCCGGTTCATGGGGGCACGGTTCCCGCCCAGCCCTCACGGTGCTGAGCTCACCTGAAGGAACAGCACGCAGGGACCCGGGGAACGGCGAGGCCCGGGGCGTGTCCGGGCAGGGCCAAGTCTCACGCAGAGGCAGACGGCAAACACCCCGCCCGGTTTCCAGCTCCACAGAAACACGCTCGGCGCTGCAGGACTCCGAGGGCCCGGGGCGTATTATTGTAATATCTGATAAATCTTCTCTTAGCTTTGCCTTGTTCACCTGTGCACTGTTGCTCTTCATTTGGCAGGCATTTTCTCACCTCATATGTCCCCGTTTCATTTTGTTTACTAAATTGACTGGGTTATGCTGAAAACAACCCCTCATAACTGGGGTGAACACACACACACACACATATACACTACATAAAAATACAGCATGTATCTCAATATTGGATATTTTGAGGATGCAGGGAAGAATTCTATGCACTATCTGGATTTTGCGGACTGAAGCACTGTTTTTCTTCACTGTGGACATATTTTTCAATGAGATTTTAATGACTCCCTCAGATGTTCTGTCCCTTGTAAGGTCAGCGTAGCGATATCCTTCTAGTGATAACGTCATCAGTGAACACTGGAGGAATGCCCATTGATGAAGCACAAGAGTTTACCCCGGGATAACACAATGACAATAAATGATGATTAACTCAGAAGCAAGGAATCATAAAGCCTTCAGTCTGCCGAACCTTTATGCAACAATGCAGCACAGATTCCTCAGCTATGAGTTGACCACATTAAGAGCACATTAGGTGGCTATAAAAGGTAAACATTAAGAAATCGCTGCCACCGCACCAACTTTCAACACTCTCCACACTTTGGACATGCCTCGCCCTTCCAACAGTCTCATATCAACAGAACACTACAGACCCTTGAACTACTGAGAAGCCCAAACCACACTGATGCATTTACTAGGTTTCACAATTGGAATTTAATAAAAGAGAAAAAGAGATGTGATGAATTTATTCAATGTGGGATCATATTTGTGGGATCAGTGACAGTCAACATGCGGGCTCAGCCAAGTGAAAGGGGAAGTCAAATTTGTAAAATGCAAAACTGTAATTGGAAGTTGTATTTCCAACTCTCACTTTACTATCACAAGTTAATGAAGAACATACTGTACATAGTAGCACTGCACCGCAAACCACTGCAACTGCAACAACTGCTACTACTGCTGCGGCTTCTGCTGTGAGTAACGATAAAATAGCATTATGACAGTAAGTGGACAAAGAACTGCACAGCCACAGTGAGCCCCTGTGGAAACACATGCATGCGCACTGCAGGCAGGAGAGACAGCAGCCATTCCCCCCAACAGCCTTTCCTTCTGAGCTCTCTGCAAATGACTGGCTGAAATTTTACTGTCTTTCAAAAAGGAAATAAACTCACTACAACGGCACAGCTAAATTCATTAGAAATGAAACAGGGCAGCCTCGGTCTTTAAGAAATTGCTAACGAATATCTTTATGGTTAATGTGTGTGTGTGTGTGTGTGTGTGTGTGTGTGTGTGTGTGTGTGTGTGTGTGTGTGTGTCGGGTGGGGGTATCTCATCTCAGTGGAGGTGAAGAAGGCCTGACCTGACTAAAGGAGTTAATTGCTTTAAGTTGTTGTTTAACCCGGTGCAGTGGGTGGAGGCCGAACAGAGGCAGCCGCCATCGCCCCCGGGACATACTGTAGCAAAACTTGATTTAGGAGGGATTATCATCTATTTGTCCTGTTCCAGTACATGTCTCCCTCACAGCAAGTTGCAACTTAAAACCATTAATGCAGCAGGAATAATTACGAGACAGTTATGAAACAAAACAGCCTCCCTTGTGGCATTAGAACGAACACTGTTCACACAGGATGGTCTCGAGTCACATGACGGTCAGCTGGAATTTTCTTTTTGTCAATGTCTGTGTCAAAGCACCTCTGCATTTCAGTTTTGAAGTGGGAATACATAAAACAGCCACTGCAATGACAATACTTAAGTCCACTTAATTAAGTCCACTGTTTCAATGGAATGTGTGTCTATGTACATTTCAGGTGAAGTGACTGAGGCCTTTAGGATGTAAGATTCACAAACTATTACTTAAAAAAAGTCATATTAAAAACAGAATTATCATCAGAATTAAAATAATTGTAAATGCTTAAAATCTTCAAAGGTGAAAAAAGAAAATCAACTTTTTGTAATCGTCCAAAATGGGCTTGCCTTGGCAATCAAATGAATGTTCCTGTGACCACACGGAACGTTTGTTCAACTGACATTTAAATCACCCCAGGAAAGAAATGAAAACACCGACTAGTTCAGATCTGGTGACTTGAAATGAACGCATCTCCTCAAACTGTTTTGTCTCCTCTGGAGCCTGGGAAACATCCTCTTCTCTAGGTGCTGCTCAAAAACAAACAACCGCTGCCAAGTGCGCCTCTCACATGTTGCTACAAAGAACACCGTGCGTCTGTCAGCATGAAAATTCCTGCATGGTGAGGCGTGCGTTCCAGTGAGTCAGGCAAGTGACGCGGGGCGTACCGACAAGGGGACCCGAAACCCTCCACGACACCCGTCCCACCGCGGCCGGCGCTGTGCGTCGACGCCATGATTCAGCCCGCTGGAATTCAGTCAAGGAGTCACGCCCCGCCCCTCCCCATCGCGTCCCCGTCCCCGTCGCCACCCGAGGCCCGGCGGAATTCCTTTCCTCCACCCCGTCTCCACCCTTTTCGCCACACCGCTAGCACCTGGCAGGCACGCTGCATTTCTTGACGGCACAATAACTTTCACTGGATTTCCAGAGAAATCAGACAAAAAAAAACAAAGAGGCAACGCAGTCTGGGAACCGCTTCCATTCCTTTGCCTTCACTTGATTGAGTGCCTATATTTGTCATTCATGTGCAATTAAGTAGGCAAAAACGGGGACGGTCTGGTGCGGCTGTGTGAATGTGTGCGGGTCATAGTGAAACTCACTGGAGTTACTTTCACTTAGAATATAATGGGTGGGTGATTAGTAAGAGGAGCACTGTATTTGCCATTTCTTGTGGAGTCATTCAGTTAGTCAGCCTGTTCGACGTGACCCCACATAACTATTTCACTCGTTGAACTGTAAGAAATCTGAAATTGCGGGGAGCAACAGAATATCAAAATGTTGGCACCAGCGCTCCAAATCCAGTGTGAGCGCTTCATCCTAGCTAAAACAATCTGCCTCGACCTTGGTGATTCTCCTTAAAAGGACTCCATGGTGGAACAGGATGCAAAGCCAGGCAGGAGCTTTCAGAGATTAAGGAGACACGTGTATGTGTGCTGAAGGTGTATTCTTTGATGGATTCCTTCCCTAATATAGCTGCTAAATTGCATTCTGGTGAGTTGTGCAAAAATTGTCCTATAAAATTAAAACTCAGTCTAACACCAGTTTCAAGTCATTTTTACCGTCACGCATACATAAACGTGGCTCGTTGTTAACAGTGGCAAACTAATGACATGTCTAGCCTAATCTCTTAATGAATCCTATCACATTATAGGCAGGTCACCTGTCACTCGACATATGCAAATTTTACATAATCCCTTTAAAAAAAAAAAATCTCAGTTGCACAACTACTACCTTACATAACTTGGGGACTGTTTGTAATGCACAATTTCCAACATACATTGTCCCCCAATACAAAAATGCCTTACATCCAAACATTCCATAAATATTCAATATGTTTCACTTCAGTTGCAAGCTTGTAGCTGGACACAGAATCACAGCTCAGTGAAAAGAAGATGAGGACCCAGGGGACACCGCAGTGCGGCAAACAAAGGCATTCCCCTCTGAATTGTTAGAGTGCACGCTACCAATGGTGTTCCACAAGCCAATGTGTGTGCACATTATGAAGGATACCCATGAAAACTAATTTAACTGAACCTTTCATGAATGAGCCGAGGCACCCGAGTCAACAGCTGGTAACAAAGCGAGGACCTTCCCAATACTGCATCTCCCTCTGATGGAGGAGGGTTAAGTAATTGCGTCCTGAAAAGCAAGCTCAGGTATATCATTAAACCATGCCAAAAAGCTGAGGGCTTCAAGAATAAGCAGGAACCTGTTGCCTTTCCCCCTTGTCTGCCTTGATGAAATAAAGGGAGTTCGCCCAACATGGAAAGGCACAGTTTCAAGCCACATGGCAAGAGAACAAAGCTTTAAATTTGAATTAAGAGTCTGCCGAAGGCTTCCCAAACCCTCTGTATCAAACATATTTCAAAAGCAGCTGTAAAAACAAGAACAACAAAACCAAAGTCCAATTCAGTGCCGTTTTTGACAGATTAAACAGCTGTGTGGCATAAGGGATGAGTCAATGAAGTCTTCACCTGTATTTTAAGACTTTCTAACATTTCTTACTAAGACCTAAACTAATCTTACGGGATACATCCTTTCGCGGCGAATTTGCAATCTTTGATCTTCCTCTGATATGCGTGCTCGATCAACAAACGTACCAGGATTAAAACGATGGGGGAAAACTCAGAGCAAGTCCAGACACTCGCAGAAGACGAAAACCGTGACGCTGCCTCACCGCGGCTGTGGGTTCAGGTACATCACCTCTGCTTCAAGACAGGATCTTTACAACTGTCTTTTCTAAAAGGTCACTTCCTCAAAGCCCTGGACCTCACCACCTATTCCTGTCTAGACACATCCTTTGGATTCAATGCACAAGTCGTTATAAGGAGAGGCGCAGCCAAACTCCAGAGCGCTAGACAGCTAGTCTGGGCTGCTCCGGTCCGCAGGAGAGATCACAGTTTCCCAGGTCATGGTTTTCCCTGCAGCCTCCAATGCGGATCACTCCTTCAATCCCCTCCGCCATCCCCATCACACCCAACGCAAAACCATGCCCCCTTCCTCAAGGGGAGCCACTGAGCAGCATTCAACTTTTTTACCCCCCAACTGCAGAAACTGTAATCAAGACTATAATGGATAACCAGAAACTGGAGGACTGCCAAGATTCAGAAAGAGTTTAAAATAGATCTTTTTATGGAACTGTGCCTAGCAACAGCTTTCAAGATGTAGTGCACAGAGTATAATGAAATGCAAATGATTAGGCCCAGATGATAGATGAGTGACATCCTAAACAAGCAAACATATTTCTTAACTAGGTGATTGCATTGAGCGGTTTAATTAGACAGTTTATTTGCTCTCCCAGAATAAACAGAAGAAAATGTGTAATTGCTTATATATTGCCTAATTGCTTAAGAGCTCAATACAGGTGTGAAATAAACAGCCTGAGACTGGCTGGAGCCCCTTTGCAGCTAAAAAAAGATGCATAGAGCAAGCATGCAGTAAAGCCACTGTGGTGCTCTCACACTGGAGCAAAGGTTTTTCCATGCCAGTAACCTTGGGCGTGGGCGAGAGATGGAGAAACAATTGGAAGCAAGGTGTGGTTCTTTGCTCAAGGTGCCCACCCTCATACCTTAAAGCACAAAAGTCTTATGAATGTCAGGTCTTTACTGTGAAAGCTGTGCTGCATATCTGAAAGTAGTACCTCTTAGGCAGCATCTGAACAATCTAATCTCAAAAGGGATCTGTTGATACAAAGTTGGGACAAAGGACATTTTTGTGTTATTCAACTGTACTTGAAAAAAGTTAAACACTGCAGAACAATACTACAAATTAAAAAAGCCTGTGCAATTCGGCCTCTGTTCTTGCCTAGCTCCACTACATTCATTTTGTTAATGCACACTGTAATTCCAGTCCACTGCCACCGCAACATGAACCACCTTATAGTGGAGCGACTTTCAGCACAACTAAAGTGAACACAATGGACACTTGAGTTAAAGTAGGATTCCACTATAATTTAGGCTCACACTACTCAGGGTATGGTCTTCCTTTATGCCCTGCCTTTTCTCACATGTTCATTTGCTGTGCTGCTTAAATGCGTAACTATGCTGTTTTTGATGGAGGTGATGGGCGTATCCCATTTGGTTAACACGTCTAGGCCAAACTACCTTTACATCACATGAATCACTTCCTCTTCACTTCAAGTGCCAATGACATCAGGCTAACAACACTCCCTGTCTATGGTATTCCAGATGAATGAGTAAATGAATGCATAAATACAGTACATACCAATGTTGTTTCAAATATTGCAATACATAAGTGAATATATAACTGTTTCTGTGTACCTTTTTCTTATTGACCACACCTTTCTCTCACTCAACATTAATGACCAATGACAGGGTAGGGGCAAAGCCAAACCTGAGAGATTGGGCAGACTCTATATGAACAATGCTAGGAGTGTAGGAGGTATTAGCTTTAGGTTTGGGTGCCATCAACATTAACACCCCCAGAACAACCACAAAAATCCTTGTGCCATCAAATATTCTCTTCAGTCTCTTCTGTTTATTGCCTTAGCCCACTTAATGTGCATGAATGGTCCTTGCAGTGAAACTTAATTAATTAAATTAATATCTAAAATGCTGGCTTTTTTCCGCATTACCATGTACTAAAAGATACATGTATTGTTGGAGCATATATTTCAGCTAAATCAATATAATCAGAGTATGGAAATTGAGGTATTTTCAGTATATTGCAATATATTTCTGATTTGCATTCATATATTTTAATTGTATTTGCAGTATATTCTTGGACTGGACAACATATTTCTCACTATATTACAGCGTATTTTATTTTCATATAGGCACAGACAAAGGACGTGGGAAGGTGTGCTTGGAATCCTTAAGGAAACAGCTGGCAGTGGGTATCACTGAGCAAGAGGCACTGCACGTCGGGCTGGGCTCACACAGAAGCCTTCCCTCCAGCTCTCAGTGCACTGTACCCACAGGGCAGAGCGTATTACCCCCACATTCCAAATTCAAAGCAGTGGAGGGGCTGTAAAAGCACTGGGAGTGCCTCTGTGTAGACGCTCCTCTATCTGCCTACACAGCACACTCAGTGAACGCGCAATGACACACAATGTTCCTGCCAGCACACTGCAGGTTACTGTTTTAAGGTCTTGCAGCTTAACTCCCGACTCCGAAGCAGTCATCATACCCGCAGCCGCAATCCTTACGGTCTGTGTGGGATCTTTGCAATTTTCTATGGTAGCGACAGCCGCAGTGCCGCAGCAGGTAATAGGATCTACTTTCTGTTCTCCTGCACGCACTGTTGTGGGGGCCAAGTTTAATTTTCTTGGCACTTTTGTCGGTACTGATAGTGGTCCTCCTGAATGCCATAGGTCTTGCGAGATAAGATAATGCCTGCTTTCCTGCGCTGTAAACAGTTCTTGACAATGCCTTGAAAATCGGGCAGGCTCAAAACTGCTCGCACTCCTACTGCATTCCCTTTTGAAAAATAATTTGGGAGAATTAGTATAACCCCACACCTGCTCAATTTCTCATTCCTCGAATATGTACATATACACACAAAATAACCACAGAGCATAATTCTGTGTAAGGAAAATGCTACAGAGGGGATCATGCTTTTTGTTGCACTATACACTGTTTAAACAGCTTTAAAGTCTTTTCCCACACACAAATGAGCTCAATATCTCTGTGTGATAAGGACATACTGTACCAAAACCTGTGATCAGAGAGAGGCCTCCATGGAACAATATTCTGAAACTGCACCCTATACACAGTATGTGCAATAAGCCAGACACCTAACAGATTTGTTCTTGATAAACTGGATTAAGTAACATGTGAGCCAGTTTAACTAGGGTGTAGTTTTTTGGCTACCTTCTGATAGCTAACGTTAAGATTCCAGCCCTGTCTACGCCTTCATTTTTTAAATTCCTTGCTTCAACAAACCTAGTCCTTTTGGTCTTCTTCGTGTTGCTTAGTTCTTCCTTTCTCAATTGTACAGTCTTGTCTATTTAAAATGGTTTAAAATGTGCTGATTCCATTCCAATAATTCTATTTAAAGGAACTGATTACCTGTTGATACTGAATGAAAAATCCATATTACATTTAAAAATCCAAGTTCCAAAAAATCCATGATTACACTTAAAACTAAAAAAATAACAAAAGCAACAAAAACCCAGACCTCCTAACTAAATCTATGAGTCAGTTGTCTTCATGAATAGATCTCTTTATCCTCCAAGCCTTAAAACTTGCACTACAACTTTGCGACAATACAGTTATGTACAACACAACACAATACAGCACAATGCATTAGAATCCACTCGGGTGAATGTGATCAAATGTAATGTGCAGTTTCACTGTTTACATGCTGGATTGGTTACCATGGTTTTGGAGGCCTGTCCAATCGCGAGCCACAGCAACAGGAGAGGATGAGGGCATCGCTCTCCTGACTGACAGAAACAGAATTCCTTACCAGGGTGGGATGCATGCCATACAAGTTTAGAGCATGCTTCCAGAGATTCATACGCTTCCGTAGAGTGGGAACTCTCAGCGTCACTGCCACCATCCCTGAATTCACGGGATGAGAACAAAAGAAGACCCACAACAAAAAAATAAACACTGCCGCAAATGTCATATTACAGAATTTGTTAAGATTTTTGTATCTTATATCTCTGCCATATCAAATATTTACCACGTTCCCTCAGGAATAGCAGTTTCCTCTGCGTGAATGTGTTCTATTAGAGATTTCTTTCAGTGTCTGGTCTCCATAGCAATGAAATGCTACACACCTTAGCACGCCTCAAACGCTAAGTGCTGAGAAGATCCATTGTTCTAATGGAGGAATAAAAATGACAGTCGGAGGAAAATTAAGACATCTTAATAAAAATGTCATCACAATAGCCACCTAATCATTAAAGCTCATAATGACAACCATATTTATGCCTAACACCCAGATTTTGTGACAAAATCGTGTTTATACAATATGCTACTGAATGTTTTTTAACAGACCATGTCTGCCTGTGACCTCACTTCTCATATGGAATAGAGAGGTCACTGCTCATATGGAATAGTACTGTTTTATGTACATTTCATGTACAGTATTTGCAGATTTCTATTTTGACGTGATGTTAAGGGAGGAAGCTAATCTTACTGGATGTTCTTTAATAACAGTTCCCATGTCTGTCCACTAATATATTTTGCGGTTACTGAAATGAATCAAAAAGCTTCCTAGGAAGCAAAAGTAAAGTAACCCACAAAAATTAGTTAATCAAAGATAAGCACAAACATTCCACTTAGACTGACCCCTGAAGGCCCAGAAACACTCAGTGGCTATTGCAGTTCTGGAGTTCGTGCAGAGGTGAGTTCTCCTATCTTCTGTTTGTCAAACCCACAAATTCCTCTGGCATTTGAGGAAAGGAGTGAGGGATTTTTCTTCTACTGTTTCCCAAAACAGTGCATATTTGTTTGAGAACAGACTATTTGTTCTGTGACAGTTTATTTAATTTAGAGACTTCACAGAGAACGAAGAATGAGCAGTATGTGTTCAAAAGCACCCAGATGGCTCTTTATCTGATTGCCAAATTTATACATTTACATTTTCAGCAGAGGCAACTTTTCATTTCACTGAGGGATTTTTGTTGCTCTCTCTGTTGTTACAAAGTGCAATTGGCTTGCCTATGGACACATAATTTTGCGCTACTGTAATTCCCCTGGAGTGCATAGGTGAGCTAAGACACTACATTACATCAGGTGATGCTATCAAACAGGTAGAGGCCTCTCCTCTTGAGTGAGACAATGTTTGTTTCATGACCTCCTATGAACAGCTCTTTTCAGAAGTAATGCTGCTATTTGGGAGCTCTTGGCACATTCAAGCCTTTGATTTCATTCAGTTTTTAAACTCCTGGAACTTTACACAAAAGACTGTGGAAGGCGAGGTGCTAACAGCACATACACAGATGCTTAACATAATGTAAGGTTGGTCTTCAGTGACTCATCTGGCCAATATGACAGCATGAATGCATGTAGCTGATGATTCCTGTTGTAACAGACACTACAAAAGGCTACACATAGAAAATGAGCCAACAGTAACATGCTGAATCATATGTTTTATAATCATTCGTGTATGTTTTACAAGTTAGTCACCTTTAAACCTTTTGACTTGTTTGTTTTTTTCTTTGTTAAATAGATATGTGATATTGAAAAGTAGCTGAAATGAAACTTCTCACGTTCTCAAGATCGGGTAACGCCAACGCTTAAACAGCCATTCTCATATGATTTACAACAAGCGACATCAACAATATTCATATGTAATGTCACCACCATTCTATACCTGCTGACACTAATTGTTAAATGGTATTTGAGCAGTCACGGATGGCCAAGTCTGTACTTTGTAAATTTAACCATCACGTTGAATAGATGACAACTGCTCTTTAGAAAGTGAAGCAAGGAATGCCGCTGCATACAGTCTGCCCCGATCTATTCTACAGTTGTCTGGTATTTGACGATTTATGTCTGAGAACCTCCAACAGCTTCCCAGACCTGAATGATAAAACATTCTGACAAAAATGTGGCAAGCAACATTACGTGTGTGAGGAGCATGGGCTGCTAAAAAGCTGAGCAATCAAAGTTGCTCTGTTTGGATACGGAGAGAGAAAACACCTTCCTGTGCCTCTACCAACACTGCCCTAAAACCACTAACCCGCGTGATGCTGGCAAAGCTTTTGTGTGGTCAGGAAGAACCCTTGTGCCCTGAAGCTGGTACAAGGTCCTTAGGAAAACAAGAATACATTCAAGTTCTGCTGGTTGGTTCACTTCCTTGCATGAACGCAAAGAATGTGCCCCCATCAAAAACATTAGCAGAAATGTGTTTCTGCCACAGACACCTGTGTCATCAGGTGTCATGTTTAGGTACAGCACGCCTTGACTGTCAGTTACTGATGAGGCGAGGAATTCATTTGATCAGAAAATACTTGTATGGATAAATTTGCATATACCTGGTCACCTGATACTGCATTTAGCTGTGCAAAGTGTCAAGATATGGCCTGAGTCTAATCGCTTACTAGCATGTTTTTCTGCATTTGAAATGTACTTTGTAACGGAATTTCATATTGGAGTTCATTAATGGAAGTAAATCTCACAGTTGTAAGTTCCAGTTTCTAAAAACTCTCACTTATCCTTTAATTCAAAACCCCTTTGTGTTTAAACATTGTAGTGCACACATTTCCACTTAAAATGTAACAGGCATATTCCTCATCATGAACTTTGGGAATCTGGCATTAAAACTGTTCCACAGAACTCATTTTTATCTTATGACGCCACAACCAGGCGATTCACCAGTAGATTTTTTTTTTCCTCATTTCCAGAAATGAGCATTATTATTTCTGGAAGTTTCACCTCAAATCGTCATTGTGATCTAGACGGCATTAAAATAAACAACTGCTGAAGGCAGGCCAAAAGAAAAGGCAAAAAATAATTGATTGAGTAGCATAAACTTCACCTCATGGCCAGAAATTTGTTATTTTTTGCATATAGTAATTATCACAGTTGCACAACCGCTGCCAGAGGAAGACAGTAAATGTTCATAACAACAAAAGTAAGTTTAGAATTACTATTGCATATCAAAGCTATAGTATACAAGGCCTTCCACACAAAACATATGAACAACCCAACTGTTTGCAGTATCATCCAAAAGGTAAGGAAGCATTACACTGTAGCTCATCATATTTCATACTACGACCCAGAAAAACACAAAAATAATATGCAAAATGTATGAACAATCAGCTACAATGTCTGACTTAGTTAGCTTGGCAGCTCTGATATGCAGACAGGGCAACAGCTCTTGTCTGCTGATGTAGCCGACATGGAGGTTTTGAAACTGTAACAGTAAACTAGTTTTTAATTACAGCACAGGTGTGAAACTGTGTCTCTGAGACACAGATGCATATGCACTATGGTCAAGTTCTTCATAAGGTTAGCGTGGGTCTAAGAATGCACCACACTTTGTACTAACAGTGCAATGAATGCACAAAAAAATCACATTTGCATGCCACATGCACACACATCTCCTGGTTCTAGTATTATGGTTGCAATCTAACAGATGGTTGATACTGCAATGATACTTTGGCATTCCCACACAAAATTGCTCCTGGATTTACAGCATCCTGAAGCCATGCGTGCACAGAATAGGCAAACACACCTTGATCCACCTGCTGATCCTGCGTTCCTCAGCTCCACCCTTGGTGAAAAGACACAGAGGCTGCTACTGTAGCATCGGACACAATTGGCTGGCTCCTGCTATCTCTCAGTGTACACTTTGCAACACTACACACTTTGCTCTCCCTTTTCCTGAAGAGAAATGTTTGCAATTTTACCACAGAAGGTACAGCTTGTTTTCTTCTGACATTCATTATAATGATCAAACAGTTTGTTTACTGACACAACAAATGAACAGACATGAGAAGTGCCGAGTGCCAGGGGTGAATGTGGATTACTGAACCAGCTTGTAGTTTAACAGTCTTTTAATTTTTAATGTATTTCTTCAAGTATCTTTGACACACCCTTATGATTGATATTATTTTAAGGTATGCATTGTAAAGAGCTTTGCAATTAATCATTGAGGGTCTGATATTCAGAATTTTTAGCAGCAATAGATGCAAGCCAAATCTGATGCTGCACAATATGCATATGTTTGTATACACGGTATTAATAGTTACACAGGTGGTGGAAACACCTCCACCCTACACTACCTTAAGATGCTGTTACCTTATATTGCACTTAGGGTAATGCTTTTATCCAGAATAACCTTCAGAGCTTACATTTTCACACACTGTTTAAATATATGCAACTGGACATTCAGCCTCAGTAGTATAACAGCAGTGCCTCACCTGGAATTTCGGATGGAAAAGTTTTGGTTATTTTTGGTTAGAAAGTCCTGTTCCTTAGAGTCTAGAACATTAGTACTAGTGTAACATGTCGTAATAGAAGTGCGAGTATTGTAATTATTTACAACTATGGTCTTGCTGGAAGCAGCCCTATCTCATGACATTAGTAAACAAAGTAATACAATAATAGCTGCTATGCCTTATGACCTTTATGCTGATCGGTATTTTCTAGCAGACATGCGCTAGCGAAATATTTCCCAAGAACTTTCGATACAGGAGTGAAACGCATCAAAGCGAACAAACGCTGGCGTACGCTCCTACCCGTTTACACGCATCTGCACGGCATCTGTCTCGGAACCCCCGCTGCGTGGCTGTTCCTCAAGCGCACTTCAACTTCTTTCATCTGGCTAAATTAAACACTTCAGAACGGCCGCACGGACCAACCACAATAACAACACGCATGCTAATGCTATCATTTCCATTTACATTTGCATGCTCCACTGTGTGTAACAGTTACCCACGTTCTTGTGAGTGTTGGTTAGCTCGGGACAGTTTGCCAACAGGGGAAAAAAAAAACACATCTTATCGTATCTTACCTTTAACCTGTCAGCCTCTGCGCTGGAGACGGCAGTGAATGAATCCCTCCCTGTGCCTCAGCGAGATACAGAGAAGTAGGTGGAGCACCTGCCGATAAACGTCGGAGGACACACCTAAGCAATCAAATGTGTCCTTTGGCGCGGGCTATGGTACAGGTAAAAGAAAGGAATAATAATATTGAACAAATTCAAAGCTATGTGTGCTAAAGACAGGAAGCGTTGTTTCTTATAATGTGATTACTGGCTCGATTCCAAACTGGACAATAATCTCAAGGAAGTTGTGTTCTGCCCCTTGACCTCGCAGCACAGCAGTGAACATGAATTCTCTTACCATGTTTGGTGATTTGGCTGCGTTTCAGGAATGCAACAAGCTCGGGAATTTATTTTCTCAATTCATTTTTTTCCAGTAGGCATTTTCAAACTGTACCCTTCAGAGAACTTAGTGTGACAGTCTTTAATGGCTGCTGAAAAAACAATTAAATGTGATCAAATGAGACTTGCTGCCCCAAAAAAGAACACCTTGTCCATCACAGGCTGCTGTTCTGTCAGTTGACATACCTGACTGACAGATTTTTGGGCTGATTTTCTTGTCAGCAATGGTTTGGTTGACTAGTTCACCCTTAAGGGCCTAACTCCTGCCTATTGCATTTCAGTGTCTGCTGTTTCATGTGCTACAATTTTAATGTCACCTACTTGGAACAATCCTCACCTATCAGGTTTGTTCATCCACGACAGGCACTTGTGAATTTTGGTCTGCTCCCCCAAGCTTTCATGTCACTAATGTAGGCCTACTACTTAAAAGTTAATTGTTGTAGTAAACAGTCAATATACATTTTGCATTGTGTTCATTCATTCAGCGTACAACTGCATACTTTAGATCCCCTCTGTGATGAACTCAACAAAGCTCAGTGATCCACCTTAAGTCTGGCAAGGGAGCCATGCCATAATCAAGATGGTATCAGGTGACATTGATCAACTTAACTTAATCAAACACAGTGCAGTGCACAGAAGGATACTAGACCTGTCAATACTAGACAAGGCAAAGGTTTTTCCTGAGGGGTCAACTCAATCAATAACATAAAAAAGACTGATGAACCTAAAAATCAGTGATGACAATAAAGGGCAATTTCTTGATATGGTGTTCTTTACCATACAGTTTTATGGTAGCAGGCATGCCAGGTAGCAGGCATGCAATAAATAGTAGGTATCATCTATTTTCCCTTACACATTTTTAACATTTTCTCCCTCTCTAACATACGTGATAATAGGTGACTTCATGTGTAGGTCCCTCCACAGCATGTCTTTCTCCTTTAATCCTCTATTCAGTCTACAGATGTAAAGTTATATGTCCTGAAATTTGATCGATGTATGTTTAATTGAAATATAAAAGATTTAGATTCCACTCAGTAAGACAAAAATGCAGCATAGCTAAGCAGAATCTGTATATATGTTTAAATGCTGAAATGAGAATGTTTTTTCCCAAGGTTTTTTGATGAGCTTTTCCAGATTCAAAAAGGGGAAAAAATGAACAAGCATAAAAGAGAAAGAACCCACAAAAGAAGGACAATGTGTGCATAAAGAACATTTCTGAAATCATGAGTGACAGTAACATGATATGCAAATAATTTGTCACAATCCAGGCATTCAGGTGGAGCAATGAATTCTGGAAATTGTATAAGGGTGAAGTAAGTTAGCCTGAAGTAGGTTACATAATCAATGCAAATCATTCAAATGAACGTGTGTTTTTGGTAATTAAAACAAATGAGCTTTGGATGCCTTCTCCCTACAAAGGCTAGAGAATACCAATGTAAATTTTGCATTTCCAGTGAATTTACCCCTTAAGTCAAAAATGCATTTTGTGATAGCTTCATTGATGAGATAGCACAGCTGTCTTGATATGTGTTGATATGCTTATTTGGGAATTAAATGAGATCTGAGATGAAGTTGAACGTTTGTCTGCAAGATTCCTACCTATGATGTAATAGTATTTGACTGTCAATAAACTGGACAATGCACTGGAATTTAGGAGGCTTAAAAAAATCAATGGATTGCATTTATAGGGAGCCTTGTGTGGATCTCAAAGCCCTTTACAGTGATGTCAGAGTAACTCCTTTAAATAACCATCAATCTGCAGCACCAACCTGGGTGATGTACAGTTGCCTTGTGCTTTCATAAAGGAGGGGATTTATTTAGCTATTAAAACTGTGGGATTATTACACAGGCAGACTATGAGAGCCAGATTGGAAACTCAGACAGGATACTGGAGAGACCTTGACTCTTAGGAAGTACCATGGGATCTGTAACGACCAGAGTAAGTCATGACTTCTGAAAGATGGCATCTCCTTCAGCGCAGTGTCCCCATCTCTTCATTAGCGCACTGGTTTTCTGTTAAAGCCAGAGGAAAGACTGCCCCCTACTGGCCCACCAATGCTACTTCCAGCAGTCTTTTACTCTGTTTGTCTCTCATCCACACCCTCACCAAGCTTCAGCCACTAGGTTTATGAGAAAGTGAAGGCTCCACAATAGTATGACCACTGAGGTTTAGAAAAAGCAAAGCCATTGGGGGATTTGTGTTCCTTCCAATTTTTTGTAAAACTGATAGCAGAGACCAGAACAAAAACTCTCACAAAGTTCTGGAAATTTACACTTTACCTTCACCTGGAGCTAGTCAGGCATTCTCAAGCTGATTTCAATCACATCACATGCCACGTGAATGTTCCAATTAATCAACAGTAACAGCAAACAAGAATTAATGTACGACAATTGATGAGTTAAGTGATTAGTTAAGATCATATGATTACAGACCTAAGACCTGAGACTTAAGACAAGGATTAACGATTGCACTTTTAATAAATGTGGCTTGAGCCTATATGTCAATTTAATGACATTTTCACAGGGGACAAACAAAGAGGATAATTCTCAAATCAAGCAAATATTCAGTGGGCTAGTTTATGAATATTAAATTATTAAAAAAATGTTTGGGAATGCCAAAATAGATCCTGGTGAAGACAATGCCAAAGCATCGAGTGATTTTGGGTTCTGAGCACTGTCATAAAATTAAAAGAAATATTTTAAAAAAAATGAAATTTCCTATTGAATTGAATCCGTTATTTTTTACACCACTGGTTATCTCTGGGGACTTGCACACACTGTATACTTTTGGACATGTGTGAACATTTGGGAATTTGCTTTAAATTTGCAGCAGGAAATGTCTCATATTGCAATGATTTCCAAATCATATAGACTACCGTTTCTATTTGGAAAAACAATGGGTAGGTAGTTACTAAAGGCTTCACTTTGCAACATGTGCCAAGCCTCCTTTTCTACAAGTAGTGCTGATGGCTGAGTACGCAACTGCATGAGGCTTAGGCCCGTGGCTATGTCACAGGAGGGCGGGGGCCATTGTTCAATTGTTTCCAAACTGTGATGTCAAATTTGTAACCTGTCATATAAACGCATGCCAAGGTTAGGAGTGGTACTGAATCAAAGCTTTATCCAGCCTTGTGCTAACCTGAAATCATGGTTCTTCTGCAAACCAAAACTGATGAAATCTAACTAAACCTAATGTGATTGGACCGAATGGCAGGGCCAGAGATTCAGCTACAAAGTTGCCCCATTTTTGCTGGTTTGTAACTTTGATCAGCAGGAGGTTCAGGTTTTTGTTGCGATACAGCTCTGTTACGTGCATGAATCCCGTTTTACTGAACAAACCGTGCTGACCTTAAAACGTCCTGGAAGACATTTTAAAATAATGGATCTGTGACTTAGTTCTTATTTAAAATTCATCCATTTAAAGTGATAATCAATGTCAAAGTAACATTCAGTGATGTCAATCTTTAGAACAAACAGCTGATATATAGCTGATAAGCTGATATATATTACTGTATTACTTTATTGGCATTGGATGAGAGTATTCCTTTCACAGTTTAAACAGTAAGATGGGGCCTTAAACCAGGAAATCTTTTTGTTGGGATGATAGTGAGGGATTTATTGCAGGGAGGGAACTGCTTGATGTTGCTCAAGAAGAGGAACAATGAGGTCATGTTGAGTTTTTTTGTTATTTTCCATTTCTCATGAGGACATAAATCTAACCTGTCATTGTATTTTTTTCTGATCTCACCAATTTCAGATTCCTGGCAGAAGTGCTCCGATGTACACACCTCAAGATTCCAAGAAGCTATGAAGTCATTGTATAGAACACACCCCGAACAGTGGTATTCATATATATCAATTTTTATTGTAGTAGCTATTTATCGCAGTGTTCATGTTTTGCATCAGACGTCACCAATGAAGTAAACACAGCACCAAGCTTTCAACACTCCCAACAAGTGTGAACCAACAGGAACATAAAAAGTCTTTCAACAGAACGAAACTACTTTCCATGAAATTAGAAAAATCTTTGACTCCGTTACTATTCATGCATGTTATTCCAGTATCGTTTAACCCATGGTTGTATTTGAACAGGGGAACTGTGGCAACTTTCCCATTCTGCTGTGGTTAATGCTCACCATCCCCACATCCTGAAAAAATCATAAAACAGTCTTTTATTATTTATTATTATATTAGTATTTAAATGATAGATTCAGTGCTGTATGTATATTTAACTCCAATCCATTGAACTAATTCACCTTGTTACCTTATAAATGTCTTGTAATGGTGAATGAGTACCCTTAACTTACCTATTTTGTTGGATAAAAAAGCAAGAGTCATGTAAGCACTAGGTTATAAAAATGGCACATTTATTGCTACAGAACGGTCATGTACATGACTTCATTGAATAACTACAGATGAAAAACAACAGGCAATGGCCTACAATGAGCTGGTTTGAAGAGAAACTCCAGCACACAACCTGTTTGGACACTTCTACTAATCTGAAAAAAGTAATAATAATAACAACAATAATCATCATAACATAAAACGAAGTAAAAAAAAAAAAATTACAACGGAAATAAAACAATAATTAAGAAAAAAGTAAAATTAAACAAAAAAAAAAAAACGAAAAAAAAAAAACAAAACACCAAAATTACATGAAAAAAAGGTTTGAGGCACTCAGCCACACATTGGAAAGAAAGTGTAACTGTTATTTATTTAGTTTTAATCACTGCTGCAGGTACGGATGAGACCACCCACGGCAGACTGCGGCCCATCAGAAAACACCGTACAGTTTCGTCTCAGTAACACACGGTAAAATAACATCTTTAAATAGTAAAATAAAGTAACAAACTTTTACTTTGAATGATTCCAAAAATCTACAAAGTGGAATATTCAGAATCTGACTCTTTTATTTTTTTTTTCTTATTTCTTCAATATTCCTGGTATAAAAGGATTGCCCCTGCAAAAAATAAGCCAAATATATTTTGTTTTAAATTTAGGGTTTTTTTTTTCTATAATAGGGTGCACTAGTCTATTTCATAGCAAAAGAGCACTAGACAAAGGAAGCTTTATAACAAAAAGCCAGGCACTGATACATGGTAATTCTCTGCTTATTTTTTCTTCACTTAATTGCATCACAAGTAACAAGAAGAATGAAAAAGGCCACAGTTCATATATTTTCACCATTACATATGTCTATAATACTCTGAAATGAACATGTTTAAACCAGCACTGCACAAGGATGAATTAAAAATACATAAGAAAGGAAAATGGCTACCCAAATAAAAGACGTAGGCCTAGAAGCCATGGTGCCTTCTCTTTATGTCTATTATACTTTGCGATTTGTACATATATATTACTTTATATTTTCCAGTCAGTTAGTTGTATACACTTTGTGCTTGTTCATGATTAATTCTGGATGGAGATGGGTGATCAGCTTCCTTTTTGTTTTTGTTTTTTTTTTTGCCCATTGCTGTCAATTTAGCGTCTTGCATGGTAAAAAAAAAGTGGGTCCAAATGTCGGTGAGCCCCACTCGCGTAATGGAAGGAAAGAACAAACAAAATCCGATCGGGGAACGGAACTGGAAAGAATGCGGAAGACTGGATCGGTACAAATTGCATCCCTCGCTTGGCAGTTCGTAGCCGTTAAAGGGGAACTCCGGTCGAGGTCAGTTAAGTCGGTATCTTTGACGATATACATAGAGACATTACGTGTGTATCCCAGCAGGACAAGGAACACAATTTCAGATCCAGTGCTGTTTTCGCAAGGCTTGGTGCTGGTACTGTATCATTCACACGTGTGCATAATTTCTGCCCATCATGGCAGCTCCAAGGCGGGTGCGGATAAAGGCAAAAATTATGGACATGCTCTCGGATTGGCCAGTGACTGATGACACTGCCTGGGCTGAAAATCAGCTCTTGATCTGAACTGTAAGTCGTGATCGCAGATGACATGTATGTACATGTAATCAGAAATACCAACCTTCCCGATTTTGACCAGAGCTCCCTTTTAACATTCATTGTAGCTACACTGATGGCAAACGGGACCCCTACTTTTCCATCCCCAACTTTAAATTGTTTCTCAGTATCATTATTCTAAGAGTGTTTTATTTGTGGAAAAATGGAGATGGATCAATTCATACTCTCAACTAATAATTAAAATATTACCATGGATTAATTATTTTAATATACTTAAATGGATTGGCTTTGTTCTGAGATTTGTGTTAACATCAAAGTGGCTCCCACAGACTTTGATAATAGAGATAACACTGGCAGGACATTATTATTTTTTTTTTTTTTTTGGCAGTGGGTGCATATCATGAGTCTTATCCTCACTTAAAATTGTAGCCACCTCTGAAAGGCAAGCGAGCCCCTCTTGATTGTTCAGTTAATTTTTCCAACATACATGATCTGTCTTAATACTTACACATGAGCAACTAGCGTGTAGCTAAAACCGTTCTAAAAACCATCTTGCAGGCAGATTTTTTCATTCCTTTGCATACAGAAAAATGCTGTTAAATTACCAAATATCAGCTGAATTTTGTCATTTGTGTCTTGTGTTCTGGAATGCGTGTTTCTAATGTATATAATATAAAAAGAAAACAAACAAACAACAACAACAACCAAAAAAAAAAAAAGCAAAAAACCAAACAAGCCGACATTTCCCACTGCAAACGCCACCTGGTTTGCCCACACAGGAATACACGTGAATGTGAGCTAACCACTGTTTGCAGTAAACAAAAACTTTACTGCAGTAACAAGGTAAAGAATAAACCTTAAACACCTCTGAGCACCGGAAGGTTTTGGTACAAAGGAGAATGACCAGATGTGCAGCCGGTAAAGGAAACCAATGGTGTCGCCCACTCCGGCGGCCACAGCAAAACATGTAAAACACCTGCTTCATGTGTTTTCATACTGTGGAAACACTGTAGAATGCACAGGGAATTTCCCAGAATGCTCTTCAAACTCAAGGGTTAATCCAATATAGTACAAAGGTTTAGGCCCCCCCATCCCAAAAACAATAAAAACTTAAATTTAAGGCAGTAATGAAGTTGCCCCAATTTCAAATATATTTTGGTGGGGGGGGACCCTTACCATTCTTTCTGTATCACTATGGTTCACTCCATGTCTGTCAGTTACCAAACACTAGCCCTCATGGAAGCGATGTGCTGTCAGCTCTCCGAGTTAAAATCTACATAATTATGTTTGGGCCAGTTATGTCCTCCTGTCATTTTATAACACAATTTTGACCCATTTCACTGAAAGGATATATTTAATGATAATTTAAATACTTGTTTCTATACATTAAATTTCATGAAAGATATGGAGCTTCTCAGAGCTATATTATTGTTTCCAGTAGTTGTTTCCCCTCTGATAAAAGCTGAATTTTCGCTTTGGGACTTTCTGGTAATGTTGCACCACCAAAGTCGGTCAGTTCAGTCACTCAACAAATTGGGCAGTGCAGCAGTGTTGTGAGCGGAGAGCTGAACCTTTAAAACACAATTAATGCCTTCGATCACTGATTTTGGCACCAGGCTACAATGATCAGTGGGATAAAGTGGCTACAATTACGATACAATTGATCCATCCCCATCTCTCTCTGCCGCCAGCAAGTCGACACCCAACCAAAATCACATGAACCCTGTGTGTTATGACTATTTACATATTTCCTCCAAAAATACAATTAAAAAATGTCAATGTAATGAGCATGGAGCATGAAACAAATCTTATATACCTTATTTTGTTCTGTTTTGCACCCCCCCGCCCCTCCCAAAAAATATGTTCCCAGAAATATAAACATAACATTTAAAAAAAGAATTGATTTTTGAAGCTTTTGACCTCACTACATTTTTCAATGTGACACATTTTCAACACACACTGAATTATTTTTTTCGTCTTTCAACAAAAACTGGTACAACGTATTTCTAAACACAAAATAACAACAGTCTACATGTAAAAATATAACTTTTACATACACAATTTCAAAATAATGGTAGGTTTGCATTTGTTGCATACAATTTACAAATGTCTGTGTTTCCTTGACAGCTGATTAGCGGTGAGTGGAGCAGATGGAACTGCGGTCCCTTTTGTCCTGTGGAGGATGCCGTACAACGTGACGTCATGGCACATCAAAGGTCAGTACAAGCCATGTCTCTTGAAAAGTAACACTGAAGTGCCTTTTGTGTTTCTGCCAAGCTTTGAGAAAATAATTCTTCCCCCAAACAATCTCTCCTTTGAAAACGGCACCATCCTTATATATCGTATATATTTCTACATTTATATATATTGATTTTTCTTATATATTCTTTTCCAGTTTCAGTGCCTCGTGTTGATTGGATAAGTTAAACCACGTAAAAAGGTCGCTGTCTAATCTCCTGCAGCGTTCCGTGGTTTGGATTTTTGACAGAGAAACCAGAACAGACAAAGAAAGAGAAACATACAAAAGAGAAAAAAAATCCGCTTTACACATACAACCACACACTTGTACTGAAGACTACAGTGGCTCACGGAAAAGCCAATATTCATAAAAAGCTGATAGCTATAATACAACGCTCAATAACGGACATGTCGCTCGCTATGGAAACAGGCTGCAACTTGTGAGGGCAAAGGGGGCTGGGGGGTGGGGGCGAAACTTACTCAAAACAGGGTCGTTCAGTGACACGCCTTCTAATTACATATAAGCATACAGTACATTAAATACAGTTTATCCAAAAAATACTTTTTTTTCCTTTTTACTTTTTTTAAATTCCAGGTCATAAAAAACCCGACTGCATAGACCTAATGACTAACGATTCCCTAAGCTTGCATCCTAAAAAGTTCCGATAATGTCCTCCTCGCATTGTAATGATATGAACTCTAAAAGGCACATTGGTAGAAGTGTAGCATGTTGAAATTGCATCTCTGGGGAGCAGGGGTGGGGGGTGGGGAGGGGCGGGGTTTAAGGGGTGGGGGCGGGGTTTGGGGCGGGGCAGGGTGCGGAAGGACCTGGGTAAGACTGAAAAAGCGAAGTGATGGACGGCTAGGCCTCGGCTGCTCTACCCTTCGCCGTCAGCGGCGGCGTGGGGGGCGTGCGCCCCCTCCGGCCCAACCGAACTGACCGACCGACCCTCCGTCCGCCTGCACCGGATGCACGAGCCTGTCCCCCTTTCCTGACCACTCAGCAGCCTCCAGCCACGAAGCAACTTTTAAACAAACCGTTACTGCCGACCTCCCCCTACGCCCAAAAAAGATACGTCTGCTCTGCCCGTGCAAAGGAACGCCCAATGAAAAAAATCGCTGAAGTCACAATCGGGACATTTGCTGGTTTGAAGTCGCTATAGGGGCGGCAGTACTTCTCTTCTCCAGTACAAAGCCACACTTAGCCAACTATGAACCCCAACAAAATGTTATCGTAAGATCGTCTGTCCTGTTTAGAAGTACACTTTTTTTTTCATTATTGCAAGTTTTACAATTTCATGAGACTTTAAATCATCCTTTTCCTTTTTTTTTAGTTTGTTTAACCCCCTCCCCTGAAGACCTACAGGCTGATTACATATACTGCGTATATATATACTTTTTTATTTGTTTATACTTCCAAGAGGAGTTCAGGCACAACTGCAAGGGTTCCACAGTGTGGAGAAGATTGCCACTCAAAGGGCTGCTCTCGACAGCTCTGCAACGTTTTTTTACAACATTCCTAATGATATGTTTGGAGACTCGTCCATCAAGTTGCGCTTTTTTTTTGTTAGTTTTTGTTTTTTGTTTTTTTTTTTTTTTAATGGGAATGCTGAAAAAAAAACCTCTTGTGTCTGTTTCCTTAGCCACTGTACATTTGCAGTTACCTCTACACAAGAAAGGATGGGGGGAGGAGACAAAAGTGTTGGGTCAGATGGTTGGTTGGTTGATTGATTTGATTGATTTGACTGGTTGGATGGTGGGGAAAGGATAACGTTGTCAAAGGAAGTGGTCGCTCATCATTTTGATGAACTCCGGCAACTTGGACCTGGGAAGGAAAACACGACGGCGTCAGCGCACACTTTCGATCTCCACAGAAACGTCACAATTCATCTTTTAGCACAACAGACGACAACACAACAAGGGCTAAACAGAAACTCAGAGGCAACCGCTGAATCATTTCTGCCTATATTCAAAATCAATGCATAACTGCACAAACACTTGCGTTTGATTCTGCTACTTCTTCTTCGAATGATACACGGGTGAGCTGTCTTCAGAATCCAAAAACTTCAGCGCTCAGGAGAGCTAGGTCAGACTGGTGTTTCCTCTCTCATGAGGTATAATTACTGTGACCCAGACAATGGTTTTCAAGATGCCTGTTAACAGGCAAAGTGTTGCCAGTAACCTGTTCACAACTGACATGACAACATTTTTGTCTATTTGATGATACTTTTCAAAAGACATGCCATTCTCACAACTGACAATTATACATAATTGGACATCTCTAAAAGGCTCCATTGAACGCACACAGGTGCAAGTGCTGTAGAATATTGTAAGGTGTGTCCTTCCGTCTTCAGATTCTGAAAGTGATGTCTATGCGCTGCATGAGTTTTTAATTATGACTCACGTTTACAAATGTAGCTGTCGCTCGATCCAAAAGCGCTCACTGTGATGCATTTGTGCAACACTGCTTGTTACACTCTTATGTTTGCCTTGTCTCTGTGTTGTCCACTGTCAGGGTTACAATGTGTTGGGTCTAACCGGAGCTTTGATACAGGGCTGTCCCATTGCTATTTATTTACATATCTATATACAGTAACAATTTGTGTGCATGAGGTGTTCATTTAGCTTTATTGTCAGCACCTACGTGCATTTCATTTTAACTGCCTCAAAAATGTATTTTTCTTTTATGTCATTTACATTGGCAGTGTGGTGTACGGCTGTGTAGGACCTCTGTGATGTCTGCCTTGAATCTGTATATATAAATACACAGGAAGTTAGCAGCTCAAAAATAGCTAAAGGGAACGTTGATGACAGTGAGGGATCATCTAGTTGTTTGTTTAGCGTTCTAGATAATGTGGCTGTCGTTCTCATACGCAGAGGAGTTTGAAAACGAGGGGACCAATCAAAGTCAGAGTGCGTGTGCGAAACATGCCCCGAGGTCAAACACGAAGGTGCTACTCTCCGAACCTTATCACTTTTAGACCTGTGAAAGGTGGAATGAGCCCAGGGCACTGAGTGCTAACCCAGGCGTCTTCACTTTATTTAGGTCTGTTCTCAAGCTGTTGGTATCACCTCATTAACGACGGCTCCCTTTAATCTCACTGTCACCGCTAAAAACTTCGACGCAGGCATAGCCGACGCTACAGAGTTATGCTGGGTTATTTTCCCTCAGTATACAGAAGAAGGAATGACAACAGCAACATCTTCTTTTCCCAGCCACACAACAGCACTTTTATAAATCCTGAATTACTTATAAAACATTAAAAAACAATGCTGAATGCTGAATTAACATCAGTCGCAAACGGACACAAGGCTCACTGAATGTCTGCCAAGAGAACGTCCGTTCCTTTCGCAGCGAGCCTTCATTCTGTTTGTATAATTTTTCTCTGAGTGTTGATCCTCCTGTTTGGAGTTACTTGAAGACGAACCCTCTTTTCCCATATAAGTAATTTCCAGCCTTCTGAGAACTGCCCTTCACTGTGTTACTGTTGAATCGGTCTTGCTGAACTCGTGTAGCATATTAATGACCTACTTCTAGTCAAGCTGAAAAATATGAAGAAAGCTGTATTGGTATGTTTTACACTTTGTCATGTTTATGTGAAGGGAAAAATCTGGTGTAAGTCCAGGTTACAAAACACTGTCCAGCGCAATACAAGTACCGATCATTTTTCACAAACAGGTTGCGGGCAATTTAAACAACAAATCAATAAATAATACTGGGAAAAATGCACTTCAGTCAAGTATAAACCTCTTTTGTTGCAGAATACCAATCTGGTGTAAGTTTCTACATTTATGAAACTCTGACCACATTTACAGTGTAAGAATTTTGAGGTCATGGAGCAATCTGGTACAGCACGAGCTGTAGTAATGAGCTACATCCCTTTGTAACTCCACGGTCCTCTGCTCTGATGAAGGAAAATGCCTCTGAGTTTCTGTCGCCCACGGCCCTTCAGTGCTCATTGTACGTGACTGCCTCGCATTATACGTGAGGATGCAGTGAGAGAACATTTTCAACAGAACAACAAGGATCTCGAAAAGGGCATCTGCTAAGCAATTAAAGAAAATAAAGGCAGCACAGCCACACAAATCAAACCTCCAACAAACACATCAAAAGCACACTTACTGCCAATCTGTTGTTAAAATGTACCCAGCGTATAAAATGATTAAATAGCACAGGGGGTTTGTGGGGTAATCACAACCCGACTGGTCCGTCATTTGAGTCTACAACACCTCAAAGCGCTCTGCTGGCCAAATGGCTGCCCCACACTGCATGGGCACAAGCAGCAGGCTTTGAGGGATGGGGATTTTCGTTTTTTTTTGTCTGTGCGATTCCATTTTGCCGTCTACTTCTGCAAGAGAAGCAGGTGGAGACAGAACATCCAAGCCATCTGTTCTCTAAATGCAGAAAGTGACTCTAATTCACTGTGTGCAATCGCTTTCTTTGTTTCTTTCTTTTTTCTTTATCTGTGGAGCAAGGATGCTTTTTTTTAAATAAAAAACCAATTTAGTTTGTCTTTTGTTTGGTTAATGGCTATTGACGGTACACATGTAAAACAGCAGATTAGTTTAAAGTGAAATATTCTGACCATTTATGGGTTTCTTTTTACATTTGTCCCATGGGATTGGCGTCGCCCATGCTGTGGTGCGCCCCCGCCAGGGAGAGCGGGGGCCCGTCCGACGACACTTTCTCCTCCTCCCGCCTCTTCAGGCAGGCCGCCTTGGGGTTCAGGTTCCTCTCTGAAACAGAGGCGGAAGAGCTGCGGTCACGTCTTATCCGTTAACTTGACCTGGAGGGTCCACTGAGATTCAAAATCTCTTTTCCAAGGGAAATGTGGCCAAGAGGGCCTCAGGGATGTAAGTTTCAAAATCAAAACAGATTATAACTTATAAAAAAACTTATAAGATAAAAACTTATAACAAAGGATGGGAACATCATGCAGGATTTAAAAACCTGTGTGCTCCTGAGTTATAATACCCAAGATCATACATATAAAGTCCTTCAGTGCAATGAGTGTGTTTTAATTTGAACTGTTGCTGGGGCGTATTCCAAGACCAGATATGAGTCTAAATACAGCACAGTATATGATTTTGGAATTAGAAAAAGTGGAGGTGGAGATTACAGGACGTATATGGAGAGAAAGCTGGGTACAAAGGTAAGAGAGCAGTTTCCCCAAGACAAGCGTTATGAATGAAAAATGATAAATAAAATAGTTCACATTCTCTTCTCACAGAATCCACAGAGGAGATCAAAGGTCATCTCTGATTCAGTTACAGCACAAGCTTTGGCTAGGTGATAAGTCTAAACTTTCTGCAATTAGTGTGAGAAGTCTGTTCAGTTAGTCTGAGAAAGTCCAATGCTGTAGATCATGGAGAATCGTGTCAGTCTGACACTGAACAGCACGTTGCCTGGCCATAAAGTCGTTTCAGCAGGAGGTACTCCTAGCCTGTGAAGAATCATTTCTCAAACGGGAACATTTATCTTAAATATAAATAAAACATAATTTTTCATCATGAGGAAAAATGATTTTTCTTGGACATAGTTTTCATTCGTATACGCAACACAAAAATTTCAACAGTAAAGCATCTTCAAATGAAGAAAAATAGTATTAAAGAAACATTGGAGTCGAGTTATGAATTTGTGTATAATATTAAACGTTGTCATCTTAAGATACGTCATGAAACGGCAATAAAATGGCATTACTTATTTTGGGTTTTTTAGCTGAGTCAGTGCCACCCAGTGGGGTAGAGAAGATACTGCTCTGAGGGCTGATCCAGGCTAACGCAGTGTCTCAGCACTTCAGTCAGGTGACACGAAGCTTGAGCAATTTTAACCATTCTCACAACGTGCTGATGTCAGGCTACAACAGGGAGGGAAATGTAGTGGAATTTCCTGTTGCCACAATGTGGCAAAGTGACATTTTATTCAATGTAGTACTTTTATTTTGTGGCCTGAATGTACAATATGCGAAGCTGTCGTGTTACTGTACCGTTGCACCATTTAGAATTTAAACTATTTCCACGCTCAGAAGTCAAGGTCCACAGAAATTCTTTGCTAGGGGCTTGAACAGTCAAACCAAAAGAAGTACTTTTCACTACCCTTTCAGAGTAACAGTAACAGTAACACAAGTGTAAAATACCCGGGTATAACCTGCTATCAAATAGGCAAAATTTTGTTCTTTAATTTATTTTCAACCAGATTTCAGCTGTAACGTAGGGGCAGCAGTTTCCACAAAGACACCATCTGACATCTTTGTTAGGCATATAGCAGTAATAACGGCCTCCTTTTCTAGGTACTGCACCTGTGCACTCTGTAGGAAGCAATAACGGAGCCCTCTATTACATATACAATGGTGAAAGAGTCCTTTGCTAGGTATAAAATGGAGCAGTAATAACAGTCCTTTGTTGGGTATATGGCAGTAATAAAAGTCATTTGTTAGGTATACAGTGGTAATAATACAGTCTTTTGCTAGGTGCACAGCAGTATCAGGAGCCCTTTTTTAAGCATAAGGCAATGATAAGAGTCCTTTGTTAGGTATAAAGCAGTGTTAAGAACACGTTATTAAGTATATAGAAGTACTTAGAGTCCCTTGTTAGATATATAGCAGCATTATGAGCCCTTTGCTAAACATAAGGCAATAATTCAGACTTCCTTGTTATGTATAAAGCAGTACTAAGAGTGATTAAACATGCATAGAGCAGCATTAAGTGTCCTTTGTTAAGTATGAAGAAGTATTAAGAGTCCTTCATTAAGCATGAATCAGTATTAAGAGTCCTTTGTTATGTATACAGCAGTAAGACCAGAGTCCTTTTTAGAAACACAATCTATGACGACAATCATGTAATGTACTAATATAGAAATGCAGCGGCTATGAGCAGCAGTGTTGGGACGGCGACGCTGGCACTGACCTCGGACCTGCTGCTCCAGGCTGAGGATGACGGCCACGGCCTGGTGCAGGATGAGCAGTTTGGTCTGGGGCTTGTCGCTCTTCAGGTGGAGCTGCACCATGCGGCCCAGCTCCTTGAAGGCCTCGTTGATGTCGCGCACGCGCAGACGCTCGCGCGCGTTGTTGGCCATCCTGCGCTCCTTCTCCCGCTCGATCTTCTGCTCGGGGGACAGGTCCTCGTCGTCGTTATTGCTGTGGGACGGGACGCGGGGGAACACGTGCCCAGCGTGGGGGGGAGAGAGTAGGGGTGGGGGACAGTCAGGGTGACACCGCAGCATAACGGGACTTGTTGACAGAGAGCCTCCTTGTTTCTGGCAGCAGCACTTTCACTCGGAATGCTAAGGTAGCTAAATGAACGCCCATCATTGTCATCCGTACGCCCACAAAGGAAAACACAGTGATAAAATGGCAACTTCCATTGTGTTGCCTTAGAATTTCACCAATAAAGGAGTGACTACGTCAGGAACCACAACAGCAGCATCAAACATCATCACAACATCACATCAGCGCGGCAGAACATCTTAGGATGGGGCCGAAACAAGTCCAAATTGCCATTCCAGGTGGAAAGCCATAAACCCTTTGAAGACCTTCGGAGTCAGGTGTTTATCCTGGGATGGGGGTTTGCACAGTTGTGTGCTTTGAGAATTTGGGGCTAAGCTCCCTACACTCATGTGTGAGAGGCAGCTAAAACCAGGCCCAAGACCATGGAGCGACTGGTTACAAACCCGAAGACAGCCATTTGAAGACAACGGACCATCTCTGCGAATTCGCGTGAGGGGGGGGAGACACCGCTTGGCACTTTGGCTAGGAATGCTGTGTCACTGCGTGAACATTCATACACTGTAAATCTGTCATCTGAATAGCTGTGTTTGTGGCACGCATGGTTGCAGGTTGTGGAATGAGGTCGCTGTGGAAGATGACTTCATGCTGGCGGTATGACCGCTTGAGAATGTGGGGTGGGAAACGGGTACGCTGTGCTCGGTTCTGCTGGGTATCGGGTGTGGGTTTGGCGGGTTTACCGAGTCTTTCGATTTAGCTGCCTCTCAAAGCACACTGGTTCACTTCATCAAAGTCCGGTGAGGGAAGTTGAATGAAGCGAGCGCTGGCGATACGGTTACCTAGGTCTTGACCTATCAATTGACTTGAGGTCCTTGGCGTCGCCGTCGTCCTTCTTGCCCTCCAGGGACTTGGCGTCCTGCAGGTTCTCGTCCCCCTCGTCCTCGGACTTGATCTCGGAGCTGACCGACGAGGTGCTCTGGCCCTGCAGCCCGCCGGACAGGGCTGCCGAGGGAGAGGGGGAAAGAGAGGGGGAGAGAGAGACAGAGAGAGAGAGAGACAGAAGAAGAGGTCAGAGCACTGACGACACAGAAGAGTCAAAAGAGAGATGATCTAATCTCCGTGGATCGCCCTCTGATTAGTTCGCACAATCTGGACAGTGTGTTCAGAAGCCGGCCTGAAAGTGCTGCTGCGTTTTATCCGGGGGCAGAGCAATCTTTGTGAGACTCGTGTTGCTGGATTCCTGCTTGCACAACGTCATCCCAGTGCTGCTGCACAGCCTCATTTTTCAGCTACTGCTTCGTCAGACAGAGTCCCCTACTCAAAATGCCGAGGAGGGATATGAAAATCGAATATCGTTCATAGTGCCATGTTCTCCACACAAGGACCAGCGACTTCATTCAAACTGACTTCAGAGAAACGGTCAGGTTGTGGGTCACTTCAGCTCCAGCTCATACACTGTGCCTCGCAAGCCTACACCTGCTCCTCCTCAGCTTCAGTTGGAAGGAGGGAGACAGGCCGGTAAATTGGGATGGACTCTGGACCCAGTTCGGGGATTTAGAGGGAGGTTCTGCGTGTCTAATTTGGGCTTGAGAACACTGTTCCCTTTGTTTGGACTAACTCGGCTCTCTGGGCCACAACTCCTGTCAAAATAAAACGTTTTTTGCTGTTCCCGTGCCCACAAAGGCAAGCTGTCACCCTCCCCCAGGAAAGGAGCATCTCAAACGCTGCCCTGCTCAGTGCTACGCTTGACAGTCGTGCCCTCTTTGGAAACAGTCACTTCCTCCTTCCCTGTCTCCCTAAAAGCAGGCTGTGTATGCACAGTACGATTCTTAACAGCCCCCCATGAAATGAGAACCTGACTTTTTTTTTTTTTGTCTGCCTGATGTAAACAGAACCTCTCAGCTGATACGGGCCGCCCCTATGGGGGCGATTCCAAGAGGCCTCTGACCTCTCTGCAGACCTGCGGTGACGCTCAGTGCTACATTAGAACTGCAGCTAAGAGATTCGGGGGGGGGGGGGGGGTGGGGCGTTGGGTAAGGCCGATTTGGACCCTGAGCCGAAGCAGAGATGCCTCTCTGCTTTGTGCCGGTCAACAAGATTCCACCCCCCTCAGCCAGCCGGAGTCACGGCGCACAAAAAGCCTCTAATTGATTCCCCTTCTTTCCGTTTCGCCTGAGCTGATTGATCCGGTTAGGGCCGTGACTTTCGACAGCGGCGCCGAAAAAAGCCCAACGCTCCACGGGAATGACATCAGCGAGAGCTGAGCCAACACTGCCAATCGGCCCTCAGCTCTCATTGGATAAAGCAGCGTTCAGCTTCTGCACTTTCTGACACTGCAAGTTCACCAGTTAGCCTAGCGGGCTGTCAGCTATTGCGGCACTTCATTCGCTCTTCATTTTGTGTCAAAAAGTAGCTAGCTGTTTCGATCAGCAGAAACACACACAGCGTTAGACTGCTGTCAGACACACAAAGTGTGTTAATGCATAGATGCTGCACCATATGCAAATCCTTAAAAGACAAAAAAACGTACTGATCCACGAGGGGTTCTCAACCTGTAAGGTGAACCTCAGTAATGCAGTGCAATCCAAAAAAACAATGGCCACACTCAAAGGGAAAAATGGCATCCTTGGAAGAACACAGAGACATGAAATGTCTCAAATGTCTAAATTCAAAACCACCGTGATTCATAAAGTCTCAAAACAATGCGTTACTACCAGATTTTGCCCATTTTCTAAGATTGAAAATTGAATTAAAATTGTTTACAAGTATGGATTTCCCCCCAGTTCTAGAAATCTTAATCCGCCCTCACATTAGATGCACCTTATGATGAAATAAACCCCAGTGAATCATGGGAAATGCTTGAAGTCACAGAGTGTCCTGCTCCCCACTCAAACCATTTTTAATGGCTTCCTTCTGCCTGTAATTTTTGTAAATAATCATTTTTCATAGGCCCTGCCACCAATTCCCTCTCCCTTTAAGTCATTCTATAGGACTGTAACTTCCTTCCCTCAGTACTTTTATGGTACTCAACACCTCATTAGGCTGTTGGCTTGTACCTCCGTGGAACCTGTTGCCAAGGAAGCAATTTTCAGAAAGAAATGCTCACCATTATAAACCTGCCAGAAGCTAATTTGCTTTCTTGTGTAGGTCATATATAATTTCCCTTTTCACATATTCATATTTAAAGTGTATTTTGCGTTCCCTGCCTAATCACAATTACTTTTACATTTGACTAGGGCCCAATAAAATAAACAGATTATGTGCATATAAAATAAATTTGCCACTTTTTCAACGTTCTGCTCGCTCAGAATATTTAACCCGTTGTTAGCATAACCAAAAAGTGTGACTATACAAGGCAATTCATGAAATAATGGCTCACTGAATTAAAATTATGCATGGTGGTCTTCTTGGTATTTTCACAGCTACATCCTCTCACGAATCCCCAGTTCTCATATTCTTTGGTAACCGTTTACTTGACCCCAGATCATATACTGTATGCTGATACAGCCAAAAGAGTAAATTTATGTAGTTCTTTGCAAAAACCGCAGTGTATGGATAGCCTAAAGGGAACACCTGAAGTTGCCCCAAGGGAATTTCTTTTTGCAGATAATCTCAGATGACGTTTATGTTCCCAAACTGATCTTTGTCAGGGTCAATTTGAGTTGAAACATAGTTTGCCATGCATTCATTCATGCGCTCATCACTGCACTCTCTCAATACTTTTATATTTGCACTGCTCATTATAGCACAGGCTGAACTTCTCAAGTTGTTCAGATTACTATCATTTATATTGTACATTCAACCAACTGTACATATCTTGTCTACACTGTACATACAACCCCCATATATATACTCCCCTTTCCAACTCCACTTCACCTCTATGTATAAAATATTTATTATATTATACATATATAATAATCTGTATATATGTTATTCTCCATTGTCAATAACGCTGTACACACTGTAAGATATAGCATCACTTATGCTGTAGTACTTACGTTTACCTGCAGTTATCTGTAAATAATACTATTCTTTTGCACTTCTGGTTAGATGCTAACTGTATTTGATTGGCTTTGTACCTGCACTCTGCACAATGACAATACAGTTGAATCTAATCTAATTAAGAATCAGTCCTACTAACCAAACACAGCCTGGGGGACACTGTTCACATTTACTCATCTGACTTACTCATCTGGCCCAATTACTGTACAGCCCTGATCAGAAACATTGTGTGTTAAAACAGAGGCCGTCAGTAGGGGGCGCTGCACTCCGCACTCACCACGGTAGGGATCCGGTGGCTGGCTCAGGTCCGGTGACGTGGCCGACTGTACGGGCAGCTGGGGCACTGGCACTTGGTTGGGCACGATGGGGTGGCTGCCACGCAGGCCCACGCCGTCCTCACGGTGCGCCCCCACCTGCAAAACCAGCAGAGGCGCGGGTCAGAGGTAGGGGTCAGGGGTGCGAATCACTATCCCCACCCACTCTGCGAGGGGCCCTCTCTCCTGGTCCAATCGGCTCCTCTGCATTTCAGGAGCACAGTGGCATGAAACACAAAGTAACATGGTGACTGACAGGGATGTGTGATTAATCACAATGGCTATACAAACCAAGAAATACAGGCAAAGAGGAAGCAGTATTACTGCCCAAAAATAAAAACTGAGTGGAATGTTCAGAATCCAGGTTTAGGACTGAAATTCACATGGCAGAAAATGCCCTCTACAATGGTCAAACATGGCTGTTTTTCATCCAGCAAGCAATATAAATACTGCCCCAAATTTGCCCCGCCCCTTTAAGGCGCTGCCACGATTCGGCCAGACCCACCCCTTCTGCCAGATCAGCTCCCTTAATTTCTAACAGGGTTTATTCTCTCTCTCTCTCTCCTGTTTCTCTCCCCCCCTCCACCCACCCCCTTACCTACACAGCTGCACAGTGCCAGAGCTGACCTGCAGAGGGCGCCCTCTCCCTGCGCATTGCAGGGTGGGGGGTTTGGGGGGGGCCCCGGGCCACCTCCATTTCCCCCCATCTTCCACTAGTGACAAACGCGGTGGAGCTGCTCAGGCAGGTAAAATACAAAATGATCTCCCATGGAGCCCCGGCGGAGCGCACTGATTCCCATCCATCTGTCTTCTATCATGTCCGCCAACAGAACTGACAATTATCTTAATGCCCATATGTTTAATTGTGGGCTTCCTAATTCCCTCGACAGAATCGAGAGATCCAGCAGGAATTGCGATTTGGCACAAGTTTTTTTTTTTCTTTTTTTTTTTTTCCTCCCTCTTCTTCTTCTTCTTCTCCCTTCCTTCGTTTTAGGGGATACGATTCGAGGACCTGCCATCTCTCTCTCTCTCCCTCTCCCTCTCTCTCTCTCTCTTCCCCCCACCCCCCGCCTGTAATTCCAGCTAAGCCTTTGACGGCACAGCCTGATATGTCAGCGACGCCTCCCTGCTTGATGCAAATATCAGAAAATGTCGAACGGCTTTGCGGGGAGCAGGCGGTGCGTTCCAAGGCCGCCATTTGTTTGCTCGTCTTTCATCACGGCGCGGCCCCCAAATGCAAAATGGCACCATCCTGGCTGAGGATATAAGGGCTGGCGTACATATTTAATAAAGGTTTTATATTTAAAAACTAAACTGAATTAGTATCGCGACGCGCGGAGCTCGGAGCGGGACGCTTTCCCCAGCGCGCCCTGTCATCCGTGCCACTGTTAATCAGAGAGACGCTGCTTCACCTGCGCGCTCCGGGCTCATTATGCAGCCGGGGAAACGCGAAGTTTCTGGGTCGGAGCGCGGAGTTGGCGCTCTCTCCCTGCAACTTCTCCCTCAGAATGAAGGGGGAACCGTCGACCAGGGCCCGGTCGCCCAGGCGGGCCTACAGGTTTACGCTACTCTCTGCGTTTCTGTAATTCAGACTCGAGTGCAACTGCGAAAAAAATCGATAAGGCCGAGTTTGACAACCGAAGGGCATTTTGTCTTGGTTGTTATTGATCATTTTGAGTGAACTTATTTTAAACTGAGAGGTAGGCCATTATCTCTGGTAAGGCATTCTCTGTTGAACTGACTGAAATAGTTTTGTATTGTACTGTCTGCTTAAAATGTCCTCAATGGAAGAAACTGTTTCTTTCTTACGGTTATGTCGAGCCCTTCAGCTGTTATGCGAAAATATTTGCGGCTCTAGAGTCTGGGCTCCTGCTCAAAGCCGGCTTGTCCGGACCATCTCTGGCCAGGTTAGGGGGCTCTGTCGAGGCAGGGCTACCAGCGCAGCAGAGCTAATTGCGGTTTAGCCACGCGGGCCTCGGCTGGCTGTGTTTACACGCAGCAGGGCTCGCTCACAAACGACCCCTCTGTGAGGGGGACTGATGAAATCCAGGCCTTTCCTGACAGGCCCTTTCAACAAGAAGCACTTATGTCACAGACGTGGGTGTGCTTTCAAAAACAGAAAGGGGGACAAGAGAGAGAGGGGCGGGGGGGGGGTAAAGAAAGAGACATGCAAAAACTACAAAAGAAACGCAGTCGCGCAACTCTGCGTGCTGGAATGGAGAAGGTTCTGAACAGAGGACAACAGAGAGCGGCTAGGCCGCAGGCGACCCCCGGGTTTCCGATTTTCAAAATAAACATACGCCTCAGCACAAAATCACGGAGGTGTTTTAAAATGAACAGCCATGAGAGGTGATGGCACACACCAAACGGGCAAAGCAGAGAAAAGGCACATCCCTTTAGAGGGTAAAAATACAGAAATGTATGGAAACCAGTGCCGCAGTATTCAGGTAAAACTTTGATGAAGACGCTCTGCTCACTGGCCCAGATTAAACTGGATTTCTAGCTATGTGCATTTATAAAGCCTTTGTCAACAGTAATCTGCATACTACGTTCTCAGTCCGGCCACAGCTCTGCTAAATCCAAGAGCAATCCTACCTCCACCCCTCGGCCTACCCCGTCATGGTGATCCAGGGTGGTCTTTACCACGTGAAGGTTTGACGATCACTGGTAGGCCTCTGAAACACTTTACGGGAACGGCTCATGTGTTGCGGGGTGAGGGACGGGGGGGGTGGGCATCTTAAAAGAGCCCAAGAAACTAGCGGAACTCGTGGATTTTTTTTTTTTTTTTACAGAAGAAAGAAAATTGTTTCCTCATGACTTTACAGTCATAAACAGGGCCATTACCGAATAAACTCAATCAAACCTTCTGCTGGAGACTGCTGGGAATTGAAGCCGAAATGTGACGTGAATGGGGGCTTTTTCATACCGTCCCCAGCAAGCGGCTAATCAAAGCAGCCAGCGTCCTCTTTAAAATACCCACATTACCTGGCAAAGTGGCTCTCCACCAGCCATACCTTTTGCTACTTAAATCTGAATGCTTCCATATGCCCCGGCTCATCCTTAGATTAATTGCCTTTAACGCAGAGGAGAAAAAAAAAAAGAATGAGAAGAAGAAAAAAAAAATGTTGTGGCACTGCAAAGACGTGGCCCAGGGCAGAGAAATTCAAGGTGTAAATGAAAGCAATAGGCCATCATTAAATGGGAAACATATGGAGGCGTTCGCTAATAACGTGGAAACGTGAAAAATAAAAGCAGAAAGACAAGATGTGAAGAACAAGGGATGCCAGTTTGCACTTCTACCAACGAGCTAATCATCAAATTTTCTGAAATAGAATTTTTATGCTGTACAAACAGCCATAAAATTAAAGGGATATCTTATGCATATGAACAACAGGACTCACCACATATCACATGAACTATGTCACTCTTCAACACACAGTATTTTTTTACACACAGTATTTTTGACAAAAGCATTAATTAAACACATAGAGTAAATGGTACAATTTTAATATTTTGCATATTCTGGTGATTTTATCCATCACAATTTAAATCAACGCCATTTCGCTTAAATGTTGGGATTCTTTCATAGTGCAGATGTCACATTTACAACACCTCCAAGAACAAAGGAGTTAACAGAAATCCAGCTCATGACTGTTACTCATTCGTTCACACTTTCAGCTGCAGGTACAAAAGCCTGTATGAAACACCTTAACTCTCCGAGCATATTTCGCCAATGAGCAGGAAACAAATGCTCATCTCACTCGTTTGCATTACAGCAAACGACTCATTTCGCATCGCAGCCGCTGAGCCCAAGGTCGCTTCTCAAATCAAGAAACCATCCGTCAAAGTTTGATACAATAGCTTGACATGTTTATGAGGCTAAAAACGGCCCTCCTTTGCGAACAATTGAAACCGAAGCACAAAAGCCTTGCCCCGAAAAAAAAAAAAATTAGGCTCACTTAAAAAGAATGGTTTACATTACCCAGAATAGTTGGAACAAATTGACTTCCTCTACGGTCTTAATAATAGAAGCTGAGCGAACTTTGCACAATGCGGCATTTATCTGAAGTGTCGGGACCCGGAGAGGGGGGTTACAATTGAGGGGTCACAGCATAAGGGCCGAGTGTTACACTCAATTTCCTCACCGCAGTGCCGGGGCCGATGGAGAGGAGGAAGTTTAATTTGGCTAAAACCGTCTTCTCTGGTCCCTGCCAAGCGGCGGGATCATTGTTCGCGCCCCACTCTCCGGCTCGGAAAAACCCTCCTTTTCCCCAAACGCATTGCAGCTGCGGAGAAATTCTGAAGCGAGCTGGAGGTGCCGGGGTGGCTTCTTCAGATGGTAATTCAATTAAAACTGGGACCTCAAACGGTTTACTGGCCCTTTAAATGAGGGGAGGGGAAGGGTGCTCGGTGCGGTAACGAGGCGCTGGCAGTTCAGTTCCGCTCTCTGACGGGCCGCTGGGAGTTGCTTGTGGTCCTCATCCACCGCGCAAAGCCGCGACATATCTTTCGGGTGATTTCATGCACTTGTTGATGATGGCCGGTGAACTGGCCTCGTACAGCTGTTGCTGTACAGCAGTGGCCGCTGGCCAAGGAGGCTGAGTAAGAAGAGTTATGAATGACTCTTAACAGTGACTTTCGTGTTCATTGTCCGTTTTTCTACAGCTCAATCGGGGCATCTTGCAACAAAGATCAGAGAGAACACTTTATTTTGAACATTTGTTTGTCTTGCCCATCCTGAGAAGTCTACACAGCTTTGCCGCTTTATTAAAGGAGTTTTTAGTGCCAACAACAGACAGTTCAACTTAAGATTTATTTGTGATAAATAAATAAAATAACCTGAGAAGACTTTAAATAAAGGTTTCCATTTTTACATCTTCAGAAATAACACAATGCAGGTCCCGCTTTTGCCCACTAGGGGGAGTGTGGAGGCAGTGTAAGTGCTAGCCCTGCCTGCTAGCACTGCGGATGGAGATCCATGGAGGCAGGCTGATCACAAAGCCGTGCGCTGTGAAGCTGAAATTTCCACAGAAAGGCCTCCCTGCGCGGCCCTGCCGTCTGCGGAATAACGTGCCTTTGTGCCTCTCGGCCGCACGGGTTAATTACACAGGCCACTTCCTGTGTTTTAGTCACGGACAAGTGTTTGCGTACCCCCCCCGCGCATTTCACACGAACACTGATGCACAGGCCAGTTGAGCCTAAAACACATGTACAACTGCTTACCATTAATATAAATGCCCAATCATTATTATCCACATTTTACGATTCAGTAATACATCTCAGTGAGATGTTACGAAGATCGACATCTGATATTTATAATATAAAAACAGTCTGGAAATAATAAGAAATGCAACTGAAGAGCATGTGAATAACTCTGAGCTCCGTCTACTAATTGGACAAAGTAAGTGTAGTCTGAAAACCTATTAACATTGTTGTACTTTGTCAAGAGAAGGCCCACTTTTGTGGAAGAGAATGCTAAGGTCTTCCACGGGTCATCTGTAAACCACCATGTAATAACCCATACGTTTTGTGTTCGCACCCAGTGGCGCTTTAAATAATCACTATAAAATTTATGTGTGTGTGTGTGTGTGTGTGTGTGTGTGTGTGTAGTGGGGAAGACGGCAGTCATTTGCTACCAATAGTTGCATTTCTGTTTAATGAAACAAGAATATACTGTGGTGCATTTTATATGCATCGGTCCATTATGAAAGCCATGTTGCTACAACAGCTTTTTACCTGTTGTATTGTACTGATGTAAGAACTTGACTGCTGAAAGGAAAAGAAAGCGAATACTGAAGTGTTACATAAAAAGCAATGAAATGTCATCTTACTGCAAGAGAAAAACAAACAAACAGCAGAATAAAACCTACTCCATGTGTAGTGGAAATTTGAAATTTATCTTAAAATTAGAATCTACAGGCAATTTTCCCTGAAAAACCCAATTCTTTCAGGCTGTAAAAGCCACTGCACGATGAGAGAGTGCCTAAATCTCTCCTCCCGATGCTAGTGAGCGCTCAGCCATGCATCAGGGGCTGTGAAACTCAGGGTACTGCCAGAGTCTGAGTCTGAGTTCTGTCATTTCATCACTAAGAAAATCTCTGAACGTGTGTCTCTGCCTGCTGAAACCAGGAAGTTCAGCTCCCTTTTTAAAAGCCACAGATCTGATGGCTTTTGACCACAATCTGTTCCACAGAAGATTTACCGGAGCTTAGAGTCTATTTATTAAAAAAGGATACAATTTTAAAAGGTATTACTCTATCTTTTTTAAGCTGTAATGCCTCAATCTCCCTCTTCGAATAGGCTGCACATCAATTTAGCCTGCTTAGAAGAACACTTAGCTCAAATGGGCCATCATAAGTGTTTAAAGATTAGGCCATGATACCTCACCTAACAGGGCAACGGTCATAGATTTTGAGGGGCTAGTAGAATGTAGTTGTTTTTTTTTTCAGAGCCCAAAGTGCTAAGACTGATCTGGGAAGAGGAAGGGGTTCGGGAGGTGGGGGTTGTGTGAGTACAAGTCTCTAAAATGTTACATTGGGAACGACGCGTATTAGCAAAAGAGCTTTAAGGGGCGAAAAAGCCGGGGCTTCGTGGGCTGGTCTAAATTACACTGTGCGCATCCTCTGAAGTACGAGCGGAATGTTCTAAACACCACCGAGGCAGGGGGACAGCTGCTTTTTCTTTTCAAACTTGCGTTGGAAAAAAAAAAAAACACTGACCGCCTACCCGCCCCCACGCCCCCCCCCTTCCCTTTCCAAACGCTTTTTCGGCACATCGTGGGAGCACCTGCTTTCCAAATGACCTCAGCTTCCCATCCCCTGACTTTGGGTCTTGTAACAAATCAGTTTTCCAAACACGATCCAGCTGTTTCTCGCAGGGATCTCTTCTGGGGTCCGGCGGGGGCTGGGGAGGCGTTGGGGGGGTGGGGGGGTGTTATCGCTGCCCTGTGGATTACGTATCAGGTGACCGCTCCCAGCCAATGACTGCCTTCAACAAAGAGCAATAAATGCACATTGTGGGAGTGGGAGACTTCTCGTCACTGTACTTCATTGTCACTGTAAGCCAAAGGGCTCAGATGCCATTTCTCTGTACTTCTTTACCTCTCTTAAGACACCTTGTTTTCACCTTCATTCACTTTCACAAGGGTTTATTCTAAGCACTGCTAACAAAATGCCATTAGATCAAAAAAGAATCCATGGAAAACCCCAGATGTTGTATACCCTTGATGTGAAACAGCCAACACTCTACCAATGACAAATCAATTTTCTTCAACTGAAAAGGGCGTCCGCTATTTGCCGAGGTTCCCTGCCCACAGGCTACGCTCTGGAAACCTCAGGTAATGCCGTTCAGACACAAGACTTCAGCGGGGGAATTTCGGCAAGAGCGATCCCAAACAACCTTGACAAGGAAAGCAAACGGAAGAGTTTAAAATAGTCCTTTAAAAATACATTACCTCACTAACATTTCTCTCTGCTGATCCAGACGATGGAAAAAAAAAAAATCAATGAGTCAGTATCCAATGGTTGTCTAAAACAGCACTTTTCCCTCTTTTTTTTTGGGGATGGGGGGGGGGGGGGGCAACGTGAATAGCAGATGGCTGAATGCGAATCGGGTGGGGTAATCTAGCAGAGAGCCCGCGGGGCGCTGCAGCGACATCACAGTGAAGGTGCGCCAATGGAAAGCGATCCGCTTGCACACCCCCCCCCTTTCACGCACACCCGGCAGATGTCGAAACACTTCGGACGACCTGTTACCGAAAGGAGGGAGAGGTGGGCGGTCCCTTAATTTACAACCCCAACATGGTTTCTGTATTTCAAGATGGCGGAATGAGCCTTGCAGCCCGTACATGCGCACCCTTGTGTGTGTGCCATCTTTAGGCAATCTTTCACTGAAATTATTTAATCTCTGAGCAAGTTTCGGGGGGCGTGGGAGGGCAAACCTAGCGGAGGGGGGCTGTCACCGTAGGGGACCTCTGACCTACTAAGCAGAAACCAAGGAACCCAGGACATGCTGACATGCCATTAGTTCTGCCCTAATAAATGAGCTGGCTGCCAGTCATCAACTGACCAAAGATCTGCCCCTCCAAATGGCCTGAATTTACACTCTCCAGCAGACCTTAAGGTTCTTTATTTAAGGAAAAAACTGTTATTAACTCTGAAAGACTGGTAACGACGAGCTGCCTTGAATCGTCTTACAAATACCCAATTGATTTGGAAATATAACGAAGGAGAACAGCTGTCTTTATCCCCTTTCACAGTAGTATGTTTAGGGCATGTTTTCAGGGTGGTACCCCTAAACCCCATTTTTTACCCCTGCTATTTCAATGGCTTTTAAATGTGCCACACTTGCATGGGAAGCACTGCAGTGAGGCTCGTGCACTCTTCTTACACACTCACCTGTGATGCTAGTTACCATTTTTCACACTAAAAGTCATAGCACTATAGGAGAGCTAGCGTGCAGTGCATCTCTAACTGACAGCAACCTTGCGTCTTGTGTCATCTGAGCTGCGAGAAGGTGCTGTCGCAGCTGTGATCCTATGAACCGTTTATACCCCACCACTGAGGACCAGCCATGGTCAGCTAACGGCATAGCCCAGACTGAAACTAGCGAACTGCGCTACAGGTCTCTGAGCGAGGGCCTTTGCCGGCTGAGCCACCTGGGAGCCGCTCTGCTCGTTCCGGTCGTTTTTCTTGCGACCATGTTTCCACAAGGCACCCGAAGGGAGGCTGAAGGAGCACCGCGGAGCAGCAGGGAGAAACAGGTGAGACACACTGTTCACAGAATGTGCGTGAGAACGGGGTAATTGCTCGCAGGACGTGACTCACGGAGCGAAGCTGTTTCTGACAGCCCCCCTTTCAGGCCACAGGTGCTCTGCATTTCCAGCGGTGCCATTCCAGAGCGCTACACTGTAACTGCTAGAGCGAAAACACCAAGCAAATGGTGTTCGTGTTCCCGAACTCGGGGGACTGACATGAGCGTGAAGGAAACATAAAGTAGATGGACAGCAGTGTGGCGTAGTGGTAAGGAGCAGGGCTTGTAACCAAACGGTTGTCGGTTCGGTTCCCCGCTGGGACACCGCTATCGCACCCTTGGGCAAGGTACTTAAACCGCAATTGCCTCAGTAAATATCCAGCTATATAAATGGATAAAATTGTAAGCCACTCTGAGTGACTTAAGAGTGTCTGCTAAACGACAACAATGTCACGTACTGTAGATGCACCAGTGACACCAAAGGAGTGTGTCATGCCTGGGAAAAGTTTGGAGACGACACGCAAAGCTTTGACCCCGCTGCAGGTCGACAGTGAGCGTGTGCGCCTGCTTTGTTTGTCTGTGAGCGCTCGACGTGGCTAAGTGTGCTGGCGTGCACATGAGCGAGCGGTCGAGCGTGCGTGCTGTAGATGGATAAAGAGTGTGTGCGTGCGTGCGCGTATGTGTGTGCGCGTGTGCGTGTGTGCGGCGATGGCCCTGCCTCCCGCTCTCCTCAGCGGTTCCTCTCTCTCTCTCTCGCTCGCTCTCTCTCTGCCTCCTACTGCTGCTTTATTCCCCACAGCTGGCTGGAGCTTTATGGCTTGTTTCAAGTATAAAAAAAACAACCTTAAATATGGAAAAGATTACCAGCATCTTCCTTGATGTTTTGAAGTGTTGCCTCCCCTCCACTGCCGCTCCCCCCCCCCCCAGTCCCTCTGAGCAGTGTGGAATACATCAAATGGTCAGAGGCCAGAGCTCAGACTGACTGAATACAAATGACATTTCCTCTTAATTATTTTTTTTTTTAAACTTCTAGTCTGCCGGCCGCTGGCCTTCTCTGAACAGGTTGCCCAGTTCTTCAGCCATCGTCCTCTCTCTCTCTCTCTGTCTCTGTCTCTCTCTCTCTCTCTCTCCTCGAAACTGGGGCGCATGTGTAACAAGTGTCTGGTAAATAACGGGAAACATGTTGAGACAAATACTCGGAAACCGACCGCTTGCAGCAACCACCCCCCTCCCACTCCCAAAATCCACCCCACTGCTTTGGGTTCAGTCAAAAAAAAAAAAACGAACAGAAAAGAACAGAACGAAAAGAGACCCGCTTCAATTGCATCAACATGTCGCCCGTTCCCCCAGGACCTGCTACAACATGTGGTAATCGTCAAGCCCAATAAATCACACAGGAAACCGCGTGCTGACTCCGCTCCATCACCCCTCGGTCTGAAACAGTGCCCTGTGACCCTGGCTGTGGCTCTGCTATAAGAATGGCAATCGATTTGGTCCCCAATCAAGTGCGTTAGCACTTCTGCGAGCAGATACGCAGTGAGGGACTCCTGAGAAGCACTCGATGGAGGAATATTTATTAGGAATGGAATTACGAGAAAAATAACGGCCACCTAAGAGAGACAGAGCAGGTCCCAAAGTCAACCGTGAGCCTGGAAATTATGCTTTCTCGCTGTGGGTCATTATTCCAAAAAACGTTTTGTAACCATCACAACTTTTATTCTTCCTTTCATGCTGATTTTTTCTTCTTTTAAAACATAATCTGTACCATACCAGCAACAGGCTGCCTGTCCTTGGTCCCCCTAGTGTCCCTAATAGAGCTTGTGATTTTGAAAGACCTTCTGAGCTGAGCAGACAGTCTGTACACATGCATAGGGATGGGAAAACTCAAACACCTCAGAGGGCACAGGGTTCCTTTTTACCCTTTAGCTTTGGGTTTAGGGACTGATTAGCTCCTCACATGCCAGAGGGGAGGTCATTAGATGAGGCTGCGTGTTGTTTTTGCAGAGTGGAAGTCCTACCCTGGCACTGAAGCACTCTGTGTGCTTTACGGACTATACCTCCCCTGGGCGCCATTAGCCCCTAACCGCTCGCCTCCCGGCTGTCGAGCTCACCTCAGGCGTGCGGTCACTTCACATGTGATACCGAGATGCTCGGCGTTGCGAGTCACAGTGCCCCCGCGGCCTACAGTGGCCTACCGATCTCCCCGCCCGCGTTTCGTGGGCGGCAGTGTAGCATACTGGTTAAGGAGCAGGACTTGTAACTGAAATGTTGCTGGTTCGATTCCCTGCTGCACTGCTGATATACCCTTAAGCAAGGTACTTAACCCACAATTGCCTCAGTAGATATCCAGCTGTATAAATGGATAACATTGTAAAAAACTGTAACTGATGTATGTCGCTCTGGATGAGAGCGTCCGCTAAATGGCAATAATGTAATGTAATGTAATGTTTCGGTGTTACGCCACCTCTCGCCGGGGGAAACTCACCATGATGGAGTGTCTGTTGGCCGACAGCAGGCCCGTGCCGTAGCCGGAGCTCAGGCCGGCCATGGCGCCGTTGTGCGACGCCCCTATCAAGCCGTGCATGTCGCCGTGGCCGCTGGGGATGCCGGTGGAGGGCCCCACCGCGTGGCTCCGCAGCACGTGGATGGCGTCATCCAGCCGCTCCAGCCGGTCCTCGATGCGGCTTTGCTGCGGGGGGCAGGGCAAGAAGACGGGGGGGGTTAGTGAGGGGGGACTGGCACGCAGACGTGCTGTTAGCGCTTAGCGTTAGCGCCGGGAAGGCGGGGAACCTACCAGGGAGTGCAGCGGGGCCTCGTAGTTGGGGGAGGACGGCCCCTGTCCTCCGTTCCTGGACCACGCGGCCGTGCTCGCTGCTGGAGAAGCAGGGGAGAAAAGGGTGAGCATGGTGGAGAAGAGGGACGTCTCACCCCGGCCTCACCCCAGTCTCGGGGTGCTTCAGGGCGCTCGGGCATGTGACAGGAGCGGAGCTCGGTGAGAAACGTCTGTCCCCTACCCTCGGCCTCACCCTGTAACGTCTTAACGTCTCCAGAGAGCTGGATACAGCCCTGCTCAGACACAGGTTATGGTGTCTCCTCGCCTGTGGGAATGGGATTTGCACACAGTCCAAGATGAAAACGCTGCCTTGATGTCAGCAGAGGGCCGCGTGATGGAAGGAGTGGGGCTGGCCTATAGATATCACTCTGCTCCTGTCTGGGGCTGTGCCTTATATCACTGTGTAACTCAGACCGGTAAACACTGTCAGGGTCCCCCAGTATATCTGCAAATGGCAGCTGTTTCACCACAGCTGGTGTATTGCATGATTCTCTGACTTATAACTGGAGGAGTCAGAATTCTGCCATCAGTATGACGGATAAAAGGAACAGGAAGCAAGAAAACTGCGGGAACGAAAAAAATGGCCCAGGCTACGTGGCGTTTAAGCACATCTGCCGTGTACGAGCGCGGGGCGCCGTTTCTTTCGCGAAGGGTCGGATTCGAGTGCTCAAGAGAGTCGGCACGTCCCCTCGAGCGCGGTCCTTCTCCTTTTAATCCAAGGCCGCCAAAACAAACAGGCCTTTTCTCTCCCCGCTCCGCCTTTGTTGGGGCGCCTTTGTCCCGCCATCCCTGATCCCCGCGGCTACCTCGTTGACGCGGGGCATCATTAGCTGGTGGGGAACGTACCCTCTCCTTCCGGCTGAAATGTAAACCGGTGCTGGGGGGGGGGGACCACAATAGGGCAGGTAAGCAACAATGGCTCTTCGATATGCTGCCGCTGTGTTATGCTAATGCCCCCCGCCCCCCCCCCCCATATGCACCCCCCCCCTTATTTGTTTGATTAGGTAAAACGCTGTGTAACCACTACCGGGGCCCCCTTGTTAAGATGAAGCCCTGTTTAAAGCAGGCAGAATTACACAAGCAATTAAAGGAGCGGCGTAACAAAAGCTTGTTCATTCATTACTCCCTTTCTCCCTGTCTGACCCGCCTGTTTGAAGGGCGCCGGATTCCTCCATTATGCATATTAGATCTAATTAAGTTGTTTTTATTGTCCTCTTTTATGTATACTCACATTTTGGTAACCCACTTTTATTATTGAGCCTCATTTCCATATGCTAATTAGCAAATAATTACCTCCACATTCATGTGCAAATAAAGTCAATGTGTTATCAGCAACAAAATTATTAAATTACGTATTTAAAAAAAAAAAACACAAGACTGCCCTGTAAAATTTAACGTTAAATATCAATTTGAAATTGTCCGCTTTAATAAGCTTCGTTTTCATTTGTAAAGTCTAATAACTTTAACACAATGATTAATACAAATTATGTCCCTGGCAAGTTTAACAATGCACTTCATAATACTACATCACATTCAGCGCACTGGCTTTAAATTATTTGGTGAAGTGCGTTTGTAATTAAGACTATCAGTCAATACGTATGAAATATCAAATTGCCGCGTAGCAGAGACAATTAGTACAGAATTTTACACGGTGATTATGAGAAACTCATTTTTCACTTTAAGGAGCAGAGAGAATTTGCATCCCTGGCTTGCAACTAAAGCAAAAAAAACAAAAAAGCTTGTAACTTCACAGCCCTGCGTTATTGGGGGAGTGTTTTCAGAGAAACAGCTTCTTAGGTGCAGCTAGGGGATCCCTTGTCGTGCTTTGAACGTGTCTCAGTGTAACAGGCCCCTCTGAGAACTGATAAGCAGCATATGGAAACCTGGCACCGCCGTGGTCGGCCATCTCGGACGATCCCGCCCGTGGGCTCCTGTCTCTGTTTGTGTGAGCAGCTGAGGCTCTCCCTGGAGTTTAGGTGGCCGCTTTTAGACGCCTCGGAGGCATCTTTTGTTCCGCTGTTAAAGAGAGTGCGCGGAGGGTGTAACAGCTGCCGAACACTACCGGGTGAAGTGACTGGCTGGGTTGGGTTGTGGAGGTGGCCTGGCTCTGGGTTTTTTGAGCCGCCGCGTTGGTGGAACCGCCATGGGTTCCTACCGACTCGGTCACTCCCAACCAATAAGACCAAGGGTTCTACTGCGTGAGGCGAAAGCAAATGTTGGCCTAGCTCAAGCAGTATGAGTCAGCAATTGAGAATACATGTCAGAACCACCCATTGAATGACTTTCACAACTTTGAATGGCACTCAGGGTCAGTCTAAGAGAGCGATAAACTCAGGAAAAGTCTTTTGTTGGATGTCCCGAGCATTTCAAATTGACCAATGTAAAGCTCATTACCTCTGTGTAGCCGACTAAATCCTTTCCCTCAGACTGATATTCAAATAAGAACTCCAGAAAGAACTTCCAGAAATCCTAAAATGAGCTGAAAACTCTTGATTACGTATCCATGCTCAATGGCAGCTGTGGGGCTAAACTACTGCTAACGTTTAAGGAAATGGTCCTTGTTAAGCTTTAAAACCAGGATCTCAATAAGATGCATGTGACTGGAGACCTCTGCGAGGTGGGCAAGAGCAGCTGCTCACACCAGGCCTACCTGTCAGCGAGGGGGGCGATCCGACAGGAGTTGACGGGTTGGACGAGAAGCTGTTGTTCGTGTGATCGGGAGAATAGATCTGGGGGGAAACAAGTGCCACAAATCAAACAAGAGAAGCAAACTATGAATGCAAATCCCTTTGCAAATGTGTGCGTATGTGCGTGTGTATGCTCTGAGTGTGTGTTCCGCAACGCAGTATTTCCTTTTGGAACCGACAGAACCGCTGACACCAACAGGAACTGCGTTACGACTCGGTCTGGTTCTCACTTTGCAATATTCACGCTGCATTAATGTCCCGCTCAGAGCTAATTATTTACTAAGGATTTTAACCTTCGTTCGCAGAAAATGTATTTAATCGCACTTCAATTAAAGCGCTTATCACAAAATACTCCCGAGTAATACAAATCAGAAACACACACGAGCAATGCACTTGACCAAACAAGCAAAATATTTCATGTTTCTTACAGAAACATAATCCAAAATACTATGTGTTCTGAATCTATATGAAATACTCAACAATCAGAAACTGAATCAAAGAGGTTGCATTCTGAAACTGCAAATACTGCATTAGCAGTAAGCACATAGACTATTACTTTTTCAAGTGATAACCAGTTGCACAGTGGGGACCTTTTCCCCTATCTGTATGCCACTGTCAGATGTATGTAAGTCATTGGAGCTATGACCATCTGAGCTAGCATAAAGGTAGAGGTAAAATCAGGTATGAAACCAGGCACAGGTAAAGGATGAGAGAAAGTGGAAGTGTTTTCACTGTGGCGGCTGATTCTCCGTGTGGTGAGGTGATGCGTGTGGCGGTGTAGCAGTGATGGTGTGTGCGCAGGCCGTGCCCGGCGGGCCGCTCACCGATGCCAGGGCCTTGCCCAGGGCGTCCCCGGTCTGAGAGCTGCTCCCCGCCCCGCTCGCCGCTCTATTTGCTGGGACACACACAGAGAAAGGGGGGGGGGGGGGCGGTCTGGTGAACAATGGCACTCTTCATTTTCCTCTACCCTCTCCACCCCTCCCCCCAAGTCCCCCCCGCCCCCAACCCCCCGGTCATCCCCTCCCCCTTGTCCAAAACGCCCCTCCACCCCCACCCCCCCGACCCCCCCAGCTCGCTCTGATGGCCCGTCTCCAACAGCTCCAGCTGTCGCATATTTTGCATTCACGCGAATTATTCATGCTTCCACAAGTGTGAGGCTGGGTAATGAAGGAATGGTCACTGCTGTACCCCCCCCCCCCAACCCCCCCTCCCCCCGCTTGTGGGACAGACAGTCTGCCCCCGAGGGTCCTGCTAAACACAGAGCGTGTCTCTTACCTCTTACTGCTGCCTGCTGTGTGCTCAGATAACACTCAACTTTTAACATTACACACATTCAATTCCAGCAGTCAACTTACTTTATTAAGACTTAAGCTTATAATGTTTAAGTATTTGTACATACAATTTTTAAATAAATTATGTACATTTAATCTAGTTCATCACTATTACTTACTAATTTGTTATTGTTAATTAATTTCCAAAACGTCTTAAAGTATATATATTCTGTATTTATCACACAGAATATATGTTCTCTGTTTCTTCTAACCTAATAAATTGGCATTTGTTATATGGTACTTATACAATTAGAAATAGCCTAGTGACAACAAAATGGAACCACCATTTGAAATTGTGCGATTTACACGTTTTTAGCATTCTATTTATTAGCGTGGGCGGGGCTTTACACTGGGGGACCATGGGAGTGGCACAGTGCTGGCTGTGCTAGGGCGAAGAGGCGAAAGACCGAACAAGGGTGAGGCGCCCTCCCGTGCGCCCAACGCCCTCACTCTGTGATGAGCCCCCCCATCCATCTCCCCCGACAGCCCCCCCCCCTTCGCCATCCCAGATGGGAACTTAACGCCTTGTGAGCGAGTTCGAGTGCAATCGCACAAGGCCTGCCATCAGGACCGATCAGCGCTCGCGTTTCGAGACACCGCCGTGCCTCGGAGGCCCGGCCCCGTCTGCCGAGCGGTTCAGCTGCCCGGTTTAAACTTCCTCACGGACCGAGTGGACAACACTGGCTTGGGCAGGGAGGAGAAATGAAAAAGCAAACCAAAAAAAAAAAGCATATGCCAGGGGTAAGCCACAAACCCAATTCGCGTCACAGCACCAGCCCATTAGAGGTAAAGTAGCAAAGGGGATTACTGTGCCTACCCAATATATTTTACTGGATAATTTCAAGCATATGTACGAGCAAATCAATTTCATCAAATGAAAGCTTAGCGTTAGACCGAGGTTAGCTTTCAAAGGCCCTTTTTTGTTGCACTCAATTTCAGATCCTGAAAATGTTTTTAAGTGATTGACAATTTACTTTGCCGTTGCACAACTGCTGCTATTCTGTAATAACACCCTGTCAAAACATTGGTGGGTTTAGCTGGGCCTTATCTTTATAGTCTTATATTGGAGGCAGTCGCTGGTAATGGACTCTGTTGCAAAAAAAAAATGTTATTTTTATACCGTAATCTGAAAGCATCAAAGTGCACTTTCTATAGCTGAATATTCAGCCCAGCACTGGCAGCATTTTGCAACTTGTCAGAAAACATTACCACATATATGTATTTACATTTCTTCACGTTCATTTTTCACTCCTTTGGAGAAGCATATGTTAACACTTGCCTCTTCATTCTTGTCATGTTCCAGAATAACAAGGAAAAAAATCAACATTGGAAACCCCCCGTGCACCGCGTTGGGCTTCATGCTTCCGATTTGTTTCTTCCTCTGCTGCTAATGTTTCTCCAGCCCACACAAAGGAGTAAAGAGGGAATGTGAAGATGCCTTTTCACAATCGGGTTTTTCAATCTGTTTCTGGTTATTCTATCGCTGTAATGCGGAACACACAGGCATCTGAACACATGCAGGGCTGTCTGTGGTGGGAGTGCGAAAAATAAAAAACACCGTTAAGTTCCTGCCCGCGTCACAGGACGAGGGGGACGTCAGAGGTAATCAAACCAAAGGCTTTGATGGCACACTCTTCTCAGGGCGGAAAATCATGGAGACTCATTCGATGCCTTCAAATGGCCACAAATGGCCATATTTCCCTGGTTTCTATGGGGAATGAGCAATTGTTCTTTTTTTTTCAAAACTATTTGACAAGCTTAACTTGAGCCCATCTTAATTTCCCCTTATGGATAGGAACCTATGCAAAAATATGCAGAGGTCTACAGACAAGTATACAGAGAAATAACCCACACTGCCTGAATAAATACCATCCAGTTGTATTCCTCTACTGTGCTGATGTACCCTTTCAAATGCCACTGCGCAGTGGTGTCCGATGATGGACAGACTGACAGGGGGACGGATATGGCACGCTGGTTTTCCATCGGGCGGCCGATAGGCGGACGCCTCGGCGGGCGGGGGGCCTTACCCATGACGCTGTCTGTTCCGTTCGTGGTCGCCGTGCAGGAGGCGGCGCTGTAGTGATTCGTTCCGCTGCGGTGAAAACTGGACATTGGAGGAAGACTGGAATTGATGTCTGCTGAGGAGTGCGACGGGTAGCTCTGCGGGAGACAGCAATGGCACGGGTCAGCCTCACCGCCGGCGCGGTCTACGCCTACGTCACCGGCGCTATTCGAATGCGGCGAGAACAGGTTCGTGATAACGGGAGGAGGTGGGGAGGGATTTAAGGAGAGGGGAGGGGAAGGGTCAGAGGAGGGGGTACAGCAAAGAGGAAGGCTTAGATTAGACGTGAAGGGGTGAAGGTGAGGGGAAGCGAGGGAAACTACAAGAGGGAAGGGGAGAGGAGGGGTTAAAGGAGGGAGAAGAGCAAAGAGGGGAGGAGTTTGATGACAGTGGGGACGGGTGAGGAGGGATTAAAGGTCCATGAGGAGGGGAGGGGTTCAACAACAGGGGGTGGGGGAGAGAGAAGGGGTCAGAGGAGTGGACAAAAGGGTAGGGAGAGGATTCTGTCAAAAAACGGTCAGGGGCAGACACGCGGGCCAAAAGGAGAGAAGCAGACAAAATGGCTGAGGCGGGGAAGGTGAGGAAAAAGGGATGAGCAGCAGAGGCAAACGACGCGGCACTCACAAGCCTCTCGTGTGGATGCAGGCCGCAGTAGCTGCTGCTCTGGGGGCCGTGCGTGGAGTTCCCCAGCATGCCGCTGTAGCCCGGCTGGTTCATCCCGCTGGAGGAGCTCCATGGGTCGGTGCTGTGGTGGCCGTCTGCGCGGCCGCAGCAAAGCAGAAAAAAAAAGCAGGGTCTCTTTTAGCATACGCGCGCTGCGCACTGCCCGCCGGCGCAATTAGTGGCTAACCCCTGGAAAGGCCCAATTACAACTCAGAGGCCTGCTGAGGAACTCTCTGACCGGGCCTCTGAAAACATCCTGACGTCTGAAGGAGAGAGTTTTCATCCCCCTGTCACATGTGAAGTCGAGGCCCTTTGTAACGGCGGTGACCTTCTGCGCACGAGCAAGGTTGCCATCACAATAAAAGAGACACCCTTCGGAGTAGAGGCACGGGAGCTCTATTAATAACCCGGCGACTTTTACTAGCACTGACCCTGAACTACCTCAGCCCGAGAGCTAAATCTAACCGTAAGCTAATACTTCCACTACTCTCTGTTCTATTTCCTCTGCATGCAATCTAAATAAAACCTTCCATCAATCTCTGAGCGCACTTTTAGCTGTAACACCAGCCCCTGTGATTAAGGCCAGCTATGACTGAGCTCCGACCGCAGGCCCGCTCTTGTGTTGCTGGAAAATGCCCTCGAATTTCAAGGAAACATCATTAGTCACTTCCACCTCAGCACTGGGTATCCCCACTAAGCCTCGCTGAGTCCAGCGAATAATCTCATCCGAGCATTCAATGTCAAAACATTCGCTGCGCTTAATGCCCTTGTATCCGATGATGCAGCCCCAGTTTTAACCAGATTTTAGCGCCAGGCTGCGACGGTTAAGAACACTGATGATCAATGCTTTGCGAAACACATGCACAGTGTGAATGCGATCGCATTATAAACCCCCCAAACTATGCTACTGTTTAAAGGAGTAGGGGTGTGAATATTTGTTAAGCAGCTGTACTGGGCCAATTTGATTTCAGTAAAAATGTGCACAAGAAGGTACACAATAATGTTTAAAGCATGACACGCGTGTAGTTAAACACAGCATGTCATGAAAGCTAAAACAGTAATTCAGAACCAGTCCCAGACAGTTCATTAATACATGTATACCACTTACATTGACTAATAAATACAATGAAAAGATAAATGGACTTGAGTTTTGATTTATGGCCCTTAAAACAAAGGTCATAGGAAAGTCCCGGCACAGCAGACAGACAGTGGTGTCTCAATGTTGCCCGTGCGGTCATGTGACCCTTCCCCACTTCCTGTCTGTTACCTGGCATGAAAAAGGAGCTGGGGAAGGTGCTGCTGGGGGGCTTGGAGGAGGGGTACCCCGGCGAGTCTCGATTGTAGTCAGCAGTGCTTGCAGACGGGGCGTATACCTGCAGGGACAGAGAGAGAGAGAGAGCGTGCGGGAGTCAGAGAGGATGCCAGCCAATCCCAGCTGCAAGCACAGCCACGACGAAGAGAGTACACAGATAAGGTGGCTTTAAGATGAGGTTAGCGTCTGGCGACTGGCAAGGCTTCGCGAACCCCAGGGTGACACCAAATTCTGTCAATGGCTGACTCAAAACACCATGACCGGTTCATATCGGCAAGCCACTGAGTGTATATGATAACTCCACCCTTATTGCGGTCATTGATACCTTGCCTCCTGTCACCTTTTAAACACTTTGCCATACTGTAATTTTCACCAGAGACAAGAGATGCTTCAAAATGTGAACATGATTCATATGCTATAACTTTACTACATTTCCAAAGTTTGAACCTATCCCTCATGCCTCCATCTGAGCCAAACGCCTTGTCCTGTCACACTGCGGGATTCGTACACTGGCTGCCGAACAGCAGACAAGCTACCACCCAATCATGAGAACGCAGGAAGCGAAAAGCAGACAGAAATCTAATAGTGGGAGCCAGCATGAAAAATAGGCCTTAAGTGAAGCTTCCAAGCCAATTTGGACGGCACTCGCGGTGTTAAGCTAAGCTCGGAATGAATCCGCAGAGCCACAGGAAACAGGCTCGGGCTCCGTAGGGCTATCGCCGCCGTATCAGCTGTTACATTCTGGGTGTCACAATGCACCAATAAGCCCCCGCTGCAACCGAGCCACCAGCCCCACCGGTGGTGAAATCTGTTGCCATGGAGCTGGGCATCTCAGGGGTCAGGTGACAATGCAACCAGAACACAGCTTCTCTTGCTGTTCTTTGATGTGCTCTTCCAGACAAAACAACAGAGAAAAAGACGAGCACATCCAAAGACACAGCTGCAGAAACAATACTAAGTATAGGCATGAGATTTACGTGGGCCTTCAGATCTAGTGTTTCAGTTTTAAGGGGGCTATCATAACTCTACTGACATGGTTCAAAGAGGACAAAACATTTTTGGAAATGTTTAAATCCGTTAATAAATGCTTCAAGCGCTAAACAATGTCTTTAAAGCACGCTGGTAGAACAACTGCACGTACAATGACAGCTGACAACAAGAACCAAAAAACAAGAAAAAGAGGAACAAAAATCTACAGCTTCTACATGTATACACTGGCGAAATTTTAAAAAGCAACTGTTTTTCTAAATAAGCACCCGTTTCATCCTGAACTGGAATCTTAAACGTTCCACGTGGAAGTAAATGAAAGCACAGAGCCTTATTTTTTCCATGCCAAAGAACCGCAACAAGCCGAGGTGCAGACATACAGCATTTTGGGGCCCGGTCTCTTGTGAAGGAGGGCCACTGGGACAGGGCTGTGGAATGGAGCAGACAGTTATGACAGGGCCGCGCCGAGGACAGATGGAAGGCTCGGCCCCTTCCCATGAAGCACCTTGCTCAGGCAGAGGAGTATAAACACAGAGCATTCCAAAGTCTGCGAATACCATTAGGCCCCGGACTGTAAGGGACAGATTAGTAATCTTTTCCTTTCTTCCCACCCGAGAGACCCGAGTGTTGGGGCGGGAAAAAAAAAGAAGCAGTTACTGGGTCTGATAATAAAACCACATTTAAGGGAGCGCTGACTGACCCCGTGGCTTCGAGAGAGGGTGCTGCCAATGGCTCCGAAAAAAAAAAACGAGAGAGCGGGCTGCACTTGCCACTGATGCGATGCACAGACGTGTGTTTTATGATCCTCTGAAGAGCACAAACCCTGCGCGCGCGCGCGCGCGCACACACACACACACACACACACACACACACACACACACACACACACACACACACACACCTGACTGAGGATGGTATGTGGCACTTGGGAACGAGGAAGGTCTGAGGTATGCGCAGGACTTTTTGCAGAGGGGCCTGTGAGAGGGGCTCAGTCCCATGCACCTGCCGCCATTTCAACGCAAATGTAAAATCTGGACATTTTCATGCTGAGGTTTTTATTTGTGACAGGCATTGCATAGGGACCTTACGTATGACTGGAGTTTAATGCAGAGTTTAAGGAGAAGTATCTTTCGTTACGGATGGCAAACTGGTCACAAGTTTAGTGCTCTGCCCACCACACAAAATAACAGACTAATGCAGTCCCTGGAAGCCTTTAGACCTTCAGTCTGGCCATGAGCAAAAGATTCCTGATTAGTTCTACAGAAACTGCAAAAAAGAGCACGCAATGCATGAATGATTTTTCCTGAATTCCTCTGGAAAACATGGTGAAGTACTGTAGATGTCTAAATATATTCGGACTGTTTTAAGTTTTGAAATAGCCCCGGACAAATTTTTTTTTTCTTGTGTCTAGAAAATATAAACATGAAGATAATTTAGGCTGAACCCACTTGAAATGGGACCAAAGTGTCAAGGCTGACCCTTGACTGGGTCAGAGGGGGGAAAAAAAAAAAGAGAAAGGGATGGGATCTGCCATGTTTCCTGTCTTGCATGTGTGATGTGCGATCCCTTACCGCTTCCACACAGGACCAATCTGGAGAACATCTGGTGCCTCCCCCCCACCCTCCCCCCACCGCCCCCTTTCCACCTCTCGTGCCTCTCCTCACCTTCCGGTGTCAAAACAAACCGCGTCCTGGTGGGTGGTTAACTGTATCGGGACCCGCCATGGCAAAGGCTCACGGGCCTATGGAGAGGCCTGTCAGAAGTCTGCATCAGCATCGCCGTGGCGACGGCACCATTCCTTAGATGCGAGGGGGTGGGCCCGACCTATTAACCCCTGAGCGGCCTGCTATCCTTAAGAAGTCTGGGCTGTGGACTGCGTGCATAAAGATGGAATGCAGAAAGGGAGAGCCTCGCTTTATAGGTCTAGTTTGTAAAACAGGTGGCGGAGGCTAACACTCTAAGGGAAACGAAGAGTTAAAAAAAATAAGAGGCCAGCATGTGGAAACAAAAACAAACCCACAATCGCACTAAAAAAAAAAGTGAGACATGACATACGCTGGTCTGTTTACCGCTCTTTATCCAAAGCAGATGTGTTGGAATCCGTGCGCTTGGAGGAGCAGTCACGAAAACCCTGTGCCCCCCCGTCACGCCCCACCCCCCCATCCGCTGCACTCCAGACCAGCCCGCTGCACCTGTGCTGGGCCCCAGTGGCGGGATGGCGGTACTAACGCACAGCAGACGGGAGCCCTTTTGGAGTGCAGCGGGACGGGTGCAGCCGAAACCGTCACCGCGGTCCGAAATAGGGACGCGGTGTTGCGGTGTGGCCGGGGGGGGGCTATATACCAAAGGACAGGTGATGTCACACTGTCCCTGCCCTGTCTCTTTTTGGACTGCGGTTTTTTAGGGGAAACACTTTTGTGCCTCGATCCACTACGCCGGCGAGTAAACTGGTTTTGAAATTCTATTCCCCTTCCTGTTCTGTGCCATGTATCACAAAATACAAGAACACGCCGCAAAAACCGGCGAACCTTGGGAGGAGCTTTGCGCTCAAAAAAAGGGACAACTGATGTTGATATTTCTGGCGAGGCCGCACCTTGTGACGGCCCCCGCAGTTTCGATGGGATTTTGCTTTGCGGCCAGAGATTTGGAAACTTTCAGCAAAATCGCTCGGATTCTAAAACTCCCTCCACTCTGTCAACCTTTCAACCCCTCACGGTCTCTGCTCTTCCTACAGGAAACTCATTATACAGCTCATCGTACGCTTCGTATTGCTTCAAGTCGAGCTGCGGCGGATTCTCTGAAGGTTAATTGTGGACCTTAATGCAGAACACATGTTGCGCAAAAGGCGGACTGGGACAGGGGGCTGGGTCTGGTGACGAATTGTGCAACTCCTTTAATTAGACAATGTTTTTTTGCACTCTTCAGTGAGAAGAGTGAGTGTGTGTGTGTGTGTGTGTGTGCGTGCATGTGTGTCAGAGAGAGGGAGAAGGAGAAAGAGTGAGCGAGTGCGCGGGGGAAAGAGCGAGAGACGAAGAGGGAGAAAAATCCGGAAGGAAATCCCACCCACCTCACCCCGGACTTTATTCTATCAACCTGCAATTGCAATAATCTGCTCCAGATGCAGCCCCTGCTTCTAGAGCTTTCTCACAGGACAGACATGCGAGAAGCCTGGGGCCTGGCGTTACCATCAAATGGTAATTGATTCCACATGAGCCACAGAGGAGAACCAGAAGAAAAGCACATGCAAAGCCCCCCCCCTCAACTCACACACACACACACACACACACACACACACACAGACAGGCACACATGGAGACACACATACACACACACACACCCTTCCTCAGGAGGCTGCACTTCCTGTAGCTTGATTATGGTGCACCATGCAAAAGCAAGTGAGCGCGCTGGCGGTGTGCACCTGCGACTGTTAGAGGTAGCACTTCCACTGAGCTCCCGCACTGGGGGGGGCGGTTGGGGGGGGGGGGGGGGGGCAGGCATCTGGGGGCAGAGGTGACTGCAAAAGGGGCAGCTGTCTGAGACACTCCGAGACGAGTCATCGCAAACAGGCGGCGTTTAAAAACGTCTCTTTTACGAGACAAAGCGCAAAGCAAAAAGAGCTGCGTATGCCGTGGGAACACACTGCTGCCGATGTGACCGTCCTGACGGAGGGCTGCGTATGGGAGAATTTAAAGGGCATTTGGATGGATCACACGGAAGGTCATGTGTGTCTTGGAAGAAGGGAAGGCTTAAAAATGTGCTGTCATTTATTTGGACGAAAGATACTTGCAGAGAAGAGGAAATAAAGTAGAAAGAGGACTGTATGCGACTCTGGGCAGTACACCAGACGCAAACATATCCAAATCCAGATATCACATGAATTCAACCTAACATGAGGTCAGAAGCAGATAGAACTAATTTATGACATGGAGTATCACATTTTTTATTATACAAAATAAAATTCCCCTTACACTTAACTGAATTATCTGTTTGCATAGTAGACACCCTTATCCAAGGCAGACTGCAGACCCAACATTTCACATGTAATCCATTTATACTGCCACATACTTATATAAACATTCAGCTGTGGCTCATCTGGGAATCAAACCTGTGACCTTCTGGTTATCATGGGCATTCCGAACACTGTGCCATATCGCCACTCACTGTGGCCCTTCATGTGCTTTCTCTTCTACAGCTACAACAATATGTCCGGAGTGAAAATAAGGATATAATAAGCATATGTGCAATCTGAAGAGAGGAAGCTTCAGTGCATGTAAAATCCAAATATGTAAAGAGTCTGCTTTGTTGGACACAGAGAGAGAAACTGAAAGGCTGAGAATTATTTCCCACTTACTGAAATGAAGTGAGAAGGCCGCTGTTTTTATTGGGATCTTGGACAACCTCCTGAAACCGCTGTGCAGGTTCTGAAAACAAACCTCAACGACCAGCACGTGCCATGCCATTCCATTGGAATTCCTCCCTGGCCAAAATGCATGCATGCCTATTATAAAACACGCTCTGAGATGTGAATGTGCTTTCAGCATCTTTTATGCTGTACAGTGCCGAGTACAAGAGACTCCTGTCATCTTCCCCTCTGCTGGGGGACTTCACCATCTCCACTGTGACTGGAGATACAATTTCATCCGCCCCGTTTTTTTTTTCCGCAACAAAACATAAACCCTCTTCTTTCCGCCAACCTCTCACAACCGCTAACATGCACACTATGCACACCTGCACGACTAGTAATGCTAGCTTCATTGTCACCTGCCTGGATGGCATGAATTACTGCCTCCTGTCTTGTGAACTTTTAATGCAACCATAAGAACAACATGAAACAAAGAACCCTTGGCTATAATAGAAAGTGAGCAATTACATTACATTACATTACATTACACTCGTTTAGCAGACACGCTTGTCCAAAGCAGCTTCCAGCACAAATGGAGGTCTGTTCACCTGATTTTGGTCAGTACACCCTGAGTCCTATAAGCAAACGCTGCGTACGGCTTTCAAAGTCCAGGTGTACGAACACAGAGCCAAGGCTTCCAGCCTTCCATTACAGTGCTCCCTGCGCCACGAGAATCAGACACTCTGCCCAGTCACGGCCCTCCCGAGCACCCGAACGACGGCGGGGTCAGCTCACAAAAAGCACTCATTCTCTCAAAAGCATGACGTTAGCGAACGTTTAGTTATATAATGTCTGACCAAAGACAGAAATACAGTCACAGAATGTAAAAAGAAAAAAAACTGGAGTGAAGCCGCAAAAGGGTGGAAACAGTGACATTGGTAGATGAAGGGGTGGAGTTTCTGGCTGGTGGGCTGGTAACTGCAGATGTTTTCACCTCTGTCGAGGCTGCGACCCCCCCCCCCTTTTTAACTCGTGTTTTGGGCTGACAGGTCCAACGTGGGCCCCAGGCAAGACAAGCCTGCAAAATCAATAATTAAAGTTGCTCTACATATAGAACCTGGCAAAGTCGGGAGAAAGCAGTGACAAGCTTGTAAAAAAAAAAGGAGCTTTTAAACTCAGTCAGAGGCTGTCAGGCTAATCACTCCCACAGAAGGTGACTCAGACAGAACTTGAATTATACTGGTCCGTAAAGACGTCTTCATTTAATGTGTCTTTTAACACCTCCGGGCATGTGGAAAACTTAAGTTAATCACCAAACTCGTTTTTTTCCAGACGCGCTTGCTCCGACGCGGAGCCGTGCCGCGCCACGCCGCGCTCTCCGCGCAATCACCGAATGCGCCGGGACAAACAACAAACGTGAGACGCGATTTCCTTGAATTCCAGATGAAACGGCTTCGCGAGAATAAATGTAATTCCTGCCTCCATACTTCATTTTACAGGGTAAACTGCATATGAATGAATTGTTAAGAGATAGATATCTGCTTTACCGTGGGAAGGAGGGGGGGAGAAAACACCCTCACGAGAAGGAAGAAAAGCCTTTGAAGGAAGCACCTTGCGATAAGACGTTATCTGGTCTCTTGGTGCGCTTTACTCTCCCTGAGTGAAATGGGAAATGTCAGCAGCGCGGCTTGAAGCGCCGTGTAAAGAATACCCGAACAACAAAAGGAATCGGGGCAACAAAATCAGGGGATGTCGGCAGACACCGAAAACACGGAGGAGCATAAATGTTTGCTTTTTATGTCAGCTCACTTGTCAGTACCTATTAATACACCCGTCCGCCAAATCCGCCCTTACCCACCCGGGACGCTGCGAGTTAAAGTCAAATAAATGCTCTTTAATTATGTGGAATTGTCATCTTCTCGCTATCATCCCCAATTATTACATGCTAATCAGTTCTTTAGGGAGCGTGTTTGTGTGTGCACGTTTTGAGTGTGTGAGTGTGTATATGTGTATCTGTGTGTGTGTGTGTTTGTGAGTGTTTTGGAGGGGGGGGGGGTGGAGGTGGGTGGGCGGTGTTGGCGGCTCTCAAACACGTTTGCTATTTATCGTTACAACTTCAGCAAACGCGAAAAACGACAGTGAACTGAGAGCAAGCTCACCTCCCACACTGTAAAGACGGAGAGACTGTATGGGGGGGTGGGGGTAAGGGGGGGGGGGGGGGGGGGGGGGGGGGGTCCTTGTTTATTTTTCCTTTTTATGAAGGCATTTCCAAACCAAGAAAGATGTGAAAAACGGTTTGTTACCATACATGTCTAATACAGCGCCAACAAGATGATCACAGCACACACACACACACACACACACACACACACACCTCAGGCGGGGTAAACAGGAGGCTGCATTCATACACCACACTCCCCCTGTCATTCTCACTCGGCGTTTACGCCGGTACGTACGCGGTTTTGCCACGAACGTCCTCAGAGGTGGTCGTGGTAAAGAAACGACACGTTCCGTGGCCGGGAAACACACTTGACTGCATTAAGCTGGAGAACAGCAGACTCCTTTGTGTGCACACATATAAGCAAGCACGAACTCACTGGTGTCCTCACACCTGTCAGTGTGCACCTCACACTACTTCAAACCGGATCTAACACGGCCACGGCGAACAAGCCGGACAATCCGGACAATCCGAGTCCACCGATGCATGTGATGTTCTGATCTGATCTTTACTGGGAAATTAAGCTGAAAGTCCTTTTTCTTGCTTTATCTTTGTGTAATAATTTGGTTATTGCTATCACATGTTATCACCCTGTTTCCTCTTTGTTATTGCCGTTCTCTCTGGTATATTATCCAGTTATAATTTTATTAGAACTTTGCAAATCGTTTTTTCTGTGATGTGCTCTCTGGAGTGCTCTGTGGCAACTTAATTTAAAATTAAAAAAAAAAAAATCTGATAAACACATTTTCACACATGCAGCACACACGCACACACACACATGCACGCACGCACGCACACACACTCACACACACACACACACACACAAACACACACATACAGACTGGGCTGGGAAAAAGAAGAGGGGGGAGAAAGAAAAAAACGTGAGCATTGAAATGACCCTGCTGCAGCGAGCATGCACAAATCTCCCCTGCTTGCAAATGCAAATCTGTCTCGTTTCCCCTCTAAGTCCGTAATAGCCGGTCGGATGAAGGCAGCGCTACTTAGCGCAGAGCAAACAGCCACTCACTCCACACAAGCTCCTCAGTGCTGCAGGACTCGGGACACTCGTGGGGATTATAAAGCTATTTGGACATTTAGCGTCTTAATAACTTGAAACCCCGATCCCAAGCCGGCGAGTTTCTGAGTTGATTAGATCCATGTGAAATCCACCTCTATGCAACTTGCGGCCCGGGGCTTGGCTGCAAGAATGAATACATTGTGTAAACAAGGAAAAAAAAAAAAAAGGGGGGGGGGGGGTCTGGGGCTGGTGGAGGGGGGCAAACGTGGCGCTGACAGAGGCTAGACACTTTGCTCCGTCTGAATCTCAATAATCCCCTTTGTGACCCGGCTCTGGTTATCTGTGTCAGTGGTGACAAAGCTGTGGCAGCAAACGGGATTTTGCCGTTCCCCCGCAAGTCTCCCCCGTCGATATCCGACATGAGCGTTGCACACGGGCGCTGGTGTCCGAAATTCGCTGCCGAGTCACTGCTGTTACCAGGTGTGGACATTTTGAGACGTCCTTAAAATTGTACGGGGGGGGGACTTTTGTGAACGGTATTGAGGGCACGGCTACAAAACAAAGCAATAAAAAGAAGAGGAGAGACTGTGCACTTGTGTTTTTCTTCGAAGTACTACCTACGTTGTTTCCACATACCAAGAGACCTACAAGTGGTTAGGAATTGGATAGAAAACCCTCTCGGTGTACACGCTCTGTTACAGTTCAAGAAAGGAACATGAGTCAGCCAAGAACATCATTAAAGACAGGCCTGTGTTCTAGCAGCCCTTTGAAGAAGTAACAGGTTAGCACACTCCTCTGTTCATGGCCACCATCTGCTGATAATTCAGCTTGTCGGGATATACATACGAGCACACTGCTTGCGCATACACCGGGTTTCTGTCACACACAGCCGCAAACACACACACACACCCTCTCTCTATAACAGTCAGCACTGACATCAAAATAAAGACATGTTTGATTGTGAGGTTGTGAGGGGCACAAAATATAATACTGATTAAAATTTAACATTTATAATTTAAGTACCCGCACAACAAAACATGCGGTTGCTATGATTTCGATAACTGAATTTCCCCCGCGCCAAACTGGTACATTTTTCTGGGTGGTGAGGGGGATTGCTGTAAAGCATGAAAGTGATATTATTAATATGAAATTCGTGTCAGGTGGCTAAGACACAGTGACAGCATGGAATTTGAATACCGACAACTGAACTCGCCGGTGATGACTGAGGAATAACACTCTGGGCACGCAAAGGGGGGAAAAAAACATGAAAACATGAAAGCGGCTAATCAAATGTGCACATTTTCCCTCCACAAGGTAGTGTTTCAAAGTTTACCATCAAACCCACAGTAGCCAAGAGGACAGTATTTGAGGAGCTGTAATTACAGATGCGCTGGCCTGCATGTGTGGTGCTGTTTGGGTTTGAGGTGGCTTTGAAATGCCTCCTACATGCTGCAAGTGGAGGGAGAGGGAGGGGGAACCCAAAGCCTTCCACACAGACCGACTCCTCCAAAAAAGAACCCAATTTTAGCTTGTTTACACTGCTCCCTCCAAATGAAGTCAAGATGGTGGCTGGGCTGCAGGAAAAGCAGCCCTCGCCGTGGGGATTTGATCAAAGAGATTCTATTCAGCAATTTTCAGTTTTTAATTGACCACTAATTAGATAAAATTAACCCGGGAAAGGTTGGCTTAACTGCAAAGTAAAGCGGGGAGAGGGGGAGGGGGTCGAAGTGTGCGCACAGAGGGAAGAGGGCGGAGCATGGGGGTACGCCAGGGTTTGGGGGACAAGGGAGGGCCTTTCGCAGGTGCGGTGGGGGGACCTTACCTGAAAACCTGAGGTAAACTGAGCGCTGCTCATGGCCTTTTTGGCCTTCATTTGTAGGCTTGTGGCGCGCTGCCGCCGGTATCGTGCGCGCGCTCATTGCGGGACGGACGTGCGCCTGGGCCGAGGGCCGCAGCGTCTGCTGTACAGATGGTGCAGGGAAAGGCACGGCTTACGAAACCTTTAAAAAACATCAATGCCATCTCTCTTTTATCTCCACCACCCACCCCCCCCCATTCTTCTCCCCTGCCCGGCTCCTGGTGTGGCGGCAGGTTAGCCAGAGCTCACTCGGCATTATGGGACACCGCAGGCCTTTTATGGTAACCGTGCACTTGCAAAACACCCCTCACGGCTAGTCATACCCTCGGAGGGAGGGTCATCGGATTTTGGGAACGATAACGATCAGAGCCATGGGCTCCAACATACCCCCCCAGCCCCACGACGAAACACCTCTCCCCTGCTCGGATTAAACGCACTGAAATGCGCTGTCAAATGTAATTACATTGTCTTCACTCTTTCAGGAGGGCGAAGGGATTACCGGCTGAGCTCAAGAACAGATTTTTTTTGTGGGGAACAGATTTTTTTGCTAAAACTATTGTTCCTTCAAAAAGATTTGGCCTGCATTCGATTATACCATCAGCCTTTCTGCTATTCTGCTGCCAGCACCCCCTTGTGGAAGACATCTGTAACTGAGCTGAGCAGCATTTCCAAACTTCCATGGCGCCGTGGAGCGGCGCTGCACAAAAGAAATGGAAGCGTCTATGAATCTGCCATTGCGCGCATTCTCTGAGGGGGCACAAAGGGAACCTTATGAATGAGATGTAGCGCAAATGAATGAATTCGCCTCTGAGTGTGTTGTATACACGTCGCTGGTGGGGGTGTGGGGGCTGGGGGGCGGGGGGGGGGGGGGGGGGGAGGGCAGTGGACAGCTAATAGGAAATGTCAGTAACAGAGAGAGACAAGCACGCAGTGAAAAGCAACAATGAAAGGCAGAAGTGTGTCCCTCTCGTGCTCTGAAATAAAGAGCCCAGGAAAAAAAAAAAAAAAAAATCAGACAGGGAAAGGAAAGAACACCTCACCTTAAAAACTCCAGATTCAGGATTCTAAATCAAATATGTGGGAGCTACCCTGGACTTGACTCTACTCACAACAATTCTGCACACAACAAACGCGCCCCTTCAGCTTATTCCAGAAAATTCATCTCACAGGGCCATCAAGTGAACGGGAGCACTGGAAATGTACTGGATACAAGGCCTTAAACTTTACCCCTTGTTATTTTGCAACAAACCACATCCTAACACTTTGTCCAAGTTTACCAGCTTAAGCACTGAAAATGGACAGATTATGGAGTGAACCAACACACAGAACCTTTAGGAGCCATTCAAAGCGGAGCTGAATGCAGTTGCACTCTGACTAATAAATGAGGTACAGCTTCAAGGTAAAAAGCAGGCTGGAAATTTTTCACATGAAGAAAGAAGATTTGTGCACATAAAGAGTGTTTTTTTATTCCTGACTTTGACAGGGGAAAAACAAAAATGATTGATCTTTTCAAACCCCCGCTATCACCCCGACGGCTGGAAATCTCAATCCTTGCCTTGCATACACTATACCAGGGCGAGCGCTCTCAATTTTCCAGGAGCGGCAATCTAAAACCCAGCCCGTATTTCCCAATCTCCCACGAGGTGAGACCTCCATCTCATTTCAATGGGCGGGAAATAAGAGTGGCGAAAGACCCCTTTCTTGGGGTAAACATTAATGCAGTTTGTAATGGCCCTCCAAGCAGACAGTGAAAACAGGAAATAGCTTTTGGCATTCCAAAGTACAGTTATGGGAGCCATCTCCTGAGCTTGACAGTTAATAAGGTCCTCTCTCTCTCTTTCTCTCTCTCTCTCTCTCTTTCGGCTTCAGAAAAAAAGGGCCACCGGAGCGAGCTCAGTCCTCAAAAACGGCGAAGACGCGGTAATCACATTCTGAGACGGATCCAGCCTGAGCATCGCAAAACTCACCCCCCACCCCCCTACACCACCGTCTCATTCCGCCTCAATGAAAATTTAGAAATAACGTCCGAAGCTGCGAGTATCCCGGAAACTGAAATAAAAAATCACTTCTGCGGGTCCCGCATTGGGCTTCCTGGAGGTAATTTTCTATTCTGTCGGCCGCGATGCATTGAGATATTGGCGCGCATGAAAAAAAAAATAAAACCAAACACGCCCCCCCCCCAAATCTGTCCATTGGCAGGAGATTACTGATTACAGGATGAAACGCCAGGTCGCGGCGCAAGGCATGTTTCCACAGGTGACGTTTCTTTACAAGGGCCTTTTTACTATTTGCAAATCCTTTCAAGGTATAGAGTTTTGGCAACTGACCACAGCGTTTTCTTTTCCCAATTTAATTTAATTACCGCCATATGTCAGGCTCTGCCAGTGCTTGTTAGCGTTCCTTGCTTTCTGAAATGCTGCTCTGTCAAGAGGCTTTAGATATACAAGCAAATCCACTTCCTCCGCGCGGGCTTACAAAGTGGAGAAGTCCGTGCAGCTTTTGGAGAGCGTTCAATCTGGCGTTTATTAAAATCCATAGATTTTCCTATTTCGTCCACTAGGACGGCCCATTAAACAGGAGCGAAAGAATGTTATCTGGGTAACTAGAAAATATTTCAATGGAGAAAATGGGTTTTGGGATAAACACTATGATGGGTATTTGTGTAACGGGCAGGAGTGAAATAATGCTGCGGCTGTGGAGTATCTGCAGAGCGGCAGCAGATGTTGAGGCAGAAAACGTGGCTGACAAAAGCCGCACGTGCTCGCTCGCATCTGCGGTGTCCGAGAGCGGACCCATGACTCACCGCGCTTCCTGCGACCCCGGACAGCGCTGCGCACGCCAAAGAAGAGGAAGGAGAAAAAAACAAAAAAAAAACAAAAAAAACAGCGTGTTTATCTCTTTACCGTAAACATGGCGAAGGATGCTATCCCGGGGAAATCGGCCTGGTCGCCAGGACCCTTCGCACCGCGGACACGCTCCTCCCTCCCCCCCCCCCCCCCCCGGCTCCGTTCGATTTGCCGGCGGTGGTGTCGGCCAGTCTCGCGCCAGTGGGGCATTCTGATAGGTCGGTGGCAAAGCCACCCCCCCCCCACCCCGGTCGCGCACGCAGGCCTGCACTCTCTGCCCCGACACGCCCATGCGCACGAGAGCTCATCTGGCGTTTTGCGCAGGGCGCCAACAGAATCTACGCCGCGGCCCAGAGTCCAGAATAGAAAATGTGCCAAATCAATTTTTAAGGATTACTCAAAAAGATAGAGAAAATCTGGAATGGTTTAACCAGAACTCCTCCGGGTCTTTTTGGAAATTTAACCTTGGGAAAAGAGGGGGAGGGGTTATAGCGGCGGGGGCGGTGAAGACATCTTCATACGAGAGCCACTGCGGAGGAAAGCGGCTTTCTGTATTTTTGTTTACTTAAAGGAAAAAAAGACAAGCGACCAGTAGAGAATGACACTATACAGACATGGCAGGGGGGACGGAGGGACCTGCTCAGTGGTTTTGACGTTGGGGACTTGCCAATTGGCACCCTGACAGCCGATTAATTGCCACCATAAATAATCAATTGATGGAGTAATTACGAGCAATCTCAAAGTTTCAGAGAGCAGATTTCTCATATAAACATCTGCAGTCAGCTTCCAGAATACACACTCATTACCGGGGGAGAAAAAATCTGGGAGAAAAATATACATCGTTGTATTCGTGTTGGCCCCCCCCAATCCTCCACACCCTCCCTTCCCCGCCACTGAGCCACCCAAGCCCTCGGCTTCCTGCTCCTTGTGTGTGCGGCCCTGGCTCCACATCTGTAGCCCTGTCACGAGGCCCGCACGCCCAGCGAGGAGGCCGGGCCTCTCCCTTTGGCCAGCTCCGGGAGGTCCCATCCACAACCGCCACCCTCTTTGCTTTGGGATGGCGACATCCACCCTGCTACACTTCCCAAAATGTGCTCTCTGCCGCTTCCTACCGCCCCCCCCCCCCCCCCCCCCCCGCCCCAAAACCCTACTCCCGTCTGCGCCGGAGTTGTCAGAGTGTGAACAAATGTGTGGGGGCAACCAAACCCTATCGGCTCGAAACCAACCGTATCAACTTAATCGACACGGAAGGCAGCGTTTCAGATAAAGAGGCTTAGAGCCGAGGCGTGCGCAATGCCCATTGAGCACGGCAGACTGAGGAGGAAGAAATTAAGTTACCATTGACACATATTTACTGCTTTATCTGCCTGCCTTCTTTACATGAGCGTTTTTTATCTAGGAATAGCCGAGGAAAAAAACAAAAAAAAAAGAAAATCACACGCACATCAATGACTACCGAACACCAAAAAAGGCACTTTATTCTACATAGATACATATAAAGTTAATTGGTATTAAGATACAGCCCTCCTGGGTAAAAAAGTAACACGCCATCCGGATTTCATAAGAGGGGCTGCTTTAATGATGAACATATGGATCGAACTCCACTTCAGACTTCAGAATCAGGCCGGCGTTATTTGGCGCAGATTGGAATAATAAAACCGCAAAGATCAAAGACTTGATTACTTCAGCATTTTGAGCTTTTTTTTCCCTCCCCCTGCGTAGCTATTTCTGTACTCTCCATATAAGAACAACATTCTTTCCTACATCCTGTGTATCGATGTGTTTGCGCCTTCCCCCCCTCCTCTATGTCCAATGAATTCCAGCGAGCTCTGTCAGCCAAAGTTTTCACGCACACCAGGTTTGAGGTACCCACAGATACACAGTTTGCGGGGGGGGTGGGGCATGGGCATTTGGCTTCCAGGCCGCGGCTGACCATCCTCGGCTTTGCGCCGAGCTTATAGGAGGTGCGTGAAAGCTGACCTATTTCTCTTTGCAAGTGTGTGCCCGGCACGTTCTGTGGCGGGCTCCGGACTCGACCGGTCACAATGCGGCCTAAAGCGAAGTCTGTTCTCCAGCACCTACCAATAAACCCCCCAAAAACAATCACTCCTTCTGAAATGCAAACGAAAGGGCAAGAGTCCTAAAATTCCAGGACAAAAAATATGACGGCGACAAATCTGTCTGTTTGGATTTCTAAAAAACCAAAAGAGATCACGAGAAATTGCGACCCATTTGAAATAATGAAATAACTAAATACACAGATATGTTCAGAGCTTGGAAACACACAGTTCGACCGCTGGTACACTGCAGAGATTAACTGACTGAATTTCGCATCTGGTAGATGACGCTGAACAGACATTTTAAGTCAGTGCAAATTCGGCAACAGAAAACGCACAAAAAGGCACTACTTAATTCTGTGAGCAGGCCGGCCTATTGTGCGACTTCTTTATTCAACATTACACCATAGTTAATGGAATTCCACAACCTTACAAACAGCAGCAAGACAAGTTTCTTGAGCAAATTACTGCCACCAGATTTACAACCAAACTGAGCCGCCATATAAGACACAATCACAAATTCATCAGGGGAAATGGGAAAAAAATTTGCTTTTAACTGCATTCTCTATTTGGTGGTTTGTCTCACTGTGGCCCTTACACAATATGTCTCTGAGACACTGCGCTAAATTACTGGGGAATGACCTACTTCATTGGGACCCATTCCCTCTGGATAATGGATTCATTTTCAGGTTCATAATGAGGGGACAAATGTGTCATACCCACAGACCAGGGCTAAAGTGGCGTAAATCGCATTACTGAGGGGGTAGGGGGGGGACAAAGAAAAGAAGGGGGAAAAAAAAAAAAAACAGCAACTGGTTTCTCTCTCCACGCTGTCTTTGTATGAGGGAGAGATGGATGTTCGGTCAGACGCGAGGTCCCCGATGCCCCCCTGACGCCCCCCTCCCTGTCCGCTGGCACAGCGTCAGCCCCCGGAGGAGCCCGGTGCGTTCGGGGCACCGTCCTCGGAGGGATGCGACTATCCCGCGGCCGCGCGCGGAAGCCTGAGTTATCCCAGGAATGCGCAGCGAGAGAGAGAGAGGGACGGGCGTCCCATGTTGCCCGTCCGAAACATCGATGGGAGGATCGCTCGCCCTGCCTTGCGCATTGGCAGAAGACTCGACACGCGCTTTACAGGACAAAAAAAAAAAAAAAAAAACGGGGGGGGGCTGCTCCTGAGTGGCGTCACAACTTAAAGCACACCATAAAGGCCTTTCAAAGTATATTCATGGGCGGGTGACTCAAGGAAGTGATCCCATTCTTAAAACCTACTTACAGTTAGACAGCTACAGTTCAAATATGTGCATTTCAACTTATTTAGTGCGTGGATGATGTAATCGTGAAGGCTTATTCCCCAAAGGTAGCACTTTTTGTGTGCTGTATAAGGTACCTCTGTAACAGACACAACATCTTTTTTTGTGTTTCACGTGTACTGTTTAATAACTGTTAGCTGTATTCACTTTTTGTACTTGCTAAAGTAACCAATGGATTGTGGAACACTGGTCACATTAATAATTAAATATTTCTATTGTTCATGAGTTATTTTATCAATGAAAACCTGCAATGCCATTATACATAGCTGCTGAAGAATAAAACATTCTATCAAAGAAAATTGTGATAACTGTGACAGACATGCATTCCTATCCATTGATCACTTCACTGCACTACTAAGAATTAATCATATGAAATAATTCAGAAGAAAATAAATATGCAGTACCTCATCTTATATCCGCAACAAGGACCCATGTAATATTAAGAACTAAATTATTTTTTGTATTATTATTATTATTATTAATAATAATAATAATGCCATTACAATTACTACTATTAATGTTTCTATTACAATTATATGAATTGATGCAACCTCATATTCTATGAAGAAATATGACTCAACTTTTTTTTTTGGTCTCTGCTTATTCAATCACCCTTAAAAACATCTGATTTATGCTCAGAAATCAACAAGGCTGACAGATTTCCAGATTTTCACGAGCACAAAGTTGAGCGCGGTCGCCCGAGTTTTATTTTTGGGCGCTACCCAAGACGGCTCTCTAGTGTGCTCAATAGTGACGGTGCGAGCAAGGGGTGATGCGGAACACAAGAAGTGCACTCCACACCTTCTCAAACACAACGCAGGCCCTACAAGCGCAACAACGGGGAACGGAGCCCTTTTTTACACAACCGCACGCCGGCTTTCCTACTGCTGCAGAACGTCTCACATTCTAACCTAAGCGCTCATGACAAGAACAGGCGAAAAGCACAACGTGAACATCTTCATTATGACACTCACAACACGTAGGGGTGCTCGTGCACGCACCCACACAATTAATATAATAATAAATACAGACGTCCTGAGAGTTTTCACAAAAATCACAACTTTTCTAAACATCTGGTCCTATGAATTGTATATGACCTCATAATTAATAAATGAATGAATGGAAAACACACACACACACACACACACACACACACACATACACACAGTCACAGATGAATACATAATGATGACTTATTAATTGATTAAGTGATTAAAGTAATTAAATTACCCATAATTGAAAAACCCATTTTTGAAAATTACAAACTATGATAATGGTGATGGAGGTAATATTAACAAAATGAGCACTAATAACTATTATAATAGAATTCATAACAGATTTTAGCATTCTGAATTCACTGCTTAGAGTACATTTCTTCTCAAAATGGCATTTATTCAGGTAGTGAGAGTAAATGTGTCAATTGATAATAAACAGTGTTATTGCACAGACATAAATAATATTTTTAATACACTACTTGTATATCATGCAGCTGCTTTTCTTGTAATTTAAACTATTTACTATGTTACTACATTGCTTTGAAAAACAGAAAATGCTTTTAATAGCCTTTATAATTGTACTTTTGGTTGCTCACAACATAAAGTTTGTAGCAAGACACTCTGTAATGTAAATCTTGAAACTTCTTGATTATACGTCTATGGATCGTATAAATATATGGATATATGGTATATAAATAGATAAAGAGAGAAACAGCATTTACATTATCATTACAAGCTGATTAAAAGTAAAATAAAAGGGCCTTTTAACCACAGCATTTATTTATTGAAAACATTTTTCAGAACATAGCTGAAAACTCTGAAGCTTTAGTAAGGCTATGTTAAGATTCAGTAATGTTGCTAATTAAAACTCGTTAAATATTCAAATCGCCTCTTTGCATAACAATGCAGAATGGACAGCAATGTTTAAAACGAGGTTGTGTAGAGAGCTTTTGTTTTGCTTGTCCCCTCTCTTTTGTTGATTCATTAGGCAGAACTGCTCCTCCAGCTCCAAAGCTCCTTCAGCCCAGAAGAGACGCTGCTGTTTTTTTTCCCCTATTTACTAAAACAGGAAAGCAGGGAGGGTCTCGTCCCAGACAGAACCTTTAGCACAAAAAACTCTCGCCATTGGGAAGAGACAGCGACCATTCAGACAGGACCAAACTATGGTTTCATTTATGAAGTGAATATTTTTTTTTTTTTTAAATTAAGACGACGACAAATAGCGATCGGCAACGTACCGTTTGCGGGACCGAAGGCCGTCCTGTGTGTTTTTTAGCCGCTGAACGCATGGCATAAACAGTCCCAGCAAGATGCTTGGCACGGAATCAAGACCCGCACAATGTGCCCATCCAGGCCCGAACAATGCCCGCCGTATCATAAACAAAAATCTGATTGTACGGCTTCCGTACAAAGGGGGCCTGTGTGTGTATTAAAGGGGGCACAGAGATGCCAACTTGCGCGAGAGGACCCCTTGTGCCTTCTAGCCCCCTGGGCAACGGCGAAAACCCCGCATTCTGATCTTACGGTCGTGTGGGGGGAAAGTTCCGGGGTCCTCCCGCTGCCATCTTCCGCAGAGATCGGTAAGAGTTTGGACAACAACTGTCGTCGGAATGTACCCGCTTTCCGAAATGCGCTACGCTCATGAAATGGGTTAAATCAGGATTAATCAGAAAAAAAAAAAAACTCTTTATCGAAATATCTAAACATCTAAAATCTAAAGCTGTAGTTAGCTGTATTATTTTTTTAAAAAAACAATAATTTTTAAATTAATTTTTTTAAAAAAGGATCTTTCTTTTTGAATTATATTTTTCTCCATATCTGAAATTTCCCCAATTTTTGAAACTGGCATATAATCATAACAATAACAACTAATTACTGTTACAAACACTAATAACTTATAATAACATTATTGTCCATTTTGAGTATGGATATATAAAAGTACAGCACCCCTATTTTATAATGTCACACAAAGAGCACCATACATTATTCTGATGTCATCGTAAAGGCCAGAATTTGTAATACCAACATGTTTTGTACACTCAACAATAGCGAACTTACAGTGCTAAAAGAACATATGTGCTTGTGCGTTCTGGCAAAAAAAAAAAAAAAAAACACACACACACACACACAAACACACAAACAAAACAACATACTGCATTCTAATGTCCGTCCTAATTTTATTCTAGAGATTTCTTGAATTTTCTACTCTTTAACAAAGTACATCACATATTCATATTCTTAATCCCCTCCTCGCAAAAATAAAACACAGTAATAACGGATGATATTTTGAGCTTGTGTTTTTACAGCAGAAGTTTGGCCAGCCGGCGTGCGGTTGGTTGGTGTGAGGAGAGGAGGATGGAG